>NC_137583.1:26675054-29075054 GCF_963210335.1 Falco punctatus | reverse complement strand
TCACCGGGGGATTAATTCTGCAGCTCAACAGGTATGAGGTGGTTGTATCCCCATCGTGCAGCTGGGGAGCCTCGCTGGGGCCCTGCCCCCATGTGTAAGGGACCCCAGTGCGCTGCTGTCCCGCTCCTGGCTTGCAGCAGGGGAGCGAGACGCTGCAGCCTATCTCTCCTTCCCAGCACTTCCAGCAGGAGCTGAGCTCCTGCAGTTACCTTGCCCAGCTGGGAATGGGATAAAAATTAGTTGCTCTGAAGCAGGAGGGGAAAAAAATAGAGGGGTGCACACATGGTGTGTTGGGGCGAGCAGAGCTCCACTCCCGCTGGGCTCAGTGGGATGCAGGAACCAGCAGCAGCTGCTGCTCGGGCCGGCCAGGTCCAGGCGCTGCGGGGTCCTGCTGAGCTGTGGATCTCCCCGGCTGCGGGGGCTGATGCTGACTCACGTCTCACCCCGGGTGGACTTCGACCACAGCTATAGCCTGCTGCGGGCCAGCACCGGCAGGGCCTCCCCGCACCATCCGTCTCCCCAGAAAGCATCAGGGACCGGGGGAGTGTGGGGTGAGCAAACATCCCACTGCCAGAGAGAGAGGACGGGGATCCATCCCCTCTGCTCTCCCAGCCGCATCCTTCCCTGGTGCACCCGGCACGAGTTGCCCGCATCCCACCGAGCAGCGGGGGCTGCCGGGAGCATCCCGGGCCGGCAGCCCCTCCACGTGCGGCGATGTCGATGGCGGAGAGGCCTGGCTCGCAGGCAGGCAGGGCAGGGCGGCCGCCGAGCTGCTTCGCGCTCCCCCAACGCCCACGTAAGGAAGTGGTTGCATTTCTCGGAGAGGAAAAGGGAAGTCAGGCTGCCTCGGCGGGGCGGCCAGCAGCTCCCACCGCTCGCTCCGGGCTGCGGTTCGTGTCGACTGCCCAGAGTCCATGAACTAGCCCTGCCTGCGCTGCCTGCCCTGCCTGTGCTGCCCAAGGTAAGGAGCTGGGGCTGTCCCGTGGGGGCTGTGGCCATCACCCCTCCTGGTGCTTGCACCCTGCTCAAGGGGCAGTGGGACCCCCGGTCAGAGCTGCTCTGCAGTCCAAGGGGTGCAGGCAGCACCTCGCTGATCATGAGTTTCGCTGTTGCTGTGTTTTGGGCTTTTTTTTTTCTTCCTCCCCCCTCCTCCTCCCGCCCCCCCCCCCCCCCCCCCCCCCCCCCCCCCCCGCTTTGGCAGAAAGTTTGAGTTTTATTCTCTTGCCAGAGGCCTGGCAGCTGTGGGGTGTGGGAAAAGGTCCCCTGGCGGGGGTCCTGCAGGGGTAGGTGCCGGCAGAGCCAGAGCTGCCTGCAATCTGTTCCCCGCGGGCATCAGCTGCCTCCTGCTTTGCCCAGCGTGAGGAAGAGGGTCAGAGCTGCCCTCCATCTGCCCTGGGACAGTGGTGTCCCCCCAGGGCCAGGCTGGCTCCTGGGGCACCCCACACCAACGCTTGGGGCCCGAGGATGGATGTCCTCAACCTTGCTGGCAGGAGTACAAGGGCTTGCTGTGGGGAGCACAGGGGCTCCCGGGGGGTCGGTGGTGCAGGAGGACCAGACCACCATGGTGGCCGGGGACAACGCTGTGGGGTCCTGTGGTTCCCAGCAGGACCGTCACTGTGACTGTTCGCACGGGTGGGTGCAAACCCACCTCCTGCCAGCCCGGCGGGCTCAGCAAAACCCAAAATACAGCAGCAGCAGCAGCAGCAGCCCTGGTGCCGGTTTCCTCCCCAGGCTGGGAGGAGCCCCCAGCGCTCGGCTCCTGCCAAGGTTTGGTTATCTCCTCCGAGGATGTTTCCGAATGCTCAGGGCTGGCTGGGGAGATAACGGAGCTTCATCAGGTCCCAATCCCGCCCTGTCTGGCCTTCTGAAAATACCAGTGTTCCTCCCTCGGGAGCCTCCATGTTGAGTGGGGGGATAACCACGGCCCCTCTGATGCTCTTCCCTGCTGGGGAAGGGGCTGCCAGGCTCCCTGTGGGTCACCCCATGGCTCCCCCTGCGCAGGACCGGGCTCAGCCCATCGGCCATCAGCAGGGAACTGGCTGTAAACTGGCTGCTGGGGAACCGAAACACAAACGACTGCAGGGAGCGGTGGGGGATCAACCGGGTGAGCAGCCCTGGCTGCTTATCGGGGGGCTGGGGGACAAGTGGCTGAGCCCATCCCTCCGGGTGCTGGCATTGCATGGGTGAACAGCAAGACCCCCCCCCGGAGGAGGGTCCAAGCCTCTGAGCAACCAAATGAGCCAAGAAAAAAAAAACCAAAAAACATTGCTTTTTCCCTAGCCAGCGTTGAAGCATTGAAGCCGGAAAGTGTGGCGGCACACCCGGCCTCCCATCCCTCCTCCCGGGGCCATTCCAGCCCCGTCCCTGTTTCACACACTTTTCTGCTCCTGATCTTTTGCAACGCCGCCAGCAGCATCCCCGCTTGCCGATGGTTTTATCCGGCACTCGTGGTGCTGCTCCGGCCGCAGGGCTTGGGGCAGAGGCACGTGGGGGTGGCAGCTTTGTCCCCTCCTGCAGGTGACCCCTGGATGCTGTGGGGCAGGTCGGTGGGGCTGGGCTTGGGCAGCCGCGTCCTTGGCCTGTGGGGGTGGGTGCTGCAGGGGACTTGGCCGTGGGGTGTGGGGCAGCAGGGGTCGAGCTGTGCATCGGTGCTGGGATCTCGCCACATGTAACAGGCAGGTGATGGAGCCGCACAGATTTTCTTTTCACCAGCCCAGGGCAAAGGTTTGCTAGGAGGGACTCTTTTCCGTCCCCTGTACCGTTTCTAGCTGCCAAAGAAAACGGGCAGCATTCAGCAAGTTCCCAAAATAGCTGAGAAGTGAGCTGTGAGTAATCCCCCTCCCTCACGCCCCGGCGAGGTGTTTCCCTCTGCCTGTGCCGTTACCTTGCCTGGGTGGCCGAGGGGCTGCACCGCTGCTCTGAGCCCTTCCCGACCCCCGGTACCCGGAGGGGACCCGTGGAAAGCTGCTCCGTGCCGTGACTCCGGAGCTGTCGGTGGGTGCTGGCGGAGGCGGTGGGAGCTCAGCCAGGGGAAGGGATTAGTCACCAGCTCGTGGGGCTGGGCACACATGGGACGGGACGGGATGGGATGGAGATGCCTCTGCAGGGCTTTGGCTCTTCCTAAGTGAAAGGCAGGGAAGGAGTAAGCAGACCTGGCCCTGTGGGGCTGGTCGGAGGAGATGGTGGGACCCTCAGGGTGGATGTGGGGCTGGCAGTGCTGGCACCAGGGTCCCCATGCACCTGGCCAGCCCCCCAGGCTCCAGCCAGCCAGGGCAGGGTGATGGCATGGTTTGGAAGTCACTGGAAGAAGTCCCTGCTTCCCATCTGGTTACGGGACACCCATGTGGCACCCAGCTATAGGGTGCTTGGCCATGGACACCCAGCTGGCACCCAGCCACAGGCCACTTGGCGTGAGGTCCTGGCCATGGGGCAGCATCTCTAGCTCCACCCGGACCCTCAGCCCCCCGAGCTTGGGCGGTCTCCTGAGTTTGGAAATCCTGGGGAAGCCCCTTCCCTGGCAGAGCTGGGATGGGGGCTGTAGTGCGGGGCTGATGCTGGTGGGAGGGAATTTTCAGAGGGGCTGTGAGCTGGGGGTCCCGCTGGGGGCTTGTCCCTGTGAGCGGAGCAGCATCTCCTGACGGCTGCGGGGGTCTCGCCCCAGCCCCAGCCCGTGAGCCATGGCCTACCACAGCTTCCTGCTGGAGCCCATCAGCTGCCACGCCTGGAACAAGGACCGGACCCGTAAGTACGGCTGGGGCACCCCATCCCGAACCCTCGGGGGCGGCCTGAAGCACCAGCTCTTGTCCGTGCAATGGGGCAGAGCGGGCTCAGGGCTGAGTTTAGGGAAGCACAGACAGATTTGGGGGCTGGGACAGCATGTGGCCCCCATCCCCCTGGTCCTGCTGGGGCAGGGCTGGCATGGTGGGTGCCAGCACAGCCGGCCCCGGCATCGCAATGGTCAGAGCCAGCGTGGGGAGGGATGGATGAAGCCGGAGAGCAGAGGAGAGCAGAGCCTGGTGATTCACAGCCGATGGCATTTCCCGGCCACAGCACAGGGGATGTGGGAGAGAACAAAAAGGGCTTTCTCTCCTGCGGCTGCTGTGCCGGGCAGGCGGGGCAGGATGGGGCTGAGCGTCCACAGCTATCCCATCCCATCTCATCCCATCCTGTCCTGTCTCATCCCATCCCATCCCACCAGCCCCACGGGACCACTTGCTGGGGAAGGGAGGACGCTGGGCTGTGGGGTCCTGGGGGAGGTTCTCCCCTCCCCATAAGCGCAGTTTGCAGGAGCAGGGGCAGCTTCAGGGCAGCACAGGGCTGGGGTGGGGGGCTTGGTGGGACCGCATCATGCAGATGGGGCTCAGTGGGGTCCCCCCATGCCCCACTGAGCCTGGAGCACAGGAAGGGGCAGGTTGATGCTGGCTGGCCCCGTTCCCCCCCTGGCAGAGCCCATGAGGGAGGGGGGGGCTTTGCCCCGGCTGCTCTTGCCCCGCAGAGATCGCCCTCTGCCCCAACAACCACGAGGTCCACATCTACTGCAAGCAGGGGGCCAAGTGGAGCAAGGTCCATGAGCTGAAGGAGCACAACGGACAGGTGACAGGTGAGTTCCAGCTGGCAGAGGGGACAGGGACATGGATGGGGGGTGGCCGTGCCGCAGAGCCTGTCTGGCCCCACTTGGTGGCACCAGCAGGTTCTGGATGGTGGTTGTGCAGCAGGTAGAGGAGGGGGAGCAGGTGGTGTCTGCACCTCCTGGCCCTGATTGAGCACATCAGAAAGCACCTTGTGGGTGGGATGGATGAGATGGGGAGGGATGATGTGGGATGAGATGGATGGGGTGGATGGATAGATGGGAAGGGATATATATGGATAGATAGAGTGAGATGGGTTGGATTGGAATGGGGTCAGAGGGATGGGACGGGAAAGGATGAGGTGGGATGGGGTGGATGGAGGGGAGAGATGGGGTGGGCTGGGTTGTGATGGAATGCTTTGTGGTGGGAGGACTGGCAAGGGATGGGGTGGGATGATTTGGGGTGGATGTGGGAATAAGGCAGAGAGACTCTGGAGCAGAGACCACCCAGAACAGCTCTGCCTTCAGATAGCCTCCAGCCCCAAGTGACCCGTCCCCATCCCCATGGCTCCCTGGGTCCTCCTCAATCCCCCACCCTCCAGGCATTGACTGGGCCCCCGAGAGCAACCGGCTGGTGACATGTGGGACCGACCGCAATGCCTACGTCTGGACCCTGAAGGGCAATGTCTGGAAACCCACCCTGGTCATCCTGCGGATCAACCGGGCCGCCCGCTGTGTCAAGTGGTCCCCCAAGGAGAATAAGTTTGCTGTGGGCAGCGGCTCCCGGCTCATCTCCATCTGCTACTTTGAGCAGGAAAATGACTGGTGAGGGTCTGCCGTGGCCTCAGGGGCTCTGTTCTGGGAGAGATGGAGGAGGGAGAAATAGAGGGGGCATGGATGGATGGGATGGATGGGAAGGATGGATGGATGGAGGCGAGACAGAAGGAGATGGGGGAGGCAAAGGAACTGGAGGAGGACGCAGAGGCAGATGAGGAGATGGGGGTACTTCCTGTGCCCAAGCTGTTACTGCAGGGTGGTGGCCCAGGGCAGCTCCCTGGGGTGCTTGGGGGCCCCGACCACCCTCAGCCAGCCTCCACGAAAGTTGGGGGGGTGGGTTCTGGGGTGGTGATGCTCCCCCGCTGATGCCAACCACTCTCCATGCAGGTGGGTTTGCAAGCACATCAAGAAGCCCATCCGCTCAACGGTCCTCAGCCTGGACTGGCACCCCAACAACGTCCTCCTGGCTGCCGGCTCCTGCGATTTCAAGTGCCGGTGAGGAGCAAGGAGGGTGGGCAACTGGTGGGGCCTGAGGTGGGTGGACCCCCCAAGGGTGGGTTGGGGTCTCACTCTGGTGCTGCACAGAGGTGTGTGGGGCAGCCCAGTACCCTGGTCGCCCATGGGGCTTCACCCCTCCAGGTGCTGCTGGGAGCCAGGGATGGGGCACAGGGGAGATGCAGGGAGGGCTGGGGGGTGTCCTGGGGACCATCCCACTGGGGCACCCCACAGGCTCTGACAGGGAAACTGAGTCATGCAAGGGGGCAGGGATGGAGGCAGCTCCAGTGTCCGGGGACGTGTGGCAAGGCTCTCTCCCTCCCCAGGATCTTCTCAGCCTACATCAAGGAGGTGGAGGAGCGGCCCAGCCCCACGCTGTGGGGCTCCAAGATGCCTTTCGGGGAGCTGATGTTCGAGTCGAGCAGCAGCTGCGGGTGGGTGCACAGCATCTGCTTCTCGGCCAGCGGCACCCGCGTCGCCTGGGTGAGCCACGACAGCACCCTCTGCCTCGCTGATGCCAGCAAGAAGATGGCGTAAGCAGGGCTGGGGCGAGGAGGGGGCTCGGGGCGGCTGTACCGTGGGTGCCGGGCAGGTGGTTGTCCCCAAAACCATCCTGGTGATGGAGACATCTGGGTTGGGTCAGACCAAGCAGATGTGGATGGAGGAGGCAGCGTCTCTCCTTGTAGCCTTGTGGCTTCCACCTGTGTTAGGAGCTGTGCTGGTCTCGGTGCAGAGGCTGAAGCTCAGCTCCCTGCTAATGCCCTGCCCTACCTGTCCTTGTAGCGTCGCCTCCCTGTGCACCGAGACCTTGCCCCTCCTGGCCGTCACCTTCATCACTGAAAACAGCCTGGTGGCTGCGGTGAGTCGGGGCAGGGGGTGCAGGCAGGGTGGGCGCCGTGCTGGGAGTCAGCAGGAGGGTGCTGAGCAGGGCATCACTGGTTCCCCAGGGCCACGACTGCTACCCGATGTTGTTCACCTACGAGGAGAGCCAGGGCACGCTGACCTTCGGGGGGAAGCTGGACGTCCCCAAGCAGAGCTCCCAGCGTGGCCTTACTGCCCGCGAGCGCTTCCAGAACTTGGACAAGAAAGCGAGTTCGGACACTGCCAACGCCATGCTGGACACCCTGCACAAGAACAGCATCAGGTGCCTGCTGGGGGGACGAGTGGGTGCAAGGGCAGGCTTGGCTGGGTCAGCTGTGGGGCTGCTTGGGTGTCTTGGTCCCCAAGCATCCTCTGGCTGTGTTGCTGCCCAGCCTGGGAGCTGTGACTGCCCTGGAGCATCCCTGGGTATCCCCAGACCATCCCTGCACCCTGGAGCATCCCAGGGTATCCCCGAGCATCCCTGGGTATCCCCAGGCCATCCCTGCATGTAGGTGGGGCAGATAAAGGGGTCCAGCCCTGGGAGCTGGGACAGCCCCAGGGCTTCCCTGGGGAAACCCTACACATGGCGGGGGGTGGGGGGGTGGGGGTGGGTGGGGTGGGGGGGTGGGGGTGGAGATGAAGGGGTCCAGCCCCACTCCCACCCACCGGCTACCAGCCCTGAGGGCTCGGCAGGGAGCCGGGGCTGACTCCCTGCTGCCTCTTTGTGCCCTGCAGCCAGATCTCAGTGCTGACCGGCGGGAAGGCCAACTGCTCACAGTTCTGCACCACTGGGATGGACGGCGGCATGAGCATCTGGGATGTCAAGGTGAGGCGTCCCGAAAATGTCATGGTCCCCCCAGACTGGGAGCAGCCAGCAACAAACCCTCATTAGCCACAGCTCTAATTGGAACCCCTCATCCTGCTGCTAGGCAGTTCTTTGCTGTGGTGGTGGTGGGTCCCACAGTCCTGGGTGGGATCTCCTTTAGCCCAGGGCTGGGTGGGGGACTGCCCTGGGTGGCGCTTTCACAGCTCAGTCAGAGGTGGGGGTTGACACCAGCCTTGGCACAGGGATCCAGCACCCTCTCCTGGCTTCAGCTTTGCCCACATGGCTTGAAAAATGAGCCAAAACCAGCAGAAGTTGGGATCCCCTCCCCATAGGGATGGGTTGGCACCGCAGGGGACAGCTTCGCCCCCAGCTGTGTCCCCCCTTTCAGCTCCCCAGCCACCTCCGGTCACCTTGGAAAGCAAAAAGCTGATGAACAACCTCCCGTTCCCATTTTAGAGCCTGGAGTCGGCACTGAAGGATCTCAAGATCAAATGAAGGAGCCATCCGGGAAGGGCATCCCGGCTGCCAGCCTGCTCCTGCCGCGCCTGCCTGCTTTGCCCCGCGAGCCCCCGCGCCCCGCGAGCTGGCCACGATGCCACCGGCACGCGTCGCCGGCTGCCAGCCAGCCCCGGCGGCTGCTCTCAGACAAGAGAAAAATGATTTTCTTTTTTACTATTTTTGTTACCATCCTACCTGATGCTGGTCATACATCGCTTGAAAGAAATAAAAAATAAAGTAAGGAATTTCCTGTATAAATCCAATGATATTTTTTTCTTAAACAAGCTGAATGTGAACATGCATGTGGCTAGAGCACATCACAGTTGCTGTGCCGCATCCTCCTTTCTGTCCCCAGCTCTGGAGATGAATCAGGACAACGGGGAAAAGGGGAATGTCACCTCCCCGTTCCCTGCTTCTGCACAATTTCAAAACATTGGTATTAGAGAGAAGGTAGGGGAGAGGATAGAGGTGGCAAGTGAGTGCGGGCTTCCCCCATTGCTCCCAGCACCCGTCTCCTCCTGGACACGTCAAGTGCCACCAGGTGTGGGATTTCACATCCTGGGAGCCAGCTCAGAAACCTTGGGCTGCCAAACCAATCCTGCCCCTTCCCAGCCCGTCATCGCGGCCTGCCAGGCAAATTTTATCAGAGCACCCCCAACTTCCCCCTTCCTCATCTCTAGCTCGGGGTACGCGCAGTCCCACCTCACAGCCAGACTGGAAGGACAAAGCTGCTCCCAGGAGTACTGAGGAGCCTTTGAAGAAGTTGTAAGAAAGTGGATAAGCCCTGCTGTTTCAGAGCAGGGTTGAATTGCATGTGGTAAACAGGGGCAGGGTCACACATCTCACGGAGGGTATGAAATTGCGATGAAGTGGTTGCTAAAGGCTTTGGCAAAGGCAGAAGAACCAGCACCTGGTGTGTCAGGGCAAGCGAGACGCCCTGCCGCTCCTTCAGTGCCGCTGTGCCTTAAACGGCACGTCTCTGCAAGGGGAAATCCTGCATTTATCACCAAAGGAGAAGGAACCTGTGCAGCGCAACACGGTTACTCCTCCTGGGATCGGACTTTGCTGCAACACAGCTCAGGCTAAACCCTGTTCCTGCGGCGCCCCTTGAAGCAGAGCAGCCCTCACGCTGACCTCGGCCCGGGAGGGGAGGGCTGGCCTGCAGAGAGGGACGGTGACATTTGGGTTCTGGTCCAGCCGTTAGTGGGAGGTGTGTTCTGCTGGGAAAAAGATTTTTCCACCCATTTCTGTGTGTTCACCCCATGTGAACAAGCCCCATCTCTCCCCCTCACCACCTGTGGCTTCTGCCCTGTCCCGTCCCAGGCATCAGCCTGCTGCCTCCCACCAGCCTGCTGCCTCCACCTCCCGAACCTGTGCCAGCCCTGCCCCCACCATCAGTTCTTCCCTCTCGCAGCTGACAGCAGGGCACCTCTCCTGGTACCACGCATCTGTCATAGCTCCCTGAAGATATTTCCTGTCTCAAATCATGCCTCGGGGCACAAAAGTTCCTTGGGGAACAGCTGTAGGGCCTACACCTGTGCCCCCACGCAGAGATGACCCAGCATTCCCACACCAGGAAAGCAAATTCCCCCCAGTGCGCTCTGAGCAGGCAACTCAACAGTGACATTCCCTGTAGGACGTCCCTCTGTCACACCCTCATGCCCAAGTCCCTGCAGCCAGGCATGGACAGGATGACACAGAACAAATCACATTTGTCATCCTGCGTGTCTACAACTGTAACCTCTGCTGGTGACCGCCAGAGTGCTCTCATCTCAGCGCTGGGGCTGAATCTCCTCCAGCCTTTGGCAAGTGACTCTGGGAGGCGCTGGTGTCGCTGGCACAGGCTGGCCTGGACCTCCTGGGGTGCAGCGGGTTAGAGCACCTCCTGCTCCAGCAGCCCTACACCAAGAGACAGGACATCTGACAGGGTGACAGCTCGGGGACTGGCCCCCTGACAAGGACAGACTGCAGCCTGAGGGTAACTCTTCTCCACTGTGGTAACCAGATTGTGCGCGGGGGTGTGGGGGGTGTAGAGACAGCGGGAAAAGCTTTTTGCCTTCAGGCTGCATCTGCTGATGGCGCTGCTGAACTTCGAGCCACATTCCACACCACAAACACAGAAACGGCAAAGCAGCCAATGCAGAAGTCACCACACCATCAGACCGCTACAGCACCTGGCACCTCAGCAGCAGCCTGTACACTCGTGTTCATTTACACACACACACCAGGCGATGACAGAGCAGATATGATAACTTACATTTTAATCAGCCAAATATACAAGTTCTGTTGTTGTTGTTGTTTTTTAAACTTTATCAAGTTTTTTTATCCATCTGGGTCTGATACAATTAATGTTGTTGTTTGTTTCCTTTAAATAAAGGATGATGTGGTTAAAAACTGGCACTATCCCTAATAAGGAGAAGGAAAAAAAAAAAAAAATGAAGAGGAGGGAAAAGGGGAGACTGGCTGCAAGAAAGGAGGGATGAAACCGGGAAGGAACGGCACTCCAGATGTCCATGAAGTCAGGCTCCCAGCTTATACTGCAACACCCTGCAGCAAAATTTGATGGGCCATTCGCCCAAAAGGATTCTGCAGATACATTATCTTTTGGGCTTTCACTAGCAAGTCAAGGTTCCCCACCCCATGCCCCACCCCATAATGACCCCACAATCTATTTTCTTGCAATCTAATATTTGAAGCATCTCCCCTCCCGCACAGCTCCCTCCCACCCTGCCCCCTGTCTATGAGTTCTTAACCCTAAAAACAGCAAAAACATTCAGGTTTCCAAACTGTTACAGAGAATTGCTGTTCAGCACAGTTCTGCACCAAAGATAGCAGCTGCCCCTAACCCCAAATGGAAATCTGTGCCAGGATGAGGACAAACATTGTCAGTGTCTCTTGGAGGTGAAAGTGACTTCGATGCCTCAGTACACCCTACGTGGCATCAATGGTATGCAACACGACAGAGTTCCTGGCAGGCACCAGGCACAGTTCCCTGGCGTTTCCTCCTCTTGCATGTCCTGTGCTTACTTGTTAAGGGATAGAGACTGCAGTCTTTTACCTGCCATGGCCGCTTCGTCTTTTGCTGGGGGAGGAAAAACAACAGAGGTTTCACCACTTCACAGCGCACGCCAGGGAGTTGGGGTGGCTTGACAGCCCCTGAGACCAAAACCCCATGAGTCATGTACAGTGAGGTAATGGGAAAATATCCAACCCTCCCCGCTAATCCATGGCAGAAACCCTCCAGAGTCAAGAGAAGCAGCACCCCTTGCATGTTCCCTCTGTCCTTGGCCTCTCTCTTCAGCCGTCCACACATCACCCTGCTGCTGATGCTCAAATTTCTCTGTGGAAGCTACTGAGAAGCCATGCTCATCAGAATTCCCATTCACACCTATCAGAGCTGAAGATAAAGTCCAGGCAGGGGAGGAGTGCCACAGACTCCCTGGGCAGTTTGGATCCCCAGCATGCAAAGCAGAAAAATCACATCCAGCACAAGGAACCCGCCAAACCCCCAAACTGGAGCAAGCATTGCCTGGGAGGCTGAGGACAATATGGATGTCAAGGGCAACTCCCTTCCCTCTTGCCCTGCTCCCTGTTCAGATGTTCTAGAGCTTTATAAGAAAGAAACAGCCGATTCTGGTTTTGATGAGAGTTGTGAAGACAGCAACACCACACAGTCACAGGAGATGAGGGATTACTATGTATGATATGAGAAATCATGCCTCTTGGCAGTGCAGCCACCACAAAAAGAAGAGGATATGATTAATTACTCTCTAACCTTTTCTTTCTTCTTCTTTCTTTCTGGCAGCTTCTTCCCTTTGCTTCCGAATGATGGCTAGTCGGGCGAGATCTGCCTTCGCTTGTTCTGTTTTACCAGCTAGGTGCATTTTCATGTATCTTTCTTTTGCCTTTTGTTTCTCTATTTCCTCTCTGTTTGAGTGAAACACACCAGTCACCAGAACATCATGTAAACACGCAGGCAGAGGCAGAGTGAGGGAGACTTTCTGACTGGGAAGGGAGTGAGGATGGAGATGGACTGCCCACAGAGACTGGGGGCCCTGTCACCAGTTTTCAAAGCAGTTTTTACCTATTGCAGGGTTTGAACAGGAACGATGACAGAGAGTATTTCTGCTTTCGTACAGCTAAATACAGACACTGACACACAATGAGGTCACATGAATTAGCCCCAGACTGCACAGCACCATTACATGTTTTTCCCAGCCTTACCCTCAAAGGTGTACTTCTGCTGAAGCAATCTATCCCAAATAAGCAAGCTTAAATCTTTCACTCTGAAACTCTCCATTGCTAAATGGAACTAGAAGATTAAACTTTGGTTCTCATCTGATTCAGCTTCTCAGACAACTCACCACGATGCCTGGAATCTGGGAACAGCTACCTGTCACTAGGGCACCTTCTGTAGCAAGATTAAAGCGACCTCTGGTTAATGGATTTCAGTTACGTCTGGGTTTTGGCATAAAACTTCAGGGAAGGAATGGCCTAAATCCGCCTCTCAGCAAACTTCACTCCCTTAGTGCACCTGGCCAAGCTGCCTGGCTCCAGGATGGCCACAGCTGCTCCCAGAGGGCAGACAATTTCTGTAAAGTTTGTAAGGAGAAGACATTTTGAACCACAGTGAGTCCTGCTCGACAGTCTGTTGCTGCTCAGTGTCTGCATTAGACAGCAACACATTTAAAGGGCTTCCCTGAAACACCAACGCATACGCAGCAGGGAAACACCTCCCCGTGTTAAGCTGCTGCCACCAGCAAGGACACAATTCCAAGAATGCACTAGCTCCTGCCAAGGCAGCAGGAAAGACTCACCGCTCTCGTCGTGAGAGTTCCTTAGGTCCATCCAGGTCCAGCTGAGTTACTTTTTTGGTTGTCTGAATTACACGATTGGGATTCTCTATGTCTATCAACCCTTCCACTCCTTTGCGCTTTTGCTAAGGTTCAAGAACAAGAGGAAGGTTAGAAGCTTTCTCGTACCCAGCACTCTGTTGCACCAGAGCTCATTAAATACACTGCAACACACCCCAAAAGCAGAATTCAAGATGTTTTTACTACCAGACAGCAAAACCATACATGAACCAAGATTTATACTGCCAGGCATCTTCAGCCTTTTCTGAAATCTTCTTGCCTTTGCATCTCACTTGTAAAATTACACAAGTTTTCATTCTGAGGACAAAATGCTGTCAAGTAGTTTTATTGGCTTCTAAAAATAGTTATTCCATAAAAAATTTACTATAGGTAGCTTTCAAAGAGAACTTGGAGTCAAGAGTGTGCATGTCTCTCCTGCCCCAAGAATGTGGGTGGTGCAAATGCATTAAGTGACTTGAGAATGACAGTACCTGATAATCATCATCATCTTCATCACTCTCATCTGAATCTAAAGACTTCTTCTCCTTTTTGGGGTCCCCTGTTGCTCCTTCGCCTCCTTCCTCTTGCTCCTCTTCTTCCTACAAAATCACAGGAAATTAAGAGAAAAATGTATGTCAATAAAAATCCCAAATCCAAGAGTGACTCTTAAATGAGATTGTTTTGGAGGGATTAGAGACAGCTCCGAGAGCACTGGTGCTCCTCACGTGGCCCATGCGACACCAAGGGTGCCTGGCTGTTACAAAACAAGAGCTCATTCTCAACATGTCAGTGCACACCACCTGCCCCAGAAGACCACCTTTAAACAACTCTGCTGTTCTCTCTGTGTAACAGGCCAGGAAATCAATTGTAAAAGCCAGAACTGGCACTTTACTTTCCCCAAATGAAAGATCTCCAGGAGACAATCTGGCCCAGGTTTCCAGTGCATAGTATCTCAGGGACTGGAAACTACACAGATGTAGTGTAGAGCTGGATCCCATCCTAGATCTAGATTAAAAAAAAAAATCCTAGAGAAGCTCAAAGTGACAACCATCAACCAGAGCATTATTATCCAAGAAAATACAGCCTATTTTTAACACTGCTTTTACTAGTCAGAAACCTAGCAATTAATTTGTAAATCATTAGACGATAAGAACAACCGACATGGGTGTGAATAGCCACGTATCTACCACTGCCAAATATCCCTCATCCTAGCAACTGGCTGCGCTATGGGCAGTAAGAGGGGTAATTCTGTTAATTATTTTTTTTAAGCTCTCCCTAACAAATTAGTGTTACATCTAACCATCGCTATGTGGTATGGATTAACACCAAAACAAAGAATTCCTTCTCAAAGAGCAGTTCTCTGGTTTGTTTTGAAACAAGACTTCAAGTGGGGTCCTACTTGTCCTGTGTCCTGTTCCATTTCCAGTTAGCATTTTTATTAACAACTCGGAAGTAGAGAACACTCATGAAGTTTGTGAATGACATCACACTGGCAGTAGTTGGAATCATTCTGGAAAACAGGATCAGACCCATAAGCGGTTTCAGAATTTGGAAAGATGTCATGAAATCAAGAAGGTGGAATCAGAAAACAAAACCAGAGGAGTTATACTTTGGAAGAAGAAATCCAACACAAAGTTGGAATATATGGCGAAGCAGCAAACCACACAATCATCTTGAGTTGCAGCTGGTCAAAACATTAAAAAGGAGTCAACAATATGGCTCATAACTGCTTGAAAGAGTAATCTTCTTCTTGAGGTATTCATCAGTATTTCCTACAAGGGGTATAATTATCCTACTGTAGTCAGTGCTGAGGCTTCAGCTGGAACAGTGTATTTTGGCTTAGGCAGCACTTCCAGAAAGTCACAGAAAAGCAGCAGTGAGAGTGTCATCGTAGCTGTGATGATCTGGAAATACAAGACAGCAAGTACTGCAAAAAGTATCCATGCCTCTCATAACACCAGTCAGGTAGATGTGGAAGCGGGGGCAGCTGTTACAGTCCTATGTTGGGACATAGAAACACACCCAAAAAAGGAGTCATGCCAGAAAACTGTTCTCTCTCCTACAAGTCAGAGGAAAACAAGAAAATCATGCGTACAGGAAAGAGTCAAAAGAGTTTGGTCTTTTAAATCTAGAAGAGAAAGAAGGCAAATACAATAATTTCAATATGCAACAAGATGTCAAGATGTGAGCCCTTTTTCTCCATAGCCAATCTGCAGAGCACAGACAGAAAAATCAGCTGACACTGGAGACCAGAACGATGACATATGGGGGGAAAACATGCCTAGAGCTGCTGTGTGATCATCCTCCCTACCTTTAACCTTCAAATTGTGAACTGGATGGTCTACCTGGCCTCACTTTTGTGAGGCACCAGACTGGATGACACCATGCAGTCTCCCCAGGCAGAGATATTCAGAATTCATACTGTGATCACTGACAGAAAAATCTCCAACACTTGACTAAGCTGCCATTTCTCATGAACTGCAAGATAAGCATGCCGTCCAGGCCAGGACTTCTGACAGTAAGCATGTAACGCAGGCAAAACACATACCCTTGCCTTTTGCTTTTCTGCTTGGAGCTGGGCATCAATCTCTTCAGGACTTGTGTACTGTCTTGCTCGGCCTTTGTGGCCTCCTTTTCTACCTGTACAAAAAAAATAAATTAATAAATGCTTTATGGGCAAGCTTCCAGAAAGGTGTACTCCTCCTGCAGCACTCTCTGGATTTTCAGTGCAGACAGGATAAACCAAAACAGCTTCTCTGACAGAATCTAAACAACAACAACAATGAAAAAGACACCCTGAACCTGCCAGCCTCCATAAAACACTCCCAGATTTTTGGGTAAATTGCACAGAGATTTGGGATTATTGATCTAGAGAAAGATACTCAGAGAATTGGTTCCTTCTTTCCCCTTGGGCTGTGTTTGGAGACACCAGAACTGAATGCAGCCTATCAGCTGTACAGCGTTTTCCTAATCAAGCACAGGCCCGTCTTACAGAGCGAGCCAGAAAAATCCTCCCTGAAGGGGATACCCCTTGTCCCTCAACCATCACAGAGCCGTGATGCCAGTTACGTGGCAACAAGCTTCCAAGTGTCCCCACAGCTCTTGGTGACGCCACCCTTCCTTGCCCACTCACGCCTGTGCTTGTGGCCTCTCTGATTCACTTCCCGGGCTGGCAAGGGCTGCTCAGCCCCACAGCCACGCTCTGTGCTCTGTGCTTCCTGCACGGGAGGAATCACAGCGTGTTCCTGCGGCTGCTGCGGTTACAACCAACTCTCTGACAAGCTTGCCTCCTTAACCCCTCCCTTATACTAAGGCTGTGCCAAGACAAAGTAGGCAGCTAATTGGACAAAAGCTTTGGGAATTATAATGAGAGCTGAAAGACTACGAAAAGGAGCCTCCATGTTCCACTGCTTTATAAGGAAAAATAAAAACAAGCTCTAGGAAGCAGGAAGAGGAGAGAGTCAGCTTAGCTGGCTGGGCTGCCCGGCTAAGATGGGCTCTCAAGTTTAGAATTCTGTTTATTAACAAATTGCTGAACCCATTAAAGCTTCCTGCAAGTGACTGCTCTGTTTATGTTCTTACAGCTCCAAGAACTGCTGGGAAGCAAGCTGAACAGAGCTGCCTCCAGCCTTGAGCCAGGGAGCTCAGGGTACAAATGGTCCACAAGATTAGCAAAAAGCAAACAGCTTCGGCAAGGGAGCTCTCTGCTACTGCAGGAGTCTTTGAAGTCCGAGGGAAGGAGCAGGAAATCCTTGCTCGCTCTCACCTTCCCTGCTTCACCTGCCGAGGACAACGGAAACCTTATGGTGGCGGGGAGGGCTGATGGGGATTGTCCTTTCTTCCTCAGGAGAGGAAGGCAGGAGGCACAGGAGGGACCCTCCACTGCTGAACCGATGTGCCACAGCCATGGCCGGCTGCACTGTCAGACTCAGAAGGACAGGGAGCACCAGCGCAGGCAGCCTCTGTGCACTGCGAGCTTTAGAAATGTAACATTTTCTGACCAGCCCTCTGCTCAGCATAAACAAATTCTCACACGCTTTAGCTCAGTAAAAGCTGAGCTGTGGAATAAATTATCTCAAAAGCCTCACTGCAAAGCCTTACAGAGACTCCTGAGATGTTTTTCCTCGCATGAAATGGGGAAGCGCAGAGCCCGGACTCTTCCCTCTGAACTCAGCTGTGGAACGTTGTGGACACTCAAACCATAAGCGCAACCAAAAGCTTTGCTGCACCCAAAGGCGTGTGTCTCCTGTTCCCAACTATCCCACACGGTAACACTGACACCCTCTGGGAACAAGATCTGCCAAGGGAGCACTCCAGCCCAGGAGACTTTATCCTGCTGCCCAGCAAATGACATCACTCTAAATGGAACAACAGCAATATCTCTGACACTACATAACACCAAGAAAACTGAACTCAACCAAGCTCAGCCCGTGCCAGGCAGTCGTGTCCAGCTAGGCTCAGAATTTCACACTGGGCTCAGAACTCAAGAACACAAAAGCCTTATTACTGCAAATAAAACAACAGTAATAAAGGGAGGGAAACCACTAATGAGAAATTATCTTACATTAAACACCTAAAAAGCAGCAAATAGAAGAGTGAATCAAATCTCATTTGTATTCAAGCCTGCACGGGGAGAAGACCCCTTTGAGTGGGAGCAGCAGTGCCACCACCTCAGCGGCTGGAGAGACTGTGGGGAGCTCAGCAAGGTGCAGGGACAGGGCTCTGCTCTTCGCAGAGACATCAAACCGCACGCTGGACAAGCAAAGTGCTGGTTCTACATCTGCCACTGACCTACCACATCATGCTGCACAACTCAGCTCTGCGCCTCAGTTTCCCCATCTGTAAAACAGGGATAATGATTTTTACCCTCCTCTGTGAAGCACTTTAAAAACATAATCACCTACAGATTTCACCTGCAGTAAAGACCACTGGCACCTAAGGCAGGCGCACTCAAATACACTTGTCTTCAGCTTTAAACAGCATAATTAAAGAACTTAAAAGAGAATGGAAGAATATTTAAGGAAATACCTTTTTTACAATCAAAGTATTAAAAAAAAGAATGAAATAATCAGAAATAATTTATTACTGACTGATTAACACACACACATTTTATATTAAACAGTGAATACAAAATTTCACTCTTCTGCTAACAATACAGTAACTCCTACTGACTCGGGGGTGGGGAGGCAAGCGAAGCTCCCTCTTTTCTCAAGAAGCAAAAGGCTTGAAACAAACATTTAAAACCGTATGATGAAATGTAGAGCAGGAAACCCTGAATTATGGGGCATTTAAACATGGTAACCAGGGTTATAACCCACCACAGTTCTTTGCCTTCATAAAAAACAGGCGAAAGCTTCAGCCCTGTCTACTAACATTGTGCAAATGGACACAAAATAAAGCGCTTAAAGAAAATCTAAATAGGGAAGCAGATTTAGTCCTAAACCTTGGGAAATGCTGATGAAATAAATTGGAGCAAACTACAGGGAAGATGAATGATGAGGGCTGGTTTACATTAATGTATATGACTGGGGTTTCACAGAGCCAATTATGCAGATGGTGCATCTGGAGAAGGTTCTGGGTGGATCCAGCTCCGCCGTGACAGCCTGTCAGTCCCTCATTACTTCTCCTTAATCACAGAAGCAAGTCAGTACCCGCTCCGTAATGCCCAGATGCGGAGGTGCTGGAGCCCCATGAAAGCAGCTACGTTTGGAGCCCCTGACCCGAAGACTACCACCACCCCCCCCCCCGCCCCTCTGGGCCGGACCCTCGCACTCCCCTATGCAGCCCCTCAGGCCTCCACCGCTGACCCACCGGGAGGGGATGGTCGTTAGGCACCACACAGAGCCTGTGTCTCCCGGGGTGCCCCCCGGGACCCCCGTGTAGCTGCAAACTCCCCTCCCCGGGCGTCCGTGTGCCCCCAGCCCTGCCCCGGGGGAACCGGCTGCGGCTCCCAGCCCGGCGGGGAGCACATGGGGCCCAGCCCGCTCCCGGCCCCACGGGGGCGTCCGGCACCGGGCATCCTCTGGGACTCCTGCGATCCCATGGCGCTTGCTGGGGGGCACAGAACTGGACCCCCTGCTCTGTGAGAGACGGGACAAGCTACCATGTTTTCGGGGGGCGGGGAGCGAACCGCCCACCCCACCTCGAAGCCCTCCAGAAGCGGGCGGGGGGAAGCAACCGAGACCACCCCAGCGGCCATCCAGAGCCGTAGGAGGGGCGAGGGGGGCTCCCCTCTCCCAAGACCCTCCGTAGCCGGTAAGGGGAAAAGGAGACCTCCCCGCCACCACGCTTCCCCAAGGCGGGGGAGAGAGGGAAAGAGACCTCCCCTCACGACCCGGGGACGGGGAACGAACCCTGTGTCCGTGTCCGTCCCACCCCCAGCCCACGCCGGGGGGCAGGAGGAGCCCTGCCCGCCCCGAGCCTCCACAGCCGGAGCCTCCCCCCACGCCTCTCCTCTCCTCCCTGGGGCTGAGGGGCCTCCCTCGCCTCAGCCGCCCCCCGCCCCCCTCTCCGCTGCCTCTCATAGGGGCGAATCCCCCCGGCGCGGCCCCCACCTCCTTTCGGCATCGCGGCGGCGATGGCGGCTGCGGCAGCTGCAGCGAGGCCCCCCCCGGCCCCGAGCGGCGACCCGGAAGCGGAAACCGCCCCACCCCCGCGCGCGGCGCGCGGCCCTCGGCGCCCGCCCAGTCCCCACGGCCCGCCAGGCCCCCGCCGCGAGGCTGCCCTCGGCACCGCCTGCGCCGTCGGCACGGCCGCCCCCGCCCCGCCGCGGGCAGCGGGACCGCGTCCCCTCCCGGCGGGCCGCGCTCTCCGCCCTGCCCCCCGCCCAGGGGGGGCGCGCACGGCGGGGCCGGTGTCCCTCAGGCAGCGCGGCGGGCTCCCCGGCGGGGCGGGGCTGGGGCAGCGGGAGGCCCCGCGGTGACGGCGGCGGGAGCTGCGCCCCTCAGCTGGTAAGCGGGGCGGCGGGGTCCCCTCGCCCGGCCCGGCCGCTCTCCCGCCACGGCCCGGGCCCCGGGGGCCGCGCTCGGGCTGGCGGGGCCGCTTCACCGGGGCCGGGCGGGTGCTGCTGGGGGTTGTTGCTTCAGGGCGGCCCGGAGTGGGGGTGGGGCAGCTGGCGGTTCTTGGCTGAGGAGAAAAAATGATGTACTGTGGTGAGGCGGATGCGGCGCCCCCCCCCCCCCCCCCGCGGCCGGACTAGGCGAGATTTTGTCTCTTTTCACGAGCTCCGTAAAGCTCATTTTCATCATCAAACTGGAAAATGGCAATAGGGCACAGAAATCTTAGGAACGATATGCCCAACAACTGTTTTCCCTTCGTTTTTTCTAGTGATTTTTAAGGACTTGGAAGCAGCCGCACGTTTGAGTGCGGGCAGGCGTTCCCGAGGCGATGCCCAAAGTGAAGCGGAGCAGGAAGCCTCCCCCGGACGGGTGGGAGCTGATTGAGCCAACACTGGATGAGCTGGATCAGAAGATGAGAGAAGGTAAGCGGCAGAGCGGGCTGTTCTTAGGGATGTGACCTGGAAACCAGCTAACCCCTAACTACTTCATGAAGCACAGCTTACCCCGCCAGCAGAGGTTGTCCTTTTCTGTGTCCCTGCCTCGCAGTGGTGCTGCAGACAGGCTGGGCCAGTACTGGCTGCTTTTTTTCTGGGTATACGCTGGTTACAGTGCACAGAGGTTTGGCGTACAGTTGTTTCAGGGCATGCCATGGCTGAGCCACAGCTGAAGCTCGCTGGTGTGTGTGGAGGGACTCATAGTTCTTGTCCGTGCCGTTGCTCTGGTCTGACGAGCCAGGGCAGCCATTAAGTCACCGGCCCTCCCAGTGTGGGTCGTGTCATCCCCACTGCCGTTCTGTTTTTATTTCCTAAAGGAGCTGTTCCAGGTTGGGTCCTTTCTGTTTGAGTCTTCTTCCATTAAGCTCGGCCTTACCTCTGCAATGTATTAAAAGTTATGAATGTTCTTGGAACAGTTTACTGCACAGTGACTAAGGAGATAAGTTGGCTGTCTGAAACGGTCAGCTGAAACCTAGTATTTGTGTTCCCTCCCAGCGGAGACTGAGCCTCATGAAGGGAAGAGGAAAGTGGAATCCCTTTGGCCAATCTTCAGGATTCATCACCAGAAAACACGTTACATCTTTGATCTCTTCTATAAAAGAAAAGCTATTAGCAGAGGTGAGGAGCACAAATGCCTTACCCTGGGCAGGGGAAAACAGAACAGAGTAAGATGCCTGCCTGTGGATGAGCCTGAACTGGGGTGCTGGTGGGAAGGATCAGGTTTCTGGGGAGGGAAGATAGAAGGAAAGCTGGCAGCTGCCTGGCTTTAACTGCTAGATATTACAGCTACTAATCCCTGATAGTTACCCAAGAGCTACTTGTGATGGTGTCTATTCCTCTACAGAGCTCTACGAATACTGCATCAAGGAAGGATACGCTGACAAAAACCTGATTGCAAAGTGGAAGAAACAGGGTTATGAGAACCTCTGCTGTCTGCGATGTATCCAGACGCGGGACACCAACTTTGGAACCAACTGCATCTGCAGGGTCCCCAAAAGCAAGCTGGAAGTGGTAAGAGTTTTCAACTTGTTCCTCTGCTTGTCTGGACCCTTGCAGTACTCGGTCTAACTTCTCCCAGGTCAGGGACGGCAGGGGAGGTAGTGCTGTTCTTCCTGGTCATTTCCTCTCGTTGTAACATTTTCTGTCTTTGCTGGTGGAGTTGGTATCCTGTTGGTTCTAAAGGTACTGTCAGCTTTGGCATGCAGTTGTTTAAAAGTTGTTAAAAAGTATGGGAAACAACAGAAAACTAGCCAGTAGAAACCATTCCCACCCAGATCCATTCCCTGCCTGGAGGCCTGGGCCTGCTGGTCTTGTTTGCTCATGTAGCTTGGCTGAAATACCCTCCTGATGTTCTTTCTTCCAGGGGAGAATCATTGAATGCACTCACTGCGGATGCAGAGGCTGTTCTGGGTGAAGCCTTTAGCCATAAGACTACTTTTTGAACTCTGAGGGGTATCATCCTACATAATGGACTATTAGTGCAGTTACAGCCCCCTTTTGTGTGATTGGGTATTTCTGTAATGCAATTAAAACAGCAACACGTTTATCTGGATCATACAATGGTGGTTGTTTCTGAGTTGGGTTTGTGTAGTCGTTTATTTTGAAATAAAGCCTGCCTTCCTGAGAGAGTGCTGTGATCTGGCAAAACATTTCTACGCCCTTCTTCTGCTGGACGTGTTCTGGTTTGTTTGAAGGCTGCTACATGAGGTGTTCTAAAACTGGGTTGCTTTTTTAAACCACCTGTATTTAACTGTATTTAAAAGGCTGTGTGGAAAGGAAATAATACAGTTCTCAAACATCTGCTCTGATTCAGGCTCTCCCCTGATCTTGTGTAGAAGGAAGCTAAATGTCACTGGAGCTCTCTAAGGTTTGTAGCCTGGAATTAGTGCATAGATTTGTACAGACTGCTGGCATTCCTGAAGAGACTTCTAGGTTGCACGTTAAGTGCCCAGATAGCCACAGAACACAGGAAAGAGGCAAAACTAGCACTGAGCTAAACCACCGTTAAATCTGATTTTGCTTCTTCCTTGTTTAGCACAGGTTTTGTTAAACTACAGCCTGTCTAATCCTCTGCAGTTTAAGGAAATTCACTGAAAAATGTATTTGCTTCTTAAAATAATGGACAAATATTTTATTACGTAGTTAGCCCAAGAACTGGGGTTCATGGAAATACGAAGCAGCCTTACTATGAGACAGTTTAAAGGAGTGAGTTCCAAGTTCTCCCAGCACAAGGAAGATGCAGGACTTCAGCATCCTGCTCACCGCTACTTCTGCCCTGACTGCTCCTGCGCAGCCTCTTCCTTATTGTCATGTACCGCACGTTTCACTGTTCTGTATTTTTCCCAGGGGTGGGGGGTCTCCTCTCCTGCCATTACTTTTAACCACCGATAGTAGTAGCCGCGGAAGCCATCAATTTTCTCCAGGTACGGGTTCTTTGACTTATACTGCAAACAGAAACCCAACAAAACAAGTTCCTATTAGAAGAGAGCTCACTTCAGCACCAGCATGCAATAGCTACAAGCTGCTACTAAAGGAACAGTTACTAAGTAACTGTCAGCCAGATCAGACAAACCCAAAGGAAAAAGACTTAGGCAGACATCTAATTTTGTGCTGCCTTGTTGGTGTCCTTCGTGCTGCCTTTGCACTTTGACTCGTCATGGCTACTTACTCGATCAAATTTGGGAGGGTACTGTGCTGCAAACTCCAGCTGGCGTATGATAACTTCATTGGGAGGCACCTGGTTATTCCTCATGTCTCGCAGGATCTCAGTGAGGTAACTGTAATCCAGCTGTCTCACAGCAGCAGCAATGAGGGTGCTGTAGATAAACTTGTTGGGAGTTATTCCAGACCTCTGGAAACAACAAACGGTACAGTTAAACTTGTTTATCTGCTGACTAGTGCAGGACTCCTGGAAGGAAAAGGCACACAGGTGCTTCTTACACAAGGAGTACAGCTCTCACTCTGGGACCCATGTAGCAGCTTCTACAATGCCAGCACAGCCCTCCCCACAAGCCCTCTGCTGTCCCAGCGCAGGTATAGGACAGACCACCTGAGCTGGCTCTAGCTACTCTAGAGTTGCTTGGTTTTGGAGTGAGAACAAAAGCCGTCGCCACAGACACCTCAGCAGGTCTTTTTAAAAGCATTAACACTTCCCTTCACCTCTTCCTGCAGCTCGAACCCCAAGCAGCAGAGGCTTTTTTGATTACCTTCAAATCTGAGAGTAACTGCAATCCATCCTTCTCTCTGTTACAAGCAATTGCCAAGTTACAAAACGTCTGGAGGTTAGGCGATAGTCCCCTCTTCACTAGAGCTGGCAGCACGCTCTGCAAGATAAAAGTGTTGACATCAGTTTCCAAGAAGTCATGCTGTAGCTTTCCAGACAGAGCTGAACATGCTCAAACAGAATCCAGGAACACTGAGGAAATTAAACCAGCACTGGTTTGTGGAAAACAGTGTGAGACAGAAACAGGTGTCACAGTTAACACAGGAGGATGTGACAGGCTCGTTCTGAGTTTTTTTCTCACCTTTGCTCCTTCTAGGTCTCCCTGTTTACTTTTCTTCCTTATTAAAGTGTTAAAGAAGGTCACATCCACTTTCACTTTATGCTCATCTAGGAGTGCCAGCAAAGAGGACTCTGAGGGGCTTTGGGGTTCTACCAGGTCAGCCAGTAATGTAAATGTTTTAATGTTGGGTTCTGCATTGTCCTCTTTCATTTTACTCAAGAAGCCTTCCACGTCCCCCATCAAAGCCAGTCTATCAGACGGTGTGGCCACTGTCCCCAAGGAAACCACGGCTGCATCAGGCATCCTGGAATCCAGCAAGTTGGGCAGGTTGCAGAAATGCCGCTTCTGGCTGAGGTGTTCTTGTTGCTGCTCCACCTTGTTCTGGCCTCTCCTCATCAGTGCTCCACTTGTGCTGTGAGCTATGCTGGGGCTGTTGAGAGCAGCTGGTTCCGTTTCAGCCTGATTTACATCTTTATTTTGGTGCTGGATCAGTTCTTCAGGCTGCACCGAACTCTCCTGAAATAACTGCTTTTCCATAGCTTCCACATCCAGCTGGACAGCAGCTGCACACTCTGATCCCTTCTTCCTCTGACTCTTTACCTTTTCCTTCTGCCTGCCGGGTGCAAGCCTTTGCTGAGAGGAGTTCTCGTTGGTGGGTCTGAGCAGGAGTTCAGAAGCCACGACCAGATCGCCTATTCCACAGTCTCTCGCAGCACGTAGCATCAAATTGTAAGTGTGGCTGTCAGCCTTTATTCCAAGTTTAGTCATTTGTTTCCAGACCTGAAGAGGGGAAGACAAACATCAGATGTACGTGATGCTAAATAAGAGGAGCATTTGATTGTCAGCATATCTGTTAATGTATCTGCTTGCAGAAAAGGAGCAAGTTTATAGCATGATGAGGTGAGTGGCCACTGGATAGTAAACAGCCACCTTGAGCTCATACAGTCCTGCAAGATCACCCAGGGTGGTTTACCAGTGTACGAGACATCCTGATGGAAGTCTAGTTTACAGAACTGGGCCTAGGAGGAGCTGACCTCCTCCTATTTCATCAGCTCTGAGCAACCTGCTGCCTTCTGTACGTTCAAGTGCCAAGTTACAATACAGAGGCACTTTTTCCTCCCCACTTAGAAGATGAAGACAAACCTGTAGGGCATATCGGAAGCCATTTTCACTGTCCTTTATGCAGCTCATGAGAAGGAAGCTGAAGGTCTCGGCTGTGAGAACATGGCCCTTATGCACAATTTCCTGAAAGAGCAGAGAGCGCATTAAACTCCTCAGTTACCCTAACAGTCTGTGGCAGCTGGCTGTGAAGCTCAAATACCACTGATGTCTTCTAGGGATATAGCAGCAGCAAATCACAGGGTGAACTCCCAGGGCTGTGAGCAGAACGATCGCTCCAGGAGAAAGAGCGTCCTGAAATGCCGACACAGATCCTAGCTACTCCCTGATGGGAGCTACAGGGAATTGGAGGGGCAGGAACAGCAATCCTTTTAGCTATTCCCATACTGGCCCTTCTGAAAAAAGCTGCTGTAAGAGCTCTAAAAGGAGACAGGTATCAAAGTACAGATCTTCAAAATAAAGAGCGGAGACAGACACAGTAACTGCAAACTCCACAAAAACTGTTTGTTAAGTCTCTGTCACACCCGACCAGTTTTAAAGCCAACCTCAGCAGCTGCCTCCTTTTATGTACTTCAGCTTAGTGTTTGGTACATACCAAGTCAATTTAATTGTATGAGACCAAGGATCAATGAAACATAAACACATGACCTGTAATTACCTCTCCTGAAAATGCAAAAGTTTATGCAATATGGCAGCTTCCAGGAGCTTTCACCAGAGCAGGCTACACAACATGAGAAGAGTCATTTATTTACCTTCAGTACATCAAAGCACATCCTGAGATCCGAGCAGAGGGCACAGACCTTCAGCAGCGCATGGTAGGTGATCAGGTTCAGCTCTTCATTTTTGCTCTTTAGCTGCTGCCGTAATTTGAGAGCGCTCTGCAGGCCCGAGTCCTTCCACGGCGACTCAGCACAGGCATTGAACAGGGCTGTATAAGTGGCCTCCGTGGGAGTTAAGCCTCGTTTTTTCATCTAAGGGAAGAGAAGAAGAATTTGAACTGGCTTTTTAGGAAAGGATGTCTAGAATTTCTTCACTTGTTATTAAAAGTTTCAGGCTAAGAAGGTGCAAACACTAACTCAGAGGCATTTTGGAAACAAAGTAACGTGAAACAGTTTTAACTTAAAAAAGGTAAAGGTAGTTTGAGAAAGGAGACAAGGTGAACCTACATCATTGTAGAGCCTGAATGCCTTTTTCACGTAGCCAACCCTGCCACAGCCGCCAATTAGAACAGTGTAATTGCTTTCTTCCGGCTGCACACGCTCCTCCTTCAGCATCTGCACCTCAAACAGCTCCAGAGCCTCCGCCAGCTAGAGGGAAGAGGAGAATCCACGATGAGGCAGCAAGAGAATTGGTTACAATGGACATTATCCGCAGCTGTGGGCAGACTGTGGTAGAAGTCCTACAGAGCATGGGATTCCTCATGGATTAATTTTACTACTTTCTATAAAGATACTAAGCAATAGGATAACACAGATGGGAAGCAGTTGCACAGTTGCAGCTGTCATCAATGCTATTAAAAACCAAATAAGTGAAGAGCTGGGAACACACCTTGTCATCTCTGATGAGGGCCTTGCATCTCAGGAAGTACCAGTACGGGGTGTTCTTCGGACCGCGTCGAGGTTTTCTTCCCGATTCTTCCTCTCCCTCCTCTTGCAGCTTTAAATTCTGGAAGCGCGATGTGGTTTTGTGATAATATTTTCTAGAAGAAAATTTATTAGACAGCGTCCCGAACTCCACGCCTTCATCATCATCATCATCATCATCCTCCTCCTCCTCGCCGCCCGCTCCAGCGCAGCTGCCAGCACCGCTCTCTCCCGGCTCGCTCCCGGGCAGCCTGTAGGACGCCCGTGACGAGCTGAACGCTCTCCAGCCCGGCAGCGGCCCCTGCCCCGGGGGCCGGAGCAGCCGCGGCGCCGGCCCGGACCGCTCGGAGCCGCCCTCGGAGGCTGCCCCCCACCCCCACGGGACAGCGGTGGGGGCCCAGCGCCCCCGCAGGAGGCTGAGGAGCCGCACCGCCCTCATGGCGTGCCCGCGGCCACCGGGAGGGCCTGGGCCTGGGCCCGGGCCCACTCCACTCCCCTCCGCCGCGGCGCCGGCGCGGGCGGAAGGGGCGGGGCCGGCGCGCCCTGATTGGCGGAGGCGCGCGCGCTGCCCGCCGGGCGCTGGGGTCAGGGGTGGCTCCCGGCATTCCGCGGGCGGGCGGCGCGGGGCGGCCAGGAGCTGCCGCCGCCGCCTCCCCTCTCCTCAGGCGCTGCCGGCGCGGAGTGGAGCGGGCCGGGCCGGGCCTGGCCGGGCCCGGCCGCCCGCTGCCTCCACCGCCACCACCATACCTCCCCTCCCTTCCCGCTGCCGCCGCCCCCCAGCCGCCACCATGCAGGAGCTCATTGCCAGCGTGGACCACATCAAGTTCGACCTGGAGGTGGCTGTGGAACAGCAGCTGGGGGCGCAGCCGCTGCCCTTCCCCGGCATGGACAGTGCGTGCGGGCCGGGCGCTGCGCGGGTCCCTCCTCCCCGGGGGGGCGCGGGGCCGGCCTCCTGCCGCGGGGCGGCTGAGACGGCTGCGGGCGATGGGGAGGGTTCCGCGGGTCTGGGCGCCTTGCTCAGTTCTTGGCCTTAGATTCGCGTAGCTGCTGCTTTCCCTGTAGGTTCCTGTCTTAATACAGGCGTCTTTCTTTTCTGCTTAATGAAAGCAGTAGTTAGTACTTGGGCAGGCTGGGAAATGAAAGCGGAGGTATTATTGTGAATAAGTATCGCTTTCCTGCATAGTACCTTTGGTTTTTTTATCATTCCCTTTTCATAGGTGAGGCATTTTGGTGGCAAGGGCACTTTCTCTTTAGGTATGTCCGTGGCCTAGTCTCTAAACTTCTTCCTTCAGTCTAATAGTCTGACACAAGTAGTCTCACAAGATTTTAGTTGCTTTGCTGAAATTTTCTGGCCAGGCTACTAAACTGGTGTTTTAACTCCGTCAGATGTTGTGGTTCCCATTGGTCAGGCTCAGCAAGGGTTAACAAGCTAATGGTTGTTTCAGGCTGTTCTGTTCAAAAAAATATAAGACCGTCATTGCCACCGTGTAAATACAGGGTTCATAGACATGATTGACTTTACAGCAGAGGAAAACCTGGTCAGCAAAACCTAAACATGTGAAAAGCAAAACAAGCACTGCCAGATCTCTGCAAGTCCCCCTTGGTGTTCCCCAAGAAGAACAGAGATACCTGTGAGGGCCAGACTTGAGCAGGGAACTTATGTGGGAAAGTAAATTCTCCCAGCCAAAATGCTTTTCTTTTGATGTTGAGGAACAGATTGTCTTTCTGGGGAAGGGAATATTTTATAAATTGCCGTGAAACTTCGTTAAAATTAATTATGTTTCTTTGCTCTCTCCACAGAGTCGGGTGCAGCGGTCTGTGAATTTTTTTTAAAAGCGGCCTGTGGAAAAGGCAAGTAATTTTTTAAATACAATTTTACTCGTACTTATAGGGCTGGAGGGAGGAAACTAGATTTTCTAGCACTGTCTACAGTACTCTTCTTTCTTATAAAGATGAGGGGATAACCTAGATAGAGGATAAAAGTGAAGAATGTTGGAATAACTGCAACAATTGTGAAATAGTGGTATTTTTTTAAGAAGCTGGAGGTGAATAAGCAAAGCTGCAGGTAAAGGAAGGCTTGAACTTAGCACACACAGACCTTGCTGTGGATGTGGCTGTATTAGTTGCTGTGGTTCGTGGTTGCTAGGATTAAGAGCTGGAGGCTGTGTTGCTTAGCTTGTTAGAGGGTAACATAAGACTTGTCTTAAACTCCTTGCTTTGCTATTGCCACTAAAGGCTGAATTCACAAGGAGAAAGTGGTGTCTTCTGAAACCTCCCTTGCAAAGGGGAGCAAAGCGTTGCTATTGCTCTATGCCACTTTGGGCTGCATATTTTAATTGCTCTTTTTCCCTTCTTCTTGCCCCATCCTTCCACAGGAGGCATGTGCCCATTCCGACACATCAGCGGGGAAAAGACAGTTGTTTGCAAACACTGGCTACGAGGACTGTGCAAAAAGGGAGACCAGTGCGAGTTTCTGCACGAGTATGACATGACCAAGATGCCTGAGTGTTACTTCTACTCCAAATTTGGTAAGAGGCATTGTAACTCCTACTTAGTGCTCCTTGCTGGTGTGTGAGTGTGGTGAAGAGGATCATGGTACATCCCTCTCATCCGTCTTCAGAGCATTACAGTTTTTCTGTGATGGTGATACTGTTAGATTGTAATTTCTTCAGATGTGCTTAGTTCTTCATCTTATTATCTCCCTAATTTTGTGACTTATTGTAGATGTCCTCTCTCAAGAGCTTGTCCCTTGGGGGAAGAGGGGGGAAGTTCAAGTTTTACTTGGGGTTTTATGCCTTATGTTCTGTTCTTGGTATGAGATGAGTAGGCTGAGCAGTTGGTCGTTGCATGACTTATTTTGGGGAGCTGTTGAGCAGCAGAGGGCATGGGGGTGCAAAACTTTTATGCACTTGCTTTCCAGCTCTGGAGATCTGGACATAATGAGGCAACTTGCTGTCAGAAACTTACAGTCTTGTAGGTTTCCTTGGATTGAGGTTAGTGCGCAATTTGTAGTTTCTCCACGCTTCTGGTGCACTAAATGTTTGGTTTTTGTTATCATGACTGCTCTTTCAGATTTAGTTTTGCATTATTTTTAAAAGCACACATAAGTAATCCAGCCTGGTAGAACTTTACTCAGCAGGAGTGAGTTCTTGGTGTTCTTTATCTAGGTTAAGGCAGGCAGTAAGACTGTTGTGCCTGAATGTATAAATGTTGGGTAACGGCTTTGTGGGAGCTACATGATCCAGGTAATGTTTTGAGAGTCATTTGATCTCGAACCTGCACAATTGACTAAGAAGTGTGTTTGCCTTTGGTACAGGGGAATGCAGTAACAAAGAATGTCCGTTCTTGCACATTGACCCGGAGTCTAAGATCAAAGACTGTCCCTGGTATGACAGAGGCTTCTGTAAACATGGTATGTATGTTGCACTGTTGATGCTTCTGTAGCTATAAATCAAGGGTAGGGTGTTGCTGTTCTTTCTTTGCATGATCTGCCTGTGTACTTGCTATTACTGAGTGCTAGGGTACATATATATGGAATGTGAACTACGGAGCTTTGTGTTGCAGGTCCCCTCTGCAGACATCGGCACACTCGAAGAGTCATTTGTGTGAATTACCTAGTAGGATTCTGTCCAGAGGGGCCTACCTGTAAATTCATGCAGTGAGTATGCTACCAGGCTTGTTCTGTAATCTTGTGTTTGCCTTGTGATCCTGTATATGTCAAAAAAGGGTGCTCCAGTGCTTCCCAATGGCTTTGGAGATTTCGCCAACATTTAGTTGTACCAAATTGAGGATACAGGGCAGGACCCCTTCAGGGAGCTACCACTAAGGCTCTGGAGTGGTGATCAGATGCCATCAGTGCAGTGGGATCACGTGGGTTTATATTCCGGGAGACTTCTCAGGTGGAGGGATATACTACATACTGGATTGTCATTTTCATACATGTAATTGCTGAGCATCAAAATGCAAAGAGAAGAAGTGGGGAGGGGGTGGCCTATTTCCTGTAAGCCAAATTTAATTGGCTGATTGTATGTTGTTTGGAGTTACTTGACTGAACTGATGGTAAAATGTTGGCATATGATTTGAGAATCAATTTTCTTGTTTCCATCTAAACCAGCCCTCGATTTGAACTGCCAATGGGAACCACAGAGCAACCACCACTGCCTCAACCGACACAAACACAACAAAAGGTACACAGTTCCCCTGCCTCCCCTACATGCCCACCCTCAGAGCATTTCCCACAGCGCTTTGAAAGAGGGTATCTTGTTTAGTGGTCAAAATTGGACACCTGGGCTCTTGGATCTGGCTTGCTGGAAAGTCTTAGAGAAATACTCATTGAATGAGGGAAAGCCTTACTTATATTACAACGGGGTGTGATACTCTTTTGTAATTAAGAACTTGGGAGACAAATCCGAATAAAATATAAAGCCCTGTCCCTTCTCTCTCCTGCCAGCCCTCTAATGTTCACCAGCTGATCACAACACACTGCTGCTGCTGTCTTTGTACTGGGACTATGGTGTCCTGCTTTGTTCTGTTTCTTACCTCGCCTTGGTTAACCTTCTCAGTCATGAGTACTGTCCTCCAGCTCAGAGGCCAGCAGTGGCAGTTCTGTTGTTCGGGGCGAGTCACAGAACACTCCCACATTACAGAGAAGCACATCATACATGGTTGTGCAGCGGTCTGCCAATTTTTTTAATCTGTGTGACATCTCTCAGTGATAGCAATGGTAATTTAGCAGCCTAAACCTACTCTCTAAATCTTCTTTCCAGAGAAAAGCAGGATCGCTGGGCTCTGTAAGCCTCAGTGCTTACCTCTTATCTCTGGTGCTCCAGCTGGTGGAGCACCCACACACAGATTTGGAGGAAAATTGATCATTTGATATATGGGCTGCTCTTTTCCCTTCCATAACAAATAACAGCCATAACGGTCTTTATCCTCGATGCACTTCACGAGTCAGAACTCTTCTAACCAACAGAGGACACCCCAAGTCATTGGAGTCATGCAGTCTCAAAATAACAACACTGGGAACAGAGGACCGCGGCCATTGGAGCAGGTCACCTGCTACAAGGTAATTCAGAGGGAAGGTATGAGGAGGGAAAGCAGAGGGTCCTAGATTTAAGAAACACAGAGTGCACAGCACCAGAACTACATCATGCTGGTTTGCTGCTGGTTGCTTGTCTTGGGCAAAAGAATGGATTTGTGATGTGGGTGTTAGTCCTGCAAAAGGTTTTCTCACAGTGTAAACAGGCTTGTGAAATGTGTGTGATTTTGGTGTGTGGGTACATCTGTGGGAATTAGCGTTGAGTTCTGGGGTCTCTAGGTCACTGGTTTGCTAGTTCGTGGACTTGCTGTGGTGACTGAGGCTGCTGTAGGACAGACTTTGCTCATCTGCTAATGAGCAGGAAACCCTACCGCAGTGAGAGTTGAAGAAGACTGCTGAACTGTACATTTCAAAATCAGAGTTAATATTAGTTTTGTCTCATGAGTTAATTTGCTTACAGTGTGTGACTGTAGAAAGATTTTCTTCTCCCCTGTTATCCTGGAAGGTCCTTGCAAGTAACAGAAATTGAATATGCAAAGACTGTTCAGTATTTCAGCTGTAGATGCCCCTCACTGCTGTCAAACCAAGGAGGGAGCTATTCACCTTGGATGCTCATTGAGGAGCACGGGTAAAACTTTGACACAATTGAGTTTCCACCTCTGTTTATTTTTCCACAAAAGCCCTAACCCTAGCCACTAGAGAAGGGCAAAGAGTCTTCCTGCCCATCGGCTTTGACATTTGCATCGTTGTACATGCCAGCTTCTGTGCCTTAGGTGCTTGCTTGGGTAAAAGTTACTGTGATTAGACAGGGATATTAAATAGCTGAATCCATTTCACTGAAAACCTTTTATTATATTATTGTTGTTATTATTAATAACAATAACAATATTTTAGATGCAAGTAAATTTTATATCTGGAGAGTGCTGTTGTACGAGATACTGGTATTTCTCTCTGGGCTTGAATAGCTTTGAGGCGCAGAGTCATGAATCTCTTGTTCAGATGCACTTTTCCCTGTCTGATTCAGTCTAGCTGATCAGGAGTGTCCCCATAGATCTCTGTTGTTGTGTGTATCGGAGTATTCTTGGAAGCCTCAAACACTGAAATTCTCCGTGTGTGTTACGGCTCTTTGCTGTTCGTAGTGGTGTGCTGAGAGCACTGTGTTATAATAACATGGCATCAGGCTGCTCCCAGCACAGAAGCAGCTTTTGCTCCAAGGAGTGGAGACAGCCCATAAATTATGTCCCTTGTGACACTGTGTTCCCCTTCACCTGCTAAATTTTTGCATCTTCCATATGGAGAAGAGCTTCCAAATCTGAAAAGTTACTGGCAGCTAGAGGAAGACAGCTGTAACTGTGTAATAATTCTTCTCTCTCTCTCTCTCTTTTAGTGTGGTGAAAAAGGTCATTATGCCAACAGATGCACCAAAGGACATCTGGCCTTTCTCAGTGGACAGTGAAAGAGCAGAACGAAGAGTGCAAGGGAGCTATTAACACTGAGAAAAGGTTTCTGCTTAGCACTATGTCTGAACTATTAATCAGGTTGTTTTTTAATGCCATTATTGAAAGAACTGGTCAGAGGCTGGCTGCTGCTAAGCAACATTTTTGTAATTGTCCACAACTTTTTAAGTTTTAACCTTTTTAAAACAGATTTTGGCCTCTACCTATTTTCATTGAGCCCTGCTGAAAGATCTAAAAGCCAATAGATTTGCAAGCCCCTCACCAGTGCAGCACTCCACATAAATGCATTTTACGCCAGTGTTTCTTTAAAGTGTTTTCCTTTTGCCACTTCTTTTTGGAGAACCTGCAGCGTTTCAGCCCTCCCTGTGGAAGCAGGAAGACTGTCTGGGAAAACTAATACTTGAAATGCCTTCCCTTCAGTGAGGAAGCAGGGATTCTGCTGTCCTGTAGCTCTTAAAAAGCAAAGTTGTGTTCCCAGGTCCAGCCTGTTGTAGTCGATAAACTTGTCCTGGTAGGTGACTTAATGCATCATGTACATCAGGCTGTGAAACTCCCATCCACTTGCTTTGTTTCTGTGCTCCTTGTTCTACTGAAGGTTAGAAATCAATCTTCTGGGTGAGAACCAATCAAGGGGAGATTAAATTGGCATCTCTGTTGTTAGCCAAACCATGATTGTAGGAAAGCCATGTCTGTGCTCATTTTCCATTTGCAAAAAGCAAGAAGGGAAATGAACAGAGCTTGAAGTGTAGGAATAGAAGAACCTTGTCTCAGCTCCCCCCCCCCCCAATCATCCAGCTCACACTGGGCAGGTATTTCCATAATCTAGAGAAGACCAAGAAGTGGAGATGTGTATTCTTACGGAACACTGCTTTTAAAAGTGGTAGAGCATTCTTCTGAGAGTAATTTTTGCAAGTCAAAACCCTTTCAGTTTGCAAGACTATTTGAAAAGGGCCAATGATAAAATGTGAATTAAAAAAAAAAATGCATCTCCAGTGTGAGCCTTATTGATTCTAACCCCTCTTATTTGCTGACTGCCTTTATACTTTATTTTTATTGAAATGTACCGATGGAAAAAGTTGGCTGTGAATTATATTTTTTGTTTGGAACAAGGTAATATGACTAAGAGAAGTGACCGGAACCTATCTTGGTTTGAATGACTGCAGTTATTTCACTGTGGAGAGTCTGAGTCAGTCAAAGTAGAACTTCCAAGGCCAAGTGACTGGTATGACAGACCCTCACTTTTCCTAACATGTCCTGCCCCCAGAGGCTGAACAGTGGCCAGACTATGAGATGTTACATGTATGTACCTAGGCACCTCAAAAGGGAACAAAACCACTCTGTCTGGCTACCTTCCTCATCTAGCTCAGGAGTCCATAGTCTTCACTACTTGAATAGATGTTTTCAAAACCACAAAGCCTTCCTGTTACTGCTGAAGCTCTTGAGAGATTAATATCCTGTAAGAAGTGGTTTTCACTCTCCCTCCTGTTCAGGAAAGGCTACTGCAGGCTGTACCTGCTGTGCCCAGCTGCAGCTGCTGTGACAGTGGGGCGCACCAAGAGAGACATCACCTGGGGCCAAACCCACAGATGCTCCTTTAAGCTGCACTTATGCACGTGGTGTCTCCTGTTAAACTCAACACTGCATTTAAGTCAAGAAGCAAGTTTTCTTTTAGTTTAATTTCACAGGGCTTTGTTATACCAAGAGTCTTTTAAGCTTATACCCATTCAGAATAACCATCCAGCTTCCTTTAGCAATGAAAGTGGGTAAGAGTTTTGATAGAAATTTTGGGTTGTTGGAAGTAAGAAGCATTAGAATCCCAGTGACAGAGTGAGAGTCACGGACCTTCTCAAAGCTAAACCGATCTCATCTCAGACAGTGCTCTGCAACGATGGAAAACGCCCAAATACCTACAGTCAGCAGGTGACAGCCTGAGAGTCAGAAACACATGGCCACACCAACAAGCCACCAAAAGCTCAGGTATTTTTCTTTCAAATCAAAACATACCCTTTCAGCTAGTTGTCCAGCCTGTACACGAAGGCCACTAAGAAGCAATCCAATGCTTTGTACTTTTATTAAACAGTTAAATATGAATTAAGTTGTAATAGTTTCCCCAGTTCATAATGCAACCCAAGTAGCAGATGCTTTCCCAACCACTTCTGAACTTACCTTGAGGGGTGAAACTCCAAGGCAAACTTACACGCACCGTACAATTAAGTCAGCTCAGTGAATGTAAAGCATATGCATTTTATTATTGGTCATAATAGTACAGATTTTAATATGAATAGTTCTGGTGTCTTCTGCCAGGATAACTGTTCCAGTAGCCAAGTCTGTTCGAGAGCTGCACCTTCACTTTCTGAAATTCACCCTTCAGTGGTACTTCCTGTGGCGGTCATGCTCTGTATCGTTCAAAGTAAAGCAAGTTAATTTTACTGAAGTCACAAAAAACCCCAAGCCACTCCTGAAATTAGAGGACAGAAAGAACTCTAAAAAATACTCCAAGCATGTAGTTTTTATGTACTGCCAGACCAGAGAGGCAACAAGACCTAAGCTTTTTTTGTCACCAAGAAAATACTGACACCTTTCGAAGTAAGCATTTAAGTTTTCTATGGCTAAAATAAGTTTGCTTGCCCACACAAGCAGCAATCGTTAGCACAGTCTTTCATTTTATTTCTAAAAGCAGCAGCAGAGTGTTTTTATCGCCCTAAGCAGTCTTCCAGGCTGCACTATAGGCACTCAGTATTGCTTTTACTTACTCAGGTGACTGTAGCTCCAGATGTAGCTGACAACAACATAACCAGCAAGCACCATGGAGATACCACCGAGGCCCCCCTTCTTCACATTGATGTATTTATTGTAGTATCTCTCATAACCTGTGTAGAAGAACAGTTTTCACAGCAGCCAGATGAGTGGCATAATTTTCTGTGTTGGAAAGAAGCTGCCTGGTGTCACACAACTTCAGGAAATTGTTTCTAATGAGACACCTGAGGGCCTCAGAAGCAAGCCTGAGAGAAGGCAGCCTGTGTGTTAAGCAAGGTGAACTCCAGTTAATGGCGCTAAGCCTTAAAAAAAAAAAAAAACGCAAACCATTTATAATTTTCCCCTAAACATTACTGTGAATTTCATGAGCTCAAGCTAGTTTGGAATTGCTGAGTTCTTTAATACCAGTGTATATGTTGTAGACACTTGTGTTTGACATTTTGTGTTTAAATCTACCTGAACGTCATATTTGTACCTATAGCAAAGGGCATTGGTCTAAACTTTTGCCAAGTGATCGATAAAAGCCCTGTGTCCTTTTTCACCATATTTAGAGATCACTTGTTTGATTTTTTTTAACTTTATTTACTTGTGATGTTGGGGAAACCTCAAGATTTTCAGCAAATGGTTTCAGGGGTCAGGAGTAAGGCTACTGTATTTCCTCTTTATAGAAGAAGGAATGCTGAAAGCAAACCTTTGGCGGATAAAAACAAATTTACAGACGGGAGAACAAGATGCTAGAGGACGCGCTGTTCTGGGAAAGCAGAAATGGCCACGAAGCAGCCCCTGTTCTGCTGGAACCCTTGCCACGGCCACCGGCCAGAGGTGCCTGCACCCTACCCTGCCCAGCTCCCTCAGGAGAAGGGGTGCATCCTCCTCGGCCGGGGGCTGCTCCCCAGGGCAGGCGGTCCCCGCAGCCCCCCGCAGCCCCCTCACCTCTTCGCAGGGCCCCCGCGATGCCGCCGGGGGTGAAGTCCCTCATGGCCAGCCAGGTGGGCAGCTGGCCCAGCTTCACGTCGAGCAGCTTCATGTCCTTGAGGAGAACTGCGGCACAGAGAGACACACGGCCCGGTCAGAGAGGAAAGAAGGGAGGGAGGGAGCCACGGTCACCTTGGCGGGCTGCTGCACTCACCCGGCGGCTGCGCCATCTTGCCGCTCTGCTCTGCGCCGCCGCGGGGGCCGCCGGGAAGGGGCCGCTGAGGCTCACGGGAGGCAGGTCAGGCGGCAACCGGCAGCTGCGCGGGGCGGCCGCCATCTTGGGCGGGTAGCGCGGCGCCTGAGGCGGTGATGGCCCCGGTGTTGCCTTGTCCCCGTCCCATCTCCTCACCGGAGGGGTCGGTTCCCCAGTGGCGGCCGCACACGCTGCCTCAGTTGCCGAAGGCCCCGCGTTGCGGTCTGTGGGGGTGGGGCCCTGGCAGCACGGCGGCCTGTGTCGGGCCCGGGGCAGCGCTCCCGCAGTCTCCTTAGCGGCCGCGCCCCTTCTCCAGCGCGTTACCTTGAATTAACTCCCGAAACACACAAAGTACGTTTAGAGAGGAGGCGTTGTTTTATTCTGCGCAGGATGCGAGGTGGAAGATTTCCACAAGTCGAGCACACCTCCTAGGATTCTTTACCAGATATTTATACACAAAAGGTACAACTCTCCACCTCTCTAATACAATTATTCCGCCTATCTAATACATATTCATCGTGCTGAGCTCTCCAAGCCCGCGGCGCCTGCGTGGGAATTGTGCTGAGCAAGCAAGGTCTGCTGCGCCTGCGCGGGGGTCTTGGGGGGCCTTTGGTGGTCCTTTGGGGGACAATAGCCCAGCTCGGTTTGCCCTTTCGTGGTTGTGTGTCGTCTGAGGGCACCAGAGCTCTTGCTTACCGTGCCGACTTGTTGCTGAGAAGGTAGATGTCCTTGGCCGAGCCAGTCTGTAACCCTGAGAGGTTCCTCACCTGTAACACCGGCAGCTTTTCGCTCACTGCCCAGACTTCTGATATCTTAGGTATGCTTTACATGTAACCTGAACGGTCCTTGGATACCACGTGTGCCACGTTTCTGCAGAGATCTATCCCTAAGTTCTCTTGAGCTGTTAGTTTTACCTAAATGTTTAAAATATAACCAAATGTATGCCTATGAGGTAGGTTTCCCCCTTGGGAAGTTTCAAATACTTCATTCTCCCTTCCATTCAGAACACCAAGAAGTTGAATTAATATATTTCCATTTACCTTCCACAGAGTTTTTCCAACTTGTTTTTGTACTTGGCTGGGGGCATTCAACCTTTTTTGTCTCAGTTGTCATCGCTGTCCCGTATGTCTCTGTCTCTCCATCACAGGCCACATGAGTCTTCACAATACCTGATACCGGATACATTTCTGTCTCGTAAGTGTAACGCATTTCCCCAGTTTTATTAGTCAGATCTGGTACATAAGTTCTATTTGTGTCAAATAGCAAGTGCTATCTTCAGCTAGGGCCTTACTGAGAGCGACTATTAGAGTGTCCCTTAATGGGAAAATTCCCCATTCTAGAGGATTTTTACTAGATTTTGGCAATGGAAGGCATGTGGTTATACTCGTCACACTCTGTAATCATCTGAAACCTTGCTATAGATTGGTGGTCCTTTCAAATCTATGCTTTTCAGGCCACATTCCCAAGATGTGTTCTCCTACCGCCCTTTTTGCTGCCAGATTTGCCCATCGATTCCCAATTGCTTCAGGAGCATGCCCAAATTGATGGGCTTTACAGTGCATTATTGCCACTTGTTTAGGCAAACTTATGACCTGTAATAATTTTCTTATTAGTTCTCCATATTTAACTGGTGTTCCTTCTGACAAAAGGAGACCCCTTTTCTTCCAAATTGCTCCATGTGCATGGACTACTCTGAAAGCGTTTAGAATCTGTCCATTTATTCATAGTCTTCCCTTCTGCTACTTGCAAGGCTCTTATTACCACAATCAACTCCACCTTTTGAGCAGAAGTGTTAGCAGGAGGGGCTTTTGCTTCCAACTCATCTTCTCCAGAAATAACTGCGTTTCCTGCCCTTCAAATTCCATCAGTCACGTGGCTGCTCCTGTCTGTAAACAAATTCAAGTCAGCCGAATCCATAGGTATATTTTTCAGATCAATCCTACTTGAATATAGCTGTTCAATTGTTCTCTAACAATCATATTCCGATTTACTTTCCTCAGACAACAGTAGTAGAGTGGCTGGATTCAAAGTGAGTGTCATTCTCAGTTTCCACGTCATGGAATGATGTGAACAACCAATGTTGTCCCCCTTTTTGTTTCAAAACTGTTGTCACCACATGACACCTGCACTGTTATTTTCTGTCCCAAAGTAAATTTTCTAGCTTCCTGTATGAATAGCATGGTCACAGCAATGGCACTTAAACAGGCAGGCCATCCTTTACTTGATCTAATTATTTGGAAAAATATTTTCCAAGAAAATCTTGGATCTTTTTCCAAGATCCAGTCCTTTGAACTAAAACTCCAAGTGCAATGTGCTGTCTTTCATTCACAAAAATCTCAAAAGGTTTTTCCAAATTAGGAAATCCTAATGCTGATGCTGACATCAGGGCTTGTTTTAACTGATGGAAAGCTGTCTGGCACTCTTTGAGTCCATTCAAGAAATTCTCCTGCACTTTTCATTGCCTCATAAAGGGGTTTTGCAATCAGTCCAAAGTTGACAATCCAAAGGCGACATCACCCGGCCGTTCCTAGAAATGCTCTCGATTCTCGTTTAGATACAAGTTCTGGTATCTGGCAAATTGCCTCCTTTCTTTAGGGACCAAGGCTCCGTTGGCCTTGGGTAATGGTGAACCCCAAATAAATCATGGCCTTTTGTGCAGTTTGTGCCTTTGAAACTCGTTATCCTGTGCTCCTAGAAAATTCAAAAGGTCAATAGCATATCCTATAGAATCCTCTAGTGTTTGTGTTCCCAGAAGGAGATCATCCACATACTGCAATAAAGTTATTTCTGTATCCTCCTTTTTCCACCCTTCTAATTCTCTGGCGAGTCCATTTCCAGAGATTGTTGGGCTATTCTTAAATCCCCGTGGAAGAATGGTCCAGCATAGCTGGGTCTTTCAACCAGTTTTTGGATTCTCTCACTCAAAGGCAAGTATCTTTTTACTTCCCAGCTCCACAGGGATGCAAAAGAAGGCACCTTTTTAAATCTAATACAGTAAACCATCCATCAATCTCTTTAATTGTTGTCAGTAAAGTATATGGGGTTTGCCACAACTGGGTGGACATCTGGCACAATTTGATTTACTGCCTTCAAGTCTTGGACCAATCTATATTCATTCAAATCAGGTTTCTTTACCAGCAAAATTGGGGTGTTATACTCTGATTGGCATTCTCATGGTAGTCCACGAGTCATGAAATTTTCTCTTAAAGGCTCTAAACCCCTTCTTACTTCTAGCTTAATAGAATATTGCTTTTGTTTTACCAGTTGTGCTCCAGGTTTTAATGGGATGATTACCAGTTCAGCTATGTCAGAGTGTCCTGGGATCCTGGAGGACCATACCAGAGGGTTTACTGCATTCAGTAGCTCTTCCAGGATCATTTCAGGTTCTGGAGTTTCTTGTTTCCTGTAACATAAACACTTGTGCTTCCAGGCCTTTCTCTTCTGGTGTTTGAACCTGTATATTCCTTTTTCAAAAACAGTTCATGCACTTAGTTTACTGAGTAAATCTCTTCCCAACAAAGGCATCAGGCAGTCAGGAACGTATAGAAATTTATGAGTAAAGACTTTGCTTCCAATTCTACACTTATTTGGTTGGAAGAATGGCCTCACCTCCTTTTTCCTCTATGGCTTAAATAATACGTAGATTTTGTCTGCTCAATTTACCTTTACAGGTTGTTAATACTGAACAAGCTGCCCATGTATCTATTAAAAAATCTATTTTCTCCTCCCCCAACTTTAAGGTAACCAGGGGTTCTGTTGGGGAAACTTTTGATTCATCCCCCAGTCCTGTCAATCTGAATCTTGATCCAGGGTAAGCAATTCTGCCACCTCAGGATTCTCCTGTGTCCTTACAAAATTTATTGGAAATTGATTTTGAGGGCATTCCACCTTCCAATGCCCTTTTTGTTTACAAAAAGCATGCTGGTCTCTATCCAAAGGTAGGCTAACCCCAGGTCTGAAGGGGGTCCCATTATTTTTTCCCATAGGAGGGTGACTTGGCCTGCCTCCTTCATTTTGTCTTCTCCTATTTTGATTGCCTTCTGCTATTGCTGCAGCCAATACTTGAGATTTTCTGTTTTCCTTCTTAACCTGATCTTTCTCCTGTCATTTCTTCTCTTCCTCTCTACTGTTGTACACTTTCCATGTTACCTCTAATAACTTATTGACAGATCTTGCATCTGCTCCCTCTGTCTTTTGCCATTTCCTCCTAATGTCAGGATTCAACTGTCCCACAGAGTCACAAATGTCAGTGCATCAGTTTCCCTCTCTGGATCCAAATCTGTCCATTTCCTAGCCACTTTGCATAATCACTCAAGGAAAGCTGATGCAGTTTCATCTTGTACCACCTGATATAATTCTGAAAAAAAATAATCATTTTCAGTATCACATTCTTTACACCGAATAATATCAGTCTCTGATATTCACTCAGCAATAATCTTTGTGCCTGATTGTTAGGGTCCCAGTTGGGCTTGGTGGTGGGAAAATCATCCTCAAGTCTTCCTGCCTATGCATCCTGAGCATGAACCCTTTCTGCTTCTTCCCCTTGATCACTACCTCCCTGAATGTTTTCCTGTCTTGGAGACACTAACAGTTCTACATCATCTTCCTTCTCTACCAGTTCCTTGTACTTTTTGTATCTTTTACCAATATATTACATGCAGAACAACAACATCTAAGCGGTTTGTCTTGAACTTGTTCTAAAGCCAAAACATTTTAATCTTTTGTTTGTTATCAATCCACAGTCCATTCTGCTCTTATAATTCGTTCGCAATGTAAGAAAGAAATCCACATGCTTCATCTCATTTTCCTTCCCTTCTACAAAACAACATTAATTCATTATAGTATTATAATTCAAATTTCCATTTGTTGACCACTTCTCTTGGTCTTCCAATATGTATACTGGCCACCATTTGTTACAATATTCTGTGAACTTTTTATGTGTTAACAGATCACCTCCAAACATATTCCAGTGTTCCAAAATACAACCCAGTGGGGAAACCTTCAGTATTCCCCCTCGCTCAGAAGAAGTCAAGTTTTCCATTTGTAAATATTTTCCAATATGTCACAATAGTCCTTTAAAATTGCCAATAATAGAACAAATACAAGTACACCAAGCCAAAACCTAATTCTGCCTGCTCCAGTATCACCATACTAACACAGGAGAATACTATCAAGTAGCAGCTGCAATGACTACCAATTTGTACCTTCAATGGGTACGCCTTACTTGGGGAATATCAGAATAACAATGTCTCTATCCCAGTTTCAATCACTCACTTATCACCACCAGGGAATTGCAAGGGGAGTTCCCAGAAAAATCCTCTGCTGTGCACTGGAGTCCAGCTCGTGATACCTGCAGCAGTAGCAAGTGTCGATCAAAGTCCGGTCTCAAAAGCAGAGTCCCATCTGGGGTGCCAAAATTGTTACCTTGAATCCAGAATGACTCCCGAAACACACAAAATATGTTTAGAGAGGAGGCGTTGTTTTATTCTGCGCAGGATGCGAGGTGGAAGATTTCCACAAGTCGAGCACACCTCCTAGGATTCTTTACCAGATATTTATACACAAAAGGTACAACTCTCCACCTCTCTAATACAATTATTCCGCCTATCTAATACATATTCATCGTGCTGAGCTCTCCAAGCCCGCGGCGCCTGCGTGGGAATTGTGCTGAGCAAGCAAGGTCTGCTGCGCCTGCGCAGGGGTCTTGGGGGGCCTTTGGTGGTCCTTTGGGGGACAATAGCCCAGCTCGGTTTGCCCTTTCGTGGTTGTGTGTCGTCTGAGGGCACCAGAGCTCTTGCTTACCGTGCCGACTTGTTGCTGAGAAGGTAGATGTCCTTGGCCGAGCCAGTCTGTAACCCTGAGAGGTTCCTCACCTGTAACACCGGCAGCTTTTTGCTCACTGCCCAGACTTCTGATATCTTAGGTATGCTTTACATGTAACCTGAACGGTCCTTGGATACCACGTGTGCCACGTTTCTGCAGAGATCTATCCCTAAGTTCTCTTGAGCCGTTAGTTTGTTTTACCTAAATATTTAAAATATGACCAAACATATGTCTATGAGGTAACAAGTGGATGCCAGCCCAGCAACGTGAAGGACTCGTGCATGGTGTCTTTCCATGCCCCAGGGCAGGCCAATGCCTTGAACCATCCCTGCTGTATGTTGTGGGGTGCTGGGTGCCGGGTGCTGGTGCTTCCCAGTGCTGCAGCTTGTGAGAAAAATTCACAAGCCTTCATCAGCATCATCACAAGGCTTCATTAGTAGTCTTTTTGGGGCTGCTGATGTCTCACAAATGAACCTTTCCCAGTATGCTCTGAAGAAGTTGCAACTCTTCACACCGTGAATGTGCGTTCACAGATAGTATATACTGCAGCATACATTTAAATTTGTTACCATATCTTGTAAGAAGTGAGGGCTTCTCAGACCTCTTCCAGGGGTCATCTGCCCTCTCCTGCAGTCTTCTTAGGTGGCTTCAAGATGAGAGGAGGAATGTTAGACTGTATTTTTCACAGGACTTAGGTGACAGATGAATAATGTATTGTGTGGTCCCATTTCAGTGCCCACTCAGGACTTTCCACTGTGGGAATAGGCTGCGTTTTACTACAGCTCCACTGGAAGGCTGTTAAAGGCAAAAGGAGAAGCCAGGTGTACAGTGGAAGTACACCTGCATAACCAGAGCGGTGGAAGAGGTAAGATACAGATAAAGACACTTTTTGCCTTCGTGCAATAGAAAAGAGCCACCCAGTTTTATTTCATGTTCCCAAGTGTCTTTCTGGGGGATTTAGTGCACACAGGCACCTAGAAGGTGCACCCTGGGCAGATAACTCCCCCGCAGAGCTGGCGGCGGTGGACTGAGGGGGGGTTACAGGGGAGAGGACTCCAGCAGGTGTCACCCGCACTTAGCGAAACGCAGCTGCTGGGAAGATGTTCTCCATTCGCCTGACCTCTAGAGGTTTTAAATCATATCATTCAGATTCATAAAATAGTGTCAGGTTTTGTTGTTGTTTATTGTGCTGAGTCTGAAAAGCAAAGTGATACAGCAGTAAAGGGAGCAGCCATCCACCGCTGTTCATGACAGGTCAGCCAGAACCCCACGTTTCCTAGATATTAAATCTCCATCCCACAGAGGACAGTTAGAACAGATCAGAGATGATGAAGACTAAATTAAGGATGCTGAAGGGGGCCCACAGGGCTCCTACATAAACACTAATCTCTGCAGCTTTTCCTTCTCTTAGGTTGCTGCCTTCCTGCCACTGCAGGATTCTTGCGTTATAATCTGTGGGGTTTGTGTTTCCTGGTATTAAATGAGTTAAGGCATGGGACCTCTCATGTCTCAAGAGACACAGTACTCTAACGCATCTTACTCAGAGGCTGGTCTACATGTCTAGCTTCACCTGCTATTTTACTGAAATTAATTTACTTACATTGAATAGTGCTTTCCCATAACATAAAAATAAAAGCAGAAGGAATAGATTACTGCCTGGTTTTTTTCTTTTAGTTATTAACAGAAAGTAGGATTAGGAAAATATAGTGTGCCTGATTAGTTGAAGGAAGGGCTCCAAATTTAGTCCCTGTTAAATGCGTTAAAAATCCCTGTATTACATTATCCTTTATTTCATTATTGGGCTTTCCCGGTAAATGTCATTTTATTGCTGAAGTGTCCCCTGATGAACTACTATGTGGCCTTTTTACAGTACTTGCATAAAAGCATGCTTCAAACTTGCTTCCCTCATTCTTGCAAGGCAGCCTATTGTTTTAGATAGGATTATTCATGCAAGGCAGATTAATTCACCTACAGGAAAAAACCCCATGGTGGGTGCCTCATCTAAAGGAGTTCCCTGTGGAGCAGAAGAGCAGTTAGAGTTACTCAAACTGCTTATAGCAGAATCTGGGAAAATCTGGTTTGTTATGATAGGAATGGAAATCCATAACGAGGACACAACTCCAATGCAATCAGAGACAGCAGTAACCCAAACCTTGGCCTGAACTGCCTGCTCTGGTAGGGTAAGAGAGGAATGATGCTGTTGTCTTTGTGCCATAATAATCCCGAACCAAGCAGGAAATGTTAAATAATACAGATGTGTGGGAGGTTTTGCAGCGCAGCACACATTTCCTCCCTTTGACCTGTGCTGCTGGCCAAAATTCAGGGTCTTGCTGGTTGATCAGATGGGAGGAGGAGTGAAGAGGGGTATTTCTGATGTATTTCTGTTTGCTTGCAAAATGCTCCCAGCCCTTTTTTCCTGAACACAGAAGAAATCACGCAGTTGAGAGCCAGTTTCCTTCCTTATAGCTCCAGACCTGCTCCAGGCAGCAGTGTGACCCCAAATCCCTCTGTTTCTTGTATTCAGTCCAGGTTTTATATCAATGATTGTTCAGGCTCTTTGAAGTTTCCGTTCCCTGCCTGTTTCAATATGCTGTCTTTCTGTCTCCTCTTCCACCTGAACTGTATTGTCCATCCACACATAACCTTCTTTCCTTTTAATATCCTACCCAAAACTGTCCTCCCAGAGCCTTCAGGTACTTCAGCGTTCTTGCATCATGGGTGGAAATAGACTTAATGTCTCCTTCAGCTACCCTAAATAAAGGAATGCAGTTAAACCTACCAATTTCAAGAATGTTTAACCCAACCTATAAAAATAAAAGCCTAATGGAGTGTTGCCCTGAGGTTTTCATCTTACTGAAGACTCCTCTAGAAAATGCTGTGAAGTTTATAAGTAATGGCATAGAAATAATAGGGAGTACATCATTCAAAAAAACCAGAGTATTTTGCAAAAGACGTCAATAGATACGAAATAGATTTCCTTTTTCCGGTAGCAACCATAACACATAATACTGCAGCTTTCAGTCCAAAGATTCAGTTGTGGCATGAAAAGTTAAGTAAGAGTCTTTACTAAAGTTGCTGAAAAGGAGAAGTAAAAAGCATAACACGACCTCCGTCAGCATGTAACATCTTAGAGGCTGGGATCATTTTTTCTGTTCTGTGTGCCACCCTTTAAAAACTCAGGGCCTCGCCTGGGCCTGGTGGTCAGTGATATTACAGTAATACGCAGGCACAGTGTCCATAGGTGTGTAAAGTAGCACAGAGTGGCCTTCAAGAAGGTCAAGAGACGAGGATTTACCTAACTGATCCTGCGCCACTGGAACTGATGACAAAGCACCTAGCGCTTTTAATAAAGGATCAAACCTACACAAGTGGACAGATACAGTTCTGAAACATGTGGTTTGGCACAGGACGCTTCTTGGCTCCTAAACACTTATTTCAATCTGATGTCTTCCCACCAGCACAGGTTAAGCAGCTGCAGCCATCAAGGAGAAAGAGAAATCATGGGCTACCAGCACTTCCGGAATCTCAATGGAGATGCATGTTTTATCAACCAGTAATTTGGAGAAAAGTTATGTTCCCAGGTAGCTTGATCCAATCTGTTATTTTTTGATTATATGAACAGTTTGGTGTGGTGAGAGCAGGGCAGCTGCTCAGTGTAGGTCTCAGCCTCATTAATCTAAAATTGTGCTTGCAGTGGAAGCCAAACCCCTGAGTTGAATAGGATGAGAAGTGGTTGTGGAGTTTGGAATCTCTTCCATGGCCAGACTTCCTCAGGAAAATGGTGAGTTGCCTTGCATACATACTAATACCTAGGGCTTGACCCAGCAAAAGCAGTTGAGAGAATTAACCTATGATTGTAAGCGGATTGCTTGCTCTGTGTTATTACAGAGCCATTTTCCTTAGTCAACCTCAAAACACTTTGCAAAGGAGATTGCTTACCAATGATGAATAGTTTAGCGTGTACAGTTCTTTTCTCCTTCACAGCACTTGAGTATCAATGCATCTTCTTGTTCCTCTGATAAAATGTGTAAGTTAATATTATGATTATCTTTTTGAGTGGAAAAAATTGAGCCCTGTGTGTAGGACTGGGGAGGGGGAATTCCTCCCTCCTTTGGTCCTATCTTGATGGCCTTTGCTTGTACCTAGTGTCAGTTGCAAAAAGTACCTTATTTTGTAGGTCTTTGATCAGCCTGCTGGTTAGCTAAATATATACCTGTGGGGAGATAATTACATGCTATCAATAGTAAAGTGTAGTAAAATAATTTACGTTAATTAAAACACTTGCAAAACCAAAGCAAGAATTTTCGCTAAGATAAATCTGCTGCAGTGACACCTGTATCTGAGACTGCCTGCTTCCTGTAGACAAACATGAAAATAAAACCAGGCACCAGGAAAAAACAGTTTCTTCGTGCTAAAAAGAGGAAAGACATGTACCCACTGGGAAATCTATGGTGGTACCAATCCAGAAGGGCAGGGGTGAACACGTCTTCCATCTGTGCAAGCAGATCTGACTTCATGAGCGTAGAGAAGATTGGTGTGATGAATCCCACCTTATCAGTGTGTCTATTTGGCTAAGTGTGAGTGGCCCAGCAGGAAGGTTGTACAAATAGGCCTCATATTATTGGGGGAGGATTTGAAGACTAATTAAATAGTGTGAGAGAGGCATAAAAAATCACCTTGTTACCATTTTTCAATCCACTGTCAGTTGCTCCAGCACAATCCTTGTACTTTTCCTCTCTTCCCACTCTTAATGTCTGATGAAAAAACTCAGCACTTTCATAGCCTTGTGTGGAAATTGTCTATCTGACCTTCCCAGCTGAAGCAGTCAATGGCTATTCTCCCTCTGCTACCTTGTATCTTGGAAGAAGCTCAGTTGCTGACCCAAAGGCACTGGTGGGTCTGGGACATTATTGTTTCCACAGCCCTGTGGCACCGCTTGATGTTGCTTCCTGCAGATCTCAGACTGCAGCCAGTCTCCGGTTCAACCCAGTGCATCTCTCCATTGAGCACTTCTGGAAGGGCTTGTATCCCAGGGTTTTTCTTTCTTCCTGATGGCTGCAGTCACTTAACCTGTGATATCAAGAAGACATCAGATTGAAGTAAGTGCTTAGGAGCCAAGAAGCATGACTGTTTTATTTAGACCTCGTTTTTTACCAGTGGGTAAGCTAAGCATCTTCTTAGAAGATGCAAAGGAATCAGGAGGTTTGTAGGGCTGCAATGGGAGAGCCACAGCTCAGCCCCCACCATCCAGTTGTCTCTCAATACATATGTAGTCCAGGACTTCCAGTTGGTACTTGCACATCCAGAGAGTTAGGCCCTGCCTCTTTCTCCAATCAACAGGTGCAGTCACCATTGCTGGATTCATGGCTGTGTTTGATTAGTTGGTGAGTGAGTTGGTAAGATACCTGCTGCTCCATCTGTTCTCCCTTTTCTCAGCGCTTGTCTGTGGTGCAGCAATGGATGCATGCATGTTTGTTTGCATCATTCTCTCCTCGCACGTATCTCTGTGATTTTGTTGTCATACTTCACTCACAAATATCAATGCTTTTGCACTCCCTCTCCATCTTGCACCAGATAGAATTCTAGCTTTTTGCAAGGTAGTGGAAGTGGCAAAACAGATCTGTCTAATCAGGCTCACTCAGTGGCCATGTTATCCTATACAGTCGGCAAGAAAGGAGCTTAAAGCCAGGGTGAGAAAGAGATTCCTCTCTAAAGATCAGCTAAGACTGGGGTGGGATTTCAGCCATGCGACTCTGACATTCAAGCAGGGCACGTGGGCACCCCCCTTCCCTCTCCTGCTCTGCAGTGTGAATGGGGAGGGACCACAGCAGGCTGGGACAGGGGAGCCAAGCTGCAGCAGGAAGTATTCAGATGTATTTAATTTCTTTCAGGGTGACCTTTAACAGGTGTGGATTTACTGGTAGGGAGAGAAGAGGGAAGTAAGCAAGGGATTAAGGGGACTTTACCCTCCCTCCACTTTAAGCACCAGCTTGCACAGCATTCCAGTACTGTGAGATGCAGTTTGTGGCTGTATGGCTTTATATCTTCTGCCTCCCTCGGTTTTGGTCAGGGTTGCTGGCTGCCCCTGCTCTGTAGCACTACTGGGGATTCAACACATGGCATGCCGTACTGCCAGGTATCTCAGATACAAATCTGGGGTGCGGGGTAGAGGAGAAAAATCACCCTGTTATCTGCAGGAATTGGGATTTAACCTATAGTGGAAGTGCACAGTTGAGGCAGACAGAAGGGAGGGGTGTGTGGTATGTTCCCTGGGTGACATTGCCTGGAGATCTTTTCTTGTTCTAGTGCTGCTGCATGCTGTTGAACAGCTGCTTTCCTCTAACCCAGTGTCTGCTGCAGTTCGGTGATGGATTAAGGCAACTCTCCATTTTCCTTATCCCTCTCCAAGGGGAGTTGTAAAGTTTAATTAATTACATTTTGTAAAACATGATGAGATTCTTGGATGATAAATGCTATACAAATGTAGAGTTTTTTTAATGAGCACTGTATGACGGCTGCAACAAAATGCTTGTTTATTCAAACTGATCTAAGCTGCAAAAAATCCTCGCCCCGCTGTTACCAGACATGTTGCCAAGCTCTCTGTCTTTCATGGACTATTTGATTTGAGGGTCTCAAGGTGCTTTTTGAAACTTCAGCAAAATAAAAAGGCAAGGAGTATATGTATATATCTGTATTTTACAGATCTTTTCCTTTATATATGCAGTTTAGATTATACAACAATATCACTTAGCAATAGGAAAGGGCAAGATCAGTTAACAGTGTGGCTAGATGCTGTGGCTGTGTGGCAGGGGTACGTATACCTGTTGTAGTTTTGCCTGGCCTTGTCAGGCACCAGAGTTCTGGCACCATGTATTTTGTGTTTTACAAGTTTCCCACAGCTGTGGGTAGGTGAAATCAAGCCTGGCTGCAGCTTCTCTGGTCCTCCCTCCCAAGCAAACAAGGTTAAAATGAAGTCTGGGAATGTCTGTCTTTGTTGCAGAGCACATTGTAAGCCTGCTCACAGGACTAAAGGTAGTTTCCATAATTAAAAATGCAGCCTGCTGTAAGTGCAAGCAGGGTGCCATTTCTTTTGCTGGAATTCAGTCAGGAATAAAGTAATTTCTTGAGCTTACAGATCTGCCTTGGGCTACTTGGTGGCTAGAACTTCAGCCTTACACCTCCAGAAAGCTGTTTCTGCTGTTATCACAATGCTGAAGCATCAGATCACCAGTGAATGGAGGAGAGATATGACTTGAAGCAGTGTTTAAAGCAGAGCCTGAAAGAAGCAGTCTGTAGATTCCACCCAGTGATGGCACAGCCCAGTCCTACCCAGCTTCTGGGATCCAAGGATGCTCTCAGCAGAGGCTGCTATGGTTTCTGGCATGGGTGTTATGGGGCTGAAATGGTGGCAGCAATCCATCAGAGCCCCCTGTACTTCATCTGCACTACCGTTTCCTTAAAGCTGCTGCTTTGCAAAATTTACCTCTTCTGGACCTTTTATAATCGCTGTTTCTTTTGGCCAGCTGGAGTTTCCCTTAAGGGGAGAAGAAGAGGTGGAGAGTGGCCTCTGTGTAGATATTGGCTGGCTGTGCCGGGAAGGAAAAAGAACACACAAGAAATGAGCTGTTGAACCCATGGTGATATGAGAGGGATAAGTGAGACATTTGAGGGAATAACCAACCAATCAACCAATCTCTCAAGCAATTTGTCTTTCCTCATTATAAAGCAACACCATAGTGGGAGAAATGTAGGGCCATTCTTCAGAAGATTTATTGCCCTGTAGCATCTGCATGAGAAAACTCTAAGTGCTGAGTAGAGCAGGAAATTGGAAGTAGATTGCACAACCTGCAATTCAACAAAGTTCTTGGATCTTCTGTGGAAAGAGAGTGCTGGAGTTTCAGAGCTGGCTCTAGCTTGTAAGGCTTTCTCAGTCCTGGGAGAAGAACCAGTGTAGGTTTGGTTAGAGCTGATGGAGGCTTTGTCATTTAAGGGTCTAGTAAGAGCATCCCAGAGTGCTGCTTTAACCAGCACAGAGGAAAATACCTCCCAGTGCTGTGACAGATCTAACTGTGCCTAAGATTAGTGAAGCAAATGCACTTACACAAGCTATTGGAGTTTACAGGACCTCTGACAAGAGAGGGGTGCCTCTGTTTCCTGCCTGTGAACATATCTCTTTACAGCCCTCTGTATGTACAGCATTTTCTCAGAAACCAGCCTCAGGGACAATTATGCATTAATAGCTACTTCTTTCAGAAGCAGCCAGCCCTGCTCCTGAGAAACAGCTATTTTCAGGCAGTCTTGTTCCTGAGGAACTGCTATTTTTAGTGAGTTCTATTTCTGAGGCAAAAAAAGAGAAGAAGCCGTTTCTGTATCCCTTCACCATGGTCCAGACCCACTGGCTGTGGTTGACTTGCATTTTGCAGGAAACATTTCCTCTTTACATCTCAGTAGCCTGAGGAAAGTGGTTCTCCAGCCATTACAGAAAGTGGCAATCCGAGCTGGGGCTAATTATGCAGGGAGGACTTGTGGGAGGCAAAACTGTGCTCACATACTATAGATTCCATTAGAACGAGTAGGGAGATGTAATGGAGCTCTCCTGGGAGATGCAGGACTTTTAGATACCTAATTTGGAAGTCCGTTCTGGTATCCTTTTTCAACATCCCAAGAGTAATGATTAATCCTGTACTCCAGGTTTCTCTGAATCAGTTTGTAGCTGTAGTAAATATGGGCTGAACATGGTAACGTCATTGATGCTATGGGTAGATTACTTGAGGCAAGAGAAACTCAGGTTTTGTGGCCATTAACTCATGATGCACAATCATCTGGCAGCGATTTAAACTCAGGAATCTGCAGATGAGATAAAAGAGGCTCCGTCAGAGCTGAGGAATGTGGTGTTTTGCAATATAAATGTCTAATATGCTAAAGGCCCCATAAATGCACCCCAGCAATGCTGTGCATTCCTGCAGCATCCCAACAGCACGGACCTGGACATCTTCCGTATGTTCTTGCGGCCATGGCCTTTCAAGGGGCATTCTGTAGATGCAACCACACAAAAATTCCAGTAATAGCTTTTTGTTATTCATAGATTTAATGCTAATATTGGTGTCCTGACACAAGGGTGAAGGGATTCTCGCCATGCTGAAGCTGTCCTCAATTTCAGCAGAGCCTGTGCAAAGTTCATCTCGGGTGTGTTACGATCTCTTCCCTGCAGCTACTTCTGCCTCTGATAGGTGCGTGACTGAAGGTAACAGGTTTGGATAACAGTGGTATCAGCAAAGAACATACATTGGAACTGTGTCTTGGCAGGTTTGTATATACTAGCAGGTCTTTCCTTGGCAGGGTGTTGCTATCTGGATTCAACAAAATCAGCAGCTTTAGTCTCTGAACAGGGTCACAACAGTATTGAAAAAAAGCTGCCCGTCCTTGCTCCGGCACCATTTGCTCAGGGGCGGCTTTCTAAAGACTCTGGTGTGTGTGTGGTCTGAAGGTCATTCTTTCTCGGAGAGAGGCTCTTCTTTCCTGTCTGAGTGAAAAGGGGAGGCTGTTAGCAGTTCAGCGCTGTAAGCAGTTTCCCTTTGCTCTTGTGCAGGCAATACTGATGAACTTGGTCTCTAAGTGAAGATTATTTATCTTGTTTTTAACCCTCTGCAGGAGAGAAACCTGGTTGTGTTGGTCCTGCAAAATCAGACACTGCCCCCACCCCTCTTTTTTTTAAATATTCCTCCTATTCTCTCATCTCCAGGAAAAGTCATTATCTCTGGACCGTTTCTTGAAACCCAATTGCCTTTGTATTCTGGTCATAAGCAGAGCATTGTTCAAAGTGCGAGCGAGTTGTGGCTGCTTTTATCACAACGAGAGCCCATTATTGGCACTTTTCCCTTTTTACTGCTTCACTAGAGAAAGGCAGGCGAAAAATGGGACAGAAATCTAGGAAATGAAGGGTAATTTACAGTTCACAAAGGAGCAGTAAAAATTAATTAGCTGTCTGAGGATCCATTCCGACCTGGGCCGTGGAGTTTGTGCCAGCTCTTTGCATTGCATAAACTGTGCTGTGCTAGGCTGCTGAGATCAGGCTTGTGCTGTGAAATTAAGGCTCTTTGCTGAGGTAGAAGCCCTTTGGGGCATGCAAAATGTGTATGCACACCTAATTTGGTGTGCCAAAGAGACATGATGGTGCATATAACTCAGGTCATTACATGCTCAACTGGCTACTTATGACGTTCACTATTAGTTGTCACAGTAACTGCTCATGTAAATTACGGATGCAGTTATCCACATAATTTAACACTGAGATCCTTTGAAAATCCAGGCCTAATTTCTCCTCCTTTTCTGTGTTGGTGTCTGCATGAATGCAACATGCTTATACACCATATCTGCCAATTCCAAAGGGGCTCAGAGCCGCAGAGGGACTGGAGAGGTGACAACACACTGGCCCAGCTGGGCTATGGGCCAGTTTGGTTCTGCTGTGGGATGCGGGAACTGAGCAACTCCAGCATCTTGCCAATCATGTTGCCAGCCCTTCAGTCAAGCCTGAGATCCCCACCTGGAGAAAGAACTTCACAAATCAGAAATGTCCTAAATTGGATCCTTTTTTGGTGCATAATTTTCAAAACTGTAATTTCCATTTGAGAACTATTTGTCCTGATCCTGAGCGTCAGCTGAACTCATTTTTTTCCCTGTAGTTTAATTTAGGCAGCAGATGCCATCAGAATGTTAATGCCTTCTTAATTCTCACCTACATGCTTTTATTCTTATTAATTTGTTATCTGGGGCTTTAATATTCTATTTTTTTCCTGCTTTGATCAGTTGAAATAATTTGATGGCAGCATTTCAACAGGGCTTGCAATGGGAAAGTGTGTAATGGTGCATCACCAATGTATGTTGCTGTGTATCCTGCAGCGTGCTCAGCTGTTGTACTGTGAGAGCATGAATCATGTGATGTTTTTAGGTGATTATAGATGAGGCCTTACTTATCCCTGCTGTGAATAACTAGAGAGAACAAGCTTTAAGGACTGTTTCCCTGGTTCAGGATTTTGCCCAGTGCAATCTAAGGGCTGGTGATCCAGGAGTGCGATCCCAGCCTGTGGAAGTGCAACTGAGCTTGCATCCAACGTGCTTGGACAGCTGCCCAGCCACAGCGGATGCTTTCAGTCAGCACCCTTAAACCAGTGGTATGGGGCAGTGATGGAGGTGTACCCACAGGATTCTCTGTTCTCAGCTCAGGGGTTTAGGGATGGTGCTTCCTAAATAAGAGCCGCAGGGAGTGGGGCAGGGACTTTTCCCAGCTGGGATGCAGTGCTGGAGGACGTCACCTTCCAGGACTGGAGGTCAGCAGGAGCTCTTTGCAGAGAAATGGGGATGGATGGGTTCATTGCTGCTCCCCAGCTGATACCAGATCCAACTGCACGGGAGTGTCTCTGTTGCTTGGGTGCAGGGAAGCAGCAGGTTCGGCTTCTGAGACAGGTGTAGCGAATGTTACCTAGGAAAGGATGTTTCAAGCTGTGCAGAAGTAACAACAATAAAGTTAAGGAGTGTCAGAGAAAATGAACGGTTTTACTAACTTAATCATAACAGTTCTACTTAAAGGAAGAGGAAGAAAATTGCCCAAGTCCCAGACAGTTTCTCAGTCAGCGTGGTTTACTCCCTCCTGGCAGCAGAGAGACGGGACATCTTGCCAGACTTTACTGGCTACCATGGTACAACTTCAACAAGCAAAGAAGCCATTTTTCCCACTAGAGAATGGGAATGACCCGAATCCACCTACCAGGCGGTAAATAACTAGAGGGAGAGTGGAACTATTTGTCCCTTTACGTTATGACAAAACTCCACTCTTGATGCACTCACACATAGGTTTGGGGTAGGCAACTGAAAGGTTATTTTATCACAACTGAAAGATAAAATATGAGATTTTCTAGACACTGTCCCTGTTGTGAGAGAAAAGACAAGAGAAGGAAAGGGATGAGGATGAATCAGCATTTTACTATGTTGCTTCTCAAGCCCAGTGTCTACCACGTTGTCCAACATGTGCACACTTGGTGCTTTAAATTGGGTTTACCTACCCTTACACTATTAAGTTTGTCCTAGCAAATCTAAGTCTGTGGGCTTGCAAAAACACCTTTTCCTAATGCCACTGGCTCAATTTTGGGAGAGGCTAGTTCAGGAATAAGGGTGTGACTTTCTGTGTGCTTGTTATTGCTTGTTATTTAGGGGATGGAATATGTCTTGGGTTGTCCCCCAGTCTTTCTGGGAAAAGCATGGGTCCAGGTTCTGTTTTATCCCTCCAGTACTATTTGCAGATACCAGAGGGTCAGAGCAAACATCTCTTTTCATTGGATACTACCTACAGGATGAGGGGTGCTGAAATTTGCAAAGTCACATGTTTGGCTTTTAATAGCATCGCAAAGAAGTTTTTGAAGGTGAGGTTCATGTTCAAGTGAGCAATGGCCTACAATTACGCTCCCAAACACATCTGAGTAAAGTCCCAGTCCAGATGTGCCCTTTATAGACTGTTAGGAATAACTGGCTAGTCTGGTTTTTGCACAGGCTCTGTGCTCCCAGCCAGGCAAACACTAGCCAGTACTATGTACTTGGAAGTTCTGATTGTGTTTATTGGAGTGGAGTGACTCCAGATCAGAGCTTGCTCATGTCCAGGCAGCCTGAAGGGTGACTGATGAGCTTGTGAAAGAAAATCTCCACATTCAGACCAAAGACTGCACAGGGCAGGCGCCTGAGTAACAGCTGCATCCAGCACTTTGGTGGGAAAAATCTGAATAGGGTGAAACTGTGGCTTTCATTTGGGCAGATGTAGTCCATCTGCTGATGGGATCAGGAATGGGACAGTATCCTCTGGAAAGCTGGGATTAAGATACACAAGCGGTGCATGCAAATTAGGCATCAGATTATGCACATGAGAAGCACGATGGTCTTCTGGTATTTTGATTGGCTTCCAGGTTTGGATTTGGAGTCCTTTATTTCTGGTGCATGAAGGCAGCAGCTGATGTTCTGTGCCTCAGAAGATGGTTCTGCCCGTGACTTCCAGATTCCAGCATGACCTAGTGCAATGGCAGTCACACACTCAGCACAAGCTGTCCCCCCTCCCTCTGTAGTTCCCTCCACAGGAAAGTGAATCCTTCTGCAAACCAGTCCCAACTTGGACAGAGATGCCAGAGGAAAAAGTTTCAGAGGCCAGGTCCTTCCGCAGGCTTTGCCCTGTCCGTCACCCTTGAAACTTGGTCCCATTAAGAGACGATAGCTTTCTGGCTGATGCAAACTGCTGCATGACACATCGGATATTGTGTATAGCACTTGAAGAGGTTGATGAGAGCTATCTGAATCATTCATTACCCGGTGAAGTAGGTGAGTGACTGCTATTGTCCTTATCCTTTTAGAGAAGAATGCTCAAGCGCAAAAAGGTTGAGCGATTTAGTGCAGGTCCCTAAAGGAAGAAGCATCAGAGCTCAGAAATAGTGCTTGGTCCCATGCTCAGATAATTATTCTTCACTTGTTTCTCTCTGAAAATTATTCACTAAGGGTTAGTGTTGTTATGGGTGGTCAGCTTATGCTGTAGAAACATCATAATGTGAATTTAGTCTTTTCCGCTATTTTTTTGGTAGTCCATGAATCAGTCCCAGTTCGCCAAACAGTTCCTGCTGTGTCTCCGTGATAAGCTTTCTCTTGGTAGGTGTTCTGTGTGCTTGGCTGGTCATTCGGTTCACATGGGGGCTTTCCTGACTCTTGTTCTGAGGAATGAGGCTTTTTTTAAAAGCAAAGAAATCCTAAATGTTAGATTGCTGCTACCATTCCCTGGGGCTGCGTGGAAGGATTCATTCTTTAGGCTTCCTGAATGGTTTCTTTGGTTCTCAGCAGCTCTCGCACTATTCATGAACAATGCTGTTACTTGTGTTGTTATTGCAACCAGACGTTGACTTGGGCACCAGTGGTGCTAGGTGCTGTACAAACACAGAGCATCTGGGTGGTCCTTGTCCTAAGGAACTGATGAAACCAAGGTTTGCAGTGTGCTGCAGGTCAAGTCTGTCTTAATCCTTCCAGCTCTAGTGCAATTGTGAGAGCTAAATAATCAAAAGAACAGAGTGGGAAGGAGGTCTTCTGCCTGAGCTAATTCCGGGATGGTGGGGAGCAGAGAAATCCATCTATACACTAGTAAATATGTATAAATGAGGGACTTGAAGAGACCTTCTGTCTATTTGGGAACAACTAGAATTCCTGCTAAATAAGACTCAGCAATTCATGTGGCAACTAGGGTGGTCTTGATTTTTAACCAATAAAAGAACCAGCCTCTTGATCCCTGGCTTTCTTGCAGTATCTGTTTCTTTCTCTCTTGCTCTTTTCTCTTTCCCCAGCCAAATGCTCAAACATACCCAGAAAAGCCTGTTCTTTTCCCAGCTGGCTGCATCTCTGTGGAGAGTCTGTGGCCCTCTCCCATTTCAGGCCTGTTTGACCTTGCCTTGTAACCAGATGTTTCACTGGAGAACGTACACTGGGGAGAGCCTGGGTTGCATTCAGCTGCTGGTGAACTTTCTGCCTCGGTCAAGCAGCTGTAAACAAAACCAGCCCAAGAAAAACAAAACCTTTTCTAAACTGAGTTGGCCAAGGACAGAAATGAATCCAGAGATGCAGATGGCTGTTAGCGTGTTGATGAAGCTGCAGAGAGAAGGTCATCTGCCATCCCTGATCTTCAAAGATGGGTTTCACTTAGCTGAGGGATCGTTATTTTGGGATAACAACTATCGTTTCTCTGGTTCTGGAAATATGTGACACAGAGACCTCTTCCAATGCTGCCCACGGTGCATCATACTGTTTGCAGCTGTCCATGCATTTGAGTGAGTTTCTGGCCAAGAGTATTTAGAAAGTGGTGGCTTGCTGGCCCGAAAGTCTCAGAAGAAGGAATCACAAGAACACCGTAGCAAAATGATTAGCCAGGGACATCCTTTCTTTTGAGAGCTGTGCCACATGTCTGTTGAGATTATTCAGCTGGTGCTTGTAGATGGGCTTTCTGCAGAAACAGTCCTGACATGATCAGGAGAAGATGTGAGCAATGTCTTCTGGGATTAAAACTACAGTGGGGTTGTAAGAACATTGTTCTTTGGTTTGGGAAGTGACCAACTATAGGAGTTCCTGCTTTGCACAAGATACAGCGGGGCTGGTCATTAGCTTAGACACAGTGAGAGCCTCACTTGCAAGATGACATCTAAAACAGTATGGGGTCCCCTCATCCTTTCGTGACAAGTTACAGGAATTGAGGGATGCTAACTCAGGCTCTTCCAGCTTGGTATGGACCTGGAGTTCAGACCTGAGAAGGCTTTTTCCATTTGAGTTGTGCTTGGCCAGATTAGAGGGCAGAAGGGCTGTGCAAACAGCAAGATATGCTCCATCATCTCTGAACAGAATCAGTTCTTGAGCCACAGCCATTCTCTGTTGAAAGGGTCTGTGAGGCTGAGCTGAGACTGCTGGGAGAGGGATTCTTGGCCCACTGATCACTGCTGTACCAGGAAGGATGGAGGCCTGTGACCGAGCACCGTATGTTCAGAATTGTGTTGATACCCACCTCAGTGATTTCTCCTCTGCAAGGGTTAGGCTTGCTTGTCCCTGAACATCTGCTACCACTCAGCAGACATCCACCACTGTGTTGAGATATTTATCCAATGTTCAGTATTCCCTCAGAGGGAAATGTGCCATCTCCTGCTCCTACATGTATACTAGCTCCACTTTCTACAGCCAAGTACCAGCTTGCCATAGGAAATGTCGAGGTGACCTGGCTACAGCCCATGGCCAGTTTCTCCTCTGATCCATCTCTGGCCCCATAAATCATTTTTAATAACCAGAGTGCTCTTAATGCAGCAATTCTACTGTGGGCTAGATCTGTTTAACCTAATCTGAGTATTAAAGCTGGTCACAGTGATATCTGAGCACCTGTGACTTCCTCAGACCAGCTAGAATTCAGGACCGTGAAGCCAATGGCTTTTCCTGTTCATGCTGTAGTGACACATCCCTCTTGGGGTGATTAATACCCTCCAGAGATGGCATTAGGTCAGTTACGCCAAGATAAGGAAGAGATGAATGGGGCCGTAGGGCAGATACTCCTTTCAGATTCCCAAATGAAAAAGTTTTCAGACTTTCCAGACCTTGGCTTCAGCATCTTAGGGAGACATTCTTTTGGAAGAAGCTCCGGGTGTGGCATTGCTTGGCCAACTGGGCACGAGGAGAGAGCTGGACAGAGGAAGGAATCTGATAACACTGTTTTGCCCTCTGCGCTTAGATCGACACTTCACTCTCTTTTAAACATCCGCTTCATCATTCCTGCTGCCCAATATCCCACTATGGCCCCAGCAGGAGCTATTTTAATCCCTCATCATTCATCAGGAGGCCCCTTCCTGTTCCCTTTCTATCTGCTCCTGCATGCATGTATGTGCATCTCTCCACTGAGAAATCCCCTATGCTAGCTGTTGTCGGAAAGGTCACCCAGGGATATTCACAAACAGCAGGTGTAAAATTAACAACTGGTGCAATTCCAATCATCTGGCAGGAAGGAAAACATTGGACAATAGGTAGAGCCAGGGTAAAGTTTCCAGCTGAAGGCTTATTGCCTGATATAGGACAACAGATCGGTGGGCTGGGAACTCTCCTAGGAATGTGAAACCGATAGGGTATTAGCAGGCCCTCTCTGCCCCTCCAACACAATTGTTTTCAGCTTGCTCAAAAATATTTGGAAATGTTACCGAGCAGGACGTGTGGGTGAGAAGGCATCTTCCAGCCAATCAGCCAAGTAGATTTCAGCCCTCCCCTTGAATTTCAGGCTTTTGTTTTCCCTGATGGAAGGGAAGGTGAATCCTCCATGATTAATTTAGGGATCTTAAAGCATTTTGGATGAGTTCCTGCAGCACCACTAACAAGTGATGCTCTCAAGGATTACGGAAATTGTGGAAAGATGGCAAGATGGATGGGTGGATATGTGTTCAATACAGATTCTGGCCTCTTACCGTTTTTGTTGGTGGAACTGATTTTAGCTGCGTGAAATGATGTATCACTCAATAATGATGGTGTAAGTCTGTTGGAGGCATGAATGGTAGATCCTGTTAGACCTTGACTAGTGTCAGCAGCCAGAATGGTGGACTGAGTCTATGAGCACAGGAGTAAGATTTACTGTAAAATGCAGTCTGTGGAGGTATCCAAGGAAAGTTGGCAGCACTGGACACAGTGAAGACAGTGGAGAATGGCAGAGGCTGTTGAGAGGTTTGGTTTGAACTGTGGCAAGCAGAGTTGCTCTGCAAGTATTAGAGAGAGTCTAGTAGCTGTTCCCAGCATGGAGAAAGAGCTTGGTCAGAGGTTTTAACTAACACACAGCCTTTTCTCTGCTGGAGTTCAAACACAGAAGTCTTGCCTCTATGAAGTAGAAGTAAATGTATGGGAACCGCTGCAACTTAAGAGCAATATCTCAGTGCCCACAGCTATCTGGCTTTAGTCTCCCCTGTCCTTCTCATTCCCCACCCTCAGAGCTGTCTGTTCATGTGACGTGACAGCAGGTGTCTTTCAGCAAAATGCTGCCACACCACAACTTGTAGGCTCGTGTCTGGCTTACACAGTGCTCATCCTCTGTTTAAACAGGTTTGGTACAAGCTGCACCTACCACAATACAATTAGTGCTGAAAATGTGCTCTTGTGGGTCTCTGAGCCTAGGTAGGGATCCCATTGCTCTCACTTAGCAGGGATCTCACATGGACTGTGCTGACAAAAGATGCCTGGGCTGAGAGGAGGTCTGATAAGGCAGTGTAACCCTGACATACGTTGTCAGCAGCACTGCCATCGCCAGCGAGAGCAAGGGGGAGGACTGAAATTCTCCTGTTCAATTGGGCGAATTTGACACCTTCTCGTTCTTGTGTCCTCGTGGCTCGGCCACTTGACATTTCTAAACATTCTCAAGCAAGTTCACTGGAAAACTATCCCATGTCAGGAGCTGGTGATGTCAAGGCTAATAACAGTCCTGGGGTCAAATCCTTCTGATCCTTCAGGCAAGGACCTCAAGATTTGGCTCCAAGTCAATAACAAGGTCTGTCACGTCAACGATGGCTTATTATGAATCACAGCGCAAGCCTTTCCCAAACAAAGTGCATTTGTTTGGTCTTCCATGCAGGAAAAGGTTAACAGTTTCCAAAGGCGGGTTCTCTCTTCCTTGCATGGAGCAGCAAGCAAAACCAGTGAGCTTAGAACAGGCAACAGCACTTCACCTTAGAGCAGGAGATGGGGATGGTGATAAATCTTTATCTGGGAAATTCTTCTCTTCCTCTCTGGAATGGTGCAAGCTGGTTGTTTTCATCTCTAGAGATGCTAGGGTTTTTTTTCTGTGTCCCCTTCCATCATTTGAATGTTAACAATACCACTTGGCTGCCTTTGTTAATGTTACAATGGACCTCAGAAAGAGGGAGCTAGCCATATTGGGCGATGCAGGGCTGAATGTCAGGGAAGGAGATAGCAGGGATCATACTGGCTCACACGTGCTGCAGTGAAAAAAGGAATTGTAGGATGACATTCACTTTGCTATTACATTGTAATCCTGGCAGTGTGTTGAGAATGATGCCACTGGAATGGTGTCCAAAATGCTAGTTATAACCACTTCCTATTTTTAATTTCCTCTTAATAAGGGAAACAGTGGTTGTCATCCTAACAATAATGATGCTGCTCTGCCCTTCCAGATGTCAGAACATTATAAAAAGTGGGTTAACAAACGCTGATGTCTCTCTACAGGCCTTTCTTCTGAACTGAAAACCTCTGTGCAACGCAGCCCACCCAGACATACATCAGCAGGTACAAACCAGGGTGCTACAGAAAATGCTGTACCTGCATTTCTGGTGGCCTCATTTTACAAGGGAGTATTTGAATCATGGAGAAATAAGGTGACTCGCTCCATGCCCCTTGGTGAGTCAGTGGCAGAGAACAGATTCAACTGTTCACATCTCCCATTTTTTCTGTCAAATGGCCTTTCTGCTGTTTTTTAGAAGGCATTTGGCATAAGGTTCCTAAATAAGTAAGCTGATGTTCAGAATTGCTGAGTCCTCACTAGTTCCCCTCCAGGCAGTACCTAAACAAGATATCCGTGGGGAAAGCTGTCATGTCTTGAATATCAGCAACTGCTAATGGTTATTCCTTTTTATTCACTCATATATGTTTTTGCAGGTGGATGCCAGCTCTGCACACCCATCCAATCTGACGCATGCAGAACCAGCACAGGACATGGAGGACCACAGCAGGTAGTCCCAGTTTCCTGAACTGCTAATAACAACATGACTGTTTCACACATCCCTCTTAAAGACCTGCCTGATTATAGGATTTGAACTGTGGTTGTCAGAAGTCTTAGCTAAGGGAAAGTTGGTCCATGTGGCTTGGCTGAGTGATGCTTTGCTTTTGAACAGCTCCTGACTCCAGAGAGAGTGCGTTTCTCATTTTGCAAAGCACTTATCTCCTGCTGGCTCATAGGAAGTTTCTGTAGACTCTCTCTCCACTGAAGGTCAGATTTCATGTATCTTCTGAGATCCTAGAACCAGGGTTCTGCAGTGCTAGAAAAGCAGAAAGGAGAAGACTATATGAGGTTATCAACATTGAGCAAAACAGCGTTTATGGCTCAGACGGCAATTCCAATTATCCAGCACTTAGGCATCAAGAAGATTCAGATAAGAGGTCTCAGATTTAGCTCCTCTCCTCTCTACAAGTTAATGTGCCACTTTTCCTTTTCTTTTTTTTTTTTTTTTTAAGCAGACGATCAAATCTGTAATAGCAAATTGCAAGTTAAAAGGCAAAGATTGTCTCTGGAGAGAATGGAAAGAACCATTTTGGCTCTAGGGTGAGTTTTGTGATCCACCTGAAGCATGGGTAGCTGTCATTACACACACATTAAACAGAAGCTTAGTGAGCTTGTTGTAAGACTAGTTGGATATAATCCTGTGGCATTTTTATAAAAACATTTGAGTCCATGGATGCATCATTTGCTATACTGGGTAAAACCTAACTAAGCTCCTGTTATGCTTCTATCAGGGCTATTTATAAATTGTGAGAATGCAGGAACCTAGTTTCTGACTTCTGCCTTAAATCTGAGAAGAGTCAATTGAAAATTATATAGTTTGTGCAGTATTAGATTATAGGAAAACCTTAGAAAAAGCTCTGCCTTGTAGCCCCATCCATTTATTTTCCATTGCAAAGGGTCAAATTGCCAAAAGAAGAGGTGTCACCACCAAGCTGAAAGGAGCTGTCTCCCTTCCTTCCCTGGAGTATTTATACAGGTCAGTCCCTCTAATATGTAAGCTCTTTTCTCCTAGCAGTTTCCTCATAGGAGAGCTTCCTAATTTTCCTTCTCTCCTCAATTCATAGCCACCCACAAACAGCTTTTCACTCATCTGAATGCTCGTAGATCACCAGCATATAACAAAGCTTTAAGGAGCATGTGCCAACAACCTATATACTAGTCCAACAGCACTGTGTTGAGGGTTATCTTTATTTTCTGGAATAGATAATGATCGTCTTTAGAAGAGCTTCTTCCTTAACAACTTGCTTCTAAAAGGCCGTCACTCCAGCCCGACCCTGTTTTCTACCAAGAGCTATGGCTCTGAACCCTGTTACACTTCTGAATGATACCTGTGGCACACACCCATTCTAGATACTTCTAATTCCCTGGGTATGTCAGCAAAAACTTCTGCAGGGTCCTGACACCTGCTGTGAGGGTTAGGCAGCAGAAAAGCTGTACTGCTCTCAGCCTTTTCTAGCTACCACAGAGCTGATGGAATCCCTCCCCCTGCTTGCCCTTTGCATTACTCTATGGGGTGGAGAGGAAGCAATCCTCTGAATCTAAAACTCTCCTACCCTTCTTTTCCCACACAAGTTAATTCCCAGCCCTTGCTTGCTTCTGCTCCAGCCCCCTTCTGAGCGTGCTCTTATTAAGACCCCAGAGGGAGGAGGTGATGCTCTGAAATTGTCTTAATTGCTCTTGTTTATGCTGGTTACGATGGCAATAGGTTGCCATGCAGAGGAGGCTTTCTTCAGATGTGCAGGTTCTCCATTGTTCCGTATTCTGAAGGATTGTCTGTAGGCAGCTCCAAGTCATTTACAACAATAGATTAATATGAAGATCAGTAATACTGGGTGACTCACAGTCACACATATGCAAGACCCGCCAATCGCTGTGACCTGCCACCGGATTTGAGGGGAGGCTAAACGTTCCTGGTATGCTCTTGCAGGATGCTGAAGAGATGCTTTGCACTTGCACAGTTTCTGCTATCCAGGAGCTCCCTGAACATGAATGGAGAATGCTATTTTGATCGGGCAGACGATGACTGTTAGACTCTCTGGAAGGCAGGGAACTGGAACAGAGTATGTCTTTGGTCCAATGTAAATTTGCATGTGCCAAAGTTCAGACAGCGGTCAGGAATCCTGACTTTTAGTCCCTGATCTATCTGCCAGGCACTGTTAACATCCAGACCCTAAAGAGGATCTTTTAAGAGTGTTGTGCACCACTTGTACTGTATCCCATTTATCACCCTTGACAAATGACAGAGAAAAGCTCCATCTCACAGGGTCTTCTCTAGACCTTTGCAGTACAGTGCCTGGGTCTTCATTTGGCAGAGACCCATTGGAGGTGATGTCAAGATACCTTGGCTGTGAGTTTGGCCCTTCTGTCCCACTGTTCAGGCTTAGGTCTTCATGCCGCCACTGACTGCCTTGGACTAGGGGTATTTTGCTTTCTATTCTTACTCTTCTGGATAGGCCCAGGCTGTCAGGTCAGTATCAGAAACACTCTACATCCCTCTGATCCATTTCTTGAATCAAGAGGTCTGTGTGCCATTCTTTCCCCTATATCCTTGGCTCAGGGATATATGTGCCCTCCTACTATGTCCCCACTAGTCCTCATTCACCCAGGATCCACCATTCTCCTTCCATGTGCCAGGCACCCCATGTACCCCCTGCTTCTCTCACCCATCATTCTCCCTACCTCTCTCCTGCTGTCAGGGGCTCATCATTCCCTCCTGTCTTTCCTTTCCTCCATGCTGGGTGAAAGGGGAGATGCCCACTCCTATTTTTTCCCTGTCTGGGGGATACATTATTTTTTCTCTGTATCTGGGAGATACAGGCAGGGATGAGAGGAAGGCTGTGTTGTGCTAGAAGGGATTAATAGCTGTCACCAACCTCCTCTTGACTCTAAAGTCCATTATGGAGCTGGGTCAAGCTACTGAAACTCCCCACCCGTTTTCTATTTGCTGCCTATTTTCAGTCCTTGGATGCTGACAACAGCCCCATAATTTCCAGTGTCAGATTTGGTGCTCCGTGGTACCATATTGCATGTACTCCAGCAGACAGACAAGTGGAGAAATACTTTCCAGCTGAGTGTGAAAAATTGCCGTGCTCAGTCCATAAGTAATGTGCTTCGTTGAGTCTAGCTAATTTTCTTCCCCATATAAAACAGTGCGGTTTCTGCATAATTTTTGCATTACAAAACCACCAGATCTCAAGAGCTTGATGGTGGGCCAGGCCCCAAGTGTGTCACTAAGTAATTACTGAGTCCCCGCCTGCCTCAAGCTGAATCAAACCTTGAGGCAGAAGCTGAGGACCTGACCCCTGATTAGGTCTGTGTACTCTTCCATATTCATAACAACAGAAGTGTGCTTACACTGGGTCATCAAAAGGGTGAATCAGTACCCTGTCCTATATATATAACCCCAAAGAGGGCACCTAGGCAGGACTAGGAAGACTTTTCTTCCATAAATATGTATTTCATTTGGAAATACAACTTATATAAATGGTTAGGAGTTCTATGTAATTAGCAACCCTCAGTGGATTTCTCTTCCACAACTTTTCCAGATCCCTGTTAAGTTCCTATAAATTTTTAGCCCCTTCAGCATCCTCTGGCAAGGAGTTCCTCAGCTTAACCACACACCTCCTTTCATTTGAACCTGAAATCCCCCTGTTCTCAGGCGGTTTTGAACCACCAACCTTTTAGCTAGCAGTGGCACACATTCACAAAGATCTTGAATTAGCCATGTATTTAGCCATAATTAGCTTTTCTGCTTTCTCCATGCGTTTGATTCTGCTCTCTGCTGGAAATCTGCACTGCAGTATAGTCACATGCTGGAAGGAGAAATGCAGAAGAACCTGAAGCTCTTTGAGTGAAATAGCGCAAAGCACCTACGCAAGGTACCAGTGGTCACCTATGGAACATCCCCTTGGAGCCACCACATGTTGCCATCACTAGACGGTGACATCTCCCAAGCTTTGGAGCAGACTTGGTTGCTGATCCAGAAGAGGGCAATGGTGACACATCCCCACTGATGCTCTGAGCACCAAATCAGCTGAGGACAGCCACTGTAGGAATGTAGCCAAATAGCCAAACCACCTTGGCTAGCAGATCTGTATGTTCCTGGCTGTTTTGTGGCAAGCAGATTGAAGTGGGAGGCAACTTTCAGCTACTGTCTCAGGTCAGATGGGACTGTCAGTCAATTGTTAATTATGACTCTTCTTCTTACTAATTTCTGTAACTTCTATCACCATGGCAGCTAACTGCCGTGGAAAGATTCAGCCAGAAAAAGGAGAAGACAACCAAACTTTTCATAGCAAGGGAACAGGAACAAGCTACAGAGGAGGGAGGCGTGGAGGAAGAGATCTGTAATTTGTTTTCTAGGAGAGTCTAACGCCATGCTCTGAAAGCTGGTCAGGTTTGGCTTTGCACGGTCCTATCAAAGGGAGCCAGACCCATATTCTGACTGTCCCATGCTGAAAGCTCACGTTCAGCTAGTCTGGTCCCAGCACAGCACGTGATGAATGCATGGTACGTGTTCGTTGCGCAGGATGCTGGGCAATATGATTTGTCTTACTCTGTGCCCATTACTGGGAAACTGCATTATTATCATATCTTCTCTGCCCTGCCCTGGTCAGTTGATCAGTTTTAATCTCTGGTGATGGCTGTGTGTCCGCATGAGGAGGGAGAAGGAGAAACTTGACAGCACTTTGAGCTCTGATTAATTTTTAAACTTCCTCCCTTTCTGCTTATTTTGTAGCTTTTGTCCTGATGCTGAATGTGTTCTTTCCCCCGTGTGTCACTCCCAGAGGAATAGTGTGGAGATGAAATGCCACTCAGCCATCACAGGGCATTTTACCTGTGAGGGCCTGGAACTGAAAAGGGCTCTAGGACAACTGGCAACTTCTGTTGCTGCAACAGCTCACAGGCACATGGTGACACAGTGCCTGAGTACGTCTGTAGTATGGGCAGAGCAGGTTGCATGGTATCATTAAAACAACAGCCATTTTGTTGCTGTTTTGCAGCAACACCATGCGATTCTTGCTAAAATGACAGTCTAGCCCATTCAGCAACTTTCATTTCTGATTAAGCTTTCCAGCCTGTAGGTATCTTCTCTCACACCTGTCTTACCATTTCCATTTAGAAGGGTTTAATTTAGAAACCCATTATACCTAGCCCTGCACAGACCAAGCCAATTTATTTACATAATTCCTCAGCACTTTAGGGAAACAGACTTGTTCTGAGTCCTTTCTGGTGGGAAGGATGGACTCATGCTTCAGGTATTGGTTTGAGATTCAGGAAAAACAGACACTGTTCTAATAGTGCTCACAGATTTCCTGAGACCTTTATCAAGTCATTTACCCTGCCTTGCACCTAACTTTTGTATCTGGAAAACAGTCAACATAACAGCACTTTCCCTGCCTTTGGTTTTAGGAGAAAAACATAGTATCTAGATGGCATCAAAGTCCTTCTGTTTTGTGCTTTACAAATAAAGTATAAAAAGCTGATTTCTGTGCTGGAGGGACATCAGTGCATAAGAGCAAGATGGGGACAACAGGCAGGTGCAGGTCTGCTGAGGAGCGCTGAAACAAGGCAGAGCTGAGGGGCAAATAGACCCCAGGCATTGCCCACCAGCTGCTTAGCTGCTGTCAGCTTTTCCATCGGCATCTCGTCAGGGATGTGCAGGGAGAGAACAAATCACTCTGTGGGCGTTCACAGGAAGCTACCCCCGAGTGCGAGGGAGAGGCACGGGACAACGCACACGAGGGGGGTGTTTGAGAATCCATGTGGGTGATCTTCCCAGCAAGCCTGAGGGAGGGGAGACTCCGTGATATGCCTGAAGGAGGCACAAACATCCCCCTCCTTGGCAGAGAGCTCCACTGGCAAGATTTGATCTTTTTGTTCACTTGAGGTTTTCTCTTTGTTCACTAAATGCCCCTGGACCTTGCTTTTCAAGGCTCTTTTCCTTCTCTTTTGTTGTCACTACCACAGCAACACGTGAGTTTGAGAAGTTACGTGCAGGGGAAGATGAATTTTCACTGAGGGAGTGACTCGGATCCTTTGCAGACCCCATTGAAGCCAGTAGATCTGAAGACAGGTGCTCTCCATCCATGAGGCCATGAGTATGGGTGAGCCTTCCAGTGGCTACATACCCTCCAGAGTTCTCATCACCAGCAGTCAAGCTCTTCCCCACAAAACAGTAGCTGCAGAAACTCAAGAAATACTGCTAAGCGTACTGCTTTTTAATTTCAGTGCTGCCACAGTCACTGATGTCCTCACTAATCCTCTTGCAGCAGCAGGCTGCTAATCAGAAACTCTTTGCTCGCCACTTTGGCATCATTCTGGGAAGCCAATGGAGCGCAGAGATGCTCAATTCCTCCCCCTCCACACACCTTCCATTGTCTTCAGGACTGACAGCTCTGATGTGGAGCAGTGATAAAAGCCAGCTGATGCTGTCAAGGCCTGGTACAATTGCACCGCAGGGAAAAAGGCGACTGGCTCTGACTCATCCTAGCCGCCTGGAGCTCAAGATACCTTGCACACGTGCTGTCTCCTGGCACTGGCACGGCTCATCACAGAGCAATGCACCTTCGGTGAGTTCTGGATATTGTCCTGGGAGGCAGGAGTTGACCATAGACCTTTGAAAGGGCTAGCACTGGTGGCCAGCTGGGTGGCCAGCCATCCTTCAAGATGCTAGAAAAATCCACAGGAAAAACAAGCAAAAAAAAAAAGACTCGTTTGCAGATCTCTGCAGAAGTGTTTGGTGTGTATGGAGGAATAAAGGTAGTTGGTTGGATACTCCTCTGTTTGACCTGTGTTCAAGGGTGTTTAGTGAAGCATCTGTGCAACTTCTGAGTGGTAATCGATGACAGTAGCACCTCTCCTTCAGCTCCTCACATGCCCATCCTTATGCAATGAGCTGAGACGGGGTTGAATTTCTGGGAGGCTACATAATGCAAGGAGTCCAGACTTGGAATGGATCAGGAGTGCCAAACCAAGGTGGGAAGGACATTCAAAGAGGGGAAGTTGGGCTGTGACATGAACTTCTGGGTGACCTTGAGGAAACTGGCTCAATGCTGCCCATCCTGGCCAGGTCAGCAGCTGAAATTTCCATTACTGATGGTAGAAACTCAGGGGTCATTTCTGTTTAATTTTTCACTTTTTCCCAAACATGACATTGAATGAGAGGCATTAGGAGTTCCTCCTATAAATAGGATCACCCCTGTCAAAGCTGGTTAAGTCATACCCAGTGTCAAGCGTGTAAACAAGGTGCCTCTCAGATGCACTGTCTGGAGGGTGCAGAGGGGTGTGAGGGAATTTTGACAGCTCCCCATTTGACTAGTTTGCATTGGGACACCAGCTATTTTCAAGGCAACAAACACAGTCATCCCCAGCTCCTGTATGGAGGATTTGGAGAACAGTGCAGGACAGAGGCAATGTAGTCAAGGACCGCTGCTGTGTGTTGTGGCAGAAGTGAAGCCTCCCACCTCTACTGTGAGAGGAGGCAGCTAAGGTATAAAGTATGCAGGTGCTGGGACCTCCACGGCTGCAGTCACAGCGGGAGTTAAATGCTCTGATTTCAGCTGTTCCTTCAAGGTCTTTCCCCAGTTCTGCCCTAGAGGTCTGGGATGACCTGAAACCCTGCACCATCGGTTGACTCAGTTTCCCCTGGAGGGAGCTGCAGTTTCCTTTAAAGCTGCCCAGTTCTTGTTTAGCTGCATGAGAAGCAGCAGTTGCAGTGGCATCCATTACAAAGAGGCTTTGCTGTCCTGGAAGTCAGCTGGGGCATGGCAGTGAAGCCAGAGACACAAAGCAAAGTATCTTTGGAACAAGAGAGTGTAAGTGTCCCTCTGTGCAGCTGCAGGGACATCTGGATGGAGCTGGCTTGGCAGAGCTGCAGGGGCCACTGGGGTAACGCATCATGGTGGCTCCGTAGCAGAGCACCTCGGGGTAGCGAGAGCTGGTGGTGGGACCCTGAGGACCCTTTGCTTTTCTTCTCACCCCTGGGACCTTCTTCCCACCTTTCCACCAAACTTTGAGCTGCTCTGAGACTGGGAGCTGCAAGGAACCTGTTCTGCCGAAGTGATGCAACTGAATGTGCCTTAAAAAAACAAAGAAGGATTTAAAAAAAAAAAAAAAAAAAAGATCATTTCTGTGGTCTGATTTCCCCACAGATCCACAAGCAGTTGCATCAGTACAGCTGAGGGGGTGGAAAACTGAAGTGGGGGCAGAAGGGAACAAAAACTTTCTAAGCTTTACCACTGAAAATTTTCTGTAGCTATATGGAGACCTACAGCCGCTCGTCCCTTCCAGACTTTAAGAGCTGTCTGGTTCTTGTGTGCAGAGACACAGGCAGCAGAGCAGAGAGGAGAGATGATTTGTTTGAAGCTGAACTGAGAGAAGCTTAGCAGGGGAGGAATTGCTACTTGTTCCGAGGTAGGCTAATTATATTCTGTGTCCTTGGAAGCCAACTCTTTTCTACTCTGCTTGCATAATGGAGATCCTATAGCTTTTTACAGAAGTACAGGGGTTCCCTTCCCATCACCGCTGTACACAGCAGCCTGTCCCACTGCCAGCCTCTACTCCAGAAGCATCTGGACGTCAGTCCTGCATTCCCCAGGGGGCTGCTGAAGCACTTTGGACTCCTTGGAGATGGAAACCTTTCTAGAAATGCAGGGTAGAGTTACTCTAATTCCTTGCTGTTTGGGATCAAACTGAAGCCTGCTGCTTAATGGGGGATAAGTGGATGTAATGCAGTCAGTCAATAACTTCGCGCACACATGCAGAGCCCTTTGGATTACTGATTTCCAAAAGACGAGAGTCTCCCTCACGAACCCTGCAACACACTGACTCAGCCCTGAGCCTTTTGACTTTGTTTTTCCTTCTTTACAAAGTAACTTGCACTTTTATTCTTCCCCCCCCCGCCCCTTATTAATTTTTTTTCCCCACTTACTCATTTTTTTTTCCCCATAAAAGTTTTCAGCTTGTCAAACAACTCTCCCTTTCCCTGTCTCTTTTCTCCTTGCCTTTTGCAGTGGGAGGAAAGATAATAATAAAAGGAACAGTTTTCAAATAAAAAGCCCCACGTGTTACCTGGGAACTGTCTCTCAGCATCCAAATACCCGCTGGGGCAGAGGTTGCTGAGTCCCTGCTGTTGTTTTGTACCTGCCAGACACTGTTTGTATTTTGTCACTAAATGCTGCTGTCAGGTCTGTCATTTGGTACAAGCAGGACTGACTGGGCCCTTGTAAAGTAGGATTTCCCTTTACACTCCCTGCTAAGCGCTCCTCACTCTTCCCTTCCTCCTGACAGGGGAAACAGCTGCTTCAGCTGCTGCCATGGCAGTTTCCAGGCTGGAGGAATGGGTTTGGGAGTGTGGGTGCTTTCTGCCTTGTCACTCCGAAATGTTCCTTGTCTTGGGCAGCCCTTTGGTCCTGTGGGGAGGGAAGGGTGAGATGAAGGTGTCAGTGAGCCTGCCTTCCTCTCTCTGTTGGTCCTTAGACACTGCTCAGCTTCAAACTGAGCCCTTCAGAGGTTCAGTACTCTCCACAGCCCCTTAGGACATCTAGGTTTTGACCACCGTTTTTATAGCCTTACTGAGTTGCTCCTAGAAGATGAAACTTGCAGAAGAAGGAGCTCCAGACCAAGATATTTCTGTAAGACTAAAGGACTTGAAACGGCTCCCTTGGGCCCCCCAGATGGGGAGATGCAGGAGGTGATGGATGGCCCATGCTGCTCCACTTGTCCCAGCCCTCCCCATTCCCCCACAGACTCTCAGCTAAGAAGCTCATTTGACTTTTATGAGTGCTGGAGAGACCAAGCAAACAAAGCCTCAGGGTTTAGTCAGTTCTGGCGGGTACAGCACGTGCCTGTTCCTTCTCTCCCCTCCTTTCATTCCTGCTGACAGCTCTCCTGGACACATGATGTCTGCCTGGCTCGGGAGCTGCTTCTCAGGAATGAGCCTGTTGACTGGGGCAGGAGAGCATTTCTTACCATCTCAAGTGGGGGCTGCCTTCTCTTTCACCTCCAGGACACCTTGATACCCTCTGAGTCTCAGAGAAGCTGAGAAAGGCAGGGAAATAAGGGGAGAGATGCTGGAAGTGTCCTGAAGCATGGAGATGCTCTATTAGATGGAAAAGCAATTCAGGCATGAGCCCACTAAGCTTCCAGGTAGAAGGAGCGTGGCATTTTCCTTCCCTGCTCTTTCCCAGAGCTCTGACTTACAACCACAGCCTGTCCTTTCCACTTCACCAGTGGTGGGGGCTGGAGGAATTCACAGACCTTGAGTTATGGTCCCTGCACCAACAGCTTCCCCCAAGCTGAGGGTCTGGCTTGAGTCACTGCAAAAGTAGAGCTGGAGGCAATGTTTGGAGCTGCAGCAGAAAAGCTCCTTTTCCTACACACTGCTGGGTTTTGTTGACAGTAACAAACCTCTCCCTTGGCTGGTGGGACCGTGCTCTGGGGCCGGGAATGAAGCATTGCTCATCCTGCTCATCCGCTCATTACAGGAGTTTTGGGAATCTTTGTAAATAAGCCAAGAACATGAGAAATAGAAATTCCTCCCATTCCAGGCCCTGCCTGACACTGCACAGATCCTTTGTTCTTGGCTTCTTTCTCCCTCCTAAGGCCCCAGAGTTCTTCCAACAACACACCACTCTGCTCAGCCTCTTCCATTAATTAGCAGTTATCCATTAACTGGCCATGAATAATCCATCAATTAGCCCATCTCTTGAGGATCTTCTTCCCCAGGTGCTAGCAATGCCACTTTAACACCAACAAGAAAGGAGCACTCAGGAGCGATATATATATATATATATATATATATATATATATAAATAAGTGCTTGCATTAGACCTCTCTGTTCTTGCTAACTATGATGCTCCTGGTTCCAACTTGTCCACAGAGAGCTTGGAGTCAGCTCATATCCTTCTCATTGCTGGGAGTCCTGCATTCTGGGCTTTCCTGGCAGAGGGGAATCAGACCTTTCTGGCATGAATTTTCTTGCTTTTTGTTGGAGGGAGCATGTGAGGATGCCCAGAAGGCTTTGAAACAACCCGTGGTATCCTGTGAACCTGGTCAGGTGCATTGGATCCAGGATGGCAAAAAATAAGGTGTATGTGTTGTAATAGAGACTGTTCAATAGAATAAATGTTTTCAAAGGAGAAGGAAAGTAGCAGGAACTAGTAGAAGAAAGGGTGTTTTCAGCCCTTGAAGGGAAATCTGGAGAAAGAGAGATCCTTTTTAAAGTGTAAAATGGTGTCTGTTGGGACCTAACATTGTTATTCCTTTGATGAGAGCAGCTAGCTGAAAATGGGAGGACTTGCAGGTTATCCCAGGCAGGGGAGAAAGTGGCGATGGAATGGAGGTTCCTTTGAAGTGCTCTGGTCCTACAAAGAAAGGGGACACTCCTGTTCACCTGAACCCAGCAGGAATCAGGAGCAGGGGACACAGCCATGCTCACAGCTCTGCCCTGCTTTGCCAGTGCTCAGCACAGATGTCTCTGGCGCCATCTCTTCTCTGGGCTGTGCCCTCAGAGCCCTGCCTGGCTGAGCCTGGGATTTCCTTGCTGCCTTTTTTCCCTTTTCCATGGTTTCTTCTGTTTATTTCCCCTATCCACTGCTTTGCATTTAAGACATCAACTAGCAAATTCTCTCAGCCCGTTTCTGGGTGCATCTGTCTGCTTTGGTTTTGCCTTGTTTGAGGTGCAGATTGCTGCTGCTTTGTTATCTTGTATCAATGCCTGTTCTAATGCTAAAGGTGATCCATAGGGAGAAGATCGAGGCACAGGAGAAAAAGAGAAGGTAAGTGGATTAGCCAGGACAGCTCTGCGTGTCTAGGAGCTCTTGAGCTGTATGACAGTCTTGCAAGGGAAATGATGGAATACTGAAAACTGGGGATACACAAACCTAGCCTAAGGTGGAGGGCAGTAAAGGGGGGAAGGATGTGGTATTTCCTGGCATCTGCTTTTTGCTCTTGCACCCTTCCCTTTTCAGTTCCTGATACAAGCAGTGCAGCACCCTGAGTGAAGCTGTACCTGCTTCCATCAGCCAGGAAGAGGGGTGGGTGTGTGTGTGGTGTGATGCTACACTTTCAGTGCCCAGGTACCTTTTGAAAGCTTCTCCACCTTGTCCTTTTCACAGGGCCATAGGGGAGTGTGGTCCAGCTATCCCCTAGCTCCCTAAGGGAAATGCTCAACAGGGACATGAGAAACTATGTACCCAGATTCTGTGAGGAAGCTGCGGATGTTCGGCTGCACTAAGCTCAGTAATGCAGCTAGGCGGTGCAATCGGTTCTGCTCAGGTAACACAAAGGAAGAGGACAGTGGCTGCAAATTAATTACTGTTAATGATGCCACCTTCCTGCAGAGAACAGTAATTTCTGCAGAGGACACAAGGCTTGGTTTTGTTGAGTGCCCAGCCTGCAAAGATGCCTTCTGGCATCCCTGCACTGTCCATGAGCCCATATGTTCCCAGTGGGAGCCACAGAGCCATCAGGCAGTGCCGGATGGAAGCATGTTTTGACTCATGGGTCAGAGGCTGTGCAGAGAAGTCTATCGTTCCCAGTCACCTCTTTAATTGACACAGTGAAAGAAGCCACATCTTCCTGCCTGATTCTGACCGGGTCTGTAATTGAATTCAGCTCAACATCTCCGCTTCAGCCTCCCAGGGGCCCGTCAATAAATGATGGAATCTTTTTCTCGCCTTGGGAATTTCTCCTTACTCCCATCTTTTTATTTAATAGGATCTAGTGAGAAAACCGGTAGTAGTAATCTCTCATCCCCCATTTCCTACCTTTCCCAAAGGTACCTCATGAAGAAAAGTGCTTGGGCATTAAAAGAGAGACAAGTGAACTTCAGGGACTGAAAATGTGTGCAGCTTTCCTGTCTTTTGTTCATTCATCCTTTCTCTCACTTCTCTCAAGTCTTTTGTTTCTCCTTGCCAAAACTGCTTGTGCACACTTCACTCAGGATCTAATGAGGCTGTTTTAGAAACTGCAAAGCTGAATTGGATCCTTCGTTTCTCCCCCTCAGAGTGCAATGTCTGTTTAACCTTTCTCCCTTGGCATCTCTCTCTCCCAGCAACCTATTTGCAATTCCTATGGTTACAAAGAAATCCCAGTGCTGTCTGGGTTTTAAAATGGGGGTTGCTGGGGACGTAGGCAGGAGTATGTGATACGTTGTAGGGTACAATTTCAGCCTGGCTGCAGGGGGCAGTTACTCCATGGAACTGATTTAGCCTAGTCTCTCCAAGCCCTGCCAAGAGGTTTTTCATTGCTCCTTGAAAGGGAAATGTGATTTGCATGTCAAAGAGTGAGAAAGGACAGGGGTCAGCAGTTTTCCAGCCTCTTTATCCTCTTCCAGTCTCTCTACCCCTCCCCACATCACCCCAGCTTTCCTTTTGGCATTCCTATGCTGCTAACGAGTGGTTGCTGCATTAAAGCATCCAGTCATCATGGGAGAGATCTTGAGGTTTCTTAAACTGTTGGATCCTGTTGAACATCCTTGTTAAACTTCGCCCTTACTGCTGCGTGCGGGGAGCTTCCCACGCAGACCAAAGTTCGGTCCCCAGCCCACCGGTTCTCCTCCACAGGCAGTGACGTACGAGTCTCTGCACGCAGGAGGCGGTGAGGGGAGGGTGTTTGGGAGAACGTGCCTCTGAAGCAGTGACTGTGCAGTGAATGTGCAGAGACAAGGGGATTGGGTTTGGTGGTTAACCAGGTGAGAGCACGGTGTCTCTCAGTCCATGCTTTAGACAAAGCCCGCTGACCCCGCTCCTTGTCCTTGCCGGCCACAGCTGGTGATGGGTGGGAGGAGAGAGTGGAGGGGGAAGTCTCTCCCTGACCTCTCCTTGGTGGTCCACTTTTCCAGCATGCACATGTGAGAAGGGATGAAGTTGCCCAGGTTTTGTAGGATATCTAGGTCCGTTATACGTGATGCCTGTCTGAAGGACTAAAAGGCGGAGAGGTTTTTTCCTCCTTCCCTTCACTCTCTGATCCTTTCCCCATTTCCAGGAGTTTTTCTGATGTGGTATTGAGTTTTTTGTTTTGTTTTTGGATGGGATATTTTGCCTCACACCTGGCTGCCAGCTGTATGCCTCACTTCTCTATGGGGATCCATATTCACTGCCCAGATCTCCTGGAGCAGGAGAGCCAGGAAGAGCTCTCTCACAGCTGGGAAAAGTGTATGAACCTCAGGATGTTGTTTCCAGCCACCTGCTCCTGAGACAATTAAGACAGTACCTTCACATGGTGCTGAGGTTCGTTACAGCAAGAACTCATAGGACAATATAGCTCTGCAATGCTCTAGAGATACCAGCACCTGCCATGAGCGGTGGGTGCAATAGCCTGGTCTCCATGTGCCGAGACCCTCTTCTAGCTGGCAGCAACGGTGCTGGAGGCAGGGACAGTCATACCAACATGTGCTTGTGTCCTGCCTCCACCAGCTGCGAGGAGGTGGAGATCCTTGTTGTTAGGTTGTGCTGAGACATCGATGGGATCGTTGGCTTAGGGAGATTGAAACATTTGTTTTCTATCCACAGCCTTACTTTCCCAGGCCTGGCAGAGAGCAGGGGAGAGTCATCTGCAAGTCTGAGTTCAGTGGGAGCAGGGCTGTTGCCCTGTGTGTGTACAGGATGGTTCTCACGCCCTGTTTCCTTTGTGGACAGAAAGAAGAGTTATCAGGAGCCTGCACCTGCTTCCAGCTGAGGAGAGGAAATGCTTCTGGAGGGAGCAGAGGATGGTGGTGGTGTCTCAGGAGTCCAGGAAAGATCAGGGCTCTGTTGGGCTCAGAGTGGTAGAAACTGATATTGCAAGCTTGTGGTCAGGGTGGTTGGAAAAATCACTGCTGTCAGCAAGGAGAGGACTCAGAAATAAAGCCATCACCCTGATGATTTGTAGAACTGAGCTGCTGGTGTGAGTGTGAGCTGTCCCAGGCCACAGAGAATGTGTTCCCCAGCCCGTGGGTCAGTAAAAGCTGGAGCTTCCCTCATTGTACTCCCTGCTGCCTGGCTGCTCACAAGTGAGGAGCATCTCAGCTGGTGCTCAGCTGCCCCATTGCCCTCCTGGCTGCTTTTGGGCACAGCTGGGGCTCTTGGCTCCATCCCACAGCAGGGCTTTAGTTCTGGGGAGGGCCGGTTCTGTCCTGGCCGTGTTCCAAATTCTCTGGAGACCTGAAGGAGGTGTCCAAACAGCTAGGCTGTATGGCCTGAAGGAAGAGAGGGCAAATAAACATCTGAGTTAAGGGATGATCATGTTAGTGTGATACATTAACAGGGAAATCGAGTTAAAGGACTTCATCAGGGATGTAAAATGAGTTGGTGGCAGGCTGGAAGTCTCCTTATGGGTGCTCTCTGCTGGGTTTTCTACCCTTTTGTGAAGCCAGGACGTGCTGTTTTGTAACAGTACATTAACTGGATGCTACGAGGCTTCCTAGAAGTGCGTGGAGGGGAAGAAGCCAGGAGATGGAGGGAAGCACTAGAGAGAGCAATGCTGGGAGACGCAGCGCAGAGGATCATGCTGAATCAGAAGTCCCCTGTGACTTTGAGCACAATCAAAAGCCTGGGCCCTCCAGCACAACGAGGTGCTGACTCAGCTCTGGACACAACCACCCCAGCCCTTCCCTAACTCTGTCTCCTTGGAAGCACCTTCCCACATGAGGAGCTGGACAACAGCACAGGGCACCCAACAGCTCTACTTACCTTTGTGTAATAAGGTTAAATCACTGCCTCGTTAGAGCCCTCAAATTAAGTCACCACCTTGCTGGATCAATAGTATTTTCCATGATGCACTTGTGACATTAAGTCTGGGAGATAAATTGATGGTGGGAGGCTGGAGAGCTGCAGGGGAACTCCAGTTCCAGCATGGGGCAGGATCTGTTATCAGGGGAAAACCAGCAAATTTCCATGGAAAGCAGCAGCTGATGGCAGAGGCAGGAGGTGTGGTGGAGTGGGGACATGAGGACAGTGCCCATGTCTCCTGGCACCACTTGGTGCTGGACCCCATTTTAGACTTGCAGGGCTATTATAGGGAGAAGATCCTGGCCTGTGAGAAGCCCGTGGCAGCAATGTTCTCTTCCAGGTGTGTCTGCACTGGGAGCTCGGGCTAAAATGGGCTGTTCTGTCCTCCCCTTCCCTCTGAGCCAGGTCTGGGAGAGGAAAGGCCAAAGGAGCAGCTCCCATGGGGGATCACAGCTGTGTGTGGGTGCCTGGGGCTGCCTGATGCCATACTGACCCCGCTGCACAGGAGATGCAGCCTTCCCACCCCAGCATTCACCATCACAGAGGCTCCCTGTCCCCACTGTCCGTGGGAACTGCCACCATGCCCTGGATGGGGTATGACCAAAGGGGTCCTCCAGCTGCCTTGAGCCCTCTGGAAAGGTGTTAACTGGTGTCTACCAGGTTGCTGTGGTTCAGCTGGGGACTAGATCCAAGCGAGGCATCCCTGTGGCTGAGTTTGCAGTGAGCTGTGGGGTAGTTTGGGATCTGGGGTGCCAGATCACTGTGCTCTGAGCTGCAGCCAGGCCAGGAAAAGTTTGTGGCCAGAGGGAATCCTGGCAGTCCCAAATCCCAGCCCTGGGATGCTTGTGTTTCTGCCAGCTCCCCACGCAGGGAGGCTCAGAGTGGACATCTCTGCCCTTTCCAGTGGACTAGAGACCACCCACCTCGTCCCCAGCCACCCACCCCGCTCCAGATGCCAGGGCTAAGGTCACTACTGCATCTCTCGCCCCCGCCTCCCTCACCCAGTGCCTTTCCCACCACCACTCTGCCCCCAGGACCACGAAGCAACGATCCCCTGCGCTGGGTGCTTGTTCAGCTGGCCAGGAGGAGCAGGCAGGGCAGCTGGGGGGGGTGGGGTGGAGAGCAGGGGCTACAACCCCCTTCCTGCTGCTGCAGCTGAGCACCACACCGCTGGGCGCTGGGGAGGGAATGGGACCAGTCTGCTGGGTGGATTGGGTGGGTTTAACCCTTCCAGGCCAAGCCTGGCTCTGTTGGACATCTCTGTGCAAAATCAGAGCCTTCTGCAGAGGCAGCACTTCCCAGCCCCCTCGCTGGGAGCAGGGGGGGCATTCAGAGGAGCAATCGTAGCCCTAAACCCATTCCTCAGCCCCACACCCTAACACCTCCTGCCCCCAGGGTGCCCACATCGTAGCCAAGCCAGAACTCCTGGGTGCTGGCTGTATTCCTCTTTCTAAACCTGTAGCAGCACAATTTATTCAAGATATTTGGCATGAAAAATAGGATTGTTCCTCCTAATCCCTCTCCAGGCATGCCCAGAGGTGACCTGTGGCTGTCACAGCCTCGTTGTTGGGCAGAGGTGGAGGACTGGGTATGGAGGCAGCAGGTTGCTGCCCACCCCAAGGCGTGAAGGGGATGAGTGGGTGCATCTGAATAAAATACAAAGGCAACAGGAGGAGGGCAAAGCTGATAAAAATGCCCAGAGCAGCTGTGGCAATGTGGGCAAGGAGGTGAGACTGCAATTGGCTGTCACTTATTTTGAGGCTTATCTTTGGCTTAAGAAACCTTGTTCTTTCTATCCCAAGAGCCCTCCTAGGAGCTGAAGCATTCCTGCAACCCAGCGTCTCTGATCTGCCTCCCACAGCGATGCAGGAGAAAGACCAGGGAGTGGGACAGGACCTGTTGCGAGGACCTTGGGCTGAAAAGGTCTAATTTACAGGTGAGAGGAAGGAAGACAATTTCATGTGTTTGTGGCTCATGCAGGGAGCAGTTCGTGAGCTCTGGGGAGCTCCTCTCTGGCCTGGAGAGCAGGGAGCGAGCGCACAGCTCATGTTGGTGCTGCCAGGGCAGCGGGACTGTCCCCGCCGAAGAGGCAGAGAGCTGAGCTCTTTGTTCATCCCTGCCCTGCTACGAAGCAAGAGACAAACACTCCTGCTGAGCACAGCCAGAAATAACCCAGGCCGCCAGCAGCCAAAAAGCTTCCAAGGGGGAATATTAAAGTGCTGGGAATTTGGCCTCTCAGCCTGTGCTTTGGGCTCCTCTGCTGTTGTAATGTCCCAGGCAGGAGAAGGCAGACACCGAATGCAGTCCTGCTCCTGATGGCCAGGAACCAGCACCTCAACAGGGAACAGTTCACTCCCGGGTCACCCCAAGACCCACCCAGCTCCTGTTTTCATCCCAGTCTTCTCCAGCACCATCATCGTCACAGCTCCTTCACCAGACTGGTGATGGACAGCACTTCCCCTGTGAGATGTGCTTCAGGGGTTGTGATGCCCCAGCACCCCTCGGGATCCTCCGCTTTGCTGCATCGCTGGCTTGGATGCCCCTGAGATGAGGCCACCTTGCAGGGCCAGAGCTTGGGTGTCTGTAAGGGGAACTTAATGAGGAAGAATGAGCTTGAGTGGTCCCATTGCCCATGGGAGGGAGGATTTGGGGGCAGTTGAAAACAGGCCTTCTCTGTCTCTGGAAAGGATGGCAGATTCCTGCACTATCCAGATGGGATTTGAGTTGCACCGTGAAGAAAATGATCTCCCTGTGGCACATGTCAGAGGCTGCAGGGAAGATAAATGTTGCTTCGTTTCTCTGGTGCTGCTGTGTGTTCACCCACAGGGATCTCCTGGCCAGCTTCTCTGTATGTCAGCATCTTATCACCACCCCAGAGCAAGGGCATTGCGTAGCAGATGCTCCATGGAGGAGGAGACACCTTGTCATGCAGCAACAGCTCTGCTGCAGCTCCTGGGGTGGCTCAAGGCTGCTCCATCCCTTTGCTCACGGATGTAGCCCAGCACACTGCTCGGCGTCCAGCAACCACGGGCAGGCTGCAGCCTTTGGAAACCTCCCGTGCCCCTGCACATCCCAAATGGCCCCTCTGGTGCAGGACACCAAGATGGAATGAACCGAGTGGTCTGGGCACATGCAGGAGGTCACTGAAGACACACTGGCTTTGCAAAACAGATCCCGTGTTGGATACAGGATCATCTATTTATTTTAAGTTTTATATGGGGCATTTTCCCTTGCCAGGAGCTGGAGAATAGAGGACCCGGGTACCATCTGCCCAGGGGACTGGTGAATCATCCTATTTTCCAGTTAACAGCACTTGTTTGCTTTGGGAGATCTCCAAGTTAAGGGGGAAGAAAAAGAAAACCCAACCCATGGATCTTTTCCCACACAATAAGAAAAATGCTTTTTCTTTTCTTTTTTTTTTTCTTTTTTTTTTTTTTTTTTTTACAAAAGCCAGTGTCAACTCTGCTTTTACTTAGCAGTGGGCTGGATAAAAATAGACAGTGAAGTCATGACGCCTTCAGAAGAAGAACCAGGTATGGCCTGGGGAGAGGGGGTGAGTGAAGTCAGGCTTGGAGGAGAGGGACAACATGCCAGCACGATGGAGGCAGGCAGAGTTTTTGTCCCAGGACTGCGCTGGGACAAGGAGAGCTGCTTACCCTGGTGCCTTGTGATTTCCCTGGCACGCTGCTGGGAGGCAGGAGGCTTTTTGGTGGGTGCACCAGAGTTTGGGCTGTTGCTCATGTGATGCAGATGGGGCTGTGGCCCAGCAAACACCAGGAGCTCTTTGCAAAGCCGAGAGCTTGGGGCAGGCTGGAAAGCAATGGCAGCAGCAGGGAAGGGAAGCCAAGGGGTTGTGCTCTTGCTTTCTCCAGGACCATATTGCTGCAGCCTTCTCTCTTAGGTTCCTGCTCAGATCTGGCTTTTTTTCCTGTTTTATCCCCGTGCCAGGCTGTGAGCACGCTGGGCTGTTTGGATGGACTGTGCATGTGAGGGACTGATGCCTCCTGCTCAGAGCAGGGGCCCTGGAAGCCACTTGGCAACCTGGAGCATGAGGAGGTGCGGCTGATGCCCACATCTCCATTCTGCTGGTAGGAGGCTCCTGCAGCAAAGCCTTCATGGGGCTTTTTGTGTAGGGTTGGGGCATGTCCTGCGTTCAGCCAGGCTGCTGGTGAAGATCCTCTGGAGCAGAGTCTTTGCAGTATTTCTGCATCACAGGAGAAATCAAGGATCTGACGGCAACTTTACAGCCCCTCAAGGCAATGTGAAAGCCGAGCAGGTACTGGTGTATCCCCCCCTGCAGGGCTGGCTTGTGTCAGGTGTGTCATGGGTGAGATGACCCTAAGTTGCTGGTCCTCCCCCAGCCCTCATTGCAATGGGACTCTGTGGTGTCCCCTCGGTCACCACACAGCTCTGGCTCTGTCCTGCCAAAGCCACAGCTACTGTGACTTCGTACCCTTGTGACCAAACACTGACTTCGGCCACAACTGAAATGAGTTTGGAGGGCCTCAGCACGCTTTTCCATGGGTATTTCTTTACATGGTTGGAAACACCTTGGTAACTGCAAGGAGGTGCCAATTTTGTGTAGTAAAAGGATGCTGCACAGCAGGGGTGATGTGCCCTGCCGGAACAGGGGGGGAGACAGAGCTTCAGACTTTCAGCATATGAGGTGAGAGATTTTTTGCCTTTCCACTTAAGCAAATAAAAACTTCCAAGGAAAAATTATTGCCTGTGGAAACTTTAGCCTCGCCCACAAGGAAGGAACCTTTTATCAACAAGAAGATTCACATGGTGGGGAAAAACCATGTCCTTTTCTGCTCGGCACCAAATGCTTCTACCCGCTCCCGGACGCTGAGCCACAGTTTCTCTGCAGCAGGAGACTGGAGAGGTTCGAGGGGAATATCTGCATTTCTCCCCGATCAGTCACTGGAACAAGCATTATCACTGGAACAACGGGCTCAGCCTGGCCCGCCTTGCCAGAGCGGCCCCACTGCAGCACTCCCGGATTTATTTTTGTCCGGGCTTGGAGCGGGTTGCGGAGATCAGGTGATGGTGCCCGAGGAGCGCTTGGCATGGCCTGTCCTGCCGCTGTGTGTGCACGTCTGTGGGAGTAACGAGCAGACAGGGATGATGGAGCGGGGCTCGGCAGGCGGAGTGGCTGCGTTTGTGTTGCTGGATCCTCTGCTCTTGGCTCAGCCCACGCTGGTGACCAGCTCCTGGGAGAAGGGATGCTCTCTCACAGTGCGGGGACCACTGGTGCTCCCATTTGACCTGGCTTATAGCTTTGCAGTGCAGTCTGGGGAATCAAAACCAGCGACTGTGCTTTGGCACTGGTATTAGGACCTGGAAATTAGTTTCTGATGGAATCGAGCCATGCGCTTTAAGGGAGGTGACCAAGGAAACACACAAAAGACTGGCAGATCCTTTCCCAAGGACCAGTGCTATGTGTCCAGCTCTGAGCTTGCCTCCTTTCTATATGGTTTCCATACTGCATTGTGCTTGAACAGTGGCCGAGAACCCAGTTCATTCCCAGTGCCCCCATGGTGTCCCAGAAGAGCAGTCAGCCTGGCTGATGTGGCTGAGGTAACCTTTGAGATGGCTAGTTTGGCAAGGTAGCCAAATCTCAGCAGTCTTGGCCACAACAATAAGTCCTGGGGGTCCCTGGGACACATCAAATCTGAGCTTCTCAGTGGCTCCAGAATGTACCACGATGCAGGGGCCTGGAGCACAAGCTGGGTTTATGGTCCTGCTCAGGCTGGGGGATGCTGGGCTTGGGTATTTCCCCTTTGCTCTCTCTCGGTGCCATGGGCATACGGTACATTCCCAGTGTGCGGTGGTCAGCTGTGCCGTGCAGACCGGGCTAGCATCCAAGCCATGCAGAGCTGAACCTCCCAACCTTTGCTATACATCATCCCATAATCCAGGTCACACCAGTGCTGGATTGCGATGTGTTCAAAGCCTGGATCAGAGCCGTCTGTAGGGTGAACCAGTCCCAGCCTGGTCATGGTCCTGACCAGGGAGTTTTCGATCCCGCTTCCCCCTGACCCCCAAATATCTTCTTCCAAAAGGACCCAGTGAAGCAGCTCCAGCAAGGAGCCAACCTCAGGCTGCGGCATCTGCAATGCTCTAAGTCAAAACATGCCCCAGCAGTACAGCTTGGGCTTAGGTCTCCAGAAGCGATGTGAAGGTACCTGCAGGGGTTCAGGGACACATGCCAGCATCCATGGACACAGGGACACCTTGCGCAGAGGAAACCATCCTGGCTCCATCCCCAGCCCCTTCTCAGAGGCAACTGTGGCCACTGCTGGCAGGTTCACCCCCTGCTTTCTCCATCAGCTGGAAACAATCTGCATCACTGGAGGCTTTTATTTCCCAGGGGGCTGTGAAGAGAGAGTAGCCTGGAGTTAATCAAAGATTGGGGTGTGCACAGGAGCAGCCATGGCTGGAGAAAGCTCACAGGCTTCTGCGCTGGAGTGGGGTCAGAGCTGCACCGGGGTCTGGGAAGACGGGGTATGAGGAGGGCCGGGGGTTTGTTCAGCGAGTGGCACCATGGGGACATGAGGAATGAGACCTTAATTTTTCAGTTGTGGGCAGAGGAGAGGGACCAGGGTGCTGTGCCCACAGCTGGGGGTCCAGGCAGTGCTAAAGGCATGTGTAGCATCACTTGATGTGCATGAGTGGCCCAGAGCCCTATCCTGTGACTCGATGCACGGGTGCAGGCTGACCTCAAAGGGAGCCCAGTGCTTTGTGGCAGAGGCTGGGGCTCACCCTGAGCCCAGGACTATTCAAGCTGCGGTCTGTGAGCAGCACACTGTGAACGTCACCCTCTGTGGGTCAGGCCATCCTGCAAAGAATCCCCTTTTATATAAATCCCAGCACATGATGTGAGAGTGGAAGGAGCCTACCCTGCCCCAGCAGGTCATTTCAGGCTTGGCTGAGCTTCTTTCCTCTTGAGGGGATGCTTGCCAGCATCTCGGAAATGGCACCGGTGGGATGTGCAGCCCAGGCACAGCACTGTCGGTCAAGGACCTGCTCTATGCCGCTCAGAGCAGTAAATCCCTCTTGCAGCAGGAGGATGAGGATGGACAGCGTGGGAGCAGCTCCCTCTGCCAGCCCAGCACTGTCCTCGCTGAGCAGGAGGCAGCGGTACCCGCTCCCACGTCAGGAACTCATGACTGAGTTCTCATGTGCAGCAGGGACACGGTGACAATCCCGGCCTCGCCTGCTGCTCCCTGTGGTTCCTGTGGCTTGTTGTCATGTGTACAACAGATGATTTATGTTGATGCTGGGTCTCCAGGGTACGCTTTATGGCTTGTGGCATATGGAAATCTATGGACCCCTCTGGCAACAGTTGCGTTGAGTCTAACACAGCTCCAAGGCACTGACCCTGCTGGTGCCTCCCAGCTGCGATTCCCTGGATCACGGTGTTTGGATATCTCTGATGTTGAGATCCAAGAGCTTGTGTTCATCCACAGGACTGGAAGCACCCAGTGGAAGGGGTGCAGGCACAAAGTACCATCCTCTTCTGCACACTCGGCGTAACCCTTACATCGCTGTGTGGAGGAGGGACACAAACACGCACACAGACGCAAAATTGTGGATATCACCCCATCAGTCTTCCTGCGGGGAAGATTACCAGGCTGCTCTGCTGAGTGAAATTCTGTGGACATTTAGCCCACAGGAGCTGGCTGAGTTGCATGTGAGGTGTATCCAGGTAGGAATCGTACCAGGGGTCCAACACACACCCCAGTTGCTAGACTGGGGCACATGGTCGAGGCAGCGCATCTTTCTGGGCTAATTAGGGAAAGCATCAGAGACCTTGTAGATTAACAGTGTGAAGCAGCCAAGGCTGACAGGCCAGGGCTTCTCCTCTCACTCTGCTCATGTTCCACTAATTGCAGCTCTCCCTAATTAAAAGTCCGTGATGTGGCTTTGATGGCTGCAAGCCAGGTCCCCCAGGTGAGCCCTGGGGCAGATACTTCGCAGCAGGGCGGGATAGGATCATCCCTGGAGCCAGTACTGAGCCACGGTCAGGTGCTGCAGAGGAGCCGAGAAGCCAGGAACATCCTCAAGAGGAGGAACAAAATCAGAGGCAGCCTTGCCAGGGACACGGGGCAGCCAGGGGATACCATGGTCCCCGAGTTGTTCTGCTGAGCTGGAGTGAAATGGTCTGTGCCAGCTGCCAAGCCGCTTTCCAGGTGGCAGTGGTGCCTCTGCAAACCACAGGGCTCTGGGAGCTGGGGCTCTGCGGTGGAGGGAGCAAACCCCACGCCAGACTCCGCCACTCCCAGGGGAAAAGCAGGGCCAGCTCGCTGCCAGGCACTTGAAATAAGACAAAGTAAAAGCTGGGTGATCTTTAAAAGCACAGTTTCCTGTTATCTTGCTGGTTGCTGATCTAACAGCTCTTTCTCCTTCTTTATTTCCATACGAGGACAACTCAGTTTTGGTTCAGGTGTGTCTTCCCATTGGATGATAATCTCTCCAAGCAAACTCATCCTGAGCAAAGCCAGGAGGAGCACCCAGATGCCAGCACGAATGTCTTATGTAAGTGACTCCAGGGCAATTTCATTAACAAGTGCTTGTGCTCGTACCGCATTGATACAAACTCACAGGCAAGAGTGAATTTTCACCCCAGACACATCTCCAACCCGAGCACGTGTCCTGCTCTCTCAGGCTCGGGCAAATAACATGTCTTAGCCTTTGTCATACCCTTACCTGTCCTGCTTTGAAATCCGTGGGCCAAATGGATGTTTATGTGTCAGGAAAGTATCAGTCAGGGGCATGATGGGTGATGCTTTTGTCACCTGGAGAAGCCAGAGATGGGAATAGAGACATCAGCTTCTATCACCTTGGAAGCTGCTAGAGTGAGGTCCTGGGAGTGGGATGGTGGTTTGGGAGAGGGTGAACTGCACGGCAGCTGCTTCAGGGGGACGGTACAGGGAGGGTCTAGAAGAGGCAGGACAGGCTGGTCTCTCTGCTGTACACCGACATCTTCCAGGTATCGGTGAGCAGACTTTGGAGAGTGGCTCGAAGCCTTCAGCGTGGTGCATGTCCATGGGGAAATGGGGAGTATCATGCACAGCTCCTCTCCCTGGCCCACAGCCGGGGAGGGCTTGCAGATGGAAAGCTCGTGGCTCAGGCTGGCTGCTAATAATACCTCTGGGAGAAGGTCAGGTGGGCAGCAGCAAGGACAGCTCCTGTTACAGACTGTCACACATTACCCGTGGCTGCCAGAGCCTCCAGAAAAGTTTTGGGATGTCTTGGAGGAGGGCTGGTACTGCAGCCCCTTCTCCATCAGCAGGTTTCCCAGGGGAGGCGATGGCAGGTGGCCACGAGCGGTTATCCCCGCTGTAGCATGCAGCAATGCAATAAACCCAGCACCAGTCCCTGCACCGCACCCTCCGTGTTACTGCATCGTGCCCTGCTTCCCTGTGCCAGCAGAGCCTGGCTGCTGCCGGGCAGGCCACCGTGCCGTCCCACCACAGCCGATGTCCCAGCAGAGAGGCTTTTTCTTGCCGAAAAGCTGCTTAGCAGCTTATGGAAACAATAAAAGTAGTATTATCTTCAATGGCGAGGCAGATGGTTTGGATGATTGGTTTGACTTTTAAGCTGGATTTCAGCTACGGATATTCTGATTTTTAACAATTTTTGGCTGGTCAGACTCTGGCAGCGTAATCCCCAGATTCACGCTCCCCATAAATCCCAGTCCTCTCTGTGCCAAGGGATGTGGGATGGAGACCTGAGGCGGGGCGGGGGGGGGGGGGGGGGGGGGGCGCTTGCAGAGACCTGTATGGGAGGGGGCACCCAGACACCCACCGCTGGGCTGGCAACCACCCGACACTGCTGCCACCACCATGGCCACTGTTAGCCCTCCTTGTGCTGACTGTCACCACTGCCACCGCCACCTCGCCACCCCGACCTTGCAGGGACGATACCCCTCTCTGCTCCCAGCCAGCGTGGGCGGCAGCACTCTGCAAATCCATCGCTGGCAGGAGCCCAGGCCCAAGCTTCTTCCCCCCACCTCCCCGCCCCCAACATTGTCTTTTTCAAAGGGATTTATTTAGTCTTTCTCCTAATTATCAGGAGCTGCGGACTTCCCCCTACCATCTGAGTGCTGTTAGCAGCCCGCAGCGCTCCTCCTGCCGGCACCGACTGCCTGTTCTTGCCATCGCCCCCACAGCCAGCATCACTAGGGCGATGCCGTATGGAGCGCTCGGCGGAGAAGGTCTCGCTGGCCGGGCCATGGTCGGTGACCTTCTCCATCCCTCCTGCAGCAGGGTTCCTCTGCCATCCAGGAACCTTCAGGGGCGCAGGGACCTGCCTTGCTCCAGGGCTTGCCAGCAGCCTCCGAGGCTCCTTGGGGTTGCCCCCGTACCTGCGTGCTTGGCCTGATGCAAGGCACAGAAGGGGCTTGGGGATGAAATCCAGGTTCAGCCCCCTTGGGTTGGGGCAGGCTCCTCTGGAGGGCAGCTCCAGCCAAATAAAAGCCATCCTGGGGGTTCATGGATAACTGTGGTGCTGAGGGACGTGCAGCACCCACCCAGGCATGGAGCAGGGTCTCAAGTTATTAATTACCTGGCCCAACCCCCCCAGTTGCCCCACCTGAGAAAAGCCATCACACCCAGCACATCCCTCATATTAGAATCAGTTTTATTTAGCAAATCTCCAGAGCATTAAAATAAAACTCCCATAAAACAAGGGTCATCTTTGTGTTTACATTGAATTCGTAAACTGAGCAAAAGAGGAAGACTTCTACAGAGGTCAAAGGTCAACCAAAACATCCCTTTAAGAGAAATAACATCGGTTTTCTGTTCCAATTGCCGCACTGGTTGGCAGTCACCAGCAAAGCAGAGGGTGCGGGAGGGAGGGAGCGATGGGGGTGAAGGATGTGGGGAGGCTCTGTGCTGCCCGGTTCAGTCCTGCAGCCAGGCAAACTCGCTTTCCAGCTGCACCCAGGTCATGAAACACCGGGGGGGCTGGCAGGGGTGAAGTGTTTTAGGGAGCTGGGGTGGTTTGGGGGCTACCTGTGAGAGGCAGCACAGAGGCTGCAGGAAGGTGAACCTGGAAAGGGCGAGCTGTGGCTGAGTGCCGGTGGTACCCGATGGGTACTGGTGGGAGGATGCAGCTGCCGGTAGCGGGACGCGAAGCTGTTTCTCCGTGGCCACACACCACGGCAAGCCCTGCGGCTGCGGTGGCTGCGAGCTGGGTGCCCGATCCCTGGCAGCCTTTCCCCTGCCAGCTCCTGCGGGGCCTGGCAAAGCACTGTCAGAGCTGCCAGGCTTATCTTTAGCTCTGTTCCCTCCCTCGCCCCCGCGCCCACCTCCTCGCCGCGCACCGCGTCCCCGGCCCCCACCAAAACATGCTGTTATATAAGCACTTGCAGCAACCATCTGGGGCTGAGTCAGCCACGAACCCAAACGGACAGCAAGCCCACCAGGCGGGGATGCCAGCCCCCACATAACAGGCTTTTGGGGTTACCCCCTGCCAATGCCATTCCAGGGTGCCCGGCACACCTGCCCACACCCTGCGTGGGTGCTGCAGCCAGTCAGCCCGGAGCCTGGAAGGGGACAGCGAGAAACACCCCAGCCTGGGGGACAGGCGAGATGCTTGGGGTCATCAGGTGGTGCTGGCAAAGAGTGGAAGGCTTAATTACACACTAATGAGGTATTGCCAGAATAAATGTGCCAGCTGCAGGGGAAGAGGTGGCAAAGCATCCACTGGCTGGGGAAGGGGTGTTGGTCTGCCAGTTCAGACATGTCTCCTCTTCCCTCTCCATCCTGATATCCCACTGGAAACCCTTCTGTGCCTCTTCCCTTAAAGCAGCGCCACCAGTTTGACTCTAAATTTGTTCACCTGAGGTTTTTCCCCAAAGCCCAGGGTCAGGATGGGGGTTTCCTTCGCCTCCTTTAAATCACTGGTTTTCTCCAGGAGCAGCATCGTGGCGAGTATTTGCGACCTGAACTTTGCAGTGTTGTGCTGATTCATGACGGCTTGTCACCAAAACTGCCTAAAACTGACAGAAAAAGGGATGCTGACTCATGTGTTTGCCTTCCCCGAGCTGGGAGAAATGTGAAAGGTGAACAAAGTACTTAACGGGTGATAATTACATTCAGCGCTGAAAAATTCAATCCATATTAATAAGCCAGCATGTTAGTACTAATAGAGGTATCTTACAATTAAAAAAAAAAAAGTATTTAAGGCTTTTAACCTTAACAGTGACCTTTTAACAACAAGTGTAAGGAAACCCCTAATTTTGTCCCACTCACACTTACAAATCTGTGTTAAGGAGAAACTCTAGCTGCTGCCTTCCCAGTCTCCTGCAGGGTGCTGGGGGCTGGTTCCCTGGCAGTATCCCGTTATACAGCGGCATGAAACTGGGCGTGGGATGGGCTGGGATGTGGCACGAGGAGCCAGAGAGCTGGCACCTCAGTGGGAGAGCTTTTCACATTGCCACTCAGGGCAGGTGGGGGGGAGAAAGGAATCAGAGAGGGTCCACCTTAATGCAGGATGAAAAAGCAAATTGCCAGCAGGAGAGTAGAGATGCTGCTTCGTTACTATGGTTACCCCTGGAGACAACTGAGCATCCCTGGGTATCACCCTGCGGTGCCTGAGCTGCTCCCGGCCACCCGGAATGGCACTGGGGCAATTCAGGTGGGCAAGGGGACAAATTCAGAGGGTTTTGTAGGGTCTGAGCTTCTCGAAGCAGCCAGGAGAGAGGATGCATCCAGGCTGGATGGAGGAGCAGCATCTGCAGTGGGGCTGGAGCAGAGTTCCTGCCTCCACCCCTCTGAGATGTGGTGCCTCGCCTTAGCACAGCTGGGGAGGATTCATTAGGAAACGTCGGGGATTTGGTTTGGATGTTTTCTGCCTGGCACCGACCCGCACCCATTCAGGAGTCAGACCAACGCGGTGCCCTACTGGCCTGGCACCACGTTTGGCCAGCGAGGCACTGCAAGCCCTGCCCCGGGGCACACAGCCGGGACAGGCAGCACAGCATGCGTGCCCACGCCGGCTTTGTCCTGGTGGGAATCCAGAGCTTACAGCCCCTCTGCCTGCTCTTTGCCTGCTCCAGAGGGAATGGTCCACCCAAATTTCGGTGGTGGTGGTGTGTTTGAGCCAAACCCATCCGAGCTGATGAAAAGACACCCTGCTTTTGGGGTGGGGACAACCCTCTGCAAGGGCACAGAGGTACACGCTGGTCTCCTGAAGCCAAAGGGAAGCAGGCAGGAGGGCAGCCAGTGAGGGCCAGTGTGATGCTGAGTTCAGAGAGGGTTTTAGATTTAAAGACATCTTGAGGATTAGCAGTGGAGGTTGCCAGCTCAGAATCAGCCCCAACCTCAGCCATGGGCTAGCATCCCTGCTGAAAGCACCCCGGTCACGCCTGTGCGCGGTAAGCAAGCTCCTTCCCCTGCAGAGGCAGCCTCTGCCTTCCCATCCCCACCGCCCCCGGCCACCACTGCAGCCATTAGTTTAGCTCTGACCCCCGAAGACGAGGATGGTCGGAGTGGAACTAAAGCAAGGACTGAACCTCCTGGCAGCACATTTCCCTGGGTGCCAGCGTCAGCTCAGGTCCCCGGGGATTTCTGCTGCAAAGCAGCCACTGAAGGAGGAATTCTGGAGGCAGTGGAAACCGTCCCCAGGGAGCTGCCGGCTCCTGAATCATTAAATGCTTCCACAAATGAAGCAACGGGCTTTGTAGTGCAAACTGCTGCCTGAGAAGTCACTGCCGCATGGCAAAGCAAACCCTGAGAGCGGAGGCACAAGCACTTCGGGAAGCTGCTGCACAGGCCAGTGCTTGTCCCCAGGAGAAATGCTGGCAGGGCCCTGCAAGAGCATCCCCCGCGCCCTCCCTGGAATTTTCCTTTCTGACATCCAGCCCATGTTTTGGAGGAGAGCAGGGAGGTTTTTCCCATCTCACCTCCTACCTGCCTGTAACAGGCCATTACCTTCCCCAATAAACTCCTGCTCTTCTCTCGTCAGCAAGAGAAAAGCTTCCAGAAAAGCATCTGGTCCAGATATAAAGGCATCACGAGGCACAGGCTGGTTCTAATAGCTAATCATCATTAAAAGATCGCTCCTGATTTCCAAGACTCATTTGTCTAGCTTCAGCTTCCAGGAAGAGGTAGTTATTATGCCTTTCACTGGTAGATTAAGTTACCTCTTCATACCAGTGCCTTCTCCCCGTGACAAATGCTGTAATCAAGTCACCTCTCAGTCTCCCCCTTTGATAAACTAAACAGGCTGCACTCTTAAATCGTGCTTAGTCCCGCTCCTATCTTGGGTGATTGGAGTGAGCAGCGGGCAGTGATTTTTTTTTTTAAATGAGTGAAAAACTCCCTTATGGGGGAAGGAATGGAGCCGATGGGACCCAACTGACCATCACTGGTGGATGGAAACTATCAGTCACCGGTTGCCCTGTGACCAGCCTGAGAAACGATGATGAATAATTTCTCCAGGTCATCTCAGCACACAAGCCGCTGCAGCAGCCAGGTGCAAAAGCCAAGAGGAAAATCCAGGGGCTCTGTGTCCACTGGGCCATTACCCTCTCCTTAAATAGCATCCCACACCCTCGCTCTGCTTTCCTTCGGCCGTGACGTACCGTTAAAGACAGTTAAACTGTCACTTGGCCGTGGTGCGATGTCCCCTGAGGTCCCTGGAGGAGGCATGCCTGTAGGAAATAGATCCTTGTGGAGGCCAAGGGCGACCAAGGTCTCTCTGGGAAGATTTGTTGGGTCAGTCTTGGATGACTGAGCTCTTTCTGCCTGGGCTTTAGGCACAGTTTCCCATCTCCGGGCTCCCCGCGTGGCTGGGCTGCTGCGGACTGGTCCCCTGGCGAAAGGCCACCAGGGCAGCATAGCAGAGCGAGCGGTACCCAGGCAGGGGGCTGCGCGGGGAGGGGGTTACCCTGCAGAGCCATGCATCCCACAGAGCATCCCTGCAGCCCCTGACCTGTCAGAGGGGAAAAATTATCCTCTCCTGCAGGATAACAAGGAAAACTCAGATGTGGGGTTTCTGCTCCTACCTAGAGGCAGCAGGATGGATGTTTGCTAAAAGGCTCCTAAAAAAATCTGGGGTTATCCCGCTGGCCCCCAGCCGCACTCAGTTTGCTGCACATACTTATTATATGTGTGACAACTGACAGACTTGAAACCATGTTTGAAGTTTGCTACAGGCAGACATTTCCTTATGATCTTTAAAATATACAGCATGAGGCGAGATATTTTAAATAGATCAAAATACATTTATTACATATTTATATTATTTTCTCTAGTCTATTTATATCTTTTGGAGACTCTTATATATAATATATATAATATATTTAAAATAACATAAAATTGGCCAGTTTTGTCATCTGAAATACATTTTACAAATATATATATACATTGTCACATATATCTCAAATATATGTGCAATGAGACAGAGAAACACCAGAGGTGGAAAAGGTACAGATAATTTCATTGCATCCATCAACTTCTCTTATCGCTGCACGTCACCATTGCTCCAGTGAACAGACTCGGCATTTTACCCCTGGGAAACCAGTGTTCCCAGTTGCCAACCTGCCCGTATGGACTGGTGCCAGGTCTTGGTCCCCAAACCATGTGGGGCCAAGCCTGGGGGAACACCAGGGTGTGTTGGGGGGCAGGGGGATGGAGGAAGGATGGCGCCCCCAAAAAGTGGGCAGCAGGACAGATATGCACAGCTGGCGGGTGCCGGGGCTCAGCAAGGTGACGGGTGGCATTGGGTCGGGCACCGTCTCATGTCCCCTCCCTGCCCATGACACGGCCAGATCCTGCCCTGCACCAGCCCCCCCGGCAGCATTCCTGAATTGGGGGGTGGGAGAGCAGGATGCGGCCGGAGTACTGGACTGGGCTGCCACACACTCGTTTTGGCGTGCAAGAAATGGGACACGCGCACACGCACACACACACACATGGGACTCTTTTGGTTGTCAGCACAAGAGGAAAGAGCAGGAGGGTTTAAAAATAAATGTATTTGTTCTGCCTTATTAAAGATAGAAAAGGTGGCTCTGAATTCATCTCCTACAAAAGGTTTGAAGGTCAAGCAGGCACCGAATCGCGAAAGGTTAAGCGCTAAGTGATTGTCCCAGCCCTAAAAGACTAAGTGCACTAATTTTGGTTATGAGAAGCTAAGGCTCATCCCGACGGCTCCCGGCCCCGGGGACCCACTGCCCGGCTGAGGGGACACACCGTGCGTCTGTCGGGGGCGGAGGATGCTACTCCCAGCTGGTGGTTTTGGGGCACAGGGATGCGGCTCCTTTCTGTCAGTACATCTTTTTGGGGTGAAGCCAAGCGGGAGCAGCCGTGGGTCTGGTCCCCTGTCCCCAGCCAGGGTGGCGGGTGCTGCCAGAGGCTGCACTGAGCCTGGCCGGGGGCAATCCCTACAGGATGCTGGCCAAGAGGATTAGTGTCTCTTTCCTTTCCCAGACTCCTGCCATCCTCCAAGGATCAAGCATAACACCAGAGTTACTCCATGGATGGAGTGTCCTCAGCTCAGAGGAAATGGCCAGCAGTTACTCGCTGGAGGGGACGTGTCCCCTTGCTCAGCTCCGAGACCCTTCCCACTGGGATCCCGCTCCATCCCTGCTGTGACCGACACCAAAACCTGCACCCCGAGAGCAGCCCTGCACCTTTTCAGCCCCTCCGGGGAACCCAAGTGACGAACAAACACCATTTTTTGGCTTTTTTCACCTTTTTTTCTCCCCCCCCCCCAGCCTTTCTTTGACAATCCATGTGGTTAAACCCACTGCTAGGCAGCTTCCCAATGCTCCCTGTCGATAGAAAAAAAGACCAGTAGCTCAGAGCAGTCACAGGTAGGCAAAAATAATATTTATACACTATGTACCGGCATGGTCCATGGCCAGGACGAGGACTATACAGTATATATACGACGACTCGCCAGAGCTAGATCCTCACTAGCGGGGTTCAGGGAAGGGGGTGGGTGAACGGGGGCTGGGAAGGGTCCGACCCCTCCCCCCACCTGCGGATGCTCCCCAGCCCGGTTCACATCTGCCTATGCAGCAGTTTAAAAATACATCTGTATATATTATTCTATTGTCCCAGGTAACACTGTACAATCATAGAAGTTTCTTTAAAAGCAATAATTTACTTAAAGACATCTCTATTTCTCTTTCATTTTTATACAAATATTTACTGTGATATATATATATTTATAAAGAAATTAACCCTCTGAGAACCCTACAGCAGCAAGATGTGCACCTTTTTTGTAATAATTATTATTTATTCAAAAGAACCTAAAACCACTTAAAAGCATTTAAAAAAAAAAAAAGAAAAAAATAGTGCGCACGCAAAATCTCTCCTCCCGCCCCACCCCCATCCTTCCCACCCCCCCAGATGCTATGGGGCAAAAAGCGGGTGGCAAAAACCATCGCCCCCTGGGAGCAAAGGGACCAGCGATGGGATAGCATCCACCTTCACTGTCTTAGAAACACAAATGTCGTGGCCGGAGCTCAATGACATGTCCCTACATGTCCCTGCTGTTGGGGACACTTGTCTGGGGCACTTGGTGCCAAAACCTGCTCCGTCCCGGTGCTGCCCCGGGGGGTGTTTTCTCCCAGTGGCTGGTTTTTAGGGGAAGCCAAAAATCGAGCAGCCCCTTGGTAGGCAGCATGGGGTGGTGGTGGTAGACTCTGGTGGGAACAGAGTGGGAAGAAATCCTGTGGGGATGACGTCCCGGTCCCCGTCCCATGGCCAGCCAGCGAGACACGACGCTCAGGGGCACAGGGCTGGGGTGGGGGCACCGGGACAGCTGCTCCTCAGAGCCCTTTGCAAGAAAGATGGGGATACAGGACCAATCCTGCCTCTGCCACCGATGTCTGGACATGCCACAGCAAGTTGTAACCGTGGGATATGGCTTCCCCGATGTGGGCTTGGAGGGAGAAAAGCACCGGGAGCCCCTCACAGCAAAAACGCTGCCGGGGACCATGCTCTCGACCCCTTCTCCCAAGGCCAGGTGCTGCCAGGGCTCCGTGCCCAGCGCCAGGGGCGGGATGCCGATAGGTACCGAAGACTTTCCCATAGCCACGGAGAGCAGGGAGCCAGATTTTGGCTCCCAGAGCACCAATGAGCAGCACAGCTGGGGGGACCCACAACCTGCTCCTTCCTGACTCCTTCCCCCTGCGCGAAGGCAGGGAGCAGGGCAGAAGCAAAGGCTTCCCATGCATGGGGCGGTTTGCCTCGTGCCGTAGCAGAAGCCAAAGCAGCGTGACACCAAGGCCAGCCAACAACAGAGCGGATGGTGGGATGTGGGTGCTGCCGTGGGGGCAGGGAGAAGGGGACAGTGCCCTGGAGGGGGGATGCAAGCGGGGTGCTGTGGGGGAGGGCTGGGGCGCGGGATGAGTTTGCATCTCTAAGGCACAATCCACCTTGTGGCTGGGATACGGGGATGGGCTGAAGCACAGACGGGGTGGTTTTCTTGACTGGCATCTGTTGTTTTCAGAGAAGCATCTGCCTCTGAAACAGGGCTCTCCGGTGAACGGGCAATTCATAAATCCCAGCCTGGCAAGGAGGCGGCTGCTGTGCTAGAGGAAGCACAACCCAACAAGGTGACGTTCACATGGATTTCCATGTTTGAAGTTATTTTCAAGGGAGAAAATACCAAATCGGTTGGAAAATTTGGAAAACAGCCAAATTCGAGACTTTCCGCTCTCCTTTTTGTGCTTTTTGCTATCTTGTACTAGGTACGGTGTGGTGAAAGTTATGAATTCCCCATTGGAGATGTTGGGGAGACCCAGCACTTCAGCAGCTGATACCCCAGACCCCATTTCCACCCTGAAGTTCAATATTTCCATACATCAGTTAATTGCTGTGTTTGCAATGCTTCTTTCCATCACAGTCCGGCTTTTCCTTATTAGCTCCTTTGCCAGTAATTACACTACTTGCTTTCACTGCCACGGACCTCCAGCCACTTACGTCTCTTTTCTGCCTACGAAGCCATGCCAGTGGCAAAAAAGTCACCCCAAAATCAGATGCAGTCTTGACTTCTAGCTCTTCCATCTGCCCAGCAAGTCACCCCTTCAAATGACCCTGGTGGCTTATTCATTCCCTTGTTCATTTTTAAAAAATACTGAATGAGTTCTTTCAGATTTAATATTATTATTATTATTATTATTATTGTTATTATTATTTTGGTAAACAGCCTCCCAAACGGTACAGTGAAAAAATTAAAAACCCTCTCACCTCCCTCCCCGCCTTTTTCCCAAATTAAAAAGAAGTACGTTAATGTTGCATGTTATTTCAAGTGTTGTTCTTGTGCAACTGAACCAGACTGCCTACTGGAAGGAGCAATTTTTTTGTTATTGTTGCTGCTCAGTTAAAAAATAAAAGGGAAAAAAAAAACAGAGAGAGAAAGATTTGTTTCCTGATATTTCCTCTTTTTGGATCTCGCAGTGCTCAGCTCTAAGAAAACGCTGGCGTTTTCCCCACAGGGAGAGCAAAGCCCCATGGGGCTGCACAGGGCGAGCGCCTGCCTGTGCCCCACGGACCCTCCTCCATCCATCCATCCATCCATCCATCCATCCATCCATCCATCCATCCACCCGTCCATCCATCCGTCTGTCCATCCGTCCGTCCGCCCCCCCTGAGCCGTTGGCCTCACCGCAGGCGCCGGGCATGAGTGGCGCGCCGTGACCTGCCACCGTCCCCTCCTGCAGACCGCTCAGTGGTTATTGCGATGAAACTGAAAACTATGAAGGATACTAATTTCTCAAGCATTCCTATGGCACTTGCATTGTTCTGCATAATTTGAGCAGGTTGTAGGGGAAGAGATTAGAGGAGGAAAAAAAAATACCCTCGGAAAAGTCAACGGAAGGACCAAGAGTCATATTTCCGACTCCCTCCTGTACGACCGCTGATCCAACGCTATCGTGGCTTGAAGCCTATCGAACTCGTGCCTGTTGTCCGGGCTTAGGTCCTCCAAACCCCGGCTGTCGTCGTCTTCCTCTTCCTCATCACGGCTCATGAAGGCCAGCTCGTTCTCGTAGCAGAAGGAGTTGGTGCTGGGCAGCAGGAATTTGTTCTCCACCAAGTCCTTGGCGCTGCAGCGGGGTGTGGACGGGACCTCATAGGTTTTGTGGAAGTGGGAATAGTCTACTTTGTACTGGTTTTTCTCCTCGAACAAGACGGGCTCGAAGCGGTGGCCCCAGAGGATCTCACTGGCCAGGTAGGAGCTCCGAGCTTGCGTCGTCATAGCGGTGGCTTCTACCATGCCCTCCAGGATGACCACAATCTCAAAGTCATCTGTCTCCAAGTCCTGGCGGCTGATCCCAAACAAGGGGCTGTCTTCATTGATCTCGTGGAGAATGGTGATGGGAGACACCAAGAAGATACGGTCCAAGCCTTTATCAAACCCCACGTCAATGTCTATTTGGTCGAGCGGTATGTACTCCCCTTCTTCTGTGATCCTGGGCTTAATTAGCTGAGCTCGTACGTGGGCTTCTACTATGTGGCTTTTCCGGAGGTTCCCAACTCTCCACATCAGGCAGAGTTTTCCATCTCTCATTGCCACTACCGCATTATGGCTGAAAAGTAATGTCTGGGCCCGTTTTTTGGGCCTGGCCATCTTTGCCATTATTGCACCAATCATGAAAGAGTCAATTATACACCCCACGATGGACTGAACCACCACCATGAAGACCGCGAGCGGGCACTCCTCCGTCACGCAGCGGAAGCCATAACCAATAGTCGTTTGGGTCTCGATGGAGAACAGAAAAGCAGCCACAAAGCCATTGACCTGCAGAACACAAGGCTTGAAGGTATCGTCTCCACCCGGGTTTTCTAGGTCTCCGTGAATGAGTGCAATTAGCCAGAAAATCAGCCCAAACAATAACCAGGACACCAGAAATGCCAGGGAAAAGAGCAAGAGCATATACCTCCAGCGGATGTCAACGCACGTGGTGAACATGTCCGCAATGTACCTCTGCGGCTTGTCATCCATGTTGGTGAACTCCACGTTGCATTGACCGTTCTTCTTTACAAACCTGTTCCTGCATTTCCTCCTGGTGTGGATTTTCCCATTGCCAAAGCCGTTGATACCTGGCATGGTGGTCAACCTCAGCCCGTCTTCCTCAGAGGACACGATGCTGTAAGGGTTGACTCTGCCTGCAGTCATCCCTGAGCCAAGCCCACAGTGAAGGTGAAGGGTCTTGCGACTCCCAGTGTCCCCCTGACCCACCCCTGCCCACCCCCCCAGATTCTGTTGCAGTGGAAGAGAAGTCCCAAGCTTCCACGTCTTGGCTGCCGCGTCACCACACAGATCCCGCGAGAGGCTCTGCAATGAGAAAACAAAGACACGGCCGTTACCTCTCACAGCAGAGGGACCTGAGGGAGTGTTTGGCCGGGGGTCTGATGGGCTGGGTGGCCACATGTTGAGTGGGGACCCCCCCCACTGCCCTAACTCTCCCTCCTGTGGCTGGGCTGGTCCCCAAAACTTGCGCGGGAGGAAGGAAGAAGGTCTTAGAGTTTGTTCTTCCGTGCTACAAAGAGAGCAAGCAAACCTTGTTGGGGGGACGCAGCATCTGCAGGACGCTCAACGACACCAGCAGATGAAAAACCTTGGGTAGCACTGGAGCCTCTGCCCTTTGCTTTTCTCATGAGCTTTGCTGTCAGAGCGGGGTCAGGCTGCTGGAGAGGAAAGCGGAGAGGCCAAGCTGTTCTCCTTAGCTCAGAGACAGCAGTAAAGGTACGTCTGAAAGCGGCTCCATCAGTTCACATTGCCCGTGCCAGATGGACTGCTGCCCAGCACGTGGCAGCAGTGGCCACCCGACCTCCCGAGCGCCAGCTCTCCTGGGGTCGAAGGAAAGCGTGGGGAATTGTGGATTTAACCTCCATCTCCCAGCCTGGGGATGGGAGAGGACAAGTCCAACATACAGCCGGTTGGAGAAGGCCCCGGGAAGGCACTCGCTCAGGGCAGATGGCCTGAGGAACAGCTTTCCCAACCCATCCGTTGGGACATGGAGCCATCTACGGTCACAGATGGCTTTTGCTGGCCAAGACTTATGAAGGGACAACTGCCACTGGGGAATGGGGAGCTGTTTTGGTCCCTTCTGCAGGGTCAGGGACCTACACGCAGCTTTGCCTGGGAGAGAGGTGGCATGGACATGGGAAAGGTGGCCCAAGCCGGTCAGGCTCCCCGGTGCAGGTGAGCCCATGGTGGGGGCACCCAGTGGCACCCTGCCAGGCTGCTGGGCCACCCCCAGCCCCTCGTGGTGCTGCACCAGGCAGTGGACAGGATTGTGGAGAAGCCACATGGCATGTCCCAAGGGCTCCAAAGAGCTGGCACTGCAGGAATGCCCCCCAAACCACCCCCTGCTGCAGCTCGTCCTGTTATTTAGCGATATGGGATGTTGACACTGGGGATGAAACCAGCTTGCTGGCACGAGACCTGCATGAGGCAGCATCATGGTGGGGCAGCGGGTGCAGAGCCCCCCGCGACACCCTGTCCCCGCAGCGCAGAGGTGCCCGGCTCGTGCCTAGAGGCACAGGCGAACCCGCCGGGCTGTACGTGCTGTGTCGGATCCGCTGGCCTGGTCGATGCAGTCGATTCCTGCAATCAGCTCGAGTGCCCGGGGCCACGCTGGGACAAGCACACCCTTTCCATTACACAGTGGCCAGGGCCAGCCCAGCGCCAGGGAGCATCGCCACGCAGCCTGCCTGCGGCTGCACCAGCCCAGCCAGCAGCAACGCCCTGGGTTGCCTTTTACTGTCATTGTCCCCAAATCCAGCCTGGGACTCGGGAATCCCTGCAGAAGCCCAGCACCACAGGCAGAAGCACTAACAACCCACCCAAGCCTCCCAGGTGCTGGACACAGACCCACGTGTGCCACCGTCTCACACGTCAAACAACCCACTTCCAGCCGCTGCAGTCGGGGCACAATCGGGTTTTTATCCCCAAAGCTGGTTTTTCAAGCACCACCGTTATCTGCTCGTGTCAGCAGAGCAAGCGATGGCTCGCAGCCGGCTGGGGCAGTGGGCACAAGGTGCTCCCCTCCTCGCAGCTGCGGGGAAGAGTAAAACCGGCACCAATGCTTCATATGAACGGTGAATATTTACAGCCCCATAGCCACTGGAAGTCAAATGGGACTGAACTGGATGTTTCAGGCTGGCTGCAGGCTCACACTGCCAAACTGGGGGTCACACAGCCACCCCCCAGTCTTCCTCCTGACCACACCAGCTACATTCATTAATCTCTCTCCTGCTTTTTTAACGAGAGCTGAGCATTTGGGGCCAGAAAAGGCTGCTTGGCCATCACCCCTCTGGCTCAGCCCAGGGGAAAACCCTGAACACTTTTGCCACAGCATGAATCTACTGTCGGGTTTTTTTAATTAATTCTAGATGCATTTGAGAAGTGAACAAAATGCAATGAGCTCCCAGTGACCTGCGAGAGGATTAGCTGGGGTCTGGATTAACTGTGCTGGAAGGGGAGACATGCCCGGGTGCCTGCAGAGGCAGCAGCACAGCCCTCACCGGGGGGTGACACTCCCAGGGACCCTCGGGCTCCCCACTCCCCACCACCACTCCCCTCCCCCCTCCCCCCTTTTCCCCGTCCCTTCTTCCTTCCCTCCTTTCTTGCTTTCTCAGTTTCCCCCTTTCTCTATCTCCTTCCTGCTTTTCATCTTTTTTCTTTCCTTTTCTTTCCTTTTCTTTTTTTTCTTTTCCTTTTCTTTTTTCTTTTCTTTTCTTTTCTTTTCTTTTCTTTTCTTTTCTTTTCTTTTCTTTTCTTTTCTTTTCTTTTCTTTTCTTTTCTTCCTTTTTTATTTTCTTTTATTTTTCTTTTCTTTTTTCTTTTTCTTTTTTTCTTTTTCGTTTTCTTTTTCTTTTTCTTTTTCTTTTTCTTTCTTTTTCTTTTTTTCTTTTTCCTTTCCCTTTCCTTTCCTTTCCTTTCCCTTTCCTTTCCTTTCCTTTCCTTTCCTTTCCTTTCCTTTCCTTTCCTTTCCTTTCCTTTCCTTTCCTTTCCTTTCCTTTCCTTTCTTTTCCTTTCCTTTCTTTTCCTTTCCTTTCCTTTCCTTTTTTCTTTCTCTCTTTTGATTTCTTCTTCTCTTCCTTTCTTATTCCTTTCTTTTTCATTCTTTCATTCTCTCAGTTTCTTTTTTTCATTCTTTCTCTCTTGCTTTCTTCCTTTTTTCTTTTTCTTTTTCTTTTTCTTTTTCTTTTTTTCCTATCTTTCCCTGTTCCTCTCTTTCTTCTGCTCTTCCTCTCTTCCTCTCATTCTCTCTCCCTTACTTTTCTTCCTCACTACCTTCCCTCCTTCCTTCTTTCCCTCCTTCCCTCCTGCCTGCCCACCTCCGTCCCTCCCTTCCCCCCACCTCCCCCCATGCCGCAGGGTCTCACCTGCCCAGGCACCCTGGCCATGGGCACACTGTGCTGCGGGGGTCAGGACCAGCCTGAGGGGCTGATGCTGCCCCAGGGATGGGGTCTCACACAGCACCAAAGATTCTGGGGGGACACCCCCGTCCCGGCCCTGGGCCAGCCGTGGCAGCATGGGGAGACGGCAGCTAAATTAAGGCGAGCAAAGTGGATCTGTTGGAGCAGGCGGCCGCCTGCGGCTCGTGCTTTATTTAGCACAGTTTTGTTTGGAAATATGCTTTCTCGAGTTTGCTGAAAGCTGAATTTTTGGTTTGGTTTTAATTTGAAGGCTGGAGCCTCCCGCTGCTGCGGTGGGAGGTTCGGGCTGGGAGAGGGCTCGTGCGAGCGCGTGGAAACCCGCGGCTGGAGGGGCTCTGCCCTGGCCACCAGCGGGGACCACGGGCTGTGGTCACCCTGCGCTTCCCTGGGTCACTAGTGCCATCCTCCAGCATCACCCGGGCATCTCCCCACAGCCAGAGCTGCCCCGGGGTGCGGGCGAGGTGTTACAGGACATCACATCCCCCTCCCTGCCTCCTTTCCCAGGCGTTTTGCACCCCTGACCATCCCAATTTTACTCTCTGGGAACAAAATCCAAACTTCCCCGAATAGCCGTTGCCCCTTAATCCCCCAGCCAGCCCCAGCTCTGGTGCAGACAAAGCCGTGCTGGGCGTCAGGCAGCAGCGGGACCATCCGCTGCCCCTCACGCCACATGTCCTGTGCAGTGCTAATAGCGTTAACACACGGAAAACCAATCAGACCCGTAATATTAATAGCGGGAAGGACGGGCCCACAGCTCCCCGCAGCTCCGAGCGCAGGGTGCCATGGGCTCCCCCGGCTAATGAGGTGACCTTAGAGGCAACAACTCCTGCCACTAAACTGCAGCAACCCAGCTCCCACTGCGGAGCGGTGTCCCACAGAGAATCAAGTGTCTCAGCAGTCCGCCAACTAGCACGGCTAATTTTATTTAATTTTTTTAAAGGGAGTTAAATGTTACAACAATAGTCTGAACCACCAGCGTGCCGGGAAAATGTGTTGAGCGCTGAGGGAGGTCATGAGTTAGAGCCGGCTGGATCTGTGGATGCGGTTTATCGTCACACCTTTCCCTGTGCCTCTGGAGGGGACGCGCTTCGGGGCCACCAGGGCTGCCATCACCCCCCTGCATCCTCCCAGCATGGATTTTCTCCCGGTTTGCGGAGGCATGTGGGGAACCAGGCTGTGTTTGTGTGGAATTAAACCGAGTGGGGACTCAGAGGAACCGAGCTGGAGGACACAGGTCCCGTGGCACGTGGGCAGGAGAGGTGACTGTCCAGGAGGGGACAGCGCGAGGAAGTCATGCTCAGGGCTGCTGCCTGCCCTGCACCAGCAGATAAGGCTGCTATCTCCTGCAGCGATGCCCTTCATGCCCCAGCAGCGGGACAACAATGTCAGCAGCAAGGAGGGAGCTCTGCTCCTGGCGTGGGGCTGTGGCCATGCCAGCACAGCCGAGGGTGCCCAAACCGCTCCTGCTCCCCCCGTCCTGATGAAGAGACCTGGCACTGAGCACCCACAAAATGGGAGGGGGGTGCAGCACATCTGGAGGCAGCCCCAGCTGCAGACAGCCCCCAGCCAAGCACATCCCCACTATGCCGGGGCAGCGCTGCTGCCTGAATAATTCCCTCCTCCAATGTCCCGTCTTTGGGTACTTCCAGTAAATGAGGGGTTGATATGGGACGAATCCAGAGGATAAATGACCCCCTGCTTCCCCTCCATTGCCGGGCAGGACAGGCGAGAGGCTCCCACCACAGTGCATTCCTAATGAGAAAAACCCACTCCATTTTGGGAGGCACACGGGAGAGAACAGCCGCGGGCATGCACCCCTGCCCTGGACCCCCACGCACCCCCACAGTGCCAGCGAGCAGCCAAGGAATGGCTGTCTGCAAGCCTTGATGACGCATACAGGAGGGAAACTGAGGCAGGGAGGACAAGGAAGGCCCTTGCTGGGGAGACCGGAGGTGACAGGGTACCTGGAGAGATCCTGGCTCATCCCCATCCCCCTGAGCCACGTGTGGATGCCACAGCGGGCATGGGAGGAGAACAGGGTCCACGTGCAGTGCCCAGCACCACTGGGGCCAGGTGGCCTCTGCAGGGTGATAGACTTGTGCTAAAATACCTGCAAAATGTGCCCCGGATCAGGGGAGATCCTGGGAAAGATCCTTCGGAGGCTGCATTGAGCACACCGGTGGTCCCCAACTCTATGGCATGGCGGGGGGCACTGAGCATCCCAGTCTGGCTACCTCTGCGCCTGTTCCAGCCGCGGCACCCAGCCCTGCTCCGGCGCCCACACACCGCGGTGTCAGCACCCCAGGTCTGTACACCCACCTGCTGCCCTGCTGCCGCCCCTGGGTGATGCCCCCCCTGCCCAGCTGCAGCACAGTGGCAGAGGGGGCAGGGAACACCGGTCACCCCCAGTCCTCACAACCTGCAGCCAGCCCCACCACCTTGCCAGGTCCTGAAATCCCATCTTGCTTCTTTGGGAAACACCAAAGTGGTGTTTGTCTGTCCACTCACATCCATATGGCTGGACAGCAGGACATGGCTGGGGGTGAGGATGAGGGCAAGGGGGGCTGAAGGCCTTGGCAGGGTCAATCTGCATGGGGGCTGCCAAAAGATGTCCTAAAACCCCAGGGGATGCAGCCAGACCGCTCTCTCCCTGCGACACCCTTACCCAAACCTCTGGGGTACCCACAGCCCCTTCCCCGCAGCCCCCTGCAGCCCCCCCGCTGCCCCCCCCCCCCCCCCCCCCCCCCCCCCCCCGCTTCCCTGGCTCAGGGGATGGGTCTTAATACCCCAGCAAATCGCCCTGGGAAGGGGCAGAGCCCCAGCCACCCCCAGGGGGGCTCCGGCTGGACCCTGGGAGGAGGGGGTCAGCCCTTACCTGGCATGCGCCCGGGGGGGTCTCCCCAGCACTCCCCGGCCATGGCTGCGGGGCGCAGGGTGCCCTGTGGCCCTGCTGCAGCCCAGGCGAGAGACAGAGAGTTTTAATTGAATTTCTAGATTATCCTGGGGGAGAAATTGTAATCTCCTTAAATCCAACCTCTGGTCGAGTCCCGTAACCTACTGTCCTGTGCTGGGGAAGGGATTTAGTGAGGGGGAGGGGAGGTTTCGCAGCTTGCTGATGCCCTGGACCCTGCACCCCTCAGGATTTGTCCCGCAGGATGTCAGAGATCTGCTCCCAGCAGCCCCACGGCCCTGGGAATTAAGGCTCTGTGGCAGTGATGCCATGTCCCCTCTCCCCATGTCCTGCCACAGTGACTGGGGGTGTCCCAGCAGCCCCCCGGAGCTGGTGTGGCTGGGGCACTGGAGGTGGAGACGTCTGGTGCTGGGCCGAGGAAGGGGCTGGCTATGGGGTCAGTGCGGTGTTTGGAGGTTGAAAATGAGCCCCGCTGGGGGGGCTTGGGGCTGGGAGGTGCCTGGGGCATTCAACTGAAGTATCACCCAGTCTGCTGTGCCCGGGGTGCCGGTGGGCTGAGCAGGACCCCAAGAAAGTCCCCTTCCCCGCCTGGGCTGCGATGGGTGCCTCCTTCCCAAAAAGCCCCATCCCTGGACCGCATGGGGCAGAGGGTGTTTTTGGATGGGTGACCTTGGGGTGTCTGTTCTCCCACCCCGTGCGCTCTCCTCCATCACATGGCCCTGGTCCCTCCAGCATGCTCCCATATCTGGGCACATGCTGGGCTCCACCCCCAGCCCCAAACCCTCCCAAGGACACACGCCAGCGATGGGGCTGGAGGCAGATGATGGCAGAGCTGCCATCAGCCAGCCACGCTCCTGCCTGCCCCGGCTGTACCATCGCCGGAGCCTCTGCAGGGACACAGGTTTCCACTGGGAACGGTGGGTTCCCATCCAGCACATGCCAAGAGGCCCCGGGGGGAAGGTGACAACCCTGCCCCAGCCCTGGCCCCGACCAAGGAGGGATCACCCAGCTGCTGCAAAACACCGTGGGAAGAAAGGGAAAAGCAAGACAGAAAAGGCAAACGCCTTCATGAGGATATTATTCCCAACCAGATGGAGATGAGCCGAGGGCTGCAGCACCGAGGGGCAACCATGCTGCACTAGGTAGCCCTAGGGCAGTGCTCGGCAGCATCCCTGGGGCATCACAAGCATGAGTTATTTTAAGAGCCCTCTCACGGAGCAATTGCTGCCTACACCTTAGGGTTAGAGGCAGAAGAAGATGGATATGGACCCCATTCAGCCCCAGCTTGCCCACAGCAGGACTAATCCTGCACCTCCCACTTGCCCAGCTCCTGTCAAGGTCTCTTTCCCAAATCCTGTGACTCCCAAGGTGTGTTTTCCCGTGCTCCTCGGAGATCTGCTCTCACCCAGCACAACCCCACCACCACCACTCCAGGAGCTGTGTCTCCTGCTTGAGGGAAATCGCTTGTGTGGGTAGAGCCCGCGCCCAGGAAATGTTTATCCTGAAGGCGCGACGTGCGGCAGCTTGGGAGCGATGGGGCTGCCAGCCGGAGCCGATGGAGCCGTGAGTCGCGGGAAGACTGATGACAAGGCTCTCGGCATCGCTCTCCCCATGATGGCATGGGAGCCAGCTCAGGATGCACAGGTCCCTTCCAGCAAGGGGAGATGGGATGGAAGCAAGGCTAAGCCATCAATCGCTCATCAGCATCCTCCACTCTGTTTTGGGCTTTAAACCCACGGTTATTCCTGCTCCATCCAAGCATTAGCAACTGCTCAACTCTCAGTGAGAAATACAACCTGTGTCCTGCTATCACCGGCCACTTTCCTGGTTCCGTGGCCACCCAGGGAGAAAGTTGCCATTTCCACCCCAGAAGCAGCTGTGCTTCCAGCACCCTTCGGCATTGCTGTGGATGGAGGCATCAGCAGAGCCCTAAGCTTGACTTTTAACCCCAGAAGGAGCAGTTGGGGAGTAAGGACATGCCATGCTCGGGCAGAGCCTCCCTGCTGGCCCTACTTACCCTGCGATCGCAGCGAGAGCCGCAGATGCTGACCCCGATGTTGATGCCGGCAGCCGAGCGAGCAAGCGGGCGGCAGGGACTTTGCCAGGCAGCACTCCGCTGTCCTGGCTAATTGCTCCCGAGCTCAGATTACAACCTCTCCTCTTCCCTACATGTACAGGAGCTGGCATCTCATCGGAGCCACTGCCAGCAAGGGGGACATCCACCTTTGGTGGTATTTCTAAGGGGCAGGGAACAGAACTGCGGTCGTGGCAAGTGAGAGTGGTGGGAAGCCCAAGATGATACGTGGTCTCAGGGGACTGGAAAGAAACAGCTCGAATGGGGATTTCAGAGCATTTTGGGATGCAAAGAACCACCCGGAAGGATGCAACACATTCAAGCCCAGGGGACTGGACACCGGGGCCAGGCAGTCAGCGGTCCAAGGCAAGCCCTTGGTTCTTTGATATTGCCATTTAATGACGGCCATGACTCAAACCTCATCTTCAAGCATTTCCCAGGGGAGGAAGAGAAATCCCCCTCCTTTTCTGCTGGGGGTGTCAAACCCCCCTGGTACACACGTGATGCTGCCCAGCATCAAGATAAAAGAGGCCTTTGCACTGGTTTGATGCTACTAGTTTCCCTCCAGCTCATGGCTCTGCCCACACCAGTTTAGGAGTTTCAGAATCTATTAAATCCTGCAAGGGGTCCCTTTAATGCTCTCATTCCTTGAGCTGAGCCCAGATGGAGAAGATCTCCTTCCTGGGGGATACCAGGTTTCTGGCCCCAGGTTTGTGCCCTCTCCTCCCTGCCCTGATGTCCCCAGGGAGCTGGACCCCTGCAGACTGCGGACATGACCCCAAACCCAAGTAGCTGCAAGGGCAGCAAAGGCAGAACAGGGTATTTTGGGGACCGTCTTTATCTGCTGCAGTGAAGATTTAGCACAGGCGTTGCATAACGCCGGGGGGGCTTGCTGCTCCCCATCCCCTCTCGCCATCAGGGATCAGCGACTCAATTAATCCTCCCTCATTCCCTGCCCACGGTACCAGCCCTGGGTGCCATCTCAGCCCAGCCCCGGCGGCAAGAAGTCAAATCTCTTCCCAATGTCAGCATCCACTGGGGCTGGTACCACACCAGCTGGGGGATGGCATCCTGGGGGCCACCCCACCACCACCACCCAGGGCACCCACCTCATTTGGGAAGCCCTGCTGAAATGGAGGTAGCCACCAAGGTACCCACCAGGCAGATGTGGAAATCCTCATTTCTGTGCCCCAGCCTCGGGTGCTGCCGTGCATCACTTTAAGGTGCTCGGCAGCTGCAGACCCCGCGGGCTGACACCTGGGTATTTTAAAGGTTGTTTTGAACCCAGTGAGGTTCTGTGTGCACCCAGTTGTGTTCCCCCCTCTGCTCCTTTGCACAGCCCAGGTCACTGATGGGTGGCTTGCTCAGGCACACACTGCAGGAGCAGAAAAGCAATGAAGGAGAAGCCAAGAATCCCTTTTGGGTGTTGGTGTTGGGTTTTTTTCTGTCAGCCCTAAAAAAAAAACAACCCCCGTGTGTGTTCCTGGGCAGCCTTACAACAAACAAGGCAAGTGCAAAGCCCGGCGCTAGCAAGCCCAGGCACTGCTGTGCGTGCACATATGGGTTGACAAGGAACAAGGCAGCACTTCTCCAGCAAATAAAACCAAAATGCTGTCAAGGGAAGATTTCAGAGGGGCAAAGGCTGCTGCCAGCCACAACAGCCTACTGAACCCCCGGGTCCTGGTCCTGCCCACCAGCATCCCTTGGGGGTGTAAAGCCAGACATCACCCAGCATCCCAGCACGGCTGCATCTGTGGTGGCAATGGGCAGGCATGGAGCGAATGTGCCCTGCGACTGGGGCAGCAGCCAGCCAGGTCTGGTGGCACTGGGGAGGGTGGGACACGGTGACATGCCCCCGGTGAGGAGCCACATAGAGAGTTACACAACGCTGCCCTGGCTGCCCTTGGCTGCGTGCGCCGTGCACACTCCTATCGACATGGCCCCGGCCGCCCTCCAACATCCCTGCGGGGAGATAAGTTTGCAAGTGGCATAAATGCAAGAGCACATGAAGGGGGGGGAGGGGACTGCTCTAGCCCCCTCCCCAGCCCCAGACTCCTGCAGCTGTTGCCAGAGGTGCTCAGGACGCTCCAGCATCCCACTGTCCCCTGGCTCCTCTGTGCGATGGCGAGGGGGTGGGGAGGGCTGTGATGGTGCTGTGCGGAGTAGGGGCAAGAGGGTGAGCAGCCAGCACCCTGCTGAGAAAACTGAGCACGGCTCCAGCCCAGGAATTTTTAGGACATGAAGGACCAGCCAGAAAGATGCAACGAATTCAAACCTGGGCGATGTGACTCCAGATTAGGGCACAGCAGAAAGTGCCTGCAGGCAGGACCTTGGTTTTTTGAACTTGCCATTTAATGATGGCCATGACCCACAAAGCACCTTCGAGTCTTTTCCAGGGGAAGAAGAAAAATCACCTCCTCTTCTGTGGGAGGTGAAAAACACTGGCTGGTCCCACTGATGCTCACACCGGCAGCAAGGAGCCCTCCGTTAACACCACAGCAGGATGCAGCAGGGATGCTTTTGTCCGTAGAGAGGGGGAAACTGAGGCAGCGCAGCTGGATGAGTCTGAGGGTGGGGACAGGCTGCAGCCCATGTCATCCTTTCCCCCCAGCCTGGCCTGGCCTGAGTTCGAGGTATTTATAAAGCCGATAAGGGAGCAGAAAGAATTTTCCAAATGCTGAAGTTACGTAACCTCTCCTGGCCCTCTGCGACATCATCTGTAATTATAGGCTTGGGGCAGGGGGGGGGAGCCCTCGGTGGCAGGGCTGGCGGGGGGCATCACTGCTGGTGTCACCCCAAAGGGCTTCACCCTCCTCTCCCTCACTGCGGCGGGTCCCCAGAGCCAGGCACCAGCCTGTGCCACCGCGTGGCCTGTGGGACCCCATCCATAAGGGACCCTGGTGGCTTCGCGGCCAGCCCCCCCGCCCGATGTAGGGGAGCCCAAGTTTTTGGATGGGCTTGGGGTGGCTGGTTCCCCTAGAGTGCGCATCCCCCCCCCAGCCCATCCTGGCACGCGCTGGATGTCAAAGCAGCTGACAGCCCGAGCGCCGCTGACATTGCCATGGTGACTATCAACCGCTGCTGCCGGGAGGACGCGTGCGGAGATGCTGCACCAGCACCTGCCCCCACAAAGAGCTGACACCCCCCCCAACCACTCTGAGTACCCCCTGCCCCCCACCAGCCCCATTTCCATTGCTTTTTGCCCCATTAGATCCACAGGCAGCTTCCAAAACCTTCTCCATCACATTGCAGCTGCCTCCAACTCCACCGGCCGTGCCTCAGTTTCCCCAGCCCTGCGCTTGCTGCCCTGGGTGGGCTGGTGTCCCCTCCCCAGGATATTTTTCTCTCACCCAACTTCGGCCAAGGCGCTGGAGTTAGAGGGATGCTGAGCGAAGGCTCTGTCGCTGTGGCAACCCACCGCGGCCGTCTCCAGGCGACCGCCCAGGGATGCTGCAGAGCCACTCCGGAGGCAGAGCGAGAGGGACCAGGGCCGGGGAGCGGGGGGGAGGTATCCGTAGGGATGCCACCCACCCACACGCTCCCCTATCCAGACCACAGCCTGGATCATTGTAACAGGTTGTAAAAACACCCTGAAAATGGCCACTGATTTGACTCGGGCAGCCGGCTGAGCACCCACAATCTCGTGACACCCCAGGCTGGCTGGTTGGCGATGCCAGTGGGATGCTCCCAGGTGGGCGTGAGGCCCCACCATTTTCAGGGACACCTGCACAGGGCTGTGGAAATAATTGCTGGTAATAAGCCCGTTAGCCTCTTAACCCTCATTAAGCAGCTTATGGGGGGACACGCAACATTATACGCAAACCCAGAGGTGGAGAAGGCCCTTGTCAGGGCAAAGGGGTGTTACTGCTGTGAATGGGATTTCAGCGGGTGCTGTGGGGGGTGTCACGGAGGGTACGGCTCCATCTCCCCCCCAGCAAGCCCCCCTCCTGCATCCAGCCCCCCTCTGTTGCTCTTTGCCAGCCAGGACCGTTGTCGGCAGCTCCTGGCAGCATTGAGCAGCGGGCAGGGATGGTGATGACGGGTGTCACACCCATGTGACGAGTGTGGGAGGTCTCAGCCGCAGTCACGCCAGTGGAGTGGGGGCAGAGGGGTGGCTGGCAGCGTGGGGCTACAGCCCAGCCAGCACCCGGCACCGCACCTGGGGAATGGAGCGGGACGTTTCTAATCGCTCCACTTGGAAAAGGTCCCATTTTTACATTTGCTAAATTAAAGGATGTCAGCTTCTGATGCCAAGCCCAGGATCCCACGGAAATTTAAACTAATGACAGTGAAGAAAATGAGCTGAAACCAGAGCACAAGCGCTTCCATGTTACCCAGCTGCACCGGCCGTGACTGTGGCAGGGTTTAGATGGCAGTTTGCAAAGCACCATCATCACAAAGATCTCAATGTTTTGCCCCAAATACAACCTTGCCCACTCTGCTTGGTCAGAAAGTGCATTGCTGGCAGCCAGGCAAGCCAGGCTGCCATGCCGGGGTCCCCAGCGAGACCCCCACCTTCCTCCAGCCACTCAAAGGGCGATCAGCTCCCTCTGACAGACACGGCTGCTCCGGGCAGAGGGGTCCGAGCCGGCCGGTGGAAGCATGGCGAGCAGCGTGGCGAGTGCCATCTCCAGATTCCTCCAGCTCGGAGGGTTCCTACAGCCGGCCCTGTCCTGCAGCGGGGTCCCGGCGGAGCATGGCCCCTTGGCTGCCCCTCTTCCCCATGGAAATACCTGGGCTCAGGCGAGGGCTTCGGTCCCTGGCGCTCTCCGGGCTCTGCTGGGGTGTTTTTGTGCTGCAGCTGAGCAAAACCACAGGGTGGTGGTTTTGTGTTGGTTTTTTTTTTTCTTTTTATAATTTTCTCTTCGAGATAAAATTAAACAAACAAGCCCTTCTGGGAGCAGCGCGAGGAAGGGAGCCTGCTTTCCTACAGATGTGCATGTCCTCAGCAATTACAACCACCTAATTAGGCTTTCCCTGTGGCTGGGACACTTGCACCATCCCCCTCCTTCACCTCCTGCAGTTTTGCTGGTAAGAGACGGGCTTGCTCTGCAGCCTCCCTCCCAGTGAGGTCGTGACCCAAACACCTATTTTTCACAAAGGCATCAAGAGCGGGGTTTTTTTCCTGACCTCACCACCTCACCATCAAATTAAAGTGGTCTTGAGTGAGAGACTGGGAGCACTTGGCAAAGTAGCACATGCCGGCAGAGAATAGAATAGGATGGGATGGATAGGATAGGATAGGATAGGATTGGATAGCATAGCATAGCATAGCATAGGATAGCGTAAGAATAGCATAGCATAGGATAGCATAGCATAGCATAGAATAGAATAGAATAGAATAGAATAGAATGCAGCCAGGCATATCCCAGGGGATGGGGCTGCAGAGGCAGGGGAACGCTGTGGGTGAGGAGCAGATACGGGGCTCCCGGCTGCCCTCCAAGCCCTGGCTGTATCCCCAAACCAAGGAGGAATGACCATGGCATGAGATTTACAAACACACCTAAACTTTCCAGCTTTGGTTTGGGAGCCAGTACAGAAGCCATTGCCATAGCTCTGCAGACCATCGGTGGGTTTTGTAGTGCAATCTGGACCATGGATCTATGCAAATCCCCAAGGCAGAAGTCTTTATGAAGGCATATGACAACCGAAAAAGAATAGCGCTCAGTGCTCTACTCCCACACGCCACCCCCCAACTTCACCATCATTTAAATCAGTCTTAAGTTGGAAGAATTCAAATCGACACTGTCGTCACAGAGCCAGGCAGAGAGGTGACACAACTTGGATGCTGCCAGGGAAATTGCCCCCCTGAGACTCCAAACCCATCAGCCCATCACTTTTTGAAGCCACATCGAGGAAAACAAATGAACTGCCAACCTGCTGCCCCCAGCCCTCCATCCCCTCTGGCCAGGGCTGCTGGAGAGATTTCCAAGCAGCCTTCCCCCTGGGATCCACGGGAGGGGGACCATGGGGAGAAAAAAATATCCAGGACATGCTGCTGAGGCTGGAGAGCCACAGCTGGAAAAGAAATCAAAGCTTCCAAAGAGAGATGCCAAGGACATATGTTGTTCCCAAGAGAAAACAGACATTCCTCTCCGAGGAGAAGGAAGGCAGGAGGAAGGCTCAAACCACCTCTTTCAGCTGCCCAGCACAGGTGCTCCAGGGGTTCTGTGCATGGCAGCCTGCTCGGGTGGCTTGTCCCCACTGTGCCACGCTGTAGGCACAGATGGCATTGCAACTCCTGACTTTCTTGGTTGTGGGGTTTTTATTAATTATTATTTTTTTACCCTAAAAGCACATTCACAAGTTGGGGGAAAGGTTGCTGGGTCCTGCCAGCAGCGAGGCAGAGGCAGAGCCACTCTCCAGGCTCCCAGAGACCTCCCTGCCTTCCTGCACCACGTACCCAGACCCTCCGCTGTCTCGGGGGACGTGGCTTGGCATCAGCAAACTCCTCGGGCCTCTTAAGGGAGTCACATAGGGAAGAAGCTGGGGGAAAAAAATGATACTTTGCTATTGCCAGAAATGCCAAAATCAGGTCCCAGTGCAGTCCAGAGGGTGAAGGATCAGCCATTTAGATTTCCCTTGCAAAATATTTTTGCGTTGCACAGGCAATGGTATCGAGCTGGAAGCAAGCGGGGAGATGGTCTCAGCGCATTCCTGGTCACTCCCCTGAAGCTGCCCCGTTTGGCTGTTTCAGCATCATTTCTGCAGCAAATTGTTCCTGCAGGAAGTTTTATACCTGCACCCTTGGGCAAAGCCCTGGCAGTATCCTTCACTGGGAACAAGCTACCTGCCCCCTCAGGGCACCACTTGGGGAGGTAGGAGGGAGAGGAGGATGGGGAGCAGAGCTGGCCCAGCTATAAATAACCCCCTGGAAAGGAAACAGGAGAAAAAGCAGCAAACAGAAACTAACAAATCCAGGGAGATGGGTTTGGCTATGGCCACTCAGTGCAAACAGCTCTCCATGCTCCGTGTGACCCTGTAGAACCAGGCACAAGAGAATCCACCGCAGCTCAGCGAGCAGGATCCAGCCCGGTCACCACCTTCCTATGAGCAGCGCATTGAGCCAGCCCCGAGCCCTGGGCAGGCTGTGCCGTATGCAACACGTAGTTTGCAGCAAGACCTCATCCACTCCTCCTCGTTAAGGAAGATAAAGATGAAAGTCAAATTAAGGCGAGTTAAATGAAGGCGCCTGTTGGACCATGCTGGGATAGCACTGGCCTGGCTCCTGGTGTCACTGAACACCCAGCCATCCCAGCGCCAAAAGCAGCAGCAAGCTGTGAAATAGCCTGTGTTTAAGGCAATAGTTATCCGCAATCTGCGATCTTGGAGAAAAAGGCAGAAAAAGCAACTTCTCATTTTTCCCAATAGAGGGGAATTGCAGGCGCTCAGCAAGCACAGTGGCCAGTGGGTCACAACCCGCAGTGCTAAAGTGATTCATCCTAAACAAGCTCAATTTAGTCAAACTAGCCTAGGATAAGGCAGGGAACACAGCTCGGAGTTTGCCCTGCTGGTGCCCACTGGGTATTAGCCCATGGAAGTGATGGGACCGGCAGAGAGGAGACAGAGCAGGATCATCCCTACCACTGCTTTCCCCTCCACCTCCAGGAAAATAAATGAAAAGCTTCATTCCCAGCTCCTGCATCTGGATACTGCACTGAAATGCGTTAAAGCAGGTTTATTATTTCCCTCTTTGCTCAGCCCATCTTCCCAGAGCACACCGGTTCCCGTCCCCAAAGGCTTCTAGAGAAGCCGGGGACTGGGCACCACATCCACTGCACTAGTTTTCCTCAGAAAAATCATCTGAGCTGCTTCAGTTTTGCTTGTGTGTAACTTATTCTTAAAGCTGAACAAATAATTCAGGGCAAAAGCTCCAGGAACAACGTTTTGCCTTTTCATTTTCCGCTCCCAAGCTGTCTGCAATTTTCCCAGTGCTCGGGGATGATTTAAAGACCTGTCTCCGGACGGGAGCGCCTTGCTGCGACGGCGGCGGCGAGTGTTTGATGACCCAAATTTCACGTGCACTGATGAGCACATACCAGACACATGAGGATAGATGAGTCTTTCCTGGTACCCTAATTGGACGAACAGCATTTGCCAGCGGGTTTGGGGTTTTTTTTCTGTTTGAGACCTGCAAACACTTCATGCAGAGTTAACGACTGCCTGTTCGTTAGGCAAGGTGGCTCGACGAGCGCTTTGCTTTATGGCTTATCATTTTTCCAGCTGATGGTACCAGCCTGGACACAAGATTTCCAGGGAGCACCTCATTCCCAGCCCTTCTTTGCACCCCAGAACATCACTAAGGACACGGGGAAGGCATGAGGAGGACGGGACCGTGGGGCCGTCAGGCTGGCTCTGACCTTCCAGCACTGCAGCCATCCCAGGCATTTGCTTCATTAGCGGAAAGGTTAGGGAGAACGGATCGGCTCTGTGCAAACTCCCCGTGGCGCTCGCATGACGCAGGCTGGCAAAGGCAGCTTGCCCCGCTGCTCGGGCAAGTGCCAGCCAAAGGAAAAAAGCAGGGAGGGGAGAGCCACGCTGCCGGCTTGCGGTGCAGGGGTGCCCAAGTCAGAGGCCCCCGGACCTGGAGGAAAAGCCTGTCTGTCCCCTCCACCTCCACCTCTCAGTGGGAACCCCACACTGGGGTAAAGCAGAGCCTGTCCTCAAGACCGTGCCTGCTCTAAAAAATACCCTCGACACTTTCCCCCAGGGCAAGGCTGGTGCCACGCACTGCTGTGAGCCCAGCCGCTCCTGGGGGATGCTGCAGGGGCTGAGAAAGGGACACCCCCCTGAGCTGGAGCGGGAGAGCTGGCATTGGGAGCATCCACATCTCGTTCGGCACCCAGAGCTGGAGAAAGGAACCGCTCATGGGCTTGGGCAGAGTAGCTGCTGCCACCCGCTGTGCTTGCTTTCGGGACGGAGATGACCTATGACATGAACCTCCCACTGTAAAGACCCTCCTAGAGCGGCTCATGCACGGGACAGAAGGAGATGCTTAATGCCCCCCAGTACCCAAAAGGTGCCGGGGCTGTTCTCAGAACCATCCCAGGTGACCGAGCCTGGGTCTCCATTAGTCCCTGCTGGAAACCCCTCTCCAGCCGAACAGTTTTCTCCTCCCATTGCATAATTGCACTTTGTCGAGCAAATCCAGCTACTGGCAATACATTTTCTCCAGCCTCGCTGCTCTCCTGCAACATTTTCCTTATCCCTTTCACTCTCTCTGGACAGTCACCGAAGCACCCAGAGAGAGAAAGGAGAGAAAAACCCAATGCTCGTCCCACCCGTAGAGCAAAACCCAGGATGAAAAAAGGGGCAAAAAAAGCAGAGTGGTGTCAGGTGCCTCTCCCCAATCCAATCCCTCCCGGTTTGCCTGTGGGGGGTTGACAAAAGTGCTTTTCGGCTGACAAAATGATTACAGGGTGCCGAGACAGTAAGTTGCACATGGATTTCTTTCCTGCATTTCAAGCAGGGTGAGGACACGGCTGCAAAAGCAGCTGCACTTCTGGAGGGGTTGCAGTGATGGGGGAGAGGGGAGGTGGCAGGAGCAGGGCTTTGGGGAGAGGAGGAAGGAGGGATATTTTCTGCTCAGAAAAAAAGGCAAAGAGAGAGCGAGTGGGAGTGTGCACGATTGTGCGAAGCCAAAGGCAGGTGATGCTGCTGGTCCGTGATGGAGTGGGGATGGATTTGGGAGGATGCTGGTGCCAGTGTATGGACCAGCCTGAAGTGGGACGGGGGGATGCTGGAGCCACTGCCCCCCTGAGCAGGGTCAGCTCCTGTGGCCTTGCTACGAGGGGGGCTCTGGGCAGCATCTGTGCTGGGAGAGCATGTGCAGGGTGTGTGCATCTCCCTGGTGGGACCACAGACAGACCAGGGCAGAGCCGAGTGCCCTGGGCAGGCTTGGGCTCCCCGTGTCTGCAGGCAGTGGGTGCTGTGCAGGGGGGAGGAGGAGAGGAGGATTTCAGCTCCAAACTCAATCTGTTGGAGAACTTGGCCTGCTCCCCGTCAAGCTGAAAATAGCACATATGTAAGGACGTGCACGCAGTGCTGGCTGTGTCCTCGCCGAGTGCTTCCTTCCTGCTGTGCTCCATGCAGCGCCCCGGCCCTCTGCCTGCCGCCTCCGGCCCCCCGCAGCCCCCACAGCCCCACACAGGGCACAGCTCTTGGGCGAGAGAGATATTTTTTTTTGGCTCCTTAGAGCATCCTTATTTCAGCAAAGTGGGGCCAGTGCACAAATGCAGAGCTGGAGCCCGGTCCTTTCACCTTCAGCCGCTTTTCACGTTTACCACGAGGTCTGTCCAGTGGTGACATCCCCGCCGTTATCATCTGGAGCGGGCAAGGATGAGCACGGCTCACGGCAGGAGCTGAGCTTTATTAGAAACAGGCATCTGGCTCCAGCCCTCCCTGCAGCCACCAGCCAGGGCTTGGGCTCAGGATGGGGCGGCAAGTGAGTGCGAGTGCCCGGGCAGCTGTGGCAGCAGGCAGGGAACCTCTGCGAGTCCCCAGAATTTCTCCAGATTTTATCTCCAAATCTGTTATTGGGAAAATAAAGTTATCAGCCTCCTCTGCAGGAGCACATGCTGCCCAGCCAGGGTTGAGCCCCAGGCCTCAGAGGGATGGTGAACTAACAGAGCGTGCAGCAAGCTGGAGGATGGAGATAACCCTGGCAGCAACCAGAGCTGATTCCTGCAGCAGAGAAGGAAGAAAAAAGGCTGAGCTCCCCACGGACATTGGGCATGGGAATAATGGGAGAGCTTTGCCGGGACATCGGCGGCAGCTCTGAGCACAGCTTGTGCAAATCTCAGCTCCTCTCCCATCCCTGCTTTGGATGCCTCCTAAAGAAATGTTCCCCCAAAGGGCAAGTACCCCTGGGTGGAGAAAATACAGGGTTTCTCTGAACAAGGCTTATGGTACCTGGAGGATCTACTATGTGCAAAAAAGCAAATAACTGGGGGCTGGGGAGCTCGCATGGAGCTTGGTGTCGGGCAGAGGAGGATTGCTATAAGCGTGAAGGTTGCCTTGTGCTCAGTGATGCAGGGTGCACTATATAGCCACTGCGGGATGATTGCCCGATCAGAGGGAACACGCAGCACTCCAGCCAGGCTGTCCGGCACCCCCGGACACAGCCCCGCAGCAGCGCCCAGCAGGAGAGGCATCACTTTGTGAAAACACATTTCTCACCCCAAATCTCTGTCGGGATGCTGCTTTATGATAACACCTGCCTCATCCTGCAGAGCTCGGCTGGGGGCAGTGGCTGGAGGCTGGGGAACATCACCGGCTGGGCAGGAACCAAGCACAGCTCTAACGCACAGGCATGTCCACAGCGCGCTGAAAATGCACCCGAGCATCGCCAAAACCCCACTGCTTCCCAAAGGCCTCTGAGGAACGGCATTAGCGAGCGTGTGGTATCAGCTCTCCTGAAACAAAGCCATTGTGGTCGGGGCAGGATCCTTATTAATTCTTTCCTCTCTTTAATTTCCATTCTTTCTTGGTTCCCTTTCCAGGGAGGGGTTGGGTAGGGGCCTTGTGGCCACCAGCCTGTGTCCCTGCAGCACAGTGCCACTGGCGTTGTCACCTTGTGACACAGGGATGGGATGGGTGGCTGCGTTTGGGGTCAATGGTGAGCTCGGAGGCACATGAGGGGAAGGGAGGACAGGGCACGGAGCCCTGGGTGGAGGGGAAAGGGGGGGTGGGGAGCACCAAAATAACACCGTGGGGCCATCGGCGGCCAGGCAGCGGGGCAGGGGGAATGCACAGCCGGGTCCTGGTCCCAGCCACCCTCCAGCTGAGAGAACGGAGACACAAAACTGCCACTTACTGAAAAAGCATCGTTCAGTGAAACATCCCAGCTTCTCCCCAGACACCGCCTTTGGGGATAGACCACCGGGAAGGGGGTGGGACAGGACCCCCTCAGCACACAGAAATCACCTTTCCCACCTCCACCAGCAGCATCCACCTCAGCCACCCGTAACCCTCCACCCTTGGGTCCCCCAGTACCCTCATCCCCCCGAACCTTAAAAAGCACTGTTTCCCCCACTATGTCCCGCATCCTTCACCCCTGCAGTCCCCTCTGGGCCTGGCCATGCGGCGCCCATCACCATTGATGCCATCGATGTGTCCCAAGGGATCTGACGCGCAGCAGCCCCTACGCAGGGGACAGCGCGTGGACACTATGTGGCCCTGGGGACCCCTGCAATGCCCACTTGCCCGCCGTTACATAAACTGCCTGGAGCTGGGACTGTTTTCATCTGTGTTGCCTACAGCACTGTGCTCTTCAACTTTATTTGCATAACAAATAATTAATAATAATTAATGACTGGGAGAACGGTGCAGATTGCCAGATTTTGCTAATTAGTGAACAAGCGCCATTGCAAAAGCGAAGGCTGGCGTCATACGGCCCCATCTTCCCGCCAAGGGCGGGCTGTGGCTGGGGACACGATGGGGACAGTGGTCCCACAGGACTCAGCCCTTTGGGGGAGGAGGAGGCGGCAGCGTGGTGGGTGGTGGTGGGACGGGTCAGTGGTGCTCGCAGGGTCTCAGCTGGTGCCCACATGCGGGTGCCTCGATGCAGCCCCGCTCCGTGCCCGCACACGTGCCATCACATGGCACCCCACACCCCGCTTTCTCCGCACCCTTATTAGGGCCTGAGACAACACTACTTAATTGTCTGATGATGGCACCGCTCTGTATAATTAACGGGAAAACTGGCACCAGCTCATTAGAGAAAAGCCTCTGCTCCGACAGCCCCACAGCTGAATTGTGCTGGGGACAGTCTTCCCCCGAGGCCCCTTGCAGGTGGTACCCCACACCGGGGTGGGGGGCTGAAAAGACCAGGGAGACCCCCCTGCGTCACCGACACCAGAAACTGGAGGAGCAAGGATGTGAGGAGCAGTTCCCCTGTTTGGTGACACCTGGGGCGCAGCCACTGCCTGGACCTCATCCACCTGCAGCCGTCTGGGGACCTGGGAACACTGTCCCTGAGAGGGAGGGGAAAGGGGAAAAGGGAAAAGGGAAAAAGGGGAAAAGAGAAGGGGAAAGAGAAGGAAGGAAAGGAAAGAAGATGAAAGAAGAAAGAAGAAAGAAGAAAGAAGAAAGAAGAAGAAAGAAGAAAGAAGAAAGAAGAAAGAAGAAGAAGAAGAAGAAAGAAGAAAGAAGAAAGAAGAAAGAAGAAAGACAAAGAGAAAAAGTAAAAGAAAGGAAAAAAAAAAGAAAAAAGAGAGAAAAGAAAAAAGAATAGGAAAAAAATAAAAACAAAAGGCAAGAAAAAGCAAAGAGAAAAACGAAAAAGAAAAGAAAAAGGGGAAAAATTATGAAGATGAAAGGAGAAGGGGTAAAAGGAAAAGAAAGAGGAAAGGAAAGAAGGAAAGGGAAGGGGAAAGAAGGGAAGGGGGAAGGGGAAGGGGAAGGGGAAAGGGGAAAGGGGAAAGGGAAGGGGAAAGGGGAAGGGGAAGGGGAAGGGGAAGGGGAAGGGGAAGGGGAAGGGGAAGGGGAAGGGGAAAGGAAAGGAAAGGAAAGGAAAGGAAAGGAAAGGAAAGGAAAGGAAAGGAAAGGAAAGGAAAGGAAAGGAAAGGAAAGGAAAGGAAAGGGGAAGGGGAAGGGGAAGGGGAAGGGGAAGGGGAAGGGGAAGGGGAAGGGGAAGGGGAAGGGGAAGGGGAAGGGGAAGGGGAAGGGGAAGGGGAAGGGGAAGGGGAAGGGGAAGGGGAAGGGGAAGGGGAAGGGGAAGGGGAAGGGGAAGGGGAAGGGGAAGGGGAAGGGGAAGGGATCAGATTCTCTTATCTTCGAGCAGCTAAGGCACTGACTGCTGTGTCACTTGCGAGGGTACGGGTGTGCACACGGGAGCGCTGATAGCAGCTGGGTGCTGGGGTGAGCGATGGACAAAGCCCCCAGGCCCAGCTGGCTGGAGCTGGCTCGCGGGGAACAGGCTGCTTCCCTCCCCCAGAGATGAAGCAGAACAAAGCCCTCTCCCTCCAGGAAACCTCTCAAGTCCCACTCACTTTCCTTAACCCCTGCAGCATCCCGGAGCAGCCCCCTGGGCACCGCTCCCACCGCAGCTCCACACCAGCCCCTCGCTTTACACCACCGTGAGAGCAGAGCTCTGTGTGATTACACTTGCTGGCTCTCCTCTGTAACTGTAATTCCTTTGCTTCGCTGAATTGCTTCCCCTTCAGCACCACACATAATCCATTGCACTGTAATTATACAGGAATTTTAATATCTGATGTATTTATAAAATGCACTTAATTCATCAGCCCCTTTAAGTACATTGTCATTACAGCCTTCAGCGCGGTAGGAAGGATGACTCGCTGTCAGATGGAGATTAGCTGGCCCCCCTGTGTAACGAGTTGGAGGGCGTTCTCAGCCCAGCCGAGAGCCACACTGCCAGATCCGGCTCTGGGGTAGCCAAGGCTGGGGAGTGGGATCCCACTGTGCCGTGTGTCCCGGCTCCTCGGGGGGATTGGCAGTGCCAGGGCTCCCCTGCGCTGCTGCAGAGATGAAGGACAACACGTTCCAGAGTAACGCTCGACCCCCCTTTTCCCAAACATCTGAATCACACAGCAGAGCAGGATTTGGCATTTTGGAAAAGAAGAGCTTGATCCGGCGCTGGCTGCTCAGCCCTGGGAAGGTTTATCCCTGCAGCCCGACCCCCGGGCGTTCCCCAAAGGGCTCCCCAGGGTGGGGGATCCACATCAGGATCCCTCCAAACCCACGAAGAAAGTAGCCGCTACTGAAGTCTTATTTTTCCTGGCATTTGTTTCAGTGGCTCCTTTCCAGCCGTGTCCTAAAAGGGAACCAAAGGCCTTTGAGCCTCTCGCAGCGAGCACAATGCAATGATTTTCCCAGCCCGGGCAGGAGGGATGAGCTCACTGGCGTCCTTGGTTCCCCCCGGCTTCAGGGTGCAGGGTCCCTGTGCCGAGCACCGCGGGCGCTGGGGCTGGCCGGGGTGCCGGGAGGGCAGCGGGCTCAGCGGCGTGTCCAGGCATGGCTGGGCTCCGTCCCACCGAGTCCCAGGAGAAATGCCAGCTGGGCCTGGGAACAAGGGGCAAAGGCGGAGAGGGAGGGTGGGGGTCTCAGGGACTCAGTCCCTGTGGGGAGTCCTGGCTTTCACTGGTGGGTGATGTGACATTTTTGCACCAGGATCTTACTGGGTTTTCCCACAGTGCTGCAGTGATGCCTGCATCGTCCCTGCAGGTGGGTGGTACCCATGGGTGGTGGCATCTGCCCCCACTGAGGTCACCTCAGCACCGGCCATGAGGTGCTCAGCACCTCAACCCAGCTGCTGGTGGCACCAGGTGACCCTGCACCCTCGGGGTGGGACAGAGACCCACCAGGTCCCCACAGCGTTGGGTGACCATTGGGACAGAGCCCTCTGCAAGCCATGCCGGAGGGGAGCCGTGCTGGAGCGGAGCTGTAATGACATTTTGGTTGGAGAGGGACACTCCGTAAGAACCACCCCAAGCCTCAGTGCTGCTACCAGCACCCTGAGCCCCCCCCACAGCCCTTGCGCTGCCGATGGCTGCTGGCACTGGGGGAGCTCCCAGGTGCACTCCAGTATTTGGCAGCCGTCAGGCACGGTGACGCACTGGCCCCCCGCCAGACCACGTCCTCGGCGCGATCTGGCCGTCTCTTGCCCAGGGTCCCTGCTCCAGCACACGGCACCTCCCTGGGAACTCGAGCTGGGGGCAGGAAGGGTGCTATGGCTGGCCTGCTGTCCCCCCGCCCCGTGTCACTGGGTCATGGTACGTGCAGAGCTGCACCTCCTTGCAAAGATGCTGCACCGGGTGCCAGCGGGTCCCTGCGCCCCAAGCAGGGACACCGGCTCAAGGGGCCAGAGCTTGGGCTGGACCAAGGCATCTCCAGCCCAGGCGTATGTGAGGGACTGGTATTGTCCCATCTCCTTCTCCCTGTCCAGAGGGACACTGGTACCTGCTCCCCACAGGAGGTCACCACCTCCTGCCTCAGTTTCCCCATCTGCACAGTGGGGCTATGCTCTCCGAGGAGGGTAGAGGTGGGAGCATGGTTGGAAGAAGATGCCAGCAGGGTCTCTAACCTGAGCCTTTGCTTAGGGCCAGGACAGGGCTCCCTCTGCTCTCCCCCTCCCCAGCCCCTCCTTCCACAGGGTGCTGCCACCCAGGGGGGATTTCAGCTCCCAAGGTCACTAGACAGACAGGGCTGGGGACAGACAACCCAACCCTTGTGCCCTGCCAACCATCCCCTTCAGGTCCTGGCTACCCCCTGGGGCTCCCTGCACCCCAAGTGTCCCCCTCCCTCCCCCCTCTCCCAAAAAGCAAATATCCAGGGAGATGGGCTCCGCGCTGCAGCTCTGCCGGTGGCACTGGCAGCTGAGCAGAGCAGACTGCAGCACGGCCGTTACGTAAGCCCGAGCTGGGCTCCAGGGATGTAGGACACCAGGGTTATCCCCCAGCCCGCCCGGGGGCTGCCACCCCAACCCCACCTCAGCCCTGGGGCTCACGGAGCAGGCGGGGGACCCCCACCAACTCAGCCCACACTGCAAAGGGTGCAAGGGGGCTTGGGGTGGCCCTGGGGGTTGCTGTGGCCCTACCATGGGGCACATGGTGGCGGCAGGGGGGCAGCAGGGGGGGACATACGTGTATAGGAGGGTTGTGTTGCTGTGGGGCAGGGAGTGGGGCGGGTGATGGGGTGGGACGGGGCTGGGAGGCAGTGGGTGCTGCACATCCCACTGAGTCCTTCTGGAGCTCCCAGCCACAACTTTACCAGGGCTCACCCATGCAGGTGAGAGCTCAGAAACGAAGCAGGGTGGTCAGGTTGTGACTCCTGGGTTGTGCCTCCTGTGGGGTGACTCTCAGAGCAGGATGAACGCAGCCGGGACAAAGGATCCTGGCCTCTCTCCCAGCCTGCTATGTCTAGATCCCCATCCCCACATCTCTAGAGGGTCAGCATCCCTGAGGACAGCCTTCCTGGGGTCAGCATGTCCTGGAGACAGCCTTCCTGGGTCAGCAGCCTTGGTATTACCATCCCTGGGGACAGCGTCCTTGGTATTAGCATCCCTGGGGACAGCTTTCTTGGGGTCAGCATCCCTGGGAACTGCATCCTTGGCTTTAGCATCCCTGGTGCCTCCAGCACAGGCTGGGGAGCCAGGATCAGGACTTCCCAGAGCTAAAGGGGAGATCCTTCTCCAGAGGGACAGCCCCAGCATTGCCAGCCCCGCAGCCCTGCGGGGAAGGGGAGGTGAGAGATGGTGCAGCCGGTATCACCCATCCGCGAGGGACCTGTGCCCTGTGCTGGCAGCAGGAGCAGGCAGGCAGAGCTGGCAGCACCGCGGCTTCCCCAGGACCAAGCCCTACCCTGGCTGAGGGCCTGGCAGCATCCCCTGCCATGGTGCGGGATGGGGACAGGGATGGGGAGCCCATGGTCCCCCAACCACGTGGCTTCTCTCTGGCTTTCTGCCAGGCATAGTCTGGATCTGGCTATTTCTGTTTGGGGGTGGGGGGGGAAAAAATAGCCCAGGCTAAGGCTCCCGGCAATAGGAGACAACAGAACAGGGAATTAATGTTAATTAATTCATAATGACGCTGAGATAGTGATACCAGATGCTTCAAAAGTCCAACGGGGGAATCTGAAAGAGCTTTGAAAAAAACCATCACCCACCGGCAGTCCTGCCTCGCTGCAAGCTGGGAACCAGGGAGTGATCTGGGAACCGGGATCGAGCTGGGATCAAACAATCGAGGTGGGACTGAAAGACTGAGCTAGAACAAGGGAACAAGCTAGGAACAAGGCAGGAACAAGCCGGGAACAGTGAAAGAGGGGCATGTCCCAGTAAGGTGACAGGCCTGCAGTCACCCAGAGCTGTGGGGACCAGCACCAAGACCCTCCCCCCCCGACTTGCCACCCCAGTCCTCTCTTTCTCCCCCCCACTCCAACTCAGAAGCTGGAGCGGGGCCGGGGGCAGCAAGGCACCTGCCATGCTCCAGTCCTGGGGGCACAGGGGCTCTCTGAGCCCCTTAATGCTCCATTTTCCTCTCCTTCTCTCCATTTCGGGAATACTGGGAGCAGGGCAGCTGGACAGCTGGGCACCGGGACTCACGGGGGTCTGCAGCTGGGATGAAGGGACAGGCTCACGATCTGGGACAGGGACACAGGTCCTTTGCCAGCCAGCGTGCCCATGCTCGGAGGACAATTCCCAGTTCCAGCAGCGAGCCAGCAGCACAAGGAACGGGTGCAAGCTGGGCTGGTTTCTCCCTTCTGATCCCTTGCCCTGTGCTGTCAAACCCAAGCCAGGCTGGACCTTAGCCAAGGGGCACAGAAGAGCCTAGAAAGGGACTTGAGCACAGGTGCCACCTCCCCAGGGCTGGGGTCCCCGGAGCCAGTGCTGGGTAAGGTACAACCATGAACTCTGCAGAAACCACGGACGAAGCCCTGGGCTCGGAGCCGTTCCCCACCCCGGCCTTCCCGGCCAGCACAGGGGATTGCACTCCCCGCTGCGGTGACACGGCAGCGCCCGCACCCACAGGGGACCCTGAAAACAGGGGCTAAGGGAGGTGGCCGAGGCCACGCAGGGCCTGGCAGTGGCAGAGCAGGATGGCACGGCGCAGCGGGGCACGGCGCTGCCATTGCTGCTTACATAAGGTGCCCGCTCCGTGCCACGCACCCGAGCGGCAACGGGGGAGAGGGATGGATCTGTCCCTCCAGCACCCCCTCCAGTGACGGCACTCCCTCTCTTTCTAGTGACAGCATCCTCAGAGCTGCCAGCCGTCCTCTTTCCTACCTGCACTGTGGCTGGGTGAGGCTCCCGCGCCCCTCAAGCACATTTACACCCTAAAACCTGGCACCGACGGGGGAGAAAATGCCGGGCTGGCACTGGCCATGCAGCTCCCCTGGCAGCTCCTCCAAAGTTCACCCGCAGCGGGGAGAGGTTCGCCCCGTGCTGCCGCCCCTGCAGCCCTGGCTGGCAGGTGGGGAGAGGGGGAGAACCCCCCGGCAGGCTGTGGCCATGGCCGGAGCATCGGCATCGCGCAGCACCACGGCACCGTGCCGTGCCACCGGGGAACACCGCTGGCTGCTCCCAGGGCACTCACCATGACCCCCGGGCTGTTTCAGGGCTCAGAAAAAATCCACCTGGACTTCACAGGTGAAGGAGCTCTTTCGGGTAAAGAGCAGCAGAGGCAATACAGGATTTTGAAGTGTGTCATAGATCAGAGGCAAGAAACAAAGTGGCCCTTAAGGTGCCTTCCCCAGCAAAGCCGACGCTTTATTAAGCCTATCCGGCACGGATGGGAACACTCGCTGTTATTCCAGGCCTGAAAGGAGCAGGCGAGGAATTTATTTTTTATTTCTTTTTTTAGTCTTGTTTTCATTATTTTCTGGTGGTTCGTTGCTTTGTGTTCATACAAAGGGAATTTCACCTGCTGTTCAGAACAAAAGGCCCCGGAAAGTTTTTGCGGAGAAGGGGACGAGGGGAAGGAGCTTTACAGAAGCAAAACGAGTTGTCGCAGGGTTTGGGGTTTTTTTGCAGTGAGCTGTGAAACATCCCCAGCTCTTTGGTACCTGCAGAAGACCCAGCACCGGCACACGAGTCCCCTGTCCCCAGTGGTGTCACCCCCGGGCTGGGGGCAGGGAGGTCTCCCAGCCTTTATGAGACTGGGGTCCATTTGGGGTGCAGAGAGGGCCATGGGAAGGCAGCGGGACTGCTTCCCACCCTTTTCGCACGCAAGCGAAGTCATCAGCACGCTTTCTAAGAACAGGAAAGAAAAAACCCAGCCCTCATTTACCGACACCACTGCAAAACAGGTGGTTCAAAATCACAAGTGCAGGGGGCAGAAAACCCCCTTGTTCGGCGATTTTGCGCTCATGGTCCCTGCAAAACTGTCCAGGAACAAATGCTGCTAAATACACACCATTTTCCCTCTAACACTCTTTGCTCTATAATTAAAGAGAGACTTCTAAAAATACAAATAGCCTTGAGCACCCAGAGAAGGCGTGCAGGTGCTGCTAACTGGAGGCACTTTAGTACAGCTCATTTTCTGGACAATTTTACTAGCCTGGCTCGTGCTCAGTGCTGATACTATTACAGTGATGCAATTATGCTGCTGCTGCTGCTGTCGTCGGCTTGCTTTGCTTTTTTCCCTGCGCTTTGCAGTTTGCCTTCGAAGCACCCCCACACACACAGAGCTTTGGGGCTCACCCCCGGCGTGCCCCCGGCACAGGCAGGCAGGGCCAGGCAGGCGGCAATAAGAGGGTCACACGAGCGTGCATCGCACACACGCGTGCATCCGCATGTGTGCACATGCACGGGGGCATAACCCCGCACGGGCATTTCCAAAACGAGCCGGTGTGCAAAAGTTTTGGTTGAGAAAGCGAGCTGGCCGGGGGAAGTGAGCGGAGGGGAGGGGGAGCCCAGCGAAGCACCGGTGCTCCCCAAAAGGCAGCAGCAAGCCCTTGCCGCTGGCGGGGGAGGGAGGGGGCCCATGGCATGGGGATGGCGGCCAGCTTTGCAAAATCCCCCCCCCCCCCAACCTGGCATTTCAGGGGGGCGAGGGGGGGGAACTTCACCTGCGAGGCTGCTGCTGCTGCAAAACTTCATCTTATTTCTCCATTAGGGCTGCAATAGGTGGAAGTGATTGACTCACTATGAGACTGCTGTTTTCGCCTCTGACTTGGGATTAAGACAGAGCTGGAGGAGCGGAGGAGCCGTCGCCCCGGCTCTCTGGCAGGCAGGCGCCCGAGCCGTCACTTACCTCTCACTGCATCCAGCCCCCCCCCGGCCGTGGGGCTGCGGGTCCTGGAGAGTTAGCTGGTGGGGGACCCCACATCCACTTGGGTTTCTCCCAGGACCGACGTTTGGCTGCTGCTTCTTAGGCACAGACCCAATCCCTCCATCCCAACCACAGGAAAAAAAATATCTTCTTCCAAAAGAAAAAAAATTAAATTTAAAAAAAAAAACAAAAAGAGGGAGATTAAAAATAAAAAACACCACGTTTTTTTCTTGGTTTGGTTTCCCCCTGACACCCCCTGGAGAAAAAAAAAAATAGATAAATCCCAGCGACCAAGAGATCCAGACTCAGGTGAATTTAGCTTCAAACTCCCTCTGCGCTTTCAGAGCCTTCACCCTCAAATGGGCTCTGGAAGATGCTGGGGGACCCATCGTCGCCAAAGTGTCATCAAATATCCTTCGGGCTCAACTCCGCTCCTGCCCAGGGAGGGTGGACTTCTTCCCTGCTCGCTGTGTGCTGTGGAGTTGGCAGGGACCTGCCTGGTTCAGCCTCAGCGTGGAGGGTGGGTGGGTTGGTTGGTTGATGTGGGTTGGTTTTCTTTTTTTTTTTTTCTCTCAGTTTTTTTTTTTTTTTTTTTTTTCTCTCCGCTATTGGTTTCCTTGCTATCTGATCCTGAGCGAGCGCTGCAGCTCGCCGCTTCCCTGCTTTTTTCCCCCAGCTTCCAGCCTTTTGACAGGGAATGAAACACAGACACCCAGTGAGACAGGCTCCAGCTTCTACAAAGCTCCACTCCCTCCTACCGCCTTTGTCCGCGAACAGCAACTACTCCAACTCTGCCCGTAGACACAAGTGAACCTCTGCATCAGCACTTTCCTAATGGCTGCTTCGCCCGAGTCCTTCGGCCCTTCTTCTTCTTCTTCCTCTCCTCTACCTTGATGGCTTCCGCTTGCTTTTTCTAGCCCGGCCCTGGCTCCAACAGCCCCAGCCGCGACGAAGCAACAACCCTTTCCCGACGGATCCATCTCAGCTCCCCCGCGCCGGCTGCTGCGGCCGGGGGGTTGCAGCCCCGCAGACCATCGCCAGCCTTTCTGGGCGCCTTTCATGAAAAATCGATGGCGGGTACCGTGTCCCTGGAGGCTTCGCTCTGCTTTCGGCTGGGTTAAGGGGCAGGGGGCTGCATGTGTCGAGAGGAGCTGGGGGCAGAGGGAGGGCTAAGGAATTGAAGCCACTTCTTTTTATTGCAGGCGGGGATTTTTTAATTTTTTTTTTTTTTTAGCAAGATTGACTGGAGTCCAAGTTTATTTCTTGGTGCTGAGCATTATTTTAAGCCGTTTGGGAGTCTTTGGGTGTCTCCAGGTCACTCTGTCCTTATAACAGCCAGGCCTTTTTGGAGAGGGTCAAAGCGAAACCCTGCTCGGGCAGCCTTTCCCCCCTGCGGAGGGGAATGGGTGGCAGGGGGATGCTGCAGTGGGCTCACAACCCCAGCTGGCTGCCAGCCAGAGGGAGATGCAAACCAGCCACCATCTGTAATTTTTGCTAGACTTCCTCCACACTCGGTTGCCTGCGAGATCCCAGGGCTGCTGCCTGCTCCTTTTTTGGAGATTCGCGGGCTTTGTTCAAAAAAAGAAATACAGCCGGGAGACCTCGAGCCTCAACAGCCGCACTCGACACTGCTCAGCTTGGCTGTCACACGGCTGGCAGGTCACGTAAAAACCAGAAAACCCCCCAGCACACCAAGAGGCTGTCTTCCCACCTGCCTCATCTCCCTTTTGCATTGCCTCCCGCTCCTTCCCAGCCTTCTCTTTGCTCCTTGTCTCTGGGTTCGGGACCAGCAAACCCTCCTTCTCCTCTTCCCTTCAGCAGCATCCCAGAGCAGCGACTCTTCTTGTCCCCAGCTCCCATCCTCCCCCCGGCACAGTGATGGAGCACTGTGCTTGCCCTCGCTGCACCCAAACACTCCTGAACTCCATCGTCCCATCTCAGGGTGATGCTGGCAGCGCTACCTCCTCTCCCCTCTCCACGACAGCTTGCCCCATCTCACCCCACTGCACCAGCCCCACAAATACTGAATTTTAACCAACACTCTGAAATGCCCAGATGAGAAGCACTGCAGGGCCTTGTTCTGGCCATGGTATATCTAAACCCCAACGGATGCTCAGCTAACAGCGGCGATTTGGGTTTTGCGGATCAGAGGGGACACCAGCTTGCATGCTGGGCGCGGTGATGACAAGCACAACCACCCAGGGGACCGAGGGGTGACCATCAGCGTCCTGAGCCCAAAACACTGCTCCTTTCTGCTTGTCAGGCAGCCCCTCACACCCTGGCTGGCTCCTCTCCTGCCACCCCACCACATCCATCGCTTGTGGAAAGCTTGCCTAGTCCCCCCTGCCCCAGTGTCCAGCCAGCGGTGCCAGCCCCCCAGCTCCCTCCACTCCCTCAAGTAATAAATATAATTAACGTGCTGGGCAGCCTGGAAATTGGCTGCAGGGCTGGGGCGGGCGGCTGGCTGTGGGCCAGGGCTGGGCAGGGAGGCACCGCCTGGGATTCAGGGAGCAACTGTGGGGTCCCCAGCCCTCATCCCCACTCGCCCGCTGCTCCCTGGTGTGGTGCTCTGCCAGGGCTGCCAGCAGCAGTTTCAAGCTGCTGGAGCAGGGTGTTGCTCCAGCAAAGCAGCAAGTGGGAGATGTCTGGGGCTTGTATGCAGGGAAAGATGTGGGCACCCTGGGGGGCTGCAGCTGGGAGGGCAGGCTGGGAGGGCGGGATGGAGCTGGGCAGCCAGAACTGGTGAGGCTGGTACTCCCTGCCATGCTGGTGGCTTACCCCTCGCACCCTGGTTTGCTGCGGGAAATGCAAAGAAATAGCCCGGCATTTCCATCCCAGCAAGCCCCAGGGTCCCCCCTGCAGAGGGGTCCCCCCATTTTCGCTGCCGGCTCCGGGCACCACTGCCCTGGATGGGGGGAGTTGTGGGGAAGGGCATCACCCGCAGCACGCCCACCCCTGGGTGCAGCCCTGGGGCCCTGGCAGGGTCACGGCTGGAGATGGCTTGGATCAGGATCCAGCCTCATCCTGCAGCCAGGCTGGCATCGGCTGCCTCCTTGGGATCCCTCGAAGCGAGGGAAGGAGGGTGAGAGGGTGAAGCGAGGGGTGCACCCAGTGGGGTCTCCAGCAGGTCCCTTCCCAATGCCTGCAGTGCGGCTGCGCAGGGCAGCGAGCAAGTCAGCACAGAGCCATTAGGGCTAATTTAATCAAGACGGATGGCCCAACTGGAGGGCTGCCGCCCATAAATCCCACGCTCACGCTGCATTAGTGTCAGGGCTCCTGGAGGAAGAGGCCGAGGAGGAGGCACAGGGGGAGCGGGGCTGGGGAAACATGCTAAGTCACCCATCCTCCTGATGGCACCGGGATGCTTGGACCCAGTGCCACTACCCAAGCGTGCTCCCCATCCCACGGTGAGCAGCCTGGCCCCGGGGACACGGACAGCCCCTCCAAAAGCCCGACAGCAGGAGATAATGGGATTTATAGCAACCTGGGTTTGCTCAGCACCAAAAATTGCAGGGTTGTTCACAAATACCCCATGGCAAGGCTGAGGTTTGCTCCCGCGGGAATCTGCCCTGCTTGCTCCAAGGGGATTTGTTTAGGGAAACAGGGTACTGTGGGAGAAAGGCTTGAAGCCCCACATAGATCACAGTAGAACTGGGACTCCAAAGTACAAGCCAAGAAAGACCCAAAGCTGATGGATGCAGCAGCCATCCCAGAGCCCAGGCAAGACACCCCAAACTCAAGCCATGCCAGCCCACCACGGGGCTGCGGGACATCCCCATGGGGTACACTCCCAGCACCCCGTTCCTTTCCCACCTCTGCTCCTAGGAAGGCCATCGTCAGGCTCAGGGTTGCCATCTGATGACCCAAAACAGCCACGTCCCCCCATCCCCTGGGCATGGGCAGCAGGAGACACACGTGCTGCTCCGCCACATGAGCAGAGTCAGGAAATAAGCTCTCATCTATCCAAGTTAAAAATAGCCGTTATCTTTGCCATTAACGCGCCTCGCCCCTGACTCTCTGGCCGAGCTGGCTCCTGTCTCGCCGCCTGCCCACCCAACAAGGCCACCGTACTCCCGGCCTAAAAAACCGGCCATGGGGAAGGGACCGGACGGTTGCCGCCATCTGCTCCGGGCGCTGGCATCGCCATCAGCATGGGATGCCGGCTCTGCCAGGCCATGCTGTTGGCCGGCGCAGTGGTGTGGAGGGCCAAGTCCTGGTGGGTTTTGGGAAGACAATGGGCCAGGGGATGCGGAGGACGGATGGGAGGACGGCATGGGTTTGTGGGCACTGCTCTCATCCCTGGAGCGCTTGGAGAGGCTACGTGGTCACCCAGCAAGGGAGAAAATAGGGGTGCTGGCCCACTGCAGAAGAACAAATACTTGTGCAATAGGGTTGTGGGGTTACTGGGGTGGTCTCAGCCTGAGAGAGCAGCTGAGAACATCAAGGAGCAGTTGGATGATGGAAAAATGGATGCTCAGACCTGATCTCCATGTCCAGAGCATCCCGAGGCCTATGCCAGCAGCCACTTAGCAGGGAACACGACCGAAATAGCTCAGGGAAGCTGAACTCGGGGCACGAGGAGCAATGAACCGTGGCACTGCCATAGATAGATCTGGAAAAAGGAGAGCACCCATCCCTGTGCACCTCCGGTTTCTGGCGGTGCTTCAGTGTGGCCAGGAGGGAGGGAGGGCAGGGAAGGAGCCGGATTGCCTGCAGGAGGAGCACGGCGGCCAAGGTGAGCATTTGTGGTGCTTTTATGAGACCACACGCAAGGTCCTGGGGCCCAGAAAGTGCTGATGGGGTCAAGAATTGGTCACCGCCATGCAGGGGTGCAGGGCAGCTCTCTGCAGACTGAATGCAAGTGGCACCATGCCCAGCAGGTCCCGCTCCCCAGGCTCAGCCCCTTTGCATCTGCTCACCCAGGAAAAAAAAAGCAAAGGCAGGATTGGGCCTGAGCAACCATCAGTGAGGAGCAACAGTCTGTTCCGTGAAAAGCCACAGAGCCCGTGAGCCACTTCTCCCCGAAGATGGCTAGCACAGGGGAGGGGGGGGGGGGGGGGGGGGGAGGAAGACATTTGTATTTCTGCCAGCTGACAAAATGAGATGCCACTTGTAGCCAGTGAAACACTGCAGATTTTGCTAATAAAGGATTGCTCCATCCAGCTTCCAGCTGGATTCCAGCCTCAGCCACACCGCGAACACTGGCAGCATCAGCCATCGCATCCTAGCACTGGCATCCTCAAGCCGACTCCGTGCCACGCCACGGGTTCAGGCTCGCTGCAAACTCAAGCACTGCCCCGTGGCCAGGACACAGCTCCCACGCTGAGGTTTGCTCCCACCCTTTGTATCCCTGTGTTTGCCGCGGGGACCATGCTGCTGGGAGTGCGCTGTGTCCCTTGGGAGACTCTAACACATCTCAGGAAATTTTCCTTTTCTATTCAGCTTAATTTCACCCATTAAGGCTTGTTTCAGTAGGGTCCCGAGGGGATATCGCTCCCCAGCATCCTCCTCCGACTCTTCCTCCACTGCTCTCCTCCTCCATGCACACACTGCTCGCCTGGGGGAGGCTGATCCTTGCTTCATCATGAGCAACGCTAGTACAAGCAATCATATCTTCTGTAAAACATGGCCCTCCACCACCCCAGCTGATAGCATGTACATTTTCCACGCCGTCACAATACCTTTTTTAGGATTTCAAAGGCACTGCCCCTGCCTCACCGTGTGCAGAGGCACCCAGGCCGCGTCTGTTGGACAAGTGCTTGAGACCTCAGCCAGGGCATTGCCCCCTGGCCAGAGGTGGGAGCCTTGCTCCTCATCCGTGGCTGAAAGCAGAAAAAGAGCCAGTTTGGGAAAACCACGTGCCCTCAGTGTGCCACCACCCCAAAATCAGGCCAAAGACTATGTCACACTGGGATCCTGCCCAGAAAATATAGGACAAAGCAGGAGGCAAGAAGCTTATCTGTTGCTGTCGTGACCTGCAGTGTTTGGGGGGAGGATCTAGGGCAGCAGATGGATTTCCTAGACCTCGTGCGTAAGTCCAGTGCTAGCTCCATGTTCTGGGCCAGCTGGGATGAGCATGGCTTTGGCTTTTTACCATGGGATGCTCTAAAAGAAACATTGAAGGGCAGCTCCCCTGGGCTGCCCATGGTGCTCGTTGCACTTGGGAGAAACCATTGATCCCCTTTCTGCTCTCCTCACTCCACCACCCATGCTCAGCTCCCCTTTCCCCCACCCACAGGGTGGACTATTTTAGGACAGGGAGGAGGAAAACGTGGCAGCAACCAGCTGACCAATAGCTGCTGGTAGCAGAGCCCAGGCAGGCTGGACACCCCAGGGGTCAGACAGGCACCTCCTTAAGGCAGAGGCTTTCCCAAAGGGCTCGCCGCAGACCAAGAGTCCAACTGGCTTCTTACGTAAACGACCTCAGGACAGCGCCTCCGAGACCACCAGACCAGGCAGCAGATGCTCAGAGGCAAAATCCACCCCATCCTGAGCAGATGTCACCTAATCAGCATGTTGGCTTTTTCCCAAGGCGGTCTTGGGGCACACAGTAAATATCTTATATAAGTACCTCTGGCCTGGGGTCAGATACGGTTCAGCCTTGTTGTACAGTGATGTCCTCCTGGGCAGAGGCACAAGAGGTGGCCCAAGGGCCAGAAGGGGCTTTCCCCAGTGTGGACCTGTTACATGGTTGTAGAACCCTTGGTGACCCACCTCCACAGCTTTGCCAGAGGAGGCTCCAGGAGAAACCCTGGTATATGAAGGGCTGCCCATCCCTAATGGCAAAAAAAAAAAAAAAAAAAAAAAAAGGACAGAAGAAGGGGTCAAAATGGCAAGTCGCTTCTGCCCCCAAACTATCTGTGCTCCAGGACTTGGTAGCTGGGTACACAGCTGGAGAGAGCATGGAGAGCCCAGCATCCCTCCACTGCAAGGCCAGTCCTTCCAGCCCAGCCACAGCTGGCTGGCTGGACCATAAGTACCTTCCGTGATGGAGACATCACACCAAGCCAGGAGACCTCTGCCAGCACTCAGCTCTCACCACTTGGGCAATTTCAGATGCCAGGCCCCTCTGTTGCAGGTTAGCCCCCAAACTTCTCAGCACGGCCAGAGGCACACAAGGTCCTTCTTTGTCCCAAGCAGCCTCCTGGAGCCCGCTGGCGTTGGGAGGCTGGAGAGGGCCCATGGACAGACAGCCAGGGGTAAAAGCAGCTGGGCTGGGGTGTCAGCAGGCTGCAGAGGGCAACCTGTGAGCATCTACAGCACTTAAAATGTCAGGGCTGGCTTTCCCTCCAGGCTGCTCATTGAGGTGAAAACTGAAATGGGGGCTGCGCTGGCTAATTCCTCCCTCAGTGTCCTCCCTCTGGACTCACATCTCCAGCAGATTTACTGACATGGCTGCACAGGGGCTTTGATAAAAAAAAAACCAACAACCAACCCCAAAACCACCAAACCCCTACCAAATAAATGGGCTCAAGCCTCACTACTGCCTTCCCGTGCTAGCACCAGCCTTGGGGGACTTGCCCATCCATGGGACATCACCTTTCTGCCAAAGCAGATCACACAGGAGCGCGGCGGGTTCAGACATCAGTAGAAGGATGCTCAGAGGTGTGGGAACAAGGGGCTGAGGGAGCAGGCAGGACACGACCTGTCCCTCTGCCTGCCCCAGGCTCCCTGCTCCTCTTTGACAGGTCACTTAAAGGCTGTAACCACCAACAACCCATAGCTGTCTTACACAAGGGGCATTTCACACCAGCCCTCGCTGCAAAATAAAGCAGCCCAAGAGTTACTTGTAGTACCCAGGCTCCCTGGGGCAGATCTGGACAAGGAGCAAGGTCAAACTCATCCCTGCAGAAACAGCACCAGCAGCTTCTCCATCAGCGCTGCTGCCCAGGCTGGGCTGGCCATGCCACCACCGTCCCCGGGCTGAGCAGAGAACAGAGTCAGACAGAGAATTCGGGTCTCTGTGGCTGCAGCTAGCGGAGAAGAACGCATCAGCAAATATTTCTGCTCTCCCGTTATTGGCAAGGCCTCTTTGTCCCATTGCTGCCCGCTCACAGGCAGCTCTCCGGGTTTGGGGAAGGGCACATGGGTCCGTCTGGCAGCCACAGCCCTGGCATCCAGGGTCCGGCAACAAACACAAAACCCTGACGAGTTGCTTAAGTCCTGTCCCCAAGCACGCGGCATCAAGTGACACTGGGCAGCTGCAGGCACCAGGGGCAAGTGTTCAAACTTTGCAAACAGAGGGGAAGAAACAGACAAAATGAGCACAAAAATTCCAGTTTCCATCCTCCGCTCCATGCCCCGGGCAAGAGCCACACCAGAGACCTGGGCTGTGTTAGGGAAGCCAGGACGGCAAGAAATAGAGCACTAGATTTTAGGAAGATAACAGGGATGGAAGATAACAGGGATCGACTGGATCAGCTGCCTGTGACGAGTGTTCAGAGGGTGGGAGCTTGGAAAACAGTTCAGTGGTGCCCAGAGCCAGGCAGATGAAGGGCTGAGCTATTCTTTGGCTTGCTGAGCAAAAGAAAACCATACATTCAGATCGAAACAAATTATTTTTAAGTGAAAGACAAAATTATAAACGATTTTCCCATGAGGCTCAAAACAGTTTTCTCAATCCAAAATGAACCAGCTTCTCACCAGGCTATTGCACCCACTTGTAAAATCACAGTTCTCCTCTAGATTAGTTAAAAGACATTTTCCAAAGCAGAAAAGGCAAAGCCCCACTTAAAAAAAAAAAGTTAATCTCCAAACAGAGTATTCTGACTCTTGTTGAAACAAAAACTTCACATTTCCAAAAGCCGAGGTGAAACACCGTGATCTCCTCAGATGCTTCCCTCCCCCATTTTGTGCAATCACACATATTTTCCAAACGCCTCGTGAGTTTGGGATCGGTGCCAGCCTCTGCAGCGCTGGTGCTGAGCACACACAGCTGCTGGCACGCACCGGATCAAAGCCGCAGCTTGGCCATAGGGACAGAGCACCCGGCAAAGCTGAGGGCAGGGAGCTCGTAAAGGGCTGGGGAAAGGCTCCTGCCCCTGGCCTGGGGTATTCATCCCTCCGGGGTGGCTCAGGGAATCCCACCTGGGACGTGGGTTTTGCACAACAGATCATGGGGGGCGATACCTGCTGCTCTGATGCGGTGACTTGCAAGGACCAGGGAGGGGCAATTCCCACAGGGAACGGTACTTCCCACAGGGAACCATTGCAGCACTTCCTCCAGCCTTCCTTTCCCGAGGGGACCTCATCCTCCTGCCATGCACAGGTGACACACGCATTCCCTGTGTGGGGATGGCAAGCGTGCGAAGCAAGGAGCATCGCATGGTGCGGCGCCCAGGGAAGGCGTGATCCAGCTCCCTGGGGGAAGAGGAAAGCCCACCCTCTGCTACAGCAGCCTGGCCCTCAAAGCCAGCCCCACGGGGCTGCTGGTTTGGCCATCCCTGGGTATACGTGCACATGGAAGAGCAGAGAATTATCGATGTTCTTCCCTAAGGACTGCAGGCAGCATGCTGGGGCTGCCCCCCGCACCAGGCGCTCTGCACTTCTCAAAGATGCTTCTTTAGAATTTCTTGACTTTCCACCCCCACCCCGCCCTCTTCCCCACCATTCTGGATGCTGGATAATAAAAGACAAAGCAGCAAAGGGCTTCACAGAGCCCAGCCCCAAGGGACCAGGACCCCCAAGACCCCTCATCTCCCATCATGTAAGGGAGCTTCCCAGTGTAAATTTTGGGGTTGGTTTATCAAGGATCAAACTGTGCCTTTTCTCAAGGGATCTTCCACCTCTGCTCCATTAAAGAAAAAAGAAGAAAAATTTTAAAGCCCCAATGTTTAACAAGACAGCTGCAGGGAGGCTACTTGACTGATTGAGTTTTTACCTGGCCCTTACAGGCAAGCTGAAGTACTTAACATAGAAATGAGGTTTAGTCACAGCAAGGCATTTGGGATTAGAGTTGGCTGGAGAAACTCTGATGGAACCACGTTCCTCCAGAATATGCACTCCTGTCAAAACTGAAATGCTTTGTGAGATTGAATAGGTTTAGCCAGAAGTTCATTTTCTAAAGAAAATCAGGGAGCGGGTGCAGGAAAATATGTTGAATGAAAAAAAAAAAAGTGCTTTTTCTTTTGAGCCATGCCAGCGTATATATTGTTGGGGAGAGTTTTTGTTTTGTGGTTGGTTGTGTTTTTTAAGTTGTGCATTACTCAGGGAGGAACCTGAAGAACCGTTTTCTCTCTAATGACAAATTTACCCAAAGTCAGCAATTCCCCACTCCCTGCTGGCTCACAAGCTGGTAGCAAGGCCAGCGCGACTCAATAAAAACAAGCTATCAAAACCCACCTGGAGTGAGCCTGGGGAGGCAGGGAAAGCCCAGCAGGACCTGAGCAGGCAGCATAATTGTGAACAGAGCAGTGACAACCTTCACTAAGGTGAAAGCAGAGCAGCAACTGGGAATTTCTCACCCCAACCCCCCACCTTTTGGGGAGCATCATCCCACTGGAAAGCAGCAGAAGGGATGGGGGAGTGCCTTGACTTCCATCCAGGATGACAGAGCCTGGGGGTTTCCATTTCCAAACAGTGCCTCTGCCAAAACTCAACACCGTTCCTGTTGGGTAAACCTGTTCCTGGAGTCTCTTGGCAAATGCTCAAGCTCCTGGGTCAGACAGGTAAAACATCAGGGTCAGGTTTTGATCAGGAGGGGAGGGTCTCCACCCCAGCCAGGCTCCCACTGGGTTCTTGGACTCCAGTCTGAGCACCAATGAGGAGAGATGATGGCCTGGGCTTCTCCTCTTCCTCCAAGACAGACTCTTGAGCACCAGCCTACTTCCCAGGGAGGGGAAGGAGCACTGGGATTTTGGGGTGTTGGAGCCAGCAGCAACCCCCAGACCAGCCACGTGGACCTTGCACAGCCCTTCCCCAGGAACAGCCCACCAAGGGCTGCAGCCATTTCCATGCTTCGTTAGCAGATGCCAGCAGCCTCCCCTGCTCAGCTCCAGGAGACAGGGGCTCCAGCCCCCCTGAGATCATGCCTCCCATGGGGCTGCTGCTGCTCAGTGTCCCAGCAGCCCTGCCTGGAGCTCAGGAGACACTCGCCCAACAGCAGGAGCCGCAGGCAGAGCTGCTGGACCCAGCCACAACAAGGGATCCCAGCTACAGTACAAACTATGGCTCCTATCACACAAAAGCCCCTTCTCCAGGCTGCTGGGGGGCTACCAGCTATACGAACAGGTTCTGGGGAAACAACCAACAGCCCATGGTCCAAGGCAGCAAATTCAGAATCATCCTCCAGCCCTGTTAGCCACTTGCTGCCACTCCAAACCAAGGAGGGCTTGTGCCACATCTCAGGCTGGGGGTATCTGTGACCCCCCTGACTAGCAGCTCTGTAACCCCAGCTGCATGCCCAACCCTCCAAGCCAAGCAGTGTTGCAGGGGTTGGTTTTGTTCCTCCCTCCCCTTGCTCTGGGGTGAGAGGACCTTTATAAATGATTTCCGCTTACTCTCATCACCAGGCGGACATCGCTGGCTGCTGCCGTCACATCATGCTCTGAAGACAGATAGAGTTTTCTGCCCAGGCTTAAAAAGAACATTGTTTGCAGAACAAAGTGAACAACATGTGAAAAGGAGAAGGGAAAAAAAAAATTAAAAAAAAATCTGTGATGTTTGCTGGAAGAAAAACCCGCTCGTTTGTTTGGACGAGGATTCTCGGCACGTACAATCTCAGGAACAAAAGGAGATGCTTGTTCTCCGTGGTGTTTATAGGAAGAGTCCTGTAAACATCCAGGGGCACTGGTGCTGTAGAGAAGATCACCTACCAGCCTCCAGAAACCACTCCTGGCACCCCCAAAGTCACTGCTGAGGGGTTCAGCCCTCGCATAGCCCCACAGGTCTGCACCCCAAGCCCTTCCCTTTATACCCAGTAGAAAACAAACAGCCTGTTCAAATAGAAGTAGCTGCAATAATGAAATTCCTTTGGGCAAAAGTTTTGGGAAGAAACACAGCTCCATCTGACCTTCCTGGTACTCAACAAGATGTAGGTCAAATATTTTAATTGCCGAGTCACTAATCCCCCACGCACAGCGTTTCAATATTTGTATTGCTGCGGAATGACTGCCTCCTGAAGCCATGGGGGGGTGGGGGGGAAGAAATAGCTGCCTGGATTGATGGGCTAGTAATTTCTGCAAGAATACAGCGCTGGATACAACTGCTCAGGATGAGTGGCTGCAGGGAGAAGCGAGTGGAGCAGGAGGGAGTTGCTGCTCCACCAGCTGCGTTTCTGGTTGGATTCAAAGCTTTTGCCACCTTCCCAAAAATAACAGCTGCATCCTTCAGCATCCAAACACAACCATCCCAACCTGCACAGGCAGTACCTCCAGCTCAAATAGATCTGTCACACCTCCCCTCTCCCATCACCATCCCGTAACTCAGGGCAAAACTACAGTTTTATTTTGATAAGCAACCAGACGGCAAAGCAGCCCCACTGGCGAGCTCCTGCGAGCATCTCACGGGCTCAGGCTGGGGCTCATGCCTGCAATGCAGCCACCCCAGGCTCCTTCGGCAGGGAGAGGACTAGCAAACTGCATCGGTGCTTCTTGAGGAATTCGAAGAGTGTAATTACCCATTATGGGATTTGGCTCACACAAAAAAAACAACCACTACAGCAGGAGTCACTGCTCCTGGATTGCACAGTGACAGGCAGGAACAGGACCCTGAATCATCAGCTCCAGACCCTGCCATCACCAGCAACCACATTGCATAATCCAATTCAGAATTCTATCACGGAAATCTTAAAATTAGCTCAATTTTCTACCCCAGCCACTGCTGGCATCCTGCTCTGCAGCCGCCTCCTTCCAACGGTACTGCGGATGCTCTGCCTCAGGTGCACCCACCTCAGGGTGGGCTTCCCCACACGGAGATCCCACACAGCACATATCACCTTGGGGTGGCCGTCCCAACCGTTAGCTCAGTGACAGCATCTCTAAAAAGGGAAGAAAATGGGGAAGAAAAAAAAAAGCCCACGGTGTAGAAAGCATCACATTTTCAGGCCAGAATTAAAAGGTCAATTACTTTATAATCTCTCACGTACAGGAATGGTCTTGCTCATTCAAACAGTTTAACAAGACAAGGTCCTGGCCCAGAAGAGAAGACATTGCTGCAGACCTGAAGGCAAATAATAAATTCTGATGAAGACAGAGGTTGCGTCATTAAAATGGAGCGGGCTGGATTCTGCCCTTATATCTACCCCTGTAAATCCCAGACAAAGGATTTTCTAGATTACGTATGCACATTCCTTTCCCTGCTGCTTCATTAAATAATACACAGTGCCTGTTTCCCAGTGTGCGCTGGAGCACTTGCTCCAGGCGTGCAACAAGCAGGCAGCCCCCCGTGCAGCTGGGGCTTCAGACCTGGGGGCTATCCAGGGAAGAAAATACCCTGGGGAAGAGAAAAGAGTGTGTGTGTGGGGCAGGGGGGGGTGGTGTCTCCCCCCTTTCCCAATTGTCAGGGAGGATGTACCTACCGTTGCTTTTGTGTGGCGGATGGCAAGCTCAGGGGGTGACACAGGCAGCCCCAAGGCTTGATGCGTGCAAGAGGAACCAGGCAACTCGCCTTGGCTGCGCCAGAGTCCTGGGACGCGATGCTGTCTGCTGGGCGTCACGTGGAGATGGCTTCATTTTCAGTCTTGCTTTTGCAAATAAGAAAACTGATTTTATTTTATTTTTTTTTAATGTGGGGTGTTTTGTTTGTTTTCTTCTTAGTCTCTTTCACGTGAATTTGTTCTCTGGGCACCTGGTAGCAAGGGATGCCCCTGCTGTGGGATGCAGGAGGATGGGGAGAGGCTGTGCCTGCTGCAGTTACAAGGCTGGTACCTTCCTTTGCTTCATTGCCCCCACATCTGGCTGCTGTGCAGGAAGCAGTTTGTTTACCTGCCCAAAGCCCAGCCCAGAGCACAGGACACCTTACAGCAGAGGATGCCAGCCTCTGGACCGGGATGCTCCTTTGGCACACAAAATCTCACCAGTGTCCCACAGGGACAATTATCAAATGTGAGAGTTAGTCATCCCAACCCAAAGCCATTAGTTACAAAGCGAAGAGGGCTTAAAGCTCTTATGCTTGAACATGTTAGCTCAGTCCTTTAGGGAACTCCTGATGTGCCAGAGCATCTAATCTCTGCAAATCACTTTTATTCTGCCTTGCTCTGGGTTTTCCTTTTTAATCAACTTAATCTTTATTCATGAGGTGTGTTGCTGCTGCATTACAGAAACACCCAGATCCCGAGCATCAGGCTCGGGGAACAGAAATTGGGGAAACTTGGTGTTTGTTCCAGCCAAGGCTTAAGGTCTGGAGCAATTTATCTGGACTCATGGCAGGCCCTAGCACTCCTCCATGTCCCAGCAGGGAGAAGGAGGAGGAGGAGATGGGAAATGGCCCAAGCACACAGAGGACAAGCGCTACACCCTGAGGCTGGCACGCTTTGATCAGCACGTCTCACTGCTATATTTAATCAGCAAGGTCCATGCTCACCTAACCTTGCCGATGGAGCCTTTTTTAAAAAAAATTTTAATTTATTATTTTTATTTCAAAGATAAAGTGATCAAAGAAAAGAGCAACTAGTGAGCGACAGCAACGTGAAGTGCAGAATAAATGAAGCGACAATGGGATTTTGAAGGGAGAAGTGGGGCAGGAAGGGGGCTTCACTCCCATGGGGAGCAGGGAGCTCAGACACCAGGACCCCACAGGCTGTCCTACGTGGGCTCAGCCCACTACCCTGATCCGTCCCCATCCAAGGAAAGTTTCAGGAACCATCTCCAAGAAGGGAGATGGCCAGAGCGCAGCAGGACAGGGCATGGTTTGACACCCAGCACGAGCTCCCAGGAGCAGACTGGGAAACATCAGCACTGGCACTTCTGTTTTGGGAAGACAGAAGAAATTTCGATGTACACTTCCCTGGAAGCAAAGGGACATGATTTGGGGGTTCTCGAGAGAGGCTGGATGAGCTTGACCCCCATCCCCACAAATCAGCCCCACCCCCCAGTTCCCCAACTGCAAACAGCGGCGCTGAGCAGCCTGTGGTGCCCTGGCTCGCATCCTCCAAGGATCAGCTTCCCCCCAACCATGATCCAAAGGTACTAATGGGATTGTAATTCCTCTAATGAGCTGTAATTAATTAATTACCCTGTTAGCACAAGAGTTTTACATTTTTTGGCAAACACAGTGCTGTTCCGTAGCTAGAGGGAGGCTCTTCCTCAGCAGCTGCACACTCGCTTTTTGCCCAGGGGGCTTCTGCCCCTCGGCCTGGCGGTGTTTGTACCCTGGAAACAACCACACAGCTCCCAGGTCTCCCCCGCATTACAGACAACCAAGCCACAGGCATTAATTCAGAGGGTTCACAGACATCTCCTCCATCAGCCCCTTGATAACATCAATTCCCTCCGACAAACGTAACAAGAAGAACACACCACAGACAGAGAGCAAGCGATACCCGGACCCTCCATGGTCCCTGTGGAGCAGCAACATGCCAAGGGAAACTTCCAAAAGCACTGAGGATGGAGCCAAAGCAGGCTGGGGCCAAAACAATATTTGAGCTGTGTTAATCAGCACAGCAGCCCCAGGATGCTCAGAGCCACACTGCATCCCCCCGCATGCTAGGATGCAGGATTGCACCCGTGCATGGTAGCCACACACAGTGGTTGAGCCCAGCCACCTCTCCCAGCTCAGCTTCTCCATTACCTCCACGTTTAATAATTAAAGCATCAGTGTAAAGGCATTAAAGTTTCAGGGACTGGCATGTTCAGAGCAAGAAGGCAGGACTTGGAGCAGTCAGGCTGCTGCTAATTAACCCCGCACAGTGCAGGCAGCGAGGATCAGGTCCCTGCCCATCCACCCCTATGGGCAAACACTTTCCTCCCCACAAACCCTGTCTTCCCAGGTCTGCTTTCCAAGAGCACCCACCCCAGCCTACAGGGGAGGTTTGTTCAACATCAGGCATCCCTAAAATAACCTAATAGAGGGGGGCTTCTTCCCAGGGAGCATGGCTTTTTATAGAGCACACGGCTTTCCATGGAGCCAGCTCTGAGCAAGGGTTACAAGTTACCTTTGGCTGGCTGCTGAGGCTGAACAGGAAGGCTCTTCTGCAGGAGCAGATGGAGTCGACATGCCTGGGAGCCAGCCCAGCCCTGCTGCGGTGACAGACTGTCCCACGTCACCTCCCTTGGCAATGCTGCACTTGAGATCCCCATGCAGGAGTTGGGGGAAGGCACCCGAGGGGCTGAGCACTGGCCGAACTCATCCCACCGCCAAACTCCACACATGGCATCCAACTCACCCCACTTGTTTCCTCCCAGCAAGCTGGGGAGGAGAATGCCTCTCCTCCCATTAGGCTCAGCTGGGCAGTGCACACCACCTTCCCTCAAATACTTACAGCAATTAAGCTAATTGCATCCCCCTGGGTAGCTGGTGCTGGTTCCCTGATCATGCAGTCCCAGCTGTCCCAGGGCAGAGGTTCTGGGTCCCTCTGTGCTTAGGGGGATGTAAGCCCCTTGCATGTAGCTTGGGATCCCCAGATCAAACCCTTTAGACATGTTATTTGCTCTTAGAGCTTTGCTGAACGTGCCCACAGCAGCCGGGGGGGTGCAGGAGCAGAGCCCACCCCTCCGTGGAGCAGCAGAGATCTGGGTTCAGTGGAGCCCTGCCCATGGGGTAGCAGGGCCAGGAGTGGTTTTGGGCTGAGGATGGGGGCCAGGAGTGCCCAGACACCCCCTTTGACTTTCCTTTGCTTGCTGCATCTCCTCCAAAAATGAAGTGCTGTTTGCATCAGGAGAGGCAGATGAGTGGGGCCACATGAGCCGAGGCTGTTGCCGGAGTCGGGTCTTGCTGTGCCAGGACCGTGGCTCGGTGATTAATCCTCCCCCGTGACACCGCCTGGGCCCGGGTGCAAGTGCATTACCTTAATTAAGAGATGGGTTAATGCAGCACTTGGTCCCAGCAGCCTCCCAGGAGAGCAAGGCAGGACTGTCCCCCGTTATTGAATCCAGCTCCCTAAATCACAGTGACAGCGGGGAGCCTGGTGGGTCCCTAGGACATTGCTCAGCACCCGCCTGCTGCCTGATGCTCCCAGGGACCATCCCTCCTTGCCAGGCAGCCAGAGGTTGTTTCCCTCATTAATCCAGCATTTGCTCCTCGGATGATGCTCCTGCCCTTTCAAAGCGTCTCCTGCTTTGTCACCTGCCTTTTCAGGGGCTGCAGACACAAAAGACCCAGTTCTCCATGTCATGCCACCAGCTGGGTGCCCTGCCTGGGTGTGCACCAGCACCCCTGGGTGCAACCCTGGAGCCAAGCTAACGATGCCGCCTCTCACCTTCTACCCCCAGGTCGTTGTCCCACTTTCCAGCCTTGTTTCACATCTTTCAAAGGGATTTTTTGAGACGTTTCTTTCATAGCAATATTGCAAATGTGATGCCTTGTGTTTTGAAGACCACTTTCTCAGAGCTGCCCGGGCACAGGACTGTCCTGCTGCAAGCTCAGCCCTGCCTTCCAGGCTGGCCCCGTTTGGGCTGGTCCCTCTCCTTCTCATCTCTGGAAGCTGCGGCCACCTCCCACGGGGACCCATCCCAGATCCCTTTTCCTCCTCGTGTTGTTCTTGCACCTGCTTTAATTTGCTTAACACTAAATATTTTATTACCTCTCTGGAAAGTTATGGGGGAGATTTCCTAGAACAGGAAACATTCAGAGCTGTGAGCTGCTCCTGGGGGTGCACCAAGCCCAGGGATGGCTGCAACCACCCTCACCCCACACGGAGGAGCTGGGCAGAGGCCAGCCCCAGCCTTGTTGGCTTGCCCTGGCACCACTGAGTGCACTAGATGTGCCTTGAATATGCTTTTTTATATCATCATCCCTTTTTATTTGGGCCTCTGACCAAGCCATGAACTTGCACCGCTTTGCCAGCGGCTGCCGAGATCTCTTTGCACTCACCCTCGGTGCTGCCTCCAGATTTTTGGCATGGTGATGCTCATCCCCCGAGCGTAGCACGGGGCAGCAGGACCCGCAGGATGGCCGAGGACATCCAGTGTCAGAGATGGTTGCAGGGTGGAGAAGAGGGGCTCACGCCAGCGGGGGAGCCCAAGCTGGCACCCTGGCCCCACTGACACCCCCCCCAGTGCCCCAGTTCCTCGCGCTGGGTGTCAGGATGATAAAGCCGAGCCAGGCTCGCCAGAGCAGGCACAGCACCCAGCAGCTCCCATAATTAATAGCACCACCAGCACTTCCCTGCCAGGCCATGAATAAAACATCCTTTCTGAGGACCCAAACTCTGAAAAATCTCTTTTTTTCTGTTAATTATATTTGGTGAGACACTGTGCTTTTATTATGTTCTCCTCCTGCTTAATTGGGGGGGTGAAAGCTGGCTGGGGGTCCCTTCCTTCAGCCTGGCACCCCATTTCTTAGAGGGGTAGTGTAACTGCCAGAGAGATTCCCCCCGAAAATCCCCTTCCCACCCCTTTGGAAAAGCATCCACCACCGCAGCTTCGAACCTGCTGGATCTCTAGATTTGCTACAGCCATGGGAATTTTTGGCATTTCTGGGCTCTTCAGCATCCAAGAGCCTCTCCTGGAAACCAGCCTCCCCAGACCCTTTTCATCTTGCAAATGTTTTTGCCACATACCCAAGTTACGAAGACGAAGCTATCAGTTTTCTTTGTGAAGACGGGGCTGCATCTTGTCCCTGAGCCCCTTGGTCCAGAGAAGGAAGGAGAAGAATGCAAGTAACAAACCAAGGGATGCCAAACACTTCAGATTATCTCCTGGCACAAGTTTCAGCACATCTCCATGCCTCAGTTTCCCCATTTCTCTCTAAAATCCACAAACGCAGTGGAGGTTTGTCCCTACCTGCCTGGTTGTGACCCTTGGCTGAAGCAGCAGATGCTCACAGGGGGCTGGGAACAGCACGGGGGAGGGTGGATGGATGGAGGCTGCTCACAGCTTCAGGTCTCAGATGAGATCCTGCACAATTTCCTCTGCCTATCCGCCCTGCCATGGCTTATATATGTATTTCCTCAATATGTATTTCCTTAATATTCCCTTAATAGATATTTTCCTCAATCCCAACCAACAAGCCACCACATTCGTCCATGTCAAGCCTGCAGCACGGGGGGGTTTGCATTCCCGAGTGCTTTTTGGGAGGCTGAGCACTGTGTTTGTGCCACAAGCTGGTCCCACCCAGCAGCTCCTGCCAGGCAAGCAGCTCCCGTTGCCGCTTGGCTTGGGGGACGAGAGCAACGTTGGAGCAGAAGAGAGCTGTTGCTTGCACACATCCAAGTCTCTGAGCATCTCCCTCTGTGGAGAAAGGTGAAATTCCACCCCCAGCTTCGCTGGCTCTGATCCAGGAGCTGCATTAGCAGAGCTTCGCCAGGTCAGGATCAGACCCAAAGCCAGGCCATTGCAGAAGCATCTCAGCCACCCAACGCGCTGCTGCCTGGCTGTGCCAGCTGCCAGCCAGCAAGAGAGGATGCTGCCCTGCGCCGAGGGCCCACGCGTGCCAGGGCAGAGGCGCCAGGAGCTGAGCTAGGGGCTGTGCCATGCTAGGACATTGCAGCACACTCCCCTTGCAAGTGGCAACAGCCAGGACTTGCATTTCCCCAGGGCTTTTTGAGCTGTGGGGCTGTGGGTCGCATGGGGTGGTGCTCGGGCCGGGTAACGCAGCGCTGCCCATGCCATCCCTGGCCAAAGAGGACCTTTCGCAGAAGTACAAGCTCTGGGAGACAGGGCAATTTCCTGCCGGAGCAACAAGCGCTTTACTCCTCGCTGGATCCTCTGCCAGCCAATTTTCTCTCTCTGGGCTCCTTCCAGCTTGGCGCTCCATCCCCCAGCGCAGCGCAGGGCTGCAGCCAGCAATCAACAGATCCAGCTTGTTTAGGATGGTCACTAGTGCTGGCTCAGCCCAGCTCCCCCATCCTGCAAGGTGCCTTCTCCCTTCTTTACGTGTCCCTTGGGGGGGTGATGGCATCCTCTGCATGTCCTGCCTTGCTTCTGTCTTTCTGAAGGTCCTGGAAATGTTCAGCTCTCAGTGAGAACTGTGCCGTAACTCTCAAAAGCTGGAGTGTAAGCGCTTGAAGTGCTCTCAAAGGGAAGAACTGGCACCTTTAGCACCAGGAAATACAGTTGCATCCACTCGCACAAGCTAAGGATGCTTCAGTTGTTTTTCAAGAGGAGGGCCTGCAGAGGGAAGGGATCTTCTATTAGCTTTGTGACCGCAGTGAAAGTCTAGAGCTAATAAAGGAAATCAACTCTGCCGAGGTGGAGAGGAGCTAAGGAGAGGAAAATGAATGAGTAATCTAAACAGGACCATGAAAAATCCCCTGCTGCTCTTCAATAAAGCAGAGATTAGCAGGAGGATTTGCAGCCGTGCTGCAGGCTGGAACTCAGATCTGCCGCTGGTTTTCCACAGGCTTGGGTGAACTGCTTCATCTCATCCCATCCTCCTGTTTCACCGTCTGGGAAATGGAAACAGTCATGATTCCCCAGTAAAAGCTTAATTTAGTGGTGGCTATGAAGTGCTCTGAGATCTCCCAGAGCAGGGAGAAGCCATAGGGAGACAGGGTGCAGCACGCCGGGGCGGTGGGGAGCAGCAGGTACGATCTGTACTCCTTTCTGCAAGTGAACTCTTCCCTCAGATGCTTCCATCAGCCTCAGCTAATTGCTCATTTGATGTCACCAGGATCCTGGCACGGCAGCTCAGCCCCAGCTCCGTACCGCACCACGCAGGGAGGCGGTGGGGGCTGCGGCAGCTCCTGGCTCCCCCAGCCCTGTGCCCGCCACAGCGGGTGCACGAGGCTCCCAGCCCACCACGGCGGCAGTCCCTGCCCAAAACAGCTTCACGCCACGTGCTGAAGCTGACAGATTCCCTGTGAAGCAGGGGATCTTTATAAAGATGGTGAGATCAAGACCTCAAAGTAAAGGCGAAACGCATACAGGGCATATGACAGATAAATATGAGAGATGATGACCGGGGTCTCACCCCCAGCGGTGTTGGGGTGAACCCCCCCCTGCCTGCGTGTCCCAGGGCAGCTCCCTTCATCTCCCCAGGGATGGAAATCCGTCGGCCCCATCCTGGAGCCATGGCAGGGACTGGCTTTTGCTGGGCACGGGTACCACGAGGCAGCAAGCTTTCCCAAGCCCTCCTTAATAGAAATAATAAAGAGGGATTTGAACTGGCCAACAGAGATGGAACCAAAGCAATCCCAGTGGGAGCATATTTTTATAAGCCGGGGCTATAAGAGAAAGGGCAGGAAACCTGACACATCACAAATCACTCTCCTGTCACTTGCTGTAATCTAGAAATGCTCTATTAAAAATAAGAGCAGCCCCTGCTGCCGGCAGTGAGGCAGAATTGAGGCCACGCAGAAGGGCAGCTTGGGTTCAGGTCTGGCTGCCAGGTAGATGGAAGTTTCTAAGGCTGCTACGTCTTGCACTGCTCTGCTATGATTTATAAATATATAGAGTCACCCAGCTCAGCGACACCCATCACCCACAGTCAGCAGATGAACCTGGGGGGAGACGTCTCCCTCCTTCATGGCTGGCCAGGCTCAGCTCCGCTCCTCGGGCAGGAAAGGGCTCAGGACAGACCCCCGCATTTCCAGTTTGTCCCCAAAAATGCACTCCCCGGGTGAGGAGGTGACAGGCAACGTGCAGGGCTCCTGGGTCCCGCCTGCCTGTGGAGATCAAAGGACTCCTGTCCCTGGGCAGCAGGAGGGGGGTGAGGGGACCCCCCTAGTCCCTGGACCAGCCACGCAGGGCTCAGCACTGCCGGATAGCCCAGCTCGCTGCTCTGGCTGATGGCAGAGCATTGGGCATGCAAGGATAGCACATCTCCTCCTCCTCCTCCTCCTCCGGGTGTTTGCTCTTAATAAACCAGACCCGGTGCTAATGAGGTCGGGAAGTCACCTCCTCCCCCCTCAGCCACGGCTGTTATGAGCCCCCGTGGCACACTGCTGAAGTCAGAGCAGCAGAAAACATCAGCTAATGGTGATTTGCCTGAAAAATAAGTTTCTGGGGAAATGAGAGCTCTTTGCCAATTCAGGACAAAGTGAGGCAATAATTATGAGGGGGAGCAAGAAAAATTCAAGGGTGTCGAAGCACTTCAGGGCTTCCAAAAGGAACATTTTTTCTTGAGAAATGCAGATGTCCGTTTGCTTTGAGGTTTTCCAGGTGAGACCTTCAGCATCATTTTAACATTTTCCATTTTCAAACCCAGCTGCTCTAATCACGGAGGACAGAGTGGCTCAAGAGAAGGCAAAAAGTTCCCCAGAGAGGAGCAGGAGCCTCCTCCCTCCCCCCCGGCTCCATCAGGGTTTCCACCACCATGAGACCTATTTTCTCACCTCTCTCCCATGGCAGAACAAAACTCCCTGGACCTCTCCAGCTCAAAGCACTGGTCAAGAGATCTGGGGATCCCAGGCATCTCCTGGCCACGGAACAAGCCCAGGGCAGGGCTGGGAGAGGTGCCCCCACCCCAGAACCCTGCTGCACCATCCTCTGCAGCCAGTGCACACCAGCTTGCTCAAATAAAGCCCCATCTGTGCAGGTTATTTACAGGAGGATGTTTGCTCTGTTGCAGAAGCTGATTTGGTGATGAAAGCTTAAACAGGATGGAGAAGGGAGAACCGAGCAGGGTGTCCTAGAGATGGGACATGGCCCTGTGGGTCCTTCCTGGAGTCAGATCCCCACAGCAGCACCCCTCAGTCCCCAACTTCTTCAGCACCTCATCGGCACGGCCACAGAGGTTGGGATCCACAAAGAGCCACCAGTGCCGGGACAACCTGCCCTGCAGGTTATAGAAGACGCAAAATGACTTGTGCATACACAGAGTAAAAAAACCTTGTTGGTGACCAAAAGTCCAGGGAGTCCCATCAGAAAGAGCCCTGCGTGCTGTGAACAGCCTCCAGGTGAGCACAGCAACGCTGCTGGTGAGCTGGGGAAGAGCAGAGCAAGCAAAACCCTTTGCAGAAACAGTTTCCCAAAAAACAAGCACCTGCTCTCACCTTGTTGCCCAGCTGGGAAAGAAAAGCCCTGCTCAGGGGCTGGAGCATGCTACTGCACCCCAGGGTAGACCAGGAAACCACCCCGAGTCCCTTCAAGCACCGAGATAATCCCCAGGCCACCACATTCATTCTTTCCTTCACCGTTGGGGACAGATGAGGAGCCCAACCCTGGAGAAAAATGCCCAGATTTCCTCCCAGCCCTCCCAGGTCCCACGGGAGATGGCTGGGTTTTCCCCCGAGCCTCTAGGACATGCCCAGCAGGCATGGACTGCTGGACATCACCCCTTTGAACCTCCAAATGCCCCTTCCTGGCAATGAAGGAGCCTCCTGGACTGTGGTGGGAGGCGAAGCGTGGCTGAAGCAGACACACGCACTAGCTCATCCTGTCCCGACTCACCCCCATGGACTCACGCTCGCTCAGCTCCTTCTTCCTCAACACCCTGAAGGTGGCTCCTGGAGCTCTCCTCTTGCCCTGCCTCCAAAACATCAGTGGAGAAAGATCTCACCTCTTCAGAGCCAGCCCTCACCACCCTCTTCTGCCACAGGAGCCCAGAGCCGACCACCACGTGTCCGCTCCTCCCGTGGGTGAGGCTGAGGAGCCTGGGAGCATCAGCAGCTCAGAGAAGATGTTTTTCCTGCAGACGGATCAAGAGTAGGGAAAGGGCTGGGGGAGCAGGAAAACCTGCATCCCAGGCAGCAACGCTTGCCCAGTCGCTGGTTAGTGGCTCCGCAGGAAACACCTTCCCATGCTCACCTGGAAAGACATGTTCCTAGCAGGAGGTACACCCCTTGGTAGGTGCAACCTCCTCTTCACCACAGCTGGCGGAGGAGAAGAGGCTGCCAGCGAGTCCTTTGGCTCTCAAGATGCTTTTGCTCTCTGCTTTGCAGCACTGGGGTCTGTTACAGCCGTCTCTAGAGGTGAAAGGCCATTCTCACCCAGCACCAACACAGCCTGGGCTTGCTCCTGGGCAGCTCGGGTATCTGATTTTGAGTCCGCCTTCATGCCCCACAGTTTTATTTTAGACTGAAGCTGTGAAGTCACTTGTGAGGCTTTTGGATAAATGCTGCTCTCTGCCCCTTCCTGAGCTGCCCCAGGGCCAAGCAGTGTGTAACCAGAGGTCTGCAAGGACGCAGCATGCTCCAAGTCCAAGCTACGGCTGGGTAAAACCAGCAATATGGGTGGAAAACTGGTGGACCATGAAGCTGTTGGCTCTCAGTTGCTCTAAAGCTTGTTTGACACTTACGGCATGAATATAATCCTGGGGGTAAGTATCAGGGGGCTGAAGGAACTGGTGGGAAGCACCCCAGGATTTACTGTTAGGTGACGTGGACATCTCAGCCCTAGTGAACCTCCCAACAGGGCTGGCTGGAAGCACCCCAAGGGGCTGGGGACAGGAGAAAACTGGAGCAGGAGCTTGGGACAACATCGTACTCAAACAAGTCTTGTGTACTTTGTGGAGAACAACCCAAAGCTGCCTGTTGCAGTCGTGGCATATCTGCTGGGTGACAAGGAGTAGCCACCCAGGTCTGTCCCACCACGGAGCTCCTCTGTGGCCACCCTCCCAGTGCCAGGTCTCAGGGACAGGTCGTGGACGTGGCTGTTGTGCTTTGGGATGTGACACCCACGGACCCACACCTCTCCCCCTGACTCCCCAGGAGCGCAGGGCGCAGCAGAAGGCTCCCTTCTCTGGCAGGAGAAGGTTACTCACATTAAAAGCATGTGTCCATGCGTCATAAACCCAGACGCTGCTTCCTCCTCCCACCACCCTCACCACAGAGCTGGGCGGCTTCTCCAGTGCTCACCACAGTGCTCCAGCCATGCTGCTGGTGGCACCTTCCCCGTCACTCCCCTCCGAGGTGGTGGCTCCACCACATCCCCTCAGAGCATGGGCATGGGCTGGAGGAGACCTGCACAGACACGACAGGAGCAATCACATCCCCCAGGGGTCCAGCATGGCTCTCAGCTGGCCCCCAGCCTTACCCTTGTGACATGGCACATGTCACCCTTCCCCCTCCTGTGCCACCATGGTGCCAGATGCTCAGCGCACAGCAGCACAGCCCCACTGTCACAGCCACCGACTCCTAACCATCTTCCGAAGGCTGGTCTCGCTCCTCCCAGGTGTCGGGTACTTTCCATGTTCAGACTCTTCTTCAGATGCTGCTTCAAACAGCTTCTGGATGGCTGAATAAGGCCCGTACCGGCTGCCTTCCCACACCCCGTGTCCTGGTGCAGAGCCGTTGCTGCTCCAGGCTCAGGGAGGATGGAATATGAAGCAGAAAAATGCTGATTTTGCAAGGGCTCCACCAGCGCAGGAGCAGCAAAGCCGTGCCTGGGAGGGCTGCAGAGCAAACCAAGCCGCGCAGCATTTCTTGCCAGCCACAAGCGAAGGAAGGAGAGGAGGAGAACCAGGTGAAGCTAGGGACGAAGCACCATCTGCCGTGTGTCTTTGCAGGGATGCTAGCCAATTTTCCCAGCCCTGAAATGGAGATCTCTCGTTTGCAAATAGGCGATGGTGCCTGGTGGAACCAAAGAGCTGTAGGGTCAGGAGAAGACACTCCTCCATAGCTGTGAGTCAGCCTGTAGCGCTGCTGCGGACACCAAGCCCGTGAATCATGGGCTGCAGCTGGGTTGGAGATGACCACTAGGAACATCACTGTTATTTATAGCCAAGACACTGATATGGCCAGAAAGACCCCTGGGGCAGGGGCCACATGGTGCATTGCTGGCACATCGCATGCTGGGCACCTGCTGCTTTCGTGTTCTGGGTCCCCAGCCTGGATGGCCAACCTGGAGCTGGGTTCCTGGTGTGCTGCATGTGTCCCCTTCATCCCAGTGACACTCTCCACCCAACAACCAGTCTCTGTGCTAAAGCCAACATCACCGGTTGCCTAAATACAGCATTTCCCAAGGCTCTCCCCCATGGGTACCACCGCTGAAAAGCACTGTGTGAAAGAACCAACGCAGATTTTGCAGAGGCATTTCTTACGGAATTTATCTGTAATTCAAAAGGCACCAAGGAGACACAGGAACCCTTGCATGAAGCCTTTCCTCTGCCTGGAAGGTTTGGCTTCTCCGGCTTTGTCAGCCACACCTCACCTCGGTGGTTCAGAACTTTCCTCCCAACTCCACAGCCCTCAGGCTCATCCCCCAGCCCCCCTGCACCCTTACTCTGAGGCATTTGGGCTGTTCCTCACCGATGGTGGAGGAGCAGCTGTGAGCACAGCATGCAGAACCTCGAGGCCAGGAGCAAAGCTTGCCAAGAGATTTGAAGAAGGGCTGGTTATGAGTAGCTGCCCTTTGCTAGCTCGTTTGCCTCATGCCTCCCTTCCAACTGTGTGGTGCGCTCAGCCAAATACCATCAAAGGGTTATCCACATGCTGATCACCTTATTTGCCTTCAAAGCCAGAGTGAGATGTCTCTCCCCCGGGTGAGGTGGCGGCTGTTGTACCACCTTCAAAGCCAACAGAGGCTGTGTAAACTTGCTCCGAGCTCGCCTGGCTGCGGGAATTGGTTAGGACCTTTCAGAGAGAAGCGGCTGCTGCCTTCAAAGTGGAGTATGGGTTGATAAGTGGGGAGTGGAGAGAGACATTTTAGCTCCTACTGGGTAATTATCACCTACGGAAAGCTGAGGAGTTAGCTGGTGGGAGAGAAATTATAACCTAGCATAAACCCGATCTCTTTCCCAAATCCAGTCTGTTTAGTGCTCAGGAGTGTCTGGTCTGGTTCCAAGGCTCAGCTTCTGGAGGAGTTTGGAGAGGCCCCTGGAGAGACCTCCAACAGGGCTGCAAAGCAGAGACCGCATCCCTCTTGCGCAGGGGCGTCCAAAAACGGGTGATGCTTTGGGGCGAGAGGCTGAAGGGAAAGAAACGGCTTCGTTTAGGAGAACCAGTTGTGGTGAGATGAGAAGTGACTTAATTACAGTAAGTCCCTTTACAGCAAAACTGCCAGGTGCTAAAAGACTTTTTAATTTAGCAGAGAGAGGCAGATCAATGCCAAGCATCTGGAAGCTGAACCCAGTGAAAATCCAATTAAAAATCAGGCAATGCTACGAGTAGAGCAAGCTATGAAGTGATGGATTATTCATCCCAGGATGTCTTGAATTCAAAAGAGGGGGAATCTAATGGATCCTTCTAGCACTGTATCTGTTGATGATGAACACTCCTACCCACCTTCTGGGAGCATGCTCACTCCGCAGCAAAAGCGAGGCCAGGAGTTTGGCTCAATGCAAAGTTCTCATGCCTGTGGTGGAGGACGACCCACAAGTCCTACTAGGTAAGTTGCACTGTTCTATGCTTGGAGGCATTAATAACCCAGAACTAGCAGCCAACTCCATGGAAACCAACTGGTAGTCAGTGACAAGTTCTCCTGTTGCTATAGGAACAGGGCCCAAACAAATAAAAATTACCTATAATTTTTCCTCCCCAAAGTTCTCCCACATTACATTTCCATAGCAACTAATTAGCTCATTAGCGATCTGAACCAAGCCAGTGGACCGGTGCAAGTGCCCAGCTGCCATGGCTGGCTCTGTCCTCTCTGGCCGTTAGCTGAGGAGAGCCCTTGAGATAGTTGGTGCCGTGTTTAAGGGGAAAGGCTTGAGCAGGAGGAGCTGGGTATCTCAGGGTTGGATTTCCTCATGCCTTCCCCATGATACCTCTGATACAAATATCACTTGGCCCTTTCTATTTCTAGCTGTCACCTTACACTTGGATTTCTTGACCTCGTGTTTCCCTTTCCAGACTCCCCGTGTCTCCTCCAGACGGAGCACCGGTCTGGTTGACAGCTGCACGGCTTTGCAATGTTCTCTCATCCTTCCAGTCACGATATTCCGGTCTCTTGGCTTGTTGCTGTCTTCTGCACCAAGCTAACACACTTCACCTGCAGCGTCCTTGCAGGATGTCGCTGTTGAGACAGTCACGACACACAAAGGAATGTGCACAAAACCAAAAGGCCAAAAAGGCCGTTTATTGTTCTAACAAGCCTTTTTATATATTTCTTAAGAATAGGTGTCTACACACGATGGGTTCACTCACAGACCATCGGTTCATGATTAGACGGCCTTTTCTCTGCTAAGTCTTTGATACACTACTTCTACTTGCGCACTGGCAGTTCCTTATCTTGTTGGCTCAGCTCTTCTCAGGACTCTCCCAGGCTCTTTAAGGACACACCGGTATCTGTTCAAGGCTGATGTTAAGCTCGCATTCCGATCCCTCAGACCAGCCAAGGTTTCCCACAGCAGCAGTCCCTCTTTTCTCATTCACACTCCACACGTACATCCCTCCATCCTCCTCTGGCAGTATACTGTCATGGGTTTTGTCCATCTCCAAGCAATGTTGGAGTATTTTCCAGCCATTTCCACCTAAGTCCCACCAGTCTGAGCCCTGGGGAAGCCATTGCTCAGCTCCACTTGGCCAAACCAGTGCCAATCACACCGGTCTGAAGAGACCCACCTTGTCTAAAGTAGCAATGGATGCCGGTGTCACCTTCATGACCAAGGAAAGACTGTAGTTTCGCAGACGTAGGGCTAGAAGGATGCGTTGGATCACCCTCCTTTGATGTCAAGACATCCTGGCTAGAGCATGGCCATTCCCTGAGGCTGGTGGACACAATTGCACCCCGCGTACCACCCATTCGGCAGAGTTCAGGCTGAGCAGCCGGAGCCAGGATGGCACCAGCACATGGGTGCTGGACGTCCTGACTGAGCTCAGCAGCCACAGGAGATGACTGATGACAGAGAAATCAGGTGTAAAAACTCCATCGGGGAAATCAAAGGGTGTCAAAAAAATCCAACCCAGAAAGTGCCAGAATTGCTGTTGACAAGTGTTGGTGTAATTAACACAAACAAGTGCATCCAAGGAGATTAGATGCATTAAACCACAGTTGCATGCCCACAGAGAGGAGGTGCTGCCTTCAATTAGTGCCAGAAACTCTGGAAAACAGAGATCAAGTCTGACTTCCTTCACTGTAGTAGAAATCCGCTGAAATTCCCCAGAAATCCACTGACTTGCAGGAAAGTCACAGAGAAACAGAGCCCAGGTCTTCTTGGGCTTCTTTCCTATTATTTTAATATTTTGGCACTTCTCAAGGGCTAAGTTATAAAATAAGGTAAAAAGGAGGGAAAAACAATCAGCAATGAAAGGAAAGCAACTGAGAGTCTTTGAAACTAGCAATCTTGAGTCTTTTAGCCCAGAGCCTTAAATACAATGCGAGAACAAAACCAAAAAAACCCTGAAGAAGTCAGCTGAACTGAAGGAAGAACAGCTTTTCTCCCCTGAATTTGCCCAGCCTCCCTTTTTTCCCAGCCTTTCGGAAGGACAGACCTTCTCCTGGACAACCCAGGTCTGTGCTGAGCTATGGGAGGGGAGCCAGTGCCTCAGGGACTCGAAGCCCTGCAGAAATGCCAAGTTCCTTTCTCCCATTTCCTTTGGTTTTGCCGTTCCAGCATTTCTGGGAGTCTGGATTATTCACAGAGAGAACAGAATATTCCTCACTCCAGAAAGCCGTGTCTCCAGCCCTCCTTGGGAATCATGCAAAGCCACCATGCCTTCGCCTTTCCCTCCAGGATGATGATTCCTTCCCAAGAATAATGTAAGTTGGTGTCCTTTGGGACAACCTGAATGCTCAGGACCTGGAGGCTTCAGTTAAAATATTTTCTTGGGACTTCTGGGAGAGTTTGCTGGACTGAACGTTTCTCCTGAGCCCCTCGTATAAATTGTTGATACGGATGAGTCAGCGGAAACAAGATCTGAGTGCTGGTTTTATCAAAGGGAAGAAAAATTACCTTAATTGTTGTGGATTGGCTCTCACCAGATGGGAGGGAATCTGCTGCCTGTTGCGGAGACCACTGATACCATCTGGAAGCCTGCCCACCCTTTGCATCCTCAGCTCTCAACACCTCCTGCTTCCACCCCTGCTCCACAGGATCCCTTGGTCCAGCCCGCCCTCCGCACCAGGCTGCAGGGGTGCACCCCCACCCCGGCCCAGCTGGCAGGAACCGCCCTTCCCTCCACCCCCACGGCTGCCCACCCCCCAGGGCAGAGGTGGGAGCAGGAGCCAGGAGGGGACACGTCCCTGTCCCCCAGCACTCATGAACTCTGTTACATGAGCAGTCAGTGGCTGGAGCCCTCAATGGGAGGAATATGATGCTCATGTTGATGGTTTCTTCTTCCTCACTTCAGGGCCCACTGGGGGTCATTTTCAGATTTCACTAACATTTTTACACCTTGCATTCTCTCCACCCATCTGCAGCTCCACGTTAAATCTGAATTTGCTCTATGCCATGACATTTATGTACATTAGGTGCTATTTCTTTGTTCTCCTTGTCACCCCTAAAACCAGTTCTGCATCTCTTTCGCTGGCCACTGATGAGTTGTTTATAGCCATGGGGTCTCCACCGCTAATCCTGGGGTCTCAGGTCTCACCATCCCATGTCTGCGCTCCTCTACGCCACATCCCACATCTCTGCTTTCATACCAGGCCTATATTTGTCTATCCCACATCATTATGTTGAAGTAAAAAATATCTCATTCTACAAAGAACAACTGCTCGTTGCTGTTCTCTGTACAAAACTAGGGCTGTACCGTCCAAACAGAAGTAAAATAAATGAGCCATAGCTACCTGCTCAATTAGAAAACCTGCTGCTACATCGAAACCAAGTAAAACAAAGCTGCGGAAGGTCAAGAGAAGTTCAGACAAAGCAAGCCCCCCCAAGCCTCAGCCCCGAGGTCTTGCAAACTTGGTGCATGCAATGGCAACGCCATATCACAGGGCTACAGGTATCGGGGGTCGCATGGCGGAGGCCCGTCCTCTCACTCCATGTCCCCTGGGGCCAGCGGCACCGGCACCCTGTGGTGGGGGACGGATGTGTCTCCCCAATGGCTCATTGACAACATTGATCTCAGGGTGGAGGATTATTGTTTTCACCCCAAGGTGGGAGAAGAAGGGACCGCAGCTCCGCTCAGGATCTCCGATGCCTTCACCGTGGTGTCCGAGCCGCCGCCACTGCCCGGGATGGAGGACAGGCTGCCGGCTTGTTCTTCCCCGCCTGCTTCATTACCTCCAAAATTACACATATAATGAACGCCCAATTAAACGCTGCTGACAGAACGGCATCTGGAGCAGGGGGCAGCACGGCTCCGTGAGGAACATTCCCCCACCCCAGGGGCCACACTTCCAGTCCAATTCATGTAAATCACAGATGAATTCCCACAATTAATCGCTACCGTCCCCAGCTGCACACATGCTGGTGCAAGTGATAGCAGACAGGGAGAGCAAGCAGGGGAGGTGGAGAGCTGAACCACATCCATGCACAGGCACCAGCCAGATCAGGATGAGGCCAAGCTGGGTACCACACCTGCTGGAGCAGCAGCAGGGGATGCTGGAGCTGCTCCCCAACAGCCCCCAGCTGCAGCAAGATGGAGCCACCTCAGGGCTTTGCCAAGGAAATCGGCTTTTTTTTAACCAGAAACACCACAACCTGCCTGGTGAAGTCCCTACTGAGTCATGCAGAACATTCACCCAGCCCCAGAACGAAATCAGACCTCAGGGGGCATGGAGCCTGGCTGCCGTGTAGCTTCTCCGGTGTCTCATAAGGACCAAACAGCATCAGCACGGGCACACCAGCCCCCATCCCGCCTCCCTCCTCCACCAGCCCCATCTCCGTGTCACCCCTGGGAATCTGATTATCAGCAAGATCTGCCGCTGTCAGATGTGATCAAAACCGCAGTTCAATTAAATTGGATTGGATTGAAAGCTGAGAGTTTTGAGGAGACAGGCACATACACCCAGAGCAGTGTGCTGCTTCCCGGGGAGGCGGGCTGGGATCTGCAGGACGGTCACCCCTAGGGGAAGGAAAAGCCGGGATGTGGCTCCGGCCCCGGGATGAACTCCATCCCCTGGGGCCATGGGCCTTCACCAGTTCACACATCTGCCATCTGGAAGATCCCCGATAGAGTAAGGTGAGCTCAGCCTCCCAGAGATGCTTTTAATTCTTTCTCATCTTTTGAAATCAAATAAAATTCTGAAGGAGAAACTTTGTCATCTGAGCAATGGAAGGGGAAAAAAAAAACCCAAACACGCCTGGAGATGAAAGGGAATTGTAGATAGGTATTTCATCTCTTGCTCTTGTAACGAACGTGAAAACAAAATAAGAAGGAAACAAACAAAAAAAACCCAGACATGGTTAATGAGCTTTGCATTTAAATGTGGCACCAATGTCACCGTGCAGACTGTTCCTTCAAGGTCCCACATCCCTGCTCACACCAGGCGATGGGTGCGGGACAGCCCGTCGGAGCAAATATTGGATGAGATTAAATTTCACTAGTGTTTACTAAATAAAACATGCGTTTCGAGAAATCAAGAAAAAGTTTGTTAAATATTTTAGTACATCTGGTCTCCTCTTCCCTACCCATATACGGACTTACAAAATGCTTTGCATATTTATTTTAGCATGCACTAGATTTATTTAAAAATAGCATCACTAGCACTGGAAACAGCCCACTTGCTTTTCATCTAGATCTTTGCATTGAATCAATGAATCCAAAATTAAACAAGGTTGGGTGAACTAAATCTATACAAGGACCTATTTGCTGATCGATACAGAAATGGATGCCTGGGATCTCTTTACTGTGTGAAATATGAGGACTTGAGAGAGAAATTGCTTTTGTTATTATATTAAAAAAAAAATCAGATTTAATCTCTCCCTATAAAAAAGTTATTTATTGGAGAGATGCTTTGTCCTAAATAATTCATGCTGGTTGTATAGTACCCAGAAGAGAGAAGACTCCTGTCTTCCATTCCTAATGAGAGGGAAAAATACCTCAAATATTTTTCTTGGGTTCAGCTTCATCAGCGCAAGGAGGTGAAACTCTACTTTGCTTCTGGGTGTTCTCCTCCACCACTGCAGGGGAGCCGACTCCCCCAAAACATGAACAGAAGCCACAATGCTCTGCATACGGAGGGAGAAGAGCTTCAGACACGTCTGGAGGGCAAACTCAGACCACCAGTGAGAGGCACGTGGCTTCGGCAGTGAGGTTCAAGGGATGACGTTGATGACCGAGTGGCTAGAACCCATCCAACCATGGGAAGAAGGCTCTCCTGAAGAAGCCACCTCAATATGGCTGTAACACAAATTCAGCCTCCACAATCTGCGGCTGGATGTGTTCCTCCAAAACGGGGTGAAGGTGGAGCCGTCCTGGGCTGCACTGAGCGCTGGTCCCCCAAGGAAAGCAGAACTGGAAGAAGACCAAGAGAAAACCCAGGCCACCCCACATGGAGACATGGGCCACAAAGGTCCATGGAAATCTCTCTTGTCCCAAAAGAGGAACAGAGCTGGCGCTGAACACCACGGAATGGGGAGGGTGGGAGATGATTGGTCTTTTAGCTCGGTTTTGGCACAAAATTTGGGGCTGGCTTTGGGAACTGCCCTGCTCATGGGCTCAGCCAGGTCCCTTTCTCCTAAGCCTGCTGCAGAATTGATCCATCAAGGGCTGTACCTGCTCCACTTGGAATAAATCTGCATCTCATCCGCTTCCATGAATGAAAAATGCATGCACCGGTAAATTGGAGGTGAAATAGTACATCTGTTGTCAGATTCTTTTTTTTTTTTTTCCCTTCTTCCATGAGTTTCATTAAAGAGAGGCATATCATCTCTGATAAAGTTAACACCACCCGTTCACTAATTGTTCCTGACACTTCCCTGTTGCTTTGATGATGGATTGCTGCAGAAACACCAGCCCCAGGCAGGCAGGGAGGCATAAAGTCACCTCTTCGGGCTATTTCTGGAAGAAAACAACGAAGCTACAGAGCCAGTGCCAGGGAATGGCCCCAAGTTGCTGCAAGGCTGGGGACATGGGGGTGGCAGGGGTGACCTGTGAGGTGCCAACGCTGGATTCGTATCCTGCAGTGCTGGAACCGGCTCCCGACGTGCTTCCTCTGAATGAGCAAGTGCATGAATGAAAGGCAGAATGAGAAATAGCTGATGCTGGCTGGCCACATCACGGGTCCCAGGGGCAAACTGAGCTCAGGGGACACCCCCCACCCCAGCTTCCCTGATCACCTTCATCCCCCTGCACCTTTCAGCTGTTCTCCAGACCAGGAGTTGGGCAAACCCAGAATGACCGGTTTGGGGTATGGTGCGCTCTCCCTGGGGTGCTGGCACTCCGGCTGTTTGCATCCCTGCAGGAGGGGGCTTCATGGTGCGAGGGATGCGGAGGGACCCGGTCCTCAGCTCCCACTGACACCTCAGATGATTTCAGCCCTCCCACAGGCAAGGCAAGGGTGGCTGTAGCAGCCAGCTCCCCTCAGCATCACCTCCAGATGCCTGGAGAAGCCAGGTGGGACAGTGACAATGCCAGCGCCCCCCACCTCTGTGAGCCCCGTTCCAGTCCCCACGCTGTCCTCCATCCTGTCCCTGCGTGGCCAGCAATCAGGTTAGAGCTTGCAACACACCCAAGCATGCAGCAAAGAGGCAACAGCTGCTTCCCGCTGGCCCAGATCAAGGATTTTAATTAAGGAGAAGATTTTCGGGAATAAAGAGGAAGATCACTCCCAGAGCTGTAATTAAAGAAAGGCAGGGTAAGGCGGGACGACGAGAAAGGACGCATCCTGCTGCTGATGGGACTCAGCTCCAAAGGGCAGTACAAGGGGAGCAGAGACCGCCACCACAGCCCTGGCTCAGCCCCCTCCCCAAGGAGAGATATCTGCACCCACCTTTCAGTCCTCGCCAAGGTCCCCCAGACCTCCAGCAGGACCCACCCAACGCGGAGCCAGCAGGCGCCGCAGCCCACACCAAACCCAAACCCAGCATCCAGATCCGAGTCACAGCAAAGGTTTGCCGGGCAGACAAGGCAAGAGGGACCGCACGGCACGCAATGCTGGCCCTGGTTCACCCGCTCCGAGAGGCAAGGGGCCAAGCCAGAGCCAGGAGGCCACCGTGGCCTTTGGGAGGTGGGTGCCACCGCTGCCATCAGGACCCGCAGAGCACTTCTGGGCTTTTTGGAAGGTTCCTGAAAAGCAGCACAGTGGGTGCTCCAGGAGAAACACCATTTCAGGGTGGTGCTGCTGAGAGCAGTATCACCAGCCAGAACGGGTGGCCAAGGGCACTGGACCTCCTGCCCCACCTCCAGTGGGATAGGGTTGCCTGGCTGGGAAGACTCCAAGAGCCGGTTCCCGGTGCCTCTCCACCAGCTGCCGAGCCAGCACAGCCATGCCCCCCACCTGCTCTGCGCTGGTGCTGCAAACAGCCCATTTTCCCAAACACCAGGGGAACACCAGCCGCACACAAGCTAAATGCCTCCTGCCACCAGCAAGGGCCCGCAGGCACGGCTTCCATCACCCTGCAGGACCCTTCCAGCTCATTCAACAGCTTCTCATTGCCAGCACCGAACAGGACCTGTTGCAGGCGGTGATATACCGCAGGGCCTTTGCAGAGGGTCGAGACGACCTAGGAAATAATTAATTGCCTCACTGAGCTGGAGTGGTGATGCTCAGAGGAGCCACGCACGCAATACATGCTTCATGGCATTTGGGGCAGCTTTATACCCAAGCTGGAGCTTTTGTCTAAAACCTTGGAAATTTTTTTTATGAAATCTCAGCTTCCATAAGAAGAAAAGAGCGTGTCACTCTAGAAGAGATACAAGTGGCCCTGAGTGGGGAATGACACCGAGGAAAACACAGCTGGTATCAAGGTAACTGCTCTGGTTCATCAAGGTTCCCATCTCCTCCATGAAGTAAATCAGGTGCCAAAGTCACCATTGCTCGCCAGGCTTCTCTGCAGCCCTCTGCCCACGTGCCTGCAGCGCCCGCCGCTCTCGGCGTCTGGGAATAAACAGCCTGTTCCAGCATCGCTTGGTATTTCAGGAAAGGTTAACGCAGCATGTGAGGGGCCAGAGCCACCCCTCAGGGGGCTGGAGAGGCTCCAGGCAAACCTGCCAGAGGCCCGGGGCTCCCCGCAGGGCAGGCGACCTCCTCAGCCCCCCGAAGCGTTTGCTTCGAGCTTCGGTATTTTCAGGCTTTGTGCTACTCAGGCTTCCTTCTCCCACCCCCACGTTTCCCCACCAGCGTTCCCACCTCTGAAAGATCCACAGGAACGTCAAGCTGAGAGGGAAGCCACGAGGTCCACGTTGGCTGGGCAAACCGGGGGTTTTCCCCCGGCTTTGGGGCTCCTGCTGAAGGCAGCAGAAATCACCCCAGTTTGCCAGCACCCCCCCAAAGGGGACCTGCTGCTGGCTGGGTGTGGCTCCTGGGGGGGGGGGGGTGACGATGCTGGTCCCAGGGGGGGTGATGTGGGTCCCAGGGAGGGATGCAGCAGCAAAGCAGCTCCACATGGACTGGTCCCATGGCTCGCTCCAGAAACAGGCGCATCAGGGCTGGAGTTGCAAACCGGGCTGCTGGGACAGCCAGGAAAGGCTTGGAGATGCTTTATCCAAGCTGGTGGGGAAAGCAGAGTGGAGCTTAGAAACTCATATCCAGGGTGACCAGCTATCAGGGGAGAAAGGGAGGGCACCGGGGCACCCACGTACCCATGGTTCAACCAGAGTCTGAGCTCTCCTCGCCCCCCAAAAGCCACCTACCCTTCTGCTTGGGGAGGAGAGCTGGGAGGCAGCTGCAGCAGCTCGCCATGGGCAGCAAAGACCCTTCAGAGCCACCCCCCAGCTTTAAGTCCTCCCCTCCCTGGTGGGCTGTGCTAGCCCCTCCAGGTGCCAGCTGAAACCATTTTAAAGCCTCTGCCTGGGCCTGGGGAGGCTGATCCCTGTGACAGAGGTCTCATCGGAACCGGAGGTCTCATCGGAACCGGAGGTCTCATCGGAACTGGAGTTCTCATCGGTACCGGAGGTCTCATCGGTATTCTGCAGCTTCAGCTCGTTAGCACTGAGGTGCTACAAGAGTGGGAGTGTTGGAAGTTTCTGGGTGAGACAGCTATTAGGGGAGGATGGAACACATCTCTTCCAAACCAACGGCCTGCGTGAACTCTAATTTATGCTATCGATCTAGAAGGTGCCCACAGGCTACCTGAACCAAAAAAAAGCCCCAGACTAACTTGCCCTAGATACAGCCTCAGCTGCCTTCAGAAAAAGAAGAAAAATTAAGCAAAATAAATAACCCGCAGCCCCAGAAAACTGGCTGCATCATCCCCCCCCCCCCCCCCCCCCACTAACGCCATAAGCCAGCCCTCCCCCGCAAACGGCTCTTCAGGAACAGCGTGAGCTCCAGCTCCACAGCTCCCGGGGAGACCCACCAACCCAGTATGACCAGTACAAACACCCACGCTGTACTGGTGTGTGTGTGTGCATTTGGGGCTCTGCCCTCTTGGCGAGGCCGCTCAGCACAGGACAGGGGAGCTGGTGGCCCGGGGGAGGGCGGGGCGGGGTGGCCCGGGGGTCCCAGGTCCTCGCCCTGTCGGATGCGCTGAGTGTTCCGTCCTCTGCAGGCAGCGCTGTCGTCCCCCCCCGGCTGGGCACTGCCTGCTGGCACCTGGTGACAGAGCCAGGGAAGCCACCGGGCGTGATAACCTCTTTTTACCTGAGTATGTGACAAATGGCGCGCGTGTGTGTGTGTGACCCATGGTTTGTCCTAGGGAAGGAGCTGGAAGTGATGGATTTTCCACTTCTCCCAAGTTCTTCCCTCGGAGGCACGGACGCCTTGTTAATGGGTCTCGGTGCAGCTATTAAGCCGCTAATTGAAACGGAGCGCGCTGCAGCCGGGCTCGGGGGGGGCGGGGGGCTCCGGGGGGCCCTGCCCGCCCACCCACCCCCAGGCTTGGCATCGCCACCCAGTGCCCGGCCCCTGCGGGACCCGGTGTCCCCCGACCCTGCCGGGCGGGTGGACAAGGGAAATACCTGGGGAGGGAGCCGTGACCCCCCTCCCCGCCCCACTGCGGGGGAGACAGCCGTGTCCCCCCCCCAAACCACCACCACCCGCTAAACCTGCGGCTCTGCCGCCCGTGGACACGATGCCCCGGCGGTGCCCCCCCCCGACTGTAATCCGGGACACGCAGCCCCCAGGGGCGGCTGGAGGGAGCTGGGGGGTTGGGGGGCGCGGGGAGGGGCCGAACCCCGCCGGGACCCGCCGCTGGCGGAGGCGCCTCCCCCGGGGCCGGCCCCGGGCGCTGCCTCCCCCTCGCGGCCGCGGGAGCCCCTGCCGGCCCCGGGACCCCCCATACCGTCCCCGCCCCTCCCCCCCGGCATCCCCTGGGATCCCCCTGCCCCCTGGGCCCAGTGAGCACCCCACTGCCCACCCCCGCCGCCCCCGGGGGGAACCCCTGCCCCCTGCCCCCCCAGCTGCCCCCCTGCCGTCCGACACCAAGCAGCCAACCCCCAGCCGGGGAAGCAGGGCCCTCGGTACCCCCCCCCCCCCCAGCACCCCGGGGGTCCGGCTCGGGACCAGCATTGCCCCGCGGTGCGGCAGGACCCCCCAGGGCTGCCACCCCTCACCCCGGCACACTCGGGGGCCTGAACACAGAGACGAGAGGGGTGACAAGAAGCGGGTTTGAAGGTGAATTTTATTGGGAACGCCGGGGTTTCACGGGAGCAGACCCCTCTCACAAGCACAAGGCGAGGGGGGCTTCGGAGGGGAGTCAGAATCCACGTCCGCCTTAAAGCCAAGCTGCCCCCCACCCCCCCCCCGGGCTGCCGGACCCCCACCAGTGCAGAGGGACACAGCGGGACAAGCGTGGGATGCAGACAGGGACAGGTAAGACACGCATGGCACGAAGCGGAGCAGATGGCACGCGGAGGTGGCGTGTTGGCCTCGTCAGCAAAGCCTTGCTTCATCCACGGGCGCCCAGGCCCACCCCAGTGGCATCTCCCCAGCGTCTGAAAGGGCAGATGCTCCCTTTCCCCAAAATTCAGGAATTGGGACTTTCTCCAGGAGGAAAAATGCAGGGAGAGGGGAAAAAAAAATAAAATAAAATAAAAAAAATCACCGTTCCCCAAAGCACCAAAAAAAAAAAAAAAGGGTGAGATAAAGGGGAAAGTGGTCAAAACAGGGACAGAAGGGAAAAAACCCAAAAGCTCAACGTCAAAACAAAAAACAAGCCAAAGTAACCATAAAGAAAAAAAAAATAGAAATACAATTGTACATCTCAGCGGCAAAGCTGTCAAACCAAGCGGGGAGGGGCACGGGTGCTGCCGGAGAGGGTCGGGTGGTTTGCAGGGTGGGAATGAGGAGGGGGACGTGGAGAACATCAATCGCTTATTTTCCATAAAGAGGTGGGGTGCGGAGTTGAAGCCAAGCTGAAGAGGGATTGTCCTGCTCCACCTGGCCGGTTCTCTCGGCATTTTGTTGACTCGGGGAAGGGGATTGGAGCAGTGAGGAGGGAAAGGCCCTGCTGCACGGCGCCCCAGCACAGGGGGCATCAAGGGCTGAAAATCATTTACCCTGAAGCAGCTCGCAGGAACAGAATCACAGAACATCTCAAGTTGGAAGGGCCCTGGGGAGGCTCCTCGGTGTGTCCCCCCCCCGGCTCGGGTGGTGGTGCCAAGCAGCCCCGTTCCCAGGCAGAGGGTCCCCAGCACCGCTCCAAACCGCGGGCTGCAAAAGCAGGGGGTAATGAATTTCAGGGACATCATCCTTCCTTGGGTGCGGGACCCTGAACGCTGGAAACGCACCCTGAAACCCAGACCTCCAGGGCATGAGTTTCAGGAAAGACATTTTTATAAGATTCAATTAAAAAATAGATGCTTTTTTTTTTTTTTTTGTAAAAAAGGTCATAGGCCAGGGTGTCTTCTAGTGACCCCTTCCCCACCACCCTAAATTTAGCCAGAAAAAAGCTAGCCCTTTTACCAAATCTGCTGGCCACATAGACATTCACACATTCATCGATTTAAAAATATATAATATATATGTATTGCGCACACACATACACACACACAAATATATATTAGAAAAGGAAAAAAAAAATCCCTCTGAAAACTCAGTTGATTAAAAAATCCCAACAAAATCCACAGCCGGTGCGTTTATCCCGTGATCATGTACAGTAGAAGACAGAAATCCCTTTTGCTCCCGTAGCTCCTGGCACAAGTGCTCAGGCTGGGAGCGTGAGGAAACACATCAGGTTTTCACAGTGGATTTGTTAGCGGAGAAGGAACTGCTCCTCCCTCCTCCCACACAGAAGGGCTTTAATTTATAGCAAGTTAGATTAAAACTAGGAAACATGTTACAAAGTCCATTATATATAGACATAAAATGTACAACTGTCAGCAGCCCCCGTGCGAGTCGCTGGGGTTTCGATCTCGGCTGACACCTCGGCGGGCAGCTGGAGGGTTGGAAGGCGGTTTGGGACACGAGGGTGCGAGCACGGCCTCCGAAACGAACGGGTGTCACAGTGCGAGGTCTTACACGAGCTCCAGGTTGGAAGGAAGATGGAGCAACGTCTTCTCCCGGAGGCAGGGAAGGCGGAGGCAGGGGCTGCGAAAGGCATTAGATGCCAGGAGAGGGGACGCGACCTCCCAGCCCAGGGCTGGAGGGGAGAGGGGCAGCGCCGGGGACCTGCTTGTCTCTCAGCCACCTTGCACCCGCGAGGGGAAGGAAGCGCTACGTGCCGGATGAAATCCCATGGGGAAAGCGTCAAGGTGGGCTCACTGAAAAAAATGCCTTTTTTCCCCCCCTTTTCAAGGGAGCGGTGCATTGATTGAGGGAAGGGGACACCCAGTCTGGTGCTGCCTCAGAAATCATTAAGATGACGAGCCAGGCATTAGAGCAGCCTCTGGTGTGAAGAGCAGCACGCCCAGGGAGCCCCACAGCCCCCTGAAAAGCTGCACAGGCTCCTGGGGGCAGAGAGCCAGGCACAAAGGGAAGGTGAGTGAGACCAGAGCCTGGGAAAGGGGCTTGGGGCAGGCAGGGGAGGAGAGTGGGGCAAGTGCAGCAGCATTTTTTCTCTCTGCCTACGCCAGGCAGCAAAGAAACACAAACCCCCTTGTGCCATGCACCAGGCTGCTGGGGAGGGGAGATGCCCTCTGGCACCCTCTGCCCTGGCCCAGCTCAGTGCCTGGGCACGGTCCCCTCCCCGGGAGGGATACGCTGGCGTGAGCAGGGAACTCCTGAGCCTTCGGTCTCCGTGGCTTAGTTGGAAAGGTGTTGGCTTCAAAAGGCTCATCGTGGGGGATTTCACTTACAGGGCAAAGAGAAAAGAGGTTGTGAGGCTGGAGGTGCCCACAGGTTGGGGAAGTGCGATTTGTGCAAACCACCATTAACCGGAGTCCTCATTCGCTCTTCTGCGGGGAAGCCATGATGGAGGGGACTGCGTGAAGCCGTGAGGTTTGAGTTAGGAGTCTTCCCCGAGGATCTCTGTCACGAAGGAGGCCATGTCAGTCTCTTTGGTGTCGTGCAAGGTAAAGAAAGGGTGTTCCTGCCAACAAGACCGAAGACAACATTAGCTGACACACAAGGACAGATAAGCCCAAGAGCAGCCCCTGGGGGATGTCACACAGCTGGCGAGGTGGCCACCACCCTCCTCCCCAGGCTCCCAGGAGACCATCCTTCAGCTTAACTAACATTTTCAGGTTTGCTGTTTCCAGGTTTAACCCAGCGGGACGGCCACCCTTGGCAGCTGTACCCCCTCATCTGAGCTCTGAACGCACCACCAGCAGGACAAAGGGAGGAAACACCCCGACCTTAACACCCATGAAATCAACACACGCCTCCACCTTAGAGACACTACACCCATCCCGCTCCGTGCCTGAAAAATCACCCACATGCCCTGTTGTCCCATTTCCCAAAGACCTGCTGGACCACTCATTTGACTTCCAAAATGTGGCAGGATAAACCCCAGTAGAAATGGCTCCACACTTACCATAAGTTCTAAATAGTTCATTCGTTCAGCAGGGTTCTTCCTTAAGCTGCAAGAAAAAAAAACAGGGAGAGAAAGGCTGTAGGTTCTTTTTCTTTTGCTGTATGTGGTCTGTCACAGGGGATAGCCCCTGCCCAACCAACAGGACATCCCTCTCGTGGCAGCACCCATCCTTGGCCAAGCAGGTTTGAACCACCAGCAAAGTGCCCAGGCAGGTAACTGGGAAAGGACAACTCAGTGTTTTGCCACAAAAAGCAAAAGCCAAGCAGCTCATTGCAGCCCATCCTGCGCCGACCAGAACACATGGGGAGGAGAGGAGATGGTTTCCCACCACCTGGAGCGGGAGCCTTGCCTTGGTGGGCTCCTCTGCCCAGCAGCTCCAAGCAGCACACAGAGGACAGAGGAACCCTCCGAGGCGAGCAGCTACCCACAAAACCACAAATCAGCTTTCACCCAGAGGCACTCAGATGCTGCCAGGGGTTTGTTCTCGTTTCATCGCCGCTTTGCCAGAAACCACCGAAATTTCAGCAGCGGCAACAGCAAAAGGGGAAGAGAAACCTCTGCGCCTTCCAGCCAGCCCGGGTGAGTCAGGCCAAGAGCAAAACCAGTTTGGGCAGCGCTTCCTGCCATGGCCAAGCACTAGCCTCAGTACGGAGAGGTGGGGAGAAACAGGCTCCCGAAGGATGACAAATGCAGGCCCAGGCTTTGCCCCGACCCCCATGGATCAGGGCTCCCCTTTAGTCAGGCTGGGAGAAGCCACCAGTCCTTGCTGGAGACTCACCACTGTGCCGTGAAGTCCACAAACTCCTTGGAGAAGCGATCGGCAGGCAGCTGGGGTGAGGGCTCCTCCACCACTTGCTTGAGCTGTTGGAAGGGGGTCCCCCAGGACTCGTACGGGAAGCGAAGAATGGCCAGTTCGATCTGAGGATGGAGACGCGCTGACGTGAGACACTGGGACGAGAACGACCCTACACAGCCTGCTACCTCAGCCAGCTCAGGTTCAAAATGAAAAACCTCTTTCCTTACAAACCATTTTCAATTTGGGTCATACTGCTTTTTTTCTTTCCCTGTATATTTAAAAAAAAAAAAAAAAAAAAAAAAAAAAACAAAAAAAAAAAGACCCATAGGCCAAAAATACTTCCTTTTGAGGCTGGCTCAGCATATTAATGCATTTACAGGAAGCCACCAAAGATATGTAAAATGGGATTATTTAAAAAGATAATAACAGCACACCGTTTCTGCACTGGCTTCCAAAGTGCTTTGCTCACCATAAGGAAGAATCTGGGCCTCAGGCTAGTACTGTGTGAGCTAGTCACACAAAAAAAAATCCACAAACCCAAGAAAAACCAAGTGCTAGAACATCACTTATGAAGATCTTTGCTAAAACCACCTCAGTTACTGGGTCCTTCCCACAAGTCACCTCTGCTCCATCACCCATTCCAACAGGAAAAAGCCTGTCACAGCTCTCGGGCAGCCCCCTCATGCTGAGGGTCAGCTCCCACCTCGAAATGGGCAACAGAACCTCCGGACCTGCCTGGTGGGATGGGACGGGAGGAATAAAAAACCTGGAAGACAGAGCCAGATGCCCCTGCCTGCCTGTGGCTCAGGTCCGGGATGCTCAGCTCCTGCTGCCAGGAAACTGAATGAAGCCACCAGCCCAGAAAGGCCAGATCAGCCCTGCAGCTCCATGGCCCTAAAACTGGCTGGTCCAAAATCAATTAAAACAACACTACGACACAGGAAGCCAGCCCAGGAGAAAGACATTAGAGGGAATCAGGTCGGGGCTCTGTTCAGCTGCAGGCTGGCAGGCTTTCAGCAAGGTCCCCTCTCCCATCCAGCTTTGGAAAGGTTCAGACATTTCACCATTCATGCCGTCTCCCATCCCACAGCTTCCTGCACCTCGGGAGGAAAGCCGGAGCTGATTACATTTCCAGCCAGCCAGCCCAGCACCGGGACACAAAGGAGAGGGGCTCGGGTTTGGCACTGCGAACAAAACCAGCTGGGGAAGAAGGAATATTTGCCAAGAGATCTGCGTGGTGTGCACAAACGCAGGGATGCGGCACCCAAAACAAAGGCCGCGTCTAACAGGGCGCAAGAAGAATTCCTGAAAATAATCTACCCGGAGAGAGACAGTCTCCTGGAAAGCGAGAGACATGTTCCCAGGCGGCACCCCCTTCGAGCCAACAGCTGGGATTTCCTTTGTCCTCTGGCGCCAGAAGATTGCAGCTGCTTTCTGCAAGATCCATTTCTTGCAGGAGGTAGATAAACCATCCTGAGCAGCTGTGATTTTGGAACTGAAAGTATTTCCCCTTCCTGTTGGCTGCTCTGAGCTACCCTGCAGGCAGGACTTGCTGCAAACCGTGCACAGCACCCCTCGCTGCAGCAGGGCAGGTTAACTCACCCCAATACTCCTGCACGGTTTTGCTAATGGGGAGGGGAGGGGGTGCATGCAGGAAGGCTGTGACCCAGCTGCAGCAAACCCTGCTCCACTGACTACCTCTCCAGCCAGTTCATGGGGAACTGGAGAGCAATTAAAAGCCAGACTCTAGGATGCCCTGCTAAGGCCACTGTCATCCAGATATCGGTGACTGGAGCTATTTGGAGCTGGCATCGTACACAAGTAGCTCTGTGAAACCAAGCAGAGGGGTACAAAGGAACCACGTGGGAATAACAGGCCTTTATGTATCCCCCCAGGATCCATCAGGAACACACAAGAAGGTAAAGAAGGGGAAGAAGATGGATTATCCCCTGGCAAGCTCGCCAGCCAACTTGGCAAGAGCCACAGCAGCCGCGGCAACGCTGGCTGCACACCCTGGCTCACAGCTACCTGCCCTAGGGCGAGGACCCCTGTGTGCACAGGGCAGTGCCTCCACCCCACGCCCTGGGTAATTCATCTCGTGGCCTGAGCTATCACACTCAGAATCCAGCCCCATTTGGTGGGCATCCACCCAGGGATGAAGCCACCAGCTGCCACAGCTCACTGCCAGCACAGACCCCATCCCAACCCCAGGGCTGCAGGGTGCCAGTCACAGCCCTTGGTGTTACCATTGTGATCCCCAGGCTCCAGACATCCGACTTCACATTGTAGCCTTTCTGGTTCAGCTCAGGGTTTATTCTTTCCGGCTGTAAAAGCAAAATGGAAGATATTACAACGCTAGTTCGTTTTCCCAGTGCAAACCCCACAGAGCAAATCTCAGGCTCCTAACCCCAGGTTGGGTGTATTCCTCATGCTCATGTCCCCACAGAGGCAAGGTCTGAGGTTAAATCTAGCACAGGTGAAAGCCACGTCTTGCTCCACACAACTCACACAAACTCTCCCCTCCAGCTCCTGAGTGAAACTTGTACTATGCCTGCAGCACAATCCCTGCCCTGGGAGCACAAGCTACCCACACAGATGCCACAGATGGCAAGGGGAAATTCATACTGACTTGAGGATGAATTGAAATGATCCTGCCAAGCAAAGCCTCAGCGTTTTCGAGCCAACAAGGAGCAGCCCTTCCAACCACCGCAACCAGCACCAGCCAGTCTTTTACCCCTCTGCAAATGGAAAGTGGTGGAGGAAGAATCTGCTGCAGGATTAACACACACAGCAGGGCTTACAGGGAGCCTAATCCCATCCTTGGAGGACTCTGTTGAGTCAGAAAGTCCAGAGCACTCTGAAGTGGTTTCTGTCTCAGGGAAGACGTGAACCAAGACTGATTTCTAAGCAGCAGCTTCTTTGAGTCAAGGCTGAAGGCTGCCAGCTCCAGTCCCACACAAGCACTTACAGCCATGTACGGTTTGCAGCCAGCATCCATGGTCTTCGCAACAGAGTCCACCAAGTAGCCGCTGATCCCGAAGTCGCACATTTTTACATGTCCCTCCTTGTTGATCAGCACATTGGAAGGTTTCACGTCTAAGAGAGAGAACAGGAGAGGGCAGACTGAGCCTTTGCAGAGGTATCACAGAGCCCGAGACAAGAGGGACAACTCCCTGCTGACCTGGGAGGGGACCAGGCAGGCCCTAACACAGGGGTAGGGAGACAAAGCCCCCACCACTCTTATTTCAATAGAAGTTGTTCACAGATAAAACTATAACCGTGCCCTCTGGGCAGAACAGGCTTCCTCTCTAACAAAGCAGGTTGAAAGGTTAAAATAAAACATTGAGGAGTTAACACCCAGCTCCTTAGGAGAGATTTATGCGCCCAATACAGCCTTAAAAGCCCACCTCTACCCAGTTCTCAGGAGAGCTTGTCTCATGTCCATCATGATCTGTCCACAGCTACACAAGCAACTATACCAGAATGAAGAGCAAGACCTGAGTGTTACAATTCCCATCTGTGACTTGATAAGGTCTCCTTCAGCCCTCGTCTTGGCAGAACTACCCAGCCAGGAAGGCTTGGGGATTTTGTCCCCAAGAGCTGCCTTTGAGGCACCTCTGCATCCAGAGACAGAGATGCCCATAAAAATACGGGTAGTGAGGAATCCAGTTATTATAGCCAACCCTTCACCTGGAGAGGAGGAAGAGACCAACGTCATGCCAGCAGACGCGTTAGGGATACATCTCAGGAACAGGCCTTGGGCATCTACATCTGTCCACCATGGTCCCAAGTACCATTAGACCCCATTGTAGGCATCCCAGAGGGATACACCTCCTGGAAAGGAGTTCTCCCATAATTTATGTCAAGGCTAGATCTCCAGCAACATCATGCTAACCCCATCCAGTACCTACCTCTATGGATTACGGAGAGTTTACTGTGCAGATGCTCCAGAGCTCGTACAATCTGGGGACAGAGCAAAAGAATACCCGTCAGCCACACACAGCACCAGCCTTCCACTGCAAACACTGCATGTTTCCACATGCTGCAGGCCTCAACAGAGACCTCCAACAGGCTATGAGGATGCACAAAACCACATAAGAACCCAAGAGGCACTCACAGACACTGCCATTTTCCCCAAAATGTCTTCAGGGATGGTTTTCTTCTTCTCCAGTACTTTCTTGTAGAATTTATCTAGGGAGGTGTCCATCAGCTCCATGCAGATCCACACATCGCCCTGCGGATGGAGAGAAAGCAGTTGAGAGGAAATTCCCTGGAAATCCCCAGGAGCTGCAGGAAGGGGTGCGGATGGATGGACAAATGGACACTGCCCCTTCCACACAGGGCAAGCCAAAGTCCTTGCCACACAGCCACTGTTGGCCACACCGCCAGCACACAGGCTCTGCACTAGGTAGCGATGCACACAGATCTCCAGGTACCACCAGAACTACCTGTGATGGCCTCCCTTCGAGGGTCTACCCCGAAGTCAGTCCAGGCCATGGGCAATGTGCTTGGGCATCTGCCACAGAAGTGCGGAACAGGACCTGGCCAGCACTGCCTGACAGAGGCAAGCCTTTGACTTAAGTCACGGCAGCACCTCAAACCGCCCAGCTGAGCTGAAGGCAGCAGAGGTGGTTTGGGACAGTTTAGTGCCTCCAGTGCAATCGCGCAGGCCCTGGGTGCTGTGCAGCCCACCAGCCTTCCACTGGCTCAGTACCTCACGGAAGAGGGCTCCGTAGAAGGTGACTGTGTAGAAGCAGTCAACTGTCCTCATGGAGATGTCCAAGTCCATCAGTAGCCTCTTCTGCTCCTGAGTGTTCACAGTTGCTCGAATCCTCTGAGGCAAACAGGAAAGAAGAGGGGTTTGATGTAGGTGGGATAACACCATTATCCCTCAGCCTGACCCAGACCTGTGGTTCTGAGGCCACAGCAAGCACTTCATGCTTATTTTCCAGCCAGTAGCACCAGGAGATGCCCAGATGCCCTCTTCCAGGCAGCACCTGAATGAAGGACAAACGCTTGGCAAGCCCTGCAGCGGAAGCAGGATCAGACCAGCAGCCTGGACAGGCACTCTAACATCCAGACCTTGTACTATCTAACTGCAGGCACCAAGCCTGGATTTCAAAGCCTGCTGATTAACCCCACAGTGCCCAACCACCATCAGCACAAACCCTTCAACAGCCAAGCCACAGCAGGAATACCGGAGGCTGCCGAACGGAGACAAGCCTGTCCCCATTTTGCTGCAACCAGTGGAGCTCAGCAGAATTTCTCCACCCCCCTGGAACTGCACATCCTGATCTCCATCCCCCTCAGCCAGCAGCTGCCCTCACCTTCACGGCCATGATGGTACCGCTCTGCGCGTGCCGGACTTTCTCCACCACGCCATAGGCCCCACGGCCCAGCTCTGAAATTGCCACCAGGTCATCAGCTTCCACCTCAAAGTTCTTTAGGGAGAGAGATAAAAAAAAAAAATAATCAGATACAAGCACGCTTAACAAGGACATCAGCAGAGGTCCGACGCTTGCAGCTCGCTCATGCAGAGCATTTCCAAGCAATGGTACCTACAGGATTCCACCGGCTCCTGTATGTACCAGAGGCACCACGCTTGGAGGAGATGGGTATAGTCTTGCTCTGTTGAACCAAAGCCCAAACCCTCTCATCCCTACTCGCCAGGGCTCATTTAGTTCCCCCTGTAGAGCTAGAGATCAGGACTTTCATCCTTTAAGCCAGGGCACACTGCCACTGGAAAGGGTACCAAAGGTTGATGCCTCTGCCTGCCCGGGATTACCCACAACAGGGTATTTCTGCTGTTGCTGAGCTACTTGCAGGATTTTAACAGCTCCCGTGCCAATACGGGGAGCCTCTGCCACAGCTCCAAATCCCCATGCACAGCCAGGGATCCCCCACCTCACCCTGCACCCAGGAAATCATCAGTCACAAACATACCTACGTGTCTAATAACACCTCTGCCTGTGCAAAGCCTCCCAGGTGAACCCAGCAACTCAATTCCCTGTTATTAGGGAGTTCAAACGGATTTTACCTACTTTTGATACTTTCTCCCACCATCAGAAAGCAGCCAGCAAGGTAAAATGTAAGTTAGCACCAATGAAAGAGCTCAGGTGAGTGCAACTATGCAAGTCTCACTTCAAACTGGACAAAAACCCATGGCCAGTGCTCAGACAAGTGAGTGCCCCATGCAGCAGGGAGCACAACCCACACACAAGTTTCCCTAAAGACGCGTTACCCTGTCATTGCCTGCTCTGCTGGGCCGGGCACAAACTGAGTGAGTGAGACACAGGCTATTTTTGGATGCTGTGTTCACCGCTCCTAATAAGTCACAGGCCTTCTTTTAGCCAGGCTTTATCCAACCTCCAGTTTTCCTCCGGTCTCAGGGAACTAAAATAATACCAGGATGCCAAATTACCCCAGTAGCCACAAAGGCAGTGAGGGTGGGAAACGCGCAAGGCGCAGTGCCGGATACCGTGCCTGCGAGCGACGCCCAGAGCGGACAGGAAACAGCCTCTGGCATTAAGGAGCCAAGCTAGGCGATGTGGCTGCTGGGCTCCTGGCCAGCAAGCTCCCCTCGGCGCTGGCCACAGCATGGCGAGCAGCGACCAGCTCCGCCGGACCTTGCCGCCAGCCCCGGCTCCGTTTATTCAAGCCAGATGTGCCTGGCAGGCGGCCGAGGCGGGGAGCGAGGGAGGTCTGCGCTTGAGCTCAGCACTGAGCTATGTGCTGCCCAGCACAGGAAGGTGCCGGCCCTTTCCTGGGCAGGACACTGGATCCAGAAATGAGGACAGCAGGGCTAAGGGGGACATGTCTGACCCCCCACCCTGCCGCCCCGGGCAGCTGGCAGAGGAGCAGTGCAGGCTCACAGCTCCTGCGGGGGCCTCCAGGAAGGATCTGGTGGTGCTTTTCAGGACACGTGTTCTGCAGTCGTTCCAGGTTATTGTTGGGTGGGTTTTTTTTTCCTGGCATTTACCCTAAGGCTTCCCCAGAAGCTGGCAGTTCCCAGCACACGCCAGGAACCAGCAGTGCCCTGCCCAGCAACAAGAGGCGATGCACCGACAAAGCCAGCGCTCCCCTCCCCTGGCAATGGGATGCACGGCATCGCCTGCATGGATCCGATGGACATGAGGTCATCGTCCACCCCCGTGGCTTAAAGCTGGCCTCATGCCCAAGCCCTCTTCCTCCATGATGCCACTCCAAAACACCTGGACCAGACCCCTCCTGCAAACACCGGAGCAGGCAAGGAAGCGAGTCTACAGAGCTTCCCCCAAGCACTACCCTTGCACACACCGTGCCCAGGCTGTGACAGAGAGCATCTCTCCCCAGGCTATTAATAACACACAACACGATGGCCAGAAAATGGCGCAGGCAGCAGGATTATTCCCTGGACCCAGCCAAAGCTTCCCCTCCTCTCCCCTAACTCTAAAACCTTGCACACCAAGGGGCCCAGATCCCACCAGCCAAGCTACCTCCCAGCCTGGAAGGTAAGCAGCTAGATATAGGGCTGATCCAACACATGGTATTTTTAGCTCGCTTGCCAACAGCCTTCTGCAGCCCCAGGAGAGCCCGTAACAAGAGAATGAAATGAAAGAGACACAGTGGCTATTTCTAGCAGTGTTTTTCATCAGGTCACTAGGAAAGGCTTTGGAGAGCTGGAGAGAAGCTTTGTGCCCAGCTTCTCCTGGGCCATGGGCAGCAACAGAGCCCTGCAGAGAGTCAGGACAAAGGGGACTTTGGAGCAGCCAGAGAGCGTGGTGAGGCCACACTGATTTAGGGCAGATGGGCTGGGTCCATCCCTTCAGACCGAGGTGGCTGGTGGGGCTGTCAAGGGACCACTGTGACCTCCCACTATGGACAAAACCAAACACCTAGCCTTTGATGCCACCCACCTGCCTTGCAAGTGCACGGGCTCAGAGACACCTTGCAGGCAGGGTGACATGTTCAGCTCCCCAACAGTCACTGCCCTAAATACACACAGATGCTCCATTGCTTCACGGGGAAAACGTCCTGCTGTGGGATGTTTCATCCCTGCAGAGATGCATCCCATGAGGCGGCACAGGAGGACACTGTCCTTCTCACAGGGTGCTACGAGATCCCAAGATCTGATCTAACAGGTTGTCAGGCATGATCCATAAAGCTCTCCATGCATGGGGCAAACAAAATTGGAAGCAAGCAAAAAAGAAAACACATTGACACGTACTTTATCTCCAATGGTAATGAACGCTCTGGAGTCCAAGTTCCTCGGGGGCCTGCAAGAAAAGAGAAGAGTCAGGAGAAAGCCCAGCTCCATTAACCCCCTTGGCCAGAGCCAGGTTTCATGTTCCTTCAAGCACTTTCAGCCGCTGCTTTCCACCATGCCTTGTTGTCGTGGGTTCAAACCAGCCCCCTCCAAACACCCACAAATGCTTTCATCGTGCCAGTGACACCTCAACCCCACACCCACCAGGCAGTCGCTGCAGGCAGGCAGCAAGAATCCCAGACAGCCAGATAGGTGAGACATGCATCAATCCAACAGGCTACGAAACCATCCCTGCTCAGGAGATGAGCCCAGGGAACCGAGACCGACAGGATGACATGTTTCTGTGGCAGAGCAGCTCAGCTGTCATGTTTTGACAGGCAGGTGTTGTAACAGGACAGCCACGTAGCCTGAAACACACACACCGAGGGAACTACAGGTAATTCCTCCCCCGTGAGTCATTTGTGTACACTCGCAGGCCTGTTTCAGGCAGCGTGGCAGGCAGAGCAGGCAGCACTTCAGTGTCACGCTTTGCACAACACTGTGCAGGCTCAAGTCTTCCTTTATGGCTTTTTTCCTCCTCGCTGCCCGTTTCCCATTACGGGCAGCACGGTACTTTTAGAACCAGCATGAGCGTTTTGTCCCTCATGCCTCACTTCTCTGTTCTCCCCATCCCCTAGGACCATCTAAGAGCGGAGACTGCCCAACTGGTTTAACCTCTCAATTCCCATCAGAGCCACACAGCAACCTCCAGCTTCAAGGAAGTACTTCAGGCTCACAGAAAAGTATTTGCACTGCACAAATATTTGCACTGGAGCCTGAAAAGCACAGAGAAAAAGAGTTGACTCTGGGCATGCAAACACCCCACAAACTCTGGCGTGATGCCTTCTCTAGGGGAAATTCAAACACCGATAGGGGAGACGCAGATGCAGCTGTGGGAGGAGGAGACGGCTGTTGCATGCAGGGCTCTGCATGTGCATGCTGGCTGCACAGCATTAACGGGGGAGTTCCCCCAGCTCCTCCTCTAGCAGATCTGCCCTCTCTACCTGGGAGTTTTGGTAGTGGTACTTCCCCTTCAGAGATTTCACTGCTCTCTGGAACAGGTTTCTGGAGCAAGCAAGGCTCAGCAGTGGAGATGCAGCCCGAAGTGTTTTGGAAGAGCACCACGGAAGCGGAATTTTAGCCATCTGCTCTTTGTCAAACTAAGCGCCGCTACCCTGGGCTCTGCCCTGCAGCAGCCACATGAAGCAAACAGGGCAGAGAGAAATTCCAATGCCCTGAGACCCTGCTGGGCGCAGGCCCTCAGCACCAAGCAACACAACCTAAGATGCCTGCATCCTCCTCGCACCAAGGTCAGGAGCTGCAAACAACTCAAACTGGCCCTGACACACAGGTCAGGGGAAGGATGCCCAGTCACGCAAAGCATCCCCCAACCCTCGCTCCCCTGCTCCCACCATGGTCCAGCTGCCACCACCCCTTCTCTTCCCTCGCACTAAAACAAAAAAACCTTCCACTTCTCTTCCCTTGGGCAGATTTGCTCTCTCCACCATGTCTTTGCCCTTTGGCATCAGCACAGCCATGGCAGAAAGACCAAAGTCTCCCACCAGTCTCTAAGCCTTTGCCTTTCAGCCAAAAATCAAACAAATAAAAAAAGGTATCTCCCAGAAAGCCACGCACTGTGCATGGAATTGCACACACGTGCGTGCAGACACTTCTCATCACCGACATGCCAGAGCTTAAGAAAAAAATTAACTATGCTGATTCTGTGAAGTCTCCCCTCGAGACAGCGCTGAATCCAGCTCCGGAGAAGTACCGGTTGGCTTTAAGCAGCAAAGATGCTTACGTTGTGTTGGCAACGGGCTGTTTGATGGGGACACATGTTATCCTCAGGTCCCGTTTCTTCTTGCTTTTCACTGGAAGAGAAGATGCACAGGTTAGGGTTACAACCGGCATTTTTACTTTTCTTCCTTCAAGCATTCTCTTGCCTGCAGTCGTCACATAAGGGAGGCAGGGCCTGGATCCCCTACACTATGCAGCTATGACAAGATGCCAAGAAGGTTACAGTGCTCACGACCATTTGCCCAAAATTTCAGGCAAGAGCCAGAAGCACAAGTTGGCCTCAATGCCCGTCAAGCACTTCCATGCAGAAATACCCAGGGGTGCTCCAGCAGAGACCATTTCCCAAGTCTCACAGCCAAGCACTGCCCTGCAGTGCTCCTCAGACACCCCAAAAGTGCTCTTCACCCTTCACGGCCATTAACAGTCCCCTCTCTTTGGGGATTTTCATTACTGACATTCAGGAGATGGGTTAAAGCTGCGAATTCCGCTGGGCACTTACCCGGTTTGTGCGGCTCCAAGGATCCTTTGGAATCTGAAAGAGAGACAGGAGACCCCAGGTCAGCCTTCAGGCTCCAGAGGAGCCGGGTACAGCCCCGTACCCCTCGGTCCCACGCAAGGGCTGCCAGAGCTCAGCCCAGCAAAGCCTGGCCTGGTCCCCGTTTCTCCAGCCACAAGAGGTCCCCACGCCATTAGTGATGCACAGGGCTCCCAGCCTGGCTGCTCCTTGCCCCCCAGCCCCCAGCCAGGCCCTCTCGGGAAGAGCCAGACTCAGGTGGGATCTGGCATGGAAGACGACGGCCATCAGACCTCAAGCAAAACCAGGGAGTTCGTCCCAGCAGGAGAGGACACCCCGCAGGCGGCGAAGGGAAAGCAGGGCAACCCCAGCCAAGAGCTGGCTACCAGAGCCAGCGGTGAGCTGGCCAGAGCCCGACTTGTGGCCACTGAGACCCCACCGGCACGGCGCAATCCCATCAGGAGCGCCTGGCAAGGTGATGCTTTCTTCCCGCTCCTCTCCGACTCCAAGAAGCACTGAGATAACACAATGCGCTGCTGCAGAGGGAAACCAGGCAGGTCAAACGCGGGGGATAACCAGCACGGGGGCGGGGGGCAGCAATGGGCAGAGGACACCTGCGCAGGGCTGAGGGTCGGCAATCTGCAGTGCCGTGGACCCCAGGCTGCTCACCTGGGAAGGTAAAGAGACCACAAGGGTCTGGGGTGGGGGCTGAAGTGACCCAGCTGAGTGCATCAGAGCCCTGATCTCTCCCAGGGGGGACAAGGGGGCAGCTGCACTTTGCAGCCAAAGGCGCTTCTGGCCGCACAGACCAGGGAGATGCATCGGAAAGCACAAAGAGCAAGGTGTGCTGCAGGCACCGGGCTGGAAGCGGATGGCTCGGCATGGCCTTGGATAGCCCTTCAAAACAGCTCCTACCTGGAGGAACAGGCGTGCAGACAAAGTCCAGCATTCCAAAGGCTGCCGGGGAAGGGAGGGGGAGAGGCGAAGGAGCTGGGATTTTGCAGCAAGAGACGCAGCACCATGCGAGACCTCCCGCAGCAGCAGTGAGACAGAAGGATGATACAACTCCAGCATGTTCCCAGAACAGACAGCCCCTGTCCCCATCCCTGTCCCCTACCAGCCCCAGACGCCTCAGCTAAGACGTGTGCCTGAATCCCACTTTTCCACTCCTGTCCTTCCCCCAGTGCAAACCTCACTGAGGCTGCAGGTAAAAGCTGGTCTGCAAAATACTGCAAACGTCCTAACTGCGGGACCAGCAGCATCCCTCCAGGCTGAGGGAATCAGCGCCGATCAGTCCATACCCCCATTTTATCTGCCACCTTTCCTGCACCAAAGCCAGCCCATAAGGTCTGAGACCAGCGCAGTTCCCATCAGCTACAGCAGGAATGTGAAATTCCAGCTCAATGAAACCAGCCAGCGAGCAATACCACCCCAAACCCATCCCACTTGGCTGGAAACCACCGCTGGAGACCTGACCATGTCACGGCAATCCTGCCTTTAATTCATGAGACTGCAAAGTTTCCCCTCCCCATCACCCACCCAGCAGAGCTGCAAAGGGGACTATCGATAGCCCAGCATGCCCACTGACGGCACTGCAAAACACCTGGTTAGGCAACAACGAGAGCAAATGCCAAATGGAGCCAAAGAAAAGGTGCCATCCATGGGTTCAGAACTGCCTCCCCTCCCCTCACACAGCGTCTCGTGGCTCAGCGTGGGAGGCTGACCACAAAACCTAAAAACCGGGGTCCCCAGAGTCCTTCTGCATCCAGGCAGGTTGGGGAGCTCACTGTGAGCACACATTCCATTCCATCCCATCCCAGGGGATGGATGTAGCTCGCTGCTGACCAGGAGCCTCGCACCGAGCATTTTTCCCCCATGACCTGCTCTGAAACACAGTGGTTTGCATGCAGCCCCCACGGGCAGCTATCAGCCAGACCTCTACACCAAGCCCTGAAATGCCCCCCATCCCATTCCAGCTGGTATTTTGCTTCATCTGTTTGCTCTCCCTCTCCCCAATTGCCATAGTAACTCCGCACAGCCGACACAAAGCGCCTTCTGTGCCGGGGTGACTCACGCAGCAGGAGCGGGGTCCGCAGGCTGCTGGAGCCAGGCGTCCCGCAGGCTGGCGGCCGCCCTTCCTCAGCCCTGGCTGCAAGAGCGAGGCCACAGGGAGCCGGCAGCACCCAGCCTGGGGTCAGGAATCAATGGGGCACCTTGTTCAGTGGAGCCCAAGGAGCAGGCGAGGGGGCTGGCAAGCTTGGGTTAGCGGGGCAGCATCGGGGAGGGTCCCAGTGAAAGCCCCCTGCACCGTACAGGAGTCATTTAACACCTCTACGCATTGGCCATCCCCCACCAACGCTGCTACAGCAGGGGTCCTACACGCCAGCCCACCTCCCTGTACCCCCAAAACTGCTGCCTTTGAACTTCCCAACATTGTACCACCAGGGTCAGCGACCAGCCCCTTCCCACCCCGTCTTGCCGAGCCCCAAAAAGCACTTCCCACCTCCAACATGAAAAAGCACTGATTAAACCGGCAGTATTCTGCCACCACTCCCAGGCTCCGGGTGGGCCACCTACATCAGTGGAAAACTCAGCTCAGCCCACGCCTGCAGGAATAAAATCACCCACGACGCTGCCCTGCAGCCGGGGGAGCTGAGGCAGAGATCAGATTCGCTGTTCCAGCTCTCCCCAAATTTGCCACGAGCTTTCCAGCAGCCCACAGGCTGGCCCCAGCTCCTGCTGCGGGGAGGAGCGGGCAGGCACCCCAGCCTCCTGAGCACAGCCGGGGGGGAAGAAAAAAAATTTTACAAAGGAAAATAAAGAAAAAATATAAAAAAGGAAAAAGAAATAAAGAAAAATGAAAAAAGAAAAGATGATGAGCAGCCCTGCCCTGAAGCTCTGCACAGCCTGCAGGCAGAGCCCCGATGCAGGAGCTGGGGGCCCAGCAGAGCCCCCCATTATTGCACAGCCCAGCAATCGCCCCCCAAGCTCCCCAGGGCTGCGGGGCTGCCTGCTGCAAGCCCCAGAGCTAGATGCATCACCCCCCGGGGGGGTGACCTTGTTGCCAAGCCTCTACAGCCCCCCCGGGAAAGCCCAGGCAGTTTCAGGGTGAATGAGGCTGGAGGAAGGACTGGGGGCAGGGGAGAAAAAAAAGAAAAAAAAAAAGGGGGGGGTAGAGAGGCAGTGGGATGGGCATGACAAGACCTTGCAATTTAAGCCCGGGGGCACTCTGGGGGGGCAGCGCTCGCCTACAGCCCCCACAGGCAGCTGCTCTCAGCTCCTTCCCAGCGCAGGCCTGGGCACTGTCCCTGCTCCACGCCTGGGACTCAGCACCATCTCTCCCACATTTGGGATCCCGGTAGGGCCAGTGCAGGAAGAATTGCTGGAACACGAAGCATAGTTTATGTCACCTGGAAATACTCCAGCGTCCCAGGGCACTGGGCTCTTGCGGGAGGTGTGCCTGCAAGCACAGAGCAACACAGCTGCCCTCGGGAGATCCCTCCGTGGGGGGCACAAAGGCAGCAGCGGGACAAGGCAATGTGGGGTCACATCCCGGTTACCCCTGCCAGCCCCGAGCGGGCAGGACGGCTGGGCACTGCCGCTGTGGCACCCTGGGCAGCAGAAGGGGCTGCCAGCTGCGGGGACACATGGCACAGCGCCTTGCACCCGGGCAGGGGAAAATTAGCTGACAGAAGTTCCTGGTGAGGACAAGATTGTAACCCACGTGACGCCACAGGCACGTAACTGCATCCTTCATGCTAAGAAAGGAACCATTTCCTCCTAAAGAAAAAAAAAAAAGCTAGATTTTTTTTTTCTCATGCTATAACCTCCACCAGCTAAGAACTGCCACAGACATTTCCTGGAACTGCTTAATTCAACACCAAATCCCTGTCCTGCTGCCACCAACTTCAGTCCTATAGAGCTGCACCTCTCCCCGGGAGGTGTATCCTTCCCACTCTGCTGGCGTGGGTGGAGAGAAACGAACAGGACAATCTAAAGAACTGTAAATAAAACTTTGCCTGAGCCGACCTTTGAAATTAAACCTCTCCGCTGCCTCCCCAGGGCTCTGGTTCCAGCCCCAGGTGAAGTCCCAGGGGCAGCTGCGGCACAGGAGGCTGCTCCGAGAGCCGCACCGCTTCATTAGGGCTGGGGAAAATGTTTCGGATGCATCCCACTTCTCCTCGATGTGAGAAGAGTCTAATGCCATGGATGGGGCAGAAGGCTGGAGGGTGGATCCCAGCCCTGCTGCAACAGCGCTGGAACAAAAAAGCATCAAGGGGGAGGGGGGAAATAAATTAGAGGCAGGGTGCAAAGCAGAGAGGGGAATTTGGTTGCTTTGGTCATGAGAGCCAGCTCCTCACAGGCACACTTTGTGCTATTTTCCACTGCTGAGAGTGGAAAAAGCTATCTGTGGAAGTGGAAAAAGGGCTCTCAACCTGCCGAGAGCCATCACTCATCAGCCCGCTGAGGTCCCGCTGCAGAGAGGGGCTCCTGCGGGTCACTGCCGCCCCGTGCTCATCACTTCTGCAAAAAAAAAGCGAGCGAGGAGGAGGAAAAAAACACGCTTCAGAAAAAGCCCCTTGCAGCCCCAAACCAACCTGTCTGCACTGAATCAGAGCTCCTGCCTGCCGTGGGCACCCGCCTTCCTAATGCAACAGGCTTTTTAGCAGGGGACGACCACGCAAGAGCTGCTGGAAAACCCTGCATCCCAGGAATGCAACCAAAACCGGAGCCAGGAGCTAGCTTTACCAAATATTTTCCTTTAGCCACGCTAGTTTGTTTTTTTTTTTGTTACAATTAAGATGCCAGTATCTCAACCCCACATAAAACATGCCAGTTTCCAGGTTTAAAAATAGATCCCCAGCTGCAAATATGACCCCCAGCACAAGCAAGAAGAAGTAAAACCGCATGGATTGACCCAAAAAAGTTACACAGCCCCTTTTAGCACCAAAACCAGCCCTTTGCTCTCCCCCACCCCACCACGTGTTTTGGAAATTGCAACATCTACCTTGCTTCTTGTCCATGGTTTCCCAGAAATGAAGAACAGCGCCGGCACGCCTGGCAGAAGAGAGGGATGGGGGCGGACTGGAAGAGGGAGGGGAAAAAAAAAAATCCTGCAGGATCCAGCACACAGCTCTTCTTGCAAGCCCCAGTGATTATTTTCAGTGGGAATGCATGGCCCAAAGCGCTTGCCAGCTTCACGCAGCTCTGCTCGCCCAGTGGCCCCAGCTCCCGGGGGTCCGCGAGACTGGGAGCAGCGACGAAGGCGAGCGGGGGGAGAGAGGGAAGGTAGTGCCGTGTTCGCTCATCGGCAGCTGCCGAGGTTGGCCGGTCTCAGCTCTGATTACCCTTGAAAGCTCAACAGTTGTAAAAACTGCAGCAGCGAAATAGCAGGTGACGTCAACAGGAAACTAGGGGGGAGCCAGCTCCAGCGCCGGGAGCCATTGAGGCACTGGGCTGCTACAGTGCATCCCGGTGGGACGCGTTTTCTTCCGACAAATTAAACCATCCAAAGCCAGCCTGCAGGCAGAGAGGCTGAGCCCACTCCTGCCTCCTCCACCCCCCTTCCCCAGGCACCCCACCGGAGCGAGCCTGGCGCGGGGTCCTGCCAGCACCCAGCATCAGCTGGCCAGTGCAGAGACAAGCCCACGTTCACAGGCTCGGGCACAGAGGGGGTGCCAGGATAGAAAGAGGTCACACGCTTCTTGGTGCTGCAGGTGACACGCTAATTGCTTTGCCACTAACAACTATTACCACAACAAATAGTAGAAATATTGTTCCATGACAATACCGGCACAGAGCTTAGCAGCTATTCCAGGGTGACAACCGAGACGGCATCTCTGGTGGCAAAATATAAATCGCTGCATGGATGTGGCTGGTAAATAGCAAGGGAGAGAGGTGAAGGCGTGGAAAAAACCCTATCATTAATTTCTCTGCAAACACATGCAAGAAAAGCTACGGCAAAGTGTTGCTGCTCTTCCCCTGTCCCTCCAAACCGGCCCGGCAGAAGCCAGCATGACATTCCTGATCAAAGCCAGCCTCAGCTTTGACAGGCTGCAGCTTTGTTTTTGATTTCCCTGTCAGCCTAGAGGGGAGATACTGTGCCAGCTTCTTTACCTTAAACTAATTATAGAAAATATGCCTCCAGTTTGCTCCTGAGCTATTCCCCAAGTTGAAGGCTGTGCTGGGCCATACACATTTGCAGGCAGAAAAGTCAGAGGTCAAGGTAAATGCACATACCAACATAATGAGTGACTAATTTTAAATAGTGTTTATATAAGCCCCAGAAGGACTGCGGAAGATATTTTCTCAGGCACATTTCCATTCCCAGGGTATAGTTTCAGGCACAGATCATCAGCACATAAAGGATGCTGACGCAGGAGCTGCTATCACGGATGGCACCAAGAGCGACCAGCACGTGTCCCCGGCACTCCTGGAGAGAACGATGCTGCATTGTCCTCCTGTCATTAACTCTCTGGTTTGATGGCTAATTCCCTGACCCAGACATATGATGCTCCAAGGATCTTTACAGACAGCCAGAAAGTCAGCGCTGCTTTGGAGCAGAAAGTCCTGCACCCAGCAGGTGGGATGGGAAACACGATTTCCTTTGAATCAGTCCTGTTGGGTTTCAGTGCCTGGGGACCAAGGGCGGTATAAAGCAGAGCTTCCCAACATCTCAAAGAGCATCTTAAAAAATAAAACAAACAAACAAAAGAAGAAAAAAACCAAACCAACCCAAGCATCCTTTCAAGTCTCACTGTTGGCAGCTCTTTCTAAAGTTTGCCGATGCAGTAGAAATTGTCTGGCCTTGAAAGACGCACACCGTTTGCCACTAATCATCAGGCTTTTACACGCTACAGGTAATCCCGAAGGAACAAAAGGCATCGGGTGTTGCACCAGAGTTAAGAAAACCTCCCCACGTCTCAGTGCCGGGACGTCACCCTGCGACAGGGGAGGGAAACAGGGGCAAAGCCAAGGCACTTGCTGCAGGTGCAGGTACACCGGGGGCCAGGGACAAGGATGGCTCCCACCTCTCCCCACAGCCTCCTGCCGGTGGGGTGGGCTGGCTTGAATACGTGGAAGAGCACAGCAGTGAGCTCAAGCGGTGCCCTACCGATGCGGGGGTCCCTCTCCCCACCCCTCCCCTGCCAACAGGCAGCATCTCCCGAGGGCGCTTTGGTTAAGGCTGGGTCCCCAGCGCAGCCGGGGGGACTGGGGAAGAGCCGCTTTGCCGTGAGTGGAAAAAGGGGAACGTCCCATTTAGGGTCGGCCAGGAGTTATTTTATAGGCGTGTGTTGGAGAGTTAGAAAAAAATTAATGGCTTCACTTGCCCCGAAAGAAGAGCTGCTGCCTAACCAAGGGGAAAGGGTGACTTTCACGGGATACCCCTTCCCCTCTGAGCAGAGAAAAGCCCGTGCCCCAGCTGGCCATGCTGTCCCAGCACCACGCTGCCTGATGCCCACTGCACCTCAGCACCCGGCCGGGAATTGCAGCAGCTTCCCTGGCCAAGGCTGCCCCAAGTCCGGGATGCACTTGCCTTTCCACGAGGTGCACATCCTATGGGAGAGCCCCACGTGCCTGAGGACATGCAGCCTGGAAACTCTGCTGCAGCTCTGTTTTTTAAACAAAGCCTTTGAACAAATCCAATCGGAAAGGGAACAGGGTCATCCTTCTCATCCCCTCGGATGGCGCTTGGGGACGATCAACCACCAATACTGCGCAGGGCTCATCTCCAGCAGTGCAGGATGTCACCCCAATGGTGCCACCAGGACTGGGCAGGAGGGAGACTGATGCAAGAGAGAAGGGTGCAACCTCCTGGTACCCAGCGAGGGATCTGGGAGGCCGATGTCCCCGCTGCCACCTCCGGGGCTCCCACCCACACCCAGCCTCCGTGCACCAGCCAGATAACACCGCACGGCCGGCTCTGCCAGCAGCTCCAGGAGGATGTCACCGCCCAGTTACATTCCAGTTGTATTTTTAGGTTACCTGCATAACCCCGAGGGCTGGAAAAAACGTTTGATTTTGTGTTTTGTTCCCAGGTGGCAGCTTGCTATCCAGCCCTGCGACGATGGAGCACGCAGGCTCCCCTCCGAGCAACCACATGTAAGCAGAGACCAGGCTTGCTTTACGAAGCTGAAAAGCGCCAGCTAGCTGGTATTTGCGCTATGCCGTTATAGGACAAGCTACGTACATGCCAAGAGTTGTGCTGCTTTGCACCACAGCTTGTGCAAAACCCTGGTGCAAAGGTGGTTACGGGCAGAGAGGCACCTCTTCGGAGCAGGCGCCGCGGGGCGGGCAGAGCGCTCACTGGGAGTGATGCCACAGGGCTGCACGCTCCTCCTTTGCATCCATTGCTCCAGCTGGATTTTCTCCCCCAAAAAGCAGCAGCAAGAGGCTGTACCTCCTCAAAGCTCATCTGCACAATGCCAACGTGGACCCACCAAGGGTAGGCTGGGGTGAGGGGGTGGGATAATGCTTGGGATGGGCAATTAACGCAACCCACAGCTCATCAGGAACCACGAAGCTGGGCAGCACACGAGCCTGGCCAGCCTGCAGGGTGCACGGCCAGTGTGAAACCTTTGGCCACCAGCCATCTCGTGGGACCAGCACGGGCTGGAGACACTGGCGTGCAGCCATGAGACAAAGATCTGGAAGCAATCCCAGCCCCAACACCTTACTTGTCAGCAGAAGGCAAAGGAGACAGTGCTTAGAGAAAAGCAGAGAGCATGCTAACATAAAAAAAACAAACTCAGAGAAAAAGGAAGAGGCAGAGGCACTGTCACTTGTACCTATCTCCCTGGCAGGGGTACCCAGCCCTCCCCACAGTGACGCTCCTCCCTTTGATTTCTCATCCCATAGGTGAAGCCATGAAAAAACATCTGTTTGGAATTGATGTGACCGGCTGTTGACAGTTTCCTGATGGGAGAGAAAACTCAAACTCTTTTTGGAATAGATCAGCTTGACAGGAGGCACGAGGTCAGGTAGTGGGATAGGAAAAGAGTCATTTGACTTTTTGTCAGCTGTAACTCAACTCCAGAGTCAACACACTTTTTCTATCCAAATTGGCACAATTCAAGTACTTCCAGGTGCCCCCAAAACTCTGTAAACTCAGCAAGAGAGCAAAGTATTCCCCCTCTGCTTCTAATGCAATGCCTTAAATAAAAAATATTAGCTTTCTACCACCCTCCCTCCAATTTATTTTGGGTAGGGATAGAATTATTTCATCTCTGCAAACGATGTAAGACCACAGGCACCTGCTCTGAAAATGAAATTTATGGAGCAGGGTAGGGGGGAAATCCAAGGAAGGCCTCGATGTCCACAGCCACCTGCTTTGGGAGAGGGGCAGAAACAAGAGACCAACCCAGGTGCTTCCCTGGCCCAGAGGCTTCAGGCAGGACTTTCCTGAAACCAGCATCTGCGCTGAGGAACAGGGCAGGCAGCTGGCTCAGATGGCTCGCAGTGACGTTACCCTCCAGGACCTGGAGTGCTTTCCCTCTCCTGGGATGTCCCAGCGATGCCATCACAGCTCGGGCAGCCAAAGCCTGTGCACCTTCAGAAGAAAACCTCTGATCTCCAGCAGTGACCTGGCATTGCATCTCCAGGGTGGAGGAGCGGGGTAAGCCTTCAATCATTTCTTCCAAAGCTCAGTGCCCCTCCAGCAGCTCAAAGAAAGAAGCAGGCAAGCACTGTGGTACACCGTCCTACGGCTCCTGCTGTCCCACACCAATTCTTTGCTCTTTTTGGTGTATCTTCAGTGCCACCCCTCTTCCCTGCCTCTCACCCTCTCCCCTCCCCACTCCAGGGAACCAGCAAAAGACACAAATGCGAAGGGCTTATCGTGCCAGAGAGCTGGCGCAAAGCAGACACAGCCAGTTCAAGTCCACGGTTTGTCCAGTGAGGTTTTCCAAGAGAGAAATCCACCCCCATCACAAGGTGAAGGGGGAACCAGGATGTTTCCCAAAGCTCGGATGAGGCAAAGAAAAACCACAGGCTGAGAGCAGCCAGGGTATACAGAGACTGTCCAATTCCCCTCAGGCCAGCACTCAGCCCTATCTCCACAAAAAGCCTGTTACCACACTCAAACCTCAGCACCCAGCTGAAAAGCGTCAGTCTTAACCGCTAATGATGCTCCCAAGTCAAGAGAGGTGGCAGGTGACCCGTTTGGTCCCCATAACCTGCTTGCAACAGGGCTGGGAGTAAGGGCTGATGTAGCCAGGGGAAAGCTGGCTCCTGAGAGCCCTAGGAGGGCTCAGGGCAGCAAGCCGGACCCGCAGCCCCCTTTCCTGGCATTAGCCACGCCACCCCTCTGAGCAACGCTGCACCCCTCCTGCCCTCCCACCGCTGCTCCTCTGCCCCAGAGGACAGGCTACATCCACACTCCCAGAACGAGTCCCGCATCCAGCTGGTCCATGAGATCAGCTCCTGCTGCTCACTGGTTTAGGAAGTTAAAGATATATAGATATACATATACACACCTTATAAAGACAGGTAAGTAAAAGAGCACAACGTACTTGCTAAGCTCCACGTTTTGCAGAAATCACCTGCAAACATTTCTCCTTTGTTCCTCCAAACTCCCTGCTGCAAAGCTCAGAAATCTGCACCCCCCATTATAGGCTGGACCACCAGCACGCTGAAAGCCCCGCTGCCCAGTACCACCCTGCACCGCCCCCTCCTCCCTGTGGGCTCTTATCTGAGGCTGCACCAGCTCTGCATGGGGAAAACACGTATTTTGTGGCAGATTTGTCCAGTACCCACAGGGCAGCTTTGATTCATGCCTGCGAAAGGCAGAGGCTCCACAGGCAACGTGCCCGCAGCTCACCACCATGGTCCCACACAGCCACCAGTAAGAAGGGCACAGCCTCACTCCACTGGTCCCTTTGGGTGGGCTTTTTCCCCACCCCCTTTCTTCACTCCTCACCTACCTCTCTCAAGTCCACCTATTGCACTGCAATTTTGCAATGTTCAGGGGAAGTGAGCACTGCAGGCTTTTCCTGGTAAAGCCGGATTAAAGAGCTGTCACTCCATCCCAGGAAGCCAGAGGTGTCTGCAGACGGGCCAGTCCCAATGCATCTGGCTCACGTCCCAGTTCAAGAGCTTGCAGGCTGTGACTCAGTGCAGTTCAGCCTGCAGCTTCTCGTAGGGCACGCTCAGGGCTTCTAAGAACCGTTTCCATTTAAATAAGAAGTAATGCATTTTTTACAACCCCCTCTACCCCTGAAGAGTGAGCCTCACATCAGCATTTTGGGGAAAGGAGCAGTGCTCTGCAGGGCAGCACATGAAACGGCAAGGAGAGGAGCCGGAAAGAGACATGTGAAATGTCAAACCTGTTTGAGATAAAGGGAAACACACGCTGGCTCCCTTCCCCGAGATGGTTACAAGCAGTTTCCCTCGCTGAGCTGCAACTGTAAAACCCCATGGGGAAATCTGCAATTACCGAACGTGAAATTCTTTGTGGGTCCAAAATTAAGGGTAAACTCTTGCAGCAACCTGGAATGTACACAAAGAAATCACACGAACGGGAGAGATGCTGGAGGAAAAGCCAAGTTGTTTTCTAGCACCTGAGCAAAGCACACACAGAGCTGATAAGAGTTTCAATTAAAATTCACTCACAATTTCTGCCTGGTAGTTTCTAGAGGCACCTCCTCCAGCCTCCACTTCACTCTCACCACCCAGGCATCCTTCAAGAAGCCAGGCAGAGGCAGGTGTAATTAATACCTGCAAAAAGCTTCTCTTGGGCAAGCGAGCAGCACCTGCAGAGCACAAGAGGCAGCACAGCCACAGCACAGCCCTGCAGGGACCCTGCGCTCAGAGGACAACCCCAGCCCCGGCCGGTGCCAGCCATCCTCCAGCACCTGGTCCTCACCACTGGTGGAGGCATCGATGCTCAGAGCCAAGCAATCGCAGGGATCAACTAAAAACCTGGGGGAAGCAGGCTGCAGATCCTAATGAAGAGTGAACACAGGGGGTTGTACAAGCAGCAGATCTAACACACCCACCGCATCCTCCTTTTTTTGGCAACAGGCAGGTGCTTCCAGCCTTAAGGAAAATGGGTGCTGCCAAGAGAGACAGACGGAGCACAGCACGGAGGCTGGTACAGGTCCATGCTGGTCCCCCAGCAGCATCATCACCCGCCTCCCACCCCCACCCCCCGGCACTCGCATCCTCCTTTCTGCACAGTTGCATCGTTTTTTTTCTGACCACTGAGCTCTTGCCCAAGGGGATGGCAGCTGACAAGGAGCATCGTGGGTGAGCCGGGTTCAGATTCAGCACAGGGTGGATGATTCTAGCTGTGGGGAGACCAGGGAAACCTCGAAAGCCAGCTGAGCACACGTGCACGCACACCAAGATGTCTTGCACTGCCCTGCCCTGTGCTGGCAGGGGTTTTCTGGGTGCAGACACGGGGGTTTACAACAGGCACATGGGGCTGGGCCCGTCACCTACCCCCAAGCACCTTTTAAAAGTGCTTGGAAGATGACAAAGAGCAGCCAAAGCAACATATTAGCACGAGATCATTTCATCCTTGGCTGAGGTGCAACTTGGCAGCGTGTCAGCAGAGAAACCAAGCGGTCGGCAGTGGCAGGGGATTTTTAACTATGCAGAGCAGCTTTCTTAAAAAGCCATGATGCTGAGCACATCTGGCTTTCAGAAAAAGAGCCACGTCATTTTTAGTGACGAGTTGCGAAGGCATCCTCACGTCTTCAGGACAACACACCCCCTTCAGCCGTGCCCAGCCGCAGGGCGCACGTTCCGGACTGATTCAGAGGGACTGTCCTCGGAGCTGCACGCTCTGCTGCTCCATCGCCTCCCTCGCAAGCCTCAACTTTCCACTCTGCCACCAAGTAAACCAAGATCTCCATCCTACAGCAAAAAACACCTCCACCATGCAGCATATTGGCCCTTTGCTACCTTTAATAGGAAACAGTCTCCTGCAGGGAGAGATGCACGCAGCAGGAGAGGACCTCTGCTCCAGCTATGGCAAATGCCCTCCAGCAAGCTGCAGCAGGATGCTGCCAGCTCCAAGGGCTGCTGTTAAATTGCACCAGTAAAGACAGCCAGGGCCATGGCACCTGACCCACCGCAGCCAGCTCCTGCAGCACATGCAAGCTGCTTCACCAGCCGACCCTGCCAGATTCAGACTAGGAGGGAATTTACACACACGCACCACAACGCAGTATCTCGCTGGCCTGCAAGCCCAGACAAGCTGACACTCCCTAGATAACCTCGTCATCCTCCCCTAAACCACCCCCAGCCTGTCCACGTAACCAGCCCTGTGTGTTTATGATCTGTCAGACACATGACTGTCACCTGCCAAGCCCTGCAGACGAGCTTCCTCCCCTCCTGTCCCTCTGCCCTGCACCGCAGTCCCACCAGCACACGGTAAGGAAGGACGTGGCTCTTGGCACTGCCAAAGAGATGCCGGCAGGACCCCATCCCTGCTGCAGGGTTTTATACATTCCTCGTTAGAAATCTCTGAGACCTTTATGGGATCAAAATCCAATCGTTAAAAGCTGCTTTTAATTTTCCTAAAAGATAAGACAGGTGCTATCTAGGCAGCAGAGCACAAACACTCTGTGCCAAGCGGCACTCGGTGCCCAAAGGGCAGCTCCCAGGGAGGAGAGGGTCCAAGCACCACTGTCATCATCAGAGAGGTTCATCCGACACAAGACCTTTGGCCGATGCCAGTGCCAAACCACAGCTAAGGTTAGCAGCCTCTGATGGGAAATTACTTGTATTGAGCACTCTAGAGGTTTCTTCCTTTCCAAAACTAGATTTTTCTTTGGTGGTGGTGTGGGGTGAGGAAGGGTGGATGCTCTACAAACAGCTTCTGGTAAGTTTTGTCTCCTCCTCATCCTGCCTCCTCTTCCACTCAAGTTATGTTTTTAATGGAAATTTTTTTATTAAAAAAAAAAAAAAAAAAAAAGGAAAAACACAGGCATCTCACTTGAAATAATGAAATTAAGGCTTAGAGCATGGGACAGACCTAGCTCAGCAGTGATGCTCCCAGAGCACGGCACAGGCAGGAGGATGGAGGCTGTGGCAGCCCGGTGGGCATCGGACCCTCCCCAGCCCCTCCTGCACCCTGCCAGCACCCAGAGAAAGAGGCAACAGGCAGGCCATCACCCTCACGCTGCTCCTTCCCTCCCCACGTTGCTTCCAGGGCCAGGGCAGACATCCCACAGCACCACACAGCTCCCCGAGGTCACAACACTCACATTTCAAAGAAACCAAACTCCAGCACTGGATGTTTAAAAGCAAGATCGGGTGTCTTTTTACACAATCTGGCTTAATTTGCCCAAAAGCCTTTGGACTGGCTGTAGTAATTCCTGGAAGCAACCTCCTGACCTCCAGCTGAGCACGATGCTCACAGCTGTCCCTTCTAACCTTAAAGCCCCAGGCTCAAGCCATTCCTCGTTTCCCCCTGCGTTAGATCTAGCAGCACACAAGGGCAACCATGCCACACAGAAGAGCCCACCAGCCTCCAGGGCTCAAAAGGGATGTGCTCTTCCAAAGTGCTATCCATCCTCTCTTCCAGCAGGCCAACAGAGCAGACAGTGTGCAAAGAAGCCCCGTGATATTATGCCTGTGGATTAATTAAGTCACGTGGACAACGCAGCACAGGATTAGTGAGGGGAAGGATGCCGGAGAGTGTCCACCTCCCCACTGCCTTCATCCCAGTGCAGGTCCAGAACCTCCCCCAGCATTAGGCAGCGATTCCCTCCTTTCCCTACCCGCTGGGACCACGAGACCCCCAAATCCTGCCCTTCCCTTCAGCCACACCATAACCCCCTGCAACCCGCACAGGCAGCAGCTCTGCTCCAGCCTTTCGCTGGTCAGAGAAGCAGCTGCAAGAGAAAGGTCCAGGCAGGGAGCCCTGTCCCAGCTCCAGAACAGGGAGCACAGACCTGGACCCACCACAAACTGAGGCCAGTTGGGGCCACAAGACACTACACTGTGGTATCTGAGACAGCTGCAGTCCTGCACGGCAATTACAGTATTCCTTGGGGCAACGAACTTTTCAACTCACAACGCTGCCACAAAATCAGTGCAGCATCATCCCCACACAGATAAGGGGCTGTGGGGAGATGGGGTATCTCCCAGGTTAAAAGAAAGAACTGGAAACTTTGTTTCCACCATAAAAAATCCTCTCTGCCCTCTCCCTGACTTAAAATCCCTAGCTAACACTTGACCTGTGCTACAGAGTTCTGTCAGCAAAAGAGGCGGTGGGTAGATCTAGCTCCATAGGTACCCACAAGCAGTCCTGAGTCATGCCAGTGAAACCCCAAACTTTTTTTTGGTAAAATCACCTCCCCAGCCAATGCAAGTTCCTCTCCCAGCTCCATCCGCAGCGCACAGCCTGCCCAGGCAGTGCCTTATTCACACCAGTGAAAACCATCTTCCACCCAAAAACCCACAGAGCCCCACATCCGTGGCAGCAGCTTCTTGGGTCACAAAATCACCGGGACCAGAAACCCGCACCCATTCCCAGGCCCCCAAAGGGAAGCTCTACAAAGCCCATAGGAGTTTCCCCCAGCATCGACCACCTTTGCAAACAACGGGGGCAAAGCAAACTCCAGCTCAACCCTGGACTGCAGCCTGGAGCTGGAAAATAAAAGCAGCCGCCTTCAGGGAGAAGCATTATCCACTGAAACAAAGCAGGGGAGCATCCTTCCACGGAGAGAAACGGATTGCTGAAGCACGGCTAAATACTATTATGTCCAACATGGTATTTTCCAGGCGCCCACTGTTACGCTAGCAGAAAGCAGCACAGGGAGGAGGGCAAAGTGCTGTGCTCTCTCTGACTGTTATAATTAATTGGATGCAAGCTCTGTGATGCTTCAACTTAAAATAAAAACCTGGCTCCGGGGGATCAGAGCTCCTACCCCTGCCAGCCCCCCGCTCACGCACACCCAGGGGACAGCAGGCTGGTGGCTGCTCTGCCCGGATGAGACAGCAGCCCGAAGCCAAAGCCCTGCTTCTGCAGGTCACAGCCCCACGTGTATTTTCAGCAGAACTGCCTTTTTTTTTAGGGGGGTGGCGGCAGGAGAAGCGCGAATGGCACCCGAGACAGTACAGGATTCACAGACAACCGAATTGCGTAACGGTGGAGAGCTCCAGCGGAGGGCACAGCCAGGGCACAGGAGGGACGCGTCCCCACCGCTTATTTACCTACCCAGAATAGACACGCCACCAGAACAAGTACCAGTTCATCCCCAGGTTCTGGCATGTCTCACCACTGATTTTTCTGAGCCTCCCCAGAAACACAGCCTGGCTCTCCCGAGAGCACCCATCTTCCTGGAGGAAGATCTCTTCCCTGAAGACAACAATTTGCTTTTGAATCACTTGGGCATCAGCACTGGGTGAGCCCGGGGGAGGCCAAGGAGGTCTGCTGCCTCCAGACCCCATCTGTGCCCCTTCCCTCCCTGCAGCTGCACGGCTGCTTTCTCCAGCAAACTCCCCCATTTTGGGAGACACGTGCCTCCTGCCTGTCCCTCCACGAGGGGCTTCCCCGGTTGCAGCCAACAGCCACAGCTCTTCACACAGGCTGCACACACAGGCAGAAAATCTGCCTCCAGCTGCAGGAGAAAGGCAGCAGCCTGGATTTGTGAGCACAGTCTAACGCAGACCCGGCACCTTCCACCATGTTTCTGCATACACCCAAAGGCTGCAAACTCCCTGGGACATCATCCTCTCCTGCTTCAACCTCTCAGACACAAGACCGCTCCCTTCACAGCATCCACTTTGCCAAAAAAGCTGCAGGCTTCACTGCAAAATCATGCCCCTGTGTTGCAATCTGCAGCGAGAGGCTGTGTCCCTTGGAAAGCTCTGCAAGGAGGACACAGGAGCAACTCGGGAGCTTTGCATGCAACTCCTTCCCTCAGTGCCACCCGTTCAATGGCAAGTTCAAGGGAGCTTTGGCGATCTGAGACAAGGAGTTTCTGCACATTTTAGTAAACATCAGACTTGACAGCACTAGATAACACGGAAATCAAGCAAGTTTTCCCCACACACCTGATCCTGCAAGATAATTTGGATCAAGCAGATACGGGCAATGGGAAGAGGAAGAAAGCCAAAATCCCTCCTAAGCTTCACGTAATCCCCCGAAGGTGTTTATCTCACAAGCTATGTTTAGCACAGAGCAGGCAAAGCTCTCACCCAGCACCATTCCTATCGCGAGTGTCACGGCCGGCCACGCGCATCCCCAAAAACTCCCGAGGCAGGAGACAACCCCGTGACTAAGCCAAAATGACAGCAGGTGAGTTTTGGTACGCATCTATCATGGAAAATGCCAACCCGAGAGCTTCAGCGCAGCGGCCTCCATTTACAACTCTGATAAACTCACACCCAAGAACAGAACGCAACCAGCAAAAGGAAACCCGCAACGCTCACTGAATTTCCCTAAAGAAAATCAGGGAAATTTAGCTTAGATTCTGTCCACCTGAAAGGCGAGGCAGAAGGAGCTGTTGTGAGTGCTGCCAGCAGCACCCGCAGTCCCAGCAGCGGGAGCACACACTCGGACCTGCAAGCATCCCTATGCAGCACGAGGCAGCCGGCAAACCTGCTCGGCGGGCTGGCACTGCTGAGGCAGCTGCAAAACAGAGCAGAAGCACGGTGGACAGCTAGCAGGAGGAGAGAGGAGGGTTTTGAAGATGCAGATCCGTTACACATGCTCAGGATCGATCCCTGTGCTGAATGCTGCCCTGACAGAAGCAAAAGAGCTCGGGTCAGGTGGGGACCCAGAGCTGCTGGGACCAGCAGAGACCAGGCGCACTCGGCACACGTGCAACACCTCCAGCAAAGGATATCAGCAGTGATGTATGAATGAACCGGTCTGCCACAACCAACAGCCCCGTGCCACCAGAAACCTGCAGCCACAGAAGGGTTCCCAACTTCCTCCGAGGAAATCACCGCGCTCCTGGGTGCTCCTGCAGGCATTGCCTTTAGCTGTCAGGCAGACCGCTTCCCCCAAAATCCTGCCAGGCCCAGCTCGGGCCCCGTCTCCCGCGGGGCACCAGTGGTCCCTCGGCCAAGCTCACCTCTTCCCTCCATGCACACATCCAGCGGTGAGGCGCAGGCAGCCCCCTGCGAACCGAGCGCGTGCTCTGGGCCCAGGTGCCCCGGTGGGAGCCTTTTTAAGAAGCCGGGTTGATCCCTTCCAACGCGGGACGGCGGCGGGAGGCATGTGCTCCTACCTGTGAGTCAGCAGCTCCGCTCAGCACCACCGTACATCGCTGCTGATTCACCCCCTGCTTACACAGCAAACAGGAAACTCAGGTCCACATTCCCTCCGGTTAAGACAGGGATCATTTCAAAAAGGGGGGGAAAATAAATGTCACGCCGAGGTGCGTTCATCTGCTCACATGGTTCCTGACTTCAAGTTTCCAGCGCATCACTCCCGAACAAGGAAAACCCCGAAAATTTTATTCCGGTGATAAGAGATGCAGCAACCGTACTCCCTGTGCTCCCGGGCCGTGCTCACGGCACTGATGCAACCGGTTCCCTGGAGCACCGAGCCACCAGCGAAGCTATTTCCCCATCTCCCCGCATCCCGGCACGGCGGCGGTGCCACCCCGGGCCAATGGCGGTCACCTGGGGATGGCCACCAAGCCACCCGAGTCACGGCCACGTCTACCCACAACACCGGCGATACACGGGAACCTCCGCCAGCCACCGAAGCGCCACAGGCCGGCACCGGGGCACTGAGATCACTGCCAGGCCGCGGGCCCCGGGCTCCGCAGGGACAGGGAGGCCGGCCCCGGCCTGCCCCCCGCAGCGGGCCGGGATGAAGGCCCCGCTCACCCTCGGCCGGCCGCGGCGCCCACGGGGCTGCCACGGGCGTGGGCCTGGCGGGGCAGGGTCCAGCAGCCGCGGGTGAAACCTGCCCGGCTTTATCGCTCCCCAGGCCGGGAGCTTCGCTCCCCCCCCCCCCCGGCCCCCCCGGGCCAGCACCCGCCCCGGGCCCGGCAGCGCGGCCCGCAGGCCCGGCGCAGAGGAAGCCCCAGCCAGCAGCCCACGCCCGGCCGGTTGGGCAAGAACAGTCCCGCCACGGCCGGTAACGCCAGACGCCGGCCGGCCGCAGCCCCCCGTCCTCCTCCCCCGGCCCCGACGCGGGGAGCCCCCGGCCCGCGGCCCTACCTCTGGGCAGGGACATGGCAGCAGCCCCTCGGCGCCCGGGCAGAGCGCGGCCCCGGCGGAGTGCGGCCCGGTGCGGCGGCCGCCGGGGAACAGCGGCGGGGCGGGGCGGTGGCCGATAGGCTCCGCCCTCCGAGCGGCGGGATTGGTCAGAGGCGGGGAGGAGGCGTGGTCAGCTGCCGCAGCCGGGAAAAGCTTCGCGGTTCTCGGGGGCGGTTGTTGGAGGTGAAGTGACGCGGGCGGGCGGGCGAGCAGCCGAGGTGTCCCCCGCCACGGCATCCGCAGGGCGGAGGTGGCGTTTGGGGCGCAGGGGTCCCCATCCTGCCCCACACCTCGCCCTACGCACTGGCACGGGGGCACGGGACTGGGAGGTTGGTGCTGTGCAGCTGAGACCGGCCAAGCTCGTCACATGTTCTGCGGGGGCCCTGCTCCCGCACACCCCGGGTCCCACTGGTGGCCCTGGCTGAAGAGCTGGTGGGGATTTATCCCTCTCCGTGTCACCGGGGAATCACTCCCTCCTGGCCCAGCGATGTGCTGGGGCATGTGCCATGGCAAAGATGCTCCCCCAGACACTGAGCGGGGCTGCAGCTCCACAGGACACAAGTGATACAGTTGGACAAGCAAAAAGGTGGCTGCAAGTGCCATTTTCCAGCCGAAATGCTTAGTGTCATCCATACTGATACAATGGAGAGGTCGGGGGGGCAGCTGCAGGCAGCCTTGGCTGGTCCATCCCAGCCCATTCTCAGCTTCGCATTTATGGAACATTTCGGATCAGTTCGAAGGCTGGAAAACCAGCTGCAAAACCCGGGAGTCACTGCAGGAGGGAAGGAGCTGGGTGGACCAGGGGCTGCCTCTGCACCAGGACACGAATGGTCCTTTAATCCAGCAACGATGGTGTAAGGTCTGGCAGCCGCAAATTGAAGCTAGAAAAGTTCAAATGGGAAATAAATGACAGGTTTTCAATAGGGAGAACAATTACCTTCCTGAGAGACGGAGTCGATTCACCACCTTTCAAGTCTTTCAACACAGGCGAGGAGTCTTTCTAAAAAACCTGCACCCCAACGCAACCGCAGGGTTGTGAGCTCTGATGCAAGAGCTGCAGATGTCACTGCCCGAGCTGGGCGAGCCGGAGGTGGGAGCAGAGTGGCCCTTTCTGGCATTTCAATCTACAAATCCCTGAATCAGCCATGGGGTTTGAACTCCAACCCGGCTATCTGAAGGGTTTTGGGCTGGGGCAGCAGTTGGGTGCGCGATTCTCAGAGTGCCGGCGCAGGGCAGAGCATCGTTAGCACCTTTGGGAACCTGCAGCTGGACAGGGACCTGCGAGGACCGGTGGGACCGGCTTCAACACCTGGCCTGGATGCTGGCAGCACCTGGGGTGTCATTGCAAGTGCAGGGCACGACCCTGCTGTCCCCAAGCGCATTGCGTGCTGCACCACTCCTCCACCTGCATCCTCAGGCATGGCTGGAGATCGCTGCTGGCCCCGGCTGCAATTACAGGGGTGGATGAAACAGCTGCCCAGCTTTTATTCACCCATCCTGAATTGCCAGGCACTTCACAAGTGGGGGTTTGTCCCCTGCTCCAAGGTCTTCCAGTGCAGGAGTGCTGCCAAAGCACAAATGGAAACTGGGGTACACTTGGCAGCAAAATCCAACAGGGTGGGAAGGCGTGGGGCTGGGGAGGGAGCCCGTGGACCCCCGTGGGTTGCAAGGGACCAGAAGCTGCATCTGGTCACCTCCTCATCAGTGGAAGAGCATGAGGACCTCTTGGGAGCACCTCTCCTGCAACCTCACGGTGCCTGCCAGCATGGCTCCTTCTGCTGGCTCCAAGTGGCTCAGGCAGATGGAGAAGGACTCTGCTGAAGAAGTGTATCTGAAACATCAGAGGTGGCTGTAACTCTGGCTTGAGGCAGAGAGAATCCTCACAAGCAAGGGCAGAGCAAAGCATCCCGGTGGATCCAAAGTGCTTCCCAAAAATTTGCCGAAGGGGCTGGATTTTTGGCACCACTGGAAGGCTCTTTGCATTGCTGAGGTGCTGCTGTGGTGGGTTTGCAGGTTCTGGAAGGAAAGCCTGGCAGAGGGAGGGAGCATGGGTGCATCCCAGGGCCAGACCTCACTGGCCACCACTGGCCTGGCCTGGGAATGCCCCTGCAGCAGGACCAGGTGTCCCCTGCACAGCGAGCGGGGGAGGTGGCCCAGAAAGCCAGCAAGGAGCCCCTCGCCTTTGTGCAAAACCTGCTTCTCCTTTCCCCTCTCCTGAGGCTTCCCAGCGAAGCCACTGGCTTACTCCTGAGCACCCCGCACGCCAGAGGCCACCAGAGCTCCCTCGCAGCTCCCAGCGTGGTGCAGGATTTGAGCCCTGCCCCAGGCTCCCCCCTGCCCTCATCTTCCTCCCTGCAAAACCACTGCTGTACCTGGCCCGGCTGTTTGCAGCGCGTTTGCCTCCCCCCTGCTCCCTGTGCCGGCTGTTTTGCCATTTTTATCCCCCTGCACCACTATATGGCAGAGCAACGGCTGCCTGGGAGGGGATGAGAAGGACAACCTCTCACCACCGACATTTTTTAGCCTTTCAATGAGGAGGGGGGTAAGGAAGCCCTCTCCCCTAGCAGGCACCCCTTCCCACGGGCACCCATTCCTGACGGGAGCGGGAGAGCGGGAGCCCAACGGGCACGACGCCAGCACTCGGCACCAGCCGATGGAACGGCACAGACCCAGCAGAGCGAGTGCCCCCATGGCTCAGCTGATGGGCTCTTAACTCAGGGAGCAGGAGCCAAAGGGATGAGTAAACAAGGGCCAAGCTACACGAGGTGGTATTTAGGTGCAGAGCAGCTGCCGGTGAGCCGTTAACTAGTTCCAGATTAATTCTGGGTGTTGCTGTTTGCCTGGCGCAGAGGCAGCCGCCGGCGTGCAGACAGCTTGCACGGGCTCAGCTCCTGCCCCCAAGAGCTTTGGGGTCAAACACACCGCAGTGTCACGGCTACAGCACGATGAGCACAGACACGAGCACCCCCATTTTCTCCCCCAGCTTTGCACCTGCTGGGCGTGCTGGGGTGATTGAGCAGACCCTGATGGACGCGGTGCGGTGGGTGGAAGCTCAAGTGCTTCTGGTTTTGAGGGTGCTTAGTGCAACCGTCCCCCAACCAGCACTTACGGCATCTGTGTGTGTGTGTGTGTGTGTCCCAGTGTCCACCGTGTCCTGTGACAGCTGATGCAGGAGGTTTCCCTCGCTTTTGGGACCGCTGGGATGAGCATCCTGAAGCCGGCTGTCTGCGGCCACCCTGACCAGCCTCCTGCTGCTTTCAGGGGGTTACGGTGCTGCCGGGTGACGGGGCGTGGCATTGCCCCACAGTGGGGCACTGCCGGGCCCCCCTCCCTGGGGAAGGGCCTGCTCCTGGGGGGACAGAGCATCGCGCGTGACCTGGGGCTTCCAGTGCCAGCGCAGGGCACCAGCACAGCACCAGTGCAGCAGCGCAGAGAACCCAGTAGCCAGGCAGGGCACCCAGTACAGTAACTACTGTACAGCAGATGGCACAGCAGGGCAGCACCAGTGCCCCAGTGCAGAACCGGTAAGCCAGTACAGAACCAGTAAGCCAGTACAGAATACCCAGTGCAGGACCAGTAAGCCAGCACAGAATACCCAGTGCAGGACCAATGTGGGACCAGTAAGTCACTACACAGTACCCAGTGTGCGACCAGTACAGAGTACCCAGTGTGGGACCAGTACAGGACCAATAACCTGGTACACAATACCCAGTGCAGGACCAGTGTGAGACCAGTAAGTCAGTACAGAGTGCCCAGTGTGGGACCAGTACAGAGTACCCAGTGTGGGACCAGTACAGGGCCAGTAAACTGGTACACAATATCCAGTGTAGGACCAGTGCAGGACCAATAAGCCAGTAGACAATACCCAGTGCAGGACCAGTGTGGGACCAGTAAGCCAGTATAGAGTACCCAGTGTGGGATGAGTAAACCAGTACACAATATCCAGTGTGGGACCAGTGCAGGACCAGTAAGCCAGTAGACAATACCCAGTGCAGGACCAGTGTGGGACCAGTAAGCCAGTACAGAATACCCAGTGCAGGACCAATGTGGGACCAGTAAGTCAGTATAGAGTACCCAGTGTGGGATGAGTAAACCAGTACACAATATCCAGTGTGGGACCAGTGCAGGACCAGTAAGCCAGTAGACAATACCCAGTGCAGTACCAGTGTGGGACCAGTAAGTCAGTACAGAGTACCCAGTGTGGGACCAATACAGGACCAGTAAACTGGTACACACCACCCAGTGTGGGACCAGTGGAGGACCAGTAAGCCGGTACACAGTACCCAGTGCAAGGCCAGTGTGGGACCAGTAAACCAGTACAGAGTAGCCAGTGCGGGATGAGTGCCAGTAAGCCGGTACAGAATACCCAGTGCAGCACCAGCAAGCCAGCGCAGAGTACCGGGTGCGGGCCCCGCACAGGGCACTGGGGCCGCACGGGAGCCCGTGCCGTGCCCGCCCGCGCGGGGGCGCCGTGGCCGGCGGCGCGGGGCCGGTGCGCTGCCCCTTTAAGAGCCGGGCGGCGGTACCAAAACAAAACGGCGGCGCGGCCATTGGCCGGGTGGCGGGCACGTGGCGCCCAGCTGGCTTCCTGCGGCCGCGCGCCGGTGGCAGCCCCGCGGCCCCGGCCCGGCCCCGCCGCTCCCCCCGCCCCGCCGGGCCCCGCCGCTCCCCCGGCCCGGCCATGGCGCACTCGGCGCCGCTCGGCCTCCTGGAGCAGGGCTGCCCCATCCAGGTGGAGCACGATCGCAAGCGGCGGCAGTTCACCGTGCGGCTGAACGGTAAGGGGCGGGGGCCGCGGCTCCCCGGTTCTGCCTCCTCGGGGGAGGGTGGTCTCAGCTCCCCGTTTCTCCCCGGCCCCCCTCCCCCCGTGCCGCCGGGTCCCACCGCACCTTCCCCTGTGCGCTCGCCCCGACGCCGTGTGTCTGTGCCCCTCCCTGTCCCCCCGTGTGCGCCCCAGTGCTCTCCGGAGCCCCCCTGTGCCCCTCCCGTGCCCCTCGGTGTGCTTCCGTGCCCCCCCCCCCCCGTACAGTTCTGAGCCCCCTGTGCCCTTACCGTGCCCTCGGTGTGCTTCTGTGCCCCCACCGATCCCCCCATGTGCACCCCAATACTCTTCTGAGCCCCCCTCTGCCCCTCCTGTTCCCCCCGGTGTGCTTCTGTGCCCCCCCCCCCCCCCCGTACGCTTCTGAGCCCCCCTGGGCCTCTCTCCGTGCCTGTCTGCCCCCCCAGTACTCTTCTGAGTCCCCCTGTGCCCACCCTGGTCCCCTCGATGTGCTTCAGAGCCCGCCTGCCCCGAGCCCCCGTATACGCTTCTGAGCCCCCCTGCCCCGTACTTCCGCAGTAACCCTGGTTCCTGCTGGTGCCCCCCATCCTTCCTGCCCCCTGGGAGCTGGCCTGTGAAGTCTGGGGGTCTCTTGCCTGGTGTTGGCATGTGGAACCCTGTGCTGGCATGGGTGGGTTTGCAGGGGGGGGATGACACACTAGCTTGTCCCCCCCAGGAGCAGGTAGGTGCCCTGGGGCGATGTGGAGGGGCTGTGCCAACCTGGCGTTGGGGATGTGACGAGCTGCTGGGTGGCTCTTCTGGGGGGATTCCTGCGGGGAAGCCCCCCGGTGTGAGCAGCCCGTGGGGTCCCGGTGCTGTGGGTGCCTGGCACCTGGTTTGGTGGGACCCACAGCACAGAGCCAAGCTGTCACGAGTGGCTGTGGGGCTGTGGAGGCCCCGCCAGCGGCTCTGCCACGTGTTGAGTGGAGTGAACAAAAAAAGTGAGTGCCACTAAAATTTCTCTATGTCATGCCAATTCTTTTCCATCCATCCTCTTAATGGTTAATCCCAAATATTCGAGGATCCCAGCATCTCTTCCCTGTCCATTTGTCATGCTGAGAACTACTGGGTAAAACGGCCACCTCAGTGCCTGACAGAAATTACAGTGTAGTTGCCTTTTTTAAAACAATAAACAAAAAAGATACTTAGAAATGATGCAGACTGTAGGAGGCATTCTCAATAAAACGACAGGAATAGTCTGCGTTTTATTTTAGACTCTTCCCTTCCCCCCCACCCCCCATTTTCATTTCAACCACTAATTACAAAGTGCAGGCTGGAGGCTCGGCAGTGGTGGAGCAAGGAAGGAGGAGACGTGTGTGCTGGGTGCGGAGAAAACAATTTCACCAACTGCTTATTTCAAACAGAGAGAGATCAAACGAGGTCCCGGGTGACGGGTCCCCGCAGCCGTCTCGAGAGCTGTAACGCTGTTGTCGCTGTCGGTAGAGTTCAGGTGCACCCGAAAGAGAGGGGAGAGCTGTGGACCAGTGGTAATTAGGGAAATGTCATCTTTTTATCATGGTTTGCTGAATAAAACCTCTGCCAGCCACCCCGTGGGTAGAGCAGCGTTTGGCAGCTGGGTGGTGATGAGTCGGGTCTGGAGAGGATGAACTTTGTGAGGGTGTCATTGGTGGGAGTCACGTGTGAATCAGCACAAAACTTGCCGCTTCAGGAGGGGACCATGGTAGCTCGGGGAAGCCATAGCCTTCCCCAGGTTGCAGGTGGATCCCTGGGATCAGGGCTGTGGTTTTGTTTCTGGGAGTTCAGGCGGACTGAACCCTTTTTTTGTGAGTTCGGCACTGCTCACCTAAGGGAGCAGAGCTGAGCGTTGTCCTGGCACGATGGTATTCCTGCTGCTGGCCTGACTAACATCCACGCAGAGCAGGTGATCTGTCTCTCCTTCTTGTGAGGCATTTGCTGATAACAGCCAAGCCCTGGAAGGTGGTCAGAAGATAACAATCTCTGTGGGAGTGCGTGGCAGGGTGTTTATTTCCTGCACTGCTCTCTTCATCGCTCCCGCTCCTGGTAAGATGCGCGTCAGCGGTACTGAATGCTCTGGCAGGTTTTCCCTGCTGCGTGCAGGGGAATGGCAAGAAACAGGTCAAGCACAGATTTTGGCGTCAATGTGACCCACGTGTCCCTCTGAGAGTGCTTCCGTCCCATGTCACGCACTGTGGCAGAGATGAACAGCAGGCTGCAGGGCAAACCTGCAGCTCAGCGATGGACTCCAGGGTTGGCTTGTCCCAGGTGCCTTGGTCCTAATTCCAGCTAGATGTCAAGCATGGGTGATGCTTTGGGAAAATGCAGGTGCCTTGGGCTCAGGGACCAAGGAGACAGGCTTTGCTAGTCTTCAGTAATAGCTGGTCTCTGGGCTGATGGTTGGTGGTTTACGGTAGTGTGATGGTGGGTAGAAAACTTTCTGCAGTAATATTTTTATGGATGTCCCTGTAGCAAGAGGCCTGAGAAAGCTGTGAACTAGTTGTGAAAGTGTTCTTTTTCAGCATCATCCTGTGTTTGCCTCTGCACCCCCATGTAACCTCATCTCGGGACTTCCTCCTTGTATGCCAGAAAGATGAATTGCCTTAGGTGTTTTCTGGGTTGCCCTGTCTCTCCCTCCTCTGCTTGTTGTTCCCCTCTCTCCCCTTGTTGCTGTACGTGCCTCTTAAAATTCTGATAGAAACAGGTGCTTCACTTAACGCATTCCCTTTTTCCTTGCATCCCAAATGCAGAAGCATTGAGAAGCTGAAAGTAAAGCTGACTATAACCAGACCTCACTGAGCTTCGCTGTCCCTCCAAGAGGAGGGTAGAAAGAAGCCCAACTGGATTTGTAATCAGTTAAGATGTGACTAACAGCATGAGCTAGCCAAAAAACTCCCCATGCAGCAACTGTGGTGGAAAACATAAATTTGTTGAAGCTAAAAACTTCTGTGGGAATCATACAGGCTATATCATGCAGGAATAGTTGGGGTGTTTTTTTTGGATCTGAGATGAAAGTTCTGGTCAAAACAAGAAACCCAAAGAGACCCTCACCCCAAAGTAGTCAGCTGGTCAGCCCAGCTGCTGGCACAGCTGCTTGGGGCAGGGGAACAGCACTTCTGGCAGCAGCCTCTTTGATTTCTTGATGCCCATCAGACACATCAGGTTCTCCAGTTGGGAGACGGGCTCACCGCATGTGCTGAGCAGCTCCAGTTCCTCAGGGATGTGCGGACTTCTGGCACACCCGCACTCCCATTCATCCAACACGTGGGTGCAGCAAGCCACGCTTCCCAAACCGCCTGCTCCTCCCCAGCTGGGTTTGGGCAGGATCCAGTGGCTGGGAGCTCCTGCTTTGCCTGCTGCTGGTCTGAGTCTTGGGAGCTCCTTGTCAGGAGTCCAGGCTCAGGGTTGTTAGGAGAACTAGAGCCGGTCATGCCTTGGTGCTTTCAGCTCTGCTGGGCAGATCCTCTCCGGGGGGAGGAAGCTACCGATTCTGCAGTGGGCACAAAAGGATCTGGTCGCTGGACACTGCATCAAGATGTCCCCACTCTTCTCCCATGCTGCCATCATCTCAAGAGAGCTCCTAAACGGAAAACTGCTTCAAAGCAGAGTGCCCCCCCACTGCTGCTCCTGCAAGTATGGCCCCTCCATCATGGCTGTGCCATCTCTACTCAGCTCCTGTTGTGCTCTGTTGTGTTTTCTTTCCGTAGCAACGTGCCAGTGGCTCCCTGGGGGGCAAGGCCAGCCCACTGCATGCAGTCAGCTCCAGCCTGGGGTGCACTGGTTCCTCAGGACATCTCATCCTCTCAGCTCGCCCCACACGCAGCTTTTGGTGGCCACCTTTTGGCTCAGCAGCCAGAATAGCTGCGCTGCTGCCTGCCTCTGGGCTTTCCTGGGTCTGAGAGTGGGAAACAGGGCTGGTGTCTGATCTTTCCCTGCTTGCTCTTGGAGAATGGCTTTGCAGCAGAGCCCTAAGGGGGCTGGAGCTCAGGGGCTGCCTCCAAAAGCTGGCAACAGAGCACAGAAATCGGCTTGCAGGCAGCAGCCTGCCCTTGCCAGGCCTCTGCCCTGCTCCGGTGTGGGGCACACAATGGTGTGTCATGGGCTGGGACCAGCACAGAGGGACAGGGCCTGGGGCTGGAGGGACACGTCCTGCTGTGCTGCAGCATCCCCATCGCCAGGCAGGTACTGTGCATGCCCTGGGAGAGGGGATCAGAGAAGGATGGGCTGGAGCGGGGTGGCTGGGAAGACATGTGCCATGTCCCTTCCTCGGCTCAGGGCTGGGGCCAGGCTGGCTGTTTGATCCCCCAAGGCTCGTGAGCCACCTGGCCTGGGGACTTGTGGGGGCGGCACAGCTGAGCCTGCGGTGCAGGGGCCTCATCTGCTGCTCAAAACCATCCACCCTGCTTGGGTGGAAACTCTGTGCTACTGGTCCCAGTAGAGACCCTCCATGGAGAGCAAGTTTAGAGCTGGTCCCTTGCCCACGTCCCAGGAAAGCTTCCCCTTCCCTGTGCCCCCTGTGCTTTGAAGGAGGGCGGGCTGGGGACCAGCTGTGCTGCCATGGCTGCCATTTTCATCCTGCAGCCTCTTGCTCCTCTTTCTTGCTGTGCTGATTTGCATTGACTCAGACTTCCTCGCTGGTGGTGGCCTTGAAGCTGAGGCACTGTGCAGGGGAGCATCTGCAAGTCAAACATCATGCTCGGCTCACTGGGCACTGCCGGGGCTGGCCGAGGCCCGAGCTGGTTTTGCCGAGCTCTAGCTCGATCTGTGCAGGCTGGGAGGATCCCTGCCCTGATCCTGCCCTGAAGCGTAAGGGGAGAGGCAGACAGGAATGATGCCGGCTGGTGGCATCTCTCTTATGTCACATTTTGGTGCAGCTTCTGCTTGCGTCCTTCTCTTGGCAGGGGACCTGCAACAAGCTGGGGCTGGGCTGCTCCTGTGAGGGGTCAATCCTGCCTCCAGCTCCCCCAGCTTTGTGACATTCCCTTTGCTGGGAGCAGGCCCCTGTGTCCAAGGTACCACGGAGCAGCAAGGCTGGCTTCTTCCAGCATCGTGTTGCAGCAAGGTGCTTCTGCTACCCTGTGTCCTCCCTCTGGCCCCGGGGAGGTCTTCTGGTGGGGAAATAAGGGTTATGTATGGAGCTGCTTATGGAGAGCCTAGGAACAGTCCTGGTTTGGGGGCACAGCCTGCTTCACCCAGCTTTTCCCAGAGGCTCTGGTCCCTGGTGAGGACAGTGTGGAGAGGATGTGCAGAGCAGCTGGTTTTGAAGGAAACGGGCTTTCCCTTGGCTGCTTTTCTTCCCCTTGCTTTGTGAGCCTTTGGCCACCTTCAGCCTTCTTCAGGAGAGGAAGAGGAACCTCAGCCTTTAGGAGAGGCTGTTCCTGCAGGACCCGTGCTGAGGGCCGGTGTCACTTTGGAGGCAGGGCTGCCCCAAGTGCCCAGCCCAACAGCAGGCAGCGGAGAATCTGGGTGGGATGCTGTCCTTTCGGATCCTGGCTTGGTTTTCCTTTGACCATGGCTTTTTCCCACTTCCAGCCTTTGTGGTGTTGCAGTCCCACGTGTCCAGCTGTGCCCTGCCTATGGGTTTGACTTGGCATGTTCTTGCCCAGCAGGGTTGCAGGAGGTGTTTGTGGTGACCCTTAAGCGTAACCGCTCACCTCTGGCTGTGTCCCACCCCCATCAGCTCCTGCTGCAATCTGGGTGCTCAGTTCGTGGCTCTGCATCACCTGCCATCACCGTCCTGCAGCAGGGAGCTGGAGATGAGGGACAAGGAGAGCTTGGTGCAGCCCAGCCTAGCCCCGGGGCTGTGCAGGAGTGGGGACGAAGCAGCCATCTCCTCCCAAGCTGTCGGTGTCACCTGCAGGGCCTGCACCAAACCCTATGGCACCAGTGTCCCTGATATCCTTGCTGGGTGGCTCCAGCTTCTATCACCAAGGTGAGCATGTTACAGATGCTTTTATGTACTTTGGTTGAGCTCCAGTGGTTTTTCGAGCTGGGACCGGTTTCCCCACAGCATTAGCAACACTGCTTTTCTCTGCAGAGCTGGTTGTAAAATCCTTTGGGCTCTGTGTGTGTTCATCTGTGTGCTGGTGGCACCCTGCAGCTCCCGTCCTGTCTGGGGTTTTGTGGTGCTACTGTGATACAGCAAATATCGAGGGAAAGTCTGTCCAGGACAGAGCTGAGGTGCTCCAAACACCGCATAGTCTTCTGCTTTAAAATGCATTTGTGTGTGTGATGCTTCTAAATAGATCGTAGCTATATATAAAAGTTATGTTTTTAAAAAATGAGACCTTTTTCTCTGTCATCACTTGGAGAAGAGTTTAAACTTTTCAAAGCCTTAGACAGAGGTTATGGAAATTTTTAGCCTGGGAGGAGAGCAGAGTGGAAAGGCTGGAGCATGTGAAAGCTGCTGTTTTAAGAGCATTTCACAGCCTGGATCCACATGGAGAAATGCTGTGGTTCTCCATTTTTTTCCCTCCTGCAAAGACCTGCAGCTGTAAAATGGGGCAATAGGATCTCACCTGTGCTGGTCTTGGTAAGTGGGAAAAGGTGAGCACCCTGTCAGCCCCTTCCCCACCCCATTACCTCTGCCCATGCCAGCAGTTCACCCCAAACCCTCCATCCTGAGACAGGGCGGGGGATTGAGGATCTGTAGGGAGAGTAAGGGAGCTTGGCTTTTTGGTGTACTAGAGGCTGAGAGGGGCAGGACTGATGCCTGTGAATACTCAGGGGAATGGCAGGGAGGGAAATTATTTATGTCCACCCAAGAACAATGTTGGCACAAGAACGAGCGGGTAGAAACCAGCGGGAATAAACTCAGCCTGGAAATGCAAAGGTTTCCATGCTTTGTAGGAGGATTGAGTCTCTGCCTAAAAGGAGCAGGAACAAAAACTTGAGCTGTTTTTCTTGAAACACAAAATTCAGATGGGCTCATTTCTAGTGCCTCTCAAATACAGGGGTCAGGAGAATGAGGCTGGAGTTGTCAGCTGAAATGCAATAAAATAAAGCGTGTTGAGCTCAGCAATGGCAGATGGTAAATGCAGGTGAACCTTGTGGCCCCTTGCCCCCCAGTAACCATTGGAGGGAAAAGAAGAGTTTCCGTTATTTCAACTGAGCTTGTCTCTTTGATTGGAAGCTTGCATTTCTGAAACTCACTTTTAAATACAGAAACCCTTTAGAAATGAAACGTTTGCTTTTGCGTTGAAGAGAGAAGCTCAGGTTCTGCAGCTGAAGCTGGCAGGGGGTGTTATTAGCTTTCCTCTCATTTACATGTGTGCTGAAACTTCTTTTTTCCTGTAACTGAGCTGCTGTGAGAAAGGTCAGGGTGTTGCAACAGGAAGCCTGTGTGTGTGCACGCATGTAAATGTGTGTACACAAACCCCTTTGCACACCTGTGTGCGATTTCCTGTGTGTTTGTGGGATTCATTTCTCCCAGCATCTTCCCCAAAATGCGTCTATCCAAATGCTGCAAAACCAGGCCAAGAAGTCTTGTCTTGTTTTATATACCACAACAAAGAATGCTGTGCTGTGGAGAGAAAGGAATTGGCTGTTACCTGCGTCAGCTTTGTCCTGATCTTCCCCCTCCTCTTTTTGCACTGTCTCTCCCTCCATCCACACATCTCAGCCCTCCTGCCAGCTGCTTTAGTACCCTAAACGTGTTGTGTTGGCACATCAGCGATTCGGGGAGAAAAATTGCCACTTGTCCAGGGGCTTGGAAAGGCCGGGCAGACCTGCCTCTGCTCACACCTTGGGGGGACAACAAGGACATCCCAGTGTCACTGAAAGCAAAGTCTCCCACCCAGCGCCACAGCCGTTCCCACAGGCGTGAGGGTTATTGTAGCCATCCCAAAGCTGCCCGTTGCCCTGTGGGCTCCCCAGTGAATGGCTCCATCAGACGGTGGGCTGGGGCCTGGGGCTGTCCCAAGCCTCACCCCTCTCTTGCACCCCCCAGGTTGCCATGACAAGGCAGTGCTGCTCTACGAATACGTGGGGAAGCGGATCGTGGACTTGCAGCACACAGAAGTACCGGACGCCTATCGAGGGAGAGGAATAGCCAAGCACCTCGCAAAGGTACAGCCCTGCACACACAGAAGGGCAGAAGCTGTTGCCGTCCCGGCCGTGGCTAGAGACCCTGGCTGAAGCCGGGCCCTGTCACGTTGGAATTGCATGTGTGTCCCTTGGGAACCGTCCCTGCTCTGATGGGAGATAGGGGCAGCTGGCAATCTGTGATCAGACATTCCTATTTCTGGTGGTGAGAGGGGCTGGTGGGTGCCAGCACATCCAGGTGCTCACCCAGGCTTGGCCCTTTCCTCCTCGCAGCGAGCAGCCCTCATGCCCGCCGTGCAGGGGCTGACGCAGAGCCTCTCCTGGGGGCTGGACCCCCTCCTCTCAAAGGTTCAAGGCCCTCCTAAGTCCCTTTCCTGCCTTGGGCTCTGCTTTTGAGGCCCACAGCCATGCAGGGAGAGCTGGGGAGCTGTGAGCACGGTGATGGGGGGGCTGCAGGATGATGCTTTGGGGTCACAGCTGCACCCTGGCCCCATACGCCAGGGCAAATGGGTGACAAAGGTGGCCTTTTGTCACCTGCAGTACAGTAACCACCAGGCTGGATGCATTGAGGGTTACCTGGGGGGTCCCTGCACACCTCTGGCTAAACTGGGGACCCTGTGGAGGCTGCGGCAGGATGGCTGTGCTCTCTCCCCAGCCCTCTCCCTCCACCTGCGTCGCACAGTGGGTATGTAAGGGTGACCTGCTGCTTCCCCCAGCTGCATGCGGGGTGTGGGAGTCAGGACCCCCCTGAGGCTCCAGAGGAGCCTGGCTGGGGGTGCTGGTTGTAACCCATCTGTCCTCTCCGGTTGGTTGCAGGCAGCCCTGGACTTTGTGGTGGAGGAGGACCTGAAAGCTCACCTGACGTGCTGGTACATTCAGAAATACGTCAAGGAGAACCCGCTGCCGCAGTACCTGGAACACTTGCAGCCTTAAGGCAGGACTGCTCTGACACCAGCGCACCCGTCTCTGACTGTTCAACGCGGCCTTTGCTTCTCTGCGGTCTCAGGAAACCCCCCCTCCCACACTCGCAATTCCCATTTTTTTCAAGCACATCCATGTGGTGCACGAGTGTGGGCACGACCTCCTCCTCTCTGCCCACATGTGAGCATGGCTACAGCCCCTGGGCCAGGCTGGCTCTGGGCACATGCGGTGCTCCCCAGTGCTCTTACCAAGCCAGAGGGGTGGAAGAGGTTGACTTTTTTCACCAAACTCCATCACAAAACCAGGGGATGACTTGATCTGCACCTCATCCTCTTCCCTCTGCTTGGTGACAGCTGTGAACTTACTGAGGGATGTTGCGTAGGGGTGGTCACAAGGTACCAGCCCCCCCCTTTCCACCCGGCAGCTGGGGGACATGCTGTGGATTAAGCCTTGTGGGACAGAGGAAGGTGCTGGAGGAGCCCAGCCCTGTGGCAGGTTCATCCCCTGCAGCATCTGCTGGGCACCGAGCCTTGCACAAGCCCACACGGAGTACAGATAAGAACATGTGGGCCATGGTGGCACCTCAGAGGCTTTGCTGTACTGGCCATGGAGACACGGGGATCATGACACTGTCAAGCCTAGAGACAGGAGCCATGCGAGGAGTGGGCTTTGACTGCAGGGGTTGTGGCAGAGCATATGCAGCATGAGTGTGCAGAGGAAGAAAGGTGGCTGAGTTGCAGACACTGCTTCCTGGGGATGCCAGCTCCTGCCCAGCCTTCTGTATGTAGCCCTAGCATGACATGCCCACGGGGTCGTGGGCTGTCGTTGCTGTCTTTGCTCCCTGCTGTTGGTGTTGACCATGCTGGGGTGGACACAGCCTGCTCAGAAGAGCACCAGCCTCCACAGCCAGCCCTGGCCTAAGCAATGAGGGGACATCCCATGCTTTTGCAGGCACCAAGGTGGTTTCCTACAGCTGAAGAGGAAGGCTCCCCCATCTCCCTCAACTCCAGCCCTGCACCTCTGTCTGCACCCCAGATTGTAAAGTCTGAGCTGTCATCGCATCCTGAAAGCAATGGGGGCAAAGCCTCCAGGACCTGCTCCTGGGCCATCCCCAGGGCTTGATGCTAGAGCCACTTGCCTCCGTGGGGATGCTGATTCCTTCTTACAGCCTTTGGAAAGAAGTCCTGGCTTAGGGCATTACACCTCTGCTCACTGGCCTCCTCACAGCTCCAAGCCCAGGGCACTGGCAGCATTGCGGGGTCCTCAACCAGCAGCGTCGTGCTGTTACCTCTGAGGATGATGATCCTGTAGCACAGCTCAGCGCTGTCACAGTCGGATGTAGAGGTAACACTGTAGGGCACTGCCTGCTTCTGGCTTGTCCTGCCTTGCCCAGGCTTCCCAGGGCCTGAGCTAGACCCCAGAGCATCTCCTCGAAGCTCTTAGGATTTTGCGGTGTCCAAGGGCTGTGCTGTGGGTGGGGGGACAGAGCTGCTGGTAAGCCAGCCCTGAGCAGCCACTGGGGGCTGCAGCCAGGCAGAACAAGATAAAAAAACCTTTCACGTGGAGGCCAAATCCAGACCTAGCCTATATCTCAGCAGGAACTTAAGTTTACAACCTGTGCCACAGACCGACTGAAGCCCCAGCCAAGAGGCAGCTCAGCCCTCTCCCCAAGCCCAGCACAAAGTCTGTGGTGGCAAAGGCAAGAGCTCCTACAACCTTCTCTCCTGGTTGGGTTGGTCAGAGATGGAGACCCTGTGCCTGGTCTTGGTCAGGGAGGCCCTGAGCTGTTCCTCTGGCCACTGGCTGGAGGTGAAGCCTGTGCTTTTGGGCTGTCTGCTACCAATGTAACACATCCTTCTGCCTGCAGGCTTGAGTAAAAGCTCCCAAACTCCATCCCTGCCCTGCTACACCACAGGGTGAGACCCCTGCTTGTGTCCGCCACCTGCCTGGGGAGGGACCTGTGCCTGGTGGCAGACCCATCTCTAGTCTGTGCTGCTTAGGAAAGGCATCGAGCCCTGCCGCTACATCACATTTCTGCTGCCCTCTTGCTGCTTATTTCAGCCAGGCTGTGACCTTCAGTGTGGTTTAGAGGGACTAGGAAGGGGTTGCAGGTAACAAACTAAAGAAAAGGGGCCCAAGAAGAAATCTGGGCTGCTACATGTTCAGTCTTTAAAATGCAAAACACTTCAACATCTAGTTACAGGAGCAAGGCTGGCTCTGTTACAGCCAAGTGATGACAGAACTGTCCCTGCTCTTGATCCCAAGGTGAAGCTGAACCATTTCCTCTCTTGTAAGCCAAGATACAATGCTGTCATATCTTTGTCACAGTGGGGCTGGGTGCTTGGAAGAGATGTGTATCTGGTTGCCTTGTGGGAGCAATAGCATGAACCCAGCACTGCAAAGCCTCTGCTGGTTTTGTGCTTTTTCCACTGCATGACAGTTCCCAGAAGTACCCCACTGTGTCCACCGCATGAGAGCGGCTCACTGGAGGGTGTGCTGCAGTTGCTGCACCAGCAGTGTTGCAGTGACCCAGTGTCCAAGCCTGGCTCTGGAGCCTTTTGTGCTGCCCAGGCAGGAGCCTTGGTGCTGGATCACAAATGGCAATCGCTGCCTTAAATCAGGCACAGCACACTGTTTTGCTGCTGCTTCCCTTTGAGGTGCTACAATCCTTCTGATGGAGATGTGTGCCAGTGTCTGTGCCAACCGTTTCACTGCTGTACCCATCCTCTGCCCCGGCCTCCCCTTCCCCTGGTCTTTGAAGTCAGCGAATAGCAATACCCACAGGTCACCAGCGATGCCACGGTCTGTGGTGCTTCTGTGATTTGGCACTGCCAGGCTGGAGATGGCTTGGGGTCCCTTGGTGTTGGGCAGCCCTCCCTCTGCCTCTCCAGCAGCCGCCCTTTCCAGCTGGTCTTTTCAGGAAGGAGCTTTGAGTCCTGTGCTTCCCCTTGGTGCTGACTAAGCCTGGAGGAGTTGAGGGTCCTGGACTCTCCCTGGCAACAGGAGTGTGGAAGTGGTTCACTTGAATATTGAGATCCCCAAACCCATTTGAACTACAGACTTTGGTGGGTGGGGAAATGCAGATTGCTGTCAAACCTGCTTCCACAGCACCCAACTTGAAACATCCCATCCCTTGTCCACTTTCCAGCATTGTCTTCCTCTGTCCAAGGTTTCCATTCTGTTGAATTTGGTGGTTACGATGTGCCTTTCCTTCTCAGGACCTGTTACAAATGACCTTTCTGCTTTTGTTTATGTCTAACATTTATCTTTATTCCCTCCCTCTGTCATACTATAAAACATGAACATAATGCATGGAATACAATACAATAAAAAGTGTGGCTTAACTGACCCACAGTGGTTCACTGTGCTGCGCTTGATGGGAGGCAGGAGGAGGTGCCTGCAGAACCAGGGGACCTTGGGCATCCCTGGCACTGTCACCGCTGGGCTGGGTCACTTTGGCAGGGAGCCTGTTTCACGGGTCCTGTCAAACAACTCTGCTCTCCAGGCCATGTCCAGGGTATGATTTTTGCTACCTTGTTGCTGCATATTCATTTTCTACGTAAATGTATAAACATTCTCTTTTTTTCACATCCTCTAACAAATCTAAACCCAAATCTCTTAGACAGTAACTACTGCACATCTGTCAGTGTCTTGGAGAAGGTGAGAGAAAAGGCAGAAGTTACCGGGTCTGCATGTTTGTGTACTTGGTGTCCACTTTCCTACTGCCTAACCTTCCACTCCAAAAAAAAAAACGGAGAAAACTCTACTCACTCATGAGGAAGAGGATTTTGTGCAGCAAAAGCCCCATCTAGGAGGTGAGGATGTTGGAGGGTCCCTGAGACCCTTGCTAGGATCAGGATGAGTCTTGGTCTGGTGTTGGCCGCAGCTCCCTGTGACCTGCAGTCAGCCACTCATGTCTTTTGGTCACCTAACTGGGTGCTACCTGCATCACCCTTTTCCCATCATAGAGCACCTTAGGGCCAGATCCTGGCATGCTCCCATTGCAAATGAACGGGGAGGCACGGGCTGAAGCTACTGAATTTTATTTCAGGTCATAGGGCTGGCTGACCTCGTGATGACTGCATAGAGCTTGGGTGAGTGGGATCACAACTGGTTCCTCTCCTTTGCCGGATGATCCATCCCTGCTCACACTCATCAGTCCAGCTTTGACATTGCAGGCCAAGGAGTCTTTGGGAGTTATCCTGCAAATGCAGCCTCTCCTGAGCACTCAGTGCTTGTCTTCTGGATTTAAGGTGTTTGAAAACATAAAGGCAGGAAATAATTTAAATAGTCAGCCGGTGGAGTTGTTCCTTGCTGTGCTGGTCCAGAGCAAGGCAGGCAGGCAGGTGACTCAGAGGAACACAAGGCACTTCCCTCCTGGATGGAGCCATTGTTCCTCAGCCCTGGGGGCACAGCCCGAGCACTTGGGATCCCAGCACAGCATGTTAATGTCGCTTCCTAAAGCTGGGTGCAAGCTACAGAGGTGGAGGCTGGAGTTTCAATAGCTGAAAATGGCAGGGCTGGGGGGGTGGGGGGAGAAGGGGCACAGCTTATTTACAGTTACGGTTGGATCCAACATGACAAGTGACAAGTGGCCCCTGGGCTGCAATTTGAGCAGGCAGGAGTGTGGGTTTTGCTGCTCCCAAGAGACAGCACAAAGCCAGGCTGTTGCTGGTAACACGCTCTGTTTACATTCCACATTCCAGACAGCCCGATGCTCCAGCCTGTCCCAGCAATGCTGCCGCTTGGCCGCATGCTCTGCCAGGCTAGGCACACTTCCCAAACACCAAAGGCACCTTTTACCTCCACCAAAGCAGCTGACCCCCAAATTACCGCTGAGAAAGCAGGGGTGCAGGAGGGTCCTGCAGTTTGGTAGAGCAGTCTTGCGATGCCTGGGAAGGTGAAGGCAGCCATGAGCTTGTCCTCTTTAGTTACATTATATCACTTGGAAATAACGTTGTCAAAAAGAGGTTTTCTAGGAACAGGAGATGCAAAACCAGTGCTGCTCTTCTGACATGCACTGTCAGGCTGGAGGAGAGCTAGTTGTGCTCTCCAAAGGGTGCTCAGTGTATGTCCAAGAGAGGGGAGGCTGCAGAGCAGGGAGCTGCTGTTTGTTAAGGGAGAACTAATTCCTGAGAAACCTCTCCTGGGACGAATCAGAACTGGGAGCTACAGCAGGCCCCAGAGAAGCACAAGGATCCTGGAGATACACCATTCAAGCACCCTGGCACAGGCCCCCTTGGGTGACTCTGCTGTGCTGGGGAGTGGCCCCAAGGCTGGAAGCTGAGGACAGAGTGGGTCCTGGGACTCCCCCACAAAACATTCCGCATCAACTGCTGCTGGATCGACAGGAGCTGGGAAACTTGTAGGAGTGGTAAACTTGCATTTTGTTTCCTAGTGAAGTGTTTGGCTATAAACTGTTATTCCTCCTCAGAGACGCAGCAGTGGTCGATACTCCCCAGTCTTTCAGGATTGATTGAAGGGGCCAAATTGGCACCAACACGGGCCAGTCTCTTCCCCAGGGCGGTGCTGCTCTGAGGAGGTCCTCCGCTCCTCCTCCACCTGCGAACATAAATCGTATGTTTCTTTTCGAGGGGGAAAAGGCAGTGTTCAGACTCTGCGGGGCTACCAAACCTCAGCGGCAGCTGGCCCCGCTCTTGCTGGAGGCCACCTCCGCAGTCCGGCCCGGCCCAGGCTGCCTCGCCCGCGGCGGAGGCCTCATCCCCCTCATGGCGGGGCCGCGGGGCAGGCCGGGAGCGGCGGCGGCGCTCCTCCCATAGCCAGCCCGCTCCCGCTGGGGCCGCCGGCAGAAGGGGCCGGGAGCTGGGGCCAGGAGCTGGAGCTAGGGCCGGGGCCGCGGGGCTGCTCTACCTGCCACTGGCAGAGGGCCCTACCCGCGCTCCCGGCCTGGGCCCCGTCCAGCGCCACCATCCTCACACCCGCTGAGGGGACTACGCGTCCCATGAGGCTTCGCGGCCGGGCGGCAGCGCGGGGCACTGTGGGACTTGTAGTCCGCTCTCAGGGTGCCCCTGCCCGCGGCGTGGTCCCGGCGGGCCCCGCGCACTACATTTCCCGTCGGGCAGCGCGGCGGGCCCGCGGCCTGCTGGCGGAGACATTTGCGAGCCGAGTGTCTCCAAGATGGCGGCGTGGGGAAGGAGGCGCGCTGGCCCCGGCAGCACCAACAGCGGTGGCGGCCGGGAGAGGTGAGCCGCGGCCGGGGTGCGGGGCGCGGGGCTGCTGGGGCGCCTCGGGCAGGTGGGGAGCGGGAGGAGGTGGGCTGTAGCCTCCCGAGGCTCCCCGCGACCCCGGGGGCAAGGGCGGGGGCCGCGCCGAGGGGAGCGTGGCCGGGCAGGGTGGGTGCGGGCCGCGGCCCCGCCGAGGTGGGGCCGGGCCGGAGGGGCTCGCCAGGGCCGGCGGTGCCTCGCGGTGGGCGGGCGCGGAGATGGCGCCGCGAGGAGGGCCGGGGAAGGTCAGCAGGCCCGCGGGGTGGCGGTGGCAGCCCTTCCCGCCGCGGGGATGCGGCGCCGGGGGGAGGAGGGCCGGCCCTGGGGAGGCTCCTTCCAGGGCTATTTTTAAAGGCGGTGAGGGCAGCGGCGAGTCCGCCAGGGTGACCTCCCTCCGCGGGCGGTCCCGGCCGTCGGGGGGTCGGCGCGGAGCCGCCGCGCTCCCTTGTTGCGGGGCCGGCGCTGGCGGGGCTCGGTACCGCGCTCTGTCTCCGGCGGGGCGGGGGAGCGGCTGGACGCGCTGGAGCCACCCGCAGAGCAGCTGTGGAAGTTTGGGAAGCGTAACTTTAAAGCTGGAGAAAGAGGCAGGGGAAAATCTTCTTGAGTTACTTTAAAATCAGTACGCACAGTTCTTTACCTACTTAAAATGTCTGCTTAAGTCCTGTGCTTCCTTACGTTGGCGTTTTCCCTGTTTTGCCCCAGGGCAGACTGATGTAACCAGCAGCCGCAGAAAGCTGCTGCGTTTTTATTGCGAGGAGTTTTCTTTTGTCCTGCCGTCTTACCCAGAGACTCTGCTATCTCAATTTTTGCTGTGGCTTTTGCTTTGTTTTCTTCCCTTGCTGTAATTATTTTCGATAGTGTTGAATCTCTACAGCCCATGAGAGCCGCAAGTAGCCCTTAAAATTCTGGTGCCAATGTGAATTGCAGGAATGCTGTCTGTGTTCAGGGAATTTAAAAGTAATTGAACTGGAAGAGCCAATGGAATTACTGCATCAGTGTGGTTTATATAAACAACTAAGAATACCACGGAGCTCAGTGGCAGAGCGGTAAAGCTGGCTGCACCCCGTGCCTGGCACCTGCCACACCACTAAGCACAGGAGGTGTTGAGTCTTCATGTGGTAGACCTGTCCTCCCAGCAGAAGTGAAGGAGAAAAAAAACACCTGAGAAGAGCACTTCAATGAAAATTATTTTATCAGTGTGAAAATCAATACATTGATGCAGACTTAAAAGTGATTGTTACCTTGTAACTTAATCTGTGAAGTATCCCATAATGTAATTGTAGTTTGAGGTGATTTTTTTAAAGCTGTGGTTACTCTTCATCTTATGATCAAAAATACTCGTAAACGTGAGTTACTTTGTGCACCTGCTGTATGTAGTATTTTTCCTTTGCCAATGAGAAGTGTATAGCTAAGTATAAAGAAAGCATGGAAGTGACAGGACAACAGATTTGACATAGACCAACAGATACACCACTGACCAGCGCTCCGCAATCCCTACCAAAAGATGGTGGTTCTTCTAGGTGTCAGTCATCCTGCACGAATGTGGTGGAAGATCATCCTTCTAATAGGTGTCAGGTGATGTCACCTGGGTACTACTTCTTCCTTGCAATTGCAGAGCTGGAGATAAGGGCCTCTGCCTCCCTCCATCAGTGGCTAATCCAAAATCACACCTACCGATCTTGTTTGACTGCTGGCAAGGCAAGCTGTGTAAAAGGCAGTGCTGGCAGGCCTGATGTCATCAAATGATGACATATGCTTTTTATATGATGAATACAGTTTTCTTACACCGGGCAGGATTCTTGTCCAAAGACACATTCCTTTAAACTGAATATGTTAATCCAGTTTTCCTCATAAATGGGCTGCTTGAAGGAGTTTCTGTAGTTGTCAGCCAGCTAGTCTAAAAGGCATCTGTGTGTTGGGAGGTGGTGTGAGGAGACTCAGCAGTGAATAAAATACTGTCTGCTATTAGACTAGACCAGCTTTCATTTAAAAATAAAGAAAGTCCAGCAATTCTATCTATGGAGACTGTATCCCTCCATAAACAACTTTATTCATACAGAGAAGTCTGTAGTTGGTCAAAAAGTGCTTTCCTCAATAGGACTAAATGTAAGGACATTAATTTCAAAGGATGTTGGCTGTGAATTCCAGCTGGCACTTTGGTGGTAAAATAATAAGGTTAAACAAAATAACCCAAAACATCAAAGAGAACCAAATAAATATTTGGTTTTCTTCATTCTGGATAGACTCTTTAATGGAGACTTGTCTGAAGGGAATTGTTAATCTGTAGACAAAACCAACTTTTTTATATAGAACAGACGCTGAATTGTACTTTACTGTTTTTGTATAAAATTCAGCATGATGACCGCCAGAACACAAGACAGAATGCCATTTGTTCCCCAGGGAGATGTTCTAACAAACTCTAGAAAGAACAGCTTTAATGTCATCACCACTGCTTGCATTGGTTTCTCTGCGCCCTTAAAGAGGTCTTTCCTTTCGCTACCTACACTGCTCAGATTTCTGGTACTCTTGTTTGCTTACAGCAATGATTGACCTATTTCCATTAGTCTGGCTAATCATTAGTTGACTTAAAATTGACACCTCCTTTTTGTCTGGTGGCTGGGAGGGTTTTTTTGTTATGGTCTGGTGGTGTTTTCCTTAGTGGTGTTGCCCCTTGCCAAGGCTGCTTGAAGATCTCACCTATGTTTTCCTGTTCTCTTTCCTGCTTGTATTTAAGGTACATTTTGAGTACATTTTAAGGTACATGAAGGTACATTTTGAACAAAAGTCTTGCTCTATTGCTACACTTTTCCTGTTCTTCCTCCACTTTAGTGCATGCAGTGACAGCCTGCTGAGAATGTCCTTAAAGCCATAGGCCTGACAGCCACAGCTGGTGGCCAGAGACTGGTAGATCATGCAGACCTTCAGCAGAGAAACAATTCTTCAGGTGTTTAAGCTCAGATGTGTTGGTACTTTCTGTACACCATATCCTGAAGCTCTGCTGAGTACAAAAACGCACTGTTGAATATAACTTTGAGGTGGACTATTTTCACTGAGAATTGAAGCCAGACCACAGCTCTGCTCCTTAAACTTGAAATTAAATTTCAAAAAGGATTTAATGTGGGGGGAGGGAAGTTTAGTGTTTGAATTTGTCATGTTGTGACTATATTGACTTAACCTTAGCTGAGATGCTCATAGTGACCCCAGACACTGTGCCTTGGCCATCTGTAATGTCCTTTTTCTGCAGTTCACTTGCATGGCCAGCATGCAGGCTCTCTGTTGTGTCACTAAACTAGATATTGGATGTGTGTGCTGCTTGTGATGGGTGTTATCACACTCTTGCAAGCCTCTCCTTTCTAATTGTTTTAACTACTAATCAGACTGGTCTTTGTTTGCAGTTAATTTGAATGTATGTTTGGTGCTCTGAGCAATGCTGCTGTCCAGGAACATTCTTTTTTTTTTCAGAAAAAAACACCAAACCCTAACAAAACTTGACCTACGTATTCTGAGAGGGGTTTAAAAATAACAGAACTGTACTAATGCTTCTTGCAGATTGAGGTTGTTTCTAATTGGGATTCTGAACATTTTGCAATAGTTGGATGACTTGAAATGCTTGCCAGAACACTGTCTGGCAGATCGAGAGGAGCACCATTAGGCTGAGGCTAACAAACTCGGGAGGCTCAGTCCTTCTCCTCTGCAAATAGACAGTGGTGGAAGGATGCTGAGGTTTCTTCCAGGATGTTACCATCTGCCCTGTTTTCAGCGCTGTTTGTATGTTTTTGTTTTGCCAGCTGGCACCTGGCAAAACTTAAGGTCCTCTCACACTGAGTGGTATTGTGCCTCCTCCTTAGAAGGATATTTATTTCTTCATCCATAAAGACTATCAGCCGAAACTTACATTTAACGGACAGGTTGCTGTTTTCAAGAGGCAGCTAGGAGAGTTCTTCCAAGCTGGAGGCAGAGCAATGGAGCTGCTGTGAGGGCTGTAACTGGGAAACCGCTGGAGTTGCTATTGTTCAGCCAGCTGCAACACCCCTCTCCTGGTGCTCTCTGATATTCCCATGTTAGGAAGATAATCCAAATGTAATTTGAAGCTTGCCCTATAGCGAAGACGGACTTCTGCCTCTCCTGCTGGTGGTAGCTCTGTTAACAACTGATTCCTTATAACTTTGGTAACACCAGAACTATATATCGGTGATTTTTAAATGATTTTCATCTTGCTATGCCAAATGGTTGAGAGTGTTGTCACATTCCCTCATCGGTGCATTCATTTGGTTCCAGGAATGAGACACTTAAAAATTCTCAAGTACAGAATGCGTGAAGCTGCAATAGGATAAAGTAGTTGGATATAAGGTCTGGAGCTATTCTTGCAGAGAAGCTGTACAACTTTTTAACTTGGCCCTCTTTTTGGGTTTGAGGAGACAGGTCCTGGAAAAGAATTTGATTGAATAGTATTAATAACTGCTTTTAGGTTCTGGTCTGCCTAGTAAACAGCATGCTGTGCTTCTGAATATGTGGCATCATTTTATGACTTCTGTAATGACGTCCTCTCTGACACTGGTTATTTACTATTCTTTTAAGTAAAATGAAGTTTATATAAAGTCACACACTTCATAATCGGTGGATGCCAGCTTGGAGTTGATTGCATAGCTCTGCATTTTTGTTTGTCATCGCTGGGGTGTGGGGGACAAGCTCTAAAAGGCAAATTCCATAGCCTCCGGTGTTTGAGCAAATCCAGTTGCTTTGACTGGATTTGTTCATGTGCAGCCGCTGTGTTCAATTGAAAGGCTGTGTCAGGAGAGATTTCCTCTGTGGATTGAGGTCCTCTGTCTACTCTGCATGCCAGCAAGGTCTAAAACCTCAAGCCCATGTACCTCATCTGCATCTCTTTCTATATCGTCTGAAAACAAACCAGTCTTCAGCTATCCATCCTCCAGGGACAGCCAGTCTTTGTATGGAAATAGTATGTGATAAACCTCACTTCCTCTGTTAAAGAAATGGAGATTTTTCTGCTTGCTTTGCTGGCTTTTCATGTGTCCTATTTGAGAGCTAATTTTCCATTCTTTGTTTTTGGATTGCCTGTTTTGCCATTTGTACCTTCAGCACTGTGATAAAATTTATTCCAATATTAGAGGTCTAATTTGGAGAAACAACATAGTTAGGGGGCCAGACTCTATCAGGGATGAAGCCTTTGTGCAGTTTAGTTCCCAGTGATTTTTTTTTTCACAGATGATATTTTAAATTCTGCTTGTTTTGACTTAGGAGGATTGTGCTTTTCTTAATTGTTATAAAGCCCCAGAGCCTGGTCAGCCAAAAGATTCCAGAAGAGGTAGACAGTACTGCCTCTGGCCAAAGTCTGTTGGATTCCGGCTCTCTTTAACAGGTGGCTGTCACTTGTGGCATGGCTCTGCTTGTGTACGTTAAGGTGAAAGGGAAAAAGGGGCATTCAGAGGGAAGAGCAGGCAAGACCTGAGCAAGGAAAAATGAGACCAAAAGGTTAGTGCCACCTGTTCTGATGCTGAGCCTGGAGAAATCCCATGTAATGTAGTTACTTGACTTAAATTCCTGGAGTTAGATGCCCAGGTCCCCATGGCTCTTGTAGAGTTGGAGGAGAAATGGAAACAAGAACGAAGCAATGCCCAGTGATGGCAGGGAGATTCTAGGGTGACTGGGCTACTGTGCTGTTACTAAGCTTCTGCAGAGTTCTTAGTTGAATTTTCATTCTGCTTCTCTGTTTCCCTGTTTTGCAGGCCCACGCCGCATGTTCCTAGGTGTTACAAAACATAGAAAATGCTCCTTGGTAGGAAATACTAATTTTATCTGGAGGGTTATATTAGCACAGGGTCAGCTTCCAGCTTGAAAATGCCTCTCGGCAATAGCTTCTCCCTGAAGTCATTATGCCTTAGCAAGTGGTTTCACAGAGTCATTGGTGCTGTTTTAGAGAGTCACCTGAAGTCTCAGCATGTCTTCTGTAATAAAAGTGGAATTTCTGATTTGGAAGAAAGTGCACTTGAAACAGTTGTCATCAAGAAGCAAGATTGTTAGCAGAAACCATTGCCAGCTGTGTCCCTAATGTATCAGCATAACATCTGGTTAACGAGTTCTTTGTTAGAAACTCTTTAATGTTAGCTGATACACTTAGTTATACCGGAGGTGTAGTATTCTGTAAAATTTTTATACAGGTGCTGTCCTTCAAATTTTTTGTTTAAATACTTGCCAGTTCACTACAGAATATCAGAGTCCACCACATCCTGTGCTGAAGGAGCTGATCATAATTTTTCCAAACAATGTCTGACAAGTTGACGGCCTTAAAGAAGCCTCTGGCATACACAGTAGTCAGGTGGATTTTTATTTTTCTTTCTACCTGTGAACAGGCCATGGGGAAAATGCACTGCAGAACTCAGTAATGAGCTTATAATTTGAGTTTTGCTTGTAGTTTATATAAATTCTAGCCAGATTTTTAATGAAACTGCTTATTACTCTGCTTTGAGAGAGGCTGGTGCATCTTGGGTCCTGCTGTTTGATACGTTTGCGACTGTTCACAAAAGCAGCTACTTCTGGCAACAGCTTGTAATTTAACAGTATTCATTCTTGATTACACATGGCCACTGCACGATGCCCTTTGCAGCATGAATGGAGCTCCACATTAAGGGTAATGTCTGGTAACACGTCAGCTTATCAATGTGTATTTTTCTCCCTTATTTTCCAGTGGATGCATGTAAGTGCCGTTGTACTAATGCAGCAAAAAGTACTCTTTTCATTCTCCATCTCAGCAGTGTCTTGCCTCCCAGTATTGGGAGGGTCTAAATGTTGGGATGAGGTAGCTTGTCCGCTGTGGTTAGGTCAAATATGTCTGATTTGTTCTCCTTCTGCTAAAGGGATCCGGTAGATATTTTTATCCTTTAGAGGCCACGTGCTCAGTTTTGCTCTGGTTAAGCACAGGCGTGTCAGAAATAGTTATTTCTTCTGCATAGAAGGGAGGATTTTACCTCATTCTAACAGATAAGGTTTTAGCCTTCCTCAGCACAGGTATATAGTCAAAATCCTATTGCTCACATGTAGCTGTAGCTAAAGTGGTGTGTGTGAAGAGGGTGGTTGGTGGGACTTCAGGTAGCTAAAAGGTGCTACTGAAATGAGGGATGTACGAGTCTTGCAACTCCCCTGTCAGCAGAGAGCATGCTCCATGTAAAGCAAACAGCTCTTTCTTCCCTGTGAAAGCCTGCCTGCATTAAAGAAATGTTCCTTCCTTGCTTTGCTGCGTCCTGTTTCGGGAGAGGGAGCAAACCGTTCTGTATAGAGTGCTCTGCTACCTTTTTCACTTTCACTTCCAGCAATGTTTCTTGGCCATCCTTGTTGAATTTCTATGGATTTACTAGGCTGATTCACTATGGAGCATTAAATAGCAAGCTGCGTCAGTGGCAAGGAGGTAGTTACTGTGAGGAGAAAGCAAACGTACTCATCTGAAGATGCTTTTTCTCTCAAAACCTTCCAGTGCAACTTGCCCTCTTGATGGATGAGCTGCTAGTCTTTATTTTCTGTGAAAACTGCTTAAGTCTGGCTGGTTCGTTCACGCACTGATGCGGTGTGGTCGCTAAGGTTAGACACTTCCCATATCTCTAAGAAACTGCTTGGGTGTCAGTGTGAGGAACCATTTCAGCATTGTTAACGAGATCCTATTTTCTCAAAACGTTCTAGCTCCTCCAAGTTAGGAAAAGGTAAGAAAAAACACATTGCCTTATTTTCGGATGACTTTGTCTACAGCGGGCATACGTAGCTGATGTGAAACAAATAAGAGTTGAAAAAGCTGCTTGTTGTTGAACAGAGGCGGTGACTGTCCTTGAGGGGCTGCCCTCACTTGGGGCACTCCTCTGTTCTCACAGCTGGGTGGGTGAGAAGCCTGTCTTTTAAGCTCTGTAGTTTTAATTCTGTGTTTCCTGTTAACAGGGTCACCTTGTCCTCCACGGACTGTTACATCGTGCATGAAATCTACAATGGGGAGAATGCACAGGACCAGTTTGAGTATGAGCTGGAGCAGGCCCTGGAAGCGCAGTACAAATACATAGTGATAGAGCCCACTCGCATTGGGGACGAGACGGCCCGCTGGATCACTGTCGGGAACTGCCTGCACAAGACCGCCGTGTTAGCGGGCACCACCTGTCTCTTCACCCCTCTGGCACTTCCAGTAGATTATTCTCACTACATCTCCCTGCCCGCTGGTGTGCTGAGCGTGGCTTGCTGCACCCTTTATGGTATCTCTTGGCAATTTGATCCCTGTTGCAAGTACCAAGTAGAGTACGATGCCTATAAACTTTCCCGCCTGCCCCTGCATACGCTCACCTCCTCCACTCCAGTGGTGCTGGTGAGGAAGGACGACCTGCACAGAAAGAGACTGCACAACACGATAGCACTCGCTGCCCTGGTGTACTGTGTAAAGAAGATCTACGAACTCTATGCTGTATGACTTTGGCAGGGAAGAGAGAAACCCACAAAGACAAGCGTATTGAGACTCCCACAGTAACGTTTTGTTTTTCCTCTTTGAGAAGCAGTGGAGACTGGGAAGGATTTGGTTTAATAGAGCTGTTATTTTTAAAATAACACATCACTGGTGCACCAAGGTTTTTCAGTTCTTCATGACACTTAAGATGTGGATGTGTGGTGACTTGAGAGCTGTATGTTAGGCCATGGGAGTCCAATCCAGCAGCGGAACGTCGATGAAAGAAAGCTAGAGAAAGAGGGGTGTGAGAGCTGCTTTTTTTTTTTTTTTTTTTTTTTTTTTTTGGAAACATTTAAGTATATTGTTTAATTGTATTACACAGAACCAGCCAGAAGTTATCATTGACCATTAAAGGATGAGAATTTGAAATGCTTTTGCTCTCTTGTTACTGTTTATCACGGTTCCCTTTCGTAGTGTGCTTCCAGGGGATGAAGGCTTTGCTGTGAGAACTCTGGTGGTGATATTTACGCATGCTCACACACAGACCCAATATTCCTCTTGTCCACTGCACGTGGCAGCAGCATCCACGTTACTTCACAGCAGCCATCTGCTGAAGGAATAGCTGTAGAGTGTTGCTTTCCCTCTTGCTTGCCTAGTCATGTTTCTTGGAAGAGGCTTCCCTGTTCCCTCAGTGTTTATATCTTTTTTTTTTTTTTTTTTTTTTTTTTGGTAATTGCTTCAGTGTTCATGGTTGGGGCTAAGGGTGTCCAAATCCTCTGCTGCCCTGCCACCTCCAGCCATTACTGCTCTGCACAATGGAGATAACACTGAGTTTCCAGCTACAAACACATTCTGCTCAGTTCTGGTACAAGTTCTTTCTAGGGCGGATACATCTCTGCTGAGATGTGTCATACCACAGCTGAGGGCTGCTGAGGTGGAACCTGGCTGTCTTACCTCTGCGCTTTGTTGCTGCTGCTGCAACTTGGATGGCTGCGCCCTGACTACGCTCTTGTTTGGAACGTGCGCTCCTGGAGCTGTGTGCTGCCACCGCCAGGCATCCACCTATCTTGTAACTGGGTTATCTGAAGTTTTAGAGTTCAGTCTTGTGCAGTAAGTCCTCTTTTAGCTCAAAACTATCAACATCTTACTCTTAGAATGGGAAGTATGTAATATTTTGCAAGATCTGCCAGTTCCTTTTAAAATACAGGACCTGCCTTTCTACAGTCCCCTCCGACCAGAGGGCAGACAGGTGTGGCTTGCGTTCACAAGGCCAGCTTAGCACGGCTTCAAGTGTTATGAGCTGAACACAAGCTGTAATAAAACCTGCCTGCACGCAGGTGTACTGCCTGCTCCAGGGGTAATTACAGCCTGACCTCTGCAGCTGAAGCGCTGACCTTGGGAGGGCATCTCATGAGGTTGGAAACCAATTTTGGTAGTTCTATCTTTATCTTTCCAAATTGCAAGAGCAGGCACCGAGAAGTGCTTGCCTCCAGACTGCAGCAGGCTTTTTCTGGCCACGGTTCCAACTGGTGCTTTTCTGCTGATGCAGCTTTTGTGTTGGCAGGGCACACATCCCAGCTGTGTATGTGCTGGGCAAATGGGGTTTGCTGGGAATTCTGAGCAAGTACTTTCATCACTGGCGAAGGCAGCTGTCTCCCAGCAGGCCCGTGGCCCCGAGGAAGCTTCTGGTGGCATCGAGACATCTCTAGGTGGCAACATCCCTTTGCCCCTTTTGCTGGTACAGTGGCTGCGTTGTCTCCCTCCAAGGTTAAAATAAGCTGGGATCCAGTACAGCTCTATTTATAGCAACAATGTACAGTTGCCTTGGCAGAGAGGAGGGGAAGAAATGCAGCTATTTCATCTTTCTGCGGTTAGGCCAAGACTGCTGGGCAGGCTGCCCTGTGAGTCCTGGGGTTTGTTTCTAAGGTCCCATCTACTGGATTAATTTTAAACTAATGGCAGATCTGCCATAGCTAGTATGTACGTTAGTGCTGCAGCAGGCCCTCAACTATCCCTGCGCTAGCCACACACAAGACGTTCCTGCTCTTTTTCAAGCAATGCAGAATAATTGTCAGGGCTCTTAGTTCCTTCTCTCCACCAAACCTCTGTGGCCCTTTTTTGTTAAGCTTTCCCTTGCCTGGAGTGATGGCTGTGGCAGATGGACTAACCCTCGGTAGGCTGCCTAAATGCACGGCTTACATCGAAGGCTCTGGAATTAAAAATGAGCAAGTTTCCTGCGGTCTCTTATTGCAGGAGGAAAGCTGAAAAGTCAGCTTAGCTGTCACAACAGGTAGATCTGTTTTAAAAATGCATCCTTCACTCCTTCCGAGGTGGAAAGGACGTGGATGGGGCGTAGGGGGGCTTGTTTTCCAAGAAATATTAGTGATAACCTAGCTACAATGCTTGGTGACATCCTGGCTATTAGTAAGGCGGTGCTGTAACTATGCAAGGTGACCTGGGAGGGCGAGAGGGGTCTTGAGGGTTGTGTGTTTTGGTGCGCTGTGTGAGATGGTTGCTGCATCTGCCTTCCCTGTGCCGGTAGCTGTGGGTTATGGTGTCTGAGGACGAGCCTCCCTTTCAGGAGCCCCACACGCTTTGCTGCCCATCCAGACCATTGCGGAGGTGCTGTGAACTGGAGTGTGCTGCATTCCTCTCGTCACACCGAGGGAATTCAGTTTCAAAGGGTAATGTGCATGCTCTCAGTAACCTCTGACTTGGAGCTGTAGTTCAAACAGTAACTATAGTAACTCTCCACACGAAATTTTTTTCCCTCAGGCCTGATGTGTTATACCCCTCAGCACCCTGGACGGTAACACAGAAATGCAAAGCAGCCCCTCAGTCCTTCCTGGGTAGCCATGACCTGAAATGCTGAGCATAGAAGATGGAGCAGCTGGACAAAACTGGCAGGAGTACTGTACTTTGCCAAGAAATGGAGGACCTGAACATGCAAATCAGGAAAGGAAAAGCACAACTAATGCTCACAGAAACTCCACCTAAAGTTTCTGTTAGAGGGAGAGAAGATAACACCTTGGTTTCCTGTCTTAACAGAAAAAGAGATACGAACCTCTTTTTCTTTCAGAGAAAGAGAATTGAGAGCTTCAATTTGTAATTTCAACCCTAGGCCTTCAGACCCAGTGATAAAAGGTATGGAATGTCCTAAATGAGCAGCAGCAGCATTAAACACATCCTGGTCATCATCTGGGATGGATTCTCAGAGCTATCATTTATAAACCTGTAGTAGTAAAGAAAAGGCTTTTTGAAAGAGAAGGTCCTGCTGATCCTGCACACCTGTATCAGAGGTTTAGTATGACTAATGCCCTGTGTGGATTCACACTCTGCCTACTGTAAGCTAGCAGACGATGTAAAGAGGGCTGGGGTGAAATATATTGCTCTGCAAATACTACTGGTATGATAGCACCTTGCAGGAATTTAAGAAAAGTAAAAATCTCCTGCATTCCATTCCTCTAACGTTACCTGCTGTGAGGAGCTGAAGTAGAACAAAGGATTTATTTCATAGCAATGTAATTTATTTAATAGTCATCAGATGTGCACTCACAGGCAGGACATACAAGGCAGTACACGTGGAAAATGCTGGTAAGTGCATGGAGGTGGCAGCAGGGGTCTGGACCTTCATTCCGACTAGTAGGCTTTATTTCAATTGTAAGTTTAAAAAGATTATTTCTGTCCTTATTGAACTTATCTGTGCAGCCGCGCCTTTTTCCTAGTGGTGCTGGCATCCCTCACATGAGGAGAAGGGGTGAAGAATGGAATAGGGCACTCCCTCAGGCTGTCAGACTCCCTGCAGCCTGTGATGTGTGAACAAGCGGGTATCGCTTCCCCACGGGATGTGATCCTAATTAGTATCTGTGATTGCTTTAAACCAAATGAGAACTAAGGGTCTGTCTCCTATACTGTTCCCCCTATGCACACACAGATTCTCCTCTGCTTGCCATGAGGCAGTGTGCTGGGCAGCTACAGAATCACAGCCACTCTGTGCTCTAGGTCGGGGGGGACCAGGTGTGCTGCTGTCAGCAGCGCAGCATTCGCACACAATGGCTTACCTGGCTGCGCCAGTTTGTCTGTTCGGTGCTTCCCCTGCGTTAACTTGTGCTGGGGTTTATACTGTGCTGTCAGGTAGCGCAGTTAAATGTCCCTGTACATCAGTAAGGCATGATTCAGACAGATAAAATAATTGCCAAGTAAAACTTAAATTTTACATCAGTTACTTCTTTAAAAGTGGTATTGGACTTGACTTTAGCTTAACATACGAGATGATTTGGCATGTTAACAAGCAGAGGTTCTGTGAAGTTTCCCGCTTCAAGCAACGTGTTCTAGGTCAGATTGGAAGGAGTGGGAAGGAGACACAAGAGCTCCCAGCTGAGGAGTGTATTTCACAGGGGCCATGGGGTGGGGAACACTAAGATCTGCTTGTGTGAAGGCAAAACAGGTGGATTTTATTTGTAGCAGGCCAGCCAAGCTGAGCGTGCCTGGAGTGAGGCGAGATAAGATGCTATCTTCCAGCACATGGGCCTCCCCTGCTGCAAAGCATGTTCCCTGGAGTGACCCCCCCCCTGCAGCCTCCCTCTGTCCAAGCACCCTTCTTCAGGTGACGGTTAGGTGCTGTCTTCCAGCAAGTGGGCCTGCCCCGATGGGGGGGAAACCACTTCCCACTCTCCATGCAATGGTAAATTGCAGCATTTTGAGAAAGGTTTTTCCTGCAGGAGCACCTCCACTGATGGCCCAGCCAAACTGCAGGGGGTTAGCCTCTCCCTACAGTTACTGCTCGAACGAGCTGAGCTCTAAGAGTCCTTTGCTTTTCTCTCCTTTTTTGCTCTCGCTGCCATTAAGGTGAAGAAGAGCCGGGGGAAGAGGTTTCGCAGGTAGACAGCCAGGGAAGGTGTTAGGCCAGCTACCAGTACCTCCTTCCTCTTCTGCCCCACTGCATTGAGAACCACCTGCGCGACCTCCGCAGCGGTCTGTCCTTCGGCGGTGTTCTTGTCCGTAACTGCCAAAGGAAAGCCCAGTAAGCACCAACGCCAGCGGGTAAGCCCATGCTGAAGTACTATTCCTAGGAATGCTCTGTTCTCACTGCACATGGCTGCTTCTACGGTTTGGGGTTTTACATCAGTTGTGTATGGGAGAACAGGCAGGTGTAATTGATGGTTGGGCTAATAGTCTGTGGTTGCTGTCTAAGAAAGGTAAATTTTGGAAGTCAGTGTTCCTACCCTGCATCCAAAGTCTTCTGATACTTCAGAGCTAATCTGTGCCCCCACCAGAGGCCGTATGTTGCAAGCACACTGGAGTAACTTGGTGAGGTGGAGATGCTTTAGATACAGGGCACAAAATTCTATCTCACCTCCATAGCGAGATCCATCTGCTGTTACAGCATTGAGAGAGAGGTTCGTCTGAATGTATCCGGGGCTTATAACTGTCACATCAATGTCATACTGCTCTACCTCTGCTCGTAGACAGTCAAAGAAGGCCTGGGTAGCATGCTTAGAAGCAGCATCTGAAAAACAGGAAAAGGACTATACACTAAGGAGAAGGAGCAGGGATATGAAGCAGATTCATTCCCCCGAACGGGTTTTTCACTGCAATGCAGCCACTTCTCAGCAAGAACCCAGCAGCTGTTTTCCAACTTCTGGGCTTGGTGGTTTGGAGTTGTTTTTTTTCTTTTAGTGAATGGCAGCAGCAACAGGTAGTGGGGGAGAGGCAATTTAGGAGGGCAAAATGTAAATGCTCAAGTAGGAGACTGGCGAGGATCCTGAGCTTAATATCACAGCCATGCCAAAGCACTCTGGAGTGAACCCAGGCTGCCTCCCACTTGCAATAAAGGAGACGCAAAGCCTGGCTTGGGAAGCATTTGATGAGGTGAGCTGGGGGAACGCCGCCAGCACAGGAGGGCAGAGCTGCCGCCCGCTGCCAAGCTGCCCTGCGCACGCTCAGCATTACGGGCTTGCAGAGCGGGCTCAGGGCTTGGCTGCACACAAGTCAAAACCTGATCACACAAGCAGACAGGAGCGGAGAAGCGTGGCCTAGGGCAGGATTTCCCCCTGTTAAATGGCTGAGTGACTCCTTTCGCTCGCTCCCTTCCCACGTATACTTGGTTGCTACCATAACTGCCATCATCTCAACATGGCTGCAGGGCTGACGCCAGCAGCGTAGCGCTCGGTGCAGGCCACGTGCCCCGTGTGAGGACCTGAGCAGGAGCTGAGCTCCATGTGCCAGGCCCACACAGCCCTGGTTGCTGTGCAACATTCTGGAAGCTCTTCAGAACCCTCTTGGTGCAGTCAGACCCACATCACCTGCAAGACCAGATGGCCCAGACATTCCAGGCTCTCCTTCACTCAGCATCATGCCCACCATTCTTATGCCATCACCACTGTTCTATTTCTATGTTTCTTTTCAGGGATTTACAGATGTTTGTATGCCAAACACCCTCCTTTTAGTTCCTCCATCTTTTGTAAGGCTTTTTCCAGTAATCTCACCGATATCATTTCTTGTCACAACTGACACAGCATGTAGAGTTTTCTGGATCAAGGTAACTGTTTAGGCTTTTATTTTGGCATTGGTTATGCTATGGCACTTTATAACTTCTTAAAACAAAAACTTCCTACTTTCTTAAAGGAGATGAACCAAGTAAACAAAAAAGCATAAAATGCAGTAAAATTACGGAATTAATCAGAAAGTTTACAGGGACTTTAAAGTGTTAAGATAGGAATATCAAGCTGTTTTCAAGACACTGAAAACATGCTCCTCTTCCCCATTCCTTAACAACTTTAGGACAGTGCTAAGATTTTGTATTTGCGAGTGCCTTCCTCAACAGCTGCCAGTGACTTGTGACCGCACTGAGAATGATGCACGGTTCTGCCTTCCCTGCATGCAGCCAGCTCTATGGACAGCTACAGCATCTCTACAGAAGCAGTAGCCAAGTATTCATTCAGTCTGGTGCCCCAAATATGTCTTCCCCATCATCTGGGGAGGTACTCACATGCGGATCTGAAAGGAATGCTTATTTTGCCTTGAACACTGCTGATGGCCACAATGTGCCCTTGTCTCCTCTTGATCATGGAAGGGAGAAGTGCTAGCAAAAGACAGAAAAGACCCGTTCAGAATAAAAGTCCTGCCATTGCTGTTGTCAAGAATCAATGCTTTCAGAGCACTCAAGAGATGCCTAAATGAATTACAAGATCCTTGTTCAGTGTAGGGCTTGGGCAGGGGATAGTGCTTAGGATGCCTCTGACTGAAGCTGCAGTCTGGCTGAGACATTCACCTTTGAGGAGCCTCCTTGTGCCAGCGCAGCTGCACAAAGGCTGTTACAGTTGCTATGATCTCCCACAGGCAGGGTCAGCAGGACTTGCTCTTTTTTGCCACCAGTACATCTTTCCATTCCCTGCACCTGTCGCACTTCAGGCTGAACTTTCTGTGTAGCCAAAGCAGCTTCCTAGGAAAGCTACAGCTTCACCTAGAACCCATGCTGTGTTCTCTGGTGTTCTACCAGGGCGGACAGGCTAACCCTCTCTCTCTCCCTAAGTTCCTGCCAGACTAGAGTCAGGAGGTGTTTTAAACAAGATGGTATCTCTAATCAAGTAGTTCCCATGCAGTCAGGCCCAAGCATTAGGCCTGCTCATAAAGCAAAACTTTCCTCCCCTCTTACACTGTACTGTACCAAATACAATTACGAACAGAAGTAAAGCTGTGCTTAGTTGTGTTGGCCTGCAGAAGGTATCAGCCAAATCCACTGTCCCCCTATAAACCAGACCACGAGTACCTTTGGTGAGGGCTACAGGACCAAAATAATTTGTTTCCATGACCTTCTTATCCACATCCAGTCCTGTGTCCACAATTGTGCCTCGGAAACTGATGCCTGCGTTGTTGATCAGTATGTCCACATGACCCAAGTACTTCAGGATCTCTTCAGCAGCATTTAGGACAGTTTTAGTGTCTGAGAGGTCAAATATCACAGTGTGAGGTTTGTGCGTCTGTGAATAAACAGAAGTTAGCAAAAGATCAGGTCAGGCTGTGCTGAATGCGCTGTATGTTCACGCTCGCGATGGGATTTCCCAGCTCTCGAAGCACAGAAGCAGGGCTGTCCGAACCTGGTAGGACTACCTGACAGAAGCAGATTGTGCTCCTGTTTTTCTCTGCTCCTGCAGCCTGTTTGTTATACCAGAGCCTAGGAAAGGGACAAGTGAGATCGTCCTCAAGACTGAAGTTTGCTATTGTCTTATTAAAGAAAATGCATCTGAAAAAGTAAAAACCTTAACCCCTGTGTTCTCTACAGAAGCCCGCAATACCTCTCTTAGCCACTGTCCACAGAACTAGTCATCAAAAATAAAAGCCAACAGAAGGAAAGTCACTTTTCCAGATTCAGGATATAACATAGGATGCAAGGGGTCTGGGCACTCTGCCACTCACGTGCTTTCCCTTCCATTGCATGGCAAGAAGTCTTTTAGATGGCTTACTTTTGTAGGGTTTTCACAAGATAAGACACGCCAGCTCAATGTACTCCTACAGCAGTATCTATCCCTAACCACAGAGTTGCATTTTTCCTATTGCTCAACAAACAACCCACAAGCAGTACTGTGAGTTCTGTAATAACGTGAACAGAAATCCCAGCCACACGGGACAAGCAGCCTTTCCTCCCACACTTACGTTCTTCCGGTGATTGGTCACGGTAGAAAGCTCCTGCACAAGATCCTTGAGTTTCTCGCTGTCTCTGCCACAGAGCACCAGCTTGGAGCCAGCTGCGTGGAAGGCTTTTGCACATTCTTTGGAGGAAGCAAGGAAGAAAGAAAAGTAGATATTTGAATGACAAACAGCAGACCCACATCATACCTGGTGACAGGCTAAAACTTCTTCTAGTTGTCAAGGATCCAAGGTGGCTTTATTACTCCTGAGTGACAGGCTGGTCGGTGAAGTCACAGCAAGATGCCATTTTCCTGTGACTTTGACAGACACGTGGCAGCTTGTGTGCTCAGTTACTGTGCTGGTTATGCAGTTATTGTGCTATTTACACATCCTCCCCCATCAGCTGATCCAATTTTCCTCTGCCTCTTAATTTTTGACTATACGCTCTTGTTAACAGGGACTGCAGTTACCTTGTGTATGTCATCTAACGCAGCGGAGCCTGGTCTTAGGCGCTGCAGTTTTAGTGAACACCTCCAGAGGTTTGGAAGCCTCGGCGCTAATGGCTTCAGCAGGGTGATCCTCTTCACCAAGGAAAGGCTGAGGAAGGCATGCCATGCTACTGTCCTCTCAGTGCTACCAGCTGCTGAGGCAATGGCATGTCCTTCTACCCTACCCCTCTGTGATCATGAGACAAACTGCCTATTTGTGCATGACAGCAAAGGGTGTTTAAGAGCGCACAGTAATTAGAGGTGGCCCGGTATGTTACTAACTGGGAGTGAGGGGAATGGTGCAAGATCTTGCCAGTGAGTGTCAGAAAGGGAGGAGACTTCACTGTATGGTGGTGGAAATCTGTACACCCAGCAACACACAGCACTTCACCTGCCCAGTCTACCACAGCTGGAAGGTCTCCTGAGATACTGGTTCTCTCTCTTCTTGATGTGAAATACGTATTCTTTTACCGTTCCCAGCTCTCTGGTTGTGACAGGCAGAGAGGACCATTTCATCTCCTTTGGCCATTCAGTTACTGAACATCCCTGTCCTTACCGACAAACTCACATGCAGAGACAGCATCAATTTAAGCTCTGTTTGTTCCATAAATGTACTTATCCTAATGAAAAGCCTTGACAGCAGGGAGCACTTTGTCTTCTCTTCAAGAAGCTTTTAAAGCAATTACAGAAAGCAGAATTAGGGAATGTATCCACTCAAACAGAGAATAAGCTTTATTTGGAAAAAAAATCCTGTGATTTTGTTTAGAAAAAAACACTCACTGGCATTAATATTGCTAAGAGTTTGACTTTAGAATGGGTAGATTTATACTACAAGAGAAAAAGTACCTGAAATTGAGGATGAGGGCCAAAGAGAGGGAGTGGAAAGTATGGCAGGGTGTATGGAAATACAATAAACATGAATGCAGAACACCAGTTCTGGGAAGTTTTAAAGAAGCAATTTGACTTCCTGGCTTTTTCAGGATGTAGTTAAAAGACCCCTGACAGCACAACAGTGTAACTTGCTCCTTGCTTTGATAAACAGGATGATTAAAATTTCCCTTAACAAATTCTGATACTTTCTTGCATCAAAATTTGCACTGGCTGTAGTTACGACTGATACGGCTGTGCAAACTATGTCTCTCAAAATTCAGAGCAGTAGGAACTTTCTGCTCATTGCTGCTTTATTCCAACAGGTACCCCTTCCACTAACCTCTGCTTGTCCAGCCTTTGGTGCCCTTCTTTCCGTACCTACCTTTTCCCAGGCCAGAGGTAGCCCCTGTGATCACGACCACTGCTTCCTGGAGGTAAGCTCGCATCCGCATCCACTGCAGCAGCCGAAAAAGGGCAAAGATTCCCAAGCTGCCAAAAAGCAGCGGGATGATGACTGTGCTTGTGAGATCCATGAGTTTTCCTTTCTGAACCGTCTTCCTAGAGCCACAAGATGAAAGGAAACAGACTATTTCACCATCAAGAAAATTAGCCGAGGCTTGAAAACTAGGGAATTCTTTTTTTCTTAATCCTGCCTTAGACCACCTATAAACCGAATCCCATACAGAAGTACCTTCAAAAGATTTCCTCACCCCTTCATTTAGACTTTCAGAAGTTCACATCAGTATCCAATTTTAGGCATGTAAATGCTAATCTGAACATCCCAGGAGGACACTTGGCGTTGGATCTTGTCAGCTGTCATGTAACAAACTTGGGTTCAGAGGTGCTGTTCCCACATTTCACTCGAGATTCACTCTCTTGTGCAAAGCGTATTTAGAGTGAAAGCTCCTCAGGGCTGGGATATATCTCTGCATTCTTCTTATTGTAATAAAATCTCGTAGAGTTCTCTAGAACAACCAGTACCACAATATCTACATGCCAGAGACCAGTTACTGTGTGTTATCCCACATGGATATAAGCCAGTCTATCTTCTAGAGGCTCAGAGTAAGTTTTCTCTTTGAGCACATCATCTGCTTAACGTGCTGAAAGCTGCGCTTCCATCTCCAGTGTCTTTCACCACCCATTAGTGGCGACAAGTTTTCTAATTTAAATGAACCACATGTTCAATCTAATAGGCTAAAGCCTACATTTATGCTCTTTACTTTCGTGCCAAATTGTGCAGTTTAACAGCATGAACCTGTGTTCTAATACACTGAAATTAAACTTGCTAATGAAACTCACGCTAAAGGTATTTATGAGACCTAGCTCATGCTGGAATTGGATTCTGATACCAGTGCACAGCCCTAATCTCTTCGTTAAGCCGTTGCCCTCAAGGGAGTAGTTTAAGTTACAGCTTACTACGTGGCCAAAGAGTAAGTGATACTTCTGCTATAAAAAAGGCCACTAATTTTCCCACTGTAAATTTCCCCAAGCTTTCATGCTTGGTGTCACAGTAAAGTCAGCTACAAGCCCTTCCTGGAATCTACACAACTTTTGGGTCACAGACAAAGTCAAACCCAACTATCGGTACATCTCCCCTGTTGCGCAGATAAGAGTGTTAACTCTTGCACTTGGAACTGCAAGATAGGTTGATACTGGAAAGGTCTGAACACACATCTCAGACACTACTTCAAACAAAAGGACAGCATGAAAAGCAGAAAACAAGAGGCAGCTAATAATGCTAAGCCAGAATTCAGGGTCGTTAAGTAGGACTGAGCTTGTATGGAGCTGAGGGGATGACAGAGGCTCTATGTGCTCTATGTGGAAAATGTCAGGCTCTTCCAGATTTCCACTGGGGGCTTGGACAGAATTCCTTAAGTAACTGGTTAGTAAACAGACTCGCTTGCTGAAACAATAGTGAACTGTATAAAATAAGTACTTCTGAAGGTATAGCCAAAACACAATAAAATAAGACATAAAGATAGCTGAGCTAGCTTGAAATAAGCTTGACAAGGTCTAAAAATAAAACCATCAAGTTAGTATACAACTCTTCTCAAGGTACTATGGAGTTTCCCATTCCTGAGCTAAGTCATGTAACTACAAAGTGTAGATGGATACATGTGTAATCATTGTGTAATACGCTGTGTATAATGCGGCTAGACAGACATCCAGGCCACAGGCTCTCCCAGGCATGGGGAATATGCCCAAAGTGGGAAATCAGACATCCAAAAGGAGGATTAAACTCATTCCATTGCAAAGCAGTGCGTGAGCACAGCACCCAGCTACTCAGACCAGCATCTTATTCCTCCACCTTTTTGTACTGAGTGCACTGACAGGAGTGTATTTTGTACTGAATTATAGCAGAGGACTGGTAGAGTTGAGTTAATGTAAGAGTGCGTATTGCCCCTAAAATAATTCCTGGGAAAGAGCCTTTTATACCCAAGGCCACTGCCCTTCTTCAGGCTGGATTAGAAGAAGGTTCTCCTTACTGGTTCATGTTCAGCTAGTTACTTCACGCAGCTGCCCTCTTTGTTATCCCTTTTTATTTTTTTTCCTCTCAAAGGTCTCTTGAGATTCAGAAGACAAGATGTGGGCAGGGACAGCAGGTGCTGCGCTGACATTGAGCAGTGTGGCTTACAGGACATTTTGGGATCAAAAATGCTCCCATTTAGGACCTTTCATTATTTCCAAGGTGGGAACTGACAGGTGGAGTGGCACTTCTTTTATGAGCCCAGGTTGAATCTGAGGCATTTTAAAAATCTGGCCCTGACCAGCTTTGCTTCTGATCTCAGTAAAATGCAGATGACAGTGTAAAGCAGACGAAAGAGTCACTGGGAAGAGGGTTTTTTTCTAACACCTTTTCTAACAAAACCAAACTAGGGGACAGGAAGGAGTCCCATGTTTGATCACAGCATGGTTTTTTTCATATTCTGTAACAAAAATAAAGGCTGACTTTGCAAGGACTGAACGTTTTGCCACAGGAGTTGGTGGAAAAGAGCCCCCAAGCCTACCAACTAAAAGCTAACTGTGTTTTGGTCAGGCAGCATCCATAGCTGCTCAGTATGAACCAGTTATGCTATGCCTGGTTAACTTATTCCTTAATCACGTCAAATATTACTCATTTACTTTCTAAACAAAGAAGGTCTGCCTTTAATCATTTTTCATTTGAAAAATCTTTCCAAGTCTTTGTTTTTCTCTCTCTCTCTTCTTCTTTTTTTACCCTTCCTTCTCCATATTATATACAGGAACTGAGCAAATTACCCAACCTCTGCCTGAAGGCTGCAGCAAGCCAAGAACCCAGTCAGCAGCAGCAACCCGCTTTTCCAGGCTAGAGTCTGAATCAACAGGTAACCACCTCTGACACATGGGGAGGGGGAATACGGGATGGGGAAGAGAAAAACTGGATTAAGGAAAAGAAAGAAGGACTCGCTGATCAGAGATGTATATCCTTTTTTATTAGGGCATACAGTTGTAATACCTTCTTCCAAGGAAGGTACTCAAATGGTCCCTTAAAAAGTGACATAGAACAAAGGAAATCTCAGTGCAGTCAGACTTCAGAAAGAGGACAACCTAGTGCAACTAAATTATTTTGGAAAGATTCTGTGGCACTTAGACCTACAGCAACAAGTTTGGCTTTGATTTCATAGTTCAGCTTATATGACAAACCCATGAGTCCTTATTTTAGCTTGTCATATTGAACATGCTGAAAAAAGTAATTTGTAAAATAAATATCAGTGGAACAAGAGAACATGGAAACGGGCTCAAGCCACAGTGCCACACTGCAGTATGTTCAACAATATCGATCGTACGGAGGCCAGTGCCAGGCTACTGACACAACAGGGTAGCAGTTACATTCTGTTCAGTTTTCAGGGTTATTTGGTGGAAAGAGCAAAGGAAAGAATTGCTGCAACCTGAAGGAGAAGTTATATTCTGTTCAGTATTGGGTTATTTGCTGCAAAGGCCAGAGGAAAAGAGTGCTGCAATCTGAAGGAGAACGAGATAATCATAGATAAAAACCCCACTTGATTCACATCAACAAAAATGCTAAGTTGCAAGAAAAAGGCTGGGAGAAGATAAAAAGCATGAAACCCAACTTATGATAGATAACGCTTTGAAGTAGCTAAAGACATCCGAGGGCAGATAATGCTACATCACATTAAAGATGTAGGGGAGGGTGGGAACACATGGTTTTCCACACCTAATTTGAAATGAACTGGCTATCCTCACACCTCTTGCTCAAAGGTCTGAGACCCCACTGTCACCTTTGTTCAAAAATTTGGGTGTTCATGCTGAGAAAAACTGTTATTCGTTCTTAACAGATAATGTATGACACCAGGTTATCTGCAGGAGAGAAGCCACTGCTCATAATTGGTTCAGATAAAGTCCTGTAATTCTCCGTTCTCCATCCCAAAAGGCAGGATTGGAACATGCAGGTTATTAGAGAGCAAAAATAACAGCACTGATAATGTAAGCAAATACAGGTGATTGGAATCACATATATCCAGAAAAAACCCCCACAACTTTCCCCTTAAAATGAAAACTGGATGTTATCCTGTAAAAGCCAAGACAATGATTTCTGAAGGAACAAGGATCTTAGTTAATAAGGTCAAGAGTGCACTAAAGGCAGCAGAGATGAGATCAAGTCCTACAAGGAACTAAAACCATGGTAGTTTTCCTAAACAACTCCTATTCTCCTTTACCTTTGGCCACCTAGAATCACATTGTCCTTTACATGACAAATGTGAGCAACTGGGAGGCTATTTTCAGAAATCAAAAGGTGTCATTTAAAAGGTGGGGGGATAAAAGGAAGAAAAAAAATAATTTTTGTCTAAGGAAGCCCTTGTCCAGAAGCGCAGCAGCTCCAAGCTTTACTAGCTACCGACTTTAGTCTGAAGAAAGCACAATATCCTACCTTTGAAAAGAACTCACTTGCCAGTGACTCTGTGAGATGGTGTCTCCCTCTGGTCTTTTAACAGGACAGACCCGACTTAAATTTGGAAATGGCAGCAGTCCAAGCAAATGCACGCTGTCCAATGCTAGCACAGCCAAGAACTGCCTCTAAAAACATACCTCAGGAATATGGTCTGTGACCTTTCAAATGTGGGGGTAATTTAACCCCCCGACTGAAAAGATAGAAGTGAATTCAAAATTATACGAAACTTACAATGACTCTCAGATTATTTCTGATACTAATCAAATAATTTATAGTCTTGAATCCAGAGCATCCATCAAGACAAATACTAGTCTTTCCATGCTCTAGGTGGGAGCAGGGGGAAAGGCAACTTGTGAACCAGCTGCAATTCTTGATTACTGTAATTGTTTTTTGGGAGTATGCTGATGTTACGGTGCACACTCTAAAATGGGTGTCATGCTCACTGAAAGAAAAGAGACTTTTAATTTCTTCCCTTAGGATTTTTGAGAACTGTGAGCACAACTGAATGGACGGATGAGTTTCTCATCACACTGCATCAAAACCCGCTATTTACTGAGGAAATGGGCATTCCCTTCAGCAGACCAAATTCACTAAACCCCTCATAAGCCGTGTCTGAGAGGGAGTAAAGTGAGCATTACTTGCATTTTATATCCGCTAAACAGTTTTACTGATGCAACTGCTTTGGAAAGAAACTGAAATCAAACTTACAGACATCTAAGAAAAAAAAAGTCATATAGCATTGTCCGTTAACTCAGTGTATAACTTTATATAACTTTAATATAAGCCAAGGGGAAATTTGCTGACAGTTTCTCTGATGCACAAGATCTCCATAAATGGCAAGTTAAGTTTAAAAAAAATCTCATTCAAAACCCAATGTGAAGAAAGTGATTACATTAGTTCAAACAACTGAATTACTGAAATGTGAGTGTGCATTTACATGCTAATGTAATCAGCTTTCATTCCAAACTTCATAAGCAGAAAATAATGTCAAATATACACCGAGGTCATCAGAAACCAGTAAAATTCCTAAGAAAGAATGCAGGAACTGGACAGAGCTCCTTGCCACAATACAGCCATTTCAAACAGAAAACAGAAGGGGTTCAGGAGAAGGAATACAACAACCCAACAGGAATTCTCCAAAAAAATGGCAGCAGCTGGTGTTATCAAGAGTGCTACAGAAGCGCTATGCACTGGTGGGTCTCATTTTAAGTAGCTGGCAACATCGAGCAAGTGTTTATTTGCTGAGGGGTAGGTAAGTGCCAGCTGTAGGATTTTGCAGTCACTTTTTCTAGTGTGATTTGAACCAGCTACCACCTCACAAGCATTACTTGAAGCAACGCCTAGCAAAATCATCTGTTGTATTTCAGTAGTCATTCAGTGGCATCTTAATTATGTTTTTACATAATTGTTACGCAAAACCACCACCTCGCCCCATGGTACAGGAACAGGGAAAGAATATGTTTCCAGCACCCAAAAATCAGACTGGACTTGAGAAATAATCTTCTCAAAAATCTTCCTGCCACTTTTATTCAGTTAAAAACTTCATTTCCAACCCTCCCAGTCGAAAATCCTCTGTTGGCGTTTGGAACACAAACAATGGTAAATTAAAATGGCATGATTAGAAAATTAAAGCATTTGCTGTGCCAGAGAAAGTATTTTGCAGACGTTTACCAAATCAAGAATCGCCTAAAACATAGTGAGAAACTAAGAGTTGGCTTAACGCCTGCCCCTGCCCTAATTTATATAAAAATATTTATCTGATGGTCGTAACGGGGAAGAACTGTGCATTTGAGAGCCCAGGGCCTCGCCGCCCGCTGCTCCCGCGTTTATCAGCCTGCCGCCCCCCCGAAGCCCGCACCCGCAGCCCTCTCGGCGCCAACCCCTGGGTCCCCTGCGGAGGCCAGCGGCGGCAGGCACCGCAGTATCACAGCGGGGCGGCCCCAGGGGGCTTCCTCGCCGGAGAGGTGCTGAGAGGAGCCGCCGAGCCCTACCTGGCTACTGCCATCACCATGGCCACCGCCGGAAGTGCCGCAGCCCGCGCCTGCGCCTGCGCCGCCGCCGGGGAGGGGCGGGGTTTCCGCCAGGACGCCCAATGACGGGCCGCGCTTCCGCGCCGCCAGCCGGAAGTAGGTGCCGGAGAGCGGTCTGTCTCCTACGCCCTGGTCCGCCGCAGGGGCCGCCCGGGCGGGGCGCGGCGCTCCTGGTCCCGGGTTCCCCCGCCGCGGGCCCGGCCTCCCGCCCCGCCGGGGGAGGTGGTGGTCGTCCCGCCGCAGCGCTACGGCTGCACCGGCTGCACCGGGAGTGCGGGGCTCCAGCTCGCCCCATGGGTACTGCTGACCCCGGGCCTCCGCGGGCGGCCCGCGGCCGGGCCGCTCAGCGGGGGGCGCGGGGCGGGGGGCGCAGGGCTGGGTGGAAGGGGCATGCTCGGTGGGTGGGCGCGGCTGGGCCTCGCCGGGCGCCGGCAGCTGCGGGTGGGTTCTACCGTTTTTACTGTCAGCTTTGAGCCCCAGGCGTTGGGCTGTCGGGAGGGCTGAGCAGGGCAGGCTGCGGCTGCCGGGCTGGGGGGGGCTCGGTGGTCACCGGTGCGGCCTCCAGGCCGGATCCGTGGAGGACGCCCCTTCGCAAAGGCCGTTACCTGCTTGTTAGACTGACCTGAGCTCTTCCTTGCTGCCTCCGCCTGAACGCTGAAGATGGACAAGCTGGATGCAGCGAGACGGGGAGCAGCAATGGGGGAATTCCTGTGGAAAGAGAAAAAGAGGCATTTCGGCAGTGTCCCTTTCCAGGCCACCATCAGGGCAGATCTGCTGTCTCCGTTTTTAAGTGAGCTGTGTGCGGTGATGCTCACGGGCTGCAGCAGTGGTACGGATGCGTTTCAGTCTGTCTGCGATGAAACGGGGCCTGAATGCGCTGCAGGTCCTGTTGCTTTCAGGTTGAGGTGACAGCTCTGCTGCGGTTCACATCTGAGCAGGCCCTTGGAAACCTGAGGCCCCAGTGATCCCAAAGTCCAAGTGGACTCAGTGGTGTAAGGAGCTTTTAACCTTAGGAAGGAAGGGGTGCGTGGCCTCATCCCAGCACCAGGAGCTTTTCCGCCTTTTTGTTATGGTGTGTGTGAGAAGAAGATAAATTTACAGAGGGCAGTCGGAAATACTTCAGCATTATCCAGAGGCAGTTAATCCCAGATGTCTTTCCCTGTGAACAGCAGAGATAAAGGTTAGCTTTTTATGACAGCTGTTTGAAAGACAGTTTTATCATAAGTTTTTTATGATAACTGTTCTGCTCCTCTCTTCTAATAAGGAAAATCCTGAAATAAATTCACAGCTTCAGTGTGAGTTTGTCATTAGTAAGGGGTCAATATTTCAGGAAAAAGGAGAAAAGAATTCAAGATTTTCCTTAAAAATTGCATTCTCAAAGGTATGATGGTAATGCACTTTTTTGGCTTTAGGACCAACGCAAAATGAAAGGAAAGAATAAATAATTTTATTTACACAAAAGAAATTGAAAAATAAAACTCAGAAGAAGGTAGTCATGACAGCCTTACTGAAAGCTGTCATCAGTTCAGTCTTCTGAAAATTGGAGCTAGAAAAAAACATTTCAGAGCATCTTTCCCACCAGAGCGGGGCAGGGTGAGCTGTAGCCTAATGTATTCCCCTTCTTACAAGGCAGCACTTGCTTGAGAGCTCTGTCTAAGCTCCTTTGGTCATTTACCTGGTATCTGTCAGCCCATTTATTTTAACAAGGAATAGTCTGTGACCAGACTGGCAGGTGCTGGCAAAGCTGATTGAAACCAGGTGCCCTGCAGTGATTGTACAAGTAGCGAGTTGTATAGCAAAGGGTTGGATGGGAGTTGCAATCTGAGAAGGAAATCCACTGCACTAAGGCTTGGCTTTGTTGCTTTGATTTGGATTCCATTTTCTTAAGTTAACATAGTGTCATTAGAGACAAATTCACGTTTCATTTAAACCTGCTGATGGAGATGTTGCACGTTGGATGGCAGTTAGGTGACTGACTTAGGTTGACGTGCCTTTGTTCTCCAAAACATTAGAGGGGAATCTGTCCTGAATCTAGGACTTTTGTTTTGGAGACCGTACAGGCCCGACTGGTAGACATTGGTATAGTCTTCGGAAACTACGCCTGTTGGTTTTATTAGCACTCAGTGTCTCCCATTCTATTTCCCTGTGTGTTGGGCTACAACTGCAAAGGGCTGGAATCCTTTTAGCATTTTAATGCTTCCTTGACAATCATCCTGCTGTTCTGTGGTGCTCTCCTGAAGTGTGGGAGCTCTTTTGTGAGGGGAAGAAGTATCTCCAAACTCAAGGAACTGTTTGCACTTGTCTTTGGTGACATCTGCTTTACTGCAAGCATCACTGAGTGCAGATCTACAGCTTTTTAACCATATTCTCTAGGGCAACAATTTTGTGCTCTAGTTCTTCTGGGCTTTTATTTGTCACCTTTTTTTTTAGGAGTATAAGATGTAGCTTCTTTCTTAAGAAAAGCTTTGGTTGCTTTACCCTAAGAGCAGAGATCTGTGCAGAAATCCCCACAGGGTAACAAAAACCTTCCCCAGGGAAAACATCCTTGAACTAGTCTGAACTGAAAGCTCCCAATTTGACAGTGCCTTTGGCTAGAAAACATAAATGTTCAAAGGACTGTGGCATGATTAAAGATTTTCTTGTCTCAGCCTCAGATGCAAGAGTGCAGACTCTCCTACTCCCCTCCCTGCTTGCATAGATTTGGTTTATAGGAGTGGATGAGAACAGACTAGGGCATTAGGGGAAGAAACAGATCTACAGTGGGAAACGGAGAAAGAAGGGCTCTTTCCATTCTTTGCCCCTGCAGCTCTTTGTAGGTAGTTGTCTGTGGCCCTTTCAGGCAGCAGACCCAAGAAAGCGGTCTTGATTTTTGCGCCAGTTATAGTTCTGGTTTGGAACTGGGGTCTGAGTCAAGGGCATCAGAGTCCTTTCGCAGAATTGGTGCTGGACACCTGGTCACTACTGCCCTCAGTTCTTTTCTCAGAGAATTTCACTGTAGGTTCAGTTCACTGCACTCAGTTTTTTTGCATGACACAAGTCTTTCTTTTTTAAGTTGGTCTCTATAGGATTTGGTACCGGTTGTTTATAATTACTGTCTTCACTAGACCCTGCACTGCAGCATTTCCAAGCTCAGTATGAGAAAAGTGTAGACTTAGTGAAACCGCGTTTCTGATGTGTGATCCTGCTGCAAATCCCCAATGCTTGCAGTTAACCCAAAAGCCAGGGAAGAGGGAGCAATATCCTCTCCTCCTGCAGCTAAAGATCCTCACACACCACAACGGTTCTAACAGAGTTGAACGGCTTCAGGGGAGATAGGGATGTTTTATCGCTCACAGAAATGAAGACGTGGCAAAGCTGAGGTACCATTTCCATAAAAAGATACTAATTGTGTTGCTTTAATTGCTGAGGGGACAGCTCAGGCCCAGTGTATAGAAATAACTGCTACCTGCAGCTTCACAGATCTCAGGATATCCAACCCTGTCCCTCCCTACTGTCTTCCCTCTTTGGTTTGGAGGAGTGAAAGCCGGTAGGGTCTGAGGGCTGGGCCCCTGAGAGCTGTGAAGCAGCAGGCACGTTTGCAGAGAAGTGGCTAGCCTACCCTTCTTCTGGGTTTTGGTGGGTTAGGAAGGAGTTAAATGACAACAGAGGGAGAGTCTGTGCTATTGTTCAGGCATCCCTGGGTTCAGGGTGGCTGATCTCTATTCCCGGATCTGCCTCTGGCTTCCTGCATGACCTTGGACCGGCCACTTACCTTTTCTTTTCCTTAGCTCCCAAATTATAACATGGAAATCGTTCTCTTCCTGTGTGCCTCCTTCCCTGTGGGTTTTGGGGTGGCTGAGATTCTCTGGTGGGAGATGATGGGAGGAGGAGAACACGTTTCCACTGGAGAAATATTTACGCAGAGGGTAGCAATTTTTGGACATGTTCTTGTTCATTCAGATACCGCGTGGTCTGTGCATATGGTGATACTTGGGTTTTTTTAGTAAGCAAACCTGTGGTGAAAGTCAAATTCCATTTGTGGTTGCTGCAGCTGCCCGAGCCATGCCTGCTGCAGTGATCCTTCCCTTCACTAGATGGTGCTTTTGATCAAAGATTGGAGTAACTGCAGTTCTTTTTTGCACAGAATTTCCTAATTTTTCTTCCCCAGCCTCCATTCCTTCCCCTCTTCTTTCTGTGCTTTAACACTACGGGGGACACTTAATGATGCTGGATATTGAGCAAGGCTAATCGGGTAGTAATACAGGCTCCGAGCCACCCGCGCCCACCAGCCAGCTTGTCTTCTGGGCTTTGGTTTCTGAAGCGTGTATCAGTGCTGCTGAGCTATGGCAGAGAATTGAATTCTTTCCGTGTTTTCTATTCCCATAAGGAAAAGGCTTCAAAGAGCAGGTCCCCTCCCCCTCTCTTCTGGTGAAGGGCATTTAGGGAAGCTGGGAAAAAAAAAATTCAGCTCTGACAGACGCATGCATTTAACAAACCACTGCCTTTCCCTACCTTAGCAGAAGATTGGTTGTTTTTTGAAAAGGGAATTGCTGCTTTTATATCCATCTTTGTATTCAGGAGATGGTTACCTAGCCAAGGTCATTGCTGCTGCATGCCAGTATCAAGCAGCGAGCCAGCCTTCTCTTCCCTGAATGAGCACCGGTTTCAGGAAGGCTTCCCCAAGTAAAGGATGGGAGTAGGCTTGAATCTGGCAGCGCAAGGTCCCGAGCCGCTGCTGGGTAGAGAACGCCGCAAGAACAGCCTTCCCTTTTATAAAGGCAGCTGAGGAGATGAATGAAATTGTAATCAAACATTTCCTGTGTGGACATGCACGGGGATCGGTTATGAGCTTGTACAGTGCAAGACACAGCAGGGTGTGTGGTGGTGCGCTGTCATCATCCATGACAGTGTGTGCAGGGCAAATGGGGCTGCCCACCCCCAGCACCCGATCCAGGATCTAGCACAGAGGGGGGGTACCACCCTCTGGGTGTGGGGCCCTGCCAAGCCTGCCCTGAGGCTCTCGCCCCTCTGGCACTTGCCTGCAGCGATGGCATTTGTTGGCATTTGTGTGCTTGCGGGGCTACCTGCAGCCCACTGCGCCCCTGCCTTCGTGCCAGGCTGCCTTGCCGGCTGCAGACGTGCCTCCGGACCCTCCCTTCGGGGAGCCTGCGAGGTTACATCACTTACAGCTCCCTCCCCGTGGAATTTTACAAACATTAATGAATGGGGCTGGATTGCTGCTATGACGCCAATCAACCATGCACGGATTTATAGTCTGAGGCCAGGAGAGATTATGCTTCTGCCTCTGGCACTGCACCAGTGACAGCAAATTCATGTGTGTGCTGACAAGCCCACAAGGCCAGCACCCGCAGCAGCCCTGTCCTCACGTGCTGGATGTTATGCTTATGGCAGTGACGTCCCTGCAGCAGGGACACAAGCTGTGCTAAACTGCAGTGTGACACAAAACTCCTCTCGGGACTGTAAGCTGACAGTGATTTCTTTGTCATTCCCCTGTTGTCATCTTCCCACTGCACATACATTTGTTCATCATTAAGAAGATATTGCTGATGACTAAACCCTGGGTCTGCATCACAGAGAAACCATTCGACAGAGCAGCCCAGAACTGCAGGGTTCAAACTCAGAAGGAAATTAAGAACTGGGGACAGTGTGTTTCCTCACATCTGTTAGATCTGGAGAGCAAAGCACTCTCCCAGTCCCTCCTGGCTGAGAGAGAATTGCATCACTGGCGTGTGCAAATTATTTTTTTTCCCTGAAATGTGCTTGTTTTATTGTTTTGCTCCAATGGAATTTGCCAGCGTGTCCCAAATTATGTGGTTCTGAAATTTAAAAGTAACATACCTGTGTGGGGGAGAGAATGAGTGGTTTTCACTTTGCAATCTGGCTCTTCCCTCCCTCCTCCCTTTTCCCCACATCCCCATGTGTTATGGAGCCAGCTGCTCCCAGAATAGTTTGGGAATGAAATGTCACCGTTTGAAACTGGTGAGTCACAGTTTTTTGGGGGGAGGGGAGGGGCAGGGAATATGAAATCTTGCGGTGTAGCAGAGCGTCTCCTGGTGAGTACAGAGAGATTTTTAAAACCACAGACTCCCTGATGATGGAGTTGAGGGGCTTTGAATAAAGACTGCTGGGTGTGTCCTAGCTGCTTTTTGCAGGAGGATCTCAAACCCTCTGCAAACTTTAATTGTCTTCCTTAATGTGCCCACTGCAGCTGGATCCTAGTGCCTCCTCCAACAGGACTAGGTTATATCTGTCTGACAACACACCTACAGTGACTCTCTTAATTAAGTCTCCCTGCACTGCTGTGAGGTATATGTAATTACAGTGAGACCTGACATAAGCGTCCACTCGAGGGACTAAAAAAAAATTAAAAATTCTTCACCAGAGCAGGGAGGAATAGAATTTTACTGAATACGTTTTCGGGGATATTTTAGGGGAAGTTTATTAAACAAAGGGGGTTAATTATTCTGATTTCTTCTCAGTGTATCCTAGTAGGATGATGCCTTTAACGTACTGGGTGTTAACATAATCGGGTTGGGTTTTTTTCCTTCCAAAAGGATACTGGACATCTTTTGTCCTTTAACAGAGATAGCTATAAAAAAGTGTCAGTGCAAATGGTGGCAACGGTCTTGCAAAATGAACTGTTATCAGAAGCTGAGTAGTTGTCCCTTCCCTTTCCAACCCCTGCCCAGTGGTAAAAATTTTTAGTGAAGGGGCAGCATTCAGGATTCCTGCTCTAGGGTGTTGCAACCACCCATTTTCACAACTCTACATGGCAGCTCGGCCTGGTATGTACCAAGAATTGTGCATCTTGAACTAAAGTCCCACAGTAATTGTGATACTAATGGTGTCTCCAAAAGAGCTCTGGCAGTTCCAGGCAGAGTGGTTTTCTGTGTTGCTGCCCCAGCTGCTGTCAAAGGTCTCTGTCCAGTACTCGAGGTGGCAGGCAGGACAGTGCATCACCATTCACAGCATATAAATCTAAACTGCCAGTTATTTCAGGTTGCATTACTGTTCCAGGCGCTGAACTGGGGTGGCCACAGAGAAGATATGCCACCCATTTTGCCTCTGCTTCATCAGTAATGATCTCCAGCTGAAGGATAGGAAGAAGCTGGGAATAGTAATATCATAAATAGTCCCAGTATGGGCTGGCAGCCCTCCCCTCCGAGTCCCACCTTCAGTGGCACTCTGAATACATGCTGTGAGGAAAACTCCCAAGTCGCAAGCCAAGCTATGCAGCTAACTTGGTGGGGATTTTGCAAGCATAAGCCCTAGGGGGTTTGATGCCATCTCTGTCTAATTTATTTGGAAGACTGAGCTAGTAGCAAGATTTTATGAAGTGTGCATTTCTATCTCAAGTTTTAGATAGTGTTAACTAGAAACCCACATACTCTGTCATCACTGAATTTGACAAAAATAATCTCTGGCTGCAGGAATTTGCTGAAGAGCTGAAGATTTTGTTTAATACAAAATAAAATAACCTTGAAGACAACCTTGAGAAGTCAAATCTGGGTGCGGTTCCGCATGCCTTTTCCTCAGCAGCAAAGCCTACTTATCTGCCCCACTCTTTTCTCTTTTGTGTATCATTGTTGTCTTTTTTTCTTAATGCAGACTGTTTCAGTGATTTGGCTTACACTGCACGTCTACAAAGAGTTGAACCAGCAACACTGCAGGAGCTGTAAGTTGCGGCAGCAACATAGGAGTGAGCCAAGGAACCAGGTAAGATAGGATACCCCTATGGGTACCTGCTATCCCACTGAGTTTGAACTTTCAGATATTCCAAACCAGTAGCTCTTAACAGATATGAATGTCAGTGGATCATCAGTTCTGAAGCATAATGACAGTATTTTAGTGCTTGATATTGTCTTCTTAGCCTCTGTTTCTTCTAGCATAGGTGTCTGCCTGGTATGTTTACCTCCCCAGATCCCTAATGGAGGTTCCCTTTCGCTTGCAGTTTCCTGCAGATAACTCCCAAGATAACGCTGGGGATGATCAGTACAAATACAACCTATTGAAAAGTAGCTTCTTAGTGAGGTTAGTGCCATTTCAAATTGAGTAACAAAAGATTCATTTACTGAGTATATAACTCACTGAAGTACTGAATCCAGTAAGCATTTGAAGTTTCAAAGATAAGGGATGATTTCTTTAAAATTTAATGGATTTTTGCCCAAAACAAAGGATTTTGCCTCATCACCTGCAGTGGGATTTCCCAGGATGCCTGAGACCACACATCCTCAGTCTTTTAGCCTTGGCAAAACTGATACATAATGTGTGGAAGTCTTCCTAACATGAACAAGCATTTTAGTGCATTCTGAAAGGCCAAGATTACTACTGATTTGTTGGGCTAATTTGTTGGGGGGTTTTGTTTTTCGGGTTTTTTTTTTTGTTGTGTTTTTTTCTTGGGGGGGTGGGGGGTGGTGGTGGGAGGATAACCAAAGTGACGTTGGACATAATTCGTGAAGCATTGTCAGAACACAATAGAAGAACAGACAAAAGCCAGTCCAGATTCTGTGGTATTTCCTAAAGGGCTCCCTCTGGCATACAGCTATTCCCTGCCAATCCTTTTGTATTGTTTTTGATAATGAATATAAGCTGAACAGATGATTGTTGCATTGTCCACCAAGTGATTCATTTACATTAAATAGTGCTCCAAAAGTAGGCTTTTTTAGTCACTTCAGTTATTTATTTGTACAGTTTAATGACTGTCTTTTAACTCTCCACTGTACGTAATTATTTCCTGATTGCTTCAGCTAAATTACATGGGGTGTAACTTCTCTGAATTCAGTGGTCCAACAAGCCTTGATGTAAGAAGTGACATGACCGCATTTTCAAAGATGCTTAATTTTGAATGGCCACCTCTAGAGCACTGCTCCTGATTTGGGAAGGTGCTGAGGTTCTCAGGTGTCTGGAGGACCATAGTGTCCTTGGTCCCTGTCTTTGAAGGTTGGGCTGTGAAGCACAAACTTTGCTGCATAAGCCATCACAGTTCCATTGATTTCCCCATTAATCTCTCAACTCCTGCTGCATGTCTGCACCAAGGTTTCTTAACTCGGGGCTTCCATTACGATTTCAGGCTTTTCTTACAGAGGTCAAAAGTTTTTGTTTTGCTTTGTTCTGTTTTGTTGTGCAGGGTGTGACAGATGTTAGGTGCTTAGGAGCATATTGACCCTGTACTGCAGTTAGAAGAACTTCAGTGTAGGAAGCTATTTAGCTCCAAATCCACACCCAGAACTACATGTCTACTAATTTGGATGTTCTAATGGGTGAGTGAGAATGACACATACTGAAGGGCTTTTTGATGGTTGAAGAATTTAAGGAAATCAACACTCTAGGCCTTTCCAGCTTCCCTTGTCTGAGAAGTTGCATGACTTCGCATTTGTTGAATAGCTGTAGTTACATCTCAGAAGCCCTGATTCCCTAGCTATTCTCTGTTCCCCATTTGATGTACCACAAACAGGTTCAGTGGGTGTTTTTGGTTCACCTGTGTGAAACACTAGAGTCTGGGGCAAGGCAGCAAAATAGTGACGCAGAGAGGGGAGAGGGGAAGGGAACAGTCCTAACAGTGTTGGGTTGTTCACATAATATGGCCTAGGTTTAAATCTCGCAGGGTGCAGAGCAAAGCAACCTTCACATCTTTTTTGACATTGTCTCAGTCCCTTCTCCATCCAGTTAGGAAAAATGAAATCACCAGTCCTGTGCCTGGATATAAAAGAAAGAACAGAAGTTTGTTTTGAAGAGTTTATATGCCTGTTACCTGCCAAGAGGAGGCAAGAAAAAGACTGACTTACTTTTTGCTACCAGTTTCCTATTAACTCATAAGCCAGATGAACAGGGAGGACAAGTAGGCTCCAGTACCACTAAAGACATCGCATTACAGCTGCTGCATCACACTTCTGCCATCCTGTACTGCTCTAGCTACAGAACCTGGGCAGAAGCTGCTGCACGGCTACCTAAGGTTTAGGCATCTGTGTGCGTTACATTTCTGTTACCCTGCTTCAGAAATTGCCTTTGCCTGGTCTGTCATTGAAGCAAACTACCCACCCCTTAGGATCTCCCAGAGCTTTTGCCGCCTTCTGGGTTACATGGCATCTTCATAAACCCAGATGAAACTCAGCAGACACACAAATAAAACTAGCCCTCCCTCTGCATAAAACCACAAAGTATTGCTAGGGTTTCCCCCACTGCCTCCAAGTTCAACCCTCCAGCCTTGATCTCCTTGTATTCTTCCTCTCCCAGGAGCCCACATCGCTCTGTGTTTAGTGGCAGGCGATGAAATCAAACCGTGCATTAGCAGCTCCATAATAGCTTTGCTCAGTGGAACCCAGCTTCCTTCATTAATCCAGAAAATGAGAGTTGTTTTCGTACATTTGAGAAGCTAATTATTTAAGTGCTGGGAATTAAGGCTCATCAGATACTGGAGACTGATTTTGGTTTTGCTTCCCAGGGGATGGAATGAGATGGAGGGAAGCTGGTTTCGCACAGGTGTGCAGAATGGTAACTCACCAGTACATGGAACAGGGAACAACAGTGTGCGCATCCTTGTCTACCTTAAGCATAAAAGCCCCCCTCCTTGCACATTCCTTTTCTTCCAGACATCATCTGATGATTCTTCCCATTCAAATAGTTTTTTTTTTAAGCCACCACTGATCAAATAACTCTATAGCTTTATTTTTTTTTCTGCTATGAAAAGATGTACCCCACTTGTGGTTGATCTAGCTTGAGTATTTTACGATAAAATGATAATGCCTTGTCTCAGTGGGGTTTTTAGGGAGGGACATGAGCTCACATCAGCTGTCCTTCAGCTTTGATCATCATACTTGGAGATGGATTTAGGTAGAGCAGCTCTACCTAACCTAACTAGGGACCTTCCAAGGGCTTGGGAAACAGAAGATGAATTGGGTGAAATCTCCCCTTGTCTGTGGGAAACCACAGATGAGGACAGATCTGTTGTCTAAACAAAGTTTTTACAATGACGTGACTTTCAACAGTAGATTGCTTTTGACATTCTTCCCAGAAAATGAGGATCTGTTGATGCTGTTGCCAATAACTATATGCTAAAGAAAGGGTATTTGGTTCCGATAGTGTCACTGGACAGATCCACTCTTTATTCTAAGCAGCTTGCCAAGAACTAATTTTTCATTTTTGTTGAGATAGTCAATGTCCTGTGTTGTCTTCAGAGACTAAGGGAGTGAACTTTTCTGTGTGTTCAGCTGAAGCCAGATGTTAAAGTATTGTCTGGATGCAATTGACTTGACAAATAGCAGGAGTGACATTTTAGCTCCGTTTAAGTCAGTGGCAAAATTCCTGTTGAGTTCAACTGGGGCCAAGGTTCCATCCTGTGACACTGCTGATGGGAAATCTAACAAATGATCTTCAGAAAAATGAGTGCAGGCATTCTGTTTTTCTAGTAGTCTTTTCAACCTATGGGCCACAGATCCTTGGAAGTCTGCGAACTACTTTGAAGAGGTCTGCAAAAGATCACAAAGACAAGCTTATTTTCAGTAGATTTGAATTAGCTATACAGGGGTCCATGATTCCAAGGGAAAACTTCAGGAGTCGATTACAAAGTTTGGAGTCAGCTTGTCTTCGTACTCCCTGGACTGACAAGCATCCTTCTGGCAGGACCTGTGCAGCTGAACTAACCCTTTGTCACTGAATATTGTGGATTCAGGCAGCCTCTCTGTCCTCTGTACTAGGACTGAGCCATGTGGAAATCTCTAACCTGGCACCTATCAGGTGCTGTTACTGTTGATACATGGTGACGTTACTAGTAGATCGGGCTGAAAACAAAACCTTTTTTTTTCCGAGAAGCTGGTGTAGCAGGGACTATACAACCAAATCAGTTTTGTAGCAAGGTCAGTACTTTGTCCCCGAGATCAATGAGCAGGTACACAGTGTTCTCCATACGGACTGTGAGGTGTCTGAAGTATCTCAGATGAACTTCATTGAGAAGTGAAGGCAATCAGCTTCAGGCAGAACCATGCAACAGATTTTACCTATGATATCTCCAGAGGTTTAAGCCCTGCAGTCAGACATACAACCTGATGTGCTTTAAATGTTTTGGATTAAGTAATGGTAGTACTACTTGGATGGAAGTTCCTGATGCTTAGATGAGAAAAGGCTTGAGCTAGGTTGAAAAAAAAAATCACTAAAGATTTAAAAATATATTTCAGTGTTAAAAATGTTTTGGTTAGGGTTTCAAATTTTTTTCTGTGTAGGTTTTGGTAAGCAGACTTGTTCTGTAAGTTCCTTCCTATTAGATTGTGGGAGAATTTGTCTTTTTTAGAGTGTCTGAAAAAATGCAGGAGAGACGTACCGAGGAATCTTCCTGTATTATGGATTGGTTATTAGCATGGAGGGTCCTTGTGCCTGCAGGAGCAAATAGACTCTTTGTGACAAGAACAAGATGCCATAACTGGATCTAGCATTTTAGCCCTATGCACACAAGCTAACTTCTCTGTGTCTGTTAATCAAAGAAGAAATGGGTTCATATCTGGAGACCTGGTTCAGGGGAAGCCAAAAAGGAGTGAGTGCTAAAGTCCAGCATCAGTCTACCTCAGAATACCCAAACCAGGCTCCTCTTCTTTTTATATGGAGGAATTCCTACTTAGAGTCTGCTTTGATTGCTCTACCAGAAGCAGGATGACACTTAAGGAGCAATGTATTCCCGAGTTCCTTTCTCAGTTCTACCAAGCATGTGCAGAATTAGGAACTTTGCAAGCTATTCAGTCCTTGAATTTCAAACCAGCAAGCAATTCAAGCTCCTGAATAGCCCCCTTCAAATCCATTTTTGGAGCCAGGGTCTTCAGTCTCTTCAACTTCAAACTTCAGAGAGCTTCACTTGTAATCCAAGTTTATGTGAGGGATTGTAGCTAAATCCTTCATGTTGCTTATACATCTGATCAAAGGAAAAGTCTACCTGAGAACTACATTGGACATTTTAACACATATTATGTGGAAAAGCGTGCCCAAGGGATAAAGTAACAATTGATTCATGGCTATCCAGCAGAGTTTAGAAGTGCCACCTTGGGATGACATGGATTGAAGATACAGTTACTTTGCTTTTCCATGTGAAGAATGCTGCTTCTTCCCAGCTGAGCTATCATGTAACATGGATGACTCTCTGGAGAAAGAGTTTGCTGCACATTTGCAGTATGTTTTAGCTACTATCAACATTTATATTCCATTGGCATTTGAGGGTAAGCACTAATTAGCATAATCATCAATGCTTTAAAATTAAAAATTCCTCCAAGAGACACAGGAGGGATTGAAACCGTTTCCTTCCCCCAGAGGCAAATCCTTTCCCAAGCTATCTGCTGCACCAAAAGGTTTTATTCTAGAGACATTCCCAAGCTATGCCCAAGAGTAAATTAAAACTACAGCAAACTGGTAAACTCTTGTGTGTGCGTGTCTGTGTGTAGCAAGCAGGCCCTGAGTTGACAATTACTACCTGACAAAATGTTGTCACTATTTTCCACTCCTATTTTGTTTTGACTGCTGCTCTGTGCTGTTGTGTCACCTTTGCTGTGTGGGCTGGAACAATCAAGAAGTGTTTATAGAGTCTGAAGTTTTTATACCTCACAGGAAAGATTCAGGTGTCTTGATAAGATAGAAAGCAAAGGGTTTAATGGCACTACCCTCTTCCAGAGCTTGCCTCAAGCTCACCGAGTCAGGAGCTGGCCTCAAAAAATCTCAAGACCTGTTCTTTACTACACTTATTTTAGAGTGGATTGTTACTCTGGTTCCAAAATGGTTCATTGACAATAAGCACCTCGGTCTTAGAGACCCCTCTTTATGGAGAATAAGGTGCTTGGAAAACCTTGGGGGAACTTTTTAAGTTTGAAAGGTAATGTCCATACCTTGGAAATGTTCCCTAAGAGTCAGTCTTTAAATTTCTACACTTCTGCCTTTGGGAGGTGGCAGTGGGCCTCAGCTCCCAGTGGTAGCAGGTGAGGTCACGGATGGTCCTGCGTAGGGGTTTACTGTGTCTCAGAGAATACTTCTCACATCCTCAGCAGGTCTTCAAGTGGTGGGCTGTGAAACCTCAGGGAGCAGGAACAGTTAAATGCTGTACTTGTTCTTGAAATGGCCAGAGAGAAAAATTAGTATTTTTCCAAAGGAAATACTTCTTTGAGAGGGAAACACTAACAAATGCAGGTGTTTCTCAAAAGAAAACGATTGTGTCTATAAACTCACAATTCTTGTTATTTCTGCATAGGGAACCACACCCTACATTGAGCAAACACAGACACTCTGCAATCTCCATGAAAATTTCAGAATCTGTGGGGCACTGAACACATGTATTGTCCTTTTGGAATCTTATTTTTTTCAGAGAGATAGACTTATATTTCATTGGCAGAAATTCTCTCTTTTATCTTTATCTCCTGTTTTGATGTGGTAGCCATGGAGAAAAGCCCAAGATTAGTAACAGTAGGTTGTTGCAGCATAAGAATAACTCTCGTCTTGGATTTAGACTGTATTAATGTCGGGGGCTTTGTTTAACTGGAAATATTGAGATCGCATAGAATAAATACTAGATGCTGTCAGGACATTAATCACCCATCCCATTCACTTCTATCCACTCTGAACTAGATGCTGGTAATCTTTTTGAGGGATGTCGAGGGTAGGAGTTGGCTCACTCTGACTGCTGCTTTTGAAAGCAGTGGTCAGTTCTCCTGAAAGTTGATGTATTTATACTTTTGCCCTGCTCACTGACATCAGGGCACCTGGACCCTTGGAACTTGACTCAGTTTGGCTAATAATGAATGAAATGGGCCATATTCTGAGGCTGATTTGCCTTAGGCTCCACAAGAAAGCCAAAGTCGAAAATACTATTTTAACAGCAGTGTCTAGCACTGAGTTTCCAGATTCCTTCTGGAAGCCTGTAGTGAGAAACTTCAGAGAAAGGAAGGAGGTGGTGAATCTTTTCTCAGAGAACCTAGGAGGAGACTGAATGCCTTTGGCGGTGACATGGGCTAAGAAAGCAGGACCAGGACGGTAGGAACAAAGACACCACACCTTGCTCTTGTTTGCTATTGGCAAAGCAGGCTATGGGTGGGATTAGTGAATGTTTGACCATAAAGTTTGAGTTTCCCTGATACAGCTGATATCTATACTGTCTGGTATATTCCTTGATTTGCCTCTCCTCAGCATCTCAGCACGTAGCCTCATGCACGTTTTGCAATTTTTCTTTAGATAAACGATTGTACATTTTATAGCAACATACAAACCAGAGCTCTTGCAGCATATATAGGAAGAAAGGAATTTACACTGCTTTTGCTGGGATGACATATGATGACAGAGACACATAGTGACACACAGAGATAACATCACATATTAAGTTCTAGCAGTCAATGTGCTTTTACAACATCTCTCTTGTTACCAAGTGATCACAGCTTATGTCCTGGCTTGATTCATCATGATGGAAACTGGGCGTGGAAGACCAGCTCATTTTAAGGCTACAGAGAAAAGGCAGATGGTCAGAGACATCAGGGTCTGCTTGAAGCTGACTTCTGAAATAAAACTAATCGATAGCTTCCTTTGATGGCCCTTTTGTATCTGGATGAGAAAGATCCAAGAGAACTCATTTGCGTTACTTCTTAGTTTAGCAGATGATGTCAGAATGCCATCATGACTTGTGTACATTTCTTTCAAGACAGTAAAAGAGTTGTTTGATTAGTAAATGTCAGAGATCTGTATTTTCCTGCTGGTTTTTCATTGCTAATAATCTGGTAGATGTTAAGATCGAGGTTATTAAAAACAGTTTATGACGTTTCTTAGGTGAGACACTCTTTTGAATATGCTTCCTGTAGATTAGGTGTTAAAATCAGAGTGATATTAAAGAGTATGCCTGATCATAGCACGTGAGAATTTTCTTTGCTATTGTCTTTGTGAAGAGATGACAAGCGTGCAGCATTTAGAGTACAGTTCTGGTGCAGCTGAAGTCAATAAGGAATATTAACATTGACTTAGTGGAAGTAGAAAAGGATCATCACCAAACCCATGGGGCTGTTTTTAACACTGGGAGAGCCTTCTCACCTCTAAAAAGGTTTCACTTTAGCTCAGTTATTATCACTTATTATAATACTTCATAACCCTCACCATCCTCACTGGATAAATGCAAAAAAGAAAAAAAAAGTCCCTGCTCCAAACCGTTTAGGAGCTAGGACAAGGTAAGATGGAGATTTTGAGAGCAGTAGAGTTCAGGGAAACAACCTACTAACCATCATGTAAGTGTTGATATTGGTATGTGAGTAGTTTAGTGAGCCTCAGCTGCTTTGCGCCCACTGCAAGCAAAGGGCTCTAATAAGGGGCTCAAAGGAAGGAAAGAGGAAGCTGTGTAGGTATCACTGGGGAGCTTGTCCCAAGCATTCGAGAAAATATAGCTTAATTGGTTCATACTGTTTCTTATGTTTATAAAAGAGCCATTCAGACTGCAGGGAATGGCTGTTTTAGCGAGACGTCCAGCCGTTCCTTGATGTGGGAAATGCTCAACACAGGGGTCATTAAACTCTATTCATTAGCATCAGGAAGGTGCAAAGGCCTTCTCACACAGAAAGGATGAGGGCTCAGCAGTCGCGTAATGTCTCATGGTCTGATGCGTTGGGGTGGGTAGGTGGTGCCAGGGCTGCAACACTCCAGTGACCATGGGTGGAAGCATTCTGCCACAGTCACGAGTAAACACGTTTCTGAGGGTGATGGGTCAACCTGTGGGAAGTATGCGCAGCACCCGTTCTTGTTACCTTTTCAAGAAGAGGTATAGGTTGCACACTCGTTATGATGACTTAATAGGTCTAAAGATTATGTAGGGTCAAAGAGAATGTATTCATTCTAGATTTCACACGTAATCTTCTGAAATATGCAGTGCTACTAGCAATGCTAGCAGTGCAACTAGCAACCTCTACCAGCTTGTGTACACAGTGGGATAATTTGGCCCTTTCCTGTCTCTTGGCATCTCTCTCTTCTCCTGTGGGGCAATTCTAGCTTTATTGTTGGAGCCGTAATCCCCAAACTGCATGGAAGAAGGATTTCAGAGAGAGGCTAACAAACGGCATGAGCCAGGCAGACTGAAAAATCCACGTTGCCATTACAGGAGGTCTCCCATATGGCACGCTGGCAGGACAGCCTGGCCTGCTGCTGCTTCACAGTCTGAGGGGATAAACTCAGGTCTTTTGCTAGCCCTACATTCCCTACTTGCTTTGCCACCAAACCTTATGGTTCTACATGAATCATGAAAAAAATCTCTCTTGCTACCAGAAACCCTGCTCTCTTTCTAAAATGGCAGCACCCCTGAAGAAAACTGAAAGTGATTCAGTCCTCAGGTGCTAGTTGCAATTGTCTTTGATTTCTGCCAGTTGCAGCAGTAGGCTGGGGAACTGGGAAAGAACATTGAGCATGTACTGAAAAATGTCTTGATAGAATAACGCGGTGGTACTTAACCACTACCTTCCTTGTTGCACAGGCCTTCCAGGGCTTGTCTAAAAACCTAGCCTCTGCAAAGCCTCCTGCCTCGCTTTTCAGAAATCACAGCAAAATTCCCATCCTTTTCCTGTTGCCTCACTCCACCATTGTGTAACCCCATAGCGCATGTAGCACCCAAGCCAAGAAGTATGTACAGATTCAAGTCTTTTTCATTGTCTTCTTATTTTCTTCTATAGCAAAAAGCTGAAATAATACCAGTTCTGGTTATACTCTACTTCCGCCTCTTCCCTGTGGAAGCACCGGGAGAGCGGGATGGCGGTGAAAGGCACCATATACGGCCCTCGGGGCAAACGGCTGCTCGCAGGGAGCTCCCCCAGGCCCCGACCCTCAGGCCCGGCGGGGCCTGCTACACCCACGCCTGCCCCGCGGAGCCAGCTCGGCTGTTTGAACCTGCGAACGATAAGGATGGGGAAGGGCCTGTCTCTCGTGTTGGGTTTGTCCCGCAATACCGGCTGCTCTAACCGGGGCCCGCTGTGGCGCTACCGGAGCCAGCCCCGGGCGGGGGGGTGGGGCGGAGGCTGAGCGGCGCGGAGGCCGAGGCTGCCAGGCAGGGCCTCTGCTAAGCACACGGGCGCAGGCGGGGAGGGCGCCCTGCCCCGGGGAGCGGCCCGGCCGCCGCCGCCGCCGCCGCCGCCCCTCTCTCCTCAGGAAATCACTGAGGGAGCAGCGAAACAGCCGGGACCAGCGGATGTGACAGCAGCGCTACCCCCACAGCTCAGGCTGCCGCTGGGAGGACCCGCCTCCTCGGCCAGTCGCCGCCAGTCCCTTCTCGCCTTGGGACGTGACTGACGACCGTTCCGACCGGTCCCGTCACAACGCTCGCTACCAGGTCCCGCCCCTCCTATCCGTTGGCCGCGCGTTCTGTCAATCAGGCCGAGCTCTTCCCGCCCCTTTCCGGCAGAGGGAAATGCTAGGTAGGAAGGGTGGAGGGGGGAGAAGAAAGGGAAGGAAACCAATGAGACGCTAGAGGAGGCGGGCCCGGTGGCGGACTGACGGGCGGGGACACCAATTGCCACGCTCCTTCCCGCTCCGGCTCCCTCCCTCAGGGGTGGCGGGGTAGAGAGGGAGCACCTACCGCCCCTTCTCCGTTGGTCTGTCCCACTCCGGGCCTGGCGGGCTAGGTTGAGTTAGCGGCTCGGACCATTGCTCACGGCGGGCGGAGGGGGGTGCGGGCGAGGAGGAGGAGGAAGGAGACGGCGAAGGAGTGGGGGGGGTGGTTTAAAGAGACAAGAGCCGAGCGGGCGGCCGGCTGGGGGAGCAGGAGCGGCGGCGGGCGGAGACTCGCCCCCTTCCCCACACACGCTCGCTCACACCGCGGCCAGGGTCGCCGCCGCCAGCGCCCCCCTCCCCTTCCCCTCCGCCCGCCGCTTCCACAGCGGCCTCTATGAGGTAGAAGGGAGCGGCGGCCACTCCGGGGGCGGCAGCGGCCGCTACAGCCGCCGCCTCCTCCTCCTCCTCGCCTCAGAGAGCCCCATCTTTGTGTGTGAGGGAGAGGGCGGGCGAGAGGGAGTGCGCGCTGCCCGCCCGCCGCCGCCGCGCTTTGTTCGGAGCCGGGGGGCCGTGGCGGCGCGGAGCCCCGGCTCTATGTGCCAGCCGCTGCCCGCGCCCCCACAGCAGCCCGCGGGGGCGGCGGAGGCCGCGCGGCAGGCGGCGGCGTGAGGGGCCGGAGCCCCGGAGGGCGGGCGCGCGGCGGGGGGGCGGGGGGGGCGCGCGGGCGGGCGCGCGGCCGCCCCGGCCCGTGCCCGCGGCCGTGTCCGTGCGGTTGCTGCGGAGGGGGGGAAGGGGCCGGCTCGCTGCCCGCCGGCCCGGCCCGTCTGCGGGCGGATTGATGTGGGGGGGTCTGACATGAGTCCGCCGGCGGCCGGGTGCTGCCATGTGACCGGCTTCAAGGTGGAGAACTGGAAGCAGAACCTGCGGGCGATTTACCAGTGCTTCGTGTGGAGCGGCTCGGCCGAGACCAGGAAGCGCAAGGTACCGGGGGCGGCCCGCATCCACCCCCCTTCCCCTCCCGTCCCTTCCCCACACGCGCTCCCGTCCCTTCCCCTCCCTCCGCCCTCCCTCCGCCGCTCACACGCACTCCGCCGCCTCGGCCTGCCCGTGGCTGCGGGGAGGGGACGGGTCCCCCGCCCGCCCTGCCCACCTCCCCGCGGGGCAGGTGGGCCCGACCCCCCGGCCCCAGCCCCGTCCCCGCCCCGCCGGCAGCGGCTGGGCCCGGGCTCCGGCACGCGGCCGTGGGGGCAGGGAGGGAGGAGGAAGCGCTCGGTGTCTCCGGCCTCCGGGGGGGTGGCGGGGTGTGTGGGTGTGCGGGGGGGCGGTACGGCGCCGGGATGGAGGGGGACAGCCAGCCCACCCCCCCCGCCCCGGGGCCTCCCTCTGTGCCACCTGCCCCGGCGGCGGGGCCGGCTTTCCGCAGCGGGGCTGTTCCGCAGCGCCGCCGCCTCCTCCCGGAGGTGCGGGAGGCAGCGAGGGCTTCCCGGAATACTGGGGGGGGGGGGGAGGGGAGGGGAGGGGGGGGGAGGCCCGGGGCAACGGGCACGTCCGGCCTGCGGCGGAGCTTTGTGCCGCCGGGGCGCGGCGGGGGGCGCGCCCGAGCCGGGGGGCTGCGGCGGGGCGGCCCGGGGCGGGGGGGATCACGGTGGCTGAGGCAAGTGAGGGGGATGGTTTGCTTAATTTTTTTTTTTTTTTTTTTAAATGTTGTTGTGTCCCCCCCTTTAAAAAAAACCAAACAACAAACAAACTGCTCATCGTGATAATCCACTTGGAAAAGGGAATTCCTGCTGCATTGGGGGGGCGGGGGGAGGAACTGACTCAGCCTGGAGCACAGGGAAGGGGTGCGCTGGTGCTGGGGGCATGCCCTGTGCAGGCGAACCCAGGAGAAATCCCTGTTCCTGAGGCATAATTCGAGGGGCAGAGCACTTCCCCCCCCCACATCTTCTCAAATGACATCCCTGTCCACATGCGTGTTTCTCTCTCAACTGTACAACTAATTACTCGTTTTCGCTTCAAAGTGACTTGGCAGATTTTTATCAGTCATCACTTCATGACTGAGGAGGGGAGTGCGACAGCAAAACTTGGTTTTTGGGACAGCACGGGTTGTGTTTGTGTTGAAGCAGCCCATTGAAAACTTTCTCGGCCCAGTTGCTTTGCATTAAGCTGCTCAGTTTATTATTCATAATTAGACCTAGAGTATGAGAGATGTACTTCAGGGATGAGGTGGCTGACCGTTTTTCCGTATTTCATTTGTGTTCTCAGGGTAATCCAGTTTTTTCTTGGAGGAAAAAAAATGGGATCTGAGAAGAAAAGCGTTTCAAATGTATTTAGTTAACCTGATAGCCCTGCAAAATACAGTCAGACTTGGTTTTAGTATTTATAATCCCCTGCAAGCCAACATTGTGAAGTATATTAGTCAAACTCTGTGTTTATTTAGCCTTTAGTGTGTCAAGATACAAATTGATACATGATACACGGTACTTGTAGCTTAAATGGAGGAAAAAAATTATACGTATGCTGTGGAAGAAAAAAATGACAAGTGAGAAGATGTCTCAGACGAATATAAATCAAATGTTATGTGGAAGAATGAAAATAAGATTTCATTAGCACAATTTCTACTTTTTTTAATCTGGAACATCCTTTGTAACCTGCATACCATTTGTATGCTGCAACAGTTAGGGTTTTTTCTTCTGGAATCTAATGGTAGTGATGTGTTCATCATTGCTTGAAAAAACAGCTGGAAATAAATAATATCCCATTGTAATCAATCTGTTCTCACTTCCTCTCTGCACGGGCAGGCTCTTAAAGCAGAACAGCATTGTTTCAAAATTATCTATCATCTCATGGAAAACACCAGTTTCTCAAATACATCCTAAAAATGCTTTCTACCCCCCACCCCGCTTTTTTCTTTTCAAGCAGGTTACCAGTCTGAAAATAGTTGGATTCCTGAATTCAGCCAACCTGAAATATGTGGGAGTACGTGATCATGTATAGGGAAACATTTTGGCTATCTGAATTTGGGGTTCAAATCCCAGTCTATATTCACAAAGATTGAAGAAAGTATATAAGCAACAGTTATGGTACTTACCTCTCCTGCATATGGGCATGAGATCTTCCATGGAATTTTTCTTTACTGAAATGGTGTCTGTATATATGCCTTACTCATTTACATGTAAAATTTGATAAATGGTATTTTCTGTTTGGAGGCATGTTTATAGTCTAATAACTAGAAAACAGTCTTTTGTCCTTTAATATTTTATATATACATATATTATGTATGTGTATATATATATATTTTAGGAGCATAGTTCTGACAGCTTTAAAGTACCGATTTGGTGGTGAGGATTCTTGTTCTTAATCCTAATCAAAACAATGAGGTCAAATTAGAGGTTTGGTAAAAGGTGATAGTCCTTTTTGTTGCAAAATCAAGGACATGCACATAATTTGTTTATCGTGAAAAACATTTGACGTGTGTAGTTGATCGTTAATGGGAAGCATTGGTCAATGTAACTGTTAGATTAACCTAGCTGTAAAAGATGTCTTGGCTGTCTGGTGATAGGCAGATGTAAATTGTTAGGTTTCTAGAATGGTAGCATACTATCCCTCCTAAGGCTGTCTTAAAAATCCAGCTAGCAATGGCAACTGCAGAGGGCAGAAAGTGTCCGTTCCTCCCACTTCACTTCCACTGCCTACTGCGTTATGCTTTGGAAGACCATTTTAACGCTGTTTGCTATTCATTTTTAATACCTACCTTTTCTGCGAATAAGCTTTTATGAGCTTCAGTGCTCAGCTCAGTATGCTTTACAGCCAGTGTTGCGAATAGCATAGCTGTAAAGCACAGTTTATCGTTGGAAGGCTACCTCCTGAATGTGCATTTAAATTCTTAGTCAGAAGCGAGAGGTAATTATGTGTACATCTTTGTAGATACTGGTACTCTGGTGAAGGTTTTAGGAGTGTGTTCACTTCCGAAGCGTTGTCTGTGCTGGGATTTGAGGTGTCGTCATGCTGCATCGTCGTATCTACATGGAGGAGTGAGGCTGTAGCTTGCCTCTGCTCACTGCATCTTGGCCAGAGTAGTAAAGTGCAGCAGTCATAATACGTGCTGTTCTAGGCAGAGGCTTTGCCGTGGTGTAAATGTGTTGCTGATGGTGAAGCCTAAGCAAAGGCAAAACCTGTCTTGTCATGCTGAGGAGTGGAACGAGAAAAGGGGACGAGGAAGAAATCCAAAGAATGACTCTTGAAATTGTAATAGTTGTGATTAAAAGTTGGAACAAGATTTCAGGGCTCAAGTTGTATGTAAAGTGGCACAAAATTAGGATTGACTGTCTTGGCTTTAGGGGTTTGACCTGTAACTTTTGATTTTTAATTTGTGATAGAATCTGTTTAATAAGCTGATGGTAAAGCTTGTGTTTCTGTAGGTCATGGGCTGATGGTAAAGCCTGTGTTTCTGTAGGTCATGGACTTTACGTTGAATATTTTGATGTGGAAATTACCTCACACTTCAACTAAGTAACACTGTATGAGAGGTCCTTACATTTGACACCAGTACCACCCCCACCCCCCCCTTCCAGGAATTATGGAACAGACAAAGGATGCTAAGAAGACTTAAGCCATCCCTTCATGTTAGCTTTTTCCATTTTTCTGTAGGTTCACACCTCAAATGATTTGCTTATTCCTTTAGAATTACAGATGAGAAACATCTGTTTTGCAGTGCTGAATGTAGGTTTTGGTCCCTGTCAGTGAGCAATTAGACATGTAGATGCATCATTGTGTCCAGGCATTGGTAAGTAATGGTTTCAGTGCTTGAAGGGAAGCTAAATTTACAATTAAATTCTGTCTTGCTAGACTACACACCTTGGAGAAAAACTGTCTGTCTTGTTCTGGGTGGTTCTTACTGTCATTGCTCTGAAAAGGCTCTGAATGATAAAAGTAAACCGCTATTGTGACCAGAGTCATGATATGTACAAGGTCCTATCTGGAATTTCAGAATGTTTGTTCTGTGCTTCTGCCAATAGATCGAAGAATAATTGCCTGTCAGGGGTTATACACTCTCATTGACAGCGGGTGCATTCTAGCATATTTCTTCCTGTTTGAGAGCTTCTGTTGTTTCTCCATTATTTTCTCTTTACATGGACCCTTCATGATGCTTTCAGATATGAAGAAACATTTTCTTTTATAGGTGATGACCTTTCTTCAGGTATCCGTCTCCCCATGTACTTGTGACTTCAGTCCTTTGTTCCTTACGATACTTAACAGATAACCGATTCATAGGTACTCAGAACAGAAATTTCTTTGGTACATTTCCTAACTTTCAAAGTAGAAAAAGCTTAATAATGTCTTGGCAAATAAATGCCATGTTATGTTTTTGGTAGCAAGTATTGTGGTTTGCAGTCTAAATCAACATTTTAAGTTCTTGCTAGAATGACCTTGCAGTCACAGGGTAAGCTAATGGTGGAACTTTTCATCTCCTGCCTGTTGAGGCATGCTTGCTCACTTGCTTTCTCCCTTACAGCCTTGCCCCGTATACCTGTCCAGGAACAGGGAAGTGTTGCTTAGGCAATTTGCTTTGTACCATAACAGATGGACAAGGAACCTTACCAGGCTGTGCCGCCTTCTCAGGCTTGCTGTTTTGATTGCTTGAATTAATAAGGAAATCTTAGCTTTTCTTTACCGTTTTTAGCGTATGCACAAAACTTCTGGATTAGAAATCCTGTGGAGAGTTTGGAAGGGGAGTCCAGGATTCAAGAAGCCTGTCTGTCTTTTCAGCTGCATACTTTGCTTTGGCTGCCTGTGTGAACTGTCCGATTCACTCAGGAAGGATGTTCTTTGCTATGTGTTGTGGGGACTACCTTCTCCCTGAGAGCCTGTAAGAAGTGTCAAAATCGACTGCAAGCTTCATTGTTCAGTTTCATACCTGAACAATCTTCCTTAGTTCTTAACCTCTAAGGAGTAAAAAGGTCCTTAGACCTGCTGAAGGTAATGTTCTCTTTCCTTTTGGTCTGAAGACACAATCTTTGGGGTGAGAGATACCCACAGGAGATTTTAGCTCCCGCAGCAGAGCTGTGCATATGTGGGACAAGCCAGACTGACAGTGCTCCGCTGAGCTTAAGTCTCTGGTGCTGAAGAAGAATGTAATACAAGAACTTACTCTTTCTAGTGGTGTTAATCCCTGTTTTGTATCCTCTACCGTGCTTTTTTAAATAAATGGTTGGTTTCTGGGCCAAATGTTAGGAATTAGTTCTGCACCGTGAACTCTGAGGTGGTGAATAGCAATTCTTGAGTTGTGGGATCTGAACCATCAGGACTTGCCTAGCGCTTCTCTCTCCGTCTCAGGTCAACACTTGCAGTATTGATTTAAAGGTTACACAGATTCCTGTAACTGAAGCTAACTGATGAATAGTAGTTTGTTGGAACCATTTTCTTCCCTGTTTTTTTTAATAACTGCACAATAAATGCAGTTTTCCCCATGCTTTTATTTGTTCCATGTTGCGGAGAAGGAAGATGGAGCTGCACAAGCTGGCGAAGGAAAAAAATAGAGTTACGCTGGACAAGAAGGCATCTTTTTTTTTTTTTTCTTTTTTTTTTTTCCTTTCTGTAGTCTTATCAGCAGTCAAGGTTTGCTCATAGCCAGGCTGTTTGTTAGGAGCAGTTATAGCATCTTTTTTTAATTTTGCCTGCAATCAGTGATCTTACTTGGTCGATACTGAAAATGGCGAAAGCTTTTGAACTGGGATGACAGCTAGTAGTGTGAAGGTGAGCAGAGTGGAATGGCTTTGTTTGATTTGTTGGACTATCTGTTGAGCTTTACTTTAAGCCATCAAAGCTTTAAACCCCAAACAAAGGTTAGCTGATAGCCGCATTTTTGTTTCAGGCCTTAATCTGTAGCGTTAACATGAAACCGGAGCTGCAAATCAGTTTCAAACCTTCTACTCTCCTTCTTTCGTTTGAGGATTTTCTGTCTGAGTAACTGGAGTAACAAATTAACAGGTAAATGCTGCTGACTGATAGTGGAAGTTGCCTGCTTGTGAATTGCTGACTCCCCTTCTCCCAACTTAATGCTAGTTGAGTCTGAGCAGAAAAAAATATCTTTTCCCTTGGGACGTACTCTGGGGATCCTGCTTTGTAGCAAGTGCCATTGCAACTCTTGGTTTGATTCCCAATGGTGGCCATGGTGGCTGATTTCTTTTAAACCAAAGAAAGATTAACTGTTCAAAAGCTTGTGTTTCTCATGTTAAACCTAGCACTCGTAGTTTTTCCTGTCCATGTTTATTTTGATGTGGGACTATGGTTTCCTGATGTCTTCTTCCTGGAAGATGTAGGGTGGGTTTTTTTATTAGCCATACCTTTCCATTTCATTTGACTGATAGCTACTTGAAAATGTTGGGTTTGGGTTTTTTAATACTTGTGTTCCCATGGTTCTCCAAGTATTTATAAAGTCTGTAGTACATGGCAGCATCTAAAGTGAGGGGACACGTATGTACTCTTGCTTATGTATTGATTATAGTGGCATCACAAGAAAGGCTATCTGAAGGTGACCCATATGCATTTTGCTGGATTTACTAGAACTGTATTTTTAAAGAGTAATTTTTTTTTTTGTGGTCATGCAAAGAGCCATCACTGTTAAAGCCTTTCTAGACTTGGACAGAAAGAGCTGCCCAGAGCAGCTATCTCCAGTCTCTTGTTACCTATGGACAATGGAACTAAGTGAAATGCTATAATGACATTACAGTTTATTATGTTATCTGGGACTGTGTTGTCAGCAAGCAGTGCTGGAGCGTAGGGAGAGCCATATGTTATCTGAGAGGCCTGAATTGGGAACCTTTTCTTAGCAGAAGCAGTTCTAGAAGCTGATAGATCTGTTCTGACTGGATGGAAGCTCTGTCTTTGTAGTTGTATTCTTTTACATATTGATTTGGCAGTCTTTTATGTACACTCTGCTTAATTCAAGGTAAGAACTTTGCTGCATTAGCTAGTAATATAATCAATGTTGTAAAGAGTTACTCACTGCAAAATTAACCTGCGTTCTGTTTGGTTCAAAGCACATTTTCTCCAAGCAGAGGTACCACAGTGATGCAACTGGCACGGCAGCTCCAGTAGGATCTGTGGTTTACTTTGGTGCTAGGACAGCTTCCGCCATGTTGATCTCTCTCATTCAAGAAAAAGAATAATTCTATCTGTTTCAAGACCTATTTGATGATCACTAAAGTGAACTGTTACCAGACACCAGTTGACTCAAAGTAACCTGAGCTTCACTTTATCTGTCGGTAACTGATTAGCAGCAAGCACTCTATCTTGTCAAGTTCTTTTGTGTGCTCAATACAGCAAATACTCTACTCTCTTTCAGTTCTCTACTTAAGTAGAAGGTTACTGAAGGTGTGTGTTTGTTAAATAAGGAAACCCTCTCAGTTATATGTAATACTACTTTAAAACTCTTTTATGTTTTTGTTTCTCTCTGCTTTTCCAAGTTGGTAAACAGAACTTTTTTTCCTCCCTTCTGATTCTTCTTTTCCTGTGCTTAATGGAGCTTGAAATTAGCATGGCTGCTCTTGTCTACCTTTTGCATAGTATAAGTGGTGATGTCAGCATATCCCTGGGAAATATTTCTGTGGAGGTCTACAGTATACTAAATTTGTCATTGAAAAAAAATCTGGGCATTAGATAAGGTGAAACTCAAGGAAAAATAATGACCATGGTAACAAAAGTTGTTTTCAACACACTTGAAAGAAAAAGTAGTGTCTTTTTAGCATAAATGTTGGGGTTGGTGCGAGTTCTCATGTCCTGTAACAAATTCTGACACTAAACATGTCAAACATATTAAATATCCTCATATTAAAAGTAGTAGTGAGAAGCAGCTCACTAAATATGACACTGCCTTAGTACTAAGTCTGAAAAGAAAACTTGGTTTAACTATACTTACATGGTCTTGTTACTACACCATACTGGTTTTGCATTGTGACGTGTGGTTTGCACACACAGCTGAGCTCTTCTGCACATATATGTAAGATGTAAAAATACAACTCACTGAACTTATGAAGTTATATTTGTGTAGAATTTAATTGAAGAGATGATTAATCTACATTTCAGTTAAGAGATTATTAGAATTTCCTTTCATTTTCATTAGCATCTTAATCTGGAGTTGTGTTGCAGCTTTTGCCCTAGTATATTAAACCAAGTTTTCATCCATATATATATATGTGTGTGTGTGTGTGTGTTAACAATTTAAGAAGTAGTATGTATAAATCGAAAGAGTAAAAGTTACCAAATTAGTAGTAACTTTATTTTTGCCTAAACACATGGAAGACCCTGCAGTATTTGAATATAGTTAAGTGATGGGGATGACAGAGTATCAGACACTGATGTGGCACAGAGTTGCATTTGTGGTGATTGCCTCGCTTGTCACTCAGAAGTTCATGCATCCAGGTAGCCTTTTTTTAAAAATAGGATGGAGTCATGTTACTGAATTGACTGCCCAGGCTTTTAGATATATGTTTTGCTTCTGTTTTTAAAGGACTTTTGTTTTGCGTAAAGTACAGACTTGAATTCTATTACTTCAGTGTGTGTTAGCACAAGGAGAGGAAACAGCAGCTTATAACCTTTATTTTTGTGTCTGTCTGTGTCTGTGCCGTCCTCCCCCAATTTATGTTCTTTTTTTAAAAAAGATGAATCTTTCTCTCCTTGTGTCTTTGAACCACCTGATGTTATTTCAAAAAGATTGCCCCGTTACAACTTGTGCTTCTGTCTGTGCATTGACTTGTTACTGCATGCAAGTCAGATTTTAAGGGACCTTCTTTAGAATATACTTGGTAAATAAAGGTAAGATTTATTGTGCAGCAGATGTGCGACAACTTCATAAGCGAAGACAGCTGCGATAGCTGACTGATCTCAGTACCTCATTTATGTTGGGTGAGGTTTTGTGACCCTGTGCCCTCCAGTGACAAATGCAAAATTTGTCTTGAGGTTTTATGTTTTTCTTTGCTGTGCTTTATCTTCATATTACTGCCCAGTTTTGTTCTTAAACTTGATCACTGTCCTGCTTGTCAGCTAGTGACCAGGGTAAAATTCTCGTATAATCTTGTTTTCTGGACACTGCTGACTTCTGTCATGCTGTCTTAGCAAGCATTCCCCTCAAAAAACTTGTTACTGGATATGTTTATTTGAATGATGAATGCTCAGTTCTTTGGTCATTCGCGAGTACATTTTGTGGGTTTGGTTGTGGGATGCTTCTAACAGTGATGTAGAGAACAGGATGAGGCAAGCAGTGAAAATGGTTTCAAGAGTTACTTTAGTTACATGCATAAAGAGGAACAAGGCTCTCTTCTGTCATTATGAGGCTGTTCCTTAAGGAAACTGATCTTACACTTTGTCCAGCATAATTTTATCTTGCTACTCTTAGTGATGTATTTCCTTGTCACATAGTAATTCTGCTGTTTGTAACTTGATGTGTAAGTTCTAGAGTTGCTACAATAAGTCTGATTTCTTTTCTGCATCTCTTTGTAATTTTTCTGCATTGATTCAGGTACTGGAATTGATTCATACTTGTGTATACTGAGTTGTTCTCAACCACTTGTTTTAGGCCCCTTCAGTTACTAAACAAAGTGCAACGGTGTGGTACCAACATTCATAATTATATGAAGTATATCACTGTATATTTGTGAAATAGTGCCAAGTGTGAAAAATATACATGGAGCATTAGAGAAATTGCTTTATGACGCTAAGTAAGTCTTTTGTTCATCCATGCAGTTAAGTATTCTACGAAAAGGAGACGAGGGGAAAGATCCTGGTATGTCTGAGATCACAGGGACATCTCATCACTGGAATGCAAGTAGTCAGGCTCTTACTGAAAGATTTCAGGCAGTAGGAGGGGGGGGACAGGTTGTCTGTCTTCGGCTGTATATTGCAGAAGTCTTGACTGCAAAAAAACAGAAGTCTAGTGGTAGCCTTAAGAATTACTTTATTATAGCAGTTCTTTATAAAGCAAGCAATTTAATTCCGTAAGCATATTGTGCCTGTAAGTTGAAACTGTTTTGCAGACAAGTTGTTTTAAGCAGTGGTAAAAGAATGCAAGAAAATGACATCAAGAAGAAAGTGATGAGTTAGCAAATCTGACAGATTTTAAAAGCTTGAATTAAAATTTAGAAACTAGTTATATATGTGGGTATTAGTGAGACACAAGTACGTGATGGAATTGGCAGATGATTTGAATGAGAAAAATGCTATTCAGGTACAGGACAGGGCAACATTTGATTTACTAGAGAAAAGCAAGAGATGTGAAATTTGGGTCTTTCTGTGCAGTATCACCGAAGACTGGTGAGTGGGGAACCTGAAATCCGGCTCTTCAGCTGTTGGGGGTGTGTGTGTCTTTCCCTAACAGTCCAAGGAATTGCCAGCTCTTGGCTGCACACTCTTCCTGCCATACTGTTTGCTGTATTGTGTTGATGCGATTGTGCTGTTAACCAGAAAGAACAGATAAAGATGAAAAAGTTGGGGGTTTTTTCTCCTCTTAATAATATTTCGCCTGAATAGGGTTGAACCAACAGCTGTAGCATTGGTAGCTTGAGGGGAGGAGTGCTGGGGTGGTGGGAGAGGACCTGAGTAGTGATGCATGGAGGCTGCGCAGGGAGTTTGAGTAACAACCGCTGCCTTCCTCTGGACTTCGCCACTGATGGATTGACTGTGTTTGAATGTTCTCCACATACTAATGGTTTCTTCTGTAAAGTGTGGCTAATAGGGTTCCATGAAGTAACCTCTTTTATTATTATTATATTATAAAACAGCGTGATTGTGCCTGCTGTTATGAGCATGCCAGGCTTTCACAGATGTCCTGGTCTGTGCTGAGCCTGATATGTGAAACTTGTCTTACGTTTGCAGTCATTAGGACTTATTCCTGTATGCAAATAATTTGCTTCTACTCCAGTTTCCTTGTGAAAAATAAATGAACCAGGGAGTGTAGAATGCCCGTAATCTGTGATCAGCTATTACAGAAAATCCACTTTCATATTACATTTAATTTAATGAAATTAATAGTGTTTTTCTAGATAATCAAGTTACGAGCCACTTGTCTCCCTCTTTAAAAAGGCCTGTCTCTAAGTAAAGATCTTATATGTCTTTTATAATCAAACTCATTGTTAAGATGATGTAACTTTTTTTTTTGGTCGTTTAAAGCACCTGGTCACAGGGCATGTGCCTAGGTCATGCTCATGCTGCATGTAGTTGAGGATGATGGGATAATGGATTGTAAATTAGCTCTTTATGGTGCTGGTTTTCCTCTGGCCTACTCCCTTGTGTAGTCTAGAGCAGCCCCAAGGCTGTTCTGAGCTGTGCCAGCTGGCTGTAGCCCTGTGGGACTGGTGTGCCAGATGGAGACAGCCGGAGAAGAGCAGCACTCCCGTGAAACCCTGACGTGCTTCCTGGGGTGCAGAGGTGCTAGCTCTGCAGCCCCATCAGGGTGTCCTCGGGCAGGTGGTGGTGCTGGTCTCCTGTTCCTCTGGCACTGGTGCAGCTATGGGAAGGACTGGGCTGGGGGTCCTTTTTTGAGATGTCTAGTACAGAGTTCAGCTTTTGAAACATTTTGAATGTGTTAGCATCTCCTTTTTCCTAGTTTTCTGCTTCCGTACTGTCTGTTTTGTACTGTAAATTGTAGCTTGTATGGATAATCAAATTGAAAAAACCCAATAATCTTAACGTTGAGCAAGTGTGGTGTTTCCTGGTGTGTTGTCCTGGGTTTTTTTTTTCCTGACTATTGAAAAACGCTGTTATCTGTAAGATAGCCAGACAAGAATCCCAAACTCTTTAATTTTGCTGCTTTAGAATGACAACTGTAAACATGTTCAGAATGAAAGATACCAGAAGCTTTAATACCTTCATTTGGTGATCTGACTTTATAGTTTTACTGAAAGACATTTATTTCTTAGAATGCAGTGCAATCTGTTGGTATTACTGCATTATGTTCAGGTAGACCTGCTGGCCCACCTCCCCCCTTTGGCCTTCTTTGTGTTCAAGAGCAAACTTAGGAGTTACCTTCAAGCAACAGAATAGCCTCATCTGCAGATGATGCACCTCATAAAAACCATACATTGAAAATTTCTATCTTGTGGAGAGGAGTAGAGTAAATGGGTGAAACTTCTTGAAGAATTGTATTACCTGAGGGCTGCTTGAACAGGAGTTGTTTTCTAGAGGAGCTAATACACCAATTCACCTGGTGTTTCATCGTGCTCTCGCTGCAGAAGACTTTGTTCTCATTGCCCCATTAATGCAGCTAACACTTCTAATCCAGGAGCCCAAAATAGCTGTCAAGCCTGGATTTTACTCTGGTGGCATTTGCTGCACAGATAGTTATTACAAACCAACATGCTGAACTGTAGCTGGAAGAGAAAAACCCACCAGCTGAGGCCATAAGCCCATTTTGGTCAGATATTTCAAGTGTCTTGATTTAAATAAGCTAATAAACTCAACATGGTAATATAATAATAATAATAATAACATCTCCTCAGAGGAAAAATTTACTTTGAGACCCTTGTCAACCTCCAGAACTCTATGGATACTAGTGGGAGCAGGCAAGGAAGGATGTGCCTTGTAGCTTCCTTGCTCCAAAGGTTATCTGTGCTGGAGGAGTGAACTAGGAAAACGGACTGCAGAAAGCAGTGGTTATCATATTCCAACCTAAATAATACCTCTCTCTGCTCTTGAAGACAGAATGCTGGTAGTTTTGTGATCCTGTAGGACGTTACGTAGATTTCAGTCATCATTTTTGTTTTTGTTAGCAAAGAGCAGTGTTATAAGGCTATGTCTACCGTGAAAGATGTGCTTGCCTGAAGTAATAAAGTACTAGGAAAGCATGGTGAGAAATAATTTACAAGCTACTCTGGGGGATTTAAAACCAAAACTTTGTGCTTTAGCTCCCTTGTAGTTTCGTGGAAGTTGGGGGGTAATGTGTTTCTGTTAGGGTTGATTTGGTTTGTTTTTTGTTTGCCTGAGTGGTCAACCAAGTGTGATCTGTATGAATAGTAAGTATGAATTAGTGAGTATTTCAGAGCAGTCCCGTGGACCTTAAGTGCTCTCTGCCCCAGAAGACTGGAGTCAGGTGTGTGGACATTTAACACTGAACTATGCCCCTTGGATGGAGGTTGGTCTTCCCAGCCTATACAACATTAATTTCATCATTACAAGCCAGTATTAAAAAGCTTTAGGTGCACTTCTCTGATTTCTTTACAAAGTAGATATTTCCAAACTGACTTCAGTTACAGGATCTGCCTCAACTCAGTGTACTCCTCTTCACTAGACAACATTTTTGCTACCTTTTTACTTGGAGAACTTTCTAATCTCAGGGAATTGGAGCCAATTTCCTAGTAAGATAGTAGATAAATTGTAATCACTTGCTTACAAAATTCTCAACACGTATTATGCTTTTAATTCTCTCTCATGCTGTCATATTTGAATTTGGTGCTATGTTATATCTACTTACAGCTATGTGTTTGAAATAAAGCTTTTCAAGGAAATGTAAAATTTTCCTTTTGTCATGCAGAAAGCTGTGTTCTGTGTAAAGAACCATGCAGATTGTGATGCCCACTAGACTGTTCCTGTCACTTTAACATACTTTTTATGCAGCTGTTGCTAATAGTTAGTGAATTAGATTTTATTATTTTATTTTTTTAGGAGACGGAATCCTTTTGTCTTGGTTTCCCTCAGTGCTGAATCCTTTAACCTCACCTATTCATATGTTTCAACTCACACTGCTTAACTTCTTAAAGTGTTTCCTTCAAGTTAAGATCTTGAAAGTAGAACACATAATCTGTGAAATATCAGCATAATATTATACGTTTTTTTTCTGGTTCACAAAGTAAAGTTGCATTAGAGGTGAAGATGATGATTGGTGGAATCTCCTAAGTGCTTTTATCGAAAAATGTCTAGCAACCAGATCAAAGAGCAGAGAAGGCAGGCTTTATAGTCCTATCAACTCTGCAAAGCCAAAGCAGGTCTGTGTGGTGAGTGTTCAAGCAGGAAGGAGATTCCACCATGTTTTTTTGAGCTTCGTGGCTTTCTTCACTTCCCTCTGCAGGTTTTTGTTTTAAGAAGCTTATGGTAAGGAGCTTTGTTTTCAGGTTTCTTCTCTTTGTGGTCAGTTAGTTGGAAAAGTGGAATGGATGACCATGAATCTGCCAAACAGAACTCCTTAGTAGAGTTGGGTTTGATGTAATGTCACCTCTGACCTTCCAGTGAGGCCAAAGCTAGTTTTGAATCTGCTCTTTACTTGTGCCAAGTTACAGTTTGTCATATCTTTTGTGTTCTACAACAGTACGTGCCATTACCTGTAAGTTATGACCTACGTTGGACTTGGTGATCGCTTTTTTTCTACAATTTGCATGTAGCTTTCAGAGTGTCTTATTTCATGTCAGGTTGTCTTGACCAGATACTTTAATATTTTTGTGTTAAGCAGGATAAATCTGGTGAGCTGTTTTATATTTTTTTGTTCTGTAACTGTTCTTTACAGCATGTCCTCTGTCACAGGCAGTACCTTGTTTTCAATGTCTGCTTCTTTTTTTTTTTTTTCTTTCTTCCATACCTTGAGTTTCCTTTGGTGTTTCTACTTCTTTGGCCGTACACTGTCTTTTTCCCTAGAAATTATCTGTTTGTTTACAGTTTAGGCAAATGTCTGCGTTTCTGTGCTCTTAATTTCTTAACGTGAGCCCACCCTTTCAAGTCTGATTGTGGAACACTACTCCTGACACACTGTCTGAGCAGACTGCTCTTCATGCCAAGGTTGTAAGTGTTAATCTTGCTGCAGACTGGGGTGATAATTCATTGCTGTCACAGCAACACATGCTTAAAGTTGCTTCTTGCCAGATTTGTTGGCTATATGCTACAGTAGAGAAAATTATTTCAAGAGTCTTATTGCATAGCCAGATGCTGTAGAACTAGTGCAATCAACCTCCCCTCCCCCTTTTTTATGACTGCTCTGACTTCAGGGAGGAAAAACTATTATATAGTAAAACACATTCCTGTGGAGCGCTAGTGAAGAGGTAGATGAACTTCTGATCATGGCTAATTTTTCTGGTTTTGCTTGTAGGGAGGTTCTGTTTTGTGTTCAGGTTAAAAAGGAAGGAAGGCTTTTAAGGCTGGGTAAGGGGAATTTAAAAAGGAATTGAGCAGTGTCCCCCTTGCTGTTTTAGTTGTGTTCTCAGCAATAGTTGGGTGCTCGGGAAGTTTTATGTTTTCTTTAAGAACATGTGCTAATTACTACATTGGCTTCATTCCGAACAATTTTAACTTCTGCCATCTGTGTCCTTACGATCCTTCAAAAGGAGAAACTTCGTAAATTCTTGTTTGGTAATGGCCAGCATATCTAGGCACTGGCCTGTAAGATGCTGTTTGGTTTAGTTACAGCTACTTTAGTGAGGTTAGGTGATTATAGTTTTATTTCACTCAGAATTTTTATTCTATGCTGCTCTAAATGCCCAAGGATACATATCCTGTTCCTGGAATTTATGGCTGTAACCTAGAAACTCCTTGTTATTTGGGCTTGCTAGAAGAAGATACCGTAAGCCTGATCACAGAATACAGGTAATCATTGTTACTTGGTCACATCTGTCCCTCCCAAGGTTTCTACAAGGCATTACAGTAGCTGTTCTGTCTCTGAGATGTTGCAGAGCTCTGAAGAGAAAAATTGGTGCCTTTTGGCTGTAGGATCAGAGGTCCCTCAGAACAGCTTAACATTTGCCCTCGTGTACGTGCTGTAGAAATATGCGAGTTATGTAGTGGATAGCATCTGGAAAAAACTAGGTTTTGTGCATGGTGGTGTTTGCTTACCAGGGAAGTGAGATTTACCAATTGTTTAGTCTGACATACACTGGAAAAAGCACATTAGCAAGTTTATTTCCAGCATAAATCTGAAAACATCCAGTGGCTGGGTGTTGTGTCACCAATAACTTTATCCTCTCATATTTTAAGAGAAGTTGCCGTGGATGTTACATTACTACAAATGTGTTCTCACAGATAAAGATCCAGGCAAAAACGTGGCATTGGAGAGTTTGGCTCTACTGTCACGCAAATTGTGACATGCAGCCTTTCCTACTTTTTATTCTTTGTGCCTCAATTATTTGCACTACCAGATTGTAAGAAACACTATCTTGAAGATCAGAGTTAGGGAGGACTTGAGACCTGGGTAAACCAAACCACCTCTTTATTTGGCAGGGATAGCTTTTAAGCAACTGGATGTACTCTCAAGAAGGCCTGAGGCAGTACTTGAATTCTTCTTTAATCCTGCTGCAAAGCATAAAGACCATTTATTTGTCCACAAAAAAACACCCAACCCCACAACACTGTGCATGTTTATAACCATAGAAACAAAGCAAGAGATCAGAACTGGAAATCTTCATGGGATCTCATGTAATACTTACGCTCTACTCTACGTGAGATTACTGGTGATACACTATTGTAATACTTTCCTCAAGAATCCCCTGGTTTTGCTTCAAGCTCTTAACTGGTTTTTCAAGTGAAGCATGCCAAGGCAGTTATGGTTTTTGCTCAGGTAAAAGACTTATTAATTCACTTCTCCCTCACTCCCGCGTTTTCCCTTGTCTCCCCCATACCAGTGCTATGGCTTGTGCATATGTGTTAGGCTTTCATTTTTTCTGTTTACAGGGGCTTTAAGAGCTAGGACAGCTTTATCCTACTGCTGGGGTGGCCTACACAGCTCTTTGGAGCTGATGAGAGAAAGGTTGAGTCCTCTGTTGTATTTGTAGCCCCCACTGACATGTCTTGAGTGAATGATAGATGGAGGCTGCATCTGTCTGACCATGTGTGTTATGGATGTTGAATTTATTACTGGTACCATTTCTGTGAGTGCAGGAACAGGCGTTTGTTGACAACAAATGGCTAGATGAGTTCTCCGTTCTTATGAGAAATTCAGATTGCACTGTGGTTATTTTTAATCGCAAATACAATTTTATTTTTTTTTTTCGCGATGCCAAGCATGTGCAAACTTCTGTTATTACACTAACTTTGGTAAAGGGTCTGGAGCTTTATTGAGCCGTTAGTATACCAGCTAATACCCTACCCAGCAGGAGGTGTTGCTAAGTCTGTCTTAGTTGTGGGAACAGGGACGAGCTAGATCAATGAAAGAGAATACTGAAAAATATGCCTCATCTGTCAAAGAATATTTGTTAGTATGTTGGGAGCAATAAATAATTAAGAGTTTCTGAAAACTGCTCGTGTTGCTGTAGTGTGGGTAAGAACAAGGAAATAATGATAAATACCCTAGTTCTCTCTTTCCCAGTGAGACAGCAGTTTCAGATCTTCCAAGTCCAAAGCAGCTGTTGTTCCCCCACCCCCCGCTCCCAAATTCCATTGTTAGCTGGGAGAGGAGCAGCATTACACTTATCTGTTTGCTTGAACTGGTTGATTTCAGACCTCGGCTCGCAGCTTTGGGGCAGTGCCTGTGGAGTCCTACCTTTTTGATGATGTTTCCCCGTTGGAATGCAATCCAGTAACTTTTGAGATTGCATCAGGTAGATTCCCCACTTATGGGGTAGCTGTGGATACTAGCAGACTATCCATGTTGACTGTTGACTTGGGGAGAGAACTGAAATCCTGAAGGGAAGGCAGGACGCAAACCCCTGCCATCTGTCCTCTGGCTTGTTCGGGCTTCTCTGCTGTTCAGTCTTCTGCTTATATCCACTTGTTATACATTACCACCTTATAGCACAACGAAAACATTCCATTTCAGTATGGGAATAAGTAAACTGAAAATAAGAAGAGATGGAAGCCCATACAACATCTAATACAAAGTGAGGGAAGGTAGAAGAGTTGGAAGCAAAGTCTCTTGTTTTGGGTGGTGAGATGATGATGGAAGAGAGTGTCATGATATGGACAGCTTGGAACCCCCCTGGTGTAAGCAGTGAGGATCCACCTGGGAAGTAACTCCAGTGACTAGCTACTCCAGCAGCGTAGAACAAGCAAGCCTGCTGTTCGGGTGTAACTATCTCTCTGTATCTCAAAGGTGAAATACAATTCTGGCTTAGATTTTTTTTTTTTTCTGAGTGGGTTTTGGTGGTATGATTTGGTGGATTTGACTGCTGTTGGCCAAGTTTCATTTCCCTGAAGGACGTTACAATGTCAGCAGAAATTACTGTGTGGACTTAACCTCCTCGTTTACGTGAACATGGCTTCTTCATTTGGATGGACCTTCTTGCTTTTTTTTTTTTCTTTTGTTGCCTTTAAATGCTTAAATTCCGTGCAAAGTCAGTGTAGTTACATGTTAAACATAACTGATGACTTTCTCTGTTGGTGCATGTATGTGCTGAAATTCAAATTTAAAACCACTTAAGAGATAATTTTTCTATCAGTCTGAAAACCAAGAACCTGTCACTTTGCTGTAGTAGCGCATAAGCTTTCTTGATTCTACCACCATGCCTTGGTTTTTAGAGAGAATCTTGAAGCAATGTTATGTTGGCTGATGGAAAGTCAGTTGGAAATGATAACTTTTTTTAATTGGAAAACCAGATGAGTATACTCTTAAGTCCCTCAGAAGCACTGCTTATGGTATCTAATGTCTGTTAATAATTTCTTACGAGAAATTATGGAAATACTACTTAATGCACTAATTTTTTACAGTGTTTCTAATTACTCTGATTTTTGAAGTGTAGATTTGTGCCAAGGTACACTGAGGTATATTTAAACAAAATGCAGAGCAATAAAATTCTAATTGTAATTTATGTATGATCAACAAACAAAGCATTCATTTTATTAGTTTTGCTAGCAGTCTCTGTTTGAAGTATGTGGTTGGTTCTTTTTTAAGCTTGTGCTTCATTAAACTTTTTTCACCGTTCTATCTCATCTGTCAGGCAGTGTCTTGCACTGAATTGGTGTTTTGTATTTAGATGTACGTGTATCTGTAGGTAATTATTTTTTTTTAAAAAAAGAAGTTAAAAAATGTATGTAAAGGCTGGCCTTAGTAGTTGCTTTTGGTAAAGCTTTCCCCTTCTCCGTGGTATTGTCTTAACCATAAAAGAAGAAAAATGTCACTTAGGTTGTTCCAGTCAGCCTACATTCAGTTATTAAGTACTGGTACACTGAACAGTTGCTGTTCAGTTGTGTTAGTGTTAAACATACAGTGACTTCATCTATATTGTTCTACTAAAAATGAAAATAATTTTTGTAAACAGTTATGAAATGTATTTCTCATTTTAATCCCAGTGTCTTGTGGAAGACTTCTATTGAACTTTATGTCATATCATAAGAGGCCAGAGCTGTGTGATAAGAAAATGTGTTCTGTTATTTAGAAGCCTGTAAGAACACTTATTTCTTTTTTCGTGATGTTGCTGTTTGGTAGAGCTCAGGGTTGTTGTTTGGTTTTTGGGGTTTTTTTGGCCAATATAAATGTGTTTCCAAGTCCTAAATTTTTAATGTCTCAGTCTGAATTTTGAGGTTTTACTATTCCATGTCTGGCCATGGATTTTCTACTTTAATGAGGGTTAGGGGTTTTTTTTGTATATATATTAAAAAAACTGCACACACATAGTCAATGTTAATTTGCTTAACCTTGGGAAGGAAAAGCAGAGAATGGTAATATGAGATATGTCAAGGTGTGTGGTATCCAATATAGTACAGAATCTGTTTCTTCTCTCCCTTTTTAAGGCTCAGGTTCTCTAATTTAGTGATCGATTAAAGCAGGTTCAAGGTCCGCTGTGTTTTTTCACAGCTAGATCGCAGGCAGAACATTCCCCCGCCCCCCTCCTTACCTTTTTTTGGCAATTTCTTTGGATGTGTATGGCTATTAGTGTTCCTATCACATTTTGTTTGATTAAAAGAGGCAGTTAGTAGTTTTTTCAAAAAGAGGCAGTTAGTAGTTTTTTCAATCATGTACAATAGTAATGGTTACTCTGAATTTCTTCCCCGTTTTCTAAGAGAATGCTTGGCAACAAAAGAGCTGCATAAAACCTTTTGAATAAAGAACTCCTATCTCTTGAAAGAGCTGCTGTTGCTTTTTTTTTTCCTCAGTAGAACCAGAATCTAGCTGCCCAAGGAGAGAATCTTCTTTTGCTGTCAAGATGGAAAGATGAAACTGCTACAAAGAACAGGTGAATGGAGACAGTAGTGTTCTTGTAAATGCATACGCAATTCCTCTGCTCCCTCCCCAAGAGTCTTGTTGGAGAATGATGGGAATAGTAGTCACTGTTGAAAGACTGTCACTACTGTAGAGCACTACTCTACAGTCTATTTCAAAAACATGCTAGGGAAAAAAACCAACCAAAAGAGGTGGGAAATCTTGTTTTTGTAATATCTTACTCAACTTTGCTAAATGTTTGTTATTATGTTGACTGTTACAGGGGAAGTCTGGCCAATATGTAAAATACGAAAGGAGCCACTTTTTTAGTTAACTTGTGACTAAAATGGTATAGCACTTGTTGTAAATTCTCCAACCCCATGTTTTATACTGTATGTGCAGCGCAATGGGTGTGGGGATGGACTTTATTTTGAATATTTATCAAACATAGTGAATCTGTTTTTTTAAGATGTTGTAATGCTTGCAAATCCTGAGTGGTAGTAATCACTTCTCTGAAGAACTGCAGAATGGTTTCTTATCTCTAAATGGACTTCTGGGTATTTCAACCCATTATCTGCTTGTCCAGCAGTCTTGGGTAACTGGAATTCATCTGTATAGGACTGCTTTCTTTTCCTCCTCTTTACCTAGCATGCCCCCACCCAACCCCTCTGCAAAAAAACCAGGATTTCACTTACGTCTTTTGTTTACATATTGACCTACCAGTTTGAACTTCTGATGTTCGAAGAGCTACACCTTAGGGAGAAGTGTTGAGCTAGTCCAGGAATGATTTTTCTATGAACTATAAAAGCCCTTCTGTTTCAGATGACCACCTTACATTCTAAACCAAGTAACAGAACAACTTGTTTGCACAGTGGTTTGTGAGACTTTACAGCTACTACCTTTTTTCTGATAATGCTTTTTTGGGTTTGGGGTTTTTTGTTTGTTTTGGGGTTTTCTGTTTGTTGTTGTGGGTTTTTTTAGTGAATTTATAAGATCTGCTGATACAGCTTTGTGTCTAGTTTTCAATTCAATCTTACTAAAATCTCATACTGCAGGCAGTTCTACATTGGAACACAGGATAGTTACACCAGTGTTGGTGTAACTAACTCCACACATGCACAAGCCCCATATTTTAGAATTATCATCAAGATGGCAGTAATCTTTTTCCAAGTACATGAATGTTGGAGCCTTCTTTTTCCATCTGTTTTGGAACATTATTTCAAATCTGAAGCTGTACTTGAAGGACGCTTGGATATTGCTTTCCTGTCCTGTTTTCAGACTCTAGCAGGTATTTCCTTCTCAGCTCTGAGTAAGCTCTGCTGTCCTTGAGCAAGTGTCCTGAGGAACATCAGGCTCCACTTCACCATTAGACAGGCTATGGGAGTTCAGCTGGTGAACAGGAGGCTGCCTGTTCTTGTTGCTCATTTAAATCGTGGCAACCGCGTTCAAGTGAGATTCCACTGAACAGAATTAAGAGATCACTGGCTGTGGCCTGGTCTGGTGTTGTAGATGCCAGCAACATCCAACCTCTGTTTGGATGATCAGAGAAGATGATTTGATTTTGTCACAACTGCTATCTGCAAATAGCTCAGTCATGTTTGCCATAGGAGTTAAAAAGCAATTTGTTCCACCAGTCCATGTTCCAATATTCAGTTGTGTCTTTTTTTCAACTGGGAGTCTTCAGATCACTGATTTTTGCTTTCTAAATAGGGTATTTAAATACGCTGTTATTATAGCTATACAACTGAAGTTCTTTCCTGTGTTCTGCTTTACACGAAAATGTGTGTGTACCCAAGTACCCTTAAACTCTTACGATAAGATAAACTGTAAACTATATCTGAGTAATTTTATCTGAAAGCAGCCTGCAGCTTTACTGTACAGATGCTCTTTCGGTAAATGAAACGCTACTTATCTTAATTATTAGTGTTAATGGCGTGCTGTGGGCCCATTATTTGCTAATGTCAGGTAGAATGTAAGTTACGTCTTTTTATGCTTGACAAATGTGACAGTAACCGTAATTCTGACTATCTTGTCTGAATGGATCAATGGCATGTGCGTGAGTGGTTGCTGGCAATCACCTCTAATGCCAAAGCAGGCTGTCTTCTCTTCTTTCAAGCATCTTCTGCAGGCACTGTTATTACTAAAATGCCACATGCTACTAATTTGTCAGGTGCATGTGCTCCAGAGCACGCTCTAACTGATGAACGTCTTGTAGTTTCTCCTTGTGCATTCATCTCTTTTTAAAGGTCTCTCTGCTCTTAACAGAAACTGGTGTGTTTCTGTCCAAGAGTGTGATGCTAACTACTGAATGTCTGTGGCATTAATATAAGTAGACATAAATAGAGCAAGGCCTCTACAAAAACATGTATTTTCCCATCATACAAACTATACCTGTGTTCAGATACTATTTTTGAATGGAAAATTTGCAATGGCTTCCTGGACCTCTGTACTCGGTGTTACGAGTACATAAAGTCCATTCTGAAGCCATCTTTACAGGAAATTGAGATTCAGATTCTCTTTTCTTTTGTCCAGGTAAAGTGGTTACACTTTTTTAGTGCGTGTGTATCTATGTACATAAAATATATTTTCATTTACCAGGGAGGATTCATCTATATGGGATAGTTCTTCTCAAAATGCAAAGTATCCCAAGAGTCAGTGAAAGAAAAGGGAGATGTGAATGAAGCTGGCTGAAAGTTTTGGTCTTATTTGTAATATTCCTGTTTTGCAAGGTACGGAGAGGAAATAGATGTATGTATTTTTTTTCTTGAAACAAAAACTGAGCTAGTTTACAGAATTTGAAGAGATACGTACAAATAGTTATTCCTGCTTGCTAGTTATCACGGATGATGTTTGGAGGGTTACTGTCTTTGTTTTCATGAAATAATAGTTTAAAGTTTGGAGGAAAAACTGTACGTCTTAATTAAAACTGAAGATGAATCTTTACAAGAGTGGTGAAATTAACTTTTAGCTGCATTAAATGTCTGTGTGTTTAAATGTTCTAATAGTTGCACGCTGCACAGAATAGCATTTATATATAATTCATGTTTCTTGTACCAAGTGCTGAAGGAGTCACCTGCAATAGTGATACCTAAGAAGTTGTCACGTTCACTACAGTTCTGTTTTCCTCCTTTCTTCCCAGCATTCCCAACCCATCCACTATGTGGATTTTTTTCTCCTGTCTTTTTTTAGTGTCTTCTTTTGGCTTTTCTCTAGCAAAACTATAGTGAAGAGTTTGCTGTGCAAAAGCACTTGTTCAAAGGGTCATGTGGAATATGAATATATTTGATAAATCTTTTCTTCATTTTTCTTAGGAGATAAGTTTTACCTGGGATTGGTGAACTGGGGAGTCCTAATGCAGATCTTGGGCTAAACACATGTAGGTAGTACTGTTCCCCTATTTCCCTCATCAGTTACCACTGCCATCACTTGATTATCAGAAATGGGAAATCAGTCAGGAAATCCTGCTCTGATTAAGTCTTTTGGCACTTTAATTCCAAAAATTATTTTATTACTGAGAAAGAAATGCCTGGGCATGGAGATTCACAGTACTGATGAAAAACACTTGAACTTGCCTGCAAACCTTCAGAAAATTTCCCCCTCTTAGAGAACCTTTTCTCTGCGTTCTTAATTTCTGTGTGATTAATCAAAGAATAATTGGAGTAATTTATTAACTTTGACAGTCAAATTGTCTTCTACATCAAGGTACTGTTCTTCTAGCTCTGGCAGTGGGCAAAATTAAATCTTTAATAGAAATCTTAGTCTTCACCAAAAAAAGAAGTGGAAAATAGTATGTATTATGTAGCATGTTACTTTTTCTTGCTTTCAGGGCACAGAGGTAACGGCTAGTAGAGCATCTGAAAGGTGAGAGTGTTGTGTGTGGATACTTCCACTGATCTGATGTGTATAATGGTAGTAGTTGAAACTGCTGAAGGTGAATCCATTTGCATTTCTTTTCAAAATCAGGTCTTTGTCTGTCGCTGAGACTTATGCGCGTTTTTTGTTTTGGATATAGTTTCAAGATGTTCTTTGGCACCTTTAACTGTTTTTCTTTGTCTTGTAACTTGTTTTATAGTATGTAAAGAGTGTTCTGTTGTGAGACTGTGAAGCAACCTGCATATTATGAGTTCTGAAGTACTGTCAAAAAGATGCGTTGTGGAATGAAACAATGGCATTGTGTCGAAAGCGTTCTGTCTTGATGGCTCTGCTCTGCAGAACTCTGAATGATTTCAAGAACTGGAATAGTTTTAGGATTTTAAGTTGTCTACCTCAGCTCTTCAATTATTTAAGTAAAAGCTGTGCTGTTTTCAAAAGGTCACTAACAACGGTTTGGAGCTAGCTACAAGAAATGGTTCTCAGAACTCCCCAATTGCTTTGTAAGATAGTGTTGAATTGTTACAGTTTTTGGTTTGTTTGTGTGTTTTTGGTTTTTGAACTTTCCACACTCTTCTGAAGGTACTTAGAAGGGTGCTCAGTATTTACTGTATTTGGTAGTGTGAAGGTGGATGGGTTTTTATCTCACCAGGATTGGATAGCACTTTGGCTGCAATGTCATCTTCCTTTTCCATCCTTCATATTTTAATAGAAGCATTAGAATTTTATGAAACTTAATTAATTCAGAAGGAAACTGGTGTTTACACAGGCAGATTATGTAATGCTTACAGCTGTAGGTGTGCTTTCATGCTTCGTATCACGGAAGGAGGGGGGATGTTTTAGGTCCTGAAAGCAATGTTATCTGCACTTAATTGTATTTTCACCCTTTCTCCTACAGCCCTTCCAACATCTTCGTCTGGAAGAGCAGAGGGTAGGTGAAGCTCTTCTAGAGACAGGCTTTTCTTTAAAACACAGCTAGTAAAATGGCAGAGGTGGAAGTACCTGGGTTTTGTTTTATTTTTTCCTTGAAAGTGCAAAGGAAAATAGGAAGAATCTGTTATTGATACTATGAAATAGGCCTTCGCTGTAGCCAACAGCCTGGGAATTTTTTTGCTTGCTTTTCTTATCCCTGTATTGCGAAAGTTTACTGTCCTGATGGGATTTCTTTTTGGAATGCAGAGGTGTGTTCTAGCTAAAAGCATGTGCTTTGCCTAATAAGCCTTCCTGTCCGTTGAGCCCAGCTGGCTGCTGCAGTCTGTATGTGTTTTAACTAATTTTTATGTCCATGCTTTAAATTTTTGCATTAAATGACAAAACAAGCACAATGTTCGTAAATGAAACTGAGCGCTGTAATCTAATTTTTGTTCTCAGTGTGCAGCATTATTTAGTCAAACAGCCTACTAAAAAGGAAGATGTGGAAATCAGCACCATTTACATGCCGCCAGTGTTAAGTCATCAGCCTTTGTTGGAGGGAATGTTGGTAACTGAGTTAAGGGCTTAGCATTTCCTTTTGTAAATACAAAAGTCAAGCGAAGAGAACACGGTCTGGCGGGTCAGCACAAAATGTTCTTGTCAAATTTTCCTATCTTTTGCTGTAGGAGATTATGCACACCATCAATGTGTAGCACTTAGTTGGAGTCTAAGGATGGGTTAATTCTCAGGTTTGCTGCAGTCTTGCAGCCAGGTCTCAAGCTGGTAAAACTTCCAAGTACTCAGACTCTGAAATTCAGCCACGTGTCTTTCCAGTTTGGTCCAAATTATGAATGAATAGGATAAATGTTAGAAGATGAAGCATGGCATAGAAATTCTGTTTCAAAGTAGTCATGAATCACTATTTGCAAGTCCACAACAGTGACACTGGAATTGCTGCAGCAAGATTATTCTTCATGTATTTGTGGAAATTAAATGGTTTTGTTCTTATGCCCCCTCTTCTTCTTGTCTCTCAGTTCTTGTAGCTGTGAGTGATGGGAGATGTTTTCTTTTTAGGAAAAGACTTGCCAGTGGGAAAAGGGATACTTCTTTATATCTTCTGTGATCACTCACGGATTTTGAGACTGCTGGATTTTATGTCCTTAGCTGTAGACAAAGGCAGACTTACCTGTAGTAGATGCATTACTGTAAAGTGGGCTTCAGTCTTGAGATCTACGGAGCCTTAGTTACAAGGCTAGTGCTGCGTCACCTTGAGTGCTCTGCTAGGTAGTGCTGCTCCTCTGCTTCTGCCTGTGGCCCTGGGGGTGACAGCAGCAGCTGGGTTCTGGTACAAGTTCCCCTTGCCTCCCTGGGCTCTTTCGCTGCCGGTTGGGCTGTGTGCCCTTGTTCCTTTTTCTCTCCTCCAGACCCACAATGCCTGGCTCTGGTTTGCAGCTGCAGTTGCTTCTGTGGTTTTATGGCTGAATGTGAAGATGTTGTGGGTAGTACCAGTCAAATATACAAAGCTCTGGCCACTTTCTGCTCTGCTGTCAGGTGCCAGAGGAGTTTTTTCTTTAATAAGATGCAGCAGTTGCTTGGAAGTTAAATAAAAAACAAACAACACCCAACCCCACAACAACAATAATAAAAAACAACAAAAATACCTGTCTGTAACTGTGTTTGGATCTCTACAGCGGTAAGCACAGACTTTAGTGAACTCCTGTAGTTTAAAGCTGCTACAAGTAGAACCTTGTCCCTTTGCTGTGAGCGTGCGGCGCCTGACCTGCACACACGTGCTCTCCTGTTCTCATGTTCAGTGCAGGCAAGAGTCTGAGCTGGGTTGAGATGAAGATTTGAATCCATTTGATGGTTCTCCATGTTGCTCCTCAAAAAATTGCATTGCAGTGAGGCTCTATAGACTTTTTTTTTTACACAAATGTCAGTGAACAGATTTAGGGCCTGGATGTCAGCTCCCTTCACTTACAGGTTTCCCGTATGTTTATTAAACTGTGACTGATGAGATTCAAAGTAAATTTCCTGAAGTCAAAACTACTGATGATGATGCATCAAAAAAATACAAATAATGTAATTACACTATTAAAAAAGGGCAAACCTAAGACTGACTTAAAAAAAAAACCAACCCAACCAACCACCTTTTTTTTTCTAATAGTACTCCTTTTAGTAACATGGAGAACTGATTATTAAAAATATCAGGATGGATTTCTCTACACTTGATTGAAAAATTTCAATTCAGAAATTTGTCTCCTTAGTTCTTCTGAACTAAGCAATGTCACTAATACAGGAAATGTAATGTGTTAATTGTTTACAGGCATCTCTGAGAAGGGAATATATGGATTTTTACTTAATGCTATTATTCGGTACATATAAAAACCCAACAAAATATTGTTGAGTGGCTGGATGTTGCTGGAAAAAAATCAACATGTGAGAAGATCTCTTCAGCTGTAGTCAACAAACTGAAAAGAGAAGAGAAACAAGGATTTTTCCTGCAAGGTTGTCATCCTACGTTTCTCAGGTGAAGGTTTCAGCATTATAACTGAAACTTTGTTGGGAGAGGAAAAAAAAAAGTGTTTTTAACAGTCCTGATAAGTGATGGAAATTCAGAAAGCGCTTCACAGCCACTATGACCTTTACAGTATTAAATCTGTCCAAGGATAGTTATCCCAGCTTCTCAGTAGCACTTGGAAACCATCGAGAGCTAGTGTCCTTGGGTTTTTGAGTTTACTGCCAGTGTATGTTTGAAGTTCTATAGTATGGGAGCAACAGAAATTTCAACACAAAATACAAAGATTGTATATTATACTAGAGGTTCAGTTTAAATACAGCTAGGTAAGGTTAGATACTTCAAATGTAACAAACTTACGCTCTTTTCTGTCATAATGGAAGGTTGGTTTTGAGGTAATTAATTGGTAGTATCTTGGAAGGCAGGTGGAAAGGAGCAGACAGCTGAAACTGTAGTGTAGTATTTCAACAAAAAAGGCAAGTATTTGTTACGGCAGCATTTTTTTTTTCTTAAAGTGGACAAGATGCTCAAAACTCAGGTCCAAAAACCACGTCTTACTAGTGAAGTACCAAATTGAATGTGTTGTGTTGTGGTTTTATGTTGGTTTTGGGTGGTGGTGGGTGTTGTTACTTTCTGGGGTGGAGGGGAGGATTTTTTGATTGCTTCTGCAATCACCTAGAGGAATCAAAATTTCTCTACTTGGAAACCACACCTTCCCCAAGCCCCCCTGAACAACAGGAGTTAGCATTTCATGTTCCCTGATCTTGAGGAGCAGTAGTAATGTAACTGGACCCCTCTTCCCAGCTCATTCCTTTGAGAGGCAGGTAAAATGAACTTAACTTTGCAAAACAAGTTAATGTTCTGAATGCAGTGTGAAGCGTTAAAACATAGTATTTTGCTGTAAGTTGTACGTAAAAAGACAGAGCAGCTCTTTGCTAAGAAACTGTCACCCACCTTCCTACACATATTGTGATTAATGATTATTCTGTGGGACCACAGCAGTTTGCTAACTCTTTGAATGGACGAAGGAATAAAATTGTCATGGGAATGCTTATTTCCCAGTTTGTTAGTTTGTTTTTTTCTGAAGAGTCATTCATGTTAACAGTTTTTAGTGTGAGAAATCCAAACTCCTTTCCTCTTCCAAAAGGTGTTTTGTGTTCATATTGCTTTAATAAGTTTTTCTAAGATGACTTCATGTCTGTAGAGTTCAGAATATCTGTCTAAATCTTAAATGTTCTGAAGAGGGGACTGCAGTTCTGACAGTCTGTCTTGTCTCTGTAACTTCAGGTTTGCAAATCTGCATGGAAACTTTATAGTGAGTAAAAGACCTTTTAATTTGCTCTAGTAAAATGGATTATTAATTTGTTTTGTACTGAGCTATGAGGAAATAGTAAGCTTCAGCTTACTAGATATCAAAGCGTGTTCTAAGCATATTGAGAGTTTGCTTTCATTCTGTGGATGTTCCTAGGTAGTAATGTGCTAGTGGGCTTAGAGTATTCCTGTACACACATAGCTGGGTGAACGTAAATTTGTCCTCAGATGCCAATGTTGTAAGTGGAACTAGACAAGCGAAATCTGTAGGTTGTTCATTATAGTTTGACTTCGTGCTTCCTACCAGTACAAGCGCTGTGGTTTGAGACCCTGTGAATGTTCTGTCTTACTTTCTCCAGAAGACTTGCCATGTAATTTTAGGGAACGCACCTGTTCTCTGGTGGTGACTATTCGGTCTGTATGGGTTAATCGTCTTTTCTGCGTCAGCACGTTTTTCTGGCATGTTTTTAAGGGAGGAATGTGGTTCTTGGGAATGGTTTGTGGTGTTTTGGCCAAATCTGTCTTTGGAAGGGGAATCAGCAATGTTCTGTATGGCTCTTGTAAAACCAAAAGGGAAGTTTATTTTATTGTTTTGTAAAGTTTTTTTCTTGTAGGCACTGTGAGGGGACTAGAACTTGTCTTCAGCTCCTGTTAGACAAAGAAGAGGTTTTACTTTTATGGCAAGAAGAGAGTTTGGCTTGTGTTCCCTATTTGCTTGTCATATGTATCATCATTGAAACCCACATTGTCAGAGAAGTTGTAAGCAATGGGGTTAGTTTCTGTACTACCAGTTGGCTTGCTCTGCTACAGTAAATACAGAAATGTCATGTATAATAACCCTTAAAGTCTTTGACAGGATGGTGCATAACTCGTAGGAAGCTCTTAAAAGCAGAGATGTTTTTTACCAGACGAATGCTTTTTGGTTAGGCTCAACAATGGATCTACCCTGTTTAGTGCAGCTTTGTTTGTGGGTTTGTTTTTCTTTTTAAATAAAACAAATAGTTGCTAATAGATGTACACTGTCACACTATTGCTGCTCATTTTCTACTAGTCTCGTTTTTTGCTGAGAGTATTTGTCCCGTAAATAAGTCATGCCCATAAATAAGTCGTGCCACAGAGAATCTGTGCTGTAGCATCATCCCATCCATCTTTCCTACTAGCAGAATTGCTTTGACTTTGATGTGGGCTAATTAAGTTCACATATTTTTATGGACATCCTAGAGTAGTTAAAGGACAGCTGAAATATCTGTGCTTTTCTAAATGAGGCTGGAGGACCAGTTAGGACTTTGATCCTATGTATCCTGAAGTTCCTTTTTTCTTTCCTTTCTGAAAGGATGCCGTCTAGAGTATTTCCATCAAAGCAGTATGGCAGACTTCCCAAGAACATACTTGTTTTCATATGAAGAATCTGATTTCTCAGTTTTATGCAGGGCAAAATACAGTCTCTGCAGCATGGGCAGGGTTTAATAAGACTCTGCACAGCATCAGACAGGTTTGTCTGTTTTGCTCGCTCCTTGAATTGCTTCCCAAGTCACATGCTCACAGATTAGATCAATACATTACCTAACAGGACGTTTGAAAACATTTCCACGATTTGCTGACATGGGGGAATGGTGAGGTAAAGTAATAGATTTTGCACTGGATCTTAGAATACACTACTGCGGTATTGGCAAGCCTGTTGTTCACATGTGAAATTTGCTACTGCAGTGGTGCATTGCAGGAAATAGATAAAAATCAACACACAGAACATAGCCACGCATCTTACCTATTCAGGGAAAGAGACGTGCTTTTGAACCTTCAGCAGCTTACGTGTTTTCACAAGGCAAATACAGTTTCCACTTTTAAAGTAATCTTCCTATAGAAGGACATGGGATTTAATTTGAACAAGATCCATTATTTAAATGGTTTAAAAACACAAAAGGCTCTTAAATGCATCTTTTATAGAGTACTTGAGAAATCATTTAGATTTGTAAATGCTAGTGGTGGGGATGCACACCTACCAAAGGAGAAGCAAATAAGCAATTTCTGCATAGTTATTTGAATTCCAGGGAATTGCTTTGTTCTTGTTGAAAGGCAGCTTTTTACTACTGTGACTGTATATGGGAAAACCAAAATTACAGCTTCAGAGCATCCTCCTGTTTTCTCCTCTAGCTTGTGCTGTCTGGCTTTCAACTTGTGCAACTTTTTTTTTTTTTTTTCCTCCCAAGTTTCATTACAGCCTTGTACCTCCTGTGGAATTTCATACTAAACAAAAATCAGAAAAAAGTAGGTTTTTAAAATAAATAAAATTTTTAAAAATCTGATTTAATGTCTAGCTCTTGGTGTGATGTATGATCCAGAGTATGGAAAGCAGGAAAAAAATCTGTATGTAGAGGTTAAATGCTACCTAGTCAGGTCTGTTTCACCTCCAAATAAAATTGTTAATTTCATCAAAGTTCTCCAGTTTTAATTGGCTTGTGCTGCTCTTGAGAAGAGCCCTTGAACAAAAGCTGTGGGTTTTGGAGCTTGGATAGACTTTATCTCCAGCATTGTTCTTATTTAAGAAGATGCCTTTGTTGCAGAGTTGATTCAGAAAAACGCGTTGTGTTGTTGTGTCTCTTCCAACTATTGCCCATCCATATGATCCCTTACCTCAAGTGTGTTGGAGTTCCCTTCAGGGTACTCCAAGCCTAAGATAGTGCAGATTGTCAAGGGAAGTAACTCTCCAGCAGCATAGCCGGCTAATTGTTTTAGAGTGGGAAGGTGGGATTGCTGCACAGACAGCTGCAGTTGCTCTAAATGTGTGTCACTGCCCCTCATTTGGAGGTGTTTCCACCTACACAGCCAGTGGAACAAATCATGCTGATGAGGACTATTCACGTTAAGTCACCTTAGTTCAGAAAAATGCAGAACAGTTTAAATCAGACCCTTCCAGTAAGAGGGGGACGAAGAAGACTAGCGTACTGATGTTTTCCATCTTTGTTTAGTGCAGAGCCTCACTGGAGTTTTGATCTTACTGAATGAAAGACAATGTTAAAACCAATGTGTTATTCTTGGGGGGGGGGGGGGGGGGGGGGGGGGAAATGACTTGAAGTAGTTCACTTGGGAATGGGAAAGGTCACTTTAGGATAGGGTGAGCCTAGTGTATAACGGCATATAATGTCAGCAACTGCTAGATCAAGTTCAGTAGATGAGAACTGAACTACCTGTCCTCAAGAGGTCTGGTTCTTTCTGGAAGAAGGGCTCTTCGGAAGGCTTTTCTGGCCCCACAGATCAGTCTTTGTATGTATCAGCCTATTATTTCTGGATAGGGAAGTGAGGGAGAGGAGGTTGTCTCTCCTGAAATAACTAGGTGATTTTCCTGACCCGCCCCCCTCTTCCCCACCCCCACCCCCCCCCCCACCCCCCCCACCCCGCTCTCTTCCCCTTTACTGGTCTCTGCAGCTGTAGTACATTTGGACACAGTGGTAAATGGTCTTTAATGCTATTCTCTAAATTGAATGCACTCAAGAATTCAGAAAAGCATGTGGAGTCATAAAAAAACCTACTATATAACCTGACACTCAATATGTATGGAAGCATTTCTAAAGCTTTTTATGTGGAACCTGTTTGCAGTATTTATTTATTTTTTTTAATGGACTCAAAGCTATTTCAAACTTGATGCTTTCAGTTCATATCAGTGAGTCTCCTTATTTTATACAGCACCTTTTTCCTACTGCTGTTTGGTGAAAAGTTACCCTTGTTTTCCTTAATAGTGATAGGGAGTGAGCCCCTGGCAGTTCAGGGCTGGAACTACTAATGTAACTACTCCCTGTGCTCTAGAACTGCTTGGTAATATCCTATTTTTTTTATTTAATTACCTATTTGGTAATATACCTATTTTTGGTACAGTTTAGAGAAGCAAAGTGGATCCTTTGGCTATTGATTCAGAAGTCAGTGGATGCTGGGATATTACCTGCTTTGTTGAAGTTTCTGGGATAACATAATCCACGTTTTTCATCCTTCAGCAGAATGGATAGTGTTATTTCAAAAGATGCTTGTGGTCCTTTCAAGCTTATTCTGAGTGTTGCTGCTTCCAGCTGGCGTTGTCTAGAAGATGTTTTCATAGGTGGCCTCTTTGCTCAGGCGTTACGAAGCAGCCCCGCTGTATTGCTTGTGCCCCATGAACGTGAAGGCTTTACCTGCGTGTTCCTCTTGTGTCTTGGCTTTGGGTCAGTGCCTATTTTTTGTTACTAACAATTTGCTTTTCTCTAGAGCATTTTTCTGGTGACCAGCTAACTCTCTTGAGGGCATGGTACCTCTCTTGTCATCTTTCTGCCCTTTGAGCAGAGAATAAAAACAGTTGTTTACTGTGTCCAAAGGCACAAGACAAAATATTGTCAGGCTTCCACAGTCATTTTTGTCTTTAATTTTACACTTGAGAAGACCCGTTCAGAAACTGGAAACAACCTAATTGGTCTTTTTTTTTTTTTTCCTTTTTTTTTTTTTTTCTTTTAAACTCAGTTCTACCATTATTATTTCTGTGGATGGAGATCCTGGCCCAATCAAAATATTTGGCCAACCGTGCTTTGGTTCCTGGTGGGTTAGCCACACTGCTGTTGTGGCAAGCTGTCATTCCTGCAGAAGGTAGCTCAGGCTGCTTTATTAATTGGGATAAACTCCCATTTTCTCCAGCCTCCAGAGAATTTGTCAGCCTGGCATCAGAGCACCACAGAACACTTAGCAGAGGCTTGTCACTGCCAGATGAGGAAATTGAGAGAATTTGTCAAAACTAAAAAATATAACTGAGAAAGGAATAGAATTGGTGTGCTTTTAAAAATTCTAGACCAAAAAGCACTAATTAAGCAGATCATTCAAAATATTCTGATCTTGGCCTCAAAAACTGCAAGTCGTCTTTCTCTTGTGTGGTTGCTAGTGTGTCTAGCAAAGATAGGAAGGGAAAAAGATTTGAATTGCAGAAAATATTTAATCATTATTTCTCTGGTGCTAGGTACTCTGCAACTAATATTTTTTTCAAAATCAGGGTTAAATTAAGATAAAATGATTGAGGTTCAAACAAGTGAGTTTAATGTACATGTTACTTTGCCTTATCAAAAAAACAGGTAGTTCGTGCCCTTGCTGGGATTAGCATCTTGAGTAAGGTGTAAAGGAACAGTTTTATCAGTTTGGAGGGGAAAAAGTTTCCTCGAGTTGCTTCCTAGCATTGCCCTGTTAGCAGACTAGTGCTATGCAGGCATCTTCTTTTTGCTGCACCAGTATGGGAGCCAGCAAATACACTGGTGCAGAGCAAGCACCTTAGATTTCATGTTTGCTATTGAACAGAGCTGAAATACTGAATTGTTTTTCTGCCGCTATCTAAACAAACACTTAGAACAACTCAGTTTAAGAAGTTACATGTACTTGGCGCTTTTTTTTAAGATGACTTTCTGAACACTTACTGAACCACAAAATTCTTTAACTAGTACACAGTGTTGCTAGTACTAATAAAAAACCTTTACTACTACCCCTGACCTTAAGGAGCTGGAAACAAAATTTACAATGTTGATGGTGTGTTCTTTTAAAAAAATAATTGGCATTTCTAATCAGACAGTATCATAATTAAGACTTGGTTGCAGGAAATGAGTGAACAATACTTAAGTTGATTTTTTTTTTTTTAAGAGCTGATGTGTCAGTAATGTGCGCTGACTCAGAGTTACTCTGAATCATCCTATCAGCATATGGAGGAGTGATTAATATGCCATACCATGGAGAACTGTAGGATCAATTCCTTCTTTTTGTTTCTTGAAACCAAATAATGTGGCTTTGAAGTTTTAAGTATTTAAATTTATGAAATATGCTAGCCACTATACTAATGGGTGACGGGTGTGTGGCATGCCAGCCTTAGGAAAGCAGGACAGTGAATCTTGACATAAATGTAGACTAAGAAGTGATAGAAATGTTGTAAGGCAGATCTGACCTAATTTTGTTGCTCTTGCGGTGCAAAGAGTACTCGAGAGTAATAAATCTTGTCAGCTGTGGTTTAATATTGCCTTTCTCCTCCCACAAGGCAGAAGGAAATGCTGATGTTGGAATAGCCATGGTATCTCCATCTTCAGCAAAGAAAGCAGCAGTGGTCGGTTATATGTCCTTTCGTGATTATCTGTCCTTTTATTAAAAAAAAAAAAACAGGCTAAGGGAAGCATGCTCTTTGTCACTCAACATGTGCTGCTGTGTCTGTGTTACATTTGGACAAGAACTGGTTGCAACATGGGTGGGTAAGAATAGAAATAAGTTGTGCCTAGGCTGTAGTCTAGACATGGCAAGTTGAATAGGAGAGGCAAAGAGTGACCAAGAGGATTGACTGTATCTAAAATATTAAGACCAGGAACTCTGAATATGTGTAAATGTTTAAATTTCCCTTAAATGTCTTGATCTGTGGCACAGTGATGGCATTTGCACTTCATATTTGAAAAGTTTCTGTTGAAAGCCTGACTTTTCTGGGTTTGTTTTGTTTTTTCTTTTCCCTGTTGTGCTCTTAAACTAATGAACACTGCAGGCTTGAAATTGGCCTCTTGACTTTTGTTCCTGTGTCTGTAAGGGATCAAGAATTCAAGAAAGCAGAGGATATTTTTTTTTTTTATTGCAGGAGCTGTCACAGGTTCCTAAGGCTCTGAGCAAGTGGACCCTCCTGGGTTGTTTTAGCCTCCTTGCCTGTCCCACCGGTGTGTGGAAGCATCACTGGGGAAAAGAGGATGGGACTTGATGTGCTTGTTTCTCGTAATACCTAGTTTTAACTCAAAGCAAGTTTAAACATAGAACTATAAAACTGTAACAGGAGGGGAAGGTATTGAGAACGACAGATACTCTGCTGCTAGGCATCTCATAGCATTGCTAAATTTTGCCTCTTGACTTCAGGGCTAGCAGCTTCTCCTGCCGAAATAACTGCTGCCATAGTTGTACCAATGTTAACTTTGGAATAGGCTTCTCTATTTCTCACAGAAATCCTGCTTCAAAATTCAACAGCCATGAGTGGGACTCCTTAGTGTCTCCTTGTGCCTGGAGTTCCCCTTCTTTCAAGTCCACCTCTTGTAAGGAATAGTTTGTCTGAGCAGAAGTAACGCTTCTGGAGCACAAATGCTGCTGCTTGGGAACAAAGCAGATTATGGTGACAAACTTAAGCATGGAGGGAGAATTTCCCACATGTATTCTGTAGATAGGCATATTTGAAGTTGCACAACAAACACCTTCATTGATAGACTGAGATTAAAGTTCTTTCTGAAGAATTAGATTTGGTTTTGGGCTGAAAAGAGAAGTGTACCCCTCCAAAGACTGTCAATAATGTTGATAACTTACTAGAAATTTAAATACTTCCTCCTCTTGTTTCTGATGTGTCTAAAATGTTCTGCCTGCCTTAGGCAGAAACTTAAAGGTGGGGAAATAGAAGTAGATTTGTACCGAGAAACTGTTACTTTCCTAATCTTAAGAATTTGTACGTGATGAAACCCTTGCAGGGATCCATAGCTAGTGTATTTGCTTTAAGAGTACTTTAAGAGTCTGCTGCTTTGGGTTATTTGTGACCACATACGGTGTGGCCATACCTTCCTTACCATCTTTTAACTTCCCAAGCCTCCCACTGTCTTGTTACCGTCACCTTGCTCATTTTTTCCCCCGAACCTTTGTGGTGAGTGTGGTTTGCAGACTGTGGAAGGTAGGTGGTCTTCAGCTTACAAGCTTGTAACTGAAAACAGCTCTATTCTGAAAGTCCTGTGTTACATTCGTTGTGAGCATAGGCAGCAAGACTTCTTAAGTGCCCTAATGGAAAACTTCTTTAAAAAGATGTTTTCCTCTCATTTACAATTAAATAAAAATTGAGCTTCTAAAGCTAGTTCTGAAATAGGTGGGAATATGGAAGGATAGTTTGCAGTAGCTAAGGTCTGTTTTATGCCTCTTGCTTTTTCTGCTTTGCAGTGATAGTATATTGCCACTCAAAACTGCCATTCGCTGATTTGAGGAGCCAATATTATGAAGTTGAAACAGGTTTTTAGGTTTTTGGAGCAACTGGCACTGTGTACCCAGCATGACATTCTTGCTTTACGTGGAGCCTGAGCTGGCCCAAGAAAGGAGAGGAGCAACGGGAACTGTTGGACAAAGAACTGCTAGGGCAAAACAGCGTCAGATGGGTACATTAGTTTTCTCCGCTGCTGTTTTAACGGTAGGACGGTAAACTAATAATAAACTGTTCTGACAATCTGGGGAGGCTTGAAGTGTCAGCAGTCTAGTTTTTGACCTCCTGATGCCTGCTGATTTCTTTTCAACTGTTCAATATCATAGCTAGTAACAATAGTAAGAGCATGTAGCCTTTTAGAGATGGACTCTGTTGACCTGTGTGACAGGTGATGACAACCAGTTCCCTTTTGTGTGTTGTGCACTAGATTTTACATCCTCATTTGCTAGGCTGTTAAAACCTCCTTTAAAGAAGTTACAGAACCATTGCTGGGGGTTTGGGTGTGTGAGTTACCACTGTTTTAGTAGCCATAAAAGAAGATCAGTAAGGGAAAAACAGTGGAGAGGGAATTGGGCTATCTAATGTTGCTCACTTCTTCAGCTTTGTCAGAAATGTCAGCTGTTCTCTGTGTGTGTCTACAGTTTATATTGTGCAGGACCATTCTTTCCAGTTTTCTGTCATTGAAAAAACTGATCACAGTCTTCCAGAAAGAAAACACTCGAGACCTCTTTTGGTTTCTGTGTGCAGTTTGTTAGAATATCAAACCAAATTAAAGGAGATGGACACACAGAGGTTCAGTCTGGACTGAAGGAAGACTGGCTGGAGACGTAAGATGTGGGACTGAGTGTGTGGGGAGAGAGAATGGGGTTAAAGATGGAGAGTGGAGTACTAGAGGATGAGAAGACTAAAGGAGGAGAAGCAAGTAGGGAGCAGAATAATGAAAGAGGGTATGGAGGAAGGGGAAGACCTGAATTGTTTTCATTTATGTCTTAGGATAAGGAAGGGGTGTTCTTGTATCTAGCAGAACATACCAGAGAAAAGGAGAAGTGACAGGTTGATTCTGCAGCCAAAATGCTGGTTGACTTCCCTAAAGCCTCTAGACCATAAGCAAGACCTAACTTACTTTTTAAAAACTTGTGTTTTAAAGCAAGCTTTTGACTTTATGGATCAGACTGATTTTGATTACTCATTTGCAATATTGGGTTTCCTCTTAGACTGTAGCCTTTAGAGATGTGATCAGGGGTGGGAGTATTATGAAATTAAGTAATTTGATTATTTGGGGTGGGGTGGGAGGGTGGCAGCTTTGTTTTAACTTAGCAAATTGTTTAAGAGCAAGACAGATGAAAAGGAGACAGATAATCTAGTCTAAGAATAGCCACTGTGATTTTTGATATCGATTTCTTTCCCTTACTCTTGTCTTTTAACCTTGTTTTCTTAAATTTTAGAAAAACCACCCTGAGCCATATGAACAAATAGAGGATATGGATAAAATAACTTCCTTTAAATAAGTGATTGAACTTCTCTTTTAACTTAGCACTAAGAATTTTTTTCTTGCATTCTTTGATTTCTCTTAATTTTCATTGCAATAAAAACTTTTATGGTATGAATTTTCTGCCTGTTAGCCTAAAATGTTTGGTTTTTACATGCTTCCTATGTCATCTGTTTACAATACGTTTAATGCTAAAAGATTTATTTTTAGCTAGCTAAGTAAAATAGCTAGTTGCTAGAGTTGTTGTCATAGCAGCAATCTTAACAGATAGCCTGATCCTATTTAGCTTTTGCAGCCAAAGAGCGACCGTTAGGCAACAGTTTGACAGTTCTGCAGTATTTTTCTAAAGATGGAAATTGTGCTGGTGGTGGTGAATTTTTTTTGGCCCTACTTTAAAATATTTCTTTCTGTAGGTGTGTGGAGTTTGATTCAACCGTTCTATTTTCATCTAGCAGAACTTGGGAGAACTTTGAATACACAGCATGTGAGATTCAGGATTTAAGTCAATTTGTAGAAGCTTGAAAATAAATTACACAGTGCAGCATATTGCAAGCTGCTTTGTTGATTATTTCTTTAACAGCCATAAGTATTCTGAAAGAAAAATGCTAGACTAGAGAACAGGATCGTGCATCATTTATTCAGCACTAAATTTAAGTTGTGGCAGACTGGGCAAGTATTACTGAAGAACTTTGGGGGCTTATTTTTTATGAAGCGCACTGCCTGGATTAAAGGATAGCTTAGTATTTTAGTAATATCAATTCTTATTTTTTTAATATGAAGAAAAAAGGGTGCTTCTGTATTGGCAAGCAAAGGAATAGTATTTTCAGATTAGTCTGTAAAATGAGGTTTGCCTCTGTAAGTGATCTCTGTAGCTCTGAGCTGTTACAGAGCTTCAGTTACTCTTAAACATATGTCTGAATGCAGTTGCTGTTGTCTGAGATAAAAAATGAATTGGCTGTGTGGAATTTATCCTGTCTGTGTCTTCCAATCAGGTGGCACTGGACCTGAATTATTTTCAGTGTTGTTGAGCAAAAGACTCATCCCTGAAACTCTCTTCAAGGCTCTTACTGTGTGGAGTAATATTTGTTGAAGTACCTGGGTTTAATGCTAAGAGAAGGGTTTGGGTGGTGTTGGTTTAATGAGTGCTTCAAATATGATGGATAGTAAAAAAGTCTGGTTTTGTAATTGCCTTTTTTTCCACATTTGTTAAAGTGTATGATTATCATAGGAATGCAGACCATCACGTCGGGCTTACATGTTTATTAATTTCCTGGAAACTTTCACTGGAATGGTAAAAATTAGAAATGGTAACTTTCATCGCATACCTGGCCATTCTGGGTTGCTCTGGGGAGTAGTCAGGACACCGGCTTCCACACTTGGTTCAGAGCCAGTCTGAAAGAGGCAAAAGTGTGACTCTCTGACTGGTATGGATTTGATGTTGCAGCACTGTTTTATGGTCTGATACAGAGAAATCTAGTTAATGAATCTGGCAAAATCTCCCAGCAGAGAAACAAAATGCCATATACCCATCAACATTTTAATGTTTGGGTTACGTTACAGCTTTTGAGTGAACAGAGGAGCTCAGTGCCATGAAAAAGCAGAATTCTTGCTGCGTTCCCACCACCCAAAACTCCTGCCTCTTCACCCCTTTCACCTCCCTGCTGGACATCTGCTTTCCCCCAGCTCTGGAGTTCATCTGAGACTGCTCCATCTCCCCCCATCCTCCCCAGCTGATTAACCGGACAGAAGATGAGTTTTAGTGTAGCTTCAGCTCCCAGGTTAGCAAGCCGGACCAGCTCAGCAAAGGGGCTTTTGGGCAGCAAAGGCCATTGCTTCCAGGTAGGGGCTGTGGCTGGGGGCGATTCTGAAGAACAGAGCAAGGTGCATCGAGACACCCCTCCCCTGGTACTCGGCGTCTGTGCTGCTGTGAAGTTGAGCCCGTGCTGTAACACCCAGGGGTTTTGCAGCAGCAGTGGATGTTTGTGTGGCTCATGGTGAGCTGGATGGAGGAGCTGACACAGGCTGATCGCAGGGGGAGCGGCAGGGCCATTTCCCACACTTTCTCCTGCTTTGCACATGGCTGTGCGGGTCATTCTTCTTGTTCGAGGTTGGTATGGGAGCAGGAGTGCCTAGGTGGAGTGAGGGAACGGTAGGATTGTGTGGGTATTTTAGCAGCACTGCCTGCTTACCCCTGCTTGGCGTGTTCACTAAACCACAGGCTGAGAGCTGTACGTGGGTTGTCATGTGCCCTTAGGTGAGACCTGCTCCCTACCAAGACTAGGAGATGCATTGGATGAATAGAAGAATTTTCTCTGTTAATGGCTGATTGGTGGTTTTGTCCCATGGGGGCAGAACAGTTTCCCCTGCTGATCTGCAGCATTCAAAAGTCACCAAGTCAAAGGGACAGCTAGCAGTTGCATTGATGTCAGTTTAGCTGGTCTTAGAGGTATGCTTCTGTCACTCACATTCTGTGTCTGTTTTGCTATTTCAGGCAAAGTCGTGCATTTGTCATATGTGTGGTGCCCACCTGAACAGACTCCACTCTTGCCTCTACTGTGTCTTCTTTGGCTGTTTTACAAAGAAACATATTCACGAGCACGCAAAGACAAAGCGACACAATTTAGGTAAGCTGTCACCCTGATATACTCACTGGTGCTTTTTAACTCGCTGTATTATCCCTGTCAATTCCAGGCCAGTAAGTGATACTTTCTTCTAGCTACCTCATTAAACAGGGAGATCAATTTTATTTGTGTTTTAGGTTAGTTTAGTGGCATTATTTTAAAGTTGGTGCTTAAGCTTCCACTGTATCACAGACAAGGTTTTGTTCACAACTTAAAATTCGAATTAAAGTTCAGTATCTTGGTATTAATGAATTAATGCCATATATAGGGAAAAATAATAAAAATGTGTGTGGACAGTGATTTTTTTTTTTTTTTCCCCCCTAAGTGTGAAACATGGTTGCTTTAGTGCCTTCAACTAGAGCATTTGTTTCATTTTAGTGAACTTTTTTTTCAGGAGATCATGTTCACTTTTTTGTTCTTGCTGAGGAAAAATCCATCATTCCTATCACAATAAGACTAATCAAGTAACAATAAGAATCATTTAAACTTTTAAAGTTTGGGTGGGTGGTTATTTTTTTTTCTGTCTTGGCTTCTTGTTTCCAGTGGGGTCAATAACATAAGTAATGAGAAAATAGTTTAACTGAAATGGAGTACCTTCCCCTCAACAGCCTCAAAGTTGGTAAAATGCCAACAAGTTCCTCTCTTCTGTCATCTTTGCTACATAATGTTCAAACCCAAAAGCATTCAGTTTTGTTCTAAATTACTTAATACTTATAGTTTAGAACATTTTAGAGTTATAATGCAAAATACTGATAATTTTATTGTAAAATTCTGGTTGTGTCAAAACGTATGTATACAATTTTGCTTGGCATACAACGCAATTTTTCTTCAAATGAAAATAGATTCCTGGTGGAATATCCTGTAAGAAACAGGAAAAAAGGTATTATTTTATGGAAAAAACTCTCTTGACCAGTGTGACTGCCATTCTTATTTAATTTATCCTAAATGCTTATGGAACAAACTGTCTTTGTTGTCCATGAAGACAAAGATGCTCCAGAAGACCAACAGTGCTGTGTAGTCCTGTGCATGTAAGAAACTGACATGTAAGTTCATGGAAAAGATTATTTAAAACAATAAATCATTATACTTTCTTCCTCCATATGTGTCAAGAAAGAAAAAAATTGGGCTTCCTAGTGGTAAAGCTTAAGTTTGTAAATGCCTTGAAAAATAGAGTACTGGAAAATAATATGGAATATTCATAATGTTTATGAAGTTGCTAGCCTTTGAGAGTGATGTGGTCATAATTCTTGATGTCAAGGTAGGCAACAATATTCAGAATAAACCGAAGCACAGATAGCTGTAGTTTAAATTGTAAGTTCAGGAGAAAAAAAAAATGAATTGTACTAGTGTGAGAAGACATCTGAAATTGGTAAGCACTTATAAGGCCAGGTCTGGAATCCTATGTCCAGTTCTGAGCTACCCAGTAAGAGAGAGATTGGAGCTACTGGAGAGTCTGGCGAAGGGCCACAAAGGTGGTGGAGGTACTGGAGCACCTCTTTGGAGAAAAGGCTGAGAGCACTGCAACTGTACAGCTTACAGGAGAGATGGCTCAGAGGGATCCCATCAGTCTGTTAAAGTGTAAGAAAGAATGGTTAAAATAGGTGGGACCAGGCACTTTTCAGTGGTGTCAGTGACTGTACAAGAGGCACTGAGCACAAAAAGAAACAAAGGAGGTTCTGCTGAGCATCAGGGAATACATTTTTACTGTGAGGGTGACTGGGGACTGGAACAGGTTGCCCCAAGAGGTTGTGAAGTGTCTGTCCTTGGATATATTCAGAAGCAGTCTGGATATGGTCCTGGACAACCTGCTCTGGATGGCCGTGCTTGAGCAGGAGAGTTGGACAAGGTGATGCCCAGGGCTCCCAGCCAACCTCAACCATTCTTGGAAAACTAAAAAAAAAGAAACCAACCCTGTATGACAATTTCCTTATTGCTTTTGCAGGGTGTAATCTCAAAGAGCTTTTGAAGTCAAATCATTAGGTAAAATTACTTGGGAATCTTTACCAATGCAGAAATACAAATTACTCTACCAGAAATCCTTAGTTTACCTAAAGTGTATATATGTCTAAAAAAACCTTTTGTGCCAGTGTAAGTTTATGGCCAGGTTTAAAAAAAATACAGTGCTAAATTGAGACCATAGACAGTATTTGCCTGTTTATCTGTGGATACTGTGTAAACACTGTAATATTTTTACCACTACACTTATGTATTTATGGAGAACCTTTTGAAAGAGCTTTATAATTGCACATGTTGTGAGCTGCTCTTTTATCTCTGTATTTGGGAAGCCTAAATTCTTCAAGTCAATTTTTGTGCAAGGTAGAATTTGCTGTTGTCTGCTGTAGTGAAATATCTTCTGTTTCCTTAAAGGAAAACCAAAACTGGACAGAGGAGGAAGGTTCTTTGAAGATGCTCTCCTGCTTAAAGACTGTTGTAATTATTGTCATGGTACTACACAATTAAGAACATGTGAGATAAGGTACTTCCCAAAAGGAATAGCCTTTAGATAAAAAGGGCAAGAGTTAATTATACAAGCCAAAGTACAGAATACAGTATTGTATCATGCCAAAAAGATTATTTTGCAGCTAAATGTAATGTACTTGGTGCACAAATATACATAATAGGAAGGTTGTACAACTGCTTGTTTTCTAGTTCTGGAGATTCCTTTTCTCTTTTTTAAATTTATGTTTTGGTGTTTAATTTCCAGCTGCATATGAAATGAGCTGTAAAAATATTCTTGTAGTTTTGCTAGTGCTCTTGGTTGCTTTTACTGCTGCAATTTTCGTTGGGGCAATAACATCTGATAGGCAAAACCACGTTAAGTGCTTGAAATTTCAAAATGAACAGGAATTGTTTTAAAATACTTGGTGACTTTTTGCTGAGCCAACATCAGTCTCCATGGAGACTAGCAGGAACTGCACACTTAATCACAGTTCTGAGAAATGTCATAGATTTCAGCTGTAACAGCTGTCTGAGCACTGGAAGCGATGTTTTTGCAGCTAACTGCTATATGTTTCAGGAAGCTTTAGGATCATAGTCCAGAGTATTTTTAAAATGCACCCCTTATCCGTGCTTCCCTGAGCAACAGAAATTAGACACTGACACTCAGACCTTATAGCGATATCCATGTTCTTGCATCTGCTTGCCTGTTCAGTGTATATTAATAAATGCTGTACTTATTTTAGTATGTTCCTTGAGTTGTGGATGTGGGTGACAGGTAGGTGAAGTAAGATCCAGCTATACAAGCTGCTTTTTTTAATCCCTGCATTGCAGTCTCTGTTAGTTGATCACCGTGGTAGGCTGATATTTCCACTGGGTGGGGAATCGTTAATGCAATGTAAAATTTCTATACAGGTGTGAAAACCTTTAGAAAGAGGGTAGATAAGACTGATCTTTCCAAGACTTTGAAGGCTTGGGACTATTCAAACTAGCCTTTTCCTATTCTGTTTCACTGCTGTTTTCTTACTGTGTAGGCATCCCTCACCCACCCACAAATACATGAAAATGTTATCGGTTATAAACACTCATGGGTTTGTCCTAGGGCTGCTCAGAGACTTCTGTGTCAAAATGTGTAGTATGCAAAGGAGTTGTCAGGAGCAGATAAGGCAGGGCTGGCTGGCTGTACCCTCCTCGAGCACTGTAAGGTACTTACAAATTCACTGTAATAGACATTGATTATAGATGCTACAGATCTGAAATCCAGCAGCTGAAGCAAAATAGTGTCTCAGTCTGTGGATGTTGTTACTTCAGGAGATTCTAAAATTGCAATAGCAGCAACTAATAGAGAATCCTTTATTTTTCCTTTTTTCCTCTTCTCCCAAATTCATAAAACATGTTTTGCTGCTTTGAAGTGGTTGTACTGGCTGAATCTGTGTCACAAATACCTAGCCTTCCACCTGGTAGCAGTCAACAGAGGTAGCTTAGAGAATAGGCAGCAGTATAGTTACTAAACATTTTTTCCTTTTTACTACTCTGCTCTTCCAAAACTTTCTGAACAGGAGACTGCTTCTAGGTGCTTGTGTCCCAGTAGCCTGTCCAGTGTTAAAGCCTCGTTCCTTTTTGGTACCCACAACATGAAAAGGCAGCAAGTTCCACGGTTTTTTTCTGAGCCATATGAAAAATGCATGTGTTTCTTCTGGTTTAATTTATTATGGATCTTGTAACTTTGTTCTGTATACTTTTGTGAGGAATTGAGAAATGGTGAGTAAAAAATCCTTGTTGATCTCTTCTGGGATTCTTGATCTTTTTGATATTATCAGATGTTTTCTTTTTCTAGCCTGTAGGATCCTGAACTATTTCTAGCTTTTCTTACTGAAACTGTTGTATGATTCTCAAGATCCTCCTCATACTTCTTTTATTATTTCTAATTTGTCTATCTGCAGTGACAACTCTTTGGATTAATAGAGTTTACTAATGACTTGTATTCTTAGTTAATACTTGCATGCCCTTCTATTTTATTTCTTAACATGCTGTTCAACACTGAGCTGACGCTATTTGGGAGTTATACTCAGTGACCCCAGGACTTCTTTCCTGAGTAGTAATTGTTACTCATCTGCTACCTGACTGGTAGTGATAAAAGTTTCACTCTTGGTGGTATTACCTGTTTGCTAAGTATCTTGAAATCCTTCTGGAGCTTTCTGCAAGCTTCAGATTTGATTATTCTAAATGCATGAGTGCCATCAGCATACTTTGTCATCTTCCTATGTAATCTTTCTAAATTGGGTTTCAGCACCTGGGGAATTTGCTGGTAGTTTCTGTCCTTGTAAAAACTGTTGGTCCCTTCCTTATCTCTTCTGCAGTTGCTCAATGAAGGAAAAGACACAGTAACTTAGTCCCAGGGTGGTAGGAACTGGAAGACAACAGAACAGTAGCTCTAGAAGAGAGGTTGGTGCTGCAGAGAGAGTTCATCTCAGCCATAACAGTGATTCTTTTTATCAGTTTCCTGGTTGGGACTGAAAAATGCTAGGCAGACACCAAGTGAAGTCTTAATGTTCTCTCTGAGTGAGTATTTTCTGTTTCTATTAGATAATGATTAAAACTTTTTTAGGGGGGTTATGTGAGAAAGCAGAATTAATGGTTGTGAGAATGGAGTATTTGTGTAACCTTGCTCGGGAGTTTTCCCCATGTGCTTTTTTTTTTTATATATATTTATGTATATACACACACATACATAAATACACATGCAGACACTTAGCTGCCAGAAAAATCATTGGTATGAAGCTTAGGAAAGTCTGTTGCATTCTGAGTTGATTAGTTCAATTATGATATCAAAGGTCTGTGTAGACCTATTTAAACTCCGTGGTAAGGAGCCAACTCATGCATTTCCATGCTACGCATCTATCGTTAGAGATGCGCTCTTAGCACATGAGTAGTATCGCTGAAACAGCACGTAGTGCAGTTTTTGGTTGAAGTCTTGGTCTGCTCTAAGGCCCTGTTCTGGAGTTAAGAATAGAGGTAGGTGAAGTAGCAGGACTGAGGTTCAGTGGTTAAAAGGCTAAACAAGAAGCAGCTGGAAAACTGAAGTATCATTCAGTTTCTAAGGAGACTGGCAATGGTTCATTTCAGAATTAGTCCTGTTAGAGTACATTCATTATTTATTAGAGAACAAGCTGTTTGTTGAGGAATGTTTTTTCCTAAGTATATGCTGACGTAAGGTTCAGTCCAATAAATACATTTGTCGTGAGAGGAACTGGGTGGGTGACCATAATATAATGCTCATAGATTAAGTTGAGGATTTTTGGAAGAATTCAAAAAGCTTCTACTTCCCCTAGAAAACAAATAACTAATTTTTTTTTCATCTGATTCAGAGGAAACATGACAAAAAGCTGGTTTCTATACTTGAAGTTGGTCAAAGGAAAAAATCTGGTTACTGCTGTTAATGCATACCTTTCTGTTGAAATTTAATGTGTAGAAATACAACACTTACCTAAAGGAGCGACATTGAAAGTTGTTTAATTTTGATTTGAGTTGGAAGGTGTCAACTGTAGCATTAATTCTGCATGATGACAGTAGACTTGAGTTCTTCTGTAACCAGCTGAAACTTTTCTTATACTCTGTGTGAAAGGGGCAATTAAAACAGTTCCCAGCACGGTCTGTTGCAGTACTGGAGTAGCAGTTTGGTTTTTTCTTTTGCATCTAGGCTCAGAAAGGTGTAGAAAAGGTTATCTGGGCATTTTACCAGCCTCTTGATTTGATGAATTCTGACGTTTTGCTTGGTGATGGTTAAAAAATCCTGTTAAGGAGATGAAGGCAAATGGAAAACAGCATACAGTGGTTTATAGTTCTGTCAGAGATGGATCAGGTCAGACTGATACATCTTTTTGATAATATAACTGATTTTCTTAGAAGAAGGAAATACGGTGGATATAATCTGTCTAGATCAAGTGAAGAATTTGACATTTTGCCCCCTTGGAAATTATTACTTGAGGTAGAAGTGACGGGGATTAATGTAAGAATTGTAGTCTCTGTGAAACAGGATAAAGGGAGACTGGTGATGAATAAACTGAAAGCAGAGTGTGCAGGATGCATGGCCTTCCCTAGCAGAACCAGTCTTAGTTTACTGCTATTTTCTAGTAATCGAAGAGAAGAAATTATGTCTGTGTTTGAAATTCATGACGGTTACAAAGTTCAGAGGCGTTGCTTATGCTGAGGAGGGCTAGGTAGTCCTGTGATAAGAATTAAATAACCTCATTGACTACAGTCATAGAAGTGAGATGAAATTTAATAGTAGAAAGTACAAACTATTTGTACTTCAACATGATGTCCTTGTGATGTCAACCAGAGAATCATTGATTGGAAGTGGAGGAGAAGGAAGAAAACACTTTGGATATACAGGTCAGCCATAGGGTATGGCTTTGAATCTCCAATATTCCTTATAGCTGTGACAGATACCTGCTGTTCTAGAATGCACTGTGCAAAGTATTGCAGGCAAATTCTCACTTGCTTATGCGATGCACATTCCAGCATGGTATTGTTGTAGCTTAGCTCAAACTTTGAGCCAGACTGAACTCATAAGAAGTCAGCAGGCATTTGTTCATCGCAATTGTCTTCTGCTAGGAGCCACTCTGGTAAAGTTCAGGTGGTGATAAGCTCCTGCAAGCTCACTCTCAAAAGCTCCTCTTAGGAGAGAAATGACTCCTGAAGAGTTCTCTGTACACGTGGAATGTTCTTAGCCCTCAGAAAGCCAACCTCCTGAATATTAACGTGCATATTGCCAGCTCTGTGTGCATCTGCTTGCCTCAGACCCAACTACTAACTTCTTTGCAGTTCTGAATCTTACTACTGCTTTAATTTAAAAAAGTAAGTCTCTATTGTTGATCAGATGAAAATATGCAGATGAGCATAAGCAGTTTGTATCATATCTTACATGGAGCAGCACAAAACGTGGTGGCTGTGATTTGGGGATTCTGCCCCCAAATTTCTGAAAAAAAGCCAGCGTGATTAAGTAGGGAGTGTTTAACAATTTCTCTCCTTTAAACCTGAATAATATTCTGTGGGATCAAGAAAAGGTGCTTTAGGCAGGAGGATTTCATTCTTTTTGGTTTTCAAAGGTTTGCTGCAAACAGGGGACGTGTTGAAGGTTGTAGGGTCGGAGAAGGGCAGGGAGAAGACTGACAATAGGTAAAATACATAATAGGAAGTGCAGGGCAACTTAAGTATAGGCAGGCTGCAGACTCCTCTGTAGTATACTGTGTGTGTGCATGCATGAGGGGTGTGTGTATGATATGTATATCTGAATGAGGTCAAGGAGCTGGAGTTAATACTCTGCTCATAATAAATTAACATAAAACACTTTGACAGCCCGTCGTTCCTCTCAATTAACAGCTAAAAATGTTTTTGGTATCTAGATTCCTTAGGGTTACTAGGACACTTTTTCCTTCGTCTTATCTTTCCTGGCTTGAAGTCACATGCACATGCAGGGTGACACTTAGACCATCAGAGGCAAGTGTACAGCGTAGAGGCTGGCCGTTCGGCTCCTAGTTTTAAGTGGTTTGTGGGGTGGTATTGGGTACTTGCTATGTTGCAGTAGCAGGTAAATCAGTCCCTTTAAACATTAAAATTATGGATTTTTATGGGACCAAGAAGCATCTTGGAGATTTTAGAGCATAACCCACAAAAACATTGACCTGTTGGCTGCTGGTTTAAATAAAGAACAAGAAGTATTTAAAGAGTAGAAGGGTTTTAGCTCAAGTATTAGGAGAAGAAAATACCCTTTCTCTTAAATACTGATTGTGAGAGGAAAGCATAATGCTTAGCTGTGGCCATAATTTTAAATGTGTATTAAAAGATGGGGTATCTGATGCTACATTTTTGGCAACAAAAAGTGTCACAGCACTATCCAAACTAGCCAGCTGCAACAAGGTCTTTACATCATTGTGTCCTGAAAAACTTCTTAACATCCTTGTAGTTGCCCATTTGTTCTACAAGTGGAGACACCTTCAATTTGCCCAACCAAGTAACAGAACCAGCCACAGCTGCACCTTACCTACGTTGGCCAACCCACCGCCCCTGAAGCCAACCACTGCTGTATATTGTCAGTTCATTAACCCAGCTTTATTCCTCTACACAAAAGGAACTTGAGTTTTGGGGTTTTTTCCCCTAAAAGTAAGTGCCTGCAATTCTCAATGGAGTGGAAGCTAGGTTGAAGCACCATTTAGCAAAACTAGCCTTTTTTTCTCTCTCTCTTTTTTTTTTTTTTTTTTTTTTAAAGTATATCTGTGACTAAAAGAGTTAAGGCTATGATCATTTTTATACAGATTGAGAGGATCAGGAAAAAGAATGAATAGCCTTTAATGTGTCTGCTCACTAGTTCCTGGCAAAAACTCAAATATGTAAGTTGATTGATGCATCAGATGAGTCTGCTAGTGTGTTTTGGCTTCTCTTTTGGTTTTGGGGTTGGATTTTTTGTATGTTTTGGGTGTGGTTTATGTTCTGGGATTTTGGGGGGGTGATGTTGCTGTTTGGCGTTTTTTTGTTTCTTATTGGGATTAGTAAGATTTTCTTACTTGTATTAGTAGATCTTAATATCTTACTAGTTTAGGAATTCTGACCTGTGATGCAGGTTCTAGGAAAACAGGAGGAAAGCAATCAGGTTTGTTTTGTTCTAATATGTCAGATACAAGAACAAGTGGAGAGCTAGCAGATCACTTCTTGTGAATTTGATACTATTATTCAAAACTAGTTTAATGATTAACACTTAAGGTGAGAAATTAGGAAGTATGTACTTACTTAGGACTTGTGACTTAGAATACTATCTAAAAAAACTACCGATTTATTCTCCTTTGTTCCAGAAGTTGAGCAAAATGTAGGTGACTTGCATAGAATATGAGTGTGTGTTGATTTCAGGTTGATAACATGCCACGATTGAGTTGAAGCAATTCAGAGTGGAATTAAGTTCAATACAGGTAAAATTGACATGAATTCGGAGTTGCTGCATGTGTTTTGTTCTACTTGAACACAACCAGTGTTCCAAGGAAGATGGTGAATCACCAAAACGTGATTCACAAATATGTCATATCTGATGGAAGGCTGTCGCTTATGAGGGTGAAGTATCCCATTTTCAGCTAAGCAATGTTAGTTCTCTTCACCTGGATCCTCCAAAAACTGAACATACGAGTTCCTTCACTGGATGAGACATGCATGTTCACACTCTGGATGTGGCACATTTCCCTGCTTTCTTACATATTTTTGATATGTTCCCATCATCTCTGGTCTCTTAACATTTTCACAAGGACGTCAGTGGATATATTTGGCAAAGTAAAGCACTGGGGTTTTAAACAAAACACTTCACTTGGTTCCCAGATGGAGAGTTTGAAGACCTTTTACTGCCTGAGTTTAAACTTTCACCCTTGAGCTGTTGTTTTCCGAAACTTACTGTCACTTGCACCAGTAGATAAAGTCGCTGTCATTCCCACGTGATCTTCTGTGATGCCTCGTTGTTTCTCCAGGCTGATAGCTTTATTTTTAAATGAAACATGAGATCTCTTTTGACTTTTTTGCATTGCAGCTGCTTAGAATTTTGTATAGGAAGGGGTACGAGGAGATATGACTTCAGAATAAGGTAGCCTGTTATTAGCATAGAAGATATAAAAGCAAAGCAATTACATTCCAAGATGCCTTTTCATTTTTAAATTACTCTGCCTATGATCCACAAGTAGGTATTTTGAACTCCTGAAATGAGAAACTAGATTTAACATTTTATGTTTTATGAACATTTAAATGTTCACATTTAACAAGATGACATTATGGTTCTCTTAAATTTCTTCTGATTCTTCCCTATGAAAGAAAAAAAAGTATGTTTCCACTCAATATATCTTTTATTTTTCCAGTGTAATCAATTATCTGTGTGTATTACGATAAAACTCAAAAGTACACTGATTTTATACCCCATCCCTCCCGAGAGGTGCAGAGGTAGTGTTCGGAAGAGCAGGTACTGGGAGGTGGGAGTATCAGCATCAGCCCGTCTGGAGGAGCATCCTGAAAGAGATGTTAGTCATGAGGAACATGGGCCCTCACGGCAGGGTTGGCAGCGGATTAATCTGAAACATCAAGGCATTGTTTCTAGGGTAGTAGTTCCCAAAACTTTCATGAATTTGAGGCCTGTTCCTGTTTTGTGATCCAAAATACTAATATAAAAGGTGAGATCTGTTACACGTGTATTCTCGTACTTGGCTGTCATAGTGTTTCTTACTGAATTTTCTGGTCAGGTGTTTCAGTTTGGGGTAGAACTTCACAGCCAGTTTAATAATAATAAAGAGATATTTTAGCCTGTGGCTAATGAGGAGGTGAATGCATCCTGTCCCTGCCCCCCGCCAAAAAAAAAAAAAAATCTTCTGAGGGAGGAAGTTTTATATGGACTTTGTTCCTTTCGTATGGTGTAACTTCAGTTAGGGCTAAAGAATTGCTTGCTTTAGAAGAACTTCTGTCAGTGAGAAGGTCCCTTCAGCGGTTCTTCCATCGGGGCCTGCACACCAGCCCTGCGGGCGCCGTGGCTCACCAGGGAGACATAGTAGCAGATATTTTGTATTTCGCCCTAGAGAAAACAGTCCTTTTCACCTCAAGATGACCAGAATAAGAAAGTTGAAGTATATTATTACAAGGGAAAAATTCAAACCATACCAATTTGAAAGATTTAACTTAGGAATGACCCTGGTGGGCTCTCTTCTGAGGATCCTGCAACAGAGTGTCCATGTTCTGGCTGTGCAGAGAAACACCCCCTGCCCATCCTCCTGCCATGACTGGCCGGTACGGCTGCCGTGTCACTGCTGCTTGAGGTAATTTGTCCAAAACCTATTGCAATCTTTTTAAGGACATTGAAAGTGTTGGCATATATACAGCAGCATTGTTCACCTAAGTATGCTGGAGAGAGGAGGTTTCCTCAAGAGCCCTTAATCAGGCGCTGGACAATTGCGGGTTTCACTCTGCCAGTGTTTCTGTTTCAACTTTCTGATTCTTTACACCAGAAATTCATTCTGCTCTGAACAGGTGGTTTGTGTAAGGCGGTCTCTTGTTCGTTTTGATCTTGACACCTCTACTTCATCACTCATGTGTGTAAATCCGGAAAGCTGAGAAAAGTAAGGAATCCTCTGAGCACAACGTGTGCCAGCTGGTTCTGATGGTGGATTGAAAGTGTTAGTGCTCACAGAGTCCTGTTTGTTTAATATGCTGCCAGCCCTGTCCTGTTACTTGGAGGGGAGGGAGGCTGTTTGTGGGATCTATTAAAAAAATGTATATGGAGAACAATATTTGGTTTTTCATGTTTTGAGACCAATACTTCGGCTGTTTAGCAATTCTTTGTTGAAACCTGGGAATAACTGGTAGTACAATAGATAACAGAGAAATGTTCTAATACTCCGTAGCTTGTGATATTACACATACACACCCCAGTTGCACAGTGTTGTGTTACTGATCTCCACCACAGCTAAGCTTCTTATCCGCTTTCATGATATTCTGCTAGAGGAGTTTTATTAAGTCTTGCAGGCACCAGGCTGAAAATTCTGCTGTTGGGACATTATACCAGGTAACGCAAGCGATCAGTGTCCTCTTCCACAAACTGTTGGTGGTCCCAATAGACAAAACAAAAGGATGAGGCACATCAGCAAGATGACAGCCAATAGACATTAGGCAAACTGGTTTAAATTAATTGTTCCCTTTATTATGTATTAGAAGTAACAAACAATTTGATGTAATCATTGAAAAAGTGATTTTTTGAAAGAGGAGGAGGAGGAAAAAAAAGGGTGTCCAGGACTAAAGGAGAGGTGTAGCAGGTTGTGAGATGGGTAAAGGCTGTGAAGGGTGGGATAAAACATGGTTAGAAAGAAACTTTACCAAGCTTACCAAGACACTTTAACCGCAAGCCCTGGCCCACTGACGGGACCGACAGCAGAATTCCTGCTGCGTGGCATGTGGCTTGTGACTTCAGAGAAATTCAGTGCTGTTTCTTGCAGGCCACCTAATGTGGTAATAGTTTCCTTTGTTTATAACAAGTTTCCACTGTAGTGAGATTATTAAAATAATGCTATTTATCTGGAAATAAGAGGAATTTGGAAATAAAAGAAATGGAGGATATACTCCTGATGGAGAATGTTGATGTGTTTCCTCAGCTGTCTGCTAGGTGCGGATTGTATTTCAGTAGCTGGCTAAGAATTTGTTAGTGCCCACTGAATGTGTCTTTTTTTTTCTTTCTTTCTTTTTACACTTTCCTTTGTGGCTTTTTTCCATATCTCTGTACTGAAAATCAGCATTTTGCTATTAGTTTGCACTTACTTCTTCCTCAGTATGTGTTGAAACAAAACGTCGTTTTCCAGTTAGCTAATTTATTTTATTTCTTGGCTTTCTTTTGTTTAGATTGTGTAAGAAAAATACTTTTAACATTGGTCAGTGTTCATACCTCCATTCTAAAAGGGCGTGTGAAACAAGAAATTGAGACACATACAACCTGTGGAATTAACTACTCTGGAAAACCATTCCCCTGGACAAGATTCTTTTGAGTTTTTGCTGCTGTCTTCTGTTTGAGCTTTAGTTTGGATTTTAAATAGGTGCTTTCTAATTATTTTAATGACTTTGAATAGAAATTGTTGGTCTTAGAAAAAGACAATTCAAACTTACATATCAAAGTGTACAGTACTAGTTCTGCATGTGTTGTAGTCAATCACTGTAATTACGCCTTTTGGTTACTTATGTCTTTGAAAGGTATATTGTGAATTACAAACAACTTGAAGGCAGCTAATGCTTTGTTGCCTTGCACACTTTTCTTGCTGTGCCAGAAGCAATTGAGTAACTCTTACTGTAACTGGAAAGATTTCTGCGTTTATTTTTTTTTCTCTCTTCCCCACCCACCTCACCCCATCACCCTCCAGATTCTAAGGTACAAATTTTACGTTTTGTGGAACCTGAGAAGAAAGAGTGCCTGACTTGGAAGCCTGCTTTAAAATGTCTTCTAGTTTATGAACTCACATCTTTTTTTCCTCCTCCCCAACTTCCCTTCTGTTTTGCAGCCATAGACCTTTTGTATGGGGGTATATACTGCTTTATGTGTCAAGATTACATATACGACAAAGACATGGAACAAATTGCCAAAGAAGAACAACGAAAAGCTTGGAAATTACAAGGTTTGGTTTTCCTGCCTGAATTTCTTGTTTCTGTTTTTAATCATACCTGTCCCTCCCATTTGTCAACGGCAAAAACCGGTAAGGGGATAGTAGTGCAGGCCATGGGAGAGAGATCTCTAGCTATTATTTTCCAGGAGTTAGACTTCTAGTTTAACATGTGCGCCACACCTAAATGTAGCAAAAATACTTTATTTTTAATTGCAAAAAGTATTAAAAAAATCTAACAGTAATCCTGCAATACTGGCATAATATGAGAGTCAGATCTGTATTAGGTAGACAATGTAGCAGTCTGCTCCTTTAGGCTTATTTACGTGATATAGGCAATAAATCTGTTCCCCTCACATGAAATGCCACCCTTGTGTGTGATGATTTTTTTTTTTTAATAGAACGTGCCAGCTTGCTTACACACCTGTGCTTTCATGGTACACTCACAGTATCTATGTAGAAATATTTACACACAAATATATGTACACACATTTGTTTTATTCAGTTTGCTTTCCCTAATTTTTTCTTTTTTAGCCTTCACCCCAACAGTGGTTTCTCACTACCAGTGTACAATGACAGGTAAGAGGCGTGGGCTGGCGACGCACTTCACTAACAAGCGTCCCTTTGCTGATTATCCTGCCATTTTAGACATGAATCACAGTTAAGAATGCCAGTTTTATCGTGCAAATTGTTTTCCTCTTGTTTGGATATGTTCCAATGATTGAATAATGACAGCAGACTTGATTTCATATACCCTTTCCTTGATAGAACTACTCCAAAATAAACCTTTTCTCCTCTTTTTTTTTTTTTTTTTTTTTTTTTTTTTTAAAGGAAAGGAAGTAGCAGTTATCTTAAACTGAGTAGTTTTAAAGCATCACTTAAAAAAGGCTTGTCATCTTCCATTTCCAGTGGCCTCTAGGAGGGGGTATGTTTTCTTAAAGTGGGAAAGTCTGTATTTGAAAACAGATAACTTCTGTCTAGTAATGTCTCTTACTGAATCCATGGCATCCTGTTTCAATGTGACAGCCATAGTGAGGGCTGATACGACTTCAAACCATTCTTAACCTAATTTCCAATTTTAAAAATAGCAGCTAACATCATATTAACTAGAGCTTTTCTGATGGCATATCAAAAGTATAGCTGCTTTTACTGCATTCCTACTACAGATTCCATTCTACTTTCTGCTTGTTCCCCATTTTGAGGGAGTTGTGTCTCAGGATAGGAGGATAGCGAGATGCCAGTGAGTCCTAGAAAAAGAAAATACAGCTTAAAATGCTTTAGCACAAAACACTAGTTTTCAAAGCAAGACAAAATGGGAACATGTTTTTAAACCTTCCACTTAGGCTATGCACCTTTTCTGAAAACTCCTTCAAAGCCTTCTTAAACTGTGTTGTTTTGGGCCCTAAACCAATCAACAGACAACATAACGCTTCTTTGTGACGCTACGGAAGAAGGCAGCCCCACAGTTCCTTACTTCTGAATATATATGTTCAAAGAGCAATGTTTTAATGTTGTCCTTAGCAAATGATGTATTTGTGCCTTTTAGACTGAGATGCAGCCAGTTTGTTCTCTAGTGGACATCAGGCTGCTATAGGTAATATTAGAAGATAATTACAGCCACGAGATTGTACATCTTGTCATCTTGGACCAGACTTGGGTGGTGAAGGGAAGAATCAGTGAGAGGAACTGCCAGGCAGAAAACCACCTCTGTACTGGCTAACTGACTAATGAATGGCATATTAAATATATGAATGCATTTGCATGAATGCACATTGCATCTTCTGACCCTGGAGAACAAATCTGTAATGACCACTGAAGATATAAAATGAAGGAATAGACAACAATACACTTTAAATTACTGGAGTACACAGTATAGACATTTTGTCTTTTAAAGTCACGGCATAGGATCTTTTGTTTTATGGCTTATCATGAAACCTTGTGTGTTTCTCCACAGATTAATCTAAGGAATGAGAAAGGGAGAATTGTGGGAGAAATAATGGAGAATTATGTTGGGTTGTTTTCAGTCTTTCTCCATTGTTTAAATCCGTCGCCTCCTTCCCATAGTGACTCAGGTTATCTGAAAGAACATAAAGTGTAAAGAGGGGTTGAACCCTTCTTCTTCCAAACTGAATGTCAGGAATAGTACAAACCCCAAACTCTCAGTGTCTTGGTATTATATTTCTATGACAGAGTGAGTTTACCTCAGATAATGTTGCCAACTTAAAGAACTTAAGAACTGAATCCAGTCCACAAAAACTGAGATTGGCTTAAAAATTGAAGTGTGAATGTTACACAACGTCTATCCACAGTGCTTGAAGGATATTCGTATATACTTTAATAGATGCTCACATAACAACATGATGCCTGGAGAAAGAACTTTAAGAAAAACCCCAAATATCATGAGATTCATTTCATACTCTTGCAATATTAACTCTTAGTGTAATGAGTTCCCATGTCCAGCTGTAGTTCAGGGTTATATGATGTAACTCTGAACAAGTTGCAACTCTGCCTTTTTTTTTTTTCCCCCCTTTGGTATTGAATATTCTTTAATAACGAGGGAGGTGAGAATACAGAGCCCTTCATTCTAATTAAAGTTTGGATTTTGGGGGAGGGGATGAAGTATAGCTAAGTAAACGAGCTATATTAATGATTACTTGCAAAATTGTGATGTTTATAAACTAGAGCCTTCCATTGCCTTTTCCTTCACTCGTCCATATGTCCCTGATAAAGTCTCTTAAAAATGACAGTTTGTATATTTTAACTAATAAAATTAATTCTTGGATGGAGATTTCACATGCTGACTTGAATCTCTGACTCTTCTATATCGTCATTTTTAAAATGATAAATTTTCACCCTATAACGCTACTTTCCTTTAATTGTAAATGGTAACCTGTGCATGTTTTGCAAATACTTGTTTAAGGTAGTTTATATTGGAGTTTTTGGCATGTTTGTGGATGTTATTAAATCTTTATTAAACCTTTTTCCTTCTTTGTGTGTTTTGGTTTTTTTTTTTTTTAAAAAAAAAACCTTCTAAACATTGAACCATTCCTAATGAACGGTTCTTGCTTTTTCCCATAATTTCAAGAGTAATAAAACCTCAATATTCTTGTTAAATTATATAGCTGGAACAGAACACTTTTTAATTTCTGTTTCTCACTTAACACGTGCTCTTTCTAATGAAAGACTTGTGTAAGAAAGTTTTCTGTCTGTTTTGCTCTGTGTTTGTTGTGGCATTAGCTGTACATAGTTTTCTGTTTGGTTTCATTTCTTTTTAATTGAACAATATTTGATCCACCCAGAATCCTGCAAAGTAATCCTGTCTGTCATCTTTAACTTCACTTGAAGAGTTGCTCTTGTGAAATGCTTTGGTCCCCATTCTCTATAAGCATTTAAGCTATATAATTATATATAGATATATATAAATATATATGAACAGTCCTGCTAACATATATGGAACTATTGCATGCCTAAAGTTGAGCACACATGTGTTTCCAGGTGTGAATTTTCTTATATTTGATTTAAACCAGGATGTCAACATATCCAAGTTTTTATTTGTTATGAGATTTAATCCTGTTATCAGATTATACTGACTCTGTTTGGCTGTGTTGAAACTACAGCGAACCAAATGCACGAGTTCAAGTTTACAGCTGGCCAGTGCAATAGCTGGTACTAACACGGTGCTCAAAATTATTTTGAGCTTTTTTCAAACTGATTTATATAAATTCCTGAGGGAGTATTACAAATATGGAAAGGGTTGCTGAAGACATCTAATATGAAACTTGTTGCAAGCCAATGTTCTGTCATATGTGAACTGTCCATATGTGCATCTCTGAAGTTGCTTCATTCGTTTGCCTATGCATACTGTATAGTGTATTCAAAGCATTGCAGCTGTTTTATCTCATCAATCTGTTACACAGTAATTAGTTTCCTTTTCTGTTTTCCTGGGTGTGTAGCTTGATGCTGAACCTTGGATAAAGGAAAGGGATTATATGATTCTGGTATTCTTTCTTACACTTCTTGCATAAATCTGTTGTTGGGTCAAAGTGAGAGATGGGTGCATCCTTGTAAATAAGGATTTTCTAGTCCTCAAGAATCTGAAGATGAGACCTTTTATTACTAGAACCTTGGAGGGTCAGTAGTAACTATGAATTGAATATTTTTGGGTGGGTAGCTTCTGACAAGCATAGCAATTTCTGAAAATGAAGATCAAAGAGCTATTAAAATTTAATGTATATTATGCAGAATGTGTAAGCCTCTAGCTGTATTTTCTACTCTCCTTCTTTTCATATGTATGATTTATAATTTATTTTCTGTAGCACAGCACTGTTTCTGCTCCATGCGTTCCGTGAAAAATAACTCTTAATTGACTTTAATCCTCAGTTTTAGAATAGATTGCTTGTCATCTTGTTATTCTTTATTTTTAATGCCAAGATGCTTTTGTGACTCACTGTAATTGACCTTGCATAGTAATTTCTCTGTGCTACATAGAATGCTGCAGCAGTACTTCGCTGGTCAGCACATGGGTCTCCACTGCTGTGTTTTTCTTGTATCAGATTTACGCTGAACACAACTCTGTGCTTACTTCAGACCTATTCTCTGTACTGCTTACCTGACTTATTTCTACTGCGCTTTCCTTTGAACAGAAGTGTATTGGAAATACAGTGTTGATGTTTAAAGAGAGTAATGGCAGATTTTAGCTGCAGCTCATGAGAAAGGGTAGTTAAGTATCTGGAGAGTTGGCCGGTTGGTCAGTGTGGGGAGGGTTGTGTCTAAACCTACTACTAATTGCATTTTTAGGTAATGTTAGATACTGGCAGTAAAGTGAATTTGAAGTATTAGAACTTGCTACTGCCCAATCCTACATCAGTGGCTATAAGGAGAGGTCATGCTCTGTAATGGTATATCCTAAGACACGTAGTAACTGTTTAGTATTTTGAATTACTGTATTCTGCTGTTTACCTGTAAAGACCAAGCATGTATCTGTCCATTATGTTGGGTCAGTTTTGGTTTATTTCATAACTTGTCAAAGTTTGGTAATGACGTTTCTTGGTTATCCTGTATCTTCTTCTAAAATCATATGGTGGTTCTGTCATTTGACCTCCCCTGAGCACAAAGAAATGCAGTTTTGAGTAATAGTGGATTTATTCCTGTGCTGGAATTTCTTTTAACTGAAAGGAGGAGTATAATCCAGTAATGGAAAAATCTATTTGGGCTCGGTATTTTTTTATAAGTAGTGCTTTTCTTCCTTTAGTTCTTACTTGTTGGAAGATGGGTTGATTTCTTTCTGAACAATATTTTTTGGGGGAGAGGTAGAAGGAAATCAGTCTCTTGTAGTTGTACATAGATTGAATCTAACCTAATGGACAGCATGTTGAAAATTTTTATTTGGACAGAGTTTTTAATCCTTTTACTAAACAACTTCCTGAAACTTTCTTTTCATCTGCTTAGGCATTGGAGAGAAGTATTCAACATGGGAGCCAACCAAACGAGAGTTAGAGTTGCTACGACACAACCCCAAGCGGAGAAAAATAACCACAAACTGCACCATAGGTAAGTTCTAGAAATTCTTTCCGAAGTTGATTCTCAGCCACTTGTATGTTCAAAATTATGTTGTTTTTCCATAAATATTTTTACGCTGAGGTAATTGTAGTGGATTGCCTTAACCATTAGGAAAACAAAATAAGTTTATTTTATACTGCCTTTTTCTCACTGTAGAAGGATATCTGCTCTGTCGGTTCAGGTACTGATGAAGATTTATTTGTGTAACAGCTACAAAACAATTTTTATTTTTTTTTTTTTTTACAATATGCCTTGAAAGACTTTTAACAGAAATTGATCACGTTAGCTCTACTCAAGTTGTCATGAGAGATCCCATGCAGGTGTATGAAGGGAAATCCTGTAGTTGGGATGTATCCCTAACTGTAGCAGTCTGTTGGTAAATCTGTTCTTAGCTGACAGAATGAGTACATTGATGTCTTTCTGCTTCATATTCTAAAGTCTAGATGGGGTCTGTTCAATTTCATATTGACTCTGAAAAGATGTAATACGTTCACCAGCGTGTGTCAAATAGCAGTTTTGAAATGCATATCAAATGTTTAATGTTTAGAGTTCAGTAGTCTGGAGCAAAGAACTCTCTGAAATGCAGGCATATCTACTGATGGCTGGAGAGTATTTGCATAAGGGTAATGGAAATGAACATCATTTTCCAATTTTTTTTTCTGCTGTCTTTAGGTTGGGGGAGTAGGGAGTTAAAACTGGCTTCCTGACATGCTCTGATCAAGATTATTGGGCATTTTCCTATACTGTTAAATGCACACTGTTTTAATGGTGACAGTATAAGGTTGAAGATATAGCTATAGACACTGGAAGCAGGAAACTGTTTAAAAAGTTTTTTCCTATTTTTAAGCTACTTGCTGTTTTATGAGAATGCGTCATGCTTTCAGCACATTCACTCTTGTCAAAAGACACCGAACATTGTTGCTAAAAATTTGTAATGTAATGTTTCTAATACATTAAGTCATATTTAATCCAAAATCTGTGTGTATTTATTTGGAAAAATGGACCGAGAAGCACAGAGTAAGCTGTAGTAAGTTGAAATGTGTATGGAATGGTAATACTAAAGAAGGGGCCTATGCATTTGCAATAGTGGAACAGGAAAGACAGTTGGAAAAACATCTGGTCTTTAGAAACTTCAGGCAGCCTAGGAAAAAATAACTAGGCAAAGATTGCTTGCATCATGTTCACACCGGGATTTTGTGTTGTATGAAACTCCAGTGTGTTTTGTAAAGGCTGTTAGAAATGACTTGTAACTGCGCAGGGCCAAAACAGAAGTTTGATAGAATTTTGAAGGTGAATGTGACCTTTCTGAAGAATGGAAGCACATTTCTCTGTTTCCCTTTCCAATTTGAAGGAATGCTATGCCTACTCTTAAAGGATTTAAAATTTTTCAGTCCGTTTAAAAAGGACATGTCTGGTTGCGTGAAATCTCATACAACGCTGCACGGGTGGGGGAGCGCTGATGGAACACAGGGGACAAGGGAATGACTGATCTCTTTACTTCTGCAGGCATGCTTTTAAGAATTTCTCCTGCTGAGCCCTGGAGCTGTCTGTGTGCTGAGATTTAGAAAGAGAAAAAAATCAAAGCACCCATGAGACATAATGCAGTTTTGGGCTACAGTTAAAAGCAAAAGACTAGCTTTCTTTCACAAAAATACATTGGGGGTTTTAGCTGAAGGAAGAAAAGACCTGCCATTGTCCTTGAGCCTTTTCTCTCCATCTAACCTGCTGCTAAATATATATCTGTTTCAGAGTCTTTTTCCCTTCACTTTCCTCACGTTGACTTGTCTGTTTGCAGTTTCATATCAGTGAAGAGCCTATATGTAGGCTGAAACGCTGCAATTATCTGGACATTTCCATTTCTCTCTTTTTCTAATACTCAATTCTTTTGACTTCAAGTTTTTATCAATCCCATAGCAGATATTAGTGAATCCAGTTTATCTTTTGAGGTAGGTAAATGGCTCAGAGAATAGGCATAATGTCCAGTTTTATTGGTTCTGAAAATGAAGATGTTGTTGGTAACCATCTATAATAAGCATTGCACATCTGTTGATGAGTTCTGTTTAGAAAAGAGTCTGTTAAAGCATACCCAGCTGCCTTTTACGTATAAAATGCGCTCTGCAAAGCTGTTTTAAGAGGAAGGCCAGGGGGGTTTGTGGCTCTCTGGCCTGCCTCCAGAGATACACGGCTGTTGGTTGGGAGGTGGCATGTTTAACTGCTCTGCGATGACCTTCTGAAGTGGTTATTGTGCTGATGCCTGTTTCAGCGTTTGTGTAAGACAAGTGCATTAGTATTACAACTGAACTCGGTGGGACAATGCATACTCTGAAGCCTGGACAGGCACGGCCTTGAAAGGGTATACTTGTATGTGAAAGGCTTGCATATGATTTTGAGCCCTAATAACAAAATACGTTAAACCTGATGTTATTTATATGTAGAACACACTTAGGTGGTAAAATATGTTTTGTTGTAGTTTCCCATTACATCTATACTATTTACATGACACTCATTTACGTGAATGTTTTACTGTATGGCAGAACCTTCTTTGTACATAAAGTGTGGGGGTTTTTTATTCCAGATTTGTAGCAATCTCATGATGCTTCTCAAAAAGCTGGATGTGTCTGCTACTTTTTGAGCTGTTGAACTTTTATACAGCTGCAGAATCTTTTGTCTTTCATTGGCACCATAAATTAAATCTGAAGAGTACTCAGTCATGAAATGAATATGTTATAATGGAGGATTGAACTGGTAGTTCATTAGAGGAGATACTGTGCAAAACTCCTAGCTTTTGATTTAGCAAAATGAAATGATGTTTCCACTTGAGTGACAATTTGAAAGCAATTGAAGAAGGAACTTCTTGTTCATATCCTCAAAAAACTCAAACCAAAACAAAAATCCCCAAACCCAGAAACTCTATAAAAATGCATAAATTCTGCTTGGTTCTCTTTTAAAAGGGTGTGTGTTTTCATCTCATGGATATTTTTCCAGCTAGTAAGAAGATAGTAGGTAACTTTGCTTGAACTGCTGTTTTGCCATTGAGCAAATTGCTCTTCAAATGAAAACTTACGTCAGGCGTGCTACAGGCTATAGAAACTGTGCTGATTCCTGCCTTTTGGGATATTATAAACAAAGGGCTGTTCCCATGTTGCACATAAGCATCTTCAAAGTGACTTGGAACACAGTTAACCAAGTGGAAACGCTGAGCTATCTGCATGCAAGAAGCCATGGTGACAGATCCTTGCATAGTGTAGATTTTCTGGGGGGCATTTCATATTCTGATGTCCTGGCAGACTTGAAATGTTGATGGAATTTCTGTATTTCAAGACATTCAAGAAGAGTGTACAGTCTACTCAAACCATAAACATACGTTCTTTGGTATCAGCTCAAGGCATTCTCAGACCTTGTTTGCCCCAGGTGCTACAGCATGCTGCCTTTGTCATTGTGCTGGCTCAGTGGGGTTCAGGTGAACTAGGTCAGGCTGAAGGGATGGCGTATTGTGGGGGAATGCAGGAGGTGAGTGGAGAGTAGAAATTCCATGAGTTACTGTGTGTTGCTCTCAGCAGCAGTACTGAATCATAGCCTAGACTACTCAATTCATAAAAATTTTTCTATTCATAGAAATGCTCATCTTGATTTTGGGTTGAAGCTGGTGGTTCAGGCATCCTATAAACACCAGAACTTTTATATGGAAAATTAGGTAAGACTTAACAATTATTAGATTCTAGCAGTGTGAAAGGAAGATCTTATTTTTCCAGTCTCCTCTTGTCTATGAAGGGGCTGCCCATGGCAAGTGAGGGTAGTGACCAAGCTCCAAGTTCACAAGCAGATCTTTTTATTACAGGACTGGACTAGAAGTGAAAGTGATACAGTATCTTTTGGGAACTATTTTCCAAAGCTTGTCTTGCTCTGTTATCATTAATAGCCCCAGCAGATCAGTTCTGCTGAGTACATGAAGTATTAGCGTGGGATCAGCTGGTCTCTGATTAGCATATGAAGTGACTTTGTGGCTAAAGATTGGTGTATTAACAATAGGAAGAATTAGACTCCCAAGGCACATGGGTAATTAGCAGGAGCCACCTGGGATTCCCATTTGCAGTGTTGCAAAAAGGCAGAGGGGATAGCCTTTATAGGAGGCTGAGCAAATCCCTTTCAGAAAGAATGATATGAGGTGTGGGGGAGGTGGCAAAAACAATAGCTACATGGGAGTAGCAGGTGGTTTTTGCAGCTGTGCAGTGCTAAGCAGTGCGATGTGACAAAGAGCAGCATGAGTGGAATAAATATTGCAGCAGAGCCTCCCCTGTAAAGGTAGCAAGGGAAGAGGAACAGTGGCCTGGAAAATATTTCTCGTTCTCTGGATGAGCTCGCAGGAGCGTTCCACTTCTGTAGGAGCAGTGCTGACTTGAAGGTGTTGAGGGCTACGTTAATATTTGCAGGTTATTTGTGAGGGCACTAGCTTTCTGGCATACTGCTTCTGGTTGAACGCTGCTCCAGGTAGCTCAGATGGTAAAGTAGAATGAAAAACATGGTTTAGTACAGCACCGAATTTTTAGCTGTAACTTAAATTTCAAAGTTCCTGATTTGTAAGCAGTAATACTTCTGTATTTGAAATCATGACCACACAAAATGCACCTTGAATAGAAGTCTCTTTGATTCTTAAATTTTTTTCAGACTGCTGTGTGATGAAGGAAAGGAAAACCACCTTTGAGACTGCTCAGGTGACTTGTTTCCTCTGTGACAATTTTTTTCACCTAACTTCATAATTAACTGTTTCATAAAAGGTTAGATTAGTAAAATAAAAACCCGCTACCCTTCTATCAGGAAGATCCCATGTTCCTGTTTTACCTTGTCGTGAGCTCTGACCATTGCACTGAATTGTATTTTTTTCCTGGGTCTAAAATTGATAAACCTGATAATAAAAATAAATAAAAAACCCCTCCTCTCAAAGCTTCCAGGGAATCTTAAGCAAAATGAGGTGTGAATCTTTTAAGAGTTCTAAAACATAAGCTGTGATTTACTTGCTGAGGTTTGTAAAGATTTGCTTTTGGAAAGTCTTACTAGACTTTTGAAGTTTACCTCTTCCGCAGTATAAAATATAAAGCTTTTCTCTGCAAAAGACTTTTCAAAAAGAAATTCCAGATTTGATATAGTACTTCTTCAGAATGCTTATTCCATCCCAGATGAGGAATGAGGGGAAGGGGGGTTCTGCTCTTACTATCTCAATATTTGTTTGAATTTTAGGCCCTCTGTCAGAAAGGAATGATGACTTCCAGTATATGAGTTGTCCTGTTTGTTTTCATTTCATGTCATGGTTGTAGGGGCTTACTCTTTACTGAACATTAAGAGAACCAAACTCTAAAAAGCATTTGTGATGAAAGCAAGAAGACTTTATTCCCTCTCCCCTCCTTCCGTGTTGGTGCTGTGCTTTAAGCAAAAGAACTAGCAGTATAATTTTCTCTTAATACCTGCTAAGGGTGAAGACATGCTACAGCTGAGGTAGACAGCTTTCCTCTGTCAGGGACGATCCTTTTTTTTCCCTTCACCCTTGTGTATGCTTCCCCTTTATTCCAACCACATGGTCCCACCCTCTCCTGGGCATTCACTCTTGTGCTGCAAGCTGGTGGCAGAGTCTGTTCAGTTCATTAACCTGGCAGAAAACATCGTACTGCTTGGTGGTGGAGGTTTTGCAAGAGCAACGTTCTTTTGTGTTGCTGCACTCAACAGCCTGACAAAGGTTGTGACACGCACAAAGCTGCCGTGAGGAGGGGATGGCATGTGAATGGGATGTGTGGCTGGGAGCAAGGGGCAACCTCCTGTTGCTGACAGCAAGTCACGCACCATCTGAACTGTAGTTCCATTTGGCTATAGCAAAGCCAGCGAAGATGAACTAGTCTTGGACTGTCACCTTAGTAAGGCTTGAAATTAGGGTAAAGCCGGGAAGTTGGTTTTAAACAGAAAACAAACTTTTCAGGCTTTTTAGGATCCTGTGTGAAGAAGAAATTCTTTGAGAAGTTAGACTACATGATCCCTGATGCTATATTGCTGCATATTTAGTTTAATATTTTTACAGTAAGTATTACATAATTACGTGAATATTTTTTTCTAAGATTCTAAAATCAGTTATATTGTATTTATCAATTTAGTTTTTTAAAAACAATCAGTAGCATGACTGAAATATAAATTACCTTTTTGGCTTATGCCCATTAACGGTTCCTGCAGTAGTGTATATGGATAACCTCAAAGTTTATGGCTCTTCCTTTTGCAGCCTTTATAGACACTCCTCCCCAAGAGGAAGAAAAAGCTCTTTCCAAGTACCTAATGTTTGCCTATCTTTTTGCTTGATGATTGAAGAATAGTTGAAACTTGCAGGGCATGTTTTTCAGCTTGTCAAGATTAATGAAAGGAGGATACTGATTCCCTTTACAAAGAACTTTTTTTTCCCCAAGGGTTTAGTCCTGCTTTTAAGTTAAAATGCTCTAACAAGTTGAAGTCTAAATCAGTTAACATCTTTTCTCCAGGGAGTGTCAGGCAATAGTAGTGGGATAGCTTGGAAAATAAAATTATCTATTCAATGAAATCATGGTTAGTGTTGGCCCTTGTTGGCCCTCCCAGTATTTTTCAGTTTATCTTCTGGAGTGTGTATGGATTGAAGAAACCACCAGACCTAACTTTTGTATATCAGGAATATTCTTAGCAGCTCCTAGAAATGATACTTTGAGATTGTTCTTTCAGCAGTATCTGTGTATAGAATAAATCCTATGCCTTTGCTTTGTTTCCAGTAAAAATTAACAAAATGTGAAACACAATTTTGTGGAGAAGTTACCTTGAAGCTTGAGCTTGATGGTAGGTTGGCTTTGGAAACAGCTTTTGCAGTGATGTGCTAAACATGTTTTGGAGGAGATTCTTAGGTTCAGGGGTCTGCTTGAAGGTTTAAATTTGCATGGCTTTATGTGGGAGCAGTGTAGTTTAAAACAGAACAGCAAGCTGAGTAGAACCTTTGGGTATACTTGCTGTCTGAGGAGTAGTGGGTTTTCATACATAGAACATAAAAAAAGTTTGTGAAATGGTTTGACTTTTTTTTTTCTTCCCTGTAAAGTTTGTTTTGCATGTTTTATTAGCAGGGAAATAAGAGCAGAGAGACACCAATGTACCGGCATGTGTGTAGCTGCAATAATAAAAAATATTGCAGACAAAGAAATGTTGACATAAGCATCAAAGTATCTAAAGCTAGAATTCTAATCTCCAGGGATATTTACCGCAAATACAACCCCTGCAGACTGTACGAAGTTAAAACTACTTCTATGTGAAATAAGCAGATTGCAGTCAGGGTTGAATTTTTCTGTTATCCTGTCTAGGAAAATTGCCAATGATATTACTTGCATAGAAAATACTTTAATTTTTTAACTCTAGGTGGCTCTTGGGGATTTGAGACAAAGGAAGATACACTGTGTGTGTTCACAATGTGAAATTCCTTAGAAGACAGGGTTCTTAATCCAGGACTTGGATAGTGTTCCAGACTTCTAACTCAAACCTGATATTCCTCCTCTGGGCTTGTTTTTTTTTTTTGAAGGGGATCCATGTTTGTTCCTGATCAATACACATAATTTTTAGTTTACAGACAGTGTTTCAATTTGACTTTTCTAAAATTGTGTTCTGCACTTCTTCAGGTGAAATTTTATCATTTGGATCCAGCTAGGTAGCAGCACAAAGAAGAGCCTTTTTTTCCCCCCTCCTAGATGCTGATTCAATTTTCAAGTGTACAATATTTGCTGACTCAAGTATTTGTCTTACCATTAGAGAGAGAGAAGTAGTTAATTTTTTTCCTGTGCTTTCTTCCCCAAGTAATTTTATAACTTCAATATGCAGTCAAAACAGTAGGCTTTTAACATGAAAAATGCAGTAAATGTTAGTCACTTGTCATTATCTGCTTGAACAGGTTTTTATGGGAATGGGAGTTTTCTTATCAAGAAAAACCCAACAGCAATATATAGCCAGCGTTTGATTCTGGCCCTCTGAGCAAGATACCTTTGTTTAGATGAAGTACTTTTTGTTTGTTTAAAATTAAAACAAATTTATCAGGGCATTTCTTTAGTGTTTTTTAAGTTTTACCAGCTTAAAAAAAATCACCAGAACAGTGGATGCTTACAGAAAACTAGACGTACTAAGAGTGCTTGGCTTTCTGTGTCTGTCAGAACAAGCAGCAGACCTCACCCTTCTGCAACAGCAACCCCTGAGGTTAGCAGGTATGTCCCCTGTTTTCTTGGCCACAGGATGCCAAGCTGCAGGCTATAGCTTTATTTTTTTTTGGCAGTATCATGCGGTGATTCTCTAAAAACCAAAGCCTTTCTTGAAATGGAGGGTATATTTTCACTGACAGTGATGCAGTCAATGCAAAGTTACTTTCATAATCTCTAAATCAAGACCAGATAAAGAAGTTCAGAATTAGCTCGTGTAACAGCCTTTAACATGTGCCTATCATCTTGTCATGGGCAGAGATGCACCCTTAGCATGAGAAGGTTTTTCTTCTTACTCTTAAAAAAAAAACAACCCAAAGAAACAAACTTTGGTTTACCTCTGTATTTTAACCTGATCAACTCTGTGTCATTACAGAGAGCATGACATTTTCAACAAGGCCAGTAATCTCCATCTCAGTTTTGTTCTTTTGTGGATTGCTTTTGGATTATATTTACAGTGACCTTCCATTCTGCTCTTTCGTGTCTGCATCTAGAGTTGGGCTTTGTGTGGACAGAAGGTAGATACAGTATATACTGAAACTAGGAATATGCATAAACAGCATGTGGCATGGTTTGTGTGTTGTGGATTGTTGGAACAGCTCTGTGCCAATTCATCAACAATAATTTGTGCATATTAATATATTTGGATGCATTTAATTTCATTGGCAGTTAGCCTACTCCTCAAGTTATTAATTTCTGAAATCTGTTTTGAGGAAGGGTAAAAACTTGTAGGCAGCATATGGTGTGATATTGGGGGGAAAGGACGTCTGCGGGTGTGAATTTTATTTTGTCAGTTTAGTGGGAGTACCTCTTGTTCTTTAAAAATGCCATCTGCACAGGATTCTCACTGCAAGTCTTATGCTTCTGTGCAGATCATGCAAGATCTCACTGAGCTTTTCAGTTTGGCTGCTTTTGGGGGAGGGCAAAGAGAATATTTTATTTTGTGTCACCTTTTGAAGTATTTTATTTTGTAGAAAGGCTTTTTTTCTTTGCCATTAAGTTGCCATATAAAACCACCTGGAAGGGTCTACAACTTACCTAGCTTTTAAAAGGTAGTGGTCATAATGCTCCATACTGATCATTCAGTTGTTTTGACAAACACTGCTCCTGTTCTTTGCCTACTGCTGTTCTTTTTTGATGTTGGATGTCTTCTGTCTGTTCTCCCCAACCATCCTGCAGTTACCAGATTAATCATTATATTCCTGCTCTGGTTCATAGGACTTTAATGGCTTGAACTTTGCTCTGTAGGCTGTGAGAGACAGGGCAGCTCCTGTTTTGGTTATGTGGCTGCTTTAGGAGCTCCTCCATACCTTTACTGAAGTTCTTTAATTCCGCTCTGTGTATCTGAGGGTACAACGAGCACCACAGCTCTAAGAGGTCTGGCTTCATTGTTAAATGAAGGCATTTTGTGCAGTGCATGTACCTGTATGTGTCACTTCATGTCATGTTTTCTGCTGTGCAGGAATAGGCACCTTTTTGTTTCTCTTGCTCTTGATGTGATATGTGCTTCAAGTCCTTCGTGTCTCATCTTTCTTTTCCATCTTCATGTGTTTCAGGGATCAGATAATCAAATCTATTACTAAGTATCAAATCATTATATGATTATTTCCGGTGTTGTATATGAAAGGTGTTTTCTTCTATTGCGTGTTCTGAAAATTGGAGATCCAGATTGTATGTGCGTGTTCTCCCGTTTGTTCGCTCACTGCTAGATCATGACAGAGATTGGATCAGGTTGAAGCGTAATAGACAAAATCAGTGGGTCTTGGTATGCCAAGATAGGAATTCAGAGAAGTTTGGTACAAGTTCTGCTGCAGAACTTAAATGTCTTTTTTGGTCTTACTAATTTCAGCTGAGAGAATCGAATAGAAACGTTTGCCATGGATGATTACATGTTGTATAGCTTTGTTTTTGAGAACAGGGTGCGTTGGTTTCTTCTGAGACACCTGAGAGAGAAAAACAATTTTGTGATGCAAATGGTCAGTAAAAATGTTGAAGGTAAGAAATTACAGATATAAACCCAATGTTTTCCGTACTCTTGAAGGAAAAATAAAGGGGGGAGCCTTTATTTGCAGAGTGCTGACGTGTCCTTTTCCTGCTAGGTAACGTACCAAAGGGTTCAAAAACTCATCTTGCATACTGCAGAGATCATTGACTTTAGCTCCCCTTTCCCCTCCCACCCCACATTTATTTTAAACTTAAACTTGCTACGGGAAACAATAAATTCATATAGATGTCTATTACATATATAAATATTTTTAAATCAGTTTTAGGTGTGGATTTAACTATGTCACCTTAGTTTATGAAAAGGCCTTTCCCTGGCAATATTTTTCTTTTTTATTTTTTCTTTGTAAACTCACATTATTCTTTACACTTACAATACAAGCCACAGCCACAGGAAGAACAATTCAATTTCACATCCTGGCCAGGAGAAATTGCATCTGAATTTTTTGGGTTTTATTTTTTTAATCCTACTTAGATGAAAACCCAACCCTCGTGGACTCATCACATGAAACTTTGTGTATCAGGGTTGTTGTCATGCTCTGCAGCTACAAGACAGCAAAATATTTACTCTGAAGGGAAGTATTTTTGCTTGTGTTCTGATCTGTTCCTTTTTTCTACATTTGTGATAAATTTGGGGATGCATTGACTAGATTTGGCCCACAGAAGGCTTCTGTCTGGCTGTCATCTTTTCCTTCTTGTGGGGAAGCATATGGGGGGAAAAATGGCTCATGCCATACCCGCTCGTGTGCACAGGGATTTCTAGTGGAGAAAACCAGTGATACCACAGTATCTTGAACAAGTTGTCTCCTCCCTCATTTCAGGAGTTTTTGTAAAGGTATTGCTATTTGAAATATTAAAAAAAAATTATTGCAATGCAGAAGCTCTAATACTGCAAGTAGGGGAGCTTATCTGTAGATTTCATAGTGTATGTGTATCTTCTGTATTAATGTTGTTGCATTTCTTAAACTCTGCATTGATTTATTTACTGAGATGACACTGAAACACTTCAGAGTACAAGTACATCAGGGGATACTGCAGGATCTCATCACTGAAGAGTTGTAACAACAAATCAGGGAAACATTTGTCAGGACTAATACAGGTAGTGTTAATTCTGCTTTGAGGTAGAGAAATAGACCCAGGTGACTTCCTAAGGTCTTCTGTAGCTATGTTTCCTGAGATTTTAGTGGAAGATTCAATGCATTTTTCAGTGGTTTGGTTAAAAACACTCTGTTCTGTTTTGTTTTGGAAGCATGTTTCTTAATTCAAATCCACAGGGAAGAAATATTTGTAGTCCCTTGTCTTGCTTGAAACAGCTTCTCTGTTTACACGGGCTGTACGAAAAATTAAACTTAAGAGGTTTGTTTGTTTGTATTGCCAGATATTTTAGGAGTGCTGACTCATTTTACCATGCCAAGGGTGTGTACATATGAGCCAATTACCATCAGATCAGAAGAATGAGAACTTAAAGGACATCAAGTGCTCTTGCCTCGTCTGTGTGCTTGGTCTTAACCCAAGAGTACAGTTACTGAAAAGTAAATGACAGGCTGTAACCTCACAGCCTGGCTTGCCATGCCACGCTGCTGAGAGAGATCGCCTGCCTCATTCAAAGTGCTTTTGGCCCAGAGAAAAAGAAATAAAAATAAGTGTAACTGGTTGGTATTCTTCTGGAGAATCAGGGGCACACAGTGCTTGCACACCACTGAACTTACAAAAGTATCTACAGGTGAATGAAATGATAGGGAGTGTTCCCTAAGGCAAAGAACGGAAACTCCTCTGGGCTGTGAAATGTTTCATGTCTTGGCATTGTTAGTTTGTGAATTGGTTCAAAGATGTACATATTGTAAGTATAGTATAGAGAGTGCTTTCCTGTGTCTGGCAGGCTGTGAACGCTCAGGAATCATTGGCTGGCTTGGGCGTTTTGTTTCATCTGTGCAATAATAATATAAAATGCTACACTTTTGTGTTTGATCATGCTCCTGGTAACTTGTTCGATCTGTTTGCTCCAAGGATGTCACTTGCCCTTAGGTTCTTCCAACATGACATGTCTGAGTACCCTGTGTGGACAGGACAATCTGTTGCTCTGAGGAAGAATCTGTGGTAAAGCCTTCACTGGTAGTCATTGCTTAGAGATGTGCATTTTTTCTCCCAAATCTGGCAAAGTTAAGGGTGACCTTTCTTGAATCTCATCTCCTATTTATTGCTGACTATTTCTATATCATTACTAGAAAATCTTTGTTTAAATAAGCTACAAACATGTATCTCCTATGCAGAGGCTTTAGTCCAGTGTTGTTTAAATGTTATGCATTTGCTTTTAATTGAACGTACAGCGTGATACAGGGATGCTGCAGAGCTCTTCCACAACTGATTTATAGCACTGCTGCTGCAAATTTAAATGTTTCTTGACACACACTAGCAGGTATGACACAAAGGCAGTTAACTGAAATACCAGATCCAGGCAATCTCTTTGCATTGTCCTCTGACTTTTTTGCATTACTAAAGTGAACGGGTGATGCATTGAGCCACAAATGCAAAACCTCATATGCAGAATACCTATGTAGTCTAAAAATGACATTGAGCATAGTTAGCAGCCCTGATTCTAGCAGCAGATGTTACCTGTTCTCTATCCCTTCCTGAGTGGCAGCAGGGCAGTTAATTTTGTTTTCTGGAGCCATGTGGTAGGAGTAGGGACACAGGCATTACGGCTATTTTTGCTACCCAGCCTGTGGCTTTTAGACAGCTGCCTGCACTGGAAGTCTGTTACAGCGGGGGAATGCGAGGTGTCTCTCTCAGACACCCCAACAGTTCCTGCATCCCTCCCTCGTTCTGGCACTGGCCTTTTGTCCTGACCTGCAGTGAGCTGTGTGAACCTGCTCAGGTGGGTCAGAGCCTCATCGCTGTTTGCAGGTGGTGAGTTCATCCCCTCGAGGTGAGGCTATGTTTGCTGTCAGATAAGCAAGGTGAACCGTTTCGCTGTGGAGTCATGCCAGCTCGGTGCAAGGGGAGCATCCTTTTTGGCATCGGTGAGCTGCTAGGTGGGCTTAGCTGTCATCTGAAAATGCCCTCACCTTCCTCCTCCCTGTCAAAGCCGGTTTGTGTGTTCTGTGTCACACTGTAATACCAATCTGGATGTGTGAACAGTCAGGATGAAAAAGTGAGGGGACGTTACACACCTCTTCTGAGTCAGGGTCAACGTACTTGGCCATTCTGGATGGCAGACGGAGCTGCTTTTGGAACCACTCCAGCAACTGGGAGTCTCAGACTCCCTTATTGCGATGTTTTCTAACTGTGAGACAACTATTTTTAATATCTAATTAGATTTCACTTCTTGTGCGCTCAGTCTATTTTTTTTCTTATAGCTTTGGTAGGCCCCAAGAGTTAATTACAGTCCTCTTTGCAGTGGCCTGTAACGTACTTGAAAATTGTCAGCCTGGCTGTTACTCCATCAGCACTATCTTTTGTAATTAATTAACTCAACCAGTGGGTTCTTCGGTTGTTTCTCCAGTCTCAAATACTAATTTCATGCAAATTTTCGCTCATGTTCCTGACTTCCCCGCAGTTTGTCTAGATTTGTTTTTAAAATGGGTGCTCGGTTCCGAATACCACGCGGCGGAGGTTTTCCTGCCACCTGGGCAGGATAATCACCTCGCAGACCTTCTCGTATTCCTGTGAAGTTTCAAAATGCTGTTTGCCTCAGAACTACAGCACCGTGTGAAGTCATTCAGGTTGAGTTGCTGTAGTCATTGCTCCTTATTTTGTGTTTGTCCACTTAATTTTTCGTGTTTCCTACTCCACAATTGTTTTTATTGAATTTAATTGATTTCAGATAGTTTCATCCATTTAACAAGTTGCTCTTGAATTACTGTCCTGTCTTCCAATTAAGTTTGCACTATGCTGATGTAGTTTGTCCCTTCTCTAAGTATATATTATGTGATGTCACTGAAGCTATTGAATGAAAATAGTGAATGTAATCAATTCCCCGTTAACTAAGAGGGGTTGGGACAAACTAAATGCTGGGAAAAACATTATTGGTGTCTCGATCTACACTAAGTCGATGCAAATTCAGCTTAGGCTCAGAGCAGCATGAATGTGCGCAGTGTCAGCATGGGTCTGTAAACAGTACGAACATGTTCATGTGGCGCCGTGCCCGAGGTAATGAGCCTTCCAAGGAGCGCTGGGGAATGCGGCGCAGAGGCGCTGAAGCTGGTTGCATGAAGAATGTAACCACATTTGCTTGGCGTGCACTGCTTAGTCTTGCCTGTACAGAACCAGTGCTGCTGTTTTTACGTTGTGGTGCGGATGAACTAGGTCATCCTTATAGAGAAGCTAGAAAATACGTTCATCTCTGCCGCTGAACAGAAGCTGCAAATATCGCCATGCACGTATCCTGACAATTTAATGTAGGTGGATTGTTACCTTTAGGTAACTTTTTGTGGCTTTGGGGATGTTTTAAGGGAGAAAGAGTAAAAACAAATGACTTTTGGATGGCAATCCTAACACAGCATAAAAAAGAATACATCTGAACAATCTCCTGTGAATGCTGAGGTCACTCTAGAACTGCCCGTTTGCACGCACCTGTGCCAGGAATCACTGAAATAAAGACTTAAAGTTGCCATGTGAACCTGCATGAAGTACTTGAGCGTGCATTTAAATGTTGCATTTAAGCCATAACACTTGACATGAGATTTTTCTTACAGACAGCAAAACTGGGAAATGTAAACTGACATGTTGTTTTGATTTTTTTTGAACTATTTGGTAATCTGAAAGTTGGGGAATTTACTTGCTTTTTGAAAAAACAAACACCCTTGGCCAGTAATGAGTACCTTAAGAAAAATAAGTAAGTGGCAGAGCATCTAGTTGAGGTCACAGTTTACATTCAGTGCATGGGGTATATTTCCCAGGGTTTTTTGAGTTGCCAGTTACTCAGCTATAAAGCAAGTTGTGCCTCTTAATTCCTTAAATGGACCGACCAACCCATCTTTGCCTCTGGGTAAAGCTGTGGTAATAAACAAACAGATCAGTAACGAGGATGAATTTCACTTGCTCTGTACAGCAGTAACATGGCGAAACTGAGAACTTTTGGGGTTTGGGTGATTCATCTATCTAAATAGTTTTTCTCTGCTGGTGCTGGCGATACATACAAGGAGCAGTATTTACTATATTCTGTTTCTTTCAACATAGGGATTTTAGTATGCATGGGCCATTCATAGCATATACTCCTGTGCTCCAGTGTACCATCTTTTATAGCTGGACTCCAAGATTTTCAACTGGAAACAAGCTCAAGGACACTTTCCTGTTTGTACACATAAGCAAACTTTTTTCTATTGAGCAATCTGTTATTTCGATAGTAATGGAAAAAAACACAGTGATCCAGAATCCTTTTGCCAGAAACTGGAAGGTTTTAAAGATGGGTTTTCATTTAGAATGCAAATATTTCTTTTTCCTAAGTTAAATTTCTTTTTCCTTCCAGAAAGCCTTTTCTGATGTAATTGCCTTTCTGTCTGTGCAGGGGTGGGTAAACTTGTAGTTTATGGTGCAGTGCATAATGCAGTAAATCTAAAATAGTGCTGTAATTTATTTTCTCTTTTAACAGGAGTTGTGCTTCATGGTCTTAAACTGACTGGTTCTGTTTTCAGATTCTTCCATGTTTTAAATTAGTTTTCTTATGTACTTGGATTCTTATGTTAGAGTTTCCCAGAAGGGGTGATGGTGGTGGAGAGAGATACGCCAGCATTAGGTCAGTAAATGTAAGGAAAAAAAGTCCACCTCGTTCTTCTTGTGCGTTCAAATAGGGTAAGCAGTGGCAATAAATACAGATAAATTAAATTTATCTTCTAATCCCAGTATTCTACAGAATGGATTTGACTTACTGCGCCCCCAAATGGTGTCTGCACAGGTCAGATATTTAAACTAGAACAAGTGTTCTCCAACTGCACCAGGGTGCATAAGTGTGTCTGTTAGGGCTTCTGGATGGTAGGGGCTGGCTTTTTATTTGACTCCTGTCCATGCCAAATGAAAATATTTGTTTATGATATATGTGATATAAAGAAATGGTTATGATTAAAAGAGGAAAAAGAAATCCAGATTTGTGTAACAATATGATCTATTTAGATCTTATTTAAGATGCAATCAGTCATCCTCCCAACCTCCCAAAACTGCAGGATTCAACGTGGCTTATGAATCTTGGTGCACACACATATATAATGATATTTAATAGGGATAATGGAATAATGTAATATAGGAAAATACTTACATTAATATATAAAATATAAGATACATAGAAAATTTGATAACATGTATTACAAATGTCTTGTTATAAGTTAAGAAATAACTGCTCTAGAACTCTTTTGGCTTGTGATTTAGAAGGCTTTGCTTAAAAGTCAGGTAGAGCAGAAGAGTGAGTAAAGTTTCCGGGTTGTTCCTCTTGGTGATTGAATAGCTTGAGGGGGCTTGGGGAGTGGGTGGTGGTAGTGGTACAGCTCGAGCAAGGTAGTTTGTTTCAGAAGGGATTTACGATGATTCAAAATGAGCAATAACTAACCTGGCAACCTTGAATAACTGGAGAAAAGGTGCCAAGTGAGAGAAATAAAGACAAGGGAATTTCAGCACATTTTCACCTGGTTCAGCAGTAACCCAAAGAGGAAAGATTGTTGCCCTGAGTGTTCATCTTAATGTACCTGCTGGGGATCCTTTGGTACCAAGCAAAAGGATAGTAATAAACAGTCTCATTTGTAACCTGCTTATGCTGATCAGCTGCAGGACCGAGCAGGGTGCGTTTGGTGAAGAAGAGCCCATGGTGACTTGGGAAGGTGGCTTCAGTGGGAAGTTGAGGCAGTGAGCCTGCTAGGTGGGAGAGGGTCAGCGCAGCGAGGAGGTGCAATGACAGGAAGCCTGGAGGTGCAGCCTTAAGTGTCCCTGATCTTGCTACTCAGCACTGCTCAAAGCGGGTGGTCTCATCATCCTGGTGGTGTTCTTTCATGTTACTGGGCTTGCACTAGTTACGGGAGCTCCTAGAACATTTCTGTGGTTTGCTCATTTTTTTGATGTTTCGGGATCTTGCCACATCTTTTTTTCATTCTACTGAATTGTTTTAGTCTAGTCTTCCAAAGCCACATAGCCATTTTCTCTTCCTGGTAGCTTTTCTGTTTAGTGAGGGTTTTTTCTGTAGCTTGGTGGTTACGTAAAACAGAGGAGGGTTCAGTGTAGGCAATGCACGGTTTTCAGGCTTCGCCTCTGCAAATGTACATTGTCTTACTTGAACTCAGCAGTTTCTAACTGCTCAGCATCCTGAGTGGTTCATATTATTTTAGCATTATGCATTTTCTTTATCAAGTTTCTTCTGTTTTGTATCTTCTAGATTTTTACCCCTTTTTGGAAATAATCCTTTGGGATTGACAGAGTAGTTTTGCCGTTGTGCAGGCCTTTTCTTGAATATAAGCAATGTTCCTGGAGTAGTACTGTTGATGTGGCCTAAAAACCAACTGAATATTGTGTGGCCATTTTTATTAACTCTTGAAATTTATGTGAAAGGGGATGGGGAAATCCCCAAACATTTCATATACTTCTGTATGTGCTCCTCTTAACAGGCACTGGAACCAAAGCCCTCCTGGCTGCTGCAAGCTTCCTCCCGGCAAAGCATTACACTGTAGTCCCAGCATGTGTTTCAGTTCAGTTGTGTCCCAGGTCACATAAATGTTTTCCCTCCTGTGTTCATCAAACCCCTTTGGGGTCTGTGTTATTCTTTAATATTTCTGTATATTATTTTTGCAGTGTTTAAAAACCAGCCAACCCAACCCCACTTTTTCTGTCTTGATAGCTTTCTGTGATATAAGGAAATCATAATACCTGAGTTCAGTGGCTTACTACTGCAGGAATAAATTCATGCTTTTGCCTTGTATCTTAGAAGTGGTGGAAAAAGTATAAGATGTGGTTGCCAGAACTCAGGTGAATTGTAAGATAACTTCTGAGAATGCATGTCAAAATTTTCTTTATAAGATAAGAACTTAATGTGGTCAAACTGCTTGTTCCCTTTAGGAATAAACAAAGGAAAATCAATTCATTCTTTACAAATTATACAGCAAAGCTATAGAACTGTTTTTGAATTTAAAGAATACAGTCAGTACCTTCTTGGAAGCTCAGGTTGTGCTCGAACACCTTTTTTTCTTTCCATTCCCCCGTGTGATTATTTTTTTATTTATGGTAGATTGCATGCTGTCTGTTTGCTGAAGGTAGAGACGTTGAATTATTGAGTTAGTTTTTAAGATCACGTGGCTGAATTTTTTTTCATTTAACTTGGCTGTGGCAAAAGTTTATGTAGCTTTTTCTTAAACAGTGAGGTACCAGAGCGTGTCATTGGTAAGTGTATTTGTAAAAAAACTATTCTTTGTGAAAACCTCTGAAAAAAGCTTTTCTAATACATGCGACTCAGTATTCCTGCTTCTGCAGGTACCTTTGGGTTCACTAAACCACACAGTTATTTTTTTTGACAACTCACATGATCACTATGTCACAGAACGCCATGTATTTTCCTGTGCGGACTTGTAATTTCACTTATCTGCATACTGCTGCTTTCTGAAATGAGTATTTCTTTAATTACTATTTCCAAAGGTATTATCTTTTGAGAATAATTGCTGTCACTAACCCCATTAGCAAAGCGGTGCTGCTTCTGGCATGCAGGTGGGGCCAGTGTTGTGTGGTATGGCCTGCACCTGAAACCTGAGAGAGAATCTGTTTTTTGTTTCGGGTGCTAAGAAGTAGGGCAGCTCTCCCCTGAAATACATTTCCAGAAAGATGCTCTTAAATGGTGTTGCAGTTCCTGTTGTATGAACATAGGATGAAACTCCAGAATTGTTCTAGAAATCTTCATTGCCATGCTACACTGTTTATTTCCAAGGGTTATGCTGAGCTCTCTTTAAATAGTTCAAGCAAGCAGCTCCTCACCTTGCACTGACTTCTGATACTGTCTGATGGTGCTTCAGGGAAATGTCAACACCAGCCGGGGAACTGGGAGGGCTGGGGGTAGGGGACAAAAAACTGCTCTAAGGTGTTGCTAGCCTGTGTTCAGTGTAAAAGGGATCTCAAGCTGGCTATGTTTTAGTGCATCTGAATGATTCCTGATTGTCTCAAAACTGTTATATAGTGACCTACGTTATTGCTTCCAGAACCTTCATTTAAATAAATCACGGGTTTCTGTGTGGTAATATTTGTTCAGACTGGTTTGCCTGCTGTCTTTCATACCCCAGCATGAAGCCGAGGTTTAGAGACAAACAGAACCTCTTCCAGGAGAGCAAGATAGGCACCTGATTGGTTTTTCTGTATTTTGTATTCATGTGTGGTCCTCTCATTTCCCTGCTTCCCACCTTTAATAGCTGTACAGTTGCATTTCACAGAGAAGTGGAATTTCCTTATCTTGTTTTGGCTTTTTCATCTCACCTGCGTGGGTGGACTTGCAGAACCAGTGTTCTAGATCTCCCTTCATCACAACAAGCGTTGTTGCCCAGTGTTGCAGATCTGTTTGAATGTATGAAAAAGCAAAACCCGTTACTGGAAGAAGATTGAAGAACTGAAGCTGACAAAGGTAAGCCAGCTGCTTAGAACCTAGTTCTGAGACGAAATGTAAAAAGAATTTCTCAGATGGGTTTACCTGTGCTGAAGGCATTGTAGAAGTAGTTTTTTGTTTTTGTTTTTTCTGCTTTGCTTACGCCCTGCCTGTCCAACACGTGACAGAAAGGGAGCAGGGGTCATACACCGTGTATGATGATAAAAGGGTATTTTGGTTTTTATGATTATATCACAGGTGACAACTTTGCCTTGACAGAAATAATTCATTCCAATATTTACATCAGCAAGGTTCAGAAGTAAAAAGTGCTTTTCTGCTAACTACGCTTGCCACAAGAGCACACATCTGTGTATAAAAGATGTCAAGTATGTCATTGGTTGCTCTTGCTTATTTCAGAAACAGCTAATAAGAAACAGAAATAAAGATAACACTATAAAGCACAGCAGAAGTTTGCAGAGTACCACAGCTTTATTCCTGGAGGTTGGATGCTGCTGGCAGTCCTTAGACAGTTAGCCCACTCCTCTGTACAGATGCAGTCCACTGATGAGATGCTAGTGGAGACAAGGATGCTAGCCAAAGTGGACTGCTGCATTTGAGGCTTTGGCACATCATTTTTCTGTTAATTTATGACCCACATGTTGCAATGCTTGACTATTCCCATTAAATATTGCCAGGCTTTATTCATGGGGAGGGAGTAGGTGTGGCAGACGGGTCTTTAACTTTCTTAATATTTTATTGACCAGAATGCTGTACAGGCTTTAATTTTTTAGCTGTTTTTCTTTCCAACAAACTCATTTTTTCCCATAAAAGTTAAGCACAAGAGGATACGTTGTTCTGAGTTCTGTCAGCTCTTTAGTTTTATGTACATGAAACTTTGATGTTTTCCAATATGCTGCAATTAGTTATGCGGTATCTTAGCTGTAGCGCAGCACATCATACCTGTTTCATTTCAAATGTCAGTTTAAGAGACAGTATAGCAGCTGCAGTCATTGCTCCCTCAAGGATAAGACTGATGTATGCTCCTTTATATTTTTCCGTTTTCAGCCAAGTAAGTGCTCATGTTTTGCTACATTCACCAGTTCCTGATTTTTATTAGGGTTTGGAGTATTCACATTTCAGCCTTGTCTGTTTTGCAGGTTACTTTGTCTCTCTTCATTCAAGTGAAGTCATAGTCTATGAAGCACTCGGTTTAGACCCATGAAAAACTGACACCAAAAGACCAAGCAAGCAGAGTAAACCAAGGGAGCCTTCTGACGCCTGTAACTAGTCTTCTGGTGGCAACTTTGAGGAAGATTTGATTCTTGTGGTCACAGGGAAAGAAGGTCCAGCCACAGGCATGTAATAAATGATGCTTAATAAATGATTCCAAAAAGCTGCCTTTATGTGTTTGCTTTTACTTGTGATTGCTCAATTAGGTTCCAAAAAGTGCTAGGGTGAGTCTCTAGATGGACTGTTGGTTTTCCACTTGGTTGGTCCTCTGCAGTGTGTGCAGGCTGACTTGCAATTCCAGCGCTAACAAGAGGGACAGAGTTTTCCAGGGAGAAATAGGGAGAGAGTCTTCAGCTTCTCAGAATACCCTGCTGCATCTCAGGCATGTCCAGGAGCCTTACAGGCTGGGATTTAAATAAAACCGGTAATTTTAAAACAGAAAATACAGGGGAGAGGTAGGTAAGAGGCACCAACCAAACATTTCTCCATTGCACAGCATAAACACCGTTCTGTTGTGACGTTATTTGCAGAGACGTGTAGGCTGGGGATTGAAATAGGATTGTGTACAAAGTCGAAGCATCACACCGTATTTCAAGCTGCTACAACAAATTAACTATTTAATTAACACTTTGCTAATGTTGTGCATACACTTGTTGCCTCCCAGCATGAAAATAAAACAAATAATTGCAATAAGCTTTCTGCCCAATAGAAGTTACTGTAATAGAATGAGAAACTTTGTCCTGCACTTCGAGTAAACGGAAGCAATGGGAAGCTGTCAGAAGGAGGACAGTGTTGCATATTAGATACGGGGGGTGGGGGGAAATTAAATTGAGAGGGCTCTGTGTCCATCGCCTACAGCTCAGTATGCAGTTCAAGCTGATGGAGTGCCATTTCTCTCTGGTAACATAGCAACTGGACCACACCTCCTGCTATAAGATGCTAAAGAGCCCTTTGAGCACTATCTGGTGTACTGCAAGGGAACTGCACCATTTTTAATTACCACAGCATTGCCAGCTGATACTCCCCCTGCCCCCCCCCCCCCCCCCCCCCCCGAATAGCAAGGAAATTCTTCATTCTCTGTCAAGTAATCCTGTTTTTTCATTCACTGTTTGTTGTAGTAATCCTATTTATATTGCAGAAGAGGACTATGTTAATTTTAAATTAATACCAGAATTGTATCTATCGGTGCATTTTATTTTGTTTCGAAGTAAGTTTTTGATTAAAAATAAGCATTCTTGTCCACCTGATGCTCGTCTCATTTAGCACTCCTGTGTGGTGGTATTATGTTAACATTTTGGAAGAATACTCAAGGATTTGAGCATGTTTTTCTTCTCGCTTAGACTTTGCAAATGACTGAAAAGCTTTCCCCACTCCTAACCTCTCTTCTGTTGTGCAACAAAAGAGCTTTCCTTTAAGCATCTTGGTTTCCAAGCACAAGAAATCGTCTCTGGGCATTACTGAACGTTTGACTTAAGGTGTGATGAATCCTCTTATGCCAAGTTGAATTTTTTGATGTATACTGTAGATTAATGTTTAACTTAGCTAAAACAAGTGTGGAACCAGTATTGTTCAGAGTTTCTCTTTTCAGACTGTTTTGTTCGGCTCTTGGGTTTTGTACCAAAAAAAAAAAAAAAAAAAAGCTAAGCCTGCATTGGATGTCACAGCCTGACTGTTTTGTCAAGGCTGTTTCCTTTGCTGCCTGTCTTAGGAAGATGATTGTTGCATTGTAACAGTGCAAAAACTTTATTCTGGCTTCGTGACCTGCATGAGGGAAAGCCTTTTAAACTATCTGAAAACTTACTTATTGACTTATTTTAACATATTGGTTTCTTACTGTAGCGACTTAACAGTTGTTGTCATTGCACTTTGGTATCAGCTTGGGGAGGGGGCGTGTTTTGGTGATGTATGGCAAAACAGCCACTGTAAAATAACGCTATTGGTGTTGCTGTACTTCAGGGTACCCTTTTTGTCTGAGCATTTAAAAAACAAATCCTAGCGTAGGTCAGAAAGCTTGTGGTGGCAGCTTGTGACTTGAGTGCATCAAAACCAATAGCCTACCTAAAACAATATAAGACTGTACTTGGAGCTGTGCATATATAGTAAATCTGTGACAATATTGTGAAAACTACATGAAAATGCAAATATACCATTTTGTTAACTTGATAATGCTTATGCATCCCCTCCCCATTCTGTCTTTATAGGTCTACGAGGGCTAATCAATCTTGGGAACACATGTTTTATGAACTGTATTGTCCAGGCACTTACCCACACTCCACTGCTGCGAGATTTCTTCCTCTCCGACAGGCACAAATGTGAAATGCAAAGCCCCAGCTCTTGTCTGGTCTGTGAAATGTCTACGCTTTTTCAGGAGGTGAGTGCTGTTTGCAGCAGTAGCATCGCCTTTCCACAGATGCTGGCTGGTTCTTAGCCCAAACAGGGTTGTGTTCTATTTGCAAATATAAAGGGAATGTAAATTATGTTTCCCCTCAAGGTGTGGCAAAACAGAGCAATAAAGGTTGACTGAGACCTTACTGTCAAAAATACCCAATTACTGAAAAAGAAGCTATTGACCTTTTAATTCCTATTCTTAAGTCGCTCTTGTTTAGGCAAAGCTGGTATTGGAAATAATTACAGTGCTGCCTGCTCTTCTGAGACTGATCTGCGAGTCTATAGTCTTTAAAGCTGAATGTGTGCTTTAATTAAAGGTGCAAGTTGTAGCTGGAAAATATGTCACAGGCTCTTTGGGTGATAATGGGTATGAGACTAAAGCAGTAGTATATAGCATTGTGGTTTAAGGCGCTGGATTATGTAGGTCTGTATAAATATTTTAAAGATCTTGATGCAGTGTTTTCTAACAGGGAGAAACATCTTTGCTATCAACTCTTACGTGAAACCCGTTAATGGCCAGGAGGGTGTAGAAAAGTGAATGTGTTGGTACAGTTTGTACCTTCTGTTATTGAGCAACTCTTCTTTCCCATTCTGGATCAGGTGTCTGGCTTTGCAGTGTGCCTTTCTCTGTAGGTCTAGCCTGTGCTGCAGGAGACAGGCACAGGCTTTTCCTTAATAAATAGTCAAAGAGCTTTATTAACTGCCTTAGTTCTGTATCAGTAATGTAAGGACTGTGGCTAGACTCGGGCTTCTAGTTTTAAGCTGAGTCTTTAAAAACAAACAAATCCAGTTCTGTGCGTTTCCCTCAGTGGTGGATCTGCTTTATTGGTAAGTAAAAAAACAAACCAACACCCCCCCCCCCCCTCCAACAACTGGAAAAAAACCCAGGAGAAAAAAAAAAAAAGGCAAGCTATAGTGCATGCTGTCACAGAGCGTTTAAGGTATTTAAGATAGCTGGAGATGTTTGTATGTAGAGCATGTCTTTTGTGTGTATGCTGTCAGGGAAGTTTGTTCAAACTGAGAAAGCCTGAAAATAGCTTTATCTTGTGATTTTCAATTTGATTTTACTTCTGTGCCTTTTTTACCAGAGGTGATTCTTTTTGCTCATTGCAGGTGAGTTAAGCATATACGGAAGGTAAAGTCCCCCTCAGGCATTCCAGGACAAAGTTGTTTTCTGCTTATATTTGGCACTCATTAATTTGCTACCTTTCATGCTGCTTATCAGTCGTTAGTTGTATGTTATACTTCCTATTTTTTGATTTATTTTTCAGTTATCCCTGAGTCTGTCAGGAAAGGAGGTAAAAACAAAAGACAAGCATACCAATAGGTGGAAGCTGGAGGTTTATTGAAACCAGGCATGCAGCTAAACGGGGAAAAACCACTCTGCTTAGATAAAAAAGTTCAGTCATGGTATAGAAATATACAATTTCTGTATGCTGTTAATATAGAAACCTATTTACTTTTTTTTTTAAAAGGTACTATTTTAATCTTGATATCCTCTCATCAAATTGTGGTATAAAGTCTCATTTCAGTGAATATCACCGCATTCTGTTTATGCACATGCATTTTTTTTAAAATCCCTTGGGAAAGGGGAAATGAGTGTTATGTTACAGATTGAGGGGCTGGAGGAAAGATGAAGACTGTCTGGGTAATGATTTTTATTTCCATTTTTGCATGTGGAGCCCTGTTGATGGCCTAGGATGCCTTTTGCTAGACTATGTACAAGCACGTAGCAAAGAATAAGCTGTTACCCAAAACAGGGCTTAAATGCAGCATTTGCATTACGGTTGTAACAAAATTTAATTTCACACACAACTTTGGGAATCTCAGCCTTCATTTTCCCCAGTGAAAACTCACGCCTACGCTTGCATTAGTTCTAATAATTAACGTTCTGTGACACGGGGATATGTGAATGAGGGAAGAGCCATATCTGTGACACCAGACTGTGAAGATAGCAGTGCAGGGGTCTCTGTCCTTATTTCACATTGAAATACTGCAGCTGTGTGCTGTGGGAGGACAGCAAAAAGTGACTCAACCACCTTGAAGTAAAACTAGAGCTTAGCCCTCCGCAAGCCAAGCTGTAGTGTCTGTAACCAGCTCGGTCTATTTTAACTTGCAAGCAGTAAATACCATGTTATGTTTATAGCTCTGTCAGCACTCGTTGTAAAATTCTGTTTCCCAGTGAGTTTTAATTTCTCTGCAGTCAGAATTAAAACCAAAATGTTGCATTTTTGGAGCAGACTGGTTATAGTTTCATGTCCCCGCTATATGCAGTGATTATGATGAAGATCCTGTGCTGTCTTTGCAGAGATGTGCTCTGAGCGAAGGAAGGCTAACCAGTGGAGATGTCAGTGCTCTGGTTAAGAATTCCTTTGTAATTGAATTACTGTGGAAACTTTGGTTCAGGTTCTGTCTTGTTTTTAGGTAGCTTTCCCACCGGGATTAACTGATGTAGTTATCCCAAGGCATTTCACCCAGTGACAAACGATCAGGGCAAGGGTTAACTTCATCTCCGCTCCACCCCTCTTTTCTGAAGGTGTGATCTTAGGCAGATGGAATGCCAGGGGATCTGGTGAATGCATGCCAGTAAGAACTCTCCAGGAGCAAGAGACATTGTTTGGAATGTTAAATAAAACTTCCTATACTTAAATAGGAAAGTTTTTGCTATTTGTCTTGTTCCTTCTTTTGTTTAAGATCTTTTAGTTACATAGTTTGTGTGATTTTTCTGTGAAAATAGGAAGCTACAAAGTTCTTCCACCTTGAAGTAGGTTGCTGGTGGCTAATGAGTATCGGATGGTTCTCAGAATCGAGGGTTTTTTTCCCTGGTAGCTTTTCCTGCAAATATGCCAAGCATTGACCTCTGTTTGTTTTAAAAATATTTGACTGCATCAATTAACATTCTCATTTGTGCTACTTGAAACCTATTTCTCAATAGAATCATGACATGAATTACACTGCATAAGAAAAGGAATGGAAAGGATTTGGGAATAACAGATAGTGGTGAAACTGGATGGAGGGAAGATAGAGCACACATAATCCATTCATTGAGCCTTTTGGCAGAAAGGGTTTGTGCACTACTTTTTACCTACTGGCGTTTGTGTTTTAGTTTTGCTTCACCAATGAAAATTAATTTCGGGATGGTCCACACCCTAAGGTTTATCTAAATCCTTTACAGAATGGCCATTCGGGATGGTAGGATTAACAGATCTGTATCTCTGTGTACTCTGGAATAGTGAGAATACCTGGGAATATAGCAGAATGCAGCATATCTACCAGAGATGTAAAGAACAAAGCCTTCTTTATTCCCATCATTACTCATCCTCATGAGCCTATCAAAGTGCACAGCACAACTACGTGGAGAGGTGAGAAGTGAGGACAAAAAGGAAAAAGAACGAGATGATTTATGGCTTTGATGTCTTAAGATGGTACGCTGTTGAAATGGCTTGTGTATAAAATAAGTTACAGCAAAGGTAGAAGGGAGAAAAAGTAGTTACGGCTTTTTACAGAGGCAGAGGCTTTGCGTTTTGTCAAGGGAAGTGCAGGGTTTTTGCTGACCTAGTAAAATCTTTTCTCTGAGATAAGTATAGAACGCACAGGGCGTGTGCGAGCAGAATGGTTTTTCTGACTCCTTGAACCATTGCTCTTTGGGAAACCTGCAGCCAGGTGTGTGTTTATTCTGAAAGGCACGCATCTTAGCCACTCCATTTATCCATTGTAAATTTTCAGAACACTGAAAGTCTTAATTAAGAACCAGTTTCCAAGAGGAGGTTTTAGCTTCTCAAATTGTACAGGATTTATGCCTATAAATTCTTGATTACAAAGCTCAGAGACTGTTCAGTTGATACATATATAGGATAGATCAAATGTATCTGTTTGGTCATGTAATTAGGAAACTTCTGTGCATGAGTTTTTGGCAAAAGGAGAAAGAACAGATGTGTGTGGTGGTGGATTTTTTGTTTTGTTTTATTTTTTTAAACCTGACTGGTATCTGTATATTGTTGGTAACAGTCATGCAAAATACAAAGCTTAGAGTCCTCTAAATCAGAGAACAAGTGTTTTAAGTCCAAAAAAAGAAAATACTGTTACTTGGGTTGTGTGTAAGAATGGAGGCTTTGAATCCTGGCTTGGTGGTTTGGGTTTTTTTTCTTCTTTTTATTCTGGAACAGCGATCAAACAGTGTATTACCAAGCATTTTCAAATTGCTCGAACTAGTTCTCTTTGATATAAACAACTGATACTGCTGAATTGAAAACAAATTTAAAGAAAAATTGTTTTAAATTATATTGGTAAGAACTGTGCTATTGAAGCCTTTTAAAGGTAACATGTAAATACATCGTTATTTATATTTGCGCACTTTAATGAGAAGGTTTGTGTCCGAGTGATTGAGCAAGACTTTACATGGACTTTTTTTTCCTTCCTGTGGTTGGAACAGCTCCAGTAGGCTGCTCTTCCCAGCAACAAGGAAACGAGAGATGGGGTGGAAGTTTTATACATTCTAGTTAAAATATTGCCTTTGAATGTGCTTAGATCCTTTTGTTTCATTTTTATTAGAACAGTGAAGCTTCCCCCCACCCCCACATGTATTCAACAGCATTCTTACTAGGTGTGTTTCTAGTTTCCGTGTGCTAATGGCTAATAATTTGATAAAGCTTCTTGTTAGATTCTTCTAATACTAACGAAGCACTAGAGAATGTAAAATCTGCTGGCAGGTCTAGTGTCTGCAATGGAGTAATTATGGAGAGTGCTGTTGGTTAAAATGACCGGAGAGCTCTGGGACTAATTGTAAGGAGTGACAGAACAGAGAAGTTTTATTGCTGCAGTTCCCTGAATTATGTTGAGCAGCAGCTGCGTCAGCAGATTTCAATTACCATACTACTGCTCCAGTCCCTTGGTGTCATTCTTGCTGGCATCGGAGTTAACTATTGATTTTTTTATTATTATTATTTATTTATAGAAACATTTTGTGTTATTTGGCTGCAGAGGTGTATCTTCCTGTTTGGAAAAAACAGAGCTTGCAATAAAGAAATTTATTTGCCAGGAAATAATACTAAAGCCATTTAGAAAACCCTACATATATGAGGACTAGATGAGACGATTGTACTGCCTTTTCCTTATGTGTCCCTGAAAATACAGTGTGTTTTATCTGGGTAGGTTTGTAGCCCCGATGCCTGTACTTGCACTGGTATAAAATGCTCAGAGACTGGGCAGGGAGAGGCTTAGGGCTGGGGAAGGAAGCCTCGCTTTTCCAATGAGAGTGATAAATTATTTACTGCTGGGGTTTTAATTCTTATTTTTGTTCTGTGTCTTTCCTGCTTACTGTCTTCTGTTTGGGAAAATAAAATTTTGCCATATGAACACACAATATGAAATTGCGGTGTTGCAGGCACACTTTACTGGTAAATACCTTTTCCAAAGGTTAGGTAGGGAAGGCAGGATGACTTGAAAATTTTCCCTTCTTAAAAATGTTAAATACAACCTGAAGGCTGAGGGAATAAACTCTTTTGGGATCTCTGCTTTGCTTTTGGAGCTGGTATCACAGTGCAGGGGCCCTTGAGCAGGTAGAGAGGTCAGCCTGCTTGGGAAGGGACTCAGCTTTAGGATCTGACCCTGGATGCTGGAATCGGCAGCAGCAGCAGTGGGAACCCAGGAAGATGAAAGTACAAGAGCTGTAGCAGCAGCACCTGGATAGAAATGGAGAGAGTGAAGGAACGAGCTGCACCTTAACCTGGGAAAACACAGACCCTTAGTATAGGGTTTTTTGGGAGGATGGGGTTGTTTGTTTTTTTTAAAGTGGGACCTGGCTGGTTTATATTTATTAAAAAAAAAAAAAAAAAAAAGAAGAGCATGGATTTCTCTAGGCACTTCTGTCCTCTTCTGTGTGGATTTACCTCCCCAGCTGTGTGTCACTGCTCAGCAGCGGTGTTTCACATCATGGTTTTGCTGACTGAATAATTTGTCTGTGCGCTCTCTGATACGCTTCTGGCAAAATCACCTGGGGGGGGCAATTGCAGTCGCTCCTGTAGCCAGCTCATCAGATTTTGACTGAAGCAGATTAAGAAGCAGTTGCAGGAGCTGGTCCAGGACCAGATCTCTGGGCAGCGACACCCTGCAGGAGCACTGATGGGCAGCTGGCATTGGGGATAGGCGGATGGAGTGGTACCTTCAGTTCTGCAAACAGCTGTGCTGGATAAAGTTGTTTCTAAAGCCTTGTGCTGTAATAGCTATACTGTGTAAGGCCGATACTGGCATGAGGCTGCTATCCTGCTTGTAAATTTTTCCTTAAGGTGTAGGAGTGCGTGCAGCCGTTGGATGCGGCGCGTTACCGTGGCTTGGCTCAGTGGCTGGCCAACAGCTGGCCTCTAGTATTCTCATCTTCAGACTTTGTCCTGGTTTTGGGGGGCGTATAATTTGTGAACAATTATGAAAAATTGCTGATCTCTTGCAAATGTAGGATTCTTCCCTACTTCCCCCCACCCCTGGCTATTTCAATAAAACCCAGTGGTATCAGCAAGGCATTTTTGAGTGTTGTTTGTGTCCACCTTCCTCAGCCTCCTTCCCCTGCCTTTCTTTGGCTAATCCATCACAAAATGATGGAATTTCAAGGGAGAAAACTGAGGTGCTCAGTTCTGAGACCACTTCTTCAGTAGCCTGTGATAAAATTATGTCTCTGTGTTTTATTATTAGGCCATCAGAATTAAATGGTTTTAATTTATTTGACTAATTGCACTCATTTAAGTTTTTAATAATTAAATGCGCTGAGGCTGTGTAACTTGTTAACAGTCATGTCCTTCTCTTTGCTTTGAGCAGTTTTACTCTGGGCACCGATCTCCTCACATTCCATATAGGTTATTGCACCTGGTATGGACTCATGCACGGCATTTAGCAGGGTACGAGCAACAAGATGCACACGAGTTCCTCATTGCTGCATTAGATGTGCTACACAGACACTGCAAAGGTAAGGCTTGTACCGAGTCTTCAGCCAACAAGGAATATTGGATCAAAAGGAGGTAGAACAATCCCTGTAGTGTCTTTCAATAAACAGTCTTAGCAAATTCCTTTTAAAATGTTTGGTAGACTTAAAGGAAAAGATTTATAAATAAATAAACAATTCCAACTGTCAAAAATTACCTGGAGTTAGAAGCAGACAAGCCTGTACCTTGGTTTGAATCACCTTCTTCTTGTATTGGTTATGAGTCACTGTCTTTTCTTTTAAATTGCTGTTTTAATTCTATTTATACTTGAGGTAGTTAGAACTCTTACTCAGTGTGTCATGGGACCAATGAATATAACATAGGGGAGGCTATGGCTGTTCTAAAATATTATCCTACTGTATTTATGATGCCAAATTACTTACAGAAATGTGAATAAAAAAATTAGTATTTGTTTTTGGTATCTTGTTTTGTTAATCTCTCTATAAAAATACATAATTGTACAATACAGTAAAAATATTCAGTGGCATGTGCTTAGAGATGAAGTGTCTTAAGTCTTGAACTGATTTGGTGGTAATATATGAAATTATGTATTTCACGTTAGTTAGCTGAACAAAATTTGAACTGAAAATTTCCCAATCTGCCAACATTTGACCTAGCTTGATTCACTTACTTAAGCACAGAAATTTTTATTATTCTTGTAAGGGAAAAACAGTAGGGTTAATAGCAAAACAAACAAACAAAAATCCTTAGTGACTGAAAATAAGCTTTAAAGCACTGAACTTTCCTCTGTTGCTCTTAGAAGCAGCACTTAGAGGTTGGTGTTTTGGCTTATTAGAGGGCTATCAAAGGGAAAGCTGCTACTGCTTCTTTGAAACATTTCGAAGTCTTGCTTTTATCTTTGAGATAGTCTTACATGGCAGCAGATGGGCTTGTTCAGATTCATCATAGGTGTCCTCCAAAAGAGTCTTCTCCAAAAAGAGTACTTCTAAGGACAGGAGTACATAGAACTTCTTCTGTAATTATTAGTATCTGTCATTTGACAATCACCAACTGAAATTCAGTAAGCCTAATTAAACTAGTGTTGAAGTACTGTAAGGAACAGCTGACCCAAATACTGACTTCTCACCTAACACCAAATACAGTCAGCTGCAAACAGAAATACTTCTCGGTTCTGTTAAAGTTTCTGGCCATTGATCCAACAAATCTGGAAGCTTTTTTGTCATCTTTGATATAAAATGATGTTTGTAATTCTTATATATTTCCTGATTAGTTTATGAAGTAGTAGTGTTCTCAGAATTGTAAAGGAAAAACTTGAAACAATAAAGGTCCCTGTGCTCTTTCCGAACTGATAAAGGATCTGAAAAGACATTTTTAAAGTGTGATTTGGCGTTAAATGAAGAATCTATCTGATGTATCTCCTGAAATTACCAGCACAATCAAGCTTTCTCAGCAGTTTCTTTACTTTTGGTTCTGTTTGGCCTCTCCATCCCGAATGAAAATGAAACTGTGATCTGTCCTAAAACTGAAAAAATGGTATGTCGGACATTCTTTGTTGGAAAGAGTGTATGCATGCGGATGTATTCTTTTACTACTTCTTGGATGTCACAAATGTGTTAAAAACACTTGACTTCTGAATTGTTACTGAGTTTCATAGGGGTTTTAGCCAGCTTGAATTGCATTAGGGAGTTTTGCACCTTTTAACACTGAGTTTTTTTGGATTGTGGGAAAGGTACCATTTGCATTCAGTACAAGGACTGAAATTCAGTTATTTGATGGATATCCTGAAGTTAGAGCCTACTTGCATGGGCGTAACTAAACTGTTAGTGCTGCTAGTGGGAGGGCATTAGCACTAGATCCTTGACATCTGTGTACCCAGGTTCTTAAATTTCTGTTTCTGAAGAAATTGAAAGACTTTTATTTAACGATGGTAAATAATCTATACCACATCAAGGTAGTTTAAAAGAAGTGGTTGAGCAGTTGTGTGGGAAACAAACAAGTTAATCTAAACCAGAATTTCAAGTATGGTCATGATAAACCACTTCTGGAATGAACTAGTTTGCTATGTAATGAGAACATTTTCCCACTTGTATATGCACACAGGCACACACACAAATGTGAAGTATACATATGTAAAAATATTATTACTAATAGTGAGAATTAAGTCCTAAAGCTACAATAAATAATGACTCCCCTGCCAATACTAAATAATTTACCGAATCAAAAAAACTTTTAAAGTTTCCAGTCAGTATTAATCAAGTTCTAAGATTAACACATAGTGAAGTAAAATAAAGTCATGGGGAAAATTTTGTCCCAAAGCCCCAGCTTTTGGACATTACTTGTGATCACAAAGGCTTCAGACACAAAAGTAAATCAAAGTGTTCCTCATGCTAAGAACTGTATAAATATCCAGTGATACTTGTTTGGCTGACGTTGATCACTTACTCCTTTTCCATTCCATTTATTCAACTTCTTAAGAGGTGTCCTAATGCAAGTCAGAGAGAGCTGTGAATGCTTGTTGTTGATGTCTGCCACTGTGTAAATTAGGAAAAATACATGATTTTGATGTGCATTTAAAGATAAGTTTTATAAAACTGCATCCTACGAAGTATAAAATTAACTGCTCTGAGATGATGATATAGGCTGGCTGGCACAGGTAGTTGTTCATTTTGGTTGGTTTGGTGGGGTTTTTTAATGCTGGTTGAATATATACTTCATTTTAGGCAACTGTAAGGTTTTGGAAGCCCAGGATCCCTGTGTGACCACCCACGTAAATCCCGTCTTGGGGGTGATGGCTCTCCTTGTGTTGGCAGTGTTGTGCTGCGCTGTAGCATCTGTGCAGGGCATGTTCTGAACACTTACCAGGGCTCCTCTGTGCTCTGGAGGAATACAAAATGTTTCTGAATAAAAGGGATCAGGTCTTGTCATGCCTGTGCATCACTGGTTTCCATTCCAACAGCTGGAGAAAGATGGTCTAACTGGAAAGTAGTATTCCAGTGGAGGAAAAAAAAAAAAGCTATTCATTACTCCTCTTTCTCTACCGGTCACCCAAAGTGTGCACAAGGTCTCTCCTTAGATGCATACTCCAACTGGAAAAGCGAGAGCTTTCTTGAATCTGAATTTTTTCCAACGTTGCTGCTATAAATGACACTTGAAGTTGTACCTGCATTTTGTGCTGTTCCACTCTCTGTTGCTGGTATGGCAACGCTCAGGAGTTCTGCAATGTCATCCTACGTTGGTATTTGTGGTCCTTCTCACCACAAAAGCTTCCAAATGAGATTCAGAACTTACTCTACGTTGGATAGTAGCTTCTTTATGAGAGTAACACTGTAAGCAGCCTTGCTGTGCAGGTAGTGGCCACCTTTGTACCAAAGTCTGACCACTTCACCTGGACTTTGGCATGTATTGCCTTTGATCTTCAAAATGCACAACAACTTTGATTTTCAGTCTCTCGACTATGTTTGGTTTATAGAAGATGCTGAAAATGAGCAGACATTGATCTGTTGCTTCTTGCATGTTTTCTTAGACTCTCTGTGGAGAACAAGTGCCAAGTATACTCCACTCTGCATGTGGGATCCTTCAGGAGTTGCAGGGCCCTTCATTTGTTAGAGGAATGTAAATAATGGGTATTTCTGCTCAGTCTGTAAAGCATTGGGTCAGCTTTTAGTCGACATGTCGGATACATCTTAATTATCAGTGCTCTGGAAGAAACTCCGGGTTCTAATTCTGCAAACTGCACTGACAGTCAGGTTCCAATTGTCTGAACACTTTGTAGTTTACTAACTTCGTCTCCGACACATTCAAACGTGGAGAAACTTAAACCAGAATTGTTGTTTTCTTGTATGGACCAAGACCGCAGTTCCAAAGTTAGTGTTCAAACCAGGGAAATCACTGGCCATGGGGGGTGTGTGTTATTTATTGCAATAGCAACAACTGTCAGGCAACAGAGTGTGGCAGAGATGGGTGTTTGTACACAAAGGTTCAAAAAAACAAGATAAAAAAAAATTTAAGTAATCCTGTATTTTTATCACAAACTTTATTCAGCCAATGTTACTCTGTTGTCTATCAAAAAAACCAGTAGTACTTTAAAGCTGATTATTCCTCATTTATCTGGTTTTCGTGAAGCACTTTGTGTTCATCTTTAAGGAGGACTGCTGCAAAGCAAACGTGAAGCCTGGTGCTAGGTATCGTGACAGAGAAAGAATGCCGTGCTGAGATTTGGGAGTAAAACACTACCCCGCTCTATGAATTCTGCATGATGTTCTTAGGAACCGTTAAAGCATATGCTTGTGAAACATGTCATCTGCTATGATCCTAAATAAAAAAATTTATGTGTACGCTACTCTGCCATAAAGAATAATAAGCCACATGCTCAGGACACTGGGGGCCACAGTAGAGCAGAAAAGTTAACATTAATGTCTTGTTTTGATAAATGCCCTTTTAAAAATCTGGCATTTTTAAAATTTGTTTTTTCTAATTTAAAATACACAATGGAAGGCAAAACTTACTTATATTTATTTCAAAACCAAAAGCAATGTTAAAAATTAATCTATAGCTGTTCTTACAGTTGCTATGTATGATTTACCTTTAGTAGTATATTAAATGCCTATATATTTGAACAAAAGTTCTAATAAGCTTAGTTATTGCACAGGCACAGTAGTAACTTCTGGGTTTTTTAAAAGAAGAGTTGCATTTAATTTGAATCCAAACTTCTAAACTCAATTTTCTGCCATTCTCGTAATTACAGTGGTGTATACATTGATGTATTTCAGGTTTGGGTTTAGTCTTGTGCTGTCCAATGTCTTACAAAGAAGCTGCTGATCTTCCTAGTAGGAATTATGACCAGCTTTATAAACAAAAAATGTATGAAACTAAAACCTACTTTGTAAGACAGAAATGTTGAAGGGAACCTTAACTTGAGTACAACAATCTAGCAGCTTCTAGTTCTCAGCTGCATAATATACCTCCTCTCAGCATCTGTTACATATTGACAAGTGTGAGTAGGTGGTAATCTTTTTTTTCTTTCTTTTTCTTTTTTTTTTTTTTCCTCCTCTCCAACCAAATGTCATGGGAAATAATGTTGAGTGGGTAATGGCCTTCTGTTTTTGCTGGAAACAAGCTTGCAGGATATTCTTTTGAGACCCTCTCATCACTGATCCTAATTGACTTGTATAATTGAAAAGGGAGTATTGGTTCTCTCCTGCCGGCAGAAATGGCTGCCTGTTAAAGGTGTCCAGCAGGGATGGTACCCGTGGTCCATGGAAAACCTCTAGATGCTGTTTCTTTGCTTCTGCCCCCTCGAAACAAAACAGAGGGAGATAATGTTTCAAATGGTGAGATTACAGGGATGTGGCAGTTGCATGTTGCTTCTTGAAAAGCGAGAGTTTTTAAAAAAGATAAAAAACATTAAATTCTTCTTTGAAAATCTGCACATAGTCTTTAGAGCTTATAAGTGATCTTTCTCTAAAGGTGAAGAATGTCTTGTACCATCTCCATACTGTATGCTCCATTCATTAGCTTAGCATAATCGAGACCTTAGCATAATCAAGACCTTATAATAAATTCAGCAAGATTTAGCTGAAATTCCCGTCAAGGAATGCCTGAGACTGGGTCTGATAACCCCCAACTTGAACCTCACACATTTGAAATCTAATTTTAGAGTATTTTGTTCAAGAGCCATTTTAAGGAACCAAGATGCTTTTCTTGACAATTCAAACAAAAGTTTCTGAAGAGGCAGCTGAGTGAGAGCTTTTCAGCAGCATTTAGGATCTAATTAACTGAAGTGGCCCATTGCAGCTTAGTGTAGGTGTCGCCTCTGTGTGCTTTTCCAGTGTCAGGTGGAACCTTTGTCAGTTTATATAATATTTTTCAACAAACTTCTAAAGCTTCATTGGAAAAAAAATACAATTATTCCTTCCTGCTGCAAGAAGACTCTAGGTAGAGCACCTTAGACACAAGAAAAGTTGCAGGTTTTTGCTCTGTGCTTTTAGTTTCTTCAGGTGTGTTGTGTTGTGTTTTTTTTTTAATCTGCTTGACCAGAAATAAATTGGTTTTGAAGAATAGCTGGGATTTGAGGAGTCAACATCTTAGTAGTCCAGTTTCAGAAATTAAATACTTCCTAGGAAGTTACAGATGCTAGGAAACCTGGCAAAACTTAACTCTGCCCTAGCCCCATTTCTGCTGTAGGAGATTGGAAGGTATCTTAACAGGGACTTTATAAAATAATGAGCTGGTGCTGTGAAGTTGTTTGTGTGTGCATCTCTGTACAAAGGAAAACCAATTGCATCTGTCCTACCCAAGGAAAATAAGCAGAAAAGTCTTGGAAATCAAAGAAAAAGCGTGTCACTCCTAGTTCACCTACGAGGAATGGAAGGAGTAGGCTTCAAAGGCAAGAACTGTGCCAAGGAATTTTTGGTTATTTAATGCTCTGGTTAGTCTAAGAAAGCTGAATTGGCCTAATCTTAGCACTCAATAAAAATTAATTGCTGTGCTCCTGAGACCTGCAGTGACAGTTTATAATCCCTAAAAGGTGGGAATGTGTTCATTGTCTCACTTGGGAATTGAGAGGATTGCCGTGTCTCTGAAGAAGCTGGAGGAAGACACCGCGCTTCCCGCTTCAGATAAGGACATCTCTTATTTTCTCACTGGTGCAAACAGAAAGTACACCCATTTATGTTGGAAGGACAGCAGGCTGGAGATTAATGGGTCTGCACAAACCTCCTGCCCTCACTGTACTCTCAGAAGTTGCCTGGGATAGAATTAAAAAAGTTGCATTTGTTGACGTTTCTCCTTTGTTGATGTGGGAAAATAATGTGCTATTGAATACTCTGCCGAAGCAGAACCCGGTGCTTCTGTGGTAAAGGGCTGGCGGTTTGTTTAGATACAAATGTTGCATGGTGCTAAGTGAAGTTGAAATACTCATTTTTATGAACCACGTTGGCAACTCCTTCCTCTTAGGAACTGATACCAGATAGCACAAAGCGAACCTCTGTAAAGGGAGGTAGGGGTTTGGCTAACTGCTTAAAGCTTCACCTCTACAGGAGTTAACTGCCTCTAGTCACCCTCTGATTATGTTTTATATTTTTCTAGAAGTTCTCTTCTTGTGTCCTTGGGTCTTCTTCAATGCATAACATTTTCAGGGTTCTATATTGTCTATGTGAACTTGCAGTGTGTTTATAAGTTTGTGTTACAAAGAGTTACTGGAGACACAGTCCGAGAGAAACCGCTGTGACCTCAGAGGATTTTTGACTTCTGAGTCTGTGTTTGCATCCCTCCAGGTGATGATAATGGGAAGAAGGCCAACAACCCCAACCACTGTAACTGCATCATAGACCAAATCTTCACAGGCGGACTGCAGTCTGATGTTACCTGTCAAGTCTGCCAGTAAGTTTTTTCTGGTTCTGAACTCTGATTTGTTATCTGCACACCCTCCAGTGCAACGATGTGCTGAATCTTTTCTTTCTTGAATACCAATAAAATACCAGCAAAATTCCAGTGAGACAAGAACTGTTGAAATAACAGTATCAGCTAAATGCAATCCGTAGCCAGTGAACTATCATATATTAAGACATACCAAAAAAGCTACCTGGAAAGTACTACAGGCTTAGGGACATAAAGGTTTTACTGGTCTGTGAAAAGTTGTTCTTCCCCAGGTTCACGGGGAAAAGACTTCCAAGATCCCTTTGGGTATGAAAGTATGTAGTTGCCACTACAGTTGAAGAAAATTCTGATACGCAACCATATTTTCCCACAGTTAGGAGCCTCACATACCACCAGGAGAGGCTTCAGAGCGCCTGATATCTAATGTAATTTCGGGTACCAGCAAATGAATGTTTTACAAGAGCAAGGAAAAATGCATTCGTTCTTCTACTCTGTGTACTGGAGCAAGTTGACTTCTCTTTCAAGATGTTTGGTGTTGCCATAGTGCTGAAGTCAGGGTTCTTGTTTTTTGTTCCATCATGCATTCTTCATAATTACGCACGCTGTCCTGCAGATGGACTGTTGTGCTGTGCTTGTTTGAATCTGCTTTTATTCTCAGCTTCCTGGAGAGATTTGCGGGAGATTTACTGTAAGGAAAACATATGAAACTTTGTTCTTTGCCTGGTAGAGCCAGGCCTTACATGATATAATGAAAAGCTTGATATGTTATGACACAATATTAGCATTGATGAAACTTCAACAAAAGGAGTTTTCTTTTGAAAATTGACAACTTTTGCATAAAGGAAGCTGGAAAAAAGGCAGAACGTTGTAGGCTTAATGAGCTTGCAGAGTGAAAGACACTAGTTGTAGAGGAAGAGAGAACTCAAAAAAATCAGCATAATGAGTACAAACAGAGAATGCTTCCAAATTAGGACCTTAGACCCCGAAGTTCTGGAGTTCTCTTAAAAATGTAAATGTTGGAAGGAAAGATTTGAGTCAATACAAGTTAAAATTTTTAGTTGCGTTTTCCGTAGTCTAGCTGTTGGCTTGTCTTCAGCTGTCTTGTAGAGAAATCTGATCAGCAACATACGCTGCTTCTTGATGCAATTATTCTTTGGCTTCTCAAATTCCAAATGCCGTAGGAGATGCTAATATGAACTGCAAAGCTTCATTCAGTGCACTACTGTATAGCAAAAGTATCTGGCACTCTACTGAAGTAGCCATAAGCACCATCTTCCCTGTCTTGACCAGCGAGCCATGCTTCTAAACTAGTTGGATTGCATGTAGCTATCATAGGCGTTATGTACTGGTTTGTACTGGTCAGTAGTCCAACCAGTACCTCTATCTCTTGAGTAACCCTGCTTGTTCAGTGAACAAACTCCAGTGAGTGGGAGAACATACTAAATGCATATATTTTGCATTAAGTACATCACATATGTTTCCTAAAACACATGGCTTTTAAATATTCCGAAAGAGTCAGTTTTGGGAGAGCCCTCTGGAGCAACTGTATTTTCTATCGTCTTTGAGTGCCCTCTAGGGGTGATGTAGATCCCATGGTTCTTCAAAGTGTCTGGTGTGCACCCTAAAGGGAGAGAGACTGTTAATTTTACTTCCTTTAAACATGTATTAAACTCTTTTTCTTTTTCGTAGTGGCGTTTCCACAACGATAGACCCGTTTTGGGACATCAGTTTGGATTTGCCAGGTTCTTCCACCCCGTTCTGGCCACTGAGTCCGGGGAGTGATGGCAGTGTCGTAAATGGGGAAAGCCATGTATCAGGCACCACCACTCTCACAGACTGCTTGCGAAGGTATGAAATGAGACAAATACAATTTTGGTGGGTTAAAAAGATTTTGGCTTCGTTCTGTTCTCCAGGTGACACTGAACAGTGGGAGTAAGTGATGCTTTGTCATGGCATGATCCCGAAACAGCATTTTTATACTTTTTTTTTTGCGTAAGAGAAAGTGAGAAGGCAAAGAAGGCTCAGAGCAACAGTAAGCCTAACCATAAGCAATCAAAACCAGTTGCCACGCAATGCAAAAAGAAAACAAATTTTACATTGGCTGCTGCCCGGCAGTGTGGTTCTAAATGATCCAAACCACTAGCGTCCATTTCTGTATTCTTGGTTATGTCAGCTAAGCAAGCACATAAAGACCTCATAATGCATTTAATATTTATCTAATTTACAACACCAAGCATGAATCTGATTTTGCTCTAAGCAGAACTGAGGGTCAGCTACTGCCAGCTCTGTTGTGGGGATGGCATTAAGAATTAAAGGAGTGGAGCTTTCAAAAAGAAAAGATAATTCTGAGCCGGAAACTTGGGCATCTTGGAAACAGGTAATGAGGGAACGTTATGGCTTCATATACGGTTAACTTGGATTTTTTTAGCAGACCTGAAAGTCATTCTCTTGTGGTAAATGCAGATACTTGTCAAAGATATTTGTCTGAGGAAGAAGTTACCTGTAGCCTGGAGCAAAGCTAATCCTCCTGAAATAAAAAATCCATAGCCTCTGACATCTGTTTTCTAACCCTCTTGATACTTTTAAGATCAGTATTTTTAAGAAAACAAGGGAATTGGTACAAATGAGAAATTGCTGATGCAAGAATGCATCAAGAGGCAAAACTGATTGAATTCTAGTGATTTTCTTCAACATGGGGATTAGTAGAATCAGAGAGAGATGATGATGGGGAAGAAAAAACATCCAGGTTCAAAGATACTCTGAAAGAGTATGGATTTTGGAAAGAAGTTGAACACTAATGGATAAAGAGTATGGGTCTAGGTTTTTACCCAAAAGTTAGCAAACAGGTTGGATATTAGATTCAGACAAGGAGAGTATGTGGTTTCATGTCAACCAGTGTGGCCATGCAGCTTGAAGCTGGCTTGGAAAAGGAGGGATTGAACAGGAATATGACAAAACCCAGAAAGGTGTAGGCATTCCTAAACAACAGTAACAACAAAGATAGAAGTGAATTTTTTACAGACTTAAGAAAAAAAATCAAAAAGCAGAAAACAGTACATAGGCTAGGAAAAGGAAATAGTGTTAAACAGGAGGGGAGACCAAGAGGCTGTGATGATCACTTAATGTAGAGGCCACATAAACAGAAGGGTAATGTTGGTGGCAAGCTGATACCATGTTGCCCTCACATGCTGAGTGTGTGTGTTAATGTAAAACGTTCAATTATATTTCAGAGTATTTAATCTCAAAAATCCTAGTTGTAGAGCAGCTTCTGGAGAGATGATCATTTGTCCTGTGGAAGGCTAAGCTTGGAGATGACTTAGCAGTCCACCCCACTAGCCTTCTTGGTGCCGACGGTCTCTGAAAGAGAGCCATGTTTTGCTTTAATCTGTTGTGAGAACGCAGAGGCAGTATATTTTCTCTTAAGCAGTTCCCTATTCTGTAATAGCCTCTCCCTATAGCTCCCTTGAGTAGTTCAGTCTGAAAATTTTAAAAGAGATTTCCTAGTTGTCAACACTTGGGTTTTCTTGGAAGATACTGTATTTTGAAAAGAACTTTGTGTTTACAGCCCTTTCCATCTCAGAGCTTTGATCCTAGCCCTGGAGGGCTACAAGGTGGAAGAGTGTCCTGCAGACAGCATGCAGCTGAGCACAGAAGTTGTGTCATCTTGCTTCAGAACTTCCACATCAATGTTTTTGGTTTTGAAAACAAAAGATCTTTGCTCTCTGCATGAAAAGTAGCTGTCCTGTTGTAGGGGATGAACAAACATTTAGCTCCTTTCTCAGACATTGATGCATTTCAGCACAATGTTCCCAAGAAGAGTGATGATAAATGTCAGATTTGGATATCTGACCCATAGCACTTTATGTCATTGCAGGCGTTGGGTTTTTTCAAAATGACACTTAAAAGCCATGAGCTCTGTCTCTTGTGGGTCCAGTGACCCAGAAGTAAATGAAATTTTTTCAGCATGTGTGGAAAAGCATCTGATTGTTTTGTGCATCCCTTTTGCTTTTTAATGTTTCTTTCAGGTTTACAAGGCCAGAACATCTAGGAAGCAGTGCCAAAATCAAATGTAGTGGTTGCCATAGCTACCAGGAATCCACCAAACAACTCACTATGAAGAAGTTACCCATTGTGGCCTGTTTTCATCTCAAAGTAAGTTCACAGGGGGCAGTCAGAGCAGAGGAAGTGCATTCCTCTCTGAGAGGATGAGCTAAATTCCTGGACATATGTTCTGGATTTCACTGAACTAATCTTTTATGATATGAAATTAATATAAAGAACAGCTTGCATGCCCAGCTAGATTTTCTATTAAGATAGTATTATGTTATCTATAATGTAGCTTTGCAGTATGTCTGTGGAAACCTAAAAACCCAGAATCTAGAAACGTAGTGGAAGGCTAGTACAATACTTGAATGAGCATAGAAACCAATCTCCAGTCATTCATGGTAAAAATTTTTACCCGACACTTCTACTGGAAGAGTGCCACAGAGGAGCTCTGCTTTGAAGGAAAAGCATTAAAAAGTTACTAGTTGCAGTGGAGAAGGCTTCTTCTATCTTCCCAATGGTAATGTAATTTCCAGCCTTTCCAATCCAGATTTTCAGGTGCAATGATGAGAGGTAATGTCATAGTTGGTGCCCTCAGATATTTAGTCCTGTACAATTTATAGCTTAAACATAAAGTGTGTGACTGGTGCGAAGTAGGCAGGTATCGCAGAAGGTGAAGGTCATTCTGCGTCAAGAGGCAAAAGGGTCCTCGAAAAGTGATGCCACAGGCCTCTATAGAAGCAGCCACCCTAGTAATTTAACTGCATCTTTGATCTGCTTGAGCTTTTCAGATGCAGACCTCTAAGGTCTTGAGTGTCTCCTGGGACAGAATGATAGTCCTGTCATTTCTGGGCAGCAACTGATGGTCACTGGCCTCAGCTTTTACTATGACCAGTGTTTCAAGAAACTGCTTATCTGATGATGATACTAGTGTCACATAAGCTAAATGAAGGAAAATGGCATATTACCTATGGCCATGATGACTGGAAACAGATTTTAAACCTGCAGCCTATGTGCTGTGTACAAATTAAGGCTTGTGGTGCTTCTCTTTCCACTTCTGGAATGGTGAACTGAAAGAACACATGCTCCAGCCTTTTGCTCCAGAGACTTTGTTCAGTTGTTCAATTCTGGTGGACCGTTTCTAGGCTTTGAACTTCAGTAAAACACCTGGGTGACTTCAATAGTGTTGGAATTAGACCTTTATCTTGTAGCTGTCATGGCAAAGTGCGTGCCGAACGCTGCTGTAGCATGTAAGCAGGTTTTTTGGCTTATTTTCCAGTAGTCCTCTAACCTAGGCCAGTACGTTCATAGTGGAAAATCTATTAATCCATGTAACTATAGTGTCATGGTCTCACTGAGCAAGTCACGGACTGTTTTCTAGCAATGATTGTAGCTTGGAATTGTTAAATTGCATAGCAACTCCATATCTAGCATAGCAGCAATTTAAGTTTTCAAATTCTGGCTTGTACAGAAGCTTGTTAATGAAATGCAGAGATCTTGACACGAAAACAGAATGCCACAGGAAGGTCTGTATTCATGAGAAAAGATTGATTCTGTTTTCTACTGGAAAAGGTGCTACAGGTGGAAAGAATTCCATCTCTTGTAATCATAGGTCTTTTCAGACTGTTTGGGACAATCATACCTTCAGATGCTCACCCCCATATACGCCAGCAATTCTTCAGTTGCATCTGGAGTATTAACCAAGATGATACGCAGTGTTACATGCCAAAGAAAGTAGCCTGGCTGGAATAGATGGTAGCATGGTTCCTTTGTTCTGCTTTGGCTGTTTGCGGTCCTCCTGAAGAGTATTCTTGCATGACTGACTTGAGGTTTCAGGAGTGCTTGGATGGCTGCTTGGCCTTTGGGGGGAGTTTTGGGGGTGCTGGGTGCTTGGTTTTTTTTGTTGGCAAGACAATACCTAGGTGATTCTGCTCTTTGAGGAAGGCGATGTGAATGTGCTCAGTCCCTTCCCTTCACTCAGTTCAGTATTTGTGTTACCCAGAATGATGGAAGATTTTTTTGAAAATAAATTACTTTCCCTAAGTGATTGTGTTGTCCTGTCCATGCAAAATGCAAATTTCATTTCATGTGTTAACGCAAGAAAGAAACACAAAAGATAAGAATTGCAGAAGTCTTAGCTTTTCATGTCTGGATCTGTTGCTAGGGAATTGTTACGGCACCACAATTGGAAAATAATTAACTTGAAGTGTAAATAGAGCAGAATTTCTGAGAAATGGGGAGAGAAGCTGCCTTTAAATAGAAACTCATTCATCTCTTTCTGGTATTTGTTCCTGTTTCCATTTAATGTTCAATTGAGAAGATGAGGAGAGGCTGGTGGATACTGCAGGCTCCTTTTGGCGAAGGGACAAGGCTTTTTTATTATCATATTCCATTTTTGCCTTAATTTGAATTGGTATTCCTGTGTAGGCTTGACTCCTGTCACTTGAGATGATTGGATGGGTGGATTAAGTGTGTGAATCTGATGCCAAGTTTCCATTGTCACCAGTTCTGTGGCTGGTGTAGGCAGCAGCCGTACATTTGAATAGTGCGTCGCACAAACACTGGTTTGGGTAAAGGCTGTGCGTGCTCTCTCTGTTTAATATATTTTTTTCTTAATGTCAGTTGGGAATAAGTTTCTATATATAGATATTAAAGTAAAGACTCTAATTAATACCGTATCCTCCCCCCAGCCCCCGTTGGTAGAAGTGAGTTACCACTTAGATGGGGGTTCCCAGCCTAAATAGTTGGTAGAAAAAAATCTGCGGATGTCCCTCGATACTGACTGCTAATATGCTTTAATGTTACTGTTCCTAAGACGTTTATACAAGACAGAAAAGTTAGCCTTTCTCTAAAGAAAAAACAATTCTTCCATTTTGTCTCCAGCGGTTTGAACACTCAGCCAAACTGAGGCGAAAGATCACTACGTATGTCTCGTTTCCGCTGGAGCTGGACATGACACCATTCATGGCTTCCAGGTGTGTACCAACAAAATCCCCCAAAGACATGGCCAGAACTGTTTACCGGTTCATACGTGTGCATCATGAAACATGGAACATCATTGAATCAAGGTTATAGAACAGTATGTATAATGATATTTCTGCTGTGAGCTTCTCCTTGAAATGTACATCTTTTCAAAACCTAATTTTTAGATAAATTTTTAGGTTTTGTGTGCCAGAAAAAGCTTTATATTTCAGCATTTCTTTTTTTTTTTTTTATTAATGTGTGTTATGTTTCTGGTTGCATGTTAAATGTATAGACTCGGATCCATCGTGCCTTCAGATCTCTGCTTTGGGTCCCATCCCCTGAGTGCTCACCTACCAGTATCTTGTGTGATTAGGCAGGCTAGACATAACCTAATGCCTAACCTAGTCGTTCTGAAGTTATAAAACTCCTTCCTCTTCATTCCTGCACACACGCAAAGCCTGGGGGCTTTTGTTTTTATAGGTTCAACTTCTATTTAGAGAATGCTGCAAGAAGAAAAAGCATAGTCCAGATTAAAATAGGTATTTCTAATTGATATTTAAACAGTAAGACTTCTCCCACATGCCAGGTTTGTAAGAGGCATGACATTTGTATAACTATACCTTTACGAAAGGAATTTGATTAGCTCACATAACAAGTATTTGTCAGGTATTCCATTCAAATATAAAAAAGGATATTCAGATTTAATTTATATCTGAAGCAATGCAGAAAGCCCCAAAACATGGCATCTCTTCACACAGGGGGCTGTATTTGATGCTGAAATTTTACTACCAATTTCAAGCTTGCCACCCCCCTGCCCTGAAGAAAAGTTGATGCTTCTGCTAGGAGAGAAAGGAGGGCCCCAAAGCTCTGTCAAATAGTGATGTATCAAGAATATATGGCTTATTCCAGTATATTCTGGAGATTTTGAGACTTCTGTGTTCCTCTGTGCTGAATTCTCCCTGGATAGAGCAGGCTCTGCTGATGAAAGGTATCAAGCATAATGGAATATAGATGGGATAATCAGCAGGCATAACTCAGTAATCTGAATTTCATCGGCTATGAAATCAACAGCATAATCCTGTTGCTACTGTCAAAACACAAAATGAATTTACAAGTCAGAGCCAGGATGATTGACCCATCACAGGATAAAGGATTGATGTAATTAGATATTTTTCCAGTTTTAAAATACAAATCTTTTCTTAACCTGTTTTTAGGCTTTTTGGATAGGACATTTGACGTAAACAAATCTGTATTTGCAGCACTGAAGCCTTGACCAGGAGGAAAAACGGTGTCTCTTATGTAGCATTGCTGCAAGAACAAATAAAGCATCTTTAGCATCCTAATCAGCAGCGCTTCTCTGCTGCTAAGCAGCATTGTGCTTTTGAATAAGGATCTGGATTTGGCAAACAGGATGTGTCAGTTAAAACCTATTTCCTCGGTTTGGGAAGCCACTGCTTTAAGTGACTGGATTTTTGTGTGTATGTGTGTTGCAGTAAAGAGAGCAGAATGAACGGGCAGTACCAGCAGCCGACGGATAGTCTAAACAATGATAATAAGTAAGTGGTACATTCTGTGACTCCTATTGTGAAAGGTAGTTGGCTTCTAGGAGGAGATGCTCCGCTGTGTATGCTGTGGTGCAAAGGGCATTACCCAATCTGACAGCACAGTGAGTCTGAACTGTTGCAAAAGAAAGCTTCGTTCACTGCAGTTGCCTACTGTTTTGTGGCTTTGTGGCAGCTGACTGTCAGATCTGAAGGTGATAACCCCAGCAATTGGTCCATGTGGAAAATTAAAAGCAATGGGTATTTCCTTTTAAATAATCCTAATTCTATTACAGTAGCAAAGGGAGTTCCAGAGAACTGAAAGAAAGTTTATAGAACACTGACACTCAAAGTCCCAAGTAGATGACCCCAGCAATTCTGGATTCTCTTGGGCAGGTATTCATTCCAGTCGGCATAAATGATGGGCTGATATGGGACTTGCTCAAGGATGTAAAGGGAGTGTAAATGAAACCAACATCCATAGCTTTGTGGGAATACAGGTGGTCACACAAACCTTACTTTTTTTTTTTTAAATGAGTTTACAAGTTAAAAAAACCTTGTTCATGTGCTGATGTGTATTTAAATTCTTCAGGGCACTTCATTTGGCACTAAAAGTTTCATTAAGAAACTGGAATCACACAATAAACAGATTTTAAAACTAGCTAACCAGGTCTCAGTGCAGTTGTCATAGGAGCAGATACCAGACAGGTGTTACGTGTGGCCCATAGCAATTTACTGATGAGATTTATGGTGTTTAAAGTGTTAGCAAAGAAAACAGCTGATCAGTGTTGAGGTTTGCAATGACTTAAGTTGGAGAAGCTGTTAACAATGAAGAGGATTAATGAGAGCAGAGGCACCTGAGCTGCTTAGTAGCTGGATGCAGGTAAGCAGCTGGGGCAATCCTAGAGTCCTCCATGTAGGACCGAGGAGTGGTGTCTGTCCTGGTTGGATTGCAGGACTCCACTAGCAAGAGGGTGACTTTATAAATCAGTGGCTCTGTAAACAGTCAGCTGAATAGGCACCTTGTTGTGGCACTACTGTGTCAAAAGAGCTCCATGGATTTTGAATGTAAGTAGGACATATCAAGTGAGATTAGAGAGATTATTTTACCATTGTGCAGCTGTGTTTGTATCCCAGTTTGGGGATAGCATTTTAAGAAAGAGTTAGTGGAGAACATTTGAAAAAGAGCCACAAGTATATTTAAGACTGGAAACAAAATCTTAGGTTAGAACAAAAGAGCCAAGGACTTCAGTCTTCTTTTTAAGAAAAGAAAAGGGGAAAAAAGTTAAGAGCAACTTGATTAGCTTATCGGTACACCTTTCTTTGGAACAGAGATGTGTCTGCTAGTCTTCAGGCTAGCAGGCAAATGTGCACCAGCATCTGAAAGCTGGAAGTCAAGGCTGAATATATTCAGTATTTCAAAATAGGTACAGATTTTCCAGATTAAGAACAACTAAACAGTACAGCAATTTATCACTAGAAAGAGTGAAGATTAGCTATAATTAAGACTACCTCCTTCCCCATCCCTCAAATGCCTTTTTCTGTTTCACTGGAGTAACTGATTCAGGGAAATAGAATGTCAGACTAGATAGTGGTCCTCTTCAGGAATGCAGCAATATTGATCTATTTTAGAAGAAAAATCTTTGCTAGCCAGTATTGGTAAAGCTGATGGGTGTCATCAGACTGCAGTGCTGCAGTAATAGCAAAACAGAAAAAGGAAAATGTGCTTCTTTTCCCTGGGCAAGGATGCCCTCTTCCCGGTTAATGTTGAGAGCTGGTGGTTTATTGCTATACGTGTTTATGAACACAGGCTTCTGTCTAAAATGTCCGTTGTTTTTCTGCTTTTGATCCACTTATTAACTCTTCTCTGTACCAGGTATTCCTTGTTTGCAGTAGTTAATCACCAGGGAACCTTGGAGAGTGGGCACTATACCAGCTTCATCCGGCAGCACAAGGACCAGTGGTTCAAGTGTGATGATGCCATTATCACCAAGGCTAGCATTAAGGATGTGCTAGACAGTGAAGGGTAAGTTGTGAACTGGAAAGGGAAAAGGAAGGGAAACTTTGACCTTTATTGGGGTTTCCTTCCTTTCAGTTAAAAGACCCTTTCATCATAGAGAAGGCTTAATATTTCTCTCTTTGGCTATCTAATGCCTCTGTGTATATATCAGTGCTTCAGAATGTTGCGTTACTATCCGGGATTTGTTGAAGGAAGAAGAGGGAGAGGGGAAGGACAAGGGACATCACTTGACTCTGCAGTGTCTGTAGCTGGTGCTCATTTCCAAATTCTTGCTTGCTAATGGAAGGGATTCTGAAAACCAAAGGGGTATGATCATCCAGTGGAAGAGCAGTATTTACCTCCGTGACACAATCCAGGCTGTCTGCAAAACCTTTGGATTACTGTGAGAGTAAAAGATTTGAAGAAAAGCCATTAAGAAAATACTGTGAACCAGAGTGGTAAGGTTTTATGGGAGGCAAGAGTAGAATAGGAGCTGGTTTTTAGCTCCTGGCTTTAAACTGATTTCAGAGTGACGTTACAGCTTCAGGTATTTGCATAGACAAGTACTGGGTGTGCAGAGCAGTAGCTTGCAAGGGAAGCATCTCTGTGTTCTCATCTGAGGGATGCATTGGGCACTGATACGTGTTTCGAGAGTAAGGTCACTGGTAATCTGAAGTCTTCATGTTTTGCATTTTCAACTATGGGCTTGGTACTGGAAAGATAAGCCTTTATTGTTGTTGTTTCAATTTTTCCTGACATTTCCATGGATTGCTGTAGGCACAGATGCTCAATTTGTAATTTTTGTAACAGATTTTTCCCCTTTTTTCGTTTCTTGAACTTCAACCAGGAAGTAAAAAAAAATCTGTCCTGTAATAGCCGAATTTTAGTGTTAAATGATACGACAAGGTGACTTCTGCTTTGAGGTCAACAGAAAAATGAATTTGTGTTTCTTCAGTGACAAGTGGCTAGCTCTGGCCCTGGGACAGGGTATGTCTGTGGAAGAAACTGCCATGGGCAAGGAGGAGAGGATACACTTTGCAACTGGTGCCCATCCCTGTCATTAAAGGCTGGTCTGAGCTCCGATCCACTTTCCCTGGTTCAGATAAAAGCTGACACCAAGTAGATCTGCATTGTGTAGGGGAAGCTCCATAGGGCGTGAGATGGAAAGATAGTAATTGGAAAGTCTCAAAAGTGCTTTGAAGCGTTCTAAGGAGAGTCACGCAGTGAGCGTGTCGGGGTGTATGGCGTGGCAAGAGTCCGCAGGCGTGAGTCTGCTTCCCCTGACATATAGCTGCTTCAGGGCTGGGCTCTGTTATGTAGCAGCACACATAAGGTAATTAAGGACAGGAAGAATTTCATCCTATTAAAACACCAGATTTGAGTACAGATTGAGACATTAGATATTTGATTGGGACACATGGGCCTTCACCCACATGCCTGATTCTTTGTTTTGCTCCTGTTAACAGGAAATGGCAGGCAGTGTGCGATCATCCCAAGTGTCTGATGCTTTGGTAATGTCAGTCTAAAGCAACAGTTGCATCTTCAAAGCACCTCTTGTATTTTGTGTCAGGATAGTGTTAAATGAATACTGCCTGTCTGGGCACCAACATGGCCCAGTCTTGTGGAGCTTTCAGGTTCGAAGTGGATTGTACCGCAAGAGGGTTTGGCTGCTTGATGTACACTTGTTCTGTTTCCTGAGTTGCTGTTAAAACGATGTGAGCTGGCTTCCCTCCTCCTCATCCACGGTTACTGTTGGGAACTGGCATGTCCCTGGAATTCCTTCCAATTTAAAAGAAAACCAAAATTAATAGTTCTCATTTTTTATGATCGCATCAATAGAAATACTAATTTGCTCTGACATGTAGCAGAACACTGAAGCTGTACCTCTTTCTTGCAGATATTTGCTGTTCTATCACAAACAGTTCCTGGAGTATGAATAGCCTTATCCAGCAGCTTGTCAGATATAAACAAGGAAGAAAATAAGCAAGCCTTCTGAATCGACACACAAACCTACCTGAAATGAAAAGACCCATTAAAAAACAACTAGCACTGAGCTGAAACAGGACCTACTTGACACTGACTCAAAGCCTGGCGGAGTAAGAAATGAACAATGTTCGACGTGTATGCAGTCCCGCAAGGACAGAAAGGGGGGAAAAAAAGAGGCTACAGTCAGTCACTTAACAGAGGAAATATAAAATGAAAGGAATGCTCTGGGTGGGGGAAATGGGAGCAGAGGAGTCCGGGCGCTGGTACATCTCCTATGTTCCTCCAAAATGTGTGTGGGAAGGCAAGGGGTTATACCCTCATCTCCATAAAGCATCTTCTCCATTTGGTGCTTCAGCTCCAACGACCAATCATATAACAGTTAAAAATTAAAAATCCAAGCCCATTTTTTATGCATATGGGTCTGAAAGCAGTAGAGTGGAGGAGGAGGAGGGGATGACACAACTAAAGGACTTTGCAAGTATCTTTTTATTTGTGAATTTTAGTTATTAAATAAATACAGTATGAAACTATTAGGCTCTTTTTTTTCCAACAACCGTAAAAGAAATCCTGGATTGCGGAACTGAAGCTACAGTACTAAGAAAGGTTTTCAAGCATGCCTGCTTGCACAGGTAATGTTTAATGCCATCGGACTGCTCATCAAAAGCATCGGCACAGATTCTTTTCTGTTTGAGCCCTTTTTTGTTTTGTTTTCTATAAATAGCTATTTTCTTAATTTTTTTCCTTTTATTCCCTTTTTTCACGAGAATGAAATTCATAAATGCAACCATCAGTAAAAATTAATGAATTGGCGTGTTTATACTGTAAGAGTGGTCTTGGTTCTTTTTTTAAACCTTGTGAATAAGTTTGAATTTTCTCAAAACTGCTTGTCTTCTTGTTGCTGCTTTTGGTTTGGTTGGTTTTTTCCCCCCCCTGCAGCCTTCCGAAGGCGTGTGTATGACACTTGAGAGAACCTCGGCATTGACAAATGTACCATCTGTTAGAAACGGTTGCTGCTGGGGGCAGCATTGAGCGGTGGATCTGCTGCTATTGAGCACTTCTGCAGTGCACTCGGGTTTTAAGTAAACAACACATTTTCCTGGTATGTGCTAGGCTGGTATTGGTTCCTTGTATCCTCCCACATGGATTAACTCCTCACACGCTCTCCTCCTCCTTGCAGAATCAACAGCCTCCATATCGGTGTCCTTAGCTTGCAGCAGTTAGTGCACCAGCTTATTCTTGCTTTGTCACAAACGCAGTTTTGCTCCTTTTCTCCCCCTCTGTGGCTTTGGTGGCTTGTCCAGACACCAGCAGCAACCGCTTGTGTGCGGTGTCTTGCTCTCGGGAGGCCGGGCTGTGGATTGAATTGCAGCCTGTGAGAGAAACCATTCAGAACAGAGAGCTGAAAAGAGCAAAACCAGCTTTGTTTTCCCCTCCTTACGGGAACCTGCAGAGAGCTATGCGTAAGAGTTGGGCACAGTGTAAATTGGTGCAAGAGCCACACCAAAAAGGTCATTAAGCTCAGTGTATGCATCCAGACAGCCATTCTTTGACTTTACCAGTGTGGTTAAAAACGTGGATGGGTTTAACCTTTTAGATTCTGTGCTAGTAACGAGTTACAGCTGTCTAGCCTGCCCAAGACAGAGGTGGAAAATGGTCTGAAACAGAAGCAATAGGAGGAACATAAGGGAAGGGAGTTTGTTTGCTTTTTAAATAAGCATCTTACGAGAGCAGCTGAACAAAAAGGCAGTGGAATTGCATTTGCTTTGTACACAAACTGGAAGATTAAAAGGCTGTTCTGTACATCAGGAGGTTTCTATGACAGTTTGCAATAGGGAAGGAAGAAGGGACAGCTAATTGAAGCACCTTGAATATCAAATCAGACATAGAAAATGCGTGTGGGAGTTACCTAGGCAGCCCGAGCTCTGCAGAGGTGATGGCGTACTCAGGTTTTGTAACCTGTCTTTCCCCATTGTCATGCTTGAAATAATTTTCAGTTGTAATTGGGTGCTGCAAGATTTAACCTGAGCGTTCTTGTCACCAGAGAAAAATGGCTGGTGAACTGCAGATGCACGGTGCACGCGCGGGAAGGGGCCCCCTCCCTCCCCGAACCGGCACGGTATGGTGCAGATGCTTGACAACGCTTTCTGCTACCTTTTAATAATGCAGCGAGCTTGCAGAGGAAGACAAGAATCAGGCGTTTATTATCCCCAGGGCTGCTGCAGTTGGCGTCCCCACCGTGTCCTGCTGCCGGAGGAGGACTGCCACCGCGCGGCAGATGGCTTTGGTGGTGGCACGATGCCTTTGCTTTGTGGTGCTGAGGGCTGAGCCTTGGGCTGCTGCTTTTGGATGCCGGAGCCTGAACAAATGAATTCTGTTTTCCACTAGCACCGAAGCTAATGCAGTCTGCTTTGTTAATCCTTTAGAAACAAATCGTTTAGGGCTGAGGCCAGCCATCTGGGTGGGGGAAATGGGAGCAGAGGAGTCCGGGCGCTGGTACATCTCCTATGTTCCTCCAAAATGTGTGTGGGAAGGCAAGGGGTTATACCCTCATCTCCATAAAGCATCTTCTCCATTTGGTGCTTCAGCTCCAATGACCAATCATATAACAGTTAAAAATTAAGAATCCAAGCCCATTTTTTATGCATATGGGTCTGAAAGCAGTAGAGTGGAGGAGGAGGGGATATGTCGTCCCCCCCACCCATCTGAAGCTGGTGAAGAGGGCTGTGCTCTGTGCAACTGCACTGGTGCAGATGGCTTTTGGTGGGAGATTTCAGTGCTCTGTTTCTGGTTTCAAAAGCGGAATTCCTGGTGTATTAAAAGGTCTTACTCTGTTCTTCCCCCTGCCATCCCACCCCATGTGCCTCCCTGAATCATACCAGGCGTGTTGCTATTTCCAGCCACAGTAAATCGGCACAGGTTGCTAGAGGAGGAGAGAGCATTTTCCTTCTTCCTCTAAAGATGGGAGAGCAGCTGCTGTCACACGAGCACCGCTATCCCTCATGCTGCTGCTTCTCAAACAGCCTTCTCTCAGCCCTCATCTCTTCAGAAGCAGCCGTGCAGCTTGTCCGCAGGGTTTATTCCCTGCAGAACCGGGAGGTTTCTCCTGCGTAGAACTGTCTTAATGTTGCCTTTAGGAAAGCGCCGACTGCAAAACGCCTGGCTGCGCAGCGAGGTGCTAACGAATGGCTGGTGGTGAAGTTGTGCCTCCCTCGTGCTGGCAGACAGTGAGAGGCTGCCTCCTCCGCCAGCAGTGACTGTGCTGCCTCAGCTGCTGACCCTCTTCATTTTGGGGAGCGGTTTGGGGGTGACTTGTTTATTCTGAGGTTCAGATTTCTGTTGGCACAGCTTCGTCTGCTGTGAGGAAGCATCTGCAGGAATGGCTGAAATGAGAGTGGTGTGACGCCGGCTCGCGTTGGAGTGTGTGTTCTGCTATCTACCAGCAATGAGCCCAGCTCTACCTGGGGCACAAAAATAGCTAGACAGTGGGTTTAGGTGTAATATTTTCTTGTCCCTCAGCCACTAGACTAGAGATGAAGCTTTACTTGATGCTGGCGCCTAATGAAAACCTGAGCAAAAGCAGAAATGGGAGAATGGGTAAAACCCCCAGGTGGATGCTTTTGCTCAAAATCTGTGCCCTTAATGCCCTGTAGTTTAACTCGGGCCAGCTGTGAGTGCTTGTGCCCCAGAGTCACAATGTCCCTCTAACACTCAGCGATGTTCCCAGCTACGCTTCTGCAGAGCTGTTGGCCAGTGGCTGCAAATGCCATACCAAAACCATCGATTCCTCTTGGTTCTCCAGCACCTACGGGTTGCAGCTGGGACCCTATATATTATTCTCACTGCTGATTTGTTCGAGTTGCTCCATGTTACCTTTTATACGCTGCTAACAGTGGTCATGTGCCCTCCCCTCCTCCAGGGAGTATCTGTGAGGGTGAGGAATGCTCCCCTCTGCCGTATGGAGGCTGGAGAGAAGGACTTGGCTTCTGATGAGTGTTTTGCCCAGTTTCTGGGGCACCAGCCCACATGGTGATGAGAGAGACAGCCCCAGCCCAACTGGAGCATTCCTAAAAGCTTTCTCGTTTGAATAGTTGATGCCTCTTGGTCCTCAGGAGATGCCCTGAGTGCAAAGCTGGTGGCATGTGTTCAGTTATTTCTATCCTATTTTTAAATAAGGTTCTGAATCTCCTTGCACTGGGCCTCATAGCGTGGCCGGGGGCTCCCGTGGGTGACAAGCGCCTGTCCCGGGAGGTGACACATGAATGTTCACAGGGTGCTGGAGCTGGGCTGAAGCTGTGTGTCCCCAGTGCTGCCTGCAGGAGCTCTGTGCTGGGAAGGGGCAGCGTGATGACGCACCGTGGCTGCTCGTGAGGGTTTTTCTTCTCCTGGAGCCCTGTCCTTGCTGGGAAGGGCTGGGGCAGAGGGGCTGGGGGCTTTCCCAGCCCTGGTGCCTGGGGGACCTGCTGGTGCTGCCTCAGGGTAAGTGCAGACCCCCTTCACCCTAGCACTGCATCCGGCTCCAGGGCACCAACATAAGGAGGACACGGACCTGCTGGAGCGAGCCCAGAGGAGGCCACGGAGATGCTCAGAGGGCTGGGGCACCTCTCCTATGGACAGAGACTGACAGAGTCGGGGCTGTTCAGCCTGGAGAAGAGCAGGCTCCGGGGGGACCTCACAGCAGCTTCCAGGGCCTGAAGGGGCCCACAGGAAAGCTGGGGAGGGGCTTTGGACAGGGGATGGGGTGACAGGACAAGGGGTGATGGCTTTAAGCTGAAAGAGGGCAGATTTAGATCAGCTATCAGGAAGAAATCCTTCCCTGTGAGGGTGGTGAGGCGCTGGCCCAGGCTGCCCAGAGCAGCTGTGGGTGCCCCATCCCTGGCAGGGCTCAGGGCCAGGCTGGACGGGGCTGGGGGCACCCTGGGCTGGGGGGAGGGGGCCCTGCCCACTGTGGGGGGGTGGAACTAGGTGGTCTTTAAGGTCCCTTCAGCCCAAACCCTTCTGTGATTTGCCCGGGAAGGCTGTGGGGAGGGGAAGCAGAAGGGGCAAAGCCAGCTCTTCCAGGGGTGGGGGGGCCCAGCCTGAGCGGGGGGTCACGCTGCTGGGGAGGTGTGGTGGGAGTGGAGGACATCAGGGTGCAGGAGGCAGAGGGGGAGCGGGGCAGCGGGCAGGAGCGGAGCTGAAGGACAGACCAAGAGGCTTGGCAAGGGTCAGCGCCAAGAGGAGCCTGAGGGAGAGCAGGGGCAGGGCTGGGGGAGGCCGAGGAGGAGCGCGAGGGTGAGCAGGAGCAGAGGGTGAGCAAGAACACAAGCGAGGGCTCTTGGGGAGACCGAAGGGTGTGGGAGATGAAAGGCAGAGCAAGACGAGATGCCAAAAGGTGGTGGGAGGGCAAGGAGGAGTAAGTAAGGCTGAGCTAGAAGGGAAGGCAAGAGGCTGGGAGAAGCTGCAGATTAGCCTGTGTGAAGGTGCCCAGCCGGGGCTGAGCGGGGGCAGAGGCTGAGGGAGAGCTGGGGGCTCCGTGTGAGCGTAGGCCAAGGCGGCGCGTGGGGCTGAAAGGCTTCGGAGCTTTGGGGAGCGGGGATGCCCCAGGGCCTGGGGCTGTGGTGTGGGGGGCCGTGGGCACTGAGGCGGTGGGGCAGGCGGCCGGGGAGCAGAGTCCCCAGGAGGGAAGGGCAGGAGCTAAGGCCACGGGAGATGGTGCTGGGGAGGGGGAGGCTGCGTGAGGGGAGACGCCAAAAGGGTCTTCAGGCTGAGGGAGCGGGAGGCAGGGAGGGTGAGTGCAGGAGGCCGTGGGGCCCACGGACTGAGGCGGTGGAGGTGGCGGGGGGGGGGGGTCCCGCGGGAGCAGGCCCAGCTCATGGCCGGGGTGCTGCCGGTTGCTCTCCATGCACACGGGTAGGCCCTTGCTCTCCCCATCGCGCTGTGAGCTGGTGGCCTTCAGGGTCACCCGTTGTGTTCAGGACGCCCACCTGAGTGAAACAAGATTTGCATTTTGCAAACGCCCATTTTCTCCCCTCGGATGCAAATGCAGCACAATGCAAACCCACCCCCTGGGCTGCTGTCGGAGTGGGACTTTGCTAAACAGAGGGAGGAGATGAGAGGCAACGCACACGGATAACGGGCTGGAGAACTGTCAGGTTGGCTCCTGGAGCAACTCAAGATGGCAAAGCTTTGGCCCATGCGCCAGCTATTGGACCAACGCATGAGCTCTTAGTCCTCACCTTAAACCACCTCTTGCACTTTCTTATTCTAACGGGGACGTTCAGACCTTTCTGCTTGGTGGCCGGACATCACTCATGGCACCATTGTCACGGTCCCCCTCAAGTGGTGCCTTCTGTAGTGGTAAGAATATGTTGACATTTAAAGAAATACATAATATGAAGGGGACAGTCTGTTGTAACTATCTGCTCATGCTTTCTCCTGCTGTCTCCCAGCACCAATTTCTGCATATTTTGACTCATGTTTATTCTTCAAAGTTTGAAGCTCTAGTTTGAGAAATTGGAGGGGATGAGCTCCTACCAGGAGTGGCTTCTCACCAAGCAAAAAATTCCTACACTCTCCTTTAGTGGAAATGAGAACTTCAGGTTACATGTTGAAACCCATATTTTTCCATAGTAGCTTTCAAAGCCAGGGCTGATAAAAATCTTCCCTTAAAGCAGCTCTGTCTCTAGCTGGTTCATCACTTTTACCAGCTTTTTTGGGTAACCTAGACCAGACATACATAAATTCAGTCTTTTAGAAAGTTCTCAGCCTTGGGTGAGTCTTTGCATTAAACCCGCTTCCACTGGGGATTTTGGTGCCTGTCCCAGCGCCTCCCATGCAGCATCATGTCCTGCCACAAGACCAAGCCTCGCCATCACACGTAACATCTCCTGCCCTCCCAAGCTGTGTTGAAAGCTGGCAGCGGAGCTTTCCACATAGTGTCTTCCCAAATAGTCCTGTGAAGAAATTTCTGTTAAAGTCAGAAAACACGCCACACTTGAGAATACCGCAGTGGCATTCAGGGGTCATTATAATCTCCGTGAGTAAGTCCTTGGGTCTGAGTCCATGTTTGAGATTCTTATAGCTCTGCTTGTAAATGGCTTCTGTTACACGGTAGAGTTTTCGAGCAGGGAAAGGTGTGCTCTCCATGGGGACTGGTGGACACCACAGTCTGGTCCTGGCTCTGCATTGACACCCTTTGCAGAGACAAAGTGATGCTGATGGTGGAACCAGGATGAAAAGCCCCTGCAAGACATCGCTCCCAATGACGGGGATGCACAGAGGGGTCTGCAGAGGTCAAGGCGGAGGATGAAGATACTGCTAAATGGGAAGCGACTTCTATCACTGGGAGTGCACAAGAATAATGAGAATTTCTTTTCCTGATTCAAATTAAACAGCACTGTCTGTAGCCTACAGCCCTGGGCAAAGGCTGGGCCAGGTCCACTGGTCCTGGTAGAAGCTGTTACAGTCACTGGGAACGGAGGGTGAAGCAGCTGTGTTTTGGGGGCAGAGGGAGCATCCCTCCTTTCTGATCCTGTGCAGGAACATTCGCTACAGTCATGCCATGGGCGTCTTTTCTTGTGAAGGAGAACATATGATTTTGAAGTGACCATCGTCAGGGCTGGGAATGGCCCCAGCACTTCCCATGCTGCATATCCCGGTGTGAGAGGGAGCAGCTCTTTCCCCTATGTGATAGGAGGTGCCGTGGCATGGTTTGGTCTCTTGTACAGCGGAGCCATGTCCAGGGAAGCAGAAGCCACAGGTTTCCGTTGGCTCTGGGACCCTGCTGCCAGTGGATCCATCACCAACGCTGCCCGCTTCCACCAGATGATCTGTAAGTAAACTATGTGTATTAGCTTAAGGGGTTTTAGGAGTACCTTTTACAAAAGAAATGCTCTGTACTGCTACACAAGAGCCTATAAAGAGCTGCTCCTGGAATGGGAGAGGACACCCCCCTCCCACCTCTTTGATAAAGCCCCCGGCACTCTGTGTTGTATGTAATGCATTGCCTACACGCTCGCACTCAGTCCTGCCAGGAGAGAGCTGAGGGGGAAACTGGGAAGTGCCTTGAACAGGGATGCTGGAGGTTTAGCACTAAAGAAATTACAATATTTATAACCTTATATGTAAATTATCTTCTAATTAAACACTACTTTTGTAGCACACGCAAATGTGATGGCGCAGCGTGGTGTGAGGTTCCAGAGCTGCAGTCAGCACAGCGTGGCAGGCTGGCTGCCCGCAGGACCCACAGCACTCCGCAGGCTGGATGCTGGCTGTGAAGGGCTCAGCTGTGTCATCTGAGGCCCGAGAAGCAAGGTTAGACTAGGAGTATTAAAGAGGACACAGTAAATCTCTTTGAACCTGGCAGCTTCTCTTAAAAGCAAGCATTCAATGCCACCGTGTCCTTTGGCCACAGCAGACAGGAATGGCTTGAATTACCGTTCTGCTGGAGAGTGGCTCCAAGTGACACACCAGCTCATGGGCTTTCTCTCTGTGATTTTTGACATCCAGTGTGACTGGCTCTGAGGTGCACATATGTGAACATCTACGTGTATGCATAAATAGGTAAGTAGACAATTGTTTTTGTAAAGGCAGGGGAGGAGAGGAGGAGGGAGAATACAAACATCTCTGTGTTGGCTTGCTCCATGTTATCCTTTCCCTGTCTTTGCGCTAAGGAGGAAAGACTTGCAAAGCCCCTCTGGCTCCCGAGCTAAAACTCTGGTGTTTGATCCTGCAAGGGAATTCAGCCGCCCAGCTGCATCCTTTGCCCATTTGAAGGAGCAAGTAGCTAGTGGTACCGGGCTTCTCGCCAGGCAGCAGCTTGCCCCAGCGCAGCCCCAGTTGCTGCAGTTGCCGTGGAAGCCCTGGGGCCTGTGATGCATTTTGGAAGAGGATCGGCTTTTTGCAACTCCCCTGCCTGCGGCTGGGCTGCCCCTCAGCCTGGGATTGGAGACTGGAGAGCTGGTGGTTGATGCTGCTGCTCCAGCCCCTGCATGGCAGGGGGAAGCTGTGCCTGTGGCTTTGCAGAGTGACCGAGGCGGGGGTTACGGCGGAGAACCGGGGCACAGGAGCCCAGTCCTGCCCCTCTTCCAGGCTCAGACTGAACCGCACAGCATGTCACCAGCTTTACTTTTCCTCCCTACCCTTGTGAGCTGGCCCTGCTTTATGTCCGTCCCAGCCGTACCTGGGAGCCTGTCCACCACACGCTCCCCATCCTCCCCCAGTCCCCCCAGCGCTCACCTTTGGAGGAGTCCTCCCTGCGGTGGCAGGTCCCCGCGCTGGCTTGGCAGGAGACCACCTCTCCCTTCCTGCGCAGGTGGGTCCAGCCCAGGAGCAGGAAGCAGACGAGGGCGCAGAGGCAGAGGCCCAGCAGCAGGTACACCACCAGCCACGGCTCCTGCTCCATGCACGACTTCGGCTCCAGCACAGCCACTGGTGGCGAGGCCGTGACCAGGGTGGCCGGCGGAGCAGGGGTGGCCCCCAGGGCACCCGCTGTGGGGCAGGCAGAGAGGGGTGTGCTTAGAAACCCTTCAGGTACGTGCTTCACGCTACTGAATTTGTGATAAGGGAAATGCTAATAGCACTTGTGCGCTCTGCTTGGAAAGAATTTGCAAGCAGCTATGCATCGCCTCCGCTTGCTTGCGTTTCTTTCCTGTGCCGAGGTTGACGAGAACCCTCCCCACACCCCATTCCCACCCTCCTCCCTTCTCCTCTCCAGTGATCGCATCTCAACCCCAGTGTGGGACTTGTGGATGGCAGGGAGAACCCTCCTGCTCCCATTCCCCTGCCCCGAGGGCTGGAGGCGACTCAGCAAAGTGGGAAACACAACGGCCGACCCTGCCCCGGCTGGTGGGGCGAGGGACGGGTGTGCAAGTCACTGACACGAAGAAGGGGAAACACGCCCCGTGATGGAGAAGACGTGAGAGGGACGGGGGGGCCTGGTTTGCTCTTCCCTGGTCCCAGTGAAACGGCAGCACGAGATCACAACCCCCCAGGACAAAGCAGAGAGGATTTGCTGCCCCTTCCCTGGCCTCGGTCCCATAACCTGGCCCCTCCTCCAGCCCAGCCCCGGGGGTCCTGCCCCACATCCCGCCTCCACCTGCCCCCAGGCGCAGCCTTACCTTCGCAGGACGGGGCACACTGCTTTGGGTGCTGCCCGCAGACCATGGTGCAGTTGATGCAGTTGTTCAGGAGCTTGTCATAGTAGAAGCCGGCTTTCTTGTTGCAGTCCATGGACTCTGCGGGAGGGGAGCGAGGTGAACACGGTGCCCTGAGCACGTCCTCCTCCCCTGTCAGTTGAGCACAAGGCTCCCACACCACAGGCCTCCCACCACCCCGGGCACCTGGGTTTGTGCGAGGACGAGCCCGCGGCTGCTCCGAACAAGGTCGCAGCTCCAACGGGCGCCGGGTGAGACCTGCACGCTGCTGTGAGTGCTGACAGCGGCCCCAGCGCTGGCAGGGTGACAGATCCGCAGGTTTTGAGGTGGTGTTTGGCTCTATGAGGAATGCCAGGGAAAGGCGAGGAGGGGACGATGCGTATGCAGCTGTACCCACCTGTGGCACGGAGCTCCGGATTGCTGCTCTTAGAGCTGCCGCTGCCCTGCAGCTTGCACGGGTTCTTGGGACACACCAAAACCTGCCCGAGCACTGGCTCAGCACTCCGGGGATGGCATCTCCTCTCCTCAACAGGGAGGCGTGACTTGTCACTGCATGCAGCCACGGTGCAGGGCTGGGTCCCCTGTGCCCTGGGACAGGGTGCAACGGTCCCAGACAGCGGCTCGATGGGGAGGGAAGGGGCCATGCACAGGGCTGTGTACAGGCTTTGGGTGCAAAGTACATCGTGTCTCTTCTCCTCCTGACCTGTTACCACTACACCTTGATGCCTGCCCCACACAGGGCTCACAGGTACAGCCGTGCAAAGCTACAGCTTGAGTTTGTCATTATCCACATCGACTGAACCTGCTGTATCTCAAGGCATGGCCTTTGGAGGGTGGGGTGTCACTGCTGGGGGGATATGAGTGTTGGTGCAGCTCTGGGAAGGCTCCCAGTGACCCCCAAAAGGAGCAGTGCAGAGATGTGCATCAAGCACTGGCACAGGCTGCCCGGGGGGGGTGTGGAGTCACCATCCCTGGAGGTGTTTAAAAAATGCATAATGCGGTGCTTAGGGACACAGTTTGGTGATGGACTCGGCAGTGTTGGGTTAATGGTTGGACTTGGTGATCTCAAAGGTCTTTTCCAGCCTAAATGCTTCTATGATTCTGTGTGGGCAACTGGATCCTGGTCCGTGCTGAGCTGTTGCCAGACACCGCTGGGAAGCTCTCACGTTCTCCGGCGTTTTTGGCTCAGAGCTCTGTTAAGCTGAGCTGGCTCGGAGACTGCCTTGTAGTTCATCCCAGCGCCTGATCCCCCTTCCCAGCTTGGCCCCATCACTCGGCGCGCAGCCCAAGGGCAGCCCCGCAGCCGGGTGCCCAGCACTCACCGCACAGCGCAGCACACCTCCTCACTGTGGGCCGGCCGCATACAAGGCTGCAGGGGATGCACTGGCAAACGAGGGTGTCCCAGTACTGCTGGTCGGTGCAGTTGTTCATGGCATCCCGCCCGACGTGTGTCCCATCCATGGCTGCAGAATGAGAGGCCAGTGGATACGGGGTGGCCATCACCGGGCTGCCCTGTGGCACCCCGTCCCTTCGCTAGGGCTGGGACCCCTGCCAGGGGGACACTCGCCTGTGCCCCACCTCTCTGGTCCTAGCCGTGGGCAGGAGCATATGGCCAAACCTGCTTCAGGCTTGGCAAGCTCTTCAAATTATAACCCTCCAGGAGCGTGTCCTGTGCCAGTCCCAGGGGACGTGCAGGGAAGACACCCTGGCTTACAGGTGGTCCTGTGCTGTGCCCTGTGGGTCTGGGGACACATGCATCTGCCCGCAGGGGTAAGAGCAGTGGGAGCCGTTCCTGTCTTACATGCTTTTCTGAAAATAACAGAAACACGACCAGAATGACTACTGGCAACATCTTCTGAAACAATTTTGAATTCTGGAAACTTCTGAATTCCTCTGTGACATCAGGGCAGTGCATGCCCTCCTGTGTGTAATTTCTGACATCTCTCTCTGGTGTCCTGGCATCATAATGAAACCCGATTTTGATGTGTAAATCTCCCCTGAGCAGCAGGAGGGACATCTCTCTGGGGGAGCTTTAAGCGCTGGTTTCACCCGCGCCAGCTGGGATGCCTGGAGAGGGACGTGCTCTTGTCCCTGCAAAGAGCTATTTGTCACATGTCTCTGCCTGCAGCCTCACCTGTGCCACTGCAGGGTTTGGCCTTGGAGACAACCTGAGTGCCACTGTCGGTCCCTGCTAATGCCCCACTGCTCAGCAGTGCCTGCCGGCATCCCGTGCCGTGCCATGCCGTGCATGGGGTCTGCAGCAAGCAAGATTGAGCAACTGCAGGAAGCACTAACCCAGCACCAGGGTGGCCGTGGTGGAAATGTGCCATTTGCTGACTGAGAGGGCTCGTGGGCAACCACATCCCTCTGCGGAGCCGTACTGGGGAGCCGCAGCTGTTTCCTGCACGAGTGGACGACGCTGATGCTGATGGGGCCCAAAAGGTTTAAAGCTCCTCGATGCTGCAGCATGGCGCTGGCCTCGGCGTGCCCAAAGGCTGAGCCATTGCCTTCGCAAAGCCAGACTTTGATTTTTGTATAGCCAAGCCCCTGCCCTCTGATGGGCATCTGTCCTCTCACTCTAGGGCTTGGGACCATGCGGCAGCCGGGCACTTTGCATGTCCATCTGTCCTGCCGTTGCCTGCGCAGCACCCTCCCTTGCAGCTCCAGCTGTGAACTGGCTCCTACCTGGGGCAGCACCTGTAAAACCCTTCCACTCTAAGGGATAAATCCACTCTGCACAGGGATGCTGCCCTTACAGTCCTAGTTGTTCAATTAACATTGCTATAAAATTAAATAATTACTTTCTATCAAGCTGACTGAAGACATTCCCCAGGGCAGAGCGAGGCTCAGGCTGACGCTCTCCTCAGATGCTCTTTGAAGATATTTTGTACCCAAAGAAGGATGAGAACACCCCCAGGGGTGGTGGTGAGCCCTGGGGATGGCGGTCAGCCTGGCCACGCTTGAGCTACAGGGGGTTCCAGGTGGGATAACTGCATGGGAAACAGCGATCTGGGGCTGAGCTGGGGGGCTGCAGGGTGGGCAGCTCCTTCCCCACTGCTGCTCTGCTGCGAGGGCAGGTCCAAGGTGGTGTTTGGCCCCATCTAGGAAAAATCCTGCCTGGTGGTGGAGGTGCTCCCAGCATGGTGTAGCTGGGCTTTGCAGCTGTGCGTTTTCCAGCAGGGGCGGGTGTATCTCCCCTTCTGTCTTTGCACCCGCCAGGGACCAGCACCCCAAACTTCCCTATGGACCCCTTGTCCAAGGCATTAAGCGACCATTTCACCTCCAGCTCCATGGCACTGATCATTTCTGGTGAAAGCCCTTTGTGGTGGCTCTGCTCCTCCAGCAAGAGCCTGGGGAGAGCCTCCGCTCCCTGCCAGCTCTCTGGAAGTGTCACCGTGGCCCCGAGCCCTGGCACAGACAAGCCCCTTACCCCCACCTCCCCATGCAGCCCCCCCATGGCGTGACTCACATTTGACTTTCCTGCGGCGTCTAGTCCCTCTCGGCTCCTGCCATTGCACTGCGAGCTCCAGCCCCGAGCCCACGCATTGCTCGGGAGGTTTATTATTAGAGATAGATTTGATTAGTGCCTGGGCCATGTGTTTCCTGGGGTTTCCCCTTATCCCTTCGATGCAAATCTGCCGTACGCACAGCGCATTGCATTGGCTCGCTGGGCATCCCTGGGCTGCCAGGGGTGCGGGGGCCAGGGAGGGAGGCACCCTGCCCAGCTCAGTGTCATCGGGTGCCGGGATGGGGGTCCTGGACCAGGCATCTTGCAGAGGTGGGAGCTCTGCACCGCTTAGCAGGGGTGGGATCTCTGTAGCACCTGTCCTTGCATTGTCTGGCTCCAGCGGGATGTTTTCTCCTGCAGAGAATGACTTTTTGCTCTGTAGAGGAGGCAGCTGCCCTGAGCCAGGAGAGCTATTGGGCAGCCCTGTGAGTTACTGCTTTCCTGGGCTTTGCCAAGAAGGGGCAGCTGTGTCAGAGCAAGAGGCCACGCAGCCACAGGGGATGCCAGTGCACGGGGCTGCAGGTGGAGAGCAGCAAGACTCCCTCGCCAGGGCTCTGCGGCCACAGGGGCAGCATCCCACCAGCATCGTAGGGCACCGAGGGCCAGACACCCCCGCCTGCCAGAGCAGCTGCGGCTTACCCTGCCTCCAGCTGGGGCCAAGCATGGCACTGTGCACCCATCCTTCCCCTGTCCCCAGGACAGTCAGCCCGTGCCCCTGGCCTGTCTGCTGCTCACGACACATAGAGCATCTCATGGGCCCCAGTAAGATGCTTTAAACCTGCTTTTCTCTAGTGCATCTGTGTCCTGGAGGCAGGAGGGCTGTGCTGCCCTGTCCTGCATGGGCGATGGGGGTCCCAGCCAGGCTTGGAGCCTGGCACTGCCCTCGCTGCTGGCAGTGGAGGTGTGTGAAGCATTAATAGCACAGCTTGGTTTTCACAGAGAGAAAGAGCCACCTCTGTGCTGCTGGCAGTCTCCAAGAGTATAGCTGTATATTTATTTTTAGATCTTGCCTCACCCTGCAAGTGGAATGGGCTTGATCAGCAAAGCTGTGGAGGAGCAGCCGGGCGGCACCACTTGGAGGTGGGATCCAGATCGCACCATGGTGCTGAGCACGCCTGCCCCGGTGTAGCCAGCACGGAGGGAGAGAGCTGCCATCGCCACCACGGCTGCCCTGCTGCCTCTGGCCAGCAAAATACCCCGGCTGCCTCTGGCCAGTGGCACGATGCTGCAGAGGGAACATGTAGAGAAAGCCAAGCCAGACTGGGCCGTTACTGGTTTCTCCCTTCTCCACTGGCAGCGCATTCGTTTCTGGAGGTTTCTCCCCCTTTCCCGCAGAGGGGCTGGGCAGGGCTGCGCCGTGGCCGTGGCACTGGGAGCACATCAGGACAGTGACTCAGCTTGGTCTGTCGGGACCTTTCTGCAGAAGCAGCTGAAGAGGGAAGGAAGAAGTAATACCTGCTACTTTCTATAAACATCAGTGGGGCAGCATCAAGGTTTTTTCCGTTTCGTTCAAAACCTCCAACTTTGTGCTTACCATGGTGATCTGCAACCGAGAGAGACCAAAAGGCCGCTTGCAGGGTGTGATGCCCTGTGTCCACTGCAGGGGCGTTGGGGGCTGAACCTGCTCACAGGGAACAAAGCCCAAAGCAGAGGAACTCAGCACCTCGTGGCTGCTCAGCCCCGCAGTGGCTGGATGTGGCCCATCACATCCCAGATCCTGCGGGAGGGAGGGAGCCAGCATCAGCATCGGCACCATCCAACGGACCGCAGGCCTTGGAGCGAGGGCTGGGAGCAGAGGCACACCATGGCCACAGTGACACTGCAGCACCGGTGCTGTGCCACGCATCGTGGCTCTACACGTGCATCTGATGCGAAGGATGGGATCACTGCTGGGCTTAAGTCTTCCGCTGGGAAAACCTGTGGAGGTCCTGGGAGGGAATGGGAAGGCAGAGGCATGGCTGGGAGCGGGGGCTGCATGGTGCAAGGGCTTGGGGGAAAAATGCACCGGTCTTTGCACGTAGCAAAGGGTGGCTGTCCACGCACAGCCTCATCCCACTGGTGCTGTGCCCCAGGGAGACGGTGGAGCCCGTGGCCCATTCACCTGCAAAGCTAAAGCTGACGGCAAAGGAAATAATGATTTGGCATTGCCTGCACTGCTTGAGCGTGGCGGAACGTGGCCCTGGAGCGATGGCCCCAGCCCTGCCCTCCGGCTCTCGGGGTTTTGCAGGGGAAACCTGCCTCTGAAAATAGCAGTGGGAGACTTGCAATTTCCACCCTAGTGTGCCTTCAAGGGGGAAGTGAGAAGCACTTGGGGGTGGTTTGTCCCTCCTCACTGAGCAGAGATCAGGCAGTGTGATTTCAGCTTTAACATTCTCGGCGTACGCTGTGACCGGAGCCCATCTCCTCAGCCATGCACCCCAGCAGTCCGTCCCTCCGTGCCCTGAGAAGCCGTGCCTTCTCGCAGCCACTGAGAACAGTACGTGGCTCTTAAACGCCTCCAGACACGGTCCCCATGAGCTGCCATCCTGCAGCAAGGCCATGGCTGCTCCCTGCCCTGCCTGCTCCAGGACACAGGCAGCATCGGGCAGCAGCTGCCAGCACCCTGTTCTGGGTTCCTGGGTTAAACCCTTCCTTTGCTGTGTGCCACTGGTGGGAGAGCATCCATGGCTCTGTTCCCCATGCATCCTCCCAGCAAAGTGCATCCCTCTGCATCCCTCTGCACAGCTTTGCATACCACAGCATCCCCTCTCCACCCTCCCAACGCAGATGGGTTTGCATCCTTCAGCACCCACCGGCACACGGCTCCAGAGGTGCCACAGTCTATTTGGGGTGACAGGGCTCGGTTTTGTCCTGACAATGAAGTCTTTTTTCCTTCTGGGCTCTTGCCCCAGTGGCACTGCTGCAAGGAGAGCTGCAGGTAACAGGCAGACAGGGTGGATAATGTTTGACTCCGGAAATTTTTGGGGGATGCCTCGCCTTCCCTTTGAGCAGGTTTGTTGGGATATTTTCCCCAGCCCACTTGCCTTTTGCAGTCCCTCTGCTTGGGCAGGGCTGGGCCTGGCCCAGCCATTTGCTCACACACGTGCTCCCTTTGGGACCTGAAAAAAGGGGCCGTGGAGGGGGGAAGGGGAAGAGGAGTCATTTTGGGTTGAAACCAGTAACAGTGAGACTGGGCTGAGCACAGATGGCTCCGAGCACGGCTGCTGAGGACTCATTTCTTTCACCCTAATTCCCTGCAGACACGTACTCTTGAATGTGCCGGGGTCAGGATGTGCCCATCCCCTGCGCTGACCTCTGTGTCCTGCCACTGCTGCCCATGCCTCGTGGCAAAGCTCGGAGCTGCTACGTGACCAACGCCACGGGCTTGCTGGTGCACAGCAGCCAGCGCCACTGCCAGGCTTTTTGGCATGGGCAGGTGCACGGCCAGGGCCGTGGTGGCACACCGGCTGCCTGCACCCACGTGCAGCTGCAGAACCATGGCAGTGCCACGGCCATCCCGTTGGCGAAGAGCCACCACGGAGCGCTTGTGGTGCTTGTGGCCACATCTTGAGCAGCCCTGGCTGCCCGCAACGCCCGCAACGCCGCAGCCCAGGCGGGAGCCGAGGGCAGCGATGGAGCAGCCTGGGGGGCCGGAGAGCCCTGGGGGGCAGCTCCAGCTGCCCAGTCGTGCAGCCCAGGGGTGCGCACCCTGCACCTAGGTGTGACGCCAGGCCTGGCTGTGCTCCCGGCTGTTTGGTGTCTCCCCAGGAGATGGCACCCTTGGCTAGCCCAGCCCGGCTCCCCGCGGGGTGCTGGGCGCTCCGGCTGCCTTTGCAGCCCGCATCCTCCGAGGGACCCTCCAGCCTCCCCCCCGCCAGGCCAGGGCTCCTGTGCCAGGGAGGGTGCTGAGCCACAGCAGCCCTGGCCGCTCCCCGGGGCCAGCGAGGCCCCAGCGCCTCCATTTCCACCAGCCCCTGGTGCAAGGTGGGGTTCGGGTGCCCCCAGACACCCCACACTTCTCCCTTCCTCCCTCTGTACCGTGGTCCCGTCCTGCCACCACCCACAGGGCTGCAGCGGGGCATCATCCCAAGGATGCTCAGCACCCAACAGTGTCTGGGCGCTGCAGCACCCCCTGTGCCATGGGGTCTGCCCGCTTGCAGCGGCTGTGCCGGGGGGCTGCGGGCGAGCCCAGGGGTGAGCAAGGCTCCAGAGGCGCCCTCGTGCATCAGCAGGGATGATGCTGCAAGAACCAAATTGCTGAAACCTGGTGCGAATCAGGAGAGGGAAGCATTACTGAAAACCAGGCTGTGCTCAGGGCCAGCTCCTCAAACCTGGCAGGCAGCTAGGAGAGCAAGGACAGCCGGGTGGGAAAAGACCTGACTTGGCTGGGGGCTGGCACAGAAAAGGGGACAAAACCCTATAAATGCATCGTGAAGGGGCAGGGACAAGAGGCTTGGGTGCCAGGGCTGTGTGCTGAGGTGTAAAGCGTGGGCAGCAGATAAGGAGCTGAGTCAAAGGACAATCTTTGGCCGGAGCAGCTAATCAGATAACGTGGAGGTTTTAACCTGGCAGGAACAAGTCTCCGGTCCCCATTTACACTGGATTTTCTCAGGACAAGATGCCTTTCTGGCAGGACCCTCGAAGGAAGGGACTTGCAGGCTGCCGAGGACCTCTGCTGTTAATTTTTAACACTAAAAAGCCCGGGGAAATTCCAGAGGGCTGGAAGGTGGCCAGTGAGAGTCTAATATTGAAAAGGGATAAAAGGGCTGACCCTGAGAATTACAGACCAGGTAGGCTCATCGCAGTCCCTAAGCAAATTATGGGCTGGGTAATTGGGGATACTGTCAGCCAAAAATTAGAAGCTAAAAATATAATTAAGGTCGTTAGCTTGGTTTCATGGATGGCAGCTCCTGTCAAGTGAGTCGGCTTTGGTTTTTGGCATGACTCTGGGCTGGCTGATAAAGCTAATTGTGTTGCTGCATTATAATGGCTTTCTCCAAAGTATTTAATTTACGGCCATGTGACATTTTCATTTGTAAAACTTGTATTATATGGAGTCAGCAGAGCAGACATCCGACGGCTGCAGCTGGCAGCACAGGGGCAGTGCCCAAGGGGGCTAGTGATGGAGGAGGCCGGAGGGACCCGATTTTGCCCAGGAATGATGTTTTTAGCAGGGATGCTGAGGCGGGTGGTGAGAGCCTGTAGCCGGTGGGACAGGCAGCCATTCCCCTCGCACGGGAATCCGCTCTGTCCGGCCCAACAGGCAGAGCCCAGCCAAAAGAGGGGGGCACACGTGGGAACAAAAGAGCCGGATTTTCCCTGTTACAGCACAGCGAGGTCCAAGGCAGGAAGCAGCCATGGGACCCAGCCACCGATAACCCGACTGGGAGCGTAATTAACCATTGGCCCAATTTTAGGAGAAGGGTATGAACTCACAGGCATTTTGGCATCTCTGGACAAGAGGAAATCTCTGCTTGGTGGGACATGATTTAATGCGGCTTCTGGGACAAGCTCAAGCCTCTGTGTGTGTGTGCGCGTGTGCATCCAGCAAACCACCCTCGTGGTCTTTCCCAGCGCCATGGAAGCTGCATCCTCCTCTCTCAGCTACATCAGCTGCAGTCAAGCACTGTGGGTTTTCTGCAGTGGATAATTTGGGTCCTTTCATTTTTCCCGACGGGAAAGTTGGGCACAGGTAGGGCAGGGCACAGAGACAGTACCCGGGGCAGCCCAGGGGACTTTCCCTCCATCCATGGGTGCATTTTCCACCTCCATACAGATTTCTAATCTGTGAGTTTCACCTCTATTATACGCAGCGTGGCTTGAGTGGCATCCAAGCCTTCCCTGGCCAGTGGCTCCCCTGCCAGATACTCCTCAGGCAGGGCTGTGCTGGGGGCTCTGGACCCCCACACAGGCAGCCTGGCTGGCTGGAGGGGCCACATCCAGCCCTGCTGTGGCTGTGGCTCCACTCGGTGCAGGGCAGGAGGAGGGGAGTCCTCACTGGCGCCACTTGGTCCCAGCCTGGATCCAGTGGGGATCCCAGGGCTCGCCAGCTTTAAACCATGAATCCTGCCCTCTCCCCGGGCATCCATCTGTCTGGCTCCACAGTAATGACGGCGAGGTGGCGGCACAGAGAGATTAAATGACTTGCCCAAGGTCCTGCGGGGAGCGATGGCCACCTGGGAGGAGCACCGGGCTGTCTTCCTCCTGCCTCGATGGAAAAAGTGCTGCATCACCCCTTCGCCAGCAAAACAATAGCATGGCCATGGGTACCGCATCCCCATCCCACTGACATCCTCGCCGGTGGAGGCAGTGGATGGTCCTGGTGGAACCTCCACGCCAGGACCAGGAGTGGGTGCTGCTGTCCTCTCGCCAGGGGGTTTGGTGCTGCCAAACCCTGTCCTGGAGCTGGAGGGTTTTGCTGATGCCCTTCCCAGGCTGGGGCCAGCACAGCTGGGGCCGTGACTAACACCTCCTGGTTTGCAGCTTGTTTACCTGGCGCTGGGGCTCCGGTTTGGATCCCTGACTCACCACAGCGCCTTCCTCCTCTGCTGGCAGCTCCCTGATGAATACTTTCCATTTTCCCATTACTTTAATTGCCCTCATTTGAGAAAACTGCTCCGGACTGGCTCTGAGCTGAAGAGACCTGCTACGCACGGCTGCTCCAACCGGGTGTCTCTGCGGCGCGGGCCATGGCAGGGTGGTGGGGTGGGACACCCACCTCGGTGGCACACATGGGGGACCTCTGTGCCATGGCAATGCTGGGGCTTGGGGCGTGCAAGGGGGGAGTCATGGGCAGCAAGTTTTTGGTGGCCCCGCCGGCTGCACACGCTGCGGCACATGGGCAGCCAGTGGCTCCAGCGCGGCTGAATGCAGCCCAACAGGTTTGCAGAGAGGCCGGTCCCGTTCAGCTGGATTTTTGGAGAGACTGGAGCCAGCCCCGGCACCAGCCGCTTTCCGTGAGGTGCTGCTGGCTCCGGCGAAGCTGTGCGTGGCGCCAGGTCATGGCCCCAAGCCACAGTGCACCTCGGCCGCGTCTCAGGGCAGGCACAGCCTGTGGCATGGGAGACGCCAGTCCTGGCCCCTGCGCCTCACTCCATGCCCACGCTGTGCCCTTTTTTTGGGGGAGCGCTGCCCCATGGTGCTGGGGAACAAGCAGCCCCTTCCCTCCTGGAGGGACCCCCCAGGCTGGATTGGGGGTCCCTGCCCCATCTCCATGAACATGAGCGGGGGACATGCACTGGTTGCCCCCATCCCCATCTCCCCCAGCTCCCCACCCAAAGCTCTCCCAGGGGTGCAGCACCCTGCTCATCCTGCCCTTGCTCGGGGAGCATGGGAGGGTGCTGGTGCGGGTGCTGTGCCGGTTTGCAGGGGGGTCCTAAGGAGGTGGTGAAGAGCTGGGGACCATGAGGACAGCACGGAGAGGTGGCTGGCAACCTGCAGAGGGGCTTTTGGATAGGAATAAAATATCTGGGTGTCTCTGGGACCTGTGGGATGCAGGGCATGGATGTGGTGGGCAATAATCCAACAACAGCAGGGAGGGAGGAGAGGGGGATGAAGGTAGGAGAAGAGCTGGTCAGGGAAGTCGTCAGAGCAGGAGCTCTGCAGTCATGTGCTGGGTGAACCCTGGACCCACAGCGAGGGCGTCAGGGTCTGTAGATCCCCGCAGGAAAATCCTCCTTCCCTGGGGAAGGGCCATGCTGCTTTTCCAACCTTGGGTTCAAGGGAAGGGAGAGCAAATCCCCCCAAAGCAGTGATGCAGGGGGTGGGGGGGTGGCCACCCCACAGCTTGCACGTCCTTCCTGGGAGCATCGCCTGGGCTCGGTGCCACCAGTGCAGGAGTGGGTCAGCCCCACCATCCCGTCCTGAACCCATGGCACAGCGACCCGGTGCGTGCTGCGAGTGGCCATGGCAGGAGGGAGATGATTAAAGTAGCCTTTGATGAAACGAAAATTAATAAATGAGCAGGCAATTGAGCTGGCCTTTATTTACTCCAGGCTGGCAGCGTGGAGCCGGCGCGGCGAGGCCGCCGTGGCCGGGCCCCACATCAAACGGTGGGGCAGCGCCGGATGCAAGGGGACAGCACCGCCGCCTCTTCTCCGACGGGTTTTTCCTGGTCCGAAGAAACCTGGGAAGGTCTGTGGCTGCTCGTTATAGCCGGGCCCCATCCCATGCTGGCGGGGGACATTGGGGTGAGCGGGAGACGCCGTGTGCCACCGCAGCATCCAAGCGTGGTGGGCTGTGCCAGGCTGGGGTGCATTTTGGAGGTGCCGTTTGCCACGTTTGCCACGTTTGCCTCGTCCCCCTGCTCCGGGGCTGTTGTTCACACCTCTCTCCCGCCCTGGTGATGCTCCATGGGTGTCGAGGTCCCCACGGGCACCGGGGTCCCTGTGCTGGCCCTTGGCTTGCCGATGTGCAGGACTGGGGCTGGGAGGCTCCATCCAGAGCTGGTGTGTGCCAGCAGGTCAGTGGCCGAGGGCAGAGCCAGGAGGCCAAACCCGCACCCTGTGCCGGGTCCTTATCGCCGCGTCGGGTGTATTTACCGGCTGGTGTTGCCGGTTTCCACTGGATCAAAAGGCACTGGGCAAACAGGAGCTGCCCGCCAGCCTCGGGCGGTGGCACACTGGGGAAATGGCTGGGATGGGAACGCACCCCTGTCCCTGCTCGTGGGTCCCCAGCACCCCATGGCACGGAGCTGCGGTGGGGGCACAAGGCTGCGTGGCCCCCACTGAACTGGGGTGTCCATGCGGGTGATGAACCCCCCACGTGCCCACCCATGCCAGGACTGGTGCTGTGCCCACCCTGGGGACGCGGGCAGTGCCACCGTGGGGCTTTGGCACCCCGGCTCTGTACCACCCATGGGGCCACAGCACCGGGGTGGCAGCAGCAGTGTGGGCTGGGCCCCGGCAGGGCTGCACCCCTGGGTACCCCCCTGCTCAGGGGGTGGCTGTGGGGGTGCACATCCCACCCGTTGCACCGTGTCCCCCCACTGCTGGGTGGCCAGGAGGGGCCTGGGCAGTGTGAGGGTCGTGCAGGGTGCGGGGGTGTCTCAGTGCGCTTGGGGGGGGGCTGTGCACAGCGGGGGCCGTGCGTGCTGCAAGGGGCTGGGCACTGGGGGGCGGGGGGCTGGTGCATGGGGGGCTGTGCGAGGCATGGGGGCTGGTGCACAGCGGGGAGGGGGGGTATGGGGGGGCGGGTTGCCGGGGGAGGGCATGCACAGTGCGGGGGGGCAGCACACGGGGCGGCGGGGGGGCGCGCTGAGCCGAGTCGTCCCGAGCTGTGCCGAGTCGTGGCGAACCGAGCCGCGCCGAGCCCGCTCGCGCTAGAGCCGAGCCGAGCCGAGCCGAGCCGAGCCGACCGAGCCCGCCTCCAGCTGTCAGCGCACCGCCCCTCCCCCACGGCCGAGGGGGCCGAGGAGGCCCCGCCGCGCCCTCCCCTCTCCTTGCATCCCATTGGCCAGGGAGGCCCTTTGTTAGCGGCGGATGCCGCTCTCCATTGGCCCGCGGGAGCGCCCGTCCGCGCTGCGGTGCCGCCCCCCTTTCCGCCTGGCTCCGCGACGCTGGAAACTTTGCGGGCAGCGCAGTCGGCAGCGGCGGCCGCAGCGCCGAGCACCGCCGGGGCCCGCACCGCACCGCACCGCCCACCGCGGGCACGGCGGCCCCCCGCTGCCCCCCGCTGCCCCCCGGCCATGCGCGCTCGCTGAGCCGCAGCGGAGGCGGCCGCCGGGCAGTTTGCTGCCGTCCCCGGTTTTAATTTGATCTCTTATTTATCAGGGTTTGGGGTTTTTGTGTGATTGTTTTGCGGTGGTTTTTTTGTTTTTGTGGTGTTTGTATTTTTTTTTCTTTTGTGACGCCCCCCTACACCCCCCCCCCCGCGCTCGGCGGCGGCCGCGGGGCGGCGATGGGCGCGGCGGGCGGGCGCTCCGCGGGGCGCTGAGCGGGCGCGCAGTGGGCGCGGGGCGCGCCATGGCCGCCAAGGACAACCCCTGCAGGAAGTTCCAGGCCAACATTTTCAACAAGAGCAAGTGCCAGAACTGCTTCAAGCCCCGCGAGTCCCACCTGCTCAACGACGAGGACCTTAACCAGGTGCGACCTGCCCCCCCCCCCCCCCCCCCCCCCCAACCCCGCTGGTTTCCCCCCCCAAAAGCCACCCCGCCCCCTGCCCGCCCCCACGCGGGGCCTGGGTTCCCGGGGGTGTCAGCTGGCCTCGTGGGTAGCCCGGGGTCTCGTGGGTACCTGGTGGCCCCACGGGTACCTCAGATTCCGCTGGGTAGCTTAGGGTCCCGTGGGTGGCCCCTTGGATGGCCCAGGACCCTATAGACAGCGCAGGGTCCCAGGGATGGCTGGGGGTCCCTGGGGCAGCGCGGGGTCCCATGGGTGCCTGCTGGCCCCGGAGCTACCATGGGTGCCTGTGGGGTCTCCAGGGGTCCTGTGGGGTGCCTGCTGGCCACCTAGATACTGTGGGGCCCCGTGAGTGCCTTGTGCTCCTGTGAGCAGCGTGGGCTGTTGGAGCGGTGTGGGGTCCCGTGGGGTGCCCGCTCACCCCATGGATAGTGCAGGGACCCACAGGTATCCATGAACCCCACAGGGTGTTTGGGAGCCCTGTGGGTGCTGTCTGGTCCCGTAGGGTGTCTAGGGGTCCCATGAGGTGCCTGCTGACCCCAGAGGTGGTGTGGGATCCCATGGAGTGCCTACTGACCCCGCGGAGAGCACAGGGACCCACAGGTATCCATGAACCCCACAGGGCGTTCAGGAGGCCCGTGGGTGCTGTCTGGTCATGTGGGGTGTTTAGGGGTCCTGTGGGGTTCATGGTGACCGTGTGGTGTCCCCTGGGGTTCCTGCTGACCCCAGGGGTGGCGTGGGGTCCCATGGGGTGCCTGCTGACCCCACAGATAGCCAGGTGTCCCACGAGGCACCCAGCACCCCCACGGTGCCCATGTGCCTGAGGCCATGGCCCCCCACTGCCCACTCCCCTGGGCCCTCGCCCCGTTCCTGAAGCCGGCAGGGACCAGCGCCTGCACTGGGGGTGATCCCAGCTCGTCTCGGGGTGCCCAGCAGCAGGTGGGGGTATCCTGTGGGCTCCATCCAAAGATCCCGAAAGTCCTGGGAAAAACTCGGCTGCCAACAAAACATCCCCTCCTGGAGGCGCTGGACGTGGCCTCTCCCACCCTGCAGCCCCCGGCTTTCCCAGGGGGTCGGGAGAAGGCCCCTGCCCCTTCCCGGCCAGGCCGGGGGGCGGCCAGGGCTGGGCCTTCCTCCTCTTCCTCCCAGGCCTGACGCAGGCCCCAGGCTGGCGCGGCCGTAGCGGGGGGTGTTTGGGGTGCGGGGGCCCGTGCGTGGTGTGGGGTAGGGGGCTGCGCTCCCTCCTCCCGCACCTTCCCGGGCCGGGGCTGACATCCCTGCTCCCGATCCTATTATGGCAATGAGATCAGACATATTGCTGTGCTCGCTGGGGGGGCCTGGGGGGGTGGGTGTATAATGAAATCTGAGGGCTAATATGGAAAAAATGTAACTGGAAAAAATGCCGTGGTGTGTGCGGGAAGGGGCGGGCGGTGGGGAGCGTCGTGGCTGTGCCCAGACAAAGGAGCTATCCCGGAGGGGGTTCGGGAAGAGCCCCCCGCTCCTGGCTGGCCGCTTCCCGCTGCCCCACCTGGGGTTCTGCTGCCTGCTGGGTGCAGTGCGTTTCTGTTTTTACTGGGGGGGCTCAAAGCGTTGCACGCTGCCCCCATAGTGCCTGCCTGGCCCTGCTGCGGGGGGCCTGCTGCCCTCCCTGGGGACCCAGAGCCGTGTTTCGGGCAGCCCCTCGTTTGCTTTGTTCCCGTATGGGGTGGCGGGTGGCCCTGGTGGCTGCCACCACCACCAGGCTCCTGTGGGGATGGGGTCAGCCCCGTGCCTGGATCCAGGCCCTGAGTGGGGGCTCCGGTTGGGAAAACAGCGCAATCCTGCTCGGCTTCTCCCTTGCAGCTGGGGTGAAGTAATCCCGCTTCCCAGATAAGATGGTGGCTCTGGTAGCGTGATGCACGCACGCACCCTCCCGCCCTGCCGTGCAGCCCCCAGTGCTGAGGAGCCCCCGGCAGTGGCCAGCCCGGTGCTTGCCCCCTACCCTGCCCACCTCCCGTCCGAATTCATGCCCCTTGTCGGAGGAGGAGGCTCTGTGCTCCGGCGGTGAGCCTGGCTGGATGTGTGGGGGTGTGCTCGCTCCAAAGCACACCCAGGAATAACGGTTCATTTAACAGCTCTAAATGGTTTTGCTGCTTTAACTTTTGGGGTTTTTTATAAGCTTGGTTGGGTAGGGGGGATCCCATGTTGCAGTGTGGGGGCTCCGTGCTCAGCGCGTCCCACTCTCCCCCTGGACAGGGATCGTGTTGGTGATTGCCTAGAGTCAGGCTAGAAAAGCTCTTTTGAGTCATCTGACCTTTCTACTTGGCTTGCAGGAAAGGTGAAGGTACTTCACACTTACGCACTCGTGTCTTTTTTGGACTTTTATATCAGAATACCTGCGTGGGTGTTAGGAGCTGCCCCTCCTGCTTCCCGGGGTGCTCCAGGGTGCTGGAGCCGCTCGGGGCAGAGACTGGTGGGTGTTTGCGAAGAGTCACAAATATTTAGTGGTGGTAGTGGCTTCCCGTCGTACTCGGGAACGGAGTTAGGAGTGGGGCTGGGAGGGGGAAATCCAGCCCCAAACATCAGGATTAATGAGCTGGAGCTCTCTAATAATAATCAGACTTAGCGTTTCCAACTTCAAAGGGCTGCGCAGACGCTAAGTCTCTAATCCCGGGAGCGCTGTGTTCACGAGTTGTTTTTGTGCGTGGCTGTGCTGCCGGACAGGGGTCAGTGTGACTTGGGGTGCCTATGTGTGGTCCCACCACCTGTTGGAGCCCTGGCTGTCCCCCCCCCGGGGCTGCTGAAGGGAGGTGACATGCCCTTGACATTCCCCCCTCCACCCCCCCACCCCAACCTGCGTTTTGACCTTCTGGGGTGCCCACATGGCATGGGGAAAACTGGGTCAGTCGCCATGTCTGCTCCCCCCCTGGGAAGGTCTGTTGCTGTGGGTCTGTCCTGATGACCCTGGGCGCTGGTGTGGGCGCTCGGAGCCCTGCGATCCTGTGCTGTGGCAGGATCTAGCCCGTGGTCCCTGGCAGACACGGTGCTGTTGATGCCTCTGTCCTGGCTGCTCCACCCACCTGTCGCCAGCCCTCCTTGTGCTGCCCCTTTCCTGGCAAGGGAGAAATTCCCTTTTCATGGGAATTCCCTCTTTTCCTGGCAAGGCGTGCCTGCGCTGGCACCGCACGGTCCCCTTTAACCTCCTGCAGACCTTGTGTGGAGGTCAGCTTTCCAGACCCTGCCCTGGGAAGATGGATGGGACCCTCTTCCATCTCCAGGAAGAAAGCTGGCCTGGCCAGCAGGACCCTCTTCCCAAGGAAGCCACCCAGGGCCCTGCCGGACCATAGGGGTGTCCCCATGGGGTCCCTGCTCTCCATGCTGGCTGGCCCAGGCCGAGCTGTGCTGGTGCACACATGCCTTTGGTTCCTAGGGAAGATGAAGCCCCCCACAACAGGAACAGGCTGGGAATTAACCTCAAAATTACGCTTGGCCTGAATTGGAAAAGCAGAGTGTAAAGCAGTTGCTTTTAATTTTCTCCATGCGTGTGCTCTCTCGGGGCATGGGGACTGGCACAGATAGAGGAATTTCAAGACGTCTTTCCAGCTACCAGTGTCTTTTTTTTTTTTTTTCTTTTTCTTTTTTTTTTTTTTTTTTTTTTTGGAGATCTGGGCATGGATGCCCAGAGGACCACCCAGTTAGAAAATGGAGCTCACAGACTTTTCCCACTGCCTCCTCTTGCCCCGGCTTGTGACACCCCTGCCCAGCAGTGGAGGGGGGGGGGTGTGTGGTTATTTCCACCTCTCCCCCCGTTGGACTTTATCACTTTCCTACTGTTCTGGCCTCTAAACAGCTGGCCACCAGCAGCCCTGGGACTGGAGAGTGTCGACTGGGCTCGCAGACTTGGCTTTGCTCTGGGGCGTTGCATCGATGGGGCTGTGATGCCCTGGGCCAGGGTCTTATCCTGGCTCTGTGCATTGTCCAAAGGGCAACAAGGTGAGGTACCGTGTCCTGGGCCTGCTTTTGCCTCCACCCTGTACTCCTTGGGGGAGGAGAAGCCCCTCTTTCCTGGAAAGCAGCCCCCACACTTGCATTCCCTGCTCCCAGCTGCTTGTATCATGCTGCAAAAATCTGCCTGTACTTGACTAATGATTAGGACCGAACAGGGGGAGATTCTCTGGAAATGTCAAACCCGCCTCCGTCGGTGGCTGCAGCGGGCAGGGCCGTGGGGGGCACAGCCAGAGGAGCTGGGGTGGGCAGGGTCATGGTGGCTGTCCCCCACGGGCAGCATCCCACCCTTGGAGAGTGGCATGCAGGCGGTGAGGGCAGTGGGTTCTCGGGGGGGGGGGGGGGGGAGTGTCAAGTTGGGTGCTGTGGTCGGCTTTGGGTGCACTAAACCCTCTGTGTGGCCCAGGGGAAGGGACATGGCGGTGCCTTTGGGTGCTGGAGAGCCGTCTGCTTTGCACACTTATTTGCTGCTGTTTTTTTTACATGGCGCCGCACCTTATCTGCTCTGGCACACTCCAGCACTCTGGAGAGATGTTGTGGCTTCTCCCAGGTGCTCAGGAAGCCCCGTCGTGAGAAGTGTTTAGATACGCCTGCGGGCTTTGGGGCTGCTCGAGGAGGGGGTGCTGGGATTGCAAAGCCCGTCCCTTCCCACTTCCATTTTGCTGCTGCTGGACAAATGGCACTGACCGCAGCCGACCCCTTCCAGCTCTTGCTCCAGCCGCCCAAGCCGATGGCAGCGCTTGGACCCAAGTGCAGCCCTGGTGCCAGGGCCAGGGTATTTGCAGAGCGACGGGCCGTTTGCACGGAGGGTGAATTCAACCTTTCCCCTTCCTGCTCCTCTGGTCGGTCGGTCACTCCCGCTGCCCACGCAGCAAACTGCCCTGGTAACTTTGTTCCTTGGGGTTTGCCGACAGCTGGGTCACGGTTGCCGGTGTGCCGTGCACGGTGACTGCCGGCCACCCCACGGCAGTGGCACCTTGTGCTTCTCGTGCCACAGGTCCAGTCTGGTCTGGTTTGGCCTCTTCCTGCACAGTGAGATGTGTTGGTGGAGAAAACCTGGCCTGGGTGATTTGGAGCTTCGGCAGCAGCCAGGTCATGCCCACACCTGTGCTGCACAAGTATATTTTTGCAGGAGGTGGATGGAGAGGTGGCTGTCACCACGTGTCCAGGGTGGTCCCCGGGAGATGCCCGGGTCTTGGCCTAGAAAAAGCACAATTTGGGCTGAGCCCAGGGACAGCGAGCAGCTGGATGTGGAGCTGGGGGATAGAGAGAGAGTGCTTTCGCTCCAGGAGCGGCTGTGGACACCCACTGGCAGCACAGCAGCCTCCTGCGCTGGGGTTTGGCCCTGCTCCGTCGTGCATCGCCAAGTGACATACAGTGGAGGGGAAATACTGTACAGGCAGGGAAACAGAGATGTAAGCGGCTTAACCACCGAGGCTGGGCAACGTCCCCGGCCCTTGGGATTGCCGCCGGAGCATGGGTTTGCACAGCGGTGTTTGCAGAGCCTCCCGCCGGCCGGGGTCGCAGGTCTCCAGCGGTCCATGCAGCAGCCTGCTGCAAGTGTGCAAAATGTTAAGTGATGCCTGTCTCTCAGTTCCTAAAAGCTGCGCTGTGGGCAGGAAAGCCTGCTTGGGTATTGCATCCCATTCCCCTCCCAAACACCATGTCACCTTCCTCATTCCTGCCAGGTGATGGCTGCTCTGACTCGCCCATCAGCGATGTTCTCTCTGGCTCCAAGGTGTGCATAACTGAGCAGAGCTGAAACCACCCAGATTTCCTCTTTCAAGGTTGCAACAACAGCATTTGTGGTGACTTTCCCCTTGAGCTGTGCCAGAAATGGGTCCCTGCCTCTGGGGAGCCCCGAGTGGCTCAGGAGGCGGTGGACAGGGGACCTTACTGTCTCCACTCTGGGCGCCATGCTCTCCTGTGGGTCTGGCTGAGAGCTGTGACCCTGTTGCCCTGCCCTGAGTGCAGGGAACAGCAGGCGCTGCTGCTGCTTTCAAAGAAGCTCCTTTTGGTGAATATTTGGACTGAGGTGGTGAGACAGGAGTTACCATGGGTTTACCCACAGCCTTGGCCAGGCTGGGGACATCGGACATCGCTTTCTCATGGGGTTGCTGGAAGCCCTGGCACTGCTTCCCTCGCGCACAGGGCTCTCTGTATTCAGTGTTGGAGGCAGAGGCTAAAGCTCCGCTGCAATGGTCCATTTTTTTTCCCCTTCCCGCTCTGTTGCCAAGCCTGAACAAAACAAGCCCTGCCTCCACCCGAGACAGGCTGATTACGTCTGCCGGCAGCCTAAACAGATTATCCCTCCCGCCACGCGCTCGGAGCCAGGGCTCTCCTGGCGATGGATTCGGACTTCCCTCGGAGCACGTTGGGGTGGGTGGGGACTGGCTGTGGGGGCATCCCCAGCCCACCTGGCTGTCCCGGCACCCCGATGGGGATGTGGGTGCTCTGCCAGGGAGCTGAATTTGGACCCTTAGAGGAGATGTGGGTGTCAGCAAAGCTCTCCTGTTCCACCTTGTGCTGTGAGCTCCTGTGGGGCACTGCGTGGCCGGTGCTGTGCGACTGCTCAGTGCTGCCAAGCACCCTGCTTGGCTGGCTGGTTTGCGCTGGGGAGGGAGGAGGTGAAGGTACCACGGACAAACACAGCAGACGTGAAATTCCATCCAACAGGCGTGCTGGTTGGTGTCGCAGCCCACCTCCAGCCCTGTGACCTGGCGCTCTGTGGGTTGTTATGTTCCTGTGACCTGTTCTGCCTGCTGGGAGCGGGTGACGGTGCCTTCTCTGCCCTAGGGATGTGCAGAGGTTCCTTGATCACCATGGACTTTGGAAGTGCTGAGTGGTTCTGCATATCTGTGGATCCCAGTCCCTTGGCTGCTGGGAATTGCATGCCCCGTGCTGGTGAAGCTGGTTGGGGTGGGGTGACTTGTGTCCGGGCCTGGGCAGCATCAGCGCAGCAGCCTGACAGCTTTGTGTAAACGGAGCTGGGGCCGCTTCGTTCTCCACTTCCTCCCACCCGTGTGCTGCCAGTGCTGGCCTGGGTGCTCGGCTGGAGGCGGCGTGTGTGTGTCCCCCTCCCCGTGATGCAGCACAGAGCTGCAGGCCCAGGGCACCGCTGCAGTGGCTGGGGCAGCGACCTGAGAGGCAGGTGAGGGGCTGTGAGAACCCACAGCACAGCTCCAGTGGTGGGCCCTGAAGCTAAGCAGGGCCGGGCAGGATCAGAGGTGGGATGGGATATGATACCTGGGAGTTCCCAGAGGTGCGACAGGAAGCGGAGCGGTGACGCTGGGGCGTTTCTGCATGAGTCAGCCTCTACTGGTCCCACAGGCCCTGATGGAACTGGCCACTGTGGGGCTCCAGCCCAGCCGCATGTCCCATGCAGTGGTGCCCCTGGAAGGTGCTGAGGCTATATCATGGGTTTTTGGGTGCTGAGGTGCCGGCAGATCTCCCAGAGCGGCAAGGCACTGGCTTAGGCACCTCCTGGCCAAGGTCATGGCGGGTGGTTGGCTCCATCACCGCAAGCCGTGCCAGAGGAACCGGCTCTCCTCTTCCTGCCTGCCCTGCGAGTGTTGCCCCACCCTATACATGGATGCATCGCGCTGACAGTAGCTGCCTTCCACTCTGCTTTCCACATCATTTTGTGGCTCACCCCTTCGGCCACGTATCGTCTGAATAAAAGCAAAGCTGCCCAGTACCCAAGCATCCTGCGTGGCTGCTTCCTGTGGGGAAACTGCCTGGAGCTGCCCTTCGAACGTCGTCAGACCTTGCGGGAGGTGGACAGGGCTCTGCGTGGTCAAAGGCATCCTGGGAGCCCCGGGACTGCTCTAATGCCATCCCTTAATGTGAGGTTGGACGGATCTGCTTGGGCAAGGGAGGTTTTTGCTCTGAGCTCTTGCTTAGTGCTGGGTGTTCCATTTTCCTCCTCTTGCTGAGCTCTCTGGAGAAAGCTGAGCTGGTGCGAAGCGACGTGCGGCTCTGGCTCCATCCTGGTGTGGTAACACTCCCCTGGACCAGCCTCCCACGGCGGCTTCAAGAAGGTTTATTTTAAACCTCGCTTCAGCAGGGCCATTCCAATGCAGGTGTGGTGGGTTTATTTCAGACACTTTATGCGCTGATTCATATCCCTTTTATTTATGCTTACCTCTCTGGGCATTTGCTTGGTTTTAGCAGTAGCTTGTTTTGGTTTGCCTTTAAAAAGCGCTGCTGCGTGTTCATCTGTTGGTGGGTGGAACCAGGCTGCCCACGCCGGCTGGCTCTAATTCATACCTTTCAGCTATTTTGGTTTCAATATCTGAAATTGGATGCTTCTGCTGAAGTAAGTATAGCCCACTGGTGTGTTTTTGTGACACTTGTGAAGAAATGACTGTGCTCCATGTTAAGGGCATGTATTTCAGGTGCTTGGTGCTTTATATGTGGTCAGTTGAGCCAGAATTGGGTTGTTTGAGGGCAAAATGATGTCTGCTGAAGGTTGTGAGCCAGGCAGGGTTTTGTGCCTGTAATAGTGGGTTAAGGCTGCTCGGTGCTGGCCCTGGTGGTGGTGTCCTCCATTTGGGTTTCACGGTTACTTCCTCCCTGGTGTGGCACTCAGAATTGCATACTACCTGTCACACGCGGTGCTGTGTGTGGCTGGATGCTGCTGGGGTGCTCAGGGTGGCGTGGGATAGTCCTCTTGGGTGGGGGGAGCTGCAGTGCTGGGGCTTGGGTCAGAGAGAGGTTTTGCTCGTGGGGCTTTGCTGGGGTGAGCTCTTGGCCATGCCTAGGGGCTCTGCTGGGGCACGGAGGGGAAGATCAGGGGGTGGAGGAAGGCTGAGCCTTGGGAACAGCTCTGCTGCCCGTAGCGTCACCGCTGGGGGATCCTTGGGACTCCACCTTGGCATGGCGGTGCTGAGTGCTGGGGATGCTGCGTCCTGCCTGTGCTGTCATCTGCTTCCTTGTTCCTGGGTGGTGGAGGCTACCCGCAATGTCTCCTCCAGCACCAGAGCCGGTTGCTCAGGGCTCACCGCGTTGCCTCTCATAGGAGTTTGGGGACCCTCTTCCCTGCTGCAGTAGCTCGTTGAAGGTGCTTCCTGGCTCTCTGGTGGGTCATCCTTAGCCATTTATTTGCAATTTTGCTTTTCCCCCCTGTAAAACAGAAGAGAAATTTGGGAAAGGCGTTGTAGGTGGCTCTGCCCAAGCCACACGGGAGACCGCGGCCCCGTCCTGGCATGGTAGGGAGCGGCAGGAGCCCCCCACTCCAAAGTCCTCCCCTGGCGTGGGCATGGACGCGTCACGGGTGCCTTTGGGTGGGGGCGTGGGGCGGGCTGCCAGCGGGACGCACCGGGGAGTGGCGGAGCACGGCTCACCCCGCTGGGCGCTGGCAGCGTGGGCGGTGCGGGGCCGGGCGCAGAGCGGGTGCTGAGCGGGTGCCGCGCCGGCTGGGGGGCAGCGTGGGGGCCATGGGCGAGCAGGGCGCCAGCACCCAGGTGAGCAGGACAGGGCTGGTGGGGGGCTCCTCGCCAAACCCGGGGAGGGCTGGGGGCTGCCGGGCCAGCGGGGTGCCCTCCTGTGCCAGCGTGGCCCCCGGTGTGGGTGAGGCTCGTGCTGATCGTGGGAACAGGCGGGCGCAGGGATGCTCCGGGCCCCCGGGAGGGAGGGAGGGAGGGAAGCAACTCCCCCCAACTGGATCCCACTCCCAGCACTCATTTTTATTGTTTTTAATCCCCTTTGCAGAGAGGGGGAAGGAAGGAAGGTCTTCTCGAATCATGTTTTCCCAGCTGCTGGGAGAGCAACACCTAGAGCTGATATGTCATGTTCTCAGGGGGGGATAAGAGATTTTTGTTATTTCTTTTTCACTTTACAAACAGTAAAAGGGCTCCTCCGGCTTGTTTCCAGTTTGCTTACTCAGTGCTTCATGCATTTGACAGTTTTTGGTGCATAGGCAGTTTCTTCTATTGTTTGCAGGGATTTTTCCAGAGGGGAAACTTTTTTTTTTAACATTACAAAACCACAGAAACTGGCAGGAGGAATCTAGGGGAGGTACTGAATTGGAAACGGTTTTAAGCTTTAAGGGGAGAGAGTTAAAAAAAGAGAAAAAAAGAACGAAAGCAATGAGATTAACCAAATAATTTTGAGAGGAGCTGGGAACATGTGTCCTTGTCACTGTGCGGCTGGGCTGGGCGTGCACGGATGTTTCATGGTGGAAAGCAGCGTCCCTGGACCCAGGGGCTCCCAAAGCTGGATCTGCCCTGGGTTTCCTCCCTCCCGGCCCATCCCTGTACCTCTGCGGAGCCGCCTCACTGGTGTGGCAATGCCGTGCCACTCTTGCACACCAGCGTTTGGCCCCAACCCTTGCCAGGAATGGAGTTGGCTAATAGCTTGCAGCATGACAGGCAGCAGGAACGGTGCCCATAGGACTTTGCGGAGGAGGACATACCTGGTGCCCATCCCCATCCCACTGCTCGCCATGACCTGGGTCTGCTTCGCGCCTGCCACTTCTGTGCCCAAACCACTGGTGGAAAGAGCCTGGATATTTTTTTTCCACTGATAAACGGCAGTGCTGCAAGACATTTCTTTCCGGGTATTCTTTCCCTTTCTCTTCCCGCCTGGCCGAATGAGCTGTTTTCCCTCTGCCTGGCTCTGACCTTCCTGCGTGCTCGGCCGTGGGCTGCTGGAAGCCGCTGGCGGGGAGGAGCAGGCTGGCAGGGGCCACCCCTGTGGGGAAACGGGTGTTGGATGTGCACGGCACGGGAAGCGGCTGTGAGCTGGAGAACTGCCAGCACTGGGTAGTTTTTCCTCTCTTAATTAACAAAAGGAAAACATCGAGCTCTCCTTTGGAGTATGTTTTTGCTTTGGAGTAGAGGCACGCTGCCGATGGCGAGGGGAAGAGATGTCTGTGAGGACGGGCTCTGCAGCTTGGCAGTACCTGGGAGGTTGATGCTCTCGGTGCAGTGCCATGCAGAAACAGCAGTTTAGTGTTTGTGGCTGGGATTTTACCCCCTCCAGAGTCCTCATTTCAGTCCCGTTTGCACGTAGCATACATAACACCACGGGCTGCCATCAGGCATCGTGTTCCCTGCACTGGCAGGGCTGAGTTTGCCTGTGTGCAGGAGCCTGAACTCATGCTGCTGCCTTCATACCGGGCACTGGTGTGGTTTCCTGTGGTCCCTGACCATCGATGCCCCACGGTGCTGGTCACTGTGAGCCAGTTTCCTCTGTGCCTGATGTATTTCTCTGCTGTTTCTTTGCAGGCCAAACCCATTTACGGCGGCTGGCTGCTACTGGCCCCGGAAGGAACGGACTTTGACAACCCTGTCCATCGCTCGCGGGTAAGGGAAGCAGAGATGTCCTCTCCTCATGCTGTGGGTGGGGGTGGCAGGAGGAGCAGTGAGGGCCTGTCTGTGCCCGCATAGATGGCTGCAGCCCTGGGATTGCTGCAGGCATCTCCATGCACCCAGCCCCTTGTGCAAACCAGGAAACCAGGAGATGTTTCCTGCAGCAGGGCTTGAATGCCTTCTCTGGGATGTGAAGTGTCTGTGCTGGGCAGCAGGCTGGGGCACTGCACGTGCTGGGCAGGCTCAGTCCATGCAGTTTTATTGCATGCTGCTGTTGCTTCTAGATGCCTTGATGCTGCTCTGGTTGGCATCTGGTTGGCCTGACATGTGCCACACTGTTGGGAAGGTGCTCAAGCTGGCAGGATTTGGGCTGTGCTGGGACCATCAGTAAGGCAACCACTTTCCCTTTGGAGCTTGGAAACAGCTGCTTTATTTTCTGCAGCTCATCATGGGCATGCCCAGAGCCCTGGAGGGAGGCTGCATCCCATCCACTGATGCAGATACCTGCCCCTGTGCCAGGCAGATCCTGCAGCAAGGAAGGGGGTGAGAGGTGGTTCCCATGTGCTATAACCCTGCAGAGCTCTGAAGCCTGGCAGCAGAGACCCGTAGACAGAGCGGGGCACACTCGGCTCCTGCCTAAAGGGGTTTGCTTGTGCCTTGGAGAAACAACAGCATCGGGGGGGGGGTTGGAGCATGCGCTGCTTTCCTGCCCTGGGAGGTGTGAGGCCCATAAGGGCATGGCCAGGCTGACATCCTTTCACCACTGGCTTGTGACGAAGACTCCCAGCCTGTCCCCAAGCTGCTTTTCCCGGGAACTTGCTGCTGAGGCCGCCAGGACAGGGCTGTTTTCTGCGTGGGAGGGATGGCAATGGTCCGTGAACCTTCTGTCACACAGCCAAAATGCTCTTGGAGCTGCTAGTAATAAAAAAAAAAAAAATAATTCTCCCGAGTGAACAAGAATTGAGTTCTGAGTTCAGCCTGGGGTATATGGGTCATTATTTGGAGTCACATCTAGTCGTAGGCTGGCCCAGCATTAAGGGGACATGGGACTCTGGTCCCCCCCAGAGCAGAGGCTGCCCGCTAAGCTGCGGCATGCAGAGGTCCACAGGGTCCTCCGCAGTTTTGGTTGTCCCTGAGGACCTTGGACTTTGCCTGGAGGGCTGAGAAAAGCAAGATAAGAGTTGCTGCACTGGGGCTATGAATCTAGGACCTTTTTTATTTCAGCCTGCTCAACCAGTTTTTGCTCTTGGCTGAAAACAACCTGGCACACAGAAAAAAAAAAAAAGGCCATTTTCCAGCCAGATCAGTTCTCCAATCTGTTTTGCTGCGTGGCTACAGAAGCAGCAGTGCCAGCACAGTGCCAGGGGAAGCAGGACCACCAGGGCAGTACCTCCCCCGGAGGTGCAGCCACCAGCCAAATCAAGCTCAGGCACTGCTAGGGGACATCTAACATGACACCCTGTCACCCTACAGGGCCAGGTGCTGGAATAGATGACACAGGATGAAGCTGAGGGCTGGGAGCACTTAGGTGAGGGATCCTTCTGGTGACCTGCATATCTTGAGTCTCTTGGAGAGCAGTGATGGGACCTGTGGGCTTCCTTTGGGAGAGGAGGAAAGTCCTCGTTCCAGCCTAGGAGCTGGAGGCTTTTGTCACTGGTTATTTTTGTCCCCTGCGTGGTTAAACCAGGCCAGCTTGGGGTCTGTCTGGACGCAGAGAGGAATGGGATGGGGAAGCAACCCCGAAACAGCCGCCTCTTGGGTGCCCGCGAAGCCAGGCAGTAAATCGGCACGGGGCAATGCGGGCTGCTACGAGCAGACCTCCGGCAGAGCTGAGCTTTGCTTTGCAAAGCCCACAGCACCCAGAACCGCTGGGTTTGGGGCGTGAGGGGCTGAGCAGGAATACTTCTGCGACATTCATCATCCTTTAGGAACAGTCTCCACAGTGCTGGGGGGAGGTCCGCCCTACTTTTTTGGCAGCTGTGGGCCAGTGCTCAGTGAGACCTGAGCACATGCCCTGTTGTCACAAGTCGCCTGCCACAAAGGGATTTCAGTGTCTTTTCTCTGCCCCAGCTTTGCGGTGTGCAGCCCTGGTGCCCCCGATGAGGCCTGGGGACTGGTGGGCGCTGCTGTGACCCACCTTTGCTCTCTTCTCTTGCAGAAATGGCAGCGTCGGTTCTTCATCCTCTACGAGCACGGGCTGCTGCGCTACGCCCTCGACGAGATGGTAAGTGCTGCTCGGCCGAGGCATGTGGCCACCGTGTTCAGGCTGTGGGGATCAGCCAGGGCCACCTCTGCTGCCCTTGGAGGAGCCTGGGGTGATGCTCCTGGTACGAGACATGAGGTGGTCTCTGCTATACTGGTGAAGAGTTGTGCTTGCTGGTTTGACTTAATGCCAGGCTGGGTTTGCGTGGGAGCTTGGTGGACAGCCTGCGGAGGATGGTGGGTGTTTTGGAGGTGTGCGAGTCCTACCCGGCATGAGATCAATCAGTTGCCAACAGATCCTGCTCTGACAGGGAGTGCTGAGGGGTCCCCAAAGTCATCTCCTCTCCTTTCTGTCCGTTTCCTTGGTGCCAGCTGGGGTTTGGTGGCAGTGAATCGCCTTGGCAGTGCCTGGGAAGGAGGCCCTGTCTGGCGATGTCCATGGAAAGTAGGTCAGCTGGAACGCCTTCCTGCTGCTTGCCCGCCTCGGAGCCGCGGCACATTGCTGGCACTGTGGGGAGACGAAAGGAAGGGAAACCTGTCCACTGCAAGCCACAGAGCGGGACTGGTGAGCCCAGCAGGGTCAGCCCAGCCGTGACCGCACAGGGCTGCTGATTTATCCTCCTGGCTACTGCAAGCTGAAGGCTGAGGTTGCTGGCACGGCGCAGCAGGCACCCATGTGCCGGGATCTGCCCCGGTGGGCGGCTCACAAAGCCAGGCGTGCCGGGATGCAGGGCAGCGCGTGCGCACACGTGGGGCAGGGACGTGTGGGGACCTGTGGCAGGGAGGCTCCCTGTGAGGGCGGCACGTCTTGGTCCTCGTGCGATGCCTGCAGTGAGGGCACTGTGGGCTGGGGAGGCACAGCAGCACAGTGGGCGTTGCTCGAGTTTCATGCCTTGTTTGTTTCTATTTTTTCTTGGGGTTGATCCAAGTGCCCTAAATAATTTAAAGGTCTCTGGTAAGAGCAGTGGAGGCTTTTAATATGTTTTTAGTGTCTCAGCAACCTGGTTTCACAGTGGGCTGGTGTTTCATGTCCTGTGCTGACAGGAGAGCAGTGTGTGGCTGGCTGGAGTGGGGAGGTGCCCCAGTCTGAGGCAGAGGTGCGAGGATGTTGGGAAACAAAGGTTTTGATATTTTTTTTTGTTTGTTTGTTTGTTTGTTTTGCTGCTTGGTTATCCCGAGGAGGTTTACCTGCCCCGGTTGCTGCTGCGCCTGGGGAGGAGCAGGTGGGCCATGCCCCAGCCCCATGCCTCCTGGGCACCACAGGGGACCATGCCAGAGAGCACACAGGGAGCTAGGAGCATCCCACATTTCTCCAGGCTCCCCTTGTGCTTCTTCCCCTTGAGAAGGGAAAAAGTGGAAAAACCCAAACAAAAAGGGAGTACGCGCATGTGGAGCGTGGGTCGGTGTCCCAGGCAGTGTGACATACCGCCATGCTGGCACCTCTCCAGTCTGGGCCCCTTCCTCGGCCACTGCTGGGTCCCTGCACCCCTCCAGCCCTGTGCGCCGTGTGGGAGGGCTCTGACCCAGCTGGGAAGGGGCACAGGGACTCGCTGCCCCCACAGCCCTTTGTGGCATGATGGGTCGCACTGGAGGAGGGCAGGAGGGCTCAGTCTGGCCTCGCTGCAGCCATAGAGGGAGAAGATGGTCGTGGCTCCTTCCTACTCATTGGGATCTGACACATGGTGTAAAAATGCCCTTCTGACCTTTCTGCGGAGCACAGCACTGCGTGGGATCCACGCTGCTGTTAGCCCCAGCTCTGCTAAAGCTGTTGCTTGGGCACAGCCTCCCTCAGCCCCTTCCAGCTCATGGCACCAGAGCAACCGCTGCTGTGCTGGCTGAGCTGGGGCAGGGAGAAAAGCCCCCCAGCAGGAGGAAACGGGGATTTTTGTTGCTGCTCAGCCCATGCAAGACCAGGGCTGGGGGCCTGAGGAAGGACAGACTGTCACTGTCTTCTTCCTCACGTGGGAATGTGTCCTGTGGTGTATCCTCCGCTTGACCTTGGGGAAGGTTGTTTTTCCAAACTGCCAGCCCATGACCCCTCTGCATCGGGTGCCAGCAGGGCTCGGCTGGCGGGACGGGGGCACCCCTTCTGGTAGCTCCTGATGCCCCTGCACAGCCCTGCCCTCGCTCCATCCCTGATGGCAGGGCCAGGCTGACTCCCTGCGTGCCGGGAGGCTGTGTTTACAGCAGGTCAGGTACCTCCCACAGCTTTTGCTGCAGTCCCTGTGGGTAACCTGTGGCCATCACAGTGCGCTCTGGCAGGACCCTGATCCCGGTACCCCCCAGCTCAGAGCTTACACCAGAACCAAGTGTCTGCGCAGATGTTAGTGCTCAGCCCTCGGCTGGTGTGCATGAGAAGGGGGGACCTGTGTGGGGAGTAGCTGGGTGCAGCGTGTTGAGTGTTGGGGCTCAGCTGTGGTGCAGCTTTCCGGCCCAGGAAAGCATGGCTTGGAGGGTGCCACAGCTCCAGTGGGTTTGGGACCCACATCCCATAGGATCAGGCTGTGATGGCTGAGTGCTGTGGGTCACTGGAGGGGACTGATGGCTCTCAGGTCAGGCTGTCAGCAAGCATGTCGCTGCGGGGGGCGGGTGGTGAGGACTCAGCCCTGTGCCCACCACACCTTGGGCATTGCTGGCTGGCGTTGCTGCGGGACACTGGTTTCTCCCCCGAGGTTCTCGCCTGCTCGCAGCCTGCAGCTCTCCACTCCCAGGCTGTGCCGGCTCCTGTCCCTGTCCCCACTACGTCTGTGGGGCAGGGGGGGGTAACGGGGATGGGGTCTCGACCAGGAGGTGTCTGTCCCACACGCAGCAAGGACATTGTTTTTTGCATGGGGGATCCACTTTGCAGCCCATACGGGGGTGACTTACCCACTGTGTGCCCCAGTTCCCCTCTCTGGGAGCTGAGTGGGGGTCCCGTGGGGGGCTCGGTGTGGGGGCAGCCTCCACAGCATGCTGGGAACTGGGCAACAGCTGGCCGGAGACCTCCCAGGCAGCTGCAAGCAGGGATTGAATTGCTCTGTCTTGAACCTTTTAGGCATTAATTTTGTGGGTTTGGCAATTTCTGCTCTTATTAAAAGTGGGAGAGGAGGGAGGGGTGGGCGGGCTTGGGAGGGGAGCCCTGGGCTGGCGATGGTGGCGGAGATGCTCCCGTGCCCAGCCAGGGGGATGCTGCTCCTTGCTCCCAGCCAGCTGGGGAGCAGTGGGGTGAAGGGGTGGCTCAAAGCCCAGCCACAGGCTGGGGAAACCTCAGGGGGTCCCCAGAGATGTGCGTGCTGTGGTACGCAGAGGCCATGGGATGGAGCAGCCTTGGGGACGGGAGCCTTTTGCTGTGGGGTGGGCAAGTTTGGTGTTGGATTGGTACAGTTTGGGCAGAGAAATCCCTTAGCAGAAGGTGGGGCAAGTGGGAACAAACTGCCCTGCTGGCATTCAGCTCCCTCCTGAGACCTGCCCATGGGTGTTCCTGAGCTGATCCCAAGCCTATGTGCCTGCTTAGCCACCTTCTTTCTGTATGTCCATCCTTCCGTCCGTCTGCCATATTTCTGAAAACTCAGCCCAGTTCTGCATAATGGCTGTGATGGGAAGGTCGTGCACAGGCTGTGGACCTCCGTCCCCTTGGACCCAGGCTGAGCTGCCAGACTCGCTCCCCAGGGTCTCCCTGTTCCATGCTGGGTGCTGTTCCTGCCGGCAGCCCCAGCCTGGTGCCACCACCCGGAGCATGCCTGGCCGCTGGGAACGCCAAGCGCAGCACATCCCCTTCCCTCTGTGGGAGTGTGCCAGCAGCCGTTCCCGGCTCTGCCGAGCCCTGGCTAAGCCGAGCCTGCTCAGACGTGCAGAAATTCCTCCCTCCCAGCTGTGGGTGGATGTGGAGGGTGTGCGATCGCTTGAGGATGCCTTTCCATGCTGAACCACCGTGATTACCCCTCGGTACTGGCTTGCTCCTGCCGTTTGACAAACGTCTGTGCTGGGCCAGGTGATGTACGGGGGGTTGATGTTTCTCCACAGCAGCTGGAGGGTGGCAAAACCACTCTTACACTGAGTTGAAGGAAACGGGAAAGAGGGTGGCAGGGACTTGGGGATGAGATGCTGCATTGCGAGTGTCTGAGGACATTTCCCCCATGTGCTCGCCAGTCTGGTGGCACTTCCTTGTTTTTCCTGAGAGGTGCGTTCCCAAGTTCCCCATTACATGGAGTGTGAGGCTAAAGCCTGCCAAAAACCTGAAGCCAAGCCAGTTGTGTCCACAGACTTGTTTTGGAGGTGGAAGAGTCACTCAAATTGCTTAGACGTTTTGTACTCCAGGATGTTTGAAACTAGAGAGGATAAAGCCCTCAGCCTGTGGGGAAACAGCCTTGCCTGAGCTGGGAGGGATCGTGCTCCGTTACTGGAGGGGACATGGAGGCACCTGTGCCAGGATGGGGAGTGAAGCCCCCCTGGCTGCTGCCTGCCTGGCAGCTGCATCCCAGCACGCTCTGTCCAGGGGGAGATGCCCAAACGGGTGCTGCTGGCTGCACCTCCTGACATGTCCTCATGCTGTGCAAGGTCTCAGTCCTCCTGGTAAAACACCCCGCGGTCCCCGGGGAAACCGCTGCTACAGCTGCAGTGGGAGAGCAGCCCGGCACCGTGGTGCTTCGGTGGTTTGAGGGGTTTTGGTTGAGGTATGAGAGCTGCCACAAAAATAGCGCTGGGCTAAGGGGATGGAGCCAGAGACTGGCAGTGCAGAGCATTTGCCTCCTTTTGTTTTGATTGCTGCGATCTATAATTAGCAGCCGAGGTCTCTATAAATATCTCTATAAATAGAGCCCTGCTGCGTGGGAACGTAGCGGAGAGGCAGTGGGTGTGCAGGAGGGGTTTTGCAGGGATGGAGAGCACTGTCCCCTCCCTCGCTGGACCTGCAGGTGGGTGATGGCCTTAGCGCTGCCTGAGAACAGATCCAGCCCTGTGGCTAGAGCAGGTCAGAGAAGAGGGTCTGGATTTCCTACCCAGCTTCTAAATGGCTCATTATATGTTTGTAGGCCAGGGCTGGTCTCTGTGCCTCAGTTTACTCCTCTGCCACTTGCCTTGGGCTGGGATTTTTACTAGGTTGGCATTTGTGCCAGTGTGTTGCCCCCAGCAAGAGCTGCATTCTCCCTGGAGGTGTTATCCCTTCACACCAGGCCTCTTGCCAGTGGCTGCCTGAGACAGAATAAATTCTGGCTTTTTTCCTTTGTGGATGTGCTGGTTTGAAAGGAGGACAAAATTCACGTTCACCTGGGAGTATCTCAGACTTGCTGGTGTTGTGGATAACTAATGCCAAGGTGAGAGCATCTTCTGGATGGGCTTTCCCAGCTCCCCTATGGGGGATCAGGGGGAGCATCCCTCGGCATGACATGTCCTTCTCCCAACAAACTGGCCCCGCTCCATGTCCGGCACTTTCCAGCGTGGTGGGGTGAAGTGTGAAGATGGGCTGTGAGCCCTGCCTCTGTCCTGCCCCTTATTTGCTGGAGTCAAGTTGCTTTCTAAAATTAGGGAGGGCGCATTAAGAGCTGTTTAGGGGGCTGGGGTGGGTATAAGAAGGTGTTTTAAGCCCTGCCGGTCCCACCAGTTTATGCGGTGGTGGTGGAAATAGCTCCATCCAGGAGCTCCTGGCTTCATGGTGGTGGTGTGGATGGGGAAATCATGCAGGACATGAGCTGGCTGGGATGGGAGTGATGGGCAGCGGTGGGCAGCAGAGCTGGGGAAATAACTATGTTGGGGAGCAGGGTAGAAGATGATCTGTGGGGAGGTTTCACTTGGGATGTTTAGTGCATATCTCAAAGATGATGCAGAAGAAATAAGGAAATATCAGCTACCTCTGTGCCAGAGTTTACTCATGTGTAGGGGTTGGATGGTTGCATCCTCCACGGTGGCGTTGCAGACCCTTCCCAGGCTCGCAGCACAGTAGTCCTGCTCCGAAGTCAGGAACTCGGGTGGATCGTAATAGCATTAACCCTGGTATGAGGGAGCAGGCATCCCTGCTCCAGCCCGCAGTGGCTGGGAGGGAGGTCAGGAGGGAGCTGGGAGCTGATGGGACTGGGTCAGGATGAAGAGCCAGGCCAGCCCGGCATCTGGCAATGGTTAGGGGAGCACCGGGACCCCTGGGCTGGGTGTATAAATAGGAGAAGAGAGGCCAGCTCAGAGGTGGGAGGTCTGGCACTGCGCAGGGGGCTGCCGGGTCACATCTGGAGCCCCATGTGGCCCCAGGCCCTGCTCCTGGCCATGGAAACCTAAGGAATTGATAAATGGGTAAAAAAGGAGACTGGTGTAAACGTCGGTGGCTGCTGATGGGGGATCAGAGGGAGGGAGGGATGTGTGCCCAATGATGCTGTGATGCATGGATGCATGTAATTATTGTTTCCTAATTGACCCCCCTCCAAAATGTTCTTTATTTGGAAGAAAGGGGCATTTTAAAACGTCACTGTCAGCATTGCTGCACCATGTTAATTTTCATCATAGTTCCCTCCTTTGTCATCTATATTGTTAAGAAGCCAAGAATATGTGCATGTGTTTTTCTCCTCCTTTTCAGATCAAAGCAGTTTACTTCAGTCTTGGCACGGAATAGAAATTCATTGGCAGGGATTAAAAACGAACCTTAAACATCCTGGCCTCTACATCCTTACTTTTTCCACACGTTTCACCATTTAAGTGTTTCCAAGCTCTCCCTGCCCCCTCCTCCGTGGGAGCACCAGGCTTTACAAATCCCAGTTCCTCGCGTCCTCAGCATTTCACCGCACGGACACAATTTTGCCAGTGCCTCTGTTTGCCAGATCTTCAAGACTTTCAGTTTCTGTTTAGCATAAAAAGCTTTTGGTTTGAATGAAAGCATGTTTCAAATTTAAAACAGGCTGAAACAGAAAGGCTGGAGGGGAGCGGGTGTGGGAGGCAGGATGGTGGCAGGGTCCCCTGTTCCAGATTTTTTCCAGGGCGTGGGTCTGGCTTGGTCTTGTAGCTGGAGGACTTTCTGCCTGGCTCCTCTGGTTTTCAGTTCAAGCCCAATGGAGAGGGAAGGTGACCCCTTGCATGGCCACATCCTGCAGCAGTCCAGAGGTGATGTGTCTCCTTGGTGATTGATGGTGATAGTGCCCTGCCAGTCCCACCAGTTTATGCGGTGGTGGTGGAAATGGGTCCATCCAGGAGCTCCTGGCTTCATGGTGGTGGTGTGGATGGGAAATCACACAGGACATGAGCTGGCTGGGATGGGAGTGATGGGCAGTGGTGGGCAGCAGAGCTGGGGAAATAACTATATTGGGGAGCAGGGTAGAAGATGATCTGTGGGGAGGTTTCACTTGGGATGTTTAGTGCATATCTCAAAGCTGATGCAGTAGAAATAAGGAAACATCGGGAATAATTGGGGAGCAGCAGTTCTTTCCCCTTCAGGGGAGCTGGGCAGGAAAGGGACACTGAAGTCAGAGTGCAAGGGAGAAGAGACGAAGCACAACCTTCTGATTGCTCTACAGGAGATGTAGAGACTGCACAGGTGCTGGTGGTTCCTGACAGGGCTTGGAGATCTTTGATGGAGTTGAGTTTAATTTTCGATACTCTTTTGGGGGGAAAAAAATCCATGAACCTCCAGGGAGCCCTGGGAACTTGTTCCCCAGGACATCACTGAAGCTGGGACTGAGCAGCCTTGAAAGGGTTGGGAGAATAGACAGATCTTTATTCGTGGTCTTTCTAACAGTAACGTCATGCTTGATGCTGATCCGGTGTCATTTTGTGTGTGGGGATCCCATAACGGTGGCGTCAGGGCGATTAGTGTCTTCCCTTTTCTGTCCGCTCAAAGTGTCTGGCCCTAGTTGCTGCTGGAGGTGGGTCCTTCTGTCAAGACACCTGTGGGCACCTCCATGAATGGTTTCCTACCCTACCCTACCCTCTTCTGTTTTACTACTTCTAGTTTGGTTTAGTGTGGTGTTTGGGGAAGTAATACTGCTCTAGCTGTAGGGGGGCAGTTTGTGGGGGCTGGGAGAACAGGGGAAGGCTCCTCCAGGGATGGCTCCACCAGAAGTCCTGGCACCTGGCTCTGGGGCCCCAAAAGTGCCTGGCTTTACTGTGATTGAGCTGGCTCTTTCTGTTCACATCTTCTCGAGCATGGATGGAGGATGGTGATGTCCACATCCAAGCCCCCTGAGCAGGGCGTTCGGTGCCTGCAGGACCCACTCGGGAGAGGCCCTGGCGTGAAGCAGTCTGTGGTGGGAGGTTTGGGAGTTAACAGAAGGCAAGAGGATGAAAGCTGAGTTGGGAGAGCTCGGTACAGCCAGCGACCTCCTAATGAACAAGCAGCTTTGATGACCTGGCCCAGGTGCTTCCTTCCTGGAAACAACACAGCCCCTATTGTCTTCTGCAGGGTGAGCTGCAAAGCTGGAATTGCTCTTATGCTGAGCAGTGAGGACAGGTTCAAGTGGCTCTGTCCTTTCTGCTTTTTCCCTGCTCCTCCATTTCTTGAGACCTAGCAAAGACATTTGTGTAGAAGACGTTTGCAAGAGCAGGGAGGAAAATGAGCTGGATTTGAAATTACATTTATCTAGTTTATGGGAGGCAGAGTGACACGGGCGCTTGCAGCAGCTGGAGTCTTCATGACTTCTGGAAACTTGGGCTCTGTACCCGTGGCCTCCAGCCTGGCTGCACGCTCACAGTGAATGAAAAAATCATGGTGTGAAATGTTGATCCAGGAATCAACCCGCCTCTAATGGTATTTAGCAGTGAAGATGTCAGAGCTGGTAGCAAAATGACATAGCTAATTGCTGAGCGCACGATTACCCTCACATGAGCCCTTTGGGCCCTGGCTGGTGTTCCATCCTCTGCCTCGCGTGCTGGCCGCAGACCTGCCTTTCCTCTGCATCCCACCATGCTGCAAATGCCATAACAAAACAGAGCACTCCAGCAACAGCCCTGAATACCGCAGCGGTGAGTGACAGATGGTGGCACTGCTGTTTACTGCAGGCAGTTGCTCCAGTTGCTTTTTCCCTTCTTTTTTTTTTTTTTTTTTCTCCTTCCCCTTTTTGGTGGAATGGTTGAAGTGAAGCTGGTGAGAGCTCTGCTGGAGTCCCTCAAGGCAGCTGAGGAAGAGGTGCAGTGGTGGGTGCCTTCAGTGCCTGATCCCAGCTCTCCACAAGCCAGGGCAGCGCTGGGCTCTTGAGCATCCCCGGTCCCTGGGTGGCCGTGCCTATCAGCAGACATGCATCACCAGCCCACCCAAAGAACCAGCAAAGTCAGTTTTCTTGCCCCACTGTTGCTTGGTGCTGGGGAGGTGGTGTGAAATGAGCTGCCTGCAGCATGGCCCCATACCTGCCAGCTGCACCGCGTGGTGGTGGGGACAGGGTCGGTTTTAATTCTTTCCAGCCCTGTCACAGGCCACTGGCTGAGGTTGGTGAGGACCACCGGTGGGCTGTGGGCTACGGGTAGGGTGACGCTGGGCAATAGTCCTCCCTTTTCCCATTGCATAAAGGAATCCCTAGAAGTGCCATCCCGGTGGCTGGCACATCCCTGTTCCTTGCCAAGGGTCCCTTCTCTGCTGGGTGGCGTGGGGTATCCTGGCTGCGCTAGGTGGGATTTGGTCTTGCAAAACCCTCAGTGACAGCTCAGAGAGGAGGACAAGGACATGAATCAAACAAGGCAACGGAGCTGCTCCAAAAAATCAAAGTATGTTCCCCTGTTTTTCCCAGCAGAGATCCTGTATTCATTGATTGTTGACATGACATATGTGGGTTGGAGAAAGGCAGTGGCAGCTTCTGGCAGGGGAGGAAGAGGATGGGGGGGTGTGCAGGGGCTCTGCAAGCTGAGATGCTGATTACTAGGGGCAGCAAATAGCTTGCAGCTGCCTCTGCTCAACACGCTCTTTGTGGTGCTTGCAGCCACTCTTTGGACGCAGCTATTTTTAATTTCCCCAAGCGCGCGCACAAAGCAAAGGGGGGTGGGCGATGCTGCCGGCATCCCCCCTTCCTGCTCCCGGCTCCCACCCCTTTCCCAGCCAGCCCTGCGCTTCCCGGCTTCCTCCTGGCCTCTGGGGAATGGGGGGAGCTGCACACACCCCCTGGTTTTTTTGGGTCCACTTTGGGAGGCAGGCTTGGCTTCCCCCACCCCACCCCAGTGTGTACAGGGCGCTGGGAAAATGCAGAAATAAATAAATACGCAATTAGGCAGGCGTCCAGCCATGGAGGGGGGTGTGTTGCAAAAAGTGTCTCCGGCCAAATTTTGGAATGCCTGAGAAAGCGGCTGGAGCCCGTGGGCGAGCGCAGGGTTGTGGGCTTCCCACCGCCACTCTCCTCCCAGCGGAGAAGGGGCGGCTGCAGCCCCCGAGGACAAGGAAGGAGGGTGGCAGCTCCCAACCTTGCTCATGGGGGGGTGTGTGTGTGTGTGTATTCCACTCTGCTGGCATCTTTCAGAATACGAGACAAGGCATTTTTGTGCTGGCGGTGTGATGAGAGCGGGGGGTCTCAGCCAGCCCTCGGCATCCTCTTGCCACGGCTTGAGAGCAAACTTTCCCCTGGTGTTTTTGGGGCTGAAAGCCAAGGTGTGCGTTCTGTTCAAGCAGCAACACTGTTTGGGGTTAATAAATTACTTATTTGCAGTCCTTGTTTCTCTGTTACGGTAAGCATTAGTGAATATTATATTTCTGCTTCATCCTGGGCATGCATTATTCATCAGGTTTGGAGTCTGTAAAAGGGATATCGTCAGGTTAAAACTTGTGCGGAGACAAGCCGAGGTCTTCAGTGAGGTTTTGTAAACTGCTTTTCTCAGGGTTACCGAATGCAGGGCGTTTTGCTGAAGTCTTCCACCTTTTGTCTGCGTTGTTTTGAGGCATTTCTGGTGAAAAATGAGAATTTCCAGGCAGGTTTTATTACTGGTCTTGCTTATTGAACTATCATGGGCTGCAAGATACGTAAGGTGGAAAAAAAAAAAAAAAGCCAGCAAAATACTGCTGGTAACAGCATGTGATTGTGCTTTTGGTTATATATATTTTGTAAGATCTTTTTGTTTTGCCCTGTTCCTTCAAAGCTGCGGAAGAGGCTCTTCCCTGCAGTCACTGAAGTCTGACTGCAAGCAGGCAACAAGATCAAACAGCCAGCCAGTCTTGCTGAAAGTTAAAATTACCATAGGTAAATCACGTGCACGGCAACTTCACGTTACCCTTCACCTCCTTCCCGCAGGATCCAGGAGCTGATTTCTCTGAGTGTGTGCATTAACATGGCTTGCACCCTGCCACCCGCCGCAGGCAGCGTGGGCTCCTCTGCAACCTCTTTTGCTTTTAAGGGAGAGCAGGGCCCTGGGGCAGAGGTGCTGCTCGGGGGGCTGGGGAGAGCCGGGAAGGCTCCCACCTACCAGGGAGGGTTTTTCCCCCGTGTTTTCCTTTGCATGCACCCCAGGGCTGTGCCCCGTCTCCGCTGCTGTTGCGTCCCTAGCTGTGGGGCTGTGGGGACGTGGCCCTGGGGGTCCTCGCTCTTGCATGCCCTGTGCCCTGGGTGCCGTAGCTGTGGCTCTCCGTGATTTTATGGCCAAATAATTGCCCTGGGGACCTGCAGCGAGGCCGTGGGCTGCTCTCCCACTGTGGCTGTCACCACGCTCCTCCCAGTGCAGTGCTTCTTGCAGTGTTTCCTTTGCTGTGGGCGACGGGGTCCCTGGGGCGTGGAGGTGACGGGGACGGACACCCAGGTTGGGTTTAGGAGTGTCCTGGCAGCACCCTGCGCTCGCACAGGATTTCCACCCGTTGTGATGCTGCGGCCGGGGGAGAAGGGGGGTGTTTTTGGAGCCCACCCAACCTTGGCCCTTTCCTCCTTGTTTCATCAGCCCTGTTGTAACCGCATCGATAAAGTCACAGCAGATCACTGGGGCACTGGGGAGCTACTGGGATATAATTAGGGTTTTGGTTCACTTTTCTGGCTGCTTTCCCATTAGGGGAGGGACAGCGGGGATTATGGACGGAGCAGATGTGTGGAGGAAAGGGATGTTTGGCTTGCACGGGTGGTTAATGCCATACACAGGCTGATGCTGGGGGGTGAAGTCTGTCATCCCAGGAATGGGGGATGGAGAAACCTCCTTGGATTCATCCCACTTGGGTGTACCAGCCCCAGATTGCTCCTCTCTGCTGGAGCCAAACCAAGAGGAGAGGTTGCGGGGAGTGTTCCCGGGAGCTGCTCACGGCTGTGAACTCGCTCCTCGCCCTGAACTCCTCTGCAAGTGCAGGAGCCAGATGTGAACAGCAGGTTTCAGGAGAACATGCTGCTCCCCTGAGACACAGGGATGGTTCCGGCAGCTTGGTGTGTTACTCCCAGCCTTTGTCCCTGGCCATGGCAGGTGCTCAGAACACTTTTCCCCCTGGGTGCTGCTTGCCTTTGAACTCAGCAGTGCCTGCCCGGCCAGGACGGCTCTGTGCTGGCCGCATCGGTGCTTCCACCGTACCCTGCGTGTGGCAGCAGTGCCCAGCTTGAGCTGTGTTGCCAGGAGGTCTCCTTGCTCTGCAACAGCTGTGTGTGCCTGTTGGGAGCTTTTCTCCTTGGAAAACTGCCTTTCTTGGCTAAAAAGCCTCCTATTTTGTGCCATTCAGTGGGATGGCCAGCAGTCAAAGGTCAGAAAATGCTCTCCAGCTACCCCCTTGGCTTTTGGGAAGGTCTGCAGAGTCCAAGCTTGTCTGGAAGCTGCTGGGAGCAGGGCAGGTGTGGGGTTGTCTGTGGGGTGAGGTGTGGGGTGCAGGTTGTGGCTGCTGCTTGGTTGGCCATCCCATCCCATCCCAACCCCTTCTGCTTGGCTTGGCCTTTGCACCTCCAGCTGCAGACCCCCGAGCGCCCTGGGACCCCAGCCGTGTGGTATTCCCAGCCCAGCAGGAAGCTCTGCAAAGCTCATAAGAGCAGCACTGGGGAATAATGAGATTTCCAGACTAATTTGGCCAGATTCAAGAACTTCCACTGAAGCATCTGCGCCCGTGGGAGCTGCCCGAGCTTCTGGCAGATCTGGTGCTGCTGATCCCCAGGGTTGTCCTCACCTCGTTTGCAGTTGTCAAGTGCTGGTGCAAGATGCTGTATTGACAGTTCCTTGGGGGTGAAGGTGGGGGTTTGGGGGAAACCCCACCACGGCAGCAGCGCTGTAGTGCATGGCTCCCACGGGAGATAACGCAGCGTGGGATGTAACTGGCATCTGCTTTGCTGCGGCCAGACTGGAGCCCGCTCTTTCCCCACAGAAGGGCGAGCAGACAGGCATCGGGTGACCTGTGTGCGCCCAGTGGGGTGGGAAGAGTGTTGACCGCAAATAAACTGCCTTTACCCACTGTAAAGCAAAACCTACCAAGCAAATTTTCAGTTCAGCTAAGCCCAAAATAAGCCAAGCCAGGGAGAACCCGCAGCTGTGGCCCTGCAGTACAGCACTGGCTCCACTGGTGGAACGGAGTTGGCTTGAGTGGGTCTAACCCTGTGTCTTGCAAGAGTGTTCAGCAGAGCTTTGCTGAGATGCTTCTGCTGGTTTTGTTCATTGCAAGGTGGTGCTTTCTTTCATTTATGTTTGTGTTTTAGTGAAGAAATGAAAATTTCTGGTTCATACAGAATAGAAAGTTTTTTCTTCTACTGAGACACCAGGAAATGTTTTGCCATGTTATACGCTCTTTCATTGTGGGAAGTACTTGCCATTTTTCACCTTGCTCTGTGCGCAGTTCACTGTGCTCCCGGAGCTGATGTAATGCAGGGCCTTAAATTAGCCAGAGCTCAAGATGATGGCTGTCAGATGTGGCTTCGCTTGGCTGTGACGGTGGTGATGGCTCGGTCTGTTGCTGTGTGTTTGCTCTGATTCCTCTGTTTGAGTGCGTTTGCAGGAGGGGTTGTGGGATGGCTGGAGACCAGGAAACCCGTCCCTCCTTCCCCCTAGGTTGAAGGGGAGATGGATTCATTTAGGGAGGTATGGGACTTTGATTGATTTAATTTGCCATTTTCCTTGTATAGCTCTTACCTTGGCCGTGCCCATCCTCGATGATTCTGAGAAGACAGAAGCAGCAGCTCGCTCTGCAGCCCCTTCTCTCCTCCCATATTTCTAGTCTGGATCTTCCCGAGTCCCTCCACACAAGTCTGATTTCTGGGTGCCACATGCTGTGGGGTGGCCTTGTACATCTTAGCCAGTGCCCGGTTTCAGTGCACTCCGCAGCACACCTCCATGCTGCCAGGGTGGTGGCACCTCGGGTGGTCCTTGGCCGCGGTGGGAGTTGCCCTTAGGTCGGAGCAGTGCTGAACAGAAGACCTTGGGAGTCATTCCAGCAGCGCTTGGTGCTGTAAATAATGGAGCCCACGTCAACTGTGGTTTTTTCCCACTTTGCAAGAAGACTGGCTCCAAAATTGAGCAGAGAGGGAGCTTTGCCCTGGGTTCATTTCATAAGGTTTTTTCCAAGGTGCAAAGCCTTTTTCACTTAAATGTCTTTCACACTTTTTTGTAGCTGCTGTAAAGATCCTGAGCAAGGGCATTGCCCGTCTCACCAGTTTTCCTACCCAGCTATAGGCTTGAAAGTGAAAGATCTCTGGAGAGTCAGCGCAGCAGCCTCAGCCCTGGTGTGACTGTAGCAGAGCCAGCCTGGGCTGTTGGGCAGAACCTGCCCCGGTTCAGCCCCTGCTCTCCAGCACAGCTGATGCCCAGGCATATGTTCAGGCTGTTTTCCTTACCCCCATGAAGCAGAAATTCAGGTCCAGATGTGGTTGAACAAGGCTTGAGTGGCTGGTCAACGTGGGTGGATCTGAGCTCTCCACCTCCTGAGCTGTCTCCAAAATTGTCATCACCATGGCTATGACCATCCACCTCCTGAGCCGTCTCCAAAATTGTCATCACCGTGGCTATGACCATCTCTGTGTGGGTGACCTTAGGAGTCCTGCTGTGGGGACGTGGTTTCTGATGTTTTGGTGAAGCCCTTTGCTCCTGGGGAGGGACATGCGAGCTGGCGTGCACGGAGGTGCTGGTGAGTGCCTGTACATGTGTATGGTGCAGGGACCACCTGGGACTTGTCTCCTACACTGAGGGGGTGGAGAAGAAAGTTGACGAGGCCAATTTGGAGCAGTGCAATTTAAAATTCAAATATCAAGATGCAAATGTAGCCCGCCTTTCCTTCCCACCCCCAAATGACTGTGTTTCCCTCTCCAGGCAACTCGCCTGCCGTGGTCCCTGCACCAAGCTCCGGTCCCTCTCTGCATGTACCGTCCCAGTGCATGGTCTCACTGGGCTTGTGCCGTTGGGCTGATTACCATGACAACTTGCTTGAATGCTGCAGATACTTGCTTCCCCTTTGGCTGGGGAGCTATTGTGCCTGCGCGTTGGGGAGCGGGGAAGATGCCATGCTGGCAGCTGCAAGCAGATGGGGTCGGATCTGTTATCATGTATTCCTCCCACCGCCCTCCTAGGAAGGGAGGAGGACATTTTGCATTTGAAATGCAATTAAATCCCAGAGAACAAGAGGGGAGAGTAACTCTTGGGTTTGCAGGGCTGTGAGATGATGCCTTCGGCGTGGTGTGGCTGCCAAGTGCCCGTGCAATGCTGGGCTTTTGCTTTGGTCCTCAGAGAGCCGGCATATGAGTGTCTGTGCCAGGTTCTTTGTGTAATACTGGGCTTTTGTTTTGGTCCCCAAAGAGCCGGGATGGCCGCTCAGAGCGACCTCTAGATCCCATTCCCGGTGGGACCTTGCTCTTGTTCCCATCATGGTGCTAATGTTCTCTGCGTCTTCTGTCCCTCTTCCTGTCCAGCAGTGTTGGATGTGGAGTGTGCATGTGGATGGGTGCAAGCTCCACTGAAGGGCTCCCTGGATTTGGGGATGCTGCCAAGGACCCAGAGGGTCGGACCCCTGCGCCGAGGGAGGTCGCACCCACTTGGTGACCACCGCTGGGTTTGCTGACCCTCCCTGCCTGCTGCGGGCGGTTGTGTCAAGACAGGATCCGGCTGTCCCCGTCACGCACAGACCCCTTGAAGGCGGTTCAGCAGGAAAGAGGTTAACAGGAAGGAGGCAGGCTAGGCGCTGGCTGCCAGCTCCCGACCCGCTTTGGGGTGGGAGCAGCTGGGAGCTGCAGGAACGGTGTGAAAATCGAAAATCGCCATATAAGGCCAAGAGGAGCCAGCTCCAGCCGCTGGCACAGCCCCAGCCAGGCTCGCTCCGCTCCAGCACGCGCTCCCCGGATGGGCGCCCATGGGGACGGGGCTGTGGATGAGGATGCGTTGCCCCAAACTTGCTGCCTGGGCACCCCTGGGGTGGGTGCTGCCCATGCCTCGCCGAGGTGGCGTTGGGTGGGAGAGGAGCCTGAGGGTGCTCGCAGCCAGCTTGCAGGCAGCTTGTGGCCTCCCTCAGTGTTTAGACTCGCTGTCTGTGGATGTAAACACCAACTCTGCTTAAAAGTGGCCCCTGGCTGAACTCTCCTGGCCAGCCCCTATGCTTCACCCCCTCCCCAAACTGCTCCCAGGGAAGAAAATTCCTTCCCCCTGGCAAAAATGGAGCTGATGATGTTTCATCTCCTGGTAGAGGCTCGGGAGGGCTCTACAGGGGCTCGGCATGGAGGGACGGGCATGCGTAGGGTTTGCTAACCCATCCTCCAAGCCCACCTCTCTGAGCCTGTTCCTTGGCGTAGGTGACCTGTGGCTGTGGGGAGCTCCTACAGCAAAATGAATTTCAGGAGCCAGCTGTTGGTGCCCGTGATGAACAAGCAGGGGCCAACAGTGGGGAAATGCGTGATGGGGCTGGGGAAAGTGTTACGGCATTTATCCAACCAGGAGGGTGTTTCTGTGTCACTGGCCGCACACCGGGGCAGGTGTCCTGTCCTCTCCTCGTGCTGGCACTGGGTGGCTGCTGGCAGCACCACGAGCCAGGTTTGCTGCTGGTGCAGAGCCACACAGGCACGTGCCAAGGCCACATCTGCAGAGCACCGCTTCTGCCTCTGTGGGTGAAAGGGGGTGATGGCTTCTGGCTGGCTAGTGAGTCCAGGTAGCAGCGAGATTTGGGGGCATCTTCCCCCTGTTTCTTGCACAGAGGCATGAAGTGTGCCTGCAGAGGTGCAGGGGGACACGTGTTGCTTTTCTGTTGCCTGGTGCACAGCCTGAGCGAGCTGGAGGTTTCTCAGTGGCTTCACTGAGCAGTAGCTGCTGATTTGGGAAGGCTGCAGGTGGGGAAGGTGTGCTCAGGTGGCCAAGAAAAGATACCTGCCTCCTGCTTGTGTGGCACAGGGAGAGCAGAGAGCTGCCATGGGGATGGCGGGGATGGGGGAGCGCTCCTGCTTGTAGGGGAGGTGTGGGGTGGAGGAGCACAACCTTCTGTTCCCCTTCGGTGGGCGACTGCTCTAGTCCATCCTTTTGCAGAGCTCACAGAGGTTGTTTTCAAGAGCCTTTGTCTAATTTAATAAATCCAGGGTGCTCAGCCTGTTAGGCGATCTATAAGTGTAATAAAATCTGCCTGCCGCAGAGCTCCGGGCGCGTTGTGACCGTATCGATAGCTTTGTGCCTGGTGGCAGGAAGTCTAAAATGCTCATTAAAGGCCTGCTGCTGTGCCAGCCACGCTCGCCCGGGCAGCTCGGGTCACACCGTGGCCACCCCGCTGGCACCAGCAGCAGGCTGAGCACCCCAGCAGCACCCCCCGGCCGAGCCTGCTGGCAGGGCCAGCCCCGGTGTGTGCACGGTGCATCCCCGGCTGTGGTTTAGGGAGGCCATGCATAGCCTCCCACGGCTGAAGTGAGCTCCTCGTGACTTTTCAAGGGGTTGGTGCTTTCTTGTCGATGCCCTCTGGGTGGGAGCGGTGGACGCGGCTCTGGCGTGAGCCTCCTGTGCCGCGCCGGTGCCAGGAGCTGCCTGCCCAAGCTGCATTGCTGCCCTCGCCCAAGGTATGGTTGTCTCCATGTTGCTCTGATGCACTGGTGGTGATGGGGCAGTGGAGCCTTGCTCCCTCCCACGCTGCTGCAAAACCAAGATCCTGCTTGCAGCCCACCTCGAGCACCGCTGTCGGCTGAGCCCAGGCACTGGGGATGGGTGAAGCTTTTAGCAAACACGGCAGCTGCCTCTGCATGGTACTGAAAAGTGCTGCGAATGGGCAGCACGCTTGTCGGCAGCCACCCTCATGAATATTTTAGCTCGGAGAATTAACATTTGTCAAGAAGCATTCGTGGAGGAAGCATGGATGTCTATTCTCCGGGCTCGCTGCTGCTCGGCGGTGGCACTGGGAGCCAGGGCAGAGCCAGCCGGAGCCGGAGCCCTTCCCATGCAGCGTTGCAGGGGTGGGACGGCAGAGCTGCAATCTCCCCCCTGGGACAGCCGGGCTCTGGTGCCAAGGCAACCAGCCCGCCATGCAAGATAGACAAATGGTTGTAGGGTTTTTTTTTTTTCTTCCCCTCCTGGTTCTTGGCAGAAAGTAAAATGTCCCTTTTGTTTGGTTTCCTCCTCCCCCTGCCCCATCGCCTTTCTTTAAAGGTTGTATCCCAGATTTTGTCAACCCACGTTGTGTAATAGTGCTGGAGAACAGCGTGGGCATTGGCTGTGTCCCACTGAGGCCATGGCAGTGCTGCTCCTCGAGAGCTTGACCACAGGTTTACCTACTCGGGAAACATCTTGTGTACAGTTGCTGAGCCAAGCTCTGTTGTGTTTTAGATCGAGCTTCTATGATGCACATGTGTTAGAAATGATGGGGAAGGTACTTGGAAAAAAATTGGCAATTTTTCTATCTCAATAACCCTGTATTTCTGCCTTAGCCCTGCAAAACCGTATGGAAATGAGGGAGACTTGCAGATAAACCCTGTTGACTTAAAGCATCACCCGCTGCTTCTGGCAGTTCATCACCCACAGAGCATCCAGCACTGTGCATCCTCCTGCCACAGTGCCTGGGTCTCTTGGTAATGTCCTGCTTGGAATGTCTTCATTCGGGCTTGTAAGAGGTCCCCGTTCTTTCTTTCCCTCCTTTCCGCTGTTTTGCTGCAGTTGCTGGTTGTGCAACCTAAGAGCATCCATCCAAAGGTCCCTGCATCTCATCTGGAGGCTGCTGGGTTTGTGGATGCGGAGGGCACAGTGTGACTCACACCCTGGGTGCCCAGAAGGGAGAGGAGGAGGAGAACATACTATAGGCTTTGTGTAGTACGGAGAGGGATGCTGCAAGCACACGTGTGTGTGTAAATATGGATCTGTTACACCAGAGGGAAACAGCAACACAATTGTTTCTTGGCTGCGGTTCCTTTGCTGGTACTGGCAGTGTGGAGAGCTGTAGCTGCTCATATGGTGCAGGTGCTGCCTTCCCTGTGCCGGCACGTGGTGAGCGGCGGGGGGCTGCGCCACTTGCCAGGCTGGGGGTGGCCGGTAGCACCGAGGAGAGATGCTGCTTGTGGTGGTGCCTGTAATAGTGTTCTCTGCTGGTGCACCCTGCCGTGCTGCCTGGCACACCCAGGCACCAGATCCAGTGGCAGGGTAGCTGTGTTCTGTCCCATGGACAGCAGCATGAGAAAGGGTAAAGGCAGGGTCAATGCCTGGGGACGGGGCTGTCCCCAAGGAGGTGACCAGCAGAAGCCAGCAGCTGGAGCCCGAGCTGAGCCTGAGCGTCCACTCCTGCCTTGCCCAGACACGAAGCCTCCCCATAGCTCCGGGGTCTGACGCTGGGTTCCACCATGTATCAAAGCACCTGCTCTTCAAAGGGCTGGTTGGAGTCCCAGCCTTGTTACTGCTCTGGCGTCTCTGCCGTGTAACACCTCCCAGCTCTTGCATTTATTTATTCCCCTCCAGTTGCTGGAGCCATGCAGTCCTCACCTGGCCTGGGACCAGCTCTGCTTATCCTTCCCCAGGGATCCCCAGCCCTGAGAAACCCCCCAGCACAGGTGCTCAGAGGCAGGGAAGGGGTCTGTGTGTCCTCATCCCCTGCTGCAGAGCCTCTCCCGTCTCCCCTGCTCCCACGCCACCGACCCACAGCTGCGGCATGCGAAGGCTGTCCCTCTTCTGCTTCCTTGGGGACAGCAGCCATGCACCATTGCCAGCTCCTTCGCCGGGATCCCCGGCTGATTTCGAGGCACTCCTGGGGTGCAGCGCTGCCCGAGCCCTGTCCTTTTCTTCGCTGGAGTTTGTGTGTGTGCACACGCGTTTCCACCTGGCACCATTTGCATTTCGCCTTGCTTCAAAGTGGCTGCGCTGCCTTCAAGGAAGGAAATAAATGGTGTAAAGGAATTTACATCCTGAGCGAGGGAGGCTGCTGGTTCGTCAGGTTTTATCTGCTGCTGAGAGGTGCAGGGGGGCTGCTGTGGGGTGGGGGGTTCATCCCTGGTGCCCATCCTGTCCCTGGCTGCAGGTGCAAGGGGGGCAATCCCAGCTTTTCTTGCAGCCCCTCTCCTGGTGTCCCGGCTCAGAGGCGCGGTGGTGGACGGGGATCCATGTGTTGGGCTGTGCAAGATGCCACTGTTCACCCTCACAAGGAGGGGTGCGCAGCAAAACCACTTCATGGGGCTGGCCCGATGGGGGAGCAGACCTGCTCCTCCGCTCCGGGCACGCTTGGGTCAGGGCTGGGTGTGATCAGCAGGGGAAACTGCCCTGAACGCTGCCGTGGGGTCAAAGAGGGAGGAGAGCTGTCTCCTCCTAGGCCAGCTCCCTGCCAAATCCCTGTGGGGCCTCCCAGGGAGCAGAGGGGGGCCTGTGGCACGTGGGACCGAGTGGCCCAGGGTACCCATGAGAGACTGGGGCTCCCTCCTGGAGCTGCCCTCATCCCCTTTCTCCCTGGTCCGGGTTGCGTTCCCTGGTGCAAAACTGTGGGTGGGGAAGGGGATTGGACCCAGACCTCACAGTCCTGAGAGCACTGGCTGCGACGAAGGCCAACAAAACAAAAATGTTCCTAAGACTACTTGGAGCAGGAGAAAGTTTTTCCGTTGGGTTTTTATCGCTCCCGGAAAGCGGGGTTTTATTTTTGTTGTCTAAGACAAAAAATCCTCTTAGAAGCCGACAACCTGCGGCAGTGCAGGGCGGGCGGCTGTGCGTGTGCCGTGCCAGGGGTCTGGGCTCAGCTTCCCTTTCTCTCCCTCCTTCTATCCCATGGGGTCTGTGGATGCTGATGCTGGTTTCCATGAATGAAGAGAGGAGGTTTTGGTGTCCCTGGTGTACAACCAGTCCCGATTGTGTGCCTACACTGGACACTGATGCTGCAGCACCCGTGAGGGCTCTATGCCACCCCTGGGCTGTTGTAGGATGTTCCCACCTGGGGACACAGCTGCAGGGAAAGCCCTTTTCCTGGGGAAGGGGACTCATTCCCACAGCCCACAGATGGGTAAACCAGGGAGCCTGGGGGGCTGATCTGAATTTCCTAGGGTCATGGGCTGGGGCCATCGAGCTGTCCCCAGCTGCCCCTTCTTTGCATGGCGCAGGCTGCTTTTGGAGGGGTTTTACTAGCAGGGGAGCTGGTTTCCGTGGTAAAAACCTTAACAGCATCTGCCGAAAATCCATCTCCCCGTTGGCCTGGCCATCTAGAGGGCACCAGGAGGCTTTGGCAGGGCAAGGAGGTGGCCATGGGCTGCTTTGGGTGCTCCTGTGACGCTGTCATCAGTTTGGAGGGGTCCCTCTGCCTGGTCATTTATGCCCCAGGTACAGGTTTGTGCCAGGGTGCAGGGGGAGCCCCAGTGTCACTAAGTTTGCTGGGGCAGAAGTAGGGTGGGCAGGGGGGAGACATGGCATCGCTGCTCAGGGAGGGAAGGCTGCGGGTGGCTGTGCTGTAATCGGATGAACCGGCGCCGCTCCAGATGGGCCTGTCAGCTCTCGTCTGCGCTGACACCCTTCTGGGTCCCTCCGCATCCCCTTAGTCTGGGGGGGGGGGGCACTGCCTGTCCCACTCTGCTGTGTCTGCTTGGAGCAAGAGGGTCAGGAGGTGAGACTCTTTGCAAAGCCCATCAGACAGATAAGGTCTCTTCTGTGCTGCTCTCCCTCCCTGGCAATGTCCATGTTTTGTTAGCTTTAATGGGAAAAACCTGGCACATGCGTGTCTGTAGTGCCTCAGCCTTTCAGTGCTGAGGGCAGTGGGGCCTTGCTGCTTTGCCACCCCTTTGCCCCACGTGCTACCCCACCACCCCAGATGGGTTGGAAACCCAAAAGCTGGCCACTCAGTGCCTTGCCTGGGTGTCCCCATGCTGCAGCAGGGCAGCCATCCTTCCCTGGGTGTTTGGCGTAGGAGTGTTTCGCTGGCAGGAGTTGTGCCTGCTGGGCTGTGTCCCCAGGTGTGTGACACAGGGCTTCGCTGTGTGCTGGCATGGTGCACAGGTGGGTATGGGTACTCGTGGGCAAAGCATCTTGGTGTGTAGGATCCCCATGTCCACCAGGAGAGGTTTTAGGACTCAACTCCGCACTCATCTGCTCTCCTCTTCTTAAATGTTACTCCTTTCTCTTTCCCCTTGCAGCCAACCACCCTCCCACAGGGCACCATCAACATGAACCAGTGCACGGATGTGGTGGATGGGGAGAGCCGGACAGGGCAGAAATTCTCCTTGTGCATCCTGACACCGGAGAAAGAGCACTTCATCCGGGCTGAGAACAAGGAGATCATCAGCGGGTGAGTGCAGATCTGGGGATGAGCCACCACTGGGATCTTCCCTTAGCCGGGAGGAAGAGGAGGGCAGGTAGGACCTTGCCCCAGGCCAGGTGCGGTGGGAGTGCGTACCCAGGCTGATCTCTGAGTGCCCATCACAGCCTGCTGCAGGGACAGTCCTGGGGGCCGGGTGTAGCTGCTGCCTTGGGGTCAGCTCCAGTCTTCTCCAACTTTTTGGCAAGGACAGGGTTTCCTTCCCCTTCCCCTTCCCCACTCCCCTGCCTGGCAGACCCCTGCCATTGCCTGGTGCTTTGCAGCTGAGCAGGGGCCTAAGCACCCACTGAGCCACCAGATTTATGGTGTGAGCAGGACTGATTTCAGCAGAGACCTGTGTAGCCATCCTTTATTTGTCTTTGCTCCACGCCTAGTGTGTGTGCTTGGTCATGCCGGGCTGGAGTGTGAGGCTCCCCAACACGCCGGCCACCTTTCAGAGCCAGTGCTTAAGGAAGCTCAGCCTCTGCCAGGAGCCTGAGAGCCAGGCCCTGGAGCTGAGATCCTCCTGAATCACTTGTTTCTTACAAAGGCCACTGTTTCATGGTTTTGTTGTCTGCCAATGGGCAGCATCCTGCTCCCAGCTGCAGAAACAACACTCCCAGTGTCTTTTACCCCAGAGGATGAGCTGAGCTATGCTGGAGCATTTGTGGGATGCTCAGAGGATACATCAGGTGCCAAGGTGCTGCTCGGCTGGCCATGGCAGCTTCAGCCCCAGCAGAAGGTAGCTGTTTACTTGCTAGGGAAGAAGCTTGTCCACAGGGTGAACATCAGGACAGGCTTGGAGCTGATGGGTGCGGGGGGTGAGCCCAACGGTGCTTTTAGGACCATCTGATCAGGTACCCAGCCCGCTGGCACAGGTCCTGTCCACACACCAGTGGTAGGTCCCATAGTCCTGGAGCTGGCGTGTCAGACCCTGGGAGCCGTACGCCATGGTTCTGGTCCATCCCTGGGCAGATGTGGCCTCTTGGGGCTGTCTGCTCTGCATTTGCCCCGTCCCTGTTCGGACTTGCCTTCACAGTGCCCACCTTGCCCCGCTTCGCTCGCTCCCTGCATGGGATGCAGCCCATCCTCCTGGTCCCAGTGGAGCATCTGACCTCTGACGATGATTAAAATATCATTGCTCATAGGAGTGCCTGCTGCTGGGGTGCAGTTGCACAGCAACACTGAAGGTTAAACCACTAAAACGAGCAAATTGCGGTAGATTCCCTGACTCCAGGTGCTGGATGGTGACCTAGGAACATCCTCGTCCATCTCACATGCCAGCTTGGGTCGAAGCCGGTGCTGGTGAGGGTGCAGAGCTGCGGGAGAGCCGAGCTGCCAGCGCACAGCAATGGGCTGGGATGGTGCTGCTGCTCACCTGTGAGCGTTTCCCTTGTGGGATGTCTGGGGCTCAGTGCCTCCCTCCCAGAATTCGCTGACATTTGAAACTAGAGCAGGAAGCTGAAGGGATGAAGCGCTTGCTCTTTCCCACTCTTCCCAAGGCGTGATGTCACCTGCTTGCCCGAGCCCTGGCAGCAGCAGAGTCGGTGCTTTCTGTTGAGATGATTTCTATTTCCAAGCATTTCCTTTGGTTGTGACTCCCTCCGTTTTGGTAAATACTGGCCGAAATAGGCATTTTTCTACCAAGAGCTTGGGATTTTAATCAGATGAATGTTGAAACTTCGCTGCTCTACTGAGACGTGAGCATAGGCGATCCCTGCTCCGTGGCCCCATTTGCAGCAGTGGGGTTGCAGCGGCTGCGGGGCCGGCTTACAGAGGCACAGGGGAATCACGGCACGGAGGAGCCAGCTCTCCTGCAGCCAAGGCAGGAGCAATGGCTACTCCCCAAAACATGGCCAACCCACACGCCTTGCTCTCTTCTCCTTCTCCCCAAACTCCAGTTTGCAGCTCAGCCTTTTGTTGCCAGTCCTGCCCACCACACGGGAGGGAGAGGCATTGTAGAGCAAGGTGGGGCTGATTTATTGTTCATTGGCCCGGCACTGGATTTTGAAGCAGCACGTTTGCTCCTGACTGCAAGCATTAATCATCCCGAAACAGTCCTGCTCCGGGTCCAAGCCAGGCGGGTTTCATTTGCAGTTGCAGCACGACAGGAAGATTTCCCTGGCCGGGGGAGAATTTGTTTTACGTTTGTTGCATGCTTCTGGCATTTATTGCTTAACCAAAACCCACTTGATGTGGTCATCTGAAAACGCTTTACAGCAGCAGCGTGCAAAATGGGGGGAACAGGAGAGGGAAGCAGGGACATCTGAAGCAGGAATGTTTCCCAGGGGTCCACAGATCCCTGTGGAGTTCACAAGAGATGCAGGGGCAGGTCATCAGGCCGCAGTGGGAGGGCACAGGAAGGTCCCCCAGAGAAGCAGTTTGTGCAGGGGATGGACTTCTCCATGCCAAGTTCACGCTGCTTTTTCTTGGACAAAAGTGCCTTGTGTGCAGTGTGCGGGCATTGGCATCACTGAAGGGGAAGGTCCCCCCAGAGGCTCTGTCCTTCTCGGCTGTCTTTCAGAATCCTTGAATCCCTGTCCCATGTCAGCCTTGGCCACGGCCTTGCTCTTGCAGCGAGTGGGGTTTGAGCCAAAGCACTCTGGGGTCATCCCTCCTCCCCGCCTGTCCTGCCTTGCTTTTCCCCCAGGAACGGGCTGGGATGATTTCTGGGTACTGTTTACCATGTTGAGCCTGACGAGGTTGGAGAAGCTGAGCTCCTCTGCGTGCCCAGCCCCAGCTCAGGGGTGTGCTTATGGCCAAGTTACAAACCCCGGGAGGCTGGGGTTGGGGGTGAAATGTGGATGCTCCGTCTCTGGAGCTTTGCAGGCAGCTGGAGGAGGGATGGGGCAGCATCTCCCCGGGCAGTGTGGTCAGAGTCACCTGCGGAGGGGAACAGCTTTGGGGTCTGCAGCCTGTGGGAGGCTGTCTTGCACCCCATGATGGCGCGCGAGCATCGCTCCCGTCCCTGTGCGCTGCCCTTGGGCACAGACCTCACCCTCTGCTTTCTCTGCCTGCAGATGGCTGGAGATGCTGATAGTCTATCCGAGGACAAACAAGCAGAACCAGAAGAAGAAGAGGAAGGTAGAGCCCCCAACTCCCCAGGTAACCCCACGGGGACACACACTGTCACCCAGTCCCTTGCCCCCCTCTCAGGGCCATGGCATTGCCCTGCTCCTGGGGGAGATGCCCCCCCCTCCCAAACCAGCCAGACCAGCAGGCTGCCAGCCTGGCAATGCTGCTGGCATGGAGGGTGAGAGCCAGGGTGAGCCAGGGCAGCAGGTCGGCGTGAATTAATTCCTGCTCATCACTTCCCAGGGTCACATGCTGCTTTCCTGGCTGCCTTGGGGCCACATTTAACTCCCCCCAGGCGCTGTCTTGTGGCACTGGCCCCCACACACACTGTCCCAGGAGCGGCTGCGAAGCTGCGTGGTCCCCTTGGGGGACCAGGGAGAGGTGCTGGCTGTTCACGGGCCATTTTGGCAGAAACAGGATGAAATTCCATCGGGCTCCGGTTACCCCCTTCGAGATGACCCTAGAGATAATGGGAATGAAAGGAAAATACTAAAGGCCAGGGCCAGGCTGGGAGCTCCGGGGGCTGGAGCCGGGCTCTCCAGGGACCCAGCGGTGGCTTCGTGCTCACTTTGACTATAAATGGTAAAAAGTGGGGCTGTCCGTGACTCACTGGTTCCTGCCGGGCTCCCATGTGGCCAGAGTGGGGGAGAATCCCACAGATGGGGAACGTGACCCCAGGGCCACCCTCGTCCCTCGCCGGGGATGAGAACAGCCGCGTCCCCGAGACCGCCTGACCTCTGGGCACGTGTCCCGCTGCTGTGGGGGACCGGCTGGGAGGGCTCCTCCGGCTGAGCTGGGCTGCAGCACTGGGGGACTGAAACCAGCACCAGGGCTCCCCTGAGGCCCAGTTTTCAGGTCCCGTTCGATGAAGTCTCCAGGGTGCTCCTGGTGCAAACTGGGTCATGCGTGGGTTTTGTACAACGTTCATTTGAATCGGGTTTCCACCACTCCATCAGATTAAGAGGTTCTGGGCAACAGGAAGAAAAAACGGGGGAGAAGATGATGCTTTTTTGCACAGCAAGCTTGAAGTCTGAGCTACCCTCTGCCAAGGGCTGGGACTGTCACAGCCCCTTGAGTGGTGGCTCTGGTGATGCTTTAGGGAAGGTCTCTTCTCCCTCCATGGCCAAGAGTTGACACGTTGTGAGTTGCAAATCGTCAAGCCCCAGGGTGGGGGCTGCCGCATTCTGGGTACCCCAGTGAGCTGATGCAGCAGCGCAGGGATGCTCACCCCATCCCTGGCTCAACACTAAATACAGGCTGGGTTCAGGAGGGGGACGGGGCAGAGAGAAGGGGCGCAGAGCCAGAAAAACATCATTCTGGGTTACGTTTCATCACCATGGCAACTTCTTGGAAACTGTACAGGATCCGAGCTCCTGAGCACCAAATAAGGGAAGCAGCTGCGGGAAGGATGCTGGCTCCCCACGGCCAGACAGGCTCCCCAGGTACTTGGGGGAGCCTGGGGACACTTTTCCCCACCTTGGCAGGGGGTGAGCCATCCCACACGAGCTCAAGCTCAGGCTTGTGCGGGAGGGAGTGGGGTGGTCCACCCCAGTCCCCATCCTGCTCACTGCTCTCCTTCCACCCAATCCATCCCATCGCTCCCAGCCCCATGGCACCAGAAGAAGATTCTAATTCACTTTTCTGAAAACAACCTCCATGTGGGTGGGACCTGCTACCAGACGGATGCTGCGTTGCATCGGGTGCTCATGAGCAACCTGTAAAGGCAGAAGAATCATCTTTCCTTTGTCTCCTGAATCATGTTGATGCAGGTGGCTGGTCTGGGGAAGGAGAGAGGATACCGGGGAGAGAATCAACACCAAATCCCCCTCTGTGAAATGGCTTCTCCTGAATTTGGCTGCTGTTCAGCTTGCTTTCTGTGTGCCGGCGGAGAAAGCCTAATTTCTTTCTAAAGACGGCTGCACACTAATCTGGCAGCAGATCGTGTCTGAGAGCCACTCAGGCAGGGATGGACACCTCTATGGTTCGAAAGAAAAATTTTAAAACAATAGATATTTCTGCTTTTTCTCAATCCTACACGTAGTTTCTCCTTGTCCATGTTACAGCAGAGCTTGGCTGCAGCTGAGCACTCCTGGGGCATCAGGGCCATTTTCAGCTTCCTCCATCATTTTGCATCTTCCACCTGCAAAATCACTGGGGTGGGAGCAATGCAGGTGAAGCTGGGCATATTGCTGCAGCTGCAGGTTTTTGGACATGTTGTTAGGTGCAAGCCTAGAAATGTTTTAATCTTTGCTTTGCAAGCAGGTTGCAGTCTTGGTGGGGAAAGAGGGCAGGTTTCTCTTGCAGCTTTTGCCGTCCTCTGGCAGAGTGGTGCGGGCAGCAGGAGAGACTGGGCTGCCTTTGCCTGCTGTACCTGGGAAATTGAGGCAGGATTTCAGGCTGAAATGTGGGATTTGAGGCACTGCCCTCTGTTTGCACAGGGGTGTGGCAGGCTCGGCTAAGCAGAGCGTGCCCAGACACACTTCAGGCAACTGAAGGCTGGTTTGGTTGATTTTGGTGCACACTCCTTTTTGGAGCTGTTCATAGCACTGAGCAGCAAAGAGTTAATTTCTCTGCTTGCTTATAGACTGCTTTTTGGCCCTCATATCTCTGTCTAATTAAATACATATCTACAAATAATTATACGGGGGTGTGAGTAAGGGATATATAAAAATATATATCCTGAGCGGGTGATGAGCTTTGGGCTTTCAGTTCAATGAGAGTTGTTGAGGGTGGAAGGGACCTGGGAGATTGTCTGGTCTGACCTCTTGCTCAAGCAGGGTCCCCTTGAGTGGCATGCCCATGAACTCTGGATTGTTTACCTCCAGCACTGCATTCCCTTAAAGTGAAATTTCCCAGGGGATTTCTTTTAAAAATTGAGGTCATTTGCTGCTTGTTGTGGCCGCGCATGGAGCCAGGACCCACTCCCTGGGAGATCCCCAGTGGCTCCGGCACAGCCTTGCAAATGCCAGTTTGGAGGTGCAGGGCTAAAACCCCCGGTGGTTTGCTGATGTGGGAGGGGGGACAGAGGGGATGTTCTTCGCAGCCTGTGTCCCCAGCCCATGGCTGCCAGCTTGGGTGCTCCTGGATTCCCCCTGCTCCATGGAAAGGGAACAAGTAGCTGAGAAAATCTCCACAGTCTGAAGACTTTGGAGGGGGGAGGTCGTTGTCATTGATTTATTGGTGGCTTTAAGGAAAATAATCTGCTAATGCAGAAGCTTAATACAGCAACAGCAAAACATCTGCCAATGAATAAAGCCAAACCCTAAACGAGTTGTGAAAGCTGCTGCCTCCCCTGGTGTGTGCACCAAATCTGGGCTGTCCGGGCTGTGGCCACCAAAACTGCATCATCTGAGGGACTCCAGACCCCCTTGTTAGCCAGAGAAGCATTTAAGATGAGGGGTATTGTTTTAAAATAGCATAAAGCTCAATGCAACATTGTGTTTCCATTTTAAAACAAGCAGCCTCTTGGGTAACCGAAGTGGCTGGGAGGAGTACAGCACCGGTTGGGTTTTATTCTTTTTATCAGTGGCCTGTAGCAAACCAGCTGTGACAGATGAACAGCGCAGCTGCTGGTGACTGGGAATTAATTTTCTCCTCCGTCCTGTGTCCTTTGGTTTTTTGATGTTAGTTATAACACTGAGAAAATGCGGTCCTGGCAAATGGGACCCAGGAGAGAAGCCTGGTATTGGTCTGTGTGTGTGAAAGGCAGAGACAGCCCGCGGAGGGACCAGGGATGTGCAGAAGGACCAGGGACATGCAGGGGAAAATGGAGCATGCTGTATTTATTTGCATCAATTACAGAGGGTGCACTGTCACCCCAAACTGGGTTCTGGTGGAGGTGAGGGGAGCATTTCCAGGTTCCCTGTGAGTGAGGACTGACAGACCCGTTTCTCCGTGGGTCTGCGGTGTTGCACATGAATTTAGGCGCAAAGCCCCACACATGCACCGGGTGAGCATTGGGAAGAGCTGCTGAGCTGGAGCGTAAGTGGAGCCATGTGGGACCCTGCACACTGGGAAGAGTCAGGGCTCCGCTCGGGGCTGGGCTGCGTGACCACAAGGTGGGCTTTTCCCGAGGGGTTACGTGGAGGTGGCCACAGCGTCCTGCACGCCGTGCTGGGAGGGATGGTTCCTATTCCAAACAAAGCCAGCAAGCCCCTCCGCTGCTCAGCGCCGGCTGAAGGTCTCCTTCACTTACCAGCTTGCCTTTACTCTGGATCTTTTCCCAGTTGGATGCGTGGGGAGGTGCAGCTGGTTTGAGGAGCCCTCCCCAGGGAGGGACAGTGAGGGACATCTCTCTCACTGTAAGAGCGGTGATGGTCCCTTTGGCCAGAGAGGTCCTGTCCCCCTGACGCGCTGCCCTGGGGCAGGGTTTCCACCTGCAAGCTTGTCCCCTTGCGAATGTGGCAGTGGCACATGGCTGAGCAGCCCCGTCCCTGTCCTGTTGTGGCATGCATTGTGAGCAACACCCAAGCTGTGTGGCGCCCATGGCACCAGGGACAGCCCCATGGGGACCCTGGGTGCGGAGCTGGGACAAACCCCTCTAACCCTGCTGTCTCCCCTGTTGTCTTTAGGAACCTGGTCCTGCTAAGATGGCCGTGACCAGCAGCAACATCCCCAGTGCAGAGAAGGTCCCTGCCACCAAGTCCACGCTTTGGCAGGAAGAAATGAGGGGCAAAGACCAAGCGGACGGGAGCAGCAGCATCAGCCCAGCGCAGAGCCCTGTGCAAGGCCAGGCTGGGGCTGCCAGCTCCCTGAAGGATCCCGTGCTGGACAGCAAGGAAGGTGAGGGACCAGGGTGCCAGTACTGGTGTGATGCTGCAATGACCTGGTTCGGGTAGCTGAGCTGGCAGAAAACCACTGTAGACGGAGAAATTTTCTGTGGATTTGGTTCCTGGAGCATCCCAGCAAGGAGGGGGAGGCAGACCACACCCCTGCTGTGCAGGGACCTGAGCAAGGCATTACAGGCTGGAGTTTAGAAAGGAAAAAAATTGCTTCACATGCTGGAAAATCGCAGCTTGGGACCCATTTCTACCCCGGCAGGGAGATGGGGCTGCCTGCCCTTGCAGGCAACACTGTCCTTGTGCTGGGGTGGGGAAAGCCTTTTCTCACCCGTCTGAATCCCTGCCTGGGGCACCCAGAGGGTGCAGGGCCATTCTGTGCTCAGCCTGGGGTTTGGGGGGGCTGCCAAGCCCTGAGTGCTGCTTCCTTCTCTGGGCCCCGCGTCAGGGCCCTGTTTGTGTTTGGTCTCCCCGATGAGTCCCTGGAAGAGGCTGTGCCTGTGGCATTGTTCTGCTTGGAACAATAGGGCTGGGGCCTCTTCCTGCTGGGGCCACGGGCAGACCCCAGGTGCTGCGGCCGTTCCCTTTATCTGCCCACTCAGAGGGGGCGATGCTTTCCACCCACTCGTGGCTGCCAGGAGCAAGGTGTCCATCGCCTTGTGCCCACGGAGACGTGGCCAGTGCCAGGTTGGGAAGGATGGGGATGACGGTGGGTGCAGAGTGGTGACTGCAGCTGTCCCTTTCTTGGTTTGAAGGTTTAGGTCTTTCATCCTTGCAAGTCTGACCCAAGGGTTGGACCAGCATCCCCAGTTCTCTGCAGACCATCGCACCATCTCCATGGGCATGAGGGGTGGCCAGGTTCGAGAAGCCAAGGGTGCAAGAGGTGGCACAGCACAGGGCTGGGGCCCAAACCGTCTTTGCTTTTTTTCTGCCCCTGTCCTGGGTGGAATCGGGGTGTTCTTTGTTAAAGTGGAACTTGGACTTGAAACCAAGTGCAGTGACTTCTCTGTCCCTTAGACGAGAGCTCCATGAATGGAGAGCGGATAGACTGTGGGCGGAAGACGCGTGTTGAGAGCGGGTACTTTTCCTTGGAGAAGACCAAGCAAGACTCGAAGCTGGAAGAGCAGCAGCTGCCGCCCCCACCAAGCCCACCCAGCCCCAGCACCCCAAACAACAGGTACAGTTATCCCAAATCGCCCTCGCAGGAGCATGCCCAGCCCTTTCCTTCCCCAGGTACCCGATCAGGCGACCGAATGATTCACAGCTTCTCTCTGAACTCCTTGGACTCGAAGAGCAGTTGCCTCATGCACAAGGACTCCAGCAGCAGAGATGTAGGAAGGGGAGCTGAAAAATCGGGGCGTCCCCTTTCTTTTAAAGCCAGCCGGCAGTACACCACCCTGGCCGACGTTCCCAAGGCCATTAGGATCAGTAATCGTGAGGCCTTCCAGGTGGAGAGGAAGCGGCTAGAGCGGAGAACCCGGGCCCGTAGCCCTGGGAGAGAAGAAGTGGCCCGGCTCTTTGGCAGTGAGAGAAGGTAAGGGATGAGTGGCTGGTCCCCTTGCATGCTTGCAACGGCAGCAAAGCTGTGTCCCCACCACCGCCCTGGACAGAGAAGGTGGCATTTGCCAGGTGAAGCCCCTTTTTATTACAGTGCTCCTGGGTTTAAGGATGCCCATCCACCCCGACCAGGAGCTGGGATGTCCTTAGTAGTGCCGGCAGGCGGGTGTCACCCTGCCTGGCTGCTCCGGGGACAGCTGGCTGAGATGGTTGATGTTTGGTGGCTGTATTTGCAAGCAAGCCCACCCTCTCCATCCCCTCCCTGGCATGGCACACGCTGGCAGCTGGTACCATTAATTAGGTTAGCTCTCTAAATGGTGTTAGTGCCGGGTGCGTTACGCAACTGCCTAATGAGCTGAAAGAGGTTTCAAAATGTCATGGCATTAATCTGGGAGAGGAGAGGCGGGTGCAGTGCCAAGGCAGGGCGCAGCGGGCTGCAAAACAGCTTAGTGCGGAGGAGGATGGGGAGGGCGTCCACACGCACGCCTGTACTGCGCACCGGCGTGCTTGGCGCTTTCCAGGCGAGGCAAAGGACAGGCTCGACTTGCCCTGGGAAAGATGCATTTGTGCAGTGAAGGCAGCAGAGCAAACCGGGAGACAGGCCCCAGGCGAGAGGGCTGCCTGCCAGTCTGATTTTCTTGCCCTGGTTTTCCTCCGGGCATGTTCTCTCTCGCACGGTTTCAGCAGGCGCTTCTCTTCCATTTCTTCCCAGCCCCTAAAGGATTGTTTTCCAGCCTGGCTTCCAGAGCTGGGAGCAGGTCTGGGAAGCATGGTGTAACTTTGTACTGGTGTTGCTGGTCGGCAGGAGGATCCCAAACTGAGCCCAGCCCCAACAGCCTGCACAGGGAGTGCTGGATGGGAAATAAAAGAGAGGAGCACGGGTTTGACTTTCTCTGCCTCAGGAACTGGGTCTTCCCCAGGATTAAGGAGAGGGATGCCACATGGGTCCCTTGGTCACCTGGGCTGGGGCTGGGAAGAGGCTGGTGACTGCTGGTTTGTAGGCTGAACTGGTGCAGCCTGTTGGCTCAGGTGTGGGTGAGGTTGTGTCCCTGCTGGGTTTGCTTGCACAGGATGCCCTGGCCAGCACCTGCATTCCTCCGAGGTCCCTTGCTCAAGCCCTGGGGGGATCGTGCAGCACTGGGATCCAGAACAGAGCTGGGATATGCCAGCTGAGGACAGGGAGGAGCAGATTTACAGGCAGATAACAGGGCCCAGGAGAGGAAGCTGTTGCCAGAGACTGTCCTTTTGTCAGCCCCACTCATTGCCTGCTGGTGGGTGCCTTTTCCAAGGAAAGTCTCTTTCTTACCAGCCCAGCTGGGCTCCTGGAGCTGTTACCAGGTGTTTTTGCTTTATCAATATTGGCAAAAATTCCCTTACGTCAGCCCAGGGCCTTTATCAGAGCAGGATGGGTGTGGGGGGAGGAGCAGGTGCTGCACCAGGTTTGCACGTGGGTGCTTGCCCGTGGGGCTGAGCCCGTCCAGTGTTCATTTGCGAGGGTGGTGATTGGCAGAGCAGGGCGAGGGTTCCCTGCCTGCTGGAGGGTTTGGCTGGGTTTGGCTGGAGGTTGCAGCCCGTGGCCCTGGAGGAGTGTGCCCTGCGCAGGGATGGCTCGGCGGGCAGTGTATGGGGACAGGCACGTTTGCTTTTTCCTCCGGTAACCTGGGAATTGGTCCGGGCAGGTGGAGAGGCTGTGTGTCCCGGAGCTGGGGTGTTGGAGCGTGTAGGTGGGCTCGGCAGGGCACAGCAAGGCAGTCCAGTGTACCACCAGAGAATTAACATTCACCAGCACCCTGCTCAGCTTGGCTTGGCTGCTTTTTAAATTTGAGTTTACTTAGTCCACATATCCCTGTCATTTTTCTCCCCTGAGCTCAGTCTGTGCTGTTTGAGGTTGAGCAAATACAATAACTGACTTCCATGCTGTGGGGTCAGCTTTTTCCCCCTGGGTCTAACACCATTTCTAATAATCCTTCTCAGTAACCCACTAACATGTCCAGGAACGCTTGCCTGAAATCACTTGCCCGAATGCCAATCCCATAGGCGCCAGCCGGGCATCGTTCAGATCTGCCTTTCATCCCTCGGTGCAGCCAAACAAGCTTGCTCTGATTCTGTTGGTATTTTTGGCTCGTTCTCCGCCCCCCCCCTTTTTTTTTTTGTTTTGTTTACCTACCATGATCAGTGCGAGTGTCAGAGCTATGGATGGAAAAAAAAATAATTTTAGGTACCCGGTGCTGCATCCTGAGTGACACACCTGTAGGCTTAGCTCCAGATGAAGCCGTTGTTCAAGGCTTCTCGTCCTGTTCCCTTATAGTAAGAGGTATTACGTGACTTAAGTGCAGGACTGTGCTGGAAATTTTCCCTGTTGACCGTTTATACCTGATGCTGGCTCCACGCCCCATGCAGCTGCCTGAGCTCACAGCCACTCAAACATGAATCAGAAACCAGGACATAATCGCTGGGATTTTGGCGGAGCGACAGAGTGCGAGTTCCCTCTGCTGGCACACGGGCAGGACGGGGCTGCCAGCACCGCTGCCCACACCTCAGGCATCCGTCCCCATTTATCCCAGCAGGGCTCTGCAGCTGCAGGGATTAATCCTGGCACATCCCAGCGGCTTTGGGAAGGAGACCACCAGCGGGGTGGGGAGTCCTTTGGGTGCAGAGACCCAGAGCCCCTTCCTCTGGGTGTGCGGCTGCAGGCTCGTCCACCTCCTGCAGCTCCCCGGGGAGCACTAGAATTTCTGGGTGGCAGGCTTGGCTTTCCTTGCACACTTCCAGGGATGCAGCCTCTAAAACCGTGGCTTTCCTGGTTGACCCCGTGTTCTGCGCATGCTGGCAAGAGTCTGCTCTGGCATCTGCCGGATCCGCTGTAGGAGCGTGGTCAGGGGGCTGAGGCGTATCTCTAGCTTCCATAAATAGCAAAGCTGCCTGAAATAGCTTAAAAGACTTTTCTTTCTCAAATTCCTTCTCTGAATTCTTGAAATGTACGGCTCTGCTCTGAATGCTGCTTCTACCCGTAGAGAGGAGTGCCTGCTCTCCCAAGTATAGTTTGTTTTTTCTTGTAAAACTATCCTCTTGGTTTTTGTGGACCTTTGGGGAAATTCCTCTTCCTTTTCCTGACACTCACTGTCTTTCTTGCTTTTAAATAATGAATGAATCCAATAAAAACAAGCCCTTTCTTCCAATCAAAGAAAATCACTGTAATGATAGCTCATGCTGGTCTTTATAGCTTTCCTTCCCAGTGCACGCAGCCCTCCACCTAACAGCTGAGATCTGCAGCTTGGGTTTAGTGGCCTGGAAAAGATTAACAGCCTGCATGGCCGAGGAATTCCTTGGGATGAGCTTTGTTAGTTGAGGAAGCACTAAATGGCACCGCAGCTTTTAAAATGTGTCTCTGTACCTGTCCGCAGCCTTGTTTGGTCCACACAGAGCTGCTCTTCAGAGGGAGCAGCTCTCTCCTTGGCACGGTGGGGAGGAGAGGAGAGCCCTTCCCCTCCCCATCCCCCCAGGATCTCTAGCAGTAGCCTCTCTGAAACATTGAGCTAAAGGAAAAAAAAAAAATGATTCTTTCCTGTAATCTGGATGATATTAACCCTTGGGGCTGTGATTTGGTTGCAGTGATTTATTTTTCTCCTCCCTTTTTCAATGACAAATTACTGGAATGATTTTGATTTTGTTTTGTATGTAGATGCAGATATATAATTTCCTCTTCTGTTCATTCATTTTCCAGCCTTGTTTTCTTCCAGGTCTTGTTGCTCTCCACCTTCTCCTGCTGTGTTGCTGTGTGACGTGTCCACCTTTACTTCGCCTGCTTCGCTACCATCTCATCTCAATCTCAAGCCGTAGAACAACCTGGTGGTGCAGCCCCTTTCATGAGAAATCAACCTGCTTTTAATTTTGTTTTATGGTTTTTGGTTGGGTTGTTTTTTATTTTTTTCTCCTGATTTGTTTTTCTTCAGGCACACACCTAATAGGGCACAGACAATGTTAATTCATGGACCTCTTACTCCCTTCTAAACTGAGACTCAGAGAAGGCTGGGCCAGTGTAAAAAGCGTTAAAAAATCGTGACTCCAAAACAGTTCTCCATCGGCTGGCTTACACGAATGCACATCTCCTGAGCAGAACATCCCAGGGGGATTGAAAGCTCTGCATGAGCCCGGGATCTGCCCACTCCCAGTCTGCAAACTGGGAGGCAGCAGGGGCTGAATAGATGTCTCATAAAAACATCAGAGAGATTGGAATTTACAAAGCAGAGTCTTCCCCACCAATGTTGTCCCTTCTCTTTGGTTATGGGCTTTGGTGCGTGGTCCTGGCAGCCTCTCTCTGAGCAGCAGTGGGGGCCCCCAGCTCGCTGGGGGGGGATGTGATAGGCTCAGACTTTTGTCTCACTTACAGAATTTGGTGCAAATGTTGGTTGAAAACTGAACATCTCATGATTTTTGAGCCCTTAACCTGGTGTTCCTTTTTGTGGGAAGTGTTAAAACCGATTTTTTCAATAACCTGTTTCCCCTCATGTGGTTGCCATTGTGATTTTCATGCACGTTAGAGGTTCACATGGAGCAAGCAGCCCTGAGTTTAGGTGCGGCACACGTGGGTCCAAATTGTGCGTCAGGAACACACTCGGACTGAGCTTTTTAGGGAGGTTTGAAATTGAGCTTTAAACCTCACAGCTTGGAGCTCAGCTGGGGGGTATGTTGGTGGTGGGCTACTGCTGCATGTTCCCAGGTTGTGATTAAAGACCTGAGGTTGATACCTGCCCCCGAACCGCTGGACACACAAGCATAGACACCAGCAGGTCCTTTGAAAAATCCAGTATTTCCTCACCTGTGGGTCAGTGAGCAATTTTTCATGCTGAAATGGTGCTTTTAATTCCACCTGCAAAGGTTTGTTGTTTGCTCCTTCTTAGGAGCATCCCATGTAGGCTTGGTCCGGGGTTGGCTCCAGCTCCATCCACATTTTTTCATAGTTCTCCTCCATCCTTGGAGACATAAGTGCCGTGGTGCGATGGGCCACCAAGGTGCTGTTTGAGAGCTCACATTGTGCTCCCTGCTGTTCATACTGGCTTTGCAGACCAGTTTGAGAGGAGGGTAGAGCCCTGGGGTTTTGCAGGGGATGCCCTGTTGTGCCTGCACAGATTGCTCCTCATCCCTTCATGCCTCTTCAGCTGGCACAGCCTGCAAGCCAGACCCGTTGTCTGGAGGCATCTACGGACACTCCTCACTCAGTGCAGCACTGGGGAGGTTACCTGCGTGGGGCTGAGGTTTTGCAGGGTGCTATTGCAGTGAACCCGTAGCCACCCCTTTACCTCTGCACCCCAGCTTGGTCTGATGTGTCTCTGCTCTGTGGCCTGGGGGGCCGTCACCAGCTGCAGTGCTAGGGAGTAAAGACAAAGCTTAAGTCAAAGCTGTTCAATAATCCTTGCTTCTCAAAGGGCTGTAAAATATACAAGTAAAAAGTTACTGCTGGTTTTGCAAGGGTTTTCTAAATATTTAAGGAAATACTATTCTGAGCTGAGTAGCATGAGGTTTTTCCCCACTTTGGCCATGGGTAGAATGATACATGTCAGATCGGGGTGTTTTGCCCTGGATTTGTGCATGCTGGAGCTTGCAGAGGAACAGGGACCCAAAGCCAAGTGTGAGCGAACACTGGGTCGAGCAATTCTGCAGCCTTACATTTGTGGGATTGTACAGCTCAGCACAGTTGCTGTTCTGGTCTTTAAACCGCCTTTGGTTTCCCCTTTATCTCTGTTTTCCAGGCGATCCCAGGTAATTGAAAAATTTGAGGCATTAGATATTGAGAACGCGGAGCACATGGAAACGAATGTGTCGGCCGGGGCTGCCCTTTCCAGCGAGACGCGGCAGGGCAGGAGCGAGAAGAGGGTTTTCCCACGGAAACGGGTAAGCTGCTCAGCCGAGGTCTCACCGTGGGGTTTGGAGGATGGCACCTGGGATCCGGCAGCCCAGCACAGAGGGTTTAGCTATAGGGTTTAGCTATAGGGTTTGTCCCTGGGTGGAACAGGGGATCTGGAGTCGCAGGCAGGCACATGCAGGAGCCAAACCGCTGTGGGTGCTCAGTCTGCGCTGGTTTGCTGCTTGCTGCTCCGCTCCCTTGGCCCAGCTGCAGATCAGAGTGGGAAATCAGGTTGTCTTTTTTTTTTTTTTTTTTCCTTCCTCCAAAATAGAAAGAGGGAAACTTCAGATCTGGCATGGCAGGACACATCAGGATGGGTTGAAGTAACAAAAGAAACAGGCAATCTTCAGAGTCCCAGATACGGTTAGGTATATTGGGAACAAATTAATGCCTGAAAGGACAAAAAAAAAAGTATTGCCAATGAAATGACACTTGTTCTGAGCCTGAGATGCCCCTTAAATAATGTGGATTTTTGTGCCATGAGCCAAGAGAGTGGGACTTGCTGTCCTAGTTCCTGCACTGTTCTGGGCTAATGCTGTTTACACAGGACTTCGCTTGCGAAGGTGCAGCTGTGGGCGCCATCCTGGATGTGTCTGCATCTCCTCTGTCCCCGCATCGCCGGGCAAAGTCACTGGACAGAAGGTCCACAGAGTCCTCTATGACGGTGAGCTACCAGGGCCATGTCCTCTGCGGTGGGGGAGGCTGTGAGGGGCCTTTCCCAGGGAGGTCCAGAGAAAACTGGACTGTCTGCTGCTTTCGCCAAAGCCAGCACGTAGGACATGGGATGGACTCAGATTTGGAGCAGGTTTCAGTGACCTGAATCAGGTGTGACCGACCCTGACAGTCACAGGGGCTCAGCGGGGGGAGAGCTGTGTTTTTCGCCTGTTCCCTTCTACTGTTGCAGAAATTAAAATGCAGAGTCTGGCGAGGAGTCCTTTTCCTTAAAGTACAGCAGCAGCTTGGAAAGCAGATCCCCGTTTTGCTAATTGTTTTCCTCTGGATTGCTCCGTTTCCTCAGTGCTTTGCTTGGTATGTCAGACCCTAATTCTGTAGGTCACCCTGGAGATGTTGGGTCACGTCGCCTGGCCAGAGTCCCTCTTTGCCCTGTGCTGTCCCCCTGAACTGGCAGAGACTGCAGCACAGCATTTCCAGCTCAGCAGAGGGTCAGTGCAATTTTCTGGACTCAGACCAGGTGCTGGGTCATGACTGATGCATTTTCAGAGAGCTAATGTGGCCCGGCTTTCTAATGCCTCTTCCTTGATGTTTGTGCAGTTGCAAGTGGGTGTGAGTGGGACGAAGGCTGCGAGGAAGGGCTGAACCTGCCCTCCTGAGCTTTCCTCCCTTTGCATATTTCAAATGCTCACCAGACCTGGAGGCAAACAGTACAGAGCAAACACAAAATTGCTATCCTCTCACCGCCCTTCTGTAGGAACAAAATAAATACACGTGCTAATCTCTCAAAAAGATTACAGACCTATTGTAAATACAAGCTGCATTTTTTGTGGATGGACAGCTTCTGTTCAAGGACTTCTCAGAAAAATGCAGTAGCTTGGCATTTCTGTAGCTTTTCATGTAGACTTGTACAGCCACAAGAGTGATTTTTAAATTCTTGGTGGTAATAAAGAGGTGCAGTAAGTGCACGTTAAATGGCAAAGCACATCATCTAGTGAAGACAAGAAAATTATGCAGTCAGTGGGAAGAAAACCTTTTCCTTGGCATTAAGTACACCTTTATTGTGCCACTCCTGTTATAAAAGTGGCAACATATGAAAAATGTGCACGCCTGCTGGCTTGCAGCGGTGATTGCAAGACTCTCCCCTACCCATTGGGTTCTCTGTGTCAGATCAGATCAGTTTTCCATCAGGATAAAAGCTGAGGGAGAGTTCATCCCTTGTTAGGCTCCGTAGCTGTGGCTTGTGCTGCGTGGGTATCTCTTCCATCAAGTGCTTCATCCGTTTTGGGTTTCTAATGTCTACACCCTGCAGTGGCAGCTGGTCCCAAACTTCTCATGCTTCAGCAGCTTTGCAGCTTCAGGCAAAGCCCGTGCTCTCCTGCCTGCCCGAGCACTCGGGGAAAGCAGCTGGGTTTCTGTGGAGGAGCAGGACCTGCAGGAGAAACCTTCCCCCTCCAGTGCTTCTGTAGCATGTCGCTGCAGCCCAGTCTGAAACACATGCATATACTGCTTAGCAGCACCGTTCCTCCATGGATGCTCCTACAGGTTTGCTTACATTTTGGAGAAAACCAAGAGGTGTAGTAAAGTAGTATGAATGCTGCTAAAGAGGGATTTATCTGCTTTTGTGGAAGATTCTTGCCCTGTGCTTCTTCCTAGTTGATAAATAACAAGCCTGTGAAAAACTGTAACTCTTGCAATCCTTCTGTTTTCCTTCTCTGCAAAGTGCATGGTTGGGAGCCAGTTATTTTTGATCCAAAATGTAGATTCTTTGCTTGACGCTCTCCTGCAGTACAGGAAAGGGCTTTAACAGGACCCAGACCCCAAGAGCACGAACCCACCTGCACTTTGGCAGGGAAGAAGCAGGTGGGTGGTGGTATTGCGCTCGCAGGATAGGTTGGGGCTAAGATCAGGATTCCCAGCTCTCACAGCCACCTTCAGAGATGGACGTAGTCATTGCAAATGCAATTTTCTCTATAGTTTGTTCGTGGCTTATCACTGCCTTGTCCTCAGGTCCTGGTGGGGCTTGGTGGGTTTATTGCCCGCAGCCGCATCACAGCCGAGGCTGCTCAGGCTGGCGTCTGTCCACTCCCTCGATAGCACATAGTTCTTCTTTCATAATATATAATAGAGGGACAAAACTGCCTGCGGTCTTGCCAGTTCCTTGTTTCCCTTCATCTGTAATGCTGGTGTAGCAGTAGGAAATTGCAAGAGAAAAGCTAGGAAGAAAACAGCCTGAATAAACCATACAGCAGGTCTCTCTTGTTCTGGGAGCAAATGGTTAGCCACCACGCAGTGCAATGATACAGTTTGGACTGGATGACCTTTAAAGGTCCCTTCTAACCCAAACTATTCTACAGTTCTGTTAATGAAACTGTTGCTAGCCTCTTTTATTGCTGCGCTGTGTTTTATCGAGCCGCTGCTGTTGTCTTTTGGGCCCAAATGCTTCCCACCCCTCTGATCGCCTCTCTCCTTTCTTGCAGCCCGACCTGCTGAACTTCAAGAAGGGCTGGTTGACAAAGCAGTACGAGGACGGACAGGTGAGAGTCCTGGTTTCTGGCGGCTGATGCTCTCTCTGACATCTCAAAATGATGCTCCAAGTGGGAGAAACCAGTTGTAGGTGCTTGGGCAGAACACTGACAGGGAATTTGTAGAACTCTCTGGAGCCAGGCAGCAGTGGCTGCGTGCAAGCCCTGTGCAAACGGTGTTTGTCTCGGAGCAGGAATAGCTGGTTCTCTGTCCCGGGGAGATTTCAAAGCCCCACAGCTGGATATTGTGTCGTGGGTTTCTAGGGAGCCAGGGCAGCTTGAATAGCAGCACTGGTTTCAAGTTCCTGTTCTCTATTAGGCTCATCTCCCTTGCGACCCAGCAACCTCTTTGGCGTCAGTAATGAGGCTCAGATCAGGTCTCTGGAGTGCTGGAGAAAAGACAAGGCCAAGAAATAAATAAATGTCTCTGAGTTGGCACTGGGAAGCAGCCACTGCCGCTTTCCTCCTGTCCATTCCCGGAGGAATGTGGGATGTGCCGCCCTATCGAAGGCTCAGAGACAGGCAGTGTGCCGAGGCAGCGTGGGTGCCCTGGCTGGTTGCAAACTGCCCCTTCCCTGGATTTGCTTCCCTCCTGCTCAGCCCATGGAGGAAGAGTGAGGGCACCTTGCCCGTGGCTGTGAGCACCGTGGCCAGGGCTCCGCTGAGTGTCCCCACTGGTGTGCTGTGCCCTGGGGCTGAGGGCACGTCTGTAGGCAGCCAGAGGGAGAATCAGCTGCTGGAGCGAGCGCTTTGTTAGCTGAAACTGCCTTGGGTAAGCCTGTGCCTCACCGGGAGTCTGCAGAAGGCGTATTCCTGTAGAGCAAGGGCCAAGAACAGGCTCCAGCCCAGTTCCTAGGTTCTTCGTTCATTCTACTGCTTCATCTGCAACATGAATGTTTTACTCTTGAGTTTTGGGTTTTTTTGAAAAAAGTCCCTCCAGGGTGTTAAGTGCAATCACTAAAAGTGTCATCCTTGCCAGCAGAGCTAATAGGAAGGCTCCAGCTGCCCCCGTGGCTCTCACCGTGTTTCACTGCCACACGCAGGGTTGGTGCTGCCGGGGGTCTGGCACTTTGCCGATGCAGCGGTGCTGAGAAAATCAGGGTCCTGGCGGTGCAAACCATCACGGTGTCCCATGCATTGCTGCCTGTCCGGGTCTCCCCTTCGCCCCCGGGGGGCCTGTTGGTGAAGCTGGGTGTGGAGCTGGGAGGGGAGAGGCTGCGAGCTGCCTCCCTGCGGGATGTCTCTGCTGGGTGGCCTGTGACAAGCTGCTCAGGCCTCGCTGTTTGGGAAGGTGCAGGATTGTCATTGTTCTGTCTTGGTTGTTTCCTAGTGGAAGAAGCACTGGTTTGTGCTGACTGACCAGAGCCTGAGATACTACCGGGATTCCGTGGCAGAGGAGGTAATTGTCTTCCCCATCGGTGTTTACCCATCGCTCTGCATCCAGGGGAGCCACAGGTGCTCCCAAACTGATCCTAACGGGTTGTCTTCCCAGATGCCAAGGTCCTGGAGCATCGCCCTTCAGGGCTTTGTGCTTCTTGAGGACCTGCTGCTTGCCTCCCTGTGAGCCCACCGTGCTTTGGGCTTGCAAAGCATTATGGCTTATTTTACCTCTTCCCTCTGCAGGCAGCTGACCTGGATGGAGAAATTGATTTATCCACATGCTACGATGTTACCGAGTACCCGGTTCAGCGAAACTACGGCTTCCAGATCCACGTAAGGAAAACTTGAGGAGGAGGAAGAGTCTGGCTGCAGGACAGTTGATCTGGTGGCTCATGCTGTGCTGCCACTTGGAGATGCTCGTCCGTGGCACCTAAGAGAGGCCACTCGGCATCACCCACAGTGCTCCAGAGAGCTGCAGCCTTGGGTTGGAGAGCCAGTTTTTTGGCTGGGGGAAGAGCAAGAGAGAAGGGGAAGGTTTTGTCTCTACCTTAGGATCTCAGCTATGCCAAAACTGGCCTGGTTGCTGAGAAATGCTAGTTCCCACTGTGTGCTGGGGGATGGAGGGGCTGGCTGCGGTCTCCATGCAGCCAGCAAGCAGTGCCCCACACTGGGTGCTCAGGGCTGGGTGCAGGGTGGTATGGCAGGGGGTGGGAAGGTGCTGGTGTCTGCAATCAGCTGCTCTGAGCTGATCCTGCTCTCCACAGACGAAGGAAGGGGAGTTCACCCTCTCTGCCATGACATCGGGCATTCGCCGCAACTGGATCCAGACCATCATGAAGCACGTCCGCCCCACCACTGCTCCTGATGTAACAAGGTAAAGGGGGGAGTTTAGCAGCCCCTGCATTTGTCTGGTTTGCTATGCAGGAGTAATTTTTCCCTTATCCCTTTTCTTCCCTCTTTCCGAGCCTGTCTGTTCCTGGAAGCTGCAGCGCGTTCTGACATCCCTCTCTCTGGGCTTAATTTGGATACGCTTTGTGGGGATGCTGATATGCTGAGTTACTCTTACGCGTGCAGATTTCAAAGAGGGTTGAAAATGTGGCTTTAATTTGTGCATAGGAGTATGAAATACTGTTCCTATATCAAGGCTCCTCTGGATTCCCACCAGGTATTGTGAAACCACTTGGATTCAGTTGTGCTGGGTTCCCCCTTTCCTCTGGCTACTGTTCAGCATGAGCTGCCCATCCCCTCCACGGGTCACGGCAGCACGAGCCCAGGGTTCAATTTAGAAGCTGTTTGGCTCTGATATATTTTAAACTCCAGCCAGCAGATCGTCTTCCCTCCTCTTTTGATCTTCCAGATAGCTGCCGCAGCTTGTTTCCCCTTGTGCCTTAGTAATGCTCGCGTCTCCTCCTGCCATCAGTGCCAGAGGAAGGGACCCCCTGCTTCACAGAGTACCTTCTGTGAGCGCTTGTGGCTGCGGGTGAAGGGTGTTTGACCTCACAGCTAACCGTGCCAGCCACATTCGTATGGGCCACCTCTTACAGGCTTCGTGGACACGGCCGCACCGTTAACTCCATCTCCTGTCCTTACCGTAGCTGCAACGAGCAGGTTTTTGCCAGGTTTGTCCCAGCGTTGATGGAATGGCTCTTCTCACCCGGTGCTGTTGACCTGGAGATGCTCCAGCCTCTCCTTCCCCATCCCGCTTGGCACTCAGCCACTCTTTCCCAGCCCTGCCCGAGCTCTGGTGGATCTCGCGGGGGTCTCGGGGAAGCCACCTCTCTCCTCACTCCTGTGTATGTTTGATTTCCATGCAATCCCAGGAAAAACTTCTCTTTGAAACTATCCGTGCTGAAGCCCAGGTTGGAAAACTGTGTTCTCTCCTGTATTAACGTTTTGTGGTTTGTATATCTCGTGATTCACTGCATGCTCCTCCTTTCTGCACCTCGGATGGGAAGGCCTGCAGTTTCCATTTATTTTTCTTTCTTTTTTCGCCGTCCCCCTCCTCCCCACCCCACCCCCTTTTTTTTTTTTTTTTTTTGTCTTTAAATAAAAGCCAGAGAGAAGGGAAGAAGCAACCTGGTCTTGACACTTGATTTCCCCACACTGGTATCTTCCGATGTGACTAGATAGGAAGATGAAGACCAAGGAGATTTGAGGGGACCTCTCTGCCTGTAAAGAACCGGCTATATTTATAGCCTAACAGGTTACTGCAGCACGGTGGTCCTGTGCTCGCTGTCTTTGCATCTGCCCCAAGCCCACATGAAGTGGTTTGACTTGGCTCACCCTCGTGGGAGGGTCCAAGCGCGGGTACCAGTTGGGCAGTAACTTGTTACGCTGCATAAGTAGAAGGTGACTCTCAGTCTCCCAGCTGGGGAAGAAGAGGGTGCGCTTCTGGTGTTTTCCACCGAGCTGGTTGTGGATGGGGTAGGGTCTGGCGTGGGTTAGTCACGTTGCTGAGTTGTTGCTGTGAGCTGCAGGGCTGTGCCATGTGTGAAGCAGGGCTGTGTTCACCCGCTGCCTGCTCACAAGCCCTTTGCCGTGTGCTGGGGGATCTCAGCCCATCCCGCCTGGCTTGGGGCACGTCATTAACACCCACACCCGGGGAGCGGCTTGGGAACAGGGCTGCTGGGAAGCCAAAGGACAGACTGCCAAAGGCTCGTGATGGAGAGGTGGTGAATGTCTGCAGAGCGCAGCCAGGGTGCAAGAGGGAAGTTAGTGTGGATGCTGGGCTGTGCCGGGAGGGCAGCGATGTTCACCCCATCCCTGGGGCCAGTCTGACTCTGCACACTCCTGCCGCCCTCTCCTGTGGCTCTCATTAACCCACTGCCATGTCTCCACCGAGCCAAACACACGTTTTCTCGGTTGCTCGAGTCCTAATTACTGTTTATATTGCTGTGTGCGTCAGCACCTGGGGTGGGGGCAGATGCTGTGCTGTTCCCTGTCCTCAGCAGTGCCCTGCAGTCTGCAGAGACACTTAATTACACTCTGCTGACGATGACCGCGCAGGTATAAAATACCCACAAGAAAGAAGGTGGCTGCTTCAGCGCTGGGTCCTTGTTCAGCTCGCAGCTCCGGTGCGAGTTCCCCAGCGCTCCCCCAGTTCCCTGCAGCCTTCGTGTGCTTCTTGCACACTGCCATGGCGTGCTCAGCTTGCACCACTCCCGCAGCCACCTGTATTAAAAGATAAAACCTTTTTGTTTTGACCTATAAATACCATTATGAGGCCAAGACCCCCTCCTCCCATGTGATGTGGCTTCATTTTGTCTGGGATGGCGGAGACATGAAATGCTTAAGCAGAATTAATTGCCATGGGGCACTTGCGGGAGATAAAGCGAGACACTTCGGGTCAGCCTTCTGAGTCTCTTCACTCAGTTCCCAGTGGCCGCCCCTCCGCTCCCTGACACACATCCCGTGCCCTTTGGGAAGCAGTAGAGGAGAAAGGAGCTCGCGAGAGATGCTGCCTCCAGAAATGCTGAGATTCTTCCACGGGTATTTTAGAACAGTGTAATTTCTGTCTCTCAACAACATCCGAGGGGCCCCAGGACACCCTGTATTTCCTAGCGCTCTGCTCCATTTTAAGACTCGACCTCTTCCCCGCTTTACTTATTTAAAATGCAGCTCTAATCGCTAACTGACTCCAGATTGAGTGCCTGGCTTTGGAGTCGTGCAATATCTTCTAATGGCTGAGGAGCAAGGTGGTTTCCATCGTGGTGCCTTTTGGGTTTATTTTATTAGCTGCAAGTGACAGAGCTGAAGAAGGAATTCTCTCTGAGCTGGTTTTAGCCTGTAACTGCCAGAGTTTCTTGAAACCCAGCTCTACTGAGCCTGTGGTGCATCGGAAGATACTAGCCCTGGACCCATGCAGAGTCATCTCTTCTGCTCCATTCTTTGTTTTGGGCGTATGCACATACCTGAGGTTGTTGGCTGCAGGAGCTGGGGTGTGTTATGGAGGCAGGAGGAGAAGCTATGCTGCTGCTGCTCCCTCCCGGTCGCGGCAGTCTCGGTGCATGCGGTCCCGTGGGTCAGAGCCCCGTTAGCAGTGATGTGCCTGCAGCAAAGGGCCCGGGGAGCTGCTTTCCAGCTCTTCCCACTGCACCCTTCTAGAAAGCTTGTCAAGGCTGCACTGGAGGCTGAAGCCCGGAGGGATGCCGTGGTGGTGCTGGCAGCAGGGAGAGCCAGAAGTCAGCCTGAGCAGCAAGGCTGCGCCTCGGGAGGCATCTCGGGGGCTTCTGATAGCAAAGAGGGTTCAGCAAATGCCTGCCGCTCCCTCAGAACGGGCTTCTGCCAACTTAGCATACTGCTGTTTTCTTTTTTAATTTTGATCTGCATGTTACAAGGCTGGCATGTCTACGTTTAATAAGCTAATACTGCATTATGGGTTATCTGTAGGTTTGGAAACGGTATTGCCTTCCCCTGTTAACTTCCCTTGCTTGACAAGTATGTCTCCCCTCTCAACCCACCACCCTCTAACTCAGCACTAAAAATCATTCCTTGCTTGAGAAATCGACATTTTCAGTGGCTTCCACGGTGTATTGAGTAACTCTTGCTCTCCTTGCTGCACCGACAACTGTGCGTACGGCGTGCAACGCCCATGCCGGGGTGGCTGCCCGTGCTGCCCGTGCTGCCTGCAGGCAGGTTTCCCCGGGGGAGGTCTGTGCCTTCAGTGCAGATAGTGGCACAGAGAAGTTTTCGACTCATTAATACCCCAACTTTGGCAAGCTCGAGGAGCACCTTCCCCCTGTTACCCAAGACCTGTGGGAGCTGCTCTGTGCTTCTCCACCCCGCAGCTCCGAAGCCAGACCGACTTTGGTGGGACTGGTGGCATCCTCCCTGCCAGCACGTGACTATGGCTGCGGTGACCGGCGTGTGTGCATGGAGCCCTGCAGCCGGGGAGGCGGGCGGCTGGCCGGCCGGCTGGTGCCACAAGAGCTTTGGAAGCCTCTTCCCCACCTGGCAGGGCAGCTCGCTCGGGGTTGTGCCTCGGCCGTGGGGGGCTGCTGGGTTGTGGTCCCCAGCCCCGGGGTGGCTGCCAAGGAGGAGCGAGGTCGGGATCGGCCGCTCGCCGGGGGCCGGGGCGTGCTGGGGAGCAGCCGGGGCTGCTTGCACCAAGGCTTTGCGCACCAGCGTGACCCCAGGGAAGGGCAGCAGCAGCTCCTGCGCCTGAGGGGCGAGGGGACGGAGGGGTAGGGGGGAACCCACCTGGTATTGGCTTGGGCTTCCAGCAGCCCCTTTCCACCCAGCTCTTTGAGGCATGTGTGGGAGCGCCCGGCCAACTTGAGCACCCACTGACGCCTTCCTTCACCCTCTCTCTGTCCTCGCAGCTCCCTGCCGGAAGAGAAAAGTAAAACAAGCTCTTCCTTCGAGACTGGTCCAAAGCCGAGCGAGAAGCCAGACGCAGAGCAAGCTGAGCTGGACCCGGAGCAGAAGCGGAGCCGTGCCCGCGAGCGCCGGCGAGAAGGACGGTCCAAGACCTTTGACTGGGCTGAGTTTCGCCCCATCCAGCAAGCCCTGGTGCAGGAGCGTGCAAACGCTGCAGACTCCCCCAGTAGCGGCTCGGCCGCCTTCCCCAGGGACACTGGTGCCACCGACGCCGACCCGGGAGAGCTGGAGCGGGAGCGGGCCCGGCGGCGTGAGGAGAGGCGCAAGCGCTTTGAGATGATCGATACTGTGGATGGGGCAGGGTCGGAAGAGACACTAAGGATGGAGGTGGACCGGATCCTGCCCGTCCCAGCAGACATCAAACTGCAGAATGTCCACGTAGAGATTGAGCAGCGCTGGCACCAGGTGGAGACCACCCCGCTGCGGGAGGAGAAGCAGATCCCCATCACACCCCTGCACCTCGCCCATGCTGAAGACCGGGACGAGGGGCTGACAAAGCAGCACTTGACCACACTGTTGGAGAAGGAGGTAAAGCGGCGTGTGTGGGGTGCAGGCTGCCTGCTGAAACGGCCTTCAGGCCACTGCAGTAACTGTAGGAAGCCTGAGCAAGGCTTCAAAAAGCTGCATTTATTCCTGCTTTGTAATAGCAACGAGTAGGGATGCTGTGGAGTCCCCTGGGGAGCTGGCAGGGCACAGATCCGCATCCGTTCCCGTTCAGCCCTGCCAGCAGCTTTCATGTTCCCACGGTTGCAAACAGGGCTGTTCTTGCAAGAGTGGTACTTCATTACCCCCTCCCAGCCCCCACCCCTGCTGGCTGTTAGCCAGCCTGCTCTGATGGGATGGGTACAACTGATGGGCATGGACCAGGCTCTGAATTCAGGCTCGTAATTCTGCATGGCCCTGCAGCTGCAGAGATTTGCGTCTGCAGTTATGTCTTACAAAGCTGTAAACTGGCTGTAGCAGAGTTGTAGCACGCACCACAAAGGTTCCCTTTTTGTGGAGCCTACATCAAACAATCTTAGGATTTTGGGAAAAGGAAGGAGGAGACTCAGCTCACTTGGAAGAGGCCCATGGCTGGGGTAACAAAGGTTGTTGTTAGTTGGGATTAAGGTGTATTAGCAGGAATGAAAGGGGTGCAGGCGTGCAATAATCAGGAGTATCGCTGATCTGAAGCAGGCTGGGATTTGCCAGGGTCCCGCCTGGCACGAGCTGGTGCCGTTCATCCTTTGCTGCAGTGAGCCTTTAGAAAGTAAACTAACGCATAACGTAGTTCTTTCAGGGGGGGAGGGATTTTGCCTGGCAAAATGAAATCCAGATCCCAGAGCAGAGCAAAGTAGCGGTGCCATCCGAAGCCCCGTTCATTCTGCTCCACATCCCCTCCGAGCTGCTTGCTCCGTATGGCCAACCCCCTGCCCACTCCCTGGATGCTGTCCCTGTTTGTGTCCCTCCAGCTGGAGCAGAAGCAGAAGGAGGCCCTGGAGCTCCTGGAGCAGAACCGGCACCTGCAGGACCAGCTGAAAGTGGCACTGGGACGGGAGCAGAGCGCCCGGGAGGGCTACGTGTTGCAGGTAGGAACGTGGGGAGGAGAGAGAAACCCATTTTCCTCTGTGCCCGAGGGGGACCCTGGTGGGCTTCAGTCTAGGGGACATCAGAGAGGGTGCAGAGATGTGCACCACAGAGTGGGCTCCAACAGATTTGACCTTTTTGCAAATACTACTGATTCTGTAGCCTTACTGGAGTCATGCTTAACAAAACCTCTGATCTGGGATGCAGTAGACAGAAGGTAGCATTACCTACTGGTGTCCTCGAGGGAAAACAAAACACAGCCATGGCAGACGGATGGGACCTCAGCAAAGTCCACCTCTGATCCCTCCTGTACTGTGTTTGTCTATGCAACAGCTGTTGCCCCCTTTCTGTGCCCCAGATGTTCCCCTCGGGCAGCAGGGTGCACATGAGCCTTTCTAAGCATCGTGGAGCCCAGCAGTTGCTCCTGGATGGGTGGTTTGTGTGGCGGTTACGTGGGCAAACACAGCACAGCACCTTCCCCACAGCCTGGGTGGGCTTTGCACCGGGACGACCTGGTGTCTTGGATCACTTTGGTGGTTTCTTCTGTTATAAGATGCCTTTCCTCAGCAGAGCTGAGAAGGGCATTTTGGAGGCTCGGGAAAAAGAGACGGGAGTCTTTTGGGAAGCCTTTCCTCCCCTCCTCCAAACAAAATGGACTTTTTCTCGCCCTTCCTCTGGGAGCGTCCGTGCCCAGAGGAGCCATGACACCTAAAGGGCAGCTTCTGGCTGCTCTCCTGAGTCCGTAGTTCTGTTTTGTGCAGGGACAGAATTTTGACCTGCTCAAATCTACTTGGCCAAACTGGCTCTGGATCAAAGTGGCCACGCGTGGCTGCACGCTGCACGCCTGTGGTAGCAAACCTGGTGTTGACGCTGAACCTTCTGTCCTTATTTCTCACGGGAAAAACAACCCCTGAAGAAGTTGCACAGGCAGTGGAGCCAGCCCAGGCAGGGGGGCATCTTGCCTTCCTCGCCGGTGATCTCCTTGGAGGAGTTATTAACAACGCATTTATTTCTGGAGTCCCCGAGCTGACAGCACTTGCTTGGAGGATTTCCATTTTCACTTGGCAGTGTTGGAAGAGTAACTAACTCGAGTAACTAACTCCCACTTCCCTGGGGCAAAGACATCCGACCTCCCTTTGCCTGGAGCCCAGAAAAATCAGGGATTGGGGCTAAAAGCTGGATGCTGAATCCACTGTCAGATTGGCTGTGTTGAAGTTGGCCATAGTGCCTCGATAGGAGGAGGGGGAGCAAGTCTGCAGAAGGGCCGAGCAAATCATTGCTGCAGTGAGAAGTGACCCAAACTTTGACCTAGAAGTTGGAGAGGGTTTTTGGAAGGGTTGGAGGCTTTTGCTTGCTCTGGTCTAATTGTTCTGGGGATTTCCCTTACGTTTTTCTGGGAGTGGAGGGATTAAAGTCCTGTTGCAGAAGGGAGTAACCCCACCAAACCCTGCTGAGGTGGAGGGATTGGAATCATGGGGGGTGGGGGTCTGCAACCCCAGACTGGGGGCAAACATCACAGCATTTTTTTGGGCGGACCCTCTGAATTTCATGTGCTCCGTATCTCCATCATGCCTAATTTTGGAGAGGTTCCTATGTTGTCTGTGGGGAGGGGCAATGGAGGAGCCTGACTGCTGCCAGCCCATCTCTCCTGAGCTGTCCGGGGGGCAGCAACCCCCCCTTGGCAGCATGACCAGCCCCATATGGACCCCCAAGCAGTGCCCCGACACAAAAGATGCCGCACATTTCGTAAGGCAGCCGCTGAGATACCCACCCTGATGCATGTGCTGTGCACCGAAGCCTCTCTGGCCTCGTGTAACCCCTCTCTCACTCTGAGCTTCCTCGGGACGGGGCACCCCGACTTGGAACCCTACTGGGAGAAGTGACAGGGGCTCCTGCTCCCCACAAACGGAGATGTGCCGCAGCTCTGGGCACAGCGGGTGGGAGGGGTCACGTACTAACCTGTCCCGGGTGGATGTTCTTGCATGATGTTGGTGTAAAGCATGAAATTTAACTTAACATAACTGAGTGTCACATCTGTGGGCTTTCCTTATCAGCAACCAGAGTACAGCAAGGCAGGCCAAATTCCTAGGCTTCACGCTGTGCTTCTCTCGCCTCTTCCTGTCTGTGTATTTTTTTTTAAAGATACATAATTTCTGTTGCCTTTTGCATGACTCTGTCTGTGAGTTTTCTCTTTGCATGCTACATTGCTTTGGTTTGCATCTCACAAAGGTTGGTTTCTTTTATTTTACGTTCTCATCACACTTTTTCCCTCCCTTCACTTGTCAGGCTTTTTATTTTGTCCTTTGTTGGATTTTTTTTTTTTGCAGGTAGAGAAATTAGATCCTCCCTAGTCTTAAACTTTAGCATAACAACATCTCTTTAACACGATGAGCAGCCACTAAGTCCTGTTTGGCAATCACAGAAATGACATCGCCACGCCGGCTGTCCTGTGTCCCTGCATCTGGGTGGGATGTGATGTCATTTGCTGTCACCTCACTTTCTGTTGTTGCTTTTGGTCGGTAGGACTGTGTTACCTGAACTGTGCACTTTTTGTTTCACAACAAAACAAACATGCTAAAAAAGCAGTTCCTTTCTTCTTGCCCTGTTCCCATCCCCTCCTCCTTCTCACCCCTCCTGGTTTTCTCTCGTCTGTCGTCTCTGTTTTACTGCTGGTGTTTCTTTTTCATTGTTTTTTGGTTCTATTTGATTTTGGGTTTTTTATTTCCCTTTTAGCCTGTTACTGTACAGCTGTTTTGATGTTGTGGTCCGTGTTTTCTGTTACTGGAGAGCAGTTGTCGCTCATTCAAAAAAAAAACAACCAAAAACGTTGGTTAAAACAAACAAAAAAAAATTGTGCCAAGAACAAATCATCCCAATTGGAGCATGTGGGTAGCAGCCAAATCGCTGCAAGGAGGTTTTCCATGGCCTGCCTGGCCAGAGGTGTGACACTCAGAAGGGAGAGCCAAGAGTGTTACTAATCTAGTATTTAATCAATTTTTTTAAGACCGAGGTGGCCGCCTCGCCATCAGGTGCCTGGCAGAGGCTCCATAAAGTCAACCAAGACCTCCAAAGCGAGCTGGAAGCCCAATGCCAGCGTCAAGAGCTGATCAATCAGCAGATTCAGTCGCTGAAGCGCAGCTATGCCGAGGCCAAGGACGTGATCCGGCACCACGAAGCCGAGATTCAGAGCCTGCAGGCGAGGCTCAGTAACGCGGCGGCCGAGCTCTCCATCAAGGAGCAGACCCTGGCCAAGCTCAAGAGCGACTTGAGGAGCGAGAAGGAGAAAGCCAAAGAGCAGCTGGAGGAGTGGCAGCACAGCGAGGCCACACTTAGCTCCCAGCTGAAGGCCAGTGAGCAGAAGCTGAAGAGCGCAGAGGCTCTCCTCCTGGAGAAGACCCAGGAGCTGCGGGACCTGGAGATGCAGCAGGCTTTGCAAAGGGACCACCAGAAGGAGGTCCAGCGGCTCCAAGACAGGATCGCGGACCTGAGCAGGCAGCTGAATGCTAGTGAGCAAGCGCGGATCCTCATGGAGGAGAAGCTGCAGAAGAATTACGAGGCTCTGCTGGAGAGCTGTGAGAGGGAAAAGCAGGTTTTAATACGGAGTCTGAAGGAGGTGGAGGATAAGGCCAACGAGTACGAGAACCAGCTGCAAAACAGCGAGCAGCAAATGGAGATTCTGCAGAAGGAGAAACTGAGTGCAAAATTTGAAGGCAGTGAGCTCGTCCACCAGCTGGAGGAGCAGCTGGTGATGAAGGAGGCCAGCATCCAGAAACTCGCAGAGCACATCAAGGAGCTTGAAAGAGAGAGAGATCAGATCAAATGTCGGTTCCATGAGCTCATGAATCAGGTTGCCGAGTCGGATAATGAAGTTGCGAAGCTGCAAGCAAAGTTGAAGATGGAAGAGACCAACTACCACAATCTGGAGCAATCGTTCGAGGAGGTGTCGGATCAGTTCCAGGGTGTGCAGGAGGTGCTGAAAGAAAAAGAAGAAGAGCTGAGACACGTTAAGGAAATGCACTTGAGAATTGTGGAGAAGAAAGATCAAGATCTCAGTGAGGCTTTGGTTAAAATGGTTGCTTTAGATAGCAGTTTAGAGGAGACTAAAGTAAAGCTAAAGGCCAAGGAGGAGGCTTTAAAGAAATTAGCTGGTGTAGGCACAGGTCTGTGTGCTGAGGAGGTGGAAGACCTTGGCCCCAGTCTCGAGGCTGACGAAAGTCATCCATCCCAACCAGGGCAGACCCTGCAAACTCAGGATGTCCTCCCAGCTCTGAGTTACGCACTGAAGGAGGAGGACGATGAGGTTCTCGAGACCAGCCAGAGGCAAGCGGAGGAATTTGGCTCCCCGTCCAAAGCTGTAGAGCTCCAGGACCAAGAGTTGGTTCAGAAAGCCTTAGCGAAGCCTGATGTAGGAATCATGGGGGCCAAGAGGCAAAGAATCCGTTTCTCAAGCATCCAGTGCCAAAAGTACATCCACCCAGATGGATCGGAGAAAAACTGGACGAGCAGTACCTCTTCGGACACGAGCCAAGACAGATCGCTGTCTGAAGAAAGCATGTCATCAGAGCCAGCTCTTGGTTACCCATCATCAGGAACGAGCGATTCTGAGACCTATCTCTCCATCATCCATTCCCTGGAAACCAAACTTTATATTACAGAGGAAAAACTCAAAGATGTAACGATGAAGCTGGAAAGCCAGCACAGCCATAATCAGGAGACACTCATCGCCCTTCACCATCAGTGGGCCAGCACAGAGTCTCAGCTGCGGGAACAACTTCAGACCAGCTTATCCCAAGTCAGTTCTTTGATCTCACAGCTGGAGAGTGAGAGGCAGGAAAAGTTCAAGCTCATAGAAAATCATGTCAGCGAGCTGGGAAATTTCCAAATGAAAAATGATCAAGCGCTGACTTGCTTAGAGAAGTGTAGGGAGCAACTAAGATCTTTGCCCAAATCAGACAAGGAAAAAGAGGGCGATTTGTTCCTCGTTACTCTGTCCAGCATGGAAACAACCTTATCAAACGCAATCTACGCCTTGAGAGGGGCGCCAGTCCCATCGGAGTATCAGCAGAGCGATAGCCTTATCACGGAAGGCTCCACTCCAGAAGGAGTTTTTTTGGGAGAAGAGGAGCGTGTCTCCAAGGAGCATGTCCCCAAGGAGCAGCGAGCAGAGATGTTTGACGCCAGCCAGCTGAGATGGCTTTCCGAGAGAGTGGCATTTGAGGCCTCTCTCATCAACCAAATAGCGGAGTCTTTGAAAAATGCAAGCTCTGAGATATCTCAGCTTCTGAGAGAGATGCAGGGAACGGCTGAGGTGGTTCTGTTGGAGCCAGCAAATGTTTCTCGTACAGCCGTTGATTTGGCCAGCATCCTATCTAAGAAGCTGCTGCTGGAAGGGGAGTTCTGGAGCCAGGTGGAGGAGCTGAGAGCCCACTTGAGCACCAGAGAAGGAGAAGCTGAGGGCAAAACAGAAACAACAGGTTTGGGCCCTTCTCCGTGTTTTCTCAGTGCTGTAGCAGATGCCACATTGGTCAAGGCAGAACTCGGGTTTGTTGCACAGAAAATGAGAGAATCTTTTCATCAGAGATTAAAAACAATCGAAGAAGACCTCCATAATACCAAAACGGCTCTCCAGCAGCATAAGTGCATGTTGGAGGAGATCATCAAAGCGTACAGGACTCCTGATTTTGACAGAGTTATGCACCAGATTTCTGAAGCACTTGAAATTCAAAAAGATGCTTCAGAAAGAGCCCAAATCTCCTGGGACGGGAGCTGTCTCCAAATGGTGCCATGTCAGGAGCTAGCCAAGGTGGAGGAGATCGGCAGCCTGCCGGAGTGCAGTAGCGAAGCTCTTGTTTCCATTCAGGAAGATCTCGCCCAACAACTAAAGGACAAAGCGAATGTTCTGAAGGAGATCTCTGTTGCCTTACTCTCTCTGCCTCCCGAGGAGACAATGAGAGACTGTCAGAAGCTCCTGAAGATATCCGAGTGTCTTTCCTATCATTCGTGCATGGGAGACCTTGAACGGTATTCCTCTTTGTTAGTCCATGATGCAGTTGTTCAGGCTCAGGTTTGTTACGCCGCTTGCAAAGTCCGGCTGGAGTACGAGAGAGAGATGAAGTCCTACAAGGAGTCCTTACAGAGCATGGATGCGCTCTGCCAGGAGCGCGTGAAAACAGTCTCTCTCCTTCGGGATGAGTATGAGGACTTGCTCCGAAAGCAGCAGGGTGAGTACGGCAAGGTGATCGCCATGCTGGAAAGGGAGAACGCCGATCTCAAAGCAAAGGTGTCCCAGCTTGACAGCCAGCGAAGGCTCTTGGAGGAAGAGGAGCACAAACACAGCAAGAGCTTGAGCGAGTTACAGGGACGGTATGAGGAGGAGATTCGAAATGTGATAGAGCAACTAAACAGGACAGAGGATGCTCTGAAGGCCGAGAGGACGGAGAGCCTCAACCAGCTGGATGCCATTGTCCGTGACAAGCAGAACATGGAGCGGTATCACCTGGAGCAGATGCAAATGCTGGAGGACAAGTTCCAGGCCAAGATCAAGGAGCTGCAGGTCATCCACGGCGAGGAGCTGCAGGCGCTGCAGGAGCACTACAGCCAGAACCTGCAGCGCCTGCAGGAGACCCTGGATGAGTACCAGAGGCAGCACCCGGAGGCGTCGCCCACGGTGGGCCCAGGTGGTGGGGACCCCTGGGTGGCCGGTGAGGCGGGGGGCACTGGGCAGGGCCCCGACAGTGAGCCGGACTCCATGCACGGCCTGAGGGAACGCATCCAGGAGCTGGAGGCCCAGATGAACGTCATGAGGGATGAGCTGGAGAACAAACATCTGGAGGGGAATGCTTCCACCTTGAGGGAAAAGTACCAGAAGGACTTTGAAAACTTAAAGGTCTTGATATGTTTGATGCTTTATGCTTTCTGCTGCTGAGTGTGCAGGAGGGTGCATTCGGTCCTGGGGTTCACTTGCTGAACCGAGGGGTGTCCCCCAAAAGGGCCAGCATGCCGAAGGAAGCCCCAAGGTGTTAGAAAGCCTCTGTAAAGCATGGTGCTGCCCTTCCCTCCATGCTGGGCTATTCTAAATGCATTGCTGAGGGCTTGGTCTCAGCGGGAGGGCTGGTTGTTGGAGGTGGTCTCTGCGTGTGGAGGGAGGGAGAGTTTCAAAGTAGCTTGATAACGTCACGTTCTCCTTCAATCCGAAGACCGTAGCGTTTACCCGAGGTGTACATTTTGTTTGTGACTTCCCTTTAAAAGCATTCCTCAGCTCTGTCTTTCCCAGTCTGATCAGATCTCCAGTCTGTCTCTGCCGCTGTCAAAAACGCAGGATGAAATGGAAACTTAGCACTCTCAAAACATATATTCCTGGGGAAAGTAGCTGCGAAGGGATGCCATGCTCTGTAGCAAAGCAAAGCTCCTCTGCACGAGGCTTCAAGGAGAAGCACCCTGGTGGTGCACACCGGCAGTTCCTTACATCGCAAACGGCGCATGGTTAGGGGAACCCAGGCTGGGTGCAGAGAAATGCCATCCTTCTGACTGCTCCGCTGCTCAGGCTGGCTCTCAAACTAGCCTGAGGTGGTACAGCGACTAAAAAAAAGTCTTGGGTTTGGTGTTTGGCTTTTGATGGGGGAGCGTTTCCAGTTAGAAAGTGGCTGAGGGCAGTGGAGGACTCTGGGCAGCACCAAGCGCTTGCAGGTTGCTTGGGCAGCCGACAGGGCAGCGGTGCCGGCTGTGCACGGAGACCGTGCTGGCCGGGCTTTCATGGAGCAGTTCTTCAGAGCCGGCAAAAATGTGGGAGAGCTCGCTTCCAGCCACGAGACCCTCGGCGCACGTTTGGGCTGGGGGCGAAGCGTGGCTCAGCTCCAGCCAAAAGCTGGTTTTAGCCTGGGGAGAGCAGGAGTTCTGCTGCATCCCATCAGGGGCGAGTTGGGTGGCCGGGGAGGGGGAGCTGCCGGGGAGATGAGAGCGGAGCGGTGGTGTGCCCTGAATGCCGTCTCCTCCATTGGAACCCCTAGGAAGGAAAAGCTCTTTTGAACCCCCTGCTCAGGTCAGTGGGAGACACGAGTAACGCCTTGGCCTGCCAGCCAGGCACCAAGCAGGGTTGCTTGTACCAAGGCGTGTTCCTTGGAAGAGGCAAAAAGTCCAGAACCAAACTGGAGGCTGAAAAATACCAGCAAGCGGTGAACCTGACCTCGCGGCTGTGTTTTCAGCTTTGGTCTGCCAAAATGTGCAGTTTTCCTGGCAGGAGGGCAGGCAGCATCTTCTGGGCAGAGGGGTCCAGGAGGAGAGCAGGGGGGACCGACCTGTCTGTGCGCCTTTTGTAGGAAGCAGAGGGACAGCCAGCAGGGTAGAAACTCCCCTCGGTTAGAAAGCTAACGCGGCGGCTGCAACCCTGCCCAATTTACAGGTTTAAAGGTGCTTGATTCCTCTCTTCTGAACCTGATGGAGAACGTAACATCGGTAACACGAGGTGCTGGTTTGTACGTGTTCAGATGTCCTGGATTTATAGCAATGCATTGACAGAACGTTAAATACCAGATCTACAGCCAGCCCTGTAGAGGAGCCGTCACCATTCTCCTCCAGCATTAGAGGCGAAATGAAGAATCCTGCAAAGCTGCTTCGTGCCACTCCGTAGTCAGCCAAGTCCAGACAGGTTCTGGCACTGAGTTGGGAGTTTCAAAAAAAACAAACCACCAAGGCTGAGAAAGCGAAGAATGCCTCAGGATTAAAACTCAAAGAGGAGGGAAAAAAGCACCAGAGCTGAAAATTGGGGATGAGGGTGGCATAGGTTACAGAGCATTACACAGCAAAGTGATGCTGAGGGTGTGTGTTCGTGTAGGGCAGTGGCGTTAGGCTGTTGTGAGCACTTCTGTCACTGAGGGAGTGAATTTGTTCCCCTTAAATCTCCCACGGGGTCCCAGTGGACCCTGACTGACAGTTCTCACTTCCTCTGGAAAACAGGAGTGCGAATCAAGAAGAAATCCATTGAAATCAGGAAATAATGCCAGCCCTTAACGTCCAGCGGGAGAGAAGCCCGGTGCAGCGCTTGGCATCGTGGTTGCCCCCAGATGCCTGGAGGTGGCTTGTGCACCACGTCCCCAGTGCGTGCCCGCTCCCGGCTCCTGGCTCCAGCCTGCCTGTGGCTTTGCTGTCCTGCCTCTGTCCTGCAGCCGTGTGTCCGGCCAGGATCCCCGTGCGCTCGGCGGGGCGGCAGGGCTGGCGCCGAACTGCAGACAGGTTTTTGCATTGTCCTGCGAAGGCAGGAGCCGGGGCTGTGCCTGGGGCAGGAGTGGGCTGCCCTTGGAGACCTCACCCCTGGTGACCCTGGTCCTGGCCTAAGTTCACTCCCAGCGATTCGATTAGCGAATAATTGCTCATGAAGCATTTGAAGTGATGCTTGGTTGTGAATTAAGGTCCTGTTGCTGTCACGAGTCACCTGCTTTCCACCCCAGAGGTGGCCGCATAAAATCAGGCGTTGCAACAGAGCCAAGGGGCACAGCAGGCTTTGGGTTTGTGTCTTTAATGTATATTTGCATTCCCCGATTGGGTCTGACCCCAGGCCTGCCCTGTCCTTCCCTTTCACTGGAGCTGTCAGGGGTCAAGCGGCTGCAGGACAAGTCCTGACCTTGCGAGGTCCATCCTCAGCTGGCTCCTCCGTGGCTGGGCAGGAAGAAGATCCCCATGACACAGAACTTGGGTGCCGACCGACGTGCTGGCATGTGGCTCCCAGCAGGCTGGCCACCGCTGTGACACCGGCCCCACGCTCCTGGGCCAACCCCTTCCCCTTGTCCCTTCTGCAGGCAACATGTGAAAGGGGCTTTGCAGCCATGGAGGAGACACACCAGAAGAAGATTGAGGACCTGCAGCGGCAGCACCAGCGGGAGCTGGAGAAGCTGCGGGAGGAGAAAGACCGTCTGTTGGCAGAAGAAACGGCTGCCACTATTTCAGGTACAGGGACATGCCAGAGGGTCCCCTGCGGTGGGGCAGCTCCGTGTTGATGGGGACACGGGGTGGTGGTGGCTCCAGTATAGAGGAGCAGAGCATGGGTGGGATGAGGGCTGGGTGGGGATCACAGGGACATGGGAAAGGGCTGGTAGGAGGGATGTTTTGGATGAAGGCCCATCTCCTGGTCCTTCAGGCTCAGTACCCGTCTCCTTGGCTGTAACATAGCCCGATCCATTTTCCATTCTCTCTCAGAAAGGCATTAGTCATTTTTGTGGTTAATTTATTGCCAGTTCCACACTGAATTCATTCTTCGGTGTCCCTGGGGAGTTATAAAGTGCTGGAGCCCAGGGCTTCTACATTAGAGGTCCTACAGTCCAGGAAACAATATGTGAATTAGACAGTTGTTTGGACTTTATTAAAAAGTGGGATTTGCAGAAGCCACTTCGCAGCCAGGGGCACAGGCTGAAGCAGTAGGAAGTTTGCTGGGTTTATTCAGTTTTTGTTCCTTTAAAAAACAAACAAAACCTCAAAAAAAACCGCCCTTGGGTGGAGTGGAGCTGGGTGCTAACACTGCTGTCCCACGCAGCCATCGAAGCCATGAAGAACGCACACCGGGAGGAGCTGGAGCGAGAGCTGGAGAAGTCTCAGCGCTCCCAGATCAGCAGCGTCAACGCCGACATCGAGGCCCTCCGAAGGCAATACCTGTAAGACCGTTGTCGTCCTCTGTCTGTCTGTGTGTGGAGGACCCCTTCCTCCCCTCTGATTTCAGCGATGGGTTAGGGGCAGACCTGTCATCGCAGGGTCCTCTTCCCTTGGTCCTGACTCAGCTGCAACTATCAAGAGTCTCCTGGTTGCCCCTAATCTTTCGGGCTCCAGGTCAGAGTCTCCATACTTCCTGAATTCTGCTGCTTCGTGGTCACCAGGAGTAGCAGATGTGCAGACACAGTGCTGCTTTTCATGCAGCTGCAGCAGGAGGTTTGCTCAAACAAATCTAACCAGGCGAGGAGAAAGCCCATACCTTTTTTTGTGGCAAGGCTGTCCTCACGTGGGGGCTGAGCAAGGCAGCCAAGCCGCTTTGTTAACCTTGATGTGTCTACGTAAGAGTGCAAACACGCTTGGTCTTGAGTGCCCAGAGCCAGCTTGATAGATCTCAGCCCAGTTTTTGGAAACCTGAGGAAGTCCTGCCATTTAACCCCCTAGAGCAGGACCTCCCATCCCTTTGGTGTCCAAGCACCGCTGTGCCGGGAGCGGGAAGGGTTGGCTCGCTCTGAGTTGAGGTTTTTCCCCAAAGGGAGTATGCAAGTCATTCTCTTCCATGCTGAGATCCCTGCTGGGTTGTGCCGGGGCGCTGGAGGAAGAGTGGGCACGGGTGGGTGTGTGCGGCGGGGGCACTACCCAGCGCGTGTTTTGCCAGGGAGGAGCTGCAGTCGGTGCAGCGGGAGCTGGAGGTGCTTTCGGAGCAGTATTCGCAGAAGTGTCTGGAGAACGCCCACCTGGCGCAGGCGCTGGAGGCTGAGAGGCAGGCCCTCCGCCAGTGCCAGCGGGAGAACCAGGAGCTCAACGCCCACAACCAGGTGAGGGTCCCCACCGTACCCTGGGCGGCTGGCGGGGGGTGACGGGCAGCACGGCGGGCTCTGCAACGCACCATGGCCATGCTCCTCCTTCCCGCAACAGCTCTCCTCCTCCTCTTCCCAGGAGCTGAATAACCGCCTGGCTGCGGAGATCACGCGATTGCGGACCCTGCTGACCGGGGAGGGCGGGGGAGAGGCTGCTGGATCGCCTCTCACGCAGGGCAAGGACGCCTACGAGCTGGAGGTGAGCTCTGCCGCTGCCTGTGGAGCCCGGGGAACGTGCCAGAGCCATCCATCGCTCCACACACCGGCTCTGCGTGGCTGGGCAGCACCGTGCATCGTGGGGTGCAATGGGGCCGGGAGCTTTTGGAGTCCTTCCCTTCTCGACGTGCGAAGTCAGACACCCGCCTTTCCTCCTCCAGCCCTGCTTGTCCCCTGGGATCCAGCCCATGCAGAGTAGTGGGGAGAGAAACCAAAGGGCGTGCAGGGAGCACATCAGTGGTGCAAACTTGAGCAAGTTCCCGAGAGACCCAGCAGTAATTTCCTTGCATGAACCAGAAGATGGGCGAACCAGCAGCTTTGCGGTGCTGGCGTGGAGCCATCGCGGGGCTGAGCCTCCAGCCGTGGCTTGGTTGCCACCAGGCACAGCAGGCGAGCCTCTGGGGATCATCCTGTGCCTTCTTGGGTATGAACACACGCTGCTTTTGTTCCCACAGGTCCTGCTGCGGGTCAAAGAATCCGAAATCCAGTACCTGAAGCAGGAGATCAGCTCCCTCAAAGACGAGCTGCAGACAGCACTGAGGGTAATGCCAGGGAGGTTTCTGCAAATCTTCTTACGGGCTGTGCTCTGCTCCCCTGCGTGTGTGTGCTTAGATTTTGGCTCACTCACACCCACACGTGAAACAAAATACTTAATTTTTCCCATGAATGAAATCAAATACCCATCTTGGTGTTGTCAGTAAAGCACGCCGGGACTGTATCAGCTTAGGATTTACCCCGCAAGGGAGACCATGTGGGAAAACATCCCCTTTGGTGTTTTTTCCCCATTTCCTGTCACTTCAGATCAGGCTGGCAAAAATAGTCAGTGTTAGAGAACTGCCCAGCCTCCCAGCATCGGATCTGGTGTGCTCTGGATGGTCCCTTTGCCAAGGCCATTTCTGGGAATTCTGCTTGTATTCTGCGTCTTTGCTAAAATGAAAAGCCATGAACAAGTAATCCCGTGACGAAGGGGCTGCAGGCACAGGCAGCGCTGTACGCTCACCGCGGGGCTCGCAGACTTCTGCCTGTCTCCGGCCCCGTCCCGCTCTTAGGAGCCTTGTGTGAAATGTGTGCATTGCCCCAGCCAAACATTTCTCCCCACTGCCGGCTCTTCTTCCGTCGGCGTTTGCCAGGCTCGTCTTTCAGTGCATTTACAACCCCCTCGGCTCCAGCTGTCTGTCTGATTCCACTGGGTTGTTCTTGCTCCTTTGCCAGGATAAGAAATACGCCAGTGACAAGTACAAGGACATCTACACGGAGCTGAGCATCGTGAAGGCCAAGGCAGACTGTGATATCAGCAGGTTGAAAGAGCAGCTGAAAGCAGCCACAGAAGCTCAGGGAGAGAAATCCCCTGTGAACACCACTGTATCAGGATATGGTCAGTCCTCCTCCAGCAGCTCTAAGCAATTCTGGGTTTCCCAAGCTAAGCGTACAAGCACTTGTGCAGTAACGGGTCCAAGTGTGGGACTTGGCATGGTGCTTTTTTCCTGTTCCGTGCTGCTTCCCACCTCCACTCCCTGCACGCAGCCTTGCCAGAGCTGCCTTCCCGTGGCAGCGCTTCCCTCCAGCCCACAGACGGGGAGCTGATGGGCTTTGAAAGCCATCAGGCATTTTGCACTGGGAAGACCTCATGCTGCATGCGGTGCAGGGGAGCGGAGACCCCCGAGTCTCCTCTGTCCTTAGGGCATTGCTGCTTGAGTGGGGCTCATCGGGGCACTGGCTGGGAGGGCAGCAGAGCCGCAGCCCCGCTCCTTGCAGGAAGGTGGAGAGCACCATGCTAACGCAGTTTCTTTTGCTTCTTCCCAGATATTATGAAATCAAAAAGCAACCCTGATTTCTTGAAGAAAGACAGATCCAGTGTTAGCCGGCAACTAAGGAATATCAGGTCAAAGGTGAGCGTGGATCTCCTGCCCGTGTGATGGGAATGCCCGGCGTTACACTCCGATGGGGGTCCCAGGAGGGAAGAAATTGGTAGGGGAAGAAAACTGAGAATTTCCCAATCACTAGTGCTAGCCTGGGTGGCACTGGGAAGAAAAGCGAGCTCTCAACTGTGAAGGGCTGGCCGTGCAGCCAGGCAGCACCCAGCAGGGCACACGCGCTCCTGACCCTGCTGAGATGGAGGCGTGACGCTGCTCCCGTTTGGAAAAAAGAACAAAGTTCACCCTGCTCTTTGGTCTTTCACAGGAGGACTCTCCCAGTATTTCCTCCCTGTTTGCAGCTGAAATTTAGGTGGTGTCAGTAGGTGGGAACATGCACATCCTTCTAGGTGTTAGTGTTCATCACCGCAAGATTTTTGGTCTTTATGTGGAACGACAATGCCTTGGTCCTGGGTGTATGTAATACACGCTTTGCTTGTGTGTTAACGTGGCGCAGGTGTGTTTCTCTGTGTACTTGGCTGTGGGTCCCCAAGCCCAGTGATGCAGTGCCCAGCTGCCCTGCTTGGCCTGCTGACAGCCAGAGTTATGTGGTGGTCCACGCTGGCTGTTGCTGTGGGACCACAGGGATAAAAAGGGCTGAGAAAGCCGCTCAGGAGTCATCATTAAACGTTGGTCAGTTGGCAAGAAGATCAGCTTGGGCAAAACCTGCTTTGCCTCTCGCCACTCGCTACCTGGTGTCTCAGGCTGATGTTTGAAGTGGTTGGGACCTTGGGCAAAGCAAGAAGCTGGGCAGGCAAAAAGCTTCTAGCTCGGTGCCTGTGCTGGGGAAACAGCCACCACCCCGGCTCTGCGAGCGGCGGGTGGCCAGCTTGGGGTGTCCGCGCTGCACCGAGGAAAAGCAGAGAGCAGCTCTGCACATTCCAGGGGCAGCCCAGACCTGCTGCTCCAGGTCTGCTGGCGGGTTTCCCTTCACCACTTCAACTCAGACCACTGACCTTGTGGTTGTGTGTGTTGCTCAGTGGGGGAAAGAGAGGAGAGCAAGCATGGGCTGTGCCTGCTCGCATCGCCACCGAGGCGGGGGGGCTGGGGCTGCGCAAACGCCAATGCATTTAGGATTTATGAGCTTCTTGTTTTGTTTTGTTTTCTTTATTTTGCTTTTTCCTTCAACAGTCCGTTATTGAGCAGGTCTCATGGGATAACTGAAATGAATCCGAGTCCAGGTTCCCTGCCACGTAGGTAAACAAACCAGCACCCACCAAGTGCTGCAGCTGCCCACGGGAGCAGCCCACTTTTGCATGCACTGCTCACACCTCCATGGCAAATGAGAGCCCCTCTCTTAATGACTGACTGGTTTATTTACGGCTAATTATTTTACTGGGGGAGGGGGAAGGCGAGGGGAGAAGTCAGCGTGCCCAAGATCCATATGAAACAGTCTCTCTGGCTCTTCCCTGGGGAATACGGCTTTCTTGCCTTCCTGCTCCTCCCACCCTCACCAACACAGCTAACCATCGTGGCGAGGATTTGGACACAGTGGGGCACGTTTTCCTGTTTGCTGTGTGGGGAGCGCGGGACACTGAGTGTGCATGCTTGAATGACTGCATACCTCAGACTAAACTTCAACAGCCAGGTCTGGTAGAAAAAATAGCTGGTTTGCTGTTAGCCAGGTGGAGGCGTGGGTCAGTGATGCCTGTAAATGCGTTTCCCACAAAAGCCAGTGGCACGTAAAATGGTGGCCCCCGTCTCAGCTGCAGAGGGGGTCTCCAGGGCCACCCTAAATTTCCTTTGCCCGTAATTGCTGCTTCTTTAGGTTGATCTGTGCCTGAGCAAAAGAGTCTTCCTTGCCCAGTAACTTCCTCCTCCTGCTCTCCAGGCTTCCTCCAGCTCCCCGGTGTCCACCCTGCTGCTCTCCATCCCTGTGCACTGCGCCTCCACGCTGGCCTGAGGCTTCCGAGCTCATCCAGCAAAAGGAGGGAGCTGATGAGAAATGAGGCTGATCGTAATGACCCAGATATCTCAAGTAACTGGAGCAATAGTTAATTTACTGGCCCGTGGTAAAGAGTGAGATTAGAGCACCTGCAGAGGGAGGTTAGAGAAAAGAGGGGAGGCCCCCAGCACAGTGGCAGAGGGGTGGCTGGAGAGCCCCGGGAGGTCTGATGGAGGATCTCTTTATCACGGATTTCATCCTACATTAGTCTCCCTTCATCAGGCTCCCCTCATCAGCAGCTCGGATGGGTTGTGAGACCGCCTAAGGGGTGAATTTACTGGAATTTGTGCTGTCAGACAGGGTAGTCTCATAGTTTTCTGTTGTCTCCTTCTGCCTGGTGAGAAATCAGATGTGCAAGCTGGAATGCAGGGGTTGCTGCCCATTTAAAGAGGCCCAAAGTAAACTTCCTTTAGGAAATCTGTGCTCAGAGGCTCGCATCCCAAGAGACTCTGCTGCCTGTTGAAAAGAAAGCATACAGCATTTGTAAACCCAGACCAACCCATTCCAGTGTTTTCATCTCCGTGTTGCTTCGCAAAGCCGTTCTGTATTTGTGGGCCTGTGGGAGCAGAAACATTGAAAGAAATCCAGTAACCATGGGAATGTGCGCAGCCTGGGGGCAAGTTTATCATGGAGTCCTGCCTTGATAAACACACGTGGAAGAAAACCCAGCCCAAAAATCTAACCTGCTGTTAGGACCGTACAGTCCTAACACCACAGTCAGGGGAGTAAAAGTGCGAGGGGAGATGGCTGCGTGTTAGGAGAAGGGGCTTTGTGCTCAGGTCTGTGCCTTTTGAAGCTGCCACGTCTTGGTCTGTAAAGCAAGTAGTGGTCCAGCTGCAGAGCGACTTCCTTGCAGGTTGCAAGGAGCTGGCTTGCAGGCAGCGGTTGCCTGCAGGGCGCAGGTGGACAGCTGCCCGCGCTGGCCATGAAAGCTTTTCCAGCACACAGCAGCGGAGCCCTCGCTCTGTGGGCCTGGCAGCAGGGGGGGCAGAGGTCTGTGCCCCCTCAGCAGCAGCGAGCAGGGACAGCTCACTGCTGCTCTGCTCCCCTGGAGCAAAAGCCACAGCTTCGGGGCTGCAGGAAGGAGGGGAGGCTGGCTTTAGCCTTGTGCGGCTGGGTTTACGGTAAAGCTGTCGTACAGGGGTCCAGCACTTTGCTTCTGGGTTTGTACCCCTCACACAGCTGTTCCCCGGGCTCCCCGTGTGTAGGCGAGAGATTTCGCAACTCCAGATGCCGAGAGCTAGCGGGGCAGGCTTTTCCTTTGGCTAGCTGAGCGTGGTGCCTTGCAGTCTGGATGCTGCATTTGCCTTGGATCAGCCACCAGATCCTGCCAGACCTGAAGCAAGCGTGTAGCCAGTCCGCTGTCTAACCCTGTGCAGTAGAGGCAGCTTTGGCTTGGGACACCCCACTGGGGTTAGAGAAAGGGTGGGATTGTCACTGGCAACAAAAACACGGTCTCCAGGGCTGCTTGAGCAAAGCTTGCACATTGACCGGAGCCAGGGCTGTCCCGGATGGATGCACATTCAGTCGGTGCTGCGGGCAGGTGTGGGGGACCGGCGGGCAGGTCCTGTTCAGCGGCGTGATGCCTTAGCATCGCCCATCCCAGCTGACCTCCCCGGGGCTCCCGCAGTGCCAGAGCTCCGCTGGAATTGCCCACGGCACCGCAGGCTCTGGGGGTCATTGTCCGAGTCGAGCTAACCCTGCTTGCGGCATGGCGTGCCTCTCATCCACTCCTGCTGTGTCAGCTGGTTCATTTGCAATCTCACCCTCTCTCTAGGTGCCATTCACCAGTAACCGCTCTCCATAACCACGTGGTTTCTCTTAGCATGTCCCACTAACCTCTCCGCCAAGGAGGCCATTCTCCCGCTGCCCGCATCTCCTTTGCCTTCCTGCGTGCCAGGTGCCCGCTGCCTCCCGTGCCCGACGCTCTCTGTCTTTTGTCTCTCCCAGAGTCTGAAGGAAGGCCTGACTGTGCAAGAACGCCTGAAGCTTTTTGAATCCAGGGACTTGAAGAAAGACTAGTTCTCCCCGCTCCGCTTGACCACGCGCACCTCCCAGCTTGAGGCAGCACAGCACCAGCACCGTTTGTCTCTCGTTCCTTACGACTGTCCTTGCTGTCGTTCGTCTTGACACCCCCGACGGGACCCGGCACCCTGGTGGCGGTGCCCCCTGCCACCCCCTCGCCTCCCCAGCTCCTTTCCCTGCTTGTGAGATGCTCCAGAGACTCTGAGAGGGAGAGGAAGGGATCAGGGTGGGGTTTTTTTCCCCCCTCTCTTCAGCGCTTTGTAGGAGAATCCTTCTTTTACTGTAAACCATTACACTAAGTGTCAGTATTAAGGCTCAGTAGCCTGTTAATAAGCTAGCTCTGTCGTACCAACTGTTTTGGTATGCAAGCAGGGCCTGGGTGGTATCGGCCATACCTAGCTCTTACTGCTGTCAAGAGACCCAGTGCTCAGAGCACACCGGGAGCCTAATCTAACCGTTGATCTCGATTGCATTACTTGCACCTAAGAGGGGGGAAAGCCTGGGGGAAGCTGTTGGGGAGCGCAAGTCTGTGCCAGCATACGCAGCCTGGAGGTACAACACTGTCGTCTCGCTGGAGAAGGATGCAAGAAATGATTCTCCTGCCCTGTGACTGTGCCGTCTCCTGAATGTAGGCGATACCGAAGCCCGGTGAGCTTTGGTGGCTGCCCAGGTGGTTATGGATAGGGAGCTGCAGATACTCGCGTGCACCATCGAGTCCGCCCCATCGGCGTGTCTTTGCCTCCCGTCTCGCTGGTGGTCAGTTGGTGCTTCGGGGGCCGAGCTGTAAGATCACTTTCTTGCCTCTGTTAGATCAAGCCCAGCACCCTCTTTTTTTGCTGTTACTCCCTTCCTCTCATTGAGTCCCATGTATCCCAGGGTCTGTGCGCATGTGAAACTCCCTTTTCCTAGTCAAAGGAAAGTAGAGTAGAAAGTAGAGCCAATATTGACTGAAAATGCACAGTGCTCAATGCATATAATGCTCCTTTTTTATCAGCTTCTTGAATTCAACTCTTCTTGTCAGCAGGGCAGCTCCTATTTTAATTCTTTGATCTTTTCCTGAAATAAAAATCTCAAAACCAGTATGTGCTTCAGACCTTCTCAGTCCTAACAGCTTTTGTATTTAAAGCACACAATTCAGCACCGTGAGACCGATGAACAGATGCAAACTAGAAGTGAGTTGAGGGAGCTGGTAGCACTAGGTGCAGCACGCGGCCAGCCGAGCAGAGGCTGTCTTTCTAGAAGCAGCCTACGCTGCCTTGCAGCAGGGCAGCCCAGGCATGGTGGCTTCGTCCCAGGCTCAGTTTCAAGATGCCACCTGTAAAGACCCCCGGTCCTGCCTCCCCGATCGCCCTGGCCGGGAGCAGGGCTGAAGCAGCATCTGGCACGTTGGCGTCCCAGCCCCGTTCAGCTGCCGATCAACCTGCATCGCATCGGGCTGGGCTCCTCGAGATGCGCCCCAGCCTTCACGTGGAGCAATTCCTCTTGTCTTTTGGGTGCGTAACACGAGGTTGGAGCAGGCAGCTCTGTCTGCTTTCATGGCCGGTGTCGGGTCTGTTAGGCGGGCGGTACAAGCGCAGCCCTCAGAGCAAACCCTGCTGCAGCCACAGGGCTGGTGACAGCCACCTCCAGTCCTGCCAGGTTGGCCCATGGCAGTGCCGGAGAGGTCACCCTCATCCTGCCCCTCAGAGCAGCCAATTTGTGTTTCAGCCACCAGACCCTCAGCCGGAGATGGCGTCATCTAAGCGCAGCGTGGATCAGGCTCTCATCCAGCTTGTGTGGCCTGGCCACAGCCAAGGGATCGGCTTGACACATCCCGGGGCACGCGTGGCCGCACTCCGGTCCCACCCGTAGGAGCCCTGCTTGTCCCCAGCCGAGACGCCTGTGCCCTGCAGCAGGCAGAGCCCGTACGGGGATGCTCTGCCACTGCGATCCTCTGTCATCTGTGCCTGGGTGTACTTGGAAGTCCTGGAGATAGGAGCAGGGTAGGAAAGATGCTCAGCCGCTGGGTACAAAGACTTCTCCCTGATCAGCAGACACGTGCCCTCTAAGACGTTTTGACGTGCAGCCGCTTGTCCTAGTCCGAGCCTACCATAGCACTTTCTGTGATCTGAGCGCTGGAGCACCCGGGAGCCTTCCCAGCCGCGACCCACCTGGACCACCTCTCTGATCAGCCATCAGCAGCTCCCAGGAGTCTCCGTGCTGCTGCTTGCGTTGCGTTTGCTTCGACCCATCAGCCGGCAACCGCCTTAGTCCTGCTTCCCACCCCACTGTGGAGGAACCTGGCCTGTGTGCCCAGAGCTGCTTGCCGTCAGCCTCTCCCCTGCCTGATGGGAGTCCAGACTGGGGAGCCCCCATGTGGAAATGGTCACCTTAGTGCTGGCCTGGGACTGTGGAAATAACAGCTCTCCCCACGCTGAGCGAGCTGATGGCCAGCAGAAGCGGAGAGTGGTGGCGATAAACCCCAGGTACGTTGGGCATGGTTAGCAGTTGCTCTTTATAGCTGTGATGTGGCGTCCTGCTTCACTTCCAGCCAAGGAGATCCAGATGCAGCTCTCCCTGGTTGATGCCCTTCCCAGATTCAGCCTTTTCCAGGTCAAGTGCACATGTGTTGTGCTTTGAAGTCCACTTCTGGAAGAAGAAGGTCCTTTGTCACCAGTGGTGTGTGTGGTTTCTCTCTCCCTGGCAGCATCTTTGAACTGGGATGTCTGGGTCTCTGGTGTAACCTCACAGTTGGGTGAGGCGTGCACGTTCAGGTCCCCATGCCCACAGCAGCTGTGAACGTAACACTTCAGAGGCACCTACGAGCAGTTAAGGACAGTGTTTAAGTTAAAGCAGGGACACCAGTGCCCACCAAGCAGAGCCGATTGCAGGACCCGTGGAGATGGCAGTGCTGTGGCCCAGGTTCATCCACATTCGGGCTGTTACTGGGGTGGGAAGGTGATGCCACCCACTGTGGTTTGGGTAGTGTGTGCACCTTCTGGCTGTGTCAGGAGATGTCACCTGGCCAGGTACCTGGCTTGGTCACATCCCAAGTCATCTGCTCAGCTCTCGGCAGGGATAAAGTTCACACTTCATCCCTGGCCGCTCCGGCTCCATGGTGGGCTCTGTGCCCTGGCAGCTGTGACCTGGCAGAGGCCCTGGGCCACAGCTCTAGGATGGTGTGTCAGCCTGGTCATTGTCATTGCTCTTCCCTTACAAGATGTCACTGTCTCCAGAAGGACACCCTCCTCCTCCTCTTCTCTCAAGATATATGGTGGGCCTTCATCCTTTTTAGCCAACCAAGCAGAACTTGCGCTGGTCTCCTTGCCTTGTGGACCCTGACCTTTCTTACACCCCCTAGCAAATCCTGCTTTATCTTTGCATGCGTCATTTGCCCAGAACTCCTTTCGAGCATGAAGACTAGCAGTTCTGTACCTTGCTACTTCCAATAGCACATCAGTGGTGCGGAGGACGCAGGATGGACCCTTTTGGATACAGCACTGAGCGTCCTGGGGCTCCCCACAGAGGGGTTTTCTCTGCTCTACGCGTGCTTATACCGAGAAGTCCTCTCGTGCAGCTTGGTGTCCTGCCTGGCACTACGGTGTTGAGCCTAGTGAGTAAGAGCTGCTTGGTTTCTTCGCCAGTGCTCCTGCTCCGAGCCTCACTGCTCCGCGTAGAGAAGAGGTGGGGGGAGTGGGGGACGCACGCGGAGCAGTCAGTGGGGATTGTCCCCAGCTTCTGACTCGGCATTTGTAAATACATTTATGTGGGCTTTTTTGGTTTTTCTGGAAGGCGTGAGGATGGGTGCAAGGTCACTGCAGTGTGTCGGCCAAGGTGGCAGCGCTTCGGTGGTGGATAGTGCAGGAAGGCAGAAGAAGGTGTGATAGAAACGCAGTGGCACAGGGAGCTGTGCAGAGCACAGGGTGCTGGCAGCGAGGGGGGTCCGGAGATCTCTGCTTGTGCTGGCCCCAAATCTCCCTGTGAAGAGAGGCTGTGGGGAGTGCTCTTCTTGAGACACATATGAAAACACACTGATGCTTAGAGGGGGGAAAGGTCACCCAGGAACACCTGTGTACTGCTCCTTTCCCGTAGAGGTGCCCGTACACTGAGCGAGGGATCGTGCATCGCTTCTGGGCCACTCGTGTCAATTCTTCACCCAGGGCAACACACGCGCTGTCCTGCGTCTCCTCGGTGAGGCACTGCCGGGGGGTCCGGCGCCAGCAGGAGCACAGCTGGATTTTCTTCTCCTCTCTTTCTTCCAGTCTGTTTGTACCTTACTGCACAGAACGTGTCGGTCTTTGCATCAGCCCCTTTTCCGGGGTTCCCTGAAACATCTGTGAAAGGATTTGAAAGGAGGTTTGCTAGGAGTTGCGTATGAGCAGGATCAGCGCCAGGGGATCAGCTGCTCAGAGGTTTGCTGTGGGGGAGCTTTTATTTAATACGTGTTGGCCAGCTTCTCTGGACCTTCAGATAGCTGAGAAAAGCAAAACGGGTTTGCTGGGAAAAAACCCTGGCACTAACAGGAAGTGTAGCAGGAATAAAAGGTGTTGGATGGCAGGACAGAGGAACATGGTATGGAGGGACTGGGGGGGGACTGGCCACCGTTGTCATGGCCACCGTTGTCATGGGTTTGGCAATGTTTAATAAGCCAAATAATTAACCTTATTGCTGAACTTCATGGGTTTAAAATACTTATGGCTAAGCAAAGGGGGCTTTCATGAGCATAGTGGTGGTGGTGGTCTCATATGCTGTAGCTTGTAGGAGCAGCCATCGCCCACTGCGGAGTTAGGCTCCTTGGAAAATTAAACCAGAGACCCTGGCTCTGCTGTCCCGAGGGTGCACTGGGGCTGAGCACCAGCCGCTTGGCGTCGTCGGGATCAGCCACGCTCCGGGCAGCACTTCACCAGGTGGGAGCTCTGTATACGGTGTCTTATGGTGATAGCTATGAGTTTGGGGGGGTCACGAGGCAAAGGAGGAGGGGGGATGCTGTGGCTGCGGACAGCTGTTCCCAAGGACTGCTACAGGCTCTGCTCCGGGCTGTGGGCTCGCTCTGCTTGCAGCCTGGCAACTAGCTGAGCATCCCTCCAAAGCAAGAGGCATCCATGACCTGCCTTTACATTAAAGAGAGAGAAGCTGCAGCATCAACAAACAGACAAAAGCGTAAATATTTCTGCAGAGAGCAGTGCTTTAAAATAACCAGGGGGTGGGGGCCAGCTAGAGAGCTTACTGACAGCAGCGGTCCTTAGTTATCCTATTGCTTCTTCCCGCTCCAGGCCTCACCCAGCTCTCAGGATAAAACAGTGGCTATTTAAATTAGAAAGTGTCTGGAGAAGGGGGGGAAAGTTCAGGGAGGAGAGGGTGAGCTCCCCGCTTGCACTGGAGGCTTTCGGACTCGGGCAGCATGGGGGCCAGTGCGGCACGGTACTGGCCATGGTGGGGTGGCCTCGTGGCGTGGGCCGGTGCCAGCTGTGTGCGGCGAGGCAGCGGCCGCATCCTGCTCCAGATGCTCTCAGGGCACCGCGTGCGCCTGGCGGAACGCGTGAAACGTGTGAAACTGTCAGTAGCACTGAGATGGGAGGTCTTGGAAGAGTCAAGTGCAACGAAGGTGCAGACACAGATGCCTTCTGATGGGCTCCAAGGACTTTCCACCTCCCCCCCACCCACCCCCCCCCCGTTAAATTTTCCAACCATCTGCGCTGTCTCCCCTGAGACAAACTGCATCCTTCTTTACATGTGACCTTTTCTTTGCCCACATATTAAAAAAAAAAAAGCAGCAAATTGTGTTCATTTGCTTCAGAACTAGAACTGTGTGCTGATTTGCAAACCAGAAAGTCTCTTTTGTTTTTCCCCCTGTAACAGAGGCGGGCTGGGCTGCCTTCGTAGCACTGCCCCCAGCACTGTGACATGTGGCACCCTGGTACCAGCTCTGTACCTGATTGCACTTCCACTAGACCTTTGCATTTTTTCCACAGCTCGGATACAGTACTTGGTTGTGAACACTTAAGCACGTGCACGCTCAGCGTAGCTTGCCTTTGCTCTGTAATTTTTTTCCATTTTTTTTTTTTTTAGAAAAAAGCTTTGTTATTCTTCTCTTTTAAAATAATTTAAAACCTGTATAGTATTCAACGCACGCAATGTAAATATTTATTACTCAAAAATTAGTGGAGGGTTCTCTTTTGTGACTAAGTTGTGGTTTTGATTTTTAAATTTTGCTCTAACACAGATGTCCGTGGGCTGGGAGAGGAGTGCCCACCGTGCCCAGCCCAGCCCACCTACCCCGATAAACTGTTTTGTTTGGTTTTGATGACTGTTATAAATATCTTTTCAAACCTTTTCTGCTGACCTACACCTTTAGTTTTGAAGATATCTGTCCAAAGATTGTGTACATTCTGTTTGAGAATTGTAACCTTACTGCACTATAAACTTGGGGTTGGTTGTTTTTTTTCATGCAGAGAACTCGGTAATCTTGTATTTGATAGTGACATTAACACCGCGCACATGCAAGCTGTTACCTGTTATACGGGGCAGCAGTAACTACTCGGTGAGAGTGCACACAGCCCTCTGCAGAGTAGCTTAGGGCTGGGGTCTGGGAGGCACCGGTGTAACGCTGGAACTCACTTGTGCAGCCCAGCCCATCCGAGATGCTCTCGGACTTTACCAGGGACTGACGGCCCCCGTGGTACAGCCACGCATCCTCCGGCAGCATGGAAGTGCACCGTAACGTACAGGATGTAACTTCAACCATAACTTTCAGCACAACGTAGTTACTACTGAGTTGAACTTAGGTGATCCTGCAGTACAAACCCCTTCTTGCAAGAGGAGCCGACGTACTGCTGCAGGAGCATGGAGCTCCAGGCTGGAACCAACGCAGGAGTCAGCCCCAGCGGTTCGCCCTGCCTCAGCCTGAGACTACTAAAAGAAACCGAGGGTGTGGGATTTACTAGCAGAAACCTGATGAGTCAGACAAGTTGGTACTAACTGAACTAAGCCAGCTGGCCACGAACTCATGAATCATGGGTGCAATGACTATTGCTTTCTTCATGCTTTCGTCACACACCGCCTGTGTGCAGGACTGACAAGAGCACTCACTCCTAGAGACAGCAGAGGATGTTGCAAAACACTAAAGACTATGGTAAGTAGAAAGCAGATGTGAACACGCAGCCTTTGACCTGTGTCCACCCTCCTGGAACCTGGAGTTCTGGATGACCTGAGGTTTTACAGAACCATTGATTGGAAAGGATGAAGGTTCGGGGAGAGAGAAGGAAGTTCTGCAAGGCCGTGGGTGGTGTCCGAAGTGGCCGTACAGGTAATAACAGTCAGTTTTCCTCCACCATCCTAATGAGAGCAGAAGGCTTGGCCTTAGCTTTAACCGACAACTGACCTGTAGCCGAAGGGGGCTCGTTCGGGATGCAAACCACGCACACACCGCTCCCTACCACTCGTCCTCTGGAAGTGACCCAAAGGAATTGTGAGCAACGAGGACGCAAGAGTCACTTCCCAGTTCCTGCGATGATGCAATGCAGTGGCCAGCCCCCCGCCTGCGACTGGTGACGTGGCCAAGTGACAAAGTGGCGGCGGAGCAGGGTCAGGGGTACCGGGGCAGCACTGGGATGCTGAAATCCCTGCGGCTCAGCCCCAGGAGCAATCCCAGCGGGGGGGGGGGGAGAGGAGGAAGCACCGTTGTCCTCAAGCCCTGTCCATCCATAGGGCGGAACGGCCTCTTTTAATTGCCATTTCCCATAGAAATTGTCCAGGAAATTAAGTCTCACACAAGGTTTTTCCCCTCTGCAAAGGGGAATGGGTGTTGGAGGCTCCTGTTTCTCAGTTCATGCGAGTTCCTCCCTCCTTCCCTTCTCCCTCCCACTTGTTTATTTCAGTGCTTTTTTAAAAGCCACTCTTCCCAATCAACTGCTCACGGTAATAGAAATGTCACTTTTTCTCACAGTATTTATTCCTTACAAAATCTTGTGTGACATGCTAGGTTCCCATGGATGTAGCTGATCATTTTTATCTTGTAAATATAATTACCTAACTTTACATTAACTATATCGTAATAAACTATTTTTGCACCACCCTTTGCATGCTGTGTAGTGAGGTGTTTCATTGAAAAAAAGACACTACAGAAAGGATGCAGCAGAGGCCAGAGCCTGGAAATGAGTGAGCTGTTTGCTTTTGTAGTCGCACTCCACAAGGAAAATACAACAGGTAGCATTTTAATAGCAGTAACATGTTTACAGTAGTGTAAATCTAATGCTTCTGAACAGCATTTACTAAAGACTGACCTTTCTCGGCTTCTTCCATAGTTGCTCCACCGCAGGTAACAGTAATGCTTTTCCCCCAGACCCAGGGCAGTCTGTTGATGTTACTCCGTGTATCCTAAATAACACCTAAGGCTTTAAGTAATTTTTAATGATTTGGAACAACCGACCCCCAAGGACTGCCTGGAGTGCAAAACTGGCATGACGCTGAGCTTTTCTGTGGAAATGGTTTATTTAGTAGTGCCAATCGCAGCACTACTGTATTGAGCAAACCTGGTAACAAAAACATGAAGACCTTTTTTCATTTTGCGAGCTTTTGAGACACTGTATATTCAGGATAAAGTAATTCTTACACAGACGCTATTTAGTTTTGAAATTCTTAAGCTTACACCCATCTTTGTTCCACCCTGACCTGTAGGGACACATTCACTTGCTGTCCCCAACCCGCTGCCCAGCACAGGCGGTCAAAGTCACCAAACCAGAGGACACGGTGTCCCACCACCTGAATACACCGGGGTTTCCTTCTACCACTTGGCTGTGACGTTGGGGACCCAACTGCTGCTGCGTCTGCTCTGAAGACAAGCCCAACTGATCCCCAGAACAGTTTTGTTCCTTTCCAGACTCCCTATGCCTGCTTGCTGGAACACGAGCTGTCAGGATCTGTTCTCATGCTTTTACACTGGAGCTCTGCTAATCTCAAGCCAAAGGAAATGTGTACACAGTCAAAACGTACTTGTTTTTTGCCTTCCTACTTTCCAGAAATTTCCAGAAATTTCCTTTTACAAACTTTTAAAAACAAAAAATCAACAATTAATGCCAACATAAGAAACATAAGGCGCTTAAGCTCCCTGTACAGACTCTGGCTTTGCTGTAGCCCTCCTGACTCTTCCTTTGGCTGTGGAGGTGGAAGAGCCACTGGGCCTGCAGGATCCCAAAGTGGGAAACATCCATTTCACCGCTGAAACGTGCCCAGCACGGATATGTACGTACACACCTGTGCCGGGGCGCAGCGGGGAGCCTGCCCAGGGTTTCAAGCCCTACGAACGCAGTTGTATCGCAACTATCCTCACAAAACAAGTGGCCAGGCAGCTGGGTCATTCCTCTAGCATGGGAATAACCCGCAGGAAGGCCCCTGGGGCACTGCAGGGCACGGGACACCCCTCCTGGGGGGAGCTCGCCGAAATCGGGGCTGATACAACAGCACCGACACACAGAACACCGTGAGCGCTAACGGCTGAGGCAGGGCTGCCGCCAGCCCCCTGAGGTGGCTCCATCACTTATGACCTTGGGGAAAAAAGGCGTAGTTGGCGGGATTGTACTCTTCCCAAATCCTCTCAAACTCGTCCAGAAAAGCCGTCACGTACTCGGCGTCGTCGGTGACCAGCACGTTCTCCCGGTTGTTCTGGATAGCCTGGGTGGTCCAGTTGAGGGAGCCCGTGATGAGCAGCCGCCCATCCACCACGGCGAACTTGTGGTGCATGTAGCCACTCTCCTGGTCGTGGCGCACCGGGATCCCTGCAAGGAGACAGGGCGCTCAGCACCGGCCGTGCCCGGCGCCGGCCCAGCCCCGGGTGCCGCCTCACCGGCGAGGCGCAGCGGCCCGATCTGCGAGCCCCGCAGCGCCATGTACTGCGCGTCGGTGAGGACGCGGACCCGCACGCCGCGGCGGTGCAGCAGCCGCACGGCGCGGCCCAGCTGCGGGCTGGAGAAGGCGAAGAGGCAGAGGTCGAGCGAGCGGCGGGCCGAGAGCAGGTGCCGCAGCAGGCGGCCCAGCGAGCTCTCGCCGTGCGGCAGCGGGCAGGGGCACGGCCGGGGCGCCGCGCCGGGCGCCTCCGCCTGGGCCAGCAGGGCCTCGGTGCAGCGCGGCGGCGAGGGGAAGAACAGCACCTCCCGCCGCGCCCGCCGCCGCGCCGCCACCGCCCGCCCCAGCCCCAGCGCCAGCGCCGCCGCCCCCGCCGCCAGCGCCAGGCCCAGCGCCAGCGCCGCCCGCCCGCCCGCCGCCCACATGCCGGCGCCTGCGCGGGGCCGCCGCCGGGACGCGCCCTCGGGGGGCTGGGCCCGCCCACGGGGTCGGGGCGCGCCGGGGGCGGCGGAAGGGGCCGGCTGTGGCGGCGGGCGGCCTCTCCCGGCCCCCCCCGGCCCCCCTGCCCCCGGGCCCCTCCCGACCCCTCGGCCGCCCCCACAACCCCCCACCCCCTCCCGGCCGCCCGCGGCACGGCCGGGCCCCGGCACACGGAGAGCCCCGGCCCCATCAGCCGGTCCCCGAGGAGCATCGCGCAAAGGGCGGGGAACGGTGCCCACGGACCGGCCGGTTCGTTAATTCGTTAATTAACTTGCGCACATGCCAGCTGCCGATGGCGGCAGGAGCGCCCGCGGCATCGGCGCCAGCTGCGGGACCTGGCCCGGCCCACCCTCCGGTAGCCCCCGGGCCGGCTGCCCCGACGGGCGGCACACGGGTCGGAGGCCACGCAGGAGCCCGGGGGGGCGCAGCCTCAGCAGCTCCCCCCTGCTGGCTTTCCCGGGGGCAGCCGGTAAGCGGTAAGGCCATGGTTTCCCACGGTGGTCACCCCCCACCGGGCTGCCTGTGCCACAGCCCCGTTCCAGACCAGGCCAGGGACCAGCCAGCCCCGTGCACAACTCACCGCTGCCACGAGCACCAGGAAGAAGATGGTGAAGCCTCAGGCTTGACCTCGGGACCACTTTTTGTCTGTTTCGGAGGAAACCACACAGAAACGCCGGCGTTGCAAACGGGCGCTTACACACAACCACAGGTTAGAGACCAGATGTTCAGGCTGGGTCTCGTGGGAGAGCTGTTCTTTAAAGGATTAAAACACTTCAGCGAGGGAGAAGGTCTAAATGCCAAACAACATTTTGCCTGTTGCGGTGCACAGCTCTGAAGAGGGCCAGAACAGCTTTCAGGTACAAAACCAGAGTAGTAGCTCACCTAAGAGGCAGGCACAGGAGCGAGCAGCAACCCAGCACCGGCAACGCTGATTTCCTCACCCCTGCTTTTGTAATTACTTCTGTCGCTTTTATCCCACTGCTAGTGGGCTCCGTTTTTCCCTCACGTAGGAAGCAAGACACATACCTGATCTGAAGCTTCCTTTAGAGCCTGAGCACCTCTTTTGTTTCCCGTTTCCTTACTGACCATTGGGAAATGCAAGCCTTTTTGCAAACCCTGAACAGAGTAATGCCTTTTTCCAAGCATAACATCCTGCAGTTGTTTTATGTCCAGTCAAGCATTTTCAATTAATATCAATTAATAATGAATCTGAGCATCTCTTGCTCCATATGTACAAGAAACTAACATATAAAGTTAAGAGGAAAAGGTCTATTAAGTTCTGTAAATTAGACCTCTGCTAAGATGCAGGAGTTACTGTGGATCGGCTGTTGTTTCCCCCACCACAACACACATACACACACTGAAAATCAACACAAAACTAGGCTTTGTCCGTCTTACAAAAATAGCTCTTAATGAGATTTAATGCCTGTCTCCATTTTACAGATGTTCCAGACAAAAATCAACCTGCATATTTTATATATAAGAACAGAACTTGTGACAAGTTGGAACATCCCCTCTGAGCTCGAGTCTTGTTTGGATGAGTGTAGAAGGTCACCTGGGTAAAACCTGCCTCTAGCTTGTTAAAAACATCTACGGTAATGTCAAGTTTTCCCAAAAATGATCCAGAAAAAAGACTTCACAACAAAAACAGTAATTCCTTACAATACAGATAAGGAATATCTGTTTAGGTAATTAAAAAATGCACCAATGTTTCCATGAACTATTAAGCAAAAATGGCTACTATAGAGTTATATAAGAAGGGAGCACCTACAGGTTGGATCTTCTCTGCTTAACTTAATTAAGGAAGCTAGAAAACTATTTCCGAAGACAGAAGAACACCAGCAACCTTATCCCGGTGAGGTTATCTTCACTACCTGGAAGTTTCGCAACCACAGGCAAAACAAGGCAAGTATTTTACCATCTGGACAGGCGAGCAAGCTGCATTTTGAGAGTTCTTACATTAAAATTCTCCCTCCCAGACAAGATTTCCAAAGCAAATGCTGAAAACCGTCTCAAGTTAAGATATAAATAAATAAAGTGGAGTTACAGGACTCCAATAGGATATCCTGACTTATGCTACAGCAGAAAATAGTCTCTTCTTAAATCCGAGCATAAAGTGGTTTGAAATAATTTATGTGATCCATACCCTGTGACACGTCACTTATTTTTGGTTCTCGTTCTCTCAGGCATTTAGGAGATCTATGTGGGATTCGGAGAGATTAACTATATCCACTCCCAAGAGTTCTGGATGTTGTCACAGGTATCAGAGTCTTGCCAATTACATTTAAAACTGAGGTCTACTGCCACACCATAATGCTTAACGAGGACAGTACAGGATTTTAATTAATTCACACCGATTCTTTGAGTGTTGGTGTATTTTAGTCTTGAGTGTGCAGGTCTAGATTTAGAGTTGAGTTTCAGGACAGACAGCAGCACTACTTATTAGCACTTATTAGTCCAGTCTCACAGCAATCAGGAAAGACTCAAGTTGCTCTTCAAGTTAGTTGGAGGACCAGGAGAACGGCGATGAAGTTTCACTATCCGCCTAACGCACATGCTGCAGGCTCAGCAGTGGTAACTTGGAGTTCCCTGCCAGTATCTGAAGGCAGCGAGTGAGGTTGGGCACCCTTTAGTTCCGGGACTCTGAGGACGTTGGGCTGCGAACTGTTGACATCAGGTGGGACTTGTACGTCTTGCTCAGGCCAGTCATCCAGAACTTGAGAAGCTTGACGTTGTCTTCCTCCGCAGCTCCCAGGATGCTCAGCAGTTTTTGGGTATCCTCCTTGGGTCTGCTGTCCACTTTAGTGAATTTAAAGAGGACCTTCACTTTACTACAGAAACAAGAAACTCCTGTCACTATTACAATGGACTTGCAGGCATCAAACAGGGAAAGAGCAGTAACTGTAGCTTCTCTCAGTGCCTACTGCAACTAAATGTTAATAAAAGTTTCAAACAATATTCTGTGGAAACTATTCTCATGCTCTGAATGAAGAAGGTGGTGGTGGTGGTGGGGAAGAGTACGAGAAAAGCAGGGATTAGTTAGGGGGATTACTCATTTTCAGTAGTAATATCCATAATTCTAGTTCATTTTTCCATTCTAGCAGAAAGTAAAACAATTAATCGTGACAACTGGGAATCTCCCTGGGAGACAAATCCAGTGCCCATCTGGCCTTCAGATAAAATTCACAAAATTGTAATGTTCCATGAATTATTTCGCATGACTGTCTGGTCTCCCTTTATAACTGCTTGCAGCTTGCTTTGAAATGTAGTGCCTGAAGGTGCAATCATGACATCTGTTTGGCATGTTATCTGCACTGGAATATAGCGCGCATTGACAGGCATGTATGTATTTGCATACTTAATCCTCACAATGTACGCAAGGCAGACAAGTATTGTCATGTAGGTTAACCTCCAGATGTGTGAACTGAAGCATAAAGGTTAAGAACTGCTGAAAGCCAAAGAGAGAGTTAGGACTAGAGCAGAAGAACTCCAGTATCCTTAGCTCCCAACAGTAAAGCCAACTACTGTCAGTACTACAGCAGCAGTTACCTGACTACCAGTTTGTCCTGTACTCAGCTGGAACTGTGCCAGTATTAGTGCTAAAGCCGTTTCTCTGAAACCAGCGTAGTCGTACTTACTTCATCCACTCCTCCTTCAAGCAAACAAGGCACTGATCCACAACATCCACAGAAAGGTTCTGGTTGGTCAGGGCAGCTTCAATCTTGTTCAAGATTGTAGGGCCAACTACAGCGTGAGAAAGAGGGGGGAAAGCGTGAGAAAGAGGACACACAAGCTATAACTTACCCCTTACCCCTTTACTAGTTAATTGTTAGCAAGGACTAGTCCATTTACTCTACGGCCTGGGCCTTAATACCTGCTGGAATTACAGACAAGGATACATATTTGTTCTACCTGTTATTCTGTTTAAGAGCACTAGTCTGCACTCATTTGTCACCAGTATTTTGGTCTGGTGCATTAATGCAGCCTCCTCTATATGCAGAAAGCTACAGTACCACAGAATCGTATCACAGAATCATAGAATCGTTTAGGTTGGAAACAACCGTTGGGATGATCGAGTCCAACCAATAACCCAGCACTGCCAAGTCCACCACTAAACCACGTTTGAAGTCTCCACTTACTCTTGATTTAATGTTCCTCTTATCAAGGGCAGTTCCAAGATACTTAATAAAAAAATACACCAAGAACCAACCCAAGGCATTCCTCTCCTGGACCACTTTTTGGAATTCCCTAGGAGGCTTTTTTTCCCCAGCAGTCCATGGCCTAGTAAGTAAGATGCTGTGGTGGTGAAAAGACCTTTCAGTCACTGTTTTTGTCCAGAAGCTTCTGAACATGCACTTGTTGGATGGAAAGTAAACTAATGTAATTATTCATGTAGGATTTACAACAGGAAGAACACTACAGAAAGAGTAGTCTCTGCTTTGCATTGCACCTGTAGTATCTTCAGAGGACAGAGCAGAAGGATTAGCCATCTGCCGTGTCTTTTGAGAGTCAGTGAAGCCATTTCATCTAAATTAAGACTTCCCAGAAAAACATGAGACTGATGGACCTGACTTGAATCATACCCAACTGCAACTGTTCAGGTCCTTCAACAAAGTAGGAGAGACAAAAAAAAAAGGTCTGGGTATTTCTGTATCAGTCATACTTGTCTGCCAATTGGAACATGGGAGATGAATAATGTCACAGTCCTTACAAACCAGACTTACTCAAAATAAATGCACAAGTATTCCAGAATAGACACCGTTCGCTGTGGGTTACAGAAGAATTACCCTGCAATTGCTACTGTATCCATGCTACAGATTTCGTATCTCATTTCTGAAAATTAATAAGCAAAGTACTGATCTGGTAAGGCAAACGCTTTATGATTAAAGACTCACCTCTAATAGCTGTATTATATAATAGCATTGTATACTGACCTGGCTTCTACTCAGACTTCGTTAAGCGCCAGTACACGAACAGCATAAAAACCAGTTACAGCTTAAGATGCTCTTTTAATCTCAGTGATCCAGGCTCTTTCTGCTTTCAAATCACCTACCTCGATCTGCTGCAACAGGGCTACCACTGGTCACAACAAACTCGTACTTGTTGAGGGACTGCTCATCATCAAACACAGCTGGGTAGAGGCTGGACCGGGTAGCAGCACGAACCTCCACAAGCACCGCAAACTCTAGAGCAACAAGAGCCCAGAAAAATATTAACTGTACTAGCCTCGATTCTAAAATACAGCTATGCACACTGCTCTGAGAAAGCACACCTCCATCAGCTTTAAATATCTGGCCCACCATTAACTTCTCCCCAACAGGAACCAGGACTGTCAGCTATGATCAGTGCTTACAGCAGGAGTCACACCTTTCAACTACTGAAAGGTCACGGGGAAAACAAGAAGTGCTACTGGTTTTAGTTCACACAGCATTGTTAGACCATCTGCCCATGCTTAATAAAACCCCCCCCAAAATCTCATGTTCTTCAACAAAAGATGATAGGGAAAGGAGAGGGTTCTGCAACAGGCTCTTACCAGATGACAGTATGTGGGGTGGGATTTGGACATGTGGGCTAAGCCCTAGGAAATTACACCGATATGCCTCTTCATACTGGTCGCTATAGGGGATGATCCGCACACAGCCAACAGGCAGCATAGTCTAGAGAGGGAAAGAAACTTATCAACAGAGACACTGGAGTTAAACAAGTAAAGTACAATTTTCTCCCTGAATTCACGCTCCTGATTTAGGGGGATCCGAAGTACCCTACTCAGCTTGATAGACTATGCAGTTGCTGAGGACAACCAAGACATCCAGAGGTTGGAAGTTCTTTGTTTGGTGGGTGTTTTTCCATTTTTGTTGTTGCTTTTTCAAACCCATGTAATTTAGAACACATTCTCCATGAGATGACATGTCAAAGACAGGTCATTATGAGGCTGGACTACTAGAAAAATACATGTAAAAATATGCAGTCAGGAAATAAAGGAAAAAGTTTCTACCCGTAGCACATCAAAAGCAGACTGGACAAGATCTGTATCTCGAGCTTTCCAGATGACCTGATTCCCCATCAGAACATGCCAAGCCAGCATGCGGAATGCTGATGCCCCAAGAACCTGAAAAAAAAAATTAAAAAATTTCTGCATTAGTTAGGAAAAGTAGTGAAATGCCTGCTTTGCCCTGTTGAGCTGAACAGCAGAAACGAACATGAAAATTTAGCAGGTCTTGTGCCCAGAGTAATAGCTCTAAACCACAGTGCCAAGATCAGAATTTCTTTGACAGGTGCGAAGGGCATCAGACTGTCATGCAAAGCAATATTCCCCCTCATCTGCGGTTTCAAGAACAAAGAGCAGCAAAGTACCACTTTGCCAATATGCCCGCTCAATGACCCAATTCAGTATCAAGCACATGAAGAGAACAACAGTTTCATTTCTCAGTTGCTCCAAATTCTTCAGTGCTCTGGCTAGACTGCATCAACCAGCCCACTTGGCCAAATTAGCAGGTTTGGTAAGAGGGACACAGGCCCGTTTGGAATGGAACTGAACAACTTCTGTTAAACAAGAACTTTCAGGCATTCTCTGATCTGGGTTATGTACACAACAGCGATTCAGGCATAGAAGGTGAAACAATGTTCTTAGACAAGCCTCCAAAAGCACACACGTGCAATACACCGCTGTAGTTCACTAGCTTCAAGCATTCAAGCATACTGGGAGACAGTACAACTAAAGGAGGCTAAAGACATAAAGCAGGTATTTGTCAGGAGTGTCCAGGAAAACAAGCTGGTATGAAAAAGACTTTGGGTCAAATGCACTGAACCTTCCCCCTCAGCCAGGGAGAACTGGAAGCACTGGTGAAAGGCTAGATCTGTACAGAATCATTTGTTTTGTTTCTAAATGATTTTTTCCCCTCTGAAACATTTTTGTTTTAAGCAAACAGTACTTAGCTTTGAAGATGTCACACGACCTCTGTATTAAATTACTGTTGTCACTGCTTTGGGAAGAAGAAAAGTGCAGAGTTTGAGAGAAATCATATGATCCCATCCCACATGATCAATGATCACTAGAGGCACACATGATCTCTGAGGAAGCGAGCGTCCTTAAGAGGTGCAGTTCACACCATGCCCCAAGCTGTGCAGGCTCTGTGCTGAACACAGAACCAGGAAAGAAGCCTAGACTGCAGGAAACACATGTATTTTGAAAAAAACATTATCAGGAGAAAAGAAGTTATTATCTTGTGAATTCAAAGTCAGAGTAACTGTGCTTCTCTCCTACCTGTCTCATGTGCCGGAGAGACCGAAAGACAGACAACCTTCTGTGAGCCACATTCCAGCTATTGCAATCTGGCATCAGAGATGTTTCAGGTGAGCATTTAGACAGCTCCTGCCCTTCCACAACATCTGGCTGGGAAGAAGGCTTCTCTTCTTCCTCAGAACCATCCCAACCTTCTGACTCTTCTTTCAGATCTAGGAAAAAAAGGCAGTGGTCATAAAAATTGCTGCTCTCTAAGAGAGGGAACTGCCTCAAAAGCGCCTACGCACGCTGCAGCCGACTGATTTTGGCTGCATGTGGGAAGGCAAGAGTTCAGAACACAGTAACTGAAAGTACTAGCAGCACAGACACACCTAAGTATTAACTCACATAGAAGACAACCGCTAAAGGGTCAAGAATGAATTTTCATCTACAGAACAGAAAGTCACATCTTTTGACCAATTATCCGTTCTCTACTCTTTTTAAAGGCCATGGCCAAAGCTTTGAGGAGGGTTTTGTAGACTTTAGTCTAAACAGATTAATTCAATGCAAGAAAAAATTGTCATCCTTTAATTTTAGAAATTTTGTAAAAAAAAAAAAAAAAAGAAGTCCATACGATGTGACTGCAAATTCTTTTGGCTGTAGAGATTCATCAGGAGGGCCAACCCAGCCAGCCAGAACAATAATCACAATGATGCAACACTCCTAACTCAAGTAACAAACACCACATGCGCATGCAGAGAGCCTAGGAGACCAAGGGCCTTGATTTCACATTCCTGTCCCAGTCATCTCCACATGGGAGAGCGCATCAGCTACTGTGGAAACTGCCACCAAGGTAAAGTTGATGAGTGATGTCTGTGCTTATGCTGCTGATGAAAGGACTTGGTGTTTTACCATCTAAAGCATTCTCAGAGGATCTTCCAGCTCTGGAAATTTCTAGCTCACCTGCAAGTTTTTCCATCTGAACAAGGGTGTCTTCTGTTGGTGCTCCTTCCAAAAGTTTCTCTGTAAGTCGGCTACCACAAGCTTTCAAAAGCCTGGAGACATTGAAAGAAACAGAAGTAGCGCTCATTAGGCCTGCTTGCTAGGTGCAAAAATCCAGTAAGAAACTTGGTGCGATGAGCTCAACAAAGAATCCAGCCACACACCAATTTGTGTTTCCTTTCAACACATCAATGTGCTTTCCTCGGTGTGATAACTATCAACGCATCTTACAACCACCGCCACTCAAAGTCACCTACCATTTTGCAACCACTTGGTGCAACATACTTATCCCCCATCCAAGTCACATGCCAGTGTCGCAACCCTCTCTGTGGCATCTTTCCAGGGAAGCCTGAGGAGCAAATCAGGCACTGGAGCAACCGAACTCCCACAAACATACCGCTGTGCCAAACAGCTGCGCCTCCCACGCTGCCTATCGCAACACACAGGCACTTCCAGGTGAACCACCACTGTACTCCAAGCGTGAACCCGAGGTACAACACACTGGGGATACAGTATCTTTTCTTTCTTCCATGCTTACTTTTATACTGCATGGCCTTTCCGTTCAGATAGAAACGGCTTCCATTAGCAGCCACGTTAGTAGGTTTACTTCACAGCAACAAGACTTTTTTTTGTCCTAAAGGCATCAGCAGGCTGCTGTCTTCCTGTGCTTAGCTCCTTCCAATTCAGAGATTACTTCTGATAGACCAGGGGCTGCACTGCTATTCAGCAAGACCTGGGCAGGCTGGGGAGCTGGGCAGGGAGGAACCCAAAGAAGTTCAGCAAAGGCAAGTGTCGGGTCCTGCCCCTGGGGAGGAACAGCCCCCTGCACCAGCACAGGCTGGGGCTGAGCTGCTGGGGGGCAGCTCTGCAGAGAAGGACCCAGGAGTGCTGGTGGACAGCAAGTTGCCCATGGGCCAGCAGTGTGCCCTGGTGGCCAAGCCAGCCAGTGGTGTCCTGGGGTGCATTAGGAGGAGCAAGGCCAGCAGGTCAAGGGAGTTGATCCTTCCGCCTCTACTCTGCTCTGGTGAGGCTGTGCCTGGAGGGATGTGTCCAGTTCTGGGCTCCCCAGTTCAAAAGAGACAGGGAGCTACTGGAGAGGGGCCAGCAGAAGCTATGAAGAGGATCTCTCAGGAGGAAAGGCTGAGGGAGCTGCACCTTTTTAGCCTGGTGAAAAGAAGACTGAGAGGGGATCTTATCAAGGTCTACAAATATCTTAAGAGCCAGAGACAGGACGATGAGGCCAGGCCCTTTTTCGTGGTGCCCAGGACAAAGGGCAATGGGCACAAACCACAACACAGGAAGTTCCATCTGAATATGAGGAAACACTTCCTTACTTTAAGGGTGACTGAGCACTGGAGCAGGCTGCCCAGAGGGAGGCTGTGGAGTCTCCTTCTTGAGACATTCAAAACCTGCCTGGACATGATTCTGTGCAACCTGCTCTAGGAGAACCTGCTTTAGCAGGGGGTTGGACTAGATGGTCTCCAGAGGTCCCTTCCAACCCTGATTGTTTTACGATTTTGAGATTACTTAGCAAAGTCCAACTTACTACCTCAAGTAAAAATACCCCAAACACTCAAATCACATTTCCACCCTTTCAGAATATGGCAATATCCTCTTCATGAAGGAGCAGTAGAAGCTAGAAACACAAACGGCATTACCAAGCAAAGGAAGTATGCAAACATGCCCACAGGTTTTCATCATTGGTCAGTGAGGTTAAGGAGCGGGCTGCATTGCCGTTCCGCTGGTGCAGGAAGGGAGTGAAGGCTGTGTTCATCCGCTGGGCACGCTGAGGGCACCCATACTGCTCTGCTTCAAACACCTGCACCACAGAATAAGAGCAGTGAAAGAGACCGAAGAAGACAGAATGCTTACATAAAGCTGAGCCAAAAAAAAAACCAGCAAAAACACAAAATGAAAAGGGTGCATCACACACAGGCATCCAAAATATATTGTAAATTATGGGAACAGAGAGGGAAGGGACATCTTATTCTTAGCTTGACTAAAGTTATCATTAGGCAATGCCTGTGCTCCAAAACCACTGTCCTTAACAACTTCAGTTACTTACATTTCTAACAGAGCTACAGTCTAGCAGTTACATCTGTGAAGTGTTATGACTGCCTGAAAATGACAAAGGCATCCTGTTCCTTCTCTCCTACACCCCCAGATATGCACCATCCTCTTGTCCCTTGTCTCAAACCTTAATGACCACCTAACTGCAATGAGCAGCATCAGCTTTTTGACTCAGCTGTAAATCAGCTGTCATAATGTTTTATTAGCATCGAGTCAAATGGACTCTGTGCATTGACCTACCTTAAGTGCTTTGCCCTGAAGCTCATCAATGATGCCTCTGATTTTTCCCAACAAGAAAGGCCAGGAGTTGATGAGGTAAATCCGGTCCATCATGATAGTGATGATGCTGTACCAGCGCTGGAAACCTCGAGCCAGGCTGTCTTTGATAAAGAAAGTGTGGCTGAACACAAAACCATGCTGTTCATCTCCAAAAAAAATAGGGCCTTCACGTCCTGGGCAGACCTGAAGGGCAGGAACACATACACAAAAACAGTTAAGCACATCACACAGCTGAAATAGTAATAAACTGAATAAAGCTTCCTGCTCTTTAACACAATTGATGAATAAAACAAGCCTTTTTAGGCTACTGTACAGAAGGTTTGGTCAAACAGAACTTCAGAAGTATTCTACAAACACTACAAAACATTCAATTTAACCGTATTTTAAGAATTCAGCTCTATTCAACTACGAAACTGTTGAGAATCCACAAGGGATGTTGCTGATCCCGACACACAAATGCTCACCAATCTGTAAGGTTCTCCCTTCACTTCTATGAGATGCTGAATGTTAATGGTCTACAAAAATCAAGTATTTCTTTGTACTAAACAAAGATTCCAACATCTTTACCAAAAAAACCCAATAAACACCTAGGAGCAAAAACAAGAAAGGGAAATTTTTTGGTGTCACAAGGTGACAGGAAGGAAACCGCAAGCTTATCAAAGATCAACCTTAAAAATTACCACCAATCCTGGATGGAACAGACTTGTGTGTCTGACTTTCCACCTCCGTCCCCCTTTGTTTCAGGCTGCACAGAGAGCCAAGATGAGCAAAGCACTATCCTGGATTTGAAATGACACGTAAGTCCATAAGCAGGTTTTCTCCCTGTACTCCCAGGACAGTTACCTCACAGCTCAGACTACGAACACAGGCCTGGCGCACGATGCTGAACAACTGGGGGTGGTTTGGGTGCTGGTGACTGACGTACTTGATAGACGTTTCTTTATCGTGGCTGACATATCCAGGATGTCCTCCTGCAAGAGAGCGGCAACCCTGAAGACAGAAAAGCAAATCCAGCCATAAATAAGCATGCAGTTATTTAAGGTTTCCAAATGCCTCTGCATATTCCCTTCAAAATGTAGGGAAACGTCACCTACACATATAGGTAAGAACACAAATAGTTAGAAGACAAGAAATATAAGTCAAGGTCAGGATGTGAACCCAGCTCCTCACGTAGAACTCCCTGCAATATACTTCCTCTGTTCTTATGTTCATTTTCCACTATTTAATTTGGCTGTGAACATGGTGCTGGTAGAATTCAGGTAACAGCAGCTGTGAAACCAACTAGCCTAACAAACCTGGCCATAATCTAAAGGAAAACAAATAACAAATATCTCAGAACACAATATTAACAGTAGACAACCATGAGAACAACCGAGAACATACACTTGCTCTATCGTTTTAATTGCTTTTGCATTTTTTCTCCATTTCCTAATCAATACTGCTCTTAAAATTACTATTAATAGATAACCAGACCTAATCTGATAAAGTAAATGCTCTTCAAGGACGAGGAAAGCATTTCTCAGACAGAAGAGAATCACAGATCACAGGGTTTAAAGAGACCTCGAGACAACATCTTGTCAAGGTCTATATACTCAACAACAGTTCCTTCATCCTCTTGTCATGGATCATTATGGTGCATGAGGACCTGGAGATCTTCTTGTACTAGCAGTCACATACGAAACAACTGCCGTTCACATGTTTTTTTCCTCTCTTAAACAATTAAATTTGCATTCCAGAACCCAAGAGCCTTTTAGTTAAGCCAAAGGCCTCTGCTGTCTGCACAGACCCGCACACCTACCTCACACATGTCTGACTTCTTTGGCCCTGGGCTGCTGGAGTCGGCACTGGCACCTTCTGCTGGGCTGTGCGAGCGGATCCGACTGCTCATCTGAATGCCACCCTCCTCCTCTTCTGCCTGCTCATTCTGCCCCGAGATGTCCCCGCTGCTCGCGCCTTGGGGAAGCGGTGAATGCAGAACCTCAGTACAAAAGAGGGTGCGAGGACCGTGGAGCTCACAAAAATGGCAGAGGGCAACAATAGCGTTCATAGTGAGAGCTCAGCACATACGCCAGGCCTCCTGCAGGCAAGGGAGACACACACGGTATCAGTAACCAGATATTAAAGCATCTCTCCGGCAGCATTGGTGCGAGTCCTGCTGTATATCCCTCCAGGAGCAGCTGGCCTTAAGCTCAGCCTCAGGGACCAGCACCGCTCCACCAGGGGCGACCTGACCAACGACCCTCCGTGCCCTGGCGGGATGGGGCCCGGACCCCCGCGCCCCGGTACCCCTCAGGCCCCGCCGGGGTGGAACAGGGACTGGGCCGGCCCCCCATGCCCGGATACGGCCAGTTTTACAGGGACAGGCCGGGGTCTGAACGACCAGAGCTCCGTACCCGGACACCCCGGGCCCCTGCCCGGGGTCCTCAGGCCGCAACGCGCCGGGACCGGCCCCGCTCAGCGCGCCCGGAGTCCAACGCCTCAGGCCCAACCGGCCCCGGCCCGGCCTCCCCCTCCGGGCCCCGGGCTCCTCACTCCCAGACCGGCCCGCCCCGGCCCCCCGCGCTCGGACGGCTGCGGCCCGGCCCCGGCCCCGCTCACCGCGGCTCCGGGCTCCCCCGCCCCGGCCCGTCCCGTGTCAGCGGGCGCCTGACACAGCCTGACCCGCCGGCCCGTACCATCCCTAGCGGTAGCTGGGGGGGGAAGACGGGCACACAACTTCCCTGCTGCCCACCCGCCGCCGCCAAGAGGGAGGAAAAAGCGGGACAGAGGGAGCAGGAGGCCGTTCGTACCGCGGTACCGAGCCGGTCCTTCCCGCCGCTCTCCCGAGGAGCCCCACGCACCCCCACCCCCCCCGCCCGGGCGCGGCGGTGCCTCGGCCCACGACCGCCCTGTCCACCGGGGCTGGGCAGAACCATTACCTCAACGCGAGAGGGGGGCAGATGAGGAGGTTCGGAAGCCGCCTCCTCCCTTCCCTCGCTGTCCGCTGCCCCGCCGCAGAGAGCCGACAGCAGTGCCCGACCTCGGGGGCAGGACAAGCCGCCGCCTGCGACCCTTCGGCGCTGCAGGCGGAGCGGGCCGCGCTCCCCCGCGGCGGGGTGGTGCGGGCCGCATGGCGGGTCATGTGACGGCGGGCGGGGCCGGGTCCGCCGGGTTCCCCCGCAGGGTGGCGGGGCGCTCAGCGCGGCCGGGCACCCCGGGTCCCTGCAGGACACTCGGGGCAGCCCTGGCAGGACGCAGCGGGTGCTTTAGTTCCTTAAAGCACCGGGAATGAAGATGGAGGCGTCCGTGGGGGACCGTCTTTTCCCGCTCCGTTCATAAAGCGGTTCCATGCAGCCGCTCAGGCAGGCGAGCTCAGGCTGGGCCTTGCAGGGACGGGCGCTGATGGAGATCCTCTCCGTTAGACCCCTCCAGTTTCTGTTTAGGGTATCGGGTTTTATTAAATGCCTGTTTACCTATAGAAAACCATGATGGAAAAATAAACCAAGTTGCATGTGAACTCGTAATCCTTTCCAGCTTCAAAATCGTGAAATCACTGCATCCCACACACATTTTTACGTAGGAGTTGATCCCTACAGCTTTCTGAAAACACAAGTCCTGCCCTGCATCCCTCCAGGCCTTACTACCAAACAAAAGCCTTTCACAAGGTAACCACACAGATCATTAAGCTGAGTACAACTTGTACTGGAATCCCAAGAAAGGGCAGCTACGGCTAATACCCTACAATACATGCCTCTGGATTCAAGCAGCCATGCACGGACTAGTAATTACACCTCCGAAGACAACAATTACTCAGAGGGTCAGTGAGACAGATGATTATTGTAACAGAGAAATTAATAGAAACGTTTAATCCAAAGTCCATCTAATCCCAGAGTCCACCTCTGACAAGGACCTGTGGTAGCACTTCCCAAGGAAGACTCACTGTTTGCCAAAAAATAACTGCTATTCCTACCGGAGGTTGTTCAGGAGCATGCCAAGAAGCCACCTGCAGAGCCTGAAAAACTCTTGAGCCGAGGGCACCGCCACACACAGCAGACAACTAGCAGCCTCCTGCCAGCATCACATGTCCTGAGAAGCAACAAGAGATCCCCCCCCCCCCCCAAAAAAAAAAAAACTTAAGGAAAAGCCAAACACAAAAGACCTGCTATCTCATTTAAGACAAAACTAAGAAAAACTCGTTTGTTATCTTTATTTTTCAATAGTACATTTAAACAACTTCTCAGGACTAACCTCCTCAGCCAGTCTGGCCATGCAGAAAACATTTCCTACGTTATACAGATCACCTATGACAACACATACAACGGGTCGCGGTTGTACTGTAGAATAGCAAAGGGAAGTTGTATAGGAGGAGGCAGCCGGAGTTACGCAAAAGCATGTGGCACAGTGGCAGCGCTACAGGTGTGTTAGCAGAGGCGGCTAACTGGGGCTCCTGGGTGGCACAGGAACAGGAGGGGGTGGTTGTACACAGCTTCTGACCATTCCTTCTTGGCAACATTTAATAGCAGCGAATAGTAACTGAGCTAGAGACCCCTCCTGTGGCTAAGAAGTGTAGTTGCACGTCTCATCTACCTTCAGAGCTGCGTTTTGTATCTTTGCTAATTAAGGTGCCTGAAAATAGGAGTTAGATATCAAAGCATGCACTCAGTATTTCGTGAACACATCTTGTGGCCATGCACGATGGGAAAAACTAGCCACAGGACCTCTGAGAGACTAAGGCTGGAAGAGCACAGCACGCCGTATTCTTATATTTGATCAAAAGTCTTTCCCTGCAATAAATACAAATTAAAACCAGAAAGCTCAAGTGTTCTCAAAGCGTCTCAGCTGACCACAGCCCATGCAATTAGTTCAAAGACTTGGAGGAGCTACTTCATTAAAAATCTGACTTAATTTCAACAGTATCTCAAGACATGCAGATGCCAGACCGTGTGTGTTTATCAAACTAGTACTTAAAAGCCCTTCCCTGAAGCACTTTCGGTGAATGCTTTATCTACTGATTCTACAGGTGGGACCTGACTTTGAAAATTCAACAGCAATCGGAGTATAACAGCACAACTACCCACGTCAGAAAAAGGAACCTTAGCAGTTCTCTAACTTTAAAAGCATTTGCCCTCTTAAAAATCAAATTAAGAAAAATAGTGTAATATATAATTTGAAACTATTACATAGCTATTTCTACCATCCTTCTGATGTGAGCATGGATTTGTTTTATCTACTTTAGATAAAAAAAACAAGAGAAGATGTAGCTGCTGTTTGCCAGCTGCACGTATTACTTTGCTTCTAATTCTACTGATAGAAAGCCATCCTGCAGCTCTCAGCAGCTACATCCACGCTTACTAATAGGAACAGTAGCATAAAAGCTCAGCCACTGCAAAGTGGGCATTTCTGGTTCTTCTCCAACTTCACAAAAGCATCCTGCATACATTCTCCCTCAGCAAGTGAGCCCTTGGCAACGAAAGGCGAGCCATCCACATTTTTGTATAGGTGGCAGTTTGGGGTTAGTCATGTGCAGTCCTTTCTCCGAGTACCGCACATGGTTGTAAACACTTGGACAACCCAGCTTTGTGCTTGAGCCCACAGCATTACTAATCTACTAATTTAACACTTCCACAGTACCAGAGAGGAAAATTGCATAAGTATGTTCAGCATTGAAATCACTGCAGAATTAACTAGGAAAAAAAACCAAACCCTTCAAAAATTCCTAAGTATCTTTAGCTACATGACTGGTAAGGCAAGTTATGAAAAAACCGAAGATTTGGCTTTAAGATCAGATGTAAAAGTTGCCTTCAAATATGGAAGTCTCTATGATAGGAAGCACAAGTACTCAGTGGTGAGCTACTAACACTATGGACCTATGCTGTGTTCAATACTAAACTGCTATTTTATACTTTTAAAAATATCGTTCACCACCTAGACATCAGCCTGGGGACATCTCTTCTAGAAAGCATACCGCTGTCACAGAGGCTCTGCTAGAATTAAGACACCAATTTTGCATGAAAACCCCAACAGTTCTGTATCAGCACTGGAAACATAAATGGAGTATTTTCAGCCATGGGTGACCTCAATACATTCAAGCTTCACATGGCAAGAGCCAGAAATGCTTAGCTCCCACTTAGGCTCCTGAAAAAAAGCTGGCAGGTTAGCAGTAGCAAGCAGCTCCTAGTCAGGCATTTAAGTAGGAAGCACTGGATGCTGAGCTCCTCACATTCTGACTTGATGACAGGTTTATTTATGCCTGGTAGTAGTAGATTTGCACTGACATGAAGTGTTCCAAAGGTGTTTTAACAGTGAGAATCTCCAGATACATGACAACTACAGAAAATTAAAGAGCCCATTCATTTAAGGGGTGAAGCACTTAGAAGAATCCAACAACAAAGTTTTTACATTTAAAATAGTGAATTAAAAACCAGATAGCATTCCAGCATGTTATCGCCAAATAAAATCCTGCGTTTTGAGAGCTGTATAGAATTCTGTTTATGTTCCACATAGAAATTATTTTCTTTGGAAACAAAGATCTATAGCATCACCTTCACTTACACTGATTTCCACCACAGAAAAGTATTAGCCTGTTGAACACCTTCATGCCAATTCTATAGGAACAAAACTTTTCATTTCTCACAGCGTAAACACCTTCATATCTAGAATCCTCCAGAACACTTAGGGTTTCTCCGATTATCCTTTTAAGTCTACTAAGTTTGATCTAAGAGCAGATGTTATTAGGAGGTATTTTGTACCAGAAACTTAAAATCATAAATAACTGTCACATATGGATTCCCTACAGTGATTTCTGCTTTTCAGCAAAACCGCCTTACAAGGGCTCGTTAAGACGCCTATCCTTTTGGGAAGAACACAGCTCTTATTTCACCATTTAACAGACAGCAGCCTGCTACACCGGACATATGCATGTCATAATGTAGAGAATTTACTTAAACTCCACCCCTCTCCCCCCACCACACATATGATAAATCTGCACTCTGAGCCAACTTTAAATACAGAATAACGAACCAACAATTATCTTGTAAGTGAACCAACACTAGTTTGTATTCTTCCCTGAATAACACTTTTTTGCAGAAGGAAAATAAAAAGGACTGCTACAGAAACACAGCAACATTCAAACCCTTTAAAACAAAAGGTAGATTATTTAATGCATTAACGATGTTAATCTGAAGATAAATAAATCCACAACAGACTTTTAAGTTTCTTTTGAGATTTCCTTTTTCTTTGCAGAGAATATTTCTGATATTATACAGTACTGAGAGGGTGTTCTTTTATTTTCTTAATGTCCAGGTGAAAAGCAAAGCTCAGTTCTCTCTGCTCTCTTCGTGGAACTCCTCAATGCCCTATTCCAGGCGTGATTCTTTCATAAGCTTTTACTTGAAAGCGGAGTGGTGAGCAACATTCATTTCAAGAATAACTGGATGGTTTGGTCCCTGAGTCATCTTCTTGAGAGCCCATACTCTGGAAAGGAGAGAATTATTTCTTTTCAAAAACAGGTCTGAAGGCTTATCTTTGAGACAGACAGTTCTTTGAAGCTAACAGGTATGAAAATAAAGTGCATATGAAATAATGTGCACTTCCTTTTTGTTTTTAAGCACGATGTTTATGCATGTATTAATAATATGTAATTAACACTGTAAATACTGACATTCAGTGCAACATACTCACTGCACTGAATCTCTTACATACTCTTACATAATACTAAATCAATTACCTTCTGCACAAACTGAGGATTCACAGTGATCTCTTGATCCATGGCTTTCAGTCGTTCATCAAGCTCTATACATTTCAGCATCTTAAAATAAATATATATAAGTTGATTATTTTGTCCAGCTTGTACACGATCTTCAAGATATTTTATGGCTGTGCTATGCAGAATCAACAACTTTTCCCATCACAAAAGTTCCATGTCAAAATGTTCTCATCCGTCATCTCCCAAACAAAAGCAGCAGACCATTTTTTATTCTCTTTATTTTAATCCACGTCTTCCTAACAAACCCTTTCAAAGCCACTGATAGACAGTCCCATGAGGGTCAACCACCTCAACCTATAGGCAGGCTATTGACAGCCAGAAGAAGTGGCTTGAAATCTAAAGCTCTAGAAACAATCTTTATAATCTATTCAATTCAAAGAATTTCACATCACCAACATTAAGCCGTCAGTCTTCTGAAACTTCTCAAACTGTACAAAAAATACAACAGGGAACACACTGACAGTAACTGACTTACCAATCTAAAACCTTTAAATGCCAGTACTTTGGAGGTGTGAAATCGTCAAATAGTGATTCAAGGTCCTCAAACTCTGCGTGTAAATTACCTACACTGGCTTCTCCCAGCAGTTCTCTGATAACAGACTAAGATTCTTCAGTAGGAATTGCAAAAGCAGTTACTATTTTAAAGATTTACCTCCTGATCAATGTTATGAAGCATAGCAGGATTGTTATATTTTTCAGGATTATCATGGAAACAGACCATACCATCTTTCTGATTAATACTTGCAAAGATTTCACCATCTTCTATCTGAAATGAGAGAGGGTTTAATGTAAGGTATCACTAAGAACAGAATTTCAGGTAACTACAACACACAGACTCCTTGTGGAATCATCTTTAACTTGTTTAGTTTTTATTTCCTAACAGCTTCCTGAAGACAAATGATACTTTCTGCCTAAGATAGGGCATGCATCTTTTAAGACTTGTTTAAGTCTTAAAAGAACACTCTAAATGCCACAGCAGACTGACAGTATTTCCTTCACTCTGAAAAATAACGGTTCTTCAGCCGTTCAGCACACACACTGCCAATCTAAACACTTAAAGACGTCTTACATTGGATCAATTTTTAAATTAGGATAGTTTAGCCATGTCACAAGACTTACCATGTGGAGGACGTATTTTTCTGCTTCTTGGGGCCCTGACAACTGCACTCGACTTGCCATGTCTTGTAATGACAATGTTAAAAAAGTCTGAAATTCAGAAAGTATCAAACCATTAAAACAAGATGTTAAGAACTTTCCCTATCCATCCTCCACGGCCTATGCAATCTTATTTTTGAAGTCCAATGGGAACCAACAAGTGGAACACCTAGTTATTACTTATAAAAGCACCATGAGAGTGGAGTCAGTTCTTCCTCCAAAGACATTAATTTGTTAGTTTAGTCTGTACACATGCACAGTGTAATGGGAGTCACGACTCCATCTCAGCAATTCCTTTTTACCCCAGACACAGTCCTGACATGTCCAACCTCTTCCCTCACCTTTTTACATGAATAAGGTGACCTTCCATCCCTTGAATTTCCTTCAAGAGATGCGCGCATTGCCATTCCTTCCGAGGTTAGTTCTACTGCAACAGGCATCATTTGAGCTTGCCAAAAGAGAGCTTTCCCCTGATCATCTTTAAGGATTAATCTGATCTCTCAGCTGAAGGAGCATATCACTCCACTGCTTCTGTTTTTTCTTTTACTTCAGACACTTCCAAAATCTGTCCTATTCACTCACTCTTCTCTAATGAAGTAGCCTGTGAAGTTCAGTTTTCCTATTTTTCAAATAGAGATGCAGGTCATTGGGTAGCAGTGCTTAAAACTTCTTTGATTATGTATGAAAATCTCATGGGCAAACACCTCTGACAGACATATTGAATCACCTTTTAAATAGTACGTAAGTAGCCAAATGAATTGGTTTTTCTATACAGAACATTTTAGTCTCATTTTTTTCAGAGACACAAATCTCATTTTTAGTCATTTCTGTGACATTACTACATTATCATTTTGCTGTGAATTTAATACATTTCAGAAATACACTCTGAGAAAAACTATTCACAATTTCTCAGCAAAACAAAGCCCCTACATCTTACCTTGGTTAGCCTCTGAATATTCTTTTTGTAGAGAGATGACAAGCATTGCTTAACCAGCCCCATATTGTTATCCCTTGTGAATGTTTCACTGTGTTTGTTCACGAGATTTCGAAGCTCCGAGGGTTTATTGGTTGAATAAACTTGCGCTAATTCATGGTAAGCATTGCTAAGGGGCTGCAATTAGAAAAGTGAGAGAACCCTCCTTAAAAGAACAGCCTGTTCAACCAGCTTCACAAAATCTATTCGCTGCTTCAACATTAGCAGCCATGCAGTCATAGAACTAAATTTAAGTAGGTCAAGAATCTCGTAAAAATACACAATGCCCATACATGGCTTCATGGCAGTGATAGATCCTCATACACTAAATCTGTACTACTGCAATATAAGATGTAGTAAACATCACTCAAGGAACTCTGTGTAACAGTACTAGTTACGGCAGTGCAAGGAAGAGTCCGTGAGCTGACCAGCATACGAAGTAAGCTTAATTCAAGGCAAGTAGCATATTGACTAGTCACAGCCCATTATATTTGTTCTATCCCCTAATACACTGTCATCCTTGACCACAACACATCACAGCATGGACAACACAAACTTAGACGGCGAAGACTAGTTCACCTGAATTACTTTAAAATGGCAATTGTTTGAGCTTGCTTATTAGTATCTGAAGTTAGAAGATGATCTTTGGAACTCTAAAAGTTTGGTCACAAATCAACAAAGTATTAAATAAAAACTAACTTTTTAAAGTGTGTTATTTACCTAGGATTAGAACTCCCTTGCTAGCAGTTTTGTCCTCCACCCTACACCTCCTAATCAGAATGCTTATGGACTCCAAACTTGCAGGTTTTTCAGAAGCTTTTACTCTTTATAAAGCTGGAGTTTTGGAACAAACCATTTAGCATTTCATACTTTAGCTGGATGAAGTTACAGGTTGAATGTTTTTACAGGGACACTGCATATTGAAAGCCAAGTGAAATTTGAGTCTTGCTTGAGTTCTAACATAAAACACTATCAAGGGATGTGCAGTATCAGTGAAGAGAACATTGGTAAGTACTACTCAACCCTGAAGTTTTTTTTAAAGTTAAGTTTAAAAACCTGTATCGCCCATATGAAAAATACAGTTTGTAACAGATGTTGAAGTTGCAATACAATCTTCAGCTACCATACGCTAGAAAGGCAGCAAGAGGTTGTACTCCAGCACATTGTGCATTATTTCCCGTGATCTGCGGTGTTAAAGTAGTACCATCAAATGAGGGTAGGAAAAAAAATAATTTACAAATTCAGATTTTTTTATTCTATTATTTAGCTGTATTCACAAGACTTACCTTAATGAATCTACCAACTATCTGGGAAGTATATTTTGGTAGCTGCTGAACTTTGCCAAGTAGTATCAAAGAAACTAGAATATACTTTTTATACGATTCCAACATAATATGACTGACTGCCATGGCTGGAGTAGTTATTGCCTAAGCAAGAAAGAAAGAAATGGAACAGAAATTTAGGATACTTACTGGTAAATCCTGGTAGCTACCACATTAACAAAAATCTCAGTTTAAAGCTGCGTGCAGAAAGGATACAGTGACATATGAAATTCACCTTTGAGCACTAAAGCTTAAGAAACTTCTGTCAAAATTATCAAAAAATGCCTTAAAAAAGTAAATTCTATACAAACTACTCAAAACATAGCACATTACAGCGATGCCTACCTTAAAATAACCCTGTTTAGATATAGACCAAGGAAAGAAGCTTGGATTTGATCTTAAATTGTACTAGAAACCACCTGTAGCTACTCGTTACCAGGAGTGATTATACGGTTCCTGTAGAACCTGGATTTACAAAGATCCTTAACAAGGTTTTATAAACCTATTAAACCATCAGAGCTCCTATTTAAGTATGCTGAAAGAGGTCTGCAGAATAGGGAAAAGGAATTTTAGTTTACTGTGATACTGCTAGCTACTCAAGAGCTGACCCTTGTTTACAGAAAAGAAAAATGCCACACCAGTTTGTTTTGCACATTTGACAACATTTCCCTCTTGTACACACAGAAAGTTTTCCCAATTTTGTGATTTTCTCCTCTTTCACAGAAAAAGTAAAAACATAAAATATTGTAATAGCCTTGAAGAAGTGTAACTCCCCTCATGAAATTAGCAAGGTCTTAGCAAAACCACTAGGCTATTTTTTCTTTAAGAACACACAATTCTGACTGTCAGCCTGTGAACTGTTTCTATGCTAGCAGTAATAAGCAGGCATCTGACTAATATTTATAGGGAGATAAATTTAACATCAACCTTTGAGTTGCATAGTTCTATGGTGGAATGGTTACTTGGCTGTAAGAGACCTTCTTAAAGGAAAACACCCCTAAAGACTTAGTTTGTTACTTCATATGCTGAAGAGTACAGAAGAGCTAATAGTGATACTAACCCAAATCAGTTTTTACGTATCGCTATGACGAACACATGCTAAACCAAAACCTATGTGAATGATGAACAACGGTATAGATCTGTTAGCAGAATTATATCCTTAAGGTTAAATATGAAAATAAGTGGAGGCTGCTTGTACATTGTCAGGTTTACAGCTTTTATTACTATCCTCAGTGGCAGTTCAAAGATGATACGTTCTCTCAGTACTATTACACATGCTACTTTTGCCTTTCAATTGATCACACTTTAGACTTACCATTTTATTTAAAGTTACCTGTTCATAAAAGTAGAGTGCTCTTTCAAAGTTCTTTAGCCCAGTGTATATCATCCCACCATAGTAGTAGTAACATAAAAAGTGCTTCGCATCATATGCCCCATTCTCTTTACAAATATCCATCATGTCCACATCTAGATACGGGAGGGCAGGTTTAAAGCATTTTGCTAACAAACAGAGCTACAAGAAAATAAATCAAGTTTTCGTAAATTAGCCATTTCCATTCAAATTTCCATAAGGAAGAAGTTGAAACCAAGTTCATAGAATCACAGAATGGTAGAGGTTGTACTATTTAATAAAGCTCACTCCTCCAAGAGTGGAAAAACAGTGCACGTCAGTAGTGCTGTTGCACAAATTATTCATGATACCCTTAACACTGATTGTGAACTGTTACAAATTATATGAATCCTTAAGAAATTAGACTTTGACAAAGTTGCTTGTAACTCCAGGCCTTCCAGACTACCGTGTTGGCAACACTAAATATTGCACTAAACATTCCTGTCCAACCCTAAATCCCAGGAGCCAAGAATGAGACACAAGTGCAAATTCAGGCCAAAGACATAGAGACAAACATGCCTTCTGTCAAACCTGAGCAAACAGTAACTGGATGTTACACTTATACTGCCTGAGACAAGCTGTGTGTGACTTTCAGCTCAGAGAGAAGGGATGCCAAAGAACTTTCAGAAGTTACAAACAAAACCAAAGGATCTGGGGACATGCGCTGAACATTTAAAACAGAAGGGATTTTTTTTTCAGTATATCATATTATTTATTACTTGGGCGAAAAAAACAGTTAAAAGCCATTTTTACATTGCAATATGTGAACATGCATTTCCTCAAAGGGTTATAGGTATTTTATAAGCATTTACTTTCATAAAAAGCCCTTACGCATCCCTTACCTGGCAGAGATCTGCATGTATTGAGGTCAGCTGGTTTGTGTTCATCTGCATCTTGTCTATGGCTTGTCTGAGAATGCTAATTCCTCGCAGGGGCTGTCAGAAATTACATCTCTTTCAGATAATTTCTCATAGATGGCAGCACATTGGATCTTATGTTGACACTTACAAATGAAAAATAACACTAATTGACAGGTTCCATTAAGTAATACTTAACTTGAGGTTCCCTTTTTGTAGGATACTGCAGTCTCCCAGAAAATAAAATTAACCTTGGCTATACAACTTCTCCTGATAAACTAAATAAAGTGATCAATTCTGATCCACAAAGCCAGCCTCATCAGAAGTACAGTAATTCATAACAATAAGAAAACCTTTCTTGACTCCATGGCACCATCTAAACTCCCACCAAGTAACAAAGGCAAGGCTCTCACCTTACTACACTTAGACCAGACTTGATCTCTACTTCTATTTCAGGCTAGATTTCACTGAAGTGGCCTGAAAACGTCAGTATCTTAGCAACAAAAACACTGGTCAAAACCCAAGTTTCCTTTACATTTTAAAGCATTTCATTAAGAGCATTATATAACACTGGTGAGAATAACACTGAAACTAGCATCACTGACTCACCAACGCTAATAATTTTTACAACCCTCTCCTACTCACGCACACACTGTCTGAAGAACATTCTTGGTACTACACACCTCCTAGTTTGCATGACAGCATGTGTTTTCAGGTGACTCTTCCCCCCAAGATTTATCTTCTTTACGCTTTTCTTAAAGTAATGTTAAAATCTTGGTTTAGGTTCATTACCTCTCAGTAAACTTAATAAGTAAGGAACTGCACAAAAATATTTAATGTGAAGTTAGTGGCAAATCTTTATGAATTGAATAAGAGACTGCTAACATCCCCTTTAAGAGCCTGGATGTGTAAGTAGTTTATTTGTACTAGATGACACTTGCTTACCTGTTTTCTCTCCACAAGGGCATTTGTTAACTGGTGGCACAGGCCAGCAACTAAATACAGTAAAAAGCAAACAAAAAAAATGAACACAGTGAAAAAACAGTAACACCAAACTATCCAAAACCACACAAAGTCCAAAAGTAAGCTTAACTTACAAGTGTCTGTTGCATATCTAATGTGTTCCCCGTTGCAAGTGCTGATAAAAAGCTGCACCTGTGAGAATAACGTTTCGAAGTCAGGGATGCTGGGCATAGAAAACTTGACAAACCTAAAACAAGCAAACAAACAAGAAGTTTAGCACTTAACAATGAAGATGAAGCTTTTTTATTAACCTCCAAATGTCAAGTCTCTGTAAGATACATGTAGATGCTTGCAAACAGATCTGAAGTGTGTATGACAGATGGCATACAATTTCCTCAGGAGCTGCACAACATTTGAAAATACACTTTCCACACACACCCCTATTCTGAGTCTCGTGCAAGTCACAATTTAGAACAAACTATGGTGAACAAAGATCACTTTATCTGGCACAATAGTTACAATCATAATAGAAATACTGGCTAAGGATGGTGAATTGTAATACTCGGCCACACAACTTCTCTGGACACTTCTGCCTATCCTACATCCACCTCTTCCTTGAATGTGCTCAACTATTCTCAACTATTAAATTATTAGATGTGTATCTCTTGTTAGGAGCTCTTTCTCTTCACTTCCAGTTCCTCTCCATCTCCAGCGGTTGCGTAGCACCCTGCCACCTTGCACGTTGCTTCTTCTGTAAGGTGAACTATGATTACATTCATCTGAGGACAATGAAAACTCTAGCTATGCCTCCCAGAAACGTCATAAAAACATACAGAAAAAACTCTGTTTAATGCTGTTGGAAGGTACACAACCCTGCCCATACTGCCGTTGCTATACACTGTAATATGCAATTCAAACCTACCTAGATCATGACCTATCCTTCCCCACAAGGCTTATTATGACTGTCCAGGTTACCCGCTGTCTCTGTCTCCCTTCCGAGTCTTATTCTACCAGCACAGGAGTTTGCCATGCCACACTTCCTGCCAGCAGAGCTTTCCTATACGCTCCACTGATACCATCCCTTCAAATAATATATTTTACATATTATTTCTTATAAACAGTTATCTTCTTCCTCCACCTGTTTTAATGACTGCTTTCATATACTCTACAATACAATTATTCTGCTAACACAGTACTAACGCCCTGCTTTTTGCAAATTCCATAATGCATTTTCCTGAGATGCTAGCGAATTGTCATATTAAGTGCATTATCTCTATGTATTACAGTCATTTTGTTTCAAAAGGATAATAGAATGAATGTCTTTAGAACAGAACTTTAAAATAATAGTAGAACCTGTAGATGCTTCACTTGTGGTTAGGCATAGCTAGAAACAATACTTTGAGCTTCAGGGCCAAATATCTTTACCCCTTACCTCAGCATCACCAAGACAATTCAAGTATTATCTTAAATTACAGACAGCAACAAGACCCTCAATGCTGTCTAGAGACAAATACCCAAGAACTATGATAAGAACCTAAGCTTCGCTGGAGAAGACAAAAAAAAACCCACCAGAAAAAACAAACAGGGTTGCTTCATGCTTACAGTTCAGCACATTTATGCCCTGCCAATCAAGTTTCAAAAGTTAGTTTTATACCTTTTTGCAGAACACATATAAAAAAATACTTAAAGACATAAATAAGAGAAATAGATACAGCCTTAAGGAAAACAACCCCTCAATATTACCATTTGACAGTAATGGCATTTACAAGCTCCAGAGGGTTTTTTTTTCCTTTTGGAAATACAAATTTGCCTTGGTATTTTTACTAACAAAACATGCATCATTGAAGGAAACTAAGCACCATTCTAAGAAATGCAAGGCACACTTACAAGACAGCAAGAACACCTAATGAGTGTTCCTGCACATCCAGGGCACCAAGCACCGTATCCAGATGGGAAAGATTTTTTGCTAGCAGTTCTCCGCTTTTATTGATCAGTTCACAAAGCTGGGTCATTTGCCCTGAAATACAAAACATCATTGTCAAACTCTAATTAGAGAGCACTCATGCATTCCCATACTTCTGGCTTACACCTTCCTTCCCTATATAACCTGAGGAAAAAGTAGCACCACCCAGAGAATTTACTTTTCTTTAATACAACAAGCATTCATTTTCAACACGAGGTACCCACCACATGTTTTTTTACCAGGTGACAGCAAAGCTTCTGGCCTTTGGGATTGCAAAGGAAGGCCCCAGAACACAAACACAACATGAAAAGTGGCATCAGCTCACCTCGTTAGAGATGGGGCTTCAGGGTCTTGTATTAACGCCAGGCTCTCTCTATGCCAAGTCTACAAAACTTTGACCAGTGTACCGTGATGCCAAATTTTGCCTCATGTGGGTAAATCTATCTGCACTTGTGCCTTCTAGGCATTACGGGAAGAAACAAAACCAAAACAGTACAAAAAATAGTGTCCTCCTCTTTCTAAACCATCCAGTACCAGAGCTTGTTCCTTGCTGCTTCTCAAGTGCCCTATCCACTTTTCACGTCTGCTCATAAGCATTTTTTTTTGGAAGTAGACATTAAAGTTACAACTAGAGCACCTACAACAAAAGAACTTAAATATCTGTTCTTAAATTTACTTTGCATACTAAAATGTACAATGTCATTTTATTTGCTGTGAGCTACGAGCACAGCATGAAAGGCGACTATTTTGTATTAGGAAGGTACAGCACGCCTGAAAAACCTTACAAAGGAAGCAGATCAATTACGACAAACTGATTTCAAACTCTTCCTCCCCCCACAATTACTTGAATCAAAACTAGGCCTTTCTGAAGCGGAGTATTGTTTCAACATTCAATCCATGCAGATTAGGGAGAGAAAATAGGTTCTCTCACCCTCACAAAAATCTTTGTGAAATGAAGAATAGTGCCTCTATTTACAGAGATTTATGCTATCCTCGGTGCTCTGGCCTTTTCCTTTGAAAAAGAAAACCTGGGAAGCCCTAGCAATGAAATGTTATCTTTGAAGTAAGAGGGATCAGAAGTTCCAAATGGGGGACCAGAGTCCAGGAACTCCAGAAACACATCCCCAAGACCACGCTCTCCATACGTAATTAACACTCCAGGCATAAGCATGGAAAGGAATAGGGCTTCTAAAAGGCTCTGTGGTTTGATAACGGTATTCAGGCATTGCAAAACTTGAGTTCTGCTGTCCTCCCTAGTAGAGAAATCCACCCATTCTACAGTTATCATCTATCACTCCACTAAACAACAAAGCAAAAACCCACCCCAACAACCTTCTACCCACAAACACACTTTGAAGAACTTACAGAGTAAGTAGAAATACCCATACCAGGCCCAACTAAATGTCCATTGATAACCACAAACCAACACACGCATACAGACCTCTGCGTGCTCTCACAACCTCCAGCTGCCTGTCTGGTGCCTGGATTTACTTTCTCACAGAGAATGTCTACCCAGCGAGCGCCCATAAGGTGAACCAGCCCCCCTTGAACCTTCTGCATCCATAAAACCTTGTAATAAAAAGTTCTCCAGCTACATTACACATGTACAAAGAAATCGCCTTTCATCTGGTTTGTACCTGCACCTTACGGGTATAATGTGCCGCTTGTATCCGATATCCCCTGTAAAAACGCTCTGTATTTAATAAGTTAAACCGAAGTATGAGAAAGATGAAGCTCCGCCCAAAAGTAAAGCCTGGGGCCACAGCGGAAAGCATCAATTTTTGATCAGTTCCAGGGAGAAAACATCCCCCACACAGAGCAAGGGTCAGACAAAAAGTTCAAGAACTAGGAAACACTGTGCCCACACACTGGAAAGTGAGGAGCATGGCAAAGAAACGCCGAAATTCCAGCCAGGGTTATTGAAGCATTTTCTGAACACTTGCTTATGGCAACCCTGACGGGCCGCCTGTCACACACCTCTGTGGCCAGGCGGGACTCTCCCGTCCTGCTCTACCTTGTCCCCAGGAGCCAACGCTCCTGAGATGTGTTCTGACACCCATGCCAGCACCCGCACGCTCCCCAGTTAGGGGACAGGCTGGGCTGTACAATCCCAGTTACATCCCTGCGCTGCCCGCTGCTCCCCCCTGATTTTCCACCGCCGGTGCCGGTTCACGCCGCTCACCCAGGCCCTCCAGCCACCCAAAAGCGGTACCGTGCCGCTGCCCGGGAGAGGCGCGGGGAGCGCCGCGGAGCGCACGGCCACCCCCCCGCAGGCCCCGGCGGCTAAACGGCGCCGGGCTCTCCCCGCTGCATGCGGCCAGGGAGCCCCGAATCACAGCCCGGCACGGGCCCCGCCGCAGCCAGTGGCCCCCGGGGGCGGCCCCGCACCGAGAGAGAGACAAGAGAGCGGGCAGGCCCCGGCCCGCCGCCCTCTCGGGGCCCGGCAGGCTCCACCGGCCGCCGCCCCCTCTTCGGGCCCCCTCTTCCCGCCTCCACCAGCCGGGCCCACACGCGGCTTCCCTCCCCCCCCACGGTCACCTTGGGCCGAGAGCTGCCGGACGCTGTTGACGAACTGCTCCAGGGCCGACGCCATCTTGGCGGCTGGCGGCGCGGCCGCGCGCGCTGCGGGCGGGCCGGGCGGGGCGGGGCGGGGGGAGGAGGGGGCGGCGCGGCCCGGGAGCGGCGGGGGGAAGCGGGAAGGAGCCACCGCTACGGGCGCCGCCGCCGCCAGCCAATCAGCCGCCGATGCGGGGGCCGCGCGACGCCCGCCGCCGCGCGTCACTTCCGCCGCTTCGCCACCTCTCGCGAGAACCGCGGTCGTTATGGCAACCACCGCCTTCCCTCCACCCGCCCGGAAGCGGCGGCCCCGCGTCATGCGCAAGGGAGGCCCCTTGGGCGCGAGAAGCCGTGACTCAGCAGAGCCGGGGGGGCGGGGGGAGGCGGGCACCGTGACGCCATCGTGGCGTCACCCCTGCGCGACGCGGGCCCCGCCGTTGGGGCGTGCTCCCGGGGCCTGCTCCCGGGGCAGCGGGCGCTGGTAGGCTGGATTCCTTGTGGATCCCCCTTGGCGGGGGAGCGTGGTTGCTGCGGGAGGTGGCTGCCGTCACGTCCCGTAACGCTCGCCCTGATCACCGGGGACCGTCATGTCCCGTGTAACACTCGCTCTGATCACCGGGGACATGGTCCGAGTTCTTGATGCGGGTTAATTCGGTTTATGGCCGCGTGTTTTCCATACCTGCAGGAGCATGGATGTTGAGGTGACGCGGCCCTGAGGTAACGCGGCCAGGGAGCGTGTCGGTCCCATGCCATCCCCTCACGAAGCAGGAGGCCTTCCCCCTGCTGCGCAATGTGTGTGTATTGTTTCGCCTCTTAGTCAGAAACATCAAGTTGTGCTGAAATCCCCTTTTAATAAACAACGTGCTCCCTGTGTGAGTGAAAGCGGGATCCAGATGGACACACCACACATTCTCCCGCCTAACCTCGCTGTGGCACTTACCATCGCATACAGCCTGGCTGGCAGTTCTCCTTCCTTCATGCTGTGACCTTCCCCAAATCACCTGATCTCTACAGCCTGTTTGCCCTTTCTGTGAAACAAGGACAATATATTCCACTGGAAAACACTCTGGAATTGAAAGATGAAATAGTTTGGAACCGCTAAAGCCGTATTATTGCCGTCAACCAAAATCTTTTCTTTCCCAGCTCAGCGGTTGCCTAATCCTGTTAGTCACACTCGGAAGCCTCCCCCTTCTTCAGCAGCTTTAATCCCCACAGTGTTTTTCGACCAGAGTGATCTTTGGTCCCGTGTCAGAACATATCAGAACATACAGACTTTCGCGGTGTGCTCTCACTTCTTTTGGGTCGCAGACTTTCATGGTGTGCTCTCACCACTTCTTTTGGGGCCCCAGACCTTCATGGTGTGCTCTCAGCACTTCTTTGGGGTCCCAGCAGTATCTCTTAAGGGTTCCCGTCACCCGTGGGGAGAGACCTGCACTACATCCAGTGAGACCCTGGGCAGAGCGTGCCCCCTCCCCATGAACTGGGAGAAACGGGGGTATTTTACATCAAGGCTTAGCTGCACACTCACCACCTTACACAAGCCCCCACACCGTGCAAGTGCCCCCGAAGCCATACCCACATCCCGCTGCGGGCAGAGGGGGGTGTCGGCAGGGGACCGGGAGGCAGAGGGTCCGCAGGGGGAGGTGGGGCGGGGGCGCGGAGTGCCCCCGAGGCTGGGACCCGGGGAAGCGAGGCAGGGGCGGGGGGAGCGGGCGGGGGCACCGCGCCGTCGCAGGGCGCCGGTGCCGCTTTAAGGCGGTGCCGCCGCGCCGGGCTCGGCCAGGCACCGGGAAGAGGAACTGGGCTTTGCACTGCCGGGTCGGGGCAGCACAGCGCCGGGCACCGGGCGGCACCGGGCCCCCCGCCGGGAGGGATGGGGCGGGGGACAGGCGCTGGGGGCGAGGACGGGCCTTTGCATCCCCCCCGCACCCCTCTTGCGGCCCCTCTGCTCCCCGCTGCGTCCCCCCCCGCATCCCCCCCGCTCCTTCCTGCTGCTGCAAGGGGACGTGCTTGCCAGGGCTGCCTGCTTGCGGGGTGCTTGCGGGGTGCGTGCTTGAAATAAAGGCCCCCCTCCCAGCCCGCAGAGCCCCCCATCCCCTGCCCCGAGGCCCCCCCCCCCCCCTCCACCATGATTTTGCTGAGCAGCTTCTTGCACCTGCGGCCTCGGCGCTGCGGCCCCTGGGCAGGGCTGGGCAGGGGGCTCGGCCCCACAGCGGGGTCCCGCAGGGCTCTGCGGGTGCTGGTGGACATGGACGGGGTGCTGGCCGACTTCGAGGGAGGCTTCCTCAAGAAGTTCAGGGCCAGGTACCCTGACAAGCCCTACATTGCCCTGGAGGACCGGAGGGGCTTCTGGGTGTCGGAGCAATACGGGCGCCTGGGACCTGAGCTGAGTGTGAGTCTGTGCATCCCCTGGCTCTGCGCGTGTTGGCTCCGCACCCTGCGGCTGGAGCTCCGGCCCCGCGGGACCCACTGGGTCCCACTGGCTCCCCACTTGTGGGTGCTGTGCTGGGGAGGGCTGTGGGTTCTGGCCAGAGCTCCCACCCAAACACAAGTACAGGTCGGCACACAGGAGGGCTTCCAGTAGTGCCTTTTTTCCCAGAAATCCCGCATTTTTCATGCACATCAGTCTCCTCTACCCCCCCCCCCCCCTCCTTTGCATGCATGGATACAGATAGATGTAAAGAAAGGAGATCTTTCCGAACATCTGTTTTTAAATACCCCAAATAGCATAGCTGGGGTTTTCTAGCTCGGATTTGGCCAAGCTGCATGGATTGGTACTGCTCCTAGATGGATTATTTCGTTCCTCAACAGCAATGTGAGGGGTGGGTTGCAGCAGAGAAGTTGAGAGCAAGCCATGCAATTGATGCTTCATGTGAGGGCTTACTTAAAACAACTCCAAGCCCTCCCATGCCTGAAAATTATTGTATTCATTTTAATAATTAAAGCCTAGAAGCAGTTTTCTTTATGTTGTGCTTTATCATCCAGCGAAGGGCTGAGTGCTGTAGAAAGTCGGTTTCTGCCTCTACAAGTTCCCATTTCGATGGGATGTCTGCAGTCTGTGGATTGCAGTTGCGCTAGTTGAAAAGTGTTACAGCAAATGCAAGTATTCTTGTTGTTAGTGGTATGATGGCTCCAAGGAAGGGAACGTGAATAAGGTCTGGGGCTCTCCCACTGGCCAAGTCCTAAATAGCTTGATGAGCTGAAGGAGTACTGAGTCCTTTCTAGTTGGGATTGCTGAAGGGGAAATGGAGGACATCATTCATGCAGTGAGGCAGATGCTGAAAGTTTGGCAGAGGAATGCATGATAACTAGGTGGTTGGGGTTTTTTTTCCCCTTGATCTTAACTACTTTGGATGTGTTAAATGAAGGGAGCTTGTCATGTGTCTGCTGTGATCACGTAAAACCACCAAAACCTTGGGCTTAAACAAGTAGCAAAACTTCCACAGGCTGACCTCGGGTCAGCCCTGATTTCACCTGTGGTTTCAGACCAGGGATAATGAGAGTTAGGAGGCACTCTGTGGCTACGGGCACGTGGACTGCTCCAGTCTCCTCTCATCAGAGAGCACTATCAACCAGCTGTAGGACACCAGAAAGTAGGAGCCAAGGAGTCCAACGAGCTGTAGGTCCCAGCTCTGAGAGGGACAACAACAGCTCAGCAATACACTGAGCACACAGACCTGGAAGGATGGGGAGCCCTGGACGGGCAAGGAAGTTGCTCATTGATAGAGATAAGAAGGAAATCGAGGGTCTGTCCTGCCTGGCACATGGTGGGATTCCCAGCCTGGGGGATTTTTCCATCTGCCAGGCAGCTTGCTGGGTGCAGTGCCTCAGGGAGTTATTCTGGCTCTGGGAGCCAAGCGGGTCTTTTCTTCAAGACGAGCTTAGTTCTTCCCTCATCAAGCTTGATTGCAAAATGCTTTTTGACATAAGTAGAAGCAGAATAGCTATGGAAGTCCTTGCTGCAGGAGAACACTTCAGCACGGTTTGAAGTGCTTTGCTGCATCAGGCTACGTTTCTCAGATGTCTCTTGTGCAACTACAGTCAGTATCTTAAAAATAAACCATCTTTTCTCACCGGTCTAAAGCAGAGCAACAGGAGTTTGAATGCTTGCCTTGCCCCATGGCAAACTGTTAAGGTAGCTGCTCTTGTCGTGGTGCCAGGAGGCATTTCTGCTGGCTCTCTTGCACCGAATCAGTGTGTTCCATTATGACCATGTGTGAAGAAAGCTTTTCTTCCCTCCTCTGAATGACCAATGTTTGCTGCTGCTCAGGCAAAAGGAAAGAATGCAACAGTTGATCTGAATAGTCTCTCCTTTTAAGTTGGGTGTCTGCTCTTCACATGTTATCTGGGATCTTTTGAGAAATACAGGGTTTGATCCTGGCACGTCATGTTAAATGCTTGGTGCCCAAATAATGTAATGGCTTCATGCATTCATCTTCCTGAGAGCAGGCAAGGTGTGCAGCCAGCATCCCGGCATGGGCAGCCAGCAGGATGACTACTGTGACTCCCTGAGTGAGCCCTGTGTTTACTCTGGGGCATTGCTGCCCTGAGCCTGGAGTTCCCAGCGAAGACCCCGTTGCTCGTGGCTGCCTGCTTTCTTCCCCCAGTACTAGTGTAGTAAAGGCAAAACCTGCTGGTTACCCACTAGATTCCTACTCATCAGGCAGGAGGGAGTTGCAAGTCTAGCTGGCATGTCCAGCCAGCCTATTTGTTGCCGTGAGCTGTAAGAACCAGCATCTAAGTGCCACCGAGGCTGCTCTCTCCTGACCTGACGCTCTGTCGGCTCCTCCCTACCCTTGCAATACAAGAAAGCTGGAATGGGCTTAGAGTTCCTTTTGTCCCAATTCCCCTACCTCAAATACAGAAACAGGGGTGCTCAAAATGAAGGTCAATCCTTCAGGGCAGGGCTTCCTTCAAAACTGCTCCCAGCTGCAGCTGCTTGGCAGCATTGCAACACCGGCATGAGGCTGCTTCCACTGCCCGCAGCCATGTTGCTGCACTCCCAGGCTCTCCTCCCCGAGGACACAGCATCTGTGCAAAATAATTGCTTTGCTTGGCAGCTGACAAGCTGTTACCTGTTTGAGGGAGTGCAGGGAATGCTGTTCCATAGAGCTGTGTTGGACCCATCACAGGCAGCCCTTGGACTCTGCCCTTGTCCCGAGGTTTTGCTCCCTGTGGTCTCTCTGCTCCTCTCTCCCTCTGTGCCATACCGGTGCACTTGGGATGCTGACCTGGGTGTTAAGCGTTTCAAACCCTGCCTGGAGATGCTCTATTTGCCTGGTAGACCTTGCCCAGGCATCTCTGAAGAGGAGCATCTGCATTCATCCTGACATTAATTCATCCCATAATACACTTTCTCCTATGAGAGTGGTCTGGCTGTGAATTTCAGTGATCTGACAGAGACAAATAGGCCAGACAGCATCCGTGGCTGAGCAGCATCACGTTACAGCAGGGCTACCAGGGCTCGTCGCTGGACCACGTGGAGGTGCCCCTCCAGATGCAGACCCAGGGTTTGGTTTGATTTTGGACAATCTCTTGTGTTTTGCCTTGAAGGACCGTGCCATGCCCTCTGTGTCTGGGGCTGCACAGGCAAAACCAAGCCGGCTCCAGGGCATCTCTCATCTAAATTGCGTGGGACGGGTGCAGGCCGGCAGATGGGGAGCAGAGGCACCCACAGAGGAAGGGCAGGTTAGCAGGAGGGGACCAGAGCCAGCACTCCTGCCTTTCTCACCATCACCATCCTCTCTGTCCTAGCAAAGGGTGGGGAAGATGCACATGCAAGGAGAAAAGTAGCAAGAAGCCCCGTGCGCTAATTGCTCTCTTTCCCCTCACAGGAGAAAGCCATCAGCATCTGGGAATCCAAGAACTTCTTCATCGAGCTGGACCCACTCCCCGGAGCTGTGGAAGCTGTAAAGCAAATGGCAAATTTGGCAGAGTGAGTAGGAACATGCCCACGGGATTTAGGGATGGATGGGGGAGCAGCCGTGGCTTTGCAGGCTCATCCACCTCCTGGCAGAAGCACTGAATACATCAGCATTAAAAATACCTCCCGGCCTGCTGAACGTGGAAGGAAAGCAAGGGCTTTGACTCTGGGGGCAGTCGCCAAGAAAATCAGCCCCTTGCCTTCATCTCTACTCCCATAAGGGTAGTCAAAGGGGGAACATGCTTGTCCTGCAGGTGTGGGTGCACAACCTGGGGTTAGGATCCTGCGAGATGGAGGACTAACACTTTAAATCACCCTGGTTTGATCTGTGTGTTGTGGGGGGTCTGCTTTGGGCGCCTGCCTGCCCAGGCACACAGTGGGGTCCTGCAGAAGCAGCCAGGTGTATCTCAAGGGGGAGCAGGGTCTGATCAGCATGTTTGGCCACCGAGTGACACTCTGCCCCTGTTTTTGTCCTCGTGGCAGCACCGACGTGTTCATCTGCACAAGCCCGATCAAGAAGTACCGCTACTGCCCTTACGAGAAGGTGAGCAGCTGTGAATCCCAGCTCCCTGTCCCCTACTGCGCTGCTCAGCGCATGCCAGCTGACCCCTCGTGCCTCCGGCTGTAAAGCAGCAGTGATATTGCCCTGCCCCACAAGTTTTGTTCCTAAGCATCTTGGCAGAGCAGCAGCTCTGCCATCAGCTGACCCCTGCCACTGGCATGTACTGAGACGCTTGAGCTGAGTATTTCATCACGTCAAAAGCTGCTTGGCTTTAAAAGCACTTGTGCTCCAGCAGCATCCAAATCCTTCCCACTAATGAACTTAATTAAGAGAGATGTGCGCCTGTATGGGGGCTGTAGCTCGTGCCATGCCCTCCTGCTGCTCCACTGAGCAGCCCCTGCCCCATCCATCAGCCTTCCCCAAGCTCACCGCTCGCCTCCTGCCTTCCAGTACGCCTGGGTGGAGAAGCACTTCGGCCCCGAGTTTCTTGAGCAGATCGTTTTGACGCGAGACAAGACGGTGGTTTCTGCTGACCTGCTTATAGACGATAGACCTGATATAACAGGTAAGAGGGTGGCAGGAGTGGCCAGAGGCAGCCCTGAGGGCAGATGGCACCTGGGGGTGATGGGTGCTGATTTCTCCCCGTTTAATCAGGCTCTCATCAGGGGGTTGTATCCGCAGGCTCCTCATGTTGGAGTAGGGACAACCTCTGCGTCTCGTGGAGTTGTCTAGAGAGCCGACCTCTCCACTTGCTTTGCAGGGGCCGAGCTGAACCCCAGCTGGGAGCATGTGCTCTTCACGGCCTGCCACAACAAGCACCTGCAGCTGAAGCCTCCCAGCCGCCGGCTGCAGTCCTGGACCGACGACTGGAAGGCCATTCTGGACAGCAAACGCCTGCCACCTGGCCAGGCCACCTAAACACCAGCCTCCCGCAGCCAGCCCATGCTGCGGCCAGCCATTCGTGTCCATGTGGAGTCCTGCTGAAGGCTGAAACCACGGACAGACAGAGAGACACTGTGCCTACTACAGAGAGGAAGAGGAGGGTGAGCTGAAGAGCCACAGCCACCCAGACCCAGAGAGCAGACCCCAGCCTGGCCATGCCACAAGGGACCAGCAGCAGGATTGCCCCTGTGGACCTGGCAGCTCACCTGGGGGGCATTTTCCACTGGCTCCTGGGGTCTCAGTGCTGCATCTGCACCCCCTGCAAGGCCACCCTGGCATTTCTGATGGACAAGGTCACCCCCAGCATGTCACTGCCCTTGTCAGTGCACTGCATGGCACAGACCAGCTCTCCATCCTCCTCTCTGCATTATGTTGGGGATCATGTGCATGGTTTGTTTTGCCCTCGCAGGGCTTCATAGAGAGGAAACATCCCCCCGGCCTGTGCCGGGTCTGGGGAGAGGGGCAGCTGGAAGGGCAGGGGGAGCAGGTGGACACTGCCCAGACTCTCTGCACGGACTCAGCTGCACTGTTCCTTGCAACTGATGCAACCCGACAGCTACATGCTTCCCCGCAGGAAGTCGCTGCAGCAGGATACAGGGACAGTACCACTCCTCCCGTGGATCTGGCTGTGGAGAGCAAGCCCTGAGGCAATGTCACACTCAAGATATAGCGATCTTCCAATTGGCAGGAGGAATCCCCACTTGCCCTCATCCCTGAGGAGCTACCGCAGCTTTAGAGCTGAGACTTTATGAAGAGAGGGGCTCTTCTCCCGTGCTCATTACTCCTGGGCTGCTTGCCCAGGGCATCTCTGGGGCAGCGAGCAGGCAGTGGTGGCACCAGCCTTTCCTAGGAGCCAGGTAGTCCCTGCGGGTGCTTATGGCTCACCCTGCCAGCCAGCGATCGGACAGTCGCTCCTTGGATTTGAAAAGCAGGAAGGTCTGCACAGACAGGCTGCATGGTCACATCACCTCATCTCCCTCCTCCTGGTAGCATCTGACATCAGCCTGCCGGGAAAGCTCTGGGTGTGCATCTGCTGGGCACCCTGCTTCCACACAGAAGGTCCTGGGTGCTGCATCCCACCAGGGTCCGGCACAGAGATGGTCAGTGTCACAGAGCTGCCTGAGAAGATGCTGCTGTGTGGGGATGTGAGGCTGGTGGAGGAGCTACAGAGTTGCTGAGAAGTGGGTAAAGCAGACATACCGTGGGTGTCCAGAGGGCAGGCTGAGGGTTGTGTTGGTTGAGGATTGTCACGGCTGCAGCCGTGGATGCTGGTTTCAGTCCTCACGTACTGTAAGGGAAGAAGCAGAGGGGATGTTGCTCTTGAAGGCTGGGGAAGCCCAGCAGAGAGGCCTATGAGGCTGTAGCATTGGGTTTGTTCTGCAGATGCCTGTCACTGTCCCAGCTCTGGATGTCTGGGGACAGAGCGTGCTGCTGGCCCTGCTTGCCTTCTGCTGGGACCCCTGTGGCCGAGGTGTTTGGCCACCTGGCTGGTGTGAAAGGGCTGCAGCATGTGGCTGTCCGAGCCAGCCACCACTGCCAGATGGCTCTGCTGGGGCTGCTGAGCTCTGGGAGCAGCCAGCACTGCTGGGGAGCTGCAGCTGGACACTGAAAAGGGAGCGTTTGGACCAAGAGACAGCTCCAAGAGGAATGCTTTTTGCATAGCTGTGCCTACAGCCTCTTCCTGCCCTGCCTGGCTTGTTCCTGCCTCCCTGAGCCCACAGCAGTCCAGCCTTGAACTGCAGCTCTGCCTGGCGCCAGAGAAGAGACATCCCAGCTGCTGGGGAGAGCCGGTGTCCCCCCGCTGCCTGTGGCACTGCCGTAAGCTGTGCCAAGCAGGAGCCAGTGCTGAGCTGCCAGCAAAGCCCCGGGGCTGTGCTGGGTGCATCGGAGCTGGCATGCGGCACTGCTGGCACCACAGAGGCTCTGTGGCCCCTGCTCCTGCCATGCTGTCTGGGATCCCACTGCATGTCTCTGCTCTTCTGGCCCAAGGACTTGCTGGCTGCAGGAGAAGAATTCCCCACTGAGACACGTAGCCCCATGGGCAGCAGTGGTAGCCAGGGCTCAGCCAGGGTTAGCCACCCCATGCTGCTTGCTCCTGCCTTTGGTTTGCCTCTCTCTCCTATGGGCCCCCATCAGCACAGCAAAAAACCTGTGTGAGCTTAAAGCTACATAGCCAACAAATAGCCTGTTTCAGCAGTGGCAGCAGCCTCCCACCATGTCCAGGACACAGAGGGGCTACTGAAGGTGGTGCTTTTGAACCTGTGCCTTCCCCGGCTGCTGCAGCACCAGGGATGGAGCCTGCATCATCTCCCATCTTTCTGGAAACCATCCTGTCTCTTGGGATGGGACGTGTCTGTAAAGACAGCATGGTTGGCCCATGGTGCTGGGAGTGACATACCACAAGCTTTTTTTTTTTTTTTTTTTTTTTTTTTTTTTTTACACCACCACCCTGGTTTAAAGCACTGTGTACTTTGCTGAGTGGTGGGCTTGGTTTGGGAGGGATGTTTGCAATATGCAGCCCCCTGGCCAAGAGCCACCTTGGCTGGAGGGTTTGCAAGCAGGGAGCTGGGATGCTACGCGAGGACCATGGGCAACCACTACGGCTGCTGAGCATCACATACCCCTGGGCTCTGCTGGAGCCCCACCAGCTACCAGCCCCTTCATGCAGCTAGGATGGCCTCATGGGGTCCAAGCTGTTTCTTTTCCCAGCAGCACCATGTAAAAACAACTTGCCAAAGCTCTCCAGAGCCTTCTTGCTGCCCATCCTCAAGCCAAAACTGGAGCTGGTACATTGCTACAGCAGCTGCCCCAAACCAGCCATCTTCCCCCAAGGCTGGGGCAGACCTGAGGGATGCGGGTCTTTGGGGGCCAGCAGGTATTTTCCCCTTGGTGGGACATGTGATACCAGAGAGACCATGTGAGTTCATGCCAAACGTACTTGAAAGCAGAGCTGGAGTTTCTCATGCGTGAGGCTCTGACTCGATGCACAGAAATCCCGAGCAGGTAGCTGGCCTGTTTGCTCCCACCAAACTCAGGACTGGGAGATGGCTCTCCATCGCCCAAAGGATCAGCCCTTTCAGTGTTCAAGCCCTTCTGTGGCCAGCTAAGATGTGCAGAGCTTTTATTTTTAAATGCACATCTAAAAAACTGAGGCTGATGAGGAGACTGCAATAAACACTGGATTTTATTGGCATCCAGCTTCTTAGAAATGAAATTTGGGTCTTGCAGTTTCCCACCTGTGGCTCTGCCCTCAGCATGCGGATGGAGGGGTTCACCTCCACGCTTGGGAAGCTCCCCTTGCTCAAAAAGCCTGGACCCAGCCCTGCTGCCCTGGCAGTGCCGGTCCCCTGTTAGAGGCTCTGTGGGCAGAAGTAAAGCTGAGGGATGGTTTTGGTAGCAATCAGCTTCCTAAAGATCTTTTGTAATAAACAAAGCTGTGAGGTGTGTCTCCTGTTGGGCTACAGAGCAGATGCTATAAAAGGGACTGGAACTGTCATGGGCTGGCTCTGCCCAGGGTTTCCTACCTTGTCCATCACTGCAGGCTGCTCCACGCAAGGCCGCAGGGCATCCACAAGTTTCTCCTGCCGCTGTGGGGCCATGCCATAAGGACCCCTGCACTTGACCAGTGCCTGTACGCTGTGAACAGGGAGGGAGGGCTGCAGGGCTGGGAAAATCCCCCTTTCTGGATCGGGCTGCGGGTAGTGATGCTCCAGTGGCCTGCCCTGGACTCTTCTTGCCCTGAGCACAGTAGCTGGGATCAGCACAGCATGGAGGAGGTGAGTGCTGATGCTGGGACAAAGCATAGGAATTGGTTTTTTCCCCCCAGGTATTCAATGCAGCACTAACTCACTACCACGTGCAGCTTTAAGAACAGTTTGATTTGCCTCTTCCAGCTCAGAGCACTGCATTAGATAGTTACAAGTCCTTGGAGGTTCAATTTGCCCATTTACTGGTGAGTCCAATCCTGCCACAGCTCAGCCCCTGCCTAGATGCTACAGCAAGGAAAAACGTGGTCTGTGCCATAGCCCATGCCAGAGATGTGCGTTTCTGGGCCTGAGCCGTGCTTGGCGGAGACAGGACAGCGCAAGGACTGACTCTGCTGCCCCTGATGCTGAGGTCAGGAGTGTCCCGCAGGAGGCAGTGACCTGCCCTGCTGTACCATGAGACAGCAGGGAGGACTGGGCATTTGCACTGGGGCTGGGATACACTGTCCTCACACTGGTGAGACTCCAGGACACGACGCGAGGTGTGAGCAGGATTGCATCCGTGAGCTGGAGGCACAGCCCTGCTGGAGCTGGGACACCCAGGGGCTCCTGGCCAGCATGGGGACAGGGTGGTTTGGCTGCCAGCTCAGGCAGCACAGCCTGGACTGGGTGTGCATCCCCCCAGGATCCTGCTGTGGGGCACACAAAGCTGCCCTGGGGCTGGTTTGGGCAGCAAGCACCTCTGCCCTTGCAGCTGCTTCCTGGGGCTGCCTCCGAAGCCTGGCAGCAAGCACCGGGCCCCAGCTGCTTCTCGTCCCCTACTACCCCTGCACCACGCTGGAGGTCCCAGCTCCCCAGAGGAGACACAGTCCTTTCCCTGGCACAGGGACAGAGGCAGCGGGTTTGACACCAGCTCTGCTAGGAACCACCAGCCAAGCTGGCACCAGGGCCACATGTTTCCCAGTAAAAGATGGAGCAAGGTGGAGGAACCGCATCCCTACCAGCCATAACAAACTGCTGGTGTACAGCTGACCCACAGGTCTGCGGCTGCATCTGCTCCTCCACACTCTCCTGCATACCTTTTTTCTCCTTGAAAAGCCTCAGGTTGTAGATACCACATATCTTCCAAGTGACAAGCACAGTTTCCAAGACAAGCAGAGAGGAGCAGGAAGGTGTTGCAGTTCAAGTTACGGCGGTCAGGCTCCCTTCTCTTTGTCCCCAACTGCTCACCTTTCCCAGTGAATCGCAGGCTTTCCCCACCTGTCTCAGGTACATCGGGGACTGCCATCACCACCTCACACAGGGCACCAATTGTCACCACACAGGCAAACTAGCAAGTTGCGGCAAGGCTTTACCATGGGTGAGATTCTACTGTCTATAAATCCAGCTGCTACTACAGGTTATTCCTCACTGTCCACATTGCTTCTCCAGGCTTCCAGAGGTCACACCACACCCTTCCTACTCTCTGCTTCATCCAAACCCCTTCCATCCCCAACTCCCCTCTCTCACCCTCCTCAGCGCTATTTAACTGTTTTGTGGGAACAAGCCACAGCTGTACATCAGCCAACCCATGCCCCTGAAGCAAGGCTACAGCTGTATATTATCAAAGTTCATTAACCCACTACCTTCATTCCTCTACAGATTGGAGGTGGTGGTGACCTGGCCCTGGTCACCCTCAGCACAGGGGAGCATTCTGGGATGGTGCCAACAGGAGCCTTCGCACCCTTCCCATGGCCAGGGGTTGCAGTGGAGCAGCACTGCCATGGGGAAAAGGCTGTCAATAGCAAATATGCCATCCCTAACGTGTAAGCACTGCCCTCGGCTGGGTGCTGAATTTGGGCATTGCACTGGAAAAGTCCTAGGTGGAAAAGTTCGCAGCCATGGTGTGAAGCCCCTTACCTGCCGGGAGTGCGGTGCCGAGGGAATTCACCCCAAGAGCCACCCGCTTCACCCCGGTCCGAGCTGGCCCGAGCCTGCAGTAGCCAGCAGCGTGGGAGCAAGCGACGCTCACACCTGGATCCCTCGGATGCTGTCGCCATGCGGGTGTTCGTTAGCTCTTTCTCATCTTGGCCAGTGCCCAACTAACTCTGACCTGGTGCAACACCCGGCAAAGCGGGAGAGCGAGGGCTGCGGGGCCAGCTGGGGCCAGCCCTGACGCAAGGGCGGTGGGTGTCGTGGGACGCAGCCAGGGCAGGGGCCAGCGGGGGGATGAGTCACCCCCATGCCCAGGAGGGGAAGGAGCACCGATGGCTCAGCCCACGGCAACCACTGGACGGAGTTTTGCCTGGCCACCGGGACCGGTGTTGGGAGGGGAGCAGGATGGTGCTCCGGGGTCACTGCTCAGGGCCAGGGTCTGGAGCCCGGCGGTGCCCGCGCACCGTAGGCAGGATGAACGTGGAGATGAAGGAGAAATATCCACTAGAGGGGACTGTACGATCGTGTGTGGGAGCGCAGCTGCCAGCCGGGCTGCGGAGCAGAATTGGGCTCCTCCAGCAGCAGGGTCAGTCCTCCCTCCGGCCCCCAGCCCTCCTGGTTATCCCAGCCCGGGCTCCCAACGCCCTCCACATCCCTCCGGGTGGGCACTGCAGCACAGTGTGCCGGGGCCACCCAGAGCACCATGGGGTTCCGAGGAAGCAGCTGCAGGCACTGGGGAAAGGTGCTGGGCTGGCCCCTGCCAGCAGCCAAGCCCCCCCCTTGCTCACCTGCTGCCGCGTGGCATGGGGCAGAGAATGAGGTGAGCAAAAGCATGGGAGACTTGTGGGTTAGGAGAGGAGCTAGGGGTCTGTAGGGTCCAGATAGAAAATATCCTGGAAAAAATACCCCCCTTCTCCATGCCTCCCTGCTTAGCTCTGTCCCTGCGCCCCCCCGGGACCCCCCAACACTCCCAGAGCTGAGACTGTTCAACCTGCCCCTGCAAACCTGAAATCCCCCAAGGACCCAGGGCCATTACTTTGCTTTTTCTTCCCGCTCACCCTGAAGCCAGAGCCCGTTGTGGGGGGCAGAGGAGGGCAGAGCCGTGGGTGGCAAGGGCAAGCGGAACCGGGATGGTTTCTGGTGGTTTCCTCTCTCCTTCCCCTTCTCCCCCAGCATCACGATCATTTCCATCCTGGTAGGATTAATGAGCTTTGCTTCTCTATTTGTGCATGAAGCCTTAAGTAATGCACTCCCTGGAGAGGAATAAAACTTCCCTTACCCCAGAAGTGCTGGGGAGGCCAGATCAGAGCCCACGGTGATGGGCTGCATCAGCTTTCTCATGTCCTTCAAGGCTCCACACACGTTATGCCCGACCTCCTGGCAAAGATCCTGTGAAATGTTTATTTGCGACTGTGTTAACAAACATGCTTGTGGAACATGTTGTGTTTAGACGTGAGCATGCCACCTTCTCCCTGCCTCCCCGGGGCCAGGCTTGTGGGCAGCATGGGGCCAGAGCTCACAGCTGCTGGAAACCGGCTGCTGACGCTGCTGACGCTGCACTCATGAGCACCGCCGGGACTGGCAACCCCGAGCACGAGGCCACCTCGCCTCCTGTTCCCACCAACCACCAAACCTGCTGGCAACATCCCACCAGTGGCTCTTTCCTGGAGGTTCCCACCCCACGCTCCTGGAGCGAGGATACAGCTGGGGGAAGGGTCTGACCAAGAGCTCGTACAGCCCTGGTGTGCAGCCCCTGGCATGTGGACACGGGGGCTCCAGGGATCCATCCAGCTCCATAAATACCCGTCACAGGGGAGGGCACTGGCCTCGGGCCACCCTGTGGGCAGACACCCGTGGAGCTGAGCTTGCACATCCCGCTCCCACGACCACCCTCGATGGGTCTGAGCTTGTCCCCATCCCCAGCTCCCTCGCCCACATGCTTCTCCTTGGCTGGCGGGTGCCAAACTGTTCCCCAGGTGGAGAGGGTGCCTTGGGGAAATGGTGCTGCTCCCTTCCCAGAACAGACTTGCCCTGAATATACAACTGTTTTGAACTTCAACTTGCCAGCTTTTCAGGGAAACTTGCCTTGGCTGTGTCTAGGTTCAATCCCCCATGTCCCAGAGTGTGTGTTCAGCATCCCCAAGTAGCTGGAACTGAAACTGCATCTGGTCTCTTGAGATCCAGGGAATGGAGATTAAGAGCAACAACTGAAAGGCTGTTAGCGGGTGAAAGCACTTGAGGGTCTATGGAAATACAGGGACTGTCCCCAAGCCCTGCAAGTCCCCTGTGACCTGCTTGGTGCCTGTGGCTTGTTTCCATCATGCCAACCCAGTGGGAGCCCCAGCCGGGCAGCACCTGCACTGCTTTCAATGCTTGCACGTCCGCCAGCGATGGTGGTGATTCATCCAACATCTCCTGGGGATGTGGGGACGGCTCCAAAATGCCGGCAGACTCGGGGAAACTCCCAAAGGTGCTGGGAGATGCAGCGGGGGCAGCTGTGGATGCCAGGAACCAGCGTCTACTCAGTAAAGGGGAGGCAAGGGGGCCCCATCACATGTGCCAGGGGATGTCCTAGGACAAGGCGCAGCTTGTGCTGCACAGAGCGAGTCCTTCCCAGGCGGAGGGATGGGAAAGGCAGGGACCTGCTACACTTGGTGCTGCAAAGCCACCTGTGCACAGTGCTGGTGCCACCCGCACAAGGCTCAGTGCCATCACCGTCGTGTCACTGCGGAAGGCGCTGGCCAGGAGCGGGCAGCAGCCGGTGCCTGTCCTCAGCCAGCTCTCCGTCTCAGTGGGACTGGGATTGCTGGTGCCCATGTTACCTTTTGCGGCACTGTGCTCACCTGCACGAGGCTTTTGGCCAGGCACCAGCTGGGAACCACCTGGCTCATCACCCCAGCCCGGGGGGCTGCTGGGGCAAGCCGTGCCCCGTCCTGCCGGAGGACCCTGCTTCCTTCCCATCCCAGTTACAGCTGCGCCAGCTGATGATTCCATCAGCCCTGAGGAAGCATTGCAGGGAGCAGGTCCCTGCAGCTTTTCAGGTGTTACCACACCCTCCTCTTGCAGGCACTGCCTTTGTTTTCAGTCCCAGACCCCTTCTAACCCCCTGCAGCCTCTGGAAAAACGAACTGGTGCCTTGGATGCCTGTTTTATAACAGATTTTCCCTTTCTAGTCCAGCAGCACAGTCTCACCGCTGTGCTGCCTGCTCGTACATCTTGTACATTGTTTATGGCAGGGCGAGTGCTCCCGGCTGGGCTCCTGGGGACAAGCACTGGGGCAAGTGGCAGCCACAGCCTGCCCGGGCACAGCCCCTCGCTGCAGCAGGGACACAAGCGCTGCCGTGCTGGGGCTGCTTCGCCCGTGCAATGGGCTCCTCTTTGCAGATGCCACTTGATTCTCTGCAAGACATACCAGTCTGCAAGGAAGCACATCTGGCTATAAACCGTGCTGATCTGGCAACAGCTGGTCCAAAATCGATCTCTGGGCTGCCCACAAATTTTCAGATTATGAAAATGGTGGCACAAAATATGTTATAGTTCCTTCACATGTAGCGGGGTTGGGGCTGCCCACACCTATGGGTGGCAGGAAAATAGGGAGGTTAGTGTCCCACCCCCATTGTCATGGGTCAGAGACCGGCTCTGTGAGGGGGTCCCTGCTTTTGAGTGCACATAAATAGAGACCACAGAGTCCACAAAAAAGGGCAAAGCTTTATATCTGCTCTGCCTGGTGTGGCCTTGGGGCATGATGCCCGATTGTAGCATCCCCCTTTCATCAGACCCCCATGCACGAGGACTGTAGCACCCTCCTTTCATTGGACCCCCATGCACAGGGACCGTAGCATCCCCCTTTCATCAGACCCCCATGCATGGGGCTTTTTCAGCAGCGCTTGTTGGCTAAAAGGGTTTCAGAAATTCCCAAACATTTAGGGCTGCCTATTCCCAAGAAAACAGAAACCCTTCTGCATCTCTCCCCCCGGATGTGCAGCACTGCAGCCCCAGCAATAGCCCAGCACCCATCCAGCCCTCGAGACCACTGCTTTCTGAGCCACCCAGCTTTGTGACGTGCCTGTCAAACACGCTGAACATGCCGGCAGGAGGGTTTCTGGTACAGCACCTGCTCTCACCACGCAGCATTGTTCCCTCAGAGCCCAGAGAACAGCAGCAGCTTGACGCAGTCTGACCCCCGTCAGACCCAACCGGCTCCATCCTGCTCCGAGGTGGTTGCTTCATCCCAAACTAGCTAATTCTTGCTGCTTTTTCTATTCTAGCTTTTGAAGGAAGGAGGGGAGAACAAAACAGCCCTCGGGGTGAAGTTACCTTCTTAATTAACAAGGCTGAGAGCTTTGCTGATACTGTGCAGAAGGAGAGAAAAATAAGGAAAACTGGGCAAAACCGGAAAGGATTGGGTTCAATTGTCAAACCAATTAACCTAGATCTGCGCTCTCCCTCTGGATAAATAGCTCGTTATTATGTAATTGGTTGGGCCCAGCTCCTGATTGAGTGAAATTAAAATCAGACACTTAACAAGGCAACCTGGTGTGGAGACGGGACACAGGAGCTGCCTGGGGAAGCCATCCTCGAGGCAAACCCGAGTGAGAGCCCAAGCTGTGCAGGGCGAGCTGGAGCCTGAGCTCAGAGGATCTTGCTGAAATCAGCGTTATCTGGACCATTGCACCATCCTGGACCCAAAATGTGGCCGGGATGGGGGATAATTTGGAAAGGCTCTGGAGATGGTGAGCAGGTGGGGGGCCCTGACTTAGCCAAACACTTAAGCATCTGCATAATTGCAACGTAGCTGCAAGTCTGGCTCAGCTCAGCGAGGGTTTTAAGCGAGATATGTGGTGTGCTCAGTCAGGGACAAAGTGATTCAGGAGCTCTTTTGTCTGCAGAAGAAATAAAATTCATTGTAAACCCTACCTGACCTTTTCCTTCATGCTCTGTGTTAGGACCCATCTGCCCAGAGAGGAGGAAAAATTCCCTCATTACAGACTTTTAAATCTATACCTAATAAAAAAAAAAGCCACTAATCCTAATAAATCAACCTGAGAAAACTAGCCAGCACTGTAGCTGAGCAGGCTTTTCCATCTGTAGGATTGATGAGTTTGTATGTAGTGGGAAATTTAAACGTAGTGTTTAGGAAAGGGCCGCGGGTTTCAATATTAGCTTAAGACCAGACAAACATGTTTTTCTGCTGCTGAAATGGAAGAGGATCTCCTTGCGGGAGGGCTGGCCTTTCCCATCCCCTGTGTTTTCATCTACTCCTTTTCCTGCCTGGAAATTATCCATGGAGAGAGTGAAATCTGCAGAAAACCACCATGCACAGCTGCACACCGTTTGTGCTGCCGTCTCAAGGTGCGATAGCAGCTTTGCTTCCAACTGAGCCATGCCAGCGCCGGCCGGCTGTGCCCGCAGCTGCTCGCTCTCCTGGCGCGATCCCCTGCAATATCTGCGGTTCCACCCAGAAATTTTGGGGTGCTGCCCTGCGTCCGGCTCATGCTGGTGGTAAACTTGTTTCCAGCCCCTTGGCCGAGCCCCCAGCCCTGACCCCCATCCTTAGCAAAAACCCGCTGCAGCGCATGTTGCAGGGATGTTGCTTGCTGTGCAATGCAATGCAGGTATCTTTAAAGAAAAAAACACCCTAAATTATGCAGCTTTTGCTTATCCTGCTACCAGGCACCCTCGGCTGCTGTGTCTGGTGCCTGCAGTGCCAGCCACGCATGTTCCCAGGGTTGGGACAGCCACCCCCTGAGGCAGAACCCCAGGTACAGCTTTAACTCACCTGATCATTCTTGCCAGCTACTTTAATTCTTGCTAATGAACTGAGTGTCCCGAGAGGTCCTAAAAACTGCCACAGGTCAAACAGAGACCAACAAAGGGCGAGAGCAGCCCAAACAAACCCTCCACCCCCAGCTGGCAAACACCAAAGGCTCCAGCAACACAACGTGTCTTCAGGGAAACCACCCGCACTCTGGCTGTGCCACGTGTGTTTATTGACACGGAAAACAACCACCCTGTGTTCTCCAGCTCTGTTCCCCAGGCACAGCCCACAGCCACCAACACCCTTCCAAACATCCCTCTCCCGAGATGCTTGGTGTCTGCTGCACTCCGAGAGGGTCTGAAGGGTCCGTCCGTGCTTGGGCAGCTTCATCCGATGCTGAAACAGGCTCAGGATTTTCCTACGAATGCCCCAGGATTAAATTAAAGAGGATTTAAGCAGATGGTCGGTTCTCTGCTCTTCATAGTTGGCAAAATGGGAACCATATCGCTGAATTGTCTACCAGCACTAATTAATGTTTGTAAAGCGCTCTACTCTGCAAACTGCTGCCTACGTGCTAAGTGCTATCATTAGTATTATTACTAAGCTATTTATGCCTGTTCCAGTGCTTTCTCTTCCTTGTCCCAAAAGGCTTTCCCTCTTCCCTGTGCAGATGTACTGGGGCTAGAAAGAGGGATCAGCCCTCCCAGGCTCTGGCTGTCTCTAGCCCAGGCTCAGATCCCCAGTTTGCTGGCAAAACCCTCCGGCTATGCCAGCACCACTGGGCTGGAGCTACCGGCTCCACCGTGTGAGGGCAGGAGCAGCCAGAGACCCAGAGGGTCTGCCCAGAGATGGGGTTTAGCATCATCATGCCCAACCATGGGCAAGATGGTTGTCTCACTGCCTCTCCTGACTGCAAAAGGGACATGATGCTGCTTCTCTGCCTCCTTCATGCTCCTGCAGGGAAAAGCTTTCTTGTGCTTAAGGCGCTCTTTGCATCCCTCTCTCTGTCACTGCATGGCAAAAGGTTTTGCAAGAGAAGGAAAGGATCACTCATCCTTCCTAATGACCTAAGAGGGAGAGCGAGGCACAGAGAAGGTTCGGTGATGGATGAGCTCAGCCGTGCTCCGTTAAGAGGCCCTTTTCCCCGTGCAACAGCCAGGCAGTGACGTCTGCTGCCACTGTCAGATGGGACGACACATTCCCTACAAATAGCCATCCTTGTGAGACAGTGTTCTGCAAAACTGCAGGATGGCTTCTCCCTTCCCTGCTCGGTGAAGCCTTCATCAGAGAAGCACCTGACAAGAAATCACCAGTGCTGCCTCTGGAAAGCAGTGAGAGGGCAACGATCCACCCATGGGAACCGCTGCATGGAGCAGCCGATGCTCCCCACAGCCCGTGCCAACACACCAGAGCACAAGATCTTTACCCCGATCAACGTCCCTGAGACCCTGCTTTGAACTCCTTTGCTCAATTAACCTAACCAGACAGAACAGTCCTGAACATCCCTGCTGGCATCTTTTTGATACCAGAGTGGCTTTCATGACTCGGTTGGAAAAGAAGTTGCCCAAGATAAGAAACTGGGGCAGCACCTGAGCGGGAGCAACTGAAATACAGAATGCACCGAGCCAGGTTCCCAGTCTGCTACAGGGACCCAGCAGGCAGCATCCACAGCCCTGCTAATTCAGGGTGGGGAAGGCATCTGCACAAACAGCAAAACAACTGGGCTGAGGACTGATGCTGTGCTGCTGACAGGAGGTTTACGGCATGAATCATCCTTTTTTTTCCCCCCCATAGCAAATGCATGAGATGAAATGAGACTCGGAAAGCTGGATGTGGGATGCAGGCAGAGCAGGCAGCTCCCGGAGTGGGAGCAGAGCTCGCTCCGGCCAGGGCAGGAGCTGGCACAGGTAATGCCAACCCACTGCCCTGGGCCGGGGTGCATTTGTTCTGCCGAGGTTGTTTGGGCCAAACAAAGAGTAGCAGAAAAACACAGCTCCAGCAAGCGTGCAAACAACATTTTCTACGTGGTTTGAATTATCCATGACTTTTGACCCAAGATTAAATCTAGTGTGTAACTGGTGGTTATATATTGAGTCATATGAACAGGCTATTTGCAGGAACCCCATGTTCTCCAAACAGCCTGCGCCCCGCCGGGGCCGACTGCAAACCACTCACGTTTTCTAGCCACAGCACCCTGCGGCTTTTGCATCATCCTTTTAATTCAATACTTAAAAAGCATTCTTTTTGCCCAACCAGTATCTCAAGTCCAGAACAAAACAAACCCAGCAACACCGTGAGTGGCCAGCCCAAGGATGCCAGATTCCCTGTGAAGTTTTGCTGCTTGGTGGCTGCTCTGGTGTCTAGTAAAGGGCTGGGCTCACGCTGCAGCATTTTTCTCAGCAGGAGCTGTCTCTCCATCAGCAATTCTCCTGGCACGCATAGAAATAGCCTTTTGACTTCTACCTCTGTGTGCAATTTAGGTGAAAATGAGCACTGGAGTCAGAAAGTATTAGCAGGGGGTAAGTGGCAGGTAAATGGGCTCTCCCAGGGTGCGATGCCCGCCTCGGTACCTGCTGGGAAGGCAAAAGAGTTTGGCACAGCCTGGCCCTGGCTCTCCCCAAACTCATTTTTAGCTCTTTGCACCTCTGTTCCCTCTCCTTAGGGCTGTGGGAGGCTGAACCAATACACCTTTCCCAGCCAGCCTGGGTAAGAGCAGTAGAAGTCTGTTATCAGCAACAGTGATCAGGTAATACTCCTGCGAGTACAGTCCCGTGGGCTCACCCAGGTGTTTCCCAGTGCCAGTGACTGGGTTGGTGCTGGCACAGCCCGTGTGTGCCGGAGCCCTTTGCCTTCCCTCTGCCCGGGCAGCCTGGGCACCCAGGGAGGACCCAAAACGGCGCTGATCCAGGGGCTGCCCAAGTCCCTGAAAGGCTCCGGTGAGCAGGACGTGTGTTGGAAGAAGTTTGCATCATGCAGGGGGTCCCCACGGTCCTCCGCACACCGGGCTGGCAGCAGGGACCTCGCAGGAGCAAGGCAGCGAGAGGTGCGGGGGGTGTGGGGTGGGGGTCCCACCGCCCTGGATCCATGCAGGCTGCTGGGGAGAGATGCCTGGATCTTTCCAGCAAGGATAAATTAAGGCTAAATCATCTCTTTCCTCCTGCAATAACTCACTGGCTGGTAGAAGCCCAGTGGGAAGAGCGTGACCTCGGTGTGGGCTGGTTGTGTGTCTGGCTGCACTGGTACAGAGCTGCTCAAGAGGCATTTCGTCACCAAAAGCTCTTTGGAAAGCCAGCCACTGTCCCCAGCTGTCCCAGGAGGGATGCTGGTGACATGGGAGGTGAGGAACACTCCAGCCCCGGGTTCAGAAGGGGGACAGCACCATCCTGACGGCCCCAGGGCCCTCCTGAGGTCTCCTGAGGGTGGTGGTCCCCAGCAGTCCCCCCACCAGCGCTGGCTTTGCTGTGACCCCACATGCCCCACCACCCCTGGTGTCCCCCAACCCTGCACACCCGACCCTGCCTCCCCATGTCCCCTCGTGTTCTATCCCACCTGCCGGCAGGATGCCGGCTCCTTGCTGGTCTGAACTGGTGCAGGCATCAGTGTTGGGCTTTCACCTGCTCCCTGCCAAGGTGGTTCTGCATCGCTTTGCAGTGAAATAAAGGAACAGCTGGAGGGAAAAATCCACGGTTAGTAAACAGAGCCGAGCAACTGCAGACCTCTCACCCAGGAGAGGAGGGCAGGGAAAGTGGAGCCGCTCGAGGGCACCCAGGGTTGGATTTCAACACCCTGCAGAAGACAAGATGCTGTTATTTAATCGTCTGAGTCCCAACTCTCCCTGTGCTGCCTCGTGTGTGACGGCGCTTGGTGTGGCCACAGAGCCCTGCGCTGGCAGGGGGAGCTGGGTGGGAAGGGGGCGGTGGGGGCCCAGGGAAGAGGCTGGGATTTGGGGTCGGCTCTCAGGGCTTGCTTTGCCCTCTCCCCTCCCCACTCCTGCACAGAGGAGGGTGATGGTACAAGGAGAAGAGGTGCCTGGGGGTGCCCCCAGGGCCTGGTTACTTGGCAGCCCCTTATTTCCACAGCCCCTCTGCTTTGCTTTGTTGCTCAGCTGATTGGCCTGCCCCAGCCTGCACTGCCTTCGGGTCACCTGCTGTCCCTCCTGGCAGTGCCAGGTCCCACTGTGTCCCTCCTGGACTGGGGCAGAGGAGTAAACCCCTGAACCAGAGGCAAAAATGTACATTTTAAAATCTCCCATCTGTTTTTTTCCAGGAGGGGGATGGGTGACTCTAAACATGCACCCTGTCACCCATCCTGTGGATGCCACTGCAGTTCTCAGGGGATGCTTGTCCATCCCCAGGGCTTTGCCCTGCATCACCAGGTAAGGTCATGCCGGGACAATCCTGATGCCAAGGTTTCTTCAGCGCCAGCTGCGACGGCTCCATCCTGCTCCACCTCCAGCACAAATCACAGCAAGCTATAAATCCCTGCCAGCCCTCAGGGACTCATCCCCAGGGAGGGCAACAGTTCAGCCCTGAGGCAGCAAAACCAAAGATCATGTTTTTCACAGGGACGATATCACCCACAGGCACAAACAAGAGCCGGGAGCAGGGGGGTGCTGGCACCACAGCACCTCAGGGTGGCACCAATCCTGCCAGACTGGTGCAGGGATGACTTGGGGCACAAACCTCTGGCAGGGCAGATGCTTCCAGCCGGACTCAGCTCCTGACGCAGCTCCTGTGTAAATTCTTATGCCAGCACAAGGAAAAGGGACTGGCCAGTGCAATGGGGGTGCAGGGCAGGAATACTCAGTGTTGGGGGGTTCAAGGAGGTGCCGGGTGTTACTGCACTGTGGAGGGGCTGTGGCCAAAGGGGACAGGGATGGGGCTGCCCTGGCAGGTCCCCACTCCTTCCCCAGCCCCACACTCTACAAACCCTCCTGTTTCTCCAGTGCCTCCTGGCCCACAGGGACCTGTCCCCACCAGCCCTGACTGAGCTCTGCCAGCAGAAGGATTTGGAATATTTGGGGAGACGTTGAACCAACCACCGCAGGACGCACCAACAGCCCCACACCAGCTTTCCGTGGCATTGGCAGCTGAGAACCGGCTTGATTTTTTCTAGTGAACTCTTCAAGTCCCTGCTACTCAGGTGACTTGGGAATCTTGATTTTCTTTGAAAATGACGTGTTTCCCTGCTGTGGTGGCTGCAGCAGAAAGCCTGAGCCTGCGAAGGGTGGCATGAATTTGTCACTCAACAAGATTAAAGGGGCTCTTGGCACAGAAGTGGCAGGCAACCCTGTGGGCGAGCACGAATGGCTCCCGGGGAGTTATCGGGCACGTTCCAGGGATCTGCCAGGAAGCCTCCATGCTGCTGGTGACTGCCACATGCACCGACTGACAGGGCCCATGTTATTCCCCATCACAGGCCAGCTCCGCAATCTCCTGCACAGGGAGCCGGCAGGTTATTTCTCTGTTTGTGGGTGGGGGAGGTTGATAAGGAGCGGGGCCAGGAAGCAGAGAGCCACTAAGCTTTTTGTCCTTGGGGCTGCGCCATGGCGGGCAGTGGGTGACAGCGAAGTGCCAGATCCCCACTGGTGATCAGAGGGATGTGGTGATTTGCCTGTTCTTCTAGATAGAGCCCTTGTCACACTAGAGATAAAACACTCTTGTCATCTACTGCCTGTCTCATGGCCGATGTATCAAACAGCAAATTGGTGCCAGCCCCGTGCAGGGAGAGGCTGCCAAGGAGCATCTTCCTAATTATGGTGGTGCCGCGTCACGCTGTCCCCAATTTCTGTGACTTGAAGGTCTCCAGGTCTTGGATAAGGACCACTGACCTGGCTCGTGGCTGGATGCTGGGCTCATGTGATGGGCATAAGCATGGCCCTGCTGCAAGCCACAGCCACTCCCTGCCCTCCTGTCCCTGGCTGCATCCCCACAGCACGGTCCGAGGTCACTGGCCAGCGGCTGCTTGGTGGCCATGAGCTGGGTTTTAAGGGTCATACAAGCTAGGGGCACCCACATTCCTCGTACGCTGGTTTTCTAGTTCAGTGCCCTGCGCCACTGAGGGCAACAGTCACGTTTTGCATTGAGCAGCGGCACAAACTCCCTGACCTCCTTGGGGCTCACTGGGCACAGGAGCTGCAGCGAGAGCCAGTGGGGGTTTCCAACTGAAGGCTGGTCCTTCGGAGAGCTGCTTGTCCCCGCCGGTGGCCCTTGGGGGAGCACCCCCAGGGAGCCTGGCTGCAGGAGAGGACAGGGAGAGCTTTGGGCTCTGTCACTGAAGGACACCATGGGAACAACACAAGAGTGCAGGCAAGGCTGCCTAGGGTGTCAGAGCGCAGTCCCCGCCCCCGCGGCAGTTGGGATGCCGTAACATCCCAGGAACAGCCCGAAGGTCCCGTTCCAGCTCCCAAAATGAAAACAAAAGTCCGTCTTGTTCCTGTCCTGTTTTCAAAGCCAGAAAGGTCAGGGCTGCGAAAGCCCTGCCAGGCTGGGCAGCACTGCCAGCTGCCATTGCCTGCTCTGACCTCGGCACATGCGGGGACTGGTGTGTGCTGCCGCTCCTGCCCGGCTACGTGGCTCCTCGCAGGCTGTGCCTGGCTGGCGAGAACCGCAGGCTGCCCCAAAAGCCTGTGTTTGGAGAATCTTGCACCCGAGTTCACACTCCTGTTCCTGCTCCCTGTGCTGCATGGGGAGAGGGAAGGGGAGATGCGTGGGAGGGAATGCTGCATCCAGGAGGACCACACCAAGGACCCCCTGTGCCCAGCACAGCCTCGAAGCCTCCAAACCCTGCTGCAAAACACCATCAGCTCCCAGCATCTGCCCTGCCACCACAAAGGGATTTCCTAATTCACCTGCAAATCCCCTAAGCCCAAACAAGGCCTCGTTCTCATTAGAAGGGGGCCATCAGAGGGGCTGGTGCTGCCAGCATCAAGGGCTTCACGGGCAGCCATCCTGCTGGGATGACTGGGGGAGAAATGCAAAGAATCTGTATGTCAGGAACAGCAGTGTGGCCCTGCCATCACCATGTCAAGCTCCAAACAATCCCCCTCATCCCCGTGCTCGGTGCCTGCATGTGCTGCTGCCTGCTCAGCAGAGATTATTAGCAGAGAAAATCGTTAAGCACAGGGCCAAGAGCTCAAGGGACACACGAGCGCCTCTGTCACTTGGAAATCAATCCCAGGCATCCGCCTAAGCCGAGTTTCCTCCAGCCCAGCTCGAAGCGACAGCAGTTTCTCTCCATTAGGGAGGAGGAGGTGGAGGTCTGGCCAGGGTGGAAGCTGGTCCTGCTCCAGCCTTGAGCCCTGGGCGGCTGCTCCCAGCGTGGGCTGGGAGGATGTTGTGGAGCAGCATCACATCCTGCTTCCCCCCTCACTATCCAGGGGTGGAAAAGGTGTACAGGGGACCTCCAGGAGCAGGCAAAGCTGTTTGCACACCATTATATTGTTATTATTAGGGATAGCCACCCTGCCCGACCCTGCAGCAAGCAGAACTCTTTCAGGGACCCCATGCCTGTTGCGCGCAGAGCAGCACACCCAGCAGCCACCACCGACCCTCTGAGCACCCTGTGTCCCCAGGGCAGCTTTGGCATTCTTGCTGACTCAAGCCAACAGGGTATTGACATTCGTTTTGACCTTTTGAATCACAAGGATGTTCTGTCCTTCCGAGCCAAGTACAGCCTGGATACCCTGTGGGTGGATTATACTGTATATACAGTGGCTGCAAATATGGAGTTGGCAGAAAAGAAATGTGTTTGTGTGCTTGCAGGGGTGCGGTGGTGGTGGGACGAGATCAAGGAACTGCTGCCAGCACCTGGGTTTCCTCCCAGGATGGCCAAGCGGATGCAGCACACCAAGGGAGAAGGACGGTGATGGTGGCAGGAGAAATGCCAGCGGCTGGTTTGCTGGTGGGGAGAAGGGATCCTGCAGAAGCCAAGCGGCAGCCCAGCCCTCCGGCAGCCACCCCTGTGCCACCAGCTCCGGAGGCTGCTCCCAGCTCCCTGCCTTTCCTGTCCTCTAGCTAATTATGCTTTTTGCTTTGAGAGAACTTGAAGAACTGCAATTAGGAGACAACATGCAAAATCAGCCATGAGGGCCCAGCTGGCTCCCGAGGATGCTGCCTTCCCTCTTGGCCACCCAAAACCCCCACCTGGGCAGTGGCAGAGGCTGTTTTGGTACAAAACCTCCCCCAGCCCCAAAAGCTCAAGCCGATACGAAAGGCAGCACGCTGCAGTTCCCAAAGGTGTAACATACAGTCACCGACAGAACGAGCTCATGGCACTAAATCAGCATTTCCCCGCTGCGAGCATGGCCCATGCCCTGGCACATACCAGACCCTGTGCCCTGCAACGGCAGCCCTGGTGGGGAGCAGGACAGAGAGTGGGGTGCAGGTTGCATGGGGCTGGGGGAAGCCATCCCCATCACCCTTTACTCTCACAGCCCTCGGGAGCTGGAGCAGGTTCCTGGACGGGGCTGCCTCCCCCCTGCCCTCTGCAGCCAGAGGGCTTTGGCAGGGGGTTCCCACACGGTCTCCCCAAGCCCTGCCAGCAGCCAGGCTCTGCCGCATGGCCGGCTCCATCCAAGGCTGTCGCAGCCCAGATCTGGCTGCCCTGCAGCCCCATGGCGCCAGGGAGGCCGACAGCTTCATGTTCCCGGCCCAGATGCACCACTTATCTCTCCCCTCTCTTGCCCTGACACATTTTTTCCTCTCTCTCCATTCCCAGCTGGCTTGTAGGACTCTTATCTCAAGCCCTGAATCACCCTTTCTCAAGACACTCAGCAGCATCCTTCGCAAACCCATTTCCAGGGGCTTGCGCACAACATTAGGGGCACAAGTGACAAGCTGGCAGTAAAACCCTTTTGCCTTACATCTTTAATGCCACATTGATGTCCTCAAACCCCTTCCAGCAGTCGAAAGTAGCTGGCAAAAGCAGCTTGGTCCATCACAGGGCACAGGCAGCCAAGCGTGGACCCCAATGCCCAGCATTGCCTCCTCACTGCTCGGCTGTGGCCATGAAATCTCTGGAGCAGAGGGGAAAACTGTTTGAAAGCTTCTGCAAGCCCGAAGAGCCCAGAGGGTTAATTCAAGGCATGCTGCTCCGAGGACAAGGTTCACACTTGAGTCAGCTGCAGCCTTATGTTTTGTAGAGAATAAAAAGCAAGTGAGGTGCAGAGCGCAGGGCTGGGAGCTGTGGGATGGAATGGGACAGGACAGGAAGGACGGGATGGACAGCCTCTGCTGATGCTGCCCTAAAACCACATTTGTGGAGCAGCAATCCCACAGCTGGCTGCTGAATACATCCTGCAGCACTGAGCAATGACCAGCAGCCATGCCAGGTGCTGGACAGGGCGCAGGGAGCCAAGCACCACAGTCTTACCTTGCTCAAATGCTTGCCCTGCTGCCAAGCAAGGCTCGTGCACTAGAGCTGCCCCAGTTGCAGTCAGCCCTGCCTGGGAGGTGGCAGGTTCCTGCATCTTGCAGAGTACTTGGTGGAGAAGAAATCAATACCTCACCAGGTGTTTCCACCACGTGGCTGGTTCCTCCACCCAGTCACTCAGAGGAAAGGGGTGATGTTTGCTGTGGTCACAGCCTAGGCCACATGTCTTGCCAGCGTGGAGCAGTGTCACAGCACTAGCAAAACCAGCCAGCTACAACAAGGCTTTAACCATCACATACCAAGTTAATTTCAATAAGCAGTTCCCTCACCTTGCCCTAGCACAGCCACAAATTCCCCACAAGGTTTCAAAAGTTCATCTACCATCTAGGCTGCTTCTTCAACCTCTTCAGGCCAGTCCACCCTGCTTCTTGCCTCTGCTGCATCCACCTCCAGGCCCCCTGCTTCTCCCAGGACCTCTTCTTATCTCTCCTACACCCAGGGCACACTCCTCCTCCTGCTTCTTCCAGACCTCTCTTTACCTACTCCTTACAGCTATTTAACTGCTTAGCAGGAACCAGCCACAGCTGCACATTATCCACGTCAGCCAACCCACCGCCCCTGAAGCCAGCCCACAGCTGTACATTATCAATGTTAATTAACCCAGCTTCATTCCTCTATAATTCCTCTACAGAGCAGGTCTGCCTGGTCTAACAGCATGGTGAGGCTGTGGCCAGCCCTGCTGTCTGCAACAGCATTGCCTGAAAAAAGGGGCACCACTAGACAAGAGCAATGTGATGTGTTTGAGAACACACACAGCTCTTTACACCGAGCAGTGACTGCACTGTAAAGACAATTCCTTGTGTTTTAAGGGGTGGAGGTTTCTGTTTGCTCATCTGCTGGGTTCCCCCTGCAATTGCCCAGTTCATGAGCCTGTTAGCTAGTTTAAAACACCATAAAATTTAGCATAGGGAATAAAAGAGGGATCTCCCTCTGGAGCACATGGACACCAGCACCTGTGTGGAGAGGTTCAAACAGGGTGAAGGCTGGAGCAGGAGCCCACCAGGCTGGCAAGGAAATGTGCCCGCAGGTTCCCACCGTGGGAGTAGCTCTATGCACATGCGTGTTCATGTGGATGTGCATGCCTGCATGTGTGTATGCTTGTGTGCATCCATATATGTGCATATGCACATGCATTTCCAGCCCTCTGCATCCCACAGGGACAATGTTGTGTCTAGGTGGGAGAAGCCTGGCTGGAGACACTAATCCCTGGGGATTTGGCTGTGTTTCATCAGCACAATGAAAATCACACATTTGCACACCCTCATGTCAAGGCTGCCTCTTGGGAATAGCCCCTGGCCTGCACCTTGTCCCAAAGCATGCCTGCAAACTGGCACTGCTGTCCCGGGGGCTCGGCACAGGGGCTTTGCTTCAGGTGGCCAGATCCAGCCTGGCTCAGCCTTTCCTGGCTCAGAGGAGCCGCTTTCCGCCCCTGAAATAGCAACTCAGATGATGTTCACAGCAGCTGGAGATGATGATGCAAAATGCTCGTTATCCAGCAGGAACAATTAAGACTTATGGCAATTATCTCCGCAGTACTGAGAGATGCTGGAACGGGCCGGCCGGCAGCCAGCTCCCGGTGTAATCCCCGGGTGGGAGAGACAAAGGGGCCAGCCTTGCCAGGAGCTGCCATCGCCATGGGGGAAGAGCAAAACGCAGCAGCAGCAGCATCCGAAGGGCCTCCTGCAGTGCTGGGAGCACTGGTTTGGGGCAGGAGTGAGAGCAAGGACAGGCAAGAGTTTATCTGACAGCCAAACGCCCCTCTCTAATGACATTTGTTTGCATGATGAAGTGGGCATGAGGAACTGATAAAATGGGCTGAGCCACGCTGGGTTTAGAGGATGGTGTTACGGACTGAATTGCTTCACATGATGCTCCGGCCTCCCTCCCTGCTGGCTGCCGTTGCGGGAGAAGCCAGGCTGGGCTCAGCGTTATCCGTAAGGTAGAAAAGGGCAAAAGCTGGCTCCAGGCTGGATCGAGCCATAGGCACCCGATGGTGACCAGGCTGGGCAGCAGCTGCTGAGCTGGGCTTTAGGGCACGTGCCTTTAGGGGGAAAAGTCAGTCTTCTAGCTGAGAAATGCCCATGGGGTAAAGGCACAACAGACAACTTCACTCATTTCTCAAGTCAGAACAACAAGGAGGGTTTTTCTTTTCCCCCTTGACATTGTTTGAAAACCTTATTTTGACATTGCTAGCATGAAGCAAGCCCTGCTCCCCGACAGCTGCTCGGAGCCAAAACCGCAGACCGATCCCAGCCCGATAAACAACTCCTCCTCAGATAAATCAGAGCATGGCCAGGATGGCGAGAAAGCTTTTGGGCCGGATGGGATGTGGCTGAGCAAAAGATGCCCTGATGCCCAGGAGTGAGCGAGTGGGAGCTGGAGGGAAGCAAGGAGCCTGCTCTAGGAAAATCCAGGCCATTTTCCATTGAAAACTTTATCTGAGGCAAACATGCCGTCACATCCTGGCCTTGCTTGTGTTGGAAGAGCCAGCAGAATTCCCGGGAAAGCTTCACTACCTGGTCAGCAAAACCTCTCTGATATGCTTTGTTTATTAGCAGCTAAACATTAACCCCTTGGCAAACAGGGCTCCTTGGGGCCGCAGCCGTGTGACCGTGACAAGCCCCATGGGCTGCCAGCCCCAAAAACAGGCGAGAGCTGCCAGCACTGCTGAGGGGGGGACAGGCTGCCCCAGGCAGGGTGACAGGAGCACCCGGGGGTCCGGGCTTGGCTGCGGTTGCCGAAGGGAGCCCACGGCCGGGGAAGAAGGCCATGGCCTTGGTCCTGCAGAAATGCACCTTTCCCCAGATCAGGAGAAGGATTAAATGGTTTCTCAGTGGAGGTGGATGGAGACTTTGCCGTTTCCCAGTGCCTGGATTTGCAAGGGAGATGTGTCTCCCACGATGCCAAGCGCTGCCCCAGAAACCCACTCACTGCTCTGGCATATAAAACTGCAATTCCTCAAGGACACCTGATTAATCTTCCAAAGCCCACGTAAAATTTGTCTGTTTTCAGTAATTAGGCCATTTATCGTGAAACTGTATTTGCAATTAGAGCAAAGGACAGGCTAGAATCTGAACCTGATGCCTTTTCAGTGGTGCCAAAAAAAAAGTCTGAACAACGCTCCTTTCCTCTCCCCCTGCATTAAATAACCAAAGAGCAACGCTTATAAGTGCTCAAACATAAGGTAATGGCTTTCGCTGCCACACTTGAAGGGAACCTGACAAACACACAAACAAAGCCTGACCCACTTTAGCAGAATAAGAACTGCACCAAGAAATGGAGCAGGGATTTCACTAATGTCCTTAAAGCAGCCCTATTAGCAAGTCTTTGCTACAAGCATCCAGACAAATTTATCTTGACAAATGTGTCCTCTGAACAGAGGGAGCTGTGAAACCCACCCTGTGCCCACGCGCAGGGCAGTGCTGCTCGGGGACCCAGGGATGCACGAGCGCAGGGGATGCACACACACAGGGATGCACGCACACATATGGATACACGCTCACTTGCAGGGATGCACACACACATATGGATGCACACACACGCAGGGATGCACGCTCACTTGCAGGGATGCACACACACACAGGGATGCACGCACACGCAGGGATGCACGCTCACTTGCAGGGATGCACGCACACGCAGGGATGCACGCACACGCAGGGATGCACGCTCACTTGCAGGGATGCACGCTTACTTGCAGGGATGCACGCACACGCAGGGATGCACGCACACGCAGGGATGCACGCACACGCAGGGATGCACACAGGGATGTGTGTGTCCAGGGACACACAGGTAGGTGCTGTCCCGCTTCATCACCTGCCCAACATGCAGGGTGTGCATCCAGCAGGTCAGGGATGCCCTAGGCTGGGCATCGGGCACTGGTGCAGGCTCTTGCAGCATTGCTTCAAGGCCACGAGTACATATCAAGAGCGCAAACACCGCTGCCTCGTGTTTTGCAGCACGTGTTGTGTGGCAAACTCATTATTTGTAAATAAAGGCAGGGACGTGGCTGAGTCACTGTGCCGCAGGAGAGAGCCAGCTGGGAGACAGAGCTAGTTTTGCCCGGTGGTAACAAGGGCACATCCCCCCCGCAGGGGTAGGTTTCCTCAGGGACACCCCAAATTCACAATCCAAGCTCCTGCCTTGCTTCTGCGAGGTGACTTTCACCCCTTTGCACTGGGTGGAAACTGAGGCTGGGAGTATCAAGCCCGACTCTGGGATGACCTGGTGGGACCCTGCCAGGACTGGTGGCTCCCAGGACCCCCCACCCCGGGATACCCCAGCGCTGCCCAACGGAGACAGTGAGCTTCAGAAACGCTTGCACCCAGAGATGGGCCAGGCTGGGGGCTGCGGCTGATCCAGCGTGTTTTCCCGGACCCACGTTTCTGCGTAGCTGGCGTTGCGCAAGCAGCCCTTGGTGCCAGCCTTGCCCACGCACTGGCATGGGTGCCTCCCCGTGGTGGCACACAGCCTGGGCCAGCCTCCCTGTTTGCTCAGCGATGGGATGGCACCAGTGAACGTCACAAGATCACCGGGCACTCCCTGTGCCCTTGACACATCCCCATGCTCCCTCCGAGGCTCGGTGCACCGAAGCGTTGGCCTTCCCGGCCAGGCCAATGCGCTGCAGCTCTGACACCCAACCCCGAGCTACAAGCAGCTTGGCCAAACCTCCTGTGCCACCTCTTGTCCTCTGTACTGGGCTGCCTGGGAGAAGCAGCCACTCTCCTCAAGGACAGCATCTCCTGGGCCATGGGATGACAGCCCTCCTCCCCACGGCAGCCCTGGGACGGGGCACTGCGGTTTTCCCAGCAGCAAGCGGCTGTGCCAAAGCACGGTGAGCTCCCGGAGGCACCAAGGTGCTTGGGACACGTTTGGTGCTGCTTGTTCATACCAGCTGGATCTTAACCACCAACAGCACCTGGGGCACCAGCAGCTCTGGGAGCGCGTGGTGATGCAGGGCTGCATGTCCCGGGGCAGCCAGACCTCCAGGGCCTAAATCTCTTTGGCTAAAACATTACTTCAACGGATGAAGCTTGACTTACGACCTCCCCAGTTCCCATCAGCACCCCCCAAGAAGTCTGGGACACCAGGGTCCTGAATGACATCAGGACTCAGAACAGAGCCCAAGACCAAATTCCCATCTGGTCAAAATTAGGGGGATCTTGGCCAGGAACCTGAGCAGTTGCAGGATCACAGCCACGACCTAAAGAAAAGGTTCAGCGTTTCTGTGCTGCTGACCACAGCCAAGGACTGGAGCTGGAACTTCTCATTCTTATCACCCCATCCCAGGTGGCCACAACCCTGACAACACCTTCCCGACTTAGCAATACAGACTTATCCCAGCACGGCAGCACAGCAAGACTTAAATAGAAAATCAGGCTGACGATGCAGTGCAGCAGCAGGAGGAAGAGATAAAGTTCAACCTGGTGATAGCCACACAGTAAAAAATTTTAACAGAGCTGGTGGCAACAGCACAACAAGCTCCAGATGGTCCGGCAGCAAGAAGTGGAGCCCAGTGAAATGCCAGACCATCAATATAAAAATGTGAAGTCATTGTAAGGAAACAGTGAAAGGCACAGTCACCTGGTGCTGGATTAAGTAACTGGTGGTAAATCCCTCAAAAGTTACCTCTGGAAGCAGACAAGAGGTGCAATTTGTACAGAAACGACAAAAAAAAAAAAAAAAAAAAAAAAAAAGAAAGAGTAACACTGGTATCGTAAAGGAAACAGGCAATAACAAAAGAGGGTCTGGATATAGAATATTTGATCAGCTGGTTTTCAGGATAATGGGTTAACCAAATGTCTGGGTGAGCAGTAAGTATGCATGATGGTTTTAAGATGCCGAGATCAGATGGTTTGGAGACGTTTGCACATTTCAGAAACTGGCTGTCCAGCAAGTGAATTATACAAAGAGCCACAATCAAATGCGAGGAATGGGTTGATCATTTGCACTTCAGGTTTATTACCAAATCCAGGGGGAAATTACTCTTTTCATTCAACACTAAGCAATTTTGTTCATGTTTTAGCTGCCTCACTAGTTTTCATAGGTTGCTCATTCAAACCCTTCTGCTGAGGAACTGACAGGGGGTAAAAATAATACAGACTGGAAATGAGGTAGAACTGCAGACCAACACCAGCTCCACAGAACAGCAGATGGTCACACAGCCCTTCCGTTCGAGATGGAGACCCGACAGGCCTGCAAAGTGACATGGATGAAGAAGACCACACTGTGGGCAATATCTAATAGGAACTGCATTGCAAGGAAATAACCCAGGCCATCAGTCACCCTGTGAGGACAAGGGTCTCACAACTTGGAGCTCCACAAGGGCAGGTGAAGATTAGGGCACACCAGCACTGCTCCTCGCCTGAGGTCAACACTTGTCAGCATGTCAGCTGGGTCTCACATCCCCCTGCAGTCCTCACCAGGGATCGGGATACACCATCATGGTACAGACAACAGCTCTACTATGCCCCTCGTACAAGCTGACACTCAAATGGTGACCACACAGTCTCACCCAGCCAATTCACCAGCATCTTCAGTGATGGAGGAGCCTGTCAAACCACAACCCTACCACAAAACATCTTCGCTCTCCCCTGGGCTTGCCACAAGATGTGACAAGCCCCAAAGGAGGGAGATGGGTCACCTGAGGGAGCTGGAGGAGCTGTTCCCACAAGACAGGGAAGGTGAGAGGCAGGGACAAGGAGGCACACTAACTAGATAAAGCTGTGTGTTTCAGTTGCTGTGGAAACACATGACCCAAAATGGGAACTGAATGACACAAAGAAATGCTGATTGACAGGGCTTTAGGTACGGCTGAATGGTATCTGCATGTTGTCACCTGCTCTGACGACTGCCTCACTCACCCACAAGAGGCAGGCGCCCAGCAGCCTAGCAATTAGCCGCCCTCCTCCATCAAGTCAAGGGGAGAGTTTAAGATGGCACAGTACAGAGAAAAGCGTCCCCCACAGAGCCTGAACGAAGCCTTGCTTTAGAAACAGCCCATAAAAAGTGACAGAAATGAACCTCTCAGCTCAGCTCCATGCAAAGGACACGGCATCCTGTACCTCCTGCTTGGCTCAGTCAAGGAGCATAAATACCACCAGCCTCCCCGCAGGCATCTGCCCAGCAGGACCTGGGCTCCCCCGGGCTCCTTCCTCCTTCGCACATTCCAGCATCAGCGCCTGAGCCAGGCTCTATTCCTGACAGTAGGAACAAAGTGAGCGATTACATCTGCTATATTTAGAACAAACAGTCAATACTCCACATGTTTAAATGGTTACCAGCATTTTCATTTGATATATAAATAGCTTCTGTTTGCTTTTTCAAAAGAAATTGGTTTAAAGAAGAAAATTGCCTTCCCAGTCATCCTCGGCTCATAACTGAGCAGAGGGGCCTATTTCAAATGAAAAATTAAATTATGCATTTTCTCTAGGCCAACTCAGGAAGAAAAACTCATGACTGTGGCTGGTATTATTAGTGCTGCAATCCTTTATGTTGACAGAGGAGTTTAAAGACAGCCACAGCCGTTTGCTGAAGCGAACTCTTGAGGCCGTTTGGTGCAGAGAGGCATCACCCTCCATGTCCCAACCTTGACCACACGCCATCTCAAGCCGCCTCTTCCACCCACAGGTCAGTCACGCCAGAGCCCCATTTCTTCCCCGTCTCCCAGCTTCGCAGCGGTCCCAGCCCTGACACCAGATTTGTGTCTCTCTCCCTCCAGATTCCTCCAGCTTCCAGCTCAGGCTCTCAGCCAACGCTCCAGCTTGCTTCCCCTCCGACTGATGTCAGCTGTGCCTCCTCCCTTGGGCAGAAAGCCTGGTCACACATAAGTATCCATCTTTAAGGCATTACAAAGACCACGTCCCTGTCACTCAGCCCCCTCGACATATTGTCCCCAGTTGCATTAAAGTCAAACTAAGGACACCAACTAATGAAAAACCACAGCAGAAAGCTGGGATCTAAAAGCAACAGCAAAACCCTGCAGTGTTACTGATTTAACACAGAATATGTGATTTTCCCCCTAAGATTTGGCTCAAAAAGGAGGGATGCGCACAGGCTCAGCTCACTGATCTGCGTGCAAAGAGGGGCTGGGAGCCCTTCTCCTTGCCCTGCCCTCGGGGTGCAGGACCCTGTGCTCTGCCCTTCCTCCAGCCTCCCACCTCCCGCGCAGAGCTCAGTCCTGTGCAGAGCAATGCACCAGTGGGGTGTGAGGGGCCTGGCTGGGAGCGGGGACTTCTGGGGGGCACAGGGGCACGGCCCAGGCTCAGCCCCAGCCCCAGCAGTCCCTGGCCCAGGCCCAGATCCCGGCACAGGCCCAGGCCCAGGCCCAAGCTCAAGCTCAAGTTCAGGGGAAGGCCCTGCCCAGACCCCGGCCCAGGTTCAGCGGGAGGGAGGCCTGCCAGACCCCGGCCCAAGCTCAGGGGAGGCCTGCCCAGACCCCGGCCCAGGTTCAGCGGGAGGCCTGCCCAGACCGCAGTGCTGGCCCAGCCGAACCCCAGCCCAGGCGCAGGCCAAGCTCAGGAGAACGCCCAGCCCAAACCCCGGGCCAGGCCCAGGCCCAGGCCCAGGCTCGGCCCACCTCCCGGCGCAGGCCCGGGCCCGGCGCAGGCCGCAGCCCGGGGAAGGCGCAGCGCAGGCGTCCGGCGGGGCGGGAAGGGCGGCGCGGCCGAGCTCCGCCCCGCTCCGTCACTGCGCGGCGCCGCGGCCCGGCCGGGGTCCGCCATGGCCTCGGGGGGCGCCGCCGCCCGCGCCGCCGAGGAGCCGCCGCCGCCCGAGCCGCCCGCCGAGCAGAAGCCGCCGCCGCCGCCGCCCGCGCAGGAGGAGTTCTCCTTCCTGCCGCTCGTCCACGACATCATCAAATGGTAACGGCGGCCGCGGCCACCGGGCCCCCCGCCCCGAGCCGGGCACCGCGGTGCGGGGTTGCCCTGCCCCGGGCCCGCTGATTGCACCTGGGCGGGGAGCAGCGCCGTGCGGTCCCCCCTCGAATGATGCTGTCCCACCCTCGGCATCCTCAGGGTGCCCTGGGTCCCGGGGGGGCAATGGGATCCTCCTCTGGGGGTGTCCTCCAACCCCCAGCATCTTCAGGGTGCCCTGGATGGGGAGCAGGGCTACACCCCCCCCCAAAAAAAAAAAAATGATGCTGTCCCACCCTCAGCGTCCTCAGGCATCCCCTGAGTGGGGAGTGGGGTTATGGGGCTTCCTTTAATGATGCTGCCCCACCCTCAGCGTCCTCAGGGTACCCTGGCTCCCAGTGGGGCAATGGGATCCCCCTCTGGGGATGTTCTCCAGCCCCCAACATCCACAGGGTGCCCTGGGTGGGGAGCAGGGCTGTGGGGTCCCCCCCTCAAATGATGCTCTCCCACCCCCAGCATCCTCAGGCATGCCCTGAGTGGGGAGCAGGGCAGTGTGGTCCCCCCTTTACTGATGCTTTCCCACCCTCAGCATCCTCAGGGTGCCCTGGACAGGGAGTGGGGCAAGGGAATCCCTCTCTAGTAATGTTCTCCAGCCCCCAGCATCCCTGGGATGCTCTGGATGGGGAGCTGGACAGTGGGCTCCTCCTTCTGATCACGCTTTCCAACTGCCAGCATCCTCAGGGTGCCCCAGGTGGGTAGCAGGGCAATGAGGTCCCCTCTCTAGTAATGCTCTCCAACCTCCCAGCATCTCATTGGCCCTTTTTCTCCCAGCTGGAATTCCTGGGAATAGTGTTAGAGGGAGCTGGCGCAGCCCCAAGTGCATCTCCCTCTGAGTCACACCAGTACCTCGGTTGGTGTTTGGGTCACCTGGGCGGTGCAGGTGCTCCCACGTCCCAGGGACAATGCCCCACCGGTAACAGCCAGGAAGCAGGAGTGTTGTACTTGTGCTGGGTTATCACTCCAGATAACTGTACTGTTTGGCTGATAACAGCCTCAAAAGGTACAGGCATTGCTGGAGCAGGAATGCAGCCGGTTTCTGGGGACCTGCAAAAGGGAGGATGGCTTCTGCAGTAGTACAGGTTAAATTGGTCTCTTCCCAGTTCAAGATAAGTACTGTAGGGGTAACAGATCCTGAGAACTGTGACATTTCTGGCTCAGGATAACCCCTTTAGAGATGCTTGTGTGAGGTCCCATTAGGGTCATGGCTGTGCCATGAAAAGCCATCCAGGCCAGTTCTGTGCTCTCGCCTGGGCAGCCTGCAGGGTGAGGTGGAGGGCATGGGAAGCATGAATTCCCTTGTTACTGGTTGTGGGCCTGGCTGCCCTTTCCCTGTGTGCTTATTTAGGAGCTGAGGCTGGTTTGTGTCCCGCTGATGTTTCACTCGTATCAAGGATGTGTGACAGGTCAGAGAATTTCACCCTTAACAGCTCTGCAGCGTGAGCCATGGCAAGGAAAGACTGAATATCCCCAGACAGATTGGTCCAGAGGCAAAACATGAGGGCATGAGAACGCAAACTGTCTGATTTCCCTCCGTTGCCCCATTGTGCTGGGGGAACTTGTCCCCGACCTTGCTTCTGCCTGATCTGTGCAGACCACAGAAGTGAGGTTAAGCCCATTGCCAGGTACGCACATGTACATAAGCAAAGTGGGCTGTAGCCATGGGCTGAGACCTCCCAGATTCCTATACGTCACTGAGCAGGTCACGGTGACCCACAGATGACAGTCCCTGGGATATCTTGTGCCCTGTCCCACTGAGCCACCCACTCCTGCTACCGTGCTACCTCCCTTGGCTTCATACACGGCATTTCCTGGGCAGCTTGAGCAGACGTAGGTACGCTGAGCAGTGCTGCAGACGTGTAGGACCACAGAGGCAAGTGGTGGGATGTGTTGCCTCATGTCCCTGACAGATGGCAAATGTATTATCCTTTAACACTGCCACTAGTCACAGAGCCCAGCCCTGCTGTTTTGACACTGACTCAGCCATGAAGACACATCTCCAAGGTGACTCTGTGCTCAGGAGCCGCGTAAATTTGCTTACATTCAAGGACATGTGCTCTTTCCTGTTGTTTGGGTCTGGGGAAAGTTTTCCTAAGCAGGGCTTGCTGATATTTTCAACCTTGTACAGTCAAACGGCATTGCCGCTGAGGTCCCAGTGCGTGGCTCCGCCGGCAGCTGGTTGTGCTGGTAGAACGATGAACACTGTCCCTTAAGGCAGGTCTTACACACAGTCGGTCAGCACTGCCTGTGGCTGGACGTTGCGTTGAATCCTGCGTTATTGCAGGCAGCTGCAGTCTCTTCCCACATCTCCTTACTCCGGCCTGTCCATGCCCTCAAAGAGGGAGTTGCTTCAGTGGCTTGATCCAGCAGGAAAACCACCCATCAGAGAAAAAAACAAGCCAACGAAAAATGAAATAATTATTCCTTTGGATCAACCAGCCGGACAGTCAGCTGTCAGTTCTCTATGTGTGGTGAAGGGAACAAGACTTGGGGAGACGTGGAGCAGGGAGGACATCCCTCTCAAAGCCAGCCTGCAGCTACGGGGGATTAAAGACGGTGTCAGCCCATGCCTCCCCAGACGTGCCATGGGGTTGTGTGTGCGCCTGTATTTTTCCACTGCTGACCTGACCGTGAATGCCTGCATAATGGGGATACATTATAGTACCAGCTGCATTTTTATTTAGAAGAGAGTAATGAATATTTTGTTCCAACAGGCTTTTGAAACAAACGGCGACCATCTGGTTAAAAGTTTCGTTCTCAGCCGTGTCATGATTCCCCAAAGTTATGATCGAGCACCTCTCTGCCCTGGTCATGCCAAGCAGATTTATTTTTAGGTCTGGCTATTGAACAGGCTCCCAGTTTTCAAAGACCATTAGAATCCCGCTCTTGTTATTAATAGGTGTCCTGGAAGCAGGGGCTCGTATTTGCCTGGAATCGGTAAAACGTCTTGCTGGTGCTAACAAAGCTGAGGCAGATACTAATGAGGGTTTGAGGGCAGACATTGCCTCAGACAACACTGAGCCTTGAAAAGCACAGAGCTGGCTGCTGAACCAATTGTGCTGCTCTTAAAAAAAAAAAAAGCTGTCGCTTCTCTTTTATTAGGTATACATCCCCAGAGAGTCGTTTTAAAGCTCCAAAGTACCATTTTCTCTGCCATTGGATACTCTCTGATACTTTGGGGAACAGTTTCTATTTTCTGCTGTCAAGCTGTTTGACTGCATTGATTTATTTTTTTTTTTTTTGTATTACAGCAGCAACGGGTCATGGGTGAGACTGAGATCTTTTTTTCCAGGTGCCTACACACAACACACATATGTAATCTTACCTTCCCCAAAAAGAGATATGGGAGTTCAAACAAGAGGAAGAATTTAGCCTGCTCCGTGGTAATGTTTTAGAACTGCAGGCCAGCTCCTAACACGAGTGATGGGTCCTGAAGTAACCGGATTCTGTGCTGGAGATCAGCAGGAAACCAGTTTGCCCCAGAGGCTACCCAGGCTGTATATCTGTCTGTGTCCATTTTATTGGGATAGGTGAATTACCAAGGGCAAAAGTTTCCCAGTAAATTCCAGTTTAAGCCCTGGTTGTACTGGAAATGACAGTCACCCCCGTGGGCTAAAAGGGTGTTTCCAATAGGAGAATTTAACAATATCTCAATTTCCTCTCTGCAGCATGGACAAGGACAGCCAGGATGTTCACCAGGTGCTGAATGAGCTCAAGAACAAGTTCCAGGAGATGAGGAAGCTGATCAGCTCCATGCCTGGCATCGGTGTGAGCCCAGAGCAGCAGCAGCAGCAGCTGCAGAACCTGCGGGAGCAGGTCCGGACCAAAAATGAACTGCTGCAGAAGTACAAGAGCCTTTGCATGTTTGAAATTCCCAAAGAATAGGAAGGGCACAGCTCTGCTCTCCGGGTCTGAGATACCTCCTCTCTTGGCTGAACAGGAGAGAAAGAGGTGGAAGAAGTTTGCTTTTCTTTCTTGTATGCTTTTTCGGTCGTGTTGCTCTGAAGTTGTGTCTGAGTGGATCACAGGCACGTCACGCTGAACCAGAACACTGTGTGCTTCACATATGGTGATTACAGCAGTATGTTCACTTTGATCTGCTGCAGGACTGTGCATTTATATATGCATCTGTTTCCTCTCGGGGTGGGGTTATTTTTTGTACATGCAAGCAGGAGACATTATGTTTTCTCCTTGCTAAGGGTCAAAGTACCTGGTGGTTAACTTCAACAAGAAAAAAGGGGGCATTTTCTGCATTTTTTCCCCTTAAAAGTGGACAAATATAAAGAGAGCTAAGACAGAAGCGTGAGCTCTTTGGCCCTGCTCCTGGAAAGGGTCTCTGGGACACTTTCCAGTCTCTGTGTGTTGAAAGAGGAATGATTGCTTTCAATTACTTCTGTATTTCTCTCCCTGTTTTTTTAAACAAGTGATGATTGTGTCTGAGATGAGCCAAGTAAAGATTTAGAAATCCCAGACTGCCCCTCTTGTGTATTCACTGAGTGGATGTGGGCTGAGCAGGGGCAGGATTTTGGCAGCACAGAGGATGTGCATAGCCTGGGCACAGCTCCTGTGTCTTTACATCACTTTTTTGGAAGCAGGGACTGCCAAGGAAGTGGATTTTGGTAGGCTTTGGGTGTGTAAGTCTCCTTGGGTGAGTGTGGCTTGTAGGCAATACATTGTGTATCTTGTTAAAACACAGGAGGGCAAGCAGAATCAAAACAAAGGGCTTAAATGATAAGAGCTTTTAGTTATTCCATATGAGAAAGCAGTCGAGCTCAACACGATGGGTCAGTTGCACATCCAGAGTGCCCCAGGGGCTTCCCACAAGCACAAGCATTTGCGTGGCTTGAACGTTTGCCAGTGGCTGATGGAAAGCTCTTGAATGTTGTATCACACTCAGATGGATCCCGGGGCTCCCTGCCTGCTGTCCTCCTGCTGATAGCTCTTACGGTGACAGATGACAACCTGGTAAGCAGCGCTGCATCTCACTGACTAACGAAGGTGTGACAGGACCGTGAGTCTCATGGTTCTCTCAATTATCTTGAAAGAGGGTGCAGGTCGGTAGCAGAAGAGGTGAAAAACCAGCTAGTGAAATAGAGTGTCTGTTGAGAACCAGCACCAGAGGGTGCCTTCAAAAGAAGAGAAGTGAGGTCTGGGTTGGGTTTTGCTTTCCTAAACCAAAAGGCAAGTAATTCGCTTGTTGATAGCGGGGATGGTTGTGACTCACCTGTAGCCTAAGGATTGCTCTGTCCCACTGGAATACTTTACTAGTACTTTCTTTGGGAAGGTGCCAGTGTGTAAACACTGAGAAAAGCAGAACACCAAGATAAACAAAGCACAATGTACACTCTTTTTATTACTGAAATTACCTTTCTGCCAGCCATTGCCTGTCCCAGCTCAATAAATTCTTGTGTCTCATGCCTGGATGGTGGTTTCCCTTTTTTTGCCAGTTGCTGTTCCTGTGAAATCGGGGCATATGCAGAGCTGGAAGAAACAACATGTTTCCAAAGAAATGTCTGGCACTTAGCACAGGAACAAGTTAAGTCTGTCAACTTGAATCCAAGTTTCAAACAAAACTGAAGTGGTTTGGTTTGCAGTCTCACTCACCCACCTTAGTTTTTGTGGCTTCAATAGAATTTTTTTTTGCCATTAATGTGTATTAAATGTAGATCTGATCTGCCAATTGAGGGGAGAACAGGGACTGAAAATGAACTGAAAGAGAAGCTGGAGCCAGAAAGAGCTCTTCCCCCTTTCCCTTTCACTTCTAGCAATGATTACTGTGACTTGTTATTGGGAAGAGATTAGAAACCATCAGATGCAAAGGTGACCTTCTGAGCAAAGTACTTCCTTTACTCATGTTGCAAAATAAAAACAATATCCCAGACTGGGTGCAAATGAATCACTCTCTGTTGACATCATTAAAGTGTGCTTATTTGATCGGGAAAAAGCATGAAACACAATCAGCTCTTTATAACGAAGTGATGTCAGTTAGCTTGGTCTCTGCGGTGAATGGCATGCCAATGCCCGGCGTGTCATGGGGCTGGCAGGATCGTCACTCAGCGTTAGTGAAGTGAGGAAAGAGTCCTGGCTCGGTGACCCGTTTGAGTAACTAACTGTGCGTGGCCCCTCGTTACCCTGTGTGGCAAGAAATCTGCTGCTTGCAGAGGCGGAAACCTTTGCACTGGGAGTCGAAGAAAATGGGGTAATAAAGGGATTGAGCTGAGGGGCTGTTTTTAGCAGCTTGGAGTGGGGCTTAGGTCTTTGTTCAGCAGGATCGGGTTTTGCTAGGGGGCAGGGTGAGGAAGCAAAGGCAAACCCACAGGTGTCATTTTAAAAAGATTTTATTAATTTGTAGAAAAAATAAAACATCAAGTTTCACCCACAGTAGAAACACTTGAAGATTTTTTTGTTCATGTCAATGACAAACAATACCTACATAAAGTGCCTATTATTTTCTTATTTTAAAAAACCCTTCCTCCTCTCCCCACCTTCCCCAGATCTTGCAAATCAGACAAGACAAATGTAAACAAGAATCAGTTTTTTGGTCCATCAGGGCTGTAACTCTGCAATGTCTTTGCAACAGCTTAGGAGTGTCTTCTGCACGTGTTTTGCAGACACAGACGAACACACGACACAGAGCCAGAGGCCGTGCACAGCTTCTCAAGTTAAAAAACAACAACAAACAACAAAAAACCAACCCCAGAGCCCCAGGCAGGTGCTGGCAGACCCCTGCCCTCCCACCTGAAGGCAGTGCCCGAGGCTGGGTGGTTTGGGAGGGAAAGAAACACCAAGGTCCGTGCCCTCCACGCTCAGCCCCCCAGCTGGCTGCCCAGCAGCTCACTCTTCCCTGTCTCTCTGCCCAGGAGGCTGGTCCCAGCGACACCCCCCTCCTGCCCCTCAAAGCCTCCCCCTTTGCATCCCTCGCTCCCAAAATGCCCCCCTGGGGGAGGGAGCCGATGAAAGTGATCCCTGGGGAGGAGGGAGGCTGGGGAAGAGGCGACCCCCTCTTTGCCTGGGGGGACACCTGCCCACCCTGAGTCAGTTCAGAAACGAGCATCTTTCCCCCCTCCTTTCTTTCCTTCTTTCCTTCCCATCACAGGGTGAGCGGAGGCTCCTAGCTGATCACGCAGCGGTCCTTCTCCTTGCCGTGCCCACCACCGATGGCCTTCTCTCTGATGTACATGAGGTCGCTGTGGACGCTGGGCCGCCGGGCGAAGGGGGCCACGATGCCGTACGCCTCCTCTATGCTGCCCCGGCCCCCCTCCTTCAGCAGCTTTTTGCCTTTCAGCGCCTTCTTATGCAGGATGTCGCAGTACTGGACCGAGACCTTGCGGTGCAGGTCAGGGCTCATCTCGCTGGGCAACTTGGCCATGGCGAAGAGCGCCTGGAACATCTGGTCCAGGCTGCTGTTCTTCTTGGCCGAGATCTCGAAGTAGGCACATTTTTTGGGGTCCCCTCCCACCAGCTGCTCAATCTCCCTGGGTTGCACCTCCCGGTAAAAGTCCCGGTCGCCCTTGTTGCCGCAGATGACAAGGGGCACCTCTATGTTCTCCTTGGTTTTGTTCTTCAGGCACGACTTGGTCTCCAGGATTTGCTGCTTCAGGCGCTGCACCTCCTCAAAGGAGTCCCGGTTGTCCAGGCTGAACACAAGGATGAACACGTCTCCTGGGGACAAAGAGGGAACGTGAGATGGTTCCAGGGATGGGGACACACAGAGACCCACTGCCTAAGCCACACGGCGACTTGGGGAGGGAAGGACCAGGCAGCACCCGGGTCCTGCATCCTCCTGTCCACCCCGTGCAGGGTGCAAAGTTGCCCACTCCCTGCACACACAAAATCCCACCTCCCGCCTCCCGGGACTGGAGAAACATCCCCAAACTGGGCAAGAACCCCTGAAAGCTGGCAAGGGACCCCCCCCCCCCCTTTCTCCTGACACTCCCCAGCCAAGTACCTGTGAGGATGGAGAGGCGGCGCATGGCTGGGAAGGGGTGGTTGCCTGATGTGTCCAGGATGTCGAGCTGGTAGACCTCCCCGCGGATGCTGTAGAACTTGCGGTGGAAGTCCTCGATGGTGGGCGTGTATTGCTCCTCGAAGCGGCCGGTGAGGAAGCGCGAGACGATGGCCGTCTTGCCCACCTTGGAGGAGCCCAGGATGACCATGCGGTAGCAGTTCTTGGCAGGGATGCTCAGCTCGGCCTCGCTGGGACACATCTTCTTGATCATTGCTGCCAGTTTCATTGAAGCCGGTGAAAGTGCAGCTTGCGCGGAGAGGAAGGAGGAGGAGGAGGAGGAGCGGGAGGAAGGCGACGGCTGCCCGGCTGCTCAGCCCCTCTCCCCTCGCAGGAAAGGCCGGTGTGAGCTCTGCACGGCCGCCGCCGCCGCGTTATATGGAGGCAGCAGCGACCGCCCCTCGGCGCGTCACGGCCCGGGGCGGTGGCGGCTGAGTCAGTGCACGGCCCCGCGCGCGGCCCGCCGGCCCCCGCCCCCCGCTCCCGGCGCTGCCCAGCCCGGGCCCGTTCGCAGCCCCGTTCGCGCTCCCGGTCCCGTTTGCCAGCCGACCCCTTCGCAGCTCAGCCCGGGGCCCCGGTGCGTTGCAGCGGCCCCGCGGGCAGCCCGGTGAGGGGCTCCGCACCCCTGCAGTGGGACCCCCGGCCGCAGGGACCCGGGGCGGGGGCTCCCGGGGGGTCCCAGCCCGCCCCCCGCTCCGGTGAACGCTGCCCGTGCCGGGGCGGGAGTGCAGGCACCTGCCCCGCAGAAAGACCAGAGAAAAGACCCTGGTCGGGGCGGGGCCGGGGCGGGGGTCAAGAGCGGCCTCGGTGTCCCCTGAAGGGGGCTGCTGGCCCCGACCCCAGCCCCGGGTGCCCAGCGCAGTGTCGCTGCAGCGCCCACTCCGCCGCTAGGGGGCAGGCGAGGGCGCGGGCAGGGCGCGCAGCGCGGGCAGGGCGGGCAGCGCGGGCAGGGCGGGCAGCGCACCTGCACTACCGCTCTGAGCAGGGCTGGGGATGCTTGGCCTGGGGGCATGAGCCACGGCACAGGGCCCAGCGGGGGCCGTGGGGAGGCAGAAGAGGAGGAAGGTTGCTGGAAGGGATGCAGGCGCAGTGCAGGCAGCAGCGCTGCTGCCGGGGCAGGCAGGGTGCATGGCTGCAGCTGCGCCGCTTGATCTTGGGTGCTGAGTTCTTGGTTGCACTGGAGCAGGATGCAAGGGCCAGCCCCGGCAGCCGCCCAGGGCTGCGGGATGCTTGCAGAGGTGCTGAGCTGAACCAGCACCTCCCTGACCAGCAAGATGCAGGCGATAGTCCTGGGAAAGTGGGAATGTTGCTGCACTGAGGGATCTCTGCACCATCGATGAGTGAGAGACAGAGCCCAAGGAAAGCCAAGCTCTTCTTTCACATCAGGCTGATGTGAAAGTCAATTAAAAACACCTGTGAGGATCTATTAGGAAAAAAACCAAAAAAACCAAAGCCCCAAAACCTCAAAAGGTGACACTTAAATAAGGTTCAGGATAGCAGAAGCCTTACCTACACACCAAGACAGATGTCAGGGACAGGTAGAACACACAAATTTGTGCAGCATGGTGTATTTCATCAGCACTGCTTGGGAAACGGATGGTGCTGAGCTTTCCATCTCCCCCAGGTGTGGTCTTACACTTGGATATTAATTTAAACACTGTCCAAAGGTTTACAGAGGAGTTGGAGGAGTTGTTGGAGGGGGGGGGGGGGCAGGGGGAGGGGAAGGGAGGGGTGGTTCAAACAGCCCCTCATGGCCCCATCCCTGCCTGCAGGGAAGCATCCAGCCTGGCAGCAAAGGCACAAGGACACTTTGGGGAGAGAAAGTGGGACAGCTTCCTATGTTTATTGATCTGTGTGTGAGACAGCGAAGGAGTTTAACAGCCGATTGCAAAGCACAAATGTATCACCCCAAAATAACGACAAGATCATTTAATTGAAGCAGTTGATGGAAAACAACAGGGGGAATAGGAAGCGCCAACCTCTGGGGGGACAGACAAATCAAATATCTCGACTGGCGTTTATTGCTAACCGTACAACTATTAATAGTGCCAGAACAGGTAAAAATAGCCAGCTTGAAGTCTGCTCCTAGGTTAACAGACTTCAGCCACGGAAAATCCATTTGCTGCCTCCAAAAGGCTCATTGGCGACAGCAAAGGCAGAGCACACCACAAGGCAAATGTGCCGCCAGGATCCCGTGGGCTCAGCTCAGGGGTGCCATCCTGATGGGGACACCCCAAAAGCAAAGGCAGGGACCCTGGGCAGACGGAGGAGAGCTGATGGCTGCGGGAGCTCCAGGGGAGGGAATATGGGCACTGCCTGTGCTATTCCAGAGCCCAGCTCCTTGCAGAGTCACACAGAGCTTAAGGAGAGGAGCATTACAAGGCATTAGGCTGAGTCCCCCCAAGATCATCTAGAAACGTGTCTCATGGTGGAAGCAGAGCACATTTGCCGGGAGCTGGCTGCCAGTGACTGATGATGCAGGACCCACCTCGCTGTGAGGCAAAGCCTTCCCACGGTTATGACTCTGCTAAAAATCACCACCTATTTCTGACCTGACTGCAAACAGCCTGAGTCTTAAGCAGGGGCAGGCAAAATAGCATTTTCCCCACGGCTGCCATACCGCCTGCACAGCCTGACCCTGCCCTTTGCGGGGTGTTTTGCTCCTCACCCAGTTTTGGAGGATACAGGATCTTTCACAAAGGTGCTCGGTACAGCAAGAGCTGCAGGCAGACTGCTGTGCGCAAAACCCAGTGGCTGCAGACACCTTTAATGGAATCAAACACCTTCAGCACACATCAGCCCCCCTTTTCCTGCTGTTCCTCTCCCTACCTGCACCCTCCTGGGGTTTACCAGCCACCTGCTGAGGGACAAAACCCACCCAGTGACCACGAGCAAGTGGCTGAGGGAGGGAGATTCCATGAAAGTCACACAAACATCCCAGTGACAGAACATGCGGCTCCTCAGGGTCTGGCTTGGACGAACTGTGCAAGAGGCAAAATAGAGCTCACAGCAGCAGCAGCCTCTGCAAAAATGTAGGAAGCAAGATGTACCAGGAGGCAGGAGCGTGCACCACACCGCCTGGCCCAGGGACAGGCAAGCGGGGGGATACTTGGAAAAGAACAATGACATCAGAACATGGCTTTGATTTCTGAGTGTGCTGCGGAGCTGGGAAGTATCGTCACCCCGGGGTCGAGCTGGCCTCGGCTCACAGCTGGGTCCTATGGGTGCAAGCGGTGAAAAAACCCAGGCTGGAAGGGCTGTTCCTGCCTCTGCCGCCCCGGCACACTCAGACCCCGCAGCCTCTCCCAAGCTATGCAGAGGAGCACATCCGACTCGAGCTCCTTACCGTTGCTCTTAGGTTGCTTCGCATCCTACCAGGGGTTTGTCCCCTGCACAGCAGCACACAGCATCCCTGGGCTCTGGACCAGGGCTTTGGGAGCACGCACACGGAGCCAAGCCTGCCCCCCAATTCCTGTTTTTCCACTCCCAGACAGGGACCTGGTCTTCAGACAGGCCCCCCCTCCCAGTTTGTGTACAGCACCCCGGCGTGCTGCTTGTTAGCCCGCTCACAAATAACCAGCGTGGGCTGTGTGTTTCCCAGCGGCTACTGGGGAACAGTGGGGTCTTGTGGGACCCCAAATCCTGCCTTGGCTGCTCTCCTGGGACGAGAGAAGGAGCAAGGGGCTGGAGGAAGAGTGGAGCAGCTGGATATGGAAGGGAAAGGAGGCTTTAGCTATAGCTCTTGCTTGTCCCCCTGGGAAAAAGCATCTGATTAAATCAAGATGCAACATCCAGGGTTGCTATTCATTCCCTATATTATTAGCTTGTCTCATTTTATTAAATCTCCTTTAAGGCTTTTCAGAAGAAGCACGTAATTCACAACATATAATTTTTCCCAGATGAGATATGATGCAGAAGTGGGCTGCTTTGTCGCTGGGGACCAGGGGGGTGGGTTTATTTGTTTCCTTCCCCCACCCCCTACTTCTTTAGCAACACTTTCATGTCTCTTGATTCCTTTTAGCATTTGGGATTTGATTAAAAGAGAACCTGAAAGCCTGAGACATGCCTTAAATCCCCAGTTCCTTGAGTCATCCAGGCAAGGGGTGGTGAGAGCTCCCTTGGAGACACCATCCTTGTGCCCAGCACGATGCAGCTCCCGGAGCAGCCTTGTGCTGTGCCGTGGTCTCCGGACTTTCTGCATCAGCTCCCCTTCTCCCATCTTTGGTGTGTGCTTGCTGCAATAAACTCGCCAGAGTCCCAGGGATGGGGCTGCAATGCCGGTATCGCAGTGCAAAGCCAGGGAAGTGGTGTTATCCAGGGGCTCACTCAGTGCCACTGCTTTCCTTACCGGCAGCACAAACACGTGCTGGATGACCAAGCACGTGGTGAGCGCTGGATTTCTGTGGCACCACACCGCAGGGGGCTTGGTTCCACTGCCTCACACCCCAGGGACAGTGCTCTGCTCTCCAGCAGAGGCCGTGGAACCATCTCCACTCTGAGTGCACCCAGGTGACATGAACTCATTGTCAATAACCACGAGGCACAGCTGGGCCAAGAGCTCCATACAGAGCAGAACTGGGGTTCCCCAAGCCAGGGGCAGCCTGGGAATCCTCTGCTCCCAGTTTCCATCCCACCTCAATGCCAGCCTTTTGCCCACAGTTTGCTCCAAGGCAGCAGCATCCCGCCAGCATCCAGCATGGACAAAAGGCGTTTGCGTGTCCTGGATGTGTCCCCAAACTCGAGCGCCTTCTGCTCCCTTCCAGAGAGCAGCAGCCTCCCTGGGATTAGAGAGAAATGTCACCTGTAACTGGAGATGGGCAGCGACAGGGCCCCGAATATGAGGCACGGCGGAGAGGGAGGCTCTGTGACCCCAGCGGTCGCATTGCTACAGACTTCAGGTGGGTTCCCTCGGCTGCCAGGGTAGGACAAAACTCAAAGCCCAAGAGGAGGTGGGGAGCCAGCTGGGCAGCAACGGATGGAAACAGCAGAGGGATGCGCAGCCAGTGCCGAGGGCTTGGAGCCTGGAGGTGCTTTGTGTCTCGATCCTGCATGTGCCCCCACTCCTCCGGCGGGGTCCGGAGGGGGCTGAGGGCAGCGCAGGGCTTGAGGCTGGGGGTGGAGGTGTGGGGCTGGGGGGCTTGAGCTGGGTGAGGGCTGAGCCCAACACGAGGACCCTCGAGGCTTCTCTCAGCCTTGGTGCAGCCCAAAGCAGGACAGAGGCAGAGCTTGGCCCCGACATTGCCTTCCTGGGGGGCTCTGGCTGCTCTGCCTCCCCCCTGCAACCCTGATTCAGAAAGGAACCGCTCGGTAAACAGTTCCCCTCTGAAGAAAACGCAACATGGGAAAAGCAGCACATTCCTAGGATTTTTTTTTTTTTTTTTTTGGAAATAAGATCCAAGGAGGATGCAGCACAGTGTGGCCAGCTCACTGGCTGTCCCGGGGTGGCTTTTTAGTGTGGAAATTAAAGAAAACAGCCTTGTAACTTGTCCTCTGGCACATGGCGGGAGCTCCGTGCGTAAAGACCCCTGGGGTGGAGGGCGGAGGTGGGCCGGGGTGGGGTGGATGGTGTCTCCACACCGTCCCTCAGGGGTGATGAGAAGGGCAGGGGGAATGGTGGGTATGGGGTGCTGCCCTCCCTGGGCTGGGGGTCATATTGAAGCATCCCCTGGGCACTGGTGAGGCGGGGGCTGCCTGCATCCACAGACCCCAGAGCAGGAGCCTGCCAGCAGTGACTGTGAGGCTCAACCCTCGCTCTGCCGAGGCAGGACGGATCCTGGTCCTGCCACAGGCATTTGTTTAGGCTCCAACACTGGTGGTTTCCCACCGGGAAATAGCTTCCCACCAGGGCGCTCTCCCATTGCATTTCTCTGTGACCATTTAAAACCCAGACTGCCTTCCCTGCACAGCAGGGACAGAGGGGACTGATTTATTCCCCCGTAAAGGTAAGTCCTGCTGTGTCCCCTGCCTGCCTTCCCTGGATTAAGGGGTCCCTGATAAAGCACTCAGTGCCCACACACCCCCACACCACCTGCACTCAAAGCTCATCTTTGCGTTTGCATCAAATCCCAACCGCTGGCAGACCAGGCAGTCCCCCCTGCCCACGAGCGGCCGTGCAGGGACTCAGCCCCAGCGTCAGGATGGGTGCGGGAGCCACTGCCAGGGTCCTGAGCCCCTGTTTCCTTCCCTAGCCAAGCGTGACCAGCAATCCAAGCCTGGCAGGAGCCCGGGGACATGGTGACTTCTCCATCGCTCCACCAATGCGACACACGCTGCATCAATTGCACCATGTGTTTACTCTCCGTTCCCGGCTAAGCATGTTTGTTTGCCACCGAAGGGCCAGAGGCCGTTCTGTGAAGGCAGTGCAGCAGCGCTGGGTGAAAGCAAACAGGGGTGCGGGTTATGGGTGGTCACAACGGAGAGCAGGGCCTTTGGGGAAGTGTCCCCTGTTCTGGAGGTCCCCACCATCAGGTTGCCTTCAGGGAAAAGACCACAGGACACAGCCTCCATCTCCCAAGGTGTCCCTGGATGAAGCATCCCACGAGTGTGGAGCTGGGCCCACATCACGTGCCCGTCACTGGGGCTTTTTGGGTTCGTATGGGTGATCCCCCCTCCCCAAAAAAACCCACATGCCGTTTTGGGAAGGGGAGACACGTCCTGGGGAGCCATGCAAGTGGCCACATGGAAAAAACCCACGTGGAGCACGAGGGTGGGCACAGCCACTGTCAGGGGCTGTGCACCAGGATGGGGTGAGCCGAGGCAGTGCGGCGTGATGGACGTGGTGATCCAGCCGTCCCTGCCAGGCAGGAGTTGTGATTTAACTAGTTTCCCCTTTCCTGGTGTTTGCTCTGGAGAAATGTCCCGAACATCAAGGGAGGCGTTATCTGCAGTATCTGCACACAGCCTCCTGTGCAGCATTTCCCAAGGCTACAAACAAACCTCCTTGCCAAGCTCAGATGGGCCCAGCAAGCCCCACACTGGATTTTGAAGCTGTGAAGTTACAAAACCAGACCCATGACCACATTTCCAGGGACTCTGCCTGGTGCTCGATGCCTCCCCAAGAGCTGGAGGGATGCACCTACCCATGCCAGCATGGCACCAAGGCTGCAAGAGGATGGTCCTGGGGGTCTGACAGCGCAGGTCTCTCCTTTGGAAGCAGAAGCAATCTCATCCTGACCTGGAGGCCATGAGGTCCACCCCTGCATCCATGCAGGATGTGGCCCAGCTGCAGCCATGTGCTGGCCCTGAGGATGGGAAGGAGGGAAATAGCTGCGACAACCCCAGTGCTTCATGCTCAGCCTGAAGGTTTCATCCCCACCCTCTGTAAACTCCAATTCTTAGAAATATTAGGTGATTGGAGAGGAATCAAATATTTTCCCTTGTAAGCAAGGACAGCCCCCCAATCCCTCATTGTTAAATACTGTTAAACAATATAACTAATGATCTCTGTGTTCTCCTCCCCGCAGCCCAGGTGAGCAGCACAGCACCACTGGGGACTGGCCCTGGCCAGAGCCCCAACCCCCTGCCCGAGGGACAAAGGTAGGCTTGGACCCTGTGAGATGGGCTTGAACTTCACCTTCCCTTCAGGAAGAGAGCAGACGCCTCTGAAACGTCGAACTCCAGCTCCACAGCAGCCAGAAGCAGCTCTGCGAAGGCTTGTTAATCCGTGCTGGCTGCTGTGGCAAGAGCTACTAAAAACGGGGATCTGGCATAGTCCCACAGCAAACCCTGTACAATGCAAAGCCAACACGGAGCGGCTGGGAAGTGGGAAGGGTTGGGTTGGAAAGAGCAGGTCAAGGGGGATGGAGTCCATGAAGCCAGCCCCGGCGCAGCACCAAACCCCTGCGCCTTTGGGATGCTGTGAGCACAGGAGGGAAAGCAGCTCCGTCACCGGGGTTTATGGTGACAGACACCCATTTTGGTGGGGCTGATGCTGGCTGGGGATGGGAATGGTACCACTGGTGTCCCCCTGACCTTGCAGAGGGGACAGGGAAAAGTGTACACAGTCCCCAGACTGGGAACAAGACAGCAAAAATACAGCCCTCGCTGACTTCTTGTTAAGAGCAATCCTTCCCGCAGCAGCACGTGTCTCTTCGGTAAATGCTGATTTCACCTCTCAACAAATCTGAATTTATTTACATCAGAGACTTTGAGCCAGGACTGGCAACTCTGACATAAATTGTCTGAATAATGCAACGTGTCCTCTCCTTGCTGGTTGCTATGGGTACTGGGCTGTTTTAGCCTCCGTCTAAAAACATTAACTGTGAAGGGGATGTGGAAACTTATCTAAAAATACACTACTATGCCCAAGTCTTTAAGAGGAAGGTCATTAAGTTGGTGAAAAACAAAAAAAGTCGTTCTGAAGCGGTGCCACACAGCGTCCGTGTGCCTGGCCGAAGGAAACAGGCTGAACTGAAAAGAAACCAGCACTTTTAATTCCTGCTGAGCGATGCCCGAAGGGTGAATTACAACATGCAAAGCAAAAGGAAATCGAACCGTTTCGCGGAGATGACACTGAGAAAAGGGAGGACCCTCTGCGGAGGGGACATGACATTGAGATGTGGCACCGCGTCCTGGTGCCTGCGCAGGATTCGGCAGCAGCACAGCTCCCTTCTCAGCACCACTGCCGGGGGCTTTACGCTGCTTTTTTTTTTGGTCATTTACAGCTTATTTCTCAAACTGTTCTGGGAATTTGTAAACACTGAGCCTGGGTCTGGAGCATCACCCCTGGGATGTTCCCATTCAGGGCAGGATCCAGCACCGGGCTCTTTGGGACTGGCCGAGGCTGGTGGCAGGGCTGGAGGGGCAGATCCGTACCCGGCTGCTGCACAGCGCAGAAGGCAGAAGCAGCCCTATCCCTCCCTCCCACCCACCGCCCCTGCAAGGCAGTGAACAATAGCTGGAAGGCACTGCATGGTGGGGAAGGCAGGCAGGACCCCCACCTGGCTCCCAGGGAAAAGAAAGGGGCTGGGTGGGTGTGGAGCGGGTCAGGGCACCGACACGGCCAGGGATGGGATATCTGCAGGGCACGGACAGCGACTGACTCTTCCTCTTGGTCTTCTCCAGGCTGGGGTTTTCCCGTGGGATGGCTGCCATCCCTCCATCCCCCTTGGGTGGCGATTTAAATCATACATTTACTTCTACACGTTTTTCAGTCACTTTTCTCGGAGACTTCGCAAATAGTGCGGCAATGCTACAAGGCTCCGCACAGGTGGGAAACGCTCTAGACGGGGAGGTTTCCCTCTCCCAGAAAAGAGGGGGTTTGTTGCTGGGTTGGCAGCAGTTTCCCCTCTTCCAGCCATGTTTGAATGCCTCAGGGGCTCCTGAGCCCTCACTGTTGCTTCGCCCGAGCTTTTGTTTGCTTCCCGTGGCTCTTCAGCAGCACCTTCAGATGATCTTCAGGATCAGCCGGAGCTGGTGCTTCCCTGCGCTCAGAGCTCACTTGCCAAAGGTCCCCAGTGTCTCCATCATTACTCTGCTTGCCCTCCAGTCCAGGGCTGGCGCTGAACTGCTTTTTCCCCTGCAATCTTCGCTAATCAGTGTGGGAGAAGAGGCCAGGAGGTCCTGAGCTGTGTGGTTCCTGGGAGAGCATCGCCTTCACGGGCGGGAGCTGCAGTGACCCAGCAATGGGGACAGAGATCTGGGGACAGGGACCTCCAGCTCCTGTGGGCTGCAGCGAGGAGGTGCCGCCACGCTCGGGCTGTTCCTCTGATTGCTTCCAATACCGCAGGGTGCTCAGTTGGCTCATTAAGGGTTGCTGGGCTAATTAGTAGGATACATCTCAGTAGGAAAACGGGCAAATCGGACAGCGTGGGGACCAGAGGCACGCTGCACCAAGGTATCCGAGACACTGCTTTGCAAAAGACAAAGAGACAAGAGCATGTTAGGGACCTCACCGGTGCTACACCGTCTGTGCCGGGGTAGAGGCTACGGGGCTGCCAAAACCTCGGCAGCGCTGTGTGCTTGTCCAGCCTCTCCAGCCACCAGCGGGCAGAGGCACTGGGAGCTTCCAGGGTGGCATTTAACCCCCGGCAAAGGAGCCTGGGCAGGGACTTGCGCTTTTGCAGAAGCCTTTGGCTCCAGAAGCAAGCCCCTGCTGGGTTACTGGGGTGAGCTGGTGCAAGCCCCTGTGCAGAAACACTCCTGGCTCAGGCAAGGAGAAGCCTGGGGCAGGGATGCTCGATTTCCGTGTGGGGTGGTGGGGCACGCTTGCCCTCTTGCACCATCGCTGGAGCACCTGCCATGGCCAATAGCTGCTTTTTTCTGCCTGATTTAGACTAAGCCCTAGAGCCTTGAAGCTCCCCAGCAATTTTCCCTCATACCGACTCTCAAGTCTATAATCAAAACAATTTGGGGGCTGCTGGCTGGGTGCCAAGAGGCGGACACAACCGCTGCTGTGCAAAGCCTTCCCACCTGAGTTTTTGCGGAGGTTTGAAGCTCAAATCCCTTGAGAAGTGCAGAAAGGGCTCTGGAGGAGCCGGGGGAGGCAGGGCTGGGCAGGGGGGCACTGGGAGAGCGGATGCTGCTCCCGTCCCATCTAACGCGCTCGTAGGTGGGGGAGCCCGGCAAAGCAGCCCCTCTTGCTGAAACACTGATCAGCAAACATACCTGTTGCTACTTGTTCTTCACTCCCTTCTGTTTCTGCCGATATATTTCCTCTGTGAAAGGCCTGTAGTCGGGAGGATAGGAATTTGGGGAGAGATGGGCAAAAGAAGGGGTGAAGAATTAAAATCAGGACTACTGCGTGCTCTCCTTTGCACCCAGAAACTCTGCCCTTCGCAGGCTGGCACAGCCTGACTATTCCTGTGCCATGGCAATCCTCAGCTCGGTCTCTCTGACTGTGAAGCAGCTCCAAGCTGCTCCCATCCCCGTGTCAGGTGGGATGAGGCTCCGAACACGCTCGGACTCCCCCTGCATGCAGAGCAGCCTCAGCTCTCCGCATCTCCGCTCTCTTGCAAATACTAAAGACTTTTCACTGAAGTACAACCACTGCTTCTGGGAACAATTCTGGGCTGCTCTGTCCTGGGCTGCCGGCTATTGTGGTGCAAAACCTCAGAGAAGCCCATCCAAGGAACTATAAAAAGCAAGCTCTTCTTGCAGGGTCTCTTCAGATGACACAATGAGTCCTCTCCCTGCCTGCCTTATTGTTCTTGTACAGACGGAATCAGGCACCCGAAAGAAAAAAAGCTCTCATTTTGATAAAAATAAACAAACGCATAAATGTTCCTAGAACTCAGCAAATAGTTTCAGAGAGGAATCTGCCCATTATCAAAACAACTGAAAAACAATCCTCTGTTTTCCTTCTTCCTCGCTGAATTAATTGGAAAAAACATCTCTACTTCTGCAGTTCCCCAAAACCTCAGGAGTTAAAACTGGTAGAAATAATTAGAAGCTCTCCAGTTTTGCAGAGCTACTCACCCCTCATACAGCATTGCGATTGTGTAGGAAATTGCCACTACAGCTGTCAGCAAAAGGCCAGCTGGGCTTGCGTGCCTGTTTTGAAAGAGAAGGAAAAGATCAGGTAAGTACATGGGCTTATGCAAGACCTGGTTTAGAAAGTGAAATGAGACGTTGGGCTCCATGAGAGCGCTCTCTTGCTCATTAAACAGAAGTGAACAAAAGGGTAGGTTTTTTTCTACTTAATGTTAACGGTCTTAGACAGATGTTACTTGGCAAAGACTCTTCCCCAGCCTACTTCGGCGACTTCTTTTAAGTCTGATCCCTGCACGTCTCTGCTAAGAGAGCTTCTGCTTTGATGCTAAGTCCTGAGATTGTAAGGCTGTTTAATAGCTGAGCAGCTGCTTACGTACGGCTGTGGCTCCCAGCCAGCGCGCTATAAGGGAAATGCCTGATGTGCATGCAAAGATGGGCCACCCAGGGTGCAGGAGACACCTGGCAGACAGAGCAGCATATGGTACCTATACATCAAAACGGCGACTGAGGCATTGTAGGGCTGGGGATGGAAAGGGATGGAAAGGTCCCTGCCTGCCCTGCGACAGGTGCCACGGTGGGGCTGGGTGCAGGGGTGCTGGGGGCTCAGTTCACATTTAAACCCAGTTCAAGATGTTTTAAGAACACACCATATCACCCCCAAGGTCCAGCTGAATGGTGTCCTTCAGCAGGAGGTCACCAGGCACAGCACTGGGGACTGACGTCACCCATGGCACCACACTGTCTGGTTATGGGCAGAGGCGCTTGAGGGCTGTGGATGCAATGTGGATGGCCGCTCCTTTTAGCGCCAAGGCCAAAGAATCAGGACCAAAAGATCTGCATCCCCTGCTCTAAAGAGAGATGTCAATGTAGGCTGCAATCCCGCATCACCCACCTGAGGACACTTCTTTGATGCTTGGCCCAAAAGTGTCTGATACAGATGCCAATGAAGGCAGTGGGGGCTTTGCTAAGGCACCAGGATTTCAGCCGGTGGGTTACAGTCCCCAAACCAGGTGCCAACACCATCCTGCAGTGTGTGAATTCCCCGAGGTGAGAGCAGCCACCCCAGGAGCCATTCCCCACTTACTAACACAGCACCTTTGAGGTCCAAGCCCCATCTCTCCCCAGCAAGAAGCATGGCTGTGTCCAGCTCACCACAGGCACCAGCCCCTACAAAACACCCTTCCTGCACCTCCAGCTAATGGCTGCAAGTGTTACCCTTAATTAGCACACTGCTGATTGCCTTTAATTGCCGGCTGTAGCTCAGCACTGAGCAGGATGAGAGCTGGCTGTCAGCAAAAAAAAGGACTCAGCTGGTCCTTGACGAGGATAAACATCCTGCGAGCCTTGTGCAAGGCGACTGGTGCTGCTGGGAAAACATCCCTTCAGAGGAGAGACCGAAGTACCCAAACCTCCCACTGAACCCGCTTTCAGGTACCGCCTGGCCTCATCAGTTCCTGGAGAGACGCACACAGATTTTCACCTTTTCACTGTTTCCATTTTGCAATAAGTTTTTCCCTCCCTAGGAAGCATTGGGCAACTTCTTCCTCTCCCAACCCCCTGCTCTATTACATGCTTAGTCATGTCTCCTCCTTGATTCCTATCAGAGAGAACAAATTTGCATGATTGTTTGTTGACAGCAAGACCTCTAATTGCATCATTTGGCTGCAGCTCCAGCTCTGATTTACACAGCCTGTTGCCATGAGTTAAAACACTTCCCTACCAGAGATACACAAAGCTGTCCCCAAACAGCTAATGCTCCATTTGTCTTTTGGTAGAAGGGAGGCTGCTCCGTGCGCACGGGCGATGGGAAGCAGTTGGGTGAGTTGTTTCTCTCTTAGGAGCTCGACCTACTTATTGGGCAACGGCTTGTGTTGTAGCAGCATTGATGATAAGTCAGCCAGGAAGGTTTCATGGTCCTGGTAGGAGTTTTTTTTTTGCAAGAAATCTGTTTGTCCCCAGCCCGTGCCACAGCTCCCCACGGCTGCGGGTGGTCTGCAAGAGCAATAGTGGGGGCTCGCATCCTTCCGTGCCAGTGCACTGGTCCTGGGTGCTGGATGTGGAACACCTGCTTTGCCCTTTCCTCCTGGTGCTCTTCATCTTCTGAAAGCCCTGGGACTCATCTTCTGAAAGCCCAGAAGAGTGCTGGGACTCCCCAAAAAGACCTCAGCAGCCTGAGCTGGAGCATGTCCAAAGGCCAACAAAGCTGGCAAAAGAGTCTAGAGCACGAGCCCTGTGAGGAGCTCCTCCTGGGGGAGCTGGAGGGGTTCAGCCTGGAGAAAAGGAGGCTCTGGGGGGACCTTATCGCTCTCTCAACTGCCTGACAGGGGCTGTAGCCAGGTGGGGTCGGTCTATTGTCCCAAGTAACAAGCGACAGGACAAGAGGAAACAGCCTCAAGTTGCACCAGGGAGGTTTAGATGGGATATTAGGGGAAATGTTTTCGCTGAAAGGGTGGTCAGGCACTGGGACAGGCTGCCCAGGGAGGTGGTGGAGTCACCATCCATGGAAGTGTTCAAAGAACATGTAGATGTGGCACCTGGGGACATGGTTTAGTGGCATATTTGGCAGTGCTAGGTTAACAGTTGGAGTCTATGACCTTAAAGGTCTTTTCCAACCTAAACGATTCTATGAGCTGAGATCCCAAGGAAGAGAAACAGCCCAAATCACCGCACTGGGGGCTGTGCAGAGCCTCCCCAGGGCGGGCGGGCGGGCTCCTGGTGCCACTTTGCACAGCTCCAGCAATTTGTTAAGAGCAATTATTTGTCATGCTTCGCTGCCCTTTACAGTGGCAGCTTTTTAATGAGAAAAAGGAGGCAATCACGCTGTTATCCCGAGCCACTTGGAGCTGCCTTTGCCCAGGATTGTGGTGGAAGACCAGGCAACATGCACCTGGTGTGAAGCTGCTCTCTCGCAGGGGCGAAGAAGGGATTTCTGTGACAGAAACGGCTCAGGAGGGTTCAGCTGATTCTGCAAAGGTTCTAGGAAACAGTTCGATGCTCATCTTAGAACAAATAAAAATCTCATTATTCCTCCTTCCGTGCTGTTGCAGGGGTGGTGGCGCTGGTCGTTTCTGCTTGCGGTGTGGTATGGGGGGGCTCATCCTGCCCCAGCTCTGCCCCACTCCCCCCAGCACTATCTGTCTGCCGTTGTGCCACTGCTGACCCCACGGCTGGCCCTCCTGCCCGGCACTGCTGCGGCCCCAGCAGCGAGCCCGCTCTGGCTCTCGTGCACCGTTCCCCAGGGTTCAGACCCCGTCCAGCGCCGTGGGTCTGCCAGGCAGCAAACAGCCTCATGCAGCCAGCCCCGACGGCACTCGGGGCGGGGGGGGCGGGGATTTCAAGTGCAGAACGAACAGCAGCAGTGTTCAGTGGAGAGAAGAGAGAAACCATCAGCTTTACTTATTACCAGGGGCCCAAAAGTACTGCACACGTGGCTGAAAAAGTGACCAGAAAGTGACAAAGCACTTCATTTTTTCCACCGAAGTAGAAAAGAGGTGCTCACACTGAGGAGCACCAGTGCAAAATATCTAGTGATAACGGCCCGCAACGCTCTACAGGCTCCTGGTGTAACGCAGCCAGGGTTTTTTTCTCCTGGGCAAATAAATAAAATGTGATATTAAATGAAAACCACATAAAACTTGTTACACTGAATAGAGTATATTGCTCATTTGCTGCTAAATTACAGCCTATTCATTTCCTCCTAAGCAGGCTATTAAGCTGTGTTATATCACATGAGGAGTGTTTCGGAAGTGTTATCACCGTGCAGTGGGGGAAAGGGTGTGTGGGCTTGTTTTGCTTTTTTCAGAGGTAATTACAGGGTCACGCTGATCCCCCGTATCAGTACCCTGCCCCTGCTGAGTGACACCCGGCATGAATTCGGCCCTGACTGTTGATTTTTCCACATGCAGAGCCTGCCAAGGACCTCGTTCAGCTGCAGAGCATTTGCTGATGCTTCCTCTCTCTCCCCAGCACTTGGCCGTTATTTATTTTTCTACAATTAATGCTGCAAGTCTTTTATGACAGCAGAAGACTTTGCACGCACAAAAATAGTGAGGAAGCACAAGTCAGGGCGTGTTGCACTTTCCCTGCCATTTTATTGCTGACTGCCATCACCGAGGGTCCCTGTGGGCCCTGGCGCAGCCTGGCCCCGCGCGCCCTGCCACGCACAGACCCCACGGGCCCTGCAACCGGTGGCGTTTGCGGGGTGCGTACTCACATGAGGGCCCAGCCCAGGTAGACAGCTGTGCTGCCCCAGTACATGGGGTTATCCAGGATGCTGAAGGGGAAGCTGGTCACTTTTGCCTCCATCAGGATGCCGAAGTAATCCCCTACGGAACAAACAAAGGGTTTCTGGTTAGGCTCCGTGAAGCTGGGAGTCATGGGGGGGGCTTTGGCACGCTGATGCCCTGTGCCACGGGGCATCCCTGCCAGGGATACGGAGCGAAGGCAAACAAGGGGTTTAGCTACTGACTTCCAGGCTGAGAAAACAGCAACAGATAGGTTGGCTGTTTACTCTGTGTCTATCCGCTTTTCCAGGAATGGCCCATGAGGAAGGTCTGTGCATTGCAATGAGGCTACGGCAGCCACGTCCCTCATCGGGAAGCAGCTCTTGAGGTCCCAGCTGATTCTGGCATTCTCATTTGAACACTGCCCATCTGATGCCACTTGATGAGGAAGCACGTGGAACCACAGGACCAAATCCATTTAATGGGGAAAGAAGCCCAGCGCACTGTAATGGTGTTTTGAGATGTTATAATCACGACTGCCACCACCAAATGCCCTCATTCAATGTCACCCTTATCTCATAGTTCAGAGAATTTCTCAGAATTTCAGAAAATAGCACCTCTGCCTACAAAACACTCAATTATCAGCATGATGGTGATAATAGGTGATTGTCATCTGTAATGAGGAAAGCTTTCAGAACTGTCAGCACCCAACCAGCCTCCTATCTACCTCGGAGTCATCCTTCCAGCCTCCTGAAAGGATCTTGGAAAAGAAATGACAAGCAAGTAGATGTTATGCAGCTTGTGAGCAGCATTTCAGGGGGAGAAAGGGCCAGGATGCAGATCGCTGACTTCTGTTGGTCTTACAAGCGAGGCCACAAAGCCCAGCAAGGACTTTGCTCCAAGCCCACTGTACAAGACACAGCATCCATCAGCAAGAAGCAGTGCAGGTCCATCAGCCCAGGGAGCTGCCACCGCCCTGGGTCGCGTTCTCAGCTTTGCTGCCAGCCTGTTCCCTGACCTTGGGCAAGTCTCCTCCATCCCTCCCGGTGCTATTGTGCACCGATCATAATAACAGTCTTTCTTATAGCACCGAGGGTGGTGAGGATTAATGTATGGTGAGAAAGTGCTTGGATATCCAGATAAAAGGCATTACAGGAGTGCAAACTATTCAAGGTTATTATTATTACCTGGATCGTAGTGTAATTTCTTTGACCTCACACAGTGCAAAAACATTTATTTCTAAGGATAAACAGCACCTGCCCAATTAGACAATACTTTTGGGCTTTAACTACAGGCCACTAAGTGAGATAATTGCCTGGTATTCATACTATATGTTCTCACAGTTACTTGGCAATGCATTTCCAAGATTGTTCTAGTAGAAAGAACACATCACCCCCTGCCACAGCCCATTTCCGTGTGTTCTTATGTGTCAAAATGCTTCATTATACCCTGCCCGCCCTCGCCTTTGGGTTGAACACCTCGCTCTCCAAACGGCGTTTGCACAAAGCCCTGGGTCCGTGCAGTGGCAGTGGCTTATCCGTGCCTGGCACCGGGGGGGGGGGGGGGGGGGGGGGGGGGGCTGGGACCCTCTGGCAGGCTCCCTGCCAGCAGAGCACACAGCAGCTGGGAAGAGCGGGCAGCTCCCCCAGGACACGAGCTTTTCCAATTTAAACCCTGCCTCTAGACCCACACAGTTAAACGGACATGACCGCCAGAGAGGACCTGCAGTTTTTCTGCTCAGGCAGGTGCGAAGGGAAAGGACTGCGCGTCGCGTGGCACAGCATCAGCCCGGCACATCTCCGGTGCCCCCGTTAAGCTCTCAAATCAGGAACCAGCTCCTTGTCAGGCTGAGGGACTTTGGTACCTAGTTCAAATTATTTTTTGCTGGAGGTCAGCCTAACTCTCGCGGCACAGGGTAGACACTTTGGATCACAGCAGCAAAAAGCCATCTAATGCACTCCACAAGGTCCCCCCCGTCCCTGGAGCCTGACCTGGGCTGAAGCACCACCTCCACTTCTCTCCACAGAGCCTCTGGCTTCACCATAGCCCAGTAACAGACTTCGGTCAAGTCAGATTTACTTGAAATCTTAGTCAGTGCTGGAAGGAACTGCGCTCGGGTGCGAGACAGATAGGCTCAGACAGGCAGAGCCGCCTCTTGGTGCCATTGGCTTCCAGGAAGCCAAACCCTTGTTCCTACGTTTGTCGGGAAATAGGGCAAACGGTGAGGCAGACGGTGCTGAACTGATGCCTGAATCCCTGCCAGGGCACGGTGCAGAGACAGGGGCCCAGGAGGATTGCTGTGCTGGGGAGAAGGCTGCCGGGGCAAGGGGCCACATCCAGCCGCCGCAGAGGCTGGGGTCGGTGCTGCTGTGCAGGAGATGGGGTGGCACAGAAAGGCTTGTTGTAGAGGGGTCACTCTCTGCACTGCTCTCTCGCTGCACTGTTTAGCCCACCTGCAAGAGACAAAGTGCTCTGCAGCCACTCCAAAGCTTAAATGTGCTGTTAAAGAGGAATCTGCCGGGCAGCCCCAACGTGGTCTCTTCTGCCCTGCCTGGTTCAGCCCTCACTGCTGTAGGAAAACCCCAAAGGAAAGGGTCAAATGTTATTCCAGTAAGTTTTTGAAGTGCTTGGGTGTCAGAGGCTCTCTCAAAACTTCTCTTGAGCTCAGATATCAACTGGAAGAAGCAGCTGGGCACCCCCTTCTTGCCAAAGCAGTGCGGCCCTTTGCTACCTGCAGTCAGAAGTGCTATCACCAAGGAGGACCCTGCTCCTCCCGCAGCACCAGCACATCACTAAAACCCTGCATGCAGGAGGACGTTGGAAGTACTAGTTCAAAGGGATCCCCAGAGACCTGCAGACCCCTTGTCTTCCCCAAGGCTGGGTAAGATACCACACTGAACGGCATTCTCCATTAAGAGTCTGCTGACTTGGAGTCGTGGGGGCTTGCACAGAGCTGAGAAGCCGTTATCGGTCCAAGGACGGATGCTACATGGGGCTCCAGCTGCACCATGCCTCTGTGGCACAGAGGTCCCGAGCCAGCCCAGCTGCACTAGCCCATGGTCTTGGCCTCTCCCCATCCCGGCTCAGCTCTGCCCCAGTGCCCGTCATGCCCCGGCTAGCAGACTGCTGGCCTCACGCCCTGCTTGCATCATGCAAGGCTCGGAGCTGTGCAGCCGCAGCCCGGCACACTGGTAGCACAGAGACCTCCGCCGGCCGAGAGGATGGAGCAGAAGTGCCCGATACGGCCACTGACCCCTGCCTCCTCTGTGCCCCAGGGGATACGGGAGCCACTGGCCGTGCAGAGCAGAGGGGGACAGGGCCACTCTCACTGCTTATGCTGAGCCTGACTCACTTGTTTGCCTTCCCCCAGCAGTTCAAGTCCTGTGGATCCTCCTGGTCGGATGAATCAGGCTTACGTAAACAACCCTAGACCTGGCTGAACTTCAGGAGCATTCAAGCAGCTCTTGCTGGCGGGTACTCCTGTGCCCAGCCTCCCTGGACATGTAGGCACAGTGTCACTCCTACAGGCTGTGGCTGATTTTGGAGGACGGGGGTGCGCGGTAGCTGGGGGACAGGGGTGTAACATGGGGCCAGGAGTGGGGCTGCACAGATGAAGGGTGAGGGCACGTATTCGGGAGTGCTGAGCTCTATTTCTGGTGGCAGGATCTTGGCCAACTCAACACATTTCTTTGCAACTTCACTTGAAACCTGGAAGGCTTATTACCTCCCTCTCTTCTTCCTGGCGACGCTGCAGGAGCTAATTGAATTTGGTTTGTAAAGCACTTGCAAAAGCACAGCCTAAATGCAGTGTCAAAGCTGGGGCTGTGATTATTTCAGCCAGCGGGAGCTGCCCCTTTCCTTAGATATTTATTGTTCCTGTCTCTATTTTATTTTTATGAATTCCACACATACTGGCATGTTTTTAAAGTCAACAACACTAATAGAATTACTCTCTAAATGTGAAAGCAGGCGCGGTGGAAAATGCCTTCTCCCATAAAGCGGCAGATAAAAGAATCTGTCAACGAACATCAGGTTTATTGCAGAGGGAAAAGCAAACGAGATCTTGCATCTGCATGTGTGTCGAGCGGGTGGGGGCATAGAGCACAGCTGCCGGACAGCTCGCACCCGCTGCGCTGTGCCGACCTGGTCGTGGGGTCTGCACTTGGGGTCCCTTTTCTGGAGGGCATTTGGACTGTCAGATTATCAGGTGCTTTCCAAAATTTCAGACTTGACATGGAAGGTGATGGGACTCATTGTATAAAACCACTGCCAGGTAAGGACATGGTGAGATCGTGCTTTGGTATCATAAAGCCAAGAGAAAATCTAACAGCCCCAAGGACAGGGACAAGGAAATTCTTACAGGACTCTGCCCTAGCAAAAGACCCCTGCAAGAATTAAATGCACATTCTGCTTAAGCTGTTGAATTTTTGGTGCTTACCTAGGAACGTCCCAGTGAATCCCAGTGCTAAGAAGCTGGAGATGACGAACAGGGTCCCTACAGCCAAGATGGCCAAGCCTGAGTAATAGCCCCAGCGGCAGTCCAAGCCCTCCAGCTTCGGCTGGCTCTTCATGGCTTCTGTAAAGCTGTCAGAGAGACAACAAGGGCTGTTAAAAGCGGCGACTCATTACTAACATCACCTACCTCTCCCTGGGAGATACGGAGCTTTGGGAGAGGATGCTGCTGAGAAGGACCCTTCCCCAGGTCCCTTTTTTCCTCTAGACCTACTCAGCCTCCCAAGGAGAGAAGCAAGGAGCCGCAGCCCCGTGAGCAGCCAGGGCTTGCTGGGGCAGCTCTTTCTACTTGCAAGCCTTGCTCACTTCTGGAAATACCAGCCTCACCGAGCAATATCAAAAGCTTTGCCTTGCTCACTAACCCCAGATTTCATCGTGACTGGGAGCTCTGGGAAAGCCACCCTTGCAAACGCTGGAGGCTGCCATGCCTCAGCACAGGGCTTGAAGGGTTGGGAACGATCGATCGGCTGGGTTACCTCGTGCTCCCACCCCCGTTCCTCTCCATCAAAATATTTTGCAGTGTTCATGTGTTAGCCACGTGCCCAGGAGTGATTCACGGCTGAAGCCTGACAGTGAGGGGGAGGACTGGGACGGCGAAAGGAAAATACTAGAGACGCGCATTTTCAAGTGTGAACACAGCTTCTCAGCTCCCGGCTTGTTCAGGCATTGCAGGTCTGACCTTCCAAATAACTCGTTTGTGAGTGGAATAATTGTGACCCTTCCCTTCAGCCCCCTGAACTTTGCCCAGAGCAGGGCTTGACAGGCCCAGCACCTCACATAGCTCCGACACAAATGGATGACTACAAAGGAGACAACACCGTGATTGCCCATTAATAATAATGAGAGGAGATAACAGACCCGCAGAGCTGTGCACAGTGTTTCTCCACATGCTGCTGACACATGAGGCAGGAAACTTTGAGACTTTTTTTAATGAGCACCCTGGAGGCTGAAATTCAAGTGGAATCGCAGCTCTCCCACGCCTCCGGCCACCGCTGCCTGCCAGGGCTGGGCCAGGAGAGCTGCTCCTGCCCGCACTCCCAGGCGCCTCGGCTGGAAAGGGCTGCCGTGACGTTACTTGCAAGGCTCGGGATAAGTTTTTTTCCCCATGATGTCCAGCCTCCCCAAGCCCTGGAAATCCCTGGATTTTCTCTGTGGCCCAAATGAAAGCTGAGAGGGACAGCCCTGCCTGCCTGGCTGACAGACAAGCGGCTGGAGATGCTCCTTTCGAAGGCTCAAAGACCAGACAGGAAGTTACATGCACCAAGCAAAGTCCAGGATGATATTTAAACCCCATAGTTTAGGGACCTGGATAATTTTTTTTTTTTTTTGAGCTCGTTCCCACTAGGTTTTCTATTGTCAGAAGTTTTTAGGACCCCGGAGCAATCCATTTAATCTTCACTTTGGACTGGAGCAAGGAAACAAAACAGAGAACAAATGTGATGTGCTTGGGAGTGAGCAAAAACACAGCATCTTGGTGATTTACACTCCCCACGCTGGAAATCACAGGGAAATTCTCTTTTCCAGGGAGCTGAGCACAGGCAGAGGAATGACAGCGTGGCCCCAGGCGATGTAAATGCACACGTCCCCAGGGCTGGCCCTCCTCCAGCACCCAGCACACCTCCCCTCGCTCACCAGGCTCACACTGGTTTAGCTTCAAATCCTTACTGATGGGGACACACAAATCTGGATGCAACGTGAAGCAGCAGCAGCTGCACAACCCTTTGCATCACTTCCCTGGTATTTATTTTTAAATTACACAAGTCTCCCCTATGAGAAAGCCCAAATACACACCCCTGCTACCAGCACTGCCTGGGTTTGGGAGGAAAGCAGTCCCCCTGCGGGGATGTGCCTGTCCCCCTGAGCCACCCTGGCCTGGCCGTGCTCTCAAAGTACAACGTGAAGTCCCTGGGGATGCTCTGGAGCTCTCTTCTCCCACAGAGGAAGATGCTAATGCCTTTTCACAGCACTGGGGGTTTGACTGTGCGTCCGGCCAGGACTTCTCTACAGGGCACCAGCACTGGGAAGGGATCTCACAGTGATCAAAAAACGCTGCTGCTGATCCCTGGGGAGGCAGGTCTGGGAGAGCAGCACTAAGCTGGCCCCAGCTGCCTGGATTCCAGCCCCCAGTAAAGAGACGGCCAAGCAGAGAGAGGTACAGCTACAGCAAAGCACTCAGAGGCTGCTTCTTGCTCTAGATGAACTGAATTCAGGCTCTTACATCCTTGAGGCTCCTCCATCCTATGCTAGTGACCCGGCTTGGCCTCAGAGCATAAGAAGGACAAAGGTGGCTTCAAGAGCATGAACTGGTTGACTGCAGACCAGCCTTGAAGGTTTTGCAGTCAGCACGTGATGCGGTTTGTTTTGGCAAAGCAGTCTCCCCTGCTCCAGATGATCCCATCCTTCCTTTTCATGGTTGGATAGACCTGCATTAGTTATCCTCATCAGCATGTCTTGCTCGGTCCCCTGCTGTTTGGCTTACAGCTAGAGAGGGAGGTGTTTGCATGGAGATAATGGACTGCCTTTCCCTCTAGTAATGTTTTATATCTTCCTAAACACACTCTCTATTTGCATTAAACATGATGCGTGCAGGAGTTTTCAGAATTGGTAAATAAACCTTTTAAGCATTTATGATGCTGGGCCATGACAAGCAGCACGGAGTCGTCAATTATTCTGGCATCCACGACTGCTCCTTGGTGGCGAGGGAGCCTCACCGCACCGCATTTCACCCTCCCTGGCAGGGGGAGGACAAGGTGTTGGCCATCTCCCTTGCTAGGGGAGCTAGTCATGCAGCCAATCTGTCATGAAACCAGTCCCTTTCACCATGTGCCTCTGAGTCACGTTTGTTACAGCATTTATTTCTGGCTGCATGACAAGGCAGCGGCCCAGCTCGGCACCCGAGAGGACACCAATTAAAACCACGCTTTTTCCCAGTACCTGGAAATTCTTTATGTGCCGAGTGGAGCGATTGCCATGGTGAGGAGCATCCCTCTTACCAACACAGGGGAGGGGTGGGTGACCTACTTTAATCACATACCTGGCTGCTGGCACGAGGATGTCTGGCACTGGGGGGGCAGGAGGGGGGTCTGGAAGGTGCCCCCAGCTTTGGCAAACAGCAACTGGGGAAATGGGGCTTCCCCTGACATCTCCCCATGCTTGTCAGCACGAAGCATGACACCGGAGGTACCCATTCTCCACCCCACCAGGGAAAATCCCAAATCCATCAGCTCCACTCTGGCCAAACTGGCAGATTTGGCCAATTCCTGGCAGGGTGGGAGCAGCTGTGGCAGCTGCAGTTGGGCTGCACAATGGCCACGGCGTGCCGCAGGGTTCTGCAGGAGGGAAGCCAAGGCAGCAGGCACTGTTCTGCCCACCCTTCCCAAAACAGGGCACACTGGCTCACTCAGCCACTTCTACGTGCACATCGCTCCTTTGTGGGAATCACAGACTGGTTTGGGATGGTTGGGACCTTCACAGGTCACCTAGTGCAACCCCCCTGCCATGGGCAGGGACACCTTCTACCAGCCCAGGTTGCTCAGAGCCCCATCCAAGCTGGACTCTAATATTTCCAGGGATGGGGCATCTACCACCGCTCCTGGCAAGCTGTTCCAGTGTTTTACCATGCTCACCATAAAAAAATTCATCCTTACATCTAGTCTGAACCTCCCCTCTTTTAGATTACCGCATAATAAACCACAAAAACTGGAAAACCACTCAAAATGGTACTGAAGCACAGGGGCAGAGACGTCATGCCGGTGGGCTTGCAGGAAGAACATGGGAGCAAGGGAACCTGGCTGCAGGTCCTCCCGCTGGGACACAGAGGACACGCAGGCAGGTTTGCACCAACAAACACCGATTTATCCCCCCAGACTATGGCAACTGAAACACCGGAAAACTTAATCAAACCCACAGCCCCAAATACATCCCAATGGCCGCATGTTGCACAAAGCAAACCTGAGAACACCGTGCTAAGAGACAAGCTGAGCTTTTAGGTTTCTGGGCCTCTCGGTGGCCCACAGCAAGCACATTTTGTCAGCCCTTTTCTGCAGAGGAGTGTGGACACCTCATCCAGCAAACTGGGTCGCTGCTGGGCTGCTCCCAGCAGCGCTCCCTTTGCCTGATCCCAAAAACCAGCCTGGAAACTGGGGCTGGCAAATGCAATTGGGGCAGAACTGGGCCAGGGGCCGGCAGGCAGTGAGGAAGCAGCAGCGATGCCTACATCCAGGGCTTCCGAGGCAGCAGCCACCGCTGCAAGGTGCCGCACTCGCCACACAGGACGTCGGTCCATCCCCCACACCCGAGGTTTTGTTCCTCTCAGCAAAAGGAGGCAACGGGGGTAAAACCATCCAGTGGTGCCCAGGCAGTACACACTGCAACAAAAGATCTCGTTCATTTGAAAAAAGCAACTCCAACAACACTAAAATTGTCCTGCCGATACCAGCGGCAATTGTTACCCTGGTCATCATCTTCACAGCTTCTTTTGCCAATAATGACTCTGCTTTTCTGCCAGTGCCGGTGTGCGTGTTATTTAGGTCAGCTGGGGGCTATGGCAGCTTCTCCCCCCGCCTCGCTTCTCAGCTGCCCTGTTTCCTCATCCAGATGCCCAGCAGCCAGGCCGACAGGAGCAGGAGGTGCTACTAGCTGCCTGGGGCTTTCCCCGCACAGCCATCGGAGATTGCTGGCAGTGCGGCTCAGAGGGGACATCAGCCTCTTTGGGCCACACTCGATTCCCAGCATCAAACTTGGTCACTTCTGCACAAGAGGCCATGCAGTTCTCTGATCGATACTGTTTACACTGTGCTGGTTCATGGTACTAACTCATAAAATTAAATAGTATTGAGCATAAAGCCGAGAGGCTCTACCAGGCAATATCAAACAACCCATTCCCTGTGCAAAATCCCAACCCAGGGTGGAGGCATTTTCTTGAAATCCCAGTGCCAAGCAAGAAGCCCATCCATGCAGGAGGCAACACCCAGCGGGTGGCATCGATGAAGGACTCCATGCCAGCCAGCAGCGTGGTACCCACCGAGCACATTGCCAAAGGCGCTGCCCTCGCTCAGGGGGTCATTCCCACAGGAGGCACCATGGCCCTGGGCACCCCAGGACCCTCACATCTGCAAGCCCCCCCCCCCCCCTTCAGGGTGTGCACGTGGGTGTTGCCTTTACAGCTCAGGCAAACACCCCAAGGACCCTTAAGGTGGGAAGTTCATCAGCTCCCTGCACACAAAGACACCTGCACACACCTGCCCCGAGATGGGGAGTTTGCCAGGGTGTGCAAAGGGAGCACGGGAGGGTGTGCAGGCAGTGCCAGTGGCAGTTTCCTGCACAGAGCTAATGCAGGGAAAAATATCAACAACACCGTAAGGCAGGAAAGAGAGGCACTGGCTCTATGTCTGGAGGACAGCGAAGGTTGTCACGTCCCACGTCACACCGATAACAGTCATAAACCGCTGGGGTAGTGCACACAGTGTGGGTAGTTCAAAAGTTCAGGCATTGTTTTCACAGATAAGAGCCTCAGTGATGGAACTTCCCTTCTTCTTGCAGGATGCACACGGCTATAATGAAAATAACCATTGCACCAAAGCAATTAAGGATGCTTGTCTTGTGCAGTTGACTAAGCAGGTCCCCCCTGGTCACAGGTCATTCTGGATTGCTTCTCAGAAGCAAGCCAAAACTGATAATGAAGCGCAGAGCTGGGAAGCACCTAATTGCTTAATTGAGCACAAGATTCTCCTTACACCCAACGTATCCCTTTGGAGCAACCCTTGCATGAGAGCATCACAGCACTGAACTGGGGACAGGACGATGGCACAGTGGCCTACACCACGTCACCCTGTGTGGGGTGGGTGATGAAGCAGCCATACAGCCCAGCTCCCGGGTGCTTTCAGCCGCGATGCCAACCCACTCGCAAAGTTTCTGTCCGCTCTACCCTCCCCTCCTCTGCCCCCAGCATGAAGCCTTTCAAAAATTCAGCTGCAAAAAGGAAGCAGTTTTAAAAACAAAAAGAGTCATCCTGTAGGCTCCTCAATCACTCCCTGGCATCCCCCAGTCACATAAAAAGTCCCCAAAGCACAAAGAGAGGATTTTTAAAGGCTGGATTACAGCACTAGGGGTGGAGGGAGCCCCCGGGGCTGCCTCTTCTTGCTTGCTATCAGCAGCCTGCACGCTCTGTGCAAGCGATCCTGACCGCCGCGCACAGCTGAAGCACGAGGCACAGCTTATGCTTTGCCAGGTAGGTTGCCTCTGCAGGGCTGAGGAGCAGAAAACCTGCTTTCATCAGTGCACTCGAGTACCAGTGAGTCAAAATAAAGGGAAAAGTAAAATAGCAAGAGCAGGTGAGACATCCCTCCTGGCATCACTGGCCACTGAGAAGACAGTGCCTGTGTCGTACAAACCATGAACCCTCTCTGGGCAGCTAAACCCTCGGCTGGACCTGGCTGGTACCTTCATGCAAGGGCAAGGGGCAGGATGAATCCCTCCCAAACAGCCCAACCTCTCCAGGCTTGAGCAATAAGCTTTGGACAGCCCTGGAGGGCTCACTGGGGTGGGGATGGAGGCAGTGAGTCTCCCAGTTGTGTTTCAGGGCAACTCCAGCAGTTGCTGCTCTGATGACCGCCCCAAAACCATCCCGTCACTCCCACAGTTAAGGGCTTGCCTTGCCTGAACAGCCCAAAGCCTGCTAGCCGTCACTCGGGCCAACGTCAGTGCCCAGGAGAGCAAGGGAATAACCAAACCATGTTGAAACACCTGGGCAAAATAAACAGCACACTGCAATCATCTGAAACGGCCTTGGCCCACCAGGGTGGGCTAGTATCTCATCTGTCTTCGGTTGGTGGTGAGCTGCCCCATCTGCTAGAGCCTCTCCTCCAAAACCAAGGTCCAAATGGGGCTTTTCCAGCCTCCTGGGTTGATCCTGCTGTTTCCTTCAAGGCACAGTTCATGGGCTGCTCAGGCAGAGCCACCCCCAATGAGCCTCACAGCACCCACAAACTCATGACACAGAGCAGAGCCAGCAGAGCCAGCGATGCTAGCCCTGGCAGGGCACCGGGAGGTCTGCAGGGGGAAGGCGTGATGTGGTGCTGGGAAAGACGAAGCCCCTTTGGCTCTCCCAGCAGTTCCCCACCAGTGCCTCGCTCTGACCCAGCAAGCCTCACTGACCCAGCAACCAGCAGGACCACTGGGAACAGAGACTGCCCCTCCATCAGCTGTGGTTTTAATTAAAGGCAGGCACAAAGCTTTGCACTGCTTCCCAGACAACAAGTGACTGTGTCATTTGTGCAAGAGACTGCCGAGACATTCCCCAGTGAAATCCAAGCCTGCTATGTCGCTAAGACATCAGCAGAACACACACACACATCCTCTGTACTGCCTGCATTCAATTACGGCCCCATTCATTGCAAGCTTTCTTACAGTTTCTGCAATAAGCAGTAGCTGGGACAAACGCAGAAGGGCAAGGGCAGGTCTTGGTGTCACTTCCAGGAAGGCAAAGCTCTTAAATACATGTGCAAATTCCAACCTGAGATCTCTGCACCTGGGAAATTACCCAGAGTACTAAACAACCCATTAGCTCTGACCCTGGCATAATTGAATTTGGGAATTTAGTAAGAGAGTCTGTCTCTCCTAACAGCATTGAAGATAAAGCCTACCAGATCGCAGATAAATTGCTGGCATTGAGGAAATCTTCTGCAGTAAACCTCTCTGCTGCACTCAGAACGTCAAAGGACGTATTCCCATGGTGTATGGTGTATCAGTCATACAATACTATTAGCTAGCACAGGTAGTATTTAAAGAGATTGCGGATAAGAGTTTAAAGAGACTGCTTGCTAAGTGCACAGATAATCCCACTCTTCTATGTGGGAAACTGCAGCTTCTTACAAACAGGTTTAACTTTGTTTATGGTTTTTATAAGAAAATTTAAAAAATTCTGCTGTTACATATGATCCATCCTGTGCAAACAGCCCTCCTGTCACCTGGGCTGCTCACAGGGCATGGGAAACTGTCCCCAGAGAGCGGAGCAAGGAAACCTGCAACACTCAACAGCGGTTGATACTGATGGTTTTTGCCACACTGCTGCATCCCTCATCTTTATCACAAACCCTGCAATCAATCTGCTGCTGGCTGAAGGTATCCCACCACGTAAAAGCAATATGCTGGGGCTGGATCCAGCACTGCAGAGCAAATATCCCCCGCCCACCCCCACCCCCCACCCCCCACCCCCGTAGGGGCATTTCTATGCCTCGATACATAGCAGTAGAGTTAGCGCCTTACCAATGGCTCCGCACACAATTAAGCATCAGGATAACAGCGCCCAGGCAGTAGCAGGCAGCGTGTGGAGAGCCGAAGACTCGGCTGAGCGCTCGCGTTTTGTGCTCCCATCTGGCAACCTGAAGAGACAACAGAAAACAAAGTGGGTGGTTGGAGGAGCCTGGGCACTGCCTGCCCCAGCAGCGGGAGTCCCACAGCCTCGGCCCGATGCAAAGGCAGACACCGTCTCTGTGGCTTTGTGCAAAAAGCAAGCAAAGGCCACTGGCGGGACATGGCTTAAACCAAGCCTGGGGACGAAACCTCCTTCTCCTACCCATCCCCTGCTGATGCTTGCATTGCATATGCCCTAGTGCACCAGGCCAGCTGGCAGCACTGAGGCACAGGACCACGATAAAAAAAACCACACAAAAACCAAACCAAAACAAAACCCCCAAAACATCCTACCCATCAGGTTTTGGGGAACATGTGGCTTGGACAACATGTGTCTAACAAGGCTGAGAGCGTTGCTAAGGCTGTCCCCAGGCCACCAAAGCCAAGAGGCCCCTGCCATGGAGCCGAGTGTTGCTCTCCTGGAAAGAAACCAGATCCCTGAGTAGGGGATGGACAACAGAAACACCCAGCTCTCATCCCTGGGCTCTATCATCTCCTACAGCCAGACTTAAGGATCACACCTGGCAGGAACAACTCCTCCCTGTACACATCCAGAAAAGTCTACAAGCACTCCCCCTAAACAAGAGCTGCCAGCTTTGCCTAGAGAACTGCTTCCACTTGTGCAGGCTGAACCAGCTGGCCTTCATTAGCACTCAGAATTGTGGCCATTAAGGGCTCATCTGCACTCCTCGCCCATCCCTGCACGGCCGTCTCAGTGCAACCCATACAGCACATCAGTGACAGCCCAGGACTCACACGTACGCAGGCAGCATCTCTGGGGAGGCATTAGCATCCTTTACAGCACATTTATTTCTTTTCTGGTTGCAACGTGAAGCTCCATGTTCTGCAGAAGCTGATGGGCCCCTGCCCAAAACGCCTCACAGCTGAGGAGGTGCCCTCTCACCCTGGGAGGCTACTGCACGCAGGTGGCTGCGGCTGCTCCCAAAATCTGCAGGAATGGATCCACCCAAGTCACCAAATCCAGGGCCCTCGCTCCCAAGCTGGTGAAAATCCTTACAGCTGCTCTGTCTTCTACCTTTCCTGTACCTCTTGGAAAGCTGTCGCTGTACTTATTGCCTCTTTTAGGCTCCACTTTCAGGCACCAAGCCTGGGGTTGGGATCAGACCCTGAATTCGAGCCAAGCCGAGCACACCTGGGCAATGAAGCGGGAGGTGGGAGTCAGCAGAACATCTCGGCACCAATTTGCTTCTCAGACACGGCTGGCACTTCATTAGCTTCAAATGCACTTCACTCCCTCACATGGAGCCTGGGCAGCTTTTAGGAGGCACCTGCAACCCAGCTATTCATCCACTCTGAATGTATTTGGTAATTTATTGGCTCTATTTGAGCGGAAAAGGCAGCTTTGCAGGTCCCGCTTTCTTCCCAGGCTGATGCAGAAGCACAAAGTACTGCTGGTGGCGGGGGACTGTTGGCTTCAGGAGGGGAGAACGATGAAAACCTCCAATAAGCAGGGCACTGATTTCACATGCTGAGAGCTGATTCAATTAGTTATGCAATGATTGCTCTGAAATTACAAATCCACTCATGACAGAGAGAGCTGCTTCACTGCCTTTTTCTGGCTGGTATAAATAGTTTGTATTCTAAATTGAATTTAAAACACTGTGCGTCACACTACTGCTAAAATGGGAGCTGCTGTTTGAGTGCTGAGAGAGTGGAAAAAGAAATATGGGGTGAGTTACCACCTTTGGAAAGTAAAAAGAAGTGACCATACAGGTGACTGAGTCACAGAGGAAAAAATGCAGCCACACGCCAGTTATCTGTACCAACTTCCTAATTCCCTGGAAATTATTCTGGCGGGGTTTGCATGGATGGCAGCTCCTGGCTCACTTAAGAGAGCTTTGCAAAGCATCTCAGCCGGCAGCAGAGCTGAAGCTGAAAGAGAAGGCAGCACTGCCGGGATCAGAGGGAGAGCCCATTGCTGCAGGCAGCCTCGTCGCTGCCCTCGCCTTTGGAAAGGCACATCTGGGCAGCAAGGGGCCGTCCCTAAGCCCTTCGGGGCAGCAGCTGGATCGCCCCCAGCACAGCACAGCTCCTGCGGCATTGTGCTGCTGCTAACTCCCCAGCTGGGACTCAGACACCAACTTTTATTTAGCTGTCACAGCCTTCCAATGGGACCCTCGGCTCCTTTCCGAGCCCCTGCGAGAGCCATCCCGAGCAAAGTGGAGCGGGAGCCGGCACGGGGCTGGAAGCACCGGTGCCTGCCAAGCCTTGCAGCGATATTTCAGTAACAATTTGTTCCGGTTCTGGTTCTATTCCTTGAATGACTAATTAGTTCTGGCTCGGTTCTAATTTTCTAATTTTAGTCATTTCTAACTAATATTAGCTCTTGTCTGACCCATGGCTACGCAGCTGGCTTCAGGGTTTTACAAAATCATGATTCGACGTGTTATTATTTACTGCATGATGGATGCAAAATGCTTTCAGCATCCTCCGTGGCCGTGTGTGGGGCCCAGCAGGGCTGTGACTGGCAGCCTCCCAGGAGGGCTGCCTCCATCCCAGTGTGCCGTCCGCTCTCCCAGCCTTCCGCACTGTGCTGCCTGCAGGAGAGCACAACATAGGGGAGGGAAAAGCCCCCCACCATGGCTGTGCACCCCGGTGAGGGACGGAAAGGAGCATTTTTCTCTTTCTTCTGACCTCCAGGTTTGGAAACCAAGTTAATACAAAGTTTCCTGACTTACCCAAGGGTCAAAGCAATAGAAAAATTCAAGGTTCCTTTTCTAAAGCTCCCAGCCCTCTGCTTTCACTTTAGGATACTTGGTGAGGGCTGTAAGTAATTTTTTTAATGTTTCCCCCAATGCTCGTTATTGAAATAAATCAACGAGCGGATGTGGCTGCAAAGCCGGGGAGTGCTCCTGGGTCCCATGTTCTGCCTTTGGCAGGCCGTTCGGCACTCGTCGGGGGCAGGCGCAGCTGGCTGATATTCCCAGGGAATATCCTCTTCCCGACGTAAATTCAGGGCTGATTTCTACGTAACTGAACCCAGCCATCTCCCCAACCGCTCAGGCAAGTGCGTAAACAAAAATGAAAGCACCAGCACGCATCCCCAGTGGCTGCCCTGATGCAAAATGGAAACGCTCCGATTTTCTTCTCTTTTTTCGGGCAGGCAAACCTTCCCGAGCCACCTCGAGAAGGGCCACAAATAACCATTTGAAAAGCAATTTCATCTCACGAACCTGTCTCTGCAGCTGATCAACAGGAAACACTCTTTACAGCTCTGTGTGTATGGCAGACCATCACCTCTCATTAATATTTAGTATTTGTTTCAAGGAAATTGATTATTTTTGTCTGCCGTCCAGGGAAGCTGGCTGTTGAACACGCTACGTTTTAACTTGCTCAACCCCAGCTCTGAAGCAGGGACTTTGTGCTGTTTCGCCCGAGTCCAGGTCTACATCTGGCTCACCCAGAGATGGGGAACAAACTCACACAGCCCAAAGGCTCAGGTCTAAGCGACGTTTTGCAGCTCAGTGCTATCCAGCCGCTCTATGCCCTCGCTGCCCCATCGCCACAGCATCTGATGGCGGTGTGGCCACTGGTGAATTTATCCTTGCGGCATGCCTGGGAGCTGGGATGGATCAGCAGCTCCCTTCAACCCAAGAGCAACTGAGGCACTCGAGGGCTGAGGCCAGTGGCTGCTCCCAGCTCTCCAGGGAGCAGGGTGGAGGGGCTGTGCTCCTGCATTCCAGGAATTCCTGGACCCTTTGCCCCCCCCCCCCCCCCCCCCCCCCCCCCGGGGAGATGCTCTGCCCACTTTTAGGGATGCTTCTTGCCCTGGCCAAACTGTTGGCATAAAAATGTTCAGTGCCCAACTCTGGGCTGGAGAAAAGATGACAGTGAATAGGATACGCTACCTTCACTGTACCTGTCTTGCAGTATTTGCCAGCATGAAGGATTTTGCCCCATCACGTGGCGTCTAGGAAGCAGCCTGCCAAGGGATCCAAAAGTCAGAAATTCCACAAAAATCTCAGAGGAAGAATAAACAGCTCCCCAGGGCACATCTGAACCCCGGTCCCAAGGGGATGCATGTGCATAGGGTGAGCCCTGGATACACGGACGGTTCAGCCCTGACTCAAAAAAACCCTTCAGACAAAACCAACCTGAGCAAATTTTTTAACTTTCTCCTTCTGTCTGACCTCTCCTAGACGAGCCGTGGGGACACGTCCTCCTGTGGGTGCTGGGGCAGGAGGAACCCTGACTCTGGATGGGAGCATCTCCCATCGGGGCAGGCGTGCCCTGGCTAGCTTGTAACCCAAGGAAAGGGTGGGAAACCTGACATTACCATTATTTCACGTATGGAGACCAGAGGCACCAACCTGTTCCCATTATGAAAAATACATTTTTCCTTTCTGTTTCCCTGGAATCCTTCATTAAAGCATAACAACGTTCTCTGCCCTCTGTCGCTTCTTGGATGCTGGAAAGTGACCCTGCTTGCAGCTGTTACATTTGTCTAAAAGACAGGCAGGAAGAAGTTACACCTGAGCACCCAAAGTCTGACTGCGGTGCTGCCAGGAGCGAGCAGGGAAGCAGAGCCAACACAGCGCGCAACAGCAGAGCAGGCTGCAATATAAATGCACATCCACCGCCCGCCTGCGAGCACTGGGGCTGGCTGACCTTTGCTGAATGCCAGAGGAGCCAGCCTTTCTGGCTGTCCCAAGTGACCGCAGAGGAAATGAGTGTGGCCTGACCTTATCCCTCCTAACAAACCCCGCTCGAGCCCCTCTGCAGTTGGCAGCGCTTAGTGCAGATGGTTTATTGCCCACGTGCCGGTAGGGAAGCGCTGATGGTGCTGGTTGAACACCGTGGCCAGGCTGAAAGCTCCAGCCTGGGCTCTTGCAGCCACTCAAGGCAAATGTCCCGAGTGCTTGTGCCGCTCCTAGGTGAGAAAAATTCTCCTTCTCTAGGAGACTGCAAACCTCAGGAGAGAGAGGAGGGGAAACCGCAGGGCTGGTCCTGGGGAGGACTGTGCCCGGCAGCCCCGAGGGGTATTGGGGGGCAGCTCGGGCAGTTTGCCGGCACAGGAACACCACCAGCCGAGGCTGGCATGTGCCCATGTGCAGCCTCATCCAAAATACCAGCCTGCTGAGCACCTGCTCCGGCATGGGACACCGGCACGGGCTTTCCGAAGGCATGTGCAGAAAACACCCGGGGGACCAGCGTGCCACTGGCAGCAAGAACATGATTAGCAGGAGCTCTGGGCAGCGAAGGCAGGAGAAAAAGAACAGAACAAACCACGGTTTAATTTGTACAAGCTGGTAATTATAGTTGCTATCTGTCTGAAATCTCTATTGAGTTTATTTAAATATGTTCTCCGTGAAGGCCATTCAGACAGGAATTATCAAGGTGTTGCAGCAGAGGAGATAATGCCATGCAGTTTTCAACAGATCAAGGGCTGATTAGGAGGAATTAATTAGCTGCTTAAACAGTCCTTGACTCGCTGCAGCAATTAGCCGTCACCTCCCCGCAGTCACGTTCCCGGTGCAGCAGTGGTGGCGATACCAAGTGCCCACCAGCAGAACTGCCTTCCCCGCGCCGCTGCTGAGCTCCGGGCCAGCCCCAAGTGGGCGCAGGGCCCTGGGAAGGTGCCCTAAACGCCCCAGGCGTAGCCCATGGCCAGGCCTTGGCAGACGGGCGTTGGGCTGCTGTGACTCCCCTGCACCCACCGTGAAGCCCGTTGGCGGTCGGTACACGTGCATTGGCTGTGGCTCCCTGCATGAAGCAGACAACGGGTGTCTTTCCTCCTCCAGCCCTTGGCGAGCCAGTCCCTTGTGCATCCTCCATCCACCATCCCTTATACGCTATGAGCCACCAGTTCTCAGCTGCGCTCCACCACCGGGGCCAGCTGAGCATCCAGCAGCCTTAATCCCATGTGCCGTCATTTGCCCTCCCTTTGGCAGGGCAGGAGCATCGCCCTCCCCTGTGCCCATCCGAGCTATCACCCAGCCTCCCTGAAGTCCCCATCCCACCCAGCCCTGCTTGCCGCAGCCCCTCCGTTCTGCCGCAGCGCTGCTCAGGGTCCCCTGCTGCTCATCCCTGTCCTTCCCAGCACAGAATCCATCTGAAGGGCGCAGCTGAGGTGGGCACCAGCTCCAGACCTGGCTGGCAGCAGGTGCCACAGGGCAAGCATGGAAAGCTGGTGTTGCCGAGCTGCCTGAGGAAAGCAGGCTGACCCATCCCCAGCTGGACACTTGCCAGAGGCAGGAGGAGAAGCCGGCACTCGGGGTGACCATGAGATTGCCTTCTGTCCCTCCTGCCAGCACAGCTCCCTGGGGGACCCAGTGGCAGGCTGCCAGCTCCTGCCAGCACCCTAATGGGCTCCACTTTGTTTAATTGCTTCCCGCCTGCACTGGGAAAAGCCACGGTGGCTCCGGACTACCCAATCCAGAGCCCGAGTTATTTCTCTGAAGGCTTCTCGACTCACAGGCACTCAATTAGAGAGAGCCACGAGATGGTAATGGAGCCCGAAAGCTTTTTAGCAAATGATTAAAGCCCTGTGAAGTTCCCCCACTAAGTACTGGAGCAGCAGCTTCCAGTTCGTGCAATTAAATCACTGAAGCGATATTAGAAGAGACAGGCACCATCTTAATGGCTTCATGCGAGCTGTAAGGCAACGCAGGCTGGAGGCTTTGCCCACAAAAAGTCTTGTAAAGGTCTTTTTATGGTAATGCACCAAGAAAAGATGCACCCAGAGATGGACTGCTGATGAGCAACGGGCACTGGGGACAACGGGTGACATTCTGTGCCCGTGCACATGGAAGCAGAGCAAGGCAGGGACTCCTGTCAGAGCCTGGAGGCTCCGGGCAACCCAGTGTGACGGGCACAGACCTGACATGTGCCCCAAGAGATGGGGACAGGCCAGCTCAGCCACAAAAGGTCTCCCCCCAGGAGGCTACACCAGTTAGTTTTTCCCCTTTCCCATTCCCCCACTGGTACGATGGCAATAACAGCTGTCAGCAAGCCACAGCCAAGCAGGATAGCTTAGCTCATCCGTGTCTGCCAAGGGCTTTCAGTTTGGAAAGTAAGGCATCAATGTGACGCAAGGAAGACTTTTCCATTGCCTCTGACGAGCTCTGGATGGGGGGGCTGTTGTTTATTCCAGCCAAAAGCAACAGCAGCGGGGTTTCGGAGAGACAAGGCGGTGTGTAGACTGGCTATGCAACGACAGCGCGGTGTGGAACAGCCAGCTGGAATGATGGGGCTGCACACCCAGGTGACGGTTTCACAGAGGGAAAAAACACATTTGCAGGCTCTCACAGTGGAATCGGAGGCTTGGAAAGCACAAAGGGCTGCAAAAAAAATGAGAATATCCAAGGGGTTGAAGAAGAGAACTATCTACAAGCAGAAAGCAGGGTGAGCTCCTCTCGAAAACCAAGGGGCTGGCTGTGGAGCTGCAGCACTGAGACGAGCCAGTGTGACAAGCCCTCGCTGCTCGCAATGCCCATCGCCCAAACAAGCGAGTTAAGAGGACAAAACACAAGCTGGAGTGCCTCTTCTAGTGACTCTTTCCCAACAAAATGCTGCGTTGAGGGGGTCAATAGGGTCCAGTCTGAGCACTTTGACACAGGGAGAAGAGTAAAGTGACTCCACTTCTTCAGAATCAGAAAGATGCCTATTAAAAAACCCCAGCCTGCCTCTATCATGTACGAGCTTAGCCTAAAAGATAAACCCTGCTGGATCCATCCTCAGTCAAAGTAATTGGACTGAAATGGCACAGATCACCTCAGCTAACAGTCGTGAGTTGGGGAAACAAAACAAGCCAGCAGGTAAACAGATAAGGGTTTCATAAGGACTAGGTACGCTTTACCTCAAAGCCATCCCTTGAGATTACCTCCACACGAGCCTTTACCTTGAATCTACTCATGATAAACAGCTTGATAATAAATTTCATTTCTCTAATAGTGCTTATGTGATTTGTCAAAGTACGATCTCATTAGCTGGCTGCAATGAAAACAAGCCCCTGCTTAATGTACGCCAAGGCAGCCGGGTCTGTCAATGTTCCATGAGCCACATCCTCACCTCTTCAATAAAAACAAAAATGACACAGAATATGGGCTGTATTTGCTAGCAATTTCCAACACAAAATCTGAACAGTTTCTCCTCAAGGCTAGGAGCTCATGATTTATGTCCGACGAGCTGGAAGCTGAAGGCAGGTGATTTCAAGTAACCCAGAATGAGCTGTGTTAATTAATTTTGAGAGTGAGTGTAGGGAACCCTTACTAGCAGCTCCCCAAGAGTGAAGGGGAAGGGCGATGCGCTCCAGCCACAGGGAATCAGGCTGCACAGTGCAAACCCACTCTCCCGGCCAACAAAACCCATGGAAAAAGTATCTGTGAAATAATGATTTCTCCAGAGCGCTGCATGGGATGGGGAAGGACCTTTCCAGTCTCTGTCTGGGACATGATGGGGATGGCCAAGCACCAGGAGAGACACAGGCTGCATGGGGGAATGGGGAGCAGTCGGGATCCACCCAGCTCCTCTAAACCAGTAATACAACCAAATAAAACAACCTCCCAAGATTAGAGAAAGGCAGAGGCTGCCCTTACACAAGTATTTGGGGCTCTGCTAGAGCCCAGACGCAAGGCAAGTGCTGCCAGACGAGCATCTAGTGTGCAGGACAGTGAAGCATTTTGCCCAATGTTTTGTTGGATTTTTTTTCATCTTCCGTGCCCGGATGACTTGGCCCACACCTTCCCATTGCACACAGTTCCCATCCAGAAAACCCCAAACCTCGTATTTTCATACTTTTTTCCTGATGCTCAGAGCATTTTCTCTGAGCGAAAACAGGTCTGATTTTGCCCAGGCAGTCCACAGCAGGCACCTTCCCAAACCAACCATAAGTAAAGGTGTGGGTCGTCTCTCAAGTGACTGAGAATATTCTGCCCACCTCACATCCTGTATTTGCCTTTTTTTTCCCCCTGTTGATCATACTCATGCAACACTAAAAAAAGCAAAACCAGGGAAAGTGCCTGAAGTGTTATACACACAGCTGCTTTACCCAAACAGGCCGTCTACCCAAAAGACCCATTTTCAAACAAAGCGATCCAACAATAGCACTGACAATGTTTGAACTGGCATCGATTTAGAAAGACAAGCTCTTTGCTGCACCACACTGTCAGCAAGTGCTCAGTACAAATGCCACGTTACAAGACAAACACCTCTATTTTATTTTTTTTAAGACTTCCCTTCTATTTTTGTGCCTCTGCTCCATTGCGTTATTTCTAAATCAGGCTCTGGATCTCAGTGGATCCACAGGGCTGAGGTCAAGCCCCTCCAAATTTGCTGCAGACTTCAGTGCCTTGGGTTTTGTTTTAAATGTGGGGACAAAGCTTTCTACATTTGTCACAAAGCATCTATCCTGCTCTTCAAAGCTTCCCAACGATTGCTGCAAACCTCTAGCTGAAACCGCTATTGCTGTTGCAAATAAGGTCAGCCTGATTAAAAAACAGTCATTCTAGCTGGAATAAAAATGGACAGTCTTCAGCAAGCGCATCCTGTGTAAGACACGTCCTCTCACCGAGCTGCGACAAGCCTGCACTCGCTTCAGGTAAAAGGAAACTGAGGTCACCTAAAGACTCTGGCATTTCTGGCAGCCTCTGATTCACTGCAAAGAGACCGTATAGAGCTATGCCAGAGATGTCAGCTAACTCAAGTGCCTTTTTGCTCTCCTGTACGACCTGTATTTAGTTGCAGATATGCGTTTGGGTACCAGTGTGAGCTCTGTCACTGTGTCCCTAACCAGCTGGACTTACAGATGTGTCACTGCCTGCGACCGAAAACCAGGGCTGGATGCTGCAGTATTTCAAGTTGGGCAATTCTTCAAGCAGATGTGGCCCATGGGAGTGGAAATACTTTGGCTCTGTTGTCTTGAAGATTAAATAAGCTCCAGTTCACCCAGTGTATGAGTAAGAAGGAGCTGACAGGAGAGAAGGGGACGGAGGAAAGCTGAGGGTGATCAGCAAGCAGAAGCCTCTCGAGACGCAAACACATCAGCACACAGCCCCACGCGGAGGAAGAAAAAGCAGCTGAGCCATCCCAGCACTGCCTGGGATCTTGTGTTTGATGTGAAGCTTTCCAGACCCAGGCATCATCCTTGCAGTTTGCTCTCATTAATAGGTTTGCTTGGATTCCAGCTCAGCCCAGCTCATTAGCCACACCACCAAATCCAACACTAATTCTGCATCACTTCTAATGCTACAAATAAATAATAAAATTGCCTCCACGCAGGGGTTGTTTTCTTCCTCTCTCCCCCTAATGCAGGTCTGGTAGCATCTCATGTATCCGTTAATGAAGTCCATTATATCCAGAGTTTCTCAGCAAGTAAAAATTACAGTCATTAGCCAGTGACTGATGAGAGACAGAAACACCATTTCTGCCCGGGCTGGCAGTAACAGTACACCAAGTACAAGTCCCAGCGAGTCGAGCCTTACTCTCCTGTAATATGGTACCCAATGTTCTTCATTAGCATCTCTCTTTTTAATAGAGCAAGACAGCGTCCTGTGGCAGGTCGCAATTACACACAACAATTAATTCGGGGAGAAACAATGACGGGTGTCATAGAGGCACATTTTGCAGTGGGGTTGTCAAAAGGTGAAGTGCAAGATGATTAGGAACAATTTCAAGCCTAAAACCGAAAACAAAACAAGTGGATGCACAAGTGACAGCATGGTAGAAGAGACATGGCTGGTTTCCTTGTACACTGCTTTGTAAATTCTGTTTTAAATAGTAAAGAAACTCAACAATTGTTCTTTTGGTTGTAATACCCCAACGACCAGGACCGGCAGTCTTGGATCAGGACTTCTTGTGCCATTTGCAAACAACACACAAAGCCAGCTTGGCTTCTCCCAGAGCTGCAGTCGCTCTCTCGCTGCCCTTTTGTGAAATCAAGGTTTAATTCTCTGGAATAAGTCTGCTAATAAGGACTCCCAATACACCCATCCTCTGGACAGCGTGTACTCGCTCATCGCTCCCCCAGGGGCTGTGATGGGAGGGGGGACGGGGAAGGGGGGAGAAAAGAAATAATAAATCCACCTCGCAGAGCACAACATGCAAGAGAAATCTAATACTCCTTCACAGAGTAGTGAGAGTTCGCTGGAAAAGAGGTACTGGTTGCACTGGCCGCGCTCGGTGGAGTGCTGATTTCGGCTGGAGGGCCTCCCGTCCTCTCGCCGCTTGACATATCACGTTCCACGCTTCGTGTTAAGCCTCCCCTGGGAACATTTCCCACGGCACCGAGGACACACGTGTTTGCAATGCTGCTGCTGTCCCAGTGGCCAACAATAGAGAGGGACAATTTGATCTTTATGTAAGGCGGGCAGCCGCGCGCGCTGTTCCCCTCTCCTCAGGGATAAGATGTTCAAACCGCGCGGCACAACAAGTAATAACGACCTGAAGGGTTAAACACAATCACTAAACTCCTCAGGCTCACTGGTGTTACCACTGGGGTGTCGATGGGTGTACCCACACGCCCCGCGGGTCTTGTTCAATGCAAGAAGCGTAACCCAAAAGCTGAACGAGCACTCATCCCCAGACCCGGTGATCTGAACCCCAGAGGAAATCCCTTCTCCTTTTGCAGCCTCAAAGCCCAACGCCGAGACACACGTACGAGCCTGGCATGCAGTGCTCAAACCTTCTTACGGTCTTCTGCACCATGCATTTCTACCAGAGCCCTGTGTGGAAGTGGATGGGGAAGGCTGATCAAACCCTTCCAGCTAAGGATCCCCACACATCCCCACCAGGGACCAAAGCCTAACTGTTACAGGCAGGAAAGTAAGGTTCCTCCATTGGGCAATGCACTCGCTTTGGCTTCCAAGTACATCAGTCTCTGGAAAACAATTGCACGACAAAGCCTCAAAATGAAACTAATTCATTGCTGCTCTCCAGCCTTGGGAATCAAATGAGTAACTCTGCAGTGATTAACACAATGTCCTGGTAAAAATAAACAGGAAAGGGCACTTAATAGGAATGCTTCAGAGTTAAAAATACTGTATCTCGTCTAAGGTCATTCAGTTTTTAATAGGAAAAACGTATGCCCCAAGGTGATCTGATCTGGTACTACTCCAGTCCTGTTAAGGGTGCATGCTGTAGTCACAGACGGAGGGATTTTTTTTTTTTATCCCAGTTCAAAATCGTGCTGGGATTCTGTAGATTGAGCATCTGCTGTTGGACTCACCACAGAAAACGCAGCGCTGAAGGAAGAGGCAGGAATAGGAACACCTGACTACATGAGGGGATTTGGGGTCCCTCCTCTCTTCACCCAACAAGACTGATGAGGAAGATGCTCAACTTCTTTCTAAAAGGGGCATTTCAATAGCAAAGGAGAGGCTTGAGCCAGAGGAGATCACGCTGAGCACCAGGCAGGCACAGAGCTGATGCTGCAGGAAGGGCAGGAGGCGAAAAAAGTAGGCAGAAGGAGTACTGTAAAGGATCATAAAAGCCGCATGTACATTTTCCTTCCCTGAAAATGTCTTTGTGCTTTTATGGCAAGGAGCTGCTACAATTACAGCTTCTTTTATAAGTGAAGCACAAACCAGATAATGAGCAAACCTCCCACCACACAAAGGAGGCGACGAAGGCGTTCTGTGAGCCCTGATGGTCAGGCTTCCCTGCAACAGCCAAAGGCAGAGAAAATTGCTAAAACCCATCTCCATTTCACCCACTTCAGGGGTGTGAGCTGCTCGCAGCCTGCTTTTTCTTTCCAAAAGAGCAAAAAGGATCACACCAAAAATGATTGCGCCTACACAGACAGTGTGTGAAAACCCTTCAGCCAGACAAAGCAGCAGCTTGCACGTCCCAGCCTGCAGAACAAGCGCATGGCTGCATCATCCCTGGTCTGGAGGAAAAAGAGGGAATAAAAAAGGTTTTGCAAGGAAAAAACCCAAGCAAGGTATTGCCAAATACAGACGACTTGGTAATGCACTGTGGAGATTCGTGATTTCAGTGACACACAGGAAAATCAAGAGCTCCTGCCAGCCTTCCTCTCCCTGACCCCAACATTCGCTGGGAGATCAGGGGAGTTTGATGAAGCCACATGCAGGTGCAGAAGCCTGCGGCTTCCAGCTTTTGTGGCAACCAAATTCATAATTTTCTAAGAGAGTTGCCCCTCTTCCCTGCACATGAGCAAGCATGGAGGTTCGGATAGCTTGGCAGAGAAAAGGAAAATCAGGCAGCGGCTTTCTGGATAGGGCTATTTCATCCCAGTCCACAGACCTTCCCCTGGGTTGGGGCCACCTTCCAAAATCAAATCCCTTTGCTCTGAACAGCCAGTGCACCGCTGCTCGCAGCCCTCTGCAACGTATCAACCAAAGCCGCTGCCCAAGCATGCTCTATTGTCCACAGCTCCGGCACTGTAATGCATCAGCACCAGCTTCCAAAAATTGACTATTTCTTCCTGGGTTGGGGTTCAGGAGTTTTAAAGCTTTGTCAGGATACCTTAGAAAGGGGAATGTAAGGGAGCCAACACAGGCAGGCAGCCCTGGGGGGGAGTGCAGATGCTTGTTTGCTTTAACTGAGACAAGGCTCCTAATATTTACCAGGAACTGGTGTCTGCCAAGTGCTGCTGTGATCGGGCTGCTGAACTATCTGGTTTCACACTCAAGAGGGCAAGGATGTGGGATGCTCCTGCCAAGTCCCACTTCCAGTGACTCGTATCATTGGGAGCACAATATAAGTGGAAAAGAGAAGGAGGGTTTTGCTTTACTGATTTACTAATCTGCTTTACTACTCATTTGCTACTGTCACATGAGCATCTGGAGATAAGTGTCCCCTCAGAGTTCATGAAAGGGGACGAAAATAGAGGAATGGAGGAAGCGTTTTCTTTGGCGTGACAACCCTGTGTGCCACCAGCCTGCTGCAAGCCTGATCCAGCATCCCCACCATGAAACCCCAATGCCTGCCTCTCCATCATGAGTCTCCAGGCATGCAGAAGATGCAATTGCATCATGATGGAAGCCAGGCAATGGTTCTTACGGAAATAACCTCCCAAGAGCAGCCAGCACACTGCGTGTTTCTGCATTTCTTCGTCAAAGCAGCCTATTTTGGGAGATCCCATCCTTCTGGGAACTGGGCAGGCTTCTGCTAAATGTTCTGTGCCACGGCACAGCTGGAGCACACCCAGCTCACATCATGATTGCGGCAGGCACACAACCCAGGAAGCTCCCGCCCGGTGCCTGGACAGCCCGTGTCCCGGGGGAAGCAATGGGTTTCCCTGCTCGGGGCTCCAGCAGCTCCCAGCCCCAGGGCTACACACAAACACTGCCAAAGCCCAGCGCCACAGGGCGGGGGGGACCCACTGTCTTCCACACTTCCCGGTCTGGGTAGATCATACTACCTTCTTTTTTGCCTTCAGCTGCATTTTTTGCCTTGTCCCACAGGATGCAGGTGGTTACAGACTCGCCTTTTCACAGACTAACATCTTTGAGCAGCACCTCATCCGCAGGAGAGTCTTCAGCAGCAGCATGGCACGATAGGGAAGGAGTGGTACAGGAAAGAGCCTCTCCCTACTTCAAGGGTCTACAAGCTAAGCCTCTGATGCAAATGGAAACAAGACTCTTGGCTTAAACATATTTTTTCATCTTTTAATGTGTATGCTGACTTGCTCTAGCAGGGCTCCCAGCAGCCCAGTTTATTTTTAAAACACTAAACCAGAGAAGTTCAGTACGTACAACAAACACCCTGGGTTTCCAGAGACGCATTCTGCACAGAAGCTAAAAAACAGGAGGTTGTTTTCTGGGTCAGCTTGGCCATGATCTATAAGGGACTGTGAGGTGAGAGACAGATTCTGACCTCAGTTTAGAGAAATGCTGAGCAGGCATATTGCACACTAGCTGGATCCCAAATTCATGCTAAGAACAGGCACGGAAACAGCTCAGCCACCCAAGCACACCCTGCTTTGGCAGGTACCTGTGCTCAAATGATTGCCACTGCCTTGCCTGGAGCCCTGAGGGCTGAGAACTTGCCTGGCTTGACACACAGATGAAGCATCTCAGCTCACAGCTGCTCAGCCAGGCTGGGGCTCTGCGTTTCCCCCCCGCAGCGGGCAGCACAGCCTGCAAGGACATCATAAAAAGACATTGCATAGCTTCTTAAAGCAGATGGAGATGAAACCACCACCACCCCTCGCTGGGAGGCTGCAGGGAAGCAGCGCTGGGATGACCGATGTGGCTTTCCCTCAAGGTGACAGCACTCCTAATTGTGTCGCTCCAGCCAGCAAGCTGGAGGATGCGACCCAGTTTTGGTGCCTGTTATGTGGCTTGCAGCGGTGCCGACACGCTGGAAAAGCTAAAATTAGGAGCCAAACAGGCGCAGTGTTACACACCCAGCCAGGACTCTCTCTGTTATGAGACGGCCAGAGAATCGACGCTGTCCGCTCACCACGCGCATTACAGCATCGCTGCAAAGCCCTCACCGCCTGAGTGGGAAGCGTTACCAAGTCACTTGGAATAAAATTGCCACTAAATGCTGTTTGGGGAGGGGGGGAAGCAAATTCTCACTCTTTCTCAGGCATTGTAGGAAATGAAAACGGCTATTGCTGCCTGGTAGAGAGTCCAATTACGAATTATGTGCGTTCTCTCCCTGCACAAAGGATGAAAGGCATCAGAGCTGGTGGTGACATTTTAAGACCGGAGATGTAAGAGCGAATCCGAGCCTCATTGCAAGCCCAGCCTTACCCCAATAAAGAAACACTTTGTGCAGTCAATTGCCTTGCAGCGTAGCTTGAAGCCCTGCTATTGATCTAGCATCTGTTATAAGCAGATAATCATCGTCGCTGTGCCATGGCTTCTACAACGGGATCTAAAAGCACTTTCCAGAAGATGGTTGAGGCTGTTTTTCTGCTCTCACCCGCGGCTGCAGGCAGGCAGAGGTTTGTGGGAAAGCCCATGAAACTCTCGCAGGTTGGCAAATTCTGAAGGTCAGAAAAGATGATTAAATCACTGGGACTCATTCATCTCCCAACCCTGTAAACTTGAGCTAACCGAGGTGTGCTCGCCACAAGGCTCTGCCTGCTGCTCCAGCCCCAGCCCTTGCACAGCCATCTCATACCCTGCAATTATCATACCCTTTCCCCAGTCAGGTGCTAACACACTGCCGTTAAGCCACTGCTCAATCCTGCCCTTCTGTAAGACAGCGAGAGCTGCTGAAATCCCCCAGCATCAGGCATTTTTGTCCTGTCCCCAAAAGGCTTCTTGGAGTTTGGCTCACTGAAGTCTGGATCCTGACAGCTCCCGAGCTCCCGGCCAGTTCCCAGCAGCCTGGGTAGGTTCTGGGCTAGGCACCTTCCTCTGAGTTTAGCAAGAAGTGGTCAAAGGTAGGTGAAATTGGGCTGCCAGCACCTGCAAAGTTCCCCCTCCTCAGCAGCACAAGCATTTCTGATCCACTTGGCAGATTCCTCCAGTCTCCAAAGAAGGAGAAAAGGATGGGAAATTAAAAATAAATGAACCAAGAGATATACATCCATCAGGAGCCAGGCGTTGTCAGCCCAGGTCCCTGTGCAACTACTTCTTTAATCAAAACCTCATGCAGTTTAAACACTTGACAGAAGTCTAGAACAGAGATCTTGTTACCCTGAACAGGAAAAGCTGCAACCTTGAAAAATAAAATCACATTTGTCTGACGGGGTCTATTTTCTTTAAAATCATGCTAAATTACACTAAGCCCATTCCTAACCGTGACATCTGAGGTTTCACCTCGCAGATTCCGGCGAGATGCATGGGTGTCTCGAGGGGGCCACTCGAGGTGACGGGAGGAGCGAGCTCCTGGGCAGCAGCTGAAGATGTGCCATTTCTAAATCGGTCCACGACACCAGGCATAAATTTTTAAGAGGCTCAAATCAAGAAAAAGATTGCTGATAGATGCGCTCCCCACTTGAAGCTTACTTGCGTGGTGACGGACGTCAGACCACCTGGCTCACAGCTGTGCCACTTGCCCGTTCGCTATTGAGTGTCAGAAACCTTCCAACTTTCTAGAAACTCCCTGTGTGCCAAGGCTCAGCGAGCTCTTTAAAGGCTCCAGCACGCAGGTTATCTGCCCCTCCTCACTTGAAAATGTTTGTCCCTGAGGAGCTGTTATTTAATACTTTCCTTAGTTACCAAGGGATGGGAAGTTTCTCCCATCGTTCTAAGGCTTTCCAAACACAGATGGGATTTATTGAAGTTTCTGCCACTCTGACCTTGTCAATGTTTTATGGCACGGCTCCAGTGACGTGCCTACTCCTCGCTGGATGCCCCTCTACAGCCCCACAGCGGCTCAGGTCTCCCAGCTGCATTGAGCATCCTTGGGGAGTTTTAAGTGACTTCATCCCCCAAACCAGCTCCGCTGCTGCCTTTCGGAGCCTCACCTGCACCCAGCCTCATGCGGGACCACGGCTCCCAGCAGCTCCTTTCATAACAGCCACAGCGGGTGGGAAAGCAGAGACAGCATGAGGAGGAGAGACGAAAAAGAAAAAAGGAAAACATCCAAGAATAGTGCAGGAACACACACAAGCTGTGCCATGGACAACATAACCTGGGAGCAACCTGGGGACAGGCAGGATTTTAATTGGCATGGAGGGGTGGAAGCAGAAGGGGTGCGAGCCCTGGGTTTGATGGGGAAACGCAGCAGGCGATGTTCATGGTATCCTCTGGCACATGCCTGCAGGGAGGAGGGTGGGAACTGGGAGTCCCGAGGCCTTTTTTGGAGGGCTTTTCTCCCCTGTGGAGAACAGGAGAGAGCACCAGCACAGCCTGGCTGGAGTCCTGCAAATTGCCCCACTTAGGCTCTGGTCCTCTAAATTGCTCTCCTAACCGAACTGCATAAATCGACCCGATGAGGATCAGGGTTTTCTCCAGAGCCACACTCCCCCACAGCCTCCAGATTTCATGCTTTGTCCCCAAACCTTGCAGGTTCTGCCTCAGTGAAACATGCCCAGGGCTTACCAGGGCAAATGCCTTGCTATGCTCAAGGCCAAGCACCACACGGAGCCAGGGTTTCCCCACCACATATTTATTCAGCGGCACTGCACAGCAAGGACAGCCCGGCGCCAAACTTTGCAAGAGGCAGACCTGGCCAGAGTTCAGCAGAAATGAGGAATTAAGACACTGAACCAAATCAACGCATCCCCACCCCATTTCTACCCAAATCAGGAATTTCATGCACAGGAGGGTTTTTGATCAGGGTCCCACATTACTTATTAAGCACAGAGAGCAGAGAGTGCTTGGCACTGCACAGAAATCCAGTGTTTGCACTAAAGCTTTTGCAAGCCCAAAGTAATTCAGATGCAGAAGCAATCTCAGCTGCCAGGAAGGAACTCAAATAGCAAAAGACAAAGGGAGCCTGTGCAGGGATGCAGAGGAGGAAAGAACTGCTGTCTGGGTGCAGGCAGGGGACGCAGATCAGATGGAAGAAAGGATGGGGAGGAGATAAAGGAAACAGGTCAGGAAAAACTCAGGGATAGCTGGGGCCACTCCTGCTAAAATGCACCCCACAGCGGGGGCTTGCTTACATGCCACAGCCCCCCCTGCTAGAGCCTTCCAGCAATGCCTGGACACACTGGGACTGGCAGAGCCTGAAAACGCCAGTCAGGTGCTCGGGAGCCTGGGCAGAGCAAGCGATGGCCAGAGGCACATGGACTGTGAGAGCCACCCGGGCCGTTACAGCCGGGGAAACGTCTAGTGCCACGCTCACCTCCCCAGAGCTTCTCACCAACACACCAGCTCAGGTTGCTCACTGCAAACCCATGCAGCGATGCCTTCTGCTCCCAGGCGCAGGCCCTGCACGTCTTGCTTGCAGTGCCACCTGCCGCCAACGGCAACGCTCTTCAGACACTGGAAGGGGACAACAGCAACGCGGAGCAATGAACTTCCTGCTGTTACATCAGCTTTCCCTGTCCTTTAACAGCAGCCAAACTCTTGATCCAAAAACAACGCTATTTCCCAAGCTGCAGGCATCCCACGAGTCGCAGGCGTAGCAGCAGACGCTAATAAAGTACTTTTTTCTTTCCCTTTTATGCAGTTTCTCGCTGGAGCCAGTCTCTCCCCTGAGAGACCACATCCTGAATCTTCTTGTTCATTGATTCTTTATGCTAAATGATGACTCCACTATTGAAATAATGTGGCGCATTCTAGTTCGCATTTCAGACACCGTGAGATTTTTTAATAACAAGTTGCATGAAAAATTAGGGAGGCTGCAACAAAGAGCTCCAACAGAGGTTTCCAAAGTGACTCACAGCCAGGAGAGCCTCGCTTTTCCAAAGCCCAGCGTGAGACAATCTCAAGAGCCCCCGCACTCAGAGAGCGCCGAGTCCTCCCCCTCTGGAAAAATAAGGCCTCTATAAGGAGACTTCCCCAGGGTGAGAATCCCTGCAGGGAGGTTTGGCAGGTGGTTTTGGGAATCTTAGCTGAGACGACATCCCATTTCCACGAGTGCTCGCAAGGAGAAGGTTTCACCCCATACCTCAGCCGTGCTGCTGAGGGTGCTTGCAGGGGGGGAGTCACCTGGTGCTGCAGCCCACCTAGGCTCCCTGCTTGGAACATTGGCCCTGCAGTGCTCCAAACCAGGGCCAGCAACGACTCTCACTGCTCTTGCAGGGAGGTAGCAAACCGCAGCGGTGAAGGGCAGCAGAGACTCTTCCAGTCTCGGCTCCCAGAGTGCTACGGCACCCACAGAGACAGCAAGCATCATCCACGCACAGGTATCCTTGCTCCTGCTTAGGGAGGGCTTGCTGCCAGCTCTGCAGCTCTTTGCCAGACTTTGCAGCACGATGGAGGGGGAATTTCTTCAGGTTAACTTTAGGCTGACTGTTTTTGCTTCTTGTCATCCACACAACCAGCTGCCAACATATTTCAAGGGGAAGCAGCAAGCAACACATCCAGTGCAGCCCCTTTCCGGGGCTTAATGCCATTTATGCTCAGTCCCAGTGGTGACAAGTGCCTGGCTGCTGGGGTGGGAGGTGCTGCAGGAGGTGGCTGAACGATGGGTTTCATTGCTGTGCCCCCTCTCCCACGCCCAGTTCCTAATTCCTTCTGCATCCCATGCTGGCTCCCGCCTTCACCTCCCCTGTGACACCCATCACAGCCACCCCCAGCGCCAGTTCTCTCTGCAGCACAGCTCCCTGCTCACCCACTTCTAATGCCTAATAACTCAGCACCGCTCGCCCCACCCAGCCCAGCAGATTTTCCCAAAAAGGGGTTTTTCCTCCAGCATGGCCCAAGGGAGATGCCCCTGTAGCTGGGAAAGGAAGGCTAAAAACAACAGGGCAGCCGGCGTGCAGGCAGCTCTTACCATGTTCCAGAAGAGCGGGTTGAAGGCGATGGAGAGGACGGCCACAATGAAGCCAGAGTCGGTCACATCCACATAGCCGAAGAGCCGCGCCATGGCTGTCACATCCACCTGGGGAGGGAGAGCCAGTTACTGGGGGTGCAGGTTCCTGCAGGGGCACTGGGCAATTCATCTCAAACCGAACACTTCTGCTGACCCCCAAGAGCGGACACATCTTTTAATGGCCCCAAGCAAAGCACGATGTCAGGGTGCAAAGCCAAAAGGAAGGATGAGGGCTCCTCCAAGCCATCACCCCCCACACCTGAGGGGCACCAGGCTCTTGGGGAGCCCCACGTTTGCAGCAGTGCCCAGAAGGACAGAGGCACTGCAAGGACACTGCTGCTGTGAGGACAAGCACCAGCCCTACAGGGCAGCTGCCAACCCAAGCAGCGTTTCCAAGCTGCAGGCAAGGGAGCATCGTTTCACAGCACTTCGGCGTCCCCGGGGAACGAGGACGTCCCAGGGATGCTGGTCTGCATGAAAACTCCAAGCAAGAAACTGTGTCAGCCTCAAGTTTGCCTTCCATAAAGTAAGTGATGCAAACCCCCTCCACAGTGAGGGCTGCAAGGGTTTCCTGTCGTACTTAATGACAACAAATAGCCTTAAAGCTCAGTTTTCTCCCCTTTCTCCTTTTAAGAAAGAGGTATTTTTCCCAGGATGGCTCCCTGACATTGTCAGCGTTTTTACGTGCAATAAACCATGCTGCTTCTCCCTCCCCGCCCCCTCTCCCTGCAGTGGTATTTGGATGAAACACAGCCAGTGCCTTTTTTTTTCCCAAAAAAACTTTGAAAACAAAAGACAAAATAGCCCAGCCCAAGCCCTTCCCTCTCTTGAATCAGAATCAAGACAACACTCAGACGTAGAGGCTTTTTGCTTCCTAAACACAGCTGTGTTTGCAAGTCCTTTGGATGCCAGGGGACAGGAAAGGCTCAAACAGGCATCAGCTCCACCTTGCCTGTCCGGGACAGAAATTCCCACCGGCTCCTCACAAGTTCTTCAAAGCAACCAGAGCCTCAGTGGGATTCATGGAGAGGGGCTGCTAAACCCAGCACCTCTCGTAGCCAAAAGCAAAGGCCCTGGGAACAGCTCCCGCACTGTCCCGGGGCATGTCCAGCCGCTCCAGGTGCCTCCTGCACAGCTGCCACTGCCCGCGGTGCAAAGCACAAGAGCAAAGGCCGTGCTGCCCCAGGGACACAGGGGGATCCTCACAGGGGTCACAGCTGCCTTCAAACTGCTACCGCCCCAGCTCCCCCGAGCTCCTCCATCCAAGCTCTTGGGACACGGGTGCTGGTAAGGAATGATGGGAACAGCCCCTCGGGCCTGATCCTGACCCACCTTCCCCTACTGCCACCCTCCCCAGTCTCTCCTCCCCTCCCTTCATACCCGAGCAGCCCTTCGCCATCAGACCTCGCCTCTTCAGACCCAGCACAGTCAAGACACAACCCGGGCACCCAGACAGCCTCTGGCGCCGGGGCCGAACTGTCTGGTCTCGCTTCAATTGCAATCCCGTGGGACCAGGACAGCTTCTTTCCTCTCATTTCGTACGGTGCTGAGCACACTGCCAGCACAGGCTGAACAAAAGCTTCTTGACCTACTAACTCCTGGCTGGCAACAACCTTAACATTGCACTCCTTTTCTTCTCCTCAACAACCAAATTCGCTGCTGCCAGCGGGAGGCAGATTGGCCTGTGCCTACTATATGCTTTTAGGGATAAAGGGGGGCCCATTAGGATGAGCTGTCTTGGCAAGCTGCTGGGACAGCCACGTAACAGGCACAGAACATTCAACTTTGCCCCGTCCTCCCTGGCGGGTGAGCAATAATGGTGGCAAACACCACCTGCTTGCCTGCAGCCCCAACGTCAGGGAGGGCGAGAGCTGCACAGGCACCCAGGGGAGAGCTGAGGGGCTGCACAGACAGCTGGGTGGGAGCTGGATGGGCACCCCGAGTTGCAGGGGCACCCGGGTGGGAGCTGCATGGACAGCCAGGTGGGAGCTGCACGGACAGCCAGGTGGGAGCTGCACGGACAGCCAGGTGGGAGCTGCAGGGGCACCCCGGGGAGAGCTGCACGGGCACCCAGGTGGGAGCTGCACAGACAGCTTGGTAGGAGCTGCCCGGGCATCCTGGGTAGAGCTGCATGGGCACCCGGTGGGAGCTGCAGGGGCACCCGGGGTGGGAGCTGCAGCGGCTACACGGACAGCCAGGTGGGAGCTGCAGGGGCACGCAGGCAAGCTGGTGGCAGCACCCATGGGCCTCCATGCGGTGCCGGCGGCGCCCTGCCGTGTCCCAGAGCCAGCCATCGTGGCTCGGGTGGAAAATGTGCCGGGGAGGGCAGCGGGTCCCTCGGGCCCCGGGCGGGCACCTGCAGGCACAGCCGGGGGTGCGGCCACCAGCGCTGCGCAGCCCCGCCAAGGCACCGGGAGAGGCCGGGGCTGGGGGGATCCGGCCCCGGGCCGCCCCCCGCTGCCGAGCGGCAGCGCCCCGGGCCGGGCCCTTCCCCGGGGCCGCCCCGAGCCCGGCGCTCCCCGCCCGCCCCCCGGCCCCGCCGGTACCTGGCCGTACTCCAGGCCGCCCAGCCCTTCGCAGCACTCCCGCGGGAAGGGCCGGCCCCCGCCCGCCTCCGCCGCCCGCCGCCCCGCGCCCGGCCCGGCCCGCCCCGCCATGGGTTGGGGCCGGGGGCCCGGGGTCGCCCCGCCGCCGCCGCCGCCGCCTCCCCCCGCCCGAGGCCGGCCGAGCGCGGAGCCCCGCGGTGGCGCTGCCGGGAAGCCTGGGCCCGCCTCCGCCGGCAGGGCCGCGGCGCGGCGCGGGGGGAGCGGGGCCTGGCGGCCGGGCCTAGCGCGGCCCCGGGAAGCACTGACCTCGCCGCGGGCCCAGCCGGCTCCGTCGCGGGCTGCGCGAGTGTGTCCGGCCGCGGCGGCGGGGGGGCGGCCCGTGCTGCCGGCGCCTGGACTTCGGCCCTGCCCGGTGAAGCAACCGGGCCGCGGCGCGGGGCGGCCCCCCCTCCCCGCGGCGGGCGGGACGGGCCCCCGGGCCGGGGATGCGCCCCACCGGGCGGCTGGCGGGGCCGAGCGGGGCTGGCGGCGGACAGCCCGGAGGGGGCAGTGGGCGCGAAACGGGGGGCTGCAGGGCAGAGACCCGGCCCTGCCTGTGCCCCTGCCTGGCCCCGGACCCCTGCCTGTCCTCCTGCCTGCCTGGCCCAGCCCCCCTACTTGTCTCTGTCCCCCTGCCAGTCCTCCTGCCTGCCTCCCCTGCCTGCCCCCGGCCCCCTGCCTGTCCTCCTGCCTGCCTCCCCTGCCTGGCCCTGGCCCCCTGCCTGGCCCTGGTCCCCCTCATTGTCTCTGTCCCCCTGCCGGGCCCTGTCCCCCTGCCTGTCCCCCCTGCCTGTCCTCCTATCTGGCCTCCTGCCTGGCCCCATCTCCCTGCCTGGCCCCAGCCCCTCTGCCTGTTCCTATCCTCCTGCCTGGCCCCCTGCCTGGCCCCGGCCCTCCTAATTTTCTCTGTCCCCCTGCCTGTCCCTGTCCCCCCTACCCGTCCCCCTGCCAGTCCCTGTCTCTCTGCCTGTGCTGCCCGTGTTCAGTGCTCACACCAGGGCCAGAGGGAGGGAAACGGCACCAGTGGCTTTCTGGTGCTGGAAAGGCTGTGGAAATTAAATGTTGCTTGCCCAGTATTACTCACTCCAGGGAAAAATGTAAAGCCATCAAGTCTGGATGTATTTTAAGGACAATTCATTGCAGCCTACTCCCTTCAGCAGGTGTGGTATTTATTTTTATTGCTGTTATTATTACTACTAATATTTCTCTTCTTCACTCCTTTCAAAGATGTTTCTGGTTGATGCACATCGTGGGCGGCAGTCCTGGCCCTGCCTGTGCATAGGAAATCAGGTAGCACCATTGCTGCAGACCTCTGAGGGTCCCTGCATGGACCATCTGCTTTTGCAGACCCTCCTTTGAGGGGAAATAAATTTTCTTCAGAAAGGAGTTTGATGTGAGGGAAGCCTCATGAATAAGCTGCAGGTGTCCCTCCCAGAGGTCTCACGGGAGTGTCTGAGTGCTCCTGCCCTGGCAGGCACCAAAAATGTGCCGTGAGTGATGGCTCACACAAAGCCCTCCCCAGTAAAATGGCATCCTTGGAGGATGCACTTCAGCAGACCCAGGGGGGCCCAGCTACAGCTCTCAGCTCCACAGGAAACCGGCTTTCCTTAGTTCTGCCGCTCCAAACCCCTCGCTACCCCTCGCTGCACCAGCACATCCCCACCTCCCGCCAGCAGGGTCAGCTCCTGCACTCGGGGGTGCTTGCACAGGGCTGGACCGCACCCCACCAGGGCCCGAGGAGCACCTTCACGGTATAAATTGCAGCACTGGGCCCGTTTGGGGTGAGACGCGCATGACGGCGCCGTGGGTGGGAGCAACATTCCCCATGGTGGATGATTTCCAGCTGCTTCCGGCCTCTTCTCCCTCACGCTGGATAATTTTGCTGTGCCGAGTGTGTAATTATCACCTCTGTCATCTCCCAGGCTGGGGCGCGGGAGCAGATGGGAGGATGTTTATTTTGTGAGTCCCACCAGCTGGGTGCTTGGGGCAGCGGGAAAGGCGAAAGGGACGAAGTGGGAAAAGCACGATGGCTGCGTTCAGAGAGGAGGAAACATTCCCCCAGGGAGGGAATTAACACAGACAAACCTTCTCCAAACCATCCTCCCTGCTGCAAGGGGAGAACATTCCGGTGCTGCCAATGCTGCCAGCTGGGAAAGGACAAGGATGTGGTGGCAGGGGCCAGGGAATGGAGTGAGGGATGGATGGTGAGGAGGTGCAGTGGGGTGAGCTGTCTCGCTGGCTCCTCGCTCGAGGCCAGCAGAGCTGGGCTGTCGTGGACATGTCTGTCCTGTTACCCCATGTTGGGGAGCACCCAGTGAAGGCATGTGCTGCAGGACCCCAATGCCCTACCACCAGCTCGCCTGCATTTTGAGCAGGGAATCACACTGGAACCCCCACGCTGTTCCCACTGCCAAGTCTCCTGTCCAGGGAACATTTTCCACATAAGAGGAACAGGGGGTGTTTGCAGTGGTGGGGCCCCTCCGCACCAGCCTCCATCCCACTTCAGAAACATCTCAGCAGCTGTGAAGGAGACAAAGAGGGCTTTCTGCAGGGTTGGATTTTTCTTTGTGTCCCCATCCCTCCCCTTCTCCCCGTGGCGTGCCTTTTATCCAGCTCTCTGTTTCTGAGCACTGAGCTAAGGAAGAGGGCATTGCCCTCGGCTTTCCCAAGTCCCTTGTCAGCTTGAACCCCTCCAGCGCCCTTTGAAATCCCACCACAACCCCAAGAGGTCACCGATGAATATGGAGTTGCAAATGCCTCCGTGGGCAGAAAGCACTTAAACGAGGCCGTTCGTAACGGCAGGGATGAGCTGCCCTGTCGGAGGGAGGGTTGGAGCCGGCTCGCTGGTTGACAGCTGTTAACAGCACACAGGGATGGTCCAGCCGCCGTTGCTTCTGCTGGCATCTGCTGCAGCAGCACTGGAGGGTTTCCATGTGTTTGACATGTTCATCGCGCGCAGCTCAGCAGTGCATGTGTGCGTCAGGCTGGTGAAGGATGCTCGCTGCCTGCACGTTAGCAGGTCACTGTGGCTCAGCAAGCTGCAGTTTGTTCAGGAGCATTTCAAACACAAGGAGACCCGGGGGACTCCCAGCATGTGGAAATCCAGGGCAAGGAGTGCCATCGGGTGGATTTCCCTTAGAAATGGGGCACTGGCTGGGAAGCTGCAGCCAGGTCAGCTTAAGCACAGAGAGACGTCTCCCCTTACAAGCCCAGGAGAAAGCTTCCAGGCCAAAGGATTGGTTTCCTTGCTGAGAAAAAGGAAGAAAGGGGATATAAAGCACCCGCAGCTTCCACTCGCCAATGGTGGCTCTTGCTGCCATCCTCCACAAAGCGGGACAAGCTCATGACCCCTCCTGCTTGCTGGCAGCTCCCATAACTGCTCTCTTGCCTATTGCTCCAGCCAGGCAGACCAGACTTTATCATGGTCCCCAGCAAGCCGTTGGGGTCCCTGGGAAGGGCTGCTTTCTGCTGGCAGTCTTGGTTTCTCATATCTGAGCTTGCAATCCACCTGGTCCCACCCCAGCTTCATCCCTTGCTGATACAGAGGTCCCATGGGCACAGTGTGGGGCTGGGACCTTTTTCCCAATCCTTTGTGTCCCCTTTCCTGAGGGCTGTGTCATGGTCCTGGTGTTCAGGCCTGACCTGAAATAAAGCTGATCCCTGTGGGTTTAACCCTTGCAAGCCTGCAAGAGCTTGTACTGATGGGTCGCGGAGATCAAGGACAGAGCATCAAAACACACGGTAAAGGACAGCATTGCCAGCCTAGAGGGAAGCAAATAACACGGGAGCACAGAGCTGAAACCTTGGGCAGAAGCTGCAAAATTGCAGGTACTCTTCTGTCTTCCATCAGATAACACATTGTCACCAGCGGTGCAATGCTGCAATCCAGACCTGCAATCCTATTGGAAATCCTCTAGTGTTTGTGCTGGAGGTTAGCTCTATTTATATTCTGATGAATGATTTACAGTTTATGAGTAATTGGCACACAGCTCCCCTATTACAGATCATAAAGAATTAATCACGAGATTTTCAATGCTCCCCTATCAATTTTATTAGGCTTGATTGAACGCAGTGGATTGGGAACATATGGTATGTGAGTCAGACTCTGCTCCCTGTTACACCCTGGTTAATGCCGGGGACTCACTCGGCTGCTGATCCCTGTAAATCCGGAGAGACAGCTGCTCCTTTCCCTCTCTTCGTGCCCTGACTGCTTCTTGCGTTCCCTTGGACGCAGGCAGCAACCAAGATCAACTCCATGTTCCTAAATTCTCCAAAAGACTGAGATGCTCCTAAACTGAAAGCCAGGCCGGAAAGAGGATGCTTTGCTTCCATTCCTCTGTGTATCAGCATGAGCCAGAAACCAGAGCCAAACACTTGGGAGCTCGAGATCTGCCCCTGGAGCAGTTGCGGAACAGCCCCTGCGAAGGGGACGTGCCACGGCGTGGGAGGCTTGTTGCTGTTGCAAGCTGAGGATGCCTGTGTTGGCGTCAGGGCGTCCTGCCAGGCAGGTTTGCCCACGGGAGATGTTTTCTTTCTTGAAAGAATTAGCAACAAGAAGTCCTAACACCCGCAGGAGCAGGATGACACATCCCTGCCCCGAACCGGCAGCATAGCTTGATTCCCTGGAGCAGAAACCTTCTTAAAAGCCGTCGTGTATCCTGTGCTCCCCTCATGCAGAGAGCCAGGAAAACCTCCAAAATTTCCACGTCGAAGGCTCGCAGTCCTTGCCTTGCTTTTTCACTTGTGGGTGTTGTTACCGTGCTAGTTATGTGCAGAGTCGTGATGGAGGGAAGGGGACGGTACAGGGCCCTGCTCCAGCTCGTGGGCAACGCTCACCCCTGGTGAAACCGTTCCCGCTGTGCTCCCAGTAACTACACCAGGCTCTCAATGCATATTTACAGGAGGGAATGGGAACTTTGGGTGTAGATGGAGCTACTTGCATAAGCCCAGCAGAGCAACCAGTCTGGCACAGCTACAGCCCACGTCCCCATCTGCTGTCTTGAGCAGCTGCACTGAAGGGCACCGAGAAGTTATTGCCAGTAACTCTTGGCAGGAGCCAGCGAGGAAAACTCCCTCCGGGGAGAGCTGATCTGCGGAGGGCAAATCAGAAATGTAACAGAGGACAGAGCAGGATCTGTCCTTCCTGCAGGCAAAGGGGAATAACAACAGTCCCCTTGCCTTTACAGTCAAAACATTTTGCGTACACGAGGTCCTGGTTCAGGAGCAGAGCGGGCAGGACCTTGCACAAGGATCTTGCCAAGCATCAGTGTGTCCTGATCACCTGGGGCTGCCTCCTCTCTGCCCTGCCCATGCTGCCTGCACCTGAACCAGCTCTCCAGTGCTGTGTCCATGCTTCTAGGGGAACATCCCTCACAAATAGCCCAGGCGCTGGGAACCCCCCAGCTGACTCCAGGTACACCTTATGTCAGCAGCGTGGGGCTGGGGACCTCCCCTGCAGGTCTCGCCTCTGTGCTCTGCCCTGGCCACAGCTTGCATTGCTTTAACCCAGGGCATTGTGCCCTCACCACGCATCGGTGGGGAGAACCGCGGAGGGAGGGGGAAGACCCAGAGGCACTGAGCTGCATCTTTCCAGCCTCAGCCTATTCCCAGGGAGCTCAGTGCCCAGGGAGCCACGCGTGCGATGAGTGCTGAGGGAAGGGGCAGGCTCCCTCAGAAGGAAGCCATGCTGTCGGAGAAGCTTCCTGGCATCTGTGCTGAGCCTGGTGGAGACAACATTTAGGGAAGGATTCACAACAGCTTCTCCACTCCCTGAGGCCACGTTCATCACCACCAGCATGTCTCTAATGAAGCGGAGGCTTTACTTTCTGGGATCAATGAATCCACCGATCGTGACCTGTTTGCTAAGTAGGAAATCAGGTCTCTCCCTCCCTGAACTCATCTGAGCTTGGCTCAAACAGCAACTCTGTCCCCAGGGTACTCCATGTCACTTAATTGCAAGCCCCGTGTCTGATTAGAGAGTAGCAGCGAGGGTGTGCAGAAGCACTTGCTAGCGTAGCCCGCAGAGCAGCGGCTGCTCACCCAGCCTGGTAGGTGGTTGCAAGGAGGGAGGAGGTTTCAGGGCTCCAGGAGGGTGGAAATCCTCCTGGCTTTCTCTTCTCCAGAAGGTCCTGACTCTTCCCAGCTGGCTGGAGTGTTTATTGCCAATCTGCTCTCCCCCAAAGCCCTAAATCCCCCAAACCATTGAAATCCCTCCAAAGTACCTTTCATGAGGACAGATGCTTTAAAAGAAGCTGAGGCTTCCCAAAGCAGAGGCCAGCTGAAAAGGTCACTGCTACCACATCCCTGGGCCACAAACATGTCCCATGCCAGAGGTGGGAAACAAACACCATTGCCCCCTGGGTCCATCCAAAGAGGCCAGGCAGCTTTCCCTAACGCTACCTGTGCCTCCCAGTCCTCTCTGCACCTACAAACCACCCTGTGCAGCCCCAGCATGTTTGCCCATATGGTGCAAGCTGCAGAGGGCTGAACCTGCCCCCAAAACAATTCCCTGCATATCATCAGCCCAAAGATATGGGGCATTGCTCCAGATACATAGAATTACGGTGTCCTTGTTAGCCAAGCAGCCAGGTGTCGGATGCCAAGCCATCCAGATGCTCACCTAATGCTTGTCGCAGCAGGCAGCAGAGATGATGGAGGGGGTGATGGAGGAAGCTGAGTCACAGTGCCCAGCATCAACCTCCACGGACATCTCTAATCCCTCACTCCGCTGGTGGCCAGCTTTTCCCCAGCAATCAGGCTTGCTCTCTGATGTGACACCCAGGAGGGCTGTGGAGAGAAAAATCCTCTCTTCGAGGACTTGGTGCGGGGGGCGGGGGGGCAAAGCCTGCCAGTGGGGGCTGCTTCGTGCTGCACGTGACAGCCCCCGCAGTGGGCGCCCGGCCCTGGTGCTCAGCGCCACGGGGAGCTGGGCTCGGAACCTATTTGGGGCACCAGCCCTTCCCCGAGTGGCCTCTAAAAGCTGCAGAGATGTGCTGTGCCTCCAGACTTACACCGCCGGGGAGCTCCTGGGGAAGGGGTAACCGGCAGGTCTCGGACACAGACATGCGCTCGCAGGGGCCAGGGAAGAGGCTTCCATGGGGCAGGCAGGTTTATCCTGAGGAAGAGCAGAGCCGGCTATAAATACCTCCTCACAGTGTCACTCCCCCTCCTCTTTGATGTTTTGCTTTTATTTACTTCAAACCCACTCCTGCTGCTGTTATTTTTATCTTCTCTTCTTTCCCCTCCGCTTTTGCGGCTGTTTACGGGCTGCATCACAGAAGCATCTCAAAAGGAAGGCGGAAAGAAGGTCGGGGATCCTGGGAGGAAGGTTGGGGACCGCGGCAGGGCAGAAGCCCTGTGGCCAGCAAGCTCCCCGGCTCCCAGCAGTGCCCTCCCGGCAGCGCGCAGTGGGCGATAGCTCTGCCCTCGTGTCCCACTGGCAAGGGGCATGGCACTGGCCAGGGCATTGCGCTCACCCGGGGCTGGACAGATACTAAAAGCAGAAGGGATGTAGAAGCCCAGCAGAGCCTTTCCCACCTTCTCCCCAGTGCATTCCAGGGGCTTTCTGTCCCACTTCCACCCAGCCTTTGGCCAGACGCTTTTTTCTGCCAGGATGAACTGGTCCCGCTCAGCTACTGCCCCGTACCAGCGCTGCCAGCTCCCAGCAAGGCCAGGTCCCTGTGCCAGCCCTGAATCAGCGGCTGGTCACGAGGCAGAAGGTCCCCGTAGGACTGACGTGAAGGGTGACCAAAAGTACCCCCCACTACAAGGACACTACTAAAGGGGTCTCCTGCTGCTCTCCAGCCACAGGCATGTTGAATTTGCAGGAAATTGGTCTCCTTGCGATGCCAAACCCCTGTCAGAGCCAAAGGAAACCAGGCGAGCAGCTCAGAAATTAATGAAAGTGGAGGCGATGTGAGCAGTCAGACACAGACGAGCTTAATTCCCTTAAATGAATTAAAAATACATCGCTCCTCACCACCATGAGCCTGAAGCCCTGAATTGCAACGGCAGGAGGGGAGGGCGAGCTGTGAGCACCAGCTGCCCCACTGACCCCTCCTCACCCAGCCATGGGGCAGGGGGTGCTCCTGCCTCAGCCCTCGTAGCCCCCCAAATCCAGCAACCAGGTTTTGCTGCCATGACCCTCCCCACAGGCAGACTGGGAGCTGGGGGGCATTGCTGGCTGCCGATGCAAGGCACTTCAGCAAAAGGAAGCTGCTGGAACCAACTTTTTTGTTCTCTTCCTTCTCTCTTCCAGCAAGATGAAGAACACCAAGCACAAACTGATCTTTGCATTGTAGAAAACAGGGTCTGAAACAAAAGGTCTGGGGCTTTCCCCACCTAAACCAAAAGCAGACTGTTTGCCTTGTTTAAAGTTTAAGGCATTGAATCCCCTTATTGCTAAAGACAAGATGCTGTCCCTGCTCCCTCCTCCACACATCCTTCTTCCCACACCAGGAGAAGCCAGAAACCACCTGGAATCACCAAAACCCAGATGGCCCATTTGCCAGAGTCTCTGCCTGCAGCATCACCCACTTGCCAAGAACTGGGTTTTTTTGCAGCTCCCCATTAAAAGGGCAACTGGCTGGGCTGCTGCTTGCTGCCCGGGCAGGGGTGCAGCGGCTCCGTGCCAGCCCCCACCATCGGGACGGATGTTTTCTTCTGTGGTTTGTTGCCCCTGGGACCCCATTTGGACATCAGCTGCTGGGGGGAGAAATTGAATCCAAAGGGCAGAGGGGGAAGGAGGAGAGGCTGGAGAGGGGCTGGGAGCACAGAGCGGACCCAGCAACCCCCAGCCGCGGCATCCCCCAGCCGCCGCACCCCCATGGCAGGGCACGGGACATGGGCACGGCAGCAGCGGGAGGAGGACAGCCCAGCTGGGAGCGTGGCTGGAGCAGGACTAAGGAGGCTTTGCCAGCAGATGGGTTTAGTGGGGGCTGCCATGAATTCTTCAGTATGGGGAAAACTTTAAATCCCAACAGGCTCTCCAAGGTCTGCTCCAGCCCAGACGGGCAGGCATCCAGGGAGGCCTCCTGGCCTGGATTGTGCAGGAGGTCGTGGCTGTCCCTGCGGGCTCTGCAACTGGAGCCCAGTGAGGATGGATGCCAGCTGATGGAAAACCACGCTCGGGGACAGGTCCGTGCCAGGGCATGGGGACCCCCTGTGGGGGCACCCAGGGACCTGCTCCCCTCACTGCCAAGGATGCTGTGATGGGAAGCAGCTGCCCTGGGCTGGGAAAATGCTGGGTCACCCTTGTGGACAGGCTGCCCCTGTGCTACCAGAGACCCTGCTGCTGGCACCAGCCCTGATTTTCAGGGCAGAGCTCAGAGCAGCCGTGTCTCCTCCTCCCTCGGGTGTCTGACCCTGCACCAGCTGCTGGGGATTGGCACTGGGCTGCAAGCTTGTCTCAGCTGTATGGAGAGTGGGCATGTCCCACAGCTGGTAGGGGCATGCAGGGCAACGCTAACTGGGAAAAGAAATTACCTCCATCTCCTTGTGCCTCTCATTAAAGCCAGGCCTGGCAGCCTGTGCTTTTTCTCCCAGGCAGGTGCTCAGTGGGGATGGGTGCCCCCTTGGCCAGGGGACATGGGTGCATGTGGGGAAGGAGGCAGGATCCAGCCACTTTGCAGCACATCAATGCATGGCACATAGGCATTGCCTCTGTGGTGTTGGGCAGGACTCTGAGGCCTCTGCACCCACTGCAAGCCTACTCCAGCATTCTTTAAACATTGCCTTTCACCCCACAACACATTGGATATTCCCCATGCAGTCACATCCAGATGCTTTTCCTCTGCTCCATCAGCTTACAGCATGATGGAGCAACCCAAGCAGGCTCACAAAGCACTGGGTGCGGGACCCAGGGGTGCAGTGGGTGCAGGGATGGGGCACGAGGTCACAGCAGCACTCCAGCTTCGAGAAGCATCTTGGGATTTTATGATCAGCCCCAGATCCAGACCTGCCGGGTCCTGGTGGAGGGAAGCTGCCTGCAAGCTATCACCTCTCCACCCAGCACACGGAGAGGAAAATAGGCTTGAGGGCATGCGGTATGGGTTCAGGGCGTGCTCTCTCTGCTTGGCTAAAATGACACTAATTAAGCCCCTTGCAGCGTGCAAAAGCTATTCCTACAGGGCAGACAATTAACCTTGAAACTTGGCTTTTAGTGCTTGGAGGGGAGTGAATTTTTCATCCTGTTATTTCCCCGTGCTATTAAGCTAATCCTAGAGACCACGAGGGAGAAGCAGTGTTACATGTCTGCAGCTCCCAGCCTTGCCAGGAGCACAGTGTGTGGCCAGCAGTCTCATGCTCCACCTCTCCATCATGCTTATATTTTCACCCATGGTCTCCAACATCGTCATCGCTGGGGAGTGCTGGAAACAAGAGATGTGACCAAGGGCGCACGGCAAGGCTGTGGTATTACATGATTATTATGGTCAGCAGTAAATCCAGCCTCTTCTGAGCACACTGGACATGGTGCCAGCCTGGCTTTGGCTTTTCAGGGAGTTTCCCTGGAGGGACGGCATGTCCTTGGCTCTCCAAGGCTGTGGTTGCTGGCACGGCATCACGCCAGCCCAAGCTCTGTGGGAGATGAGCCACCAAAATTTTGCTTTCCTGGAGGAGGAAGGGAAAGATCAGGGAGGTGGAGAAAGGAGAAGGATTTGCATCATGGAGGTCAAACCCTACCCTGGGGGCTGCACGTCTTGGGATACCCTGCATCCTCTCCAGAGCTCACAGCCCCTCTTCCCCCCAGCTTCCCTCTTGCCCCCCCCCCCAAAATGCAGCTGATGACAGGGCTGAGCTTGGGGACACCCAGGAGAGGAGCTGGCAGCTCAGCCTAATCCTGCCGACAGCAGAGGTGAGGGGAAAGGGGGGATGGATAACCCACAGAACCCCACCGCTGGCTGCCATGCAGGCACACCATCACACATATGAAATATTTAAGCACTAAAAAACAGAACCTGAGGACATTTGTTACAACAAGCTGCAAAAAGGAATAGAAATGTGGCTAAACTGCCCCAAGAAGAGAGCACTGAGAGGGCACTGCCATGGGGCAGGGACCCACAGCCACCCCGGCACCGGGCAGGGCTCTGGCAGCACCGCAGATCTGAGCCAGGGCAGCCTGGGGAAGGGAGATGGGGGGCCCCAAAGCCATGAGACACAGCAGGCAGAAGCCGAGGGGAGGGCTGGGGAAGCAAACTACGCTGCCCAGAAGACACGTCTACCTGGCAACAGTCTTGGGAGTCTTTGGGACAGGGGAAATGGGTGAAAGCCACGGGAAAGGGAAACAGGAGCAGGTTTTGGGGTACACCACCAGGAAAGCTCAATGCTAGCCACGTGCCCAGGTCAAGTATTGATGAGCAGCAGGGGACTGATTTGGCAAATACAAATAATTTCCCTGTGGCTCAATTAATCTCAAGTAACACTTCCACAGGAAAGCCTTTTTCCCTGTGGTCAACCTTGGGTTAAAACCCCCTTTTCCCCCATCAGCTGTCCCTGAGCAGCTCTTCTTCAGCCACAAGGTGAGCAGTGGTGGGGAAGGGGTGGCCCCGCGGGTCGCCCACCTCAGGGGTGAGGACAGGGCATCCTGGTGATGTTGCTGCCAAGAAGTAAGGGAAGATGTGCAAGATGTGCTGCTCCTGGCAACAATGGTGCCATGAGGTTGTAAACCAGCCTTTGGGGGTGCCCAAGCAAGGCAGGAGAGGCTGTGCTTGATGGAGCCGGGCTGTTCGCTGGGGTGCTGCAGCAGGAACCTTCCCCCAGAAAATCCATGGAGAAGCTCACAACATTGAAGCCACTGCTGAGATGAACAAGGCAGAGGCGGAAAGCTGGCCAAGCCAGGGCAGAGACAGGTTTTGCCTGCGGAAAGTTTAACATCCTTCTGCTTGCTGGGCTGCTGCTATCTGTGTCAGCCCAAGCCACCCAGATGTTTTCCAGGTGCTCCTTCAAGTAGACCACTCAGCACCCAGCCCAGGAGCTGCAGCTGATGCTCGTTGCCCCCAGGTGCATCCTCAAGAGGTCTTCCTCATCTTCAGCAACCCCTTCCCAGCAGTGGGACCTGCAGACCTCCCCCTGACCCCCACACTGAGCTCAGTGCCTGCTCCCAGCCTCAGCGCCCCAAAATAGTGGCAAACCTCCTACCTGAGCACTGCTTTAAGTGCTCTCCCAGCGTGTTGCGCTAATTGCCTGGCCTTTAAATCCGAGTATGGCAGGCTGCAGCAGCCCTTCAGGAACCATTTTGTATGTGGGTGCTGTTTCTCTGAAATGGCCTGTTTTTTAAACTGCTTTCCTCTATTTTTCTTGAGGGGGTGGTATGTTATGGAGGCTGGATAAAGCGACGGAAGGGAGAGCGGCACTGTAAAAGCCACTCTGCTGCTAAATCTGTTGAAAAAATGATGCTGCAAAGTGCCTTTGCAGTTGTTTAGTCATTTGTTAGCCTGGCCGAAGGGTGATTTGTGTGGCCGTGCTCTGCTTGTGTGCACAAGCACCATCTGCAGAGCATCATGTAGAGTAAAATGCACTCAGTGTGGATGGGGACCAGAGGAAGAATTCGGAAAGGAGGATAAGAGAGCATTGAGAGGAGATTTTCTTTTTTCTGGGTGACATTTTTGGCTTGTCTGCCCCACTCTCCCTTAAGCAAAATAATGCTCATCTTCTCCAGGGCTCCCACGGAGGTAAATTCAGCTCCCACCGCTTTGCAGCTTTTTCCTCCCCAAGAACCATGCCCATGAAAGACACTTTTCCTGCAGGTCTGTTGTTTCTCGCAGTTAGGTTTCATGCTTTAATAAAAAAAAAAAAAAAAAAAAAAAAAAAGTAGGTGCCTGGGGTAGCAGATGGGACTGGCTTCTCCTGCCTGCTATAAATCACAGAAGAGGTTTTACCTTCCCGGGATGAAGCTGTGTTCTCAGAGCACTGATCCTGCCGGAGTCAGCCAGGGAGCAGCAGCATGGCCAGCTGCCAGTGCCATCACTGCTCATCACTGCATCTTTCTCTTCAGAAGAAGACAAACCGACCTGCTGCACCTCTTCTGCAGAAGTGGCAACGTCCTAATGGGATTGCTAAATCATGGCTGTACTTTGGAGCGTCCTTCTGCCGGTGTAAATCAGCCCTGCTGAAATTGCCTGCGTTGTGTTGATTTACACCAGGGAGGCAGGGGAGAAGCTGGATGGTTCATCTGAGCATCCCTGTCCTCTGAGCGGTGGCAGGCGGCCACAAATTGTCCATCGGCGATGGAAATAACTCAGCAGCCTGAGCTCGGGCATGGGGATGAGGGAGATATGTAAAGTTAAAGGGGTTTTGAGGTGGCTGTGGGAATGAGTTTCAAAATACAGAATAGAATATTTTCAGTTGGAAGGGCCCTACAAGGATCACCTATTCCCACTGCCTGACTACTTCACAGCTGACCAAAAGGTAAAGCATGTTATTAAGGGCATTGTCCAGATGCCTCTTAAACACTGACAGGCTTGGGGCACCGACCGCCTCTCCAGGAAGCCTGTCCCAGGGTTTGACCACCCTCTCAGTAAAGAAATGCTTCCTCATGTCCAGCCTGAAGCTCCCCTGGTGCAGCTCTGAACCATTCCCACGAGAGCTATCACCGGATACCAGGAAGAAGGGATCTCCCCAGAGACCTCCCGGGCCTGCTGCAGGCTGGGTTTCTCCAGGATTTTGGTGGGTTTATCATGTATCTCATTTAGCTTGCAGGAGATGCAGCCTTCCCAAGTGTGGGTGGCGCAGGACAGAGCGAGCAGGCACTGAGCTCAGCCCCGGGCTGTTTGCAGTAGGGTGAATGGTTATGAGCGGCTGGTTGCTCCAAAACTGGAAGGGATAAATGTGGAATGGAATGCATGCCAGCCAACTCGGCTGTGTTAAACCCAGCGTGAGTGCTTAGCTGTGACAAAGCATCAGCATTGAGGGGCTTACACGTGTGTGAGCTGGCAGCCAGGCCGTGCTTTATCGGCATTCACAGCTGCGGAGCGGTGGCACCGGCTCCTGGGAGCAGGGCCGGCTGGGGACCTTCCAAAGCCAGCACGTCCTCAGGTGACCATCAGCTCTACCTGTCCCCAGCCCAGCGGAAAACCTGTCCCCAGCCCTGCAGGTTGCACTTACCCCTCTAGATGACTACAGAGCTGAGGTGCATATATCATACAGCCTGCTCTGGCTGTTCTAGAAGGTCTGTGCAGGATTTTATTACCTGCACCTGCTGGAGTAGACCACGGCTGGAGAGATCCTGACTTCCCACGCAGAATTTTGTGCCCCAATGGCACAGGAAAGGCTGTGGAACCAGCAGCAGCTTGGTGTGGGAGCACGAGTTTCTGCTCTGCACATCACTATCTTGATAAGCTGGGTGCAATTCCCCACGATAAATTCTGGTATCGTGCCAAGGGCAACACCTGGGAGGGAGCAGGGGCTGCCCTGTGTCACGCTGCCTGTCTCTCTGATCTCTCACACTGGGCTGAACTGGTGGCTTCCACCACCCCCAGTGATTTTTATTCCTCTCCCCCCTGTCCCCATTCTGTGATGCAGAGAATCCAGAGCAGAATTTCCCCAAAGCATCAGCACTTTATCAGCACAAGACCCAACGTGCTTCCATAGGCATGGACACACGGACACGCACATGGGCAGGATACATCTCCCAGGATTCATTTGTATCCCTGCGCTTCTTTACAGCATTGCAAATCTCCACGGTGGGTTACCAGGTCATAGCAATACCTGCAGCAGAAATACCTCCTTGCCTTAAGCAGCACGTTTTTATCCCAAGACACTATTTGTTTAGTGCATTGTGATTCTAATTCAGCAGATGGTACCAACAGCTGCCAACCCTGCTTCTTATCTCCCTCCTAGCAGGCAGCATTGACCCGATCTGACCCCAAGCAGGGCTCAGCCTGAACACCCATGGCTGTGTGGGTGAGGACATCCCCAGGCAGGACCCCCAGCGTGATCTGCACCCAGGCAGGTCTCAGCCAGGTTGGGAGCCCAGGCACCCAGGGGATGCTGCAGCCCCTCCCTCCCCGAGGTTGCCCCTGCCCGGGGGCTGCCCCAAAGCCGGGCAGAGGCTGCCACTTAGTGTTGGGAAGGCAGCAAGACTGCTGCAGGGACCTGGTAGAGCACCTGCAGCTGGGGAGAGACCACCCCTCTGCTCTCCAGGCTCCTGCTCACACCCCGGGGTGCCTGAGCTCCCCTGGGCAGAGCCCTGCCTGCCCTGGGTGCGGGTGGTCCCATCTAACCATGGTCGGGCTGGTTCCTACTAATGGGGCTTGTGGGGTTTGTGCTCCTCCACCACGCTGCCCTGTCCCTTGGGGTGCTGGCAGACCTCACCCTGCTGCCTTCGCCGCTTCGTAATCCTCTGCCAGCCCTGCACCCCCGAGGCAACTGACAAACATCCTCTTCCCTTGCCAGGCGCTGCCCACATCAGCCGGCATCGTGTTTTCCAGCATCAATCAAGGCAGCCCCTCGCAGCAACACCGGCAGCCCCCAGCCTGTGTTGCTCCCCAGCTCCTGCTAGCCAGCTGGCACAGGCACCCCAAATCCCACAGTCTGGGTGACCCCCAGTTCCAGCTGCCCTCCTCGACATGTTTCTATTTAAGCAAGGTGCCTCATACACCTCACATGGCACCAAGGCACCCAGGGGGTGCAGGATCCTGCTGCCGTCCTTGATTTTGCTGCCCCTTGGTCACATGGGGAAACCGAGGCAGGGCACAGCAAAGCGGGACTGGGTGAGCCTGAGCTGGTCTGTTGTCCCACCACCCCAAGCACACCGGCTGCTGTCATCTCCTGCTCCTTCCCTTCATTACAGCCCAAATCCCTGGAGGCCGTGGTGGCAGGACATCCTTCCCCTGTGGTGTTATATTAGCTTAATAGCATTTTTCCACTCCATTTGAGAGGGGAATTTACGATGATGTTCAGTTAGGACAGCCTTGACATTGTCATACGTCTGCCCACTTGGGCCAGCCACCTGGGCTCACCCTGCCCTGCTCTGGGTTCAAGGGCCGTGGGTGCCAACTGGCCTCTGGCCACTCATCACCCTATGGTGCGAAAGCCTCCAGCTCCCTCAGCTCCCTGCACCCCATTTCTTACCCACTAAAGAGCTGGGAGCAGGAGGCACAGGTGTTCCCATGGCTCTTCTTGCCCATGCATCTCACCCTGGCGGTGTCTGCAGAGCTGGCTGGGCACCAGGGAAGGGAGATCTTGCACACCCTGCTCATGCTCTTGCTTGCAAACCCAGCTCACGGTCCTGCCTGCAATCCCCGCCGGCAGCCCAGCGGGCAGCCCCCACACCGGGCAGGCAAAGCCCCTGCTGCAGGCAGCCCCAGCCCTTGCTCCGGGCAGCCCCAGCTCCAGCAGCCCCTGCCCTCCAGAGCGCTGCGGGCAGCACAGCCCTGGCCCCCTCCTCGCCCGAAGCTGCCGCTGCTCTTCCCTCGCCTCTGCCACAGACGGTTCTGGGATCACTTACCAATTAGTGTGGCCTGCTCATTAAAGCTCATTATCTGCCAGTGTGAACTTGGACGGGATTGTGTGGTCTTGGCGGGGGATCAAAATCTTCCTTTTTTCCAATTGCATCCCGCTCAGCCCCCCTGCTCCGGGAGCAGCCCTGCAGCCGCACCAGAAAGCTGGGGGATGTGATGCCGCCTTTTAGAAGGAAAAAAACCTGTCCAACAAATTAAGCCGACCCCTCCCCACGGCAGGGACCAGTCACTGCACTGCACCGATGCTGCAATAGAGCAGGATGACGACTGGGCTTGCCATCTTTCATGGCTTTCCAGGAAGCTGGGGACACACAGTGGGAAACAGCTGGACTTTTTGTCAAACTCTAAATCTCAGAGTCAAGCTTACAGCCCAGCAAGTCCAGACTAGTGATTCTGGAGGCTGGGAGGCAGCTGCAGGTACCGGCATGCCTGCAAGGTCACACTTGCCAACTGGCAGTGGCTCAGCCCAGTGATGGCCTCCTGTGCGCCCAGGGAAATCGCCAGGCAGGTCCTGGTCTGGCAGCCCCAGCTGCCCCCGGGCGATGCCCAAGCCCCTGGCTGTGCCCATGGAGTTTTGGGCAGCCCTCAGCACTGTGCGACAGTGAGCTCAGCTCGGCTCCAGGGCACAGAGCCGGCAGTGAGAGGGAAATACCAGCTGCCAACCACAGAAATTAGGTTTGTTCTCCATGTGCTATGTTGTCGAAGGGTCTGGTCTCAGAGGTGTCTTGGCTCTTTTCTGCTTCTAATTGCAAGCATAGAGGGGAAAACACAAAACTCTGACAAAAATATTCTTCTCTCACCACCTCGGTGCGTGTTTGAGTTAAATAGGTGCTAGAAAACCTAACAGATTACATGGGCTGGAAGGAAACGTCTCCACTCATGAAAGGAGACTTCACTGCATGTGGACCCCTGACTGTGGTCCGAGCTGGAGGGCAAAGCCCTGCACCTCTGTCCTGCCCTGCTGTACCCCATTGCCATCAGTCAGGGCCTGGCTTTGCTGTCATCGCACTTGTCCCAGCCTCTGCCTGACACTGGGATGTCGGTGCCTGGGGGGTGACGGGTGACATGGACCCAGGTCCCTGGGCAGGGATGGGGCCGTTGCTTCACTGCCATGAGGGCCAGTCCTGGGCATCCTGCACTCACAAGGCAAATAAGCCAAAGCTTATTCTGTGCTGGGAAAATCAATCCCAAATGCAGCCTGGTTTCATAAGAACCAGGAGTATGGGAGAGGGAGCCCTGGCTTTCCCATTGCCTCATTCCCAGCTTTCCCAAAGCCGTCCCTCCCTGGGGAGTCACCAGGTCTGGCTTTCATTAGCAAATGAGCCTGTTTTGGTGAATGGCTCTTGTCAATATTCATTAAATTCCATCTTCCCATATGCAGAGAAATCCTCTTGCGGTACCTTCAGAGCTACCATCTTAAAATAACTGAGTAACAAGAGCCGGTTTAACCCTTCCTTCCTCCTCCAAAAACAACCCCGCAGGGTGAAATCACCCACTAACTGCTCCTTTGTTCATCTCCCACACAGAGCCACCCAGTAACAAGACAAAAATCCACCAGCCAGTGGAAAGCAGCTGGTCTAAGTTCAAGCCAAACAGCCTGAGCTTGTGCGAGCCAGGGCTTTAGCACAGGCCAAGCTGGGAAGGCTGTGCCTGCATCATTAACAAAATCCCCAGCAAATGCTCCCCGTGGCACCCAACCAGCTCTCCACGGCTGCAGATTGTGCCCAGGAGCGTATTCTTCCCCAGGTCCTCCTTGCCAGGGTGCCTTTCACCGCAGACATCAATGTGCCTGCGTCCCACGCTGGCCTGGATTAACTGCCTCTTTTATTGCTGCCAATTACTGGCAGCAAAGATGCCGTGGGGATGGAGCATGCAAGATGGGTTACCACCTTCCCGGCCCTAATGACATGAGGCTTTCCAGGCTGCAGCAGTAGCCTCAGCTCCCCACAGAGAGGGTGGATCCACCCACAGCCCCCCCACTCTGCTTCCCTGCACACCCATCCTCTGCACCCCACTGCTGGATGCTACAAATGGGATCATGGGGAGAGCTGTATCCCCGAGCTCCAGTGTGGATCCGGGGATGTGAAGCGATGCCCATCCATGGTGACCCAGTACCTTCCAGCACGGGCGGGAGCAGAGGCAGCACAGGGCTGCAGGCATCAGACCACACTCGGCTGCTGCTGAATGCTCTGAGGCTTCACACTGCGAGAAGAATGAGCAGATAATAGGATTTTCCATCTCTTCAAAGGGCTTGCAAGCCAGGCCCCAGCGCTGTGCAGCACCCTGGGAAGAGCCTTCAGGAAGATCCCACACCTCCCGGCCGGCGCTGCAGCCGCAGGGATGCTCCCAGCTGCAGAGCAGCCGCCTGCGTGCAGATGGGGACTGGGGACCCGAGTCCTGCGAGGGCACAAGGCTGGCAGGCACCACGGGGTGTATCACTGCCGCTACCAAGGGGAGGCAGGAGGGTGCCAAACCCCAGCAATGCCATGCCAGGAGCCAAGGGAAAGTTCAGCCGCCTCTGCTGGCCGCCCTGACAAGGCATGTTTTTGCCAGGAACAGCTGCTCTGCAGCAAAAGCAAATGGGAGAGCGGACAGCGGGCTTCCCACTGCGTGCTTGTAACAGCCAGGGCACGCACACATCGCCACACCGAAGGCATGAAGCACTCACACCTCCTCTTCTGCACACATACACTGGCACCAGCTCGGGGCAGAGCAGCCGCCCCCAGTGAGCCTGGGGTCCCTCAGCCCCCGACCGTCGTGCAGGGGCAGACGAGGGACCATCTGGAGGCTCATTTAAAGAGCTCCCACGTCCCTGCGTCCCTGCTCCATTTCTCCTCGGATGGCTTATCAGCAGTGACTTTCCCGACAGCAATCGATAGAAAACATTTTATCGCCTTCCCAGGCGGCAGGATCCTTGGAGTGGGTCTGATTTCTGTTTCTATGGTGACATCTTCCGGGCTTGTGAAAGATCTTGCCTTTCTTGGTTGTTGTTGGGGGGTGGAGATGGGGGGTGGAGGGGGGCTGGTGCTATATTTTTTGTTATTGTAGGTTTTGCTTTTTTTTTCTTTTTGCTTTTTTTTTTTTTTAATACCATTTTCAGCGTAACAAGGAAGTCGCCAGCCAGACAAACGCGATGCCCGCAGCTTACTTGCAGCGCTGCTGCTTGCTGGGAGGGGCCCCAGGGCAGCTTTCATCCCCGAAACACGCTGCAGCCTCTGAAACCTATTGAGGCTCAAATGCACGTTTGCTCTGCTCGGGCTGGGGCCATCTCCCTCCTTCCCTCACACCCGTCTCCCTTCCCACCCCTCCGGGCTTCTCCTGCCAGGTCTGGAAAAAGCCACTCGGCCACACAGCAGGGATGGCCTCAAGCACAAGTTACTGCTCGAGGCGTTTTGTAGCACAGCTTATTTTGCTACTTAGCTCTGCTCCCTCCTCCTTCTCCTTCCTTTTTAATTCCCACCACCCGCTTTAGTGGAGGAGGAGGAGGGGGTTTGCCATGCAGCCTGCTACCGCCAGCCCCTGCCCTGCTGGCTTCGGTGGCCCTGGGACCCGACCAAAGGGGCAAGGAGGGATGCTGGTGCGTTCACTTCATGTCTCTGGGACATGATCGCTTGCCGTCTCCTGCATGCAAATGGCCCAGTGCTTTTGCTGAGTTATCTGCACCTGAGGATCTCACTGACTGCCTAATTAACATCTGCATGATTCCCTCTCATTAGAGCTCCCTTTACCCCACAAATGGCATCGCCTCCTGCTGCCTGCCCCTGCTGAAACAGCCCACGTGCTCCAGCTGGAAGTCACCCACCTCTGGGAGCTGGCTGGCTGGCTGGCTGACCTCTCATGTCTGGGGGTGCCTTGTGCTGATGCATTAGCAAGTAGCCCCCAGCTCCTTGGCCCTTGTGGCTTGGGGACCCAAAGGGGAGCCCCTCTCTACTGCTGAGTCCCCAAGGGCATTGAGCCCATGTCCTTGCTGCAAAGGGAACAGATACCCGGCTGAGGTGTACATACCCCAGGCTCCAGCTTCCCAAAAGCCTGGCTGCATTCAGCACACAGCAACCCGGAAAGGTTGAGCAATGCAAGGGAGCCAAGAGCCCTGTCACCTCCCGGTGTGACACCGGCTGTGCCACCTGACCCAGGATGTGCTGCGAGGGCTGGCGCAAGGGCAGGGGCCGGTGCTGAGCATGGGAAGGCCGAGGTGCTGCTGACGGCTTCAGTCGAGGCTGCCAGAGGTGGGTTTGAAAGGCATTGCTGGCTTGGCAACACTCTGCCCGCACCTTTCCCGTAATGATTGAGCCGCACTGCTTTATTTAGTTAATGTTTCTTAGTGGCACAGCCTTCTGCCTGCACAAAAATAAAATAAAAGAGAGGTTTCTTCTTCTTTTCTTTTTTTTTTTTTTTTAATAATGGGAAACTCCAATGCTCAGAAAGTTGGAACTGCATCCTGGCATTAAGTGACAGTGGGGGATTACTCCTTGCATCGGGCACCGACCCAAAGCACTTAAAAGCAAGGGCAGGAATGGCTAATGCGGGCCTGCCATCACCTTACCCAGCAAAGAGAAATGCACCGCCTGTGACACTGATCAAAAACCCTGCATATTTCATCTCAACACAATGCCCTTATCTTTGACCCAAAATAAAAATTATTCCTTGCTCAGCAATCTCAAAATACAAAATTATCTACGTGTGCATTAATGCCATGTATCAATCAACTTCCAATGCAAATCCACCAAGCGTTTATCCCTAATTTTACCATAAAAGGATGGTTACATGCCAAGCACCTCGTTCAACATTATTCTAGGGAACGGCAGTTATGATCAGCAAATCTTCTCCTGGCCATTGACAAATACTTGGATCCTCAGCTTCTCCTAATGGAAACAATCTGGCTGGTTCCTGAGAAAGGGCAAAGCGCAGAGGCCAGGAAGGAGAGCAGCACGTCCTCTGCTCTCCTGCTTTTTGCAGCCTCCCGCCCAAGAAAACACTTTCAGATCAGGATGCCAGTGCAGGGACGGTTGTTGCGGGGAAGGAGAGTGGAGCTGGCTGGGAGCTCGGGTGGGAGCAGTGAGGCAAACACCTCTGCTCCCCCTGCGAGGGCAGCAGGGAGGACCAGCTGCTTTGGGGAGAGCCTGCAACCCGTTCCTGCTGACAGCAGCGCTGCTCAAAGGGGGCCTGTTTGCTAGGACCTGCAAAGTGTAACTGGGGATTTGCAAGGCTGGGCATATTCAGCAAGCCTTCTTCTCCCTTTTTAGAGAAACAGGGGAGCGCTGGTGGTAAAAGGCGCTGTACAAGTGAATGGAAAACACCAGGGAGTGCTTAAAGAAATGGCAAAGTGTGGATCAAAACCAGACCACACTAAATGTCTTTCCAGGTTACTGCAAAGCTGCTGGCAGGGGTGTGGGCGCACAGGCAGCAGCACTACTGCAGGGCCACGACAAAGATCAGTCGGAGCTCTGGAAAAGCTAAAAGTTCTTGGGCATGTGCCATGCTCCAGCTGCGAGGAGCAAGAGCCCCCTCGAGTGGGTTGCCCCCACCAGGGCCATCCCACTGCCGCCGCCAGCGGCTCAACCAGCAGACACAGGGTTTAACAATTTCCCAGCACCATCCACTTCGGCAGCTCCTGGGTCCCACTCACAGCCCGGGCCCAGTCCCTGGCAGGGCTGGGAGGGCAGCACACAACGGGCCCACCCAAATTTCCGCCCCACGCGCTCAAGGAACAATGGCCCGTGTGTCCCTTGGAGGCTCCTCCTGCCGCACGCGGCCGCAGCCGCCCTCCAAACACTCTCCCTCTTGTTCGCTTTGGCCAGGGAAGCGGCGGAGCAGCAGGTATTTCCTGCCATCATCCGCCATCCCTGCCTGGCCAGCCCCACGGGGGGACACGCTGCTCCAGCCCGCATCCCTGGGACCCCCAAGGGACCTGGCACCCCTCAGGGACTAAGCAGGGACCCGCTGATGTTGCTGTCCCTTGGCAGGCAGGTGGCCCTGCTCCAAAGGGACACCAGCAGCTTGACGCACCCCCCTGCTGTGCACATCCTGCTGGAAAAGATTTCCCTTCTGCAGTTCCAAGTCCCGGATAAAATGAGGCTAAAAAACGTGCAAAACGCTGTTTTCGCTTCGTTTCCTTTGTGCGTTTCACAGTGTGTTCTGCAAACAGGGCACTTCCTCATAGTTTCGCTTTGGCTCTCATGTTCAGGAATAAGAGAGAGGCTTTTATTTTCATAGAAAACCAGGATTTTAAATTAGCAGCTGGGCTGTGACAGCCCAATCTTCCCGTTAAAATACCTGCAAGCGTCGCTGTGGCCAAGGCTGGGTGTCAGCACCAGGGACACAAGCCAGGAGGGGTCCTGGGTGCCACCCCTCTTGGTGCAGAGCGGGTGCCGGTGGCTGGTGGCACATCTGAGATGCAAGCGGTTAACCAGCTGCAACCGCTGAGCAGCGAGAGCTTATACCAAATACCTGATGGAGAGGAAAATCCGAAGCGAGCATTAGGCAGCAGTGCTGGCTGCAGCCAATTTTCCTCGCTTAATATGTTTCCTGCACTCATCCCCCTCCCTGACCTCAGCTCCTCCTTGGAGCACGTTCAGCCCCAGACGCACCACTGAGCAACAGCCAAGGCCAGCGGGACCGCTGCCATTTTGTCCCTCCCCTCGGCTCAGAGGCCAGGGCTCCTGCCACGGCTGCTGCAGACCTCAGCTGCCCCCCCCGGGGCTCCCCAGGCTCCCCGGGGCAGGGTAAGGGGGCAGCACCCATGGGGGCTGAGCACCTCCTGGCACAGCTGGTGGTGGGATGGCTAAGGGTTAGGCATGGCACCTCCATCCTTTGGATGCGTATTCCAGACTCAGATGCAAATGCAGATCCAGATGAGGATCTGAATCCAGCTCCAAATGCAAATCCAGATGTGGATCCAAATCTAGATCTACATCCTGTCCTAGATCCAAGTGCAGACCCACACAGTGGTCCAATCCTCATCCAAATGTGGATCCAAACCCAGAGACAGACCCAGCTCTGAATCCGGATCTGAGCCCTGACCCGGACCCAGCTCCGAATCCGGATCTGCGCCCTGACCCAGACAGACCCAGCTCCGAATCCGGATCTGCGCCCTGACCCAGGCTCCGGTGCGTGGCCCCCGGTGCATGGCCCCCAGTGCACGGCACTGGGAGCTCACCCTGCGCCCAGCGCCGCTGCCCACCGCCCCGTGCCCGGTACCCGGTTGCCAAGCACGTGCCGCCCGGTAGCCGCCGCACGATGCCTACTGCCGGCCCGCCGCAGGCTCCCGGTGCGGCCGGACCCAAGGCCCGGCGCGGGGTCCCCGGTGAACGCGGTCCGCGGGCCGGCGATGCCCGGCGCCCGTGGCACCAGCTCCCCGCGGCGGTGCCCTGTGCTGGCGGCGGCGCGCGCGGGGGGCCCGTTCCCGGCGGCGCGCGGCGCGGCCGGCAGGTGTCGCCGCCGTCGCGGGCAGGGCGGCGGGCGCGCGTGCACTTCCGACGGCGCTCGGTCATGCCCCCGACTTTCCTCCCCTCCCTCCCGGCGCCGCGCGGGGCTCCCGCCCGCTGACACCGCTGAGGCGGCTCGCACGGCGCGGCGCGGCGCGGCGGAGAGCGGCGCGGCCGCCCGGGGATGGCCGCCGGGGCCGCCCCCGCCCAGCGCCGCCGCTGAGACGCAGGGGGCACGGCCCGCCAGGTAAGCAGGCTCCGGCGGCGGCTCCGGGGCGGGCCCCGGGGCTGCGCCGCTGAGGCCGGGCCGCGGGAGGCCGGCGGCCCGGGGAGGGCGGAGGGGAGGGGGGGACACAGCCGTGGTGTGGCGGGGGGGAGAGGGGCTGGCCGAGAGGGGCGGGGGCCGCGGTGCCCGTGTCTTGCCGGTGTGGGGGGGCCCTGCCCGCCGCCCCGCGTTCCCAGCCCGTTCGCTTCGCTTGGCAACGGCGGCGGCAGCTCTCGCCGGGCTCGCTGCGTTCTGGCTGCCGCTGGAGTGGCGGCCGCACCGCGTCCCCGCCGCGCTGCCGGCATCTTATCTTCCCTTCCCTTCCCTTCCCTTCCCTTCCCTTCCCGCTGCCCGCCGCATTCCGCCCGCGTTCCCATCGCACCGCACTCGCATTTGTAACCGCAGCCCGTTCCGGCCTCCCCCCCCCCTCCCCCCCCCCGCCTCGCCCCGGCCTTGACCCCCACCCCGAGCCCGAGCCTGGCCCCAGCCCGGTGACGTCACGGGGGGGGGGCTGCGCAGCGAGGGGCTCCCCGGCTCCCCCGGTCCCCCGGGTGAGCGCAGCCCGCGGTGCTCCCGGCTGGCAGCGCCGAGATGTGGAGGGGGGGACCTGGTGCATCTGAACCCCCGCTGGAGGAAGGCGCTCCCCCCCCCCCCTCCCCTTCCCTGGCGAGCCCTTCTGCTGCAGCTGCTAAATTCCAGCTAAATTCCAGTGTGCGCCCCCCCCTTCCCCCCCACCCCCTGGAAATGTGCAGCTGGAGCAGCAGCCTGAGCACGGTGGTGCTGGCAGCCCCGGGGATCCCAGCGGAGATGCTGCCCAGCCTCGTCCCCCCGCCCAGGGGTCCACATCCCGAGGGCTCTCTGGCCGGTGCCGAAGCCTCGAGGCTGACGTCGCAGACCTGCCAGAGGTTTTCATTGACGTCAGAGCGGGGGGCTGCTGGCGTGTGTGTTTGTTCCCCGCCACCTTTGATGGAGTGCGATGCCGTCCCTTAGATGTGAGCAAATTTGGCTTGGTAAAAGCTCTTGTGGCCACCGGTTCCTGCTTGTGCTCCCCATGGCTGCGAGCGCTGCCTGGGCTGTCTGCCCTCAGGTGACCTCCCAAAGCGATGTTTTGGAGGAACAAAATCAGCAGTGGGTGTATTGCATGGGAGAGCGCGCCTAGGGCCCCGTGCAAGCGGAGTGGAGGCATCTCTGGAGGTGCCAGCACCTTCTGAGGGCTCTGCCAGCTCAGCGCCAGCTGCTCCAGCCTATGGGCATCACTGGAGCCTCCTTGAGGGTCCAGAAATGGTTTTCTGCTGGGTGCCGGGGCTTTGCAGAGCACTTCTACCCCACAGCCACCTTCCCTGGGGTGGCAGCTCATGTACCCCAGGTGGGCAAGCAGCACCGTGGTAGTTCTGCAGGTGTGGGTGCTGTCACCCCTGCGTCGGTGGGAGAGGGTGCGGGGACCCATGGGGGCGAGGCGGAGGCTGGCTGTGTGTGGCGCCCCGGTGCTGAGTGGTCAGGTGCACAGCCGGTGCTGAGACCGCATCTTCTGGTGTCTGTCACTGGCTGATGAAAATGGACCTTGAGCTGCTAGGGGATGGAGTAGAGAAGGATGGGAAGAAGCCAAGTGAGATGGAGAAAAGGACATGTTCCCCCCGAGTGCTTTTCCCTCCCCGTTCCTCATGGGAGCAAGGTGTGCCTCGAAGCATGGCAAGAGTGATGGGAGGGGGGGAGGGGGTCAGTGTGGGTCTGCTCATGGGGCTCAGAGCCTGGGCTGGGGGCATCTGCACCCTGAGCTCTGCAGCCCAGGGCCGGGAGCTGTGTGAAGTTCAAGGCAGGAAGTGAGAAATAAAAAAACAATAATAATAAAAAAATATCACGACGGGTAGAAACCACCGGGCAGATTTAGGGAAGCGGCACGGCTGTGCCGTGGAGCCTAGAAGAAGCGTGCATCCTTGTCTGATGAGGAGCTGCCCGTGCCAGGGACCGCAGACCCACCTCTCCTCTCCCGGCTCTGTCTCCTCTGCAAGCCCCAGGGAACAATTGCATACAGAGTGCTTCGTTTCAGAGCCACCACAGTCATTTCAGAGACCTTTTAGGCAGGAAAAGTGCTCTGTAGCGTGTAATTTGAAGGCTCTGCTCTGAACCTTCACTGTCGCTCTGCTAAATGATCCTCTGCTCTTCCAAACCTTTGCTGCCTGGAAACCAGCAGCAGTGACCTGGTTCCTGGCCTCGCTTGGTCCCTGCTCTCCTTTCGGCCCCGTGCTAAGGTGAGAGGAGTTGCAGGTTGCAAGGAGCAGCCTGGGGTGTTTCTCTGTCATGCATGTGGCCCCTCAGATGTCAGAGTCCTGTGAGATTTCAGCCAGTCTTAATCATCTCTCGCCTCTGCCTGAGCTGCAGAGGTTGTCACAGCTCACTAAGGATTTTCCAGCCCGGAGGGTCGACTCTTATGAGGGCTCTGTGGGAAAATCTCGGGACCCAGACTGATTTCCTCCGAAATGGGGGAGCTGCAGAATTCTTTTCTGTGGCATCCCTCTGACTTGGCAGCTCATGGCGAGAAAGAACGGTTTGTTCTGCCATCAGAGGAAATGGCACAACTTTGGTTTAACTGATGGAGCTGCGCTGCAGCCTCGCTGCGGGCATGGTGAGCGGAGCCCGGAGGTGATGGGCCATCAGTTAGCCAGGGAGTGTGAGATCGCTGGGGGTTTCCTCACCCTCATCTTTCTTCTCCCGCCCATCCTGGTGTGAGTTGCCCCAAAACTTTTGTCGGTTGGAGGCACACCTGCAGGAACAGAGTGAGCTGCGGGTTTCCTCTCGCCGTGGGCGCTGCCTGCCCTGCCAGATGCAGGCAGGGCTTTGAGTTCCCGGCAGCCAAGGCGTGCAAGCAGCTTTGCAGCCGGGTGCAGGCAAAGGGAGAAGGATGGAGGGAAGGAGAATCACTTGCATGTGAAAGGTTTGGCTGTCACCCTTCAGCCTGTTCTCCGCTGATCCAGTCCCGTGCTGCAGCACAGGGCTGAGCACCGGTCTGGTGTGGCAGCAGCACGCCGGCTGGCACCACGCAGGCACACGCACGTCTCCTCTTGCCTTGTGTGGCTTCGCTCTGCTTTGGATTCGCTCCTGGTTTCTGCCGAGGCAGGGAGAGTCCCAGTGACGGTGGATTTATGCATGTCACCGAATCAGACACGCGGCCAGGGCAGGAGGGAGCTGTCTTGAGTCCATCCTAGCAGGCTGGATCAGCTGTGCCAGGCAAATACCTGGGTCTAACCTGCTCTTTAAAAACTGCTGGTGCTGGGAACCCCACCCTGTCCCCAGGTGACTGCTGCCACTCACTAATGACTTCCAGCAATGCGACTTGGCTTCTGCTCACATCCTATCCCCCACAGCAGGGCACGAGGCAGAAGAAAGGCAGTTTCCCTTTCCCTTCTTCACCTCTCAGAGGGATGCGCTGCAGCTACAGCTCTTCCAAAGACTGGGTAGGATGCATCCCAGCTGAGGTGGAGCAGGCAGACCCGTGCATCGTCCTGCCGACATCCTGTCCCACTGCCTGCTCGGAAACACGCTCAAAATCCACCTGCTCAGCATTGCATGGATTTGGGATTTCCCAGAGGAGGGCTCGTACAGCTGCTCGGGGCAGGCAGAAGGAAGGCTTTCACCCTGGGCCTGGTGCAGAGGAGGAGGAGGGAGGCAGGTGCAGGCACTGGGGAGCTGGCGTCACAGCCGAGTGCAAAGAGCCAGTTCCAAGCAGCGGTCACCACCTGCGCCCAGCCGGCAAAAAAACTACACGTCCCAGCAAGCCAAGGGCCACCAACAGCGGTGCAAGATGGAGAGCAGCTTCCTAGGGCTGGCGGTCACCCCCGGTCCCGGTGGGAGGGTGGGTGTCACTGCGGGGAGGCCGCTTTGCTGCGAGAAGACAGCCGCTTGGTTTTTGCTTCAGTTGCACGGCCTAGTTTTGAGAGCTGGAATATGCTCCAAGATGGGCTTTCTGAGTTGCTTTTTTTGGTTTTGTTTTGTTTTAAGTGACAGCATTTCCCCTTTAAATTTACATCTCTAGCTGGGGAACACAGCCTGGTGAGAGAGGGAGTGTGAGACTTTTATAAAAAGAATGAGTCGGGTTTTATTATCCCTTTGAGACGAGCAGGGAAAATCTATACTGAAGGCATGAAATAGCAATAAAAATGGACTTTTTGCCAAAGCAAAATTAATTGAGTGAATCTCAGTCCTCAAGCCTGAGCTCCGAGAGGCTTATGAGTTGGATATGAACCATGCTGCCCCCTTCCAGGCTCTCATCCCCCGAGGAGGGGAGGCAGAACCTCCCTGCAGTCATCAGCACTGAACAACGAAGCACGATGTGATCACACAGGAGGAAAGGACTCATGCTTGGAATACAGGCATCCCCACCGCTGCGAGGCTGGGGTTGTCTGCAGCCCTGATGGTTCTTGGAGCAATTACCTTCTCCAGGTCCATTGGCTTGGGGACCTGCTCCGATGGCATGAATGGGATGCTGACTATCACGCAGTGGTCATCACGCCAGCATTTCCATCACCATGAGTCATGGCATCCCACCTGGACTGCGGATTTGGGGGAGTCCAACAAGAGAAAGGAAGAAGATTGGACACAGGCTCCTTGAATCCATTGTGGAAACCAGGAGAGGAACCTCTCTTATCCTGGCCTCGGCTTGCTTTAATTAACCATTTTCCTCCCTCATCTCTGCTTCCTGCTCCTGCCCACGCTGGGGTCTGGCTCCTCAAGACACTTTCTGGGCAAAACCATCACAGGAGACACCCCCCCACTCCTGGGTCCTGGGTTTTGTTCGTCTGGACGTACACGTGCAGTGGCACCAGCTCCGCTTTCCCCTTTTTTTGGGGGAAGGATGGCAGGAGAAGCCACCGGACAGACCAGCAAGGGGAAAGATGATTCTTTTCAGCAGATGGTGTGAAGAAGGCGAAGCTGTGTAAACCTCCTGAGTCCACCAGAGAGACAGAGATTAAATAGCGAGAGGGCTGAGAGGCAGTTCCAGGCGGGAGAAGGAAGGAGAAAAAAGGAAAATGGGGGTGGAAATAGGATTGGAGAGTGGAGCTGCGGAGAGGAGTGTTGGTTTGAACAGGAATCTCCTCCCACTTGATGTCTCCCCTCCAATTTGGAGGGCCTAGATTCAGTACTATAAAAATATAGCCCTTTTCAATCCCTTATCTTGCAGGAGCAGAAACAATTGGCCTGCAAAGAAGGAGAAAACAATCTGTTTGACTGACAAACAAAAACACATTTCTGCACAAAAGGAGGAGGAGGAAGAGGCAGCTGTCTGGCTGCTGCTTCGGCTTTTTTCCTTTCCCCTCCCTCTCCTGTCCCCTCGCTGATGGTGTCAGAGCAGAGCCGCTACCCTTGCCAGCAAAACACCCGCCGTTCTGGCTGGCTGGGTTCAATGTCAGGCTCCTGCAGCAAATGTCATTGTCTGCCCCGCTGTCACCAGCCACAGCGGAGATGCGCAAGACCCTCTGTGATGCGCTCCTGGGGATGGTGTGGGGAAAGGTGGTACCCTGAGCATCAGTGGGGCAGAGCCCAGCTGCCGGGAGAGGCAACACCAGGTGCCAGCGACAGAAACTGATGCTCAGGAGACAGGGACCAAGGTCAGCGGCTCACAGGGGCTGAGCTGGGGACAGAGGGGATGCAGGAGGTCCCTCATTGGGGGACCTTCGGGAAGTTCAGCCAGGTTGTGGATGATACACTGATATTGCAGCACATGGGCAGCATCGTTGGAGCACCAAAGTGCTGCCGTTTGAGATACTGCTGGAGCCTCGGCCATCTTCAGAGTCAGCTCTGTGCCTTGGTTTCCCTGTCTGCAAAGTCAACAAGATAAGATGCAAATGCTGTAAAGAGAGCTGGGGCAGAGAAGGGCCCTTGTGCCTTGAGTCATTATCCTGGCAAGTTGTTATCCCAACAAATAGTTATCCCTAAGAAATCTGTATGGCAACCACCATACTGGCCAAATTGGTGCTGGGGGGAATCTGTCAGCCAGGCAGGAGAAGAGCCTGTGGGATCTCAGCAGTTCTTCGCCTCTCCAGAACAAACTCCTCACTTGGAGGCTTTTATAAAAGCAAGAGAAACTCATTTTCCCCACACGATTCCCTGACGAGGAGCAGTGGCAGTTTCCTGCCTGGAATGGCCCACCGAGGGGACTCTGCTCCGTGGGGACATGTGAAGCAAACAGCCACGCTCCAAAAACAGGCACATGCAATAGCCGGTGCCTGCCCAAACCTGGAAAAGCAGGAGGCTGGAGCAGGGCAATCGCTGCAGGGCGTGTTAGTGCTACCACAGAGGGAGTCTACGGTAAATAAAGGGGCACAAGAAGAAAACCCTGAAGCTACTAGGACAGTCTTAGTTGCTTTTGATCCAGTTGCTGGTGACCTGCTAGAACCCACTGGAAAGATGATCCCGCATTGGTGCATGGTTCACGTTTTCTTTTTTTTTTAAGGAGCTGTTTCACTCTGCAGCCACGTAGCAAAATAACATGTAAGAAATCACAGATTCCAGGTGGGCTAATAACATATAATGACTCTCAGTTCCTGCGTGGTTCTCTTGATGCCTCAGTCCAGGCGTGTAACAGCCAGGCTTGCCTGTGCATCCTCAGCCAGGCTTGTTGAAATGCTGGTATGAATTGATAGAAATATCCTGAATTCAAGTGAATTCAAGAGATCTAGTCTCTGCTTTCTTAGAGTACCACAACAGAAGCTTTGGGGAATATTTGGCCTGAAGCATTAGAAGAATTTGATTTATCATTTTTTTAATTCCTGCACCTAAAATGCAAGAATTTTCGGCATTTTCCTTTCCTCTTTCATTTCAATCATTTCAATAGAAGATGAGAGGAACCATCTCTCCACACATCAAACTGCAGGCAAAAGAAAATACAAAAGATGACTGGACTCCTTTTACAACTTTGGCACTTGACTTTCCTCCCCAGAAGGGGAAGATGCATTGTCAGCCTGTCTTGTGATCGGGCTGTATCCTTTTGTTACCCTGATAAATGTCAGCTGACCAGGCTGGGATGTAAAAAGCTCCATCTCTACCAGACCGTTGCTGCGCTGCCTTGCACACAGTATTTGGGCAGGAAGAGGCCCAGCGTCTCCCCGCCTGAGCCGTGCTTGCAGGTTTTGCCTGGCGCAGGGGCAGTTGCACGGTCTGCAGGGAAGCACAGGCAGCGACTACAAGAGCAGGTTTTGCCTGTGTCGAAGTGGGTGGCAGCACCCTTCAGGGACTGTGGTTCTCAGCATGCGGTGATCCAGTCTGGGATGAAGGCACCTTCGATGGAACGGGTGGTCTGCAGGGGTCTGTGCACCAGAGAGGAAAAACGTGGTTTTATTGAAGTGGCGTGGCTGGACCCTGTCAGTGCTGCTCGGGGGCACTTGTTCCCTTCCATCTCAGCCATGTCACAATCATGCTGCGTCCTCTACAGGCACCTGCCCAGCTCCCCTGTGCTGGTACCTTCTCCCAGCTCCTGCATGCCCTGCTGTGGCCCCCCAAGGTCCTCCAGCATCCTCTCTGCTTCTTTACTTAGTACTGCCCCCCAAATTTTCCCTGCCTTCTCACTTCAGCTCCTCCCTCCCTGAACCCTGCCGGGAGAAAAGCTAGCCTGGTGAGGGTTTATCCTCCATGCTCAGTGCCGGTAGATGCAATGCAAAGCTGATGCTGTGATAAAGTAAATCTAACAAAGACGTGGAGTTTGGTTCCCAGGCAAGAAAGACCGTTCAAGGTTTTAGCAGATGCCTGCTGGCATCTGGTCCTGCGCGCTCTGAGCATCAAAGGTGGCCATGGGAGTAGCTCTTGGGGTGAAGCCAGAGTTTGGCTCAGCCCACGGCTTGGGGAGAGGTGGCCAAGACTGAGTGGGATCTGGTGAAGCCCTGGCTCTCGGCTTCAGGCCTGCAGATGTCTGGGTGCTCACAGTCTCTGGCCGGTGGGCTGGTATTTCCCATCGCAGACCCAGCATTTGTTGAGCAGCATCCACTCTTGTTCTATCCAGGACTACCTGGAGCCTCTTCTTTCCCTGCTGACACCTTGCTCGCTGGCCACGCGCAGGAGGGGAGCAGGCATGGCTCACCCCTTCTACCAGCCGCAATCACACAGCAGAAGCTCGTCCTCAATGTTACTCTGTGCTAGCGCCTCTTGGGATTTGGCCAGTGTGTGTCAGGGCTCCGCGCCTCTTCCTCTACAGCTGCTCTCCGCTCAGCTGTGTCACCCAGAGCATCCCTTCCTCCTGCCTCGGGTTGCTTTGTACATCCCGTTTCCCGAGTTATTTTGCCCTGATTTATACTAGGTCACGGACATGTGGGTCCCTTACTTGGCTGTGGTAGCACAGCCTCTTCGATTAGGTGTATTTCCAAGCATGACTTCCATCTGTCCATCAGTCACTATAGCTAATTTCTGCAGCGTTTACAGCCATACAGGGGCATTGTTTGTATGTAATAATTGCTGATGGTGGTAGAACTGCGATAAATGATTTATTCCATGCATTTCACATCTTTTCTATTCACAAATTGTTTGTGATTTTTTGTAGTTGCATTAAGTATTCAAAGTGACTGTGATTTCCCCCATCGTATTCATTACTCAAAATTGTTCTCCAGATAATTTCTGCAAATAATTCGCGGTCTTCGATCTTTTGTGAATACTCAGTCTCAAGAATGAGAGTTGTTTTAATTGGGAACTTGCATCACATGATGGATTTCAGCTTCCCGATTGGGCAGACTTAATTTTTAGACTTAAGGTTTGGGGAGGGAACTGTTGCAATTAAGAATTTGAAATTCACTTTCTTCCAATATATTCAGTTGCCACTTAAAATAACAGTCTGTCTTCTCCTTTTTTTTTTTTTTTTTTTTTTTTTTTCCCTTCCTGGCCAAAAATCCCTGCCGGTAACTTGTTGGCAAGAAACACTTGGAGAATATAAACAAAAAGGTGCCACCAAAACAGCTAAATTTAACATATCTAAAAACTGGAGTGATGATTCACGGTGGTTTGTTTTGTATTATTCGCCTCGCTCTGGTAAAAATAATGATCAAAATAATTTAGAAACATAAAAAGTCACATAGCGAGGGGACATTTATAGCACTAGGTTTCATAAAATCTTCCATCGATGGCTCTCTGCGTGCCTGAGAAACATCCTGTGGGCTGGCTGGTGTGCAGTGGTGAGTTGATACCCTGGCCTTGCTCGGCACTCCGGCCCTGGGCTGAGGTTGCTGCTGGCTCGGTGGAGGCGGAGGGAAGGAACGTGCAACCAGCCTGGCTCCCCATACTGCCTTGATCTGCACCCGCAGCAGACAAGACTCCGGTTGTCTCGCGCAGAGCTCGACTCCAGGCAGAGGGTGACCGTAAGTGACTTGCCCAAGGTCACACTCCAGCTCCCTGGTTCAGCTGGAAATAGCTCCAAGGTCTGATTCCCGCCCACCGCCTCCCAGTAGCCCCCTCCTGCCAGGAGGTGAGATGGAAAGGTGCAGAGTTCAGAGTTTTCTCTAAACAACAGCCTGGCTCCCGCCACCTCTCGTAAAACCTCCTTGGCTCTGTTTTCTGCCCCCCACCATTGGGCTGAGTCAATATGACCCCACCCGTCCCCCCTTAATAGCACGGGCTCCTGTGGCATATTTATGCCTCTGAAGTGGAGCGTTGCGCCAGCATTCGTGTTCGTGCAGCACCCGCACATCCCGGCTGCTCGCTTCCACCAGCTGCTGCTGCCGATTTCCCTTAAAAATAAAACCCCTCTAAAGGTACAGCAGGGACACCTTAAATGCAGAGCTGTGGCGTGCAGTTAATCATATCCTCTTAACGGGTTTATTCGCTCATTAAATATTTAAGACTCGTTTCTCTTTATCAATAGTGTGGAGGCGTGCAGGCCCCGGTGCAAAGATTTATGCACACAATAGGATCGGTGCATTTAGATTTGTTTGAAGGGATCCGAGAACCATTTAAAACTCGACCGAGGGGGACGGTTTCTGCTGCTGCTGTTTTCCTCCGGTGAGGTTTCTGCCTCCTGACTGTGGTTGGAAGGCAGCAGGAGGAGAGGCTGGGGGTTGTGGGATGAACGGCTGCCTCCAATACCCCCCCGGTTGCTTTTGAAATAGCTGTGGCTGCTTTTTGAGGGATGCTGAGGTCTCGGAGGGGGGCCCTGCTTGTGCCTGGCATGAGTGTCCTGTAGTGATGAAGATGTTCTGTGGAAAACGTGGCGCGTGCAGGCAGGACCTGGTGCTGGGAGCGTGGTTGTGGAAGTGGCGTTTTGATCCCTGCTTCCTGCCGCTGTCTGTGGGAAGAGCTTTGCTGTCGCAGCTCAGATGTGAATTCCAGCTCGTCTGGCGCTGTTCGGGAGCCGTCATGCAGGTGCAACATCTGTTGTTCTCCTGTTATTACCTGGGCTCTGCTCTTCACGCAGGTGTAAGAGCAGTGGTGGCCTTTTTGGTTCATAGCATGCAGGGAGGACCAAACCCAAGCCATCACCTTGATCCTGCCTCCCATCCTTCCCATCGTCTACCCTACCCCCATGCCCAGCGCGGCTCACCAGCCCAGCCCACCACCCAGAGCATACAGTCTTCATCCAGTACCCACCATTTCCCCCCCTGCCCCATGCCTGGCCCCCAGTCCCTACATGGAGCTCCGTGGCTGCCAGCTGCTGCCAGATGTGTTGCCCACTCTCAGTGCGGGGAGGTGATTTCTCCTGCCAATGTGCACCCTGTGAGCATGTGTACTCCTGTTCCCCCATTTCTGGGGGCTGTGGGTCGCAACCTGGTGCTGGAGCAATGGGGGTATTGTGATGGGGCCGGGAGCCTGACTGCGCATCCGATGCAGTTGCACAACATGACCAGCACCCGTCCTTCCATTGAGCGCGTTGCCGGGGCTTGCAGGGACAGCAGGTCCCAGCACGCAGGACTCTATCACCATCTCAGCGGCCTCTGCTTAGATCAGGAGGGAACATCTCATGCCAAGACCTGTCCTCCCCACGCTGCAGCTTGGAGTCGGAGATGGCAGCAGCTGACTCCCGGTTTTTTTGGACCCCTGTGGCATCCCGGCAGGTTCTTCTCACAGCTTTGCATGCAGCTAGACATGCCCCTTCCAAAAACTCCTCTCCGGGAGCTGCTGGGGTGGATAGGGAGGATGAGTGGCTGCTGTGGCAATGGACAGAGTTGGCAGCTCCCTCCTGGGGCTGTGAGAAATACCCTGGCTGGATTATTGACAGCCCAGAGCACGGGAAGAGTGTGCATGCGTCAGATATTTACCCAAACCTCTCCTGCTTTGCAACGTGCCCACCGAAAAAAAGAATCTGACAGCAATAAAACTGTCGGGCGGCTGCTGCTGCTTTTTTTTAAAGTTCTATGATAGCTTCTCCCCCCCCTTTTTTTTAATAGCTAATGCATCTGTCACTACTTTCCTAATGAGCTTTCCGAAAGGGCCTTGGGGACCTCTACCTATCCATGTGGGCTTGGATAGGAGCTTACTCAGGGGATGCAGAAAGAATTCAGCTCCCTATTTCACCCCCATCTCCTCTCCACCGCCCTCCCAAACTCCTCTCCGAGGGCAGGTTGTCCAGAGGGAGGGGAAGACAGCAATATCTCAGCACTCGGCAAGCTGGCGTGCACCCCCTGCAATCACAGCCAATAATGACAAAAAGACGGGGCTGCTGCCAGAGATAGAGAGCTGAGCTCCAAGCGTTACAGCAATGTCACAGCCTTGGGACTGCTGCTGGCTGCTACTGGAAAGAAATTTCCTCACAACAGGCAGAGTTATAGGAAGGAGCCATTGATTGCATTAAAAAACACCCTCCCCACCTCTTTTTTTTGGCATGGATTTTCAAGGCTTTTTTTTTTTTCCTACCCCCCCCCTCCTCCATTTGCCATTGAAGTTGCGTTCAATAAAACCCATCGCCCGAGAGCGTCTGTTCGCATGTTCTCAGCAGTACAATGGGCAGAGGACTGCAGTGTGCAGAGGCTCAGCCAGCCTTATGCAGACAATGAGGGGGTTGGAGCAGGGCGGGGGGGGGGCTTTTATTTTATTTTATTTTATTTTTCCCCCACCTGCCAGCCCCCCTACTAATTGTAATCACAAAAGGCAAGTGGGAAGGGACTGGGAGAGCAAGGCTGTGGTTCACTGGGGTCATGGTCTCCATCAGTCATTCTTCCAGCCTGTTGCTGGGTAAAAGCCTGGCTCCTTGTTTTATCTAAATGACTGTGCAGTAAAAGCCTCTTCGCCCAAAAAACCACCCCAAAAAAAGCTGTTTCAACTGACTCAAAAAGCATGAACTTCCCATTGCCATCCATGAGAGACTTTCCGTTGACTTCTCTAGGCACAGAAGGGGAAAACAGTGGGCTTGGTGACTCAGGCACAAACCTGGGATCTCTTCTTGTCTCTGACGCTGTTGGCAAATCGTTTAGGGCCGATTCAGCAAGGGGTTGAACGCTGCCATCCCTGTGCCATTCGATAGGGCACGAGAGGATGCACCACTTGGCAGGACTGAATCCCTAATCGTGCTGTGCCCGAATTCCTCTCAGCTGTAAAATGTAACGGTGCTAACCCTACGTTGTGTGATGGTGGAGAAGCTAATAACTATTAATGCCAGGGAGATGCTTCCAGATCTCTAGATAAAAGGTGCTCAAGGAGGGAAAATTATTATCATTGTGGGCCAAATAGCTACAGGGGATTCGAAATCTGTTTGTATTTGTAGGATGTAACCACTAAGGAGGGAGAGACTGGGACAATGGAGCATGCACAGCACTAATGGAATGAGCATAGGAAAGAGGATATCTCTGGAGACCCTTAAAAACCATTTCCCAGTGGTAAGATCTGCTTGGGTTGTTTGTTCTTCTTCCCAGATGAGAGCTGCATTCATGACGCTTTTATCACTTACAAAGTGGACTAGACAGAGGGCCAGAGAGTGTACTGTAGGGACGAGCCTGCGTGTCTCTCCAGTGGGTGGGTCTGTGGATTTAACAGGTCTCAGCTTCCATTTCTATCTTCTGGAGCTGTGCTTTGGAACAGAGGGAGCTGGACTGGATGTTTCAGACCTGGTTTTCAAGCTTATGGGATCTGGGTTTGGCCTCTGATAGAGATGCAAGGGCATGATGGGCATCTTGAGGCTGCAGCAGGAGGGTAGTTCAGGGTGGGTACATCCCTTGTCCCATCCAGGGATGGAGCCTTGGGATATAGTTTGAGCTGAGGTGTGGATTTGGAACAGCCTCATGATAGCACGTGAGCGTGGTGGTTTCTTGAAGCAATTTCATTTGGAGATTCATCTTTTCCAGCTGATTCATGTTCCCGGTGCAAGCGGGTTTCTTGCTGTGGTGACAGTAAAGCTCTCTGAGGCTCTGCATACTAACACGCCGTGGTCCAGACTATGGTCTCTTAGCGGGCTCTGAGCCCGGTGGTGCCAGGAGCTGTACAAACACAGGTTGTTCTCTTGAGATTAAAACCAAGTTAGACAAGCTGTTTGTTGTCTGTGGTCAGGCAGTGCTGAGAGACCTGTGCATTGCTGTGCAAAGCATTGGGCAAGTGTGTGAGGGAGAGAGAGACAAGGCAGCTTCCATCCCGGCTCCCCTGGAGAGTCCTCCTTGCTTACCCACAGTTCCTTGCTTGCAGTGGCGTGCACTGCTCCGAAATCACGAAGTCGCCTTGCCTTTGCACCCTGACACAGCCCCATTTTGTGCTCTGGGGAGCTGCAGCTTTTCTCACTGAAGACCTGCAGCACACCATGATCTATTTTTTTTTTTTTTTTTCTCTCCTGGACACTTTACTTAGGTTCTTTCTTCCCTCTCATTTTCTCTACCATCAAATGAAAGCCATTCAGACCAAAACGGTTCAGTCTGCTCTTTGTGTCTGGAAAACAGAACACCAAAGACAGCTGGACCTACCCGAGATGGCCACGGCCGTGGCAACAGTGGCTCTTTGTTAGCGCTGTTGTCTCTGCCCCTATCTCCAGTGTCTGGGGCCCTGTCTCTTTAAAGCTTTAGTGTGCTGTGTCAAAGCCAACAGAGAGTTCAGCTTATTAATGGATTCGCTAGGTTAATATCCCAACAGTTTGGTGTGGTGTGTTTTTTTTTTTTTCCTTTCCCCCACCAGCATAATTTAGAAAGGGGGGGAGGGGGAGAGAAAGATAACCCAGTCCCATTTCTGGGGAGGAGGGCACGCCATGGCTCATTGCTTTGGAGAAATGGAGCTGGAATGGTTGGTCGGGGCCACGAGGAGGTGGTGGCCCAGCCCTTCGCCTTCCTGTCTGTATGTACATTTCTCTCTATCTCCTTCTCCTGCGGGGTTCCCTGCATCAAAGCTTCTTCCAGTTCTTATGCTAATGAGGTGCATTAATGCTTAATGACTGTGAACAGGCTTGTTTAATTGCACCTATCTGAGCAGGAGGCACGTTGCTGTATAAGAGGGAACGACCATGTAAGCAGCTGCATGCCCTCCTGGACAGTCTTAATTACATGTAAAACTGATGTGATCTAAACCACCAGGCTGGTGATTAGTTTAGTGAGGCAGGTGGTACTTTGCAATTCAGTGCCTCAGAAACTCTAGAGCAAGTGAGATCAGATTCTTTCGTAGGCTATGGAGGATAAGGCAAGCCCTGATCATCCTTGAATTTGATGTTGGGTGGGGACAAGCACAGCATAGTAGATTAATTTAATTAATTTATTGCAGTTAGTTTGCAAAGACATTATCCGCGAGCGTCTGTGCAGAATACTGAGCAGTCCCATTAATGCAATGCTATTTTGCCTGTAAATCCTCTCCCCCCGCCCCTTACAGGAGGAATGAGCTGCGATGGTCTCAGCTTTCTGCAGTGTTATCTCGCGCTGTTTGAATACGACTGATTGTCTGAACTACAAAGGGGCCCGGCGCTAATGCAAAGCCATCCCTATTGGCACTAGACCTAGATTAATGACTCTGCATGCATTGCCTTGGCTCTAAACTGGATTTCCCTAAAGCAGCTCACGGTGCTGCTGTCTGCGCTCCCGTTTCGGTGCCTCAAGCCGGGCTGCGATTGTTCAGCTGGCGCGAGCAGCGGGTCTGGGAGCACCTCCAAGTGCGAAGGCTGTTAAGTAGGGGTGCACAGGTATGAAGGTACCTGTTATCGTGAGCCATCTGCTGCTAATTACCCGGCCTCGCTTCTTGTGATTATTTGTTTTGCTTTTATTCACCAGAGGGGGGATTTAAAAAAAAAAACAAACCAAAAAACAAAAACACAAAAAAAGCAACCTTTTTTAGAAATCGCTTTGGGCAGGGGAATAAACGGAATCCAGCAGTATCCTGGGGTTGGTTGAGCACCCAGGACCTGCATCTCCCAGGACAGGCACCTCCCAGCACACTGCTGCCAGGGGTGAGCCCCCTTCCCCATCCCCGCAGCGGACCCTTCCCTCGGCCTCCTCTCCCTCCAGCGCTTCCTCGCCATCCCCGTCCCATGAACTCTCAGATCTCCCCTCTCCCTGCCCGCCCGGGCCCCAGCGGCGGCTCTTCCTGACGTTACTCCCACAACAACCACTTCCTTCCCGTCCCGGCAGCCCCTGGCTCCGCAACCGTCCCTGCCTGCGCCCGGCCAGCCCTGGCCCCTTGCTATCTCCCCAAGACCCCTCTTCAGCTTCTCCACTCCAGCCACCGCTATTTATTTTGTAAAAGGGCTTATCTCAGACACAGAGGCTCTTTCTGCTTGAGGTGAAACCCCCGGCCGCAGGGCTGCTGGGTGGGAGGCGACTCAGGGCTCTGCTCCTGACATCAAAGCTCGCTCCCGCTGTCCGCAACACCCTTGGGGTTTTGGGGTTAGAAACCCACCATGTGGGACATGTTTTAGCCAATCCACAGGGACCAGCTCCCCGGAATTAAGCATTCCCTCAACCCTGCCATGCTTCAGGCTTGTTGGCAGGGGAGGAGGGCCCGGCCATGGCAGCCGCCTGCTTGTGGCGGGAAGGCAGCAGGGCAGGAGCTGCGGAAGAGGCAGGCTAGGTGTGTGGTGGTGCGATGAGAGTGCTGCAGCATCTTCCTCGGCATCTTCCTCCCAGTCAGCGTATTTCCAGGCAGGAGAAGGCGTGCAGCCATGGCAGGGGCAGCAGAGGGAGGGCAGCAGCTGAGGAGAGGAGGCAGCAGGGGGAGACACAAGATGGCGGCTACCCTGAGGGGAGAGCAGGGCCCTGTCTGGTTCCGGGTGGGAGCTCTCCCTCCATGGGAGTGAGCCCCACTCCAGCGGGACGCAGCTGCCTGGCTCTCCATGGGGGAAGACGGAGGCCCCACCACCATCTGTCTTCTCCTTGCCCACCCCATCAAGGCTTTTCCCAGCCTGGTTCCACCAAGGCATATTTTGCTGCACCAACCCTTGGCCTTAAAGTGGCCCCAAGGCAGACTTTGAGTGGAAAAGAAGACTTTTCCTCTCAGAAAAGCCACCCTAAGCACAGCCCCATGGTGGCGGCGGCACCATGGCAGCCGCTGAGCCTCATGCCATTGCCGCTCCCAGGGGCCCTGCCCCAGCATAACGCCTCTAGATGAGACCTCGCTGCCCCAGCGGGCATGGCCACCCGCAGTGCTGTCCTCTCGAGGGGGCTGAGCACCTTGAGACACTCCATCACTGAGAAGACAGGAGTGTTTTGCAGAGAGATGCTGTGAAACCAGTGCGGCGGCGGCGGGGTGCGTCTGCCCGGGGGGGGCTCAGCCCTGCCTCGTCTGCGGGCGAAACACCCTCGCGCCGAACCCAAGCCCGAGCGAAACCTTTTTTTAGCACTCCCCTATTTGCCAAGCGTACTTCCTTTCTTTTGATTCTTACCACCTACATACAGTCTGACTGCAACGGCAAAAAAGAAAAAAAAAAGAAAAAAAAAAAGAATTGCAACATTCAGTAGAAGGCTTTTCTGTCTAATGACGTTAAATTTATTAACCAAAACTCCAGCTGCACCAGGCTGGGATCTAATAATATTCAGGCTATGGAGACATCAAGTAGAAAGAAGCTTAAAGCCCTTTTTATTTCACAGTAAAACTGTCAGTAAATAACTGGATTGTCTTGAGACTGAGAAAATGGGGATTTATCTTCCTGAACATGAAAAGTGTGCTTATTTTTTTTTATCAGCTTCAAAAGGCCCCAGCAACCTTGATTTTCCTTCCACACCGTTCTCAGCAGCTCTGCCAAGCCCCAAAACCACACAAATCAAGAGACAGGCTCTAAAGATATTTTTAATTAAATTAATTCCTTTTCCTTCCTTCCCCATTTCTCCCTTGTCCCCTCCTCCATCCTCTCTTTCTCTCTCCCTGTGTCCCCAGCTAATGACTTCTAAGCACTGTGACATTTCAGCACTGGCTGTCACTAACACCACACCTCCGTGCTGGTTATAAATTGGGCACAGAGACATAAAATTCCCCGCAGAAGGTCCCCATTTGATGATATTCTCCGAGGTAAATCTCCAATAGCTCCCTGTTTTCTTTAATAACGCTAATAGGCATAGATTAATTAAACTGTTATATTACTTCCTTCTTTCTACCAGTACCAGTTAGAAATCTTATTACCTGCTCCTCTCCGCTCGCCTTTTCCCCAAGGTGGTTATATTCCAACCAGTTACCAAGGTTTCTGAGAGGCTGTAGCACAAGGTGAAACGACAGACAGTGTCTCCGCAAGGCTGGATCCTGCCCCCAGCCCTTGGCTCCGAAACCCCACCGACCTCGGCAGAGCCCGGGCGGGCGTAAGCGGGGTCAGGATTAAGCCCGGTTTGTCTGAAGAGGTTCTGTCTTGAAAGCAACAGCGGGGCTATTGTTGAGTCTGGATGCCCCCTCTAAAAGGGACCACAGCTGTAGGAAAGGGAATTGTATACATCCATCAACTCCTCCAGGGCCCCAGGATGTATTAGTTAAGATTGCGGGATAGCATGTCTCGGCTCCACTGAAGGGGTCCTTTGAATGACATGTTGGATATACTGTTGCACATCTGGCTGCTGTATTATTGAATTGCTCTATGGTTGTATTTTCCAGACCGCGGGAATGTGTTGGTCTGGAGAGGGGGGTGAGGAATGAAGGGGACGACATGTGGGAAAATTAGAGGGATGCATCCTGTGGGGTGGGGTGGGTTTGGATGGAGCTGCGTTGTGAAGGCGGGGAGGGAAGGGGGGGAGCAAGGCAATGCTTTCACACAAAATGCCGTGTTGCCATTTGAAATCCACTCCAGAGCTTCCTGCTCTAATTAAATTTGTCACCATCGTTACTATAATGCCTGCCATTCCTCTGGTGCTTTTTGTTCTTAGGGATCCCAAAACATGACAGAGGCAAGGGCAGAATCTCCAGGTTCTCTGTGTTTCCTCTGCGGGAGCTTTTTCTGAGCAAACCCAGGAAAACGTTTTGGGGCAGGAGCGCAGCCACTTCTGCTTTGGGGACACTGGACCAAGGGACACTGAGGCCGGGGGATCTGGGCAGTTCTTGCACTCACACATAAGGTACCTCCTGGGACTGCTAATTTGCAGGAGCTTGGGCGAGCACCCTGGAAGGCCCACTGCAGCAAAGAGCCCTTCTTGGGCTCTTACATGGCTCGTCCCATTCCCAGCCCCTCCAGACCTGCACGGGAGCCCAGCATCCCCACAGCCACTGCTGCACCTTCACTCTTGGCACCGCGGAGGGCCGGCCAGCCACCGCCAGCCTGCCACGGGGTGCTGCGTACGGCTGCTTCGAGCCGCACTGGGGCGGGAGGAATTCACTAATTACTCGCGGCTCTTAATATGGCCCCTGAACGCTGCCAGAGTGGCGTGAAGGGCTCAGAGCAGGAGACACAACCTGCTCCATCGTGTCTTCTGTGTCAGCTTGCAACGAACTGAATGCAAAAAGGCTGTCTGAGCTGCAAACAGCGGAGCCCTTGGAAATTTAAAGGTGCAGAGCACAAAAAACAAAGGCGAGGCAATCGTGCTGCTGAATATTCATCTTGGTGCCTGATCCTGCCAGGAGCAAAGCCTGCACAGCTCCTGTGAAAGCTGATGGGAGGGAACATTGGTCTGAACCACATCTTGGGCTCCAGCCCAAATCTGAGGGGGGGGGAGCAAATTAGTCCTTAATGCACATATATCTTAGACTAAAACCTGATAAGGGAACTCTCCTATGTTAATTTACCTGAGTTATTTACTATACTGATTGCTGAAGGTACTCTGATTAGCGCATGAAATATTTCTATACCTTCGGTCTGATTAACCCATATCTGCAAAATAAATATTTGTCTCATTATAGTTATGCGATCGTGCAATCAAAGACCCTATCATAATGGGAAAGGGAGAGAGTATCCGTGTGAAAAAGGCAGGGAATGGCGACGCTGAACGAGTGGGTTTGAGAGCAGGGAGATGAAAGGCGGGGGCATAGCTGGAGGGGGAGGCTTAGTGGTCACAGCCTGTGGCCAGAGGGGTTGAAATGCCGGGGAGGGCACAATTCTCCTCCCGTTTCACGGGTTCTAATTGGGACTAATTCCGTTTGACTCAGCAGTGTTGCGCCAGTCCCAGTGAGAGGAGGGTCAGACCTTGGGAATCACAGGGGTGAGTCCCAGCAGGCTCCCAGCCTCCAGCTTTTTTGAAACAGAAGCAGGGAGTTCCCGGCAGCGCGGTGTGTGTGCCAGTCTCCCAGACAAGCTCTTAAAATAGCCCAGCGCACCAGGCTGTGGCACCGGGGGAGAGCGCAGAGGATGAAGCGTTCAGTCTTTCTGGCCCAGATCCGGGAAGAGTGGGGGCTGGCAGCTCCCAGCCCAAGGCGAAGGTGGCTTAAAGCACGGTCTGGGGAGAAGGGCAGTCGGCACCCCACGACCAGGTGGCGGGGAGCAGAGGAGTCGGCAGCCGGCGATGCCAGCACTGCCATGCGTGCTGGACATCCTCCCTCCCTTGGCGAGGGGAGCTGTAAGTCATCTGGAGGAGGGGATCCCCCCTCTGCCATTACAGGGCTGTTTTGCATATGCTCCGTTAGGAAGAGAGAAGAGTTTTATTGTGGCTGTACAGAAGAGCTAAGTCAAGAGGTTGCTTTATGGCTCGTGGATCCCGGCGTAGAGAGGAAGGCGTCCCAGATGCAGCATATAGTAAGCCTGGCAGCATTGTATAGCACTGCTGCATCGCGGAGTGGCTGCAAGCACTGCTCTGCAAAAGAGCTGAAGTCATTTTTTTTCTAAGGGCAGGGGATAGTGGGGAGGAAATATGAAGGCAGCCCTGTTGCTAAGGAAATCTGCTCTTTGTATGGTCGTACATTTAGGTAATGCTAATGAAAGGCCATATAGTAGCGAGGTGCAGATGTCAGCACTGTGCACTCCTGGATATTTGATTAGCATTTCTTTGACTTTGCCTCCTCTAACAGAAATACCTGAGCGCATGGATATTAGGAAAATAAAATCCCCCTTTCCTCTGCCAACAGCCCAACAGTCCACGTTACGCAGAGAAAGGAAAAGCCTTACCAAAATAAGACACTCCATAATGAATGTGTGTTTTTTTCCCCCCTACACACACCCTGGAGAGGATGAGAGCAGACATGTGATGAGAACAGAAATAGTCACATCACTTAATGCATTGCTGGACGGTACCCAGCCGGCACAGTGATGAACCTGGCGTAAGACCTGATAGCAGCAAACCAGCATAGCATCCTATTTAATGGCTGGTGGCCCACAGATGTTTTAAACCTCGAGACTGCATCTCAGGTTTCCCTTTTGACTTGAGCATCAGCAGGCTGCTTTTGGAAGCAAAGGCTACGGGTGCTCTACCCAGGGGCCCAGCGCATCCACAGATTAGCTGGTGTGTGTGTACGTGTGTAGCGTCCAAGCCCAGATCCGGTGATCTGGCTTACGAAGCAGGAGAGGACCCGTGCTGCTGCTACAGAGCGTTGTGTCCTGTTCTCGAGCATCACTGGAAGAATGAGTCAGCCGTTTTCCTTTGCGCGGGGGTCGAGTGGATGCCCCTGTCTGAGTGTCAGTAATAAAAGCACCCAGAAATGTAACGGCTCTGTGCTTGCATGTCGTGCTTGCAACTGTCTTAAAGACCAGCTGCTCTGCGTGAGACTTCCAGAGAGCGAGAGTGCTTGAATGAAGCCCTTATATCTCTTTTCCTTTTGCTTTTTTTTTTTTTTTTTTGCCACACAGTGCAACGTGGGCTCTGTTCCTCTTCGCCTTTTGCTCTTGCACCCTGGGGCAGCCCGCTATGTCTCAGAGGCATGAGGAGTGAGTCCTCCCAGGAGTCCTCCAGCTTGTGTGAGGAATGGCCCCTCGGGGGCTAAATCCAGCAGCGGGCCGAGGTGGCAGAGACATCTGTGCGGCAACACTGAGCGTCTCCTCGATGGCAGCAGTGCCTGGGACTGAGGTTTGCAAGCCTTTTGGTGCAGCAGCCGGGGACGCCTCCCTCCCTGCCCACCCTGCCAGCACCTGCCCCTCCCTCTCGCCGTTGTGCAACATCCCAAGGGCAATTACAGCAATGCTTACGTGGAGGAGTGATATTGGGAAAGTATTTAGTCATTTTAACTGTTCTGCTGGCGTCTCCCCTCCCTTAAGGTGGTTCCTATTTCTTTCCCTCTCCCAGTGTTTTATAGCAACTCCTTGCAGCAGCCCCTGGCCCAGTGACCCTTCTTAGTGCATCCGTGGGTACCAAGGGCTCCTCTTGGTGAGGGGGAGCCCACTCTCACAGAAGTGCCAAGAGCCGCATTCCCATCAAATGACTCTTCCTTCCTTTTCCTCATCCTGCCGTTCTTACTACTGTGATTTTAAAGCTTCTATGCCTGGACATTGATGTGTGTGGGGGTGGTTTTGAAAGCAAAAGTAAGAGTCAGGAAGATGCAAAGCTGCTTCTGCTCTCAGAGGCTTCTGGACACTTCTCCGTCTCCATCCCCAGAGTGATTCTCTCTGGGCCCAGTGTAAACAAGACAATCCGTTATAGCAGTTTGAGCCGTTACTCTACAAACACGCTGTCAGCCCCTGCCCCCACCGCAGGCTCCCTCTGCTCCTTCTCTTCCTGCTGCCATGCTGCACGGCTAGCATTGGTGTGGCGCAGGGGATATCTGTCGGGTACTCATCCACACACGGGAGCAACCTCCAAGCATTGGCGGTGAAGGAAAGCTCCAGCGGGAACTGAAGTTGAGTCTGCAACAGCCCCATCGGCTCACCCTGGTTCAGAGGGCCAATTGCAAAACTGAGCAGCGTTCAGGGAAGTTTAGGGACGCTGATGCACTCCCAAGGAGGAACATGGAAGAGTCCCAGCATTGTTTACCCCAGAAAGCCATTGAAAAAAAGAGACCACGGTAAAAGAAGATAAGCTCATGTGCGCACAAAAACAACACTGAAAAATACATGATTAAGGTTACAAAGTCAGGCACTGAGCGTGTAAGAAATCCCAGTATTAAAAACACCTGAGCGGCTTATGTCCGGCAGAGTGGCATGCATTCATTAGGGTGCAGTCTTAATTCTGTGGTCACAAGCTATTTCTTCTGCAGAGACTGCCTCAGGGAGTATGTGGGAGGGATGTAGCTCGGTTAAAAGCAGCTCAGTGTCCAGTATGTGGCTGTCCCCCCACTATTTGGTCTGCAGCCCCAGTGCCTCGCTTGCTGTGCGTCACACAAATCCTGCTTGGAGAACAAAATTGTTCCTCCTGGACTATCCTAAAACACTAAGTCTGCTCTCACCTCTTGTTTTCCCTTCCTTCCCTCTGTCCCTTCCACCTCCACGCTGCTCGGTGGTTAGCAAGGGGGAGTAGCAAGACCCTCCCCAGCAATAACACTTACGGGGAAGGCTGGCTTTGCCCTGGGACCCTGGAGCAGGAGGAAATATACTCTGCAGCTTCAGGAGGGCTGATGCAAGTGCAGCCCACATGCTTCACACTGCCAGCATTTGATTTTTCCATCTGTTTTTTGTTTTGGTTCAGTTAAAGGCAGAGAGGAGAGGTGGATTTTGGTGTGAACCTCCTGTCTGTCTGCATGCAGTGTGCGGGACAAAGGCAGCTTAGCATGGAGAGCTCCAGAAGCACCCAGGAGTGGGCTGGGGGACTTAGAAGACATCATTTCTTCTGAAGCTGTAGGAGAAGCATACATTTAGGAGAAGCAGCCTTGCAGCCTGCTGTATGTATCCACCATCTGAGAGCCAAGCCAGCCAGAGCCTGGAGGGGACAGATGGAGGAATTAAGGACATCTCAGCTGGGCAGTAGAACCAAGGGATGCTTGCAGGGGAGCTGGCTCCCATACCTGAACCACTTCGGAGACAAGGCTGGGAGTTATCACAGCTTTTCTTAGCAAGAGAGCCCTCCACCGGAATAATGTGTTGTGGACATAAAAGGAGATCTGGAGAGGGAATATTTTCACCCTGGAAGGTGCTAAGAAACTTGCATTTAGCTGCTAGCAATCTGTTTCAAACTGGGTTTCTGTCCCAGGAAAGAGAAAGCAGAGCAATCTTGCTGTGCTGACCGACTGTAAATTCTTTCCTGGCTTTGCTGGGGAAAAACAATGCACTCTCAGTGAAAACCTCCCAGAAATCCAGGACATGGGTATTTTATATGTCAGCCCTTTACCACTGCGGAGAGAGCAGCTAAGGAGACCAGTCAACTAGATCCCCTGACTTTTATTTACCGACAAGTCTGGAGTGTCTGGTGAAGCCTCCCTCCCTGAGCTGGGCAGGTCACGGTGACACACGTGTGATCGCAGGAGAGAGGCCAAGAAACCATTCCTGAGAGAAGAGATTCAAGAGGGATATGTGTAGCAGAGCACAAAATGCAAAAGCCATGTTGAAACTTTGCATTTAGATGCCTGCAGCAGCAAACCAAGGAGCTTTCCACGAGGACCGATTGATTTCCCGCCTCACAGCATTTGCTTAAAATGTATTCATAAATATACCCACCACTACTAACCATCATTTTCTGCTGGGAATTGCCATTAGCAGCTAAATTCAGTGTTTTACATATAAAAAGCACTGAGACTTAATTCTATGTGATGCTTTCTTCAAAGTCCTTATAGAAGAGAAAACTCCAAGCTGGATTTCGACTAAGAGTTACAGCAGGGTGTGGGGAAGCAGGGTTTGTAATGCTGCTTAACATAAAATTGCAGCACTCGGGAGGTGCACATGGTGCAGTTAAGATGAGATGCCACAAAGGATGGGGTGTACTCCCCAAAGATGTACCCTTCAGACCTGTGAATTGCTGCAAATGGAAGTAGCCCCCATAGAGCATGCACAAACTTGGAGGCCCAAAGTGCACAGGTTTTGGTGGATGCAGCAAGAAGTGCATCCCTGATGCTAATTATCCCATCGCGTTGCAAATCCCTGCTGCAGCACAGGGGGCTGCATGAGATGTTTGGCCTTTTGAATTTCTGTTCCCTCGGCTGCTTTCTCAGAAGTACCTGCTCTTCCCCAGCTGAGGTTATATCCATGCCAAAATGAGCCCAAAGTGAAGGTCCCTGTGGAGTCACTGTTTTGGAAGGGGGATGCTGTCTTGTGCTGTGGTCTGTGGAGGAGTTTCCAAACATGGGGAATTAGGATGGGATTTCATTGGAAGCGGATTATCCCATTTCTGTCTCCTCTGAGCACATTTCTTCCTCCGAAGCAGCACATGACAGGCAAGGCAGCCAAGGTGGCTGGCAGGGCAGGTCCTGTGCGTGCTGGAGGGGACCAAGCCCAGAGCTCTGGAGGGTTCCCTGTGTTCCCGGTGTGGCTGGAGCAGGAGCGGGGATGGCAGGAGCAGGATGGAGGGGGAGCAGACGGTGGGCATGGAGCTGCGGTGCTGAACGGGCGGCACAAAGCGCTGTCAGAACAGCAGGGCTCGTGCTGGCGACGGCTGCAAATGGAGATGGAAGGGGCTGGAGAGGAAAGGACGCGACACAGCTGGTCCCCTTCGGCTTTGATCTAGAAAGCAGAGGGGTGTTGGCCACAGAGCAGGAGGGGGGAAGAAGGGGAGTGACTCATAAAAATATTGGTGTTTCCATGAAGATGCTGTTACCTGAGGACAGGAAGGAGGAGGGAACTTCCTTGCAAACATGGGGGGAGCTGGAAGAAAAAGTCCCACTTGTGCAGAAATCGCCAGCCCGCTTAGGAACACAAAGCTGTTTGCTTTGGAGCCACCGGGTTGGTTATTTGCTGTGAGTTGCTGGTTATGTGCAGAGCAGAAGGTGGTTTGTGTGCTTGTTGCTCCAGGGCAAAAAAAGGGAGAAAGGGGAAAAAAAAAAAAGGAAGAGTTCGTTTTCTTGGAGGCCTGTGTAGTGGAGGTGTCTTTGGAAGAGAAAAAAGAGATCTCCTTCCCGCTGCCGGTCGAGGCGGGTAATCCAACCCCAGCTAGCTGGGGAGAACTCAAGAGCACCCCAAGATCTTCATTCAGAGGCTCTGGCCACAGCGGTGCTGAGGTTTCGCCTTTCTGACCACCATGGGGTTTGGGCTGGGTTTGTGCTTACCCATTCCTTCCCCTCCCAAGCTGAGGGAGGTGCCCTGTCCTGCACAGAAGGACACGAGAAGGATGGGTGGCTGCGGCAGCCACCTGCCCTGCACCAAAGCAAGCTCAAACTTTCTCTTGCTAGCCCCTCCATGAGCCCTTGGGGGATTCCAGCTCACAGAAGCCTTATATGCAGTGTAGGACCAGCTCTAATTTTTATCCTGGAGGCAGAAATCACTGGAAATAATGCTTCATCACTCTGAAGGTCCTGACACCACCCTTAACCACCACATCACGAACCTCCTGTCGCAATTGTGATCTGCGTATGTGTCAAATCTTGCCTCGCAGATAAAAGCTGCTCCGCAGGCACCTTTTGTACTAAAATACGGAGCCTTTAAAATGTGAAAGAAACAACAAAATGTAGGACGCCACACAAAGCTGACCCACTGGGGACTGGGGGGAAAAAAAAACGCAAGAAGGAGGGCTTGACACACAAAAATTGTTTTGTTAACAAAGCATCATTGTTCCACTCTGAATCGGTTTGACTGGAGTGGTAGAAACACCCCATCTGGAGACAGATGGAGAGTTTTCTGGCTAAAGAGACGGCGGGAGGAGGGACGGCTGACAACCCAGCAGATAGCATTGTCTGCTGCTACCTTGGCAATGGAGAGGAGAAAGGGCGGGTGGCAGATTAGGCGTCCCCTTTGCAACCCGCCCATCACGCCGGCTCCTTCTGCGCCCTGGACCCTGTGCTCAGAGAGAGGTGTGCGCCTAGGTTGGCAGCTCACACCCTGAGATAATCCTGCCTCTCTTCTTGCGGGGCTGGTTGGGTGCTAGTGGGGACCGGTGAGGTGTCGGGAGGCTACGAGCAGGTGCATCCCCTGTCCAAGGTGCTTTTAGTGCATGCCACACCGCCGGAGTCCGGCGCGGTGAGATGGTACCGTACCACTTGTATGCTGTGCCAGAGCTTTGTGTGATGTGGTTTTAGCAGCACTGCAGGACCAAAGTGGAAGCAGCTTCCTGAAGCGAGCACAGAAGGCTTGCTCCTGGTCTCACATCGGTTTTGCCACTAACTTCCAGGAGAGCAGGATTTGGGCTGCTGGAAGGATGCTGTGTGGAAACCAGCATGGTCAGAGCTGCAGGGTGTAAAACTGGTGACAGCAGCAAGAGTTAACGCAACACTGAAACGCCCAGGCACAGGATATGCACTGGGGTGCTCAGGCGACCCAGCAGGCCTGTGGGACACCTGAGGACCAGCAGTTTGAATTGCCGTGGCCACCTTGCTGAGGTTGGGAATGAGTGAGGAAAAATCTATGCTTGAATGCCTGGGGCCTCTTAGCTACAGCACACACAACGTGAGATGGTTTATGGCAGCAGGCACTGCTGGCACAGTGTCTGCTCTGCTCGCCGAGAGCTCACCAACAGCCCCTGTTCCCTCTGCTGCCTTCCATGCCTGATGGGAAACTCCAGGGTGGGTTTCGCTCCTGCCAGAGCTTTGAGGGATCATATCCTGCCCACCCTATCTGAATTCCTGATTACTTGCTAATTGCTTGACACACTCTACTTGCAATGCAAGAGACAGGCTCACGTCATCCTCTGTGGTTTGCCAGGGGAGAGTGTGAACCTCTTTTTGACTTGCCTTGAAATAGATGAAAAAGAATAGAGCTCGATATGATTAATGTGAAAACTTAGCTTGGTTTCCTGCCTTGGCCTCTGGGCCTTGGTCGTCGTAGCATCACCGTGCCTTGTTTTTTGAGGGTTGGGTGCACATTGGGGCATCTGAAAGCTGATGGTGGAGGCTGCGGTGGACTGGGGGCTCCCCTGCAAAGTCTGTCCATAATCCCCAGCCACTAGAGACATTTCGGGTTTATGCAGCAGTCACAGAAGGATTCAGGTGGTTGCCTTGAGGCACTGCTGAGATAATACCTCCAGGGTTCCTATTCAAACCCACTGGGGCCTTTACAGTTGCACGGTGGAAATCTATTCAGATACACCATGGCTTTTCACTGAGCCGAGATGAGCAGGCCAGCTCACCCCACTCGGTTAGGGGCAGGTGGTTGCCCATGCAGAGGGGATCAGGGGACCAGCACAGCTTAGATACAGCCCTGGAAAAAAAAAGTAGGTAATAAAGTAAAAGGTGGGTTTGGGTTTTGAGCCTTGGGGCTGCAGATGCAGCAGCAGGATGATGGCAAGGGATGTCCTGCTGAAGCCCTGGTGTCCCCAGACCCATCTGGTGCGTGCCCATGAGCTTACAGAGTTGGATGCAATATTGGCTTCCCTGCCTGGCTCGCCAGGTTTACCTCCTGCATCACCTGCTCTGGGTTGGACCCTGCCTGGTCCGAGCAGTGCTGACTGGCCCAGAGGAACACAGCATGGGATGGAGCGTGAAGGTGACAGGAAGATCTGTGTCACATAGTGCTGTTCAGTGCATGAGGTCCCAAAGTGCTTGCATCCCTCACTACACCGCAGGTGCCTTTGGGATGAAGCATGGCCTTAGGGAGGAGAAGTGAAGGGGGTCGCTGAATGTGACTGAACATGCAGGATGGAGTAAAACAGGTTGGATCTGTTTACCTGAGCTCTTCTGCAGGGTGTTGTGGATGTCCCAGAGGGAAAGGAGCTGGACTTCAGAGAAGCAAGATGCTTGGACAGCTGGCCCCTGCTTTTGCAGCCATTTGCCTGCCCCGGGCTGCTGGGAAAACCGTCTGCACAGCTTGCCCTGAAAAAGCATCGTTTTGCTGTTCTCCGATTTCAGGCCTGCTGTGGGCAGGAATCGCACCAGATGCACTGCGCTGGCAGGAATGAGGAGGTGAGACAGGGCGGGCAGGTTCGGCTCATGCTGACTGCTGTCACAGCGCAGCGCCCTTGACATGGCTTTTGATGCCAGGAGGGCAGCTGGGGTGCAGGCTCCACTGCCAGGTGCTGGCTGCCGTGGAAGGAGGAGATGGGACCCGGATTGCAGCAAAGCATCCACCAACAAGGACTCTGACACATGCATGGCAGTAGGTCAGGGTGCTATTTGCTTTGGTCTACCACTTGGAAAGCAAAATACTCCCCTGGGAACCCATGTGCCACCTACCCCACCTCCTGCACTGCTCCATCGTCGCTGTCCCCATCCCAGCTATCCCAGCATTTTGCTGCGTGGTGCTGGGCACATGGCATGAAATATTTTGCCTTGTTTCCCCCTGTGCAGAAAGGGGGAAAAAATCAGCGTGCAAACTTTCCTGGGGAGCCAGGGGAGATGGATTCACCTTGCTGAGAGGTGAGGGAATCACTGGGTAAGAGGTGCTGGAATGAGCGCAGAGCGGATTAATCTGCAGCGACTTCGTTGTTGCTAATCACCGGTGTAAAAAGCACCCGGGGAGGTTGGGTGCTTTCGGGTGGTGGTGTGCAGAGGCAGCGCTGCCTGCGCAGGCAGCAGCAGCCAGGTTGCTCCTCTCTCTGCCTCCCAAATGCCTCCTGCGCCGGGCTCTGTGAATCAGCATTTCTGCAGTCGAAACGAGACAGCGGGGAAAGGCGGGAGGCTGTCGGGGCGCAGGGAGCCTGGCAGGGAGGAGACTGGGGGGACCTCGTTAAAAAGGGGCAGCCTGTGGGTTGGGGGTGGTCTCATGCCACAGATCTGCAATCTGCTCCCTCTAGGTTTTTGCTCATTACCACTGTACACCCCTCGTGCGTGGCAGTGAGGTAAACAAGCGCTGTGGGCAATGCCTCCCCTCTTGCTCGTCCCCTCCCCGACGTCGGCGACAGGGAAATGTGACAAGCTGGCACCGGGAGAAGGCATGAAAGCGATGTGATCCGCTGCGGCTCCTGAGCCGAGAACCTGGGGAGATCCAGTTACAGCAAAGGGGTTAGAACAAAAGAGATTTGCCTCCAGGATCAATTCCTCTCCATTTTCCGGGCTGTGCACGTGCCTGTGCGTGCACGCGCCTAACAGGCTCCGTCTCCGGTGGTTAGCGCTGCTGGCTCTGCAGCACGAGCAGCCCAAGGCCCAGCCAAGCACCAGCCAGGCCCTTCTCTGAAGGGCTCCAGTGCTCTGAAATGTTTCTTTTTCCCAAAACAGGGAGAGCAGGGGGATCCCCTGGGACAGCTTTAGAAATAGCAAGGCCAAGCCAGGCTTTGCTGTGCTTGAAAACCAGGAGCAAAGCTGGGTGGTTGGCGGTTGCCGGAGCTCCAGCCTCTCCTCTGCCAAGGGCTGACCTGATGTGGGGCTGAGCTCTAGGTCTGGGGCCGAGAGTGCTCGTGGCCCCCACGGATTGCTCCCTACTGCCCAGGCATTTTGAGCTGACACCTTCTCCCCTCCATCCTCCATCACAAGGCTGGCCAGCGAGCATAAACCTAACCCGTAAAAAGCCTCTTCTGTGACATAATGGCTGTGCCAACACCGCATTAACCGAGATGCCTTTAACCGCAGCTGTGGCGGGGCTGGGGGCACAGCAAGTGTTCCACACGTGCCGCAGGACCAGCTTGAGGAGTTAGTGGGGTCCTGCACACTGGGATGCTTGTAGCTCGTTTGGGGGGGGATTTGGCTTATTTGGGGTTGGTTTTTTTTGGCATATTGCCTTCTCTGAAATGCCACTGGGGATGAGATGTGGAGAGCACAGATGTGCATCCCGAGCATACTGCAACGAGATTCCTGATTTAAGGACTGTGATTAACCTCTTTCCGACAGTTGCTAACCAGGTGCAGAATTGTAACAGGAAGAGGAGAAAGCTCAGTGAAACAGCCAGTTTTCCTCTGTCACCTGGAAATGCACACGGATGCCATTTTCTGTGTGGAGATTAGGCAGAGTTTAGGATTTATAAAAGGCGCAGGGACGCCCTGTTTGTATCAGCGCTGCCCTGTAGCTGCTCTCTGGAGCCCATCTCCTCCTTTCTGGTTTAGGATCCTGCAAAGAAGGCATTGATGCAGTGTGAATCGAGTGCAAGGCATGCTGGTGTACAGGATGATGGGCTGCGCAGCATGTCCCACTCGGGGCTGTGCATGAGCTGGAAAAGCACTTTCCTTTGGGCAGAAAAAGCCATGGCCTCTCCCAGGCATTCCTGCATGGGATGCATGCAGGAGCCATGACCTCCACACATGGTTGTGCATGCAGATTTGCCCGGTCCAGGTTTCCGTGGGACCTTGCTCTTTGAAAAGCTGGGAGGAGAAAAGTGGGTACCCATGGTTAGGCATGAAAAGGGGGAGCCATTGCGGTTTGTGTATTGCCCTCAAGGGTTAAACGAGGAGCTGCCAAACGGCTGTTTTTCAGGAGATCTGGCATCTGTGGGACTCAGAGCACCTCTGCCCTGCAGTGTCACTGGCCTCCCAGGTCTGGTTTTCATGTGTGACACTCACAAGTGCTGTATGCCACCCCCAACGCCGCTCTGGCATCATGGTCATTTTTAGATTGACTTTGAAGTTGCCTGCCGGCTGGCCAAGCACTACAACGTGTGTGCGTGCGTGGGCTTCTGCACCTTGTTTTTCAGAGGGCTGGATTCTTACTCATGTTCCAGCCACTGGCTGAATGGTTTTAGGACCCCCTCATCGTACCTCTTCCCCTTTCCGTCTCCCCATCTCTAACTCGAGCCAAATCCCTGTATGTTCCCCCCCAGAGGAAGCTACAGGCTGTATTTCACACCGGGTCACCCCTGGACAGGGAGCAGCAGTCACCAGGCTCCAAACACTTTGCAGATTCAAGAGCCGTCTTGTCCCTTGGGGGAACTGCAGGGCAAGAGTGGGGTGGGGGACCGGGAAAGAGGGGAGCCCCCAAAGTGGGTGAATAGAAGGTGGGCTTGGGAAATGTGAAGAGACAGAAAAATTTATTAAAAACAATTAATAGCTGCTACAACCAAGGATTTAAACTGAAACCAAAGCCTTAGGGAGGGAGGAAATGAAGTGGCTTACGATTGTTATTTTATTGCTTATTTTTTTTAAAAAAATATGATATGCTAAATGCAAATAAGCATTCTTACTGAGCAGGAGAGGGAGGGGATGGAAGACATGCCGGGAAAAGTGAGTGGGATCTAGGTTTTGCATCGTTCGCTGAATTACTGGCAGGTCTTTTGTAACATCTGTTAAAAATAAAACAAACATTCATTTCCATTTCTCGCTGCCTGAGATGGCTTCTGCAAAAAATTTCAACCTGTCCAGGAATTTGTCTTGAAAGTTGCCCTCCCTCTCCTCACGCCTCCTCTTCTCCAGGGGAGATTTCCTTCCTGGACTTCCCAGGGGCTCCATTAGCCCCACATTAAAGCCTTTTTACTTTGCTCTAAAACTCTCCATCGCAGTAAAAGGAATTCTAATAAACCGCTGGGAAGACTCTGCTATTCACTCTTTCCATGGAAACACGGCGCTGCCTCGGAGCAGAGCTCCTCTCGACGGAGCCTGGGTCACGGCAGGAGGAGACCAAGGAGGGATGGAGAGATGGTTTCCATTATAAGAGACCTTTTGAGAGAAATAATCGCTGCTCTCCCACCAAGGAAAGCCTTCGAGATGATGGGGGCCTCGGTACGCCACGGGAGCAGGGCCGGCTCGGTGGGGGTGGTAGCGTGAAGTGGTGATGTGCCGGGCACTGAGAAACTCATTAAAACATCTGATTAGTGGAAACGAAGGCACCCAGGACCAATTCCTCTCTCCCAGTGGAAAGGAATGAGTCCAGGAGGGTTGATGGACCCGGCGCTGTGGGCAGAGGCTGCACGGGGGGCTTGGGGCTGGGGGTGTGGGGTGCGGTGAGGGATGGGGTCATGGGAGGACGTCAGTGGCTCTGTGCCTAGGGCCGTGCTGCACCGGCTGAACATCACACCAGGCAAAGACATTTTTCCAGGCCAAAAAAAGCTTTTTTGCTCTGGGAGGGGGTTTCTGGCTGTTCTCTGGGTGCCAGGCAGCAGCTGGTCTGAGGAGGTCAGTGCGATGGCCCCCCTACCTAAAGTGGCTGCGATATAATTAATTTTGAGCCTCCTTGCAGGCACAATCGTCCCAAGTGTTGCTGCTCCGACACCACGCTGCAAGATGAAGGATTTATTATTTTTTTTTAAGCGTAAGGAAGCTCGTTAGAAATAGCCCGAAGGGCAAAGTTAGGAAATGAAAATCCATCGGATCCGCTCGGAGCTGGTGCATGGAGCTTGATGAGAGCTGAGGCAGGGCTGCCTGCTCCCTGCCGGCAAGGAGGTGCAAGCGTGGGGTGTGCAGCTGGGTGTGAGGTGTCACCCGGGCCAGGGGATGAGAGCAATCCATTGGGATCATGAGGAGCTGGGCTGGGGGCAGGTCAGCCAGGAGGAGTGATGAAGAGGAGGAAGAATGAGGAAGAGCCAGCTTAGAGCATCCCACAGAGGTGCCAGGGAACCCAGCGGGGCTGCGTGGAAGGTGGTGGGGAAAAGCTCATTTTTCTCAGCACTGAGGAGGATGCCTTATCTTTGTAGGTCGCAGTGGCGAGACACTGAGGGAGCTGGAGTGCCTTTGTTTTAGCAGCTTTAGAAATGACATTGCAATGAGTCATTATTTTTTAGCCCCCCGGGGCAGGAGGTGGGGGGGTTACTTCCAGGGAAGCCTCTGACTTTGATCAGCAAAGTGAGCCCTGCTCCCACAGTGGGGAAGATGGGAAGAGGCTTTTTGGTGCTGGTCATGCTGGGTTTGCGGTAGCTCGGGGTGAGATCTGCTCCACGCAGGCAGCCGGTGAATGCAAGGGGCACGGGGGCACGGCTGCAGCCATGGCAGGGGGCTGTGTGCCATCCACGGGGATGCTTTGCAGCCAGGTTTCATCAAGAGGATGGAAACTTCCCCATCCGCACAACTGCACAGCAGTATCCTCTATGAGCTTGAAGGCTTTAACAAGTAGAGTTAATTGCGATAGACGATGGTCTCCCACCCAGCCAGCAGTTGGGCTGAGACAGACATGGCCATGTCATACAAATGGAGGTGATGTGGGTGCTGGCACCTCCAAATTGTCGAGAAGTCATGAAATCGGCCTTTGTGAACCTGTAAATCGCAGTGGCAGAACTATAGAGCTGCTGGAAAAATCACAGCGTTTAATAAACAAAGCGTTTGGTGGTGGTTTCATTTGCATATGGAGCTCTCGGGGGCTTGTGGTTTCAACCTTTCTGCTCACCACAGTGAGGTCGGAGTTTAAGGAGAACAGGGCTGAGGTTCCTGTGAAATCACAGGACTCCTGGAGCTAGGGATTTCAAACACAGCAGAGCCAGGAAACAGCCCAGATGGACTAGGTTGCTGAATTTGTGGGATTGTAGTATAAAGATAACAAATCCTTTAGGCTTCTCAATCCCTGAGGAGGAGCTGGGGGCGATGTCCATTGGGTATGTCCCACCTTGGCTTTACTAGGGCAGCAGTTGCAGCCCGTGGTGCCAAACGGTGGAGGAGCTCTTCCATGTGAAGGGCAGGGGGGAGTCGGTGGTTGTGGGGGATAAATACCGCGTCCCCAGAGAGCCGCGAGGTCCCAGCTCGGTTTACTGTCCTGCAAAGAGGCACATGTGAAATTGGAGGTGGCTGGGGGCGTGCTGTGGTGTATTAGCTATAAACAGCCAGTCTGGGGCTGGAATGGGGCTGGGGATGAGGATGGGGAGAAAGGGGACAGGGGAGATGAGAGCGAGCGGTCTGCTTTGGCAGATGCTGCGTCCTCTTATGAGGTTTGGTCTGTTTTGCAGCTTGATGCCTCCTATCTCAAGTAATTAACAGGGAAAAGAGAGGGCCTGGTTATCCATCCTTCAAGAGCAAGGGGTTGAATTGAAAGGCAGCGCCTTGGAAGTGGATCAAATAGCTCTCCAGCCCCCCGCGTACGGCTCGGAAACTTGCTGCCGTGCTGCGTTATCAAGGTGAACAGCTTTAGTTCAATTAAAGAGAAGCTCAGAGCGGAGCCGTGTGAGGAGGCAGGTCTGGGCGTTTGCACCCTTCGGGCAGGAGCCAGCACGCACAGAGTTGCACGGCAGTGACCCTGGCCAGCCCACACGGGCACCGGGGCCACCAAAGCTCTCTGCGCCGGATTTTATTTACCCCTTGGAAAAAGCCGTATGTGGGGAAGGATTCCTCTTTGTTACTGTTTCCTTTCCCCCCCTCCTAAATGAACCGCCCCCCCAAAGCAATCGCTGCCAGCTACCGTCAGGCACCTAAATCCCCGCAGATGCACGGTGCTGGGAGCCCGCGCGCCTGTATTTTTCCTGCCGGTCCCTGCCTGGGCTGCAGCTGGCTACAGCGCGCAGAAAGCTGCAGGTGTGATTTGTTCATTTGCCTCCACCTCCCCGCACTGCCTCCCTCTTGCTTTCCTTCCCCGCTGCCGCCAGAGCCCACCTAGCTCATCCCACCGAACCCACCTAGCTCATCCCACCTAGCTCATCACGGCAGTGAGACCCGCATCCCACCCCACGTCGACTCCAGCATCTCTCCGGTGCACTGGGATCTCTGGGGCTGGCGTGTGTGTGTCTGTGTCTGTGTGTCTCTGTGTGTGTGTGTGTGCGCGCACGCGGAGGGGAGGGGGGGTTAATCTGATCCTACGAGGCTGAAAGAGGAAAAAAATCAAAACTATAAAGAAGGCAGCAGCCTCCTCCTTTTCCCTCTCCCCCGCTCCAGAGGATTAAGCCTAAAAAAAAAAAAAAAGAAAAAAAAATGTCTGCAGCTTTCTGTTGACCCTGCATGATGGCATTTTTGCGCTCTGTGTGCTGCCTCTGCTGATTGCTATTCCTGGCACAAACACACACACGCACACACACACACACACACACACACACGTAGCCCCAGCACGGCTCACACGGGCACGGCGAGCCCGCTCCAAAACAAAAAAAAAATCCAAAAAAAATCCCCAACCAACAAACCCCAAAACCCCAGCCATCCCCAAACCCAAACCAAACCAGTGCCGCTGCCCCTCGGCATCCCTGGCCACCCTGGTCTCTGCAGGGAGGGCCACCAGCACTGGGTGCTGCTCGCCCTCTCCTCCACCCCACTTCTCACCTCGTCCCCAGCTCCACCGAGCACTTTCTGCCGGAGCCGCCCGCAGCCAGAGCCCTCCACCACTCCTACCGCTGGCATTACATTTTCAGGCTGGATGCTATAGGGCCGTTTCTAATTACCTTATATCCCCTAGTGGTCTATGAATAATGGTTAGTGAAGGAGCTCAGAAGGGCTGCTGAGAAGGGAAGCAAAAAAAAAAAAAAAAAAAAAAAAGGGAGAATTGTGCTATTTCTCACATTTTTTTTTCTAAGGATCTAATCTGGCTACTGTGCTCTGGAAGAGGAGGAGAGCGAGCCAGCAGGAGAGAGAGGAGAGAGCGAGGACCATCGCAGGTATTGTTGCAAGCTACATCTTTGTGCTTTTTTTTTTTCCTTTTTTTCCGTCTTTTTTTTTTTATTGAAGCTGCAGCAGAATTGGAGGGGGGGCGGTTGTGTGCGGACAGAGCTTTTTCTGGATTTATTTTTCTCCTGTGCAACTCGTGTGCCGCTGCAATTGAATGGATGCACGGCACCGGCATCGTGGAGTTTGGGGGGGGGTGTGTACGTACATGTGTGTGTGTGTGTCCGTGTGTCCGTGTGTCCTATTTCCAGCAGCGGCGGAGGAGGAGGGGGGGTTGTTTTGCTTTTCTGGAAGTAATAAAGAAATTTGCAACCGGTCCAAAAATCCTCCTGACTTGCCAATTGATGGGTATCTGAACAAAGATACAGCTGAGACTTGGAATATTTGTGTGTGTAAGGGATGGATTCATTTTGCTTGTCCTGACTCCTACTTTTCCAAAGTTAAAATAATAACGGGCACGGGGCTGTGAAAGCCTCTGCAGAGGGAAATCTTCCAGGGGAGGCTTATTTAATTTAGGAGTTATCGATGTGCGTGGTTTTATACTTAAAAAAGTTGCGGCGGTGCCGCGGTCGGGCGCCTGGCTATCCTTGCCGTTGTCTGCACGTGAGAACGCTGACTTGATGGATTTTCTTTCTTTTATTCGGTGGCTGGCGGGGCAGGAAAAAATGGATCTAGCAGATAACCCGAGGAATCGCGGGGTTTGCACATCTGGCTGCGCCTTTGGAAAGCCCCTTGGTGGGACTTTCACCTCCCGCTCCCTTTCTCCCACGGCAAATTTTGCCCCAAAATCCTCCGTTGACATTAATAAACAAACAAACCAGGGAATAACCAAGGAGCCCGGCAAGGGGGCTTGGAGCCTGCTGCGGGGGGTGGGGGGGGTGGGGGGGTGGCAGGGGGGCGTGTGCTTTTGTTTTAAATAACGAAACGGCGATGATTGAAAACATATGAATAGGATGCAATGCAGAGCGGGTGTGTTACGGGGGGGTAAGAGCTGGAAAACTGCTTATACGACAGAAGCGGAGCTTGAATGAGTGTGGTGAGATGAAAGGCGAGGGGTCTGTCCCTCACCCGGCTGCGGGGCTGCGGGGGGGGGGGCAATTCCCAAAGGCAGAGGAACAGTCTTGGGGTGGAGAAAATCGCTGGGGGAAAAAAAAAAAACAACCCACAACCTGGAGTGAAGTATGTGATTATATCCCATCCAACTTTGCCGACTGCAGCATTAATGGAGCTAATTGTACTCAAAAATAATAAAATCAGGAGAAAATATGCCTGTGCATGGAGGGGGGAGATGTGCGGGGAGCAGAAGCAGGTCCCGAAATCCTGTCGGCCCCCCAAAAGCGCCGCCGAGGTGGGTGATATTGAGGTGGTATGGAAACGTGGCCGGATTGTGTTTATTTGGGTGGAAATAAAGATCGAGCAACTGCCCTGGGGAGGGCTGTAGTCCCCCGGGAAGGGCTCCGAAACCGCCGGTGCTGCCCTTCGCTGCCCGCCCTTCGCTGCCCGCCCTGCCTGGCCTTGCTTTTGTGTTTGTTTGCTTCCAAGGAGGGGGGAGAAGGGAGCTGGGGGGGGGGGGCGCGAAGGCGGGGAGAAGCCGTGAGGGCGGAGAGCCGATTTAAATTGGACTTAATGGATTCCCAGGGCAGCTCTTTTAGATGAAAGTCAAAATAAGAGCCAAAGTGAATCTCAGCAGACCTGTCTGTTGCATTAGAGATGCAGCCTTCCTCTCCCTCCCTCCCTCCCTTTATTCTTTAAAAGAGAGGGGGAAAAAAGTGTTATCCGTACAGAAGACAGCATGGAGTTTCTCGTTCCTATAATGTGAGCTCTAATTGAAGAACTTGCAGCCTCTTGGGAGAGTCTTTACTGATCGCTGCTTTTGTTATTCATGCTGTGCTCTGCTTCCTTGGGGTTTTTTGGGGGGGCGGCGCAAATCTGGCTGTGCCGGGGTCAGGGTGAGATGCTGTGTCCCCCCCAAGCTGGTTCCATGGGCTGCCAGCAGGTAAGACCCCCCTGGTCTGCCCCGGGGGGCCATGCTGGGCTCCCCCAGGTAGGCTGGGCAGCTGCTGCTGGCTGTGCCGTGCTCAAGGAGGAGATGCGTGGCTAAAGCCCCCCCGGCAGCTGGCGGGGCGAGACGCTGCAGTCTGGCTGCGGGTGGCTCTCGTCCTCGCAGGACCCCCTGGGCCGCGGGATGGATCCTGCCTGGCATGGCACATGGGAACGGCCAGCAGTGTGGGGGCAAAGCTGGGCTTGTGCCTCCTGCCTGGTCTTACTGCAGTAGCGGGGAACCCCATGTGGCTTTGGGGTGCCGTGGGGTGCCATAGGGTGCCTGCCACAGGTCCACTTGGTGCAGTGGGCACAATACAGCCCTGCTGTCATGGCTCTCTTGGCCCACAGGGGTTTGGGGTGGCTCTCTGCAGCCAGTGTCACCTACAGGGGACAGGCATCGTGCGGAAGCCACATAGATCCTCAGCCCACCCAGGATGTAGAGTAGGTTGCAGTGACTGGGGTGGCTCTCTGCAGCCAGTGTCACCTGCAGGGGACAGGCATCGTGCCAAAGCCACATAGATCCTCAGGCCACCCAGGATGTAGAGTAGGTTGCAGTGACTGAGCCAGCAGGACCTGTGCTGGGCAGGAGAGGTGAGGTTCCCCCCTCTCCTGCCTTTTCCATTGCTCAGTACTTTGGGATGGGGATGGGCAGGGGTCTGGCAGATGGAGCTCCTCCCTACAAGGCTCTTGTCACCCCCACTTCCCCTCCCAGGCCCCCTTGGGTGGCCAGTGTCTCTGTGACCACGGGGAGGTGGTGGTTGTCCCCAAGCCCCATGTCCCCACAGCAATGCTGTGTGTGGCAGCGGACTGGTTTAGTGCAGCCAAAAGCTCTTGGGGTGCAAGTTCTTATTGCCCCCATGTCCCTCTTCCAGCCCTGTACACCTTTTGCGGCGACACTTGATCTCTTTGTGGATGAAAACAAGAGCCACAAGCCCCAGGGATGCTCTCAGGGGCATTTGGTGGCTACAGGGCTGAGTCTCTGGCCAGGGCAGGGGCATGAGCAGGACAGGGCTCCACCAGCCCATTGGCTTAGTGCAGAGGCAAAGCAGTTAACCCGGCCATCTCATCTCCCCAAGAATTGTGTATTGACCCTGACAGTGATGCATCAGGAGCGGCAGACTCTCCATCATCGATCCCTCTCCTCCCATCACCAGGTGTTGACACCAGCGGTCATGGAGCTGGCTTTAATTTCAGGCCTCTGGCTCCAGCGTGTAACGCTTAGCTGCGGTCCCAAGGTGCTGCCAGGCTTTGCAAACAAACACCTCTGCGGGCAGATTGCTGTCCCCATTTTGTGGCAGGGATGGCACTTGCCAGGGGTGACCAGCTGAGCCTGGGATGGGGCTTGTGGAGGAGCCAGGAACCCTGACTCCCAGAGCCATTGGGCAGGGTGACCTCCCAAGGCGGCATCACAGCCCTGGGTGGAGGACCCAGGGGGGCACCTGGAGCTCCTGCTTTGCTGGTCTTTGCGAGGAAAACCCTCTGGTCTGGGTCCCCCATGTCATCGGTGCCAAGCAGCAGAGGATGTGCCTGGTCTGGGAGAGTCCTGGTCCTTCTGCAGCCTTTGCCGGGTGACCTCATCTAGCCAGGATGCCACTTGCCCTCCCTGCCTCTGAAATGGCCACTGCCAAATCTGATGGGCATGTGATCACGTGTGTGTGCCACCCCACGGAGACCTGGTGGGGAGGGGATGTTTTTCTTGGGTGCCTTGATTTTGGGCAGGATGAAGCCGCTGGCGGGGGCCGGCTGGCACGCCGCCTCTCCTCCTTCCCAGCATCTTGAGATTTCCGAGACGCGCACAGCCAAGCTGAGGCTGAAAAAGCTGCTTGTGGTTCAAGAGCATCTCCTCGACGGAGGAGAGAGGAAGGCTTTTCATTCCTCCCTTTCTTTCGGAGCTAGCCGAGCTCCCCTCGCCAGTGCAGGGGCTCTTCCCGCTCCCCCCTGCAAGGGAACATTAAAAGCCAGGGGCAGCTGATATCTTGACACCCCGTCAATCTGAGCCTTTTACAGCAGCAGTCTCTGAAGGCTGGCACTCTGCTGCACAGAAGAAAACAAGTGAGAAGAGGGGGGGAGGCGAGAGCAAGCCTTTGCAGCCGGCAATCGATAATTGTAGTGTCAGTCACTGCCTAGGAAGTTCCCGCATCCCCACTGTCGCTGTCGGAGGGGGGTCGAAGGGGAGGGAGAGAGCTCAGCTCTGCCCCACACAGCATCGGGCATGGGGCAGCAAAGCAATCGCTGAGGGCGAGAGCCCGGCCCCGAGCAGGAGCCTCCCGCTGCATTACTCACCACTTGATGTAGCTTGAACCTTTCAACTCCCTCCCCTTGGGGATGGAGCGGGCTGGGCAGAAGGTGTCGACAGAAAACACTCCGCTTTCTTAGGTTTGAGGGTTTTTTCTTTTCCCCTTTCCTTCTTTTTTTTCCTTCCCCACCCCACTCTGCGTGTGCTTTGGGCTCTAATATTCTCCAAAAAATAGAAAAGAAACCCCAAAAACCCCAAGCCAGCTCCCCCTCGTGTGTGTCTCCGTCTTAGCAAAAGCTGAGGCAAAAGATCAAGGAATTCTTCCTTTTGTGCAGCTTTCAAGACCAAAGATGCGCCGGTGAAAAGGGGAGGCTCAGAGTACCAGGCACACACAAGTGTTAAAGGAGAGGCTTCCCTTTTGTCTCCAAGGCAATCAGCCGGCGAAGGGATCCACAAATTAATTAAAAATTGCTCTGTCTTGATTGAGTTATTCCTGCTCGCATCCCACCTGCCTATCAAAAGACTGGGAATGGCAGGAGGAAATTCCTATTTCTTTCCCAAACATCTCAGACATGTACTACAGACCGTCTCGCTTGCCTTTTATCCCAGACAGTAAAGGAAATAAAAAAGGAAGGGCTGGCATGGTATCCAAAGAGATCTCTCCCAGAGGATGCATCCCTCTCCTATGCTAACAAATGCTGCGGTATTTGGACGATTCGGAAGAAAAATGAACAGATTTACATGTCACACGTGGGCCAAATTGTGGTTGTAATTCCATGAAGTTGATGGAGATCCATCGGAGATTAATTTGGCCCAAGGTCTGGTGCTTGCTCCGCGGGGAATAGGCTGGATCTCTGCCTTGGTTGAAACAAGAGGTATTCAAATGGGTTTGTTGTGGCTGCACTATGCCCAAGTGGTAGAGGAGAGCAAAAATCCCAACTGGTTGTATCCCTTGTGCCAAAGCACCATAAATACACCTTGATATGTCAAGTCGTGCATGATCTCTACCGCGTTTACCACCCGGAACATTTTAAGGGGAAAGATTTATATGTAGAGGCTGTACAGAAGTCTCCCTGTGTGCTTTGCTAAGAGGCTTGAACTCCGTCCCAGCATCCTGATGTGGGGAAGCCTTTCTCCCCTCCTGTTCATGGGATTTCCACCCAAACCGAGCCTGCGCTAGGGCCAAGCTCAGCCTGAGCTTAGAAGAGCCCAGCTCCTCATCGCTGGCTGGGCTTGTGCCCGTGCAGGGCTTGGGCTCCGTTCTGGTTTGTGGAAGCATCGTCAGTCAGTGCCTCCAAGCTGGATTTGGGGGGTTGGTTTGCTGCTTTGCAGTCAGACCTTGCTTCCTCCGCTTTATTGTCATCTCCGCTCTTAGTCACCGCTCAATGCCTCACCAGGGGACACCGCTCCTGCTGCATTTATGGCAGCCACTAAAATTGGCGCTCGGTGCTTGTGCTCCGACGGGGAGAGACACTGAGCATCAGGGAGGCTCTGCCCAGCTCTGCTATGGTCCTCAGTGTGGTGTGGGGCATGCAGAGGAGCTGCAGGGCAGACCGGTCACTGGGTGGGTCCCCTGTGCCAGGGATGGACCTCTGGCTCCGCTGGGTCCCATCCGGCTCATGTTGGGAGGTGATATGGGAGCAGTGCTGAAAAGGAGCAGCACTGGCCATGCTCTCAGGTGGAGGTGGCCAGCACGTAAATGAAAATGAGATGCTCGATAAAGTAGGAAAGAATAATTAAAAACATTCACGGCTGCTGGCTCGCAAAGGCGCGGACTCTCACTGATCCAGCGAGGCACAGCCGTCCCCCCCCCCAGACACCACGTCTTTCAGCTTGGCTGTTGCTGACTAAACCCCCACACCGCCTTGTCCTGTAATAGCGTGTCCTTCACCATGCCTGTCGCTATATGATCTATAGGACAGCGCTGGCCTGTTCATACCACTGCCTTTCACCAGGCCGGCGACTGGATTCTCTGGAGGAGACTCTAGTCCTATCATAGCATGTCCTTCACCATGACTGCTGCTGCGCGAGAGACACGGCAGCACGGGGCTCTAATACCTTGTAATTCACTGTGACTGCTGTGGCAGGACCTGCACCGTGCTGCGCTGCGGCAGCCCTTCAGACCCTTTGGCTTTTGCATCTGCTCTCTGGCTTCGGAGCAAGGGCTGGGTGGGAGGGGACACGTAGTGGGGGGACCTTGAAGGTGCTCTGGGCTGACAGCCTGCTGTCCAGCTCCCGGTGGGTGCAGGGAAGGTGCTGAGCATCCCTGGGACACGGTCCTATGCTGCCTTCTGGGTGGTGTGCAGGGTGAGGTCCCCATGGAGAGCAGGTGCTGGGGGCCAGACCCTGCCTGGGCAGGGGAGAAATCCTTGTCTGAGTGTGCCAGGGTGAGAAATGGCCCTTAGATGTAAGAGAGGCATCATTCCTCTGGGTGGTTCTCGGGCAGTGTAATAAATGTCAAAAGCCCGGTGCACACAAAGGAGAAGGGGACATTTGGCTACCGAGCACGTTTGTTCCAGGAGCTGATTTACTTTGAAGACTTAAAGGGTTCTCCGATGCTTCCCTCTTCGCTGGTTAACCCTGTTCCTTTGCCAGTTAAATAGAAATGCAGTTGCTGTCAATAAAGCCCTTCTGGAGGCTCCGCCGTGGACATTTGCCATGTCGTTCTCTTCCCCACGGAGGTGCTGTGCCAGGTATCACGCCCTCTTCCACCAATCCAGTTTGGCTCCTCTGGGCAGGAGGTGACTGTACCCGTGAGCTTTTGCTGCTGTGATAAAGCGAGGGTCCCCACGAGGGGCGAGGGTTTGCTGGTCAGGCAACGGAGATCCCCACTGCTCACCACGTTCCCTCGGTGCACGGAAGAGCCAGGAGCTGCGGTGCCGCGGCTGTGCACGGCGCAGGGTGTGGGCGACCGCGGCTCAGCCAGGAACCGGATTCGGGGCTGTTGCTTTGTGTTGCTGGGATTTCTTTGCAGGGGAGGCGATGCAAAGCCGTGCCAGGAGGCTGGAGCTTGTGGGAAGAGCGAGGATGAAGGAGAATATCCTCGGAGGGCTCCTGGGCTGGGAGAAGGGCACATTCGGTGATGATTCAGGCAAGGGGGCAGATTTTTGGAGCCAGCGCTTCCCTGCAGCACGATGCTTAGCAGCAAGCACCAGTGTGCGGCATTGCCAGAGGAGCCGTCAGCCTGGCGATGGGAGCCTGCACTCTGGTTTTCCGAAAGACAAGGGTTTGCATCTCCCATTTCGCTCCTGTGCAAATTGGCAGCGAAGCTGCTGCTCCTGCTTGTACTGGGGGAGGAGAAATTTGGCCCAGTGGCTTTTCTTCCTCCCGTTTCCCTCAGCAGCCTGGGCTACATATCTGCAAACAGCTGTAAGAAGAGCAGAGATCATTAGCTGGAAGGATCAGATGAGATAGTTTCTTAAAAGGATTGTCTGATTTCTCTATTGATCAGCCTGATTTAAAAGGGGGAGTTGGGTCAGAGGGCATAAATTATCATTGAAGGAGGGGTGAAGGCCTCAAAGGCTGTGCTGCACTTAGCTGCAGTGCTGAGGAATGTGTCTCTCAGTAGGGACGTGCATAGCTGAGCACCGTGGCTGCCGGCCAAGTTGGGTCTCCTCTACGCTGAACTGGGAACCGAGTCAAGGGAAGTGCATTTAAACTTGGTTAAAGATCCTCTCTTCGCCAAACTGGTTTCTGCAGCCCCTGCCGGTATTGCAGGGGTGGGTGTCTGGAGTCATAGGGGCAGGGGGTGCAGCGTGTGGCCCCATGTGAAGTTTGGGGTGCGGTGATGGGTCAGGGGATCCGCGGGGTCCTGCTGGCTGCAAGCTGCCTCCCTCCCTGAGGAGAGGATGCTCTCACCCCACAAAGACCTGCGACCTCTCCCTGGCTTTCCCCAGGCTCCATGTGTGGTCTCCGACGAGATGTTGAACCATGGGAGGTTTCTGCCTCCCTGCCTATAAAATGAAGCTAATCTGCAACCTGAGGTTGCTGCTTTCGCCGTTCTTGTGATCGCTGCCCAGGGCTCCCGCATCTTCCTGCCGCTGGAGTCACAGGACTCACAGCCTTTGCTGTGGCCCCCCCGACCCGGCCCTCTGGCTTACGGGAAGAGGAATGGGAAAACATCCAGAGAAAATAAGACACTGTCCCTGTTGATTGCCAAGGGTCCGGTTTGGGGAACGCACCACATCGCCCACAGCAGCTTGTTCTGCAGCAGCGTGGATCCTTGCTGCACCTGTGGAGCTCCCTGGACGGCCGGGGCTGTAGGAGCGTAATTACTATTCACTCAAGGTACAGCTCCCGTAGCACACGGTGCCACAAGCTGATTACAGCGGTGGCGCTGGGCAGGGAGCGCCCATTCCACCACCACCCCCAGCTCCTGGAGCTCTGTCTCAGCCCTCACCACCTGCACGGCATCTCCCCAGCCAAGCCCGCTGTGAGCCGATAGGTGGTTCTTGCTGGTTTGGTGCCCAGTGGAGGTTTTGGCAGAAGCAGGAGGGGCTCAAGCCTGGGGCAGTTCTGCAAGGTGAGTGAAACACATGGCCAGCCCTGTGCGTCATGCTTCTCCTTTCCTTACCTTCATCCTCATCCTCATCTTCAGGATGGCAAGGCCTCCTGTGCCCAGGTGGGCATCTGTCTCTGCCTTCTCCTGGGGTTTGCATCTCACACCTCTGGCTGCACTGGCCAGGGATGGTCGGTGGGGATCGGTGACAGAGTTGTGCCACCCCAGCAGGACATGAGCTAGAGCCAGAACAGGCTGGCTGGTGAGGCGAAGCTGCAGGGGCAGTTGTGGGATGCCACAACATCCTCTGATCAGGGTTTGCACCCTTTCCAGCCCCAATGGGGTTTGTTTCTCTTTTATTTCTGGCTGTGCTAAAATAAAACGATGCAAGAAATGTGGTTTCTGGAACATCATCAGGGTGAACACAAGCAGAGCCGTTCCCAGGAGCTGTGGGCAGTTCGGAGGTGCGCCCAGAGCAGTGCTGTGGGGAGGCTGACACAGCCACACTGCCGGTGTGCCCAAGCTGGGGACATGTCCCAAAGGTGGGTCCATCTGCCCTTTCCCACTGGTGCTCCACATGCCAGCAGTGCCGCCGGTGCGGCCAAGGCTGCTGCCCACCCTGGTGCTGCCCATCCTTTCACTCCTGGCCTCCCGTGCGCCTCGTCCCCACGCACAGGAGCTGTTAGGGGTGGCAGCGTGGCGGTTCCCCGCGGTGTGCGGCTTGGGGCCGGGAGTGGGTGAGCCAAATTGTTACCGTGGGTCACCTCTGCTAGGCAGAGAGCAGGGGACCGGCACCCCAGCCCGTGGCATGGCTGGATGCGGGCAGTGCTGGGCAGAGGGATCGGACCCAGCGCCAGGTCAAGCCGGGTGGTGGGGGCTCGCGGCAGCCCCGCTCCTGCCGAGGAAGCAAGCGTCTCTTCCAAGCATCTGCTTGGCGTTGGCCTCCCGGCATGACTGCGGTAGTGGCCACCGGTGAGTGGCGGCTGGGCTGGCATTATCCTGGAAATGTCAGCTGAACGCCAGCCCGTCGGTGAAGCGCCAGGACGCAGCGGGAGGCGGTGACTCGGCTTGCTGGCATTGGCTACCATTTTAGAGGAAATGTGGAGCGGCGGGTAATTATTTCTCTTTCTTAATTGAAATTTCAGCCTCAGTGGTTTGCGAGAGCGGGCGGGAGAAGGAGCACAGGCGAGCGTGACACGAACACGGGGCTCATCGTGGGACAAGGGGAGGACGAGCGTGCTGAGCCCATGGGTTGGCAAAGCGTCTCACAGCTCGCACAGGGTCCGGCACCACCGGGAAGGGATTCCCACAGCCTGCGGCATGGCCTGCTAATGGCTGCAAAATAAAACCAACCCCCAAAATGCAGAGCTTTTAATTTTTTTAAGGGGGAGGATGCTTTATTGTTTCTTTATTCCTCTATTTCTGTTTTGCTTCGGATGGAGGGCCAATTAAATGAAATTACGCGCTGCAGTCTGGCACCCCGCGTCGGCTCGGAGCAATCAGGTGTAACGCAGCATGGCTGATGAGAGCCAATCAAGATGTATAAATGAGGTGTTGACATTCAAACAGCAGGTACTCGCGCCGCCCAGCCGCAGCCGCGCTCGCGGGCTGTCGAGCCCGCACCACGGATTCAGGCACAGGGCTGTGACAGGCAGCAAAAGGGCTGGTGCCCGATGGGGCAGCCGCGCTCTGCTTTGGCTCCACAGCCGTGGTGCATGAAACGTGATGGCGGGGACATGCCGAGCAGCCCGTGCTGGGGTTGGTGGGCACGAAGGTGGGTGGTGGGCATCCCTGCCAGGGTCTGTTTGGTGACAGCCCCTCTGCCCGGTGCCAAAGCATCAACGCATCCCATGGTCAAGGAGATGCAGCAGCCACCAAGCCCTTAGCACTGCTCCGGGGTGGTCAGCAAAGGAAACTGCTGTTGCTTTGGGGAAACTGAGGCACAGGGCAAGCCGGTGGAGAGGGGCCACAACACCAGGGCCTGGCTTGGCCCTCTGGGTTTTGTGTTTCCGTTGCTGAGGTCAGCTTTGCTTCTGCAAGTCCCCGGGATGGAATGGCAGCGGGACGCATCCGTCCTGCATGGAGATCGGCACTGCCCAGGGACCGTGGACAGGGACCTCGCTGTGACCGCCGTGCTGGCAGGTGCGGGGCCAGCACCCTCCAACGGTTTGTCACCTGTGGTGACAAAACCTCTCAGGCTTGCCATAGCTGCCACCGCAGGATGCGGTCCCCTCACTGGGAGGTGGGGGGCGGGAAGCTGCTGGCATGGCAGCACCACACAGATCGGAGGAGTTTGGAGGCCGTCCGGGGAGGATAAAGCAGCTCCGTGGCGAGCAACCTCATCAGCGTTTCCTGTCTCACGATGAAGAAATCGCATGTGGTGAGAGGCTCTAAAAATAGGCTCAGCAAACTTTTAACCACATTTGCAGATGTTAAAGGTAAAGCCAGAGCAGCCCCAGGGGAGAAAACATCCCCGGCCGTGCCTCCCCGGCGTTAACCCTCAGCACCGCCAGCCGTGGCTTGGAGCTGGCACGGCTACGGAGGAGCCAAACCGGAGGGCAGCAGCCCCCGGATGGGCGGTGGGGCTGAGCCACCGTCTCGTCTCTCCTCCGCGTCCCCATTAAGCGTGCCGGGGAGGACATTAGGAGCAGGAGCACGTAGCAGCAGGCTCTGTCTAACAGCACTGCCGCCTGACCCTGATTTGTAGCAGGGCTGAGCGGGGAGGTTTGCTGTAGCGTTACAGCTCTTCCTGTGGTAATAGCCGGCGAGGCGTCGCACGCGCGGCACTGCCAGCGGCACGGCGAGGCCGCAGCCGCCGGGGCTGCCGGGGTGGCAAGGGGAAGCTGCCGTCTCTGGGTCGTGGCGCGCGTGCTCGCCAGGGGAAGGAGGGGCATGCAGGGATGCACGCTTCAGTGGCACAAATGAGGTTGCCACCGGGGTTGCTTCTCCCCATGGAAGCGGTGCAGTGGCAGGGAGATGGCTGGATGCCGCCTGTCCCTGTCCCCACCGGTTCCGTGGCCCCGTGTCTGGTGGCTTGTCCCACACGCTGCAGCGGGTGCATGCCAGCGGTGCTGCCAGCCCCTCACCGCCTGCCCCTGTGTCACATCACCAGGAATGGAGTCACCTGGGGACAGCGGCCAAGGCTGCCGGGTCCTCCCCCAGCTGAGGCATCAGCTCCCTGATGGCACCCAGGGGACGTTGTTTCACCTCCCCAGTCTCTGCCATGCCAAGGGTGGCAATCTGTCGGAGGGTGCCATCCCCGTGCCTGCCAGCGCGGTGGTCATGGCAGGGTCCCTGTGCACCATCCCGGGCTTTCGTGATCTCTGTGTGGGGACAGATGTGTCCCACTGCCGCGCATCCCCAGCTGCTTGTCCCCAGGGGCTTGCAGAGACAAAACTGACCCTGGAAACGGAATGGAGATACCAAACCCAGAGGGTTGCGCCAGGCCCTGGCGTTGTCCTTGTCTGTGGAGGGCTGGTGAGGGGCATTCTGCCCACGGGAGGTGGAAGAGGCAGCACTGCCTGTGAGCATCTCTCCATGGTGCCCTGGTCCCCTGTGCCAGCCCCTCCAGCCCAAGCAGGCAAGAATGAGAAACCTTTAACCCTGCAGACCTGGAAGGCTGGCTCAGACCATTGGAAAGACGAAAAAGCCAGAGAGAGGGAACAATTCAAGGGAAGAAAACAAGATTCCTCACATTACCTTAGTTGCCTGATGCCTGATGCCAGCAACTTGCAGGCCCTTGGCACCTCTCGCATGCAGCTCGGTGCTGGCACACGGGTGGCGTGGCTTCATCTTCAGGAGGGGGCTCCCTGGGAGGTTTTTAATAGCTGCTGTTTGTGCAGTGGCTGGGGGGAATCCATCGCTTTCTGTCTGCCATTGCCTGGCTTCACCTCTCCTTCTGCCTGCACCTGCTGCATCCTCATGGCTGGGTTTGGGATGATGGTTTGGATCGTCATCAGCCTTTACCTGCAACCCTGAAGGGGAAAAACTGCCCCTCAGCGTTTTATTTAGCTAAAAAAACCCAAACCCCAAACCAACCCTCAAGCAGGCACAAGCTGCATGGTGCCTCACGGCCGGATGGCCAGGGTGCCGGGGGTCCCCAGGGGTCTCTGCAGGTGAGAGCCAGCCAAGTTTTGGTGTTTTGGCAAAAGGCATCACCTTGCTGGTAGGAATAGTAACCAGGAGGGGGAGGGGGCCAGGGCAGGCAGACAAGCAAATCCGTTTTATCAGACGTCGCATATTTTATGAAAGCACATTTCAGCTCTTCAGCCTCGGAAAGCTTTTCATACCCTTTAATTTTCTAATAAAAAGGAATTACGTTTGCTGAAAAGCCAGTAACAAGATTCACTGTCATTGTCTTTTGTACAGACCATAATTCCTGGCTTGGGCTCCTGCCTGCAGCCCTGTGGTGTGGTCCTAGGTGTGGGTCTGGGGTGCTGGCAAGGGGGTGCGGGGGGCCACGGCCATGCCAGCAGTGGGCAGGGGAAAGTGTTGCCGGCAAGAGTTTGTGGCAAGCACCCGGGGATGAAGGGAGCGAAGGCAAGCATCGCGTTTGGCTGCAACTGCGGCGATGCCTTTTGGTGCCGTACACTGAATGTGGCTCCCTGCGAAAGCAGTGTCTGGTCTCAAGGCGCACCGAGGTGGTTCCTGCTGGCTGCACGTGGCTGAGAGCGTGGCAGGTGGGACGGCTCTTGAACCAAAACCCAGTGAATTTAATGGCCCGGTCCCTGGCCTTGTAACCACGAGCTCAAGAGTGGTGTGAGGGCCCGGCTAGGCTGGTGGCTGGAGGACAGCTTTCCTGGTGTTCGATGTGGATGGGGCAGGTCGTGGTTACACGTGTGTCAGAGTGACTGGGTCTACAGGTGGCTGAGGACAGCGAGCCACGTCCCCCGGCTCTGTGCTGGCAGCGTGGACCTGGCAGGTGAAGCCGGTGCTTCCCAGTCATGCCCTGCCTGCCCGGAGCATCCCTCCTGCGGGGTGCAGGATCCAGCCTGCAAACAGCAGCCATGGCACGTCAGAGCTCGGCAGGACCCAGCTTCCCAGGGCGCCTCTGAGATCCCACTGACCACGGGCAGTGCCAGCAGGCGAAGTATGCCTGGGTGCCAGCTGTGGCATGGCGAGCAGCAGCGGGGTGGCTGGGTCCAGTACCAAGAGCCACCAGGCCCCTGGCGCATCCTGACAGCACTTGCTGCCTCCGGAGAAGGGCTCCCTTGCTACCCACTTTCCTCTGGGTGTGCATCTCCCTCCAAGCGCTCGAGCTGCAGCTCTGCCTTGGCCGCGCAGGCTCCCGGCTGGCTGCCACGTGGCGCCAGAGCCACGATGCCGCAGCCGCCGGCGCTCCGTCTCCCTCCGAGTTGCTCATTTGAAGTTTCAGCTTGCTGGCTGTTTTCATGCAGGGAGGACGCAAAACCAGCCCGCAAACACCAATAAATATCTTCTACCTCCTCCCCCCCTCCAATTCTCATTTTCATTCTTACTTCCCAGCTGGTTTTGGGGGGGAAACGGGTTTTCAAAGCTTTCCGTAAACGTGTGTAACAATAGGAAGCGTTGCCTTTTAGCCTGCGGCCGGCACAGTTTTAAATGAGGTCCCAGGTAGTCATGGTTACCTCTCCTCTTCAGTAAGAGATGACTTTTATTTCCTGCCTTTTGTATTTGCACATCTCAGATATACATTCTCCTAAACCATAATTGGTATTCACCGATAGACGGGGACGCAGGAGCGAGCTGCCACAAGAGGGGATGAGCCAGATGGACGCAGGGGGTGTCGAGGTCTCCAAGCCCCCAAACATCAGGAAATCTTAATTTCAAGTCATTTTTCCTCCCCTGGCAAGGGCGGAGAGGCAGACCTGCCTCTTTGCAGCCTCAGGGCTTGTCCTGATCCCACCTCCCTCGCAGCATCCTGCTTAGCCTGGATGCTGCCCTGGGATTCGGGATTCACCCTGCCCGTGAGCAGCGGTTCCTGCAAGGCTCTCCTTGCAGAAGGGCTCCCCATCATCTGCTCCCAAGCATCCTTCTGTGGTGCTGGGCTGGGAGGGTGGCAGAGGGGCTGCCCTGTGCCCTCCGGCCCTGGGCAGGGTCCTGACCTCACAGGCACGGGGAGGGGACCAACGCTACACCCTTTGATTTTTGGAGGTGAGGAGGGCAAGCTGAATGGTGGGGCTGTACACTCGCTGGGCACAGCCCGGGGAGTGGGCGTGAGAGGGATAAGCGCTCGGCAATGATTGATGAAAGATCATAGCCTCATTCCACAGGATCATTGCTCAGAGTGTGGGCAAAGCTGCGCATCCCAGGGGGACCATCGCCGGGATGTGTGCAAGCCTGTGTTTCAGGGCAGAGGGGATGGAAAGCCACATATTTTATGCCTTTTTTTTTTTTTTTCTTCTCTCTCTAAAGCACCAGGAAAACAAAAACCCAAGCTGTCTAATCAGAGACAAGCAGATTCCACCCACTTCCTTGGAAAACTTGCATTTGCTAGGAAATCATCTAGCTGCATTTACAGCAAGCAGAGTGCCCCAGCGGTAGCTCGTGCCTTTCTGGCAGGATGATAACCAGCGCTGAACAATTATTGCGCTGGAGCGGGAGCAGCAGACATATTGGCTTTTCTCAGCCAGCAGGAAAGAATTTGCAAAACTAAGCAGGCGACTGGAGCAGGTCGGATTTGCAGTGCTGGATGCGCGGTGCCGGGGATTCGCAGCTCACCAGATTTGCTGGTGGCAGCATATCAGGGACTTGCACACCGCACGCACCTGGGCTCCTATTTACGTGTTTGGGGGTTTTTTTGGGGTTTTTTTTTGCAAGGGAAGGGTCTGGTTTTGCTGCCTGGAAAATGCCTTTGGTTGCCAGCTCCCCCTGCAGACACTCAGCCCCCCAGGTGTGCGCTAGGGCTGGTGGGGAGAAGTTGTTTGCTTCTTTATTCCCCCCCCCCCCTTTAATGAGAAAAACATGTTCTTTTCGAGGAGGTTGTCCTTAAAAAATCCAGCGCTGGGAAGAAAGGCAGCTGGCTCTATGACATTTACCTCTGCGGGGCTGCGATTGATGTGCAGCACCTGGGAGCCTGTCCTGTGCCAGCCCGGCCGCCCGCAGCATCGCCGGGAGGAGCAGGGTCAGTCTCGGGGTTCCCGGGGGAAACCCTCCTGAGGCACAACCCCCAATCCCCACTCAGGGCAAAGCTCCTTTGCTCAGTTTTAACACCAGGCAGGGATGTATGAGATTGCTGGAGCAACTCCCATCCCGCACATGCTTTTGGTCCTTCCCCAAACAAAACTCTCCCTGACTGCAGGTCCTGCGGCTGCCCTCGGCTGCTGTGTGGACTGGGACCAGGGGAAGCAAGGACATCACATCCCTATGGCGTTGTTGGGTTGGGAGCCGGGCTCTGGTCCCGTTCCCCTCTGCCTGCTCACAGCGATCCCCTTCCCAGGTAGAGCGTTTCCGAATGGGATGCTCCAATGCGGCAAAGTGGCACGGCAGGGTTTTGGCATGGATATGAACCCCGCTCCCACTGCAGGTGCCACCTGGTAAGGACATTGGGGCAGAGCCTGGCCCGGGACACCCTACCCAGCCCCGCTTTGGATGTAAACTGCACATCAGTTGCAACAGCAGCTGATGGAGACTCCAGTATATTAGCAGCATTAATTAAGTTACAAAAATTATGCATGTTATCAGTTATGAGACGACCTTTCATAAACTCAGTTATTAAAGCAATAAAGCATGACCCGCTGGTCCTAACCAGTTTAATGGCTGGCTAAGAGCGCGGTTTTTCACATAATACTTTTAGCAGGTCATTAGCTGAGCAATAAGATAACACAAGAGCCTAAGTGATGCGTGCGAATGGCAGCAGAGGCAAACACATTGCTCGGTGGGGGGATGCAGGGCTGGGGGTCACCCGTCCTCCTTGCACGGGTGTGCACGGACCCTGGTGGTGGCTGCAGCGGGCGATGGCGGTGTGGCAGGTGCTGCCAGGGCTGCTGCCAGCCCACCTGTGCTGTGCCAAATCCCGGCGTCGTGGGGCAAACCCATTCCTGGGCTGCTGTGGGGCAGGTTTGGGGCTGGCATCATTCTTTCTGCAGCCCCAGCGTCACTGCCCAAGCCCGCACTGCGGAAGGGAGATGGGATGTCGTGACATGGCCACCCCGGGGCTCACGGCTGCAGCCCCGGTGCTGCTGTAGGACAGGAGACACGGATCTTCTGCAGGGCTGGGGCAGGGATGGAGGGGACCCAGGCTCCTCCACCTGGCTGGTCTTGGTGTGTGGATGATGCCGGTCTCGGCGCACGGACGGTGTTGGTCCCTCTGGGCTGAGACCCTGATCTGGGGGGCAGGTTGGTCTCTGTCTCCCCGCCCTGCCCACCGCAGCACCCTGGGGATGCACCACGTGTCCAGGGCCATCCAGAGGAAGCCACTGAGCCCCGGCCACCAGGTCCTGCTGCCATTACCGAGCACATCCCAGCCAGGTGCCAATAACCCTCCCTACCCATGGCTACGCCATGATACCGAGACGTGCTGAGAGCTGCACCAGCGCCACCAACAACCCCAGCACCCCCAAAGCGCCTTCCCCCATCCCCACCAGCCGTTTCCAAGCACTGACCCTCTCCATAAACAAAGGAGAGGGAGAGGGAGGGTGGCTGGCATGTTAATATACTCTCCCCCCCTCTTTTCCTCCCTTCATCCCTCTGGGAAAGGCCTTTGCAGATATAAGCAAACCTTGATTAAAAGCTGCCTGACAGGCAACGGCAGCAGCAAGCAGCAGGCAAGGAAGCTCTCCAAGTCCAAAGGGAGCTGCTTCTGCTGCTGCCGCTGCTGCCTCCATTCTCAGATGTCCCTGATCCTTTAATCAATCACAGCCGCGGAAGAGAAGAGCAAACACCCGTGCCGGGGCAGAGGTATGTGCATGCATTCGTTCCAGCCGCAGCTGAGGCAGCAGGGCGGCTGCACGCCTTCAGCTGGAGGCACGGAGCCGTCCCCGAGCTTGGAGCAGCTCTTTCATCTTCCGGAGACAGCAGGGGCTGTGTCCCCGCTGGTCCCTCTTGACGTCCCCACAGGACCTGGCATGGAGGATGGTACCCCACGAGGTGGGGGCAGCAGGATGGGTGCAGGCAGCCTCTTGCCCCTGTCTGCCCCCTCTCCAGGTTCTCCAGGGCAAAATGCATCCCTGGAGGGGAGGATGCTCCTGGCCTCCATCCCATGGGCTGTGCCGTGCAGGTGCTCACACGCCTGGGGAGCAGCGAGCAGGGAAAATGGGGTGTTTGCAGATGGGTACCCCTCTGGGGAGCTGCCGGGATGGGGACAGCCGTGGGGCACCAGCCTGGGCATTGCATCTAACACAGGGCTGGCCAAACCCCAGCCATCCTTCAACAGCAAAGCGTGGCTGGGCACGTGGTGCTGCGCCCGTGGCTCCCAGCTCAGCAGAGCCACATCCTGAGCTGGGGGCGGGTCAGGGGGTCAGGGATCCACTGCAGCCCCGGGGAGGGCACAGCACCACGCACCAGCCGTGGCCATGCCCTGAACCAGCGGCACGCAGGGAAACTGGGATGATTTGTCACCGAGCCCCGTGTGTCACTGTGGGCCTCGCTGCTCAGTGAGGCTGGACAGGGGGGTGGAGGGAAGGGGGGAAACGTGTCATTTTAATAAACCCCAGCAAAATCCGCTCTTTCCTGACGCACTTCCCCAGCTCGCGCGCAGCAGCGGGGGCTCTGCCCGCGCCAGGCCGGCAGGGGCAGGCAGGGACTGCGATTTCCTTGCTTATTTTTGCCGTGGCTTATTTTTAGCGCCGTGTCTTAATATATTGTGACAGTGCCCTGGGACGTACTGCGCCTCTGGTCGTATGAGAAGGTGTCTGGGGCAGAGCCGCTTGACGCCGCAAACAAGTCACAGCCAATCGCCAGCATCGCGCTGGCTAACGAGGCACCCGCCGCTAACGGGGGTCCCTGGGGGGGCGGCGGGGCTGAACCCCTGCACCAAATGTGTCGGGGCTCGGCAGGGTGGGACTTGCTCTTGGGGGAGTCCCGGGTTTTAAAGCCCTTTGGTGTTTTTTAATAAGGCGGTGCTGGTAATGATGGGCTGATCGCTGGCAGCCAGCGCAGTGGTGCCTGGCAGGAGCGGTGACTTCGGTTGGGGCCGTGGCAGGGAGGGACATCAAGGGTTTGGTGTGTCGAGCGGGGACTTAGTGGCTACTGGGGGACACCGGAGCCGCACTGGCCTCAATCTTTCTTCCTGGAGCTGCTTTTTGGGAAGGGTTGAATGGTTTCCACGCCAAGAAGCACATCACGGTTGTTTTTGGACCTCCAAGCGGTTCTTGCTGTAAGGCAGGGAGGCAGTGGCAGAGGTGCAGGGACATCGGGGTCTTGCCAGGACCAGGGTGGGAGCCCACCAAGCTGGAGGTTACCACCACCAGCCCAGCCGTGGGTGCAAAGCCAGTGGGGACCCTGTAGCCGGGGAAGAGCCGGGCGCATTGTGGCGCTGGTTTTGGCAGCAGGCATCTGTGCACGGGCACTGTCTGCCCCCAAGCCCATTAGTAACGGATCTTTGTGGAATAACCCTCCTCATTAAGGCGAGCTACCCTGTGTGTCAAAGCCGCTTTATAAAGAAATTATACTCGGCTCCAGCCAGGCTGTGCATATGTAAATGGGGCGATGCACAAGCCCTGATTGAGACATCATGGGGCAGCTCAGCCCAGGACCCCCGGGAATCCCCAATCCTGGCGGGGAGCCGGGGGCTCTGGAGGGTGCCAGTGGTGGGGGACACACCTCAGCCACCTCCCGGGGACTGGCAGCCCCAGTGTCCACCTGGGGCCTTAGCAGGAGCCATGGAGCTGTTTAGGGCTGGGATGTCTCCGGGGGTTGGAGGCTCCAGCATCCCAGCTCCAGCCCCCACATCCTCTCTGCTTCAGGTCCTCCCGACAGCACCGCGATGTGGCTCCTGCCCTCTGCACTGCAGCACCTCTCTTGGTCTGGAGGAGCAGAAGGGGACCCCCCTCTCATCCATCCTCCCCCCCCAATTTTACCAATATGTCGCTGTGTGCCCCGTGCTGGTAGCAGAGGTCTGGGGTCCCCCTCTGGTCCCCGCCTCGTGCCTGCCCCGAAGCCCTGCTGAGCTGGGATTAGAGCTGCCTGATCAGACACATCTGGGGTACTGGGATGCTCCACACACACATTCAGCATGCTGGGATGCTCCAGGGTTTGGGAGAAGCTGGAACAAGGTGCTGGAGCTGAAGCCATCCTGCGCGCTGGGCAGCTTTGGAGCCTGTCAAGGTACACTGAGGGACAGCAAGGGATGCTGAAGGACATCGAGGGACACCAAGGTCCTTCACACGGCACTGGCACCTGTGCTCTCTGCCGCTTTCCAGGAAGGAGAGCTCAGGCCGGGAGTGGACACAACAACACCAGCGCCCTCGGATCCAGCTGCAGCATCCTCATGTGCCAGGGCATCGGCACCTCTTTGTGCAAACACGGCGGCAGCTCGGCGGGGAAATAAGACCCTTCTTTTTTTTGGCAGCGTGTTGCTAATCAGCACGACCTAGCGCGCACCGCCGCGGGCGCACAGCTCGCTGCTATTTAAGGAGCCTACTTGAAATACACCTGCAAGAGGGGAGAGGAGAGCCAGCAAGTAAATAACCCAGCAACCCGCCGGAATAAAAACACCGGCAGGGGCGGGCAGGCAGAATGAGAAGAGGTGCAGCGATTTCAGGAAAAAAAGAAATTTAAGTGCAATCTGGCAATTGAGGGGCTCAATTCCAATCACGCCCCGGTTTTCCTCAGGGATGCTCCCTGGTCCCGGTGCTTGGTGGGGAGATCTCATCCCAGTGGCTATGGTGGGGGGTCTCACCTGCGTCCCTGGCATGGGCAGGGGGGATGAATGGAGCCCCTGCCCACCTCCCCGCTCAGCATGTTTACCATGAGCTGCTGTTCAGCTCCTGCCTTTCCCCCCCTCCTTTTCTGAAACATTATAAATCAAACAGCTTAAAATGTAAAGCATCAAAAATTCTAAAACCTTCATCTATTATTAACTGTGACAGTAAATTCCACCTCTGAATGTTTCACATAGCAACTGTTACCAGGACTCAGCATCCGAAGCTGATGTTCCAGCAACTTTCCATCACGCCACTGCCATTCTGGTGATGCTGAGACCAGCCTGGTGAGACGTGCTGCTGCTCCCGACACCTTTCCATGGGATTGGGATGCCAGCAGAGAAACCCAGCTCTGATCTAGTGAGCGCAGCCTGGCCACACTGCCAGGATAGGAAAGGAGCTTGGCACCTGCGTGTTGGTGCAGGAGCCAGCGGGGGGTCCCCTCCGTTATGGTCCTACCTCTGTGACAGTCACGTAATCCCCAAACTTCATTACTTTCACCGTCACATTATGAATCGTAAATAATGGGGATGGGAATGGGGTAGTTAAATGGATAGAGAGCTGTTTTTGCAGGGGATGGTGGTTGCTTTTCTACTGGTGCTTTGCCCTGGTGCTGGTTGTGGTGGTGACCCCCTCCCCGTCGTGGGCAGTGAGTCTCACTGCTCTGAGCATCATGCTCGTGGTCTGCCGGGTGCCCGTGGAAACTGGGAGTTGGGTGTTCACCACTGGTGCTTGTTCGCCTTCCCCACGTGACATCATGGCTCCGCTCTGTGTTGTGCCCCCTTGCCTGGAGGCTGGGACAGCTCTGGCTGCCGCTGGCTCAGGTGGAGCCAGGTTGGGGTAGTTTGGGTCGGATTTGGCTGTGTGACAGCACCAGGAGCCTGGTTGGAGATGGGGAGAGCCCCAGCTCTGCAGCCCTGTGGAATGCTGAGCCTGGTCCAGTGAGAGCCTGGCCAGCACACCAGCATCCCCGGTGCTGAGCCATGACAATGGCAAGGTTCACACATGCATCCCCAAGCTCCCAAAACTGCCCAAACCCCACCAGCAGCATCCACCAGGCTATGCCTGGTGCCCCACACCCTGGCACAGGCATCCCCACCTTGCCATCACCCCGGCTGTGCCGCCATCCCTCAGGTCCCAGGATCTCTGCCGTGCAGTGCTGGCTGTGGGGCCAGGCAGCAGCGGCTGCTCTGCCACCTCCCCAGGGACAGGCAGCAATTTTCCTGCTCTGAAGAAGCTTGTGAAGGTTTGAGTGAATCTGGGAAGCAAATCTAATTGGCAACCTGGTAATTCCTCGGGGGGACATGTACTTTGGTCATATCTAAGTACATTCCAGCCAGTGTTTAAGACACGCTGAATCCAAACTTGGACAGTCAAATACCGGCAGCTCTAAGCTCCTTATCTATTTCAGGCAGATTAACTCCTTAATCATCCCTTTTGGAAGTTCCCTGCCCCAAATTCTTCTCCTCTCCTCTTTTCCCCCCACCGGGTTTTCAGCAGGAACAAAAGGAGCAGATTTTGCGGTGCGAAAGGTTGGGACGGTGCCCACGGTGATTGACAGAGTCAATAACCGGGAACCAGGAGAAGGCCTTTGGAAATCTGCTTCCCTACTTCACCTGCCCCAGTATTTGTCTTTGGGATTTAGAGACAGGGAATGTATAATGCTGAAATAATTTATCACACAACACTGAACCTCAATTGATTATTTTCAACCCCCTTTTATATTCTGTTTTTTTAACCTGGATTTATTTTTTTTCCAGCCCCTTTTTATTCTTATTTTTCCTTTTCCCCAGAGGATTCCTACTCAGCATCCCCAAGCAGAGATCCAGCCGGGGTAGCAGCTCCCACCGTGCGGGCTGGGGAGACACGCTGCTCTGCCACCCGCAGCCCTGCTCATGGCAAGGGGATGCTCATTTTTCCCCCTCTTCCCTGGGATGCTCATTTTTCCCCCTCTTTCCCCTCCTGGCAAGCAGGGGAGGCCGTGCTGAGCTGCTGGGACGCAGCCAGTGCTGGCCACTGTCACTCAGGGGAGTGCCGGAGCATTACGCTTCATTACCGAGCTGTCTGCTGCTGGCGGGAGATGACTTAGAGGGCAGAGCCTGGCAGCGGCACAGCTGAATTCATCTCCAGCGGACAGACCTGTCTGCAGGCAGATGCCAAAGCGCGGCATCCGCAGGGTGCCTGTGGCCGAGGGGGTTTGCCGTGCTGGCGGTGGGGAGCTGGCGGTCGCTGGGTCTCCAGCTTGGGCGATGCGATTCGGCACGGCGGGGTGGCTGCCCCAAAGGCATGCAGTGCCATGGGAAGGCAAAGAAGGGATGGGGTGATGCCCCTCGGAACCATGTCCCAGTGAGGGTCCCAGTGAGGGGGTCTCAATGGCGCTGGGACCACTGCTAATATTTAACAGCGTTCATCTACAACAGGCGTCCTCAAACTACAGCCCGCGGGCCAGATACAGCCCCCCAGAGTCCTCAATCCGGCCCCCGGTGTTTACAGAACGCCCCTGCCCCCCCCAGCTGGGGGTTGCGGGGGGGAACCAAGCAGCCACAGGTGACTGCCTGCCACTGCATCCGCGCACCGGCCCCCTGGTTAAGAAGTTTGAGGACCCCTGATCTACAACATGGGCATGAATGTTCCTGTGTGCCAGCCAATGGGTATACGTGTCCCCCCGAGGAATTACCAGGACGTGGTGGGGACATGGGGGCACGGGTGGCAAAGCCCCGTCACCTCCTGGAGAGGAAGGCGAGTGTGGAAGGGGGACAGGACACAGCTCGGTGCCAAGGTCTGTCCTTTGCCTGTCAGCGGCCATCTGGCAGCAGCCAAGTACCTCCTGGTTTTGGACACCACAGGGTGAATTTGCTGAACGTTTTCCCAGTAGATAAACTGGCTGTGGCCGGGGCAGAGACAAACCCACTGAAGCTGGAGGGGATGGACCCAGTGGCACGTGCAGGAGAGTTGGAAATGTCCTGGGGGTGACAGCCACCCCATTGTCCTCTGGGGTCTCCAGTCCTGCTGGGGATGGAGACACCCGCTGGGGAGGAGGTCCAGGGCCCTGGCACAGGGCTGGGACACAATTCTGCTCCATCCCCGTGCTCCTGGGCCGGCATTTCCCAGGCTGGCAGTGTTGGCTGGGAATGGGAGCACCAGCACTGTGCACCATCCTGGATCACTCCAGAGGTGGGAAAACTGAGGCAGGGCTGGAGAGTGGTCCCACTCGGGTTGCACGCTGGACATGAGCTGCGGTGCTGGGCGGGTGCCAGGTCCTGCCGCGGAGTTTGTTGTGGTTTTGCGGGGCCAGAGGGCTCAGCGGGTGCCTGTGGGCCAGCACAGCTTGGGGCCCGTGAGCCACCTCCATGGCATTCCCAGGGAGTCCAGCCTCACGCGTTCGACTGCATCCGCTTGCAGCATCGGTGAGCAACCAGCTCATGAGACAGGTGTGTGCAGAGTGGATCTGGGACCAGGATGAGGATCCACTCACTCTCCCTTTTTTTTTGTTGCTTTTATTTTTGTTGCAAGCAGCATGAACCCCATGGGGCCTCAGCACCACCAAGGAGGATGCCATGGGACATTCTGCTTTCCTTGCCCAGCAAGGGGGGTCCAGCAGCGCCTCGAGGGTCTGGCACCTGCTTCCCTCCCAGTAATGAACCAGCATCTTCTGTCTGTAGTTCAGCAAAACAGCTTGTCCAGCAGCCGTGCCGATGAGCAAGCGGTGGGGAGGCTGCTCCGCGGGGAGGGTCTCGCCGGTGATTTGCATATCAGCCACGCACGAAATATTGCGAGCGATCAGCTGGCGTCAGCCCTGGGCGGCACAGCCGACGGGCCGCATCCGGAGACCGCAGAGCAGCGCTTCGTCACCGGCAGCGATCGCCAGCATTGCTCCGGTTGCTCTGCTTCTCCTCCTTTCCTTGCAGGGAGGCGGTTTCTGTCCTGCTTCAAGGGGAAACTGAGGCAGGGGGCAAAACAGGGTGGGGGAGAGGGAGGGAGGTTAGTATTAGCTGTCTCAATATTGATTGGAATGGTTAATTATTATTGTAATTGAAGTGAGCCAGGCTGAGAGCAGGAGGGGAGGGAGGAAGCAAGGGAGGAAGGAAGAAGGATCTCGACCTGTCAGGCAGAAAATGAGTAAAGAAGAAAAACGGGAGCGTGCGGAGAGCCGGCCAGGCTGTTGCTTTGCACCGACGCTGTGCCAGCACCGCGCTGGTGCTTGTTTTGAGGCTGGTGAGTTGGCTGAAGGTCACCACCGTGGTGAGTGGCTGCCCCACGGCTGCCCCACGGCTGCCCCACGGCCGCGGTGGTGCCTGTCCGTGCCCTGGCACAGGCTCGTGTCGCCCGTCCTTGCCGCGCCAGCAGCTGCAGGCAGGTCTGCAGCAGGATTTAGGTGCAGAGGCTGGGAGAGCCAGGTCCCTCCTTAACCCCGGCCGTATTTCCAGCCTCATGACAGGCTTGTTTTCCTCTCCCTGCCAGCGCCTCAAGGTTGATGTCAATCCCCTTGCTGGGGAGCGAGAACACGCGACGCCCTCCCTCCATGTTACGTCCGCGATGAATTTTGATCCGGAGCGCACTTCCCTGCCAGAGAGGGAATTTGCCCAGGAAGGCTCAGACTGAGCATCTGCTTTGCTGTGAGCCTTCCAGCCTATTTTTTTTCCTTTTTTTTCTTTTTTTCTTTTTTCCCCTTTTTGCTTTTTTCCTTTTCCTTCTTTTTTCCTTTTTCCCCCTTTTTCTTTTTCTTTTTTCCTTGTTTTTTCTTTTTTCATTTTTTCCCCTTTTTTCTTTTTTCCTTTTTTCTTCTCCCTTTTTCCCCCTTTCTTTTTCTTCTTTTTCTTTTTTTTCTCCCTTTTCCCCCCCTTTTTTTATTCCTCCCTTCCTTTTCAAATCCTTTCTTGCCAGCTCGCATTTTCCGGTAGCAAGAAAAAAAGACAGCAACTTGCTGTGACTCTCCGAGCCTCCCTGCATCCTCCCCAGCCCAACCCTCAAACCTCCCAACCCTGACATCAAGGACCCAGCTCCTCCCCCCCTCCAAAATAAAGGAGGAAGATCCAAGGGGAGAGGATGGAGCTGGTGGGTGAGCCAGATTTCCATGCGAGGGGATGAGGTTGGGGAGGCCACGGGCTTCCCCTGGCAAGTGACGGAGAAACCGAGGCCAGCAGAAACGTTGAGTCATGAGTGCGGTTCGCAGGCGATGTTTTTTTCCCAAGTAAAATTCCCCGCTGGGGAGGAGCAGGGCTGGGGGGGGGGGGGGGGGGGGGGGCAGGCAGGGATGAAGGACTGTGCCCCCAAACGAAGTGCTGCTCTGTCGATGGAGATGCACCCCACTGCGATGGGAATTCCCTGGGCAGGAGCCCCCCATCCCAGAGGAGGGGTTGCAGGGGGAACGAGACCTGCCCAGGGAATTCCCCAGCAGCTGGATGGGAGGAGCAGCGTGATCTGGGGGGGCTGCAGGAGATGGGGACCCCATCCCTCCTCCTCCTCGCTACCCGCATCCGCCCACCCCCGCGCAATGGGCGGCGCAGCCCCAGCTCCATTTATCATCATCTGCGGGCAAGTGAAGTGTGCAGGGAACAGCTGCTCCGGTCGGCTGAGCGCCGAAATCGGGGAGGGGGGGGGGGGGCACGGTGATGGGGGGGAAGCAGGGGGCTGGGGGCTGTCCTGTGGGTACCATCCCCCCCCAGTCACTGCACTGGGATGGAGGGCTGGTATTGCGGGAGATGGTGGTGCTGATGGGGGGGAACTGGGGAGACGGTACGTTAATGGGGTGCTGTTGGTGAGAGGGTGTGTTTGAGGGGTGCCTTGGGGCGAGGGGGTTCACTGCGGGGGGGTGTATTGGGTTCACTGGGGGGAGGGTGCCTAAGCAGGGTGCACTGGGGAGAGGGTGCATTAACATGGAGCATGAGAGGGTGCGTTGCAGGGGGGGTGCACTGACAGTGGGTGCACCCAAAGGGGGTGCTGACCCCCCTGAGCTAGGTGCCAGGCACCGCTGGGGCACCCGTGGGGTGCGGGGACAGGCGGACGGGTGGCAGCTCCACAGCTGCCTGCCCAGGCAGGTTCCTCCGAACTGCCGGGGGGGTTGATCTGTCTGTGTCCCCCCAGTTCCTCTCATTCCCAGCTCCTGGGCCAGGATGCCCTATCCTGGGCTGTCCCACATACCCCGACCCCCTGGCTCCCCCCCCCCCCCCTCCCCATTTCTCTCCTCCCTTAATAATCAAATTCTCCGGAGCAGTTTGTGGTGTGGCAGCCGGCCAGAAAGGGTTTCTTTAACTCCACCAGCTCACAATTAAACAAATCCGGGGCTGACGCTCCTTGATAGGCGCTTATCCCCCCCCAGCCCTCCCCCCGCCCCCCGAGAGCCACCGAGGGGGGCCAGGGAGGGTTCCTATCCCTTCCCTCCCCACTCCAATGCTGCCTCAGCATGTGGGGCTGCACCCCTGTGGGGGGGGATGAGGGCTGGGATGGGTTTGGGGTGGGGAGCAGGGGAGTCCGCGATGCCAGCTCTGCTGCGATGGCGAAGCATCCCCCTGCGAGAGCACGCAGCTATTTTTAGTCATTGAGTCCTTGTTGATGGCGCAGCAGCAAAGGCGAGGGAGCAGCCGGAGGAGCAGCAGGGCTGGGGGACGCTGGATCAGGCCCCGCGGGATGAGCAGCAGCTGGGAAGCGAGGCTGGGATGCAGGGGGCTGGGGGATGCCCTCTGCCCCCCGGGGCTGAGATGTTGGGGGTCTTGGGTGCTTACCGAGGGTCCCCTGCCACGGAAGGTCCTGGGCTGCCTTCAGAGGGCTCCGGATCCGGCCCTGCCATGTCCCTGCCAGCCAAGGGGAAGGGGGAGGAAAGGGGAGAAGGCAGGGAAGGAAGAAGGGATGTAGGGGGGAGGAAAATAACACCAAACCCAGCCACGCAGCACAAATCCTCCTGAGCAGCAGGCAGGCTGTGAGCCACCGCGTGAGCAGGCGTCTGCAGCGGCGGGGCTGTGCTGGCCTGACGGTACAGCACGGTGCCCTGGCTCAGCTCCCGGCATCAGCCCCATGCACCGCATCAGCCCCTGGCACGGTATCAGCCCCGTGCACCGCGTCAGCCCCATGCACCGCATCAGTCCCTGGTGCCGCATCAGCCCCATGCACAGTGTCAGCCCCATGTACCACACCAGCCCCATGCACCGCATCAGTCCCTGGTGCCGCATCAGCCCCATGCACAGTGTCAGCCCCATGTACCACACCAGCCCCGTGCACAGCATCAGCCCCGTGCACCACGTCAGCCCCATGCACCGCGTCAGCCCCATGCACCGCGTCAGCCCCATGCACTGTGTCAGCCCTGTGCACTGTGTCAGCCCCATGCACTGTGTCAGCTGCAGCATGGGCTCATGCACCACAGCATGACCCCAAGTCATGCACTGGTGCTGGGAGGTGCAGTGGGTCCTTGCGTGTCCCTGAAGGGTGGTGCTGGGGCTGTGCTGGGAGCTTTGGGGCTGGCTGGGCTGTCCACGCATCCCTGAGGACGGAGGGGACAAGGTGCTCAGGGGTGCCAGAGGTGAGCGTGGCTTCTTGTGTTGCGGGCACAGGGTCATGGTGGCTCTGGGCACTGTGATGGCCCCCAGGCCCTGCCTCCTTCAACAGATGCCCTGGGGACCCCATCGTGGAGACCCACACTGTGGCTGCAGCCGCAGTGGCTTTGACAGGCCACTGAGGGCAGGTGACCAGCTGCAGCTGAGCACCAGCAGCCCCCTATTGATCCCCATTGCAGGGGCAGCAGGAGCCGGGCTGGAAACTTCTTTGGGGCAGGAGAGCACATGGTGGGGGGAGGGAGTGTGCAGGGCCCCCCGGGCCATGGCCGCAGCCATCTCCCCCTCCCGGGAAGGGCCATAACCTTGCTGCTGTCAACAGCTTGATTTGATGCCATTAAAGCGTTTGCTTGGAAACAGCCTACATCAGGCAGCAACATCTGTTACAGCCCTTCTCCGGCAAAGCTGCGGCAGAGCTGAGGGCAGAGCTCGCCTCCGGCTCTGCCGACAGCTCTGGGTGCTGTGGGCGATGCGTGTGTCACCTCCTGGCCCTGAATGGCAGCATCTGACCACCAGCAGAGCCCGGTGCCTGGGTGGTCTGCAGGGAGATGGGACTGTGGCTGCGGGCAAGGCACCTCACTCGGCATGGGATTTCGGCTCGTCTCAGGTGGGGAAGCAACGGGCAGCCCCTGCATCTCCTGCCTGGCGGGCCTCATCCAGCCCCTCATACCATGCAAGAAGACACCCAGGGGTGCAGGATGAGCGCCAGCCCTTGCCAGGCATCTCATGGCTGAGGCTGGCTGTCCTACAGGCACAGCCATGGCCTGATCCTGCCCGGGGCTTCCTCCCACCCACACACATGCACACGCTGCTCGAGTGCACAGCAAACCTGTGGGTTTGCATACTCTGCACGCATGTACGTCCTGAGAGCATGCAGACCCTGCAAGCGTGCAAACCCTGTATGCATGCACACCCTGCACACCCTTCATGCATGCAGACCCTGCATGCGTGCAAACTCTTGTGTACATGCTCACCCTGCACACGTGCACACCCTGTGTGCACGCTCACCCTGCACACCTGCACATGTGCCCCCTCTGCGTATCCCCACCTCTGCATGCCAGCGAGTGACCCCTCCCCTTGCACCGGGTGCTTTTGCTCAGCCTGGCATTGTCCCAGCTGTTTGAAAGATTAACAATAATTGATTAATAACAATAATTAATAATAAAAGAGAAACAGGAGGAAAAAGCTCCCCTTAAAGCACCAGCCCAGGCTCTTCTCAAGCCGATGTAATTTTTCAAACCTGCTTCCACGTGGAGCGTGAGGGGCCCTTTTCTCCCTTTAATTTTCTTGCTGCCGCCCAGGGCTGCCCCAAAGGCCTGGCTTTGATTTTGCTGCCTTTGTTCCGGCAGCCCCGGCACAGGACAGAGCAGCACCGTGCCCACACCGTGGTAGGGGATTTTGCACTGGCCTTACCAGATTTTCAATTGACCCATCTTTTCCCCGGGATCTAGGCTTTAACCACATCCAGTTGCCCACCCAGCCTGCGATATGCAGCTGCCATACAGGGCAGCGAAACGGCAAGCATTCAAAAAGGGAATGGGGGGACGGGGTGCTGGGTGGGCACGGGTGGCACCGAGCCTGGCTCCTGTAGTGCCGGAGGGCACTGTGTGATCCGTGCATCCCTGAGCTGCCAGCGGTTACGGAAATATCACTAAATAAAGGCCCACATGTGTACGTGGACCCCAAAAAGATGCTGAGACATAGCCGGTGTCCACAGGGCACTGCGAGGAAAGAGGCTGAGCTGGGACTGATCAAACCAGCGGTGCAGTTTTTGCGGCTACAGCAAAGCCACCAACAAAGGGACCATCTGGAGGCACACGCTGTTTGGCATGTGGTGGTGGCATGAGGGTGGCAGGGGGGACACATGGACACACACACATCCCTGCCTGGGCTCAGGGCACAGGTACACTGCGGGGCTGGGCTGGGCTGGGCTCTGCCAGCAGGTGTTGGGTGCCACAAACTGCTAGCACCCTGTCCCTCGTTACACTCATTGCCTTAATCATGGCAGAAGGGACAGCACTGGGGTCACTGCCGCAGCCTGGTGCCGAGGGAGCAGCACCGGGGGAGGCCCTGGGGAGCTGCAGACCCTTGGGGCTGCCCCTAAATGGGGAAACCCAAATCTCAAGCCACTGCCGAACAGGCTCCCGCTCACCCCAGCGCCTCCAACCCACTGGTGCTGGGGACGGGCAGGACATGTCCCTGCCACCACCAAGCCCTTCATTAGCCTCCATAAGCCACTCAGCTGCCTCTGAGATCAAACTGGTGACCCAGGTGCTTCCCTGCACCTAACGCAAGCGGGACTAGGAAATGGGGAGGTTCAATGATGACGGTGGCAAGGCGCTTGGCTAATAGACGTCTGCTGGCAGGAGCAGACAGCTTCCAGATGGTATCGCGCCGGGGCAGGGGGATCGGCTGGGGCTGGGGGGGGGGGGCTGCAGGAGGCAGCAGCAGGCAGAGACAGGCAGAGCCAGCAAGTTGAAATGACTTTTTTTGCAGCAGAGCCTGCGGTTCTGGCCCTCTGCGCTGCTGCTTCCAGTAATTAGCCCAATAATTAAAAAGAGTGGTGATAAGCGGGGTGTTCGGAGGGGCTCGCAGGATCCCGGCATCCCTGGGGAGGGTGTGCAAGGAGGGGGGTAAGTGATTTCCAGTGGTGAGGGGCAGTGGGTGCATTGGGGGACCCCAACACGGTGCAGGGGTGTCACTGCACCGTGCGGGGCAGGCACAGAGAGGGGTTGTTCGCCCTGCAAAGCTGGAGTGGGCAGCAGAAATGGGGAAGGCTCCCAGCAGCAGGGTCAGGAGGGCTGGCTGAGCATGCTGCAGGCATGGGGGAGGCAGCCGGACCCCAGCCACACCCCCTGCTCAGGGGCACCGTGCTGCGAAGCGGGGCGATGCAGTGTGGAGCGATGAGAGATGTGATAGAGGCTGATGCAGGGCGATGCAAGGTGAGGTGATGCAATGCCAAGCGATGTGATGTGGGGTGACACGATGCGATGCAGAGCGATGCGAGGTGATGCAAAGCCAGCTGCTGCGATCTAGGGCAATACAGGGCGGTGCAATGCAAGGTGATGTGATGTGATGTGATGCAAGGCAGGACAATGTGATGCAGGGCGATGCAAGGCAGGGTGATACAATGCAGGGTGATACGATGCAAAGCAATACAATGCAGGGAGATGAAATGCAAGGTGATGTGATGCAGGGCAATGTGAGGTGATGCAGGGCGATGCAATGCAAGGCAATGTGATGCTGGGCGATGCAAGGCAGGGCAATGCAATGCAAGGCAGGGTGATGCAGGGAAATGAAGTGCAAGGCGATGTGATGCCGGGCAATTTAAGGTGATGCAGGGTGAGGCGATGTGAAGCGATGCACTGCAGGGCGATGCAAGGCAATGCAGGGCGATGCGAGGTGATGCAGGGCTAGGTGCTGTGCTCCAGGGTGGCAGCGAGGCGATGCAGTGCCAGTGGGGCGATGCCACGGCAGGCGAGGCGATGCCCCTGCAGCGCACGCAACGCTGCCCTTCTCTGCGCGCGGCCGCGCTTCCCGGCCCGCCACGGTGGTGGTGGCGATGCTTCATTTGAATTCTCGCCTCTCTCTCTTCGCAGATAACGAGCCCGCGCCATGCAGTCCTTTCGAGAAAGGTGTGGTTTCCATGGCAACCAGCAGAGCTACCAGCCGACTTCACAAGATACATCACGCCTGGAGAATTACAGGCATCAAAGTCAGGCAGGGCCGAACTGCGAGCGGCAGAGGCTGGTGGCGAAGGAGTACTACAGTCAGCAGCAACTGCCGTACTCAGGCTACGAGAACAGCGCCGTGGAGAAATACCACCGGGGAAACAAGCAATTAGCGGGGCAGCAGCTGCAAGGCAGGCCGGCCTTTTCCAATTACGCAGTGCAGGAGAACAGCCCCTATCCGGCCCGTTATTCGGGGGACGAGAGCCTGCAGGCGTGGGGCGGGCAGCCGCAGGCGCTGCCCGGCGGCGTGGCCAAGTATGAGGACAGCCTGATGAAGAAGACGGCTGCGCTGGCGGGTGGCCGGCCATACCACGAGCCAGCGGCCGCCTCACTGCCCTTCCGGACTCACTTTCAGCAGCAGCAGCAGCAGCAGCAGCAACAGCAGCAGCAGCAGCAGCAGCAGCCTCCCGCACTCCCCTACCCCAAACTGCAGCGGCAGAAGCTGCCGAATGACGTCTCCTCACCCATGCCCTTCTCACAGAGCCCCCACTTTGGGCAGCACTCACAGTCCTTCCCTGCCTCCTCCACCTACTCCTCAGTGCCCGGCAGCAGCCAGCCGGCACACTCCTACAAGAGCTGCACAGCACCCTCGGGGCAGCCACCGCTGGAGCGGCCCCTGGGCAGCGCCGCCAGCCTGGCCCCTGGCCCCCGTGTGCCCAACCTGCACGGCTACCAGCCCAACCGCATTGGCTACGAGCAGCCCCCACAGCCCCCGCCGCAGCCCCCGCAACCGCCACCACCGCAGCCCCCACAGCCACCGCAGCCGCCGCAGCCACCGCAGCCCTTGCAGGGGCGGCATCATGCCCCGGAGACCCTCCACTACCAAAACTTGGCCAAGTACCAACATTACAACCAGCCAGGCCAGACCTATTGCCAGGGCGATGCGCCGCCCGTCCGGACGCCAGAGCAGTACTACCAGACCTTCAGCCCCAGCGCCAGCCACTCGCCGGCTCGCTCTGTCGGCAGGTCCCCATCCTACAGCTCCACTCCCTCCCCGCTGATGCCCAACCTGGAGAACTTCCAGTACAGCCAGCAGCCGCTGAGTGCTGGCGCCTTCCCAGCCGGCATTTCCGACCACAGCCATTTCATGCCGCTGCTGAACCCTTCTCCCACTGACGGGACGAGCCCCGACACTCAATCTGGGAACTGCAAAAACTTGCAGAAGGAGAAGCTGCCTGAGAACTTGCTGTCGGACCTGAGCCTGCAGAGCCTGACGGCGCTCACCTCCCAGGTGGAGAACATCTCCAACACCGTCCAGCAGCTGCTGCTCTCCAAAGCAGCCGTGCCCCAGAAAAAGGGCATCAAGACCCCGGCGAGGACCCCCGAGCAGCTCAAGGGGCAGCACTGCAGCCCCGAGAGCAGCACTTACTCGGCGGAGCAGGTGGGGACCCCCCTGTCCGACCCACTGAGCACCCCCCAGTCCGTCCATGCCGAGACGCAGGACGCCGACTATCTCAGCGGGTCGGAGGACCAGCTGGAGAGGAGCTTCCTGTACTGCAACCAGAACCGCAGCCCTGCCCGTGTCAATAGCAACTCTAAGGCAAAGCCCGAGTCGGTGTCCACCTGCTCCGTGACCTCCCCGGATGACATGTCCACCAAATCGGATGACTCCTTCCAGAGCATCCACGCCAGCCTTCCCCTGGAGACCTTCACCAAATATGTGACCAACGAACGGGACTGTCCCCGGCTGCTCCTCAGTGCCCTGTCCCAGGAGGAGCTGGCTTCTGAGATCATCGTCCTGCAGGACGCCATCAGTGAGAAGGCGGACAAAGCCTGGGCCAACTTGCCCATGCTGAGCAAGGAGGCCACCAAGTCCCCTTTCGAGCTGGAGAACCACCGGCCCTGCCTGGACTCCATGGTGAAGGGCACCTGGCCCAGCCAGGGTGACTCCAGCACGCTCACTGAGCCCCTCAAGCTGGATAAGGCTTCGGGGGCCAGCGCGGGGAAGGACTTCAGTGAGGAGGTGTACGAGGGTCCCCCGGTGGAGTTCACAGCTGCCGAAACCAAGGATGCGCTGAAGGATGCTGCCCCGCTGGCCTTCAACTCCAAGCCCAGCATCCCAGCAGCGACATCAAGCGCAGGAGCCGCTGGCTACAGCTGCTACTCGAACACCACCGCCAACTCGGTGGGGTCCGAGAACACCATGGAGCACTTTGAGTGGCCGGAGGAGAGCCTGGGAGAGGTGTGCCTGCGGTGGAAGGAGCTGCAAGCCACCGACCTCCCCAAGGGCTTGTTTCCCAGCAAATTGGTGGGCTCCTGCAAGGAGAAAAAAAATGCCTGCGGCTTGGATCTGTGTGATGGTGAGCAGTCGGCCAAGAGCGAGCCGGCCCAGGACTTTGGGCAGCAGGCGATGGAGGAGGAGGAGGAGGAGACGCTGACCTATGATGAAGCGGCAAAGGCAGACAGCGAGAGGTGGCTGCAGGACACCCGGCACTGCTGCTCAGCTGGGGACTTCAGCGAGATCCCCATCATCTCCTCGCCAGAGCTGAAGGAGTCGGACCTGGAGGCGGAGGAGTACTCCTCGCTCTGTGAGCTGGCTGGCTCGGAGCAGAAGTCGGTGACATATGACACCTCATCACCCAAGCCCCCGGAGATGCCCCCTGTGCTGTCCTCCAGCGAGGTGCCTGTGTCTGCTGAGGAGACCGTCAGCACAATGGAGAAGGAGAGCTCGGGTCCTGCCGCACGCCTCTCTGGCCAGTCCGTCATCCTGCTGGGCCCTGCTGTGGGCACGGAAACTAAGGTGAAGAGCTGGTTCAAGTCCTCCCTGCCCCACATCCAGCCTGAGGAGGAGAGCGGTGGAGGGGAGGTGTCCCACCTGGAGGCAGCCGATGCCGAATCCGCCCCATCGATCGCAGTGAAGCAGCAGGTTGGCCCTGAAAATGTGCTGGGGAAGACGGAGCCTGTCTCGAGAGGCAAGAGCCTCCGCAACAAGAAGGTCCACTGCCGGCTGCCAGAGGGGGACGGCCCCGGCAGTGCCGTGCTGAGCCCCTTCGATGACCTGCCAGCAGCTGGTGGCATGGCCAGCGCCTGCCTCGGGCCAGACGGCCAGGCGGAGGTACTGAGCAAGAACGCCCACAGCCAAACACCCCGGTTTCCTGCTGAGGGTCTGCCGGCACGCATGTGCACCCGCTCCTTCACCGCCCTCGCTGAGCCCCGCGCCCCGGCCCCACTGGAGGGGCTGAAGGCCCCCCCGCACCAGGAGAAGCTGGGGAAGAAGCCCGCCTGTGGCATCAAGCAGCGGGTGGCTTTCAAAGCCAGGAAGCGCAGCAGCCGGCCGGCCCCCAGGGTGGTCCAAAACGCCAGCGACGCAGCCCTCCTGGTGCCCGGCTTGGTGGTGGCAGAGGAGATGGCAGGGCCGACGCCGCCAGAGGGGGACGTGGTGGAGGCGGGGGACAGGGACCAGCGGTCGATGATCCTGCGCTCCCGGACGAAGACGCAGGAGGTTTTCTACACCAAGCGGCAGCGGGGCAAGCGGGCGGCTGACGTCCGGCTGAAGAACTGCAAGGCGCCCAAGAAGCTCATCTCCAACAACCACCTCCCGCCCGCCTTCAAGCTGGTGGCCCCAGGCAGCCCCCACAAGGAGGGCAAGGTGGGTCCCCGGATGAAGCTGCCCAAAGCAGGGCCAGGCATGGGGGGCAAGATGTCCGAGCGGCCCCTGCACTCGCTGAAGAGGAAGTCCACCTTCATCTCCCCCATCCCCGCCAAGAAGAGGAATCTGGTCCTGCGGAGCAACAGTGGCAGCGTGAAGGAGGAGAAGCCGGAGGCCCCCCCCAGCCTCTTCAAGAAGATGCCTGTGGCCAAGAAGGTGAAAGCCAAGCTGCCTCCCAAGAGCTCCGGTGAAGCTGTCCCAAAGCCCCCCCCGCCAAAGGAGGCCCCCGATGTCTGCATTAAGATCACCTCCCGGGCGGCCTTCCAGGAGGCCACCAAGACCAAAGTGCTGCCTCCCCGCAAGGGCCGCGGCCTCAAGCTTGAGGCCATTGTCCAGAAGATCACCTCACCCAACCTGAAGAAGTTCGCCTGCAAACCATCGGCCACGGCGGCGGCGGTGGCGGCCACAGCAGCTGCCTACGGCACCTCCCTGAGCCCGGCAGCGGCGGAGAGGGAGCGGGCAGTGAAGCACAGCGGGGCAGCCCTGGTAGTGGGCGATATGCGGCTGCCCAAGCCAGCAGCGGCACAGAAGGTGCCCACCATGCCAGCAGCTGAGCAGCTCTGCCGAAACCCCAACAGCCGAGCACCGAAGGGGAAGCTGGGTGGCGGGAAGAAGCTCTCTGCTGATGGCTGCCCGGGCGAGGCCTGCGCGCCAGCCCTGGGGCCCCAGCCCAGCTCCAACATGGCAGCCAAGAGCCTGGGGCTCCTGCCCAAGAAGAGGAACCGCAAGGGCAAAGCAGCGGCGCTGGGCATGGCCAAGGAGCCCCTGGGCCCTGCACCACTGCCACTGCCGCGGGAGCGGGTGGCTGGCCTGGGTGGTGGCGGGGAGGAGGCACCAAGGGAGGGCAAGAAACCAAAGAGCGAGGAGAAGGAGGTGGGGGGCAGCGAGGGCCCTCCCGAGGGACGCCCCACTGCCGGGCCAGCGCGAGGGCCAAAGCCACGGGCCAACCACTCCAACTACAATGGCTACTCCAAGCGGCAGCGGAAGCGCCTGGCCCACGGCAAGGCCAAGGCGGTACCGGCGCGGTGCAAGAGCCGCGGCAAGCGGCGGCGGCAGGCCCAGCAGGCCCCGCTGCTGCACCCCGCCGAGCCCGAGATCCGGCTGAAGTACATCTCCTGCAAGCGGCTGCGGACGGACAGCCGGGCCCCCCCCTTTGCCCCCTATGTCCGTGTGGAACGTCACGGCGAGTTCACCACCGCCTGCACCGTCATCAACTCGCCCGGTGAGGAGGCCCGGCTGCAACGGGGACCAGCTGGGCCAGCGCCACGGCCACGGGCAGCCCTGCCCGCCTCCTCCACCATGCACATGGGGCCGGTGGTGTCAAAGGCTCTGAGCGCTGCCTGCTTGGTCTGCTGCCTGTGCCGCAACCCTGCCAACTACAAGGACCTGGGGGACCTCTGCGGGCCCTACTACCCCGAGGACTGCCTGCCCAAGAAGAAGTCGCGGCTGAAGGAGAAGGCACGGGCAGAGGGGCCGGGCGAGGATGCCATCCCGCCCGCCGTGGCCGAGCGGGCACCCCGAGGGACGGAGGGCGGCTGTGGTGCTAGTGGCAAGGCAGCGCGGCCGGAGGGTGCCGCCGAGGCGGCCAAGCAGAGCACGCTGCGCTCCAGCCCACGGGGCATGTTTCGTAGGCTGCAGAGCTGCTACTGCTGTGACGAGAGGACAGAGGGCGAGGAGGCGGCCGAAAAGCCCCGGCGGCACGAATGTCACAAGGCCGAGTCCCCGCCGCAGGAACCGGCGGGTGACACGCAAGAGCACTGGCTGCACGAGGCCTGTGCCGTATGGACCGCTGGGGTTTTCCTGGTGGCAGGGAAGCTCTACGGGCTGCAGGAGGCTGTCAAGGCGGCTGCCGACCTGGTAAGAGCTCAGCTGCCCGCCCAGCACGGCACGGCACTGCATCCCGAGGCGGCATCTCGTGCTGGCCTCCTTCAGCTGAAGTGATTCCCGCGGTTGTGCCTCCGACCGGGATGGAAATTAACAGGGTTGGCCCTGACAAGTCGCCCTGGGAGGGTGGGGCAGGGGCTTCAGGCACCATGAACCCCACTGGCTTCCCACAAGATTTGTGCTGCCGCGTCTCTGATAGCACCTCATCCCCCTCCCCCTTTTAGGCATAGAAGTATATTTCTGTTGTTATGTTTTGGGAGGGCAGCAGAGCCTCCCCCGGGACCATGAGGGTGCTGAGCCTGGTGGGTCGCATCCCACGGCCCAGCCGTGCATCATGTGGGGCAGCTCGGAGCGGGACAGATGCAGGCTGGTGAAGACAGGATGGGAGACACAGATGGGCATGACTTGGCCTGATGCCACAGTGATGGGCGGGAGGGGAAGGGGAGCTGGATGGGATGGCCCTGCCCTGCTGCTCTCCCACAGCGAGAGGAGCATGGGAACATCGAGCGAGCAAAATAAGGAGGATGGTGCTGGGAGACTGCCAAGGGAACATGGGGTTTGTGTGCTGGGGAGAGGGAGGGGACAGCCACCTGGCAGAGCCCAGGCAGGTGGTCTCCAGCAAGCCCCCCAGTGCCAGGTTTGGGGCTGGCCACATTCCCAGGCCTGCATGCTTGCGGCATGGCTGGCTGGAGGCTGCTGCCCCCTCCCTGCCCACGCCGTGGGGCCGGGTGCTCCCATCCCTGCAGCACCCCCTGGGGATGGGGCAGGAGATGGGGAGTACCACGGTCCTCTGCCACCAAGCCGTGGCACGGCCCAGGCCATGTCCCTTCACCGCCGCGCTCCTCCTGCCCCAGGAAGGATGGCAGCAGGCTCGGTGCTCTCCAGGGCAGCGGTACGGCGGGTAGAAATGTCGTGAATGGCTGCAGATGGCTGAGTGAGGGGCCCGGTGTCGCCTGTGACGTGCCGGCACAGGAGAGGGGATGCTGCCTGGGTGGAGGTAGCGTGGGGCTGGAGAGGTGCAGGGATGCTGGTGCGTTCCCCTCGCAGCCGTGGCCGTCGGGGTGCTTTGCTCCTGCGCTGGGCTCTGACGGCGTCTCTCTGTCTCTCCACATCTCTCCTTCCTTGCTCCGAATTCCCGGGTGCGTTTAAAGAAGTGCTCGAGCTGCCAGCAAGCGGGAGCCACCGTGGGCTGCTGCCAGAAGGGGTGTCCCCACACCTACCACTACGCGTGTGCAGTTGACACAGGTGAGCCCGGCTGCGGGGATGGGGGCACAGGGTCCCCTGGCACTATTCGACCCGGCTGGCCGAGGGGCTGGCCGCTCGGTGATGCTCAAGCCCACCCAAGGTCAGGGTGGGCTGCTGGCTCCCTGTCTGCCGGGGTGGTGGTGCCCCCTGCACCAGTGCCAGCCGGTGTCCCCAGTTTGGCCGGCCTCAGCTGAACCCTTCATGCCAGCGCTGCGGCTGGTCAGGACGGTGGCGGGGGGACGCCGAGTCCCTGGTGCTTGGGGACAGGGACTCCCCTTACACAGCCCTCCCTCTCCTCGCAGGTTGCTTATTAACCGAAGAGAGCTTCACCCTGAAATGCCCCAAACATAAGGTAAGCCCCGAGCCCCCCACCCCGTGCCCCACAAAGCTCTGCAGCCCCGGGGATAGGGGGGCCTGCCGTCGGACTGCACCCCCCAGGGACACGCTGCTCAGGGCACCCCGTGGGGCATGGGGGCCCTGGGGTACAGGTCACCCAGGCGCCAGCGGGCACCGGGTCCGGGACCCCCGGGCGGGTCGTCCCCCCCTTCCCTCGGCACTGATGAGCTGGTGGGGGGTTGAGCCCGTGCTAAAAGCGCTGCACGGGGGGGGCGATGACTCGCGGGTGGGCAGGGTGGCTGCTGGTGCGGGCATGCCCCCCCCCTTCGGGGAGCAGACCCCGGGGCCAGCCCCGCGGCGGGACCCCCGGGCTGACCCCCCCTTCTCCCCGCAGAGGCAGCCGCTGTAGCGCCCCGCGGCACCCGCCCCGCCGCCAGCGAGGGACCGGCGGAGGAGGCAGCGCCCCGGGAGCGGAGCGGGGCCGTACCGGGCCGTACCGGGAGCCGCCCCGCTGCGGGGGTCGCGGCGCCGCCGCCCTGGCCGTGCCCCCCACCCCGAGCCCGCTCCGGGCAGAGCCAGCGTCGGGCTTTCCCCCGCACCGGGCCCCGGCAAAACCCGGCCTGGCCCGGGCGGGAGGCGGAACGGGACCCCCCGGCCGCAGTCGCTGCACAGGGGGGAGGGGGGGGGGCCCTGTACGAGGGGGGTCCCGGCGATGTTGTCTTACTGTGGGGCCGCCGGACCCCCCCGCGGGTCCCGGCTCTCCATATCTCACACTGATCTGATCTGAGATGTTGCCTTCAGCAAACCTCACGGTGTCTGTCTGTATATACGTGTGGCGGAGAAAAGGAAAAAAAAAAAAAAAGACAAAAAAAGCAAAAAAAAAAAGAGGAAAAAAAGGAGGAAAAAAAAAAAAAAGACAAACAACGGCCTGCTGTTTGAAACACCACTCTGCTTTTTCGGTTTTGTTCTTCCATCTCCTGTCTGCTCCCATCCTGCCTGTCCCAGGGTGCCAGCCCCTACGCCGGGTGGCCGGGTCCCCACCAGGGCGAAGGGTGCTGGGCTGGGCTGGTGGGTGCCCACTGGGGTGCCCCAGCCCCGCTCCCTCCCTCCCAACCCTGGCCCGTTGCACCCGTCCCCCTCCCGCTCCATGGGGCGCTGGCACTGCTGGGCTGGGACACCTAGTCCTGTGCCCCGGGACCCCCAAAACCCACCCTGGTCCCTCTGCTTGGCCCCACCAGCACTTCTGCGGCTCCTGTTGCTGGGGACGGGCTTTGCTCCCTGTGCTTCTGCAAACCCCAGGGCTCTGGGTGCTGAACTCCGGGCTCTGGGTGCAAACGCCAAGGCTCTGGGTGCTGAACCCCAGGGCTCTGGGTGCTGAACCCTAGTGCTTTGCGTGCTGAACCCCAAAACTCTGGATGCTGAACCCTGGGGTTTTAGCCTGGGTCAAGAAGGTGGAAGCAGCCCAGAAACGGCTTCCAGCGGGCAGCAGGGTCCTTGCTTGAGGAGGAGGAGGAGGCATTTGCTTCCTCCCACTTCATGGCCCTGGCTGGTCCCTGGGTGCTGGGTTTGCTCAGCTCCCTCAGCTTTTGCTTCCCTTCCCGGCCGCCTGTGGTGGAGCTGGGGGCTGCCCAGCGCTGGGACGGCCCCTGCCCGTGTCCCAGCGGGGTGCCCCGCATGACGCCCCCGTCTCTGCACCCCCCAGCCTTGCACCCCCCCGCAGGTAGCAAATAACCACCCCAGGGTGACCACCCCAGATCCCAGCCTACAAACAGAGCCGCCAGCCGCCCCCGCACCTGCAAAGCATCCTGCAGAGGAGGGGCACGGTGCTGGCCCCATCTGTGTCCCCCCCCCCCAACCCTGCAGAGCCAGCGCCCCATGTCCCCACCGGCTGTCGCGTCCCCTCCGTCCCACCCAGCCCTCACCCTCAAGGTTTGCTGGCCACAAAATGTCTGTCATTTCAGCAGCTTGCCTCGGACACAGGAGCGAAAAACACAAAAAAGGAGGGGAGGGAGGGTGGGGGGAAAGATAATAATAAAAATAATTAATTTAAAAAAATAAAAATCCCAGTGTCCCTGGCAGTGTTGCCTGAAATCTGGCTATTTTTAGTGACATCTTGTACATATGACTGTAAAATGGTAAACCGTGTGTATTATATATTGCCTCATTATATAGTGTATATATATGTATACATATACATATATATAATATATATGAAGACTGTAAATGTTAAGACTAGTGTTCTTATTAGTATATTGCTTCACACTGAAGATTGTGTGTAACAAGCTGTTTCTAAAAGATGTTTATTTTCCTTAAGAGTAAAAAACAGGTCATTGCATTCAGAGCGTCAATAAAGATACAACGATTGTTTTGGAAGTACGTGGCGCTCAGCTTGTGGCCTCTCCTTCTGCCGGGGGGCTGCCGGGGGTCCCCTGGGCTGTGCCAGCTCCTGGCTGGCCCTTTGTCCCCAGGTGCCACCTGCACCAAGGGTCTCACTGGAGGGCTGGGCTGGAGGGGACGCTGCAGTGGGGCTGGGGTGTGGGCGGGGGGCAGCACCCCTAGCACATCTTGGGGTAAGGAAGGTGTGGTTGGGGTCCCTTAGCACCCAGTGTCCCCATCCCTGTCACCTTTGTCTCCCTGCCATCCTAGGCAGCCCTCCCCTGCTGGGACAAGGCAGGACCCGCAGCCAAGGATGCCCAGTGGGGGTAGGGGGGGTCCCTTTCCCCAGCCAGGCTCTGTGTGTCCCCCAAATTCGGTGTCTGTCTGTCCCCATCCCCTCCTCCCCCCGAGTCCAGCACACACCGGTATAAATAATCAGCTTTAATTGTCTGTACAAAACTCTCCAACTATGAAAATACCGTTTAAAAAGGCAAGGCGGGGCAGGGGGCTATGTACAAGAGGGGTGCAGCGGGGGGGGGGGGCACCCACCAGCCACCCGGGAGCCCCGTGCCCCCCTGCTGCCCCTTCTGCGACAGCGCTGGGGCCCGGCCGTGCTCGGGCGGGGGGGCAGCTGCTAACAGGGGGGGCTGTTCAGTGCTGGGGGGCGAGGGGCTGGGCTGGGGGGCCCCTCCTGCCTGTCATGGGCATGGCTGAGGGGAGGGCCCTGAGCCATCCCCACAGGGCAGACCTCCCCCCCCCCCCGGGGGCCAAAGCCGAGGTCCCCAAGCCCCCCGTGCAGCAGCGGGACCCCAGGAGAGGGGGGCGAGGACGCCCCCCCGCTGCGCGCCGGGGCACGGGGGGGCCAGGCTGGCCGCGCAGCCCAGTGCCCTGCAATGCTGGGACAGTGCCACTAGAGGTCCCCACGTCCCAGCACCCACGCAGGCTGGGGACAGCGACAGAGCCAGGGGGTGGTGGGGGTGCCACAGCGGGACCCCCCGCACCCACCGCCGGTGGCAGGGGGCATCACCCTGCCCTCCCCACCCTCCCCACCCCCCACCTTAAAAACTGCTCCCCAACACCGTCCCGCAGAAGGGGCTCCCATGCCGGGGGGAAACGGGTACACGCCACCCCCTTCCCCCTGTCCCAGACCCAGAGGGGCTAGCGGGGGGGCTAGCAGGGGGGGCTAGCAGCATGCCCCCCTCCCCCCCCAGCCAGCTAGCCCGATGTGACGGTGGTGCCGCTGCCCAGCTTGATGATCATCTGCTGGCAGTCGTGCAGCGTCCGTCTGTCCCCCAGCTTCTCCAGCGTGCGGGCGGCCTCGGCCAGCATGCCCACCCGCTGCCCGGGCCCCGAGAGGAAGCTGGGGGGCAGGTAGCAGCAGGCCAGCAGCAGGGCCTCGGCGTGCTCCCGCGGCGTAGGGTGGCTCTCGGGCTCACCGGCTGCGAGGGGAGGGGGAGAATAAGTGTCAGCCCCAGGGGTGCTGATGGAAGCCACCCACCCTCCCTTGGGTGCTCTGGCAGGATGATGGAGCCATTTGCCCACCCCAGGGCAGGTACCACCAACCAAAGCATCGGCAAGAAGCCCCCCCCGAGCCCCATCACGGTGGGTGCTGCGGGTGGGGAGGGGGTGTCCCACCCCGAGTCCCACCTGTCTTGCTGCCCTGCACCCCTCTCCTCCGCAGGCTGCGGTCCAGCAGCTGGTGGGTACGCGTGGGGCTGGCGCGGGCCATCAGCCTGGCGGTGGCTTCGTGCAGGAACACCTGGACAAGGCAGGGGGGACACAGTGAGGACAGCCGGGTGCAGGGGACAAGGGGAGTGGGCAGGATGAGGGGTGAGGGGCTCACCCGGCGCATGGCAGGGCGGAGGGTCTGGGCCAGGCGTCGCAGGCTGCTGAGGTCCTGCTGGAAGCCGCGGAGCTCCAGGGCGGACGCCTGGTAGAGGCAGCTGCGCTGTTGGCTGGCGCTCATCTGCTGCTGCCACAGGTTGGTGCGGGTGACCAGGAGCAGGTCACACAGCAGGAGCTGGACCGCCTGGGGGTGCGAAGGGAGCTGGGTGAGTGAGGGGGAGGGGTGGACAGCAGAGGGGGGGCCGAGGAGGACCCTGCGGGCAGGCGTTGCTGTGCGGGGCCCCCGCCGGGCTGCATGGCAGGGGCATTGCACTCCCAGTCTGACACATGCAATGCAACTACAATGCACCCCTGCGAGGACCGGGGGCACCTCCCGCGAGGGCCGGGGGCTCCCCCCAGGGTGGGTGGCCACCTTACCCCCCTCCAGCCCAGCTCACCTTGTCAATGGTGCCCTTGGGGGGGCTGCTGAGCTCCAGGCTCTCCCGCAGGCAGCTGCTGGCCTTCTCGCAGTGGCTCAGGCTGGCTTGGCTCCCATCCTGCTTGCTCAGCATGGCCCGGACGGCTCTGAAGGAGTGCAGGGCGGCGCGGGGCAGGGGCTTCCTGCAAGTGGGGGGGACACAGTCACTGCAGGCCCCTCGCTGGGCAAAGCTGTGCCCCCCTCCAGCAGACACCGGGCAGCACAGCCACGGTGCTCCGAGCGTGTTAGCAGGGGCTGTGCCAACACAAAAAGGTGAGGAGGTGCGGGATGAGCTGCCGCCCCCGCTGTTCCCAGTGTCCCCCAGCACTCACTCTGAGCTCTGTAGCACCCGGGGCATGGTCTCCACCAGTGGGTAGAGGCGCTCAGCCCCCTCCTCATCTCCCTGCAGCCAGTGAATAACTGTGCCAATGATGGACGCCCACCACTTGGACACGGGGTCGGTGCCTGTGGGGTGGGAGGGACGTAGGAGCGGGGCGTTCGCCACTCCGGTGGCCCCCCACGTGAAGTATCCCTTGCTGGGGGGGGGGGGCACTGGCCTCACCTGTGACGGCCGCCAAGCCGGAGCTGATGGAAGGTGCGGGGCCGGGCGTGCTGCTGGCATCAGAGCAGCCATTGAGCAGCTGGAGGTACTCGAGGGCATCGGAGAACCGCCTGCTGGGAGAGGGGCCGTGAGCGGGGCCATCCCCGCACCGGGCAGAGGGAGAGGATGACCCGGGGGGGGACCCACCCTGGCACATACCCCTCTCCCTGGGCAGCAGGGCGGCTGGGCTCAGGCATGGCCACGCAGGACAGTGCCTTCTCCAGGAGGTGCTCGCGGAACAGCTGGGTCACCTGCGCCAGCGGGTCCACTGCGGCACAGAGGAGCAGTGAGTGGGCACGGTGCCTGCTCCCCGAAACAGGGGCTTGGGGGTGGCGGGTTACCTGGGTTGCCAGCAGAGCTGTAGATGGTCTCCCTCGGGACACCCTTGACAGCCCAGTCACCATCGACGAAGAACCGGTGACCCAAAGGGTGACAGAGCCACTGCATGGCAGGGGGCACAGCCCCGCCGTGGGACAGGGCCACACGCCGGGCGCTGCAGAGGAAGGGGCGCTGCGGGGAGAGCGGGGGATCAGGGAGGGGACCCAAGACTGGGTCCCAGGGGACGCAGGGGGACCCCCCACCCACGGTAGAGGGGGCTGCCCCGCACTCACAGCCAAGAAGTGGAAGCAGCGGTGCAGGCTGGCCTTGACCCGCAGGGCGGCCGCCACGTAGATCTCAGCCAGGGCAGCCACGGAGACGGCATCGCCAGCACACTCGGCCAGGTTGACGGCACTCAGCGCCAGGTTGATGGCCAGCAGGTGCCCGCCAGCCTGCTTCCCTGCGGGGATGGGGACAGGGGGACTCAGGGGGGATGCGGGGCACAGGGGTCCCATCCCTCAGCTCCCCCCATGGCATGGGGCCATACCGGCAAGGTGGAGCTGGTGCAGGCGGTGGTAAGCCATGGCGGCATCGCGGGCGCTCTGTCGGACGTGGGCGGGGGGCGGGGGGTCGGGGCGCAGCCCCCCAGCGCGGGCGGCCAGCCAGCGGCCCACCCAGAGGCGCTGGAGCAGGTGGCGCAGCAGGCTCCAGAGCAGGCTGCACGCCAGGTCCCCGTGGGAGGCGGGCAGGGGCCGCCCCAGTGCCCCCAGTGCCGTCCGCAGGTGCTGGGCCCCCTGGGCGAAGTCCCCCTGCACCCCCAGAGCAGGGCAGGTCAGCAGGGGGTGGGGACGGGGCAGGTGGGGCAGGTGCCATCAGGCAGGGTGGGCAAAGGCTGGGGCTTACCCGGTCAAGGTCAAGGTCGGCCTGCCGGCGGTGCCGCCAGAAGAGGATGGAGGGCTCGGAGTGGGGGCGGGTGACGGGCTCCCCGCAGACGAAGAGCCGCACCACCGCCCCCAGCACCAGCGCCGTGTTCAGTGCCCAGAAGGCCAGTGTGGGCCACAACCACTGCGCCCACCCCCACGGCTCCTCTGCATGGGGAAGGGGTCAGAGCCACCCCACCGCCTCTGCCCCGTGCCCACCCCAGAGTCTCCATCCCAGTGGCCTGCACCCCGTGCCCACCCTGAGAGCCTCTACTCCAGCAGCACCTACCCCAGGAGCCTCCAAGCCAACCATCTCCTACCTCGGACCTACCCTAAGACCCCCCTGTCCTGACAGCCTTCACCCCCCTCCACCATGACTGCCTCCACTCTGACGCTCTCCACTCCAACGGCCTCCATCCTGACAGCCTTCACCCCATGCCCACCCCAACAGCCTCCACCCTGATCAGCTCTACCCCAACAGCCTCGACCCACGTAGCCCCTACCATGCACCCCCCCAACACCCTGCACCCTGATGGTCTTCACCTCAACAGCCTCTAGCCCTCTCCCACCCCAGCAGCCTCCATCCCAACCGCCTCTGCCCCACGCCCACCACCCTGGCAGCCCCTACCCCAGACACCCCAAGAACCTCCATCCCAGTGGCCTCCACCTGTGCCCACCCCAATCACCCACCCCCCCGAGCCTCCATCCCAGTGGCCTCCACCTGTGCCCACCTCAACCACCACCCCCCTGAAAGCCTCCACCCCAGTGGCTTCCACCCCGTGCCAGAGCTTACCCACAGTGCCAGCCTCAGCCATGATGCTCCTGCCAGGGCCAGCGGTACCCGGGCTCCCCACAGGAGCGGGAGCACCAGAGCCACGGAGGAGGGAGGCCAGGGGGTTGAAGGAGAGGCAGAGGAAGACGAAGGCGCAGAGGGCCATGCGGGAGCGGTCCAGCATGCCCTGGCTGCTGGGTGAGGGCGGCAGGTGCTCCTGCTTCACCTGCGCGGGCAGAGCTGCTGTGAGCCCCGGGGGCACAGGCATGGGGTGTGCGAACGGGGCACAGGGCACATTTTGGGGTACAGAGCACAGGTGCAGCAGCCCACTGCACCCCAGAATGCCCCCACACCCCTCCCTCCAGCCCCAGATGGGGTGAGGAGCAGCCTCAGAGAGCAAGACCAGGGCTCACAGCTCCTTTCCCCATGCCAACATCTGGCATGCTTTGCTCCTGGCACCCCCAGTGTGATGTAGAGGACTGGGGCAGGGGGATCCCCCTCACAGCCCCCACACACACCTTGCCATGGTCGCAGAGGGGGCTGTCGGGCTCTGAGTCGCTGCTGCTGTTGCTGCTGCCCCCGCTGAGCGAGAGTGGGCTGCTGTGGGACGGCGAGCCCACGTCCGAGTGTGGCGGCGTCAGCATCTCCATCACCTCTGCCTTCACAACCTCCATGGGGGCCTCTGCCTTGGCCCCCCCACTGCAGGAGGCCACCAGGTCCTTCAGGGACTCTGTGGGGAGCAGGGTGGGTTGAGAGGTGCTGGGGGTACGGCAGCCCTGGGCCTGAGCCCCCCCCTGCCCCCGAGAGCTGTCTTTCCACTCACGGTTCTTCTGCATGGCCATCTTCAGGGAGAGGTTCTCCTGCTTCAGCTTCTGGTTGCTCTGCTGCAGGAAGCGGATGTACTCGATCGCCTTCCTCAGGATCGCTGACTTGTTGAGCTACCGGCGGGCAGGGACGGCTCAGCCCAGACATTGGGCAGAGCCCCCCCTTACCCACCACTGCCCCACCACCACCAGGCTCCTACCTTGGCTTCAGTGCCCACCACCAGGTCCTTGAGCTCCACGATCTTGTCGTTGATGGAGGAGCGGTAGCGTTTCTCAATGGCATTGTGCGCTGTGCGCTTCTCCCCCCTGCTCTGCACCAGTGCCGGCTTCCCGCTGGGCGCCAGCCTGTTGATGGGCAGCTTCTCGGTGTCCACCACCAGCGGCACCGTGGCCAGGATGGTCCCTCCGCTCACCAGTGCCTGTGGGGATGTGGGGAGGCATTGGCAGGGGTCTCAGAGCATCCCACCGGCCCCGGAGCGGCACGGCGGTGGGACCTACCGGCACCTGCAGCGGGGTGGCAGAGCTGCTGGCACTGGTGGTCAGGGAGGTGATGCTGGAGGTCTTGGCGCTGCCAGCATCTGTCTTGACGGCCGTCAGCAGCAGGGAGTCAGCCTTGATGAAATGGGACTGCAGCAGGACCTGAGGGGCGGGGGGGTCAGTGGGGCTGGGAAGGCCACTGGGACCCCCGACCCCTGGCTCTGGGCTTACCGGCACTGGCTGGATCTGCGGTGTGACGGGCTGGGCAGCCGGGGCAGTGGTGGCAAGGAGCTGCTGGGGTGCCACGCTCTGCACGGGGCCGGACAGTGCCACAGGCTGGCTTGGCTGTGGGGCGGGCAGGGGGCTGGGCAGAGCCTGGCCTGCACCCCCCGGCTGCAGGGCTGGGCACGGAGCAGAGCACAGCATTACTGGACCCCCCCAGGGCAGCCCCATCCCACAGGGATGCATCCCCCCTCCAGCAAGAGACCCTCGCAACCAGCCCCCACGCAGGGGGCCCCGACCTCCCCTGGACCCCAGATGCTCACCGGAGAAGCTGTGCTGGTTCTGGTAGCCCACCAGGGGCTGGGGGCTGAACTGGCCAGGGGACGCAGGGACAAAGCTGGGGGCCAGCATCACACTGGGCTGGGGCTGGCTGCTGGGCACGGCCGCCGGCTCCTCCTTGACACCCGGGGCTGGCGCTGGCAGAAGCGGGGCTGGGGGCTGGGGGGTGAAGGTTGCCATGCCGGTGGGCCCCGGGTAGACGCTGCCGGTGGGGGTGGCGGGGGGAGGATTGCTGGGACCCAGGTAGGTGCTGAGGGTGCCCGGGGTAGGGGGAAGCCCCGGGGGCACGGCACTGTCAGGGGCACTGAACGGTGAGTCGAACAGCCCCGAGAAGTCATTGTCCGGCGTGCCGATCAGCTGGAGCATGTCTGCAAAACAGCCCCCCCCCCAGTACCGTCAGTGGCTGCCATTGCCCCACATCTCCCGGGTTGACCCCATGCTGCCCACCCCACAGCTCAGCACTTTGGGGACAGATCCTCGTAACTCAGGGGCAAAATTCCCCGAGAGCCCAGGAATCTGCTGCGCCCTGCTCCTCACAGCCTGCTGGCCACCCTGCCAATGGGGAAACTGAGGCACGGTGCTTGCAATGGGGGTGCTGGGCCCTGGCCACCAGCAGTCAGAGGGTTCCATCCCCGTCTGGGGTGGCAGGGAAAATCTCAGCCTGTTTGTGAGGTCAAGCGAGGCAGAGACAGGCTTGTGCACTGGAAACCCCGACAACCCCACAAGAAGCCCCTGCATCAAGGGGAGGGGGTGCTCAGGCTGGGACAGAGGGGTGGCACACCTGGGATGTGCCAGACCCCTGCGCCAGGCGTGCCTGCCCACGACACCCCCAGGAGGGAGCTGGGCAAGCACAGGGGTAAATACCCTCAGGGGTCTGCCCAGCTCAGTGGGAACTAGGTGCCCCAGGGTGGCACCACTGACACACCCCGACAGCCACACATCGGGCTGTCCAGAGATGCCCCCCCTGAGATGTCCTGGGATGCTCCCACCGAAGCACCCTGGGATGCCCCCGCAGCGGTACCCCCAGGCAGACACCCCCTGGGATGCCCCCAGCACAGTACCCCCAGGTACACACACCCTGGGATGCCCCCGCAGTGGTACCCCCGGCACACACACCCCCCCCCGGGATGTCCCCACGGTGGTACCCCAGGCACAGCCCCCGGAATGCCTCCACAGTGGTACCCCCAGGCATGCACCCCCCGGGATGCCCCCACAGCAGTACCCCCATGCACACACACCCCAGGATGCCCCCTCAGTGGTACCCCAGGCACACACACACCGAGGTGCCTCTGCGGTGGTACCCCCAGGCACAGACCCCCCCAGGATGCCCCCACAGCAGTACCCCAGGCACACACACCCTGGGATGCCCCCACCACAATACCCCCGGGTACAAACCCCCCAAGATGCCCCCGCCGTGTTACCCCAGGCACACACACACCAGGATGCCCCCTCAGTGGTACCCCCAGACAGAGCCCCCCCTGGGATGCCCCCCTGGCGGTACCCCAGGCACACACACCCCGGGACGCCCCCACCATGGTACCCCAGGCACACACACCCCAGGATAGCCTGGGGGTACCACCGCAGGGGCCAGACCCCCCCGGGATGCCCCCACCACGGTACCCCAGGCACACACACCCCACAGGATGCCCCTGCGGTGGTAACCCCAGGCACAGACCCCCCGCGGGATGCCCCCGTGGCAGTACCCCAGGCACATCCCACCTGGGATGCCCCCGCGGCAGTACCCCAGGCACACACCCCCTGGGACATCCCCACCACAGTACCCCAGGCACACACACCCCGGGATGCCCCCGCAGCCGCACACCCAGTCGCAGCCCCCCTGCACCCCCCCTGCAATGCCCCACCAACATGCACAGCCCCCGGACGCCCCCCCATGGGGTGCAGCACCCCGAGAGGGACCACAGCAGTGACCGCGCCAGGCAGGGAGGAGGAGGGTGGCACGGAGGGGGGGGTACCTTCGAAGGCACACTCCATGCCAGTGGGCACACGGGGGTCCGGGGGTCCCCAGGAGCAGGCTGCCGCCCCTGCTCAGCCCCGTGCTGGGGCACCACGAGGCACCAGGATATTTTCTCCCATGTTCTCCCTCCTCCCTGCCGCTGCCCGCGCCAGGCCTGGAGCGAGGCCGGCGATGGGGTGATGTGACTCCGCCAATCGCCGCCCGCGCGCCCGCCGGCCGCCCGCCACCCCCAGACAGCCCCGCCGTGCCAAGGTGAGCCCGGTGGCGGGTTACTACCGGGCACCCTGCCACCACCCGCCCGTGGTTACTCGGGGTCAGCCACCGTTAACCCCTTCGCCCCGTGTCCCATCCATCACTCCCCACTGCCGGCCAGCCCAACGCGATGCTCCTCGCTTGATACCCAGCGCCCGGAGGGGACACCCCACAGGACAGGGGTCTCTGCGCAGCCCCATTTCCCCCACAAAGACATCCAGCTCTCAGCACCCATCTCTGCGCAGGTGGGCTTCCATCCAGAGGGGCTCCCACCCCCCCCTCCTCAAAAGACGCCCCAAGGCTCCCCATGCTCCAGGGGCAAGAGAGCAATGTCTGGGGTTGCAAAGAGGGGGTGCTCCCTCCCGGCACCCCCTTTCCTACCACTCAGCCCTCGGGGTGGGCACGGTTCTCCCAGCCGCCCAACACCTACCAGGTATTTCTGTCCCATACATTGCACCCGCTGCCACCCACACCATCACATGGGCACCCAGCGGTGCCACGGGTACCTCCACCACTGATTCAGGAGCCCGTGGGGCAGAGCCACATGGCTGTGGGTCCTGGCAAGTCCCAGCAGGTGCAGGGTACCCACATCCCTGAGTGCACATCCCATGGTCACCCCAGGATGGGCATGGGGACAGCCTGTGGCCACCTGAGGACCAGTGGCAAACCTGCAGCTCATGGAGGGACACGGTCACATGGGGCACAGGGTGGTCCAGATGGCTAAAGAAGTGTGGCAAAACCCCACAGTATGACACCCTCACCCTCTAGTGCTGGGCACCGCTCAGCCCTGAATGGGTCCCTGGGGACCCAAGGGGACACCAGCATGGCTCCTGCCTGCTTGCCTGCAGCTACCATCCTTCCCAAAGCCAAAACCTCACCAGGGGAGGCATGTGGCACCTGGATCTGCCCCAATTGCCGTTGGGATGCGCCTTCAGCCCTGGGGATGTCACTTCCAACCTGGGTCCCGGAGGAGAGACTCCCCCTGGACCCTGCAGTGGGGCAGGCGTCGCAGAGCTCACCGCATGCTCCACCGGCTCTGCCAGTCCTGGCAGACTGGCAGAGCCGGTGGAGCATGCGGCGAGGTGAGCGCAGGGCTGGCCAAAAGCCGGGAAACCCCATTTTTTTTTTTTGCTAAAGCCAGAATGTTACACCCAGCAGTGGAAAGTCCTGGGTGCCATGGTGGTGGAGAGCAGGTCCCCTTGGCACCGGGTCCCCTCGGGGAATGGGACCCCTGGGCAGCATCCCCATCCCACAGAGCCCCGGCTGGGCGGGGAGGTGGGTGCCGCTGGCTCCCAGCCCCAGGGATGCTCCGTTCAGCCCCCCCATCCCGTCCCCGTGGGGTGGCTCAGGGAACCCAGGCGTCCTAAAGGGAATGACCGGGAGTAACCCCGCCGGTGACGTCACGGGGGGCGGGGCTAGAGGCGACACGATGCTGCGGTCGGTGGGGGGGCGCCCGTCTCGGCTGTCCCGGCACCAGCACCTCCAGCCTGGGGGTCCCGGTGTCGTGCCCCCCCCTCCCAGCCCTGGGGACAACGCTCTTCTTCGAGCCCCCCCGCCGTGCCCCGGTAACGGAGCCAGCCCGGCCGGCCCTGCTCCGGCAGCTCGGCGTGTCCCCCACGCCGGGCCCGGTACCGACCCCGGTCTCTCCGGCTGTGTCCCGGTCGTGCACCAAGCCCGATCCTTCGGCCACGCACCGAGTCCCGGTGATGCACCGACCCCGCTCACGCCGTCATGTGCCGGTTCTCTGACCGCGCACCGAGCCTGCTCTCCCCAGCCCCGGCCATGCACCTAGCCCGGTCCCGGTCCCGCACCGAGCCCCGGTATCGCACCGAGCCCAACCCCTCGGCCACGCACCGAGCACCGATTGTACCCCAGCCCGGTCCCGGCCACGCACCGAGCCCCGGTTACAGCCCAGCCCGGTCCCGGCCACGCACCGAGCCCCGGTTACAGCCCAGCCCGGTCCCGGCCATGCACCGAGCCCGGCCCCGCTCGCCGCTGCCCGGCACGGGACGCACCGTCGATGTCGCTCAGCAGGGCCGTGTCGATGTCGCTGCCCCCGGAGAGGCCGAGGGTCGGCGCCAGCCCCTCCAGGGCCGCGTCGTCGAAGGCGAGGGCGCTCATCGCGGCGGCGGCGGCGGCTCCCGGGCAGCGGCGGCTCTAGGAGCGGCGGGGCCGCCCGCTCGCCATGGCCGCGCTGGCCCGGGGAGACGGAGGAAGGCGACGAGCCGCCAAGTTGCTCCCGCGAACCGTGCCCAGACCTGCTACCGGGGGGAGGGGGCGGGGCCGCCGCCGCGCCCCGCCCCGCCACTGCCCGCCCCGCCACTGCCCGCCCCGCGGCACCGGCACCGGGACCCCACGGCACCGGGCGGGCAGCTGGTGCGGCAGGGCTGGGGCGGGCAGCAAGGCAGGCAGCAGCCCCCTGGGCACAGGCACCCGGACCTGGGGACAGGCTCACTGCCCTGGGGACAGGCACCCAGACATGGGGACAGTCACCCAGCCCTGGCAACAGGCACCCAGCCCTGGCGACAGGCACCCAGCCCTGGTGACAGGCACACTGCTCTGGCGACAGGCACCCAGACATGGGGACAGTCACCCAGCCCTGGGGACAGGCACCGAATACCTGGGCTGGGCATTCGGTGCTGCCCAGCCCCGGCCCTGGGGGAGCAGCCAGGGGGGCTGGCGGGGGTGGGGGTGGTGGCGGTGGCAGCACCCCGTGGAGGCCACGTACCGGGGTGCGCTTGGGCCACCATGTCACCCCTCGAGGCTCCTGAGGTTGCTGGCACAGAGGCTGGCGGTGACATCTGCCACCCTCCCCCCAGCCCCAGGGCCCGCAGCAGGTCCCGGCACCACTGCCCGACCCCGGCACGGCCCAGGCTGGGAGAAGCCCCGGTGATCCCGGTCAGGGGCCGCGGAAGGACCGACGCTGTCCTGTGACCCCGGCGGGTGTGACCCCGCCGCCACGAGCTGTGGGAACTGGGAAAACCGCTGGTGCCACTGGGGTCAGCACCGTGGCCGCCCACGGGTGGGGGGTCTCAGTGGGGGGTCTCAGTGGGGCAGGGCTGTGCGCTGCGCCCTGCGTGTCCTGCTGCTGGGGGTAATTTAGGAAAAGAAAATGCTACATCGGCCCCCTGAACGTCGGCCCTCGCTTCTGCGCCACCGAGCGCAGTCTGGGGCTACCTGTGATTAATTAAACATGGCAGCACCCTGAGCCCACCCCCCGCCCCACTGGCTGCCATGTGGCAGCACGCTGGGTGGCCCTGTACAACACAGGGAGCCCCTGCACAGCGTGGTGCAACACGGGGACCAGGCAGAGCACCCTGGGCGTGCACATGTTGATGGCAGAGCCGTGGGTGCGCAGCCCTGCTGAACCCCTCTGCACCCTCCTCCCCCTCCCCCCCTCCGGCTGGGGACACCAGCCCTTGCCCCAGCTGGGGACAAGCCCTGGCTCAGCTCCACGCTGGCGGCTGGGGCAGTGTCACCTGCACACAGGCCATTGCAGCCGCTCGCTCGTCTCTGTCCGGGGATCCACCGCCTGCCATGGGGCGTGCAGGGGGACCGGGTTCTCCCCCCAGCCCCCCGTTTTTATGTGGATCACCGAGGAGAAGCCGGGCTCTGTGGCAGCGGGAGGTTTCCCTGGGGTTTCAGGAAAGCCCTGGCAGCAGCCGGCACGGCAGGAGGGAGGGCAGGTTTCCAGCGCTGGGGGGATGGATGCACCATGGTCCCACGAGGATCTAGGGCAGCCTTGTGCAAACACGAGGGGCACACGCCTTTAACAACCCACGCGAGACCCGGGACACAGCCTTCCCCGTGAGACGTGGAGAAGGGAGATCACACGTATAAACACGGCTTTATTTTTGCATAAGCTGGAAGAAAAGACGGATTTTACCGGGACCCTTCCCCAACACCCCCCCCCCGCCCCGCCCCAGAGCCGGAGCGTCTGTGCCCCTGTGGACACACACACGATGCTCTCCCCCACTCTGGAGGACCAAAGCAAACAAGCAGCATCTTCTGTGCAGCGGAGGAGGAGGAAGCACCGGCGGCTCGGTGGGATGGGTGGGTTTTGAGGGCGATGGATGCCACGCGGGGTGGGGCTCCCCGGGGTAAGCGTGGATGCGGGGTAGGGAAAACCCCGCCTGTAGGACCAGGGCCACGCAGCCAATAAGCGCAGCGGCCCGGAGTGGAGTGATTCTGCATCACGGCTCAGGGCCTGCGATTACATCATGTCGGTCCTGCGGGGATGGCGGTGGGGCCACGTGGTTGCTCCGGAGTTGCTGAGACGTTTTCCTGAGCGCAGGCTGGGAGGAAACCGCAGGGATGAGACAGAAAACAAACCAGCCCCGAGATGGTCGGGCTCTGGCCGCAGAGCTGGCCGGGCAGGCTGGCGCGGCCACAGTGGGCTCGGACAGCCGCGTAGGGTTTGCCGGCGGCGTGGAGCATCGCTCCGAGCCACACTGGCAGCAGTGATGGGCTCTGGGATGCACTGTGCTGCAAAGTCCAAACGCAGCAGCCCCGGGGACCCTGCATGAAGCATCCCCCGTCCTGCTGCCCCCTCGCTCAGCTGGATGGGCTCTCCAAAAACGCTGTGCCCAGCCAGGTACCAGCCCTGGATGTCTGGCACCTTAACCCTGCGCTGAAAGCAGCGCTGCCCACCCTGGGCCCCGCTGACATGCCTCACTCCCGGCCCTCACACGCTGGGGGTTTTGCTGTGGCAGAGCATGGCGTTAATCATTAATTCATGTCGCAAACAGATTCAAAGCCTCTTCTCTCCTTCACTACCTGTGACCCTGCTTTGACAACTCTCCCTTCCTGAGCCATGGCTTGGGTAAACATGCAGCCGCGCCTGGCAGCCCTCCAGCACACTCTGCAGCCCCAGCTCGGGGTTTATTTACCCCAAAGTGAAATAGGAAAAGGCAAATGAACGTGTGGTCACTTCCCATTTATGCCAGGATGCAAACTCGGTGCCCAATAGTGAAAAGCAGCGACAGGCACGCTATGTGAGGCTCAGCCCATGCTGGCTTCTGTGGCGTGACCCATGCCAGGGCTCGGCAGCCTGTGGTGGAGGGCAGTGATTTGTGCAAGACCCCAGCCCGTGCTGGGAGCTTGCACAGCCTCTGCGGGAGCCCAGGCAGGTTTGGAGATGAGAAGCCCATCAGGGTTCACAAACCTGTGCTCGGTTTGGGGAGGCAGGTATCACCAGCAGCTGGAGGGACACACACGCAAAATGTCCCTGCAAGCTCGTCCTGCTCTTACGCTCTTCCCTTTGCACCCACTTTGGCCCCTGTTGGAGACGGAATTTGGGATTAGAGGGATCTTTGCCTCTCATGCTTAAGCGTGGCACTGCAGAAGACAGTGTGGTGCAGCCCCCTGGAAGGCAGCAGCCCCCCGCTCCAGCAGCCCTCCTCCTGCACAGTGCTGGAACTTTACGACCCAGCGCTTTTTGTGTGATTTCTGCTCTGTCAGAGCAGCAGTAGCTCCGCACCTTTCTCAGCAGAGCTGGGCCATGAACCTACCCGAATGTATCCCACAGAGTCAGGCACATGATCAGCGTGACGGTAAACAAGCTGGGGCAGAGCTGGATTTAATGCATGCTAATCTGCAGCTCCAAGGAGGGGAAACCCATCTTTCAAGCTGTTCCACACACAGCCCTTCCCCAGAGCAGCTTTTAAACCACAGGCCATTAGTTTTGAACTCTATGTGCAAGATGGAGGGCACTATTCTGACAGATCGGTTCATATTTGGCCAGGGTAACACGTCACTTCTCCAGGGTTCCTAGATGGCTGCTCTTCTGTCTCTGCCCATCAAAACCCCCATCATAAATGAGGATGTTGGAACAAATTCTTGGCCCGTGAGTCAGGAAGTCACCCATGGGCTGAGAACATCACCTGTACTGCAGTGCACAACAACTCCTTACCCGCCACTTTCTAGGTCACTAAGGCAGGTGATCCCAAGTTACCCTCAAGGACCATCTGGCAAGCCCTGCAAGGTGGGCAGGTGTCCCACCAAGCACCAAGGTTGTCACCTGCGTGCCTGTCTGATGTTAGCCTCAAAAGCTGAGCCAAAGATTTAGCGGGGAATGAATTTATCAGCAGTGGCAACACACCACTGTGCACAGCGAGACCCACGTAAAGACACAAAGAGCATCTTCTGCTGGGGACAATCCTTTTCCCGGTGAGAATCCCCAGACCTCTGTCATGTAGAGGAAACCGAGGATTCCCCAAAGCCTGTGTCACGTTTTGACATCTGATGGGCACCCAATGGCAGCCACAGACCGTGTGTGTTTCCCCCACACTCGTACCGTGTGTTCAGGCTGGGCAGTGAAGCAGAGCAAGACATCCCCTGAGAGACAGACGGACACGTCCTCCTGGTCACACTAGTAGTGTATTTATTGGAGTATCTCACATGCAGGAACCAAAGTAGAGATGATTTCTGGAGCAAGTTAAACAATGGCAGATTAATACGGTTGTATTGTCCTTAACGTAAACACTTCCTACATGAATACAATGACATTTTAGTGTTGGGTTTCTTTGAGTATTTTGTTTCTCTTTACATAGTCAACCTCTTTAAACAGTTATGTCCCCCTTCTCCCCCTACCCCATTCCCAAACAAAAAAATATCCAATATTTTCAGTAAATAAATATTATCCACTTTTATCTGGAAAGCCTACAGCTGTAATATACAGAGAAGCTATTACACAGGTTACATGTGTAGGGTTAACGACAGCTCATAGTAACATGTACAGAATGAGGAGCCTGTACTCATAAAAACACAGAGCAGGATGGGAAGTTTGGCATAGGTTTGCCACGGGCTAAAGAGAACCAGCACCAGAGCTCAGCGCCACTCGAAAGCCAGCGGGATCTCGGTGAAACAGCCTGGCCTCTCTCCTGGATGGAGGAGCAACCTGGTGCCACGGTGCGGGGGGCTGGGGCTGGCAGCCTGGGGACGGAGCAGGCAGGCACAGCCTGCTCCAGAGGCTGCGCTTTGGGAGAGATTAGTGGAAGGTGCTGAGTGGGCACCAGCAACACCTCTGGCAACCTGGCAAGGGGACTCCTGCCTCCTCTCCTCTGCTGGTGGGCAAGTGGGTGCTCCCAGCAGCTGAAGGGTTACCTCCCAGAAGGCTAGAAATCCACTCACTAATTGCCTGCTTCATTATTTCCATAAAAATAACTCTCCTGAGCTGGTTTTTTCCAGGGTAGGCTCCACGAGCCTTGTGGTTAACATTCAGGAGGTAAACAATGACTGAGCTGGATGAGGCTGGCCTGGGGATGGAGATAGCACAAGCAGTTCCCACTCCACAGGACTCCCAGCAGCCGCAGGAGAGTTGACAACTCATTGGATGAAAAGGACTGTTGAAAACGCTGCGGTGCTTGCTCTCCTGGTCTGCATGTCCTGTCCTCATGGGTGAAAGCAGGAGGGCATCAAATAGAGAGGAACAGGCTGCCTTGTCCGGGGTACGGGGGAGCGTGGGCCCACCTCCTGCAGCAGCTTGTGAAGGGGGCCCATCACCCCTGCCCTGGGTCTGCAACCACCACCCGGATCTGTTCTTCCACCACTGGAGGGAAACATCTCGCCACCACAGCCAGCTCTGCCCAGTCCTCCATTTGAAAGTGGAAACGGCCAACGTACCCCATTTAAAAAAAAAACCAAGCCAAACCAAGTCAAACAAACGGAAACCCCCAGGAAAATCCTTCTTCAGCTTGGTGGTGCAAAACCAGCCCTGGAAACGGCAGAACTGACTTGATCAGCACATTTCAGGGACAGAGGCTGTGATCATCGGAAGGGGAAAGGTATGTTGGAGGCTACGTGACGGTCCCAGTAAGGACCAGTCTCTGCTTTTACGCTGTTCCCTTTAAGAGACACCGTGCTACGTTTTTATGAGCAATTCTCCTATGAGCCTTACCTACATACTAAACACCCTAAATGTCTGTACAGCACATTGTTATCTATTACACCTGCCAAAGATGCAGCTGAAATCTACACGAAACAATTAAAAACCCCAAAAGGATATATTTAAATAGAAACCATTCATTTCTTACATCTCAGCACATGAAGGGTTAACAGAAGAGGTTAAAAAACACACTGGAAAGAAAATACATTGACAAAATAAATATTTTAACCTAGAATAGGGTATGATTAGAACTTACAAAGGACCCCAATAATAATTTAGTGTCATTGAGTCTCAAGCTGTGGCTCCTAATATGCCTAGAAAGTGTTGGGATGTTATTTCTTACGGAAGGTGGGTCAGGCTGCAGCTCCATCCCTCTTCTTGCAAGTGTCGGAGCCATGCAAGTCCTCTGCCCACTTGCACAGAGGAAGCACTTAGAGTAAAAGCGAAGCAAGAATAAATGGAGAGGTCAGTCTTCTGAAGTGAAAACCCCCTTCCCTTTCCCTCAAACAGTTTCCACCGCTCAGGTTTTCTGCAGACCACAAGAGGACGGGTGAGATGAGAGATCCTGATACAGGACATTAGGGAAGCTCTAGCGTAGCTCTTACCTGGGCTAAACCACCCGCTCTGCCGCACGCTCTGTCCCCTTTGGTGCTTCCAGCCCCAGCGTGCTCAGCCCTCAAGAGCCAGGTCTGGTGGATTCAGGCTCCAAATTTAACTCGCAGCAGGGCTGAGCTTTTATCAGACCCATTGAGGGTCCCACCAAAAGGATGTTTAGCTGCTGCCCCAGGCTGAGCGCCTGCCTCCCAAGGAAGGCATCTCCTGGGGACTGCCCTACTTCCAGCAAAGCCACTGCTTGTGCTGACAGCACCTGCCACCCCCTGCAAACAGTGCCCTTGCTTTCCAGTGGATAACGTGGGGCGTCAGCGGGGACCACGGAGTGCCTGAGGTTGCAAGCACAGAAGAGAGTCCCTTGAGTTGTGCCAACACATGCTCCTGATCTCCCCTCAGCCCCAGCCTTCTTGTTTCATCAGTTTTCCTCCCCAGCCAGAGTGAGCAACCACTGACAGCTCTGTAAAATCTTCCAGAAAGGGACCAGATTCTCTCTAAAGCAACAACTTGGAAGTCCCAGGACAGGTTTAGTATGACAGAAAGAAGCAGCGTTAACAGCCCCCCCACCTGCGTTTTCCTTAGGGGTGGGGGAAAAAAGCCCAGCAAATCCGCAGCAGTGGGACTCTGCAGGGGGGCTTGGTGACAGCACTGGTGATATCCCTGCCACTCAGCATCATTTGACAATGTCCCCATGCTTCAGCAATGCGATTATCTCCTCTGGCTTGGCAGGGAAGCTGGATTAACATGCTTAGAATCACCTGATGTGGCCATTTACAGGGTCAATGTGTTTCAAGGATTTAGAAGAGAAAATACACACTTAAAACACCCACGGAGCTTTTTGCATTGACAGGAATACCAACAATTCATTCTGTGCTGGCAAGACTGCTCAGGCAATCACCAGACACTGTCTGAAATCAAATCAGCGTCACAACACAAGTTCCCTCAGGTTTCTAGGAGCTGGTGGCCACATCTGACGTACTGCAGCAAGGCAGGGTCTGGCAGGAGCTGGCAGCGGGATGTCTGGCAGCCAGTATCTAAGCATTGGGCTCACCTTGTGTGAAACAGCAAGGGCAGTGGGCGAGAGCAGCAGTGCGTATATACATGCAGCCAAGGCAGACTGTCCTGGCACTTTCCATTAGCCACAGAGAAGATGAAATGGAGAGAAACCCTCTGCAGACCCACGTAGGAGGGCTTCAGCTGGGGAGAGGGCCAGCAAGTAGCAAGAAGAGGCAGCTTGATGCCCAGGCTATCTCCATCCTTACCCTGATTTCCCCCATCCACTTGCAAGCCACACTACTTTCTGCACAGCGCAGAGCTGACAGGGAGCAGTGAGCTACAGAGCAGTGACGAGGTGCAAAGTCAGGTTGGGGGGTGGCAGGGCAGCCTTGCCTGGGCCCGGCTACATATGGAGGTATCTTGGAAGAAGATGCAGGCAGGGCAGGACAGAGGAGATGAACAGGGACAGCGCAGAGTGCCATCAGACCTGGGACGCCTGGAAACCTTGCATGAAACAATGCTTCCCTCCAAAAATTAGTGTGACCGCTCCCAAAGCCCATCAGTGCTGCAATCAGGCCATTTGGTAAAAGGTTTTGTGTGTCACAACCTATCAAAGCACGGCATACCCTAGAGAGCATGTCATGAACCGCAACAACTGTGCTCAGATAAAAGCTTCTATCACTTTCACATCAGCTGTCTATAGCACAGCTTCTTGGTCTAGAACAACTTCTGTGAGAGCTCGACACACATCAGCATCCAGGGAAGCTCAGACATGCCAAGTCAGAGCAAAGTGGCTGGTTGCCTAAGACGACGGGTGCCCTGAGGAAGAGGGGCTGAGGCGCTGCTGCCTGCACGGGCGTTCATCTGATAAAGTGCCTCTCTGTCAGGACAGGAGATTCTCCTGCCATGCAGCGTTCGGCTCTCTCTTTGATCCTGCCATCTTGCGCCACTGGCTTCCTACCAAGGAACATGCTGGGGGACGCGGTGATGGCTGGAGCTGCCCGCTCCAGCTCTGCTCGTCAGCCCAGCAAGGCAGGCACACAGGCTGGAATCCCTCCTGGCAGCTCCAGGAAGAGCAGCGCTCTCAGCCATGCCCCTGGCAAGCAAGGGAATATGCTTGTTTGCACAGACAGGAGGGAGACTGCAGCCCTGTAGGAGCTGGGAGTTAATAAAGGGGCAGAGGTATCAAAGGACACGCCAAAAATTACAAGTAGTGTGGCCACAATCATCCAACACTTCCTCAGGCCCAAACCTAGAAGGAAACGAGGAGTTTCACCTCCAGGACAGGCAGGCATGGCTAATCCCTCCATAGTAACAGTCTCCCTCAGCATTTTCATGCAAGCCTCTGTGAGTTTTGCCTCTTTTTCTCATACCTACCACCAAGAACCAGCATGTCTATCCTACCAGGCACGGCAGGGAATCCAAGAACCTCAGTTCACACCCAGTCCATAAGCAAGTCCCATCCATCTGCATGGACATTATTTACAACAGCTGAGACAAACACAGAGCTCTACAGTCACTGAGGAAGGAATCTAAGGTAAGGAAAAAATAACCTAGCTATTTTAAAAGGCAAATACACTAGAAAAAATCCTCATGTGAGAATGCTCTCCCAAAGAGCAAAATGCTTCGTGCGCTAATGTTACAGCATCCATTTAGCTCAGCGTTTTTCTTTCTCGGCAACTGCCAGAGCTACTGGACATGGCCAACAGACTGCTTTCAAATTAGAGTAAGCCCAGATAAAACACAAGGGAAAAAAATACCCTGTGAGATTTAGAATATGAAGCGCCACACAAAGTGGGGAAAAGCGACCACCATATGGTACCAGGAGATGTGTGAGTGGGAGAGTAAAGGATTTTAACTTGTGAAGCACATGTTGAAAGGGGAACAGTTGTTCCTTGCTGTCGAATCCGACACGAAAGCCAATACATTAACATTTTATCTAAAAATAAAGACACACTCCTCCTGAACATTCCAGCTCAGTCAATTACATGCTGATCGACAGAGCAGTCTACTTGGCAGGACCTGCCTACAGAAGAGGATGATCCCTACATAAATTGAAGGGCAAGGCTGCTCTCTCCCCTCTGGGCTTTTGTTTCAACACAGTGTGACGTACTCATGCATTCTAAAGGGGTTTTCAGCATCAAGAGCCAGTTTTCTGCAGCTGGGATAGGAAGGATGGGATTAAGCAAGTGCTGGAGAACTGTGGTCTGGCAGGAATAGTGTCAGACTTAAATAGAAAGAGTCAGCTTGTCAGGTGGATTGTTTGGGGAGGGGGGGGAAGGAGAAGCAATCTATGAAATCGGGGGGAAGGCGGTCGTCATTAGCAGAGTACTGTGGGAGGACAAAGTGGCTGTACAGCGACATTTGCCTGCAGAGCACGGGGGTGGGAGGGCGGCTAAGAGCGATCTTCACAGTGCAAAGAGGGCATCCTCAGAGCGCTCTTGCTTTTTCCTGCTGGAAGGATTTGTCGGAGGGGTGGGGGCTTCCAGAGGAGGGGATGGCAGATTGGGAACCATCTCCGCTGCTTTGGCTCGCTCTTCTAAAAATTTGTCAAACTCTGCAATGCAAAAAAAAGAAGGAGGACAAGTAAGAACTGGGGCTACACATTTAGCCCTGGGGACAGAGGTTAGCAGGGTCTGAAATTCCAGCGCCTGGCGTCCTGTCGGGCTGCGTTTGCAGGCACACATACTTGCACAGCCCGACTTCCTCAGGAAAGGGTACAGATGTCCTCTGAGACACCCGAGCTCAGGCAATCAAGCCCACGCTATGCCATCGGCTGCGACAGAAGCAGGGAAACATCATTCCAAAGGGCTGAGCAGCTTGGGGACACATTCCTGCTGGCACAAACAAAGTGCACAGCCAAGGAAGATGGCACGAAAGCACTTACAGCCGGGAGGGCTCCTCACACCATAAATATATAGTTTTTGCTCCGAAACGCTCGCCTCCTGCCTTTCCAAGTGCAGAAGCATTTGCTGGGGAACATCAGGCTGGGATAAGTCAGCATCTCAGCAGGGATCAAAGCAGATAATTCAGTTTGCGCACGAACCTGAGAATGGCTCATAGCCACAGGCATCTCTGCTTACCTTCGCTGGTCACTCCCTCTTCCAGTTCGTTTCCTTTCTGCAATTGGAACAAAAATGCGCGTGAACACACAGGCAGTGCTTCACCTTCACTACTATCCTCTACACATGTTTAATGCAACCGGACAACTTCCACCACTTGTTTCCACACGCTAACTATTTGAGTAGGGCAACCTGGGGAAATTGCATGACTCCCACATCAGGAGGCCAACGGTGACTGACATTTCAGTGTGCTGCAGAGCAAGAGGATGAACACTAGAGATGCTTCTGAAGATTGCTGGTGGATGGTTAAACTTTCCCCGTTGGACCTGAATGGTAGTCCAGCGCTGTTTCCAACTTCAGACAGCAGGCCTGGGCAAAAACTGAGCTGAGTGAGTCACACAAACACTGTATAAGATGCCATCTTTTCTGTCACACGGTCCTTTAAAAAGTCAGGGCTGCGGTTTGCATTGCATCTTGAAATAAAATGCACTTTTAGCTGACAAAGGACACATGCTGCAAAAATAGTTTGGGGCCAACGCTCCTCCTGCGGGAGTTCATTTTAGATTTCATATGAAAATATAGCAGCTTTCCTGGCATCCATGCCGTACAAAGACAAGACAAGAGTGGGCTGGATGAAGGATACTGATGGGCAGTTAGCATCTGTCCATGAGATATGAAGGCTGGGATGCCAGGGGGTCAGTGCATTTCTACCAGCTGTGTGCATTTTAACATGTGAATTTCCAACTGTGCTTCAATAAGGAAGTTAAAAGTCCAAGGATGTGGCATCCTCGGCAATCTATCAAGATGTTGAAGATGGACAAAAATACTACTTGAAAACCTCATGTTGAACCTGCTTTGAAAAAGACAAGTATTTGTCCATACCCTCCTCTGCCAGGAGAGTGGGAACATAGGGATCAGCCTCATGAAATTTTAATGCCTGAGCATTAAAGCCACCTAGCACCTATTAGCTTTCTACTGCACAGAGGTTTCCAAAGGTACACACAGCAGCCCCTGTTTCACATGCAGAGGTACTGTTTGTTCCACTGTACCCCCAAAAAGGGTAGGGAAATAAATAACAATTAGTTACCCTAATCTGTAATTTGCTCAGCTGGGAAGCAGAGAACTGAAATGAACCATTAACAAAACAAAGGAGAGGGGGAACCTGGAGTGAAAACCAAAAATCCAGTCCAAACTTTCTCAGAGGGCATCTCTACGCTGCACCCACACAGGGTCAGGATGGGGACCTAGGTACCCAGGAGAAGGGAAGCCAGTACAGTCGTGGCTGCAGCATATGTGATCCACAGGCTTGTTCAGGCATTTACATGGCACTTCCCTGCTTTCCTCTTTTTGAGCAAGACTATCTAGAGGATAACAGATGTGCAGAGCTACCTCGATATTTCTCCATAAGATCTTATCTCCTCATAAGTTAATTTAAATGGCAAAGACAAAAGTTTATTGTTTAAGCGGAGTAGACATGCTACACTTACTGTCTTTCTTTAACAAAATGAGACCAGTTTGTAATTAAATTTGAAAATGACTGCCTGTACTGAGGCCTGAAAAAACTACCTGCAGCTGAAAAGCAGTGACATTTCAAAGACAGCCAGTCAGTCTGCCAAACTCGAACACTGAAACCCAGAATCTGTTTAAGCACTTCAGGCGGCTTTGGAGAGCATGAGCGTTTTCTTCCTTTCAGTACAGTCAGCTCCTCTGGTGCTGGAGCGGAGGGCTGACGTGCTGGAGCATGCCTACAGCGCTGCTGCCGGAGCCAGGGAGCAGAGCCCGAACCCTGCAGCTCCCAGCTAGGAGCCAAGCAGGCAATAGCAAGGGGCTGGGGGAGACCTTAAGGAGCAGAAAGTTACCTAGGAACAATATCTGAAGTTGGAAGAATGGAAGGAGATGATCCTTAGGGATATGGTGACCACAAGGAAACTGTTCAGTTCACTAAAACCACGTTTAAAAGAACAGTCTGAAACACAACCCACCACCTGTCCTCAAACTGCACTTGGTTAATTTGAGTCAGATGGTTACACTAAAAAAAAAAAAAAAAAAAAAAAAAGACTGGAATAAATGCGTACTAGCTGTACCACTGCTTAAACCAGATGTGTATTGGTACAGCAACACAAACTCCAGAATGAAGGAAAAGCTACTTTTAGTTCCATCTTCTCTTTGTTTAATAATTACCAGACAATAATAATTTAGGAGAAACTGGAAGTTATAAACATTGGAGAGAGACTGTTATAAAGTTTTATTATCACTATTATGAAACATGTCAAGATTGCTTGCCAATTTAACAAAGACATCTCGATTTGAAAGGAACTAAGCCCTGATCCAGCATCTCTTAAAAGCATGCCTCAACGTATGCATGCACTTGGACCCTGTCAAAGCTAACACTGCCTTAAGCATGTGCTTTAAGTCTAGTGGAGAACACGGGTAAACTTCAGCACATGTTTAAATGCTTTCCTACAGAGACCAGAAACGTAGGATTTCTGGAACACATGCTATTCTGTGCTGTTAACACGAAGAAGTGAAAATAAAACAACTCAGAAAAAAACATTTTGATTGAATCGCTGAACATGACCCTATCTCCTGCTTAGATATTCCCTTCAAAAGGGAAATAAGCTATACAATTCAGAAGTTTCTCTGCCTCCTGTTGTGAGAAGTATCAGTAACTCAGCAATGCATTGAAAATTATCCATACAAGTGCTATTGCCCCTGTGAAAAATGAAAATATAAAGAGTCTCACCAAGTCGGTACTGAGCCACTCCTCAATGTCATCCATGACAGAGGACTGTGCAACAGGGATCTAGGGAGTGCAGCGAGAGAACAGCAAGGCAGGCAAAAACCAAAACACATCCACAATCATGGCCACAGAGCGATGGAAAACACCAGAAATAAGATTAAAAACAAAACAAAAACAAAGATGTAAGATGTGCTGGAAAAAAAAGGCAACAAAATATAAATGGCATTTCAAATAAAGAAACACTTGGAAAGGAAATTATGAACAACAAGGCTAAAAAAACCAAGAGAAAGGTTATGGGGAATGACGTGACTTCATGCCAGTGTAAGATGGGTAACTTCTCGACCACATATTAAAACCATCAAGATGGACTGATGATTCTAATCTTGATCGTGAAAAGCTTTTAAGGGTAGAATACTGGATATCAGTTAGGTTTTGAAATGTTAAATTTACACCTTGTATTTTTTAAAATGGGTATTAGCCACAGTGAAGGGTTAGCAAAAAGACGAGCTCAAAGTCTTCAGGCAACACTCCTGTGAAAAGTTTGATTTTCTCCACCGGTGGAAGCAGTCAGAGCCCAGGGTACACAGTCATGTTTCCTTCCAGATCCTCCTCCCACCACACCACCGAGCCTTGACAAACCTTGGCACACCAATCTGAAGGAAAACTGTCCCAGCTCCCTGTTGCCACTCCTCTGTCAAAGGTGACCCTCTTGCAGCACAGGCAGCAGAACCCAAGGTGTGCCAGTGTGAAGTCTCAAAGGCAAAGGTGGGGAGGAGGATGGGGCAGCAGCTCCAAGAGCGAGCAGAGGAGGAGAGCACGGCACACACGCCTCCCAGCTCCTGCTCCTGCTCCAGCACCACCTTGCGCTGCTGCAGCGAGGCTCGCCCATCAGGCCTCCACAGATGGTTTAACAAAAAAGCATGGAAGGTTTGCCTCTCCTCCTGCAATAAAACCGCTCACATTATGCTCTGCAATTGCAACAGGCAGTGCAGATGCAGCGTGCCGAGCACTGAAGTGCAGCTATTTCACAAAGCACTGCAGGCAACTGGGTCAGCGAAGGGAAATTACTGCGTATTAGGTGTAGAATTTCCTGACTTAACTACACTGCTTAAATACAACAGAGGGCTGCAGAAGTAAACAGGAAAATGCCACAATAGATCTTGTAAGGGCAGCTTGAAAAACACTTGGAAAGCAATGTCAGACACGCAGGTTCCAGGCCAGAGCACGGCAGCTGAGCAGTGGGGCTGACAGGAGAGAGACCTTACGGTGCTGGAGAGGCTCTCCTTAAAGAAAAGGTGCCAGGGGTTGTCCACAGCTTTGCCTGAAGCCTCTCGCAGGAAGAAGAGCTGAAGGAGGCTCTGCAGATGAATTTGCTGGGAGATGTAGTTTTCTCAGGGACTTCCAGCAGAGTCAGGCGCTGAACTAGAGGCAGCAGCACAGGCTGACGCTGTTTAGCAGAGCTCCTCAAAAACTGTTCCGTATAATCAAGTGGCCCTTTGCACTGAGGTCGGTTAAGCCCTTGCTTGAGGCAAGATCTGCTAAGGTGGGTTAGCTGTGCCAAAGGACTGGAAATCCAGGGCTCAATCCAAAGCATCTCCCACCAAGAGAGGCACCAGGAAGATGGCTTGGCTCCGACTCTGCAGGTTGCACACACCAGATCCAAGAAGGGTCGGAGGTGCAAATGGCCATTGTGCTTTCAGCAAATATGTGAAGATCCCAAACAGAAAAGACGTTCCTGCAGTTTCCTTTTGGAACGGGCCACATTTAGAGTAATTGCCCCTTTTTAATTTGCAATGCAGAGCTGAATCATGCACTTACAACGCTAAAACCGTGTGCTGAAGCTGCTTTGAGCTGGCCCAGATGGCCATTAATAAGAGGAGGGCTCTGGAACATCTTCCAACATGTTCCTTCCCAAGGACAAGTTGCAGCTTGTAGAACTGGCTCATTAGTTTAACAGCTTTGGAAAATACTAGCTTCCGAGATACAAAACAATGAATTTATTCAGCCTACAGCAACCTAAAACCTACTGCAGAAGTTTCACTGCTGTCTCTCTCCTGTATTGCTTAACACCACACACAATAAGTAACACTTTGGAAGATGTAGCCTTCAGAGCTGTTGGCTAGTTTGCAGCTCAGAAAGGTACTTATGTTTAAGGATAAGAAAGCGTGTATGGAGGGAAGGAGGAAAATAGCAGGGTGGGGTGGTTTTTTGGTTTTTTGTTTGTTCTTTTCTGTAAATAAAATAGGAGCAGCTGTTCTGAAAAGCGTGGTGGTACCGCAGTCTCTGTATTAGAAAGAACAGCAGTTCAAATCCTGGTTATCCTGAAAACATGACAGATGACTGAGCAAGTAATGGATTCCTGAGAATTGCAGGACTCTTGCATTTGCAGTCCTCCTCAAAGAACAGCTCAGCAGTATAGAAGAGTCTGTGCTGTTGTGCTTTGTAAGATTAAAAAACAAACAACAAAAAAGGAATTCTACTTTCAGATAGACCTACTTCACATAACAAAACAAAAACCCTCAGAAGCGCACTTCTCACAGGTCATACATAAGAAGCAGAGAGAGCTGTAAGATAAACATTTGAGCTGTCAGCTGTTTGCTATTCAGCACTGACCTTTTAAAAAGCTTCCCCCATCCTCCAGCACATTCACAAAAGAGTCAGGGGTTTGTATCTATCCCTCCTTCCATGCTCGAACTTCCCATTTCCTTTCCTCAGACTCTGAGCCCCATTTTCCCCATAAAACACGGGCTAAATGTATCAGGTTTACTTTGTTCAAGAATAAAGAGGGGGGAAAACTCTCAAGAGTAACTGGAAGTTTTAAAGTATTTTAACATAGTACCAATTTATATTTCATTTGAGACTGACCACACACAGAAGTTCATTTTTTGCCAGTCAGTTGTGAATTTGGCAAGTCTCCCCCTTCCAGAAGCCCTAAACCGAAAAATCCAGAGGAGAGTTTTGTTAAAACTAATCCCCTAAAACACAACAGAAGCAATGCAAAAATAAATTAGCTAGTTTACACATTAAAAAAGACAACAGTTTCTGGGAACAAACAGCAGTGGCAGCCACAGACTACACGGAAATGGCTCCAGAATGGGATACAGTCTTGTTAATACTTTGATTATGCAAACATACACGGTCTAGTGAAGCTCTCAGTCTTGGCAAGAGAGCTCCCCAGATAGTCAGAATTGGCTGCAAGAGCTGTTTTTATAACGATACTGTGATTTCTTTTTTAAAAGTCTGTAATCCAAGTAAACAGAAATTAAGTCACACAATATTTTGGGGTACTTTAAGTAACTGGCTTTAATTAAAAGTTGGGCTCATTTTTCAAATTCCTTTTTTATTTAGTCTTTGGAAAATCCTACAAATGGGATCATCTCAACAGTCCTGAAAGGGAAATGGAAAAGGAAGGCTGGGAGAACAAAAGCAAGCGTTCAATCCCACAAAACCCACAGGAACCTGGAATTCAAGTTCATACTTATCTAAGCTAGATATTGTTGCTGTTCTCACTAGCAATCAAAAGCCAAAGAGTATTGCCAATGTATTTCCTCAGAAGTCATAAAATCCAATATTCTACCCTTAAAAAGACAGTTTAAGTTTATTATTATCACATTTTATTTCTATTAAAAATGATCCCGCTGGAAAAGAAGCAGGTATGAAATGACAATTCAGGTCTCTGGGTGAGCTCATTAATGCTCTTAAAATGTTTAACAAGGTTCATACTAATTGTTGCTAGACTACTGTCTTGTAGTAGCTTAGTTAATTCCACTTCTTTCTAGATGTTTAACAAAGCCGACACCAATACCTGGTTAGCTGCTGTTCACTCCCCTGTGTTGGTTAGCAATAGTAAAGAAAGCTCTGTCATTCCTACAGCAGCAGAATGACAGCACTAAGGTGCACGCTAGCAGTCTACTACAGTTTTACCATCTATTGAAAGCTGTTGTGATCTTGAAATAGCTGCCCGGCCTCAATATTAGAACACATTTGACTTGCATATAAGGATTGAATAAGCTACTTGATTACTTGTAACTGCGTTGACATCACATAAGGGGGAAGGCAAGAGCTCAGGTACAGCATGTTCCCCACCACAGCCTGTTGTGCCCCTACAATCACCAGGCAATCTGCATCTGATAGGCATGTCCAGACAGCAAAAGCGTTTGTTCACACGGGGAATCAGACTGTCCTTGTAGAGTGCTCCATAAAATGCCATGGCTGGCCAGGTAATGAAACCCACATGCTCTCCCGAACAAGGGAGCGTGCACACTTGCCTTCAAAAGGGGGAGGGGTCCTACCACACAAAAGAAATGAGAGCTCCGTACCTTTATTTCTCACAGTTTGGCCACAATTCAAGCACGTTTGTTGAAATACATCATCTTTTTGGAGACTGTCTCGTGTTACCCAAGTAATTTCCACATCTTCGATCCTATCTCTCTATTGAATGCATACACAGCGGCATCCCAGTTTGTTACTAATTAACAACATCTCAGCAAAAATTTCATTTAATCTTTGCTCATGTACCTTCACTACAGAGAGGAATTGCCACTCTAGCAAGGCATGCTGCTGGTGGCCAAAATGCAATGCTGAAAGCATTTGTATCACTTTCTGTGAATTCTAGTTCATTCTTCTGCTACTGTCCCAAATAATGTCTGTCCTGACATGGCAGCTTAAGCCAACACCTGCTTCTCACTTTTGTAACAAATATCCATTTGGCACGTGAGTGGGATGACAGATTATTCTAACAAATGGATATATTCATGCAGATCTCAAGAGCTGGCCAAACTCATGAGAGGGGAACTGGAATTACCTGGCAGCCTTATGCTAAAGTCTGTGCCTAAGAGCTGCTGATGCAGACCCTGTACGACACCTGCATGGCCGAACTTGCAAGAGCCCAGACCTTACACTGCGAACAGATCTGGTACTGAACAGCTCAGCTAGCATGCCTAAGTCACATCTGAACCAGGAACATTTTCTGCAGATACCATTTTGTCTATGTTAGTTTTGTAGGCATAACTGGAATGGATAAAGTTTTGTGATTCCATGGCCCTGGCATCACCTTACCACCAGAACTGAGCGGTAGATTAAGCTGAAACAGAAACAACGCTGCCAAATTCACTGGGAGAGTACACATGGAGTCCCAAAGGAGCCTCCCTCTGCAAAGGTGTTTTGGTGAACTGGGATGCACAGAAATAGAGTGGGAAGAACTCAACCCTAAGCTTAACTGTATCACAGTTTGGACAGAACGTCAGATCACAAGGGATGTGAGTGGCACTCTGGCAGGTGGAGAACACCCTTTCAGTGGTCTCAGTGTTGTACAGGCACAGGTAATGGCCATGTCGACTCACCCCTTTTTTTCCCCCCTTCATCTCAGAAGTACTAAAAGTTACCAAAAAACAAATTACAGAAATCAAGTTCATACCTGGGATACTAGTTATTCCACTGGTACTGCAAATGCTACAAAGTCGTATTAATAAATACGGTTAAAGAACTACAGCCAGTTAAGAGAGAAACTGAGTTAAAGATTAGTTTAGTTTTATTTTAGGTATTTCTCTCATATTTAGCATACAAACAAGGTGACAGGCTTGTAAGAGCCAGCCAGACCCCCTTCCCTCCCCAAATCCATATGCCTCCATGAATGCTGCAGTATCCTTTTTCCAGACTGAATAACCACAAGCCAATGAATGAATATTGTGTTTGGTTTTTTAATAAAGCAGTGGTGCGAGTGGTGTGAATAGCAGGGGTGCCGATTTCATGCTTCCCTGCTCTTGTAAACAGTGGAAAGGCAAAGAAGAGGAACTAACTCAATCACTGGATTACTCATTATGGATGAACATCTATCAGTGACATAATACATCTCTGGCTGCAACAGAGCCACCAAACAGCAAGAGCCTCTGTGAACCACAGTATCAGGGGCAAAGCAAGCACTGCTCACTTTACAGCTTTTCACTCTCATGTTACAAGCTGTGTGTCTCTGACAAGCACCGAAAGGCAGCTCTGGCTCCCAGGGGTAGGTACCTACAGCTGGGCTTACCCACGCGTGCTAGCAGGCAAAGAACTGCTTTTGGGTGCTTGCATGGGCAGGCAGATAAAACCATATATATGCACGAGTCCAATCACTGTGCATTCGCCAGCCATGCAAACTTCTGACAAATTTGCAAGAAGGCCCTCAGAAATAGTCTGGATTAGCCCTAGGTCTAGAAGAATAAACACAAAGTGTTTCCCAGAGTTGGTGCACTTGGATATTGCACACGCTGGTATTTCTCAACCTTAACTCTCTGGGATGTTTCCCTTTTTTTAGTCTGGGACATGCAAGGCTCTCCCTGGAGCGAGGTATTCCTGCTCCATGGGCTTCCTGATGCCCAGCCCCACATGCTGCACTGCAGGCACACCCCAGCCCAAAGGGAATTCTGCCCTGCACCTTTCTGAACAATGCTGCAGTCAGGACTGTCTCAGAAGGACTTTGTACAGTTAGGTCACATTACTGGTACTAATCTCAAATACTTAGAGTGATAGATTACGTTCTCCAAAAATACAAAGTTGGTCTTAGAACTTGGCTTTAAGGCATAGCTGAGGCTATTTTTTACCTGCCTCTGACTTCTGCACTTAAAGCAGGCTTTTGAACTTCTCTCTGCAAGCTTGTTGATGAAGGACAACTTCAAACAAGGTCAAAACGTGCAGAGATTCAGTGATCTTCAGAAGCTTGGTTTTATCAGAGGACTGGCATCACTAGACACGGGAATTAAATCCTTAAAAGCCAGAAACACTATCATACCTTTTGGAATCTGAATCCTAACGCCAGTGGGGTGGAAGATGTCAGGCTGGGTAGCAGTTCCCCCATTCCCTTGCTTTCATAAAGGACTATCCCTATATTACCCAATTCAATTAGGTATGAACCTACAACTTCCATATGTTTATTCCAGACCATGAAATTAAGCACTACCAGAAAAAGGCTGCTTTAAAGACACACAGAAAGCGTCCTCTTTAAGAACAAGATCCATGAGACTTGTGTTTATCCCTCGAAAAGTGGATACTGCAGAAATAAATCAAGACAGTATAAGGAACCAATTGGACCTCCAGACCACTTCTGAAGGTGATGTGGGATCCTACGTATGATTCAGTTGGTTACAGGCCTTCGTCCTGTATAAACCAGAAATTGGTGCAAATCTTTCCCTTTGCCCCAGGTAATGATGTAGGTGGGAAATAAACTCCTTGTACTGTCCGATTTCAAGCAGTTCAGTAGGGCAGGACAAGAGGTGAATGTAGGATGGTTATTCTAGGTAAAGGGACTGGGGTGGGCAGTAGGAATCGCTTCACTGGTGAAGTCCTCACCATTCCTTGTGTAATTAGCCACTTGTCTATGGGCTCCATGTCTGAGTTCCCACCTTTACCTCTCCTCTGTGTTGAGAACAGAAAGGTCCATAAAGAGAAGCCACAGCAACAACCCATGATAAAGTAATGTAACAGTAGCAAGTTTAAAAAATTCACATATACATACATACACACACACACACACACAGAGTTGCCTATGGTAGCTTCTGGCAGCAGCTGCATTCTCCTCTGCTGCCTGTCAGCTCTGCCCGTGGAGGAACAGACCCTACACCGACCTCTGCACTTCCTACAGACAGTTCACAGAATTTTAGTGCTTCCCCCATGCTGATATTAAAAGAGAAAAAAACCACAAATAAAATCACTAACTAGTAGTGAGGCTGATGTTTGTCATCATCTTAGAAGAAGAAGTAGTGTAGGTTATACAACCTACTAAAATCAGTCAGGCTTTACTGGAAACGCTATTACACACTGTGGAGTTTCCCCGTGTTTATGAAGCTGCGAGTTGCAGCACACCCCAGTTACCTCCCTGATCTCAGCAGACAGACTCTGCCCCTGCCTCTACAACAGCTCTAATAATGGTCTTGAGCAGCAGGGTAAGTAATGGCATTTGCTGCAGTGTTCTGGCAGTCTTTCAAACTGCCCCTCTCAAAGAGCGGCAGAGGTTAAAAGGAACACTCATGCATCCAGTTCCTCGGAGCAGGTTGCAGACTGCATGGCACAGCAACAAAACAGCTCTCAAGATGGCTCCTTGTCCTTCAGCATCCCACGCCTGAGCCAGGGCCCGGATGCAGAGTCACCTCTAGCTCTGGAGGGGTTGCTCAGCCGCAGCAGACCGCAGCAGTTCCAGCCCACCAGCCCTGCCAGAACTGGGCTGGCTCAGCAGAGAGCCACCGCTGTGTTTACGTCTGTCCATCGAGATACCCATATACGTGGGATACTTCTGTCCCCATTACCACAGGTAAAGGATTACAGCTGATATCCCTGTTAAGTCTCATTTCAGTACTTGTGCTGAGGACACACACACACACAAAAAAAAAAGAGGGGGAAATCACTCCAACTTCATCTACTATCTGTGTAACACTAGAGAATTGTTTCTTGGACACCTCTCCTCCCAGTTGTGATCATGCTACAACTCTGTGGCAACAAAAGCAATTCCCAACATGGAAAAGCAATATCAAGAAAACAGTGTATTTTTAGCTCATCTTGTTTCCAGCTGCTAAATCATATTAAGACAGCTAATGCCACGTGATCAGCCATCTCTCTACAGACCATTCTGAGAATGACTACATTAGAAATGTCGGATGTGCTGAATTTTACCACTGGACAACTGTGCTGGAACAAGATGTGTGTGAAGAATGTGCTGCAAAGCTTTTGGCTCCTCCCTAGAGCTGTTCTTAAATTAGCTCTCTACCCAAATTAACACGTGTGTTTCATTTACTGAGCACTGCCAGTTTTTTTGCTACACATGCTGCGGCTGGTAACTTTAGGAGAGTTTAATTTTTATTTCCTTTAAGAAGAGACACCCAGAAGCCTCAAAACACTTGACAAAATAGCGTTCAGTTGACTACTGAAAGACTGTGTTGCAAAACAAGCTATTCTGATTACATGATATAGTCATCAGGACCTTTGAAAAGAAGACGAAAGTCTCTCCAACATCTCCGAGCCCAAAGTTCCACAACCCATAAAGCATTTGCCCCCAAAAAACTTTGACCATCAGATTAGCTTAGACACAGCCCTTTGAACTGACAACACTTCGGGCAGAGCAGCAGCTACGCGGGTGTGAATGACATGTCGCACTGGCGCCTCAAGCAGAATTGGCTGAGAACAAAAGTGTTAATAAATAAGGACATGACTCCATGGCCACCAGGGAATACAGCCCCCTTGACCAGGAGCTAAATGCACGCCTCTTGCGTTTGATTAGCCACAAACAAAAAGCAGAATCTCAAATCCTTTCCCATGTCCTGCCAATAACACAGCTCAGTGGTACTGGGGGCTTGGGTTGTCACACTGGCCTCAGGAATTACTCTTGCACCCCCCTTAACATATTTCTGCCCCTGCCTCCCCACCCTTCCCCCTTTTCCCTCAGTACTGCTGCCATGAGCTGCTGTGGGGTTAAGCTTGAAACTGGTCACGGGGCTGACCTGGGTTACAAAATGCCCTTTTTGCAAGAGGACAGGGACAGGAATAAGCAGATAGATTTGTGGGTCAGGGGGATGCTCCATAAAAAAAAAAAAATAAAAAAAAAATCATTGCTGAAGCCCTGCTACCACTGGACTATGGCCCAGGCAGGCAGGCAGCTGTGATCTGACCCCAGCTGGCTCTGAATGCAAATTCTCCCTGGCTCAGAGCACAAGCTGCCAGGCATGCCAGCTGCCCTGAGCACTCCTATTTCAACTTATGAAAGAACCAGGGCGGGATCAGCCAAGGCATGGGGAGCTAATTCTCCATGGAGGGAGGGAGGCATGTACATGCTGGGCTGGCTCTGCCATGCTGGGCTGGCTCTGCCATGCTCTCTAGTGGTCAGCACAGACCGAAGTTAGGCTGGGAAAAGGCTCTAAACTTGCTCTGTCATCTAAAAACTTAGACACAGCTGAGTACAAAAAAAAGCAGGACAGTTTTAAACAGCAGTGTGGGTAGAAAGGGGTTGACGGATGATCTGAAAGCTCTTTTCACTTCTGCCTTCATCAAGATATGCAGACAAAGCTGGCCAAGCTCACTCTCTCAAACATATTTCTAGCATCAGCTGCTGTGAGGTGACAGCACATGGGCATCTTCTGCCCACACAAGATAGCAGGAGCCTGCCCTGGGACAGACAGAACAGACTATGTGCAAGGCGAGTTATGGCAAAGCCTGTGAAGCATTAAAAGTCTACGTAATTTTTTTTCCCCTGTAACTTGCTTGTGTATCCATGCACTTAGAGCAAAGTCTAGTAGATTAAGACTGCATCAACTTTCATAAGCAAAACCAAACCAAACAAATGCGTATTAGTGTTCACAAGATGTTCCCCACATTCTTTTCAGCAGTGATTCCAGTCAAAGAGCTGGACCCCCCAGGCAAGCTGCAAGAACACAGGAGAATTTACCCACTATGATTCTAAAGTCTTTTAGGCTGATGTGCTAAGTAGCAGCTCTTTAGAGATCATTACTGAGCAAGTACTTGCTCCTAGATATCAATTTGAAAATCGCCAGTACTAGTGTGTTGCTGGAATACAGAATGAGAAGTCTTGGTCAAAGCAGCTGCCTACAGCTTGGATTCCACGCATGGCTTCAGATAACAAAACACAGAGCAACGACCTACCCCTCCTGTGTTCTGTTTTCGAACATCCAGGGCAGATGCTAGTCCTTTGACAGCCTGTGGATCCTCATACGTTACGCTGAAAGAAAGGAACAAACCACAGAACTAGAAGGAAGTCCAGCAGTCACCCATGCAGAACACACTTGCTACTCTGATTTACTCCCCTGGAAATCAGAAAGCACATTTTTTTTCTTAACCAGACTTCAAGTGTACTAATGTATTCCAAGAGGAGGAGCGTGCTCTATTATATAAAGACCATCCATCAGTTTCAGTAAACGTGTTGAAGCAAGAAGAGTAACATCAGCATTATGAAAGGTAGGCAAATAGGTTACGAGACACCATAAGCATGTCCAAGAGCTAGCAGGGGACTATGAAAAGAGGGCTGAGCACAGATTACGTTTTGCAAAGCTCTGAAGATGACATTTGGAAGCCTGACCTTGATGCATGCATGGGGGAAGGCAGAGGGAGACTCAAAGACAGATGAAACATAACTAAGCAACTACAGCGAAGCATACAAAGAAACGTGTTATTTACAGAGGTTGAATTTTTTAAAAGCTTCTTCACTTGCTATGCAAGAGGGACATGCAGCAGTCAGGTGAGAGGCAACAGCATCATTTCTCAGAGCACTGTGGTGAACCATGAGCTGAAGCAGAGGCCAACACTTGCCCATAAATCAACCCCTGGGAGCAGCTGTATGTCTGAGCAGGAGCAGCACCTTCTCTTCCAGGGTGCTGGCTTCTCCCAGGCTCTGAGCACAGCACTCTCACCTACGCACCACAGCAAGTCACACTCACATCTTTACTGCCTTGCTGCTGCTCCATTTATACAGCATACAATCCAAGGAAGATATAGCAATCCTCTCTTGTGAAATCATGGACTGATATGTGCTCCTTGCTCCATTAGCTCACAGAAGGAGATAGAGGTGCAGTGTGGGAAGACTAGTTTCATGCTTCATTTAGCACAAGAGACAGAGGGACCTCTATTAGATCTCTCTGCAATGATTCTCCTTTCTGACTATACATTAGGGCTTTCAGCCTGAAATCTCCAGTGGTAACGTATGCCTCAACAGTAGAGCATGTCTCCTGAACATTGCTGAGGCAGTACCAATAGCTATATTGATAATGGCAAATAAAAGATTCTAAATAAATGAGCTGGCTTGAGTTTTCCAGGACCGGTAAGTTTTTGATAATTTGCTAAGGTCCAAGCTAAACTATTTAACAAAATTTCTTAAGTCTGAAACAAGACACTGATGATGTTCCAACTGCTGGTAGCCACTGCATCTGAAACCAGGAGGAGGCAAGAAATAATATATCAAAGAAAAATACCTAAGTGTATCTTTCAGTGAATCTCACTTGACAGGTATCAAAGGATTTCTTAATAAGTGCATAATTTATTTTACATTAAAATAATTTGGTCTTTTAAATGCCCTTGAAAGTTTCAGATTTGCAGCTCTAGAGATGCAAGCCCTATGCATATAAACAAGTTAGGGATAGCATGGCAGCTGGATGAGCTGCACTGCCTTGACAGCCTGCAAGAGCCTGACTGCTGGGCCAAAGGGAGAGTTTAACTGGATGGTAACTCTGTTTCCTAGCCCTTGATGACAGTAATTCAGTCACCAAAGCATATCCATGACCTTCAGGTGAAGGAACCTTATGCTCCGGTATCTCAAGCATGGGCCAGGTGGATAGGATGACAAACCTCTATGAAAGGAAGCATCTACAGAAGTAAAGGCAAGTGCATTTTCAAGTTTCCAGTGAGCTTGTTATCCGAGACAGTCAAATACCATTACTCAGTCAGCCTGCTCTGGCCAGCACTTCTCCACTGGCTCATACTGATAATGACCAAAAGGATAGGGATTGCATTAAAAGCACAAAAACATACATCAAAACTACTTTTTTAGTCTGGAATGAAGTCAAGAAGTTTCAGATTTATGCTTTTAGAAAACAGCAATATCGTGACTCAACCAGCACTAAAGACAAACTCCAACATACTTCTTTCGCTGCTCAGCCAAGGAACTGCCTCTTGTCTGTGCAAACATGTCGAAGTCATCACGAGGATTACAGTGTTGTAGAGAGCTGAGCGTACCACTGACGCTGTTCGTACCCAAGTCTGCAACCAGAGGCAAAAAAGCAAACCAATGAAATAGCAAATCACATGCAAGCACCGCTGCCATGACTATGTAGGTTACAGAGAAAGTCATTAACAACCACAGGACAGCTATAGATATCTAGTCAACAGTTGCAGCACTGAGCACAGTTCTGGCCAGAAGAGGCTGGAGGCTGCTAATCATGCATTTCTTAAAAGACAAGCATAGAGATTGTCTTACTCCTCCTGGAAGCACCGCACCGTAAGTACTCCTCATCAAGAAACCAGCATTTGGTAATTGGTGAGCACCCGCTGCCATCTCATTCTGAGATATTTACTATTCACTAACATGGTCCAAAATTTTGGGCAGGGATACCAGTCCTCCCCACAACGTTGTCTCTCAGCTACTGACTGTGAAACCAACAGTTTCAAATCAAGCGGTATGATATTGGCACCATGCTAAAAGAGGTGAAGAACCTTCAGTCAAATCAAGTGATCCTATCAAGCTGCTTTGGTTTGATTTAATGTAAAACAGCTAACAATTTCATAATACTTTTCATCCAAAGATTTGAAATATTATTTGTAGAAGGGGAATCAAGAACGTTCACCAGACTGATTTCATGGAGAGCTATACCTCAGAAGAAATAAAAGTAGTAGTACAAATTTTACCATGAACAAGAACTTGCACCCTTTCCTTCAGTTTCCCCTTTGGTTAATAAATCCCTCCCTCTGTGCCAGCCTAGTTCCCAGTTACAGATCATTCCAGTGCAGAGGAGTGGGAAAGCCTTCCTAATCCTGTAAATCACACACCCAAACCTTCCAAAGGCTACCGACACGACTGCATTAACCAGGCAGTGGAGAGCCAAAGGGAGCCAGAACTCCCTGACCCACAAGTGAAAAATGGCTCCTTGTAAATCCCCACAGCCCACTGTGATAAGGGCTTGTACTGGGCACTCAGATTGGTCACAGGGACCTCAGCAACCGCTCAGACTTGCTCCCACAACCACACACCTGGATTGCCTAGCAGCCCCTGTATGCTGTTCAAGATCCACAGGCTGGTTAGGCTTGAAAAAGTCCATGCATCGCAGCCTCACGTTCATCAGCACTGTTTGATCAGGTACTCACCAAGCCCTGCAAGCTGTGAAGAAAGTGAAGATGGGGGTGCTGAGTTTCCAACCATTGGGCTCACTACAGCTGGAGAGCCAGGACCCAAATCTATTAAATTATCTTCTGTCACCTCATTCAGTACCTGTTGGGACACAAGAAACACAGCAAGTTACACATGCCAGACAATTCCTGTTGCAGTGCAACATTAGCCAAAAAATAATGGACACTTCCTAAAAAGATATCTCTTGCATATTGCCAAATGGACCAGTCTCTCAGACACTACTGTGATAAGCACAGGACAAAAAGGGTCAGGCACCAAAAAAACATCAAGTTCGACTGCTCAGCACCACAGGAAGCTCTCCTGGAGGTCACTGATATCTCTCCAGATTTAGCTAATGTGTCTGTGTTCTCCACCTTTTAACACTGGACCAACAGACCATCAGATCCAAGCCAAACTGAATTTGCTACCATCTTCCACATTAGGCATAAACTGTTTTCAGAAACAAAACTTCTTTGTTTTGACTAAAGTTACAATGCAGAGCCAGTGCTGAGGTTTGCATCACACTGGCAGTAGAAGTGGCAATCAAACAGGCAAAGTAGAGAGGAAATGGTTAGAAGAATGCAGAACAGAAAATGTAATAGTCCCACATATGAATTCATTATGAACTCAGATCTTGAACATTATGAAACGACTATAAAATAGTTTTCACTGTAAGAGTAATTAAAACTGTGACTTTTCAGCTTGGAAAGGGGTTGCTGAAAAAGGAGATGAAAGGGCTTCCTAAAATTATGAGTGGCATGAAGAAAATTAACCTGAACAGTGGTTAGGTAAGACACGGTGAAGAAGGTAGAGCAAATAAAAGTCATTAAGTGACTTGCTCAAATACGAACAAAATATTTATTACATATAAATACTCACATAAATGTGTGCACACATAGTGAAACTGTGGAACTCACTGCTCAAGGACACTGTGAATTCCTAAAGCTCACATGGACTCAAAATCAATCAAAAAAGTTAAAGGAAAGAAAATCCATCATGGATTGTAAACACAGATAGATGTTTTAGTATAGTGTCTTCCGAGCTAAAAGTTGTCATTTGCTGTTTGCCACATTCTTACACTCTTTTCCTGGTATGCACTATTAGCTGCTACAGGCAGGACACAGGGCTAAACAGGTAGAAGGTCTGATACTAGTGATATTAGTCCAGCTAGTACAGTGTACCTGCTGATATAATAAATGGAATTTGGTACTTACTCCATTGCTGGCATTTTGTGTTGAACGTCCCGATCTGTATCGTTCAAATCTGTTTAAACAAAAACAAAAAAAACACCCAACATGGGCTATCAAAGCCACCAAAAACCAACGAAAACTACAAGTTTACAACAAAGCCACAACATGCTTGCCACTGAAGATTTTGCTGGCTCAAGGGGGAACCCTGAAAGCTTTAATTCCAAGCCAGGACAAAGAAAGGATAGTTGCAGAAGTTGCATTCTTGGCAAATGTAGATATCAAGTTGACTAATCTGATCCTGCAGCACACACAGGCCTGAAAAACACTGTAGGTTTTGTCTTTGGGTTGTTTTGTGGTTGGGTTTTGGGTTTGGGTTTGGTGTTTTTTGTTTGGGTTTTTTTTGTTTTGTTTTTGTTGGTTTTGTTTTTTTTATTAAGTGCTTTGTGATAAGACTATTCTGTTAGCCAAGGGACAGGAGGAACTGTGGCAAGATTGATGGTCCCAGCTAAATAAGCTGAGCACTGCAGCAACTCTTACTCCCACTTAACAGCTCCCTCTTGCTGCAATACACGTAAATTAGAAGCCATATGCACGCTAGCACAGCCCTACCCAGGCAGCACATGGCAAGGGAAACAACAATTAGCAGATTCATTTCTTAAAACATTCTGGGTCAACCCAAAGATCGCCAGAACCTATGTTCAAATAGGTTGGTACTTTCCAAGAATGAAAAGTAATGACAGTGGATCAAAATTCTCATACTTCTTAGGGGAAGAAGCCTGGTTAGTTGAGATGCTGTCTCTACTCCTTCCCCGAATGCATGTGCATCTGGGACTGCAAACCTACACCCAGCTTTCAGGAACTCAAAAGGGCAGGGGGAACTACCTCCTCCCAATGCCTGTCTGAGGTCAGTCCAACCGTCTCCCTCATGAAGAAAGTCACCATCATTTCTCTGAGGTTAGAATTTCTCCTCATTTAAAAGTAGTTTCACATGTAACCTCTCTTTTCAGTAAAAAGCCCGTAATATTCATATGACCCTGTGGGTTTTCTCCCATATGGACAAAATACAACAGGGAATCTCAAGCGAACAAAAATGTTTTCTTAATGTAACAGAGAAAAATGCAGACTTAAAAGGCAGCAAAACCAAATTCAGGCCCAAATTTCAATTTTAGGAAACTGTGGGTGTCTACTATTATTGGAAATCCAGCTCCTTTAGCTGGAAACCTAAGACACCTCCCACCTCATATTTCTCACCAAAAGGCTTATGAACCACACGTTCATTTCCATCCAAAGCTTCACAGCGAAGGCCAGAGCTCCTGCTTGAGTCACTGACAGAGCTCGGCACCCATACGAGAGACGGGCGTGATGGATGTGGAGCTTTTAGAATAGCAGAGGAGGAATGGAATTTATGGAAACGCTCAGACCAGTGCAGTTATTCTACCACAAATTGCTTGCTAACATCACTCAGCTCACCTTTCAGGGTATAACGACTACAAATACATTAGCTCGAGTCAGCAAAGTTGCAGATGGAGGAAAACAGAAAAAATATTAAGGGTGGCCAGACTAAGCCCTAGTGACAGTTACACTCTGCTACTTGTAGAATCATGCCCGTGCATGAAACATTTCACATAAAAAGCCAGCATTTGTTTCAAAGTTTGCCCCAATCTTCTCTGAAGAACTAAATCAAAGGCAAAATCGAGGCCACTGAGCCTTCTTTCCAGCCTGTGCCATGACAGCACAGATTCACAGATCTAGAGTCTAATTTATTTTTAAAAGCTTGAGAAACAAAGCCCTGTGCTAAGAGCAAGGAACAAAGGGTACTCTTAGTGCCTCACTCCCCAGGCCTGTCATTAAGGGGAAGATTAAACTTTCCCAAGACTCTGTATCACGTGTCACCTACTGCAGCAGATGTGGCTGACAGCGCCTTTGTCTAACATGTCAAAAGTCCTATGACCCAAGTCCCACCCCTGGGGATGATTCCCGCAGACCAGCTCTTCAAAACCTCAGCTCGGTGCAAGACAGGCTTTTTTCAAGATTTTATGTGTTACTTACAAACAAAACCCTTAGGTGCACAAAGGTCACGCCCACCTCAGACAGCTCCCCTCGCACCAATACTGGAACTAGAAAGCTCAGATACCAGAAGACAGAGAGAGCTCACGGGAGCCTGCTTAAGTAAGGCAGGAAGCAGCACAAGCACGTGTGCAGAGCCCAAGCTACCAAGCAGAACTAGTGACTGTGGCTGTGCTATTTTTGGTCCCAAGTCCCTACATCTGTACAGCACCGCATACCAGGGACTTGCAGACTCAAGCCTCTGCTGGTTCAGAGGGTTTTGCACAAGGTTGCCCTGCATTTTAGGGATAAGCCCCACAAAAAATCAACGGCTAGGACACACACACACACACAAAATATTAAAATCACAGTATTAAAGGAAACCACTGAAACAGGAATGTTACCATAAAAACCATAGAAAGACTTTGTAAATGCTTTCTGTGCAGAGAGCCAAACCACTTTGTTACACTGGACCACTGGGCCAGATGACCAACTCTTGTCAACTGACCTGTTTTACACTTAAGTGAAAACCCAGAACTAAAGTAAATAGTTAATGGAAAAGGTGCCCCACCTTTCATATCGGAGGAAGACATTGTTTAAATCATCGTTCACATGCAGCAGTTCCTCTGTGACTTCTTCATTGGACACTCGTGAGATAAGCTCCACAATTCTCTGCTGCATAGCTCTACAGGTTCGGTTCAGTTCCTAGGGGGAATGCATTGTGCACACACATTCTGATAAGCAGCTAGCAATAAGTAGATCTTAGTTGAGCCCTGTTCACAGTCAAACACCGTCCCCCAGCTGAGAAATACTAAGACAAGTTTATCTTTGCATGATTAAATGTCACCCAAAAGCACATCTAATCAAACACCCTTCAAGAGACGATGGCATAAAACCTTGAGAGCCTATTTACAATTCAACATCCTGATTCTTCTTTAACTCTGAGTACTTCAAAAAATAAATACCGGTATTTTAGTGATCTGTTTTAAGAATAAAACATGTTAATACAACAGCTTTCCAGAAGAGAGCTTTCAAGGAAAATTCAATCTGCTCTTTTTGGCAGTATCATTCTTGAAAACTAAAAGCAGACAAGTTGGGGCGGGGGGGGGGGGGCATAGTTCACCAGGGCTACCACAAGTAGCTGAGTGTGTGCTAGGAAGAGAAATGTTGGGGACACAGAACTTACTAACTACTGAGAGCACGAGGTGAACACAAAAGACTGAGCAGGAGCATGAAAAGATGGGCACTCCATACACACTTCAGTACTGAACTACAAACACAAACATTCTCTTCAACTGATCAAGTCCACAGACAACAGACTGCAAAAAGGCAGTGGGAAGTTTCAGAAGAAAATTGTAAACAACATAGGGTAAGGGCTTTTGTTTTAGAAATCTCTCATGCTGAGAAATCTAGATTTGAGTTTGCCTAAACCAGGAGTTCTCATGATTCCAGGACATCTCTTACACCCTAAATTACTTAGCAGAATTCTTTACTCCTGAAAGGCCTCAAGACCAAAGGTCAAAACTAGTCTGCTGAGGAGGAACTACAAGAAATGTGACATATGGCATGGTGCCACTGATTAGGCCCACGGTTTTACTTCAATAAGCACTGACATTCCAACTAAAGCATGTCCCTCTGTCATCTTCTACAGCCCCCCTTCCCCCAGCTCCACTTCAGAGCAAAAATTCAGCACTAAACAAGGATGACTTGTTGGTACACAACCTTGGGGATGAAAGCAAAAATGTGTTTGTTTTCCTTGCTTGGTCTGACATCCTAAGCTCTGGATAAATTTCACCTAGTGCAATCCAGCTGCCTTAACAGCTTGAGGAATGTGTTCTCCAATGTCAGTTTTGATCCCATCACTTTAGAAGCAGATTGTGACATTTCAGAGGTTTGTTTGCTGCCTTTCCGAGAGGGCTGACAGTACCTATCTATTCTGCTCAGAGCTGGCTCTCTAGCAAGCTGTTTACATTTGACTGTTGGAGAAAATGTCAGGAATTATTTAAGGAGAAGGCCTATATAAACCTCAAAGCAAGGAGTTCTTGCATGCAGCACCCAGCTCACAGCTTTCAAAAGACTAACCATCCTTTGTGATCAAAAAACGGGTTCTCCCCAGCTCTTGTAATTCAGATTTAAGATGCATCAGTCAAAGAAGGGAACCAGTTGGAACAAAGAATCGTTGCTGTCACTCCATTTTATGATCAAGTTCTTTCACCTTAAAGCTTATGCTGTAAGGTTACGCTGTCAAGATGTTAGTATTTGTTTCTGAATGTAAGCAAACTGTTCTACGCTATTCTAGTCTGTCATGGTTTCCTGGAAGCTTCTTTTGTTTTCAGCAGTCTGACCCAAATGGGCAGTAACTGAAAGGCTCTTTATTGCAAAGCCTCTCATCAGCTGCCATGATGGCTCTGAGACAAACACAATACCGCTGCATGGGAGAGACCAGTTTTTGGATGGATTTCAAACTGATGTATCAGAGAGCAATTCCCTGTCTTCCTCCAAATGTACTGCTGTGGGAGCCCATCCTCCCTGCTGGAGGATCAAAACAGAAGCCTTTTTCTGAAGCTGTGGAAAGGCAAATACCATGTTAAGGGCAGCAGCTGGAATGCTAGATCACACTATTCCTCATCTGTGTTGCATGTGGTACTGTATTACCTTCCTCAGCCAAAAGGCCACCCTGCTATCACTAGCTTAGAGAACCAGCTATGAAGCCTGAGACATGAGCTCAACTTACATCATTTTCCCTCTGGAGATAGAAAATGCTGCACAGGACCGAGACTTTCTAGCAAAGAAATCCCTTCTGATTACCCAGTCTAACCCTCCAGACTGCACAAAACTTTGTCTGAGCATCTGCCTTAAAACAGCCTTCAGGAGAAGCTACAGCACATCTTCTGGAAAGACAGTTCATATATAATTAACATTTCAAGTGGCAGAGAATCCACAGACCCTTGGCAATATATAGTCCAGCTGGAGACATGGACTTTTTTTTTCCAGCATGGTGACTGGGAATGTTTTGACACTGTACAAGTGATGATGGAGGATGTAAAAGAAGCAGAAATGCTCAGGGCTTACAGAGCCTATAGCAATTCTAAGCTGCTTTGTGGTAAAGGAGACCTTACATTCAACGTTGGGAAAAATTTCTAGCTACACTGAGAAGAAAGCACTGGAACAAGTTTCAAGGAGTGTTAGGAAACCCTTGTTACTGGAAGCTTTAACAAATGAAGAAAATCAAGGGATGAGACTAACCAGGATCAAGCACAGCCCACATTCATTACATAAACCGAGCAAACCAAGGCAGTGAACTAGAACAAGCACCACCCCCCGCCCCCCGCTGACAAACTCAAGCACAGAAAGGATCAGAATCATACTGGCTAGGAAGCTGTTACCTGGAGTAACTCAAGGTCTGAGGAATCCTCTTGTCCGGGTACCATTTCTGTCAGCATTTCAGACATCACTTTTGTATTCCCACGAACAATGTCCAATTCACTGCGCAGCCGGGCAATCTAGATTCAGATAAAAAGAGAGCAAAATACTGCATAATCTTTTGGTTTTGCAGATCATTTTCAAGAACTGATGTTGTGATACTTCTGGTTCTGTCTGACTTGATATTTGAGGCTCCAGACATTCAGGGCGGGTGGGGATGGGAAGCAAAGATAAAAAAGTTTACCCAGGAGAGAATTTTAGAAAAGCAACAGCAAAAGAAAAGAACTTTGTAGAACCATTCACTGTCATTGCAAACCCAGATGTGCTGCGCTTGTATGGAAGCGAAGCAATTTAACAGCAGCTAAAAACAGACCTCAGTTCCAGTATACCTTGTGTGTCTCACTCAAGCGTGGAGAACGTATAAGTTCTGAGTAGGATCTTCGGCTCTGAAGTTATTATTTTTGCAGAGGGAAAAGAAGATCCTATATTAGAGCAATTGCAAAGGTCTTAGAAATGCAGACTTAACTCCCTGTTACGACTTCCTGCATCTGCTGGACATTCTGTGCCTTTAAAGGAGGGAGGCTAACAAGAATAACTGTCAACCTACTGCATAACCACCGAGTGGACTGGTATATCAGATAGGGATGGCCAGGAAACCTCACAAAGTGTTGAAGGCCTAGATTTCAGCATATAATAAAAGGAAAGATTACCAAAACCAGACCGAGGAGGCAATCAAAGTCAAAAGAGTTAAAGCGAAATTTCCTCTGCAATTTGTTTTCTAATTTCATCTGCTGAAAGAGTCTAACTCAAAAAAAAAAAAAAAAAAACCAAACCAAAACCACCATCACCCCAATACCTGTTCAGAATTAGCAGTGATGGGACCAGTCACGTTCAAAGCTGGAGCCTGAGGAGCAGAATACGTCGTCGGAGAAGTTGAAGAATAGGAACTGGTGCTCATCCTTTGCTGAGACTGTGAATTGTGCATATTTGCTGCAGGATCAACTTCAGGAACACTCTGCCACATCAGAAAGACAGGAGTTCAAAAGCTGAACTGTGACAACACTTGCTTTGTAAGCAACCTCAAGCCAAATGTGCTCAAATATAGAACATAATTGCACCTTGTGGAAAAGGTCAGTGTCGTTACGAGAACAGACTGGCAGGCCAGCCCATAAACAGACAGCTGCAACAGAAAATGCATGTCCATGTCTTTTGACACAACCCACGTGCATTTTAGTCAATTTACAAGAAAAGCAAGAAGAAAAATAAAAACAAGATCCAAAGATAAATAATTATAAATTATTTTAAACCAGGAATTAAGTTGCACGCTTACAAAAAATGATGTTACACAGATACCAAATTTAATTTATCTTGACACAAGAACTGTAAACTTTCAGACCTTCACCACTTGCATTTACCACTTCAAAGATTCATTAACTTCAGTTCTCAGAGTAAATAATCAGAACACCTGCAATCATTAAGTTACTTCCTAGCAGCAGTTCTGTCAACCTTCTAGACCTAACTGTTCAGAGGTGTAAAAACCTCACATTACTGTGGGATCAGTGGGAGGTTTAGACTCTACACCTTTAAAAAGATGGGCAGGCCTTGGTTTAGGGTTATCACCAACTCAGCCAACCATACTTTTGAGCAAAAGAATTAAGTCTCAACCACATATCCTGATGGACTCTCTTTGAACAAGTTAGCTGCATTTGCCTGGTATTTCTGTGGTACAAGACAAGCATACAAATCTCCTCCAAACTTTTTTCTCTGCTCACCGATGTTTAGCTCAAGGAAGGAGAGACCATTAGTTTATCAGCCTGTCAAATGCAGCTGTATTATTCTTCTCCTACATGCCCTTTCACTATTAAAAATGTCCTTCCAGGAGTGAGACAATGAGCCAAATTCAGAGAAACAGGAGGAGAAAGAAGAGCAGTTATCCAACTACTTTGACATCTTGGGAAAATACCCCTGGAACTGCAAATGCTGCAGCTTACCCTCTGCGGTGTGTGTATTGGAGACAGAGCATCAAGATCTGCCATGGGAAACTCTATACCTTTCCTCTTGAGTTCTTCATAAATATGCACTACTCCAGTTAAATCAGGGCTACTTCGGAAGGCATCAGCCCAAGCCTGGAAAACATAAGGGATTATCCATGAACCTTCCAAATGAAGTTCCAGATCCATCCTGACTTCAGATACTGACTACAAAAGCTTTCATATATTTCAGCTTCAAAGAGAAGCTATAATCATTAGACCTGGTCTAAAATATCTTGCAAGTATTATTAAGACAGTCACACACATATTTTAATGAAATATAAAGTAGACAGGAGCTCAGTGCACAGTAGCTATGTCTAGTCCCTGACATCATCAAAATCTGTAAATGCAAATGAAAGCCACTTCCAATCTCCTCTACTTAGCAGTGATCACATGCTGATCTTTTCTTCCACATTGTATGGCAGTGACCCACCAGAAATAGTCTGTGTGAAATTAAATTGATCTAAGCAAAATTCATAAAGTCAAACAATAATCTTAAATAATCTCAATTTAATTTGTGAAATATCCTCATTTGCTGCCAAAGAAGAAAACACAGCTGTCAAGTTTTCTTCAGTATTTCATTTGGACCAAACTTAAATAAAAAAGGTAGTTTCTAAGGTTCTTATGTAGTGAAACATGCAGTCCCACGAGCAGCAAAACTAACGAAGCCTGGGTCCTTACAGAGCGTATCCAACACTTAAGACACCCTGGTGTGTCAGAAAGAACAAGTTTAGAGGGAGAATTTCCCACAGGTAGAACACTCATATCTCTCCTGCATGACTTCTCTGGTGTCTGAGGAGACTTCAGTTCACATTTGAGCTTCCCCTTCAGTGGGAGTACTAAGTGTTTCTTCTCTTTGCTAGCCAGCCTCCCGTACTCATGAAGCTGCTAGGAGCCCAGTATCTTCAAAGCCTCTACCCACTTTTACTGGCAATTAGCCAAGTAAAATTAGCCAATAAAAATTTAGAGGAAGGAAAAATTGAAATATTATGACTCAATTAAAAATGAAGCATTCCACAAACCCCCACATATGTGAGGTAGAGTATCAGTGTGCTGGATTCATAAGTACTGTGAGACGCATGTGTGGGCTCTGAACTTAATTCATTTAGTCACCATTTTTACACTCGTTCTTTGACTATTTTTACTTTAAAAGCTGTTTTTAACCACTTTTTATATTTGAGAGGAGAGACATCAAAGATAGAAAAGCAAGATAAGAAATAATATTAATATTTAACTTACATTCCTGTTCTGTTCAATCCTAAGAAAAAGCATTTCCTACCCTACACGCCCAGGAGACCATCCATTATCAGCTGCAAAGTAGCAATTCTGGGCTTGCTACTCAGCTTTGTTAAATGTAAATTAACAGTAAAAACCAGTTCTGATGTAGTACAAGTCCAAACAGCCCTATCTGAGCGAGAGAAAACAGCTTCAACTGCAAACAGCCATTCTGTTTCCCTGAAACTGACCTTCCAAACCACCCCCAACTCTGATGGATATTGACTTTACAAGTAACTCTACCCTTGCGCTTTCTCTGCGTTTTCAATTTACGTAAGTAGTCATCTGAATGATGCTTCTACATAATGGGTGCTCCCCACTTCAATTCTATTTGCCAGTAAAAGCGTAAAGTGTTAGGCAAAGGATGTTTTAATAATCACTCAAAAGAAACTTTAGAGGCAAAAGTATGCCCCCAACTTCCAAGGAGGCTTGTTTGTCCAGGGAGATGTACTAATGCATCTTCTCTTTTACTGGCTTCCTACAGATTTTGTTGTAGGCACTAACGACAGTGAACTCACTTCATCAGCACTCCACCTTTTTAATATATTCTCTCTTCTGCAATTCTCTTCCCTGGAAAAAGGAGACACTCATTTAGAGATTTCTTTGCCTGAGATGGAAGCATTGTCCCTGCCCATGGCAGGGGGATTGGAACCAGGTGATCTTTAAGATCCCTTCTGACCCAAACCATTCTATGGTTCTATCTGTGTTAGTGTGTGTCTCAGAGGTCACAGGCAGGACAGAGTGCTCTTGTCCTAAGTGCTGTCTACACACACTGTAAGACAATCCCTGTCCTAGACAGCTTACAATTCAACTAGGCAACAGTAACATTAGCTCTACTTTATGGATAAGGAGCTACACACAGAGCTTAAGAGACTTGCCTGTTGCGCAAATGAGCGCACACAGAGGGGAGATGGAATTCACATCTTGTAAGACTTCGGGCCAGACTATCAAAGGTAGATACTGAAGGGCGCTGCTGTATAAATCCCACTTGGCACCTCAGTGTGCCCGAACAGGTTAATGAAATACCATTGCAAATCTGGCCCCTAAATCAGTGCTCATCCCAAGACAACTTTTCCAGCGTCAGACACTTTCTAACAGATGTACCCTTCACCTCAAAAGAATCTGCCATGTCACTAAAAGCCTCCCCATGCTTCATCTTTGATGACAGTGCTCAGCTATTGGGCAGCAAGGTGGTACAAACTCTGATGCAATACAGTTCTTACCAGAGGTGCAGCAGTAAGGAGTATTTCCAAGGCCTTTTAGCAAGGTGAAGAAGGAAGCAATATGTAATACGTGCTAATTCATATACTCTGGGAAATAGGCTGAGAAAGCGAGACACAAGATGCTCAACATCTCAAAACAGTCAAGTCTCTAGACAAGGCATTGGATGGCAGCTTTATCTCCCCTTGCTACGGAAAGGCACAGGAGTACAAGATCTGTAGGGCTGAAGACACATGCTGTTTGTACAGCTCTCTTCCCATTCTTCCAAGTCTGCACTATTAATCCTCTCATTCCTGTTCTTATTAGTTCCCCAAAATCAAATTGTAAAAAGCCTACAGAAGGGGATAAACGCAATGTTAGTGGAGCAGAGCTGAGAAGACATCAGCCCCCTGGAACAGGGTTAATGCCAACTGCAAGGAGCTCTAAAGAGCAAAGTCTAAGCTGAGCAAAGTGGTCATGACGTACAGGGTATTTTGGGTGAGCCTGTCCATAGGGCACCTGAAATGAGTGGCTGCAATCAGTTTTCCAAACTCGTTAGGCAATCTGGAAAACAAAGTCTCCTACCACCTCCAGCTAAAGAGACACTAACAGAACCCACCCACAGGCAACTTTCATAATTCTCAGGCTTTTTATACCAAAAGGCAGTTAGTACCCAGAGTAAGGCTTTTAGTTCTACTGCATTAAGTCTACTCAGATAAATCCGTTTAATACACTGAGGCAATGACTACAGCTTTTGGGTTATGTTACAAACACTTCCATCTTAGTTACACCGATGACTGGGAAGCCACTTACATTGAGGACCCAGCGTAACCAATGTTCTCTAAAACACTGCAGCAGGGCAAACAGTATGGAAACACACATAGTTTCTCTTTATGGGACAGTATTTAACCTCATCTGCTGGTCACTGCATGCATCAGCTCTCCCACCAAAACAGACAAACACCTGAGGGCTCAGTCAGATGCACAAGAATTGCTTTTAATAATTTCACTGATTAAAAAAAATAAAAATTAAAAAGGCCTTGAGACCAGAAATAAAGGGACCCCACAGACCCCAATGCAATGCCCACCTAATTCCCCCACCCAGCCTATCTCCTGTTTGGAAATCACTTACTTTGTCACATTCTAACAATGTCCTATCTGTGTATCCAAATAACAAACAAACCGGCAGAAATTCAAATGCATGCTTTGCCACAAGAATCAGAAGTATATTGTGAAAACTATACTGCACATTTGTAAATACTTTCCCACAAGAAACACTAGAGCAGGTTTATATCATTTTAAATACACAGTGTCTTTTAGTCTCTGGTGTATGCAATAGCCTGTAGGAGCTTCGTGATAAAGCTTCCTATAATTGTCAGATTTCCTCCAGGCAGGCACCAATGTTTCCTCATGTGTTGCTAATGGTTTATGGAATTAACATGGCTGTTTATTGTTATGCTGCACAGAAGGAGAAGTGGCTGTCAGGCCTATGTCTGAACTTCCTCACTGCAGACGAGGATCTGACAGTGTACTTTTACTGCACAATAACCAGAAAAAGAGACACCAAAAACATTTTAATCCAATAGGGTCATTTACTTTCTATAGCCATCTTTAAAAGGAATCAGAATGCTTTCTAATGGAGGGAAACAGCTCCATTTTATGGTCAGAGAAACAGGCACAGAAAGTTAAGCGTTCTGCAACTGACAGCAAAAGCACGATCCTCTAAAATTTCCTGGCCTCAGCTGACAAGCCCATCACAGAAGCAGGTCTCCAGCTTCTAGATGTGACTGTTAAATTGCAAAGCCATTCATTTAAGTCCTCTTGCTTTGCAGTAGAGTGGTACATCTCTAACTAGAATCCAGACATTTATCCCTGGATGAAATATCTATGCGTGTGCATGTCTGCTCTTCCCTGCCAATCTGGATATATTGTTTGTTTTTACATATAAAAAACTTGCCACATTTGTAATGATGACAGCATGTTTAGCGATGCGTAGCACTGAAGCAGACAGTCCTTATTTCAGGCAGCAACATATGGAAGCAGAGACAAGCTGTGTACCTGAATCAGTGCTAGTACTTTATCCTGTACAATAGTGGGGGGATTATTCTTGGGCGAGATGATTTTCACCAGAACACCATCTATGAAGTCACGGTTTGCCACTAAGACATGAAAGCGATGGCCACAGTTCTTCACACAGGTCTCCAACACCTACACACACAAAAAAAACATTCATTGTTGGAGCAAAGCTTGATCACACACAAAACACCGATGTGGTTGATTTCCGATTTTGTGGGGGGTTTTGTGGTTTTTTTTGTTTTGTTTTTTTTTTTAATTTTAAAACTTTTGATGGGAGGGAGAGAAGATAAAGATGTTACATTTGTATTTCAATTCTTCTTTTCTTCCCCAGTTTTAGCAAAAAGCTTCCCTTCTGCACATACATTTAGATGTGCCTCACGCACCACATCAACATACTGGGCACTTTTGTCATCTACCTTTGCCTGTTTTCAAGGTAAAGAAATACAAAGTTTCTTCCTCTTCGATGCAGAGCTTTCCAACCTGCACAGCTGAACAGCTAAGTACACAGCATCACATCAAGAGCAGGTAAGACAGAGGACATCCTGTCACAGTGAGATATTATCATGCTGTGGCACTCTACTTTCTATGTACCTGGAACACAGCTGGACCCAGTTGCTCTGAGCTGTATGCCATGTTTTAGAGCTGGGAATTCAGGTGAATGATCTTCACTCATTCAAAACACTCCCTTGTGAATGCCCTGACAGGTTATACTTTGACACATTTTCCCCCTGCAACCTAGCTAGAGGCACCTTCCACTTGCCATTCAACTGCCATGGAAGAACAGCTGTTGATTTTTCTCTGAAGAACATGATTAGCATGGAGATAAATCCAATGCGTCACTTCTCCTTACAGCCATGCCTAATAACCACTGTGACTCTGTATCTGAGGAGCCTGTAATTACTCTTCTACTCCAGCTACTTTCATCAGCCATGATGACACAGACACATTCCTGATGAATTTCACTCTTTCCTGCACAATGGATAATCTCATGGTTTGGTCTTTGGTAATCTGTCAAAATGACAATCCAGGATAGGAAACGGCAAGAAGACAGAAAGTACAGTTATGCTTCGTCAGGGAGATGCAACAAGAGCTCTGGGAAAGAAACCTACAGATCACCTACCCACAGCAGTGTAACTCGATCTAGTTGCTACTGCTCATTCCTCAGACTGCTGTGGTGCAGAGCCTGCCCAGCGCCATGGCTTCAGGAGTGCTGCATTACCCAGGAAACCCCTAGCTAAAGTCATCAGGAGGAAAGGTCACTGGCAAATTATCTCACACCTTAGCAGTGCTGCCTAAATGCACAGAATATAATTTATACTTTATTGAATTAAATTAGATCAGCATAAATTAATGTGACTCTCCTACAGAGATCTATTCACATGGGAATTTGTGCATCAGTTACTTATGAAGCTGAAAATATGGCAAGTTCATCATCCTCGCTTGCAGATATGCCCACAACTGTTGTCCTGGGGGCGAGAAATGGCTGGACACATGGCAATGAGAACAGAAGGGAAAGCCCCAAAGGGTACACAGCCTCATTTGGGCTACTTTAACTTTCCTCAGTCAGTAGCTGGGATGAATAAGAGTCCCAGAATAAGCAGGAATCAATTGAGTCAGGAAAAAAAACTATGCAAAGCTTCCAGCAACTCTCTCCAAGGAAGCAAAGAGGCAACTGGAGAGAAGAAAAGTGCAGAACAGTGGCTGTTAAAACAAGTAGTGTGTACATTCAGGAGAGTGCCAGGAAAAGGAAAATGACAAAAGAAAAGGGTTCTGCCCTTTTGAGGCATTCCAGCCTGCCCCCACTCACCGTCAGCGCCAGCATGACCTCTCTGTAATTTTTGTTTCCATTCAGCCTCTTCTTCAGTGCTCGAATGGCATCCTTTGGACTGAAGGAGAAACAGATCATTTTTAAAAGATGCCCAGACATGCTTTTCACATGCCATATACTGTGGGAAAAGGAAACCTTTACAATTTCCAGCTGGACATAAGTATGCATGTTAAGTTCAGAGCACTTGACTACAACCAAACTAGGGTCACGCAGAATTATGTGAGGAGACAAGGTATCACAGAAGTCAAGACCAGAGCAACGCCCGAGGCCTTTCAAAAAGGCAGGATGTTGATCAAGCAGGAGAGATTGACAGCCACTCAGAAAAAAGCCCAGGGTGTAAGACCAGTGATCAGTTCTCCAGCAAACTGCAAGCAGCACAGCTTTTCTGATACTGAAGGAAATGTATCAGAGAAGCTGTCTATTCAAATGGCTGAAATTAATAGTATTGCAGCACTGCAAAGAGATACACCTGCTGAAAACAAGAACCCCAGAAATACAAATTCGGTACCCTCTCCAAAAATATGGTTTTTATGCCAGCCCTGCAAGCAGAGACTGACCACAGAAAGTGCTGTATCATATAGTATTTTCTGAAATGTCTAAGGAGCAGGAAAACAAACAACCCACATGCAAACTGCATTCAAAGTATGAGCATCTGCCCCTAGACTCACTGCCCCTCCTCACATGCTGAGTACAACCGGGTGATTATTGTGTTCAAGAACCTTTCAAAGTCTGCTGAAATAGCACATACCCTTCTTCTGTCTCGTTGATAATGTCACAGATCTCCATGTTAAGTGTCCAGTCTTCACTCTGCAGAGAGCCATCTGTGGCCTTTTCTGTAAAGTAAAGAAAAATAAATCTTTTCACATCTTCCTGATTAGGTGCTACACTTCAATCCATCTTCAGTTACTCTGAGCTGAAACTATCCAGTAAAAGAAAGACACACACAAAGAAAGTCCCCACTGATTGTAAGCAATGTCAAACATTCCCTCCTGGGTTTAGGGATCAGCACAGAGGTTTCCAGACAGAATCAATTATCCCTCAAGCTCACTATCTTCAGCCCACATAGATGGGCCATTCTTCAAAGATTCCTGAATTCCTGGGAGAGTAGGAAAATGTCAGCTAATTCCAATTTAAACTTCTCAGCTGCTGCACTGTTGGCAAGCTATGAGGTAGGAAAATCTCCCCAAAATGAACATGACCTCCTTGTTTTAGTAGATAATACCTCCACATGAATTGAGGGAGGAAAGAGAGCAACTTGGAGGTGGAATTCAAGGAAGTCCAGAATTTCAGCTTGAAAAGAACCACCAGCACGTGAAAGCATTCAGCACGTGGCAGTTCAGGTCACAGTATCATCTACAGGCACCCCTTTTTGCCCAGGACTCATACTCCTATACCACGGTCCCTCAGTATCTGCTTGCCAGGGGCTGGGCACTGCTTCCCTCTGTCCCACACCATGTCCCCCATCTCCTCTCCACACGGGGGCTATGTACACATCTTCCCAAGCACCATCTGCCTTCCTCCTGACTCCTAAATACTCCCTCACTATTTGCGTGGCAGGTAAGTCACGCCAGCATCAGACTAAATCCTACAGCATGGATGACCTATAGCACTATGACAGCGGTAGATGCCCACTGCTGGCAGTTTAATTTACAGACATCTGCAAGAGTAGCATAACCATAACTTCAAGTAATCAGTTGACAAGAACTATTTCCTCCTTGGGATTTCCTCCTAAATCAATATAGTTCTGTCTAGCGGTGCCTAGAACATCCCCTGAATTTTTCACACTTCTCACTTGCAGCATTCAAACCCTAGCTGCGTTACACTACCCACAGTCAGAAATGCTATCGTCTACCACCAAAAAGACCTAAAAAGGGCAACCTGGAGCCCAACCATGACCTTCTCCTCTAAATTAGTCCCGGTTTTTCCTACAGATCCCTGGCATCCAACGTTGGAAGGCAAACAGGGTAAACAAAGCATTTTAAAAACGTAAAATAAACCAAGAAAAAAAGCCAACTTTTAAACATTTTAAAGCAGAAACAAAGACACAGGTACCATTTTCACCAATCATTCTTCTGTCTTTACATCAGACATCAATCTGGCCCCCAGAACAAGGCAGTTTTTGTTTGAGAACACTAGGCTCCGAGGACTTCACACATCTCTGTTTACCAACAATGTCTTTCCCATTAACATTTCTATCGCTGTGACTAAGGACACAGATTCCCACAGGCCATAATTATCGGACATTATTTGGAAAAAGACTATGTGCCTGGGTAATTCAAGTTTCAGTGATCTGTCTACACCAGAATCACGGCTAATGCAGCTCCACCAAGGACAGTAACTACAGAAGTCTACGACAAACCAAACAGCTAGGCAAAACCCCAAGCAGAAAGTGCTGACAAGAAGCCATGTCTCTCCAGAATGGAGAGGACACCATGGAAAAGAAGATTACGGAACAGGAGATCATTCTTTGCAGGCCTTGTTTCCCATTCAGAGAGGCAGTGCTGCAAAGCACGCAGACCACTGCGCAGGGTCTCACCCACCGAGGAGGACATGGAGGCTGCAGAACTCCCTGCTGTGCCACCTTCACCGTGGGGTCTTTCTCAGCCATCACCGCATCACGGTAGAGTTCACTTTGGCAATAAAAACTCCTTCCATTTGAGAAGGAGCCTCAGAGAGATGCATGGCTTCCAGAATGTCCAATCAATACTGGACAGGTTATGGAACATTTTTAATTTATTGCATTTAGGCTATATTAGACAGGGATTTTCTTAAGGAAGAGTGCAGGCAGAGCTGTTTGATGTTTTCTGGGATACAGGAACTCATCTTTGTGCACAGCGACTTGCAACAATCACTTCTATTAGTTGCATTTTGTTCTTATACTGTACATAAGGCCTTATTACTATAGAATGTGATATATAGAATGTATAGAATGCCTTCACCTCCATATAGTCCTTGTTGCTTAGGAAAACATTTTATTTAACATTATAAAAAACCCTTAATATTCAGAGCTATTAAAAAAAAAGAAAATCACTACATCTGCTCTGCTGGATAAGGTGATACCCAAAGCTGCAAAGGATTTATAAGCACAGTATTGAAAAATGAGGGATTACACCTTAAGTAGAGGGTATTCCTTAAGCTGGGCATATGATTTGGTTTCTTAATCTAAAACTATATTAACCAATTTGTGTGTTCTGGACAGCATTTGGCATCAGGCAGCACCTTAGCAGTGCTCATACACTTTGGTCTGCTATAATCACTTCTTATAAATGATTGTGGAAAATGCTGACCCTGCACAAAAGTTGTGCTACCAGCCAATTCATTCATTGGTCTTGTAAAATCCATTTAGTTAAGGTTTATTTTGACAAAATGAGTGTATGGCAGTACTCCACAGTTAAAAAGTGGTATTTTGGAGATTACGGTGAAGAGATGCTGCTGCTGCTGCACTGTATGGAGGGTAGCACAGGAATACTCGTCTGGAGTCCCCAGTAACCGCACCTGTATTTTCCTTCTAAGATACACTAGGGAAAACAAAATCCCCTTTCTCCCACAAAGTTTGGTTCCTGCCTTTTCAGTTTTGCATTTCTGTTCTTACATTGGAGTAATATGTGGTTGAGAATGTGTAGGTTTAAGACGTAACAGTTGTCTTTTTGAGAATTAGTTCTTTTCCCATTGGGTAATTTTTAATTCAAATAAAGAGTTGGAAGCTAATTTTAGTCTCTTCAGCAAAAGAGAGCACACAAGACTTGTAATCTGTAGTCGTTTGTCCTTTGTAGGGTGTGTGACCCAGATTTGCTGCTGCAGTGCTCTTTCAACTGTGACAAAAGAGTAAACTGACTGCAGAGAAGGCACATGAGTTTGTGTGTATTTGTTTAAAAAACAGTATCACACCACAATAAATTGAAAGCCTGTAGAGCTCCTCTAGAACCAAAACACAGCAGGATGTAGTTCTGGATTTCTGGTGAAACACTTCTGCCTGCACTCTTCCTTAAGGGAATCCCTGCCCAACACATCAAATATGTAGTAAATTAAAAACGCTCAGTAACCTGTCCAGTATTTATTGGACATTTTGGAAGCCATGCATCTCTCCGAGTCACCTCTTCAAACAACAAATAGATACGCTTGACAAAATTAAACAGATTTTGCAAACTACCACAGAATTGCAAAGGAATGGCATGTAAATACCTTTTAAAAAGTGTCACCAGTTCCTCAGTCCCTTTCAAGCTCATTAGAAGGCATTTAAATGGCACTAGTCCACACAAGGACTCTGGAACACGACCAAAGGATTCCAGGGTGACATAAGAAATGTTACATCAGACAAGGAAAAAGCAGACGTCCCTCCTGCCCCTCCCCTCACTGAACTGAAGGGTTTATGCTATAGTTTAATTGCGTAACAAGGACTGGCAGCTCCCAGCCTGGGTGCCGAGTGTGCCTTGCACGAATTCTGACCTGAAAGCAACTCCCAGTGCTGTGTTATTGCCGAGTTTGTCACTGCAGCAGGGCCAGGAGTTAGTGTCTCACACAGAGACACAGTACCACCAGTAAGATTATCAGAAAGTCTCTCTCAGAAACAAGATGCTATCAGTTCCCACCACGTTTCCTAATTTAAAGCATCAGTGTTCTGGTAGAAAGGAAGACAATCTGGCACTCCACGCTTGACATGCTGCAGACCTTGGACACTGCATATGCACACACAAGCATTAGCTTATCTCTGGTCTGCAAAGAAAAGGAGAAAAAATTGTGCTATTTTTTCATTCACACCTTCTCTCTGAGATCTAACTCTTCTGGCCGCATTTCCACACTCTGCCAAATGGCAATATCAGTATTTCCCTGTTCACATTGAATTTGTGTATGTTTTATGGCATTCAGAAGGCACTGTTCAGTAGCGTAAAGTTTTCAGTCTAAAAAGCCTCAGTGCACACACACACCCAGCCAAGCCTCTTCCCAAGCAAGCTGCTCCGACCAGAGAGATGTCACCACAAGGAAATCAAGTCAGAAATGCCCATGTAACTGCCACATAATGAACAGGCTCTGCCAGGCAGGACAGGAATGCTGTTTTAAATGAAGGAAAAAAACAGAACAACCTTTACAAGCCATCCTGAACCCAGCTCAAAAGTTACCTAACAAAGAAATGCTAACACCGGTTGTCCTCAAGAAACCACTTCCACAGCCCTTTTCAGTCCATACTACTTTTGCTTCAAAGTTACAGTTCAACGTTGATGACACTCTTAAAATTCGACTTTGTTCACATACCGATGTGACAACAACCTCCTTCCAACGTGCATCTCTGCCCATTATACTGAACCTGCTGATGGGGACTCTGCCCATTATACTGAACTGCAAGCCTGGAGACTTGCATTAGGATTGTGACTGCACAAGTTCAAGGCTATAATGCTACTGAACTCACATGCAGTGTGCGTGTTTATGCAGCCGAGACTGAAAAACCGACTGCTAGAGGCACAGAGAACAGCTACTCTAGCTGAATGATGACAGCAGGCATGACAGGGTAAAAATCTCCCTGAAAGGTCTATCTAAGTACCAATAAGTGATTGTCATGCTGCATAATGTTCTTGGAAGACACGGGAAAAGGGAAAGTTAAATCTTGCACTAGCTAGAAATCACATTAAGTAAAAATGAGAGGAGAGCTGCACTGTTTTCTGTCTGAATACCAAAATCTTGTGAATGAACAGATCTTTGTGTTCAGAGAAATCAGTTTTTCTCTCTTGGGACTTCTCCACATGTTGCTTCAGAGACTCTTGATTCATACATTTGGGAAGAATTATGCAGGAAAAAAAATAATCACCTTCTGTTTATGCAAGAAGCATACACATCAGCGTACCATATTAGACACAAAAGCAAGAAAGGTCCAATTGCAAATTTCTCCCCTTCCCTCCAATAATGTTTGGTGTTCCAACAGCATAAAACTTGCCCCCCCCCCCCCCCCCGCCTTGGAAGTTCAGAGGATTGTGGATCTTAGATCTTTGTCTTGCCTCTTAACAGTCCACCTGCCTACCAGCTGTGCTCCAAGACCGAAACTGGCAAATCAAACAGTCAGATGTGTTATATTTCACTCTGCATAAATTGTGACAGGGAACAAAAGCCACAGTATTAGCAAGCTTTTACTTCCATCTTACTGGTCCTCCTCCCTTCTGCACAGTGAAGCCTTCTCAGAAGCAAGGGCTATCAGCTGAGGTCAAATGCAAAATGCTTTTACAGAATGGACAAAGGTCTTTCAGGAAAATAAAAGAAAGAGTTCTGCAAGGCAATGCAAAACAGACAAGATAGCTCACAAGGGAAGATAAGCCACTGAATGAGACTATAACATCTCTCCTCCAAGCTGCTGCTTATAGAATTGTTTAGCTTTAAAGCATCATGTTTTGTGACTGTCTCTCTTGGATTCAACAAATCAGTGACCTGCATGGGACCATCGATAAGATCTGGGGAAAGACCATACAGAGGCCACGGAAACATATTTCAGCTGTCCAAGCAAAATGAATATAAGACTAAAGATCCTCAGCATTCACGTAGCTGCTGAGTTCAAGACATCGATACACCAGAATAACACACTTGGATATGCCTGGACCTATTGGTCTATTCTTGCTTTCTTTAGATTTGCTTTTAAAAAGACAGTCACAGACACTTAGACATTATGGTAACCAACAGGAGGCTTTTTATTTTTTAATAGCAGCATTTTGATAAAAAGGAAATGGGACTCATTCAAAATTCAAGATCAAAACTCAACTCTGAAGTGACTTCCTCATAAAAACCTGCCAGTTTCTTTGTTAGAAAGCACAGCTCCAATAGCATTTTTCAATTAGCCACCTCACTGTTCCAAGTCCTTTTTCTACATTCCTTATTTCACACTGCTCTGAAAATGCTGAGCTTCACACTTCCAAAGAAAAAGGCAGTCAGCTAGAACAAACGGGCTCAATCTGAACTGCAAGGCATCACAGAAAAACGTGATTTGGGTTGCACTGCTGCAGCACTGGTCATCCATTTTGACCATTGTAATTTTTCAACTGATTTTAGCTATGCTTACACTGAAACTCTTTGGGATGAAGTAATTTATCCTCCACTCATTGTTTTGCTAAAGTTTCTGGTGCTGAATAAATCCGTAATCATAGTTTGTACTGACCGTGGAGTCTACATTAAAATAACAAGAGAAGCTGTGGACACACACAGGTGCAATCATAACTAGTATTTAGCTCAAATGCTGCTTGAAGGCACAGTGGTTGAACTGGGAACTGCCTTTTTTCCACCTAACTTCCAGGTCTTCTTTTTGAAGGTGCTACCCAAGTGCCAAACTTCTTCAAAGCTGCCTTCCAGATCATACTTACCTGCAATCATGAATATGTCATATGCAATTATTGTGTCTTTTTAAGGACCACATGGTATTCAGAATTATGCTACAATGTTCCTGTGATTTAGGCATGCCACAGAAAAGACATCACCCAACATTTCCCACAAATTCAGCCTCTCAGGAGCAGGAAACGACAGCTGATTAACTGAGCATAGCTGTGCAGCAGTTTCCAAAGCAGAGCAAGGTGAATGGATTAATACATATTAAACAAGAATTAACAGCTGTACAACAAAGATTTTTCTTTCATACTCAGATCAGAGCTTCTCCTAAACAAAAAGAAGAACAAAACAGAAATCCTTATAATAATACCAGAGTAGGCAAGGGAGCATATCAGCCTGACTCAGTTTAATCACATCTCATAGCTCTGGATGCATTTGCAGGTTGTAAAACCAGATGGACCTTCCAGTACTATGCTATTGTGTTGTACAGAAATGGCCTGACAGGATAACCTAGTCCAGGCAGTTTCTGTACTCAGATGTCATTCATCTCAGGCACAAACGATGGTTTAGTCATAGTCCTTAAAAGCATTTGAAATCTGGATCCCAAGCAGAACGGTGTGTTTCTATACCATAAAGACTTTACTCATGAATCTTCTCACTGAAGTTCCCCCGTCAGCAGAAATTGTTGCTGCGGACAGCATGCTCCACTGAATGACAGGTGTATATAAGTTACTCCCTTTCAAAACAGAAGGCAGAAAGACTACTGCTTCTTTAAAACAAAGTGATATCCCTCTGACTTCTTCATTCTACATAGCTTTAAAAACAAAACGCAAAAAATCTCCTTCCTCCTATGCGCTGTACACTCATTAAAGCTAACGTGTTGACCCATGTACTGTAAATAGCTGTCCTTCAGAGCTAGGTCATACAGCAGCAGCTCCCAGCTCACCAACCCATCTGCATGATTCTGAGGCACTTATCATCCCTAAAACTCGGCCTGCACCGCACATTTCTTCACCTCTTTCAGTGGTGACTTTGGCTCAATTCCCATCTCACTGCAAACCCGCAATATTCCAAGTATGGTGCTACTTTACAATTGACAAACAAAAACCTGCTCACATCAGAAATCAATATGCTAAAGCCTGCAATCAGAAATGTCAAAGCAGTTTTTAAATATACATCCTGTATTAATGGATTTGAATGGAGATGTTTACAGTGTGATTTACTGTAGGGGAGCAACAAATCAGTGTTCCTTTATGACACGTCACATCTTCATGACACTGTCCCTTGTACAGTTGTATTGGCGGAGACAATGGCTCGCCGCTTCGCAAACATCTGTGATCTATTAGGCAACGCTTTCAGTAGTCTAATATTATCACACTCTGAGTGTCCATCTTTCTTCTCTAGATGAGAGGCACAAAAGCATAAATTAAAATCTTCTGGGTGACAAAACGTTCTCTCTCAGATCTGCCTTTTCTGAACTTGACTGTGACTGCTATGACTTGCCCATAAGACTCTGCATGGGAGAATTTATCAGCATAGCATCACTTTGCAAGGTCAGTGCATTGGGATCGTTACCCAAATCTCCTCCTCCTTTGACCACAGTAAGGCAGCTAGTGCTGTATACCGAATCACACTGACATTTAGTCATTTCCATAGGCAGAACTTGACTTGTAGTCTCCTACTTGCCAAAGAGGTTTTATATTGTTTTAATTTCTCCAAGGAGCTTGGATAATTTGGGGAGTGCTACCTTGTTCCTTAACTGAGAAACTCAGGTACTAAAACACTGGCATACTGGATGAATAATGCTCGTTCACCCACACTAGAAATACAAAATTTCTTAATAGCTGAGTCTTTGGCTCTCCTTCACCCAAAAAAAGCACCCCAGACAAAGAAACTAGCCAAAGAAGCTGGAGAAATAATCTGAACACCCCTTAGCAGCCAAGAAGCTTTTATCACCAGAAAGATTTCACAACAGACAACCCCAATACGCCAAAAAAAGCTCTTAAACTAATACAAACACATGAATTTGTCCTAATGCCAAAAAAAAACCTGAGAAAAAAAGCACACTCCATTAATTTTATCAGCCTTAACTTACAAATCTGAGAGAAGAGGCAGCTGGAAGTAGTGATTTATTTCTCAACTTCTTCATTAACAAGTATGCCTAAAACCTCTATTACAGTGGATTTGATATTTATAAGTCACACAGAACCAGTATGACAGTTCCTTAAATAAATTGTTGCAAATTGCTTTTTAAAACATTCCCTCCAAAATGCAGGAAAAAAATATCACCATACAAAGCAGAAGAATGTATATAACCAGTAAGATACTACTAGGAGGTAGGGGAGAGAGAGAGGAATATTCTGTGCATCCAGATGCAGTTTTACCACCCAGAACTACAGGCAGAATGGTATTACAATTTGATATCCCAGCTGCACAGGATGTTGCAAGCACCATCAAGAGCAAGAAGGCATCCCAATCTAGCTGCCCCATTCAGGACTTCAAAGGCATCCAGTAATTACAGGTGAGACAGAAAAATTGCCTTTATGAAAAGTTATGGATGATCAGTGTGTCAGTGAGCTATATTTGAAATCTATCAGCTCTTGATGGCTAATTTTGTACTACATGAGTAAAGCAAGTTCTAATAACTCACTTGGGACTTCACTCCAGTACTTACAAGCTACGTGCTTTTCATATTCATAAAACAAAACTAATTGCCTTTCATGGATGAAATGGTCTAAGAATCTTTAATCCAAGTCAGCTGCAAACTCTAAAAATCCATCCCCATGTATTTAAAACTCCCCCTCCCATCCACTCACTTGTACCACTGTGTTTGCTGCAAACAAACTATAAGGCAATGATGATCTATCAGGCTCCTACATTAGTTTAGGCTTTTTTGTTGTTTTTGTTTGGTTTTGTGTTTGGTGGGGCTTTATTTTTTTTTTTAAGGTTACTCCTAAAGTCAATTGCCCACATTCACACATGCTTAAAATAAACTGAAAACACTAATTGCATTGGGGGGGGGGGGGGCGCGCACAGGGAAGGCAAAAATCTTTAATTCCTACAGTTACAAGAACAAGTTTACTCTTTAGCTGCAACAGGCTACAACAGATTTTTAAGTAAATGTTCATACATGATAATTAAAACGTGTTACGAATGAAATGAAACAACACTTGCAGTAGGCTATTTCCTGCGCATGTTCCCACACCCAGCTCTCCTATGTATCTGCAACTACAAAGACGAGAGCTGTGTCCTCTGGAAAACCACGATTATCCTACACGCAGCAGCGAACTAGACAGCGAGGAGTCTGCAGCTTTTGAGGGCTGACAGCTCACGTTTTCTAGTGTGAAATGCTTCAGTTTGCTTTTCAATTTTGCAGCCTTCCCTCACACCGCTCTACAAGATGACAGCAGGCCTGCGCAAGAGGCAGCTAGCTCTGATCCCATTCAAGTTCTCCAGTACCTCCACGGCTTGAAGATCAGTGTCTGGAAAACACTAAGCGTTTTCACCACGGGAAGAGGAGAGAGCTGGCTCCTGTTCCACTAGGTAACAGCAATTACTTTTGCCAACGCTGCTGTCATTGAAGGACTCTACTGCCAGCTGCCCGTTCCAACAAGCCAAGCTTACTATGCCTTCAAAAGCTTAGTGGCTAAACACTTCCAAACAATCTTCTCAGGAAACCTGAGGGCAAATTAGGCAACAATAATAACAAGACACATGTGTGCAATTCTGTCTTGTATGGGCTAAGAAGTGCAGATTTCCTGGTCTCCCATAACTCTACTAAAAATTCTGCTTGATTTCTTCAGCCCTGTTTCTCACGTGCCACCGCCATAGATAAGCCCAAAAAAGACTGATAAATAGAAAATGTAAATACTAGAAGCTTAGATCAAGTATGCAAATGTTTATTTCTGAGACTGGTATTTTAATTTTCCCATAAACCCTCCTCATTCACCAACTTGTGTTACCTGGTCATCTGACTTTGTACATTCTTCAGGTCAGCAAGTGCACCAATAAATTTCACATTCCACTGCAATCACATACATTACATGATACTATTACTGTGGTAAAATTAAAAACAATATAAATGTATCAGGGGATTGCAGCGCACTTTTGGAAAATAACTATATTGGTCCTTGGACAGTTAAAATTCCAACTAGAACACAGATTCTGAGCATGGCTTGCAAACAGTTTGGCTTATTTACCATAGGTAGAAGGGAGGCAAATCCCAGCAAATGAAAGGGGCCGATCTAGTGCATTCCAAGAACTGCAGAGTATGGATGGGAAGGTAATTTTCCTAGCGTGAGCTTATACAATCTTATGGAATCTACAGAGAACCAGCTCTCCGGTCTTTGCTGCTTACAGCTTGTTAATCAACAACACAGGAGACGTCACAGGATACCAAATAACAAACAACAAACACAAAACCTACTGAAGCCTTTTTGGCAACATGACACTAATATATGGTAGCGTCACTGCTTCTGCTTGGGAAAGCAGCGAGTATCAGCAATAGCACTAGCCTGGCCCCATTCACTGGTGGCCAGCTCAATGACTTGACTTCACCAGCTCCAGCTGAGGTTAGCCTCTCCTGCGCGTTCCCTTCTATTTCTGGGTGAATCTAGACTTTTTCAACTTCTTTTGCATTTAATGTTCATGTACACTGTGCACGTCCTTCCTCTGAGCCCAGCAGCAGCTTCCTAAGCAGCCAACAGGAGTATAATGATGCCTTTTATGAAAGAGTGCCCTTTAGAGGTGTAAAGCTTGCCTGAGCAGGGCTGCACTATTTCAGCTCTCTCCTGGTGATCGTCAACAGCCTGGAGATGATTCTGTAAGTCGGCATGCAAAGTAAGGTTTGTGTTAGGGGATGCTACACATGAAATACCTCATTATCTGCAGCAAGATTCAAGCCCAATACCCTTTAAGGAACCTGATAGGAAGAGGGATTTTTCATTACTGACTGACTATGCCAAGTTATTGGCATAGATGGGGATTTTAAAGGCATTTTTAATTATAGTAGGTAAAACTCACACATGATCAAGCTGCGGTGTCAGAAACCCACCAGAACTGAACACTGACCCATTTGGGTTGTTTGCTGAACTTTAATCACTTTCCAAGTCTGACAGCTGCTCAAACTTAATTGCTCATTACACTTGTAAATAAAAACTGATCTCACTCTCTGATTAGCCAGCCATCTTATAGTTGCCATAACAACTTCTGGTCTAATAAGTGATTTCAGATTTACCATTATTTGCACTAGCAGAAAATTTCACAAAGGTCTGAGATCGCTCTTTTCACTAAAATACCCTTCTAATTAGAAGAACCGAAACTCAGTAGAGAAAGGGCAGCTCAAAGATAATGAAAAAACAAGCTATTTACCACAACAGCTTAAACATGAGATAAGGGTACCCCAAACCCAAATATATGCTGTACCCTGTTTAACCCCTACCTTTCACTGTCAATCATCTCATTATCATACCTATACACCACAACAACTGCTCAGAAAAACACTGGACAACATTTGGGTAATAACTGGTGACAACGCAGAGACCAATTTCAAGACTCTCTCCAGATGAAATATTCCAATAAAGTTTGCATATTCTCTCTCCTAATCTTAAATTAGGGACTAACTAACTAGTTATATTCCTTAACACTGTTAATCGATCAGAGCGGTTTTTGGTGAACACCCTTGATCCTTGACAGTTTAACATAAAAAAAGGAAAATCGTTTGTACTGAGCCCAACAGATGTCCATTGCACCAACTGCAATGAAAGACGTTTTAGAAGTGCCATAATGTAGTATCTCGTCTCTGGATCACCTCAGTCAAAAACTTACTTCAGGCTTGACTTTTTGAACAAAATTATTTATTAAAGCCTTGCAGATGTCTAGAAAAAAAATATCTGTATTTCAGTATTTGGTCATCACAGCTTAAGCAAAATGCCTCTATTAAAACATACAGACATATTTGCTGGTCTCAAAAGACAAAGTGATTGGAACCTATGAAATACTGCTAGTCTATGGGCCTAGTACAGCACAGAGACCTAAAATTTGCTGGCAAAGCTGCTGAAGCTTGCAATTTGTTTAATCTGCTCAAGGTAGCTTTTTGTGTGTATAGGCAAGGAAGGATGCCCTTTTCCTTCCGCAAGGAAAATGCATGCGGAAAGCAATAATTGAGACAAAACTATTAAATAAAAAAATAACAATCAGGAAATACGAGACTTTCTGGTTTTACTCAGCTATGCAAGAAATGTGAGGGTTTTGTTATTTGGGTCAAATACAAAGCTGGTCACACTTCTTGCAATAGATGTAGCCAAGAAGTACAGAGGATGCAACATGTCCAAGTTCACAATATCCTCAACATTCCTGACTGCATTTGGGATGCAACAAAGTCTTGCCTTAAGAAACCAATGTTCTGCAAAGTTCTTGGGGTTCAAACACAGTTTATAACACCAATCTGTGCCTTCACTTTATGTACATTTCCTTTGATCTGAATTTGAACAAAGAATTTCTTCCCAAAGTAATCTAACCCAGGCAGCTTTTGAGGACCAGCTGGGGAACAGACTGGCTTACTCTCAAAGAATAAGCAGGCTTATGAACTAATCAAATTATTCAACAGGTTTCTTCTGAATATCTTCTCATTTCTGAGTCTCCTGATGCTCTCTGAGACTACAGTGCAAACACTGAGCTGCCAAAGGGTTTAGGTGAACTGAGAGATACAGAAGCACAGGTAAACAGTCTAAATATAGCCGTGCCAGGAATTGCCCAAACACTGACAGGGTATATACATACATGGGACTTTTTTTCCTTCCTTAATCCTTGATTTTGAAATTATTACTACATTGTGGGACCTACCTTCTAATTCTGGCAGGTACAGAACAATCATAGAGTGTATATTTAAATCTAAAGACACTGCTGCCAATAACAGCCAGGCTGAATTTATTTGTTTTTCCCCTTCTTGAGCAACAGGAAGAGTACCCACATATTGGCAGACCTGGCTTAACGAGTTATGTGAAGACATGTTTACCTGTAGCGATGGACCTGCTCCTAAGGGAAGAGAGACCAGTTTTTAGCAAAGCCTTTAGATCAGTGTCGTTTGTGCTCAAGAATCATCAGTTTTAGAAGAGCCCTTTCCCATTGACAATAACTGAAACAAATGAGCAAAACAATTGTGGAGAACCATCAGCAGAATGACTAAGCAAATAGAGAAAATGAGGCCTACCTATCCTAGATAGGATTTTTATATCTGCAATGAGTGTTTTTACATAGAAAACTAGTAATTCCCCAGGTGGATGCAAATGAGAAAATGGAAAACTAGTTCTGGATGATCTGTGGAGACTCATGGACAGGCTGGCCTTCTAGGTCACTTCCTAACTTCTCAGGGCTCCTACACGACTTCTTTCTTCCCTGTGTTCTCCAAACACTTGTGTTTTCCATTGCCTATACTTTGCGCGGATTTTGAAACCCAAACACAAAGCGCGAAATTATTTACCCAGAGAAAAGCACCAGCCCTGCAGTACTATGCAGCATCCTTCCCCATGAAGGATCATCTCACCAAAACTTCTGCAAAAATGGCTGGTTGTTCCTCCACTGACCATTATCACCAAGGATACTGCCCAATGCCTTGATCACCTTCAAAGAATACTTAATTAAAAACACAACGTAGTTTACAAAATCAAAGGGAAGCCTAACTAATTTAAAACTGTTCTTAATTCAACTAAGGAAAACACACAATACTTTTTTTTGGTGAAAATAGTTTTGGATGAAACAAAATCAGTTGGAAGGGTCTGTGAGGATTTTCTAACTGGTTTTAGTCAAGCAAATTTTAAACACTCAGTTTAAAAAAAAAGTCTGCTGAGTACATGAACAGAGCAGTATCAAACTGGGAACGAGCTGTCCTCACACTGCAACCTCTCACATATAGTTTTATATTAGAAGCATATGGAGTATACGTTTAAGCGTACTGTGTTGGAAGAGATAAAACTGCCTTACTCAAAAATACATGCTATAATACCTTCATGAACTACAATCTGCTTTTGTGCCTGTAAAATAAATCCAGTCTTAGAAACCTAGTATTAAATGGTATTATACTAATTATCCAGCTTCACACATATATGTAGTTTCTCCAAGTTGCCAGATTCATGACTCAGTATTTATTTGCTCCTTTAAAAGCAAAGATACCCATTTTCATATTTCATGGAGATTTTCCTTACAACATAATCCATTGTCATGAAGTGAAAGCAGATCCAAATAATCTTATAAAACTAAAAGCACTTTATCAGACTCTCTTTTGCATGACTAGCACAATTCTATATGAACAGTGGAGGGTGGATTTTTAACTGACCAGCTACAGGAGTACCTATAAAAGTACTTAAACTCTGAGGAAAGCACTTCTTGTGCCCTCTTCACTGCAGGCAAATACAAAATTAATCTTTCTGATATAGCAAGAAAAGTTACTGTTACCTTGTACTGGGAAAAGCTTCCCTTAGAACAGGGTACAATACTTCAGTGGTTATGGGTAAATGCAAAGGACTTTTTATTTCATTAGAATGCAATGAATGAAAAGAGAGATGATTCAGACCACAACAGCATGCTGCAAACATGTAATTTTATTGGTACCAGATCCTAAGATTACAGTGTGCGCTTTGAACACTGACTTCTGGTTTTGGGAAAAGGTTTGTCTTTAAAAAAATGTTTGACTTACAGCACAGCAAAGTAGTAAGTTTATTCTGAAGGGAACTTAGGCAAATTGTGTATGTGAACAAGAAAGTCTGGGTTAATTCATCCTGCAGGATTACCATGGACTGCTCACTGTAATGTATTTCTATTCCTGTGTAGAGCCATCAACTCTTCTATTTAGGAACCATTTTTATTCAGAGATTCTTAAAAATCTTAAGATATAAGAAAGCTGAAGAATGTTATTAAGTGCTTCTTGTGGAAAGAAAATAAAGAGGTGTTTATACACCCCAAAGCTGAGGCACTTTCTTACTTAAAAAAAAAAAAAAAAAAAAAGAAAAAGAAGGGGGGGGCGAAGAAGAGAGGGAGGAACAAACAGCAGCTCTGGAAACACGCTCTGTCCACCATATTTGTTATCAATTTAACAGCCCTGAATGGAAACTGCGAGTGTTTTGATAAAATCAATTGAAAAGCTGTCTGCCTCACTGTTGCTTCAATAAAGTGCCTCCGTATCTTTTGCTGAAACCTTGTTTTTGTAGCCTCCTTAAAGAATACTCTGTATTAAATCATCCTACTGTTCCTCCTCCAAAACCAGACTTCGCAGCCAGTGCCCAGACCGGCACCCCTCATTCAAACCTTCCTTCATCAACAGGGACCAGGGACGTAAACCAGCATCACCTGATCAACACCCCCACCTCCAGTTATGCAGGACACCTTGATTTCTACTATATTGTTAATAATTAACATGCAGGTCTCTGTGAATTATGGACCTCACTCCCCTGAGGTCTTTGACTCCAAGCCAAGCAAACTTCAGGCTGCAGCAAGAAAGGATGACCTCAACACACACAGGCTCTGACCATAGCCCTTACCAAAATGGACCTCGATGCTCCCATCACCACCCCAGGAGGAGCCCATTTCACACATCACTGCCCTGACCCAGCCTTTCACACCTGAGGGAGCTTGGGGGTGGGGGTGGTGTCAGCAGCATTGGATTCAAACACACACACTCTCCTGAAAGCCTTTGCAAAATCTCCAGAGTAACAAAAATCCCAAACAAAACCACTACAAAATGTAACTGGTTTTCCTGTGTAAGCCATATGGCCTATATCAAATAAGCAGAAAAAGCAAAAAAAGTCACCAGTACTCCACATTCTTGCAATTCAATCAGCTTTAATCATCCAAGATGTTTTCACTAACCTACAGTAAGGGTATTTGTTCTAATAACCTTGACTAGAGTGGTGACACTTTAAAGATTGCTCCCTTGAACAAAGAAAGATAAAAATGCAATTTATGGCAGGATGTTGAATCTCAAGGCAAATTCCCACTACTGTGAATTGCGGCTTTTTCCACAGGCCAGCCCCTCTCCAGACAGCAACCAGTCTGCCTCCACCATTTTACTACACATCTTCCTGTATTTTTCCTCCTCACTGGTCAGGAGTATTCTTCAAAACAGTCCCCTAAGGATCTATTCTATCATATATACAATATTAACTGGAAAAACTAGACAGTTCAATTGTAAGAACCAGACCAACACCCAATGCCACAAAGGCTCCTGCTAGCCCCGACATACTTGGCAGCCTCTGAAACCTGTGGCACCCAGTTCCACCCTCTAGACTCTTGCCAGCTTTCACAAAGACCTTCTCCAGGGCTGGTGGCATGACCCTCAGCTGGCCAGAGCCACGCAGCACAAGCCAGCGCTGAAAGCTCCAGTGGCCTTGCTGGCCTCCTCATCCAGTGTTGCTGACAGCTGCTGAATTTGCAGGGTGCTGAGCAGGCAGCACCAGTTAAAAACACCAGAAGCACACCAGCCGCAACACACAAACCTTTGCCTAGGGATCTTCCCAAGGACGCCTGCTAGGAAGCGCTGACCACCAACAAAAGTGACATTGTGAAGGGCTGAAGGCACTGTGAAGGCTTCTTCCAAGTCCCATGGGATGCTGAAAAGCACCATTTGCTCACAAAGCCTTTGGGAAGTATTGGATTCTGCCACAAAATCCTGGGTGAGATTTTATTTAGTTTATATGTAAAATGGTGCTATTACCTCCCTTCACTGCAACCTCCAGGTAAAAAGCAATATGGAATGAATAAAATGTTTAAGTTCAGGAGTCATAGGCACACTGCAGCAGCTGACTGCCTTCCACACAACAGCCTTGTCAAAAACTACCCGCTCTGCTCAGGAGAGGGACTTGCTAGAGACATAAGGACAGTTCACCGTCCACAGGTCAATCAAAGCATTAAAGAAAAATTAAGTGAGGTATGTAATTAGTAGTCATGGTGATGGGTTATACAGTTTCTCTTATGCCACCACTGGAAACTAACTATAGGCTACTGTGTAAGCCAGTCCAAAAAACAGGTAGCTTTCAACAGTGAGGAACCTGGCTGCCATTTAAACTGGCACTTTAGATGCAGGAGACTCTATCCATCTCCATTACAAATCCTCTGAGCTCATCCTAGCATTACTTTCCCACGTTAAGCAAAAGAGTTAACATAAAAAGCCTGTCTAGCTTCAGACATTATCCAGATAAAGAGGAGAAAAGAGAAAATCCCTTGTATTACCTCTCTGAGCTCTCCCCAAACCTTCTCTGATATCTTTGTTCTTTCAGACCTGGCATTTATCTGAAGACATTGTCTAGCCCTAATTAAATCTTCATGTGAACCACTGCTACTTCCTGGCAGTGAACATGCATTCTTGGTGTGCTGATGGACCTACATAATTTTCTGCACTTCTCCCTTATGGTGAGTGTTAGGCCTTGCTTGAAAACATCACAACTGTGTTCAACACAATATGTTTACGCAGAAATACAAAATTATTCAGTTTCTTTTAAAGAATGAAGAGAAACATAAGTGAGAATTATATTCTACAAGCTCATGGAAAAAAAACCAACTGCGGAAACACTGGGCAAATAACACCGTCTGAGAACAAGGCATGCTTTTGTTTTACTGTTAGAAAGAGGTAACTGGCAGTGATATGAGAAGCAGAGAAAAAAAAAATCTTCCAAAATAAAATCTGCAGCTATCTCTTTGCCCTGGGAATAAAAAAACATTCTTAAACTGCAGCTGAACTGTGCATGAAGGGAAGTTGCATTATAAGCCCCTCACATACACCTAACCTTATCTGATGAAAGCAGCTCCTTCAGAGCTTTGTGTTCAAAGCCTCTAAGTTGGCAGCAACTGCTCATTCAAAGAGAGCAAGGGGATGTAAAGCTGTGAAAATCTTTGCACTCCTGAGCTAGAAAGGCAGAAGGGTAGAAAAGCAGATTTTACTGCTAACCCCTGCAACAATTCTTACGTTCTTAAGGAAGCCCCTTTAAACCATGTACTGATGCTAACAGAAAGTGACAGTAAATAGATGAGAAATTATTGCCTTCCCTTAACAGTGCTCATTTGTAGAAGGCTTGTCCAAGCAGCAAAGCAGCCAGCTGTCCTGGCAGATGTGGTCAGATGGCCAAACACAACAAAGCAAATTCACTTTAAAATCATGTTTAACTTTCACTGTTCTTGTTATTATCCTCCAACTCTTGACACTTCTCTCCCTGAGCAGAAGAAATAAACACCCACCCCAGATGGCTAAAGAAAAACAGCAAGCTATACATATGCTCCATATAGTCTGACAAAGCAAGAGTCCAGCCATCTTCAAAGCACAGTATGAGACTTACCCATTTAAGGGCCTTTTACCTCTGCACGTGTGGGTGAGGATACAACTATAAAAGAAATTCTGCAGTTTGAGGCCATGACCAGGTACTCCGCAAAATTTTTTCCACTTTAATTTCCAAAGACACAAGTCTTTTGTCATTCCATAAATTAATGTAGAATAGCTATAGATGAGACTATACATAGCTATACGTTATACTATACATAAACCCTAAAAATAGCATTAGAATTACTGTCGTTTATGAAACAAGTCAACAAAACTAAGAGCACGGTTTCACTGGAAAGGGATGCTAGCCTAAGTGCATTCAACTGAACATTGACTTGGCTTCTGGGACCACAGGCCACAGCCCCCAAACTGCAGGAGCCTGAGCCACTCTGTTCTTCCCCACCGCAATGGGGGAGATCTTGTATTTCCTTCAGGGCTTAAGAGAAGCAAGCAGGAGGCAATACCAGCCCACCCAACCATGGCAAGTTACCAAACTCTGCAGAAATGGCACTTGGGCTTTCTCCCATGACCCTGGCCACGGCAACCCAGGCTGAAATCACACTTGCCACAATTAAGAGAGAACACACCTGCAGGAATGAGGGAGTAGACACGGCAACCCAGGAAGGCCTTGGCTAGCCACGCAATGAAAGTGCGCTCAAAATAACCTGCCTAATGTCACCAAAACATTAGCAAAACCACAATTCAAGCTCTGGGCTAAAGACTGAGCACATGTGTGTATCTCTACACCATGTCACCCTCCCTGCATACCCACAGGCCCTGGGGGGTTCAACACTTTGGGAAAAAGGTGGCTGGACGACAGGGTTACCCTGTTAACAGGCCGCTCACACGTGGGAAAAGGAGCTGGGAGATACAACAACTTTCCTTCATCCGTCAACCATCTTGGAGTTGCCCCCTCCTCATGGCAAACAGCTTGCCCAAAGCCACCACTGTCCCCACAGAGCCCACCACGACCCACGCTAACCCCCCGAGACCCCACTAAGGCTACAGCACCCCCAAACTCTGAAATACCACCACCCACACCCCCCCAGACCCCCCACCAACCCTGAAATCCCTGCTACCTCCAGAGGCCCTCCTTCACCTCCAGAGCCCCCCCCAGATGCCTCACTACCTCCAGAGCCCCCCACAAACCTCCAGAGATCCTCACAGCCCCCAGGGGCCTCCACTAAGCCCCCTCCCACCGGCTCCAGAGCCCCTCGCGGGCCCTCACAGAGCCCCCGCTGTACCTCACCGACCCCCAGAGCACTCCCCTGTCTCCCAACCCCCCGTGCCTGGAGGCCCCCGCTCCCTCCAGAGGCCCCGCTAGCTCTCCAGCCCCCCCGGAGCCCCCTACACCCGCTGGGCCTCCTTACCGAGGCTCTGCCCCACCGGGGTGCTGAACGGGTTCCCCAGCAGAAACTCCATCTTGGGATGACAACAAACAGCGGCCCGGCGGCCCCCGCCCCCCCTCCCCCCACGCCGCCCTGACGGGCAGCCACACGCACCAACCGCAACTTGTTTTGCCAAGCGTGACCCGCCTCCTTGCATTCGATTGGGCAGCAGCGGGACGCCCCGAGGAGTTATAGGTTAAAGAGCGTGCCCATCACTGTCAAGTGAGAGGCCCGCCTCCGCGGTAATCCCGGCCCTTTCCACGCCCTCCGGTTGATGGATAGCAGAGACACCACTAGTGCCATTCTCCATTGGGCAACAGCCAAACCATTCGCTAATATTATTGGGCAAAAGAAACGTCGATCATACGAGCCTCCTCCCGCCCCGAGGGCACTGTGCCGGAGCTGATTGGCTGACACGGATTTCTCGCGCTCTGATTAGTCGCCAGCCTTCCCACCCACTCCCTGACCATTGGCGGTTGAACCTGTCACGTGGTCTCCCTTAGCAACGTGCCTGGGCTTCCTTAGCAGCCGGCGCCGAGCCGCGAGTGGAGGCAGGGCCGGAGGAGCGGAGCGGGCCTGGAGCCTCGGGGACCCGTGGGTGAGAGGCCTGAGGGGCCGGGATCTGGCCCTGGATGGGTCCCGGGGGGAGGGCGGCAGCCCACTCAGGTCAGAGTCAGGGTCCCCGCCCCTGGCCCGGCAGCGCCGAGGGGTGTCGGGGACGTGGCGCAGCTGCCCGGGCCTGGGCCGCGGCTCGCTCTCAGCGGCGACTTCTGGTCCCGGTGGCCGCACCGAGGGCCGCGCTGTGGCCACCGCGAGGTGCTGACCTCGCCCTGTGATTTGCTCTGTGGAACCGGCACTGGCTCAGGAAAGGATGGACGAATACAAGGAAAGCAGAAAATCCGGCAGATCACGGATGAATAAACCCAGAACCTGCTACTCCTCGGTTTGTCCTGCACGCAGGCAGAGAGAGGTTGCGTTTGTAAATTAAAAGCCATGACAAAGAAAGAACCCTCTAAACCCAGATGTTTATCCTTACTGTCCTGCTGTGCAAAAAAGTCAGCAGAACTTCCACAATTACAGCCATCTCATGCAACCAAAAGTTTGACAATTCCTGGCCTTCATACTGATTCATTATCTGTGCACAATTTCAGAAAGATGAGTAGTCTCATTGCCTCCTGGGCAACCTTAAGGGATATTTAAATGACAAAGCCAGGACAGAAAGTTTTGACTGATAGAATTGTATGTTTCTCAAAACGAATGTGTTTGTGTGCAGTGCTGTGTATTGACTGAACTAGACAGCCTTTGCTATGGATCTGCCTTAAGTGCCTTCATCAGAAAATTGCTGTTATTGTTTATAAATTTTCCTCCTTCCTCAAATTCGTTTTCACTTTTATTATGATGTTGGTGTTTAAAATTTAGTGACCTGTTACTGCGCTAAAAATACATGCCTCTTACTCTATAAATCAAACCTGCTTATAATGACAAACTTACATTTTAAAACTAGATTACATGGTGCACAGGGCCTTGAACATGCCCTCTTCATGAAGATGGGTTTCAGCAGCAGGTGATTGCCATGCGATGGACCATTGCCGTTCATAGGTGCTGCACAGGGCCTCGTTTCCTGGTCTATTTATCTGGCCAAATTCTGGCATTGTTCATGGCAAACACTCAAATGTGGTGTGGAGCATGCCTGGCCATTTTACAGTGCTGCGGGTGTGAAGCTGTGCTTAAAATTGAATCAATGATGTCATGATAAAAGTCAAGGCTTTGATAGCAGCTGTGAGGTATTAATCTTCCTGATGCTCAGCTGCACTCTTAATTCCTTGGAATTGTCATGCCTGTTCAATGGATGTTGGAAATAGTAGCCAGGCAGTCATTTTATTTATTTTTCTTTTCTGTCCTTTAAGGCTGTTACCATCTGAAAATGAGTCACTTATACAATAGCATTGAGCCAAACGTTATTGATGATGAAATGGTTCAGAAAGCCATTGAAGAACAGTATCCAGAGGACAAAAGAAAGCTTGCCGAAAGGGAAGATATTAACTTTAAGAATGTGACGGAGCTACAGCTTAGTTTTAGAAGTGAGTAGCAGAATATATACTTACCTCTTCTTTTGTTAGAAGGTAATAGAATTAAGCATGAAGTGGCTAACTGGCAATTAAACAATCATGATTAGCTTGGATTTATTACATGAAAAGTGACGTCTGAACTTACATTTTTAGTCATACCTGTATGAAGTAGTTTCATTACAGAGAGCTGGGTGCTTTTGCTGATGGTTAACTTAAAGCTGCTTAACTTTGCGCTATTACTGTCACTGCTATTCTTATTTAACATTTATATTGTGGTGACACCTACAGGCCACAGGCCTATTGGGCCCTTCTCTACGTGGACAAATCAAACCCTGGGCAGGCTCCGTCATAGCCAGCGATTATGTGAGAGCTATTTGGTAGATTGTGGTGATTACAGTCCAGTTCAGTGGCTTCCTCTGGTCATCTGTAGCATTATCGCAGCTTGCCTCTTGCTGTCAAACCAGTCGTAAACTTGCATTCAGAAAATGAAAAGGAAGAACATTTGGGTCAATATTTGAGTATTTTGAGGATATGTAATTTCATGGGCAAAAATCTGCTTTTGATTATTCATTGTGTACTCCAGTAAAATAGTAAGTGTATTAGTTCAGTTCCTTAGGAGAGACTCCCTGTTACCTGATCCTGTATGTGTGTGTTTGCAAATAGAAAATACAGAACTCTGTGAGTATTTTGGATGTGCAATTCCTTGCTTTACTCTGAACTCACTAAACAACGAGAGCAGCAGAGCAGCTAATGAAGTCTTCTGGGAAGCCATTGAGGGGGTAAAGAGAATGTTCTGTATTTTCTGTCACCTTGGTGCTAATGTTTTGCTGTTGTGCCAAACTGCCTGCCCTTGTGATTCTGTTTTTGGAGAAAGCTAAATGCAGGGATATTGATTAGTTCTAAACTGCAGCCTTCACAGAAAGAGTAGACCCCAACTTACTCTCCTGTGATGAAAATCCCAGGAGCAGGGGAGTAATTTACAAAAGCAGTAGCTGGCCAACACTAGCCTGCAAATGCGGAGAAAAGCACTCATCTCAAACCTCCCTCTTGGAGCTGGAAAGGAAAATGAAGGTCAAGACCTCCTAGAAGTGGATTCATAAAGCCACTCTTGACTGCTGGGCCGTAGTCAGCATCCCCTCAGTGACTCATTGGCATTGCTGATGAGCAGTGTGTGCTGGAGCAGGACACTGAGGTTAACTAGGCTGTTTCATTGAAATCTTGTCCAGCCAGTGGACCTCTCAGCTCTCTAGGGCAGTCATCACATGCTATCATAATCTGCTGGAAATCATTTCTGAGGTAAAACTGGACGTGTTTTCCTTGTGCAAGATAGTGTGTCTGCTAAACTGAAAGCATGTGAAAAACAGTTTTCTTTTACTTTTTTTCTGTGGCTTTAGATATCCTACAGATTGATAATCTGTGGCAGTTTGAGAATCTGACTAAACTGCAGCTGGACAACAATGTCATTGAGAAGATAGAAGCTCTGGATAGTCTGGTTCACCTTGTATGGCTCGGTAAGATACAGGCATATGAGGCTGGATGCCTTCGCAGGTATAAAGTAATCTGCAATAAAGCCAGGGTGTTGCATTCCTCCTCAAACACGATTTATAGGAGCTTTCCCATGGAAGGCTGTCGGCTGCCTGTGTGTTTCCTCATTTGACTGTCAGCTATCAAAATGCTTGAATATCAGAGCTGCAAAACAATCCTTCAAATGTTTACAAGCTGGTTTTAATCCATTTGGTGTGGCAGGAACAGGAAGTTGAGATTTCAAGGTTGTTTCCAGGGTTTGTACTTGTATTTGGAGGTGACTTCCAGAAATATTTACAGAAACACATCTGTGATTTAGAAGCTGGTATTCTGTTTTCAAAGTTAACACAGGCATTTCAGAGCCTAGAATCCACTACCTCTATCCCTATATGCTTAAGGGCTCGTCATCATTGTTGTCCCAAGAAGTGACCATCCTTGTAGTCTTAGGTGAGTACTTTCAACTAAAAACTCAGAATGCTGATAGCAACATCCCACAGTGGTGCAGGTTTTGATGCTAGGCAGATTGGTGAACTTGCTGCCATGGATGTGGGAACTGCAGCCACGTTGCTGGCTGGCAGTATAAATATATCCAGCCATCTTTGAAAATGGCATGTAGGGCTTCAGTTCATAAGCACATCTTGAAATGTCTAAAGGGTTCTTCCGCCCAGTTGTCTGCACTGTTCTGCTGCACGGATGACATGCACTTGTGAATCAACAGCTGATCACCACAATGTAAGCAGAGTGTTTTGAAGCACACTCATGGGTTTCGTTTGCCCAAAGGCTGTGGGGTTCAGCAGCTGCTGCATGAATGTCTTGGCCATCCAGGGGCTGGGGTGGTGCAGACAGCTGGTAACCTCATCAACTGTCTTTGGACTCCTGAATTACTCAGTACTGGCCTGAGGACAATGAATGTAGGTCTTAGGATAGATGTTCTGGCAGGATAAGAGGAAATTTCAGTGTGTGAAATCACTAAAGTGAGTATATGCCTTTGCATGCCTCCATTGACAACAGGGTGGTTCCAAGTGTGGAACTGGCATGTGTTAGTCCTATGGGAATGACCATGACAGTGGGCATTGGTGTAGCAGGCAAGAGTCTGCAAGAAACAGGCAAAGAGTGTCAAATTTGTCACAGAATTGCCGCCCTTTTAGGACAGTTCTCCACCTCCTTTCTGGTATTTTGGGTTTCCCCATAAAGGTAGAAATCACTTTCAGGTTGCGTATGTGGACTCTGCATGGAATACCAACTGTTCCTCTCATTTAAAAGTTGCATGGACAGTTGCAAGGAGGAGATGTGAATGAATGATGATTTAATGCCAAGCCTTTCCTGTGGGACACTGAACGCACCTGAGGAAAATACTGTACGTATTATGTAAACTTCTAAATTGTGAGCCAGGCTAAATCTGAATCGGGGTGTTCTGCTAGAAATAGTTTAACTTTTTCTTGTTAAAACTTTGGATCTCTGGACTCTTCCCTAGACCTGTCCTTCAACAATATTGAAGTAATTGAGGGCCTGGACACCCTTGTCAAACTGCAAGACCTCAGTCTCTACAATAACAGAATATCTAAAATTGAGCACATGGACATGTTGCAAGAGCTACAGATTTTCTCCATAGGAAAGAATAACCTGACCACTCTGCAAGATGTGAGTGCTCCCTGTCTTTGCAAATGTTCCCTGTCAAGGGATCAAATATTCTAAAACTGGTATTTGCCACTGTGTCCGAGCCCCTCCTTAGAGTAGAAAATTCTGCTTAGGATTTCACTGCCTCTGTAGTCTAAGTTATTGTTTTGGTAAGCTGTCCTGGTTTTAAAGTACATACTACAGCTAAAACTCTAGTTAGATTATTGACTCATGGGGGCCTGGTTCTGTTACTGCCATCAGCTGTGGCAAAATTCCTATTGGTTCCCATGAAAGCTAGAAAAGGAGTAAGTAGCAACATCTGAGAAAAGGAGGGAGTGAAGAGTAGGATTTATTTGGGGTTCTTTTGAGGGCCGTTTCCCAATCTAAGACCCATGATTTGTCCACCCTATCTGCCTTCTCTCTACACTTTTCATTTATATATTCACAATGTAAATTTAAGCATTTCCTTTCCAGAAAGCATTAGAAACTGATTTAATGATGCCTGCTGTTTCACAGCAGGGCAGGATATATATTGTAACATAATTGTAGTAAGAGCAATGAATTTTAAGGCTGTGGTTTCCCCAGCTCTAGGAAGTACAGCGTCTCTTTCCCTATGGCATAGGTGATCTATCTCAGGAGGTTTAAAAACTTACGGACACTGAATCTCATTGGGAACCCTCTCTGTGATGATGAGCAGTATACGCTATTTGTTGTTGCACACCTTCCAGACCTAGTATACTTGGACTTCAGGCTCGTGTGTGACACCATGGTAAGCATTTCTGCATTCCCTGCTTGTGAAAATGGGCAACAGCATCTTACAGAGCGTTTGCTTTGTTGGTATGCCAGCAATATTCTAGCATTTGGGGCAGGTTCTCTGCAGAAATTAGGCTTACAGAAACACACAGTGTTTATTCTGCCTCCACCTAACAGCTGTGAACCTGTAGGCCAAATTCTATCAAATCTGACAGCGGGGTAGAGGTGTCAGAGGCATGATGTCTTCACAGATTTTGTGAAAATCAGCAGCTGTGTGTGGGAGAGGGGCCTGGTTAATGTTGCCACAGAGAGGCTGCAGTGTAAGTGCAAGCCTTCTTAGAGATCAGAAAATCTCAGAGGAGATCAGTCTCGAGATATAGATCCAGGGGAAAGGAAGCTTGGTGGTCCTGCTGCTTGCTGAGCAATCTGTTTCAGTAGCAGGCTGACAGGCTCTCCAGGCAAGCAGGTGTCATCAAATGCACTTCCCGCTCTTGACTCCTGAGAACAGGACAGTGCATCTGCACTGGTGACACATGGGACTGCTTTTTGATCCCAGGGCTCAAAGGAACAAAGAAGGGGGTTTTTGTTTGGGTTGTTTTAGTAACCAAAGAACATGATTGATTGTAAATTTGCTTGGCACGGAGAAGAGCTGTACTTGGAACACACATTACTCCTACCATAGGGCTGATAGGGCTGTCCAGGTCATTGAGTCCAGTCCCTGCTCATACAGACAGTACATCATAGAATTGCATACTTAAATTTGTCAGGCTTCAGTTTCAAGCTAATTAGGTTCATGTCCCTGCTACTATCTTGCCATCCACTCCTCCAAAGAGCTGTCTTCTCCCTAGTAAGTGTGTTAAACGCGCTAGCTGATCATATCAAAGTTCAAATTTTAGAAGTTAAACATGGCCTTCTGCTAAAAAAATAAAAACAACACTAAAGATGAGGAAATGGGGAGAGAAAATTTTCCTGGGACTGTATCAGCTCAGATCTATTGAATGCAGAGTAATATGCCAACAAAAAATGGGATGAGGAATGGATCAGAAACTTTCTAAGTAGTTTAATAAAAAGCCCACAAAGAAATGGAGATGCAGATGTCACTCAAGTGCATGTTCTGAAAAGATCAAATGCTTATGCCCAGATTTGTAAAGCGATGCTTGATAATCTAATAAAAATATTTTCTCTGTTTGCATTTCTCAGCGAGAAGTTGCAGTTTTAAAGTATCAAGATCTTACTGAGCTGTTGGAAAGTGAGGAGGCTCAGGCCCTGGCTCAGCTGAAGGAAAAACAGGCAAAGCAGAAAGAGCTGGAGTACCACAAGGTATGTTATCTTTGGCTGGTTGTATATTGTCTCAGGAGAAAGCAGCGCAACACATATTGACTTCTCTTTTTACCTGCTTGAAGATTTAATGAGAGATTAACATAAACTGTGCTAAAACTAAGGCTAGGATTAATCTCTGTGATCTCTGAATCTCATCTCTTGAATGAAAACAGCAACTGCTGTGGAATACCTACGACATGGGGGAGCGTAGTTCTGGCTGAACAATGAAACTACAGATACAGATCCTGTGAAGCCAAATAGTAAATCATAGCTGAGGATTTTATCAGCCTGACATGAGATTTAGACATGAGAATTAAGAAAATTAGAGGTCTGAGGGAACTGTTAGCATTTTCATGGGCAGTGACTTTTTATTTTCTCCTTCACACAAAGTTAATGCTTTCCATTATTTTTATGGTTAAACTGTTCAGGGCTTTCTGAGACCACTGTAGCCCTGTGAACAGACTGAAAACAAGACCAGGCAGAATGACGCTTGCAGTTATGGTCTGGCTGTCTATTCCAGACCTCCAGAAGATCAGACCGACTGAAGAGCAGGAGGAGGTTCAGTGACAGGGAGGACACCTGCAGCTCTTACCTCATCCCTCCGCACAGTCCACTGACTCCTTATCTGAAAGGCCTAATAGCCTTGCAATATGCAGTTGTATGTAAGAATAAACAGTGGTTTCTATCCTTAGGCTAGAGAGTTCTAGAAGCAAAGCCACCAGGATGCTTTTCAATCCAGTTTCAGGGTCCTCTTGTGACTCATGTTGGTGTAACTGTACCTGCAGCAGTGTCCCACCACTGGTAAAGTGCTTACAAGAGAGACACATCCTGAGGACTGGCAGCCTGTTGGCAGTCTTTATTTTACTTATTTTGCTCTGATTCTCTTCAAAGACAGCCTTTGTTGAGTACCTGAATGGATCATTCCTGTTTGACAGTATGTATGCAGAGGATACAGAAGCTGCCAAACTGACTTGCCTCCCTGGAGTGGGTGAACTGCTGCAGGCATATCCTTACTGGGTTTAGAATACCTACAGCTAAAACGTAATGCCTTGAGAAAAGAAGGAGGTGCATCCAGAGGGACTCTTCATCTGTTGCTTTTGTCCAGGGCACATTGATCTAAGATCTGAGATGGTCTGTGTTCAATTTTGGAATGGTACCAAAAAAAACACTGCAAGACCGTGAGACCACTGACAGCTGTAATGCTTGATATCTCATGAAATATGAGGGTTACAAACAAAGGGTTTATATTACTGGCAAGCTGGCCAGCCCAGCTTGAAATATCCCATTTGTAAAACTACTCGTTTCTATCACCAATAGGTCATGAGATTCCAGTGTTTTAAATTCTCACCATTGTAATTACCATATTCTTTTTCCTTTGCTTGAATCAAACACAATTTCGGTAGCTGCCTTTCCTGACCCTTCAAGAATCAAGGCTTTGTACTTTCCTTAAGTCTGGAATCCACTTAAAGTTTAAAATGAGCTATAAGATAAATCTCTGTCAGTTAGATTGTGAGAGCGCAGTTGCTAAACTCGTGTTGAAATTGAAGTGGTAGGAGATAGGAACAGACTAATCAGAACGATATGAGCCGCATATCTCATAACCTGCCAGAGCTGGCAACTTGAAGTTTTCAGGCCAGCACTTCTTTGTGATCATTGCTCCTACACGGGAGATCAGAAAGCAGACACTTTTTTTTCTTTTTTCTTTTCTCATTCAGATTAATAGAGCATTGTCAAGGCCAGTAACTTGACCTTCCTTAAAATTGCATTACACTGTTGGGGAAAAATGCATCACAGCTTAACTACAATAGACTCTAGAAACAATTCCATTGCCAAGATAATAGCAGAAGAAAAATTGACGTTATTTTTGTGATGCTACCAAGTCAGTAGTTTATTCTGTGCTCTGGCTGTAGGCTCCAGAGCTGTATTTATTAACTATGCAGGCACTGTATTCACACTTGTGAAGACAGATAGGGTTGTATGCTTTATTCCTCTGTTATGTCAGAAAAGTCAGAGAAGGATATGTATTTCCTTTTCTTCCTCAAGGCCTTTTCCCCCTCAAGTTGCTATAGCTTTCTCCATACCCTTAAGGTAGCAAAATCCTATGCATAAAATGTGAATGGGTGACCCAGGCCTGCCACAGACAGAATACTTGGCAGGCTGCTCCCGGTGAGAAACCACAGAGGTTACCGAACAGTAGCTTGTAACTCTTGTTGCTCAGATTTGCAGAGGTAGAAGGAACATAGTATGTTGCTCCACTGAACAAGCAAAATACCTTGACTCTGGTGTCACGTACAGGAAGGAGTTTGTCTCAGTTTGTGAGAACCTTTTCAACTATGGTCTGAAAGAGTATGAAAACCGAGAAGCTGAAGTCTCTGATTTCTACAAAAGCCTTCATGAAGCATTAACAGCCAACCAGCAAGAAGGCAGGAAAATAATCCTAGACTTTGAAAATCGGAAGAAAAGGGTAATGTTATACTTTTGTTTGTTTGAGACATGATTTCTCTACATCATATCCCAGCTTTTAATTTCACTGAAAGTAATGGTAACTCAAATAAAATTAGGAAAACGATTCTGGATTTACACTGCTGTAATAGGAATCAGCACTTGGTCCCTAATGGCAGAATCAGAGAGGCTGAGGTTAGAAGGGACTAGACAGTCACCTGGTCCAACCCCCCTGCTCAAGCAGGGCCACCCACAGCAGGCTGCCCAGGACCACATTCAGCCAGCTACGGAATACCTCCAAGGTTGGAGACTCCACAACCCCTCTGGGCAGCCTCTTCCAGTGCTCATTCACTTTCATTGCATGTTTCTTAGAATATAAATCTATACGAAGAAAAACTGTTGTGTTAGCTAATATAATGTCATTAACTAACATAATGTTGAAAGAGTTTTAGTACTTTATGTAGGAAAAGAATTTGGGGATTGACATCTCAAGCCTTTGGGTAAACCATAACCAGCTAACACTGACAGCCCTTTTCTATACTGGAAATTCAGTGCAGGACAAAACTAACATGTCATAGTGTTATCTTACTGTCCACAAAGGTAGGAAAAAAGTGGTTAAATGTGGTGGGGGTTTTGTACTTTTTTTTTTTGCCATCCAGAAAAATTACCAGTCTTTAAGAAAATGGAAATGCTCAACCTTTCTTTTAGTTTAAATATTTCTGCTGAAGTCGATTTAAAATACATAAATAGATTTATTAGATTTAATGCCACTCTCCTTCTTTTTGAGGCCTCCAATAGCTCTTCCTTCATTGAAAAATGGGGAAGAAAGGAAGGAGATTGCAGGGTATTCAGTTTGTTTCCAAGTAATTTTCTGCTTCAGTTCATTTTGTCATCAACAGCTCAAAGAACTTTAACAAAAAAATTAGATAAAGTTATTGTAATGTATTTCTAGTCTTTTTAAAGTAGAAACTATCTTTTTTCATTCTGCTCAACTACAGCCACCCATTGTGGCTGCTAAGGGCGTAGCTTCTAGCTGGATCCCTTTCTAACCATGTAAAATAGCTGGATCATTATTTTGTTTTCACAGAAAAAATAAGGGGGGGGGGGGGGGGGGGAGCGGGGGAAGGGGGCTAAAGCCTGGTAACACTTTCAGCTGAGCAGAGCAAGTCCCTGACAACTGACACCAGGCAGTCACGAGCGCTGGCTCCCTTTGAAAACCAGGTCACTTTTATTTAGGTGCCTTGTCACATGCTGGCAGCCTGCTGAGTCACTCTGCTCCCAGGTCCTTGAACCTTGCTGACTCATGTTGGCAAATTAACTCCATCAACTCCAGTCGGACACGAATTTGCAGCCTTACCAGAAGGCAACTTAGAAAGATGGTGATGCACATTCAGTTAACTTGCACTTGAATTCCCAATATATCTCACATTAAAAAAACAAAACAATCAATCAAACAAAACAACCCCCCAAAACTCCACTAAAACAAACAAAAAACCCCAACAAAACCCCCCAAAAATCAAACCCAAAGAAACATGGCTGAGGCCAGATTTTGGCCTTTCGTCTTTGATGACCTGCAGGCTCAGCTATGGATTGAGCTGCAAGAACAGGACACAGCGGTCACCTTAACAGTTTTCATATAAATACTGGAGAAATTGGTGTCAAAACTGAACAGTGTATTTTAACAGCATTTCCCCATTCATTTAAAATTACCGGAGGAGTTCTAGAGGTGCAGAGGTCCCAGCAGGCTGAGATCTGTAAGCCATCCTTAGGGGCTGCTTGTGTCACTGTAATCCTTTCACGTAAGCTTGGGTAACCTGTAAAATAACTCTGCTCTCTGAAGTTGGTTAAGGAACGAAGAAGCATTAAAGGCCTTGAAGTTTTAAGTTACTGCTCCCAGCAGCATGGCTTGAACGGCTGTGGAGCTTTTTGAGCCTTCTAGCTTGTTTAGATTAGAAAAGAAGATGCCTTGCTTTCCCCTTCCCTCCTGTTAACTCTGCAAAGTTTGGGTAATCTAGTCCATTTTCAGACACAAGTCTTGGCAATGGTTTTCATCAGAATTCTCAATTCTAGCTCATTCCATTCACTCTCAGAAGTGGATTAGACATCTTTAAATGCATATTTTTCCCCTCCTTTTAACACTTGACTGTTAACTTATTTTGAACAGACTTGAAAATAATATATTGCTCAGCACAAGAGGATTTTTTTATCCAAGAAATCATAAATCTTGCCTGATACAAACCTGACGTCAATATTTAATTCTGAAGGGCAATAAATCCTTGCTGTAAGAGGAAGGCAGGCAATGATAGGTATTCCATATTCAGAATACTAACTCCCAACCCTATGGAAGTCAATCAAGATTCTCCTTGACATGAAGGGGATCAGGATTTAGCCCTGCATTTCTTTCTATGAAGTAATAGTTAATCTCTTCTTCACGGCCAGCGATGTCAAGAATCAAATATTTATTTATTTATTTTACTTGAAATGTGTTAGAAGGGGAACCAAAGTTGGAAGCATAGAAGGGGCACAGTCTTCTGCTGACTGGAGGATGAGGAAACGTTTTCACCAATTCCACTGCATTGCCTCTGGATCGTTAGTGCAGTAGCACACCTCAGCACTGTTGACTACCCAGTATGTAAATCTGGAGACTTCCTGAATCATCACATTTCATTTCAGCTAATCATCAGCAGGAACTTTTCTCAAATATGTAACAAGTTAATTAAATTGCAATGGAATGCTGAACACAAACTATAAGTAATTTATGTATCTCTGTGTTTAGAGGCTGGATGAGATTCATAATGCCAGTAGTTATGATATTGCTGAGTCTAAACGAGCCAAGTACAAGGAGGACATACTTCAGCTGTCAGAAGCACTCATGACCTTGGAAATGCTGATAGCTGACCATCTGGAGGTAAGGGTCAAGCACATACCTGTGAGACCTCACATCCAGAATGTGAGGGGGTCACGCTTCTGCTGCTGCAGCCCTCTGTTTCGTAGCTCATTGCACAAAGAGGGGGCTCCTGTCAGGCTGATGTTTTGTCTCCATCTTATTCTTTCTCTGTTCAAAGTTGATCTTGGGTGAGATCAAGCCCCATTGATACATTGCAACAGATTTCTGTTTCTCAGAGCAGAGCAGGTTATGTCCTTCACATCTATTCAAGCTGACTGCTTCGACTTTAGAGAAAGGGACTTGAAGTCATTCAGTTGTTTTATAGGTCTGCATACAGAAGTCGCTGCATAACATGGAATATGCATTTGGGATTCTAGAGCTGTAACTCTTTGAAGCTGATCTTTGCTATGAATAAGATTACACACATTCCTGCTCAGCTTACTGCATTTGCTTGCATAATAGCTGCCTTTTTTCTCCCCAGACTTTTCCTCAAAAACTAGGGCAGGGCTGCTAATGTGCATCTTCATTAAAAAAAATAAAATAAAAATTAAAAATTAGCAGGCAGGAGCTGTGGCCTGTGTGCAAGCAGACGCAGCAGTTTACTTTTGTGAATGTGCATGACAGAAAGCAGCAGCTTAAAATGGATTCCTCACAGCATTAGGATCTTGCCTTTTCTGAATTGGTCCTCACATATCTGCAGTCACTGATGGACTGAGCAGAAGCATTTCTCCCTGCGTGCCTTTCTGGATTTGCAGGATTCGGGTGGCTGTATTTGAACTGTTGTTATCGAGACATCTAAGGGCAACACTTCACAGATTCTCCATCAGCCATCTTTGAGAGAGGTAATAGGCAGCAGCGATTTTAATTTCTGAGGACTAAAAGAAAAGCAGCAGTGAGCCCAGGCATTGGTTATGCTTCTGACAAGAGGCTCTTCATGCACACAAGGAGACTGCAGCATGGCAGTACACGGGAGTACAGCCCTCTCTATGCATTGCTTAGGTGAGGGTACAAAAGGGTCAGCTGGCTTGCTCCGGACACCAGTTAAAGGTATAATTCAGTCAGCTTCCCTCCAATAAATTGATTCTGATTTTCTCTCCCTGAAGGAGGAAAGAAAATCTTGCAGCACTTTCAAAACACTTCAAATGTTTGAGACAGTTGTTTCTGAATGTGCTAATAACAGCAGTGAGCCCAAATTATAATCACTTGTAGACCCCTCCTAGACTCCCTGAGTCCCTTTTATGTTTATGCAAGTTTTCATTGTAATATTTCCTCTTTTTCCCTCTCTTAAGGAACAAATAAAGGATTTTAAAGAAAACATTGCTGTCACAGCATCAACATTGATTGAAAATGTTAAAGGGATATATCCTTTTGATACGTTGGCCTGGACTTCCCAGTGACGTATGTATACCTTGCTTCTAAATCCAGAAATGAGCCATCAGTTTAGAATTTGATGGTGGTTTGTTGTTTTTTTTTAATCAACGGAAAATGTTTTCTCCCAGCCTTCTAGGAATGGTCATTTAAGGTGCTCAGCTTCTTTCTGTGGATACTCTGGAGAGCACAAAAGGATCTAAGTTCTTCTGTGCTAGAAGTCTGTAGGACTTTACCAGCTTTCTCCCACTTGGGAATCTTGAATCTCCCTTTCTTCTCCATACAGCCATGACAAAACCCTGGGAAGATCTGGTTAGTCTGTCTCCTATATATATTGCCGCAGCAGCCAATGGAATACCTACAATTCTTATTAAAGTTTCTGTAAATGGCCTTCATTTTTGTGTTGTTGAAGTTTTCTCAAACATAGTGAGATGAGAATACCAAAGTGCTTCAGTGACAGGTTACACTAAATACAGAAATCTGTTAGCCTGGTGCAAATAATTGCACCGTATTCAGAGCTTAGTTTATATCCTGGGAAGCTGCCTTCAATTTCCTTTGCAAACCTTGGCCCCCTCTCAGTTCTGCATAATATATGGCAGTAAGGATGAGACCCGGTGTGTGATTAAGAGCAGAAAGTGCATATCCTGACATCACAGCAGCTTCTGGCAGCAGCCAGGCTTTTTCCTGCAGGGGCCCACTGGGCGCACACTCGGTCTCTAGTTACAGGAGATCATTTAATCAATTTAAGTGAGTGGTGTGGTCAGCTTTTTTCCTTAACCATCTTCTGTACGATGACCCAGTGCCGGGACCTGGAAAACCGTCACCATGAAAAGCTGCTGGAGATCTGTATCATGACACTGGAGAAATCAGTCAAGAATGAGCTTGATAAGGATTTGCCAGCTGATGTTCAAATGGTGAGGGCACCAAAAAAGTCCATCTCTGCTAGACAGTCAGCAAGGCCACAGTCTCTCTCTGAAGGGACAGGATTTCCAGGAGGCTCAGTACTGGTAGAGCCATGCCTAAACCAGAGCATAACCTCCTCCCAAGAGGCTCCAGCCACTTGGCTGAATTGCAGTGCCACCGGACATCTCTGCTGACTAGAACAGAGGATAGCTGCACTGCAGGTTTCCCTGGGTGCTGCCAGAGCTGGCGGCAGCAGCCCAGAAGAGGTGCTGAGCAAGTCTCTCTCCTGCCTCCAGCACAACTCACTTCCCTGGCTGATTTCCAGACAGCCCCAACCCAGTCGGCACTTAAGCAGCATCTTTGCTACACTCACAGCTGGTTTTGTTCCGATTGTCCCTGCTCCCCCAGGAGAATCCAAGCACCACTCTGACTTTCTTGCACTGGGGCTCTGTTTGCCTCCGTGATTTCAAAAGCCCTTCCTAGAGCTCCCCAGCCCATGAGCTGATCTGAAGGCAGGACATGACATTTTATACGGAGCCTTCCGCTGAGCCCTCAGTCTTGCTGTGATAGCAAAGATCCCAGGAGCCTTTCAGAAAGCACAAAAGATCGTTGCAGTGCTCCAGTCAGCAACACTGCTGACCTTTTCGCCTCTGTTATTCCTTCATTTAGTGACTAAATGACTCGAGTTTTGCATTCACAGTGGTTTTACTCTTGTCCAGATTATCCCAGCCCCCTGTTACTCCAGGTAATCAAGAGCTGACAGACACAAAACAGACCCCTCAGCCCCCTCCCTGGGGGACCTCCCTGCTTTATGGCCTGTGCAGATGGCTGCAGTTACGCACCGTTGCTGTGCACCCATTTTGCCTCACTGCCATCCATTTCCAGGGAGAAGCAATCTTCATTTGTTCAGCAGCAGCACTTGGCTGCAGGAGGAGAGTCATTATGGTTTAGCGAAGCCACCCTCTATTGAGAGCCGCAGGGGGAAGTTACTGCTTCGATTAGGAGCTGGGACTTTCCAAAAATGAAGATTTACAGCCAGCACCACCAGTGCAAGAGACCTTTCCAAGTGCAATTTTCCACTTCCCACACATGCTGGCCCAGGCGTGCTGGAGCATATGCAGCCTTGCTTCAGCACCAGCTGCCCACAGGACCCTGACATGTGCTGCAAGGCAGCACTGCCTGCAGCGGAGCACTCAGCAGCAGGCATTTGCTCCCAGTTCTAGCAGGTGAGGCCGAGGGTGCTGCCTCAGTTTCCCCACCTGTACTCCATTACTCCCTAGGGAGGCCCAGACACATCCTTGTGAAAGGTAAAGCACTGGATTCATCCCAATGACTGGGGCTTTGTCAGTCAGAGGGCTGATTTTCTCCCCCTGAGCACTGCCGTTACTGTGCTGCTAGTTCTGAGCTCTGCTGCTTTCGCTGCACGCCCACCCCCTCCTCTCATCCTGTCACGTTACCTCCTAGCTTCTTGTGGACAAAACCACCATTGTCGATGCAGTCAACGCGTCCCATGGCATCCGCCTGCTGAAGATTGATAAGCGAGAGAGCAACATCCTCAGCAATACCTACCGCTGGCAGGCCTCTGTGACAGAGAAGGTAAGAGACCCTCATGCTCAGGGGGATGGGGCACAGATGGATCTGGCCCAGGTGGTGGGGACACTGCTAGGAAGGATGCTCTGTAGCCTTTGCTGGAGCCCTCTGTGCGCCAGGGACCCTGACAAACCTGCAGGTTCACTGCTTGGCTTCAATCTGTTCAGGCTTTCCAAAACGAGATTGACAGAAACCGCAACCGTGTCAAAGAGATCATTCAATACATTGACCATCTCCAGGAGGAGCTGGATAATGTAGAGATCCTGGAGCCGATGCAGGCATGCAAGACAGCCCCCGACAGGGATGGCTGCCTCTTTATGCCTGAGCTGCCTGGGATACTTCAGGTCGAAGGCATTACTTCTTCCATCCCACCATGAACTGCAAATAAAAGATACTACTTGACTCTGGAAAAGCGTACAAAGCTCTGCCTCTTCAATCATGTTGGCATGAAGCCCGTGCAGACAGAGCTCAGACCTGGTCACAGGGGGTTATGGATCAGCTGTGAACTGATTGAACCAAATCATCGTAGCAGATCATGCCTGAGAGCTTTGGTACCTGCAAGCACAGTGGCAGGAACCTGTGAGCCGAGGGCACGTGGCAGCAGCCTGGGAGAGGAGTGCTCTCCATCAAAACACCCCCAAGATAACAGCAGGTTTCCATCTCAGCAAGCACAGGGCTGGTGGGGGCTCTGCGTGCCCAGGAGCCTTGTCTGCTCACCGCCTCTCGCAAAAGCAGCTTTCTGCAGCGTGAACAGAGCAGCCCCCAGCTAGCAGGAAGGGAAATCAATGGTTCCACAGGAGCTCACACACTGCCGCTCGCAACAGCCAGATGAGGAGTCATTAATTCCCTTCCTTGCTCAGTGACAGCAGCTGCTACGCTCACTTGTGGGCAGCTTCTGAGGAATAATGCTGGCCGGGGCGGTACTGCTGGAGGCAAGCAGAGAGTAGAAAGGTGGGAAGGTTAAATGAGAGGGTGGCTGCATACGCGCTCTGGGGAGACCGGGTCTCTCAGAAAGCCCTGTGGCTGGTGCTGCCCATCATACTCAGATTTAGCTCATAGTGCTCTGTGCTTTTGAAGATGGCTGGAGCCCAGGTTCCCCCATTCTTGCTCCAGGACCGCGCTGTTGTCTCCCTGCTACTCCCTGGCTACAAGGACAGAGCACCTGGCACGGCGAGGCTCACACAGAGATGCGGATGGAGCAGATCTGTTTGGTAGTTATTGTCTGCTCTGCTCCATCATATTTTTCTGCCTGTAGCCATCCCAGCACCTGCCTAGCGCCTGGCAGCTCAGGACCTAGACCACAGCTTGATGATTAAAACAAAGAAATACTCAGCAGCATTGGCTTTCAGAATCTAGCAGGGATGTGCCTTTAATCAGACAGAGAGACCCTGGTGTTACATACAGGCACACTGAGGGATGAAGAACAGATGCAATGGAGTCTGTTTTCAGATTTCCATAACAAGTGTGTGTCAGGAGCTGGCAGCTATGAAGACATGTGGCATATGCTGGGTATGTCTGTGCCGCGCCCTGCCCAGGAAGCTGTTTCTTTCGTGAGAGCTCCTCTGATGAGTTACAGACACCAGTAATGGACAGAGCTGCTGTCTTGGGGATGCAGAGGAAGCTCACCTTGACCCTTCCTCCTTGTGGGCTCAAAACTGCTGGTGCTGCACTGTGGCAGTCAGTCCAAGCGAGGAGTTGCCCACAAAGTCGCAGCTTCTCAGCGCGAGGCTGATGCCAGGAAAGACACGGTGGAAGGAGGGTGGTTACCATCTGCTGGGTCATGCCAGCAATTCACAGCTGGGCACTTTCCTCCTGTGCCCAGCCATCTCAGTCCTGCAACAGCTTGTGCTTTACAGTCGAGCTCTCTGAACAGAGGTGAACAAAGAGAGTCCCAGCTGCTGCGCGAGCACGCAGCTCACACAGATCGTAGTCATGGGCCCACTCCACACTGCCCCACCGCTGAATCTGGAAAGGAGGAACAGTCGGTTCAGAACTGGATTATACATAGAGCTGCTCAGCAACTCTCAGCCTCCCTTTTCATGTTTATGAAACATGGGTAGCCCCCCAGGAGCTGCACTGATCACTGATTACTGGGGCAGGGGGATCTCCAGACGAGTTCAGTGGAATGACATGCTTCATCTGTACTGGGGTCTGAGGCAGCGTCCCTTAAAGGGAGGATGAAAAGATTCTCATCAACTTCAGCCACTTTGAGGTCAGGGAGAGCTTCACGCCAGGCCAATTTCCAGCAAGCAAGTTATTAGCTTGGTGTCTACTAAGGCCTCCAGGCTGGATAACCCACAGCAAGAGAAACCAGCCACGACTTTGCAGTTCAGATCAGAGAGGAAGAAAAGTAGCCATCTGGGTTCTGCAGAAAGAAACTGGCAGCCCCAGGAGCACACTGGGCTGCTGCACCAGTGATGTTACTCTACAGCGGCACACTCCAAACTCTCTCAAATGGGGAGACTGGCAGAGTGGAACCTCTCCTGCAATAGCAAACACTTCCTTTGCCAGTTATTTGTGGTGGGAGATGCATTTGTCATGCTGAGATTATTGCTATTTGAATTATAGGGCTGTTTTGTAATATAATTTACCTGGTATTCTTCCTCCAGGCGAGACAGAAGCACAGCTTTCTCTACTGTAATGTGCCTGTCAATCAGACCCATGGACAGAATCAGAGATTTCAGCTGGGTGATTACATATTCTATACCTGGAAGGGAATAACCCAAAACAAACAAGATTCATGGTTGTTTTCTGCAGCATTACAACAGCATCTTCACATGCTCTGAAGAGCCTGTCAGCGTGTGGTGCCTCCTTAGGGAGGTCACAGGGCCAGTGATCCTCACACTTGCATCTGGGCACTTACACGTCAGGTCTGCAGTTAACAGCAGACACAAAGCACTGTTCTGGCCACCATCACTGCAGTGACAAAGGTTACGCCTTGGAAACCGCCTCCTTTTATTCCACAAACCTTCCTTGTGCAAAGGGAAGAGACACACATCCAGGCCCGAATATTCTGGAGCTCAGCTCAAAAGCCCAGGGTGAGAGGGACTCGTATACACTTGGTGCTAAAAGAGCTGTCCACATCTATAACCACTCCTAGAAAAACACTGTGCAAATATGTGTGGTGTGCTGTGCCCTGGGAGAACTGTGCCAGCAAAGGACACAGCTGCTGGGCTCAGCTGATAAAACAGAGCTCTTTTCTGCCATACCACCAGCTACTGGCTTGCAAGACACCCGTCTTCAGGGAAGAAGAGCAAGTGCCTGATGGCTGAGAGACCTGAGCAAATCCCACAGGCACACACAGCCAGGAGGAGGAAAGGGCTCAAAACTCTGAGCTGCTGAGTACTCATGGTTCAGCTCAAGCTGACATGAAATGGAGGTGCCCACACATGGACAGGGTTTAAGGAAGGAACGAACTGAAATCAGACTTGCTTGACACTACTGGTCTAGGCCAGACCCTGGATTTCAGGTTTAAAGTCAACGAGCTGCCCAGAGGCTCCCCTTCCCCAGGGAGGCATATGCCTTTCCCTTCCAGCCTGCCTAGCCATTATAAATCATGAGGGAAAAAAAAAAAGGGGTTTTGCAAGCCCTGTCCCAGGAATCAACACTTAATTTTCCATAGCTGCAGAGCCAGGGGGGTTTATGAGTTTCACTGTCTGCTGCTCATTCAAGCCTTGCATTTAAGGACTTGAGCAAAGCAAGCATTACTTCATTTCTTTCAGTGTCACTCACCAGTATCAGGTAAGATCAAGTGGGCTACAAGGGTGAAAGAGTGAGGACACTGCACAGAACCATGAGCACCTGGAGTACTAAAGCCCATTTCTTTTCCTGGTAAGAAAGCTGGGGATGAAGTCACTAGAAGGTTTGGCATTAAGGAATTTATTTGTGCTAGGGCAGAGCAAACAGCTTGCGAGCCAGCGCAGTCAGATCCTGAACTGACTGTGAACTTAGTGGCACTAAAAGGAGAACCCCTACCCATGACAAATACAGCCGAGGGACTGGCCTGCAGATTTAAAACGTAAACCTCAACACTCTGATTATCTCAGCACATCATCTGGAGAGGAAAACCACTAGTCACTCTTTGGCCCGGTGGAGAGGAACCGCTTCTTCCACTGGCACAGCCCAAGCAGATGGCTCCCCAGCCCAGCCCCTCTCACCTTGCAGGGCCCACATGTTGTAGGATGCCAGATGGCTGACAAAGGTCTCCTTGGTGCTGGCTGGGATGTTGGGCCCCAGGATGCTGGTTGAGGAGCCAATTGACACATTGTACCTGGAACGATCACCCAGCCCCTCAGAAAAGCACAGGGCTCATGGACCTTGCGGCTCTGACAGGCACAAGCACTATAGCTCCTGGCCTCAGCAGGGCAGGGTACAAGCAGACAGAAACATCTCTGACCTCTTACCTTTTCTCAGCCCAGGTGACAATGGGATCCCATTCATTCTTCTGCAGCTCTGCCAAGGCGGCTGGCTCCTCCACACGATAGCTAGGACATTGCAGGACAAAACCACACTGGATATTCGCTCCCAGGCTGCTCCCTATCAGGCTGGGGGACACCTCTGGGATGGAAGCTGCCTGCCACCAGACCACAGCAAGAGGAACAAGGGCAGTGGCAGCAGTGACTGGAAACAATCCCCTCACTCTTCCCCAGATTAAGTAATCTGAGCTGCCTGAACTCAGGCAAAGGAGCATTGGGGACTGGGCTGACAGATCCCCTGAGCCCTTTCAAAGATATTTTCTTTTCCCCAAGAAGATTTTCATTTCCTGCTGCTCCTGCCCTTGCCCAGCATGGAGGCATCCAAAATAGTTCAACAGAACCCCATTCTCCCTCATGGGTGCATGGACTTCTACTAGGTTTGCAAATGTAGGACTGGCCTAAAGTAATTCAAATCCTCAGGCCAAAATGAGAACAGATCAGGCTCCTGCCATAGCTGGGTTACAGTAGACATTTTCCTTCACTTCCCCCAACCACCTTTCCGAAAACAACACTGCAACGAGACAACCTCGCCTTTGTGCCAGTGGGGCCCCCATCTCGTACCAGACAGTGTCAGTCTCCAGGAACTTCACAGCTGCACGGATCAGCTGCATTTTGTTTCGCTGTGTGGGATTGTCCAACGCTGTGTTGCACAGTGTGGTCTGCAGGATAAAGACAGTTTAAACTGCTGTTACTCAAGGTTTGGGGAAGCAGTAGCTCCCATTGCACAATGCCAGGAAGAAGCAGAGGAATTTGTGGCAGACAAAGAACCGAGGGGTGCAACTAAAGCAAGGTGCAGGACCAGAACATGGCTTGTGTAATAGGAATCTTCTCACTGGTTTCAGAAGCCTCGAGAGCTGGCATTTCAAGCACCAGGAAAGAGGGCTCACAGACTGCTCCAGAGCTCATAGTTTCTTCTTGCCCCTTGCTATCCCAAATAACACTGTCCAGCCTCTTCTAAAGTCCTCCCAGTGACACAGATTCCCCCTAGACAGTCACCCAGCCAGTATCTAACTGCCCTCACAACTGCAAGGTTCTCCCCCGTGGCCAGCAGAAGTCCCGACCTCTTGGGCCTGTTTCCCTGGGCATTAGGACAACCATGCTCTCACCATGTTCTCCGTTTGGAGACTGTTCTCACATCTACACAGTCACGCTTATTTTAGAGTAAGCCATGCCAACTCTACTGCAAGTACTCAGGAGAGCTGGGTTGGGGGCACAACGCAGAAGCATTCTCAGGAGAATCTCATCTCATGCACACCAGTGCAAGGCTTACACCCCAAAGCTGTTCTCAACCCTTGCTCTGGAATCCATTCTGCCAGCTGGAAAAGCCCTCACCAGGTGGCAGTGGCCTGCAAACCCACCTTTAGCCCCCAGTATTTCTATTCCCAGTCTTTAATCCTGATTTCCTTGACCTGACTGCTCCCAGCACACTGCATTCTGCCCTGCCAAGGTCTTGGTGTCCCAACCTGCCATGCTCACCAGGTGCATAGTGTAGAACTTGATGGTGTCTTTCTGGGAGTCCCACTCTGTTGCCACTGCAATGGCCAAGGCCTCACTGGGGACGGTAAAGAGCTTGGCCTGGGGTGTTTTCAGCTTTCGGTGGTCCAGGTTTATTTCAAAGCCTCCTGGGGAATCAGAGTAGAAATCCTGGGGGATCAAAGAGGAGCAGGCACTAAGGAACAACAGACAACCCCACAGTGGGAACAGATTCAGAGCTGGAGCTGATGGGAGCCAGGGACCAGAGATACTCAAGTTTTCCACCATGATTTGGACATACTTGGTCTTGGAAGCTGTTTCCCACCACACAGCTTTGCTACAGATGAGGAAAGAGCACAGCAGTCTGGTGACAAATACCCAACTCGCACAGCCTGGGTTACAGGTGTTGCTCCTGCTGAAGCAGTGTGGGGTGGTAACGCCCATCCTGGGGACCAGCCCCTCCATCCTCTCCTGGCAGCCATACTCACCTTCTCCTTGCGAGATGCTCACATTCTGGTAAAACCGTTTCCTCTCTGGGGACAAAAACAGCCAGTCAGAGGGCAGTCAGAGGAGGTTTAGTCCCTTCCCCTGCTCCCCATCACAGCCCAGAGCACATGGAGCCCTTGGTGCAGTTGAGGTGCAAAAATCCAGCCCAGTCCAAGCACTACACCACTTCAGTGAGCTCCCACTGTACAGGGGAAGCGTCATGAAACTGGTGAAAACCACAGTGCTGCTGTGCACAATCAGCAAGTGAACGGGACCAGCTTGCCTTCTGCCAGGCTGGGGTCTCGGCTTCCTTTGAACTGGGCTGCACCAAGTTTCTACAGCCTGGCAGGAGCGGTTTCCAGAGCGGACCTGCCCTATCACTCCTGGAGTTTTGCTTTGCAGTCAGTCTTTCAAGATTCTCCCACTGTACTCACGTTTGACAAATTAATCCCTGTACTGCCTTGGCTAACTCTCTCTCTGCCTGTTCCATTTCAGAGCAGTAAGAAATCCAGCAGAGCCAAGTTAGAGGCCAGGCAGGGCACAGCAACCTCTTTCCACCCCCGATGATGACAAACCCACCCTGTGCCAGCCCACACGCTCTCCCTCAGTGCATCTCACTCATTCTCTGCTTTGACCTGCAGCTGATGCACCCACTGAAAGAATCACAGCTGCCGGCTCGGTGCATGCAGGGGCAGGACCAGGATGCCATTACCTCCACCGTGACAGCCCACGGAAGCAAGTTCATTGCTGGCACACACAGTAACAGCTGGATGGTGTTGGGGACATGGTGCACACACTGCAGCATGCCACTGAGTCACCAGGGGAGGAATCACCTCCTGCAGCTGCCTCCAGCCCACACATCCCAGCTCCAGCTGGGGAGTATGCCTGCTCCACCAGCAAGGTGAGCCTGAGGGAACCGCAGGTCTCTGTTTTAAGAGCAGCCTCCTTTCCTACCAGCACTGTTGCGTGCACTCCCAACACCTGAGAGCCAGACTACACGTGATGCGATGGCTCATATCCCTCACACAAGGCAGGAAGAATCTGCAAGCCATTCCCCTGACAACAGCCACCAGATCATAAATCCTGAACCCATAAATCTGCCTCGCGAAGGGTGAGGCAAGCAGGCCAGGCTGCAGGTCTGTTATTCTAGGCTAAAAAAAGCACATTCCCCCTGGAGAAATGGAAGAGGATTTGCTCAGGCTCAAAGACCTGCAAGCTTCAGGGCCTCAGAAAACACCACGCTGTTAAGGAACAGCTCTAAAAAAAGATTAATGTATGCGTACCCCAGAGGAGTCCTGAGTCACATTGGTGGGCTCCCAATACCCCGTAATGAGTCACTGTGACTCTGCAGCCTCACCTCAGAGAGAACCAGCCTAATTTTACTGTCCTCAAACCCACACGTTTCCAGCAATATCTGTGGAAGGGATACGTGGCCCAGAACGTGCCTGAACCGCCCTGGCTGGGTCCCATCCCCCCCCAATCCCTGAAAAGCAGCAAAACACAACAGCAAGTGCAGCCAACCGCCACGCTGCGGGCTGGGCCGTGCTGCCAGCGAGCCCCGACGCTGAGCACCCGCCAAGGCCGGGAGAAGGGGGCGCGGGGGGGGGCGGACCCAGCCGCCCAAAGCGCTGACGGGCCTGGGGGCGCCGGGCCCCGCGGGGCTGCGCTGGAACGGCTGCCCGCCCGCCTCCCGCGCTCCCAACCGCCCCCAGGGCGCTCAGCTCAGCCACTCCCCGGCCCGGGGTGACCTTGGGAGGTGTCACCGCCGCGGAGGGGTCCCCAACGGGACAGGGGCAGGGCCCCCCGAAGGGGGCTGGAGTCGCCCCGACGCTCCCTCACCTCCCAGCGGGGCATAGGCCCGGCCCCCACCCGGCCCCAGCGGGCCACTCCCGACAGCGGTAGGAAGCGGGCGGGGGAGCGGGGAGCGGCCCCGCAGCAGCCGGCAGCAGCCACGCCACATCGCACCGACGAACGAGGAACCGCCACCCTCCCTGCCCGCCTCAGCGCGGCTCGGCGGGCGCCGCCATGTTACCGCGGCAGCAGCCAATCCGCGCCGCGAACGCGTTTTGCCCCTTCGCCCGCCCCGTCCCATCCTCGGTGGGGCGGGCCACAAAACTGCGCTTCCCAGCAGCGCCCGCGGCCGCGCCTGCCGGGAGGAAGCGCGTGCCCTGCGCCGGCGGCCAATCGGCGCTCGGCACCGCCCCTCCGCGGCGCCCGCGAGGGCCAATGGGAGCGCGCGGAGGCGCTGCCGGGAGGCCCTGAGCCAGGCGGCGGCGGCGGCGGCCTCGGCGTGCGCGGAGCCGAGCGGAGCCGAGCGGGCGGCGCCCCCGGCCGCGCTCGGCCCCGGCCACGCTGGCGCCCGGGGACCCTCCCGAGATGCCGGTGCGGAGCGAGCGGTGCCGTGCGGGCGGTGCGGCGGGCTCGGCCTCCTCGGCGTCCTCCGGGGCGGCCGCCAGCAGTCTGGTGCCGCCGCCCCCCATCAACACGGCGCAGCCCGGCGTGGCCACCTCGTTGCTCTACAGCGGCGCCAAGTTCCGCGGGCAGCAGCGCAGCAAGGGCAATGCCTACGAGGTGGAGGTCGTCATGCAGGTGAGGGGCCGGCCGGCGGCCGCCCACACTCCCGGGGCCCGACGGGGCCCCGCTCTCCTCAGGCCGCGGCCGCCGGGTCCGTCCCGCCGGGCCCCTCAGGCCGCGGTCGCCTCGCCGGTTCCCTCCCAGCCCCTAAAACTGCCGCCGCCCGGTTTCCCGGCCCCTCAGGTCCGGGCGCTGGTTCTCTTTCCTCGGCTTCCTCCGGCCTCCCTGCGCTCCTTCTCTTCAGGCCCCGGTTGTGCCCCCCTTCCCCCGGCGCGGGTCGCTGCCAGCCCTCCGCCGGTTTCCTCAGGACCAGCGCCTGGTGTGTGTCCCATCCCCTGCGTCCTAGCGAGGCCTGTGGAGGAGGTGGGGAGACCCCTTTTCTTTAGTCCCAGCATCCCACTTCCCCTCAGCCCCAGCAAGGTGGGACCGGGGTGGCGGAGGCCTCAGCAGGAGGCTTCCCCCAGGCTTGGAATGGCCTGTAGTCCTACCTGCCCCGCTCACCTCTGACCTGGCAGTGCCTCCCTGCAATTCCTCTGGTTCCATCAAGCCCAGTAATGACTGTGGGTCCTCAGGCTCTGGCGATATCTCTGCCCCCCGTGCACTCTGCCTTCCTTTCATCACTGGGGAGAAGACCCTGTCTTTTTCCCTTCAGACCCCAGGAGAGACTCCTTTCTCTCAGACCCAGTGAAGTCCAAGGCCACCCCCTTGCTCCCTTCCCCTCAAACCCTGCGAAGGGCCCACTGCACTCAAGCTGTTCCCCCTCATCTTTTTTCCCTGTTCCCACTGGGCCTGGCAAGGTTTGTAACCTGGGATTCCTCCCTCATTCCCTTCGGGCTATGGAGTGGCCGTGCACCTCCATGCCACAGGGTGGAAGGGTAAGAGCCCAGCTTAAGAGTGGGTGGTGTCCGGGGATGTCTCTACCAGCGGGACAGCCTGCATTTCAGTCCTGGCTGGAAATCAGCAGGGATCCCAGTCCCTGGCTGGCTGGCAGAGCATGGCTCAGCTGGCCCTGGGACCCAGGGTTCCCCATCCCTGGGGTGCTGGAGGCTGCCCTAGGCTGAGCAGGGAACCTGGGACAAAGTGCAGTGGTTTGTCTGTGGCAGGAATGCAGCCATACAGCTGGTGTGCCCAGCTGTGGCGGGGAGTCGGGATGCTGGCTTGTGTGGCTTTTCCATTCCTCCCTGTAGTCATTGTCACACTGTGTGCTTTATTTTTAGTCCTAGGCATTGGCACAATAACTTTGGGCAGAGCTGGCGAGGTGTGGAGTCATTAGTATGTGGGCAAGCCAGACATCTGATACATGCTTTCCTATAGAGCACCCTGCGAGTCACAGCTTTGTTCCCAGTTTGGTGGCATGGGATCTGGGGAACCGTGGTTGAGCATGTAGTGAGTGCAGTGATGAAGCTTGACACATGTGCTGCTGTTGTGGAGTAGTGTCAGAGCCCCAGGGTCAGCAGATGGGGCAGCATTTGAACCGGACTGTGTTTTCATGTCCAGTCCTGCACTTGTCAACAGCGCAAGCATACCTGGTTTGCTGTGGTGGGGACATCCTATGGCTGATCAGCTTCACTGCACGCTGCCTTCTCACAGGGGCTGGCGGTGGCTTTGTGCTTTGTGCTAAAAATGCTGCTGTTTCACGGGTGTCAGCTGAGAAGAGGTGGCTGCCCTCTCTCCCTGTGCTGAGCGCAGAGAAATGTTGCTTTTCTTTGATCACAGGTGGGGAAGATCCATCTTCTCATAGTTGATGTTTGTGCTTCCCCAAATAAGTCACTTCTTGTTTTGATAATGGATCTGGAGATGTCGGGGAAAAGCTTGGAAAATCCCCTGGTTTAAAATTCCCTGGTTGGAACAGACACAGCCCCCTGTTTAGTTTCTGCACAACAGAAGCAGCGAGATGCAGCCCTGTAACTCTTTTAAGGGTGCCATAAAAGTGTTCGATCTGGGCTTCCTTCAGAATGCATGAGACATCGTCTGGCTTCTGAGCAGGCTTTGGCATGTGCTGTGCCGCCAGACTGGGTTCTAGGCAGAGAGTACAGGTAGCATGTTAGAGAGGCATGGGTCAGGCCTGTTAAATAAGCAGATGGCAAAGCTTAGGGCCTTGCTTTCTTCCTTTAGCCTGAATTATCTCCAGTAAATAGATGCTTTTTACTCTTTTTCTCACCTGAACACCAGTTTGCTGGTGGCAGTTGACTGGTAAGTGTGAGGGCTGGGCTTATGTGTGATTCTGCCAGTGGTGCTTTCACTTAGAGAAAACTGAGTCTGCTTCCTTGTGGGTGGGGAGCCGGGGGTTGTTACTGTTGGGGACTTCTGGGCAGAGGCTGCTGCCTCGGTGTGCTGGAGCTGGAAGCAGGCAGGGTGTTGTCAGGCCTGGGATGTGGGGGCTTTCAGAGGTGAGCTGACCTGTAAATGATCTTTCTGAGTGGTTCCCAGGTGTGGGGAAGGGCTGCCCCTGTGAGCATTGGGCAGTAAGCTGGACTGTCTGTACTGGCTGAAGCTGAAATCAGCCTTGGAGGGGTTAGAAACTGTTTTGGATCAGTGGGGTGCCTTTATGCTCATGGTTGGACTTTGTGCTCTTTTCTAGCATGTGGATATGGAAAATTCCTATCTCTGTGGATACTTGAAGATTAAAGGCCTTACAGAGGTGAGTGTTAACTGCAAAACAACAAGAAAAGGTGCTGTGTAAAGGCTTTTCTTTTTCCTGGTGGGGTGGGAGAAGCTGCCACCAGAAATAGGAAGTGGAGGGATTGAGCGTACAGTAGATTTAACCACTGAATTGTTTAATAGCTTCAGTCTGTTGTTCTTGGCATGTCAAGCAAGTACGGTGGGCCTTTGATGGGAGTCCTGAACAAGGAAGGCTTATCTGGCATACCTTAAGGTCTGAGCAGAACCAAATCTGACCCTGCAGTCAGCTTTAGGCACTCTACCAGTGGTGGTGTGTTGCTGAAAGTAAATAAACCAGGACCTGAACAGTCAGATCTTTGCATACTTCCTTCCCTATCCATCCTCTAAGATTGCTTGTAATGTCAGACAGTCAGTGAAAACTGTCTCCCAGGGGTGATGATGCTTTCGGCTGTAGCGCACCACATGTCTGTCGTTACATGGGAGTGCTTGGAGAGGTTTGCTCTCTCCAGCTGAGTCTGCTGTTCCCTGCCTGTGTTCTCCTAATTCGGTGCCAATGTGAAGCACCTTTTCCTGTGGTGGGGTGGCTTAATCCAGCTCTTGAGCTTTGTAGCACCTGTGCAGCAACGGCTGAGGAGCAGTGCTGGCTGTAAATGGTCACTTGTGATTGTCCAGCTGGGAGCTTCCCTGCAGTCCAGCTCTGGTGCGGCTCCTGCTGGTTTCATGAACGTGAATAAAGAGGGTGGAATAAGAGGGTGGAGGCTGTGCATGCGAGTCAGACTTTTAAAAGGTGTGGGGCAGGACGAGTCAGTGTGCTGCTTGGAGGGATGGGAGCACTGGCCTGGGATTGCCTGAAGCTCTCACTCTGAGATGCTGCTTTTTGCTGAGCGCATGCACCTCATCTGCATTTGAGTTTCTGTCTCTAGATGACAAACCTTCTGACCTCTCATTTGTGTGTCTCTTCTCTCCTAGGAGTACCCAACCCTCACCACTTTCTTTGAAGGCGAAATAATCAGTAAAAAGCATCCTTTCTTAACGCGCAAGTGGGATGCTGATGAAGATGTGGATCGTAAACACTGGGTAAATAAATCTGGGGGGCAGATAGGTGTCTGCAGTTCTGGCTGGGCAGCTGGTTTGGAGGTGAGGTGCAGCATGTGCCCATGCAAGAGCTGTCAGAAGGGCCTGGAAACCTCTCCTTTTTGGGTGTCTCCCTCCTTCCACCGCTGGGATCTTTGCAACACCCTTCAGGAGGCTGTTGGCTGTGATCCGTGATGAGGGAGGGGGCATCTTGTTTTCCACTTGCTGGCTCTGGGGCTGGAAAGGGAGCAGGAGCAATCCCCATCTCTTGACCCCCTTAGGAGAATGTGCTCAGGATCAGGGCTGCAGCAGCCGGCTGGTTGCCTGGCTGCCTTGACCTTTACTGTTTTTTGCCAGACTTTGATGTTTATTATGTTTCCGTCAAAATATCTTCCTCTGGAAGTGTAGGAACTTTTCTAGCTGGGCTGGATATGGCTGTGGGTGACTGGCAGTCCTTTGAGCTGCCCTGTGCTAGTCCTGGGTGTGTGTTTAGCACTGCTCTGAGGGAAGAGCAACCCCTTTGGTGAGGATGGTCCTTTTCTGTAGCAGTTTTTCCCTCTAAATAGCAGCTGGCACTAGTGAGCTCTACTGGTATAAGCATCCTGGTTTTTTCTTTTCTTTTTTGTTTCAGGGGAAGTTCCAGGCTTTTTACCAGTATGCAAAAACATTTAACTCTGATGACTTTGATTATGAGGATCTGAAAAATGGGGACTATGTCTTCATGAGATGGAAGGTAAACTCCACATGTCCACATGTCTCCTTCTCTGATGTGCTGCTTACAAACGACTGACCGAGGCTTGTGGTGCATGAAAGCTTTTTCAGCAATGATGGTTTAATGACACATCTCACCCTACCAACCTCGTAACCCACCATAGTTGCAAATTCCAATGTGACTCCTGTCTAGCCAGCTAATTGCATCCTTAAGGGCTGCAGTCGTGGCTAAAAACACAACAGGAAAATCTGGCTTGGTGATGATCCAGAGGATGAGAGAATTGCTGTTTCCAGTCCCTGTGCAGGGCCTGGGTGTTTGATGCAAACTGGACAGTCTGCACATTTCTGTACTGTAGCTGGATTGGTTCCTCCCTCTTTATGTGAGCCTTGTGCAGCTGCCAGGGGAGGAAGTCGTAGGGTCACAGAATGGTTTGTGTTGGAAGAGATGGCTAAAGATTGTCTAGTACAGCTGCTCCACCATGAGCAGGGACATCTTTCACTAGACCAGGTTGTTCGGAGCCCCGTCCAACCTGGCCTTGAATATTTTCAGGGGCAGGGCATCCGCCACCTCTCTGGGCAATGTGTGCCAGTGCCTCACCACTCTCACAGTAAAGAATTTCTTCCTTACATCTAATCTAAATCTGCCCTCTTTTAGTTTAAAACTGTTACCCCTTGTCCTGTTGCTACAGGCTCTGGTAAAAAGTCTCTCTGCACCCTTCTCATAAGCCCCCTATAAGTAAGTACTGAAAGGCTACAATAAGGTCTCCCTGGAGCCTTCTCTTCGTCATCGGGCAGCTCCAATTCCTGATTTTGCAATTGGCTTCTTATTTGCAGGGGGAAGGTATTGAACTGAAATTGATCCTGTGCACTCTTAAAACTGGTTCTGTTCTCAGTTGTCTGCTTCCCTGTAAGATGTCTACAGTGGCAGGTGGTGAAAGAACATGCTGGTCTCTGTGGTTTGGGCTGCTGCGAGTGCTGGGGCAGGAATGCCTTCGTGTTAACGGGTGCCAGTAGTCAGTTTGGGAGGGCAGGGCAGGGGGGTTGTATTTGACCGACATTTTAAAATGCAGTCTGTGTTTTGTGTACAGGAACAGTTCCTAGTCCCAGATCACACTATCAAAGATATCAGCGGTGCTTCCTTTGCTGGTTTCTATTACATCTGCTTCCAGAAGTCAGCAGCATCTATAGAGGGCTATTACTACCATAGGAGTTCAGAATGGTAAGGAAGCTTTCCTTCCTCCTGTGGACTGAAGGGTGGCTCCTCAAACAAAGCCGTGACTCCTCTTCTGTTTGTCTGCAGCCTTGGGAGTGTCCAGGCAGTGCTTCTCTGGGCTGGGAAGGAGATTCAGTCTGGTGGCTGGACCTCGGGGCAGAAGGGAGGGCTTTTGTGCCAAGCTTGGCCAGAGCAGGCTAGTGCAGTCCATTTGTGTGCTCTGAAGTGCTGCCCTTTTTACATGGCGGGGAATAATTGGGCTGGCAAGGTGGAGCAGGCGAGATGCAAGGTCTGGAGGTGCGTTGTGGCCCAGCAAAGCAATGGTCTGGTGCAGCAGTGAGGTACGTTGGGAGGCAGACACCAGCTGTGGTTCACTAGAAGCATCCCTCCAGAAGCCTTGTCTCCAGTGCAAACACTCGCAGGGCTTGCCTGCTTCTGCCCTCCTGTGAGGATAGGCAAGTGTAGGGCAGCCTGATCTCGTGAGCAGGGTTGCACTCCCTCAGCTTATGCTCTGCTCAGTGATTCAAGCTTCAAGCTTCTCCATGACTTGGCCCTCGCATGTAACAGCTTGGCTGTTGTTCCCTTCAGGCAGAAATCTTGTTAGGCCAGTGCTTTGTAGTCCAAGGTCCTTGGGGTGTTGCTGTAAGACAAGGGAATGGTCCAAGTTAATTGGTTGATTTCTTGTTAGAACCAGCCATCTGACAAGTAGCTGTGGAAAGCTCTTTTCCCTCTGACAGCCTTGGATATTTGTCTTACACAGCAAGTGAATCTGTGGGGTGGCTAGAAGCTCTCGGGGGGGTGGGTGGGGGGGGTGGGGGGGTGGGGTGGGTGGGGGGGGGAGGGAAGCTACCTGGGAGGCTTTCAGACGAATCCCCTCAAGCTAAGCTTTGAAAGACCTGAGTGCAATTTGCAGTTGTAGCAAACACTGTTTGAACATGAAAGTCATTGAACTTCAAAAGGTGTCCAAAAACCACAGTCAGCCCACCTCAAACACAGCCTGGCTGCAAGTAGCTCAGAGGCATGGGAATGGAAATGAGGAGCGATGCCGAGTCCTCACAGGGTTTTGGCACTGTGGGTAAGTGGGTGTTGGGTACATGAACACATCTGAGGTTTGACTCTTGAGACTGTATAGGGGGAGAGAAGAGCCAGCCACCAGGATGTCTGCTCTGTGGCCTGCCAAACAGGAGCCATTAGTGCTAGGGGAGTTCTCTTGCTCTATGTAATCCTCTTATCCATATTTTCCTTCTGTCCCAGGTATCAGTCATTGAATTTAACTCACGTTCCTGAGCACAGTGCTCCTATCTACGAATTCCGATGACAGCTGTCCAGAACTGATACTGCACAGAAGAAAACCGGGCAGGAGAGCATGGCCTGCCAGGAGAACTGTGTCCCTGTCGGAGCACGGGAATGCACGCTTCTCTCCTGCCCCTCGGACTCACAAGAGAGAGCCTGAATGTTAACTCACTCAGCCCGAGGAGCGTGGCTGCTGGAGCTTGATTCTCCCTCCTGTCGAGTGGCGATTTGATCTTTAATCTGGTTTTAAGCTACCTTTAAATGCACTTTCTTATTGCACAGCTAGTTTCTCTATCACTGAAGTTTCTCCCGGCTCTCCTCTGGAAGCTATTTCTCAGTAGCTGGAATCGGTGGTCTGTCCTCCAAGTAATAAGAAAATATAAGCTCGGTGCTTATATTTTCATTGTTACGGCCTGATAATGGGTTGAAATCGCCAGGACTCAGGTTTGTGGCCCAGATTGCCAGCTCTGATGCTCCCAGAGCCGGGACCCGTGTGTGAGGCTCTGCTTGGCAGAGAGCTGCTCGGCTGCAGAGTCTGTTGGGGGAGTGTTGGCTGAGACAGATAAGGCTTGAATGAGTCTTTGCTTTGCGCTGGCTAATGAGGTTAGCCGGAGCTGCAGATCTTTCAGGAACGCCGGCCCTTTGGAGCTGGGAGCTGTTCCGGTGTCTGGATACGCCACTGGGAATTAATTTGACGTATGGACTTCCAGGCTCTCAGTAAAGTGGATCTGAACTCTGCTTATAGGTGTATATTTGCTCTTTACTTAAGTTAAGGGTAAAAAAGAAAAAAAAAAAGGAAAAAAAAGACTTTTATTAAAAAAAATATATATTTTTATGGTTCCTTTTCCAAAGGACCCTATGGCAAGTGCACAAGTACTCGACTACATTTTACCGTTTTCACATTGAAAACCAGGAATGTCTGTGTTAGTTTTTATATACATGTATGTAATCAGCTAGCCGCTTTGGGAAAGTAATGGGAGTGCAAGTGTTGAGCAGCATCGCAGGGACAGCTCTGGGAATGTTCAGCATTTGTACTTGCTCTTCATACTTCACCAACACCACTGCTTGATACCTTTTTACAAGGCAGAAAAAAAAAAAACGGAAAAAAAACAAACACCAACAACCCCCGCCCTCGCCCCCCCCCCCCCCCCCCCCCCAGTAGCTCTCCTCTGACTTTGAAACGTTTCAATGGATATAACTTAAGGCTTGTGTGCCAAAGTGTGTGTGTATGGCCGTGTGGGTTTTTTTTAAAAGACATTTTAAAAATTGGCCTTGGTTGTATATTTAATGTGACAGTCCCACCTGCAGGGCTTTTGTGAAGACTTTAGTTTGCATTTTCCTGGCTGTTTTAAAAAGAACCCCATTGAAGCTGGCTTGTGTCATGCGCTAACCTGGTGGGTGTTGAGGGCGGGTTTGCTGCCTGGGAGAGGAAAGCGAAGCCTCTGCCTGCCTAGCGCCAAGGTGGTTTGGGTTTTCTTCTTTTTAACTAACTTTTCTTCCTATCTGCATAGTGTCTGTCTGGTTTATTGCAGCAGCTGAATTGCTAGTTTAAGCCTTAACGAGAAAGTATTCAGGTCTCAGTGAGCCCATTTCTTCTATTCCGAGTAAGTAAGGATCTTGCACAATCGGAGAAGCGGCAGGGCTGGTCTCAGGAGGTGATGTGGAAGTCACCTGCCTTGTGTGCTGTTTGCTGCAGATGAATCCTTTTCCCCAGCACAAATGGAGAGAGACCTGCTACAGCAGATGGGGGACACCTGGCCCTTGGTGGCCCCCTGCAATGAGGGAAGCATGTGTCATTGCCCTGGCCGTGGCAGGTAGATTTGTAGAGTAGTGTGAAGGCAAGTGGGGTTGCGATTCGAGGTGTGGAGGGAGAGCAGCTACGAGCAGAGCAGTTGGGAAGCAGATTCCCATTTCATTCAGCTCTTCTCGGAGAAACTCTCCCTTTGGCAGTGGGGAGAGGAGCTTCCTTGCGGGGGTGCTGGGAGACATCCTGGTTTTAGTGGTGAAAGCCGGTGGTGCTGCTCTGCTGTGACCAAGCGTGGGGGCAAAGCCTCCTCCCAGGTGCTGTGTGGGCACAGGGACTCAGCTCCCAGCAGCTCTTCACAGCCCTCCGGAGCCGTCTGTGTGCAATATTGGTGGCGGCACTGGTCTCCTTGGCTCCCCAGGGCTGTCAATGCCAGTGTGACGCTTGGGTTTCTGGCGTGATTTAGTTGAATTAACACTGTGGTCGTTGGCAGAAGCTGGGTTAGGAAGGGTCCTGGGGTTGTTTAATGTGTATAACTACTCCAAACCCTCTGACGTTTTTCTTTTGAGACTTGATATGTTGCGAGAAGGGTGGGGAAGGAGCATCCTGCTCTCTGCCTGTCTCTCCCACCATTCCAAAGCCAATTTTGGCTGAAATCCAAAACTGCCGGGGTGATGCAGCCCCGTGGGACATGTGTGGTGGGTGCAGAGCAGGTCGTGGAGCAGAGAGGTTTGCCGGGGCTGGTGTTCAGAGCTTCCCTCCTCTAAGGCTTTTGTTTTGGTTTTTGTTTTCTTTTGACCTGTTGTTTGAGCTAAGGAGAGATGTTACGTATGTCGTGGTGTGGTGAGAGAGAGCCGACCGGGGGAGGATCTGGGGTGCGGAGGTAAGAGATGGGGTGTTTGGCCTTGGAATAGGCTGCGATGTCTCTTTTGACCCGCGCTGGCTGCAGAAGGGGGGTACCGTGGGCAGGCAGAGCAGGGGCTGAGGAGGCGTTTTGTGGAGCGATCGATGTCCAAATTAAACATGAAATGTATTTAAGAGATCTGTGTCTGCCTGTGTTTGTCGAGCAAAGCGCGTCTTGATTCTGGAGGGGAGAGCTGTGCTTCATCTCCCTCAAGGACTTCTCCAGGAATCCATTAAGTGCTGATTGCCTTCACTGCGGGATCCGGCCTTAATTAGAGGAGCAGGAGGGGGGGCAAGGCCTGTGGGGGGGGCTCCCTCTGAAGCCTGCCTGGTTCCTTATAGCTTTCCCTATCAGCAGCTCCCGTTAGCCCCTTCCCCGGCAGCTGGCGTTACCAGCCGCCCCCCCGCGACCCCGCTCCGAGACGCCGGGCCGTGCCCGGGGCTGGCGGCGGGCGGAACCCGGAAGGCGGGCGCGGGAGGCGGCCGGACGGCGCGGCGGGAGCGCAGCGCCGGGCGCCTGAGGGGGACGGACGGAGGGGCCGGCGGCGCTTCCGGCGTGCGGCGTGCGGGCCTGGGGAGCGGGCCCGGCCGGCCCCGCCATGGGTATCCTGGAGAAGATCTCCGAGATCGAGAAGGAGATCGCACGCACGCAGAAGAACAAAGGTCCGGGGCGGCCGGCGTACCTGTGGATGCCGGCCGGGGGGGCTGAGGGTGGCCGGGGGGCTGTGGTACCTGGGGATGCCGGCCGGGGCAGAGCCCCTGGCGGGGGAAGAGGTGGTCGGGGGTGTGAGGGGCAGGGGGAGTATGGCTGCCAGGTTATGGGGGCGCTGGGAGGGAACCGGGGGAAGAGAGGATGGCCTGGGCTGTGGGGAAGGTGGGCTGTGGGGAGGTTTGTGAAGCTGGGGGACGTGAGGGGGTACAAGGGGCTGGATCGGGGGGCTTGAGCGGCTTGGGGGGAGGCTGGGTCAGGCTGGGGAGCAGGGTGGGCCGAGAGGCTGGGGAGGGGGGGGCAGTATGGGGGAGAAGGGTGTCTGCGCAGAGGTGGGTATGGGGAAGAAGGGTACCTGGGATGGGGCATGTTTATGGGGGAGAAGGGTGTCTGGGGCGGGGGGGGGCTGTGGGGGAGAAAGGTACTTGGAGGGGATTGTATGGGGGAGAAGGGTGTCTGTGTGTGAGTGTCTGTGTATGGGGCAGAAGAGTGCTTGGGGGGGGGGCTGTATGGGGCAGAAGAGTACATGGCAGAGGGGTGTATGGGGGAGAAGGGTGCCTGGGAGGGGGTGTGGGGGCTGCACCTCCTGCCAGCCGCCCCCTTTCCATGCTGTTGATGCCCTGGCCTGTGTGGGTGGGAAGCCTCGGGCCACATGCCTGGAGGAGGGGTGGGCTGCAGCCCTGGTGGCACCCCTGACTCCTCAGAGCTGGGCTGAGGACCCCAAGTGCTACTGGTGCAAAGGGCCCGGCGCTGTCTGCTGCAGGGTCCCCAAGCTGGTGTTTGAATGCCTTAACCTAAAGGGGGGACTGGGGAGCAGAGCTCCCCACAAGTTCTGCTGGTGGTGCCCAGCACCTCACTCCTTCTGAGGCTTTAGGCTGTGGTAAATAATGGAAAGTAAAAACAGTAAATGCCATAAATGCTTGGGTTTCTTGCCCTTCTCTGTTACAAAGAGAGCTTCTACAGAAATAAGTACCTTCTTATTTTTTTCCCCTCTATCGTGTAAATTCAGGTGTTTTGTTAAGAATAAGTCAGTAAAGTACTTTCACGCATGTGAGGTCCCAGTTGAACATGTCTTTAAAACTTGACAAGAGCAGGGGGAAAAAACTGTGTGGTTTCAGAGTGCTGGATGTGACCGGGTGTAAGGAGGGACCTTTGCTGAGGAGTGGCCGCTCCCCCTGTGTTTTCTCCCTTCTCAGCTGGCTCCCTTCACCTGTTCATTCCTTCACCTGCTCTCCCTCTGGCTCGCTCCTTTTACTTGGGAGGTTTTTGGCTGCTTACTTCTTTTGAGTCTGACTTTCTGTGCAGGTCCCTAGAAGGTTTGCTTTCTATGGCCAATATTTTAAAAGGTTACGGAACAGCAGGGGGGTAGCTCGTGCATGTGACAGTGGTTAAGACATTGACCGAAAAGTTCTTATTTTTAGAAGTGAGTTATCGGCAATATTCTGTCAACCAGTTGTTGTGTTTGTCTTATTCCAGCCACTGAGTACCACCTCGGCCTGCTGAAGGCGAAGCTTGCAAAATACAGAGCTCAGTTGCTAGAACCCTCCAAGTCCTCAGCTGCTAAAGGAGAAGGCTTTGATGTGATGAAATCTGGAGATGCCCGGGTGGCACTGATCGGTTTTCCTTCTGTGGGTAAGGTCAGTGAGTGTCTATGTTAACTGCGTGACATGTGTGTTTCCAGTTTGTGGTTAGCAGTGGCTGTAAAGTGGATATCCATCCTCTCCTCATCTTTCATCTTCTTGCCATGAGTTAGCAGAAGGTTATTGTATGCTGAGGGGTGAAAGTTAGAGCTGGGGAAAACACTCCTTCATCTTGTGTGCGGTGTGCTGTGGTAACAGCCTGAAACCTGGGCTTGCTCAGCCATGGCACTGCTGAGGAAATAGGTGGGAGGATGAGATTTACCTTTGTTTGGTGGAGTTGCTGGCTGTCCCATCACTGCTTCAGTCTCTGTGCCTGGAACAGCCACAACATGACTTTTAAAAGCTGAGGAACACACTGGTGTTACTTGTGTTGCTGAACATTCACTGGTGCTTTCATTTGTGTATCTTTAGTGATGCTGATCTCTTGCATTTCAGTCCACGTTTTTGAGTTTAATGACCTCAACTGCCAGCGAAGCTGCATCTTACGAGTTCACAACCCTGACGTGTATCCCAGGAGTCATAGAAGTAAGTAGGATTCTCCTCCCTTTGGCATAGCAGTGGTAAGAAAGCCAGACATGTAAATGTGTCTGTTTGCACCAGATACACTTGTGCTGCTGTTAAGAAGCACTGTTACCCAAAGGTCTCTGCTGACTTCTGCTTTAAACTTTGGGAAGCCTTGAGTGCTTGCGGTATCAGGTCTTCTACAGCCTGCAGTGCTGATTTAGCACTTCCCTGGGCTGCATAACTCTTCAGGATTGACTGCCTGATCAGGGTTTTGTATGTTGCCGTTCGACTGACCAGAGCAATACAACAATTCTCAGCTGAATTTTTTATAACCGCTATTGGCGCCATTGACCAGATGGCTGGAAACCTTGACAGATTTGTTTTTAATGAAGCTTTAAAAGAGGCAATCTGTACTGTGATCAGTTTTGAAAGAAAATACAACTACTCCTGTCCTTGAGGAGTTTTATTAGTGGTGGCCTAAGCATCCATCAGTAAAGCAAATGATAAAGGGCATCAAACTGAAAAGTGTCCAAGAGTAATGAGAAAATCTGGGTCAGAATTGAAAGCGGAGTTAAATAATGGCAGTAACTGTGTTGGTGTTAGAAAGAACACAAATATTGTAATGCATCCAAATGCAGCTGTGAGCTGCAGTCAGTCGCTAAAGCTGTTACTGAGGACTTTGCTGCAACAATAGCTTGAAAACTAATGCCCCTGCAGATGTGCTGGATGAAAGTCCCCTGTTATTTCCTGGTAAGACCCGCAACACGTCTGAATAGTTCTGATCCATCTCAGTAAGAGATGGTGGCGCTTGCCTGTTACTGTGCTTTCTTGTTAGACCAAGAAAGTAAGGTGGTTTTTTTTCTTTCCATTTCACCCACCCAGGATAACGTGCTGTTTTCCTGGTGCTTTCTCACACTGCAATCATGTGATGCTTTAGGAGGTCAGGACCTAACGTACTGCAGTATGTGGTGATTAATGCAGCTTCATAGGAAACACACTGGAGGTTGCCTTGACAAAACAGCCATCAGCTTTGTGCAAAATTGTCCTGCTCTGTCAGGTTCATTCAGTTCCACTCTCTGCAGGCTTTGGACCCCAGCGCATGCTTGGGGCTTTTGAGGCAGCTCAGATGCCCTGCACAAGGCTTTCAACTTCCCATCCTTCTGTTTCCTTTTCAGTACAAAGGAGCCAATATTCAGCTGCTGGATCTGCCTGGAATCATCGAAGGAGCGGCACAAGGTTGACTGATCTCTGTGTTCATGTAAAGTAGGCATTTGCCCTCAATAGTGTACCTGGGTGTCTCAAACATTAGCAGGTTTCCTGGGCCAATAGTTCCCACATTGGTTTTCCAAATTTTAGAGTCCTTGATCTTATGTGAGGCACGATTCTTATCCCTGAGCCCACATAAGGTTCTATATGTAGCAGAAAGATGCTTTTCTGGAGGTGGGAGCCAAAGCAAGCCAGTCACTTCTCACCTTCTTGCGTGAGTGTTATCTTGCTCATCTGTTTTCTGGTACTGAGGAAATCTAAAGAAAGATGCTGGAGAGGCGGAGGGGGAAATTACAGCTAAACAGTAACCTCTTTTGACTAATTTCCTGGGTTCCTGCCAGTCCTCCCATGACTTCTGATTCTGGGAAGAGGTGTTGGCTTTGTCCTTCTGCTTCATCCTTGTCCTGATTGGCTGGTCATGTCAGAAGATGCCTTATGAAGCTTAGGAAAGTCATGTCAGATTCCATAATCCTTGGGAAACTTAGGAAAATCTCCTAATGGTCTATTCTTGGAGGAACATGGCCTGGTGTCTCTCTCCTTTTTGGCCAGAAAGTTTATGGAACGTCTCTGCACAGCAGCCCTAGACCCACATCACTGGTCTGGGTAAGCTGTCTCTGCTGCCTAGAGCTGCTACTGTTGCACGTGTCTGGGGATGTCTGTCCTGATGGCAGAGATGTCATTTCCACCCATGCAGCCGTACTCAGCTTTACACACAAGAGTTCATGTAACCTGTGGTGGAGGAGCAGCAGCAAAGAGTATTTGTGCTGGACATAAGACAATATGGGTGGACCAGATGTGCTTGCTCAGGGCCGTTGAGCAGCTGACTACAGCCAGTACAGCACTGTGGGATCTTTTTCCTTGCTTCCAAGCAGCTGAGCAGTGCAGGAGTCCCTGTCTGTCGCAGAACTCGCAGCTGGTTTCTCTTGCTGATGTATGGCCGTCCCCTCTCTTCTCAGGGAAGGGCAGAGGTCGGCAGGTGATAGCTGTGGCCAGGACGGCAGACGTTGTTATTATGATGCTGGATGCGACAAAGGGTGAAGTACAGAGGTGAGCGTGTGCTTGTGGGCATGTGGAACTGTGGTGTGGTGGGCCAGGTTCAGGGGGTCCCTCGTGCCCAGAAAACATGCCAGCTCCCTGAAGCGTTATGTCCTGTACACATTGGGGTACCGGTACTTAAGCTATTGAGCATAAGATGGAGGTTGTACTCCGTTAGAAGCATGCTAGCTAACTGGCTTGGGCTTCTCAGCTGAAGGATCGTTCCCACAGGATGGCTGTTCAGAGATGGGGATTTCAACCTAGATTTCCACTGCAGACTGTCCTGCGTTAGCTGTGGTGTTCAGGTTGCAGTGAAAGCTTACGGCAAGGCTCTATCGATATGATAGTCAGAAAGGAAAGGGTGTGGGTGTCACCTAACTGCGCTCAGTCTCACAGGTGCTAATGTGCAGTGTCCCTGCAGGGCCTTGCTGGAGAAAGAACTGGAATCTGTAGGAATCCGGCTGAACAAAAGTAAACCAAATATCTACTTCAAGGTGAGGTTTCCTGGACTGCTGCAAGCACAGCTTGTGTCCCCCTGTGTGCTCAAAGATGGTCCCTGAAGGGGAGTCTGTAGATTTTGCAGGCTGTTCTTAAGTTGCTTTGTTGCCTCCCTGCAGCCGAAGAAGGGTGGAGGTATCTCCTTCAACTCAACTGTCACGTTGACTCAGTGCTCCGAGAAGTTGGTGCAGCTCATCCTCCACGAATACAGTATCCTTTCCTAAAACGGGAGACCCTTAAGCCAGCAGCAGCTCAGGAGTTGAGTGGTACCTGCTGTGGGACAGCCTGGTGTCTTGGGCGCTCGCTGGGTTGACAGCAGGCATTCACAAGCAAGCTCAGCCCGTTGGCTCGCCGCGGTGTGTAGGTGTGTTGGGGTTTGGGCCTTGACAGTGCTCACCTCAGAAATCTTCAACGCTGAGGTCCTCTTCAGAGAGGATTGTTCCCCTGATGAGTTCATTGATGTGATCGTAGGCAACAGGGTCTACATGCCGTGCCTCTACGTGAGTATTTCGGAAACAGCCTGCCTTCTGCCGCGCCGAGCATCTCCGTCCTTTGCTGAAGGAGAACTGGGCTCCTGGTTCCTCAGGCAGTAATGCTTTGGGGTTTAAGAGCTGGAAAGCACAACTCGACAGGGAGATTTTTATAAGCTTTTCGGTGCGGCAGTACTGTGTGCGTGTTCCCTGTGCCACCTTGTGGCTGCCTGCGTGCGCTGCTGCCCTGGTGGCATGGGGTTTGCTCCCCCGGCCTGGAGCCTTCGGGTCCTGCACTGCCAGCTCTGCACTTGGGTTTTCATCACTGGTCCCTTGTGCCAAAGGTCACTTAAGATTTGTGTTTGATAGTGACTGGGTGTGAAATCAAAGGTCCTGGAGAATGTGTTGCAAGTCATCCCAAAGGGAGAACTTTAAAAGGCCCAAACTTACCTTTGGGCTTCTGAATTTTAACTTTGTTTTACTAAGAGCCTTGGTTGGTCCTCTGGCTGACAGGATCTGAGTTTCTGTTTCAGAAGCTGGAACTACCTTGTTATACCTACATGACCTGTCTGTTTTTCTTGCGGTGCTGCTGAACTGACTTCCTAAAGGGTATGTTGTTTTTCCTTTGACTTAGGTTTATAACAAGATTGACCAGATATCTATGGAGGAAGTGGATCGTCTCGCTCGGAGACCTCACAGCGTTGTAATCAGGTAGGAGCCTCTCACGCTGCCTGATGTGCTGGGCCAGATGGTGTGGTGGTTTATTTCATACCCCTTTTACCAGCTTCTCCCAAGAAGGGGCTTCTCACAGTGCTGTCTGCAGCTGCTGGGGTGAGAAGCGGAGCCGCTGTGCGGCTTTTTCCAGGCTTCCTTCCCCTGACACAGCAGGCCGTTTGGCTTTTCCACGCTGTCTGCAGGCCAGAGTAAGCCAGTCTAGCTTGTTTCCTTGGAAGTGCTGATATATCTGACTGGGGCTTTGCTGCTTCAAAGCTGCTTGTGTTTTTCCTTTGCCAGCCTTGTTAAAAGACTTTTCTCCTTTTTCCCTAGTACTTTAATAAGAGGTTTAACCTTGTTCTTCTGGATCTCTAAATCACAACAGCAGTAACCATGGAGATGTTCCTGGTGTTTTGCAGCTGTGGCATGAAACTGAACCTGGACTACTTGTTGGAGAAGCTCTGGGAATACCTGGCACTTACCTGCATCTACACCAAGAAACGAGGACGTAAGTGACCGTTAGCTGAACAGAAGGTTTGAAAGGCACAAAGGGCTGCTGCTCATCGAAGGCAGACAGGCTGCCAGCAGGGCTTGGATGCCTGGCTGTCAGCGGTCTCTTGTGTCCTGGAAAGCTGCAGTTATGCTCTCCCTAACCAGCTTTCTGCTCTTGGGAAATGCTTTCTGTTCCATCTGATCCAGCCATGCATGTATCCCGACACAACCCTCCCATTCTCTTGGCACTAGAAGAGCTGAATTTTCATAAGACTTTTCAGGGGATGATATAAGGAAATAAAGTGTGCACGTTCGCAACATTTTTCCTTATTATGCATGCTCTCTGATGAACTGTTCAGCCCATCACTACCCAGAATAGGTCTCTGGTTCCTACTGCAAGAGGTTTGGTGATTCCCATGCCAGGCTCCTGAAGGCTCAGGAGTGCCTTTGATCCTCCTTTTGCTTTATAATTCACTTGCAGCTTCTCTCAGTGATGAAGGCATGTCTATAACTTGTGCCTGTTTGGTTGTGCGCAGCTGTGACTGAACTTGGGTGGATGTGAGGAGGTTAAGGAGCTTTCTATGAGCTTGTTAAGCTGTGAAATCATGGGGATTTTACAGAAAAATGCAGAGTGGCTTGGTTTTACTTGAGCAGGTGTGTTTTGACTTGGGTGGTTTTGTTATAAGTCGAGTATTTGGAATGGCATTGGAGGAGGTGGATTGTGAGGAAGCTGTTGACTGTGTGGCGTGGGTAACTGTGCTTGTGGGTACTGGAGTGTCTACAGAACTGATTTGATGTTCTCAAGTACATGGATACCTGTTCTGTCTGGGAGCTGGCAAGTGTAACGGGAGGAGGAATTTGGGACTAGTAAGCACAAGGCAATGTGAGATGGTGTCAGCATATTAGAACACACTTGATGGAAATCCAATGCTTTTCCCCCCCCTCCTGCTTCTCCACAGAGAGACCAGACTTTACAGATGCCATTATTCTACGGAAAGGGGCCTCTGTGGAGCATGTGGTAATTTCTCTGCATCTTTTATGTTTCCTTGTCTGTAGAAGGCAAGTTCCTCTTGGAGCCTGCTATGATTTGTGCTTCATAAAGCTTGGGACATGTCAGTGTTTACTTGGGCTTCTCCTTTTGTTACCTTTACTGATTCTGTCTGCTTTAGGTTGCTTTCTTAGCTGCTATAAAAGGTTAAAAAAAATTTACTTAATGCAGTCCAGTGAAAAAGCGCATGGAAGCAGTGGAATGGGGCTTTATGTGGACTGGTGATTCCTGTGTCTGTTCTGTATTCTTTCAAGTGCTGTTAACTGGCTCCTAAAGTCGCTTTTGTAATTTCTAACATAGGCCTGAGTTTTTCCCTAGTTCCTGAATATTGAGCCAGTTGTTTGCAAAGCAGCACCACTGAACTGCCTCACACGCTGTCTGTCTGTCTGTCTTGCAGTGCCATCGGATTCACAGATCGTTAGCCAGCCAGTTCAAATATGCCTTGGTGTGGGTAAGTGTTTAAAGCAAATGAAATCTCTGTCCTCAGGTGTCTCTGAGTGGTCTTCTCCTAACCTTTCTCCCCCTTTTGCTTTAAAGGGGACAAGCACAAAATACAGCCCTCAAAGAGTGGGCTTAACTCATATGATGGAGCATGAAGATGTCATTCAGATCGTAAAGAAGTAACCCTCTTTGCTGGTGCCTGGCCTTGTCTTTAATCACTAGAATTGGAACTGACCACATAAAAGCAAAACAAAACAAAAAAAAGAGTAAAAAAAGAAAATGAAAAAGAAAAAGGGAGATGTGTTCTACAGCCAAGAAAGCAAGAAAGCTTCCATGAAGCTCCTTCTCTTGGAGAAAGGCAGAAAATGAGGCTACTGTACTTGCAGGTGGGGATGGGGAAGATGAGTTTCCATCTTGCAGCATTTCAGGCAAAGTAATGTTTCTTAAAAATAGAGGAGCCAGTTTTTCTAGGACACAGTTCCCACAGCCAGCAAAATCCTGCCTCGTAGGGTTTGCATACAGATCCATGTGTTAACCTACCAGTGGCTTGCTTAACCAGTGGGCCGTTTATGGGTTTGTGTGAACAAATTTGGCCCTGTGCTTGAGGACAGGGAAGCCAGGGCCGAGAGAACATTGCTGATGCTTTGCTGCTGATCCATTCACTTAATTTAAGTATTGATCTGAAACAGGTTCTCCCTCCCCTGCTCACTGGACACGTCTTTGCAGCTTTCACCATTGGAGATGTTGGTCTCTGCATCTGAGACAACCCCTGGTGAATTTATAATGGTCCCACCTCAATTAACGCTAAAATGTGGCACTCTGTGCCTCTCCTTAGCTCTGCAGTAGGGTTTGTGGGACATCCTGGTCCAACTGGTACTGAGAGAGATGAGAAATGAAATTTTTAGTGAGTGATTAACCTGGCCGAACTGCAGCAGGTTACGATGAACGAGCCGTAGTGTGCAGTGAAGATTTCCTTCTGGCATATCACTCGTCGAGGAGCTACCTTGGGAGTTTTCTCCTTTGCTCTCATCCTTCCCATTAGTCCCCAAGAGTATCGCTTGGGATCTCCTTTCTCAATCATGCCTCTAAATTCCAGTAACAGCTCTTTGAGCTCCAGGTACCATCCCATGCCGTGGGTTTTAGCCCAGCCCTGTTAAACATTGTTGCTTGTCTGGATATTTTTCATCAGAAATCTGGGATTTTTCTAATCATGCTTTTTCATTGAATACTGATGCTAAAAAAATTCAGAGTGCCTGATAGAGAACAGCTCTTTCCTTCTGGGATCAAGAGTTGCCAATAGCTTTTATTTTCTTTCATTGAAAAAGGGTTCGATCTGATGTGGATTCTTAACTGTGAGGACAGGTCTGATGGCAAACTTGTCTGAGCAGGGCTCCTTCCCTCTCCTTTGTGTTCCTCCCCACCCCTCACAAACTGATCGAGCAGAAATGGAAGGATTATTTTATTTGAGAAAATAAAAGTTGCTATTTCATGTGAACTGTAGCTGTCTGCCTGCAGTGGGTAAATGGTTTGGTGTGTTTTCGAACTCTCTTTTTTTACCTTTGGCTGCCGGAGGAGGGCTGGATGCTGTTGCAGGAGGTTGTAGCGGGGAATAGATTGTGAAGGGAATGGCTGCAAAGCAGGGCTCTGTGGCTGGAGGGGACTTGATGAGGTGCGATGGGAGATAAATAGATGCTATACACAGTACCCAAGCTAAGAAGGTGACTTTGAACTCTGTAAGTTCCCTTCCCTGTTCCTGGCTTTGTTCACAGCTGGAGTGCAGAGCAAATCCCGACCGCGGAGGCAGCTAGCGGAGAATGAGCTCCAAATTAGCCGCATTATGCCTGAGCTGGCTGCGGAAAGCAGGCACTTCTCTGTGTGAATTGGGTGGGATGCCGTTCCAGCACATTAACTTGCCCTTTAAATTTCCTGTGAAGGTTGCACAGGCAGGGTTTCCCGCACAAAGAGGTCTTTTAGTTTCATTTTGTCCCTGAGTTTCTGACTTTTCACTTCAAACCCAGAGGCCTGCCAAGCCGTGGCACATGGACGGGCAGCCAGAACTGCTGACTGGGCTTGGTCCTTGGGCCAGGTAGTGTGTGGGGCCGGGGAAGTGACTGGTGCTGTGTGAGGCTGAAGTGCACAGTATTGCCTGCTAAAGCATGTCCTCGGTCAGTTAGTGCCTACCTCTCAATGTGTTCAGGTTGCAAATTGTCTAGTCTAGTCTGCCATCGTTCAAAAAACCCTCTGCCTAATTAGCCTTACTCTTCATTTGGGAAACTGGACATTTTATCCTGTTTAAAATGAACTGATACATGATTAAATTTGGAATAGGGATGAAGTAAAAATAGTTAAGCCAGAAGAAGCTAACTTCTTTTTTTAGTGAGAGCAGCTTTTTTGCAAGCGAGTTTATAGCTGTATTTGAAAATGCATGCATTTAATTGCAGTATTCATTCTTCCAGACGGCTTCCCTAATTGTTCTGCACTGACGTTAAAAGCTGCAAACATTGCAGTTTGGAGCAGGTTTGCCTGAAGATCTCTCTGAATCCTGAGAAAGCAAGATCATAAGGGCAGGGGGGAAATCTACTGCAGCATTAGGATTGTGCCGGAGCCTCCTGTGGTTTATAGAATTGGTCAGACCCCTTGTTAGCTCCGTGGAGGAGCTCCCGAAGGGAGATGGGCTCAGAGCCTCCTTGCTGAGCACGTTTGGAGAAAGGCAGGTGCTGCCTCTGGTTTGCAGGCAGGAGCTGTGGGTTTGCCCCGCAAAGAGCAGCACGCTGCATTTTCTCCGCTGTACGAGGGAAGGCTTGGCTGGGTGATGCTCAGAGAAAGCTGCTCTCGGCAGCCTGGCTGGCAGTCTGCTCTTCTGCTCTGCAGCCCCCTGCCATTCCTCTGCTCTTTCAGCTGACTCGGGTTCCATTAGCGCCGTACCCCGCTCCCAGAGGGCTGCACGGATCCTGCCCTGTCCCACTTTGCTGGCGGAGTGTGGCCATGCGTCGCTCCTGGGCGGCTCTCCAGGTGTGAAGCGGGGTGGATCGGCTGCGATGCAGCCCATCAGCCACCCTCCATCTAGCCCTGGAAACGGTGATGGCCTGAGGCGTGCTCTGTTTAAAATGCCTGTTCCAGGCAATCAAGCAGGTTTGATTGGCTGAACACTCCTTTTATAATTTAATTTAGTCAGGAATCGTTTGCAAGGTAATAAAAAGAGACTCTGACTCCAAATACATTCATTTAATTCAATGAGAGACAGTTACTGCGGCGGGCTCGCCTCAGCCAGCTTCCCTCACCCCATCACGCTGACATCTCAAAGTGCTGCTCAGGGCTGTATATAAGAGTCACGATCCGCAGTGACAGCTTAATTGTTTCAAATGCTGACAAGGGTCACCCCAACCAGCCATCGCGTGTTGTGCGGGGCTGGCTGGGGAGGCTGCGGCGAGGAGGATTTATGGCTGGCAAATAGTTTTGAATTCCTCTGGTTGCGCCTGCTAAATGATGAACCTGCCCCTTGGGGATGGGGGGTATTGATTGTAATTTGCAGTTAAGCCCTTGCTTTCTGAGGAATCAGCATAATAAATACCCACCGCATTACGGCAGGGACGTGTCTGCACGGAGGAGAAGGAAGCGGAGGTTTTTCCCGGGTCGGGTGGCGCAGCGCCTGCGGCAGGATGCTCTCACTGCCCCTGGCTTTGGGAGAGCCGTGGGCTCCATTGCTGCTGGAAAACGGTCCCCGGGTTGGGGTGGGGTGGGAACCCCGTGCTGGGGAGGAGGAAGCTTCGAGGCGCTCGGATGCTTTGTGAAGGCAGGCGGAGATGCCCTGCACATCCGAGGAGGAGAGGGCAGTCCGGTGGTGTCGGGATGGAGGGTGTCTAGATCCCTTCTCTGTGCCTGGCCTCAGGACCACTTGGTCCCAGCCCTACTTTGGAGAGGGGCGTCTGTGTGTCCACCCCCATGTCCCTGTGAGTTCTTCTCCTAAACCTGCACCGGTTTGAGGGCAGGAATGGGTCAGGGCCATTCACCAGCTGCTCACATCGAGGGCTCGTGACGCTGCGAGGTGGCACAGCTCTACCTCCTGGGAGGAAAGGGGCTGCAGGGCTGTCCAGCCGCATCACCAAGGGATGAGGACCAGGCTGGGGGGCACCAGAGCTGGCTGCCCCTCCAGCCGCTCCCTCCCTGATGCTTCCTGGCTCTGCAGAGGGAAGATTAGCTCTCATCCCTCCGCTCATGAGTGGAGATGAGAATAATAGCAGTCATCAAATATGCATTGGATGGCAGCAGCCTGCAGCTGCCACGCAGCAAATATGGTCCCGTGGCTGCCGGGGGAGTGACGGTCCCCGGTGGAGAGCGAGGCCGAGAGCACGGCGCTGGCAGAGCGGGGGGCTTTGGGCAGCGCCGAGCTGAGCCGGTGCCATGCGGGTGAGCTAGGGTACCCCAGGTGAGTGGCTGTGAGCCCCCCAGCTGGGCGGCACGTTGTCTCTTTGGCTCGTGGAGGCCGTGACGGGAAGGACCAGGGAGGGACCTTGGTGTGCAGGGTTGGTCCTTACGGAGACACTGTGGCGTGGGGCTTGGTCCTCTGGGTGCGAGTGTATGGTGTCCTCATCTCTGCTTCTCCCTGCCTGTCTGCTCGCTGCCTTTAGGTCCCTTATCTCACCTTCTGACTTGCACCTTCCTGACAGTCCCCGCATTCCCACTGCCCTCCAGAGCAAAGCTTCCCGCCCGAAACACCCCTTTTTCCCCAGGAGCCTCTGCCCCACGTCTTCTACCACCCTGTCCCCAAATTCCTTTTACCTAGGGGCTCTTTTACCCCAGGACAGCTGCCTGGCCCCGCAGCTGAGCTTCTGCAGGACCCCTGGGCTTGGCTCCAGGGCCAAGGTGGTGGCATGGGGCTGTGACCTGGCTCCGGGGCTGTCAGCCAGCGTTCCTGGGTACACGCCAGCACTGAGCCCAGGACGCGTCATGCCCAGCTGGTCTCTGCTTCCAGCATCTGCTCCATCCTCTCTCCTTTCCACAACACCTCCCTTGCGGGCAGCTCTCGGTGTCGGGCAGCAGCTGGCAAGCAGGGACGTGGTGTGCATCACTGGGAGGTGCTGGGTCCCTCTCCTTGGCGTGGAGGTTGGAAATTGGCCAGTTTGGGGGGGTGATGGGTGCTCAGGGAGGGGCAAGGGGAGACACCCTGCAGTGCCTCGGGGGCTTGGAGGGCCACACTGCTGTCATACTACCCATCGCTGGAGGTGTCCAGCCTGTCCACGTGCTCCCAGCGTCCCAGTGGCTCATGGCTGGAGCAGCGAGAGCTGTGGTGGGGCTGCCCGCTGGGCACGCGGGTGCTTGGAGGTGGGTGCACAGCAATGCAGAACTGGTGACGGGAAGGGGATGTGATGAGAGGTGCCGCAGCTGGGAGGTGCCTGGCCAACTGGGCTGGCTCCTTGGGGCTGGGATGCAGAGTTCTCGTGAGACACAGCAGCGGTGGGGTGGCATGGTGTGATGTGGCTGGCATGGCACGATGTGGTGGCACAGAGCCCTGCTCTAGCTGTAACTGGAAACAGGATGTAAGTGGACCCGGGGCTGGCTGGTGACCACAGACCTGCCTGGAGACGGCGGAGCTGCCACCCTGGGAGCTCTGCCTGCCGATGCCGGTGTTCCAAAAGTACAGTCCCAGGCAGCCGTGCCAGGCTGGGGCGAGCGAAGCAGAACGCTGGTGGCCAAAGTGTCCCTCCCCTTTCTGCACCCAGCTGTGGCACAGCCCTGGGCTGCGATGGTGGGACAGGGGCTGCCCTGGACCACATCCCTGGGACGAGGGGCTTTCCTGGCTCATCCATGTGGCTGGAGCTGTTCAGGGGTGACGGGATCAGAGGATGTTCTAGGCACCTTCTCCCAGAGTCTTGGTCCCCATCACCATCCCAGGGAAGTACCCTTACTGCCAGGTTTTGCACCCAGGGTCCCTCCCCTGTCCCGCTGCTGGATGCAGCTGTGCCCAGACACCCTGCAAACAGCTGCCAAGTGTGGGTACCCCACGGTCTGGGGTTCATGGTCGTGGGTTCCCCCACCAACCCCCAGCATCTGCCACCATCCCACTGTGCCTGGGCACGAATGCCCCTTCCCCACCTCTGCCAAGGCAAAAGCAGGTGATCACTGTGCCCGTGGATGAAGAACCCGCGGAGGTGTGTGTGGGGGTCCAGTATGGGGACTGGGACCATGGCAGGCAGCCCCTGCGTGGGTGAAGCGCTGGGCAGATGCCAGGCTGCCCCCTCGCTCTTACTCTCCCTGGAGAGCCCTGATCACAGGCAGGCACAGCCATGGCAACGGCACGGAGAGCCATGCCAGTGGCGCAGGGCACGGAGAGCACTGCCCGACCCTCCTTTGCCCTGCCCAGCTTGGCTGAAGATGGCGGGGACCAAGGTGGGGACCACTGAGGGCAGTAGGATGGAGACGGGGATGGTACGGGTGGTGGGACAGAGGTGGGGACTTGCAGCAGCTTCTCATCAGCTGGGTACCCCTGTGCTCCAAGGGAGGGACTGTGTCCGTGTCCGAGGTGGTTCCTCGCCACATCGTGGTGCCCAGGTGTTGCTCTGGGCATCCATGCTGGGAGGAGGGATGGTGTGGTGGCGTTGGCAGGTGGCATCAGCCCTGCAAGGCACAGTGGTGATGGCAGACCTGTGCGTGGCCCGTGCTGGTGCTGTGGTGGGGCTTCTGCGAGGCGACGCTCCCCACATGGCTCAGGCTCTGCTGATCCTCTGTCCTACTGATCCCATGTTTGCGTCACCTCATAGACCCTCTCCTGGGACCTGCTGGGTGCCTCTCCTCCTGCTCTGTCCGTCTGCTCTCCTTGCAGCTCCAGGGCAGCCCCCCTCTGTGCAGACCGTGCTGGGGTGTTTCCAGCCCAGAAATTAATGCAGGGAGGGGGCCGAAACCATCAGATCATGGTGATACCCCACCCCCACTGCAAATGTGGCAGGGAGGGACCAGGCTCAGAGGAGACATTGCCACAGGGTGCCAGCCGGGGGGCTCTCTTGGTCCTGGAGAGGGCCAGTGGGTTCAGTCCAGCAACTGCTGCTGATTCTTGGGTTCCCCAGCTGCTGCACAGCTGGATGCTGCTGCCGCTCCTCCCCTGTGTCTCCCCAAATTCCCCCTGCAAGGGAGTGAAGCGGGTGCTGCCCCTGCCCGCTGGCAGCCCCTGCCCGCAGCCGTCCTGCTGCTGCCCACAGGTGGTGCGTGCAGGGCAGCAGTTCCCACCGCTTCTGCTTAAACTTTTATGAACCTGCAGCAGCAGGAATCCAGCCCTGGCATTAACATTTGATGCGGTCACCCCACGCCTGGGCACGTGTGTGTGCAAACACGCTGCTGGCACTGCCACGGGGGACACGTGTGGCACATGCGACTCCCCTCGCCGGCGGCATGTGTGGCATCCTGCACGCATACGCAACGTGTGTGGCTTGGCATGGGGGGGACCCCTGTGGGCTCCCAGCTCCTCTCCGCTTCCCAGTGCGGCTGTGGGATTTGCTGTGGTGTTGGGCTCCTCCCCAGTGGTGCTCCCCTTGGCCAAGCTCCCGGTGCTGGGGCAGCACATGCCTTGGGCTCTGCAAAATTGTCTTCTCTCCCTTGATGCTTGGTGTGTCCTTGGCTTCATCCTCCTCTGCGCTGACCAGAGGAAGAGGCTGATTCTCCAGAGGAGAGCACAGGGAGCACCATGGTGCGGGGAGGTGGCAGGGTCTGGTTTTGGGGTGTGATGGTACCGTGTGCTGTCCCCCTGGGGGATGCTCCCAGCAGCAGAGGCCCCTTTCTGCTGCTTCGGAAAAGTCTCCGGCCGGCGTGGCACATCCCTTACATTATTCATGCCGCCGCGAGCCCCGGCGGTTGGGTTACAGACGGAGCCCAGCTGCCAGCACTGCGCTGCCCAACTCGCGGGGTGCCGCGGGAGCAGGAGGCAGCTCCCGCCGGGCTGCACCAGGGCTGCCGTCCCGCCGCCCCAGCGCCATGCCAAGCTGGGGGCCGCCAGTGGCCGAGGGAGCCACGCACGGGCATGTGCCTCGCCACAACCCAGTGCAGGTAAATACCCTCCTGGGGCAGGCTGCGGGGTCGGGAGCCAGCCGGTGTGCCGGGAGCTGCCTCGTGCCGGTGCGGGGCATCGTCTCCCAGGGCCCCGCCGGGGCTGGAGCATGAGCACCCACCACCGCCGTGATGGCTGGCAAGAAGGGGGAACCCAAAAAGGATGCGGGGAGCAAAGGGAAAGGGAGGAAGGGCAAGAAGGAGGCGCCCAGCGAGTCGGAGGAGACCTCGGATGCGGAGCTGCTGAAGGTGGAGGAGAGCGGGGAGACAGAAACGGTGGAGGAGGAGGAGGATGAGGAGGTGGCGGCTGTGGAGGAGGTGGTGGCTGCAGAGGAGGCAGCTGCAGAGGAGCCCAAGAAGGGCAAGGGCAAGGGGAAGGAGAAGGGGAAAGAGAAGGAGAAGGAGAAGGAGAAGGAGAAGGAGAAGGAGAAGGAGAAGGAGAAGAAGGGGGTGCTCAAGGGCATGGCAAAGAAGCCAGGCCGGGGTAAGAAGGTGCAGCTGGAGCCAGAGGCGGAGGAAAGCGAGAGCGATGCTGCACCAGCCAAGAAGAACCTGAAGGGCACCTCCAAGCTGCTGATGGGGCTGGCGCCCAACAAGAAGAAAGGGGCCAAGGGCCAGCCCAAAGAATCTGTAGAGCCCGACCTGGTCAAGGAGGAGGCGGCGGCAGCACCGAAGGCTCCGATTCACCCGGGTCTCCGCAGCACCTCGAAGCTCTTCATGGGCTTCAAGAAGCTGGGGCTGCGTGGGCCCAAGAAAGGGCAGTTCAAGAACACGTCCCGTTTCTTCTGGGGGCTGCAGAAGCACAGCACCAAGGGGCGGCGGAAGAAGAAGAACAAGGCGGTGCTCAAGTCCACATCCAACCTGATGGTTCGCTTCAAGCGCGTGGGCAAGAAGAGGAAGGAGGCAGCCAGCGACACCCCACTGGTGAAGCCATCCTTCCTGCTGCTGCGGCGGGGCGGGCAGGCGGCCGAGGACGGCGTGTCCCTCTTCCGCCGGCGCCCGGAAAGGAAATTCAAGCCGCGGGCGCAGGTGCTGAGCAAGGCGGCTGCCGCCACGGGCTGGCTGGCCAGGAAGGTGCTGTCCCGGCGCGGACGGCTGGTGGGGGGTGGCCGGGCGGCCGATGCAGCCTGGCTTTCCCGTATCGGTGCCAGAAAGCTGCCGTTCCCTGCAGAAGACGAGATCCTTAGGCACCGGGCCAACATGAAGCGGATCCCCAGCGGCAGCGGGCTGTCAGCCCCCGGTGCTGCGCGGCACGTCCAGGAGAGACGCAGCAGCACAGTGCAGCGTCCATCCCGGCGGCGTTCCCGGCACGCGCCTGCGGAGCCACCGGTGCCGCGCTACGGGTGGGCTGAGGAGGAGGATGGAGCCTACAGCCACCGGCGAGGCTGTGCCAAGGAGGAGGATGGAGACTACAGCTCCCGCCACAGCTATTGCAAGAAGGAAGATGGAGACTATGGCCCCCGGCGTGGCTATGCCAAGGAGGAGAGCAGAGCCTATGGCCCCCAGCATGGCTACTCTGAGGAGGATGGAGCCTACAGCCCCTGGCGTGGCTACACTGAGGAGGAGGATGGAGCCTACGGCCCCCAGCAAGGCTACACCGAGGAGGAGGAAGGCTACATCCAAACCCCAGCCTATCCACCAGGGTATGGCTTTGAGGATGCAGTGCTGACCCCCTATGCTGACTACCCCGGCTATGAGGCAGATGAGGAGTACGGCTTCTACAGGGGGGTTTGGGAGGAGGATGACCCCCCAGGGCACCCCTACAGCTACGCGGAGCTCGAGGATGAGGGACCGTTTGGCGGTGGGTACCCCGTCACCCTTTACGACCCTTACAGCAGTGACCCGGAGTATGGCGAGGAGGTGGCGGGGCCCTTCGGCTACAGGGAGGACCCCTATGAGGACTTTGGGGAGCCCCTCACTGGGGGGTACCCTGGGGGCGAATACCCCGAGCATCGCATCCAGTACAGCGAGGGGGGGTGGGCACCGCATGCCCAGTCCTCCTGCAACCCCTACGCCCTGGCCCTGGAGGAGATCGCTGAGGCCGAGGAGCCCGAGGAGTGGGAAGAAGAGGAGGAGGAAGACAAGGAGTATCCCCTCTCCATCCTCAGTGCCTCCTCCCTCCGGGGCATGCGGGAGACGCTCTCCTCCAAGCTCTCCCTCAATAGGAAATTCAGGCTCTTCCCAAGGCCCCAGGTCAAGATCTTTGGCAAGGACCGCCTGGACGTCCCCCTCCTTCCGTCTCCCCACCTGCCTGCCGCCCACGATGAGGATGACTACGATGAGTACGAGCCACCGCCAGCAGCCCCCAGCCCCACGGCACCCTCAGGCCGCTGGGTTTCGGCAGCGCGGGCGTGCGGGAGCCCTCTGGGGCAGTTCCTCCAGCGCTCCCTCTCGCAGTCGCCCAGCCGCCCGCCACGGGGTGCGGGGGCACTCCGGGACCCCCGCGCCCCCCAGCCCTCCTACAGGCGCTCTGCCCGCAGGCTGGCGGGAATGGAGAGCGCTGGCTCGGGGGGCCGGGACCCCCCGCCACGAGCATCTCTAGCTGGTGGCATGGCCGCGCAGCGGCTGTCGCTCCGTAACCCCTTTGCCAACCCTGGGCGCTCCCCATCGCTGCCGCCAGCCCGGCAGCGCCCCAGCAGCGTGCGGGGCGAGGGGCTGCGGCGATCCCCCTCCCTCGGTGCCAGCCTCAGGCAGCTTGGCCCCGAGCCCCCTACCCCGCCGCCAGCCTCTCCCCGCTCCCCGGGACCGGTGGGGAGGCGTTTGGGGGTGCCGGCGGCGGGGTCGGGGAGGCCTCTGTCATCGCGGCGGAGCAGTCCCCCCGGGCTGCCGCTCCCCCAGGCCTGGCCCCGGCTCCCTGAGCCCCCCACCAAGGCTGTGAAGCCGCTGCAGAGGAGTCCCTTCCTGGCACCGAGCCCCCGGCCCGGCAGCCGCCGCCTCAGCCCCCCAGGCCTCTCCTGGGACCAGGACCTGCCCCCCTGGCAGGGTGCTGCACGGGGTCGTGCCAGGGTGCCGCCCCCCCCCAGCCCCGCTCCTAGCACCCCTAAAAGCTTCATCCAGCGCATTGGGCAGCCCCTTGCTGGGATGGCCCCCCGCTCCCCCCCGGTGAGGCCATCTGCTGCTGAAGCGGGGGGCCACAGCCGCTCCGTGGGGCAGTCCTTGGCATCACTGCTGGTGGAGAGCATGGCCCCTGCTGAAAGCCCTGCGTCCCCCCCACCTGCCCGCCGACCTTCCTCCCGCTCGCCCTCCCTGCCCCGGCACCCGTCCCAGAGGAATGGCAGCTCTGGCAGATCGCCAAGCCCACCGCTGGGGCGCCAGGGCTGGGCTGACACTGGGCGTTCCACCCTCCCCTCCATCCCACACAGTGACCGGAGCCCCTCACCCCAGCGTCGCCCCACTTTCCTAGCACCCCGTGGCCAAGCCCCTGGCTCGCCGGCCACCCACCGCCACGGTGCCCGCGGCCTGGGGCCAGCGGAGGCCATCGAGGGCGATGGGGCAGCCGGGGAGGAGGGCACGGGGCGCTACGCAGTGGTGACGCCGCAGGTGCAGAGGTTGGGCTCCTTCCGCCGGGCGTCCCGCATGTACAAGCAGCACTGGTCCACGCAGCACGTCGTGCGGGTGCGGGAGATGCCGGACGCCTGGACGGCTGAGCAGGGTTCCCCCCGGCAGCCCTCCCAGCGCAGCCGGCGGTGGGCGAGCCAGCAGGGAGCCGGCATCACCCGGTACCTGAGCCAGGCGGCGGGCAGCTGGCGGGACAGGCACCCCTGGGCAGACGGGTACCTGGGCACCAAGCAGCCCTGGCACAGCAAGGTAATGCTGGCGGGGAGGGGAGCCCACCGTGGGGGCCGGCGGTGGGACGGGGACGGGGGGCGAGCCAGCAGCTGGTGGGACCCAGGGTGGGTGGCATGTTGATGTGGCTGCTGGCTCGCTGCGGCACAAGACCACCAGTGCTGGGGGGTTGGCAGCACCCGCGGTGGGGGGTAAGTGGGTATGGGTGCACTGGGTGCTGTTGGGGGTCCTGCCGCAGGAGGTAGGCTGGGGGGGACGGTCATCGCCCATTGTGTGTCCCCCCCCATGCACGGCCCCCTTGGGGACACTTGACTCTCACATATGGAAATGCTGAGACCCGATCCCCGGCTGGGGCGGGCGCGGGTGGCACGCTGACCCGACAGGTGTCCGCTTTCCTGCCAGCTGCCTGGCCACCTGCCAGCATGGGCTCCTGCACGCCACCCACCCGGCATCCCCCCCTGCACGCCACCCACCCGGTGTCCCCCCTGCACGCCACCCACCCGGTGTCCCCCCTGCACATGGCTGTGGGGCACGTCGTGAGGAGCAGCTCCCAGCCCTACAGCTCAGCCCCCTTCTGTCATCTCCCCTAGAGGTGCCACCCTGCCCAGGGGTCTCCATCACCCACCTCTTGCAGCACCCTGTGGGGGTAGGGGTGAACTGTGGCGTGTTGCGGTGGGGGGTGGCACAGCCGCCTCTGCCTGTTCCCACCTGCCCATGGTGAGTGGGACTGGGGGTCTCTGGGACCAGCCTTTCCCAGGACAGTCCCCACAGATGCCTTGGTGGCCCCACGTCCCCCCTTTCAGCACTGCTGCTCTCCCCTGACACACAATACTCTCGGTGGGGAACCTGTTTAGGGGCCATGTGATACTTGCTCAGGGTCCCTGCCGTCGCTGGCTGTGGGATCCCTGGCTTTGTCACAGGTGGTGGTTTTGGGGTGGTGACGGTGACGGGGTGGGATGCCAGAGGGTGTTGGCACAGCCCTGCCGTGACGGAGCTGGGCTGGGTTGCTCTGTGCAGATGCAGTCGCTGTGCAGCTTGCCCATCGTGCGGTACCAGGAGGCACAGGAGGAGGATGGGCTGGAGGACATGACCCAGCTGGAGTGAGTGTCCCCATCCCCTTTGCCCACCCACCGTGACCCAGTGCCACAGGGACCAGCAGGGCTGTGCCCTTTGCCCAGGCACCCCACAGCCCCCACTGCTCCACCCCATCTGGTCCCAACACGGGGTCTGCTCTGGCCTTGTGGGGCCGGGGACATGCTTGGGGACAGAAGACGCCTCCTGTCCCCCTGCCACCCCCTAAGGCAGCCTCTGCTCCATGCCAGGGACCTCCAGGAGGCCGCGGTGCTGAGCAACATCCGGACGCGGTTCGAGCGCCAGCTCATCTATGTAAGCTTAGGGGTGCACAGCATCCCCTGAAGACCCTCGGCGTAGGGACTTTGGGGGGGTCATCGCGCTCCAAGAGCTCACAGCCCCAACCCCTGCTGTCCCACAGACCTACATCGGCAGCATCCTGGTGTCAGTGAACCCATACCGTCTCTACAACATCTACGGGACGGAGCAGGTGCTGCAGTACGAAGGCAGAGCCCTGGGCGAGAACCCGCCGTGAGTACCAGGCTGTCCCCAAATGCTCTGTGGGGACAAGGGCACCACTACCCACCATCACCCACCCCTGGGTCCTACAGCAGCCCCCCGGGTGGTCCCAGGCCCTCGAGGACCCTGGGCTGTAGGGTGCTGGATCATCTGTGTCCATGCATAGGGATGCTCGGGGCACAGTAGTGGTCCCTGTGCTGGGGTGACGTGGCACCACCCCCCCCACCTCTGCTTCCCCACCCCCCAGGCACCTCTTTGCCATCGCGAACGTCGCCTACTCCAAAGTGATGGATGCCAAACACAACCAGTGTATCGTCATCAGGTGGGACAGGGCTGTCCCCACACACAGCACTCAGCTCTCCCTGGGGTGGCCCCAACCAGAGCTGCCCTAATGGCCGGTTGCAGGATGCTGCTGCCACCCTGGGGCCGACGGGTGGCCCTGGGATGGGGCGCTGGGTGGGTGCACCCTGCTCAGCTGGTGGTGACCCCGGCCATGCTCCTGCTCTGCATTTCAGTGGGGAGAGCGGCTCAGGGAAGACTGAAGCCACCAAGCTGATCCTGCGTTACCTGGCGGCTGTCAGCCAGAAACGCAGCACAGCCCCACAGGTAGGGTGCTGTCCTGGGGACGTCCCTGTCCCCATCCCCTTGTCCCACCTCCCTGTACTCTCCTCCACCCCCTGCTCATGGTCTTGCTCTCTCTTTGTCCCCACGCTTCCACCCGGACCATGGCAGATAGAGGTACCGGGGGGGACACGTGGGCTGGGACGGTTCAAGGGGACTGAGCATCATGATGGCATCTCTGTCACGTCACCCCAGCTGCGGGGGGATGGCAGGGATGGACAGCAAGAGCTCGGTGCATGCACGTGCATGGGGTCCTTGCGCTCTCCCACATCCTTATGCATCCTGGCTGCAGTGCACACCTCGAATTTTAGCAGCCATGGGTGTCTACATGGGGCAGGGGGTGACAGGGAGGGTGGCAGGGTCACAGGCAGGGCTCATCTGCCATGGGGACAGCCCGTGGTGCGTTGGGGTGGCCGGGCTGACCTCCTGGCTCTCCCCGTCACTGTGGCAGATCCTGGAGGCGACCCCCTTGCTGGAATCCTTCGGCAATGCCAAAACCGTGAGGAACAACAATTCCAGCAGGTTTGGGAAATTTGTGGAAATCTTTCTGGAGGAGTAAGTAACGCTGAGCGACACCCGCGTGCAGCCGGCCCCCACCCCCTGTGTGTGTCCCCTGCCCCAGGGGTGCCCAACCCAGCCCCAGCCCTGCTGCCAGGCTGCCCCTCGGCTCTGGGGTGGGACACACGTGGGGACACTTGGGGACAAACCTTGGTGGTTGAAAAGCGACATCACCTGAAGATAGGCAGCGTTTGCTGTCCCTGGGGCAGGAGTGCTGTGCCCTGGGCTGACAGCCTGACCACTCCCAGTCCCTGTCCCCATGGCCTGTCCCACCCTCACTCAGCCCCACTGATCCCAGTTTAGGGGGGTGCCCAATTTCACGCTGGGGTGCAGCAGCTCCAGCCCTTGCTTGGGACCTGGGTGCAGGCACCTCTCCCTGTCCTCCCATCCCTAGTGCGGGGCACCTGGGGACCAGCACTGACCCCAGAGTTCCAGGGGGAGCATCGGGGCAGGGGTGGGCACCATGACAGCGGGCACAGCCCCTGCCCGTGCCAAGGTTGCCAGCTGGGTGCCTGCTCTTGCTCCCGCAGTGGCTTGATATGCGGTGCCATAACCTCGCAGTACCTGCTGGAGAAGTCCCGTGTGGTCTTCCAGGTGGGTGGAGAGAGGGGTCCCAGGCTTTGCCCCCCACCACTGCCCCCTCTGCTGCCCCCGCCCCAGCTTGGTCCTCTGCTCCCCAGGCCAAGAGCGAGCGCAACTACCACATCTTCTACGAGATGCTGGCAGGGCTGCCCGCCCAGCAGCGGCAGCGGTACTGCCTGCAGGGCGCCGAGACCTACTACTACCTTAACCAGGTAGCAAGCCCCCTGCCCAATCCCCCCCATGCTGCCTCCTCTTCGGAGGGGCTGGCCAAGCTCAGGGTGCCAGTGGGTTCCTGAGTTCTCCTGGATTCGGTGTGCGGATGGGGAGGGTGCTCAGGGTGGGGTGTCCCCCCCCCACCTCTGGGTGCTGCCCCTGGGTGCTGCTCCCCGGGACCCACTGATGTACCGAGGGGGCCATGCCAGGGTGGGAACTGTGAGATCCCCGGCAAGGACGACGCGGAAGATTTCCGTCGGCTGCTCAACACCATGGAGGTGCTGAGCTTCAGCGTGGAGGAGCAGAACAGCATCTTCCGCATCCTCTCATCTGTCCTTCACCTGGGCAATGTCTACTTTGAAAAATACGAGGTACCCTATGGGGAGCCAAACCACGTTCCTCGGGCCTGATTTGGGATGTGGTGGAGGGGGGTCACTGCATCCCACCGCCTCACCATCTCCTGCAGACCGACTGCCAGGAGATCGCCACAGTGGTGAGCGCCACAGAGATTGGGACAGTAGCTGAGCTGCTGCAGGTCTCCCCTGAGGGCCTGCAGAAAGCTATCACTTTCAAGGTGACGGTGAGTGCAGGGGGGGCACAGGTGGTGGTGGGCGGGGTCCCTGGCCCCTAGGGACCATGGCTGGTGTTGCCAAAACTCCATCGTGCCGTTGGTTTTGTGTGCTTCAAACAGGAAACGCTGCGGGAAAAGATTTTTACCCCTCTGACTGTGGAAAGTGCCGTGGATGCCAGGTAGAGGGGAAGGGGGCTGTGCTGGGGGTGGGGCGCCCCTGGGAAATGGTTGGGAGGGGCAATGCCAGGCTGGGAAAAGGGATGGTCAGGTCCCCCAGTGCAGATTAGGCTCTCTAGTGATTAAAACTGCAGCTCTAAGGGCTGCCCCATGCACTACATGGGGCTGTGATGAGTGCTGGCCACGGAGGGTGGGGGTGTATGTGGTGCCGTGCCATGCCGGAGCTCCGGCACTCTGCTCATCCCGCCTCTTCCCAGGGATGCCATTGCCAAGACCCTCTATGCCCTGCTCTTCGGCTGGCTCACAGACCGCATCAACAAGCTGGTGTACCCACGGCAGGAGGCCCTCTCCATCGCCATCCTGGACATCTACGGCTTCGAGGTGAGCAGGATCCATCCCTGCTTCATCCCCCCGGCTGCCAGCCCCAGGACTGTGGGCTCTTGGGCTCCACGGACCTTCCTTCTCGCAGGACCTCAACTTCAACAGCTTTGAGCAACTGTGCATCAATTATGCCAATGAGTACCTGCAGTTCTTCTTCAACAAGATCGTCTTCCAGGAGGAGCAGGTGAGCCAGCAAGCAGTGCTGGGCTCTGCCCCCACGCTGAGCATCTCCACGGGGCCAGGGGCATGGGGCTGACCGGGTGCTGGCCCCGCAGGAGGAATATATCCGGGAGCAGATCGAGTGGAAGGAGATCCCTTTCAGCGACAACCAGCCCTGCATCGACCTCATCTCCCAGAAGCCCTACGGCATCCTCCGGATCCTCGATGACCAGAGCTGCTTCCCCCAGGTGAGGGGCTGCTGGTGGTGAGGTGGTGAGGATGGCAGCACTAGGCAGTCACTGTGGTTGGGGAGTCGCTATGGACAAGGGCTGCTCCGCTCCTGTGCTGTCCTGGACAACCTGGGAGACCCTCTGGGTTTCTCTAGGCTGGACAAGCCCTGAGAGGTCCCAGGTTGGTGTCACAGGAGCAGCATCCCCCAGAGGACTTGCTTTTGCAAGAATTAATGAAAAAAGCCCTCCCAGCTGCCCTGTAAAAGAGGGAAGGGTGGTTGCACCCTCTCTGACAATGGGGAAACCGAGGCACAGAGCAGCAGATACCCATGACTGTGCAGCTTCTGGGTGGCAGAGCTGACAGCAGGGTCTGGACAGTTGTCCAGGCATCCCCATCCCGGTGCTTACATTCCCAAGGCTGCTGAACTGTTCAAGCCATGTCTCACCCCTGTGCCCGTACCCAGGCCACCGACCACACGTTCCTCCAGAAGTGTCACTACCACCATGGGATGAACCCGCTGTACACGAAGCCGAAGATGCCACTGCCTGAGTTCACCATCAAGCACTACGCAGGGAAGGTGACCTACCAGGTATGTGGCAGTGGGGTACCCAGCTGGGGTTTTAAGGAGGCTTAAAAAGGAGCTTTATGGGGTTGATCCCTGGGGCAGGGGGTCCAGCTGGGGCCCCTCATCCTGGCCTGGAGCTCCTTGCCTCCCCCCACCACGCCACCAGGCTCCTCACCATGAGGTTTTGCTCTTTGCCAGGTTCACAAGTTTTTGGATAAAAACTATGACCAGGTCCGTCAGGACGTGCTGGACCTGTTCATCAGCAGCAGGACCAAGGTAGGGCCCTGCCTGGTGGTGGCTCTGCTGATGGAACACCAGGCACTGATAGCCCCCTGCCGTACACATCCCTTTTTATGTCCCCAGGCATGTGCCCCATGGCCAGTGAAGCCCAGGGGGACCAGAAGCAGGGGATGCCTCCAGCTTCACCCTGTGCCCTTTTCCCACAGGGTCTTCTAGGCTTGACCCCTCAAGCATTGGCACCAAATGGGCACATGGGCTGCCCTTGTGCTCCCCCATCCCTATCCCCATCCCTGTTCGGGGAATCCAGCCACAAATAGGGGATACAACTCGCTCAGGGCTGGGCAAAAAGGCAGCAGCTGGTCTGGGAAGCCAGGAGAGCTGCACCATCCTGGTCACCTTCCTCCTCCCTAACCCTCGCCATCTCCCCAAGGTGGTGGCCAACCTCTTCTTCGGCCATGCCCAGGTGTTAGCCCGGCAGAGGAGCCTGGTCAGGAGGAGCAGCACCAGGACACGGCGGTACAAGGCCCCCACCGTGGCTGCTCGGTTCCAGCAGTCACTCCTGGACCTGGTAGAAAAGATGGAGAGGTCAGGGCAGGCAGGGTGGGCAGTGCGGGCAGGCTGGGCAGCCAGGCCATGCACTGGAGCTGGCAGGAGCAGGGTGGACAGCCAAACCCAAGCCCAAGGTGGCCAGGCTGGCTTTGTCCCCTGTCCCTGATGGCTGATGGGGTACCTTTGACACAGGTGTAACCCCTTCTTCGTGCGCTGTCTCAAACCCAACAACAAGAAGGTGAGAGCTGCCAGTGCAATGCCAGTGCTGCCTGCCCTTGCTGGCACTGGGGGTGTGTGGTGGGCAGGGATCTGCCTGCACGGCTGCCGATGCTTCTCCTCATCTTCTCCCCAGGAGCCAGGGCTCTTTGAGGCAGACGTGGTCAGCAGCCAGCTGCGGTACTCGGGTATCCTGGAGACCATCCGCATCCGCAAAGAGGGCTTCCCCATCCGCATCCCTTTCCTCGTCTTCATCGACAGGTGCCTGGGGGATGTGGGTCGGGTACCACCATCCTGGCATGGGGACACCACAGAGCTTGTGGATGTTTTAGGGGGCGGTGTTTGGCCCAGGTTTCCCCCATGGTGGGAACTGGGAGCCGCCTGTTTTGGTGCACAGCACTGGGAGAAGGTGCTTTCCCAGGCGTGGTGCTCATCACTGCAGGGAGGGTCCATGCCAGTGTCCCGGGGGGGATCCTGTGTGGTGATGGTGACAGTGTCATGGGCTCCCCCAGGTACCGCTGCCTCGTTGATATGTGGTCCAGCGTTATTCCCAATGGGGCCAACTGCGTGGAGATGCTGAGGAACCTCTGCCCCGTCAGCCCCAGCATGTACTATGTTGGCGTCACCAAGGTACTGTCCCACGCTTGGCTCTGGTGATGCCCAAGGGGAGGGCGGCTGAAGTGGAGGGCTCACAGCATCACCCCCCCCACCTTCCCAGCTCTTCCTGAAGGAGCAGCTGTACCAGGCGCTGGAGAGCAAGCGAGCCCGTGCCCATCACCTGGCCGCACTCACACTCCAGCGCTACGCTCGCACCTTCTTCATCAAGAGACGCTTTCGCTCCCTCCGCCGAAAGATCATCCTCCTGCAGAGCCGGGCACGAGGCTACCTGGCCAGGTGGGGGTCCTGGGCGGGCAGTGGGTGGGCACTGGTGGGTGGCAGAGGGTGACGAGTGGCCTCCCACAGGCGGCGGTACCGGTGCATGCGGCGCACGCTCATCAAGTTCAGGTCGCTGGTGCACATCTATGTCAACCGCCGGCGGTACCTCAAGGTGAGGTGGGGAGCTGGCACATCCCAGGGGGGTCCCGGGCACCCAGTCCCACCCTGCTGCATGTTTGGTGGTGTGTCTGGAGAGGGCACAGTGGCACCCCCAGACCCTGAGGCCCCCCAGACACCATCCCCACCACCTCCTCCATGCCCCATGGGGCATGGGCAGTGCCTCTTTGGGGTGAAAGCCTGGCAATGCTGGAGGGGGCAATGGCACCCAGGGGGGTCCTGCTGCCTCTGGGTCTCCCTCCTTTGCTCCCATCTGGGGCTCAGTGTGGCTGTTCTGCTTGCAGAGGAAGGAGGACGCCCGCCGGCGGGCAGAGGAGGAGAAGGAGAGGATGAAGCAGGTAATGGGGTGCAGGCGGGCAGCATGGGGGTGAGCACACGTGTGATGTACATTGCAACCCGTGTTGCTGTGCCCTTGTCCCTGCCTTGTGCTCACCCATCCCTATGCTGCCAGCTGAGGCACCCATGGGTGCTGGGGCAGGGAGCAGCGTGGCAGTGGGTACATCCCTGCGCTGTGCCACCAGGAGCTGACGAGGAGGGAGGTGGTGGATGTCACCCACCTGGAGATCCCAGCCGAGCTGATGGGGCTGCTGGAAGCCGCTGCAGGTGAGTGTGTCCCGCACCGCCGCCGGCACCGCTCCCAGCCCCTTGTCCCCATCCCTGCGGCCGTGCCATAGCTGCCCGCTGTGCCGTAGCTGCCCGGGAGGTGAATGCCGGCTGTGTGGTCCTGGTGCCACCACCGGCGCTGCAGCCCGACTCCCAGCTCACCCTCCCACTCGACATCAACGACTACCCCATGGCCAAGTACGTGCGGGGCCACTTCCAGGTAAGGTGGGCGCCGCGGGCTGGCGGCGGGGAGCCTGCCCCAAGAGGCAGCCAGCTTTCGGGGGGTCCTCGATGCCTCGGTCGTGGCTGAGCGGTTAGGTTCAAGGTCCCCGCAGTGGCTCTGCCCGGCGGCTCCCCGCACCATCCCACTGTTCTCTGCCCCGGCTGCGGCCCCAGGGATGCCGCGGGGTGTGAGAGGGGCCGGATCCGGGGCGGCTGTGGTGCTGCAGGGAGCCGGCCGCCGCCTCCCTCCCTCCCCGTGGGTTCCTGTCGTCTCCAGAGGCCGGGGGGACCCCGCTGAGGTTATCGGAGAGAGACCCGCCGAGCCCTCCTGGACGCCCGACGCGGGGCAGATCCTGAAACGCTGGGGCGGGAGACCAGGTCGCTTTGCTCCTGGGACCCCGGCCCCATCAACGATCGCTTTACCCCCTTCCTCCTCCTTGCCCCCTATTTTTGCCGTGTGTTTCCCAGTCCCTGGCATCCCCAATGCCAGCACTGGGGCCGGATCCTGCTCTCAGCCTCGCCGAGGTGCTGGCACCTGTGGTGCTGGCAGCACAGCTGGATCCCGTCCCCGTCCTGCTGCCAGGAGGCTGCCGGCCCCATCCTGCACCCCAGCCCTTTTGCAGCCCCAGAGTCCCCATTCGGCACCAACGCCATGCTCAGTGCCATGGGGCCGGCCCCTCGTATCCTGGGGCTGTCCCCGGGGCCTGGGTAGCCACGGGTGCGGGTGTCACCGCAGGAACCGGCGTTCGGGATGCTGACGGCCCCACTGGCAGCCCCCCTCACCCGGCTGGACGAGGAGCTGCGCCACGAGGCGCTTAGCCTCTTCCAACTGGTAGGTAGGGTCCAGCGCAGGATCCGGCGCTGTGGTCCCCTGCCCGCTCCCTGCCCGGGACCGGAGGGAGGACCTCGCTGTCCCCGCGGCAGATCCTGCGGTTCATGGGGGACCCGGGGCTGGGCGGCCCGCAGGAGACCCTCTTCGGCAACTACATCGTGCAGAAGGGGCTGTCGGTGCCGGGGCTGCGGGACGAGCTCCTGGCACAAGCCGCCAACCAGGTCTGGCGGAACACCAACGTCAACAATGAGGAGCGGGGCTGGCTGCTGCTGGCCGCCTGCCTCAGCGCCTTCCCCCCGTCCGCCACCTTCGAGAAGTACCTCCTCAAGTGAGCTGGGGCTGGGGACAGGGACGGGGACCGGGGCTGGCTGGGACTCTCAGGGACAGCATGACACTCTTGCCTGGGGATGCTGCGGGGGCTTTCCAGGGGCTCCCCGGGCCAGCCTGGCACATGTGCCTGAGGATGCTGCCCAGGTCCCTCCAGGTTCCCTTGGGTCAGCGTGGCACACGTACCCAGGGATGCTACCCAGGTCCTGCTGGGGATGCTCTGAGCTCCTCCATGGCCCCAGGGCCAGCCTGGCACATGCGGCCAGGGATTATGCTCAGGTCCCTCCACGATTCCTCTGGCCAGCCTGGCACAAGTGCCCAGGATGCTGCTGAGGTCCCTCCAAGGATGCTCTTAGTCTCTCTGTGGTCCCCTGACCTGGCCTGGCACACGTGCCTGTGAGTGCCACCCGTGTCCCTCCTGCAGCATTCTTCCTTCCCCACAGGTTCGTCTCCGACTACGCCTTTGCTGGCTACAAGCCAGTGTGCCAGCGCAAGCTGATGCACGCCATGGCACAGTCGCAGCTGGGTGCTGCGGCTGCCCGTGCCTTCCCCCCCTCACTGCTGGAGTGGACGGCGAACCGGCAGCAAGCCAGCATGGCACTCGACCTCCACTGCTTCAACGGTGCGGGGTGGCATGGGGCTGAGGGCACGGTGGCAGCAAGGGTCGGTCCCAGCTTGACCACACTGCCACTGTCATGGGCAGAAGGGGACTGGTGGGACTGGCTCGTCACCTGTCCCTCCACAGGTGACCAGTTCTCCTGCCCCATCCACTCCTGGAGCACGGGCGAAGACCTGGCAGGGCATGTCCTGAAGCACAGGTACGCGCTGGCTCAGCACCCACCCAGCCAGCACAGTGAGCACCGGGCACAGCATCACCCTGGGGCTCTTTCAGGACCTGGGAGCTGGAATGCCCAGCTCACGGGCAGGGTGTCCCCCAGAGCCAGGGCACCGCTGGCAGCCCGTGCCTGTCCCCAGCGTCCTGCTGTTGGCAGGGGGCTGACAGAAGGCTGGCGTGGCTGGTCCGTGGCCATGAAGGCGGGTGCCCAGTGGGCCGAGCTGGCCGGCCACGACTATGTCCTGGACCTCATCTCTGACCTTGAGCTGCTCCGGGGCTTCCCCAAACAGAAGTCCTGCTTTCTCATCGCATGGGAGGGGGCCGAGAGCCACGGCGGGGACAGCTGGGCGTAGGTACCCGGGAAGGGACTGGTCCCCTGCTGCGGGGCTGTTGAGGGAAACACCAGCACCAGGCTGGATGGGTGCTGGCAGAGGTGTGGGGCAGGGTCCAGGGGGGTCTGGCACCCAGTGGGTGCGCAATGAGCGCATCCTCCCTCTCTGCAGGGTGCTGGGACACAGCCTGGATTTGGATGATGTGCCTCCTCCCCCAGCTGTGAAAGCCCCCACGCTGCCATCCACGGAAGCATACCAGCCCCATGGTAAGGGATCACCCCGCCGGCCCCTCGGAGCTGCTGGCAGGGCTCTGCTGGTGAAGCCCTGCTGCCGGCAGCTCATCACTCCTCGTCCCCCAGCAGACGGGGAATTTGGGGAGCCACGCAGCCAGAAGGGTCTGGACCGGTATCTGGACAGCCTCTTCGACCCCGTGCTCTCCTGCGGCAATGGGGTGAGAGGGACGTCCCCCTGCCTAAGGCAGAGGGAGCCCAGCGTTTTGGGGGTGCAGGGGGCTTGGCCTCCATCCCCTGACACCTGCCCCCCAGGAGCTGGAGAAGCCGGCTGCCCTCTCACAGAGGATGAAGGGAAGAGGTGGCGTGGGAGGTGGGGACAGCGGTGGTGATGCCAAGCGGAGCGGACCCCCCGTGCCTGTGGAGATGCGTCAGCCGAGGGGTCAGCACCTTGATCACTTCTGCATCCCGACGCAGCTCCCTGCCTCAGTTTCCCCACCTGGTCCCTGGTGTGAGGCACAGCCCTGCACCCAGCGCCCCACAGCTGTGATATGGGGCTGCAGGACGCCCCGGCTGAGCTCTCCTCCTTTGCTGTCGCAGCCCCGGAGCCAGCCCCATCCCCGCAGCGCCGGGTAGATGCCAACCAGCTGCCTGGGCCCTCGGTCAGTGGGGCAGGCGGGGTGTGTGTGTGTCAAGTCTTGCACAGTCTCCGCTGCAGGGCAGCTCCCTAGGGATGGGGGCAGCTGGGGGGTGCCAGATGCTGACAGCGCAGTGTCCCTTGCAGGGAAGAGCAGCGGAGGGGACGCCAGCCCGTGCCCCCCAGCCCCGGCCCTACTTGCAGAAAGCTGGTAAGGGGTCCCAGCTCAACAGGGTGGCAATGGGGACTTGTGGCACTGAGCCAGGCCCCAGGCGTGCCTGGCCGCTGCCCAAGATGTGTGCTTGGCCCCACAGTGCCCGTGGGCCGACGGTGGCCGGGTGAGCTGGTGCAGCATTCCCGGCTCAACTCTGAGCACTTCCCACGGCCCACGCATGACATCCGCAACATCATCCGGCAGTGCCAGCCAGCCCCGCGTGGATCCCAGCCCCCCAGGTACCCACCCCAGCCCCCAGCTGAGCCACCGGCCTCTCCTGCCTGTGGGTGCGTGTGCTGGGGTACAGGTGATGCCAGGTCACAGGTGATGCTGGGGATGCAGGTGATGCCAGGCACAGGTGATGCCAGGGTGCAAGTGATGCCAGGGTGCAGGCAACATCAGGATGCAGGTGATGCTGGAGGTGCAAGCGATGGTGGGGTTGCAGGGGTTGCCAGGTACAGGCAATGTCAGGGTGCAGGTGATGATGGAGTTCAAGTGATGCCAGGATGCAGGCAATAGTGGGGTGCGCGCAATGCCAGGGTGCAGGTGATGCTGGGGGTGCAGGTGGTGCCAGGATGCAGGCAATGTGGGGTGCTGTCTTTGCAGCAAGCTCTTTGGGAAGAAGCTGGACCCCCACGAGGAAGCCATGCAGATCCTGAAGGAGCAGCTCTCTGCAGCCCGGGTCCCGGCAGCTGTGGTAGGGATGTGACCACCCTCGTGTCCCCTATGCTGGGCTGGGGGAGTCACCGGCCCTGGCAGCAGCCAGCTCTCTGCCTCGCAGGGGCCCAAGGAGCCGGTGGCTGCGGTGAAGCCGGTCACCAGCGGCAGGTACCAGCTGCGAGCACCAACAGGGCGTCTGGCAGCCACCCGGCCCCCAGGTATTGCAGGGCAGAGCTGCAGCACTGGGCGGGGCGGGCAGGGCAAACTGATGCCCCTCATCCTCCCCAACAGCACCGGGCGATGCCTGATGCAGCCGGATGTGGGTCTGGCTCTACAGCATCCTCACGGGATAACTGCTGTGTCCAGCTAAACCCTCCCTGCCCAAAGCTGGACCCTGTGTCTGTTTACCCTGGTGGAGGGGGGCTGTTCATGGTCCCCCCCAGGGATGTGCAGGGTTTTCTGTCCCTTCACAGTCTCTGTCTCGCGGGAGCTCCCATCTGAGGCACAGCAGGTCCAGACCCAGCTGCACCGCAGCTGCAGCGAGGACTTCTACACCTACCACAACGTGCCCTGGAAAATATACATCCGCAAGGAGGTGCGGGGTGCGGGGAGGACAGGCTGGTGTCCAAGGGGGATAAGAGAGGCTTTTCGCCAAGCCTGAGCCCCTGCAGAGTGGGTAACGCCAGTAATGCTGCACTGGTCTCGCTCCTGGCAGGTTTTCTACCCCAAGGACAACATTAACAACCCATTGCTGCTCGACCTCATCTTCCGGCAGGTGAGGCACCGAGCTGGCCCCAAAGCCCCCCCTGGGGTCCCCCGGGAGCTGGGGTGTCCCCCCACCAGGGTGATGGTTTACTCATCCCACCATGGCTGTCCTGTCTTCCCCTGCTGAGCTGCGGTGGAGGAGCAGAGGGTGTCCCTATCGGCTGTCCCAAGCTGGGGGCGGGGGGGAGGCCAGGCAGGGCAGAGGGGCTGGAGGGCACCACTGCTCCCCCCACACTGCCCCACTGCTCCTCACCCCCTTCACTAGATCTTCAACGACACGCTCTCCGGCACCTGCATCCGCATCAGCCAGGAGGAACGGCTCCGCTTGAAAGCCCTCTTTGGTAACCCTCGCCTGCTGCTCCTGGGCTGGGGGGCTCACACCTGGGGACCCCAAACCTGGGGGACTCACACCCAGCTCCCCCGCCTGCCCATCCTCATCTCCTGCGTATCTCCAAGCCACAGCTGGCTCTGCTGTTTTGGGGTAGTTTTGCCTCCAAATACAACGAGCCCCCTGTGGTTTAGTGCTCCACAACAGCATGAGTTGTGTCAGGTCTCAGCCAGGCTTGCTGCACCGAGGGGGACACCTGGCTCTCCATCATGGTCCTGCCAGGCTTGGGAAGGGGATGAGCATCCCTGCTCTCGCTGTGAACCCTGTGTCTGCATCCCTCCTGGGGAGGGGGGATGCTCACAAAGTGGGTATTTCTCCCCACAGCGGAAAACAAACTGGACTCCTTCAGCCCCGTGGCCACTGAGAGCGTCAAGAGGGAGATCATCACTGCAGCCCGGGACAGCTGTGAGGTGTATTTCTCGCGCCTCTTCCCCGCCACGGTGAGGGTCCAGCTACAGAGCAGGGCAGGGTGGGGGGCACCACAGCCCCGAGCCCCCAGCTGAGGCAGCGTGCCGGCCCGCAGGGCAGCGTGGGGACGGGCGTGCAGATCCTGGCTGTGTCCCACGCCGGCATCAAGCTGCTGCGGCTGGTGAAGGGCACCAACGTCCCCGGGGAGCAGCTGCGGGTGCTGCGGGTGTACAGGTAGGGATGAGGAGCCTGGGTGGTCAGGGTAGGATGGGTGCTGTGGGTGCTGGGATGGGTGCTGTGGGTGCCAGGTGTTACAGCCTCCCCTCACCCTGCCCCAGCTATGCCGACGTGCTGTTCGTGACCACCCCGTCCAGGAACATGCTGGAGCTGAACCTGCGCAGCGAGAAGCTCATCCTCTTCTCCCCCAAAGCCCCCCAGGTCAAGGCCATGGTCGACCACTTCATCACGGAGCTCAGGAAGGTGGGGAGGGGCTGCCCCAGGGCCAGGGGGCTGGCGGGGAGCATCTCCTGGGGGCTGTACCCTGCCTGTGTGCCCACATTTGGGGGGCTGCGGTGAGCAGTAAAGGCACCCTGCCAGTGGGGCTGTCTGGGGTGGGCATGGGCACCCTGGGGTGGTCCTGCAGCCATGGGTGCTTGAAACCCCAGTGCTGGTGGGATGCAGGCGTGCGTGGGTGTGCATGCATGTGCCCGCGTGCACGGGCTGTGCCAGCCCCTGCTGTGCCCAGGACTCCCAGTACGTGGTGGCCGTGAGGAACTACAGCCCGGAGGACGGGCGCCAGCTCAGCTTCCACAAAGGGGACATCATCCACCTGCAGCCACTGGAGCACCCAGAGAGAGGTGAGCAGCCCTGCCACAGCCCCCTGTGCCAAAACACCCTCGATGAGGGGCACAGGGGCAGCAGGACTGGTGGCTTCACCAGCCCCCAAGGTGGCTGTGCCCTGGCCTCGCATCCTGGGACACCCTGTGTCCCCATGATGTCCCAACAGACCACTACTATGGCTGTGTGGTCCGCAAGAAGGTGATGTACCTGGAGGAGCTGAAGACAGGCACCCAGGATTTTGGTGGGTGTCACGCTGTCCCTGCGTGTGTCCCTGGTCCATGTACACTGCCCGCAGGCATGTCCCTTCCTGGGGCTGGGGCATGTGGCAGGATCCTGTTTCTGTCACCCCTCAGCAGGATGATTTGGGCTCCTTTCGGTACCAATCCAAAGCAGAGGGATGTTCCCCTGCCATCCCCACCCTGGGTGGCACCGGGTGCTGCCCCATGTGCCTGCAGGCAATGGGCTTTGTGGCCCCTGGCCTGCACCTTTACCTCGAGCAATGCCCAACCGCAGCTGTCTGCAGCCAAAACCTGCAGCCAGACCCCTGGAAAGGGCTCGGGGAGCAGAGGCTTTTTAGGGGGTGACCCACGGGGCTGCCAGCCTGGGGCCATCCTCACCACCTGCCTGGAACAGGGTGGAAGTTCGGAGCCATCCACGGCAGGTCAGGGCTCTTCCCTACTGAGTATGTCCAGCCCGTCGCGGCTCCCGACTTCGTCCATTTGCCGGCGGAGAGGAAAGAGGAGCCCAGGGACAAGCAGGGCAAAGTGGCAGCTTCAGCGGCCGTGGCCGTGGCCGTGGCTTCCACCGCCGTGGCCCAGGAGCTGGACCGGAAAACCGAGGTGGGTGCTGGCCTGGGGCGGTTGCCAACACGGTGCCGGCTGTGCCCGGTGCCCACGGCCCCGCTTCGCAGGCATCCCAGGCCGGCACCGCCTTCGTGGAGGGTCCAGGGGGAGATGGGGGCGAGCAGCTCAGGGATGCCGCAGGGACCCGGCCCATGCTGGCTTTTGCCCGGCAGTATTTCCGCGTGGCACAGCACGGGACCACGTGAGTGCCCAGTAGTGGGATGGGGACACCCCGAGGTGGGGACACCCGTGCCCAGCTGCTCCCTTGTCCGTCTCCTAGGGACCTGGGCGAGACGAAGGCCAGGAGGGATGTGCCGGGTGTGCTGGAGATGCTGACATTCACCAAGGTATGGGGAAGCAGGGGACCTCGGGGTGCCCCTGCCCTGCTGTCACTTGCAAGTCCCCCTGAGGTCCGAGCGTGCTCGAGAGCTCCCCGAACGCCACCCCAACAGCCAGCCCATCCCTCTGGCTGCCCCCAGGAGCTGACCCTCTTGCCCCATCCCCAGATCCCCATCCAGGAGTCGCTCATTGAATTTGTGGATGGTGGCATCAACAAACTGGCCACCGAGGCTTTCCAAGGTAGGCGGGGGGCGCGAGTGCCCCGACCCCTGTCCCACAGCCACCCCCAGCCCCATCCTTGGAGAAGGGTGGGGACAGGACCAGGGTGGGCAGATGGGGTGGCCTGGGCGGGGGGGGGGGGTAGCTCCTCTGATCCCACGCCCTATGTGGCCGAGTTGTTGCCCCCACTCAGAGGACCATGTCCCTGGGGAAGTAACAGGGTGAGCTGTGTCACCGTGTGGCTTTGTTGTCCCCAGCCGTGATGAAGTTTATGGGTGACCACCCTCTGCGGGGACAGACGGAGCTGGATGCTGTCTGCACCATCCTCAAGGTAAATCTGCCACTGGGGCGGTGAGCCTGGGGGTGGCTTGGGCAGGGGGTGGCAGCCATGTGGCAGCTATGCCTGTCCCCCAGTTGTGTGCAGAGCACGAGGTCCTGCGGGATGAGGCGTACTGCCAGATCATCAAGCAGATCACCAACAACACCAGCTCCAAGCCGTGAGTCCCTGCACCCGTGCCATCCACCCCAGCTGGGACAGCAGAGGCTGGCACTTGTGTCCCTGGCCAGGCTGAGCTGCCCCAGCGTGGGGGGAGACCAGAGACCCCCATCCTGGCAGCAGGCTGTGCTGCTCCCTGGGGCGATGGGTGCTGTTGCAGCCCACCGCAGGCACCCTTGCCCTCCCTGGGGGTTCAGCTTCAGCTCTTCCCGGCAGGGACAGCTGCCAGAAGGGCTGGAGGCTGCTTTACATCCTCGCTGCCTACTACAAGTGCTCCGAGGTGTTCAGGCCCTTCCTCTTGGCCTTCCTGCAGGATGCCAGCAAGCACCCGGAGCTGCCTTTCCATGGTAGGGGCTGTGCATGCCCCAGGGTGCTGGGTGCATGATGGAGGAGGACACCCAGGGCTGTCATGGGGCTCAGGACGTGCTTCAGCAGAGCCAGCATCACAGCTCTTCCCCATCCTTCACCCTGGTCCCTGTCCCTGCCAGGCATCGCCAAAGCCTGTGAGCAAAACCTGCGGAAAACCCTGCAGTTCGGTGGCCGCAGCCTCTTCCCCAGCAGCATGGAGCTCAGGGCCATGGTGGTGAGGCTGGGTGCTCATGGGTGCCCATGGGCGTGGGGCAGGGCTGATGCCAGCTTCGGATCCCCTCGGAGGTTCTGGATCCCCCCATGGGCTCAGGATTCCCCCTGGGACAGCGCCCTGGAGCTGAGCTTGCTGGCACAGGGAGCACAGTCCTTTTTGGGGTCTGCTTCCCAGGAACACCGCTTTGGGGGTGCCCTGAGCTTTTTGGGGTCCCCAGTGGGGATGCAGCTCTAGGCACATGGGGTGTGGGGTATGATGGCTCACTCGAGCAGGGTGGGCAAGGTACAGGATGATCCCCATGGGCTGGTCCCCACGGGATAGCTTAGGGGCTCGGGGTGTCCTCTGAGGTCTTGCTGTGTGAAGGGCCCCCCTGCACCCCAGCGTGTCCTCCCCACACAGGCTGGACGCAGTGCCAAGCGCCAGCTCTTCCTCCTGCCCGGTGGCATCGAGAGGCACCTCAAGATCAAGACGTGCTCGGTGAGTCAGAGGGGGCAAGAGGCTCGATGCACCTGGTGACCGCCTGGCTGTGGGTGCCCCGAGGGTGTGGATGTTGGGGGGCTGCACCCCTTGGCTGTCCCTGAGCTGGGGGACTTTGTTCTCTGGGAATGGGAGATCCCTCCCTGGGGACCTGCATGGCATGAGTTGCAATGCAGAACCCATTGGTGGGTGGTCCTGAGCGTGGCAGGGGGATGTGGCCACATCCCAGCTGCCTGTCCCCATGCCCAGGTGGCTCTGGACGTGATTGAGGAGCTGTGCTATGAGATGGGGCTGCAGCACCCCGAGGCTTTTGATGAGTACATCCTCTTCGTGGTGACCGACAGAGGTGAGGGGCTGGTGGGGACAGGATGGCCATGCCACTGTCGGGTTCCGTGTATGGCAGCTGTGCTCAGGCTCCCGGGTGGCGCAGGGCAGAGCGTGCGGCCGCTGACCCGCCGGGAGTACGTCCTGGATGTGGCCGCCGAGACGGAGCGCCGGGATGCCACCTACACCTTCTGGTGCCGCCGGGTGGTCTGGAGCCAACCCCTCAAGTTTGACAATGAGCTCTACGTCACTGTCCACTACAACCAGGTCGGGCCACCCCTCCAGACTCCCCCGGAGCCACCTCCCTGGGTGCCCCCCCAGAGCGTGCCCCATCCCCAAGCCGTGTCGCTGTGCTCTGTCTCCCTCAGGTGCTCCCCGACTACCTCAAGGGGCTGTTCACTGTCCTGCCGCCTGCGAGGCCGGGAGAGCAGCACTTCCCGCACGTGGCCAAGCTGGCTGCCCTCCAGCACCGCGCCAAGGACCACCACCAGCTCCCCACTGCGTATGGCTAGGGTCCGGGGGGGCATATCCCATGGGGTGTGAGACCCACTGGCCGGCACCAGCCCTGACCCCTGGCTCCCTGCAGGCGGGAGGTGCAGGACTACGTCCCCCCGCAGCTCTTCCGCCTGCTGAAGGCCCAATCCTGGCTCCAAATGGTGACCCAGCACATGCAGCAAGCCCAGGCGCTCAGCACCCATCAGGCCAGGGCACAGTTCCTGGGTGAGCGGGGATGGGATGGGGTCAGGGAGGTGATGCTGCCGGGGAAGCGATGCTGCTGAGGATGCAGTCCTGCCAGGGATGCAAGGCTGCTGGGGATGCGGTGCTGCCCAGGAGGCAATGCTAACGAAGATGAGATGCTGCCTGGGGTGTGATGCTGCTGGGTGGCTCCTCCGTGGGGAGCCTTGGCCCCATGTGGAGCCTGGGTCGCTGCATGGCCAGGGGAATGCTGCACACGGAGGACAGGACTGCAGGGGCAGGACAGGGCAGGCAGCTCCCAGGACCCCTCGACTGCTCCTGGGTCCAATCCTGTCCCTGATCCAGAGCCTGAAGCGGTGCAAGGCTCTGGGGGCTGACCCAGCTGCTGCCAGGCATAGGGATGGCAAGGACCCTTGGCAGAGCCCCCATGACAGGGCCCGGGCAGGAGGGGGGGGCAGCAGGCGTTGAGCCCCCATCCTCCACCTTGCAGGGCTGCTGAGCGCCTACCCCATGTTTGGCTCGTCCTTCTTCTACATCCAGAGCTGCAGCAACAACGCCATCGTCTCACCCTGCATCCTGGCCGTCAACCAGAACGGCCTCCACTTCCTCAGCAAGGAGACCCATGTAGGTGGGGGCTGTGTCGGGGATGGGGTCCCGTGGGCACCACCTGGCCAGGGCACCCCCCGCTCCTGCCCCCACCCCGATCTCACTGCGGGGACAGAGCCAGGCACCCCGTGGGGTGTGACAGCAGGTGGGGGGGTGCTGTCCCTCGCCAAAGCGGGCGGGGGTCCCAGGTCTGGCCCCAGCTGGCCAGCTTTGCCTGCCCGCGCCCACCCTGTGCACGGGGCTGCAGCACCAGCACCCTCCATCCTGCCTCCACCCGCACCCGCTCCCATCCTCAGTTCCCTCGCTGGGGTCCCTGGGGCACTCGGGCCACCCCTCCTGTCCCCCCATCCCCAGGAGCCCATCGCCAAGTTCTCGCTGAAGGAGATCCAGTCGACACGGACGCAGCGGCCGACAGCCGGATCCAGCTACCCCTACGTGGAGATCACGCTGGGTGACCTGCTGGCCCAGGGCATCACCCAGCTGCAGCTGGAGCAGGTGGGGGGGACCCGTGGGGGACCCCCTGCCGGGAAGTCCACAGCGGTGGCCCGGCCACCAACAGTGTGTCCCCTCGGCAGGGCCTGGAGCTGTGCCGCGTGGTGGCCGCGCACATGGAGATGCTGCTGGGTGCCCGGGAGAAGAGGCTGACGCTGCCGCCCAGCGAGATCACCCTGCTCTGAGCCCGCCGCGGGGCACGGCGATGGCGGCCATCCTGGGGTGGCCCCAGCTGGGCCGGTGGCTGCCGTCCCCCGTCCCCTCGGCGCTGCTCACCCCGCGCTGTTGTTCTTGGCTTTTATACACCCGTCAGCCCAGCCCGGGGTGGCCTCGGTGGTTCTGTGCTGTGCTTGCTGCTGGGGGGGGGCTGCTGTCCGCTGTGCCTCAGTGTCCCCGTGCCTCAGTGTCCCCAGACCTCAGTGTCTGTGTCCCTGCGCCTCAGTGTCCCCATGACTGTGTCCCTATGTCACCATGACTCAGTGTCCCCATGTCCCCATGCCTCAATGTTCCTATGTCACCATACCTCAGTGTCTCCATGCCCCCGTGCCTCAGTGTCCCCGTGTCCCTGCACCTCAGTGTCCCCATGCCTCAGTGTCTCTATGTCACCATACCTAAGTGTCCCCATGTCCCCGTGCCTGTGTCCCCACGCCTCAGTGTCCCCGCACCTCAGTGTCCCCGTGTCCCCATGCCTCAGTGTCCCCATGTTCCTGCGCCTCAGTTTCTCCCTGCCTCCGTGTCCCTAAGTCCCCGTGTCCCCGTGCCTCACTGTCCCCGTGCCTCAGCCCCTGCGGTGCCCCGTCTCCCCGCCCGAGGGCTCGGTACCGGCGGTGACTCCCAACCGGTTGTGCCGCACCTCCCGCCCGCCAGGGGGCGCTGGCGCCCCGCCTCCGCGCTCCCGCCGGCAACTCAGCGGCCACCCCGACCCCTCGCCGCCCCCCGCCCCTCCCGTTAGGCCCCCGCGCCGACCAATCAGCCGCCGTCTCGTGCCGCTCGCGCTCGCCCCTTCGGCCAATGAGCGCCGCGCCGGGAGGCGGGGCGGGGCGGCGCTGCCGGTACCCGTTAACGGCGTGAGGCGAGGGCGGAGGTGGCGGCGGCCGGGTGGGGCGGGGCGGGAACGTACGCTACGTCCGGGGGGCGGGACCGAGGGGGGCAGCGGCGGCGGCGGCAGTGGGGCGCGTGCGCGGCGGGGCGGGGCGGTCGCGGTGGGCGGCCCCGCGGCGATCCGGGATGTCGGGCTGGCTCCTGGTGACGTAGCGCGCCGCGGGAAGGGCCGCGCGAGACCCCCGGCAGCCGCCGCCCGGGCCGGCCCCCTCCCCCTCTCCGTACCCTCCCTCGCCCCCGCCATGGGCAGCGCCGCGGCGGCGGGAGCGGGCAGGGTGCCGCGCAGCGCCGGGGCCGCCGCTGGGCATGTGCCAGGCCCGGCCGCCGCGTGAGCGCCACCGCCGGCACCGGCAGCATTGTCCGCGCCCGCCCCGGGCGAAGCCGTGAGTGTGGCGTCCGCCGGGCCGCCCCCAGCCCCCCGGGAGAGGCGTCGCGGCGGGAGGGAGGGGGCGGGCGGGAGCCGTGCCGCCGGCCGGGAGGGGGGTCCCGTTTCCGCGGGGGTGGGGGGGTAGGCGAGCGGGGCTCCCGCGGGCCGGGTCGCGGTGCCGGTGGTGGGGGGGGTCCGGTCCTCACCTCCCCGCTCCTCCGGGGTTCTCCCAGCAGGGCGGCGGGTGCCATGAATAGCAGCTGCGCGTCCCCCGCCGCCGCCCGCCGCCGCCTGCAGCGCCGGGATCGATAGAGGCGGGGGCTGCGGACGCACTATGGCCGGCAGCGGCTATACGGACCTGCGGGAGAAGCTCAAGTCCATGATGCCCTACCGGGACGGCCACAAAGGCGGCGGCGGCGGCAGCCTCCCGCGGGAGCCCCCCGAGCCCCCCTACGATCGGAAGCGCCGGCACCAGGAGGACTCCGGCTCCGAGCCCAGCGACTACGAGGAGCAGAAGGAGGAGGAGGAAGCTCGGAAAGTCAAAAGCGGCATCCGCCAGCTTCGCCTCTTCAGCGCCGAGGAGTGCGCCAAGATCGAAGCTCGGATCGAGGACGTGGTGTCCCGGGCGGAGAAGGGGCTCTACAAGGAGCACACGGTGGACCGGGCGCCTCTGCGGAACAAGTATTTTTTCGGGGAGGGCTACACCTACGGGTCCCAGCTGCAGAGACGAGGCCCCGGCCAGGAGCGCCTGTACCCGCGGGGAGAGGTGGACGCCATCCCCGAATGGGTGCACGACCTGGTGATCAGGAAGCTGGTGGAGCACCGGGTGATTCCCGAGGGCTTTGTGAACAGTGCCGTCATCAACGACTACCAGCCGGGAGGCTGCATTGTCTCCCACGTGGACCCCATCCATATCTTTGAGAGGCCCATCGTCTCCGTCTCCTTCTTCAGCGACTCGGCGCTCTGCTTCGGGTGTAAATTCCAGTTCAAACCCATCAGGGTCTCGGAGCCCGTTCTCTTCTTGCCGGTGAAGAGGGGAAGCGTCACAGTGCTCAGGTAACTCACCCGCATCGCCAAGGCCTCGGCCAACGTGCCGGGGCTCGGTTGTGTAACGCTGGTTGTGAGGCACGCGGCTGCACACCCCGACGGTGGCTCGGGCTTGATCTCACCCGCCTGTAGGCGTGCAGGGTCTTGCTGCAGCAGAAGGGGTGAAGGAGGGATGGGGGGGGGAGTCGTGCCGCTGCGGTGGATGGCGATTTGGGTGGATGATTGATTCCGGGGGGGTGCCCGCTCCATGTGGCTCAAGGCGAGTCTGGCGGGAGCGTGGCCACTTGCGGAGCCGGGCTTTGCCATAGTTCCCATAAACAGTTAAAATAACGCATTGAGACACAAAATGGATCCTCTGCCCAAGAGTGGTCAGAGCGGAGCAGCTGGTTGGGACGGGGCTCCTGGGTCTATTCTTAGCTCGGCCGGTGCCTCCACGACCTGACCTTAAGCATGGAGAGGAGGTGTGAATGGCCTCGTCTTCCCAGTCTGTAAACTGGGAATACTAAACCTTCCCCTGCCCGACCCTGATAGGGAGACCAGAGTGCAGAGCCCCGCGGGACTGTCACTTGGAAGCATGGCAGGTCACAGGCACGAGAAAGGATTTGACATGTATTCTCGCAAGCGGGGAAAGAGCTGTGGAGGTGAAATGACCTGCCCAAGGTCATGCAGCTGGTCGGTGGCGAAGCTAGGATTGGCACTGGGAAACGCCTGCTTCCTAATCCCGGCTGCCTCCCGATATGCGCTGGGCAGGCAGAGCAGGCAGGTAAGGGGGCAGGCAGGGTGCGCGCAGCCCGGTACGCACGGACCCACCGGCGTCCAGCTCTTGGGGAGGCAGCTCGAAGCCCAGCGCTGGCGCTGCCCGGTTCGGTGAGCACCAGTCCCTCGTGTCCCTGAAGGTCAGAGTGCTGCCTGCCAGGCATGGGGATCGGCTGGACTCTGCCAGCAGTGCTCTGAGCTACCAACTGTATCCTCATTTGGGGTTTTATTTTTTGGATCGGTGAAGGTCCAGGCTGGTTTTCAGGGCTCCCAGGCCGTAACACAATCCCCTGCTTTGGCTTGTAAAGTGATCGCCGCAGGGTTCAGGAAGAAATTTTTTCCCCCCACATACACACAGCCTCACACCGTTGACTAGTGCATCAATAATAAATGCTGAGATCTCGCGTAGCTTTTATCTCGGAAAAGCTGCACAAACATTAACTAATCCTCGCCGTACCCCCGGCGTTAGGTAACTTCTGTGGATTAGCGAGGGGTGAGGGAGGCTGCGGAGGGAAGCGGCAGCGGCACTGAGGACGTTTTCTTGTTCTCTGATGGCTTGGCTGGGGCAGGGAGTGTGTCGGGGTGTCGGGGTCAGGGTGATTTTGTGAAATGGGACCGGGTGGGACCTGTCCTGCCCTGTGTCCTTTTACTGCAGAGCAAGCTCCATCCCCAGGGATGAAGACTGCTGGGAGGCAGCCGCTCGCTGACTTTCCTTAATCGCCAGGAGAGAAACTTTCTACCCTAATTTTCCTGCTGGTGATGTGAACCCCTGTGCTGCCTTTCCCTGGCAGGCCTGGAGTAAATAGTTGTCCTTCCTTTCACAGCCAGAGGTCTTTTTCTTTTTTTCTTTTTTCTTTTTTTTTTTTTTTTTTTTTCCTTTCAGGACTGAGAGTTTTTGCTTGTTCAGAAGTATGGTGGCAGAGCCCTTAATGCAGGGTCAGCCTGAAGTCTTGTAGTCAAAGCCAGTAGGAGAACTTGTGGCCTTATGTCTGAAGGAGGATTGGGACTTTGCAGTGGAGGATGGTGGGAGGAGGGAGAGAGGGAGAGGTGAGAATGATGTTTTCTTGTCTCAGACACTCGCTCTTCCCTCAAAACTGCCGGGAAGACGTGGGTGGCTCAGGGCTCCGGGAATCGCAGTGGGGTGTCTCTTGGGCCCGTGCATTTGGGTTGTTGGCCGGCATCACCTGGGTGCAGTAGTTGGTTTATTAATGTGGCTGAAGCAATCATACGAAGTAATCCTACAAATCAAACAAAGATACCTTTCCCCTCCAAATAGAAGGGTTGCATTCTGACTGACCTGCCCCAGGCATTTTCTAGCTTAATCCACGGTTAGATGTTCTGCTTTCTAGCAGATAATGGACTTTAAAACGGGGATTATTTCAGTTTTGGTACAGCAGTTAGCAGATACTTAGCACTTGCTTAAGAGAGATTCTGCCGAAGTGATTGTTCTGTGATGATAGGATGCTGGCTGGATTCTAGTTCCTCGACTCCACTTTGCAGATCTCCTGGGAGGAGCAGGGAGAGGTGCAGACTTTGGTAGGCCCTCAGGGATGTACCTCCAAAATCCAGCCCTTGGTCATGTTTAAGTTAACTCCCCAAACTTGCCTTTTTCTCCTCTCAGTAAACAGTTGCTGAAGGCAGTTGCCCTGGAGATAGGGAAACGGCGCAGATAGAACCAGCATGCTTGCAACGTCTGTGATTCAAATATTGCTGGGTCAGTGGCTGCTGCTGGCGTGCTGCCTTTCTGGGGAAGTCAGGGGAGCTGCGTGTGTTTGGTTACCTTGTGGAAATCGTGAGGACCTGAAGAAAGCTGTTGGATCTCCCTCTTTGCCCCCACGTTGTTCTCGGGTTGTCCCCAGATCACAAGTGTCCTGTTCCTGCTCTCAGCAGCCTGTTCCACATTGTCCTCCCGGTTTTGTAACCACCTACCCAGCAGGGAGTTTGCAGAGGGGCTTTCCCCATGTCCTCCGCTTGATTTCATTGCCTACCGTGAAGCAGGCTGTGGTGTTTGCAAACACTGAACCCACCTCGAATTCACTGGAAAATACTCAGACCTCAAAGGACACAGGTTAGTGTTTAAAAGGTGGAATGGAGATTCTCCTGGCTGGGCTGTGCGCCTCTGCCAGCAGGACAGAGGCTGAGCCACCCTGTGGCCTGATGATGAGCCCTTCGCTTTTCAAGCCAGGCACTTAGTCCTCTCCTTATGCATCTGCGGTGAAGATCTGGCCTTGGAGGTTTTGACCACCTCTGGTCCCCTCTTCTGCTGCAGCCCCGGGAGGTGGGTGCTCCTGCAGGTTTGTCCTGTTTGCCAGCCCAGCCAGGAGAAAGCAGCCGCAGCACCTCAGTCTGTGCTGCTCCTCTCAGGCACTTGGCGTTAAGCTGGATTTCAGTCCTGTGGACCAGCAGCTCTCTGTTGGGGGCTGCTGGCTGGACCGTGCTCATGGGGTTTCTTTTTTTAACAGTAATTTGATAAGCATCAATCGATAGAAGCAGCAGGGAGGAGAGGGAGGAATTTGCCCATTCAGCTGGGGAATACGTGCTGTGACAAATGCTTAGGCTGGAAAAAAGGGAGGGAGCTGAGGGGGGGTGCAGAGCTAGCCAGGGCAGACCCCTGCAGCTTACTGTGCCCCACAGGCGCTGTCGTAGGTAGCAAATCTCAGCACCGAGCCAGCTTTGTATAACTGCCGGGTGCTACGTCTCAGCACCATCGTTGGAAATTTGGAAATAGTGCAGCTGCAGGTAGCCAGAGGAGCGAATGACCAAAGGGAACGTTTCCCAGGTTCTGAGAGCTTGCATGCTCTACGGGCATCCCTTCTGCAGCTGGTGAGTGCTCCAGGTTGTCCCCCCACTGTTTGTAACAGCAGTGGAAACATCGTGATGTTTGTCTCTCCTGTTGTCTCGAGGCATGCCCGATGGTAGCATAATCTGAGCTGGTTGGAGTCTCTGGAGGGTGAACCTGCTTTCTTCCCAGCTGGAGGAATCTCTCTGCAGCTGCCTGAATTAGATGCTTTTCCAGAAGAGCCTGGTCCTTCAGAACAGGCCGTTGGTGCAGAGGAAGTTCTGCATGTGCGTGCCAGTGGTGATGAGGCAAATGGATTTTTTCAAGCTCTGCTTGAACTGGTCGGTGTCACATCCGTGGTTTGTGGCAGCAGCTTTCCTGAACAAGTAAAGCCTCGAGCTGCTCAAACCCTGTTTGAGAGATGGGCTCTCTGCCTCTGAGCTGGCCTGGCTGTCGTCAACCCCTAGAAATGTTTCTCATCAGAGACTCTGCAGAACTTCAGGGCCTCCTTTCTGGTGATGTTTGTACAAAAACATCTACTTTCATCTTCACGTGCATCGGTTATGTTATGGCTCGGCAGCAGCTCTTCTGGACTGAGGAAGAGACTTGGGGAGGAGATGGGGGTGTAAGATCCCACAGGTTAGTTAGGAGTTGGGGTGTTAGTTTGAGGAGTGTGTGGGTAGCATCTGCACCTCCCTGTGTTCTTCTGGAAAATACTCTAAGGTGGAGACATGCTCAGGTGTTCTCTCAGGCAGGAATTTAGGATTTTGTTTACCAAGTTAGCTGTCGCCTCCTGTTTTGGGTTTGTTCTCTGGGCAAGAAATCTCTGGGGTAGACCCTTGGTACCATTATGGGTGTTTTGTTCCAGCCTCTGCCCCATCACCCATCATCAGGATGCGGCAAGGCCAGGCAGTGGGCAAGAAGTTCGTGCTGGCATGAAGTGGAACAAGCGTGACACAACCAAATTATCTTTTTCTTCCATTTCTCTGCCTGGTGTCTGTGCACACCCTTTTGCTGGAGGGCCCTGCATAACTATATCTGATGTGGTGCATGCTAAATTTTTCCACGCCAGCATGGCACTGGTGCAGACCAGTGGGTCCCCATTAGGGCCCCAGACTGGAGTACTGGGGCTGTTGCTGTGGTGCTGCCCGTGTGCTCTGCCTCTTGCCGCTCTGCAGATGAGCCAGAAGGCAGGTTCTTGCCTGGGGAATGGGAATGAGTGGCCAGGCTGACATCTCGTGATGGAGAGCGCAGGTCTGGAAGCAGACCTCTTCCTGATGTTCAGGGTGTTGCTGAGGATGTGCTGAGTTGAATGTTAACAGTGGGTGATACTAATGAATTTGCTGGAGCTTGACACGGAGATTCCTGCAACATAATAGAGCATCATTATAAACCCCTTAGCATAACACTGTCTTGTTCTGCAGTGCCCCGGGGGGTGGTGGTGGACATCAGCCCCTGTTTTAACTGATCAGGTCTTAGACTCTTACCTCTTCTCAAAGCAGTAAATCTGTCTTTGAGAGGTGTGCGTTTCTCAGCGAGTGGGTGGGTTATCTAACCAGATAAAGGAAACCCGGTCCCCTCCCCAGAGAAGACTTGCATGTGAGCGATCTGTTCTCTGCTCTGAGTGTCCTGAATAACCAGCAAGCCGGTGACCCGGGCTGTGCTCTGGGAGGGCTGGCTGGCAGCTGGCTGGCAGCTTCACGGTAAAGCCTCGTGGGGAGAGTGGGCTCGGTGATCTCTACTTCAGGTTAAACCAGCGTGGGGGTGTGCTAGCTTTGTGTGGCTTGACCAGCCTTCCCCTGAGTCCCTTCAAAGGTATTCCTGTCTTTGTCAGCTGTTTCAGGAGGCTCTGAAGGTGTTTAACTTCTCTTTTCCCCATACTGGACTCTAGAAGGCTCTTTTGTGAACAGATGCTCTCCAAACAGCAGGTAGAGGGCAGGACCACCTCTCGGACCTGCTCAGATGTGCTCCTGGCAGGGTGGTTTCTGTGTTGGAGCAGCTGTGATAGCAGCTCTCCATGGACCCGCCGTGACCTCATGTGCTGCACCGGACCCCAGGAGTTGTGCTGAACAACAGAAGCAGCCACAAGAAAACCACTCCTGTGTTTTGTGGGCAGCTGGGGCCCTCGTTGGTGTGGCTTTTCTGCTGGGAACTTGGGGTGGGTGAAGTCATCTCATAGAACGAAACACTCCTGCCGAGAACAGCTGCTGTGTAGCTGCTTGAGCCTGGTGTGGTTTTCCTTGGCCCAGGTGGCTGTCTCACCTTGTGAGCCCTGTGGCAGGGAGGTTTTAGGGGTGCAGCTTGGTTTGCAGGTCTGAATGTGAAGGTTACCCCGCGTGCATTGTGTTGGGGTTGGGCTGTGCTGGGGGGTGATGTTTGTGTGGTGGCTGAGGACGTGCCACGTGTGGGGTGGCAGGGAGGGTGAGCGTGCTGAGATGGCAGCATCTGTGCCCAGGTGAGGGGGGCGACACACTCAACTCTTACCTCCGCTAGCCCCCTCCTCAACTAACAAGTTTCATCGATTCTGGTACATGTTTGTATCTGGGTATCTCAGCCATGAGAGATGGTTTTTGTCAAGAACATGCATGAAAAGATGCTTTGGTGCAATGTGCTGATTTTTTTTCCCCTATTGCTCTCTAATTTCTTGATAAGTGAACCGGCTGAATTTACGCTTCATGAACTTATTTTCTAGAGGTCTTATTTCACGGTGTTGTGGCAGGTGGCAGTTTCCTCTGGTGTATGTTAATAATTTGAGTAAAAAAAAAAAAAAAAAAAGAGTCCTGATTGTCCTCATTCTTTGTGAAGTTTCTTCTTTCCTATAATAAGTCTAGCTCCCATGTGCCTGGGGAACAGTGTTTGGAGGAGGAATTCCTGGTGGAAGTTAGGAGGTGACTGGCCAAACTGAGTTGTTGAGGATGGCAACCACTTTCTACTTCTGCCTGTCATCTTTCTCACAGTGGCTTTTTGTTTTTGTTGTCAGTGGATATGCAGCCGATGAAATTACACACTGTATTCGACCACAGGACATAAAGGAGAGAAGAGCTGTCATCATCCTTCGAAAGTAAGTGTTGAAGCCCTCCAGACAGTAAGATAACCTTGGATGTGGCATTGTGGTGTTTCCCAATGTGCTTCTGAAGAAACACTTCAAAACTGCCTTGCTTGTTAATTTGCTGGCTCGATCTTCTATCTTGATTAGGTGTCATTCTGATGCTTACTTGTGTCTTGCTGTGGAAATAGAAGGAACTTGTTACTGCAGAGTTAATCACTTCTTGGCTCTGTGCAGCAGCGTTTCATTGTAATGTCTGGGTTTGCAAGCCCTGTTCATGTCCAAACACCTGGCTTTCACTGCCTGCCGAACTCCAAACATCTAGGGTTTCAAACTGTCTTGTTTTGGGCTGTGTATTCAGGTGTCACGATCATATGATCATGATCATACGATACCCACATGCTGCGTGAGTTACCTGGACAGTCCTTTGAAGCTGATGCTTATGATGAAGAATCTCCTATAAAGCAGATAGTTTTCTTTGTAGCATGGCTTTTGTCTCCTGGGGAGGGAGAGGAAGATGCTGGCTTTGAAGGGAAGCGAATGCAGTGAATTTAGCGATCACTTTACAGAGCGTGTCCTTCAAGTTGGTGTTGGGATGTCAAGCTCTGTAAGCTGTTTTAAAAGATAATGCTGTCTTGATGGCATCTTACCAGCTAGTGCTTGTTCCTAAAGCTCTTAAGAAAATGGAGAAAAAGATAAACCAACCCCATCCCAAACTCCCTCAGTGTAACCTTTTTTTTGCTGAGAGACAGCCTCTCTCATCAGTTCCTTCTACTAGGCTACCAAAAACTGTGACTACCACATGTTGACCCATGTCGATTGCTAACACTTTCTGAGGCACAGTAATTCTGCTGTCAAGAAACCTTTTTGCAAGTGAAATCACACAACTTGAGTCCTGTAAACCCAGCCGAAAGCATGGGCATTGGTGGTAGGGCTGAAGGTGTGGCCCAGGCTGGCATAAGGCTAGCAGGCAAGCGGTCTAAATTCAGATTTGCTGAGCTTTCAGATGGCTTAGTTCGTTTCAAAACAAGTCTGGCAACGTTACGAAGATATGGCACAAAGCCAGTGGAGTGGAGTTGGACATCTGGTTAGAGAGACCCATGAAATGAAGGTAGCAAAACCAGCAGCCCTGAGGCGTTAGCCAGGCAAAATCAGCTCAGACCCAGGGAGCCAGGATGAGATGTGGCAGGTGATAGAGTGGGATGAAAGAAAGATTATAACCAAACCACCCAGTCACTGGTTATTGCCACGTGAGGTTTAAGGTGAGAGTTGTGATAAGAACTAAAAGGCAGTTACATTCACATTATTGTTTACTGCAGCCAACAAAAAGCAGCGTGGGCACTGACGAGCACGAGTGGAAGGCATTTCCAAGTCCTGTAGCTGCTTTAGTTGGGCTTTGGGATAGAGAAGCTGCCTGTCCTAGGCTGTGGAGCAGTTTCCTAGGAAAGACAGAGTTGGCTAAATAAGCCAAAGTTGCCCAGACTGGTGCAGATGTCTAACATACTCCTTTAAACTGGCTATATCTCTTGCTTTTGCCAGCCTCTGTAAGCTGAGGCTGTTGAGTTATTTCAGCCTAGCCCATCTGCCCTCAAAATGCAACTGGGCAAGCACCTAGCTCTGGCTCAGATGCACCTGGCTGACCTGGTGCATCACTGCTGAAGAGACAAAGCCTGTTAGCTCCTAGCAGAGTTGCATTGGCTGTTTGCTTAGCCATCCTTTTGTGGCAGCGCGTCCTTCTGTCTTCCCCTGATTTTAGGGGCCGGATTTGCTTAGTGTTTGAGCCGAAGTGTCTCTGCCCAGTCATATGCAGACAGCAATGGGCTGACTTGACTGGCAGGCTGAATGAAACCACAACAGGATTTTTTCTCTTGAGCAAAGTGGAAACCCCCTGGTAATTATTTTTGTGTAATCTCCGTAGAGCTTAGCAGCCCTGGTGAATACATGGCAATTGCCTGTTTGCCAAAGGGTGCACTCTGCTGCCAAATAGAGCTTATTAATTGCTGCTTATCCCTTGTGACGGCAGCCATCTCCTTGCTGAGTCCCATGTGCATGCATGCATGCACAGCAGGGCTGAGGTGACCTTTGTCTGTGCTTGCATCCCCGCGGCATATATTGCTGCAGCCAATGCCATTCCCTAGCCCTGTATCATGCGACTTTGTGTAGTCTGAAATAGTGTGTTATGCAACCAGGAAAACAGCTCCTTCCGCTGGTAGCCTGCTAGCACGAGAGGCTTGGGAGCAGCCAGCGGCCGTGTAAAACCCCGCTTCCTCATCTTTGTGGTAAGGCTCAGCCCTGAGCTTTCCAGCAGGATCAGATCAGCTGGGTCATAGAGCAGCCTAAACTTTGCTGCAGCTTGGAGCTGAGATACTCAGCTCTGAACAGGCTGCCAGAGCCTGCTGAGTCCCAGATGTTTGAATCTGGATCTGCTCTTGCCTCTACTCTGTGTGATTCTAGAGACAGTTTTTGCTGGCAGCGGCAGGAGAACAAAGCTGGGCGAGCTGGAGAAGTGGCTGGGTTTCGCAGGATGCTTGAGAGCGGCGTGGTTACCAAGTAGGTCATAAACACTTCAGTGTTGTAGCGTGGCGATATTTACAGTGTTTGCTGCGTATCGGAGTGCAGGACTGCAGGGAGCCAGCAAGGTTTGGAAGCGCGTGGAGCAAGAGGCTGGGAGGGGGGAGGAATGGTGCTCTCGATTTCATGAGATGCTGAAAGAGGTGGGAGGTGGGGACAGAAATGAGACCTATTGAAGCGGGTCTTGCAAGTCATTTTAGAGGGCTTGTGCTGCCATTTGTAAGCACGTCTTTGTAAGCAGTTACATCAGGAAGTTACTCTGTTGAGCTTGAACAGGTAATCGGCTTTCCATTTTAGTAGAGCCTCTCCTCGTACCTGCTCCTGCAGCTCATACCTGCATTGCTCTGTGGACAGAGTGAGTGTGGCTTGTGTTCCCTTGCCCTTGCAGTATATTTGGTGGTTGTTTTGTTCTAATTGCAGGCCTGTAGTTGCTGTTGTATTTGAGAGGTGTTTAAACCACCTAACTTGTCCAGGGCAGGATCCACAATGCCTTCGGTGTTGTAGCTGGACTGGGTCCAGTCCTGGAGCTGAGAACAGCTCAGGACAACAGCACTGTGGACTTGTGCAGCCTCCAGCCTGGCACCTGCCTGTGGAAGTTCCTTGTTTCTGGCACGCTGGGCAGACTTGGGCTGCCCTGCCCAGCTTTGCGTGTGCCAGCCTGGCATTGCCCTGATTAACTGAAGAGGTGGTGGTGGAGAGGAAGCCTGGCAGCTGGGTCTGCTTCCTAATGGGAGTTTAGGTTGGGATTCTCCTGTGGAAACCTCCCTCAGGAGTTAAAGTTCAGTGCTAGAGAGCAAGCAGTGATTCTTCCCTTTCTTTCACCCAGACCGCTTCCATATTCACCCGTAATCCCAAGGATGGAGACAGGCTGCAGCAACAATGTCAGGGTGCCTTTCCTTCTGGGAAGTGGCTTGAATCCTCCTGAGATCAGCAGCTCTGGAGCACCGGCACCACCTTTTAGCACGTTTTGCCCATTCTTAGGCTTCAGTCTGTGTTTTAAAATAGACATTTAGCAGAGCTTGTAAGTTGAGACTGGTAACTGTGCTGTGCTTGGAGATGGTGATAGCACTGCGATAAGATGCTGTGCTGTTGAGTTTTCATTGCTGCTGCTCAGCCTGCTGCCTCCCTCCATGTGTGCTTGGCTACAGATGTGCCTGGGCCAGTGACAGTTCTGCTCTGGGACATGCTGTGCTTGCTCTCTGGTGTACCTTGAGTGTGTGCTGCACTGCTGGAAGGGATGTGGTACAGCTTTGGTTTGCCAGACCTTCTGACTCGTACTTCAACTCTTTAAACCTCTTAGTCAAGTTGAGAAATGCCTGACCCCATGAGATCTCTAGGCAGTAGGGAGTTTCCAGATAGAAGCAGTTGTTACTGTTGTAGGTGATGATGGATTTTGCAGGGCATCTCCCAGGTGGCTTAACTGGAGCTACGAGTTACTGACGAGTCACTGTGATTTCATAGGATTTCACAGGTGCTCAGTGCCTCTACTCTGTATCCCGTAACTGGCATTGCAGTGAGCCTAGCGCCGTTTGCGGTTGCCTCATGACTACCTATGTCCCTAAACCTTCCTCTTCCCTCTAACTGAGGCAGCAAAGGTTAAAGCTGAAGCTTCAGGTACCAGAAAAGCTGCAGTTTGTTCTGCTGTTGAGTGTAATAGTCCTGACCTGCTTCCTGAGCTGTGTGGCTGGGATTGAGGGTTCTGCTTCAGCACATCTAGGACAGACGTCTGCTGCAGGATGCTAATGGTTCTGTAGAAACTCCTTGCAAATTCTTTTCTCTTTAAATATTTGCAGAACAAGACTAGATGCACCTCGATTGGAAACAAAATCCCTGAGTAGCTCTGTGTTGCCACCAGGTTATAACTCTGACCGTCTATCAGGAAGCAACCGGGACCAGATCCTGAAACCAAAGCGGTCCCATCGCAAAGCAGACCCTGATGCTGCTCACAGGTAGGATGGATGATCTCTCCAAAGAGCCATGTTTTGGATGGTATCTCTAGGTCAGTGTGTATCTGAGGTTCCTGGCCTCTGACAAGAGGCTGCACAGCACACTTAAAAACATATTAGCTTGCACCTCTGAGGTGCTTTCTGTGGGGTACAGATCTGTTTTATCAGAATGAGGTTCCTTGTATATTCCTCCTAGGCTTGTGGAGGCTAATCTCTGGCTGTAAGCAGCTTACATTGTTTATCCTGTGAGTGGCATAATGAAGAAGCAATAGATTTGGCTGGCTTTTGATAATGCAGTCATTCAGAACAATAGTTTCCCTGCAGCTAATTATTTTTGACCTCTATTGCCAAGCAACCTGTGCAGCTGCGTTAAACTATATTATGAAAACAGTCTTGGGAAGGAACGTGAGGTTTTGCTATCTGGGAAAGGTGAAGGCCGCCTTGGGAAGCTTCTTAGACCTGTTTTGGTTCCAGAGCTGCCTGTGTATATTTTTGTGTGTGTAACCAGACCGTGTGAATGTGTAAGCGTGACCTTCAGGGTTGCTCCTTGCTGGGGTTTCAGACAGCTTGAGCTCTGCAGCAAGGCTTCCCTTAAACACCACCTTGCTCTGCGTGAACGTACTGATAGCTGTCAGCGATAGCCAGCCTGCCAGCTGTCATGCAGCATTGCTGGTACTCTCCAATTCCAAAGCTTCCCAAGGATCAAGACTGTTCTCTGCACATCATGTAAAAACCAGAAGTTGGCTTGGTCCTGGGGCTTGGCTGCAGTGCGGTCCCAGCCCGTGTTTCAACCTGTCCTGGAGGGAGGAGGGTGGGGATGGCTTGTTTATGAGCAGTGTTCATTCACCTGGACTCGGGCTGGCTGGGAGGATAGATCGAGAAGGGAAGGTAGCCTGCAAATGGAAGCTTACCTCTGAGCACGCAGTGGGCTGGTGTCTGAGTAGAGAAGCGATCATGCAGGACAAATTTGCAGATCTGAGAGAGCTGTTTTTCAGCTTGATGTGACCTTACAGGGGTGGGGGAAATCACATAGACTCCTGCAGCAGATAGGTATCAAAACCACGTTTTTTTTTCTTCCTTTGGCCTCAAAGACTCCAGTATAACATAGCCAAACAGCTTTAGAGGAACTTGGCAGTTGCCACCTAGGATAAAATAAGTGGTCTGTGCAGCCCACCAGCCCAGTCCTGCGAAGGGATCACAGGTGTGGGCAGAGGCAGCTTTGCAGAAGTAACAATTGCAGTGTGCTCATGTTTGAGAGAACTAGCGAGAGGACAAAGGAGTTGGGAGCTGTGGTTTGATCCTGCACCGCAAGCACCTCAGCAGCTTCAAGAGGAGCTCAGCTCTGTGCTGCAAATTCTGCTGTAGGAGAGACAGACCTCTCTGCCCAAGGGATGTTTCTTGGGGCCACCAGCTGCACTTAGAAATAGGTGACTGGGCTGTTAGGAAGCGTTCCTGGTGGAGGTAAAGACCAAAGCTTGCACTGGAAAGGGGAGGGACTTGCACCATGGAAAGCAAAGTTCTCAGCCTCCTCACGGGAGGTGCAGCTTGGTGATCTGTTCCTGCTCTGCTGAGTGCCCAGCACTGGGAAAGCAATGTGGAAGCAGTTGGTCATATCGCTCAAAGTAGGCAAAACTACAGATATTGTCCGTACAAGGAAGGTCTAAATCCTGCTGTGAATGTACTCTCACTCCCTCTTTCTCCCTCTCCGTAGGCCACGGATTCTGGAAATGGATAAAGAGGAGAACAGGCGCTCAGTCCTCTTACCAAAACATAGGAGACGGAGCAACTTCAGCTCCGAGAACTATTGGCGAAGGTCTTACGAGTACACAGAGGACTGTGACGAGGAAGAGGAGGATGGCAGCCCAGCCAGGAAAGTTAAAATGAGGCGACACTGAGGATTGCACTTTCCAGGATCGTGGAGCTGATGAGATTGGCCTCCAGTCTGTGAAGACTTTCTCCTCCCTCTGGCTATCTTCCATCTAGCTTCAGTTTTGGTTTTTCCTTTCAGGCTGAAGAGTAAACAGGAAGGATCTAGCGATTTGTTTTTATGAATGGAGGAATGCTGAGACATATGTAAGGATGGAACATGTCCAGTGCACATGGTGTCCTGAGTCATGGGTCAAACGGGCATCTCTCCCTTAGGAAGCAGATAAAGTTATGCCAGGCTGTCTGTTGGGATTTCTTTTAAGAACACCAAAAAGTTTAACTGTTTCATTGCGCAAGGTTCAAGAATTGTATTTTTGTTTTTTTTTGCTTTAACTTTCTTCCTTTCCAAATGTTCTAAATATGATGTTTGACCCCAGGAGCTGAAACTTTGTGGTGGCCTCATATTCCTTGTTTCACCAAAGGGCTCCTTGGTCTGTTCTTACCTAGTTGTTGTTGGGTTTGTTTTAAGGGTGCCCTGCAGTAACTGGAAGTCTAAAGCTTTGCAGACCCCCTCTTACTGCGATTGATTTCAAATGATTTAGGACGTTTTTGTTGCACTTTAGTACCAGTTTTAAATGCCGTAGGTTTCCTTTCCAGTCCCTTTTCCCAACCCAGCGTGGGCTCGCAGGCTTGTGTCCCTGTGCTGCCCTCTCCGAAAAGAATGTACTTGAGCTGAGCTCTGGTTTCTCAGTGCTGATCTGGCCAGGCACGTGTTTTGGTTGAGGAGGGAGGAAATGTGACTGGCTTCAGAGGCTGGCCCAGCATCCACCCGAGGTCCATAGTGGAGCCTCAGGGCTGCCGAGTGAGCGATCGCATTGAGTACGTGCTGCTTCCCAGAGCTGGAGGTAGCAAAGAGGAGTAGGAGTGATGCTGTTCTTGTGAGGATGCTTGCCTTGGGACACCCTGAGAAGAGCTGTTGTCTGCTGCCGGGGGGACTGGCTTTTGGCCTCTGCCCTTTCTAGGTATAGAGATTTGAGACTGCGCAGCATCCCGGCACAGCATGCCATCCGAGGGACTTGGCTGCACTCCGCCAGAGCAGGAACGGGTGCTGCCGTGGCCTTGGGGGAGCCGGGCGGCCAGTCCCCTCCGAGGCTGGCTCTGGGAGTGGGGACGCTGCAAGGGTCTAGTGTGGCCCCAGTGCAGTGCATTCAGCAGCTAGTGCTGCAGTGGTTGCTGCCTCCTCCTGGCTTTTTCCTGCCCACGTTCCTGGGGTAAGGAGTTTTCTGGTTGCTACAGAAAATGCTGAGAAGAATTGGGCGTTCGGCCTTGTGGAGCTAGTGTTAGAAAGCCTGCCTTCTTCCTCCTCTTCTCCCACCCGGTTTGCATTAGCCCAGACCAAAGCCTCGGCAAAGTTTGGGGCCCAACAGCATATTTAGAACCATACTTTTAGGAAAGTTCCTCTAATTGATACTTTGAACCCAAGTGTTGGCAGTTGTAAGGAGTAGTTCTTATTTTAAAATTTTTACTGCTTTGCCCTCCCTCAAATTGTAGTTTTTCTTAGTGTTGTGTCCCCCACACACTTCATAGTCTGCACGCTTGGCAATAAAAAGATGTAATATATTTTGAAACCCATTTGCTGCTGTCTTGGGGGGCTCCTGGTCAAAAAAAACCCAACAAAACAAAAAAAACCCCAGCCCCAGGCATTGTTCCCTGGAGTGCCATTCCTTGGTGACTGAGCACGTTTGTTGACATCTGGGTCTCGATGTACTTTTCCTTCGCCACCAACTTATGCAGCTCCCACCACTCGTCTGTTGTTGGGGTTACTGCTCAGGCTGGATCTAGCGGTCGCATCAGTACAAAGGAACTGACAGTCACCTACAGAACAGCGTTGGCTGTGGGGGGTCGTAGGTGAGGTCCCCCAGTACCTGTCTGTGATTATCCAGTTGCTTTCCTGGTGAGAGCCCCTCGTTGGCTCTGTGCAGAAGTACAGGCACAGCCTCCCGGCCAGCCTTCAAAGGAACCTCTTGTCTGCCCAGAAATCTGAAAGTTCATGCTTCTGTTGCTTCTGAAACCTTTAAAAAGCCATTTTCAGATCACACTTAGCATTTGAAGTGCTGTTCCTCACTCTCCCAGCGTTTTGCAGATTCCGGGCCAGCTCTTGGCTACAAACCCCCTGTTTGGGAAGGCTTGGCATTCCCCTAATAGCAACACCTGGTGCAGGGAGCAGCGATCCCTCTTCCTCCTCCTTAAGGCTGGTGCAGACATCTCCAGCAAGCTAGAGACCTGCTAGCAGGACGCCTAGCAATGGCTGTTTCTAATTGTCTTTCTGCATTCATCCTGGACATGCCCCGTGCCCTCCGTGGTGCCGGGCTCTGCTGTGGATGCTGCTGATGGTGGCAGTGGTCACTGCCAGAGGTCTCAGCTCTGCACAGCCTGCTCTCCCCCTCTCCCCTGCCAGCTCCCAATGTTACACCTACCTCTGCAATACGGATACCGTACCCTGCTATCAACTCAAAATGAAGCTGGAGGCAGGCTCCGGGGCTGCTTCCCAGAGCAGGACTCCCATGGGACAAGGTGTTGGCCCTATCTCCACTGAAGGCTGAACAAAGCATCATGAGGTCTTATCTCTAGCCTGGTACCAACCATCATCTCATTCTGGTCCTTTTGCGGTCTGTATGTGTGCCAGTATCCTTCCTCTCCTAGTTTATTTTGGTATTCTTGCATGCCATGGTTGGAAGCTCTCCCCTCCTGCCTTCCTGCCCTGCCCTGCATCGGTGCGGTGGGTCTGAGCTGGCAGCCATGGCTGGAGAGACAGGAGGAGCTCCTCACCAGAGCCGCTCTCCAGTCGCTGTCTGTTCTTGTGTGCAGTTGGTTTTTAACCTGACTGGTTGGGGCTTGACACCTTGGAGAGTGAGTGGGACGCAACTGGTCTGACCCATGGCATCTCTTGGGTGAGGAGTCCCCAGCATGTAGGCAGGCCATCTTCCCCACTTGTACAGACATTTTCTATAGACACGGATGTATATGTGTAGATAACATGGTTTTTTAACTCTTTTGCACTGAACAACATCGGAGTGAAACCTTGATTTGAAACCAGAAGACACATTTTTCATGTGGATCCAGATGTCTAGATCCCTTACTGTAACCTGCCTGGTGAAACTGTGGCACAAAAATACTGGCAATGCCTGTACCTGTTCTCCATCACCGGCCGCACTGGGCTGCCTGCAGGCTTCGGGTCAGGCTGGTGGCATGGGCCTGGTGCAGAGGATGGAGAGTGGTGAGCTCTGGTTCGGAGGCAGAACTCCCCATCCGCTCCATGGGATGGGCTCATGCACAAACCTGACCCTGTCGGCTTTGTCATGTCTGGTCCAGTGGTGCGGTCCGACCTCCTCTCCATCCACCCCACCGGCTTTGTTCGTGTAACCTGCTCAGCCCAAAACTGGGAATAAGGCTATGTCCAACGTGACGATTCCATGCATCCAGACCCACAGCCCAGACCATGAGAACTATCTTTCCTAAGGAAGCAGGAGGAAGGGTCAGCCCTGCTTTGGTGGGATTTGTCCCTGCTTTTCTGCCAAGAGCAGGAGGAGTTTGGGTTTGTTACTGTTGCCCGTATCTCAGGAAGGCTCAGTGATTGAACTAAAGCTCTTGCATCAGTCCTGTGGGCTCAATAAATCCGTAGGAAGAGAAGGAAAGGCTGATTGCTGGCGGTGAGAGGTGAGCTGGCCTAGGGAGGGGCTGCTGGTCTGCGAGCAGGTCGGTGCCCGGCTGGGCTTGGCAGGCCAGCTGCCTGCAGCAGGGGAGCACGGGTTGCCACATCTGGTTCCACACAGCTCTCATCTTGCTGTTTAGTCAGGCGAGAGCCGTGGTGCCTGGGAGCTGTGATCCCAATACTGAGGCTTGGCTCATCGCAGAGGTCGGGGGGTTTGCTGGGGCGCGGCGCTGCCAACCTGCTCTCCGGGTGAGCCGGCATCGGCATGAGCTGGCTTCTGCCGGGGTGAGAGCTCAGGCCTTTGGCTTTCAGTGCTGTTAGTACCTAGCGCTCGCCACGACCTGGTCCGAGCCCCATGGGTGGAAATGGCTGCCATGCTTTGAGGGGGGCTGGGGTCTGAACCCCTGCCAGTGGCAAATAGTCTTTTATCTGCCAAAAGCGTTCCCTTTCCCAGTCAGGAGAAATGTTCAGCCTAGAAGTGTGTCTCTGCTCCTTCCCGTGCCCCTGCCCACACTTACAAGTTCCGGCTGACTTCAATTTTGTTTTTTAAAGATTCTAATTTTTTTTTTTTGTTACGAATAAAAATAAAAAAATAAGAAAGTGGCAATATTTTTTTCTGTAAGCTTTTCCTAGGAAAAAGCGTGGTTTGTAACAAAGTTGTACAGTTCTGAAGTTTGAGATACGAGAAGTACTGTGTGAAACGCTGTAAATGGGGCAGAGATTATTTTATGTACAGTCTGACATGGGGGGAATCTTTTAATTCTGGTTGATTCTTAGGAAGAATTTGGTTCTTCACTGTCAGGGTTTGGAATTTCATGGTTTCATTATTATTATTTTTTTTCTTGTATAGATTGCTGCATTAATTGAATAAAAGCAGAAAGCATCACTCTGCCTGCCTGTGTGGTGGTGCTGGTGGCTGGGATGTGTGCCTCGCTTCACTGCTGGCAGAAATGAGGTTGCAGGGAGTGGGGAACAGCTTCTAAATAAAGGGAGTCTCTGACTCCCCGGGGACAGGGTGGCCAAATGCAATGTCTGTTCCTCCTGCACTGTCCTAGAAAGCGGGGATGGGGCTCGCTGCTGGCTCTTCTCCTTTTCTCTCCCTCCCCAGGGGCTGGGGAGCAAATGTGGATATTTGCCGTAGCTGGTGCCTAAGTGCCCAAACAGCCCCAGTTCGCTGAGGGGGGACTGCACCCCATGCTTTGATCCCATGTGGAGCTCCTTGCCCTCCCTGCCCTGCACCTTCCTCCTGCAAGAGGGAGATGGCAATGGATGGGTGCCAGAGAGGGGATGCCATGGCTGGATGGCGTCTGCTGACCTGGCATGGTGGCCTTCTGTTTGCCAGCAATGAGCTCCTGTCCTGGAGCCCTAGTGCTGCATGTGGGGTTAGCCCCCTACCCTCCATCCATCTGGAAGACCATTGCTAGGGCATCCCCTGCTCCCCCCAGGCTCTTTTCCCACCCCAAAGGCTTTGTCACCCCAGTGTGGCATCTTCCCTGGGGCTGGGGTTAGTCAGCAGGGAGGGGAAGCCCTGCCCTGCCTGGGGTGACTCACCCCAAAACCGGGTGCAGGGCAGGGTGCTCCCCCACCCTGGGCCACTGCTGTGGGGGAGCAGGGCATGGCGGTGCCAGCCGCTGTGGTGGGAACAAGCAGGTGCCAGCCGGGGGACAGGGCCTGAATACTAATGGTGGGAGCCGGCAGGGTGCTGAGCACGGCCCCGCTCAGCGCGTCTGCTGGCACAGGGCCCCGTAGCCAGGGTGCCGCCATGTCACTGAGGCGCCCCATGGCGTTGGGGCCCATGGGGCAGGATGAGGCCCTGAATCCCCGACACCGCATGGCTGTGCAGGCCCTGTGGCTCGGAGCGATGGCCTGGGGGTGCCCTCGCTGTTCTGTCCCGCCCCACCCCGTACGTCAACACCATCCCGGAGAGAAAAAAAAAAACGGAAAAAAGAGCTAACAAAAAAAAAAAAAAAAAAAAGCGCCCACAGAGGGCGCCTCAGGGGTGGGAACTACATATCCCATCGTCCCCCGCGGCGGAGCATGCGCAGCGCGGGAGGGAGGGGCTACGCCGCGCGGTGTGCGTAGTCCTACGCTGATTGGTGGTTCGATCTGTCAATCAAGATCGTGCCCCGCCCCGCCGCGGCGGTGCCTGCCCGGGCTCGGCGCGCGGCGCTCGGCGCTCGGCGCGCGCACCGGGACCCCGCAGCGGGAGCGGGACCCGCACCGGGACCGCTCGGCCCCGCCCCCCGCCCCGGCCCCGCCCGTCCCGGGAGCGGCCCCGCCACCGCACCGCCCCGGCACCGGCCCCGGGATCGCCGGCCCCGCCCGCCCCGCCCGGTACCGCGCCGCCACCAGCCCCACCATGATGAAGTTTCGGTTCCGGCGGCAGGGTGCCGACCCGCACCGCGACCGCCTCCGCCACGACCTCTTCGCCTTCAGCAAGGTGCGTCTGGGGCGGGGGGGCGCGGTGCCGGAGCCCGGGCTGGGGGACACACACGCCCCCCCCACCGAGAGCCACCGGGGGGGTCGGGCAGGGCCCCGGGAGCGGGCAGCTCCCTGGTGGCGCAGGCTCCGGTACCCCCCGGGCGGGATGCCGCCCCTGAGGAGGGGAGCAGCGCACGGGGCACCGCCCCCCCCGGTACCGGGGTGCAGCGCCGGGAGGGGGACGCGGCGCACCGGGCCCCCAGCTCCCCCGGGAGCAGCTCAGAGGCCGGGCAGCGGCCACCCCCTGGAGGGGCAGCGCCCCGGCTGCGGGGGACCCCCGGCTGCAGGCTGGAGGGGCGCCCCGCGGGGGATGCACCCCCCCCGGAGGGGTACCGGGACCCCCGGGGGGGCGCGTTGGGGGGCTGCCCTCCTCCTCTGGGGCGCAGTGGGCACCCCCGCTGCAGGGTGCAGCCCCTCCTGCACCCGGGGGGCTCCCAGGGGCAGGATGTGACCCCTTCACTGGCACAGCACCCCCCTTCTCCAGCCCCCCCGGGGCGGGGGCTCCCCTGAGCGCCCCAGTCCCCGAGCTGCCCCTGCCCCGGGGCTTCCCCAGGCACCGTTCGCCGGCAGCAGTGTTTTGGGGTGCCCCACGGCCCCCCGCCCTGTCTGGCCCCGGAACACCCCGGGCTGCAACCCCTATGGGAGGGGGGCTCAGCCCCTCACCACAGCCCTTCCAGGGGTGGGATATGGTGGGGCTGGACCCTTGGTGCCAGAGGAGGGGCTGTGGTGATGGGGCCTGAGGCTGGGGGGTCCCCTTGCACCCCAAAGATGTGTCTCTGGGGGGCTGGAGGCATTGAGGGCCCAGAGCTTGGCCCCCCCTTGCCGCTGGCACTGGGGACATTTCCTGCTCGAGTCCCATGATGTGTTTTGGGGACCCCCCCGGGATTGTCAAACAACCAGGGAGGGACCCTGTGAGCCCTCGGGTGCCGGACCCTTCCCTCGGCGCCTTGGCACAGCGGTGGGTGCCCCCCTGGGGCTGGGTGCGCCCCGTCCGTCCTGGGAGCCCCGCGGTGTTGGGACCACCCTCCTGCCCTGGCCCCAGGGCAGGGGAACTGGCCGCGGCCCCGGCTGAGCCCAGCCCGTGTCCGTCCATCCTTCGGCAGCATCCTGGCACCGGCATCGGGCGCTTGCCCAAACTCACGGTGGGAACTGTGGCATGCACCGGAGGGACCCCCGGATCCCCCGCAGCGCAGCCGGGCCGGGAGATGTTCGGGTGTGCCGGGGGTGGGTGGGGGGTCAGAGCCGGCACCCACTGCCCCAGCACAGCCCTGTCCCCCCACACTCACCGCTGTGGGCAAGGGTCCAGCTGCGGTGCGATGCTCAGTCCAGGCGGAGCCCCCCCTTGCTTTTGGGGACCGGGGTCCCACGGTTGGATCCTGCCTGAGCGGGCACTCTGGGGGGTCTGCACCCTGGGGGGCATCCCGGGGGGGCCGGGAAGCAGCCCAGCTCCGGCCGGCCCAGCGCTGGGGCCGCTGGCTGCCCACCTGCCTCCCATTAACAGTTGTTTTTCCTCCCGAGCTCCAGATCTGCCTGGGATTTGCTGTAATTTGGCCGGCAGCGCGCCTTGGCTGGGCCGGCACAGCCTGCCGGATGCGGCCCCGCTGCCGGGCGGAGGAAGGGCTGCGTGTGGGGGGCTGCCAGCCGGCTCCCCGCTCCGGGCTGGGGGTGCAGGGCAGTGGGGAAGATGCTTTTAGGGGAGTGCTGCTGGGTCTTTGCCATCATCGGCGTGTTGGTCCCCAGCCTAAAGCATCACCAGGGTGTCCCCACGCTGCTGCTGCTGTCCCAGCTCCCACCGCCATCCTGTGGCGCAGCGTGCATCCCCGGGGGGATTCGGGGTGACCCTGCGTGGGGCTGCCACGGGGATCGGCACCCACAAGCATCCACTGACTTGCCCCCCAGCCTGGCTGGGATCCCCTGGATGGGCTGGGGATGTTGGCACGCTCCTGAAGGTGGCCCTTCGGAGGGGACCGGGGAGCCACAGGGGTGATGGTGGCTGTGCCGGCGGGTGTGAAAAGCCACCCCGCTGCGCCTCTCGGCCGCCCCAGACAAAGGGAGCGGGTCAGGATCCGGCCAGTCTGGCTCCAGCGGCCTCCGTATCGTCTGATCGCGCCGCAGCTGCTCAGCGTAGCTGCCCCCGGGAGCCCCGCGGTCCCCTCGCCCCGGGCCAGGGCGGTGGGTGCCCCCCGCGTCCCCCCGCTGCCAGGCGGGCAGCCCTTCCCCAGCCGGCAAGCCCGGGCATGCCGTCACCGGCCGGGACTTCCTTGGGAAGGTGCCTGCGGGCCGCATGCGGCTCCGGCGGGGATGTCCCTGGCGCTGGTGGGTCCCGCTTGCCTGGTTCTGCCACCCTGCACTGCGGACCCCTGGGGATGTGTGCAGTGGGGTCCTGCCTGCTTGTGGGGGGCAGCTGGACCCTGCTAACCGCGTCCTGGGGCACCCGTGCCTGGGGCAGCGGATTTGGAGTAGGGGGTCCCTTCCGCAAAGTGGCAGCATGTGCTCGCGGTGTGGCTGTTGGGTTTGGTCTGGTTTGGGGTGTCAGGTGGAAAGTGGGGGAGTAGTGGTGTCCCCCCCCTCCCCGTGGACCCCCTTGGCGGCAGTGGGGCAGGAGGCAGCATCCTCAGGGTTATCCACCGCAGGGGTGAAGCTCAGGCTGGTGCAGGATTGGGGCCGGGCGGGCTTGCGGGGGGTCAGGGGTGGGGGGTCCCGGCTCTGACGTGCCTGTCCCCGCGGCAGACGGTGGAGCACGGCTTCCCCAGCCAGCCCAGCGCCCTGGCCTACGACCCTGTCCTGCGTGTGATGGCCATTGGCACCAAGGCGGGAGCCGTGAAGCTGTATCCTTTTCCCCCTGCCACGGCAGGAGGTAAGGACCCCCCCCAGATCCCCCCATCCTGGGGGATGCCGGGAGATGTGGCCATGCTCCTGCCGGCCCATCCAGCAGCGCCGTCCCCCAACTCTGCTGGCTGCTGTCCCTCTGTCCAGCTGGGCTGCAGCTGGGGAGGGGGTGGCCAGTGGAAACCCCAAAACGCCGGGGGAGCAAAGGGGCTCGGCCACCCCGGGGGGCATCCTAGGTGGGGGGGTGCTTCCCACTGTCACCCCCCTTTTCCCACCAGACTCCTGTCCATCCTGGCCTCCTCCGTGCAGCCTTTGGGGAGCGGGGCGGGGGGAGCAGCGGGGCCTCTGGCCAGCCTGGCGCCGGGGTGGGGGGCTGTGGTGGGCGCAGAGCCTGGTCCCGGGTGGGGGGTTCGGGGCGGCTGGACGACGACGACACAGGGCCCGGCTGGGCTTTGTTGCCGGCGGCGTGCAGGGAGACTTCAGAGGGCTGCTGGCGGGCGGCCAGGGCTGGATGCGGCCGCGCTCGGGGGCCCCGCGCCGCAGGAATGCGGGGTGGGCGTGCGGGGGGGCACGGGGGCGGCTGTGCCCGGGTTGGGGTCAGGGTAGGGGGGGCCGCTGCGCTCCCCCTCCCCCAGGCCAGCAGCTCGCTGCCTTCTGAGCACAAAGATGGCGATTTTTTTTTTTTTTTTTTTTTTTCCTTCCCCCTGCCTGGGCCGCCCCAGTGCCAGTCCGGCCGCGATGTCGCCGGCTGCTCCGCTTGGCCGCCTCGCCGTGGGACGCTGGCTCCAGCCACCCCCCCCGTTAAACCCCCTCGGGGGTTGCGGAGCCGCTGTTTTGGGGAGCTACGTGCCCTGAGCATCCTCTGCGGGGATGCTTTTTGGGGTGGTACCCGGCTCGGGGCTGGCAGTGGGGTGGCACTGTCCTGCCCGTGGCACTGCAGCTGGTGCCCACCTGGCCCCATGCCGGCTGCTACTAAGAAGATGCTTCTGGAGGCTCATGGTGCTGGGGCCAGACGAGGCAGCAGCTGGAGCTGGCTTGACTGGTGCTACTGGTTAGTGGGGGCACCCATGGGTGCTCCCTAGCCGGGCTGGGTGGATCTGGCTGCAGACAGCCTGGCATCACAGGGCTGCCAGCGCCTGAGGCATCTCCTGCAGCATCTGGGGGTCCCTGGGCTTGGACCCACATTGCAGTGAGCTAGTGCCACCAGCATTCCCTGGCCACTTGCCCTGAGGGCTGCCTGCCTTTTGGCCTGTGGCACCGTTTTGGGTGGGGAAGGACCCCAGGGCGAGTGAGGCTGGGTGGCATCCCCTGCCCCCATAGTGCCCAGAGCCCCCTGTGCACTCCCCCTCGGGCGCTCTGTATCTGGCCTTCCCAAAGCCTCTGTGGCTCTGGCCCGGCACGGCCAGCCAGCTCCTGCTTGTTGGTCTGGGCAGAGCTGCCGGGCTGGTTCCCTGCGCCGAGGGCACCGGGGTGGCTCTTGGTGGCGAGGACCACAGGGGCTGGCTGGCATGGCTGGCAGAAGCCCCCGGCACACTGTGTGCCGAGCCATAGCTGTGCAGTGCACCGGCGACGCCGGGCTGGGTGAAATAGCTGGCTAGGCCTGGGCGTGTCAGGGGGGTGACAGGTTGGGGTGCACCGTGGGGTGCTGGAGCTGCCGCACGGGTCCTGCCCCAGTTCCTGCTGAGCAGCGTTGCTGGCGGAGGAGCTGGGACCAGTCGGGTGAGTGAGGCTGTGCCGGTGCATGCCGAACCCCACCCTGCTGCCCGTGTGCCGGGCTGGCCGGGGCTGCTGGCGCCTTTGCACAGCCATGGCCCTGCGGCCGGGAAGAAGGAGTTGGCAGAGGGCAGGAGCCAGCTTGGCCTTGCACACCCACCCCGGCCACGTGTCGGCCGCATCCTGACCCGGGGCGTCGCGCTCGGAGGTGCTGGGTGGATCCCAGCTTGGAATGGTGGTACCAAAGCCGGCTCTGGCGTGGCATGCCACCAGGGATGCTCTAGCCCTGCCTCTCCTGAGGGCCATGGGGCTGAACTGGTGCCTGCTGGCAGAGCTGTGTCCTGGGGGAATTTGGGGGGGGGTCTGGGGGTTTGCTGAGGGTTGGGGGGGGGTGGTGGGCTCTACCTTCGTTATTTCTTTGACGGCCCCCCCAGATACGGTGCGCCGGGCGTGGAGCTGACGGGTTTGCACAAGGAGACGGCCACTGTCACCCAGCTGCATTTCCTCCATGGCCAGGTAGGTGGGTGTCCCTGGGGGGGCCTAGCAGCAGCCCCCCAACTCCCCCACCCACCCCACTGTTGTGTGTGTCCCCACCCCCAGGGCTGGCTCCTCTCGCTGCTGGACGACAACACGTTGCATCTCTGGGAGGTCTGCCAGAAGGAGGGCTGCTCCCACCTGCAAGAGACCCGCAGCTTCGGCCTCCCGGGACGCCCAGGGTCCGACAGCGCTGAGTACTTGCCTGGGGGGGTCCCCACCGCTCCCCCGCGGGGCTGCGGCTGGGAGCGATACTGAGATACTGATGCCGGCTGGGAATGGCGCGTGGGAGCAGCCGTCCCTGCTTGGACGGGATGGTGGCCAAGGTGCCTTTGGTGGCGGTAGTTTCCTCACCGGGACGCTCCTCTGATCCTGACTGGGATGCTGCGGGGGGGTGGGGGAACACAGCCCTGGGATTGTTACAGGTGCTGGCAGGGCCTGAGGGTGATTAATGGCTCTAATTGCTATTAGCGCTGAGGCTGTCCCTGTCCTCCTGGGGCAGGGGGGTTGGGGATGCAGCATCGGGGCAGGGGAGGTTTGGGGTCTCTCTGCCCTGCCCCAGACCCAACTTGAGGCTGACGCAGCCCCCCGCTCCCCCTTCCAGCTGCTCCCCCAGCATCACTCGTGTGACGGTGGTCCTGCCGATGTCCACGGGCGCAGTGGCCTGCCTGGGCACCGAAGGCGGTGCAGTGTACTTCCTCGCCCTGCCTGCCCTGACGCTGCTGGAGGACAAAACCCTCTTCCCAGATGAGATCCTGCAGAGGTGAGCCCTGCCAGCCCCACACCCCCTCCCCACCACCCCCAGCGCCCCCTCACCTCCTTGCGTTGCCCCCCCTTCAGTGTTCCTGATGACTACCGCTGCGGGAAGGCGCTGGGGCCAGTGGAGTCCATCCAGGAGCACCCACGCGACAGTAGTCGGCTCCTCATCGGGTACAGCCGGGGGCTGGTGGTCCTCTGGGAGCAGAGCACGCGCGCCGTCCAGCATGTCTTCCTGGGGAATCAGGTACCGGGGCTGGCAGGGGGCTGGCGGGGACACGGCCTCGTGTGTGTGTGTCCCATCCTGGGTATCGAGCCCCCTGTCTGCCCCCGCAGCAGCTGGAGAGCCTGGCCTGGGAGCAGAGCGGGAAGAGCATCGTCAGCTCCCACAGCGACGGTGGGTACATGGTCTGGGCGGTGAGCGGTGCCGGCCAGAGGACCCAGCAGCCCGTCATGTCCACCATCCCCTATGGTACGGGGGTCAGCTAGGGGGGTTGTGGGGTTGGGGGCCGGTTGCCCTGTCCTGGTGCTGTAACACAGGGTGGATATTTTCGTTTCAGGTCCGTTCCCTTGCAAAGCCATCAGCAAAATCCTCTGGCGGACCTGCGAGTCGGGGTATGTCCCTGAAGCATGGGGGGGATGCTCTGGTGGGCACCTCTCCAGCAGCCAGGGTGGGCTGGTGATGGACATGGGGACGGGGGGCACGTGGGCTGCAGAGAAAGTGCCGTGTGAGGTCTGGAGTCTGATGGAAGCTGCTTCATCCCACCCAGGAACCCCTTCATCATCTTCAGCGGGGGGATGCCGCGGGCCAGCTACGGCGACCGGCACTGTGTCAGCGTGCTGCAGGGCCAGACCCTGGCCACGCTTGACTTCACCTCCCGTGTCATCGACTTCTTCACCGTGCAGAGTGCCGAGGTGCCTGAGGGAGGTACGTCCTGCTGGGGCAGCCCTGGGGAGTGAGCGGTGCGGGGGGGTCTCTGCTAGCAGCAGCTGTCTCCCCCTTGACCAGGCTTTGAGAACCCCCGTGCCCTCGTGGTGCTGGTGGAGGAAGAGCTGGTGGCCATCGACCTCCAGACACCGGGCTGGCCCACCATCCCTGCCCCGTACCTGGCGCCGCTCCACTCCTCTGCCATCACCTGCTCCTGCCACGTCTCCAACGTGCCCCTCAAGCTCTGGGAGAGGATCATCAGTGCTGGCGAGCAGCAGAGCCCCCGGCTCTCCTCTGCCGTGAGTGATGGGCATGGCGGGGAGGGGGGATCCCCAAGCCCCCCAGGACAGGCTGACTGGTGAATCCCTCCCTCCAGGCTTGGCCTATCGATGGGGGGAAGAACCTGGCCCAGGAGCCCACACAGAGGGGGCTTCTCCTCACTGGGTGAGTGACCTGGCAGTGGGGAAGGGGCCTGGGAAACCCAAAATGTGCCGGGGAGGTGGGGGGATGCACATCCTCAGCCCCTTCCTGCGGTGGGGAGTGGGATGGGGTTGGGGGGTGTGTGTGTCCAGCCACTCGTGCTGGGTGGGCTGACCCGCTCTTGTTCAGCTTGATGGCTGGGCAGGAGTGTGTCATCCACTGCGTTGTCCCCCTTGTCCCCCTCCCTTCTGGCACGGTGGCCGCCAGCACACAGGCGGCTCTTGTTAGCTGGGCAGATGTCAGGGCCCTGCGCTCACAGGGCCTCCCCCCCGCCCCAGGCACGAGGATGGCACGGTGCGGTTCTGGGACGCCTCGGGGGTCTCCCTGAAGCCCCTCTACAAGCTGGGCACCGCCAGCATCTTCCAGATGGACTGTGAGCACAATGACAGCCTCAACCAAGCGGGTGAGGAGGAGTGGCCGCCTTTCCGCAAGGTGAGGTCCCTGGGGGGACACTGCTGTGGACCCCAGCACCCCCCTGCCTCTGCCGTCACCGGGAGGGGGGCACAAGCCCGGAGGCGGGCACAGAGGATGCACCTGCCGGAGCCATCCCGGCTGGGCCCCGGGGACGTGTCCCAGGGCTCGGGGCACAGCTGCTGTGTGATGCCCCGTGGGGACACAAGGGACACTTGTTCCACATGCCCTGTCCTGCCGGGTCTGCCCCAGCACGGGGGGAGAGCTGGGGGACACGTGGGGACAGAGCTTTCCTGGGTGCGATGCCCGGAGTAGCCCGTGCGCCACAGCCGGTACTTGCCAGCTGGTGGGGGGACGTGGGGGTGCACCAGGGGGTTGCCCCACAGCTCTGTGAAGGTGCCAACGCCCCCCCCCCCATCCCTTCCGCAGGTGGGCTGCTTTGATCCCTACAGTGACGACCCACGCCTGGGCGTGCAGAAGATCGCGCTCTGCAAGTACACAGCCAAGATGGTGGTGGCCGGCACGGCAGGGCAGGTAGGGTGCTGGGATGCAGAGTGGGGGGGCTGCTGGGCACCTCCTGGCTCCCCACCTCAGGACCCACAGGACAACGGGGGGCTACAGACCCTGCAGAACCCCACGCCGGTCCACGAAGGGCTCCTCCCTGCTGGGTTTAGCCCCTGGCTTGCAGTGGAGTGGCTGTCCTGGGTGGGTCTGGCATGTGTCCCCCGCTATCCATGCTTGTCCCCTGCAGGTGCTGGTGATGGAGCTGAGTGACGAGAAGTCGGAGCATGCGGTCAGCGTGGCCACGGTGGACCTGCTGCAGGACCGCGAGGGCTTCACCTGGAAGGGCCATGACCGGCTGGCCCCCAGGAACGGCCCCCTGCCCTTCGCCCCCGGCTTCCAGCCCAGCGTGCTGGTGCAGTGTGTGCCCCCCGCCGCTGTCACCGCCGTCACCCTCCACTCCGAGTGGAACCTCGTGGCCTTTGGCACCAGCCACGGCTTTGGACTCTTCGACTATTACCGGCGCAACCCCGTGCTGGCCAGGTAAGGGGGGATCTCGGTGCCGGGGGGCGACGTGGTGGGGGTCCGGGTGCTGAGCGGTGTCGGTGCCTGCAGGTGTACTCTGCACCCCAATGACTCGCTGGCCATGGAGGGGCCCCTGTCCCGCGTGAAGTCCCTCAAGAAGTCCCTGCGCCAGTCCTTCCGCCGCATCCGCAAGAGCCGGGTGTCAGGCAAGAAGAGGCTCAACGCCAGCAGCCCCTCCAGCAAGGTGGGCAGTCAGTGGGGGCCGCCGCGGCTGACCCCCATCCCCGCTGGGCAGGGGCTGACCCCCGTGTCCCCCTCCCCAGGTGCAGGAGGCCAACGCGCAGCTGGCAGAGCAGGCAGGACCCCCTGAGGTGGAGATGACACCTGTGCAGCGGCGGATCGAGCCTCGCTCGGCTGACGACTCGCTCTCAGGGGTGGTGCGGTGCCTCTACTTCGCCGACACCTTCCTCCGAGACGGTGAGGCTCCCCCCTCCCCGGGAAAAGCCCCCAGGCTGTGTCTGGCCGGTGCCACGCTGTGGGGAGGGGGCTCTGACGCCGCTCCCGTCGCTGCAGCCGCGCACCACGGCCCCACGATGTGGGCAGGCACCAACTCCGGCTCAGTGTTCGCCTACGCCCTGGAGGTGCCGTCGCAGGAGAAGTTTTCCGAGCGGGCGGTGGAGGCGGTGCTAGGGAAGGAGATCCAGCTGATGCACCGGGCACCGGTGGTGGCCATCGCGGTGCTGGATGGGCGAGGGAACCCCCTGCCCGAGCCCTACGAGGTCTCACGGGACCTGGCCAAGGCCCCCGACATGCAGGGCAGCCACTCCATGCTCATCTCCTCTGAGGAGCAGTTCAAGGTGAGCGTGGGGCTCAGTGCCGTGCCATGGCAGGGATAGGGCCCACCACACACACGTGTCCCATGTCCTCTCTGGGTGTCCTCTGGGTGCAGCAATGGGGCTGGAGGTGACTGGCCAGGTCCTGGGCACCCCTGTGCCTGTCCCCAGGGTGGTGGCTCCAAGGGCAAGGTGCTGCCCTTTGCCAAGGGTTTCCACTGCGGGAGGCTGCTCGGGTGTCCCCCAGAACTCTGCAGGTTCCTGTTCATCCCAGCACCTGGCTCCTCCTGCCCCCCCAGGTCTTCACACTGCCCAAAGTGAGTGCCAAGACCAAGTTCAAGCTGACGGCGCACGAGGGCTGCCGGGTGCGGAAGGTGGCCCTGGTGAGCCTGGCCAGCGCCGGCTCCGAGGAGCGGCTGGAGAACTGCCTGGCCTGTCTCACCAACCTGGGTGACATCCACATCTTCACCGTGCCCAGCCTGCGGCCCCAGGTCCACTACGGCTGCATCCGCAAGGAGGACATCAGCGGCATCGCCTCCTGCGTCTTCACCAAGCATGGCCAGGGTGAGGGCACCAGCCCGGCGCTGGGGGTGATATCCCTTGTAGATGGGACGTTGTCTCCAGCTGCAGCCCCGCGAGGGGGTCCCTGAGGCTCTTTGTTGTCCCTGTTCCTTAGGTTTCTACTTAATTTCACCGTCTGAGTTTGAGCGCTTCTCGCTGAGTGCCAGGAACGTGACGGAACCGCTGTGCCGGCTGGAGATCGCCCGGCTCCAGGACACCTCCTGCTTCAGGTGGGACGTGCTGTGGTGGCATGGGGGCTTTGCTGTGGCAGCACCCCTGTGCACCCGCCCTGCAGCACCGGCTCCAGCAGTAACTTCTCCCCGTCTTTCCTTCCAGCAACAGCTTGACCGTCACACCGAAGCTGCCGCAGGCGAATGGCACCCACGTCCCACGCAGCCCTGAGGGCCAGCACTCCCCCACCGACAGTGACCGTGAGTGACCACCCTGTCCCAGCCATGCACGCTGCATCCCCGTGGGCCCTGCTCCAGGGGTTGCCCCATGTCGTGGCTGCCCCGCAACGCTTCTGTCCCTGTGGCTCCCCAGGGTCCCCCGAGGAGCACCCAGACGCCTTCTCGCCCGGCCCCATCGACTCTCCCAACAGCAGCATGGAGAACCCGCTGGACACCACCGGGGACATCACCGTGGAGGAAGTGAAGGATTTCCTGGCGTGAGTGGGGGTGGAAGGGTGGGACCAGTGCCCACAGCCAGCGGCAAGGGGCTGCAGCAGTGCCCCCGGCTGCCTCTCACCGTGCTCTGCCCCAGGTCCTCGGAGGAAGCGGAGAGGAACCTGAGGAACGCCAGCGAGGATGAAGCCCGGCTCACGGGGATTCTCATCAAGTGAGGTGTGTGAGGGGCCGGTGGTCCCCAGGGTGGGCACAGGGCGGGGACATGGCTCTGGCTGCAAACCCTGGGGCACGTTGGGGTTCGGAGCTGGGACCCCAATGCAGCGCCCCGGCATCCCCGTCCATCACAGGGAGGATGGGGCGGTGGTCCCTGGGACTGTAGAGGAAGGGGGAGCGGGGGGGGGGGATTATACCCTGGGGCCCCCCAGCCCCTTCTTAAGGGCTGTGTCACCCACAGGCATTGCTGGCCTCCCCGACCCATCTCAGTGCTCGGATTCCCGGGACGCGCGACTCGACTGGACCCCCCCCACGCCCCCTCCCCATGTAACGTAGACGCGCCTCTTGTCTAACATCCACGCTGGCTGCCGGCTCGCCCCGGCTCTGGCTCACTCCCCCTGCGCCCCCCTGCCCGGCCGCCGGCCCCGGCCCCCCTGCTGGCCCCGAGCCGAGGGTCGTGATGCACAAACTCTTCCCGGGGAAGATAATTTTCTTTTTTATACGTGGTCGAGTGTCACTGTCCCCTGCTCCAGAACCCCCTTCCCGCGGGATGCTGCTGCTTCCCTGGCTCCGTGAGGAGGGCTGGGGCTCGAGGACCCTCCTTGTCCCCTGATTCTGGTCCCTCGGGGAGGTGGGGGGCTGGGAGCCCCCAGGCACGGCCCCCCACTACCCTGGTCTGTGTTTACATGCCCGGCTCCCTGCAGTTTACAGCCCCGTCCCTGCCCGCCGGGAGGCTCTGGCTGCTGCACAGGGACTGTCCCCTTCCCAGGGGAGCCCAGCGTGGTCCCCCTGGCTCCCAGGTGGGCACTGGAGGGCTCGAGCAGCCCGGGGAGGGGCACGGTGGGGGGTCACAGGTGGCCTTTTTCTCAGTGGCTTCTCCAAGGGCTATTCTCCAGGTTGGGCTCCGTGCCTGCTGCTCCTTTCTGACACTAATTCCTGCCACGGGTGGGTTTGGGATGGGACGGTGCTGCGGGGGACGTGCCGGCTCCTGCCCCTGGACCGTGCTGGTGCTGGGGGGGGTGTGGATGGGGCATGGGGCTGCCCCAGGCCGGGCTGCCCCCCCCCAATCCCCCTTACCCCAGGGTGTCACTGTGCCAAATCCCCCCTGGGCTCCCCTCACAGGGGGCTGTGGTGATGCCAGCTGTCCCCCAGCCCATGGCGGCTGTCCCTGTGTGGCTCTGGGGCTCAGCCTGGCACCTGCCCCTCTCCTTTTGGGGACCTGGGGTCATTCTGGACCCCCCAGGCTCTCTTGCGGTACGTGTGTGGCGGGGGGTGGGGGCCAGGCAAGGCAGTGCTGCCCTGGGTGCAGGCGCTGCCTGCTGAGGCTGGGGCTGTAGTGTCCCTGGTAGAACCCCCCCCCCTCCATTTTTTTTGGTAAGATGAATTTAGCATTGTTTAGATATTAAAAATACTGGTTTTTAATATTGAAAATAAAGCATTTAATATCAACTGCCCGGGCTGCAGCTGTTCGGGGAGCCTGGGCGGTGGGCCAGGAGCGGGGTGGGCGCCGGTGCCCCCTGAGCTGTGGAGGGGCAGGACTGAGGTGGGGGAACCCCCACTTGAGAGCGAGACAGGCGCAGTCAGAGCTTGGCACGGCCTCAGCATGAGAAGTGCAGCCTTTATTGATATGATACTGACAGGCTGGGCCCCTCCTTGGGGGTCTGTGCCCCCCGCAGGACAGCGGGGCCAGCTGTAAGGCCCAGGGCTGAGCACCCCTCACCCCACCCCCCTCAGTGCTCTTTAGCAAAGCATCCTCCCACCCAAACTGGGAAACACTCCTGTCCCCCAGTTGTAGGGGGAGCTCAGCACTAGCCTGGGGCAGCATCATCCCAGCAAGGTGTAACGGGCCCACACCACCACGTATGCGCCCCCAGGAAGGGAAGGGGCTGAACTGGACCCTGGGCTGAGAGAAGGGGGGGACAAAGGCTTAGCCCCAGTGCTGCCTGCTGGCCCCAGCTCAGGGGAGAAGTGGCTCCAAGTGGTGCTTGGCTGGGAGCAGGCGTGTGTGCAGGGTGCTGGGGGGGCCGGCCATGCCAGGGGGGCCGTGGCCGGAGCATGGGGTGCCCCCAGCCCTTAGGCAGGCGGCTTGCGGAAGACGCTCCAGGCGTGGAAGCAGCGGGTGAAGGGCCAAGGCTCGTTGCCTTTCCGCACCAGCCGGAGCTTGCGGGGACGCGTGGGGTCCTTGGAGCGCATGTGCTGGATGTAGACCTAGGGCAGAGCACAGCTGTGGGGGTCCCCAGCGCTTGCGCACCTCCAGGGCTGGTGCTCCCATGCACCGCCGTCCATGGGGGCAGGATGAGGGCCCCGAGGAACAATGGAGATGCCCAAATCCTCCCCCTGCAGCAGCAGGTGGGAGGGAGGCCCTACCTGGCACGCCTTGAGGCTCAGCTTGATCTCCACCTGGCTGGTCTGGGTGCCCACCCACATGTAGACCTGTGGGAAGGATGTGCAGCCACGCTCAGCTGATGGAGCCCCCGGCAGACCTGCCCCCCCGCTGCGTTGTCCCTGGTCCCCTGACAGCCTCCCGCCCTCTGCTCACCTCCCGCCCGTTGTCGAGCAGCATGATGTCATCATCAGCTAGATCGTCCTGGCAGAAATCAGAGCACTTCTCTGACACGGAGAAATAACCCTTCTCATTGGAGCACCTGTGGGGAGAGGTGGAAGGTGATGGCATCGATAACAGGAGTTTGCTAGGACTCAGCTTGTACAGAAGGAAGGGAGATGATGGAGCAGCTCTGTTTCGGCTGGATGATGCCTGGGAGATGTGGGAAACTGCCCTGGCTAGCTTGGGAGAACCGAGCCCCTGCCAAAGGCCAGCATGGCCTGGGACACTGCAGGAGGACAGGGAACAGCATGGATCGGAGCAGCCCCTCCTGGGCCAGGACCCACCTGAAGAGCCGGGAGTGCTTCATATACTCGGCGTCTTCATCGTAGGGCTTCTGGCTCCCAATGCCCACCCAGAAGAAGTTTTCAGGCTCTTCTCCCTCATTGATCACCTGCAAGAGCAGGGACAGGGCTGAGCGCTGCTGTCCCCTGCTGCAGGGGTCACAGCCACCCAGGTAAGCCAGGGCCCAGCCCCGCTGTGCTCCCACCTGCTTGCTGTAGGAGTCATCAAACATGTGGTTCATGATGTCCTCAGCCAGCTTGGCCTCATCGGGGTCGGCTGCCCGGCCCACCCAGGTGTAGACGATGCCCTGGTTGTCCGTGCTCTCAAAGGGCACCTGGGGGAACACAGAGAGGCAGGGTGGCCCAGGTTGGGGGGGAGGGGGGGGCAAATGGCTGAGCATCCCCGAGGGGGCTCAGCCACAAACACTACCTTGAGGATGAAGCAAAACTCCGAGTTGAGCAGACCAGCATCTGTGTTGATCTGGATGCACCTAGAGAAACACGAGGCAGAGTCAGCCAGAGACCAGGCAGCTGCGCGCTGTACCCCACCAGCAGCCTGGCACCCACGGGTGCTGCCCGGCCCGGCGTGGCCCCCGGGGGCTGACCTGGTGCAGAGGGCCCCCCCGTTGGTGCGGATGTGGTAGAGGCTGGGCTGGGGCGGGCTGGTCCTCTCCTTCCGCTTGCCGCGGTGGATGACAAACCTCCTCTTGAAGTGCGAGAGGAACTTGGGGTTCTCCTGCTGCTGGGTCATGCGCACGACCTGGCCAGGGGTGGGTGTCAGCAGGGCCGGGGGGGCCCCCAAACACAACCCCAAGCCCAGCTGCATCCCCCTGCCAGTACCCCCTGCCCTTAGCCTGGGGGGCAGACAGGCAAAGCTGGGGGACCCCTGTGTCACCCCCCAGGAGCGTGCAGTGGCGTCACCTCCAGCTTGCCGGGGAAGAGACTCTCAAACTTCTTCTGGAGGCTGAAGGTGAAGGTGAGCCAGCCCATGTTGGAGGCCTCCCGGCCTTGCCAGAAGTAGACTATGCACTGGAAATCTTCCTCGGGCTGCTTCTCCTCCTCCTCTTCCTCACATTCCTCCCCCGCTTTGCCTTCACCCTTCTTCTTCTCCTCCTCTTCCTCATACTCCACTGGCACCCAGTACCTGAGGGCAGGAACAGGGGATGATGTGAGTGATGGGGCAGGTTGGGGGTCTGGGGAGGAAGACGAGGGGACAAGGTGGCCCAGCAGCCCCAGAGAGGGGACGAGGTGGCTGTCACCTGCAGAGGAAGACGTAGCAGTCATGGGTGTGGAAGTGGCCAAATTCCTCCTCGGGCAGGCGAGCGAATTTCTTGCCCTCCAGCACGAATCCCTCCATGCCGTCCAGGTCCTCGTTCCACTCCTCCATCAGTTGCTCTGCCTGTGGCCCCACGTGCTCCATCAGCCAGCGGCCACCCAGCCCCTCCGTCAGCACCCGGCCCAGCACCACGGGGGGACGCACGGGATGGTCCCCAGCCCTACCTCGCTCAGGGCCATGGGGGGCTGGCGGGGCAGGAAGAGCGCCGTGAGGTCGGCCTTCATCTGGTCCTTCTTCTCAGCATCCTTGCGGACCTTCCCGGCGAGGCCGCCCTCCTGCAGCACCGTCTCAGCGTTGCGGGTGTAATCCACGCGCAGGACGTCGTCCCAGTTCTTGAACTTGGACTTGAACACCTAAATCGGAGAGCAGGTAACACTGCTGGGGCCACAGCACCCTCCCCAGCACCCTATCTGAGGGGTCTGTGCCGTCATCTGCTGCCCAGGGGTCCGTGCCCCTTCACAGGTACGGGGGCTGCCCTACCTGGCACTCTGTGCCCTCCAGGTTCCGGGTGACCATGGCGTGCTTGGGCCGGTGCAGCATGCCGCACAGCTCCTGGCTCAGCTTCAGCGCTGCCGCCCGCACCAGCCGCGGCGACTTCCTCCCGATCCAGATGAAGACGTCAGACCAGCAGTCCAGGATGTACACGCTCTTGGTGTCCAGCAGGCTCTGCAGCTGCGGGCACCGCAGCGAAAAGGGGGGGAAGGGGGGGTCAGGCACCTGCAGGCTTTCCTGCCTGGAAAACGCCCTGCCTGCTCCCAAAGAACCGCCAGGAAGAGCAGAGCATCCCCCAGCTGGGCCCCGCTGGCCAAACCTGCCTCTCCCAGGGCTCAGCTGGAGGCAGAGGGGGCATGAAACCAGTCTCACTCGTCAGACTGGGAGAACCTCCCCACCCCATCCTACCAGGCGCATCTCCGGCATCAGATCAGCCTTCAGCCTCTTCTTGTGCTCCACCGAGAGCCTGTAGTTGATCTGGGGCAGCTCCAGGTAGCCCAGGCCCAGGCCGACCTGCAGAGGGGATGGAGACACGGGTGAGGGGGGCCTGCGGGGCGCTGGCAGCTCCACCAGCCCCACAGGTGGCAGCTCCCCACCTTGTACAGCTTGGGCTTGTGGGGCTGGAAGTCATCGGGGACGCAGGGCCGGATCTCCTCGGGCTGCCCCCCCAGCGCCTCCCAGAAGTCAGGGGTCTCCTGGCCCTGGGTGAGCAGCGTGATCTCTGCCTTGCCCTTCCGCTCATTCTTGTTGATCTTCTCAGCAAAGAGCCTGCGGCAGCAGCGTGTAAGATGGCAGGTGGGGGCTCCCCGCACCCCCAGCCCCCCGACCGGCCCTACCTGGCCTTGGTGGTGCTGCTCAGCGTGGCCTGGCTCCCGCGCCACACGAAGAGGTTGAGGCCATGGTCCAGGAGGAAGACGAACCTGGTGGATACGGAGGTGAGAGGACAGTCAGGAATGGGGTGCGCCGAGTGTGCTCCCCACCCAGGGGGTCCTTAGCTGCTGGGGCTGCCAAGTGGGGTTTGGACCCACATCCTTGTAGGAAGGTGCTGGCACGGCCAATTTTCACCATGGAGCTGCAGCTATGAAGTCTTGGGTGGACCCTGCCAGCACCCCGTCCCCCCGCAGGGACCCTGTGCTCCCTGGCTGCTCCCCCTGCTCACCGGGGATCCAGCGATGTCCCTTTCAGTGCCACCGGCTCCAGCTTGACATTCTTCTTCCCATAGACACGATACAGCCTGGGGGAGAGACAGCCACGGTAGGACACGGGGCACCCCCTGCCCCACACATCCCCCAGCCCCATGTCCCAGCGGTACCTGGTGATGTACTGCGTGTCCTCGACAGTGAAGAAGCCGCTGGCCGTGCCACCCTCGATGTAGGAGATGTCATTGTCAAAGACCTAGGGACAGGGAGAGTGTGAAGGTGGGACAGGGAGGGCTGGGGGCTATGTGGGGCCAGGGGTCAGCCTCACCTGGAGGAACTCATCGCTCTCATCCCCCATCTCTTCGCGGATGCTGCGGCACTCAGCCCCCAGGTAGTTGCGGAGGTTGACGGCATGGATGGCGGAGCAGGCCTTCTTGTCCAGAGTGGCCTCCTGTCCGATCCAGTAGTAGATCTCCCAGTTGAGGGAACCGTTCTCATCCAGGAAGGTCTGGAGAGGTACAGGGTGTGAGATGGGATGGCTGCAGCCCTGGGTTGGGGATGTGAGGGACCCTGGGTCCTCCTCACATACCTTGAGCACGATGTAGCAGTCAGCCTCGTAGAACTTGCCGTGGAAAGCCTCGTCCACCAGCGTGGGCACAAAGTTCTCGATCTGCCAGACGCAGAGGCCAGGCAGCTGCCCCACATCCTCGCTGAAGAACTCAGAGTAGTCCAGCTGTGGCTTCTCCAGGCCCTGGTCCCAGCGGCGCGTCTTCAGGTCCGGTGCCTTCGCCTCCCCACTCTCCTGTGGGGATGGGGACAGGTCACCAAGCTGGGGGCAACTAGGTCCCTGCCAGCACCTGGGTGGGCTGGGGGCACTGCTGTGATGCCTCTCAGGGCCCCTCTCCCACCCCAGAACTCACCTCTATCTTCTTGTTCTTCTCCTGGGCCACGTCTGACATCCCTTTCAGCACCTGCTTGGCCTGGTCGTCCTGGGCAGAATCCTTGCGCCGCCGGAGCCGCATCTTGCGGGCCAGCGGGTCCTTGGTGCCGCTCCCTGGGGACACAGGGACAGGGTGAGAAGCAGCCAGGACACCTTGCGTGGGGCACAGCTCATTTCCCAGCTGCTCCCAAGGTGCTGCCCCCCACATCCCTGCACGCTCACCTGCTGCAGCAGCCGCAACAGTGGCCGGGGAGGCTCCGGCCAGGCGGAGCTGGTTCTGCAGGGAGAAGTCGATGTTGTACCACTCCGATGTCCGATCCACCGGCTTCGGGGGCATCACCAGGTTGGGGTTCTCCCGCACATCCAGGATCTGCCAAGGAGAGGGGACAGGAGACCTCTCACTGCTCTGCAGCACAGGCTCGTGGGGACACTGAAGATGTGGGGTTGGACAGGAGACCTCTGGAGCACCCCGGGCTTTGCTGAGGGGATGCAGAGGGAGCCCCAAATCCACCGCCTGCCCAGGCCACACCGGGGGCCAGACTGCATGTGTTGGCCCCAAGACCCCCTGTCCTTACCTCACCCATCCCACCCTACAGCCCAGGGACATGCTGGGGCTCTGGTGGACCCAGCCAGGGTGGAGCAGGCACTGGGCTCTCACCTCCATGTCTGTCAGGAAGTGGATGGCTTCTGGCAGTGTCACCAGGCGGTTCTTGTTCAGCACCAGCTTCCTCAGCTTGGAGCACCTGTGGGACAGAGACACTGGTGAAGGGCTAGGCCGGGTGACACCCTGTTACCACAGAGCCTCCGTGTCCCCTCTTGGGGACAGAGCAGATCTAGCTGAGGGCTGTCCTCTACCTGCACAGGCTCTCGGGGATGAGCTCCAGGTTGTTGTTGGCCGCCATGAACTCCTCCAGGTTGGCGAGCTTGCCAATGCCTGAGGGGATCCCGTCAAAGTCGAGCTTGTTGGAGTTCAGGTACATCTTCTTCAGCTTGGTCAGCTTACAGATGGCTGACTGGGGAAGGAGATAGCGGGGTGAGGGACACCCAGTGGCATGGAAGCATGGGCAGGGACACCGTGTACGGGCAGGGACATACAGGCAAGGAGGTGAGCTGGTTGCGGGACAGGTTGAGGGTCTCCAGCTGGGTCCACTGGTCGATGCAGAGGGACAGCTCCGTGATCTGGTTACTGCTGAGGTTGAGGCGCCGCAGGCTGCCCAGGGTGTAGAGGCACTCAGGGATGCGGATGAGGTCATTGCAGGACAGGTCCACGTCTGGGGGAGGACAACAGAGTGACACCGCCGGCCAGACTCACGCCAGGGCTTAAGAGAGCCTGTGGAGGGCCCCACGCACCATGGGGCTGGGCACCCCAGCCCTACCTGCCAGGTTCACTAGACCCTCAAGGCTGGTGGGCAGATTGCTCTGTGTTCGCTGGGTGTTCCTGAGGTGGAGGGTCTGCAGGGCCGTCATCGCTGGGAGCTGCCTGTGGGCCATGGAGAACCACGGGGCAGAGACAGGTCAGGCCTGGAGCAGGCACTTGGCCCAGCCCCGGCATCATGGGATCCGGCCTGGAAAAAGGGGCCTTACCGGAGCTGCGCGTGCAGGAGAGGGTTGTTGTTGAGGATGAGAGTCTGGAGGTGGACCAGGCGTCTCATCTGCGGTGGGAGGCTCTCCAGCTTGTTGTCGCTCAGGTCGAGGTAGAGCAGGTCTGTCAGGTTGATGAAGAGCTGGTTGGGGATGGTCTCAATGCTGTGGGGATATGGGGATCGTCAGGGCCGCCTGGGACCTGTACCAGCCCCAGGTCTCCCTTGAAGAAGGGCAGACGGCAGGATCCGGAGTGAAGAGGAAGGTGGCGGAATGGAAGTGGCCATGGCCGGGGAGGGATGGCTGCTCTGGCCTAGACCTACCTGTTGTGGCCAAGGTTGAGGACCAGCATGTTCTTAGCATTCTCCAGTTCCCGGGGACATTCTGTGAGCTGGTTGTAGCTCAGGTCCTGGGACAAATGAGAAAGCAAAGCAAGGATCCCCCTCTGACCTGCCTTCAGCAACCGGCACCCACACCTGAGGACAGGGGCACCGCCAGGGACGAGGCTGCCTGCAGCCACACTGCGCCCTGCCCTGCGGACCAGTGCCCAGCAGCAGGAGCAGGACGAGTGTGCGGGAAACCCAGGCGTGGCATCAGCCTCTAGAGGAGACATTGCCACAGGGTTATCCTGCCCGCAGCCAGCTTCCCCAGTGCTCAGGCACAGGGCCGGGACTGGCGCTGAAGGGGCACAGGAGCTCTTGCTGCAGGGAAGTTAGGTATGGCCTGGGCACCTGAAAGTCAAAGTGGACCAGGCAGCGCTGAGCCCTGATTTACTCGCTGCACCTTTCCCCCAGACGCTCCTCAGCCCCACTGAGTTCCCCAAGAAGCATGAGGGGCCACCAAGGTGTGGGAATGGGACCCCAGAGCCTGAGCTGGCTCCTGCGCTAGCCGAGGAGGCTCTGCACCTACCAGCACTGAGAGGTCATCCAGCTGGAAGATATCATCGGGGACTCCCGAGTTCTTCAGGCTGTTTGCACGAGCCACGATCGCCTGGAAAGGGGAGGGAGAAAGAGGCACGACTGCAGCTGGTGCCAGCTCGATGCCTGCTGAGCCCCTGGGGGTGGCCAGGCACGATCCTCACGTGTCCCCAGAACCAGGGGCTGGCCAGGAGGTGCCTAGGGACACCAGCCCCCATGCAGTTGGGACACATGAGGGGGACACTTACCCGGAGGCAGGGCAGGCCGGAGAGTTCCCCATGGAGTGTGGTGAGGCTGTTGTGACTCACGGAGAGGTGTTCCTGCAGGGAAGCCCCAGACAAGCTCCAGTGAGCAGAAAGAGCAGCCGGGGCTGCCCAAGGCAGCGGTTGGGCCCCCACACCAACATTCCTCGATCCCAGGAGAGTAAGGGCCTTGCGGAGGCATGAGGTGAGCTCAGCCCTGACCCACACAATGTGGCTGCTGGGACACTCTCCATCTCAAACTGGTTGGTTGGCCCCAGTATGCCCACGCTGCCTCCACACCCCTCGTAACTTGGGGCAGAGCTGGCTGAGACACCCCAGCCCTGCTGCAGGGTTTGGGGCGCTCTGAGCCGCTGCCGAGCTGGCTCACAGCACTCCCGTACAGTCCCTGAGCAAACAGACCCCAGTTCTTGGGAACACTTCTCACTGGGTGATCTGCAAATGGGCAAACGTGTGGGGACCATCAGGGTGGGAGGAGGGCCCAGGGGAAATTTTTTCCTCTGGACATCACCAGCCCAGCTGTTACCTGCTCTGGAAAAGGAGGAACTGTCAGGCTGTGGGCAAGATGCCAGGCTTTAAGTCTAGCCGTGGCCCCTGAGCATCTGGCAGGACTGGCAGGAGCGTGGCTCCGAGCAGCACGGAGGGCTTCCCCGCTTGCTCCCACTAAGCAGGGCGCACCAGGCACGGTGATGAGGACTTTCGGCAGCATTTAAAGCACTGCGTTTGTCTGACACCAATTGAACAACATCTGTAACGTGCTGCAGGACACTGCCAAAGCAAAGCTTAGCCACGGACTCCACACCAAGGGCCTGGTCGTGGACAAAATTCGAGCCACCCAAAAAACAAAGCCAGGCAACTGCCAGCTACTGCTCTTTGTATCTTTAGCAAAGGAGGAGAGAAAAAAAAGCCCAAAACCTTAATCCTCCCCTTACTAAACCTTCACCCTCCCCTTCTATTAAAGGGCAGAGGATCTAAGCATGGTTTTTAGTCTGGTTTTCTAGGAAAACAAGGTGAAACCGAGTACAAGCCTGTCTCAGCCCTACTCCCAACAGCTCCTGCATCCAATTTCAACCACACGTAGCTCAGCCCTATTATTAGACACCAGAGCATCCACTGATGAGCCACGAGGCTGGCAGGCACCAGGCTCTCGGCACTGGCGTGCAGGGCCCCATCCGAGCCCGCAGCCCCACTGTGAGCCGCTGCGCCCCATCCCCTGCCCAAAACGTGCCGCTCACCAGCTTCTGGAGGGCAGCGAGCTCCTCGGGCAGGTAGCAGAGTCCCGTGTGGTTCAGCTTCAGCCAGCGCAGGCTGGTCATCGCCTTCACGTGCTCTGGGAAGTAGCCACCCTGTGAGGAGGAGGAAGGTGAGGAAAACACCTGGCCCACAGGGTAAAGGGTCTGGGGACCTGAGTCTGACTGACCCTGCATGGTCAGGGGGTGGCTTAGGATCACCTGGCCCTATGGGATTGGGGGCTGGGGGCTGGGATTGCCCAGTCCCATGAGATTGAGACCTGGGGGAGCCTGGGATTGACCTGGGGGTCCTGGATCACCTGATCCTATGGGACTGGGACCTAGTAAGCTGGGATTGCTTAGTCCTATGGGACTGGGACCTGGGGGTCCAGGATCACCTGGCCCTATGGGACCAGGACCTGGTGAGCTGGGATTGCTTAGTCCTATGGGACTGGGACCTGGGGGTCTGGGATCATCTGGTCCTATGGGACTGGGACCTGGTGAGCTGGGATTGCTTAGTCCTATGGGACCAGGACCTGGGGGTCCGGGATCACTTGGTCCTATGGGACTGGGACCTGGCGGCCGAGATCGCCCGGGGCTGTGGGACCGGGAGCTGTGCGGGCTCTCGGGGCCCCGCGGGCTGGAAGCCGGGGGCTGCCCAGCCGTAGAGGCCGAGGGCCAGGGCCCGCCAGGCCCCACAGCGCTGTGGGGTGCGGTCAGATTCCGGGGCTGCCCTGGGCAGACACCCCCGCCCGGGGGCCGAGATCACCCCGCCCCGCGGCGCCTGGGCCGCGCCTAACCAAGCCCTGCGGCCTCCGTGCCCGGGCTCGCTCGGGGCCTGCGGCCGGGCTGCCCCCCGCTCCCGCGGCCCCCGTTCCCCCCACTCCCCCCGCCCCGCACCTTGAAGTCGTTGCCGCTGAGGTCGACACCGCGGACGAAGGGCAAGACGCCGGTGGCCGCCATGGCGGCGGAAGGGCGGGGGGACCCGGCGGCCGCCCGGCCACGCCCCCGCCTGACCACGCCCGCGCCTGGCCCCGCCCCGGCGGTGATGCCCTGCGGGGGAGGGTGGAGCCAGGTTCAGTTTCCTTGTGCCGGTGGGCGGGGCCGCGCCGCGCTCCAATTGTCTGGGGCGGCGGAGCGGGGCGGGGCGGAGCGGCCGGGCAGCGGGTGAGTGCGGGGCTGGCCCTGCCCTTGAGCGGCTCGGGGGCCGCCCGTGGCCTCGGCAGCGCGGGGCTCTCCGTCCCAGCCCTTCCCGGGGGCACGGGCCGCGGTACTGTCCCCCCCCCCCGCGCCGCCGCTTGCCCCCCAGGCGGCTGCGGCAGGGCCGGGCGAGGAGCCGGTGATTCTTGCCCGGGGTGACCCTCGCTCCCCCGCCGCGTCCCGGCGGGAGCCTTTGCCCCGGAGGTGAAGGGGAGGTGCGGGGCGGGCTCCGTAGGGCCGGGAGAAACCCCAGTTCTCCAAAAAGCTCCCAGCCGGCGGGCTCCGCGCCCCCCCGGGGCGGCTGGTCCCGGCGCCGGTGCCACCTTCTGCTGCTCTCCTCTCCGCAGGGCACCATGGCCGGGCTCGGGCGACCGCGGGGCGAGCGGCAGGCGGGCAACGGGCTGGGCAGCGTCCTCGACGTGCTGTTGGCCAACGCCAGGCTGGTGCTGGGTGTCAGCGGTGGGGCCGTGCTCGCCATTGCCACGCTGGCCGTCAAGCGGGTAAGGCTGGGGGCTCGGCGGCGGGGGGCAGCCGGCCATCCCACGGAGGGGAGCTGCTTTGGTCGCGGCCGCAGCAGGGGAAGATGCACCCAAGGCCTCACCGTGCGGCAGAGCTGGTGCTGTGAATCAGGAAGGCTGGTGCTGGGGGCATGGAGCTGCCCACTCCCGCCCTGCAGGGGCACAAACAGCCCCATGCCCCGTTAGCCCAAAGCAGCACACGCTTGGGGTACAGTAACCCACCTAGAAAGGCATTTTGGGCTTAATTGACATTTGGACGCCTGGTTTCTGCTTAAAAGTCTACAGGAAGAAAATATGCACCTTTGTGGTCCCACAAAATACATGTTTTTGCAAGCAGAGGCCCCGCATGGGGCTGTATTACCCCATGTGTGTACCAGAGGGGCTGTTGTCCCCCTTAGTTCAGGGTGTGACTGGAGAAATGCCACAAAAGCAGTAAGTTGTCCACAGGGGATTTTCTTTCCTCCAGCTGATAGACCGAGCCACCAGCCCTCGTGATGAAGGCGACCCTAAGGCTGAGCAGAAGACGCTGGAGGAGAGCTGGCAGGACTTGGCCTTGATCAAGGCAACACCAAAACCTCCCAAGAAGCAGAGAAGGGAAGACCTCAGCCAGCCTCTACTCCCTCCGGTTCAGCCACTGGCACCAGGTAAGGCTCATGGTGTATGTGCCAGCTCCCACCGCGGTCGGGAAGATCACCTTGATGTGCTCTGGGTTGGCTGCACCGCTGCTCGTGGCGGTCTTGGAGCTCTGTGTTATTTTTAGCTGAGTGCCCCGAAAGCCGACCTGATTGAGCCTGCCCTCCTGGGAGGCTCACAAGCCACGGCCCCTTTTTAGGCAATGCCTGTGGTAAGAGCACTTCTGATAACGTCCAAGGTGTCTCGGCCACCGTGGTGTGGTGGAGGCTGTCGGGGCTTTGTTGCCTCTGAAGCGGTGTCTGCTCTGTTCGTTTTCTGGGTCAGCTCTGCCTGGAGGAAGGTGTGCTCAGGAGCTGCTGCAGACAAAGGCTGCCTTGTCCGGCTGCCTACGAAGGCGGCATTTTTCCAAGTGGGAAAGCAGCCCAACTCAGTGCAGTGCAGGTCCTGAGATTCTGGGCCAGGAGCAGGATTGTTTGCAGGACTTGAGCGATGAGGCAGGCATTGGGGCGGGCTGGATCAGCCTGAGCAGTCTGTGGGGCTGAGGCTCGTAGGGACCCTGGCAGTGAGTCCCTTGCCCAGCTGCTGGTGCTTAGCCTGATTTAGCCATCTGGCTGGGAGGTAAGGCTGGGCACTGTTGGGTTTTGGGGTTAGTTTGGGCTCTGCCTTGGCTGAGAATCGCTGTTAACATCAGAGGACCACCTGGCAAGGTCAGTCTTGTGTCCAGAGGCGGGCTGAGAGCTGGGCGCCCAGCTCACACCTCTGCCTCAGCCGTGGCAGGAGAAGCTGCTGCTGTAGGTTGCAGATGATCTGCTCAGAGCTGTGACTTCTCTCTTCCCTCTGCCCCATCGTTTGCTCTACCTCTCCAGAGACTCCTCAGGTCAAATCCATCTGCCTCACGCTGCAGGAGAAGCTCCTCTCGCACTACAGCAGCTGGCTGGCCGTGCCTGAGGTGCAGGTGTCCATTGCCCCACAGCTGGCCAGGAGCATTGGCACCCAACTGCAGAACTTCTTGTGGAGCAAGTGCCCAGAGATGCCCTTTGGCAGACTCTTCCTCAGCGGTCCTCTGCTCGATGGCCTCGGAGCTCTGGCAGCTGACCATATCCACCTCATGCTGCCGGTGGTCCTCGACACTGCGCTGTGGAGCCTTATCCCGGGAGAGGACACCGTGGTGAGGAACCCCCGGTACTGGCTGATCAAGAGGACTGATCTGGAGTATTTCCCTCGCGGGTGCAGCCCCTGGGACAGGTTCATCGTGGGCCAGTACCTCTCCTCCAATGTGCTTAATGAAACCCTCCACAAGATGCTGGTGGCCTCCATCAACTGGCCTGCCATAGGTAACCTGCTGGGGAGCGTCATCTACCCGGTCGTGGCCTCCCAGGAGCTGAGGCTGGAAGTCAAACATGATCAGGTTGAGCTGAGCATAACCCTCTTCCCAGTGGTGGAAATGGAGGGCAAGGTTCTTCTAGCTGTTCCTCCTGAAGGACTGGTGGAAAACCTCTGGCTTGAGAGCTTTTACAAGGCAGAGGTCTCAAAGGTGAAGGAGCTGGATGCAGCTGATGCTGGGGCTCGACAGCACTGCCTCCGCATCCTGAACGGCATCTGCAAGAGCCATCCTGCCCTGCACAAACTGAGCGGCAGCCCCTTGACCCATGTCATTCTTCACCTCAGTGCCACCAGTTCAGACTGGGCAGAAGAAAGCCTTGCTGACAGGTTCCAGCAGGTGCTTGAGGAGCTGGTAGGCTACCTGGAGAAAGGGGTCCTGCCTTCCTATTTCAACTGCAAAATCAACCTCTTCTCTGAGCTGTTGGAAGAGGAAATCGATGAGATGGGCTTCCTGCTTTACAGGGCCATATCGGAGCCAGAGCTCCTGCTGAGGGAGAAGTGACTGGGGTGTTGAGAGCTCCCGAACACGGGGTGTTCCTCGCCCATCTGCTGCTTCTCGCTGCGAGGATTGTGATGGTTCTAGTTGAGTAGTCAGTAAGAGGCAAAGTTCTTGCACTTTAAGAGAAAAAAAATATATTTAATGTTTGAATAAAATGTGTCTGAGTGGAGGTGAGCGTTGGCATATGGAGCCTCTGGCTGGGAGGCTCTGCCAAACCCAGGGTGGGTGCAGCCCATACCTCGAGCACCTTCAGGTGAGTCCCGTCCACTGGGCATTGCGAGCCAACACAAACCATGTTTGGTCTCTGGTTCCCAGTGTCCCCTGCCTGTCCTAGCCGTCAGGTTCCCCTGTGCTCTGAGACCAGCTGGAACTGGAGAAGAGCAGTTCCTTGCTGCTGCTGTGTTCTGCAGCATGCTGGGTGGGTCCTTGCACCAGCACCCAACTGGTCTTACTGTGCCATCCCCTCAAGCCAGCCTTTGGGACAGGGTGGGAGCCTTATCCTTCTGTAGCATGTTGCCAATCTGAAATAAAGCCCCAGCGATGACCTGGGTGGTTGTCTGGGCACTTGAAGGTACAGCCATAGCAAGCGGGGCTGGGGGTTTATTCTTTGGAAACCCTTTCAGCTGCCAAAAGGGGCGAGCTGAGCCCTACCTCTTCATTCTGCCAGTATTGGCTCGGCCCCGAGGAAGGGGCGTGCTTCCAGCACGGACCTGGGGCTTCGTGGCCCTTGTCCCACACCGTGTTTTGCTGGAAGATGTCCTGAAAAAGACGGAGGCAGGAAGAGAGCTGCTGACTCCTGGGAGGCTCCTGGAATTGGTCCCTTAGTGGAGGCTGCAGCAGTGCTGTGTGTCCCCTCCCTGGTAGGTAGGTTGCTGCCAGCATCCATCTGGGGGTACTCGCTGCTCTGCAGTGTCCCCTTCCAGTCTGTCCAGTGACCTTTTCACACATGTATCGCTGCTGTCTTGAGGTCCTGTCCTGAAGCTCCAGGGTATGGGGCAGGAAAGTAGGACAGAAACGATGCTCTGAGCAGAGCACTTGCAAGAACTGAAACTGTTTATGCTTTTTATTAAGAAGGTATGTTTTGTTTGGGTATTTTGTTTTGTTTTTTTTCCTTTGAGTGGCTGCGAGTAAGCTCTGGTTCTGGCCATAGCCCCAGGGAGATGAAATGTATTCATGTATTTAATGGGAAGAGCTAGGTTTGCACAGTGGTGGAGGTGGAGAAGTCCTGTGGACTTCAATGTGAGCAGCTGTTGCGGTTTACTTTTCTTTACAGCTATCATCTTGTTTATGGGAGGAAAAAACGCACTGCTTTTCTTCCCAGTCTGAGGATTACTTTGTTCCTCCAAACCACTTCCGAGGTGTTAGTGATGAGAATAAACCTTCCCTGTGTATATTGGTTCTCTTGTGTCACCTCTGTTTTGTTTGCTTTCCTGTGATCAGGCTGAAGCGATCCCCCAGCTGTGCTGGCGTGCCCGAGAACCACCCAGCACTGCCCAGGGCATCCCCCGCTCTGCGTGGAGAGCTTGGTGGCAGTCAGACCCCATCCCGCAAGGCCTTCCTCCTCTTCCAGACCCCTACGGCTGCAGAGTGCCTGGCTGCAGTACGTGAGCTGTTGGGACACTGAGCTTGTGCCGCTGACCCAGTGGCTGTAACCAGCTGCCTGAATGCTGACCAGGGTTAGACCAGTAAAGCTGGTAACAGCTGATGCCATCAGCAATGCTTAACGTGCTGCCTGTATGCTACACAACTGCATTCTCCTGCTGTTGCCGTTCAGAGGCTGCTGCCCGGGCTTTTGCCAGCTCAGTGATTGCATTACAAAGCCTCATAATCCTGTTATTTTAGCCTGTAGGGCTGTATTTTTAGGCCACAGCTGTTAATCGTGGGAGTGAGGGGTACAGGGAAATGCAATCCGAGCTCTCCTGACCTCACTCCATAGATTTAGGCCTGACGGCAAATGTCTGCTGCAGAATTAAAGGCTCTCTCATGCAGACCTTAAAGCGAACTGGTGCTGCTGTGGTCTCCTTTGCTTCAAGCTAGCCTCTATAGAATGTGCTTCAGGCTCCTGCCCACCCTGGCTCCATCTGCTGCATGTCACCTCAGTACTGACCCAGGGAACTGCTCTGTGCCCAGAAGTAGGGTCCCAAGCATCAGAGGCCCCGGGGAAAAACTGAATGCTGTCCCCTAGCAGCAGAGGACACAGAAATCTTGTGGGTCTACTTTCTTTGATGTACAGAGGAAGCTCCAACAGAGAGGGAGGAGGTAGCCTGGCTTCTCAGGGAGTTGTCTAAACGAAGCGCAGGAAAACAGAACCTCTGTTCAGTTCAGCCAGCTGGCTGGCTGTCTCTGGGCAGCAGTGCTACAGCAGATGCAGCTGAGGAGATAAAACCACTTTCCCTACTCCTCTGCAGCTCACTTCTAAATAACTGCAGGGAGTTTCTGCCAAGAAAGCTTCCATGTTGTTTGAATGAGTGAGTGGAAAGAGCAAGATTTAGGTGAATGCTTTTACAGTAATAGCCTAACTATTTTAAGTAAGAAGAAATAATACGGCAAGGTTAAGATGTTTAATTATTATTAAAATAATCTTTTAATAAGAAACTTAATAGTTTGACAAAAGTAACTTGCATTAGCTAGCAGCATCACAGAGGCATGTCTCAAGGTTTGAGGAATTGCTTGGTTTCAAATTCAGGAACTGTCTGAAGTGAATGCTCTTCCTCAGCACTGCAGCTGAGCTTCCTTGTCAGGGCAAGCACCAGACCCAGCTGCTCTGCACTGGCCCTCTTCCACAGGCAGGGACAACCAAGGCAAGGGGTAGACACTGTGACCAAAAAGAAAGGGGAATGTTGCTCAGGTAATTTTAACTTAGAAAAGAACTTAAAATGAAATTCCACACTGTGGAAAGCCAGGGACTGAGAAGTGCTCAGCAGTGCTGGTGTCTGTCCTTGTGGCGACAATCCAGTTCTGCCTCGCGTAGAAAGGCTGCGTACAGCCACCGCCATGGCGGGAGCTGCAGGTGGACTAGATCCAGTGCTGTTTTCTCTGTAGGTTCAGTTTCCAAATGCTTCCTTGCAATGTTCAGACTATCCCAACTTGCTCAGCAGAAGAGCAACTGAAAACAAAGGCTAACGGGTAGTGGGGCCACCTTTCAAAGCTGGTTGAACCCTTGCTGCCCTGGCACGTAATCGTGTGTGAGGGTGGTACCCCTTGGCAGGAGCAGCCTGCAACCAGCCCTTCCAGAAAGCACTGGACAGACTTGTTTCTAGACCCCAGTTCCTGTCAGCAGGAGTTGCTCCTGTAGCAGCTCACAGCCCTGGACCTTTCAGGCTCTCAAGAGATGTCCATCCAGGCTCAGTGGTTTTGAGGGCAGGTTTTTCTAGTGTGGCCAGGCTGGTGGCAAATGCTACAGGTCCGTGGTTTCTTGGCAGTGGCTCCTGAGGAGAAACTGTTTGGTCTCTTGGCTTTACTTCCCAGCTCTCTTGAGTATTCACTGCTGCCAGAGTGGTTCAAAGAGGCATCTCCAAAAGGGCCTAGAGAGAAACAACTTGTGTGTAAGTATCTTTGAAAATATAAGTGGGTGAAAAATGGAAGATAAATTCAAAATGGCAGATCAAGGATTTTACTATCCCACCCTCTAAGATTATTCCTGAAGTTACACCAGCTTCAGATTTGTCTAAACAGTTAAATCTCACCCATCTGTCTTGCAGCATTAGAGAAAAGTGGGAACGGAACAGGGGAAACTGATCTGCCTGGTTGCATGCTCTGGTCTGCAGCTGAAGCAGAAACAACAAAATATGCCAGAGGAAAACTTGGGTTTTATGTAGTTTCGAAAACTTGATTCTACCCTTTCAGGCTCAAATGTCTGAGGGGGAGGCAGTGTTGAAAATCTCTCTCAGACCACAACTCCACCTCTGTGCTTTGCTTACTGTCCCTTTGTGTCAGAGCTCTTTCTTTCACATCCTTATTTTGTGATTATTTATTTTTTAATGGGTACTTTTTTTCAGCATTTTTCCACAGCAGCCACACTCAGTTTCTCAGCTCTAATCAGAAAGACTTGGCCTTTCACTGCATTCCTGAACCTAGGGCAGAGGGAGTAGCACCGTTTCCTTGGCATGACAGAATGCGGTTTAAGATCTCCAGAAGTGGTGCTACTGCTTCAACTCTGTACCAAGTCAGTGCTTGGCTTTGTGAGAGCTGTTACTCTAATTTGGGAGGACAAACTCCCAAAGAGACTGTTGGAAAGAGTGCTGGGCTTCACCCAAGTAGTCATGGACAGACACTTGAGCTTTACTGCACATGGAAGCAAAGCATCCTACTCGAAGCTCTGCAGATGTGTGCTATGAGGACATATCCTGCTAACACTTGGAAAGGTAAGCCAGACTCAGTTGTTACAAGCAACATTTGAAGTGCTATAATGCTGCTGACAGATGTTCTAAGACAAACGAAGTCTGTTAAATATTTGAGTTGTTACAAGAGCTCTCACACCGTGGAAGCATTCCACATGTGTGAAAAGTGTGTTCAGTTTAGCTTCAAGAACAGCCTCCAACCCTTGTGTCTCACCCCAAGCCCAGTCTTACCTGGTGCCACATTTTCATCTGCCCACTGGAAGAAGCCACACTGCTGCTCTCGGGGTTTAGAGCAGGTGTGGAACTGCCGTCCTTTGTTGGGCCCATCCTTTTGGACCGTGCGTGTGACGGCTGGCTGGTTGCACTTGCAGACTGCGCCGCCTCCTGAATTGGAGCTGTTGCTTCCAAAGAGTTCTGGACCTCTCCTTCCTCCTGGGCGCTGAAATCCTGCTGGGTCCCTTCCTGCAAAGGGCTGGGGCAGTGCAGAACCCTGTGGAGCCATGTTACTTCTGTCCTCTGACTGCTGATCAGCCCAGAGAAAAAAGTTGCAGGTACCGGCATTGCATTTGTAAAACTGCCTGCCTTGATTGGGCCCTTCTTTGCGCACAGTTAACAGCAGGGCTTCGTTCCCACAGTTGCACACCACTGCGTTGTTCCCATCATCTGGAGCAGGCCTGGGTGTTCTCGTTGAGCTCAAGGAGAATAGATGTCCCGGTGCCGGGTTTGTGGTCCCCCGCACATGCCTGGTTTCACCACTACCTCTGTGAAAGGAGTTGTTGACCTGCAAGTGATTAGCTTGCTGGCTGGCTGATGATGTGGATTGGGACGACCTGTGTAAATACTTCAGGTCCAAGAGCTCTTTTAGCATGTCGTCACAGCCTCCAATGCAACCAACAAACTCCAGGGGCATAGTGGGTGGAACACTGCCTCTCTTGAATTTAAACTTCAGTCTAAAAGGAAAGGAAGAATAAAAGTATCCCAGTTTATATAACTTCTCATCATCAGACCTTGATTTGGAGTTGCATTTTTATGTTTGGTTGTTTTTTTAAATTCTGCTATACTTACACTGTTTTCCCCAACCCCTCTTCTTTCTATCCCCAAGCCATGAGTGCTGCTCCAGCTTTCCAAGACTGGAATGGAAAATGGTTGCCCAGCCTAACCCATGGACATCTCCAACCCTGAAGGCTAACACACAGTGTCTGAAGAGCTGCATTTCCCCAAAGGACAACTGGTAGGACCTACTTGTGAACTGGATGTGGATTACACACAGCACAGATGCTCTCGTCCCTGGCCACGTCCAGCACGAAATCAGGAAACCAGACGGCAGTTTTACAAGCTGGGTAGCCCATACAGCTCAGATAGAACCTGCCATGGGGCAAAAGCACCGGATGAGGAAGAGGCAAAGTCAAGACAGTCAGTGATCTGTTCTGCCGTCTTCTCAGCCATCAGAAATTGTCAAAACAATTTTTAAGAGCAAATATGTACTTGAGAGAGAGGTTCAGCTGAGTCCACACACCTTATGTAGCCGGTGGAGTCAGCTAACTGCAGCCCAAGTTTTCATGCTTGCTGCAGAGGGGAGGTAAACTAAAAATGCCTAGAAACACACAAACCAGCAGAGAAGGCTATTTTTTACAACAGGGAAGATCACCAACCCGCCATTCTTCCTGGTCTTCAGGACCATGTCATTGTTGCACTGTGGACACTTCCGAACAGAAAAGGGCGTTGCTGGGTAGACCTCCTCTTGCTCTGCAATTTCTGTGGCTTCTCCAAAATACTGAGCCAGGGCCTGGTCCAACCTATGAAGAAACAAGCAGAGCATCCTGTGTGTCTCATCTGCAGTGATCAGGTAGGGCAGTGAATTAGTGCCTGCTGCTCTCTACACAGCCCCTCTGAGCTTCTGCACAAGTATGTTGATTCAGTACCATGTCTCTGGAACAGGCTAGGTGCGGGTTCAACGTGAAAGGAGGCAGTGCATGCTGCCGTCTCCTTCAGTCAGCTCTGGATTTAATCTTAAGGATTTAAACCAAGATGAGCAGTTAGTTGGCACCAACCCATAACTTGTTGTGTTATGTGCCAGGCTGCGAGTCATCCCTTCCCATGAAGTGCCTACACACGCTGGGCAGAGCTCCAGGGAAAGAGTGTGACAGGATTCCACTCCAGGCTGAACCTCAGATGAGAAGCTAGTACCTCCCAGAGCAGCAAAGCAAACAGAAGAGGGCAAAGGCAGGGCTCACTTGTTGGCTCTAGCCACAGCTTCGATGAAGACTTGCTTGTACTTTTGGAGCTGCTGCTGCAACACTGCATATTTGTCTTTCTTCCCCTCACAGATCAGTTTCAGATCAGCCTCCAGCTCAGCTCGAAGGTCAGGCTTGGACATCTCGTAGCCCATGGAATCATAGCCTGAGGAACATAGTGCATGGTAAGCGAAACGAAGGAGCAGGTAAGGACCTTGCCATCTTCCTTGTGGGCACTGCCCTTACCTTCAACCAGCCCCATGCCCAGGTGGCCTGGGAGGAATCGCTGATCTGCTGTAAGGCCCACATACATCCGCGTCTTAATTGTCTCAATGTGCTCGGCATGAGTGGCATCCGTCCCTGAAAGCAGACAGGTTATTTAGTCGAATTAGGTGCCAAGAAGTGATTTCCCCTGTGCCTAGGGAAGAGTGCAAGGTGGTAAAGGGACAAGGAGACAACTTACGGTGAGGAGCAGCACTGCCCTCATGTCTCCCACTGGCACTGAGGCCAACAAGGTGCTGGCAGGCACACCACAGATCCTAAACTGCATGTCTCCCTAGATACTGGAGACACTGCAGACTCCTCAGGATCTCCGGACCTTGCCTACAGGCCTCTACTAACCCTTTGTTCTGTGCATTTAAGTGATTTTTTTTACCTGAAGTGACATTTAGAGCATTCCCTGCTCTTGAGTGTGGGACAGAACTGGTGTAAAAGAAACTGAGAAGCTTATGAACAAAGCTCTCCCAAAAGCAAGAGGCCACACTGCCAATACTGACCAATGCCATGTTTCTCCATGAGAGCAATGAGATCCGCTTCTGTAAGGAGCAATGGAGGGCTGGTTTCCCCATCCACCATCTCCACTGTAGTAGGCTGAAAGCGAGACCCTTTCTGATACAGTGGGATAACCTGAAGGGAAGGAGAATCTCTTTGAAACTGCCTTCTAGTTCATTCACTGAAGACAAAGTGTCACACTAACGACAGGCCTGTGCAGTAACAGAGCAGTTCTGGAGGAGATCCAGTCCCAGGATCCTTGGGATTAGCTAGTAATGAGCTCCCAGACCACGGAACAGAAATTTCAGCTCCTAGTGAGTAAAGCCAACCCCACAGCCCTGTATGGTCTCTGCTTTGGTATCAGAAGGGGAAGAATCTATCCAAGGCTGGCACAATAAAGCTGCACAGGTTTTTAGCAGAGATGGCTCTGAATGAAACAGCCAGTGGGCCAGAAATTGTCGAAGGACCTTCTGTACAGGGGTCTGAAGCTGGCAGTGAAGTTCTGTTTCAAACTCCAGGTATTTTAGCCTCTCCTATCTATGTTATTCAAGTGTATTACCTTATCACTCCACTTCTCATAAGGATAGACTTCCAGATAATTTCGGGCCAGGATCATTAGTCCTTGAGCAATGAATCGCTCATTAGCAATGTCGATCTCCACAGTTGTTTCCTGTCCTTTGGCATCTTCAGAGCAACAAGCCAAAAAATGGCGCACAATAAATTCATATAGTCTCTGCTCATTGCCCTAATATCAAACAGTAAAAAAGAGTCAGTGTCCTCCTGTGTTAATGATATCAAGAAATATTAGTGAGATCTCAGATGAGTATACCTTGTAATGACCATATTATTAAGACTTCTATCTTTATTTATCAAGAAATACAAACCATCCCGTTACCTCTGCCTTCATTAAACTCACCTGCAGGTTAGCAGTGTATTTTGTAGGATGGATGGGAGGGTGAGCCTGATCCGATTTGTTTCCACTCCGAGGGGTTGGCCCACCCTGATCCAAAATCCTCTGTGCAAATGCTCCCCAGTTTGGGTCCTGTATCTGCTCTTGTACTAAAGCAGAGAGGTTCAGCTCCTTGGGGAAAATGTTGGTCTCAGTTCGGGGGTAGCTAATGAATCTTAAGAAAGACAGAAGAGCACTTTAAGAGCTGTGCTCCAAGATGCTTCCCATTTTGAACTAAAGGCACTTTACTCTTGAAAGAATTGAGTTTACCAAGCCAAGTCTTGCTTTCTTACCCTTGAGTATAGAGTACTTCTGCTATTCTCATGGTTTCCTTTGCATTTATTTTCAGTTTGCGGGAAGCCAACTTCTCAAGTTCCTGTGTTGAGAGAAGCCAGGGAAAAAAGAAAGTATTTGTGCATAATTCAGAGTGGTGAGTAAAATATCTGTTCAAAGTTTCTTTCAGATAAGTCCTTCTAGCATAGTTCAAACGTACCACAGTGTCCAGGGGCAGGGGCCTCCATTTGCTTTTTGGCTTGCTCCCAACCTCAACAACAGTTGCTACTGGATCCTAAATGCAGAGTAAGCAAAATGAAAAATCTCCTTTAAGAGTTTATGTAAACTGTTCTTGAAACATCTTGAGCAAGACAGATGCAGGAGATGTTTGGCTGATACTGGATTATATAACTATTCACAAGCTTTCCTACCTCCATACACATGTGGTAAAGGACCAGGCATGCTGTGTGATTGAAGAGCCGGTTCCTCTTCCAGTTGAAGACCACGTTGCCGTCTTCATGATCATGTGTCACTGTGTTGAACAACAGATCTCAGTGATAAAGTAGTAATACAGTGGAAATATAGCAGAGTCAGTGGGGCCACACTGTTGGGAAACCTTTAATTCCTGCTTAGTGGTCAAAGCAAAGGAAGACAAAAACACCTCTGCAGCATTATTTGTTTGTTGCCCCGATGTTTTCCCTTTCTATGCACATCAAGCCCTTCAAGATGGAGCGCAGGACTCGTTTTCCCCAAGCATACCTTTTATTTTATAGAAGGCTTCAGGAACAAAGGCCTGGATGGCTTTAAAGCGTTCAACTACAAACCCCAGTGTTGGGAACTGGCAGCTACCATAGCTGATCAGCTGATCTGCTAAAATATTGGGAAAGATCTTCCGGAGCCTCAGTGTTTGGAATCTGGTGAAGGCAGCGCCTAAGAAAACAAAATGGGCACTAGAACTGAATACAATAACACTGAACAATAAACACAACGCTTCAGATGGTTCTTTTTAGCATTCTGAGTGTTGATTTTACCCTTTAATACTCGGTTGCAGAAACTTGTCAGTGCTGCATGAGATATAAACCCAATATTTGCTTCAAATAGCACATTTCCAGTAAAACATGAGATGTGATTTAGTTGCATCTGATCTAAAAATCTGATTTATGACACTACAGAGGACATTCCTGTCTTGTGTGGAGGATACAGAAACAGATGATTTCTAAACACCCCTTGCTGAGCTTTAACAATGTGCATTCATTGTGGTTAGGCGAGAAGCGAGGAAGAGCCTGATGGATGGCTATCTCATTTGTACAGCAGTCTAAGGGAGTATTTATAGACAGTAAGCTATACACTGAGAACAAAGCTGTCCCCTGCCTACCACACTCTTCCTCACTTCCTTTTAGGAGAGGAGTATGCAGCAGCTCAGGCTTGGCAGCCTGCTGTTACCCCCAGCATGTGTTTACATACCTATCCTGAGGTCCAGCTCCTGCCTGACGTCAACAGCATCACTTGTTTTTTGATCTGGTTGGGTGAGGTTCTCGCAGGCTGTTCTGACGGCATGCAGTGTTATCTCTGAAAAACGGGCTCGGAAAACCTGGAGGTTTGGCTTTACTGTCAGATGCACACAAAAAAACCACAAAAAATCAAAGAGCAACTCAAACACCAATGGAAAGGAATAATTAATAAATAGCTATCTTCAAAAGAGCATGCTGTCAACCTATTCTGTAGCTTTCCAATAGCTGAATATACTTCTGGTCTATCAGAGCCACGTATTTATCAGAACTATATTAAATATATTTAACCTGGACACAGTAAGATTGAGAGTTTGCCTCTGTTAAGAGACCTCTGAGCAGTGATACCTGTTAAATCAGTACTTTAATGGAACTCAGGGTGATGAATATGATGTCTACGCACCAGCTTTGCAAACATGAATTATCTCAAAGCCGATGTTCTCTCCTTCTCGATCGCAGTCAGTCCAGATCACCAGAGCTTGGCACTGCTGGACTTCTCGTTCAAGGGTTCTCTGAGATGAGAAAACAATGCAGAGTGAGACACACCAGGCCACTCTGTCATTTAATTTTAGAATGACTCACTAATTGAACATGAAATGCAACGTGTATCCATAGAGATAGATTGTTGCAATAACATTTTGTAATTGTGTGTCTCATGAGATTAGGCAGCTTTCAGAAGAATTGAGTCATTTATTTGTGTACATATGAGTACATCTAACTCTGCAAAAAAGCATGACTTGGATTGGATTGCACCACAATCTGTTTTCTGAAAGTGTCGGGTTTTTGTAAAATTGAGATGCAATTAGCAATTCCACCTTGTTGAAAAAAAAAAACATTTCTACTTTTAGCAAAGTAGTTGTTCCTTTACCGTGCTAATTTTACATGAGCAGGAGACTTTCAATGTCACAAATGAACAGCATATGTAGACCTAGGAAACGCAGGAGGAATTTGCTAAACTCTAGAAACTCAGATGTTAAGGACAAAGGTACAGTTGTCCTTCTGTCTGAGACAATATTTGTAGAACTAACCTGTGAACTCAAGTGTTTCAGGAAGACTCTTCAAAAACAACATACCTTGATAGCCATGTAATTTTCAGGGCAATACTTCTCGATTTCAGCATCAAAAAGAGCTAGAGGGTTGCAGCCATACCTGGTAAACAGAGGATGAACAGTGTGAATAAAAAAAGCGAAAACATACGTTGTGAGACACTAACTGGTGCTGTCTTGTGAGGAAGTGCTGTTCAAGTACTGGAATTCATAATGTTTTATTACAGGTCTCGTCTTAGTCAACTCAGGATTCACATCAAATGCCGAGTTACACTTAAAAGCAACAGAACCAAAACGCAACCAGAGAAAACAGCAGATCTGCAAGGCCACCCTGAACAAGCAACTTCTCTTATTCCAAGCGCAGAGAACAAATGGGAGGGAAGCTAGAGAAAGCACCTCATATCCCAGGACAACTCCTGGTTGAACAAAGAACACAAGAACATCAATCAAGTTTTGGAATCAGTTTAATTCCTTGCATCTGCCTTAATGTATTTTAACCAGTATTATGACCTTGGGGTTTTTTAGTGCTCTGAAGACAGTAATTTGAAACAGTATTTTAGCTATTCAGTGTAAAATTTGGTACTCATCACGCTGCTCTGCAAGTGATGTCAGAGACCCTATGCTTCAAACTCGCGGTGCTCCCCCCATCTTAGGGCTGAAAGCGGAAGATGACAGCCCTCCTTCCTGTGAGGGGGTAGTAAGTACTAACCATTTGCGAAATGGCATCTTAAAATCATGAGCCAGTAAGTGTCCCGACACAGATGTCATCACCATAGTAACATTCTACAAGAGACAGAGCAAGGTAATTAGTGCCTATCATTTGCTAAAAACTGCCCACAGCCCCAAGATCTTCATGCAGTTCTCAATTTACACCACCAGTGACACCTTCCTCCTGCTAATGCATCGTAACAAGCTCTTCTCTCTACTGACAGCTAAATCTATGGCCTTATCCTCAATTTTTGTAGGAGGTACCCTGTTCTAAATAGCAACATATTTTTGACGAATTTGACAAATTTTGACATTTGAACCCAGAATATTCAAAGACTTAAAGCAACAAAACAGGTCAGTGGTTGACCCAAGAAAAGAACATCTGACTTCCCTGTCACTGGATATGTGTTTCGTAACTTCTGACAAATGGCTTTTAATAATTAGTATTTTGCATGTCTCTAATCCAGCAGTAGAATGAAAGAAAACTCTACCTGGCCAAACATCTGGTAGTCATATTCGTAGATCTTGTTGAACTTGGAAAACCCTTCTCGCTAGAAGGAAAAGAACAACTGCTGAGTTTCTGGCTTCTAACAGAAACCAAATGCATTTCGCCTCACTTTATACACGCTTTTATGACAGAGCACAGAGAAGTGTGGGGCAAGTGAAAACCAGGTACTGTAGCTAATGGAAATTACAGCAGGATGAATGGAAATTGCCTGTATTGTTTATGGAGACATTGAAGTGGCACTTTACAACGTAAGAGTATTTTAAACTTGTCTGAAGGGGATGCCAGGGCTAACTCCCCATGGATAGCAACAACATTGAAGAACAGATTTGTTTTCATGGGGTTGGCCAGTTACAGTCCCAATAAACAAATGTCCTGCTCCAAATGACAATTAGTGTGCCCGCTCCAGGTCCCCAAGACTACGTTCCACATAATTGAGATTTGTGGAAATTTCTAGATTGCGTATTTGCTGCTTTTACTGCAGAAGCAGGATGATATCTTCCTTGACTGGGACTGTCAGCAGTCAGGTTCTCAGTAACACCTTCCATTCAAATACAATTCTGGTCTAGAAGCATCTTCGAGCTCCTTAGCTTGGAAATACCAAGTAATTATGCAAACTGTTAAAGGTCACCCAAAAAAGCAAGAGATCTTTGAACTCCTCTTCTCCAAACCACAGACCATCTTGGCTTTATTATGTGAACTTCAGTAAACCTCTGACACTTGCTGATGCTGCAGAAGCAGTGCTTTTTGACTGGGAGATACACGCCAACAGATGGTTTCAGTTCCCAAAGCCTTCTGCATACACTGCAAATCTAGGAATGACACTGGGAGCCCTCACGGTGGAGTCCAGCAGAAGTGCAGCCGGGGAGCTGAATTCCAACAGGAATTAAGTCACAAGGAAAAAGGGGTCCAAGATTCTCAAATACATTTGGGCAAGTGGTGTTTGTCCACGAAAAAAAGCCATTTCTGTACCCTTAAGCAGACAGAAGTGGCCAGAGACAAAAACAGTGCGAGATGTTGCACAGGCCGATGTGAGGTGCCCGTGCCAAGCACTGCCGAGTGTGCTGGTGTGGCCATACAAGACACAGACTACACCCAAGACCTGGACTGTGCTGCACAGTGACCCTGGTGACCCTCTGCAGCCAGCTGAGCCGGACCCGTATGCCTATCAGGAACTTGTAAGGAGATGCGGTGCATTCCTACCCGTCGCATTCTGCTGTTGGAGAGCAGATCTGCAATCCCTCGGGCAGCATCATTCTTCTCAGCCACGCACAGGACCTTCCGGATCCTCTGCAAAGCCATATCATCTGCAGCCCGGGAGTAGAGACGCCAGGGCTGCAGCAGCATCCTGACCCTGCAGCTAGCGAAGAGCCTGGCTTGATAGTTCATTACAAGGGATGGTGACAGCTCCCGCGGAGCCAGGGCATGCTGCTGGGGCCGGATCCTGCCGGGGGTGCAAAGCGATCGCTGAATGTCCCGCAGGACCCTGATCTGAGTTTAACCATTGACCGCGGGAGGCCCCTGGGCATCCTCTGCCCGGCTGCCCCGGCGCCATTCGCAGTGCAGCCCCCTCAGAGCGGCAGGAGTTAGAGGCGGCTTCTCCCCCCGCCAGAAACCCCCACCCCCCGACAAAAACCCCCACCCGGCGGGTGCTGCCCGACCGCCCCGCTGGACCCTTCCCTCAGGCCGCAGGGCAGCCTCCCGCCGGCCGCTGCCGGGCTCCCCCTCGCCCGGGGCAGCCCCATCCCTCCCAGCAGGGCTCTCCCTCGCCCCGTACCCCCCAGCAGGGCTTTCCCTTGCCCCGTCCCGTCCCCCCCGGCAGGGCTCTCCCTCGCCCCGTTCCCCCCCGACCCCCGGCAGGGCTCTCCTCACCCACCGCCCTCACTCCTACGCTCGCTCTGTCGCAAAGCGGCGGGACGCGGCGCGCTTTCCCTCACTGTTACGTCCTGCCATAAAGCGCCACCGTGGCGGGAGAGAACTACCGCTCCCAAGGCGCCGCTCGGCAGCGCCCCCCCGCCGGCCCGCCACCATTTGCCATTGGCCCCCACCGCCGGGCTCTCCCCGGGTTAGGTAACGTCAGGGGATGGGGATGGTTAAAAATAAACCCAAAACAACCTCAGAGGGCTGAGAGGAGGTGACGGCTTCGCTTCCGGGTGTCGGGGTGAGAGGTCGTGGCGTCATGTGACCCCAAGATGGCTGCGGGGCTGCGGCGTCCGTGAGGGAGGCGGCTGAGCGGGGCCCGGTGGGCAGCGGGGCCATGGCGGCGGCGTGAGGCGGCGGCGTGAGGCGGCGGCGGCGGGAGAAGGGGCGGCGGCGGGCGGGCCGGGGCCGGGGCTGCGGCGGGGCCTCCCGCGGGGCCCGGCGGTGGCGGGGGGGACTGGGGGGGCCTCGCTGCTCCATGTCGGTCCCCTCCTGCGGGAAATATGATCAGCGCCCCTGACGTGGTGGCCTTCACCAGAGAGGAGGAGCTGGAGGATGAGCTGTACAGTGAGCCACCCCTGCCCGAGGAGTACTCGGTGCCGCTCTTCCCCTTTGCCGGCCACGGCGCCAACCCCTGGGCCAAGGTCGCCAGCTCCAAGTTCACCCGAGACTTCATCCTCATCTCCGAGTTCTCGGAGCAAGTGGGGCCTCAGCCCCTCCTGACCATCCCTGATGACGCCAAAGTGTCGGGCACTTTTGATCTCAATTATTTTTCCCTTCGAATCATGTCTGTGGATTACCAGGCTTCCTTTGTGGGTCACCCTCCCGGCTCTGCCTACCCGAAGCTGAATTTTGTGGAGGATTCCAAAGTGGTACTGGGGGATTCAAAGGAAGGAGCCTTTGCGTATGTGCACCACTTGACTCTGTATGACCTCGAAGCCAGGGGTTTTGTGAGGCCCTTCTGCATGGCCTATATTTCTGCTGATGAGCACAAAATCATGCAGCAGTTTCAGGAGCTCTCCGCTGAGTTCTCCAAAGCCTCTGAATGCCTAAAGACGGGGAACAGGAAAGCTTTTGCTAATGAACTGGAAAAGAAACTGAAAGATCTTGACTACACCAGGGCTGTCCTGCACAACGAAACTGAGATACAGAAGAAAGCCAATGACAAAGGGTATTACACGACCCAAGCCATCGAGAAGGCCAATGAGCTGGCCAGTGTGGAAAAGTCTATCATTGAGCACCAAGATCTGCTAAAACAAATCAGGTCATATCCCTACAGGAAGTTGAAGGAGTCTGACTTTCACCCCTACGAGCCGGAGAGTGCGCTGGATCACGCCAACGTGGGCTGCGATCAGGACCTGACTACCTCCGACCTTGCCGAGCCTGGCGAAACCCACCTTTACACCCACATGCCATCCTATACCCCCAAGCTCATCAAAGCAAAATCTGCCAAATGCTTTGACAAGAAGCTGAAGACACTGGAAGAACTCTGCGATATTTATTTTTTCACCCAAACCCTTGACCAGTTGCATCAGATCGAGAGGACTTTCAGAGGGGATGTGTGCTACCTCCTGACAGAGCAGATCAGCAGGGCACTTTTAAAGCAACAAAGCGTAACTAACTTCCTCTTTGAGGATGTATCTTTTCTGGATGAAAAACAGTACAGAGGCTGCCAGGGCCTCAGTCAAGATGCCATGGATAGGAAGTGTTCAGAAGAGTCCCCCGCTCCTAAAGTGGTCATCAGCCTGGGATCCTACAAGTCCAGTGTGGAGTGCGTGCCCATCAAGATGGAGCAGGAAATTGAGGACTCCCAAGAACCAAAAATGACTGAGTCTGTGACATTCGAACACCAGGAGAATCTGGACTATCTCGATGCAGATATTAAAGGCAGCATCAGTAGCGGTGAGAGCATTGAGGTTCTCGGAACGGAGAAGTCTGCACCTGGCTTGACAAAATCGGAGAGCCAGGCCAGCCTGCCTGTCAGCCCCAGTCCCCAGGCAGGCAGGAGCAAGGTGGGCAGCCGGCGGACCGTCAGCGAGGACAGCATCGAGGTTCTCAGTACATGTCCCTCAGAGTCACTCATCCCGGAAGATTTCAAAGCGAGCTACCCAAGTGCCATTAATGAGGAACCTTATGTGGATGATGAAGAGGGAGGCCTTCATTTCACCCCCAAACTAAACCCTGACAATGCTGATGAGCAGGAAGACATTTCAAAACAGGAAAACTTAGTGCAGGTGGATTCTGCCTGTTGTATCGGGAAGGAGAGTCCCAACTTCCTTGAGCCTTTGCCTGACCTGGGACAGAAGCCCTGCGATGACGACGGGGTGGTCAGGATCCCCCCACAGCCATACCGGCAGGCTGAGCAGGGGCTGCGCGGCAGCTTTGGGGGCTTCCCCTCCCACGATGGCATCTCCGGGGGGCTTCTTCCCTACGAGCTTGACCCTCGATACCTGACGGGCAGCAGGGAGGTCAGTAGGAGCAGCTTGGATGAGTGCTCGGACTCCACAAGCTATATCAGCAGCGCCGCCTCCACGTGCTCCGACAGGACCCCTTCTCCTGCTCACCTTGCCTGCCAGGCGAGTGAAAGGCACAAAAAAAAGGCTGGCCAGAACGCACTGCGGTTCATCAGGCAGTACCCCTTCGCTCACCCCGCCATCTACTCCCTGCTCAGTGGGAGGACCCTGATCGTGCTGGGGGAAGAGGAAGCGATAGTCAAGAAGCTTGTGACGGCGCTCTCCATTTTTGTGCCGAACTGTGGCATTTACGCCAAGCCTGTGAAGCACTGGGTCACTTCCCCTCTGCACGTTGTGGATTTCCAGAAGTGGAAGCTGATTGGACTCCAGAGGTAAATCAAGGATCTTTGTGCTTTATTGGTGTCAAGATGTATGATAAAAACCTCATCTCCTAAGCGGGAATTTCAGAGGGGCATGGGTGTGCAGCGGGGGTCTCTGTCTAATTACCTACACAGCTGCTGTGAATTTCTGCTTACGGGATATATTTTGAAAGGGGGTAGATTTGTCTGTCTCTTTATATCTAGCCTCACTTGAGAGAGAATACTTCAAACATCTGCTAGGAGGTTGCTGCCTGGCTCATGCTAGTTATTTGGCCAGGAGGTTTCCTTCTGGTTTAAGCCTTAGCCTGGCAAGCAGGAGTCCTGCTGGTTTCATGGATGATTTGATAGAGTGCTCCAGGAGTCCCTTGTGTGCTCTGCTTTCCCCCCATCTCCTGCTGAAACTCTTCTGGATTTCTAGCTAGAATTTCGTTTTTTAAATGGATGCTTTGATATAGGGAGTGTTTTTCCTTCTGGACCTTAAGGAAGTGATGATGCACTGTTGATGAGATTGGTAGCTGCAAAATTGGAGTGCCAGCACCTTGGGCTGTGTTGGTGTGCTGGCTGGGTGTTGTGGGGAAGGGCAGAGGCGCAGAGCCTGCGGAGCTGCTGGGATCTCTTCAAGGAGGTGTGGATGGACAGACGCTTATTTATAACAAGCCTTAGTGCAGAAAAAAAGGTCCATGGAGCTGTGCAGGCTGCAGTCTTGGGATTGCAGTTCAGATGCAAAGGAAACTTCTGCTCAGGGTGAGGACCATCACAAAAGCAAGCACCCAATCCTGAAACATGGCTTCATAGTTTGCAAATAGCAGTTGCTCAGCTCTCAAGATTTTGGCCCTGCCTTTGTTGCTGTTATGAAAAGGTTTTTCTCTGTGTGTTACCAGGATGTGTTTGGCACTTTGGGTGCAGGTATGACAGGGAATGGCCATTGCTGTCACCAGTGTGGAGAACATGAGTCAGAGTGGCAGCCCATTGCTCAGAGCCAAGCTGGAATAGCTCCTGAAAGAGTGTTTCTGAGCGGCATGAAAATCAAAATACAGACATCTGCTTTCTGGGCTGCTGGGTATTGTGTTGTTGGAGGTTGTGGATGATGAAATTATCCAAAGCTGCGAGTTTACCCTCATTTCTGTGCTCGTGAGGCAGGATGACAGCTCTGCCAGCAGCTGCTCCTAAACTTCTCTGTCTGTCGGTGAGGTTTTTAAAGGTCCAAAGTGTTTAGTCATTGCTCAGTGTTTGTGGTTAGATGCAATTTTTATAAACAAAAGTTTTGTTGGGTATTTTTTTTTAAGAACTGCTTGTGAGATGTGTCAGTCATTCAGACTCCTCTATGGAATGTTAAGTGTTGAGTTTAATGTGGGTGCTCGCAGCAAACCATTTATACAAGGGCTTTGGAAAGGAACTTTCAGGCTGAATTAATTATTCTGGTAAGGGTGCTGCATTTCCTAAGACCAGACGCTGCCTGGGCATGGGGACAGCCCTTACACCAGCAGCTGGGCTCCTGGTTTGAGGCTGGGAGCTGTGTCTCATCTGAGCGACCTTAACCACGCAGAATCAAGGAGCAGAAGGCAGAGTTTGCGTAGGCTTGTAATTTGCATTTAAATAACATTAATTTAGACTTGTTGGATAATCGTATGTTGTGAACATGCTGTGGGTTTGCACCTGAGTGAAAAATGCCCAGGCTCAGCCAGGGAATGTTCTGGTTTAAGGATGGCTTTGTTAAAGGAAGGGCAGAAGGTTTTGCTTTACTTGGGACTTCGACCACCTCGGAGCAGCTCCCTCCCGAAACAGCGATATGGGGGGAAAGTGGAGCTCTTGGCAAGGGGGAGCTAGTTTGGGTTTCTGAGGCCTGTTTGTCACATCCAGGACCTACCAGCTGCTGCAAGATTTGCTTCTGTTCACCAGAGATGTCCTGTCACTCCCTCTCCGTGTCACTGAGGGAGGAAGCTGCCCCGAAGCGGGGTGGTTTATGCAGTAGTGCACACATGGTGTGGATCAGTGCATGTGGGGATCCCAAAGAAACCTTGATCCTCTGGATCTGGCAGGCTGGAGAGACTATTTGGCCATTCTCTTCCATGCTAGGCTTTATTTGCCTGCAGAGGCTCTCGCATCATCTCATGAGCTAAAGGGAAAATACGTGCAATACAGGGGCATGGACACAGTCTGCTGCTTAACTGTCGGGTTGCCTCCAGCTGTGACCTCTCTCTTTGCTGTTTCAGGATGGTGTCGCCTGCTGGGGTGAATGTGCTGCACACCCTGAGCCGATACAGCCGGTATGTCAGCATTCTGGACGCTGACAGTAAGACTCTCCGCTGCCCGCTTTACAAAGGTACCTTGGTGTCCCGGCTGGCAGACCACCGCACACAGATCAAACGAGGAAGCACCTACTATATGCACGTCCAAAGTATCCTCACCCAGCTGTGTTCAAAAGCCTTCCTCTTCACCTTCTGCCATCATTTGCACCTTCCCATTAGCGAAAGGGAATCGGAAGAATCCATTGTGAATCGCAGGATGAACTTCCTGAAGCTTCAGCTGGGCCTTGCCAATGAAGATATCAAAATTGTACAGTATTTAGCTGAGCTGCTGAAGCTGCAGTACATTCAGGAACCCAGCCAGGGGGTGAACCCTATGCTCAGATTTGACTATGTTCCCAGCTTTTTGTACAAAATCTAGCCTTGCGCAGGCTGTCTGCCTGCGTACCTGGAGTCTGACAAAGCTCATCCATGCTTGACATTGACGCTGTCCGCAGTAGCTCTCATATGTCGGGAAGGGGTGAAGAAGCCAATGCGTTCGCAAGAGTCTCTGCTCCACAGAAACTGGTGTCTGAGGGACACCAATTCTGTGTGGTTCCCTGTAGCCAAGAATGTAGATATTCCATCACATAAAACACTGGGCACTCTGTTTTTAAATGTTAGAAGGGGCGCTAATAACATTTGAAGCATATCATGGCAGCATCCCAGGGGGATTATGGCATGGAGAGAGAGGTGGGCTGTCTTGGGGATCAATACTAGTGTGCAGCCCCTGAAATAACACAGTGCTCTGCATGCTTCTGCCAGAACCCTGAACTGATGGTCACTTCTGTGGAACCAGGGTGGAGACTAGAGGGGAGATGTAAAGGCCACGCGCAGTTTTTTAATCCGCTGGTGTCTCACGTGAGTGTAGCTCTTGGAAGCTCCCTGGCAGGGTGGCAGCTTGCAGTTACCTGTCTGTGCACAGCGGTAATCCCTTCCTGCATTTTTCTGAGTTTCCTGGTGCTTCCCAGGACAGGTTGTCCCTGGGTGGGTGGGAGTGCAGTGGAGGCACATGTGCTTCTCTCCAGAAGGTGTTTGCCAGTTTCTCTCAAAAATCTGGAATGTGGAAGGACTCCTTAATGCTAGCGAACACCGAGGCACCCGTTGCTGTGAATGTAGAGCACTGTGCCTTGTTAATTTGTCATGTCCTATTTGCTGGGCCACCTCCGAGAAGGGGGGGTGGGAGACTGGGAATCCTTGAAGCGTGTGAGGTCGAGGGTGGCCTTTTAAGGAGAGAGAGGAACTGACCCCTCATTTGGAGGTGCTTTTTGTGATGGGGAAACAAACAGTGCAATTCAGCTGAAGCTACGTGGTGAGACAGCAGGCTGTTAGAGCAGGCTGCCTGCCTGGTGAGATACTAGCACTCAGGAGAGATCGGGGGTGAATGTAGTGGATTCCGCATTGTAGCTGTAAAGTTTCTTCTCTTTTTAGTTTTTTTGTTTTTGTTTTTGGGGTTTTTTTGGTCAGGGAGTTGACTTTTGTGCTTTGTGGTAAAGCAGGGTCAGCATCGCTGCATGCTGCTTCTGGCCAAGCCTTCGTCGTGTCTCAACTACCTCTCCCAGGGCGCTCCTGGGTAGCTCTGGATGGGGCAGAACTGACACTCTGAGCCTGGATGCCAAGAAGTTTCCTTTCAAAGCTTCTATGCTGCTGCCTGTGCCATAAAGGTTGTGCCACCAGCATGGTGACACTCCCAGATTGTTCCTGGCAGTGCTGAAAGCTTTGTGCCCAGGCACAGTGCTTCCCTCTGGAGTCTCATAGGAGATGCTGCTCCTTGACCACCCGTCCTGGGCTGCGGGCTGCTCTGCCCGGTGCCAGGTGGCAGCAGCAGTCCCCATGGTACTTCTAAGCAAGAAAAGCCTTGCTAGGAAAGATAGCCTTGTTTTTATTTGTTTTTAGCACTCTTCTGATTATGGAGTGAGAACAGCTGAGATTGTACAAGATGAGCCAATGTGTTGTTTGTTTTGGGTTGTGGTTGGTTTTTTTTTTTAAACTTCTGTTTATTCTGATGATGTGAGGCAGTGCTGGAGATGAATATGATGTTCCTTCTGTGCCCAGGGAAGTTCCTGTGTACAGACAGGTGCGTCAGCGTGGCTTAGACCCCACTGAAACTTGCTGTGAGAACCACGCTGCTCTGAAACCTGTGTCCCGAAGGCAAGGAGGCTCTGTGGGGACATTGTTGTCTGGCACCAGCATCTGCACTTCCCTGCTGCTGCTGCCCCTTTCTCTTCCCTGGAAAGGGCCCTCTGGGGTAGCGCAGGAGGTACAAACCAACTGGGCAGAAAGGCTGTTTTAAATATTACTGTTGTTTCTGGTGGCGTACGGTGAGGCCAGCTCAGCTGGGCAAGTTGAGCTCGTGGTACGGTCCAGCGGGATTTCCAAGGTCAGGGGTTGTTTGTGATGGTGTTTTTAGGTTGCAGTTGGGAAGCAGTGTGGCATCACCCTCACAGAAGGTGAGCAGTGTGCGTGTGCGCGGGGCTGCGCACTTTTAAAGCGTGTTTTAAGGCCTTTTCCTTTCATAACTGTGCCCTCCTGTCGCATGCAAACTAGGTCTGCTGGTGAAAGACTTCAGTGTCCATCCAAAACACCTGCTTTCTGAGGTGACTTGAGGTGTCTCCTTGTCGATTCAAGTGCACCCAGATGGCTTCCACACTAAAGCTGAGGAGAGATTCTCTGGGGGAAGAGGCATCCCAGTAAGTGAGTAATGCAGGTGACACCGGGCAGATGAAAGCTCCCTGCGTCCTGCCTGACACAGCTCTGGAGAAGTGCTCAGCACAGGAGCTTGTTTCCTGCTGCAAAACAACCTGATGCTATCTGGGGGTTTGAGGAGGGAGGGGCGAACCTTTTTCTGCTGCCTCACTGATGTCTTCCTCCAGGCTGACAGCACAGGGTGGTGGAGCGGGATAGATGGTCTCTTAGACACACGGGATGGATGGTCTCTTAGACACACGTGGTCTCAGCCTGTGGTGTTCAGCTGCATTCACAAATGATAAGTAACTCAATTCTCGTTGCTCCTTCTATCAAACCTGTAGTATCTGATATTCGAGGCTGTGTTGAGCAATACTTGCACTATATCACCTGTCTGACCTGCTTCATTTCTCCACCACAAAGCAGCTCTGATTTGGGAGGGTGCCCTGGGGGCTTTGCTGGGACATCGCCCATTTCAAAACCGTGTTATCTGCAGCTCAGCTCTTAAGCAGGAGCTGTGGGGAAACATGCCCTGGAGCGCTCATCCTCCTAAAGCTGGCTCAGGCAGGGTAACCTCTGAGCTCAGACTCTGGGAAGAGGGAGTTACATCAGGCTGTGGCACCTCTGTGCAGCCGGAGCCCGGCCTGCCCTTGCTGCTTGTGCTGCCCATGATGGCAGCAGAAATCGGGGGGAGTCTGAGCACAGCTGGTGGTTTGGGAGCTGAATTCCTCTTTGCTCAGTAATTTCTCTGTCTGATCTTCTGCTCCTGTACAGTAAAGATCCCTGTATTGGCACTTTAAGACTTTTTCGTCATCTTCACTGTGTTACCTCACTAGTTTCTGATATTAGCAGACTTACAACAAGTTACGATCTTCGCACTAACAGCTCCCGCAATGAATCTTGGCATGTGTGTTTGTCGGCTTGCACCGCCTGAGCGCTGCTGTCCAACCGTCCTTCCACCACAAGCAGGGCGGGTTCCTCGCAGCGCAGCGGCGGTGCAATACTCACCAGCCCTCCTGCACCAAGCTGCCAGAGCCAGTGGTGCCGTGCATGGCTGTCGCCTGCTTCTGTGAGTGCTACCAGCATGCTCCCGCCTCCCGCATGGCTGGCTCTGGCTCCCTCCTCTCCCTGCTGGCTGTCAAGGAGAGGAGGCTTTAAGCCTGACCAAGAATTCATCAGAACAAAAGTCTCCCCCAGCTGTCTGCTGCCTGGCCAGGAGGGCAGGGCTCCCGTTTCTTACTCCTCCGCTTTCCTGTGCTGCTGTGCTCTAGCTAGTGCTGCTTTCCGATCCCACCCTGAGGAGGGTCAGCCATAGGAGTAGGCAATATTAACCCTACACAGGTTTCATTTCTCAGAGAATAGTGCTCGGATTTACTTTCATCCAGTAGCAATCGTTTCTAAGCAGCTCCGAAGCTGCCTTGCCTTGACTAGGGAAGTACTGCCTATACTCTAGCAATATTCACCATTTTGTAAGGGGTGGGAGAGGCGCTTGAGGGGTGCGAGCTGATGGCTCCGTAACCCCAGGCCAGTTCTTTCGTTTTCATCGAGCTAGGAGGCCCTGAGCCCCCGGTCTGGTGTTGGTGACAGCCCGTGCTGCGGATTCAGCGTCTCGGGGAGCTGGGGCTTGTAGCAGCACTTTGAAAAAGCTCCTGTGAGAAGGTGCAATGGGAAATGCAGGGAGTGGCCCAGGCTGAAGGAGTGCCTGCTCCGCACGGTGCCCTGGTAGCACAACGTCAGAGCAACAGACTGTACCCCAGTATTGGAAGGGTCACAGACCCACCGCACACTGGTCCCCGAGATGTGTTTTAACTGGAAGGCAGAAACACAGGGTACCTGGTCCCGCTGGCCACCTCGCTGCCGGCACGGGGATGGGGCTGGGCAAAGCACTGCCTCCAAGGGGTGCGAGGAGGCTGTGATGAATTCTCATCTTATTTTAAAGCACTGTATCCTATTACTGCATGTGGAGTTACGTGTGTGTGCCTGTGCGTGCCGAATGCTTGCGTCAGTAGTTAGTGCGAGTGTGACCGGGAGAAATCCAAGAAGCATGTCTTAGTGTCGTGCTGTAAGTGTTACTGCACAAGAGTTTAACAGATGTTAACACCAAATGACTAGTCTGAGAAATGTACTTTTTAAAAAAAAATTATTTATTTGGGTTCAGATATTTTTGAAATACAAAAAAAAAAAATTGGTTGTATTTTTTAAAGCTTATAATTCTTGTCATACATTGTGGTTAAATTCTTAATTTTACCGTGCTTATTAAAAAATGGTTCTACCTAAGCTTTGCGCTCAGAGGTGTGAGGAAATACCAGAGCTGCTGGCTAGGATGGGATGGTGATCCCAGGAGGGCTGTTAAGGCCAGACCTTGTCCCTGTCAAAGCCTGTGGAGGCTGGAACGGACAAAAGGAGAGCAGGCTTGTGCGCATGAAGCCTCAAGGCTGAAACCGGGGAGGCTTTCAGCAGCTCTTGTGCAGCTGAGCACAGCGTGCGGGACTGCAAGCCGGGGACGCCCGAGGAGGTGGGCCCCCACGACCATCCCGGTGCTGCAGGCAGGGGTGTCCGGGTGACCGTGGGCAGGCCTGCCTAAACCTTGTCTGCTGTTCCCCCCAGCCAGCCAGCGCCGCGTCGGAGCCGGCTGTGGGGCTGAGGGTTGCCTGGTGCTTGGTTCCAACTGTAACACTGAGTGGTGAAAGGGCTGGTTTCCCTGCGGGGGGGCTGTGCCCCGAACGGGAGGGGAGAGGTCAGTAAGAGCCAAACCAGGAGCTGCTGCTGCACTGCAGCCAGTGTCAGCAGGGAGAGGAAGCACCGGGGTGTGAGTGTGCCGTGATCCTGGGTACTTCCTCGGCTCCTGGCACGGCCAGGGGTACCTCCCCTTACAGGACAGGCAGCCCCGGGAGTGGGAAGGTCGCTGCAAAGGCCTCAACCTCTTCCTTCAGTGCCTTCAGCTCCCTCTGGTATTTTTCCTCCTCCAGTTTCTCCTTGAATTCCTTCAGTGTGGCCTTGGGGTTCATGTCCTTCTGCACGCGCAGCGTCAGCTCGATCCCTGCCAGGATGGGAGATGGTCAGCCCTCGCAGCGGCAGCACCTCTGCCTGCATCCCACACTGCAGCTGCCACATCCCACGGCTCTCCCAGCCCTGCTGCAGGGAGCCTGGGCTGCGGGCTTAGCCCTGCACATGCCGCAACAGGGCTGGGGCTGGCCCCGAGGCATGTGGGAGGGAAGGAGCAGGGCTGAGAGGGACCTGCTGCCCCGGGAAACCAGTATGGGACTCCTGAGGACAACTGGAACAAGATTGCAAAAGGTGCAGGCTTTCAGCCCGCTGCCTGTGCGGTGGGGAGGGTTTGGCCGGTGCCAGCTGTGGCCCGATGTTCTCTCCCACATCCAGATGTGCAAGTGGGACAGTTACTCCTCATTTGTGCGTGTGCGCTCCCTTGGCAGCTGCTGGGGGAAGCCACCCAGCCTGGCTCAACTGGTGCCTCCTGGCCCTGGGCTGCTGCTGGAGCTGACTTGGCCCTGCGCGCCCCAGCCCGAGCCTGGCCCTGGCCTCACCTCTGTGGATGTACTGAGCCACCATGCGGAAATCATCCTGTCGGAAACCGCGGGAGGTGAGAGCCGGTGTCCCAAACCGTAAGCCACTGGGGCGCAGGGCGCTGACATCACCTACACCAGAACAAGTCACGTGTGACCAGACCCAGTACCAAAACTGCCATGCATGGGATTTCAACCTGGTTCCCAGCATCTGGAGTGGACCGAGAGCTGGGAGCCCCGCGGAAAGCTCTGCATAGGCCGCGGGAGATGCCCAGCGTGCGGGGCAGGACGCAACAGAGCTTGTGGGATCCCTCACCAGGGCACGTGTTTTTGTTGCAGGCGATGGAGCAGATCTCCAGCACCCGCTCAGCCCGGCCTCCGTCTGTGCCTCTGCTGCGCAGGTCCAAGAGAATCAGGTGGTTGTCGGAGCCCCCTGCAAAGAGAGGGGTTTGGTGGGGGACGTGGGATGAGGGTAAATGCTGCTCCCATGGGAAACCAGCGCAGAAGGCTTGGGACTGTGCTGAGGCCTGCCCCCTGGCTTTGGGGGCAGAAGGGTGCCTGCCCTTGGGAAGAAGGGCTGCTTCAAAATAGTCGTGTGGATGCCCTGAGGAACTGATGGCAGAGCCCTGCCTGTCACCTCCCTGCATGTGCTGCCCTCACAGCCTGGGTTGGAGCCTGGGCCACACACAGGGGTCAGCCCCGTCCCGCCACCGAGACCTGTCCTCACCCGTGACGATGTCGTAGCCTAGCTCCATCAGTGTTGCCGAGAGTGTCTTGCAGTTGGCGACCACCTGTTGCTGGTAAGCCTTGAACTCGGGCGTCATGGCCTGCTGCAGCGCCACAGCAATCCCTGGGGGGGAAGGCAGACAGCATGAGCTTCTGGGGGGCTCCCACCAGCAGCAGAGCTGGCAGAGATGTGTGGCACCGCCAGAAGTCATCCTGGAAGCTGAGCAAACTGACGGACAGTCCCTTCCCCTAACCAGGCTGGCAGCGGCACTGTGAGCCAGGAGGCAGGATGGGACCAGCCTGGTCACTCCCTGGGCAATGCTAGACCAAGACGGCTGCTCTTTGCCACGGCATCTCCAGGCTGCAGGCCCCTCGGGGCAGCGGGAGCCCCCTGCACTGCTGCTGGGGCTCAGAGCCCAGCCAGGACACCTTTGCCAGCTCCTTTTGCCATCCTGGAGCTGCTGGCCAGCCTGGATGCGTACCTGCGATGGCATGGTTGTGCGGGCCTCCCTGCAGCCCGGGGAAGACTGCCTGGTTGATGAGGCTCTCCAGGTTGTAGAGCGTTTCTTTGCCTGTCTTGGGGTCCACGCTGCGGGTGCCTGCGGGAGGGGAGGGTGGGGTCGGTCATGAGGCAGCATGGCTGCCCTTCTCCCGTGAGCTGCTTTCACCCCCTGGCCACACAGCAGGGATGGTGGCTGTTCCTCTTCAAATCTGGGCCACAGTTGGCTCTGGGAAGCTCCCCAGATCCTCCCAGGAGGCCTCAGACCTTCCAGCCCTCCCTCCTTCCCAGCTAAAGCAGGAAGGAGCTTTTCACTCACAGCCCCCCAACCTGGGGTGAACATTTCTCCTAGCTCCGTGGCCAGGTCAGGCACCTTTGCGGTAGAAGATCATGCCAGCTCTGCAGCCCCGCAAGGTCTTGTGTGTGGTGGTGGAGACAATGTCACAGTGGTCGAAGGGGGAGGGCACCACGCCGGCGGCCACCAGCCCACTGATGTGGGCCATGTCAGCCATGAGATATGCACCATTGGCGTCGGCAATCTTCCGCATGCGGGCATAGTCCAGGTTGCGTGAGTAGCAGCTGACACCTGCAGGGAGATGGGGGGGGGGGGGGGGGGGGGACACACAGGGCAGGAGCAGATGCGCAAGGACCCTCAGACAGCCCCAGGTCCAGCCCTACAATGGGGACACACAGGAGCTCCTGCCGGCATGGATGTGTTAGAGGTCTCCTGCAGCATCCACGGGCTTACCAGGGTGTGTCACCAGAGCGGTCAGGAAAGGTTTGATCCTTACCTGCTATGATCAGCTTGGGGTGGAAGAGGCGGGCATTCTCCTCCAGCTGGTCGTAGTCAATGTAACCAGTCTTGGGGTTGACCTGGGAGAGGAAGAGGAGGGTTCAGCCACCTTGGTATGGGTGAAGATGAGCTGCAGCACCATCATGCAGAAGCGGGTGCCAGGAGCCCGATGCCAGTACTTTAAGAGGCACCAACACTTACAACGACCGCCTGCTGGCTCCAGCTGGAGCAGCTCTCTGTACCTTGTAGGGCATGGACTCAAAGAAGACAGAGGTGGCAGAGATCTTCTTCTTGTCTGTCATGAACCCGTGGGTGAGGTGGCCCCCATCGGGCAGGTCCAGCCCCATGATCCTGCCATGGGGTTCCACCAGGGCCGTGTACACCGCAAAGTTTGCGGGTGACCCTGCAGCGAGAGCACACGGGGACAGTTATGAGTGCTGGGATGTGCAGAGGCCAGTGAAACTGGCCTGGCTCTCCTTAGCGCCCCATTACCTGAGTAAGGCTGGACATTGACGCCCCACTTCTGGGGGTCAAGCCGGTACGCCTGCAGGGCTCGCTTCTGGCACAGCCTTTCCAGCTCATCTACAAACTCTGTCCCACCGTAGTACCTGCCAATAAAGGATGGGGCAGGGGTTAAAACCAAATTCATTACTCAGAACGGTCCAGGTGACCAAGCTGGGGAGAAACCAGGGTGGTGCCGTGTTTGTGGCAGTCACTGGGAGAGAAGCTGCGGCAGACATGAACCTCTGAGCTTATCCCATGTGTGGCCAAGGGCAGAAGCAGAGATGATCAGATCCTGCCCTGGAGGAGCTTGGCTCCCAGCACAAGCACTTTGCTTCCTTCGCAGAGGTCCAGGTCTGGCAGCATGGATGGTTCCTCTCCCTCCCTGTGAGGGTTTGGGTTGAGTGGGACTCAGTCCCAGCCCCATACCTCTGTCCTGGGTAACCCTCGGAGTATTTGTTGTTCAGGCAGGACCCCAGGGCCTCCAGGACTGCTCGGCTTGCAAAGTTCTCTGACGCAATTAACTCCAACCCCATCTTCTGCCGCTGCTTCTCCTTCTTGATGATGCTGTGCACCTTTGGGAGGGGAGAAAAGCAGCTTCATCCATGCCGGCTCTGCACAGTGATGTGGATGTTCCACCACAGGGGATGCACCCTCAGAGGGCACAGAGTGTGGAGAGGGGCCTGGAAAGGTGCTGGAGAAGGGAGACGAGATCCCTTCTTGGTACAGGTGATTCCAAACAGTTCATATGTCCAGTCACAGGCCATGTTTTGCGTTTCTACCTGCCAGGAAGGAAGCTGCCAGATAATTCAGCTGTCATTTGTGCTTGAGAGTCAAGGGCAACTGCTGTATGGCCTGGTGGACTGGCTGCTCTGGTGTAGACATTAGAGCTTCAGGCAGAGGGGTATGAGCAATAGATGCAAAGTTATGACCATGTTATCTGCAGATGGTTGGAGGATGTCCTCCCTCTCCACCTCTTGCTGCAGGACTGTCTGCCTGCCACATCCCTGGCTCAAGGAAGTCAGCATCCCCACAGCTGTCCGGGAGATGGATGAAGCAGCTGCTGGGCAGGGGCCAGAAGGGGCTCTCACCTCTGGGTCATTGGTGTCAAGTGGCTCCAGTACCATCCTGTTATGGGAGGACCAGAGTTCTGCACTGGGGAGGCCCCTGTCACCCTGTGTTGAGTTTGCCATCCTTCTGGTGGGTCCAAGATCACCTGCCAGTGGAGAGGGGAGTTTTTGGGATGGCAGCAGGGCTGGATGCCATTGCACTGCATCCCTCAGTGCTGCCGGCTCCCATCCTGTGTCTTCCCTGGAAACACAGAGGGGCCAGCCATGGGCTGGGGCCCCTTGCGCGAGGAAAATACAGATAATTGTCAGGCTTCCCCCACTGATCTAAGACCAGTTCATTAATGATAGTGCTTTGATTATTTCTGATACTCTCCCATCACCACCCTGCCCTGCCTAGTTCTGCAGTGCCTGGCCAGACACCTGGGGACGTGGTGAACCTGTACACGGACCAGACTGTGTCAGCAACATGAGCAATGCCTTTCCTTCTCTCTCCCATATATCTGTGAGTCTTAGGGCTTCTAGGAAATTCTAGCAAATGTCCTCACAGACAGAAAGGTGTCTCATTAAAAGTGCTGTTTCCTTTCAAGGGCAATGAAGTGCTCATACCCATAGACCTCAGTTTTAATGCACCTTGCATTCCCCAGCACACTTAAACCTCTCAGCTCCTTTTCCTTGTGTGTAGCTACAAGGGCAAACCCCAGCAGGTCCTGCCCCAAACCCTAACTGAAGCAAGCACGCCTTGTGGAGCAGCAGCTCTGCTTCAGCATGATGCTCAGGCCTGGCAGCAGCCCTCCAGCTCCATCAGTAGAACTGCTGCTCCCAGGCAGCCGGGACAGCGTAGCTACTGCCTTGGCTGAAAACAATGGATCTTTTTACTCATTAACCCTGCAAGGCCAGCAATGGGCCGTGAGCAGGTTGTTAAGCAATTGCACTTTGTTTGCTTGCGCCAAGCTGCTGAAGTCCATTCAGCATGGGCCTGTTGTGTGCTGCCCTTGCTGGACAGGGATGCTTGGCCGCCCTCCTGCCTAAGCCCAGGGCCTCACTGGCAGGGTGGGAATTCCCATTGCCAGAAAAGCTGGGTTAGAATGGGGAAAGCACTGCAATGGACAGGGCACAGCACAGTGCTCTGGCTTGGAGCAGGACGCCTGGGTCTAGCCCGTCCCTTCACTGCAGGTCGCAGCTGTACTTGCACCCAGCGCTTCTGGCAAACCTGCAGAAGGCTGCGGGGGGACAGAGCTCCCTGTTCCCCAGCCAAGATGAAACATCCATTTTCATCCTCATGGTGGGATACCACTCCAGCCCTGCCAGTTTCCCCGCTGCAGGGGTGAAGACCACCCCAGAAGCTCCAACCCTACCCGTCTCTGCACCCCCAACACCCCGGCTCCATCACTCCCCTCCATCCCGGCTCCATCACCCTCTCCATCCCTGAGAGGGTCCCACTGACGCACTCCCCCTGCCCTGACACCGGTGGTGGAGAGCAGCGCTGCCTGCCCAGCTCTCACCCTGCAGCAGCGTACCTGGCTCCTACCCTACCCTGTCCTTCCACGCACCGCACCGCACCGCACCGCACCGCACCGCACCGCACCGCACCGCACCGCACCGCACCGCACCGCACCGCACCCGGATCCCAGTCCCGCCGCACACCGCGCGGGAGTCCGCGCGCCTAGCATAGACCGCTCAGACACGCCCCCTCCGCGCCTCAGCCAATCAGCGCCTCCCTCCGCCCCTGTAGGCCGGCGGCGGGAACACGCTCCGGAAGTGCCTGGACCAATCAGCGTCGTGCTTTCCCCCCTCCCCGCGTCCTATTGGTCCGCACTGAGGCGGGGCTGCGGCGCTGCCCGCACGTGGCTGTCGGGGCGCTGGTGACCTTGGCCGGGGCGGGCGGCCGGCGGGGGCTGGGCTGCTGTCACCGCTCTGCCATCGACCCTCCACCATCACCCCTCTGCTGTCACCCCTGTACTGCCCCTCTGCCATCACCTCTCTGCCGTCGCCCCTCTGCTGTTACCCCTCTGTGGCCGCTCTGCCGTCACTCCTGCTCTGCCATCACCCCTCTGCTGTCACCCCTCTGCTGCCCCTCTGCCATCACCTCTCTGCCATCGCCCTTCTGCTGTTACCCCTCTGTGACCCCTCTGCCGTCACCCCTCCTCTGCAGTCACTCCTCTGCCATCACCGCTCCTCCGCCGTCACTCTTCTGCCGTCATCCCTCTGCTGCTCCTCTACTGTCACCCCTCCTCTGCCGTCACTGCTCTGCCATCACTAGTCTGTTGTCACTGCTCTGCCATTACCCCTCCTCTGCCATCACCCTTCTGCCATCAACCCTCTGCCATCACCCTGCTGCCATCTCCCTGCAGCTCTCCGGCCCTGCCTGCCATTGCCTGCTGTGCACCCCAGGGGAACTCTCCCCCAGCCCCGGGGTGCTCCCTGCACCCCCAACCCTGGGGTGCCTCTCGCTCTCCCACCGGGCCGAGGCCAGGAGCCCCCCCCCCGCCCTGTGTCAGGCAGGGAGCACTTCCAGCCACCCCAAGGTCCCCCTGGCCGGGCTGCTGGCTGAAGCCATGTCTCCAGGCGAGCAGGTGTGCTGGGCCTCGGCACAGGTTGGTGGCACCGGCATGGCACCACTGCCGTGGGGAGCAGAGCCTGCCCCATCCCCCAGCTGCAGCAGGGCAGCCCCTGCACCCAGCGGGGTGTCCCGGTGCTGGGGAGGAAGGAAGCTGCCTTGGGGGGCTGAGTGGTGCAGGCAAGAGAGGGGCCATGTCTGCTTCCTACTTTGAGTCCGGGTTAGTGGGTGGGCTTGGCCAACCGGCCTGAGGGAGCCTGCGAGCACTGGGGCATCAGGGGTTAAATCAATGCACCACAAATTGAGGAACAAGATTAGGGAATAAAGTGATCCTACTAAATTCCTCGTGATCCCAAGCCATGGGAAAATGGGACGAGGCAGCATGAATCACTCCAGGGAGGAGCAGCGTCTCAAAGGGGAATCAGCCAGGAGATGAGACCACCTACTGCGGGCAGAGCAGCAAAGGAGCACGGTGCCGCGGTGAGTGCTGCCAGGACCTGCTAAGGCAGGGTGCTGGGGCATGCAGCAGGTGAGGAGAGGAGAACCGTGGGCTGGCCAGGAGGGTGGTTTGTGGGTAAAGGGCTGAGGGTTACACCAGAACACACCTCGGGTATGGTCCTGCTGGTAGAGCGCACCACCCAGGAAGGAACTTGTTGAAGGAGTAGTCTTTAAACTTAATCTTTATCAGTCTAGATGGTTTTTGCTATCTTAATTTGTCATTGGTCATCTGATGAGGACTGGTCACAGCTGTGGCATTTGTGTTTCCATGGTTGTCCTGCTGGCTCACATCAGACTGCAGCTGTAGGCCCTTTATGGAGATGCTCTGACAGCACCCACACCAGCAGCAACACCTGGGTCATTTCTCTGGCAGTGCTGGTTTCTCTTAACTTGCAGATCCTATAGAGAAGGACTTAATATTAATTATATATTGTTATATATCTGACTTTGTGTATACATTTTGTGTGCAGTTGCTAGCAAAGATTTTCACCTCTTTTGAGCTGTAGGAGCTGCATGTAACAGTGGTGTGTACTGTTGTGGTTTCAGGACTCTGGCTTGCAAGCGATGGACAGTGTCTCTTCTTCCCCTTCACCCTTCTCTGCCAGCTCCCCCACCACGCAGTTTGAGAATGCTACTGCCGAGGACTACTACTCTGGCCTCCAGAAGAGCATGCACATCCTCTCCATGGTGGTGTACAGCATTGCCTGTTTGCTGGGGGTGACAGGGAACGGCCTTGTCATCTGGATCGCAGGCTTTAAGATGAAGAAGACAGTGAACTCTGTCTGGTTCCTCAACCTGGCCATTGCTGACTTCATCTTCACCTTTTTCCTGCCCCTCAGCATCACCTACACCGCCCTGGGCTTCCACTGGCCGTTTGGGAAGCTCCTGTGCAAGCTGAACAGCACCATCGCTTTCCTCAACATGTTTGCCAGTGTCTTCCTTCTGATGGTCATCAGCATGGACCGCTGTGTTTCTGTGACCTTTCCCGTCTGGTCTCACAACCGCAGGAGTCCAGAGCTGGCAGCCAGGATCGCACTGGGGACATGGGTCCTGGCTCTCCTTCTCAGTTCCCCATACCTTGTTTTTCGGGACACTGTGGTCAGTTCCAGGAACGTCACCAGCTGCTATAATAATTTTGCACTGTCGGATGACTACACATCCGAGGCAACACGGAGGCTGTGGAGGATGCGGCATAAAGTGATGATTGTAACGCGATTTTTATGTGGGTTCCTCATCCCTTTCATGGTGATTCTCATCTGCTACAGCATTGTGGCTGTCAAGCTGAAAAAGAGGCAGTTAGCCAGCTCTGCGAAGCCATACAGAATTATCATTGCTGTCACAGTCTCATTTTTCCTCTGTTATTTCCCCTATCATGTCTTCTCCTTGTTGGAAATATCCAAAAACTCTTCCAGTCATGAGATGAAAATGGCCCTTTACATAGGGATCCCTTTGGTTTCCAGCCTTGCTTTCTTCAACAGCTGCATCAACCCCATCCTGTACGTATTTGTGGGGCCGGATTTCAAGGAGAAGTTTCGCCAGTCCATCCTGTCGACCTTTGAAGGGGCCTTCAGCGAGGAGTCGGTCCTGGGCAGCCTGACTAGCAGGCGAAAGTCCAGGTCTGCTTCGGAAGCGGAGGTCCCGAGGGTCTGAGTGGGCACTGGTGTGCAGGGGGCAGTTCTTTTCTCTGCAGTTTCCCCTCATTCCAGAGCTATAATCGCAGGACTTTGGGCAGCAAAGGGTTGTGCATGCTAATGAAGATTTGATGGTTTAGAGGTATCTCAGATATACTATGACTTAATACACTATGGAAATGAAACAACTTGCTGGAGCTGCAGCAGGGTGGGTTGAAGTAGCAGCATTTTACTCCTTGTGCCACTTCCTTGGCTGCCTTGTTTCCCTGTACCATTTCCATCCTCTATGATCCGTCACACCTGGAAAAATGTCTCCCCGGCTGGCCGTGCTGAGAGGGCAACCACAGCCTGGGGGGTGGCTGCGTCATCAGACTTGGCTGCCTCAGTGCTGCTGATCTGTTCCAACTTCCAGTTTTTAACAGGGGATCCTTTATAAAATTTGCTGGGTTTGTGACTCCACTGGCAGAGCTCCCTTTGCTTTCCTCTCCTCCTGGCTCCCAAGGAGGGAGCCCTTAGGTGCTCTCCACACTGCCCCCCAGCCCAGGGTTACTTTGTACACTCCAGGGGGAGGCATCTGGGGAGAAATTCTTTTTGCATGTCTGTTGGGTTCACCTGCCTGCAGCGCTTTTGCACATGGCGAGCCGTGGGGAGACCTGTTCCCTGCCCTTACCAGACTTCCTGGCAGCTCATCTTTCCTGGGGTTCCACTGGGGACAAAATCAGGTGCAGCTGCACAGGTGGAGTAGAGCTGTGGCAGAGGTGTATGGCTGCACTGGAGGCATATGGCTGTGCTGGAGGAATACAGCTGCACCAGCATTTTGGCTGTCCAGAGGGGAAAAGGAGGGAGGGGAATGATATTCCATAAATCCCTTGTAGTTAAATGAGTAAAGAAAATACAGTACTTTCCCATCTATCATTCCATGTTGGGCTGCTAATGCTTAGGGAGAAAATAATAATAAAAAAAAAAAAGCAGCTTGAACGTGCAGTGGGATCCATCCAGAGGCACTGTTACACTAGTATCTTTTAAAGATATAGGGTTAAAGGAAATGGCTATATGTATTTTTGTAGAGTCTGGAATAGCTAGTAAAACACTCACCTTTTCTCTCCCCAGATGTGTGGTAGGACAAATTATTGGTTGTGCTCCAGTTACTCAGGTTTGATGTACAGCATAACTATTTCTGAGCAATGCTTTGTGTTCGTGTTTGACAATGTTTCCGGCCCTCAAACAGTGGAGATCTGACATTTTGTACTGCTGGTGAATGAATATTAAATCCCAATAAACTTATGTAAAACATACCCAGCCTGTTGTGTTGCCTGTCTGATAAAACACTTGTTGATCTAACCTGACTGAGCATGCTCATCTTTGGTAACAGAACAATTAGATAAAAAGATAAAATACCCAGAATTTGGAAACAAACCACTGGCATTAGGAGCAACTCTAATGACTGAAGCAGACACGGCTCGACCTGGATGTGAGGACTTGCCTGGGGCACTCTGTCCACGTGAGCCTGATTGCCAGACTGCAGTTTTGGCTTATCGTTGGGTTTCAGACCTTCTGGTACATTTGAAATCCAGTGGTTCAGAGAAGAAAGAAGAGCAAGTGTGGCTGAGCTGGGCCTGGTCAAGCTTCACATTTGCAGACTGCTCAGGATGAAGATGGTGGGGGTTTTCTTTCCAGGCTTTGCCAGCCTCTGAAACTCTTGGATTTTATTAAGTAGAAAACGTTGGTCACATAAAAGGGAATGGCAGTGTTGAGGTGCTGCCATTCCCAGCCCATCCCAGGCAGCTGAACAAGCCAGTAACTGTATCACACCTCCCTCTCCTGCCCTGCCCAATCCGCCTGTAAAATGGCCCAAGCTACCGTCTGTCCATTCATCCTGCCAGAAATCTGCCCCAGAGCCTTACTGCTCCGATAGCTGGAAAATCTCTGACTCCCAGCCGGAATGTACCAATTTACAAGTACTTCACGGTTCTGCATGGATGACATTCCTGAGTGAAAGCTATCATTTGAATGTGTTAGGGATTAATTATGGGTCTGTTGGGCCATGCAATATTAAATGAAGGTCGTGATCCTACAGGCACACATGCACTTAACCTTAAATTCATGCATAAGCCTGCTGAGAACAGGGAATGTAACAAGACCATCCATATGTCAAGCATGAGTGAACAGAGAGATTTACCTTTTGCCACAAATTACTGCCTGTCATCAGATAAAACTGCAATGTTTGCTATGCAGCATGCAATTCTAGGGCTATTTACTTGCTCCTGGTGGTAAACTACAACATCGATTACCATGTCAAGGTTGTGCAGACCAACGTTTGCTCTTTCTGTTTTTCCTTGTCTGTTTGCAGAGCCCACGTAATTCCTTGTGACAAGAGCCTTTGAGAGTGTTGCGCCAAGGCCTTGGACTCCTGTCATGCCTCTCTCCTCACCCCAGCACCCTTGAAGGTCAGGACTTGAAGTATTGACATGGTTTGTGGTAGGAAAGCAAATAATTTTCTGGGTCATACGGACATCCAAGGTGGGTACAGGATTTCCATGAGACAACATGACTTGAATGCAGCAGAGCGTCTGGGTGATCTAAGGGATTACCACTGGAATACCAGTAGGTAATTAACCTACAGAACACCATCTCCTCCCTGGTATCCTAGCCAAGCGCAGCATGCCTCCTGCACCGCAGCTCTGTTTCATCAGCTCACCCCATTCAGCTCCAGACCTGAGACCAAGCTGCTCTTTCTCTCTCCCTCAATAACCCTCCCAGAAGTTACTTCCACTCTAAGTGGCATGTTATTATGGCTGAGCAAAACAGCAATTCTGTACAAAGCTGAATGTCTCTCTGCCTGATGGGGAAGGGGCTGAGAAAGCTTTTAAACAGCCATTCCTGAGAACGCTTGCCAAAATACTTTTGGGAGAAAAAAAGAGGGAAGTAAATCTTTTATCGATGGTAATGGCCATTGCTGTATTACAGGATGCACTTGAGATATGGGTCTGCCATGCCGTGTCTGATCTCTAGCCTTTGTGCAGTGAGAAACCATGCTGACATCAACGCAGGGTCAGGCTTCCAAGGGACTCGTTCCAAGATAAATCCCCCATTGTACTGAATTCCCTCATATTCTGACTATCTCATTATCACAGCAATAATTGTGATAGTCCCTTATTCCCAACCAGGAGGCAGGCTGTTCATTCTCTCTGATACTTGTGCATGTCATCCGCTTATCTAGAAACGCTTGAATGAAAAAAGAAAAGAAAAAAAAAAGAGGAGGAAAATATTTTCCAAAGGCATGCAAACAATCCAAAGAGGTTGAATGACTCTTTTGGCAGCTGTGCCCCCCTCTGACGCAGCTTTGCTCTCAAGGCTCTTTCAGATGCGATCGGAGGGGTGGAACAGCCTGAACCCCCCAGTATTTGCAGTCATTGGGAAAGGTGCTGAACCTGCTGCCCCGCTGGCGTGAGGCCCTCATTGGTCCCGCTGAGGGGCCGATCCAACTGCCCCGCTCATACAAACTGCGGGCAGGGATGTGCAGAGCTGTTGGGGCATGCGGGGTTCAGGCTGTGCACGGCAGAGCCTCAGCTGACAGAATAAGCAAGTTTTGATAGTCAGAGCATTTGGTATGAATTAGCAGGCTTTAATACTTTGGTATTGAGCAAGGTAGATATGGAATCACCAAAACATCTTGGGGAAGAGCTCAGAAAGACTTGGCAGGTGATTTTTGGCTAGAGGTTTTGTCACAGGATGTGTCTTCTGAGTGCAGAAACTGCGCTGGCTGGAGCTGTGGTCCAGACCTACCTTCCAAGAAAGGTGGCAAGGGACAATGACACTTCACTAGCTGGCACAGATGAGAAGAATCACGTCATGGGGCCAGTTCGGGTGATGGATGACAGAACTTTGTATGCTGAAAAGAGAATTTGCAGAATCCAATTACAGACTGGTTGTGTCCTGTACTGATTCAATCACAGACCTAAGTGGCACTGGATCAGCGTTACACTTTTGGTCAGACTAGGGTCTAGCAGGATGGTAAGATATTCTTATACTTTTAAGCAAGTGAAAGTAACTGTGTTTTTTTAATCATGCTGAGGGACAACCATGGTGTAAGTGGATCTTGCAACAGAGCTGCTTCTGTAACAAAGACAGGATCTTAGATGATGATGTATGAAGAATCTCAAGGAGTTAAAGTCTAGGGTGAATCACAGCACACAGTGGGTCCTCAGCCTCAGTGGATTATTGCTACATCTGGCAGTTCTACGCTGTTTTAGCAAGCACATAAGTCAGGGATCTCAACAGGAGCTGTTGCTGCCTCGCTTTGGAGGAGAGAGCGCAGCAGGTGACTCTGGAGCTGGGAGAAGCAGCAGAGATATCAGGGAGGAAACCAGCCAAGAAGGACGTGGCAAGCAGTAGCTCAAGAGGAGAAGGTATTTTCTCCTTGGAACCTGGATGAAAGCATGGAAATAGAAACTGGGCTTAGAACATTAAAGAGGGAGGAAGGAGTGGGAGCGGAGACAGCCTTGAAAGTACCAGCAGCATGATGGTGGGTGCTAACGAATGGGAGGAAGACTGCAGCAGATGAGGAAGTTCTCATTAAGGAGAACTTAATGAGACAATAAAAGCCTTTGTGAAACCTAGTAGTTCCCCTGCCTTTCCTCTGGTGAAACTCTCCTAGTAGGTAAAACTTTTAAGTGTCCTACTCTTGAGCTTGGGGAATCAACTTGCTAGGTAAGGTCAAGCAAAAGACAGTGCATGAAGGTCTGACAGCAGAACCTCTTCCAGATCTTGCTGAAATCAGTCGGGTAACAATATGGCAAATTAGAGGACTGATATTAGTAAAAAGCTTCTCTATGAAGGAGAGATGTTGATAATAGTGTTAGAAAGTGGTGCAGGCCAAGTGTTACCCAGGTCTCTACAGCATTTCTTGGTGTAGCAGCTGGGTGAGGGTCCCACCCAGCATGGGAGTTAACCTGCTATCACTCATCCAGGATCAGTCCTGATGGCACCAAACCGGGAAGGGAACGGGCTGCTCTTTGCTGGTTGCACTTTGCTTCTTCCCTGCACCTCACTCAGCTTCTGTTGAGCTGTACAGGGCAGAGTTGGTACCAAATCTTTCTTTATGCTCCCTAGTCTGTCTGTGTGCATGTAAAGCACTGGATCTTTTCTCCTGTGCTCCTGAATTCTGGTTTAATTTGCAAGCTTGCTGTACAGTGACCAGTGATGAACTCAGGCCCTTCCTGTGTGTTTGCTAAATGCCTGTACAGGGCATGATGCATGTGTGCTCTCTGTTCATAGAGGAGCTGTCGCTTAGTGCAGTAAATGGAAAGTCAATGCTGGGACCCAGTAGGTAGAGCAGAGAGGAACAGGGCACTAACTAGTGTTGGGCTCTAGCTGTGTAGCTGTTCAAATTCCCTAAAATGACATGACTTCGCCATCCAGTTCAACTGCTTTTGACTAATGGCAAACCATATCCGTGAACGGAAGGTGATGGATGTTAACTGGATGTTATACAGACTTTGCAGGACAGAATGGCACATAGACGCAGCAAAGCAGAGAATCTGAACAAAGCAAGAGGTGCTACTGCCGGTTCTTGTTTCAGGGTAGTGTTTGTTCAAACCCTTGCCCTCTCACCCAGCCTGAGAGGTTTGCCTGTGCAGTGACCTGTTAAATTCTGGGTATTCTAACAAGCCTCTTGTCTCTTTGTTTGAAGGCTGGTTGGAGATAACCCCGTGTTGAAGCTGATGCGGCAGATCTGTTAGTCACTGCAGACTGACCCAGAACTGAGAGCGTGGTTAGAAACAGGAAAATAAACTGAACTTGGTGAGTATTTGGTCAAAGCCTTATGACTCAGAAGGAACAGACTGTAACAGAGCAAGTCTGTGCCTATTTACTGCAGACAGCCAAGCCATGGCTAGGCAGTAATATTTGATAAAACAATAAGAGAGTGCTGTCTGCTTACCGAGCCCTTCACAAGGGTAAGACATGTTCTCTGCTCCAGGGCCTTTTTTTAAGGCACTTAGATTCCCAGACATGGGGAATGCTATTTTCCAGATGACTCTTAAGAAATGATAAAGCTACTTTTCCTTCCCTTTATTCATAAATGCATTTATAGCTGCTTTGAGTTCTGCCTCCCTAGCTGGATAATATCCAAGCCATCATCTTCTGGAAATTAGACCCAGTTGTTCCCAAGACAGTAAAGCTCAATGCAGGGAAGAAGGGAGGTGGTGGCTGTTAGGCTGTGCTCATCGTGGAGGTGCCAGTATGCTCCAGAATCCCCCAGCAGGCTCAGAGGGGCTGCGTAGGGTAGAGGACACTTTTAGGATACCTCATAGGATCAATCGTTGAGAGAGACCAGACCTATTCACACGGCTCTGTTGGATTAAATCAAAACATTTCTTTAGTGTACTATGTCTGATAATTCTCACCATTAGGTGGTTTGGTAAAAAAAAAAAAAAAATAAATCCACTTTTTTTTTTTTTAACCCCCACTTCCCAGCCCGAAACAAACAAAAAAGCCAATCTGGCTGAGCAGTGATGGATGGAGCTCAGGAAACTGGAAGACAGTAACATTTGTCTTCTCTCAGGTGACAGATGCAGGCTGTCGTCCAGCCAAGCACTGGATGAGCAGTGCCCTTCACCTTGGCTGGACTAGGTGCAGGGGCTTGTTTTGTACAAGTCTGCTTGCCAGGGTTGCATCTGGATTAAGAACAAGAGCCAGTATATTCACACCCAGCAAATTTTCAGAATTCCTTAGATGACCACTTGATTCATTGTAAATAAAGTAAAATCTGGGTGTTCACTTGGAGCAACTATTTCTTAAACTCCTAGCATTTGGATAGCATATTGTAAAATTAACAAATCCCTCTCCCTTGGGAGTGGAGATTTAAATTCACATTCCTCTGACCAGGAAGACAGAGGTGGGAAAGAAATTGATTTGCTCTGAGAAAACAAAGGCAGTAGCCTTATAAAAAGGATCAGAGATTAGAATCTTTTAGTTCCTAGTTCTGTGGTTTGCTTAAGCAATGTCAGGAATTTGGGGCAGCACAAATCAAATAGTCAGCAAATTTTGGGTGCCCTAGTGTATTGAAAAATGCTTCTGGGGAAGGCTGCTAATTGCATTATGGGTCAGTGCTTCACCATGTGTTGTTTCTAGCTGTTCTGCCTTAAACTGCTCTGCCATACCAGCCTGTAGTGAAATCCTGTGATGAAGACTGATGCTAAGAGAGAAATCTCTGCTAACAAAAAGCTCAAAACACCCTTTCCCTTTGTCCTAAAACCCCCAAAACAAAACAAAAAAGAACTTACTAGGGTCAACGACCCCAAATCAACTGTGGAAGCACCAGCCATAAACAGAAAAATACAGACTGAGAAGGGTAGGGGTGGTGAGGTGTTAAGAGAGGTCTGCTCTCTTACACCTAAGCGTAGTTCAGAAGAGACTCTAGGCAAGGCAGAGGATCGTTGTTGCATCTCTGTGAGGGTACAAAGAGGCTTATGGCCTCTCTGCTCACATATTTCAAACAGATGTCTTTGCTTTGTATGAGTGCTGCAAGTGGAGTGCTCTACATCTGGCAGCTGCCCCGCAGCTCCAGGTTAAAGTGCTCTCCTTCCCCAGCTCTGAGTCTGTTGAAAAAGCAAAACAGGAGACAATTCATGCAGTCTTGGAAGGCATGAAGCAATAAGAAAATATTGTGAAATACGGGGAAACACTGGCCTGTGAATATCTCAAATGGAAAACACAGCTCATAATGGCAGAAACCGCAGTTTCAAAATATGAATATAAATGTGCTCCTTTTGCAGGCAAGATTGGAGAGCAGTCCCGGCAGCTGTGGCATTTCTTCCTCTTTCACGGTATGACCAGCACAAACAGGGCTCTCTACAGGGGTGCTCAAGGCCTTGCTCCAATGCACCTTGCAGTCCGGCAATAACTAAGCTTAAATGCTTTTTGTCAGAAAAACTGCAACAGAAAGTACCCAATTTGTACCTTTACGCTAAACGTTAAAATTCTGATCCATAACATGCTGTTCATCTTGGGCATACTGAAAAGTGTAATTTAAAACAGCTTCTAGCTACCCAGGTAGTGGGAAAACATGGTGCTTGTTTTTTTATTTAGAAGGTGGTGGGCCCTGGCAAGAGCTTTGTCCTCCTGTGTCTGTGCAGGGTGACTGTAACTTCGTCAAAGCAGTGAAAGGACCCAACTTTTATCGTGGGTGCTGTCATGTGTATAGCTGGGCTTTTAAACAGGGCAACTAAAATAAGTGTCTTGCTGCAGATGTCAAATGCATCTTCATCCAGTTTAACCTATGTATATTGCAAGGAGGGCCCTGATATGTATCAGGGCCAAATTACGTATGCTCTTGACAACTGAGACCACTGCTTTGTTTCTCTTCTTTCTTTCCAGAAAAGCTTCCTTCTCTACAAACACCGCTGGGCCCGATGGCAAAGGCGGTGCTCGGCGGGGCTGGTGAGGACCCACCGCTGTGGTGGCGGTGCCCGGAGCAGCGTGGTGCTCGGCTGTCCCTGACAGGGACGTGATGCGGGACCTCCGCTCCCCGGCACCCCGCAGACTGGTTTACTCCATATAGACTTTGCATCGGAGCTCTCCCAACCCTGCTGGGGGGCCTTACCCACCCATCGTGGTCTTTTCTTATTTTTCTGGGGGGGAGGTGGGAAAGCTGAACTGCGGCTCTGGTACTGGGTCCCCCCAGCAGGTCGGAGGCCGGGGGAAGATGGCGGCGTCTCCCCTCAGCCGCCCCGGGGCCGTGGCGGGAAGCGGGGCGGGGGGGGGGGGGGGAGGAGAGCGTCGCCTCGCCCCCGCCCCTCGCGTGCCCGCCCTCCCTCCCGCCCTCGCCGCCATCTTGCAAGCAGACAACCGGAGGGGCTGAGCTCCGCCGCTGCCTCTGCCTCTCCCCCTCCCCTCCGGCCGGGCTGCCTTCTCCCGGGGCCGGGGGGCCGGAGCCGGCAGGTAAGGCCTTCAGAAAGGGGCACGCCCGCCCGCACAGCCCACTTCAGCCGGCTGTGTGAGGGGAGGACATCCCCCTTCCCCAGCGCCTCTCTCCCCTTCCCCGCACAGGTTTCCGCCGCCTGAGGAACGGGCTTCGTCGCCCTCCCCTCAGGGCCCCTGTGGGAGGGGGCCCTCTCCTTGGCGGCCCCTTTCCCGGGCTGCTCCGGGCTCCCCGCCGGCCGCCAGCCCTACAGGTGAAGGGGAGCGGCGTGCGCGGAGCCACGGCGGGGGCTGCGGCGTGCCCAGGCCTCTCCCCTCGCAGGAGGGAGCGGATTGTCAGGTACCTCGGGGAGCCAGGGCCGGCTTCCCCTCCCAGGGCTGTGTATCCCACCTGGAGCAGCTGAAGGACTTGTAGGGAGGTGTGGGGTGCAAGGGTCTGCCCTCTCCGTTTAGCCCAGGGGGATAGGTTAGTGTGGAGGGCCCTTCAAGGCCAGGGAAGTTCCCTGTGGAAAGATGGGTGAGAGGGTTGAGCTTCCCTCCAGCCCGTGGGCATCAATTATTTAGTACCAGGGTTATCCTGTACAGTTATTCCTGCCTCTGTTGCTTTCTGTGTGAATGTGCTCTGTTCATGGAGGTGTAAAAGCCAGTAGGAGTAGGGCATCATGCGTACCCAGTCCAGTAATTGTCATGTTTATCATGATGTGTCTGTGTAACTGCAGCTCAAAAGAAAACATAGGAGTTCGTGGGCTGCAGCCTGCTCCGGTGCATGTGTTCTCCCAGATTTGATGCAGGCTTGGAAGATTTATCCACCTCAAACCAGAGGATTATGGTCCCGTGTACCCTTGTGGAGTCATGTCTTTACACATCTAATAAAGTTTTTTGAGCTTGCCATCATCCCAACACCTGTTTCAAGGCTGATACATCAATATTACTCTATAAGTGCCACTTCTTCCCCCGCCCCCATCTGTAGCCCACTCGTTGCTGCTGAAGTACATCCACAAGGTAGTCATTGGCCTGTGGTTATCTGAAGAGCTATGTTCGGTGTTGCTTGTGAATATGTCAGTATCTTATTGAGGTGTAAAATGCACCCTGAACAATAATCAGGAACCGACAACTCTTGTCTTTCAGCAGATCTCTTAATTCTCCTCATTTCCCTAATCCATGGAGCAAAGACAGTAACACAGTTGGAAAAAACTCTCCAAAACACCCTATGAATGTTTTTAGTAACATTGGAAGTTGTCTCTATGCTGCTCCCATGTAACCACACAAGCAGGGTGCTTTCAGGTGGTGTTTTGAGACCTAAATGCATTTTTAGTGCATACTCACTTTGTTGGATTTAAGATGTGTCTTTAACACCATTATGAATATTTGATGAGTGATGGCCATTAGTTAACAGCTGGGAGTTACGGAGAGTAAGTGTGCAGCAGAACAAAGGAAGAAACACTAGCCAAGGGATGGGTTTCTCCTTAAATTGTTGGGTACTTAGTTTGGGGGGGATATAGTGATATAGTTGAGCTTTAGACTGGATGCCTGTAACCATAACTGCTTTCTAGGATTTTTTTTTTTTAAATTGTCTTGTCTGAAAGAAAGGGGTGAAAGGGGTAGAGTCTTGCTTTAAGTGGTATAGGGGGTGCCACCAGGTTCTAGTAGAGCTGAAACATCTAGGTGTTCAAATTCTGTTACTAGCGCTCTCTTTGTGCACGTTTTGGAAGTTTTGATGACAAGCAGGTTTTCGTACACAGCAGTTGTGTGTAGCTCAGCCTCTTCATGAAGAGATTTGTTGTTAGGATGTTCCTGACTTCGCTTTGGCTCTTAATTGAGAGTGAATCGGGTGCAGTTTCTGTGGCAAGGTCAAACTGAGCAAGAGTGTGTGTAGTTGCAAAGGTGGGCTGAATGAGTTTCTTATATAGAGCTAGCCAGCTGTTCCTGTAAGTATGAAAACTTGTTTTCCATTTAGATGCTGTTTTGGAGTACGTAATAGTACCATCAGTTTTTTATAACAGATAACCTGTGACTATTGGATAATTATATTTCTCAGCAGGGGGATGTTTACCAGGAAAGAAGCTATTGCTTTATCTAACTTCCCTTCACTTTGTTTTGAATTATGCCACTTGTATTTGATATTTTCGGTTTCGCATGTAATGCTGAAATGGATGACGAAGGAGTGGGCTATTTATACAGCAGAAGTGAAGTGCAGTAGCCTAGGAATTTTTGAGTGGAGTGTTACTTTGATCTATCAGTGGCTGCTGGTCAATGTGTTGTTTTTTTTCTTTTATTTGAATAAAATGTTATAGTAGAAGAAGTCATGAAAATGTGATGTTACAAAGGATAAAAGGTGTCAAGATGGAATCCCATCAAATCCTTGGTGAGATTAGTGGTTTGTGCCTTTATTTGGAAAAAAATTTGTATATATTTCCTTTTGATATTTTTCTCCTGTTTTCACAGGAGAAATATTAGTATCAAAGAATGACAGCTACTGCTTCACCAAGTGGATGCATTGTGCAAGAGGTCATTATTTACAGCTACCAGCTTTATTGAACTCTTCCTTACATTTCATCCTTATTTGTAAGTTTATAATTTATTGCAAAGTGATGGAAAGATATGCAGCTATGGAAATAGACTCTTGTAGCCAGTTTAGCAGAGCCAGGACCCAGGAACTCTGTTCAGCTCAATTCTACCTCTGACTGGCTTTGTGATCTTGAAAAAGTCAATAAATGTTGCTGTGTTTTGGAAAATGAACTGGACAAGTTGATGGAAAAGAGAAACAGTATTACTAGATGGTAGGCTGAGGAAAACATTTTAAAAAAGGAAAAAATGTTGAAATTCAGAGGTTGTCTAGGGTGGGGTTTGGAGACCTTGAGGGAGGCATTCTGGTGGAGGGCATGTAAAGCTTGGGGGCAGGAGAAGGAAGGCAAGGCAGGCTGGAGTCCCTTTCTTTGTGCCTTATTGGTGGGTACGCTGAGCTGGGTCAGTAAACAGTATGGCTTGTAGGTCACAACATTCTGTATGGATATATTCATGGTACTGTTAAAGTGGTGATAGATATTAAAGGTGCTGGAAAATACAGGCTTATGAGAAACTCATCACTTTCTAAACAGAGCAGATTTGTTTTTTGTTTTTAACAATGTGGCTCTAACAGACCTTTGATCTCTTGCAGTCTTTTAGAAGCGGAAAAACAACTTAGGTTTGATGTTTTGTGTGTCATCAACTGAAATTGGGGCCATCATGAATATAACCAAGGGTGGACTGGTGCTGTTTTCAGCTAATTCCAATTCGTCATGCATGGAACTATCGAAGAGGATTGCTGAGTAAGTAAAATCTCCTGCAGGGCAGCTTAGGATCTTGGTGTTGTTATGATGGGACTTATTTTACTAAAGACTGATTTCTCTGTTTAAGGACAGTTCCATGGGGAAACTGCCATGGTTTGCAAGAACATCTAGTGTGCTGTATTGCACAGTGTGTTTCAACAGGTCAATAACAAAGGAAATAACTTGTGTTTAAATTGTTTGATGGCAGGTTGTGATTGGCTGCAGTATTTTAGACACATGGGAAGGCTAATGTTTGGATAGCATTAAATAGTCATGGCAGAAGTTTTTATCGTTTACTTATTCTATATAGCGGAATTTTCTTAGATGGCAAAACTGCATCCTGCTCACTGTGTGTTTTAGGTGGGAACATTTGTTGAGCTTTAAATGCATGAATAGCTTCAGCAAAACTTTTATGATGTAAGTAAATTTTTACCATGCTACTGTAATGGTATTAGGATGCATAACATAACCAGGAGTCTTGCACGTGATAGTTTCTTCCTGAGGCTTATGTACCCATGGCTAGGTGTAGATAGGAGGAGAAAGGAGAGTGCCAAGGAACTCGGGTTACACATGGCAAGGACTTGGGCATAAGTGCACAGCATACTTGGCTGTCTCCTTTGTTTAGTGATGGGGGTCTGTTCTAGTACTAAAGTGGAATAAATACAGCAGACATTAGTCTTCCATTATTCATCTAGTAGAGCTCAAAAGTATTTCCTATTCTCTATGTTGATGTTTTTTCTATAGAGAAGAGCGATGTAGAAATGGTCTTTTAAGCATTGTGTGTGTTGCCATGCATATGTACATATCTATGGCAACATATATAGAAATATGTATTAAAAAATAGAAATTGTTACATGATTTAGTATTCATTATTTTTTTTCTGCTGCCTGTTCTTCTGAGCTTGACTTGATAACGAGTTTAGCTTAGCCTGCAGTGGAGCTTCTGGAAATTGTAGCTGCTTTATTAAGAGGTTTTCACTATAATTACTGGTTTTATGGTGTGGGATTTTCTTCCCTTGGTTTTCTTGTATGAAATACAGCCTTTTCAGTAATTGTTTTGTTGTATGGGCTTTGCATTTGTTTTGCTCTTCATATTCCCATATTGACTTCTACTTTTCTTTTTTCTGCTCCTGCAGGCGCTTAGGTGTGGAGATGGGGAAGGTTCAGGTTTATCAAGAGCCAAACAGAGGTGAGCATTTAATTGGCAAACCTGGAACTTGCCTAACTGTGATGTGCATGTATTGGCTACCCTTTTCTTAAGAGTTTGAGTTTTGCTATTGCAGATATTACATATTTCTCTTCTTGGCAGAAACAAGAGTGCAGATTCAGGAGTCTGTGAGAGGAAAGGATGTATTTATCATCCAAACGGTTTCAAAGTGAGTAACTGTTTAGACACTGTGCTAGCATTTTGACATGGACTGTACATAGGAATGCTTCTGGTTTAGATTTTCTTCGCATTTTATGTATATGATGCAGTATAATAAGCTTAGATTACCTAGATAGAGGCTTCTCTTTTTTTTGTTGTTTTGGTGTTTTGGGGTTTTTTGTATGTTCACAATGAAGACTTCAGCATAAGCTAACTGCTCTTGTTTTAGTTTTCAGTGACTATGTCAATGAAACTTTTTCCTGGGTCTCTGCATTCATTTGTTAAGTGCATGCTTTTGCTTATCTTACTCTCTTTAAATCCTTTCCTTTTCAGCTACCTGTCTCCAGCACCATTACAAAACTCTAAATATAGGAGGAGCATTTCCTAGGCAATGTGTCCTGTGATTCAGAAAAAAACTTTTTTTTTAACGTGAAAAGAACTTTACAAATTCTAAGTCTTTTTTTAAATGGCAACAGAAATAGCAGGGCTCTTAGTTGATGACTAGTTCTTTTCTGAAAAGATACCCTCTCAATCTTTCCATTTAGGGCAGAAAATGGATAGTAAATATTTAGCCTGCTGTTGGCTTGAATAAGAGGAATGTGTTGTAAAATGTGAATTTTTTTTTTTAAAAAAAGCTTACCTATATCAAAAATACACACATATTGGTTTGTGCACGGTAGAAGGAGATGTTGGAGATAAATTACAGACTACTTTGTTACAGCAACACAGTATAACAAAAACTGCTGAATTGCCCAAAGTAGCCAAGTGAAAAAATGAATGAAGTGTAATTCTAGTGAAGAATTAAAATGCTGGGCCCAGGGCAATTACCATCCTGAGGTGCACAGCTGGATTCTTAGTGAAGATTGCTCAGTCACTGTAGGCTCCACTACCCAGGAGTGAAATTCCTGGAGTGGGTATAAGTACTGTGTTGAATACAGGATTTTTATGCATGAGATACAGAACTAGATGCTTCTCGTTCCAGGGATGTGAATACTACGATCATGGAACTCCTCATCATGGTGTACGCTTGTAAAACCTCCTGTGCCAAAAGCATTATTGGAGTGATTCCTTACTTCCCGTACAGCAAACAATGCAAGATGAGGAAAAGGGGCTCTATTGTCTCTAAATTACTGGCTTCAATGATGTGCAAAGCTGGTAAGAATGCAGGCTGTTATGAAATAATCAGGGCAATGGGGGCTTCCGCTGTCACCTTGCAGGTTTTGAGAGGTCTCTGCAGAGAGGTTGTTTAAAAATAACTGCCAAGTTTTTTGTGCATTTAAAACCCACATAAGAAAGGAGAATGTCATTAGAAATGTTTCCAAATTACGAGTTTGTAAAAAAACCCAAACTTGTAACAGCCATCTTCCATTGTGTCCTACTAAGCTGGCAAGATCAGTCTGCTGGACTCTGCTGCTTTGGGCCATGGTATCCATCTCTCATAATACTGTTGTCTGCCTTTGTGACACTCTCAAACAGTTGTGCCTTGTCATATCTATTCTTTTTTTAAACTATTGGGTGAATGCACTTTGTTTCCATCCTTTAAGTTTGAGATAACATGGGAGAATGGGATGATTCATTTTCACAGCCTTGTAGCACGTTTTCTGCTCCTTTCCTTTTGCTCCTGTCCCTGGGAAAAATGGGCAGCTACAATGGACACTGGGATCTGGTTTCTTATTTGGAGAGAAGTGTTTTGATGATTATGATTTGGGCCCATTTTTCAGGAGTTCAGAACTCTAATGCTAGCTGTGCTGGGGTCTTGCTATGTGGCATAGGACAATTTATCTTACTAGTGCTTCCATTTTGTCATATGTTGAATGGAGAAAGATCTTGCCTGCCTCAGTGTGGCACTACTGAGTCAGTTATGTAGTGTTCTGAGGTTCTTTTAAAAGCAGCACTGTAGAAATCGTGAAATGTGATAATGCTGCTGTACTTGAGGCACACAGTTAATATGGTACGTACATTCACTAAGTATAGTATTCTTGTTCTAATGCAGTTTAGAGATTTTGTTCTGGGCAAACTTCAGTGAAACTTTCTAGAGAAACAGAGTGTATCTATTGTTCTCTCTTACTTTTCTTGACGAGCTTCTCCATATGTCTTTTAATTTCTTTTTTAAAAGGACTGACTCATCTTATTACCATGGATTTACATCAGAAGGAAATACAGGGCTTCTTCAATATTCCAGTTGATAACTTGAGAGCATCTCCATTTTTACTACAGTACATCCAAGAAGAGGTGAGGAGGGCCTGCTGTTACAGTTGCTTTTCTAAATCATTTTTTTGTCATGTCTCAAGGCTTCTGAAACAAAGTCCTCTGAAAAGACTAACTCTTCAAACAGAATTTTAAAGGGGGAATGATCATGTTGGGGTAACTGGTTCTTTTCTTCCCCACAGGTTTAAGTTTTGCTTTTGTGAAGAACTGGCATTTTCTTATCCATGCAGTGATGCTGTTCTGTCTTCTTATATATATTCCCATAACCAGTATTAAAAAAAAAAAAAAAAGGGATTTTCTTGCTCTTGATGTCCTCTTCCTTTCCTGTTTCCAGTTTCCTTGACATTTATAGGATGGACTGCTTGTGTAGGTGTAATTTATACTGCATTATGAAAACACTTTGAAAGTAAAGCTGTAAACTATGAGAGGGCCTATCGGTCATGCTCTGAAAGAAAGAACAGAAGACTTCTTGTGTGGAAATCTACACGTGCTGTTTGTTCAGCATGTCTTGACTTGAGGAGCTTAACTTCTGATGTTCTGTACGTCTATTTCTCCATTTTATTTTTATAAGTACTTTGAGAAGTGCCACCGGTAGATTCATATATACAAATTGTGCAAATTATAATTGTAGGTATAAGATGCGTATTATACTTCTGACTAATGAAAACTTGGGATAAAGCAAATGCTTTTTTCCTGGTGAGAGAAGACGTTTAGCTCACACTTGAATCCAGGTTATTTATTTCTATAGAGATATGAATGTCTCAATTTAAAAACAAATAAACAGAACCAAACCCAAAACCAAAGCAACATGATTTTATTATGACAGTGTTAACATCTGTTTGGGGAATCAGTTACCATTTGAATCCATTGTTATAATTTCTTTTGGTAATAAGAGTCAAAGAGGATGATAGAACAAAACTCCAGGCTCTGCCTTTGCCACAGTCATTCATCATGTATACCAGGAGAGAGGAGTATTGCACACTGTAAGCACTTCAGAAGTTAAAAAAAAGAAGAATAGTGGAAAACCAAATATGCAGACACAAGCAAGTTGTGCCTTTATATGTTGCTTGAATGTATGGAGTATGGTTGTTCACAACATCATGGTCCTGGTTTAGTCTGGAAGCACATTTTGATACATGAACTCTTAATGGTTTCCAAAGAATTGTTGCAGCTTTGAGTCTGGCACTGCTGTGCAGTCTAACAAATTAACATTTGTAGAGATCTGCTGAAGTATGTGTAGAGAGATCCTTTCACATTTTCATTTCTTTGTTCCTCTGCTTGTCCATGAGATGACTTGCTAAAACTAGAGTTGACTGAATGTATCGATCACCTGGGATCTATATTGGCAAGTACGTACCTTCACCAGACAGGTCATATCTTTTCTTAAAAGTTTCATCCAGTGCTGCTCAGGAAGAATGTAGTGTTTATCTTAAGTTCACAGTGGCAGCAGCTTGCTGTATGTCCTGCACTGTGAATGCCAAAGCATGAAAAATGTTTCTAATAGGAGTTGTGGTGGGGTGTATTGAGTAGCATGAAATAGAGTCCAGCTTGATAAGAATGAAGGTCACTTAAAAGGGATTTAACTGAAAGGTAAGAGGATGAGGGCTTGTAGTTGTTCCCTGTTGGAAATTTATGCATAGGTGTAAAGAGAATTACTTGGTGTTCTGGGATGAAGACAGTCCAATCAGTGAAATTAATGTGGTGTAAAAATAATTTGGTGATTCTCCTTTGTATGCTTAGCTAATGTTTGATACTTAGTGACTTCTCTCTTCTATGTGTACATGTTAATCTTAGAGTGATGTAGCTCTTTGTTACAAGGAGTTGTTGATGTCTTACTGTCTTTGGATGACACTTCTAGCGTTCTGACTTCATTTTTGAAGAGCTGAGAACAAATTTGATAATTTGGCAGGGGAAAAATGAGGCAACTGTCTGAACAAGATCAAAGCGCTTATTATGTCAAGTGACAGGCCCTGCCTTGTCCATACCTTCCATCATGTTAATCTTTATAGCCTGTTGTATAACTAAGTGTTTGTAAAGGACAGAACATGCTGAATTCCCAGTATCAGGTGGAGTTAGTAGCAGTGGGGATTATTAATGTTGCCTGACACGTCCTCAGAAAAGCTCTTGTTTTCAGTTGGTTAGGCCCATGCCCAAGTTCAGAACTTTTCCCACAATGTATTTCAGGTAGAGTACTTTTGGAAATATTCAGCCAGTGTGGTTTGTATGTTTGACGATAAGATTGTGGAAGAATTTACCTTGCTTGTGTTTGAACAAAACCCAAGTATTTCTATGCTCTGGATCTGGTGTTTGACATCTGACAGCAAGGCAACGAACTGCATGTCAGGGTATCATCTTCAAAAATCTGTGAAATTACATTTGTAACAGATAATCTGCAGGTATTTTATAAAGAGTCTTCTGTCCCTTAACACTGGGATTCTGAGGATTGGATCTGCTCTGTAGGACTTTGCTTGCTATTGCAGCTGAGAGTGGCTGTGAACTATCGTTACAGTGACTGATAAAAGGACAGAGAGGTTCTCTGTACACTCTGTGGCAGACAGGTTGTCTCAGGGCAGCACAGTGAAGAACAACACTGAGTTTGCAAGGAAGGGGGGTAAGAAGAGATATTGGTAAGATGAGAGATTAGAGGGAGCATAGATTGCTGCTGGAAAGGAGGACTGACAGGGCAAATGGTGGAATACTTGAGAGTTTAGGAAACAAGGAAACATGAGTCTGATGTGGAAGATGTGGAATCAGTGTTTGCAGGGAAAATGGAGATGAACTTTTGAGAGAAGGAGACTAAAATGGTGGCTAAATGGAGATGAGTCTGGAGTGAAAAGCCAGTGTGAGAATGGGGCAGGACAGGAGCAGCAAACTTTGGAATGGATTGTGCTTGTGAAGACTGACTGAAGGACCCATCAGACCTTGAAATGAAACTCTTGACTTCTTGGCCTTACCACTTTGCTGCTGTTGGCGTTTGCAGCAGCATCCTCTAGCGCTGGCTGATGTGGAAGCCGCTTTGCAGCAGTGTTAGACTGTGATGGCAGGATCAGTGCAGCAAATAGGGAATTTTTATCCCTTTTGATAGTCGGTATGAAGAGTCACTATGATGTGATGGATAGGCATTACTTTTTTTGGTGTACTCTGAAAATCAATAGGAAATAGATTAAATGCTGTGTTTTCAAGTGATTAAAGACTGCCATGGGTGGACACAAGACAATTTAAGTTGAACTGGAAACTTCTTTCTTTGATGGTTTCCTGTTTCTTTTAACACTTGTCAGTGTAGCCCTGATGTTCTTTTAAAGCAGTTACTTTCGTGTGATCTACAATATAACATGGTGTTTGTGAAAGGTACAGTTTTTAAGTTAATACCTGAATTTCCTAAATACCTGTTTTTACTGAGCTGTGAACTCTGATCATGTACCGTGGATTCTTGAGGTTGCTTTCTTATGTTAGGTGGAATGTTCGATGCTTAAAATTCTTCTGGCAAAATAAAGTTCTCTGATTCTTACTGAGTTTAAATTTGTCTAAAGATACGAAGTAGACATTGCTATCTGTTATTTACTACAGATACCAGACTACAGGAATGCTGTAATTGTGGCCAAATCACCTGCGTCTGCAAAGAGGTGGGTAAGATCTGCTCTCTTGTGTTAGAGCAGGAAATCTCTATCATGATTTTGTTCTTAGGATCAAGTGAAGGACACATACCTGGTAATTAGAAGATGCAGCCTTCAAATCCCTCCCAATACTGTTAGATGTGTAGTTCTTACATCATTGTTATAATAAATCTAAGGAGAGTAAAAACCAAACAAGTGAAAGGATGAGGTTGATCAATTTGGCTCTTAGGATAAAGGAGGTATTTAATCATATTATATTTCTGTGCTTTTACATTATAAATTTCCTTCTGTAAATGAAGAAAAATTGCTGGAAGTATATTGCCATTAATCCAAAGTATTTGCTTAACATGGTCGTAACTTGGAACATGGTTGATCAGACCCTAAATACAGATGGCTTACCATTTCGCGTGGTGAAACAGGATTTGATGTTGGAGATTATTTTGACTGTGAAGTCCTTGTTGGCTGAATGACTGTTATTAATCCATGAAGCTTTTTGGTTGACTGTTCCTAAACTCTTTGGGATTACACTGCTCTCAGCAGGTGGTGTAAGAGTTGGATGATGGTTTAAGAGATACTGTATTTGCTGTGGTGACAAACCAATAGTTTGTTGAAAAGTTATCTAGACTTTCCTGCCAAGGAATCATGGTACTCTTTGTAAGAAAGGTTTTTGTTGATTTTATATAACAAATCAGAGATACTTTAATTTGTAGAAGTATAGTGAGGGGAACAGTTTTTGTCATCTTTGTTTTCCAGCAGTACTTTTAATGTGATTTCTTTTCTTTTGACCAGTTATTTTACATTTGCTTGTCTTTGATGGTTTCTTTTACTTGGTGTCCGTATTGCCTCTTGGGTGTAGGCTGGCATTTGTTGAGGCATTTTCGTACTCGTCAAGTAATTGTGCATGCCAGCAAATAGTCTACACATAACCTTTGATCAGACAGATAGGTTGCACATGTAACTGATTTGTGTAGGATAGGATCCCAGAGCTGTATTGTTAGCTTCTTCATGTGTACATGTGAGCATTTAAGAGCAGTATTTGAGGAGGTACTTTGTATTTGGAAAAGGGTGATTGAATGTTTCGGCCTCATCAAGGAAAACACTTTTCAGATGAATGCCTACTTGTGAAAGAGAACCTATGCTTGCTGAAGTTCAGAATGTTTCTGTAGTTTCTGAGCTTACTGGAAAACGAATAAATCATTTTACAACATTTGAACTTTACTTTAAAATGCAGCATTAAACTGAGTAATTATTATAGTTTCGTTGATAGGATTATGACTTCTAAGTTATAACTTACTGTTTTGAATCATAGTTTATCTGTAATTAACTACTTGGAAAAAATATCCTAACTGTATGATAACCACAGGGCAGAAGATTCTTCATGTTTAATTAACTGAGCATCATGATGGGCAAGTTATTCTCTGGACTTTGAGTTGTTTGGATAGTGAAACAGGGCTTAAGTGTAAAGGAGGTGATTTAGGCCACAGGTCTTAAGTGCTGATATTAGAATGGAGTGACTCACTCTAGGCATAAAAGAGGCTGGCTGGCTGGCTTAGGCTAGATACCAAACTCTTTGGTGTGCAAGGTAAGGTAGGATGAATCTGCTAATTTTTACTTGCTGCTTCCAGTATTTGGGATACAAGCTCTATCTGTGAAATTCCTATTTTCCTGACTCTACTTTCCCTACTTCCCCAGATAACCTTACACTTTTTTACATAGATTTCTAATTTTAGTTGAAGAAATACCACATGGTGAAGGAACTTCTTGTAAGCTTGTAAAAATCCAGGCTGTTTAACTTTGAAGTATGGTTTGTCAAGTGTGGCAAAATGATGGTCTGGATTCTCTTTTCTGTAGGATTTCTAGGGTTATGTCTCAGAAGTTCAGGGATACTGTCCTTAGTGCCCGTCTTGCTTAAAAATAAATAGGTGGACACTTGTTTCTGTTTTCATGTGAATATTTTTTTCCTATTAAATGTAGACAATCCAGGCATCTAGGCTATTCTTGGCTACTGTTAGATGAGACCTGCTAAAGTGTGGGTGAAATCTCAAGAATGCTGAAGGCTGGGAAATGTTTTTCTGACTGGGCAAAACAGAAGGGAGTAATCAGAATTATGTGACTTGCAGCATTTATCCTTTTGCTTCAAGGCCAGTATGGGTCCTTTCAAGGTTATTCTGACTCTCACAAGCCTGGTGAAAACAAGATACTAAGGGGCAGGTGGGTTCTTCTGTGTGTGTTCCTAAAATTTTAGGATCATTCCATTTTTCCTCTGAAACATGAGAAATAAAATGGAAATAGGTTAGGACTGCATGTATGTGAATTATTTTAAATGTAACGTATTTCTGGTTTTGTGGTTTTCTTTTTTAACCCTTTCCATACAGGGCACAGTCATTTGCTGAGCGCTTACGGTTGGGAATTGCTGTGATTCATGGGGAAGCTCAAGATGCAGAGTCTGACATGGTGGATGGTCGGCACTCACCACCTACGGCCAAAAACGTAGCTGCTATTCATCCCAGTTTGGAGATACCCAGTAAGTAAGCTTGTGTGTGAAAGTTTTCACCTGTTGTATTTTGTGGGTTTGGGGAATGGGACTGGCAGTGATGGACGATCAAAAATGAGTGGTTCTTTAGGGGGAAAAGAAGATTATGTTTTTCTTAATAGGGAGAAAAAAAGATTCCTTTTTGATGCTTTATCCATGGTTTTAGTGCTAGGCTGTATGTGAGTTCTGTGCCCTGGGCAGGAGGCGCTGTGTCATTACAGGCAGTCAGAAAAGCCCTTGGCAGAGGGTCCCACTTTTTTGCCATTTACTTTTCCTGTTGGAATTTTTCTGGGACACAGAGCTAATAAGCTGAACTGAAACTGTTTTTGCGTGTGGCTGTAGCTGTATAATGTCGTGGACCTTGACAGAGTAACTTTGCTGAACGTGGATCTATAACTGTGCGTGTAAAACTTCATTGCATAAACCTTAGCATGGATCTCAGTAGGGTCTGCAGACTGGTTGTATCTGCAAGCTGCTATATTCTCTGAACTAAAATTAAGAATTAATTGAATTGGTTAAAGAATGTGGGTATAAATGAATGTAGTTAATACTTTGGCTAAGCCTAAATCATTTATGTATTAAAATCCTGCTGATTTTTCCCAGTAATGCTGTGATGATTGAAATAGTTGTTGCTTCTTTTCTGTCTATAACAGTGATGACCAACACAAAGTGTATGTTTCCATGCTTGAAGTAAATTGTATAAACTCTCTCTTTATTTCTCTTTTTTACCCCTCTAAAAAAATTTGCCATGAATCAGTGCTGATTCCCAAGGAAAAACCACCCATCACAGTTGTGGGAGATGTAGGAGGAAGAATAGCTATCATTGTGGTAAGTAAGATGCTGTCACTTCTGATAAATTATATTAAAAATGTTAAAGTTGCAGGAATCAAGTAGGTACTCTGCTGTATCAGCAGCTAAACTTTTGTTGGTGGTGAACTTGTGATACTGCGCTTCTTGTACCGTGAGGCAGTATTCTGCAGTCACTGAAGCTGACTGTGTGAACTATGAAGTGATCCATGCTGAAAAGCAGCATTTGGGCCTTGTTGCTATGAATAGACCAGGTGAAATTCTGTTCAAGTGCTTGCCTGAAGGTGAGAAGTTTCAGGTGGTGCTTACACATCAGATTAGGGGGAAATCACCATGTTTCTATTCTGTGAATTTAGAAATGCCAGTGAAGTAGAGATGATGCAGTTATACTGTTTCTCCAAAGCAGAGTGTAATCTCTGGGCTTGTCACAGAAAAGGGCAATTTTCTCTGAGTCTGGTTTTTGAATGAGTGTCGGTTATTTTGGCTTTTCCCTCTTCCCCTCATGGAGCAATCCTTTGGCCCCTTGATGTTGCAGTAGTTTAGGACACACTTGTGCTTTTTCGCACTCACTGTCTAGCTCAGGTCTCAAGAACAGCATGAATAAAAATGTCTGTTTTGCATCGGCTGTAAACCATTACACTTGAAGAAGATGTGGTATTGGTCTGGGTGTGCTGTGCTGATCTGTCTGAAGACGTGGTGAATCTTCACTGACTCAATCTTACTTTGACAGGATGACATTATAGATGACGTTGACAGCTTTCTTGCTGCAGCTGAGACCCTCAAGGAGAGGGGGGCTTACAAGATCTTTGTAATGGCCACGCATGGCCTGTTATCTTCAGATGCTCCCAGGCTGATAGAGGAATCTGCAATTGATGAAGTAAGCACGCATTCTGAGTTTCTGGTCCAATGATTCGGTGTTTTTTAAGCAAGCAGTTTTCTCCTGACTTGATTATTAAAATGTACTGGCATTAAGAATTTAGCTGGGAGATTCCTGGGTTCAGGCTTTTTTACCAAGGAATTGCATGTTAAGAGTATTAGCATCTCTGTGTCCTTAAACTATAGCGATGGGAAACCAGGGAAGTAGTGAGCTGACAGACTGCCAGGATTAGCAGACTTTCCTCTTCAGTGCAGGGGATATTTTTCATACCTTCCTTTGGGCCTGCGCGGCAGAATGAATGGAAGGAAGGGACAGTGCCATTAGTATCCATGGATATGTGCTATCCTATAGCAACACATGGTTCTTCCTAAGATTTTGACCCTGACAGTAATGTAAAATCTTGTTCTTTTACCAGCAAGGGTGGCTTCACAGGATCTGGTGTGTGTACATGCCCTTTTGCAGTTCTAATATGGGGAGGAGGAAAACATAATGGAACTTTCCAATCATTTTTTCTTTCTGTAGGTGGTTGTTACAAACACAATTCCACACGAAATACAAAAACTCCAGTGCCCTAAAATCAAGACGGTGGATATCAGCATGATCCTCTCAGAAGCCATTCGCAGGATCCATAATGGGGAGTCCATGTCGTACCTTTTCAGAAATATAGGACTGGATGATTAATGCTTCTTTAGTCTAAAGAAACATCCCGGGCCAAACTGGAAGTGAACAGATAATGAGCTGTGAAGCATCATGCTTACCTTAATATTTCTATTGAGCCACTTTTTATTTTCTCTTGGTTTAAGTATCAAGGTAGAACAGTTTTTAAGAGCTTTTTTTTTTCTTTGCAGGTGGTTATTTTTTTGGGGTGGGTGGGTGGGGAATAAACATTTTACAAAAACTGTTCTAGTTGCTTTTAGGTTAGTTGCACTATATACATGATGGAAAAAATCCACAAAACACTTGAGGCAAGAATTTGGCTTCTAAATTAAGCATTCCTTTTCCAAAGCTGCTTGCTACAAGTGCTTTAAAAGATAATAAAATGAAGTGACTGTATAATATTTGCATTTTAAAAGCCAAAAAGGTTGTACTGTTGTATGCAGTTCAGTGATTTTGTAGGAGTGCTTTTATAGAAAAGCATATGAAATATGCACCTGTATTTATTTTCTGCGACAAAGAATAAAGACTTGTTTTGTGTGAGCTTTCTAAAAATCTTCATGTACTGGTCACTTGCCTTCTAAAGTGTGTCCCCTTAAAAATGATTTGCAGGTATGAAAGAATTTGAGGTGAATTGATTCTTTTATGCTAATGTGTTACTTTGGAGTATGAACAGGTTTCAGGCTTCTTGGCAGTAAGGAGAGTAATGTGTGTTTTGCTTGTTGTTACAGTGAAATGCCTGCAGAGGAGGTGTAGAGGCTGCTTTTCCCTAAAACTGATACTTGTGGCCATTTTTCAACCTGTCTTCTGCTGAGCAGTCTTGTAAAATGCAAAATGCAACCTTTCACCATCCAGTTGCAGGTGCTGTCGAAGTGTTTTAGTTTAGTGTCGAAGTTGTAATTTGGCAGTTACGGCACACTTCCAGTGCACTGCTTTGCTTTGGGGAATGTGGGAGGGAGCGAAATCTGTGGCTGGATGTCAGGGAGCAATGGGGACTTGGGAATACTGGTGGGGCAGAGGTCCCAGCTGGTAAAATCTGAATCGGCTCATCACAGGTAAACCTGTTTTTTCAGAGGTTTCTGGCCTGGCCTTAATGCATGAATGAGCTAAAAAATATGGCCATAGCGCAGTGCTGAACTTGTTCACGTTTGTTTTTCCAACCGTCCTTACGTACGTGCGAGTGGAGTGGCTGGCTAGCTGCCAGACTGAGCTTCCAGCCTCAGAGACTTGAAGTTCCTGACCTGTTGTGGAGAAACCAATGGTGGAATTAACGGGCGTTTAGGGGTGGCTTGGTCTAATCTCTCCATCAGAATGGCCTAGAAATTAGTATAAAACTTTTGCCATGTTCAAAGCCAGAAGTGAAAATTAACCTTTGACACGATTTCTCTCTGTTTGAGACAAACTTCCAAGGGCTTCAGAAGGTTCATTTGCTTTTGAAGGTAAAACCTGGGGTTTTCTTCCTTCCCTTGTCTGTCTTGGTACAGCGCTGGGCCCAGTGGAGGCGTGTGTCTGAAGAGCTAGATATTGCTAGTAGATCTATAATACTTGATCTTGGTGCATTCAGCAAGTGAGACGGTGATTTTGTTTAGCTGCACGCTTCTGTTCAGATAATGCTGTTCTTCATTCCGTGAACTTATTTTTCATAAGGTTGTTTTTTGATTTTTGCAGAGTCCTGTCCAGAGGGGTATGTTCTGTCTCTCTGAAATGACCAAATGCAAGGCTGTACCTGGTTGTACTTCAATGACAGTCAGTTATTAAACCATTCAGCGATGTTAATAGATATACCAAGCTGATGTATTAACACTTGTATGTACTTTGAAAGTGTTAATGCAGGTTAAATTCCAGCTGAGCAGTGAGGGAGACCTTCAGTTCCTCTCCCAAGTGTACAGACCTGCTCCTTGGTGCGTCGGTGGCTGTTTCAGAGAGAAATATGCTGAGCTGTCTCGGTGATGGGCATATTAGTTGCAGTGTCTTTATTTGTTAGTGAGACCTTGTGATACATGGTTGGAAAGCGTGCTGCCACTTGAAAATGCGCCAGCCAAGCACCCAGTGCAGCCAGTAGTATCATTACTAAATACCCCAAACCATGACATTGAAAGGTAGTTTCCGGCTGCTTGGTTTGTGTTGGCTGTTGGAGGAACAGCTTCATCTCTTCTGTAAGCATTTCTGCTGGCCAGCCCTCACTGGCATGCTGAGGCTCCGCCGTGTAACTCCTGTGTTCGATTGTTGCTTTAGCATGTAGAAACCCCCCAGCTTTGCCTGGTTTTGTGCAGTGTGATTACTGTGTTGTTTAGAACTCAAGAATTTGGGAACAAGTTGCACTCCTAAGACGGGGTTGTTGGTCCTTTGGCTTTTCATGGTGTTGGGAGTGGTTGAAGAGCAAAGCTTGTGCATCTTCACTTGGATGGTTTTTCACACCCCTTTCATTGCAGCATACAACTGCAGAGCTACCTGATCTCTACATGCTTTTTTCAGAAGCAAAATCAGATCACCAGAAATGCTAACTATTCTTAGAGGTATTTCTCTGAGAGCCTTCAAATGTAAAGAACCCTTTAAAACCTCTGCTTTATTCAGCAATTTCTACAGTAATTCACAAGTCAGAGGATCGTGCAAATTTTTTCCAGATTTAGCATCTGCGAGAAAAATATTGGGGTTTGGTTTGCAGTTCATAGAAGACAAAGCTTAGCAGTTTCTTGTCCAGCAATAGCTGGATTTAAGGCACCTCTGCAAGAGGCTGCTGGGAGCCCATGTCCTGAGAGCCGGCATTGCAGAAACGCGTTGGTGGCGGGGGTGGCTTGGGCTGCAGCCGCTGCTCTTTGGGGTCAGTGCAGAAGGAACAGAAACCTCCAAGGAAATGGGGATTAAGTAGCTGCTTGTTTGTGAGACACTAAAATCAAGAGATGCTCGCCTGAACTGTGTGCCCCTGGGTTGCTGGCGGGAAGGGCGGTGGGGAGGCTACAAGGGGAGGGAGGCAGCGGACAGCCTGGCTGCCCACCCAAGCGCCTCTGGAAGGAAAGCTGCTGCCGACTTGTTTAATGATAAATTCCCTCGAGCCACTGACGAGTTACTGATTCAGTGACTGTGAAGCTGAGGATGAAGAGGGAGGCAGAGGGATGATGGAGGGCAATTCCACTGCTGGATCCTTTACGCCTTCGCAGCAGTTCAGTGTCGCTGACCTTGTCGTCATAGTGGTTTATTTTTCCTTAAATGTTGCAGTGGGAATATGGGTAAGAGTATTTCCTCTTGTTCCTTTCTGCTTTCCTTTTTTTAATAGTTATTTTTTTCTTTTCAGGGCTGGCTTTTCTGTGTGAAATACTTTGAAAGCCTCTTTTATTTTCATGTAGTTTGCGCTTGTTTGGGTATTTTGTGTGTTGTGCTGCATTTGCTCTGTGCTGTTGTACAAACCCTCTGCCTCTTTCACCCCCTGTAGAGGGACTCCTGTAGCCTGAGAACGAGCTGGAATCAACCACGGCACAAACCTCTCCCCCGGCCGCCAGTCTGCTGGGTGTCAGCAGATCTGCTGCTGTCTATTAAAGGGTGCTGAGACAAATGCCCTGTGTAACAGAGAGAGCCCTGGGCTACCCACGGTTCCAGACAAAGGCTCTCCAAAGCCATTTATTCTGCCTTGCAGAAAAATCGTAGCCAAAGCCAGGCCCTATTAGCCATCCTGTCTGCTCGGGATGGCGGTAGGCTGGGTGCATCCTCCATGCTTCCCCCTCTCGGGGTGCCTCCTTTGCTATTCATGGCTCCAGGTACTTGGGGTGGCAGCCGCTGTTCTGTGTAATTAAGCTTGTGTTGCAGAGCTCCCATTAATTATCCAGAGTCTCCTGTCTCTTGGCTTCTTGTCTGGGAGACTTGGGTCTTGGTTTCTTGGGGTGTCTTGTCTGGGTTTGTAGGGAAAGGGTGCTCTGTGCTGATCTTTTCTCCTCCCAGTCTTCGTGCAGGGTGAACAGGAACACGATCAGTGGCTATTTCCTTGCTGGCAGAGACATGGCGTGGTGGCCAGTAAGTAGAGACCTCTGTTCCTCTTGTGACACCCTGGTCAGCAGGGACACGTGGCACCACTGTCCCACCAAATTCCCTCTTCCACACCCCTGCTTTCTCCACCACCCCCATGCTGTATACCCCCTCCTGCCAGGATTTGTGTCCTCAGAGCTGTTTCCCTTCTTACTGCACGGTGGATGCTAGAGCCCACCTGGCTGTTGGGTCTCCTCGTAGGCTGCTCTGAACTTGGGGAGGGGTCATTGGAGTCAAATGTCTATCTTCACCGGCCCCGTGTATTCCTGGTGGCTTCAACAAGATATGGGTGTCCCAAGGTTCCTTTTTTCCCTCCTCTTATTTTGGTATGATCTTGACAAACTGGTTGTAGGTCCTTCCTGTGTCTGCCCCTGGCTCCTTGCCACAGGGTCACCTCTGGGCAGGGTGCGTGGTCACTGTGGCAGATGCAGCATCGTGTGGCTCCTCCTCATACTCCTTGAAGACAAAGTCCATCCAAACCCACCAGGGCTGCCCGGATGAGCAGAACACATGGGAGCACTGGTTGTGGGGCGCATGGCTGCCTGGCTCAGAGCCTGTCAAGGGTTTTTCTTGCAAAATACATGCACGTCCCTCACCACACATGGTATGTCTTTGGTCCCACTTTGCTTTTAGCAGTGGCAGGAGGTCTGCGCTCTGCTGCTCCCGTTCAGACATTGGTTTTGCTGCCTCCTCTTTACCGAGTTGCCCCCTTGGGGCTGAGCTGCTGGGGTAGTACCAAAGCTGGTCCAGCTGGCACAACTGCTGTGCCGTGCAGCGGGGGCCGGCGGCCAGGCACCCCACCTGCCGGCACCCGCAGCGCCTCCTTCCCTCCGCAGATCGGTGCCTCTCTCTTCGCCAGCAGCGAAGGCTCGGGGCTCTTCATTGGGCTGGCTGGGACTGGTGCTGCTGGGGGAATTGCTGTCACCGGCTTCGAGTGGAACGTAAGAAACGTGTCGTGTTATTAAGGAAATTAGTTTCTCGAGCTGTGTCATAGCAGATGGCCCATTTTGCAGCAGCGTCGTGCAACGTCTAGGAAGGCTTGGGAGGAGCTGTGCAGGGGGTAATTAACACAACCCTGCTAACTCAGCTTCTCCAGCTCGTGTCTAGTGCACATATGGTGAGTTTAGAGTCAACACAAGTCCACGTGCACAGGGAAACGGACATTTCAGAGCACAGGTTCCTAGTCCAGACCCCACCAGTGAGATGGCTGAATAAGTCACCCATTCCCCACTTCCCCACACCTTGTATCCAAAGTCCTTGGGTTCTGCAGCAAAAATATGGCATTTGGCTGGTTTGGTGCTCAGGGAGTTAGTGGGAAATGTCTGGTTAGGAGCTGAAGGGCTGAGGGGAGTGGGCTTCTGCTGGCAGGGTTGTCGGGGGGGTCTCCACCATGGCCTCGTGCACCCGTGTCGGCTGTCTGAAGCCATTTGGGGATGTAAATGTGCACTCGAGGGTGAGCCAGGGCTGGGTCAGGGCTGGTGGGACGGGGTCCAGCACCGCAGTCAGTGTTGGGCTGCAGCAGGATGAGTGTTTTTTCTGGCTGTGCCATGTTCCTTCTTCCCAACAGGCGACTTACGCTCTTCTGGCACTAGCCTGGGTGTTTGTGCCGGTCTACATCGCCTCTGGGGTACGTACAGCTGCCCTGAGCCTGCTGTGTGGCCCCAGCCAGGTCCCCTGCTCCCTGGAGGGAGTCACCACTGTCCTTTGAGATTCCTTTGAGACTCCTAAGCCCTGCTCTGGGAATACAGCTGTCCCCTTGCCTTCCCTGGGACCATCCCTGGGGGAGGGGGCCTGGATAGGGCAGCCATCGCTCTCTTTTCCCCTGGCAGATCGTCACAATGCCAGAGTATCTCCAGCGGAGGTTTGGAGGAGAGAGGATCCGGATGTACCTCTCCAGCCTGTCGCTCCTGCTCTCCGTCTTCACCAAAATCTCTGTGAGTAGCTCCCACTCAACTCTGTGACAAATCCACAACCGATTTCCAGCAATTCAAAGGTTATTTTGGGGCTCAAGCCTTGTGTAGCCAAGTCAGGGGAGAGCAGCTGCTGCAGGATGCTGCAGGAGGGAGCAAGATGAGAGGTAGGGATTTGTGGGCAGATGCTGCCTGCGACAGCAGGTGGGTAGATCCAGCAGCGATGCTTATATCCAGGGAGCCCCAACAGATGTGGGGCTGCGTGTCAGGATTCCCAAACTCATGGTGCACTCGCCTTGTAGCAGCAGTTGTGGGTGAAACTGAAACGTGCTCAGAGGCTGGGTTGCATTGTCTGGGTTTTTCTCTGTGCTCCAGCAGCGATGCTTTCCGGCATCCCTGAGGGAGCTGGCAGAGCTGGGGACTGAACTGGGAATGCATTCATTGCTTTAGGGCCCATGCGTTTTCTGAGGAAAGGAAGCCTTGCTGCAGCTGTAAGATGCCCAAGCCTGTACAGAAAAGTGCCTGGGTTTTAGGGACTTTTCCACAATTTCTGCTCATTTTGGCCTCATTCGCAGTTCCCTGTGTGCAGCCTCTGCTCCTGCTGCCCACTTGGTAACTGTTGGAGAGTTTATCTGAGGTAACACAGCTAAAAAGCCTGTGACACCAAGCCTAGGGCGAGCAGGAGAGCTGGGCACAGACAGTCCTGGGGGGCTGGAGGCAGAGATCAAGAGCGAACAGTTCAGAAACAATCTGGAGGAGAAAACCTGCCGGGGGGAGCAATCCTGCACCATTGCCTCTGATGGAGCAGGTGGATCTGACCTGGGGTCTGCTGGGGCTTCTGCATTTCACTGGCTCAAAGAAATATGCTTTTGTAGGTGGCTGGCTGCAAGGAATGTGCTTTTGCATGTGGCTGGCTGCAAGAAGTGGCTGGCTGCAGGGCAGGAGGGCCGGTGCTGGAGCCCGTTCCCCACGGCGAGGCGCTCAGCACCTGCCTCTGCACTTTGCAGCTCCACAAACACCGGCTTGGCTGGATGCAGCATCGCTCCCTGCACGGGGTTTCTGCCTCCTCCATGGTGGCTTCACAGCCCCATGCCCTGGGCTGAGCTGCGAGGGGCGCGGCAGGGGGGGGGATCTTCTGGATCTCCTTCCAAGGGATGCAGGGGATGGAGCAGCCTGCAAACAGTGCTTGCTGTGCCCATCCGTCAGCGCTTAATGCAAAAGGAGAGGCTACACATGCCTCGGACAGACCCTAGCGCTGCGTGGTGTGGTGTTGCCGGCTCCAGGAGATCCCTGTCTCATTCCTGTGAGCTGCTCTTTGACCTTGGGCAAGACACTATGCTTCGGGTTGTAAAAGCAGGTTGCAGGGGAGATGACAGCCCTTCCCGTGTTCCTGCCGGTGCAGAGCTTTCGGTGTGGTGGAGGTGATGCTGGTGACTCCGTTAGTGCAGCTGCCGCCCCTATTTCCCCCCACAGAACCGTAGCCTGTCATGCTGGAGGGCATTCTTCTTACAAAACTGATATTCTTTATACCTTTGTCATTTATGGTGTTGAATATCCTATGGCATTTCTTCTGAAGTTAGCCTGGTGGCTCCTGGAGTGCCAGTTCAGTTTGCAAGTTTGGGCTGTGACACTTGGATTGTTCCCTGATTGTTTTAATGTCCAGCAAACCGTTGTCACTTACTCCGCTCCTCTGTGCCGCTCAGGAAGGCCATCTCTCCCTTGCTCCTGATGAAGACCCAGGAGGAGCTTGAGAGAGATGCTGGAGCATCTGTGTCTGTGGTGTTGGTCCCCGGGATCTGTGTGAATCCTTGCTGGCATTTAAAAGGAAAGGTTGGAAGCTGGACTAGGATTTCTGGTGGGGTAGCTTGTTCTTCCTGGTCTGAATTTGAAGAAAGAAATTACTGAGGGCTGGTTTTCTTTGAGTCTCCTTCCAGACTGTCACAGATGTCCCTTCTTCTCCTACAAAACAGTGCCCTGGCATGCCACGGGGATGTGCTTGCTCCCTTGGGTTTCCAGTCTCCGTGGCTTTGCCCAGAAGGGATGGGTGTCCTACAAATTCATTCTTAGCTTGGGAGACCGTTGTGATATCACCCCTTGCCTAACACCAGATCAACCTGTAGATGAGCTCTGCAGCTCTCCTGACCCTTCTCAGTGCAACCTTGTGTTTGGAGTCTGGTGGACACTCCCAAATGCCTCTTCCTGTGCCTTTTCTCAGCCACTGCTGGAGTTTCTTTGGTCTGCTGAGTTTTCTCTGATCTCTGAGTCACGCAGGATGCAACAGAAGAGGAATCAGCCTAATAAGGGGATTATCTTGGCATCTGGTTCCATTCAGGGTGAATCGCACAAACAATGGTTGTTTCCAGCAGCGGGTTGGGATGAATGTCTGCGGACACGAAGGGTGTCGCCAAACTGGCCCAATGTCCCGTCCCTGGTGGTGACTGCAGCCGGGAGCCTGGGAGGAGAGTCTCAGAGCAGTTAAGCAGGGCTGTCTCCCCGTGGGGGTTTTCTTTGGTCCTCACTGGGGGCTGCCTCAAACCCTGGGAGTAGCTGGGCTTTTCCTGCCCCCCTCTCCCTGCAGACACTGTGTTTATGGATGGATCTCTACTTCATGTTCTCCCCAGCTGAGATGTGGCATCAGTGTTGCTCTCTTGGCCCTTCTTTTGGGGCAGGAGGGATGTCAGTCCCTCCTCTCCTGGAATTTCCCCTTTGGTGGACCCCAACCTTCCATGTTTCATGGCAGGGTGCAGCAGGGCAGCCCAAAGTCCCGCTGAGACATGGTGTTCCTTCTGGCTAGGAACACCTGAGGGGTTACACAGGCATCCTAGCCTTGGCGAAGAGCCCCTGGAGACTCCTCTATACCCTGGGCAACTTGTTCTGCTGAGGCTTTGGCTTCACCGATTGTTAAATCTAAGCTGTCTCTAAAGTCAGCTTTCATTGGGAAGGCATTAACGATGTTGGGTAAGAACGAGTTTCCAAGTGAGGTCACTGGTGGAGGCCGGGATCTCACTGGATTATGAGGCCTGACTTCAAAGGCTTCTTCTCTCCTTTTACAGTTGAAAGGACTTATTTTATGAATAGGTCATGCCTGGTTTTAATTAGCTTGTTTTTGTATTTGGGATGTCTTATTAACGACTTGGTCACATGCACTTTTATTTTTTCCCACCCTAGCAAAACTACCAGGAAGGGAGGTGGAGATACCTCTGCTTCCTCATAGCAAAGGCTTAGACTCATTTGCAGACGACTGCAAAAATGATTAAGCATTGAGAAAGTCAGGAGAAGCACGTTATGAAATATCTTGTCCAGGGCTGAATCTTCGCAGCTGGGCTCTGTGCAAGAGTTGTCGGAGGAGCAGGCAGTCACAGGGGGCACTGCTTTCTGGCTGGTGCTGAGATGACAAGTGATGGATCCCTCCAAGGGACACTGGGAGCTCCAGAAGATGTCACATGCTTGGCTGGCACTGTGCTAGGGGGGCTCAAAGTATTTGGGTTCCTGCTTCAGGTTGCATTGGGAGGAGATGGCTGAGGGCCCCTGGTTGGGGCTTTGGTGCCTTGTAGCTGAAGCTTGCACTGCGCAAATGGCTTAGTTGTCCTCCTGTGGGGCTGCTTGGTGGTCTCGGTGGTATCAAGCTGTGGCTGGATTGCATCAGAGGAGCCACTGATAGAGGTTTTGGTGTGGTTGCCCATGAGCTGGTTCCTCTTCAGCAGGACATTCCAGGACTGAATTCTCGATGCTGGCAAGGGCTCTCCCAGAGACATGGCCGAGCCCAGGTGCAGCTGAGGACAGGTAGTGAACTCCCTTGGGAATGCCAGGCATGACTGTGGTGTAAAGCCTGGTCCAGATATTGTGGAACAGTCTCTGAAGTAGGATACTCGAGATCATGGTGTAAGTGCTCCTCTGGTTGGTTTGATTTGTGATTTAATCAACCTTATGCCTAACGGTGTGGACTCATCTGCTAGGGAACGGGTTTTCGCCTTGTGCTGAAGCTGGCTGTGTGCTCACCTACTGGGGTTGTGCTGACGGAGCCCTGCTAGGGAACATACACCTTGGCTCTGCCACTGTGTGATCCTCCATGGCCCCTCTCCATCACCTGATGACAATCCCCAGCTCCTCAGGGCGAGCTTGCTGGAGCAGTGCTGGGAGGAGGAAGGGAAGAGTTGGGAGAAGGAAGTGTGATATGGGAAATGGCACCAGTCCTCCACGTTACTAATCCCAAGCGACTGCTCCCACATGACTGGGCAAGAAAGCCCTGCTGTCTGGGGGGTGGTTTCTGGGAGGTGTGTGAAGAAAGATGTCAAATCTGAGCTGATGTCTTGGCTGTGGGAAGCTGTGACGGCTCCGGGCGAGGGTGCGGAGTCAGCTCATCTTGCCTTTTCCTGCCCCTTCTGGCCTCGTTTCCTTCTCCAAACGGGGTTTTTGTGAAGATGGCCCAGCCGAGCGCTGGGGATGGCTGGATCTGAGCTGTGGGTGGAGACATGGTGGTGGCATGGGCACTGCCTGCTGCACCACGTCCTTTACTCCTGCGGCATCGCTGCTCTTGGAGGAGCTGCCCCAGCTCACTTGGAGTCTCTGCTTTACGTTTCATTCCCACAAGACCGTGGCCAGGCCTCCCTCTGTGGGTCCAGCCCTCCCACGGGTGGGAAAAGTTGGTAACTTTGGGGTGTCAGTCATCTTGAGGGAGTTTGGCAGCTGAGCGAACTGCAGGCCTGCGCACGCTCCTCCGGGCAGAGGCGTGCTCCCAGCGTCCCTGTGGGACATGGTGCGGGGACAGGAGATGCTGGAGGCAGCGTGTTGGACACAGAGCGAGTCTGTCCTTCTGTGGCCAAGCAGAAACCCCAAGCCTCTTTCAGGGCCTTTGCGAGGGGGGCTGCAAAGGTCAGGGGACACGTTGGAGGATGCATTTGTGCTGGTCCATGGTGGGGTGCAGGACTCCTGGGTTGCTGCTGCTTTCTCGGGGCCAAAAGAAGCTTCTGCCACTTGCCCATGCCTTGGTTTCCCCATCTCTGCAAAACCAGGAGGAGATATTTTCCCAGGGGTGCTCAGCAAAGAGGTGGCTGCTTGTTGGAGCAAGGCTCAGGAACGGCATCCTTGGGGTCTTGTGCTCCACCCTGGGGCTGCCCACACGTGCTCCTCATTGCGGAGGGGCTGCAGAGGCTGCAATGCTGCTGCAGCCCCCAGCGAGCAGGACAGCACCCTGCTCTGCCCCACCAGCACCCACCCGAGCACCGCGGAATGGCTCAAGCGACGCGGCACAGAGCAGCCCCATCCATCGCTAAAGGCATGTCAGGTATCAGCGAGTACCTTGTAAAGTCCCTTCACCCTGGAGGAGGTCTCCTCCTACCCCCAGCAGCATTTTTAGGCTCGCCGCCACCCTCCTGACTGGTCGGACGGGCCAGGCTGTTGAGCTGCAGCTGGGGAGGGGGAGCTGGTCCCTGGCAGGCTCCTTGCCGGCAGCATGGCTGCCAGGAGGGAGAGTCCTGCCAAGCAGAATGTGAAATACCAGCTACAGCCACCCCCGTGCATCGGCCCAGCCGGGGCTGTTGGGGTGCAGCAACAGCATGGGTACGCTGCCTGGGGTGGGGGTGGGCTTGGGCTGCCTCTGGGGAGCACCCAAGGGTGCTGGTGTTCGGGGGCAGCACAGCCCCTCTGTGTGTACCAGGTGCCCCACCTTCAGGGCTCTGCAGAAAGCGTGGCGAGATGCCACCTGGAGAGCAGGGCAGTGCCAGTGGGGGAGGGAACTGGGCATGCTTGGGGCAGCAAGGAGGTAGCTCAGGTCAGGGTCTGATCCTGCACAGGGCTGGGTATCTCTGGCTCCCTGCTCTGCTCCCGAAGGCTGTGGCAGCACTGATGCCCTGGGACATCCCGTTTCTGACCCTTACATCCCACTGTCTGCATCCAGCTGAGCCCAGTTCCAAGTGACTGCTGGAGCTGCTTGCTCTGCTCTTTGGGGGCTGGGGGAAGGTGGCCTGTGGCACCCACCTGCAGTGGGGACACGGCCACTCACATGGGGCCCTGGACTGCAGTGCTGGCTTCGGGAGGTGTCCTCCTGGCATGTGCAGTACAATGTCCTCGCTGCACCCACAGTGCTGCCCCTTTCCCTGCCGTGCCCTCTTGCAGGAGCCCTTGGGTGCTGCCTGGCCAAGTGGATGTCACCTGTCCCAGCCCCTGTGTTTCTTCTTCCCCGCACAGACGGACCTGTACTCGGGGGCTCTCTTCGTGCAAGTCTGCCTGGGCTGGGACCTCTACCTCTCCACCGTCCTGATGCTGGTGGTCACGGGCCTCTACACCATCGCAGGTAGGTTGCTCGGCATCTGCTGGCCTCAAATCTTTCTTCTTTGGTTGAACCACACCACTTACGCTCCTGATTTGTTTGGTTTGGTTTGTTTTTTCTCCTGGAAGGTCTTTGGGGATTTATACTAATGGCATTTATATTCTCTCGATGCCTGTCCAGCCAGTATCTGAGCATCCTTCTTGAGTGTCAGCTCAGGCAATGACTCAATGCATGACCTCTCCTGTGTCATTACAGCTTTTCATTTGTAATAACTCCTCCTCCATCATATAGTTAAATGCTTTCTTGTGTGTGTACCTATTTGTCAGAGCAATAATCAGGGCTTCTCCTATTACGGGGCTATTACTATGGAATCTACAATCTGAGTGTCCTTTACCCAACTCGTTTCCCTCCCACTTGCCCCGCCTGCAATTCAGCTTGCTGCCATCCTTCCTGCTCTCAGGAATATTTCTTGCCCATGCTTCCCCGTTGTGGGACCAGCTATTCTTGCACAGGGTCAATCTGTATGGCTCTTTTGTGATCTGGAGATGATGAGGGTTTGATGCTGGAGCTGGAGTTGGAAATTGTGGGTTCCCACTCTGAGACCATGGGACTGTGTATCCCTGCCAGCCCCTTCAGTTTTTATTTGGGCTGGGACATTCCCTCCCTGGTAGTGCCAGTGGAGACACTCGGCAGCAAATTCTCCCTCACTATCTCCTCCCAGCCATCCAAATGGGAAACAGTTTAAGTATATCGGAAACATGCTGGATTTTGCAAGACTTTGGTTTTAAGGAAATCCCATCTCGGGTTTTTTTCCTGCCCACAAGGCTTGTTGTGACGTAAGGCATTTTGGAGTGAGCTCAGGCAGAGGGTGTGAGCATTGCGTCACCCTGATCCTGAGAACATCCCTCCAAATCCCAGGCATGGCCAGGGAGGGTGCAGCCCTGAATTCCTGGGATGTGAGTCGGTGACTGGAGTTGAAACCGGTTCAGGTTTTGACCCATTTGCTTTAGCTCCGCTACTTTTTAATGCTTTTGTTTATGTGCTGAGTAATTGCTTTCTGGCTAGGTAAGCAGGTCCTGGGTTTGCAACATGTCCACAGGGAGAGCTTGGGATGGAAAGGGAGAAATGCTCCTGGCTGGAGGGCCAAAGGGGACCCCACTAAGCATCAGCTGCTGGAAAAATAGAACTGTAGGGCTGACAGTTGTGGGGAGGAGAGAGTGGTAAGATGTTAGGGAGAGGTGGGATGAATGATGAGGTCTGTCCTGAATGTGATCTGCTTGCTGGAGCTTCCAAAGAGCTGGGGCTGATTGGCATCCTGCCTGCGTGGGGATGTGGGGCTGCATCCCTCCCGCCCTGCCATCCCTCAGCTCCCCTTCCCTGCCCCGGGTGAGACTGCAGCTGCTGTGGCTATCGGCTGCTCCCCTGACCTTATCTGTGGGGGTGCTGTCACCCCTCGACACCAGACCCACCGAGAGGTTGTTCCCCCTGCACGCTCCCGCTGCAGCCCCCCATCGCCGCAGTGTCGGCAGGACGAGGCTGGTGGCAGGCACATCCCTGCGAGCGCAGGCAGCTTTATTGGAACTTGCTGGGGTTGTCAGCGGGGGCTGAACCATGACAACAACCGAGCGAGCCCGAAGCCAGCGGTGCTCCTGATGCTGTGCCTTGTTCTTGTGCAGGGGGGCTGGCAGCCGTCATCTACACCGATGCGCTGCAGACGCTCATCATGGTCCTTGGAGCCATCATGCTGGCAGTGAAAGGTAAAAGCTGGGACTGCACAGATCCTTCTTCCAGGGGGACCTTCTCTCCCCACTTGAGTGGTCTGGGAAATAAATAAAAAGGAATTCAGTGGCCAAGATGTCCAGCAGGACTTTGGCCTATAGCAATCACCTGAAGAATGTCTGTGGTCCCCCTGTGTCCCATCTGCTGCTGTGCTTCCCCTCTGTGCTGTTCCTCTGGGTGAAGATGCCATGAAGCATCCCTCTGGTCCTCCATGTGGGGCTGTCCCCAGCACTGGTGACCTTTCTGCGGTCATCACTGCTCTGCATGTTTGCCTCTAGTCCATGAACTCCAAGAGACTGATGAAGCATTTGACACCAAAGCAGCATTTCCAGTTTTGCTCCGGGAAACTTGCAGCAGCGTTGTGTCGGGCTCTTCAGATGGGATCCCTCTGCACGGGGATGTGCGTGGTGTGAGGGGGTGGCCTGGGAATCCAGAGCCTGGTGCTGTGCTTTCCTCCTGGTTGGGGTGAGCACGGTTCATCACCAGCCCTTTTTAAGCGCTTGGTGCTGTTGTGTCTTGGCGCGTCTCGCCACAGAGCACCCTGGTGAGGCTGGGAGCTTTCATCAGCCTTGTTCTGCCATCGGGGCTTTGGCCCTGAGGAGCGGGAGGCAAAAAGTCAGGTCCCAGTTCAAAGGCAGGTGTTTAACTACAGAGGAGGATTTCCAGAGGCACTCCTGAAATGATTTCCACCATCTCCTGGAGAAGGCTGCTCAGCAGGTGGGTGGGAGAGACTTTGACCCGGTGCTGCACGGGAGCTCTGCTATGGGGATGGAGCAGCTCCAGACCTGCAGCCAGCCCGGTCCTGCGGCTGCTCCCCTGTGTGAACGCAGAGTTGGCTCCTGGGCGAGGCCGGTGTGCAGCAAGATATATTTACAAAACCCAAATGAAAGGACAGCTACTTCCTGGAGAAGGGACAATAACACCAGCTCCCCCAGCAAAAGCCAGGAGCTGCGGCAGGCAGAGGAGCACGTTGCCTGTGCAAGCAGATCTGAGCGGTGGCCGCAGCCTTTGTGCTGGGCGAGGTGCTGGGGCGGTGCTGAGGGTTGTCTGACGCTGCAGTTGCCCATGGGGCTCGCTGAGGTTTGTGTCTGGTGAGCTTGGCTGGGCCGGAGTAGGAGGGTAGGGAGGCAAGGTCTGGAAAATCCCCGCCGGCAGCAGCAGAGCCCAGTTTTTCTTGGCTTCGCCAACCTGCAAGCGTGGCAAGGTGTGTGCAGGGAGGTGAGGGCGCCCAGGAGAGGGGCTGATCCAGGCGAGCCAAAAGACGAGGTGCTGGTCACACAGGCTTTTTAACTCAGGTGTCTGGAGACCTCAGCACCTGGAGGCTGGTATGGCTTGAGGATGCTCAGTTTTCTCCAGCTCTTGCCAAGCTCAGGTAATAAAGGGTACTCGCCATGTTTTACCTCGTTCATATCTTCAGACCGTGACAGCTGCAGCAGCGATGCTAACACTCACCTGCTGCACTGCAGCTGCTGCAGACCCCCTCTGCCTGTGCCATCGCCTCTCTGCTGCTGCTGAAGGGATGAGGAAGCGCATCGCTGGGCTCCGGACTCGCCTCTCCCGAGGGAGAGCAGGAGGCTCGTGCAAATCCTGTCAGATGCAATGCTGGGCAGAGCAGCCTTGAGTCTGACAACAAGTGGGTGCCAACCAAGGAGCTGTAGACAAATGACTTTGCTTAACAGAGAGCTCGGTGGCTGTTTCGGCGGGTGGCAGTGCTGGGGGTGGCTCTGCTGGCTCCGGCATCACAGATAAGAGACTGTGCCACCCTACGCCCCACCTGGCATCCACCATGGGGCTGTTAATCCCGGCGGAGCCCGCGGGCTGCAGCCTGGCATCTGCAGGCTCAGCTCCCATTGCCCTGAAGCTTTTTCCCCGCTCTTCCATCTCGGTAGGCGTAGGTGTCGTGACTTGCCGGCGAACACCTTTGGGAAGGGAGCAGGCCCACACCCCTGGGCACGAATCTCCGCTCTTGGTGCTCGCCCTCTGCCTCTGGAGAGCCTTTGTTGGTGCCCAACGCCCATGCAAAGCTTGGGAGTAGCTGGTGCCCGGACAAAGCGGGTGCTGGAGGGAGGCCAGGGCTGCTTACACAAGAGCGGGAGGAGCTGACAAACGCTGGCTCCTTGTGGCATACGAGGGGCCGGTTTGCCAAGGGGGGGCACAGTGCGTGATGCCCCTTTGCAAGCTCCCCAAAAGGCTCAGCTCAGGGGTGCCCTGTGGTGGGGAAAGGGCTGCAGGTCAGCGATGGAAACGGAAGGGCTACAGGGAAACGGCTGTCCTCAGGCAGGAGGGGACAACGAAGCGGGGTGGCTGTCTTGGAAATTGGGATTTGCTCAAGCTGGCACTTGATGGTGATCCCAGCATCCAGCATCTGATGCCTGAGGGATTTGCTCTTGGTCTCAGACAGCAGGGCGCAGGAGTGCAGTCCTGCGGGAGGGCAATTTCTCAGGAGCGTGTTCCCACCTCACACTGCCATGTTGGAGGGGGCCGAGCTGAGGGTCCGGACTGTGGCCCATGGGCATTGGTGGAAGGGATGCAGGATGCAACAGCTGGACCAGATGGGGAATGCCACTGAGGGATGCTCATGGGTCTTGGTTTGATTCTCCCCTTCACGAGACCCATAGAGGCCCCAGAGCCTCCTCTCTTCTCCCAAGCACCTGCAGCTGCTGTGGGTATGGGGGTGCCAATGCACCTCCCTGCTTATCTCCTCCACAGCCACTGCATGGGTGGCCGCAGCACGTGGGGGGAGCGGGGTGGGTGCCTCCCATTTCTCCCTCCTCCAAAAAGCAATGCCTCTGGCTCCAAAATTCTCCTGCTGGAGGTAGCAGGGGAGCTGCAAGGAGCGTTGAGCCAGTGCCCCCCAGGAGCAGGGAGGCGATGGTGGGTCAGGGCAGAGCCTGGGGCTGGTTGGCAGCTGCTGGAAGCTGCGGCGCAGGCAGGAGGAGCACCAACGCAGCTGCCAAGGGCTCAGAGGCTCGCTTGCTAGGGCTTGTTCATGGCACGTACTCCTCAGGCTAAAACCCAGACCTTGGATCCCATTTCCTAGGAAAAATGCAGTGAAGAGGGTCTTTTTTTGTGTATTGTTTTTGTTTTTACTGCTTGCTGGAGGTTGGGGGATGGAGCTGCGTGGGGGGTGCTGGGGAAGCACTGAAAAGGGTAGAAAACGTTTGGCCGGACACTTGTGCCAAGGCACCTTGAGCTGTCGTATATCAAGTCAAAGGCTACCTAATCTTGCATTTTAATAGTCCTAGGTGAGTTTCCCCTGTTCTGGAACTGGGGAGCTTTAATGAACAGGTTGCTTTTACAGTACGAGGTCAAAAGAGGAGGGTCCCTTGAGGAGCTTTTGTCCCAGGACACAGGTCACCCTCTGAAGGGAGGGCGGACTGCAGTGGGACCTGCTGTGCAAAATGTTAATAGAAGAGTCTCTTAAATAACTAGAAGACAACATGTTCACGAACAAGCCCTCCCTCTCTGGGCAGCACTTCTGAGTTAACAAGTTGGCAAGTGTTTTGCCAGCTGATCTCACAGGCCACCGGGTTTTGCTCGACTCTAACCAGCGTCTCCCAATGATGCTTTCCAGCTTTTAATGAGATCGGAGGTTACCCCAACCTGGAAGAGGCCTATTTAAAAGCCATACCATCCAAGATTGTTCCCAACACTACGTGCCACCTGCCCAGAGCGGATGCAATGCACCTCTTCCGAGACCCAGTCTCTGGAGATCTGCCCTGGACTGGGATGACTTTTGGGCTGTCTATCATGGCCACGTGGTACTGGTGCACCGACCAGGTAAATGTAAACAAGAATCCCCTGCCCCATGTAACACGGCGCTGCCTGGGGTCCAGGCACGCTCTACTACTGCTCTTGCCCTGGAAGTCCACCTTCATCGGTGCCTAGTGCTCCTTCTGGCTGGTGGTCTCAGGAGGCTTCTTTTTGGAGTCAGTAGAAGCACCTGGGGTTCCCGCAACCCTGTTCTTGAGGTGCTTGGACTGGGACAGTTTAGAGAGCGGGATGCCGAGGGGTGTCCTCATCTCCTCAGTTGTCTTCTGGCTTTCCGGCAGGGAGGTCAAGCGTTTGCTGGTTGCTCTGGGGTTGCTTGGTGAGAGGTGGCCGGGCTGTGTGGGCTTGCTGGGGCTGAATGCTTTGCTCTGCCAGTAGGGCTGGCTGCCTGCAATGGTCTTTTTGGGTTCGGCTCCATCCCCTCTGTATTTGGTGGCCCCGGGGGGTTTCTCATGCGTTGGGGAGCAGGAAACCTCCTTGACTTGTTCTCTGCCTACGGGGTTCCGGGGTCGGTAGCGGTAGATGTGTGTCCCCTGTTTGTTAGAGAGCAGAGAAAGACATGAGCCATTGCTGTCGTAAAGATGCTGCTGCCCTGCAAGGACACCCCTTCGCATGGCTGTGCTGCGGACTTGGTCCTCATGGACAAATCCCTCTGCCACTTGGGGTACGCCCTTGCCCAAATCCTTCTGACACTGGTGACAGCTCAAAACTGCCTCAAGCCTTAACCGTCACTGCTCCTCCCATTTCTTGCTCTGGCAAGGCACTGTCCTGCACATCGCAGCATCTCAGCGGCTGCTGCCCAGGCAGACCAGCAGCTCAGTGTCCTGAGCCAGGTCACTGCCGCCTGGAGATCCAGGACCAAGGACACGAGCGGCATCTCAATGCCTTCTCTCCAGCAGCAGCCTGAACACCTGTCTAAATCATCTAAGTGCTCATTTAAGGCCCAAAGATCATTCAGTCATCCGGACCCAACCTGCGGGATTAAGTGGCCGCTGAGATCAGATGAAAGGAGGGAGGGTTGGGAGATGAGGTGGGATCAGGAAACAACAGTGAGCTGCAACACTACTGCGGGGGTGGCTCTGATTAGCTGGGTTGAGACACACGTTTGGGTCGGGTCTGAGCACCATTAATCTTAATTTTGGACTGGGTAAGGCCTTAATGCACGGCTGTGGTCACCAGATATTTATCTGCCTCCTTGGGTGTGTCTGCACCGCAATCTGGAGGTGTGATTGCACCCTGTGCAGATGTACCCGGGTGAGATTGGATCTGGCGAGCGCAGGTGCTGAGGGCAGGATGAGCTGGGGCTGGGAGGCTGCGGAGCTGGCTGCACCGACCTGCCCTGCCTCTGCCGCGTGCTGCCAGCACCACATCTCCACCATGCTGTGGGCATCGTCTTGGTGTTTAGTCATTTAATCCCGATGTCCTGATGACCTCTCTGGTCCTCGAGCAGACACCTGCTTTGACCAGGAGGGCTGCATTAAAGCAGTTTAGCTTAGGTAATGCTAGGTTCCTTAAAATCAGTGCTAAGGTCTGAGATGTCTTCAGGTGGAAGGGGTAGGGGTGATTCAGCTCCTCTCTCTTCGAGGTCATCATGTGTCTGATGTGGTGCACATGGTGCCTGAGCTGGGTGGTGGGTCCTGTGGCTCCTGACATGTTCTAACTCTCAGGCAGAAGTTAAACCACAGCTTCCTTGAACATCCCACCCCTAGGAACTGGCACCTTGTCCTTCCTGCCCACCAGCGGCATAAGCCAGGGGGCTCAGGAGTGGCTGAATCCTGCCAGGTGCTGAGCAGTTCTTTGCAAGTCTTTGGGGAGAGTCTGAGCTCTTTTAAAGTCAGCGTTTCCAACGGATGTTGCCTATTTAAGGGAGATTGCCTTAAAGCCCAAAGGCTGGCTGCGTGGTGGATGAACCGCTTGGCCAGAGCTTTGAGGTGGGATGGTTTGAGCAGTGTGAGTGGTGGAGCTGTGGTAGGAGCAGGCTGGACTCGGTGTCCATTTCATTGTGGTCACTCTTTGGGGAGGAGATGGAATAGAAGGGGCAAGAGGGGAGAGGGTGTTGGTGGGGAATGGTTGACACTGGCGGGAGGACACCCTGCTGTGGGTGCGCTGGGCTTTTGTGGTGCTATGGCATCACACCAAGCGGTTGCTGGTCTGGAGAGAAACCCAGCCCGTGAGTTGGGTACACATCTACACCGCATTTGGGAGATGTGTTCGGGCCCTATGCCCAGTGGCTCCATCTCCATCTGGAGATGCTTGGGATGCAGTTTGTTAAGGAGAAAGCTGATGTGGAATACAAAATGTTGGTGGCTGCTCAGCTGTCCTGTCCGACTCTCCCACAGGTCATCGTCCAGCGGTCGCTCTCTGCAAAGAGCCTGGGTCACGCCAAGGCTGGCTCCATCTTGGCCAGCTACCTGAAGATGCTGCCCTTGTTCGTTATCATCATGCCGGGGATGATCAGCAGGGTCCTGTACCCAGGTGAGAGCCCCACTGTGTGGATGTGGAGCCGGCAGGGTGGGTATTTTGCCTGTCTCTGAATGGGAGGGGGATTTGTCTGGAAACTTCTCTGCACAGACCTGGGGGCTCTGCAGGAGGGAGAGGGACAGGAGAGGACCCGAGTGTCCCGGGCGTGTTCCTTGTGCCTGGTGTGCATCAGCCAACGCTACTGTACACTATTAACCACACAGCCAGGTGTGGGCAGGGTTGCGTGTGTTTAGGCAAGGCGATGCTCCAGGGGTAACTTGGGTGCTGTGTTCTCAGCGTGATGGAAAACGTGATGTTTGCCCTGCGTGAGCCTCCGCCTGTGGCTTGGGCTGCGCTGGGCTACGGGCCAGTGTGTGGGAAACGTGGACCCAGAATAAAAGTGTTTGGTGGGGGTTGATGGTGGTTCCTGTTGGATTCAAGGTTTCTAGAGAGTTAATCAAGGGTTGCTTATATTTGTTGGGTTTACACATGGGAGAAACTATTCTCTGTGCATTTGCATCAGCTGAGTGCTAGTTTTCCTAACCCTGACGGCGTGTTAATTATCTGCCTTTCATGAAAGGGCCAGAACAAGTTATTGCAGGAACACCAACATACCTGGCCACCCTGAGCAAGGTGGCACCCAGGACCTGGGTGACAGAGCATCAAAGGGCTCGGTGCTTCTCACCCTGCGCAGCTCTGCAGGGCATGAGGGGACATTTGATGTGCAAAGGATTAAAACCCTGCTTTGAGATCTGTGTCACTGGCTGGGAAGGGAGAAGCAAGTGGACTCTGGGCTAGTAAATTTAATTCCCTGTAAATACAGATTAGATGCTCAGCTGGGGTAACCTCAGGTGGCTTCAGTGATTTCAGCTGCTGATTTAGCGCTGGAGGTTTGAATGCCCCCAAAACAGCGGCTGGGGAGCCTTGAGAATGCTTCGTCGTGGTGCAACAGTCTGCAGCGCTTGGGTGGAAACAGGGGACTGACCCTGCAATCCCCCTGCCTGGACAGGGTGATGCCCCTGCTATGGCGGGGACGGTGGCACTCACCCCCTGCTCTAGCAGTGGGGACGGTGGCGTGCACCCTGTGGTCTGGCAGTGGGGTGCTGGCATGCTCCCCGTGGGGTGACAAGGTCTGGCGTCACTCGTGGATCAGCCACAAAGCTGCTGACTGCAGCGCTCGCCCACAGAGGCTGCTGTCCCTGTTCCTCTGCTGTCTTGCTCTGCCTAATTGTGTGTCCGAGTGCTTTTACTTTGATACTAATCGCTTTTGCAAGGAGCTAGAAAACAAGCCTGCGAAGGACACGCCTGCACGCGCAGTCTTTCCCTGGCTGGGCATGATGCCACCGCTGACGGGCTGTAGGACAGAGCACAGCAGCTCCAGGCTCAGCTGTACAGCTATGCCTGGAGCTGCTGGGCTCCATCCCATAGCCTGATGCCATGGGATAATCTTTAATTTCTCAAAATCTCCCCTTTACTAGCCATTCCCATTGCACTCCCAGACACCAATACGGACACCACCTTCCTGACCAAGAGCACCTCTTGGGTGACTCCTGCCATCGCCACGCGTAGGGCGTTATTCTCCCGCATAGGAAGCCTGATCTCAGCATCTAGGACGCGACACCAAAGCTAAGGATGACGCCACACCTTGGCTGAGCTGGCTGGGTCACCTCCAGGTTTGCAACCTTTGTAGGGTGGAGAAACAGGGAAGGTTATAGCAAAAAGTCCTACCTGCGTGGTACTGCTGGGGTAGGAGCTGTTGCCGTCCAGAATGGTGCGGGGCAGCACACACCTTATCTCCACAGCGTTGCTCCTCCTCTTCGTCACGTCCTCCATGCGGACATGCTTCAGGGACGGGAGGCTCCCCAGGGGGCTGAGGAAGGTGCCCCGGCTGATGTGAGGGTCGCTGAGCTTCCTCTGCATGGGCAGGATCTCCCCATTGTGGGTGACATCTGAGTTGGTTCGTCGGAGTGGCCCATAGCGATCCCTCACCTCAAAGTACTCATCTGAGATGGAGGAGGCATTGGAGCGTCGGTAGCTGTGGTCAGCAGAGCTGCTGGAGTAGCTCTCCTGGTCACTGAGAGTGATGTACTCCTCTTCCTCCTCCTCCTCCTCTTCTCCCAGCCCATTGTGGGCACAGGGAGGCCCTTTGTCTTCCTGTGGCCCTGCCACTGGCTGGTCTGGCTGCAGATGGCAGGTGTCAATTGAAGTTCTGTTGGGGTCCTCCTCTGGTTCCTGCTTCGCAGCTGTCTGGTCAGCTGGTGGTGGTTGTGTGTCACCCTCCAAGGCAACGCCACTGTCACAGGGCGTAATGACTTTGGTCATAAGGATGCCAACAGGGACAGTCCTTGGCTTTGGAACTGGTGGCTTGATGTCTTCTCTTGTTTCCTCTGGTGGCTTCAAGCGGTGGCCCAATGGTGAAGCAGTAAATGTTCCTGCTTGCCTCATTGTCCAGCTGGTGCCTTCGACGGGGCTGGTAGCAGGGGCTGCAGGAGCTTCCATGGTGGTCTGTAGGGTCTGTCTTTGACAGGGGGACACCAGAGGTGGCTCTTGGTCTGAGTTTTTCTTGGTCTCCATCTCCCTGTTCTTCAGCATCTGCCGGTGCTGGGCACTGGCCTGGGAGACATCACAGACTTTGATGCGGTTCATCTGCGAGAGCTTCACGTTCTTTATCTTGGGGTCAATAATGTTGATGTAACCCAAGACTTCGCTCCCGGGCTCAGGGTCGGGCTCAACCCAGGTGGGCAGATAGTCAAACATGTTGGCTTTCTCCAGATTCAGGAGGCCGGGGTGGATGAGCAGGGAGAGGTCTGCCATGTCGCCGTGCCTGTCGCCTCCCTGGCCCTCAGGCAGGGCTTTGCCTTTGTTGTCTGTCTTCTGGTTCTTGTCCTGGTTCTCAGATGAAGTCTTGCTGATCTGGTCGGCGCTCTTGGCCTTCACCAGGGCGTATTTAGGGTTTATCAGCTTCTTCACCACAGCGTTGGCAGGGGTCACTGGCACGACGGAGGGCAGCGTTACAGGCTCGGGCTCAGGCTCTTCACCCATGGAGATGGACTTGAGGCTCACCCCTTTGGACATGAGGTAGAGCTCCTGGAACTGCTTGTCAAATGCCTCCACCACTTGGCCCGAGAGGACTGTGATGACATTTCGGTCTGTCCTCGCCGCAGACCAGGTGAAACTGGAACAGAAACACATTGGGAACTCTCTGAGCGCTCACTGGTAAATAACACGCCTCTCCCCAGCCCTGGCTTTCGGCTTTCCCCGAGGGATTGATCGTGCTAGCAGGGACATGATCTCACTGTAAACATTAATAATAATGAGATCGAAGAAATAGCTCTCATTCCAAATTAGAATGAAGGGTTGAAGTCTTGAGCACACTGGAACTTGAAGTAAAAGTAGAAGGTGTTTGCTGTTGGCCAGGTAGTTTTTTGCTTTACTGTTGGCCACTTTTCCTTTCTCAGTTTGGGCTCGTTAAGAAAAGCGACTCATAAACGGACGTAGTTTTTGTTGTGGCCAGAAAGTAGGAAATGTTTCAGTTCCATGTTTGTGAAACTTGTTCTTTAGAGCTGAAAAGCTTACCAAGACTGACTATCTCTACCAAAGTAAATTTTCATTTGGACAAATTGGAAAATACTTTGTACTGGGAATGTTTAACTGGAAAAGCTGAGGTCAATGTAAGAGCTAGGACTGGCTGCAACTGGGTGCTTTTGTCCTTCCTTGTGCTCATCACATCCATTGGCAGAAGCACTTGGTGTGTCCCACCACCTCCGAGAAGAAGGGAAGGGGTGTCCTAGACCTGGCTGTGGGGTGGTGGAGACCCCTTGGGTCCTACTCCAGATCTCAGGTGGAGCCTTGCAAAATCATCTCCTGGTTTAGGAGGAGGGGAGCATGCCTGGGACAGGGTCCTGGGGCCATGCTGGGCAGGACCAGGAGCTGGACCATGTGGGTCCATGTCGGCCCTTTGACCAACACCTCCATGGGGTGGGCAAGAGGAGACACCGCTGATTACCTGTAGGATCCACACATGGCCCGGTCCCCGTCCACAAACATGAACTTCTGGGCCAAAGCCCCTTTGAACTTGGTGGCCGAGCGCGTGAAAAACTCTGTCCCCCCTGTGCTCCGGACTCGCAGGTTCTGCAAAGCAAAAGCACAAGGGTGAGCAGGCGCAGGAGCGAAGGGCTGGTCTTCAGAGCATCATTCACCAGCATCGGTGCCCCCGTGGATGCTCCACAGCCCCTTAGAGGACTGGGGAACACTCTTCATGGCCAGCTCAGAGCTGGCCACAGTGATGGGAAGATAACTTGCCCGAGGTCACCCAGCAAGCCATGGACTTCAGGGATTTCCTGCTCTGCCCAGGTGTTGGGCAGTGTTTCCTACGTCCCGCACTCAGCGCTGCCTGCATCCATGGGCAAGCAGTGTGTGATAGCGCTGCCAAATGCTTTCCACCTCCTGCAATCTATGCAAATGCCACCGTGGGAGAGGTGATGCTTCACCTCCTCCCTGGCAGGAGACGTACAAGGGGCTTTAGGGGGAGGTGGTGACCCCAGGACAGCGCACGGGGACCCAATGGCAGTGGGCTTGTCCTCCACCGGGCTCCCTCCTTGCTGTGCTCCTAAACCTGAGCATCCAGCCCTGGTTGTAGGGGTGGCTGGGGAAAAAAAAAACAGTGGGGCAACATCTTTTCACCCCTGGGAAACAAAACTGGAGGATGTGGGCCAAAAGGCAGCAGGTCCCTGCGGAGGTGGCTGGGGAGCGGCGTGTCCTCCCCCCAGGGAGACCAGGCAAGGAGGAGAGGCTCCAGCTCTGAGAAAATGGGTTTTGTCTTCAGTCTGGCTCATGCCTCCGTGCATCTCTGTGGAGGGCACGGGCACATTTTTCAGTGGAGATAGCATCTTTGACCGCAAATGGTCTCCCCTGGGAGGGGAGAAAATATTTTCTTGTGAAAGTACCTGCATTCCTCCTGTTCCTGCTGGGATGTTGGTAATGCCATTGCTAAAGGCACTGTGTCGTCACTGGGTCATGCCCTCCATGGCTGGTTGTTTTGTGTTTGTTTGGTTTTTTGGTTATTTTTTGGTTTTGTTTTTTTTTTAAAAAAAAAGCATGAAAAGTATTTGTCTCCCTGGCCTCCAGCTTTCCTCATCTGCTTCCCTGGGGTCTCCCCTCTCCCTGCAGGCCATGCCCTGGTGCAGCCCTAAGGCTGGTCCCCACTCCTGCGTGCCTGGCAGGAGGGACGGTGATTCAGCACTGGTTTTAGCACGACGCAAAAGCATTCCTGATCGGGTTTCCAGGGAAGTTTTACACACTGAATGGAGAAGTTCGGGTGGGGTTTCTTTTTGTGCATTTCATTTTACTTTTTTTCTAGCATTTGCCTTTTTGCCTGGTGTGGTTGGGGGGAAACTGGTGCTGAGCACCACAGTGGGCGGCACTGGGGGGTGCTGGGAGGTGCTGGCAAGCAGGTTGGGGTGCCAATTCCCATCCCTGTCCTGTTGTCCCTACACATGAGGCTGCCAAGGGCGGTGGTGGGGTGCACACCGGCCTGCTGTCGAGTACTGCTTGCGCCCAAGGCTGAGCCCCCTGCCCGTCGCCAGCCTGGGCACCCCCAGCAGCTCTGCCAGGGCTCTAATCTCCCCCACTTGGAGCTGAACCTTCGCACAAAGGCACGCAGCAGCCGTCGGTTTTTCTCAGGTAACACCCAGGGGAACAAAGCTCCCTAGAAGCAAGATGCCAGTTACCTTTCCCTTCCTCCTTGCTCCTGGCGTATCGCTGCTGTTAAGTAAGATCTGTTTATTTAATCTCTCCCAAGACGAACGCGCAGCAAGCAAGCACCCAGCGGGCTGCCGAGCCCGGGACAGGGTGAATCACTCCCCAAGCACTTGCCATTGCTCAACGAAGCGACTGCCTTGCCTGAGCCAGCTTGCTAATTGCGAAGTGCAGAAGGCGCTGAGATAACGACGTACGTTTTGTTAGCATCTCCTGGCTTACGAAACAGCTCCCAGACACTGCCCTAGTTTCCTCACAGCCTCCTGCCCTGCTGCATCCCATGCCAGCAAATTGGCTGCAATATGCGGCAAATCCTAACTTCTAGGCATTTGCCGAGCTTTGCAGATGTTCTCCTGCTTTTCCAGTCCTGCCACTGGGCTGCTCATGCATTAAAACACCGGTGTGCGTCAGCTCTGGCTTTTCTGGTCTCGGAGCCACAGCAGTCTGCAGCATACCAGACTCTCCGGGGAGTTTGGACTCAGCTGAGTCTGCTTTAATTTGTTGTGAGCACCAATTAAGCCGGGCTGGCGGGCTCGGTGGCTGGGCAAGGCATGTGGCTCGGGTGGCTGGTGCTTTCGGCTCCCTGGGGTGGGGGTCCCTGAGCCCCACTCTGTCCCAGCCCTGCCGCAGGCTGGTGTGAGGGTGTCGTGGCTCCTGCGTGTTCCTGCTCAGCTGGGGGTTTGCCCTCACTGTAAGCACATTTGGCGAGCTTGCCCAGGCACGGGCCTCCCTGCCGGCCATTTGGCAGCCAGCGCACGGCTGGGTGACGTCAGGCGCGGAACCATCACTGTTCTGCCAAGCAACAGGCGAGGCTGAGCGACTCACAGCCGGCGGGGGAAGTACAGCCGGGAGAGGGGTGTCTGCAAGCCCCAGAGTGAAACTGCTGGGCTGCTCCGGCGTGTTTGCATCCGATGCTGCTGATGGGAGCATCTCGCCCAGCAGAGAGCCTGGGACTCTGTCCTGCAGCTGGAGCGAGGGTCCTTGCTCCTGTTGTTGCTCCTGTGGCTGATACACCCCCCCCACCCTCTCCTCTGCCCCTTTGTCTTCTTCTGCCTTTGCACAAGCACCGTGCCAGGTGATTTTCTCTGCACCCCATCATGAACAGGGACATGTAAGGGCTTTGGGGCACTTTGGGCTGGTGATGGAGCCCCTGTGCTGCCAGGCATCCTCCGTGCTGTTCTATCTTCCCTTGTTTCAAGCAGGATTCGTGCACAGGAGCAATGTCACGTGCGGCTGCCAGCACCCCCGGGGCCAGGTGAATGCGGCATGTGCGGGCAGATCAGTCCCACGACTGCGCTGCCCGGCGCGGGCATCCTTGGCAGCTGCCGGGGCCGCGGGCAGCGTGGGTGCCTCCCTGCTCTGCTCCCAGCCCTGTGCTGGGGCGGAGTCTCCAGAAAAGGGGAAAATCAAGTTTTTTAATTCCTGCCTCTGACTTGCAGGAAAGCCCGAAAGGAAGAGAACTGGCCGGCGATTGCTCCTGCCAGTCCTGCCCCTGGGGCGGGAGCCGGCGTGGGGCTGGTGACAACGTGGAACCAACCCTGGCAGAGCATCTGCCTCGTGCCTTCCCTCTTCCTGGCTTGTTCAGCAGAAGGAGCTGAGCACGTAGCTCTGCCCTGGGCTTTGCAGTGCCCTGCTTGACTCCTGCCTCACCCCGTGGGGCTGCAGCTCCCTGAATGCCCCCTGCCCCAAAGCTCTGGCTGGGTACCAGTAGCCCCCTGGGCTCTCCGCAGCCAGCTTTGCTGGGTGGAAATCCACGTCTGAGTCTCTCATCCGTTCCCCTCCATCCTGCTGCTTCTGGCTTTGGGCATCACTTTCAGCTTTGGCTATAGGAAAATGGACTAAACTCATCTAGCACTGCCCAAAGTTTGGGGGCTGCGATCCCCCCAAGGCAGGACTTGGTAGCCCTGTTTCTCAGGGAGAAGGGCTGGTAGATCTGGTCATCTCCCTGTGTGGAGGGGGTTACCCGGCCCCGGCCCTTCGGGCCAGCCTTACCTTCAGGTGTCCAGCGTGCATCTGGGCTCGCTCGCACATCTGAAGGAAGTGCTTCACGTTGGTTTCATCCAAAATGATGTAGACTCCCACTTTCCTCTTGAAGCCTGCGTCCAGGAGGTCCTTGAAGATGTCTACATCGGTGAACATGTCCATGACCACCGCAATGACCTGGAGAGGGGAGGAGAGACATGAGTCTTGGTAGCATGGCCCAGTGACAACCCCAACATATAGCCAGCATTTGTTTTGCAGGAGCTTCTCTCTCTAGAAGGTCAGGATTTGGTGTGGGGGAGCCTGGGCTCCCCCCTCGGCTCTGGCCAGCCTGAGGGTGGAAAGCAGGAGCCCCCAGACCCATTCCTGTGCTGTCACTATGGGAGGTTTGGTTTCTGCTAGTGGCCTGTAACATAATATACTTGTGAAAAATTGATTTATGAGGGTGAATCTAACTTTCTTGCCTTCAACAAGCTCCACAAATTTTAGAGTCCCGTTTTGGGCTGAGAAGTTTGGTGTCCCTTTGCTATTGGTGCTGCCCCTGGCCCCATGGCAGGGAGCACCAGGAGGGGAAACCTGCAGTGCAATGATGTGTCTGTCTGTCCGAGGGCACGTTGCATGGGGTGGCTGCTGTCTCTGGGGTTACCGTGCATGCTGTGATGAGAGAAGTGGTATAAAAAATAGCTGAAAGCGATCCTAAACTTGGTAGAAAGTATCCGGATACCTCTGAGGTGCATTCAGGAGCTAAAACGACTTTTAAAAAACAGGTCTGGGTGGGAGCTGACAAGGTTGCTTAAAAGCAGCTGGGAGTTTGCAGCTCCCAGCACCTGCGACTGCCTGCTGTTCCAAGTCCAGGCTGCTGCTAGCAGCGATGTGGCTGGGTTCAGAGTCAGCTCTCCACCGTGAGTCCGAAGCAGAGCACCGGGGGTAGGCAGTGTTTCTGTCATTGGGGCTGCTGACGTCTCTCACTGTCTTGCTGCTTAGCCCTTGCATGGCTGGGAGCCTGGTGGGTGCCTGGGGTTCTGCTTCTTCCTGCCGGGCTGGGGAAAGCAGGGCAGAGCTGGGCTGACAGTGCCAGTGCTCTGTGCAGCGCCGGTAGGGTTTGGCATGTGGCAGTGTCACCATTCTTTGCAAGGCAGAGCTGCCTTGTACCCAGGGTGTTTGTTGCTGGGGCGAGTCCCACATGCAATAGGAAGATGCATCTGTGCTGCATCCAGCTGCCCTGGGGTTTTGCTGGGATGGCTGTCCCAGCATCAAAATTCACTCCATGCCCATGGATTTTGCCTTCCTGGGGATGGCATTGCCCATGACAGTGAGCAGCAGCGGTGCAGCACGGGACAGGTGCAGGTGAAGGGGCTGGAGGCAGCTGCTTGTAGCCCAGCTGAGCATCTCGCTGCAGCCCCTGGGATAGCAATAGGGCAGCGCAGCCCCACAGCATGTCTGCCTCCCCTCATCCCACACGGGGTGGCAACAGCCGTGCAGGAAAGTGGCTTGTCATCAGGGCACTGGTATGTCATCATCCATCATCCCATGCTTGGAAACCCATCGGTGCCCCCATCTCTGTGGCTGTCCCTGGAAGGTGCCCTGGGTCAGGGGGAGGTGGGTGCTCTTGGCCCATCGCCTTTCCAGGGGGGCTCTGCTGGCCACAGCATGTGGCCAAGCCCCGAGGACACCAGCATGGGAGTGTGCATGCCATGGGATGACACAGGGAGACCCTGGGATGCTCCTCCCTCAGGAGGGAAGAGATCGGGATGGGGCCGGGCACTTGCACACTCAGGCACGTCCAGTCTGGGGTTCTCAAAGCACCAAGCTGCCTTTTAATTAGTTTTGTGCCACAGGAGGTGGAGAGCTCTAATTAAGAAGAGGATCGTGCATTATGACACTGCTGGCTCTTCCTTTTCTGCAGGCGATTGGGTGAGGAGCAAGGCTGTGTGGGGAGCCCTAGCCTGTCTCTGATGCTGCCCTGACCTCCCCAACGCCAGGGGAGCATTTTGGGAGGTGCCAGTGAGCCATTTGAGAGGGGACAATACGGCTCTGCCACTCGATTTTAACTGAATTCCCATTTATCCTCACCTGAGGGCCTCCCAGCAGGCTTTGCCATGAAAGGATAAATCCTCACTCCCTTGTGCACCTGCTCCTGTGTTTTGCCCATTCTCGTTGTTCTGGTGGGGAAACTGAGGCAGAAAACCAGGTGCCAGCTTTGCATGGGCTGCTTGCCTCACCAGTGATGTGAAGCGGGACAGGTTCAAAGCTACTCTGGAAGCTCAGGGCTTGGCTTTTCCATTTACAGCAAGTAGCTGGTTTGGAGCTGTGCTGCTGCGAGTCCCGGGTGAGGGGCACCTGAGCTGGGATGGCGTCTCCGCAGCTCAAGGAGGTGGGTTTGGTGGCAGGTTGGCTCCTCGTGGCTCTGGTGGTGTCACTGTGCCTGTGCACTGCGTTTTCTCCAGGAGAAGCTGAGGGCTTATCAAATGGGGCTGAGAATAGTACTGGCCTTCATTTGGGGAGGAAAAGAGCATTTTCCCACTGCGGTCCTGGCATTCCCTAGACCTCGGCTTGCTGCTTTGGCTGTGCAGACAGGAAGGTGCTTTGCGGGGATGAGGGCAGGGCACGGTGATGTCCCCCATCCCAAGCACCGCTCAGGTGGGGCTGGCGAGCAGGCAGCACGCTGCGGGCAGTCGCCCAGGGTGGCTGGCTCGGGCAGTGGGGAGGCAGCCCGGCTTTCACCCGCTTACCCACGTTTTCAACCCGATTCCTCCTGCTGGGCTGGTGCATCCTGTTGCCACTCAGCACTTCTGCTTCTCTCCCCGCCGCGTCTTGCCTGCAGGACAGGCTTGGCCTCAGTTTGTCACCCGGATCTCATGCCAGTGTGCCAACGCGCTGCACTGGCACAGAATGGACCGGTGAAAGCAAGGACAGTGCTGGCAGTGCTCCCAGTGCGGTGACTGTCCAGGGACCGCAGGGGTGAAATCTGCTGCTGCCTGTGCTTCAACCTCGGCTGGGACCGGCTGTGTCTGTGCCAAACCCAGGTAGAGGGTTTAATCTGCAAAGGATGGAGGTCAATCTGCTCCGGAGAAGTGAAATCCTGTGTCCTACTTGTTTCCCAGCCTGGAGAACGGGAGTGCCTGGAGCAAACCGTGCTGCAGGGAGTGAATCTGGCGTCCTTGTCCCCATCACCTCTACCAGGGCAGCACTCAGTGCCCCATGTGCTCGGTGCCGGGGAGGTCCTTGGCAGAAGAAGAGATGCATCTCTTCCCAAAGCCCCTCTGCCACTGCATCATCTCAGCTCTGCTGTCCTTTTGCCATTCATCTGGAGGGTGTGGAGAAAACCAGCCCCAAAAGATGCTCCCAGAGGCCAAGCAGGTGATGCTTTCCTTCCCAGGATCCCAGGAGCTGCCAAGATCTGCTGGACACAGTGGATGTGCAGATGCTGGGTCCCAACACCTCGAGGAGCAATGAGCATTGCAGCCCCTTGGACCCTGGGCAAATGGTGTTGGGATCCCTCTGAACAGCTTTGATGAGCACACAAACTGCAGGATCATGTTTTATAGAGGAAATTACAGCTCTTTATTAGCTCAGTCTGAATCATCAGATAATGACTTTTGGGGCGCACCACGTGGGCATCTAATAAATTAGTCAGGCACCAAGGCACAATTAGAGGAAGCGTGTTGGGATGAGGGAGAGGTGGGACAAGTAACATTAATAATTGCTCTCCCCTGACGACCCTTTCATCCAGGAACGGCAGAAGGTTTTGTAAACAGTAATTAATAGGGCCTCCCAACCTTTGCTGGAAGTTGCTCAAGGTAATTATATCACCACAATCCCAACCTGGAACCTCAAGTGCAGAGAAGAGGTCAGACTCACTGCTGTCTCTGGTGGCTTTGGCCAAGGTCGGTGTTTTCAGCCTGCTCTGGTTTCTGGTCAGATAGAGCCAAAATCTAGAGAAGAGGAGAGGACGGAGATCTTCCTCCCTACCCATCCTGTGAGCTTTGCAGCCCGAGGGGATCCGTGTCAAGGGAGAGACAGCCGTGCAACGGCTGGACCTGGTGAAGGTCTCCAGGGTGAAGCCCGGTGGTGCACCACATCCCTGACCGCCTCCGTTCGTTGGCCACAAAGATGGGGTTTTGGTGGGAGAGCAGGGACGTGGCTGCAGGATCCTGCCTCTCTTCTCTCCCTTTTATTCCCAGAAAGAGGAGGGGATCATTTGCATCCCCTGCTCTGGCTCGCCTGGGGCTGCCTCTCTGCAGAGCAAAGCAGAGGCTCCAAACTCAGCAGCATTTGGCCTCATTCCTGCAAGCAAGTAGGTTCACCTGCACCATCAAAGGGGCCTCACATCTCAGCTCCCAGCTTCCTCGCCCCAGCTCTGAGCTGCCGTGAGCCTGCCCAGCGTCAGCAGCGTTCACGTGGGCTCTGAACTCTCCTCGGCCAGGCTGCCTTTCAGGTGAACTTTGCTCTTCTGGCCACGAGACAGCAACCTGCACGGCGCTGTTTGGTGTTTGTCATCTTGAGAACATTTTGGACCAAGTGCCTTTGATAGTGGCTGGAGCAAGGGTCATCCTCTGGGGTGCCACGCTGAAGCTCTCCCAAGCCCACACTCCTTCGCAGGCAGATGAAGAGCATGGCCATTGCCTGGTGGGATGGGACAGGGATCTCCACAGGATGACCCAAGGGATACTGCAGAAGGACAGGGCACATGGCCAGCCTACATGATGTCTGAGGGGGTGGCAGCTGGATTGCTCCTCTGTCCACTCTCGGCTTCCTCAGCCAAACCCCTTCACCTCTGAGCTGCCCTGAAGACCTTAAGCCTTGGCTGAACTCTCTGGGTGCAGAGGAGGGTGCTTTAGCCCAGTGTCCCCACTTAGTGGCACCCGCACCAGCCAGTCACCTGGGCTCAGCTGTGTGACAGCAGATTCAGCTGCAATAGCTATGGTCCTCATATACGGGGTGGGAGACCTCTGGAAGAGCCCCACTTGTCAGACCCCCTAGCTCCTGCCACCCCCAGCCCCTGCAGACTGCAGGTTTGAAGCACACACCCATCTTTACATTTCCTGGGGTGTCCCAAGCTCCAAGCAGGCTCCTGCATGTCACCAGTGGTGTCACCACACCTCATCCCACTGACAGGGACCACCTGGACTAGGAGGCAGAGCCCAGCCCTCCTCATGGGACATCAAGGTACCAGTGACAAGCACGGCAGCATCAGCTGTGGCTGTATCCCTGCAGCTTGGAGATGCTCCAAGGTGAGGTGGAGATGGTGCAGGCAGTAGGGCCGGGCAGCTGCCTGACTCAGCCCCTGGCTCTGCTGAGCAGGAGGAGGGAGGCAGGATGACTCAGGAGATGCCATTTGCGTGGGGGCAGGTGGGAAGCGGTGAGTAGGCAAAGCCAGGCAGGAGCTGCAAGCCTGGGTCAGAGGCAGCTGGAAAAACCCGAAGATGAGACATTATTTGTCGTGGGGGAGTTCTCCCATCCTCCATCCCATGGGATTTCAGCCTTCTCTTCCCTTTGCCCTCACTGCAAAGCCCTTTGGTCAGAAAATGTGACAGGTAAGGACAGGTCACCTCAACTTTTGCAAGGTGACAGTGGCCAGAGATGGCTCCTGCCTGCAGCCCCAGCACCCCGCATCAGCCATCCACGTGAGCTGGCTGCCTTGGATGCATCGGGACATCAGTTTTGCTGCCTGAGCTGGGGCTCTTTGTGCTCAGACCCCCGTCCCTTTGGTCCTGATGAGGCTCTGATGGCCGCATGCCCCTCGCTCCTGCCAGGATCTGCGAACCCCAGCACTGTCTCTGGCCCCAGCACAGTGGTCTCTGGAGCCACATGGACCCACCGCATCCTAGCCTGTCTTCCTCTGCTCCATAGCCACCCTGGTAAGGATCTCCTCATTTTCCTGATGGAGCATCCCCAGCATTGGGTCGTTTCTCCATTGGAGCTGGATTTCTCAAGGGAGTGGACACACAGAGCTCAAAGGGCTTCAAATCACTGCGAGACCAACACGTACCGACCCTTCCTGTCCTTCCCAGCTGGGACTGGGTCACTGCAAAATACCAGCAACTGCTGGCCTTCAATGCATGTCATCCTCCTCCTCCTTCCTTGGCCCTCCTGCCCATGACACCAGCCTGACCCCATCGCTCACACAGCTCAACTCCCTTGCTTCTTGGTTTGATGCCACAAGGAGAGCAAGTCTCAACCCAAATCCCCTTGGCACCTCCACAGCCTTGTCCTGCCCATCATCTCATGGTTTTCCTCTTAAAGGCAGGATGAGGCCAGCTCGGAGCACCACAGCAATCTCAGGCCAAACTTGACCCTCGTATACGTCAGCACCAGCCGGTGGCTTTGGCTGCTTCGCCCCAGGGCTGAGTTTGGCGGCTCCGGTTCCTGCGTGTTGCCACATGCAGTCACACAGGGCTCTGGGAATAACGATCGTGGGCTGCCTGGGACCATGGGCTCGCAGCTGGGAAGCAGCTCAACCCATTTCTCTCCCTGTGATTTTCCCCACAGCCCCATAGGGACCCTGGGATTAACGATGCTGCCATACGGATCATGGGAAGGGTCGCGCTGCTCCCAGCGTGTCGTACCAAGTTGACGGCATATTCAGCAAAACCTGATCCCCAAACACTGAATGAACATGGAAAAAACTGAGCGCTCGACCCCGATGCCTTTGCAGGGGCAGAGCTCCCCACAGAAGAGGGATCGCCTGGCTGAGCAGGACCTTAGGATCTGTCCTCGGCAGGACAGAGCGGGGCTAATCCTGCCCTGTCCCGCAGCGCACCTCACCTTCTGAGCCTGGCAGATCATCTTCCGCACCACCTCCTTGATGTGTGCTTGCCCCTCGATGGGCGGCTGCATGTAGACAGTGGCGCGGGTGACGCCGCGGTAGGCGATGGTCTCGGGCCAGCCGAGGTCCAGCTGGGGGATGGAGCGGTCAGACCTCTGGGGCCAGTACTCCAGGGAGGGAGCCATGTCCTGCTCGTCCCCTTGGCTGTTGCGCTCACCTTCGCTCTCCCCTGTGTTGCTGCCGTGGTGCGGGATGTACTCGGAGCCGGGGTCATACGTCTCCAGCGTGTCCAGGATCTTCTTTAGCTCCAGCTCTGAAAGGAAGTCCCTGATGTTCTCCTTCTTCAGAACCTCATAGAAGGCATCGGGGCCACGGGAAGCCAGTGCCTCCAGGGCCAGGCGTTGCTCCTCGCTGTAGAAGAACTCGGGTTTGGACTCACTGGACCTCCAGTTGACGTGACTGTCATCCAGGCACTGCACCTGGGAGAAAGCCATGGTGACCGCACGTGCCGGTCCTCTCTCCGAAGGGAGCGGTGTACCCCCAGCGAGCGCTGGATGTCGACAGTAAAGAAGGAATTAATTATTCCCCAGCCTTTAAATATGCGCTTTGCTTTGCTTTGCTCTCCCCGGCTCGATGCACAGCTGGGGAAACACGCCGCTCCCTTCTCCGCCTGCTACCGCCACGCCGGAGCTCTTTGCCAGGGAGGAGGATTCCGTTTCTTGCTCGCTCCCAGCTCTGTGTGGCAAGAGGGCTCCAGGCAAGGGAAACCTGGAGCTTCCCACCGCCGGGGCAAATGTGCACCGCTGGGAGGGTCCTCTACCTCCGGGTCCACACTCTGCTCATCCTCCGCTCTTTCAAGGTAACAACAATACCGGATAAAATAAGAAGTGGAAGACAAACGAACAAAACCCCAGCTTAATAAAGGGCAGAGAAAAGCATGATTTCTCGGCCCAAACGCCGTCCCTGGTTATCGTTCCTGGAGAACTGGGTCAGCCGGTGGGTTTCGTGGCGGCGAATGTCTCCGCCAGCCTCCGGTGCATCGCCCTGGCTGGCAGGCGGGTTATCGTGGGCTCCTGCCAGCGCAGTGCTGGGGCCGGACAGGTAACAGCAAGAAGTGAAAAGAGGAAAAGCAAAAGAGTGATTCATCACTCCGCCCTGCCCCACCTGCAGTCACATGCTGCCTTCACACATTCCCAGCCCTGCCTGCACATTAACTCTTTCGGCTGATGCCATCCTCACACCTCTGCCCTGGCCCCAGCATCCCCCTGGGACCATGTGGGAGGTCAGTGGGGGGCTGGGGAGGGGTTGGGTGTTTGTCTGAAAAAACACCCAAAAGTGGCTCCCCCCTGAAATCTCCCCCCTCCTGCTATGGCAGCTGGTAAGTCACTATTTTCCAGGAAAGCAGCTCTGTCTTGTGGTTAACCCCTCCTATGCCGAGTGCAAGGACCCCGTGCTGGTGCCGAGCTCGGAGCCCAGGTGAGTCCCGGGGGCAGCACTGGGTCAGAACTGCCGTGGGAATGGTTCAGAGCTGCACCAGGGGAGCTTCAGGCTGGACATGAGGAAGCATTTCTTTACTGAGAGGGTGGTCAAACCCTGGGACAGGCTTCCTGGAGAGGCGGTCGGCACCCCAAGCCTGTCAGTGTTTAAGAAGCATCTGGACAATGCCCTTAATAGCATGCTTTAACTTCTGATCAGCCTTGATGTGGTCAGGTAGTTGGACTAGATGATCCTTGTAGGGCCCTTCCAACTGAAAATATTATATTCTGTTCTAAACACCCCTCTGCTTTGGCATGAGATTTGCAGCATGGACATGGTCACGTCGCTAGATCTTGCTATGGCAGACTGTTAATAACTGGGAGGTGGGCAAAAAACCCACCCTGCATTCCTCAGTTGGTGCTCACAAGCCAGAAACGTGGAGCTTTTTGCTTGAAAGCTCAGATAAAGATGAGTTTCAAGAATTGGGGTCAGATTCTTGCACCGATGCAAAAAAGGTAAGTGCCAGGGGCTGCGTCTCGCTCCCTGGCGTTGGTGCAGCTCATCTGGATTTGCAGCTGTGTAAATGAGAGCCCCGCCTGAGTCAGGCTCCTGAGGCGAAGCCACCCGTTGGCCTGGGTGCTTGGCCATCAAAGCGCTGCTCTCAGTAGACACGGTGGCCATGCAGCGTCCTGGCCACCCCGTCCCCAGCTGGGGCTCGCAGAGTGGCAAAGTGCCGAGCCCAGGGTGGGTTTAGAAGAAAAGCCAAGTCAGAAACGTGCAGAAAGGGGAGAAACTCCAGGGAGTCTTTCTCCAGGCTAGGCTGTGATGAGGAGGGGCTGACACCCGCTCAGCTTTAAGTTGCAGTAATGGGCTGCTTTGGGGAGCCGGTGGCTTTTCTCCCCTTGCATTGGATTAAAGGGGTTTATGTGAGTGCACGGCAAAGGCTGGCAAAATCACCCCCTGCCCACCCCCCGGTGTGGAATTGTGCACTGGGCTGTGCTTAGCCCTGGTCTGTTGTGTGCGAGAGGTGGCAGTGAGGTGGGGACGCACACCGGGATATGGGGATGCGACAGCTGTGTGTTGGGATCAGAACATGAAGAGGAACGAAGCATTTGGCTCCCGCTGCCTATCAGTTCAGGAGGTGTTTGAGATGGAGCTGATGACTTTATGTAAAGGCTGCGCTGACCCCGTGGTGGGATGTCACCTCCACATGGTGGCCTGGGCAGCGAGGGGTGCAGCAGAGACCGAGGGTGCTAGAGCCAAACCTGGGTATTTGGGGTGAGGTCCCAGCCCTGCTGAGCTGGCAGTGCCCCTTCCCCCCTCGCTGATGGGGTTGCACCTAGGACAGCAATTGTGACAGAGCCGAGCGCCCAGCCACCACCCACAGGGGAGCTCCGGCACCTCATCCCCCGTTGTTGTCCCCCTTGGGTGGCCCAGCCCCGGTAGGTTGGGAGATGCCCTGGATCAGGGCAGGCGCCTCCAGCGTGGGTGTGCATGGCGTGGCTGGAGCGTGCTGCGGTTGTACCCACCTCAGCCACCGCTGACTGCCCTGGCTCCATTTTCATTGTGCAAGGAGATTTATGGTCTCTTTAGTGGGGTGTGTGTGCTCATGATTTATTACACAGCGGCATAAATGTGGCATCCCATCCATCGTGCGATGTGCTGGCTCCTACAGCTGCGCTGCTGGGCGGGGATTGGGACCACAGAGCCCACGCCTGGAGCATCGCCTGACCCTGGGTGGGGTGAAGATGCCGGGGTCACCTGTCCCCAGTCCCCTGGGATGGAGAACCCAGAAGTCTTCACCCCACGTGGGGAATTCAGCCCCTGGCTTGCATGAAGCCCGGTGCAGGGGAAAAGCCGGCAGGTCCTTTGTAATCCCCTGCCTGTCTGCAGGGACAGGTTGCTGTGGCTGAGCAGGTTGGTCCCTGCCATCAGAGGTGTCCCCACTCGACCGCCACCAGCTGACCCAGCCGGACAGGCAGCACCTGGCACAGACACAGCCCTGCTCCCACAGCCAGCACCAGGGCAGGCTCCTCCCGGCTGCAGATGGAAGCATTAATTACAAGCTCCTAATTAATTTCCCATCTCTAGCAGAGGGCCTAATGACAAAGCAAAGCAGCGGGGTAGGACGCTGGGTCCTGCTCCTGGCTCAGGGGCTCCGGCTGCCCTGCTGGGCTTGGCTCCTGCTTCCTGCATGCTCCCGGTCCCACTGAGGGGTTCAGTGACAGAGCTGAGCCCTGGAGTGGGCGTTTCAGCTGGGCTATAACGCCCAGACACTGCTTTGTCCTCTGAAGCATCTTCCACCTGCCTGCCGCCAGCCATTTGCATGCAGCCGCACGCAACGTGGTGTTTTAGAGAGAGGGAAACTGAGGCACAGAGCGGTGATGGCAGCTTTACTCAGCTGCTGGAGGGCAGAGTCGCTGGAGCCCCAGTGCTGACTCTAACCCCGGGGAAAGACAGCCCAAGCTGGGCTTTTTTAGCGTCCTTGGGACGTGCTGAGCATTGCCTGTGGTTTGCTGCCTGCACCCTGTGCTGCATTCCCATCGCATCCCCATCGCAACCCGCGCTTTTTTACTGAAAGCCCCAATGTGTTCCCAGCTAGTGTTTGCCTTCCCCAGACGCTGCTGCTGGGGGGCTGAGGGCTGCACCCCACTTTGGCAGCAGCCACCATGCAGGGGGGCCGGGGTGACGGTCCCAGCTGCGTGCCGAGATCACCCGTGCTGCTCCCTGTGCTCCTCGCCAGGAGGATGCCGACCGGAGAGCCAGGCAGCCCATACATATTTATGCCTGACATTAATTTCCATCCATTTCAATATTTGATGAGCATAACAATAAAAAAAAAGGGGTTCAGCTCTCGTTGAGACATAGAAGTAATTGGGCGTTGACGATCCTGGCCAGCTGCCACGCGCGTCCTGCGAAGCTGCTGGGTGCTGCCCATGCTGGGGTAATTGCCGCAACGGTGCATGAACCTGCCTGGCCCCGTGCGTGGGGAGGGCAGCGCCTGCCCGCCGGGCTCTGCCACCTCCGGCCAGAGCCCCAGGTCCTTGTGGGGCCCATCTCAGCTCTGGAGGTCCCCCCCCGGGGTGGCTGTCGCTGGCTTTAATGTGGGGAGGGCTCGGTGGGGGTAGGTGGGACTGGAGCTGGGCTGGGTGCAAGAGGGTGATGCTGCTGGGCTGGATCCTGGCTGTGTTGAGGATGATGGAGGGGAACCAGGCCGGGGGGGAGGCAGAAGTGGATCTCCATGTGGGATGTGCTCCCTGTTCCTCCACCCAGTCCTCTGCCGAGGTCTGGACGTTGTGACCATAGAAAGGGGCAATATCTGCCCCGGTGGAAGGGGCTGCCAGGGGAGGGAGGGGGTGCTGGTCTGGCCCCTGCCCCAGGAGGGGTCCTGACACTTCACCTGCCTTTGTCCCTTAGACACCGTGGCCTGCGTGGACCCTGAGGAGTGCACCCGCGTGTGTGGGACGGCCGTGGGCTGCTCCAACATCGCCTACCCCAAGCTGGTGGTGGAGCTGATGCCCAGCGGTAGGTGAGTGGGAAGGGGCGGCTCTGCCTCCACCAGGCTTTGCTGCAAATGTTTGTGTAACCTATGAAATGTCATGTGCTAAGTTTATATTATAAATACATGACGTGCAGCTTGTCGCAGCTTGGATGTTGGGGAGGGCAGGGGAGGGATGGGATGACCCCGTGGACGGTCTGGGTGGGTTTGTGCCTGGGGTGGCCCGTGCAGCCTCTCCAAGGGTGACTCTTGAAGTGAGGTCAGGGGATGTGGGTGACCCCGGGGCAGCGCAGGGTCCCAGCATCCCGAGGTGCTGCTGGGTGTCCCCAAACCCTGTGTTTACCCCAGGGAAAATCCCAGTGTGTGCATGCGGAGGGGGAGGCATTACCCCTGGGTGAAGCAGTGGGGTGGTCGCATCCCATCCCATCCCCTACCCTCCCCCAGTTCAGCTGCTCCCTGACAGTCCCTCTCTTCCCCAGGACTGCGGGGTCTGATGATTGCGGTGATGATGGCCGCGCTCATGTCATCCCTGACCTCCATATTCAACAGCAGCAGCACCCTCTTCACCATGGACATCTGGAGGAAGCTTAGGCCAGGGGCTGGCGAGCGAGAGCTGCTCTTGGTGGGCAGGTAGGGAGCAGGGTTTGGGAGAGCCCCTGGGTTTCAGGGAGACTGGTGGGGCTGGGCTGGCCCTCTGATGTGCCTTTGCGCCTGGGAGCCTGCAAAGTGCCTGTGCTCAGCCTGGCTTATGAAAGGAAAGCCAGCCCTGGCATAAACGCACGTCTGGAAGCACTGGAAGGGCAGACGGGGTGCTCGGGGCGCTTGGGGGGGCTGGGCTGTGCCCGGCGTGAAGTCTCTCCCTCGCCACCTCCACCCCCTTCTCCAGGGGAAGCCAGGGGCTGCTCCCCGCCGGGGTTGCAAGCGAAGCACATGGGGGACCTCGGCCGAGCCACAAAGCGCAGCGCTGCCTGCACATGCCCAGCTGCTCCGGGGGCTGGTGGGTGCCAGCGGGGAGCCCGGGACCCTGCCCGCAGTGCCACGCTCGGGGCGGTGGAGTCAGCGCTGGGGAATGCCCGGCGTGGTGCCGGGGTGCGCGGGAGTGTCCTCGGCGCAGGGCAGACAATAACAAGGAGGGAATCTGGGTCAGGGCTTTGGCTGGGCTCTGCTGGGGCTGCGGGGAGGGCTGGCTGGGCTGGCGGCTCCAGGAGCAGCCGTTCCTCGGCATCCTCCGTCTCCGGAGGGTGGGAAGGGGATGGGCAGCGATCCCGGGGAACTGCAGTCCTGCACGGCTGCCCCGTGGGAACCGGTGGGGTGCGTGTCTCGGGGCCTGCCTCGCCCCTCCCTGACACTGGCTTTGGTGCTGTGACAAGGGGTGTAATAACGCTGGAGAGCTTTCCCGGGGATGGCTAATGAGTATTTGCAAAGGGCTTTGCCTGCCCTGCGCGGGAGCCGCTGCTGCGGCCGATCCCGGGCGATGCGTTAGTGCATCGGGCGATTTGTGCAAGCAGGGCGCTGCGCATCGCTGCCAGACGGCCCTGCAGGGACACAGCCAACCATAAATGTTTTGGAAAGGAAAAAAAGAAAAAAAAAAAAGCTGTTTAAGTTGTTTAAGGTTTTTCCACCTGCCAGCACAGGGATAGGTGGCGTGGGGTTATTTCTGGGTAGCTGTCCGGGGGGTCCCAACCATCCCCCAGACGTGCCAGGGCGGGGGTGCCCTGGGGCTCAGCACAGGGAGGGAAGGGGTTTGATCATGGAACCGGAGAGAGTTCCCAGTTCCTGGACCTGGGGGGCTGAGCTCCTGCCGTGGCTGTGCCATCAGCTGGAAAACCCTGCTGGTGTTTGATGCATGCTCCGTGCTCAGGTGATGGCACAGTGATGAGAACACCCGATCCTGCCCAAATCCCCCCCAGGCTGTGCCAGGCTCTGCCCCCATCCCTGCCCGGATCCCCACCTCAGGCTGTGTGCAGAGCCGGGTACGGCCACCCAGCACCCCCAGCTCACCACCATGCTCAGACATTCCGGTATTTTTCCCATGACCTTTTAGCATCTTCTGTGGCTTAAAGACATACCAAGCACAGGGGTTTCCTCCTGCCCTCGGGTCAGGACACGCATTCTGTGCTCAGGCTGCTTCCTCTTTCCAAAGCACCAGGCAGGCAGCGGGGGTTCTGACTAGAGATGCTTTCATTGCTTTTTTTTTTTTATTTTATGTTATTTTTTCCACTTCTGCTTTTCGAGGTGAGCAGATGGAGATATAGGTAATTCTGCAAAGCTGTAAACAAGCCAGGCAGAGCTATAAATACAGCAGCTTGCAGGACATGTCCTGCCCATCCTGCTCAGATTGGGCCCAAAAAGCTGGGGTCTGGCCAGCGCCTCCCGCTTCGGAGGAGGGTGATGCCGCAAGATGCGGCTGGGCTTTGGGTGAGGATGGGGACAGGGTGGTGTTGGGGGACAAATGCACCCCTTTGTTGCAGCCAGGCTGGGGGGAGCTGAGCACGAGGCAGCTCAGCCCACGTCCCTGGCTCTCAGCTGGGTGCTTTGGCTGGATGCGGGGGTGCTGAGGGCATCACCCAAATCTGGCCAGAGCACCCAGCCTCCACAGCTGGGGACTTTTCATAGCAAAAGCACCCATTGCCCGGTGTCTCCCTATGGGGGTCTAACTTTGCAGCCTCTGGGGGTGGATGGGGGCCTGGGGAACATTCACCTGCCTGGGATGGAGCCTGCACTGGCATAATTAGCATCCTCCACAGCCCTGGGGATGTCACCTGGCAGTGAGCATCCTCCTGCTGACCCACCTGCATCCCCTGGCCAACTCTTCTTCACCGGTGCTGGGACCCAACCCCTGACCCTGGGGAACCCCCACCGCCACGGTGATGCCGCGGGTGCAAGGAGGTGTAGGTGAGACAGGTTCATCACCCTGCAGAGCATTGCTGCTGCTCACAGGGTGGTCACGGTGGTGCTGGTGGCTCTCAGTGTGGTCTGGATCCCCATCCTTCAGAGCTCCAGTGGTGGTCAGCTCTACGTCTACATCCAGGCTGTCACCAGCTACCTGGCTCCCCCTGTCACTGCTGTCTTCATCCTGGCTGTCTTCTGGCCCCGAGCTAACGAGCAGGTATGTGGTCGGGGTGGCCCTGGGGATGCTTGTGTACATGGGGTGGTGCCAACACCTCCCTGCCCACCCTGCTCCCAGGGACTCAGCGGGGTTCGGGGGGTTGCTGGAAGGAGGGAGGTGATGCTGGAAGCACTGCGAAGAGGAACTGAGACTGGCTGGTGTTTCCCCAGGGAGCTGGTGGATGACGAAGAGGAGGAGGAGGAGGAGGCAGGTGCCACCATGCATGGCCACCAAGTGTAGCACTGCTGATGGGGCTGGCAGGGGACATCCCCTGCAGAGGGGATGCAGGATTAGGCCAGGGCTCAGCCAGCTGGGGTGCAGAGTGACTGTCCCTGCTCCAGACATCCCCCCATAGACCTTTGCTTTGCAGGGAGCTTTCTGGGGCCTGATGGCAGGGCTGGTGCTGGGACTGGCCAGGATGGGGCTGGAGCTGGTGCACCCCCTACCCCGCTGCGGAGTCCCTGACCGGCGGCCCTGGCTGCTTGCTGACATCCACTACCTGCACTTTGCCATGCTGTTGTGCGCCGCCACGGGCACCATCGTGGTGGGGGGCAGCTTGCTGACCTCCCCACCACCTCCGGCCCAGGTGAGTAGGGCACCCAAGACCCCTCACCCTGGCCCCCACAGCTGCATCCACCCACTGGACCTCCTTGGCCAGAGACACTGGTGTCACCCACGTGCACCCCAAGCTCGGCCAGAGGGGTCCCCGTGGAGGGGTCTGGCCTGTGGGTGTTTTCTCACCAAATTTCATCCTGGTTTCTAGCTGAAGGATCTCACCTGGTGGACCCTCTCGCGGAAGTCCCCCCAGCCCTCTGTGGATGGCATATCCCAGGGACCACCTGATGGTGAGTGTGTCTCTGGGGGTGTCTAACAGGGGAGACATCTTCAGTGCCCCCAGCTCCCTGCCTGCAATGGGCAGCAGGACACCATGGATGCCCTGTGCCTCAGTTTCCCCGGGACTGTGCCACCCCCAAGGAGGTGGCTGGTCCCCGTGGCCCTCCGTTCCCCACACTCCCCATCCTTCTGTGACAGGTTCCTGCTCAGCCACCCCGGGCAGCCAGCAGCCGTCAAAGGCAGAGGGATCCTCGGCCATGATCTTCAAGGATGCGACGGAGCCCCCCTTCTGGGCCCGCATCTGCAGCATCAATGCCGTTATCCTCATGTGCATCAATATTTTCTGCTATGCCTATTTTGCCTAGCGGCCTGCCAGCCCCCAGGGGTGGAAAGGTGCTGGGAAGGGGAGAGAGATGGGAATTTGGGTGATAGTTTTTATCTCACATTTGGGATACGGGATGTTTAAATCCACTGGTGCAGTGAGCACCCTGAATACATCCCATGGGGCTGTGAGATGTGGGGGGCACCTACGGGGGCACTGAGTCCCTGGGGGGGTCTGGGGAGAAGTATTGGGGTGGGTGAATAAGGGCTGCAGGGGAAGCAAAACCACAGCAAAGCAGCAGGTGTGTGAGTGCGACCACAGGATCCCCGAGCTGGTGGTGGAAAAGGAGCAGCCACACTTGAGGGTGTCACCCAAACATGTTTTACTAGCTCTAAATAAAAAATAATATATATATATTTAAGAAAAGCCACAATTTGCAGCTATGAACAGCACCGACAGGACTGAATCCCCCCGGATCAGCCTCCCCCTGGCGCCCTGAGCCCCGGCACCCCTCTGAGGAGGTACCAAGCCCGGCTGTACCCTGGCTGCCTGCAGCCCTCCCTGGAGCCCGGGCTTCACTTACCGGGTCTGGCGAGGAGCAAAGGTTTGGGGTACATGCTCTTCACCTCCGTTGCTGCCACCTGTTGGGTTGTGGCTCTGGAAAAGTTTTTATGGCCCTGGTTCGATGCTCTGTGCTCCTTCCCAGGGGAGCGCCGCTGCCAGCCCGCAGCAAGAGGCAATGCCTGGGCTGGAAGCGGTGGGGGTCTCCTGGGTCGGGGGAGCAGGTTGAGCCGTCGCTGATGCTTCAGAGCACCAGAGTTGGGCAGCCCTGGATGGGGATCACCACCAGCCTGGCCTCCACCTCCAGTACAGCCCACATGGCACCAGGACCTGGTGCGTTGGCAGCCCAGCGTGGGGGCAGGTGCCGTTCGTGGGGATGCAGTGCAGTCCGCGGGCAGGCACAAAGCAGCTCCAGTGAGTGGGGGGCAGCGGGGGGACCCGCAGCGCTGGCGGCAGCTCACTTGCGGATGGGGTGGACGTAGTTGCGGGGGAAGAGGCCGACGCGCCCATAGATCTTCCCCTGCCACCAGTTTGGGTCGGGGCAGTCCAAGACCTCAATGATGTCCCCACGGAGGAAGGGCAGCTGGGAGCCATCATGGGCTGAGAAGTCAAACTGGGCTTGCACGAATTTGGGTCTCCTCACCTGGCGGGAAGTGGAGGGCAGGGGTTGGTGGGGGGAGAGGTCTCCCCATCCACCAGCCCCTCTGCAATGCCTTGCACTGCTGGTGTCCCCAGTGTGACAGGGATGTCATGCCACTGCGTGGCAAGGACCAGCCTTGGGCAGCCAGAATGTAGGTGTGGGGGGGCCTGAGGTGCCCGCTTTGAGGATGAGAGTTTGGAGCTAGGGAAATCCTGCCATGGGAAAAGCCACAGTGCTGGGGACAGCCCTGAGTGCAGGGCAGAGCCTGGGGTGCAGGAAACACCCTGGGGTGTGGGGGAACACCCTGAGGTGCAGGGAAGAGCCTGGGGTGCAGGGAGCACCCTGGGGTGCAGGGCAGAGCCTGGGGTGCAGAGGAGCATCCCAGGGCACAAGACTCCCTGTTCCTGCTTCCCAGGAAAGCCAAGATGGGTGCCCGGGGGAGCCCTGCCCCGCGGAGGCAGCTGGCACCCCTCTTCTTCCCAGGTCCTTCCTGGGCCCCCCTGGGTGCTGGAGCTGCCCCCAGCCCAGCTCCCAGGGCCCAGTTTCACCAGCTCCACCACCACTGCCCCAGGGCTTGGCTTTGTTGGAGCTTGCCTGAAGCTGCCTGCGCCCTGTCCCAAGCTGGTTGGGCTCTGTCACCCACCCTGGGCATCACCCCTGGCCCGAGGGACAGTGGTTTGAGCCCGAGGTGAGCTGCCCTGCCCTGCCCTGCGCTGCTGAGCTGCACCGCGTGGCTTTTCTCCACCCTGATGGCTTCCCTGCAGCACTGCCTGTCACCTGCTGTCGCACCCTCTCCTGTTTGACACCACCTTGAAACAAGCCTGAGCACAGGGACAAGTGCCAGCCAGGCACCTGGGATGTCCCTGTCCCCCTGGGTGGGGACACTGCAGCCAGGGGGAGCTGAGCCTTGAGGGGGCTCACGAAGGGGTTTGGGTCCGGACCCCCAGGATGCTTTGTGTGAGGGGAAGCCTGCACCCAGGGGCTGGAACCAGTCCCAGAGCTGGGCCATTTGCTTCCATTCCACATTCCCCAGACAGGGGCTGTGGGCAGGTGGGGTCGGTCTCTTCTCCCAGGTAACAAGCGACAGGACAAGAGGAAACAGCCTCAAGTTCACCAGGGAGGTTTAGATGGGATATTAGGGGAAATGTCTTCACCGAAAGGGTGGTCAGGCACTGGGACAGGCTGCCCAGGGAGGTGGTGGAGTCACCATCCATGGAAGTGTTCAAAAACCACGTAGATGCGGTGCTTAGGGACAGGGCTTAGTGGTGGGCTGGGCAGTGCTGGGTTAACAGTTGGACTTGGTGATCTTAGAGGTCTTGTCCAACCTAAATGATTCTGTGATTCTATGTTGCTGTCCCTCTCTGTTTCTTAGCTGTCACCAGTGTCCCGTGGCTGGCAGGGAGGAGCATGAAAGGTTCAGGCAGGAGGAAACCCCTGTCCCCCAGGAGCTGCAGCCCCGTGACGCCTCCCTGCGAGCACAGTCCGGGGCAAAGCGAGACCATGGCAGTGCTGCTGACCCACTGGCCTGTCCTGTGCCTCAGTTTCCCCATGGACCATAGTAGGGTGGTGGCAACCCTGGTACCAGGGGAGCAATGTGGGATTCCAAAGGGGATCAGAAATGAGCTCCTAGCTGGGCCCCGCTGCCAGCCATGCCATCACCCCACACCCCAGCTCCATGTGTCCCCATGGCCCCATCCCCTGATGGTACCTCCTGGGTCTGGTCCTCATCCCGGAGGAAGATCTGCTGCTTTTTGGCAATGGTGGTCGTCCTGTAGAAATCCACCAGCTCATTGAGGGAGTTGAACTTTTCCTCCCAGAGGAAATACTTGCCATTCCTCTCCCTGAGCACCTTGAAGTGCTGGACATGCTGCCCATAACTGTGGAAAGAGGACAGATGTTATTCCGGCCTTGGGATGCTGGCAGCATCGAGACCCCATTCTAGCTGGTCGGGCTGTGCGGGGTCCATCTGCGCCCACCGGTCCCACTACACCCATCCTGCCATAGCCAGGGGTGACAGTCAGCCCGAGGGGGTCCTCAGCACATACAACAGCCCACAGCTGAGACCTGCCACAGCTCATCCCAGATGCAGCTGAAGCTCAGCACCCAGCCCCGGCACAGCAGGATGCTTGTGGGCTTGGTGCTGGCAGCATCGGTCCCGTGTAGGGCAGGTGGCTTTGTCCAGGGAGCAAACAGGGGCCATATCTGAGGAAAGTGTGGTGAGAGCTGCAGGTCTCAGCTCAGCACGTACCAGGAGGGGACTGCAAAGGCTGGGCTTAGGCTCCTAAATCCGCTGCACCCCTGGGGACCCCCAAGCCACGGGAGGACGTGGTAGATGGGGATTTCCCTCGTCAGCCCCACATGCTGGCACCCCTTGGTGTGTGCCTGGGGGTGTCAGGTTGGGGTGCCCGCACTGGCATGGGGCTGCTGCAGCGACTGGCTGCTGCCAGGCCCCCGGGCAGGGGCAGGGACCTGGCCATGCTGGTGACGCACTGCAGAACGCTCTCCCTTTCATTATGGGCAAGAACCTCCTTAAAAACTTAATTAGAGATTAGCAGCGTGAGAAAGTGCCTGGCTGGCCTGGGGCTGACTCCTGCTACCCTGGCCCCGGGCAGGGAAGGGGCAGCGGTGGGGTGAGAAGCCCAGAGGGCACGCTCTGCCCAGGGGGCACGCTCTGCCCGGGGGGCACGCTGCCTTCGTACAGCCCTGGCTGTCAATGCCGAAACCATCTGCCCCACTGCACTGGGATGCCGCAGCCCTTGGTCCCCGGGGATGCTCTGGGTAACTTGTTCCTCCAGGCCACGCCCCCTGGGCTGTGCTTGCGGCTTGGCCCCAGCCCCACGTTACCGTGTGGCTGTATTTAGGGGCGCCCCAGCGAGGGACACTGGGCAAAGCAGCGATGCAGCCCGCTGGTGCAGGAAGGGAGCAGGAAGCAGTGGGGGTGGAGGCAGAGCATGAGGCTGCAGAGGGAAGAAGGCGGCCCTGTGCAAGACTGTGCCTGGACGTGTTGGGGGACACGGCTCTGCAGCCCCCAACCCCTTCAAAGCAGGCGGAGCAGGGCAGGGCGTTCATCCCTTCCTCGGCACCACAGCAGGGAGCACGCACAAGGGTGGCCTGATTCCCTTGGTCCCCAAAGCAGGGGCTGCAGGGGTCCCTTGCCCATCCTGCCACGTGCCCATCTGCATCCCGTGGCCACTTACTTGACGGAGATGGAGAACTCCCCTGGGGCACTCTCGCTGTCGCGGATCAGGAAGGCTCCCAGGTACTTGCGCTCGAGGAGCCGCTCCTCTGCCAGGTGCCGGGAGATCCTGCCTGCGTACCACCTGCCAGGGGCACCGGGCTCAGCCACGCAGCCACCCCTCGACATCCCAGTGCTGCATCCCCACCCCGCGGGATAGAGGCACCAACAGCCCCGGTGCCGGTGGGAGCGGGGTCCCTGTTGGGTTCCCCATGGGGCTGGGACCCCCTGGCAGCGGTTTCTCCCTTCCCCTCCTCCCCGATTTACCACAGCACTTTTGCAGGGGTGCATCGCAGGGTGCTGTGGGTGCAGATGTGTCCTCATGTGCTGCCTGGGCGAGTGCAGCATCACCAACAGTTGCAACCGCATCCTGTCACCCACCTTGCCGCACCACATGCCTCGTCCCCCACTTCGCTGCCTTTCCCCCTACTCCTCCTGCATGTCCCACGGGGACTGTGAGAACAGCCCTGCAGGTGCTACAGGGGGGTTCGCAGAGCAGGAATCCCTCTGTGCCAGGATGAAACCCTTCCTGCCTGCATTGCTGGCAGCTGCCAAAATGAAGTGGAGGAGCAGAGTCCCCACCTCCTGTCCCTGCCGAGGCTGAGCTGGTGTATTTGGGAGCCCCAGGCCATGGAGACTCTTTTAAAATAGCCCAGTGAATGATCAGGCATGGACTCCAGCGCAGAGCAGCTCCCAGTGCCAGCCCTCCAGGTGCTGCACAGGAAGAGGTTGCGTCTTGCCCATCCCGGCTTGTTAACTGAAGCCGGAGAGGCAATGGGATCTGGGAGAGGCAATGGGATCTGGGAGAGGCAATGGGATCTGCCCCAGGCTGCCCCGAGCCCAGCATTCCTGCTCCCCAGCCGCAGCCCCGGGCAGGTTTTGCTATGGCATTTAAATGTGATTTACCAGGGATAATGATACATAAAACACAGGTTAAAACAGGGGTGGATTATGCTGGGCTTTAATAACACAGTAATAGGATTGTGTCTAATGCAGTCGTAATCCCATAATGCTTTGTTGTTCCCCAATTATCATTTGTTTAGCGGGCAGCCCAGCGTAAGGGTTGAATTTCTGTGTGTTGGGGGTACCTGGGCATGCTGCTGTCTCCCATCCCCTCTGGCTGTGGTGGCAATGGCAGAATGACCCGGCAGGCAGACCCCATTGCTGCTGCATTGCCCTGTGACTCAGTTTCCCCATGTGTGGGACTACCCTGGCTTGTGGCAAACCTTTGGGCATCGGGATGCACCATTGGGATCGCTGCCTGGGTGGTGGGAGAGGATGTCCTGGAGCTGGTGGGTGCTAGCAGAGCAGGGCTTTGAGCCACCCTTCCCCACAGTGGGATGGTACTTACGGATGCGGCTTGACCTTGATGTAGTTTTTGGGGACGAAGCCCTCACAGCCGTACAGCTCAGCCTTGTACCAGTTCTGGTCATCTTCCATGTTGAGGATCTAAGGCGAGAGGATCAGGGAGGGGTCAGCCCAGCTGCTGTCTCCCTGGGAGAGAGGCCAAGTGGGACCCCCACTGCTGCCCCAGACCTCACACCCCGCACTGAAACCTGGGGAAAAGGGGGCTCTGACAAAGGTAACATGTTTTGGGGGTGGTTGGGGCACCTGTACCGAGCTGGCTTCTCCCTCCAGCCTTCCTCAGCTCACAGTCTGGCTCAACATGGGTGCTGGCAGCTGGGGGGTGCTCAGTGTTACCCCAAACTCCTGGCCAGGGAAGAGGGTAAATTCTGTCCTTGGAGGAGCTGGGGTGGCAGCCAGGCCCCTGCGTCCCCCTGGGGTGGTGGCAGCTGGGTGCTCCGTGGGAGGAAGCTCCCTGGTGTGAGCAGGGGCACTGACACCCGTTTCTGTGCGACACCATTTTCCAGCCTCCCACGCAGCGGCCCGCGGGCCGGCACAGCTGTGCAAACAGGATCCGAAACCCCGGGGCACAGCGCTGGGGCCGCGGGGAAAACACGCAGGGACAGGCATGGCGGGTCTGGGGCCCTGGGTTACAGCCGGGTCATGCCCTCCCCCTCCCCAGGGCTGGCTGTACCCCTGGGGGGCTGGAGGGTGCTGGGGGTCCAGGAAGAGCTGCTGGCTTTGCAGCATCAGCTCCATGGAGAAGGGTGAGCGGCTGGGCAGCGTGGGCCAGGTGGCCCTCACCCCCATCGCAGGGCTGCAGTCCCCTGGGGATGTTCAGAGCCCCAATGCAACTTTTTGGGATTCCCAGGTGGCATCCAAGAGCCTGTCCCGATGCCAGCACATGGGTGGGCATTTGGGCACATGCTCCCTGCCGCTGGTTCCTGATGGCCCCCAGTGCCTCTGTGGGGTGGGGAAAATATGTTCCAGCCCTGGGGGGGCTGCTGCAGAGCACAGCTGGTGGCACTGATGGCCAGGGAGGCCACATGCCATGTCCCAGCTGGGTCCTCTCTGGAGATGTGACTGGTGGCAAAGACAAGCGGTACCTACTGCTGCTGGGGATGCTGCCCCACACCCTGAAAACCTCAAGGATGGCTCCTTACACAGCACAGAAAGTCCCAAAGAGGCAACAAAGGTGCAATGAGGTGTCACCCCCATGCTGTGTGACCACTCTGTCCCTCAAAGCAGCAGCATCTGACCCCCTCCATGGCTGGTGACCCCCCCTGCCCTCTTACCTTCAGGGTGTCCCCTTTCTGAAAGGGCAGCTCATCTTTCTCTGTTGCCTGGAAGCTGTACAGAGCCACTGACTCCATGGTGCTGGCTGTCACAGGGTGGTTTCAAGAGGTCCTGGGGGCTCACCGTGCCAGAGGTGTGGGGCTGCCTGGGGCTCGCCGCCCCACGGCGTGCGGCTGTGGGGGTACAGGGTGAGCGCACGGTGCAGAGGTGCCGGCAGGCAGGAAACCGCGCTGATGTCAGCAAGTTACTGGGGCGAAATGGTGAGCACCACGCGGGGATGCTGCTGGCGGGCACAGCTGCCCAGATATGCTGGGAGGAGGGGGGAGCCTTGCCAGCCTGCCTGGATGCCAGGGCCCCCCATCTGGAAAAGGACCCAGGCATGTTGGCTGGCAGCACGGTTTGGCATCACCTCTGCCGTGGGCAGCAGCATGGGCATCCACAGGGTAAGGTGGAGGTGGGGTTGGACACACAGGTTGAGGATGTGGGAGCATGACTGGAGAGCATGGCTAGCAGGGTGGTAGTGCTGATGGGGGAGTCTCTGATGTCTTGTAAGGGCTGAGCAGCCAGCACAGCCTTTGAAAGGTGGCCTGGTGGGAACGGCTGTTTTGGAAAAAAAAATCTCACAGCGGGTGGCATGGGCAGAGGTGCAGGGAGGCAGGGTGGGCGCACACACCTGGTTTGTTTGGAAATCTGACCAAAAACTACATGCCAGGTCCCAGCTCTGAACAGCGAGGTTTTAGCACAATTATTAATGGCTTTTTGGGTTGTGGCCCTCAGAGGGTTGATTTTTTTCCAGCTCTCTTTTGCAGGGCTGTGGCAAAAAAAATTCCCTTTTAGTCTAAAACGACTTCCTGCAGCTCTCGTGGAAGTCAGGCACTGAGTCTGCAGGGCTCGCACGCAGGGCATCATTCCCAACAGCAAGGTCTGCTATGCCGTGCAGCCTTCCCGTCGTGCGTGTGGGCCGGTGCATGAAGCGCACAGAAAATCTGCTGGACACTGACTTTGCCTGGCTGTGAGGAATTAAACTGGGGACAGCTGCAGCTCAATCCCTGCCCATGGATTTGGACATTTTCCAGCAAGGAGCAGGACGCTGCCATCTGCCTGGGGAGGGATGAGCTGTGGTGCTTGCAGGGCCTCTGTGGGGACACCGTCTCTGTCATTTGCCTCCTCCCTAACCTCGCTTCCCAAATGTATCCGAAAAGCAAATGCCATTTAACACCCCACCAAGGTTATTTTCAGGGTCCCAGTGCCCATGGGAAGCAGAGAGGAATGTGTAGGGTGGCCCTAGGTGTCCCCACACCTGGCAAGGCTCTGGTCCCCAACCATTATCCCCAGCATGGCCCCAAGACGTGCTGGTCCCAGGGGAAATGGAGATGCTGGGAAGGCCGGGGAGGGCAGGGGGGGCCGTGGGAAGAGGCTCGGTATGTGCATGCCTGTCACGAGGAGGACGGGACTCAGCAAATCTCTGTGGCCCAGCGAGAGTCCGGGCTGTCTCGGGGCGAGCTTCCTCTGCTGCTGGGCAGCCTGGGTGAGAAGCGGAGCTGGATGATCCCTGGAGAATCCAGCCCCAGCAGCGCTGCTGCTCCAAACCTGCTGCCGGCCAAGGGTCTGATCCTGTCGCTGCGTCTGCCAGCACAACTGAGATGATACTCAGCCCGTGCTCAGGCGGGCTGCTTGTGAAGGGTGTATGATAAGGTGGGGAGTGAGCTGGGCACAGAGGTGCCTGAGCACTGGAAGAGGGGTGGTGTGGGGGAAACCAGCAGCCCAGTGAGCAGGTTAGAGTGGGATGAGGACCTGCTGTGCTTTGGGTGGACGCCGGGAGCAGTTTTGGGGCTCGGCTTCCTTGGGCTCGCTGCAGGGAGGCTTGAAGGGCACCCTGGGGGGTCTGGCCAAGAGCCATGCATGGTGCCATGTTGCCCTGTGTGCCCGGGAGCAGGCCACAGGACAGTGGGGTGACAGGGGGTCCCCAGGCCTTGGCACAGTGCCTGGACTCAGGACCAGAGCAGGATTGGGACCTGCCAGCAGATGGCAGCACAGGGACACTGGGGACACTGGGGACAGTGCCACATGCCCCATCTAGTAGTCATGCTCTACCAAAGCAGGCAGCCCCTTTGGCATCTCTCTCCTGCCACCTCCTACATCACATCCCCTTCCCTGTCCCCTCTTCCCTCACCTCCATCCTTCCCGCTGCCCTGGCTGCGGTCCCTGCCAAGGGGCCAGGTCCCTTCTGCTCGCTCGTGCTCGTGGCTCCTTGTGGTCTGCTTATGGCTTGCTGTCTCTGGCTATTGGCTGAGCACATGTGGTCACTGCGGGGGTGACAGCAGCACCCAGCACCTGAGAAGTGAGCTGGGCAGGATGTCGGAGCAGTCTGTAGCCCCATTTCAGGGTTGTGAGCCAGACTCCTGCATTCAGCTGGTTTCTGGATGCCCCATCCCAACTCACTGCCATGGAGCGGGATGGGATGCCCCGATACCAGGAGGGAAACAGGGCCCAGCATGGTGGTTGGTACCCGTGCAGCATCATGCTGCCTCCAGGTAACCCTCGAAGGGACCACAAGCATCCTGGTACTGCAAAACCAGAGATGCCCATCAGATCCTGTCCTCCAGCTGCTTAATTCCCTGGGAAAACCTTTCTGCTTATTCATGAGCAGCCCCAAATCCACCCCATCTCACGCTCTACAGAGCCCTCAGAAGAAGCCTGGGACTGCCCTGATACCCGGCTGCCAGCCATGAGGCTGTGCTGCAGAGCCCTGCAAGGCTCGGTCTGGGAGCCAACGGCTGACTAACCACCGGCCTGAGACATCCAAGAAACATAAAAACAAGTTTTTTCCCCCCCCCTCCCCATCTTCCCTCTTGTGCCTTGTCAAGTAGCCATGTTTTGTACAGCACACGCTGTACCAGAGCCTGTTCCTGCAGTGCCGGCCGTGAGTGGCAGGTACTGAGCTGATGCCTGGCAGGGTGGGATCCCAGGGGGTCTGTACCCCCACCCCTGCCTCCTCTGTGTCGCCAGTGTTCTGAGAGGCCCAGGAGGTACCACACGGTTGCTGCTGGTTGGGTGTCAAAGCCTGCAGCCTGGAGTAAGGTGCTTGGTGCTGTGCTGTGAGCATCAGCCCAGCTTGCCAGGAGATCCCAAGGGCCATGGAGGTGCAGGGGCTCAGCCAGGGGCACACAACCAGGGAGCTCACCCTGCCCTGGGTTTGACCCCAGCCCACGCTGCCTCTCCCTCCACACAGGGTAGTTTTGTGACACTGGGGATGGCAGAAGGGGGTGCAGCCAGCTCTGGTATCACCCATTGCCCTCTGTACAGCCACCGCTGGGCTGCTTGGTGGGCGCTGGGAGTCCTGCTGACTCCAGGGTTGCCCAGTCTGCGGAGCTCGTTTCATCAACATCCTGTGTTTACCTGGCTGCAAAATCCCGGCGAAGGAGGGAGGAAGAGGAAGGAGGGGAGCCTCTTCCCCTTCCACTGCAGACCTGGGGAGCTTTGTTAAGGAGGTGACCAGGGGCTCCCCAGCTCCTCTCCGGCCGGTGCCCCCTGCAGCTCCTCGCTGCGCCATGGCCCACCGTGCTGTTTGGGGTGGACAGGAGGGGAGGGGGTGTCTCAAGCCTGGCTTTGGCTCCCATGGAGGGGCTGTAAGCTGGGCCTGGGTGGTGGCAGGGCTGGACAATGCGAGCTGGCTCATACCGCAGACCCCAGTGTGTCCAGGGGCTTCGCTCCTGGCAGTCAACAGGCAAAGGGACGGGTCCTGTCCCTTCGCACAGTGCTGTGCCCGCAGGTCGGCAATGCAGCACAGCCCAGCACGCACCCTGCTTCCCCTCTCACCGCTGCACAAGGAAACCCACAGCATGACACCACCCTGAGTGAGCTGCAGAGAAAGGGGCTGCTGTGACGCTACGGGTAGTTTTCCTGAGAAGAAACCCTGCAGCCCGTTTGCCTCCAGCTCTGCCCGTCCCTGGCAGCAAAGCACTGCCTGCCGAGCCGAGGGGCTGTGCAAAACGTACGGCAGGCTGGCTGCGGTGGCTGCCACGCTCTCCGCACACCCACGCACACAGTCTGTGCACCAGGCGTGGGGCAGCTCCTCTTGCCACATTGGGAAGGCAGCTCCGGCCCTGCTGACTCAGCGCTGCTGGGTCTGCATTTGGCTGGGGATGGAGCTGGCGAGATGAGGTGATGGGGAGGAAGGGTCAGGGAAGATCAGGTGAAGAAGGGAGGAGAATGGCTGATCCACTGCACTGACCACCAGCTGCCCCCCAGCAAGCGCCTGGAGACCAGAATAAATGCCCTGCACTGGCACAGAGAGTGGGGACAGAGTAGGAATACTGGCCTTGGGCTGCTTGTTGGCAACCAGCTACTCCCCGGGGATGCCAGCAGTGCTGGGGCATGGAGAGCGAGGCGACAGGGCCGTGCACCCCGGCAGCAGGGCTGGCCTGGAGGTGGCTGCGGTGATTCAGCCTGACTTTAAGCTCACACCTGAGATGCTGCATGTAGATAAAGCCAGGCACACAGGTCAGCAGCCGGCACCGCTGACACGTGCGCTGTGCAGGGCTGTCACGTCACCGGTAGCTGCCTGTGTGCCTGGGGACCAGCCTCAACCCATGCCTGGGGCACGGGATGTGATGGGGATCCTCTGCCTCTCAAGGAAGCGGGTGCCCCGCTGAGGCCCCACATGGAGAGGAAGCAACATCCTGGGCTAGAAAATGCCACGTCAGTGCCTGTAAACAGGATTTCAGAGTCAGCACTTCCCCTCTGGAGCAGAGGCCACATCAGTAACTCCTGAGCATCAGACTTGTCCTTTACTTCTCTACAAATCCCAGCCCACAATGAGGAGCTTGCATCACTGTTTACACCCTGGTGTAACTGAGAGCAGAGCATGGTTGGCACTGGGAGGGTCAGACCCCTCTGAACCTCTCATTATCCTGCAGGACCCATAGAAAAACAGGAGGGGCGGCTAGGAGACCCAGAGCCAGGTGGCCATGCTCGGCCCAACATGGCTGTGAGAGGTCCCATGAAGCGCTGGTGGCATCCAGCCATGGAGCCACATCTCCTTGGGGTCAACATGGGTGGCTGAGGCTGGTATTAGGTTTTCTAGGTGAATACATCAGAGCGGGTCTCGTTTGCCCATGGTGTAGGTGGGATGTGCACCCCAGCTCCTGTGGGGGAAGCCTGAGGGCAGGAGGCTGGTAGTGGGACCTCGCTGTCAACACCTGGGGCTGTTGATGGCTCTGGAAAAAGGACTGGAAATCCTGAAGTCTCAGGTGTGCAATTCAACCCCCAAACCTGCAGGAAAGGGTCACTTGAGGAGGCAGGTCATCCCAAACAGCCTCCTCAAGGGGTGTGCAGCCTTGGACGGTGGCTTGGGACCAACCTCCTGGGAAAGGGCCAAACAGCATTTTCATGAGGAGGGAAAGCCCAGACACACGAGCAGCAGCCTGAGGAGAACTGACATAGAGTGCTTCCCACAAGGCTCCCAGGACTCCCTTTTGGGCTGATGGACGCAAGCGGTGCCGGTGCCTGGCTCTGGGGGCAGGCACTGCCCCTGTTTTGGTTCAGGGACATGGCTGTCCTGGAGACTTAGGTGAGGATCGTTTACAGAGATGTTAACCATTAATGTGTTAATCATCAGGGCCAGCAACAGCTGAAGGCAACTTAGCTCCCTGGGCCCTATAAAAAGACATGAAGGCCACTAGCAAGGCTAGGTCTGAGGAGTGTTGTTTTTGTGGCTGTGTTTTGGAGATGTTGGTGAGGTCCTATTGTTCTCTGGGACTGTTCAACCATGGCAGCCTGGGACACCCCAAGAGCAGAAGGTGGGCTGTCCCTCTGTAAGGTGTTCTCCCTCCTGCTGCCTGTGGCTTCCTTGTGTGTAACCTGGAGAGGACTGAGCTGTTCAGGCTGACCTGGATCAGGCACTGGGTGCTTAGCTGGAAGCAGTTCTTTTGTGCTCCATGGTTGTGGTATGCTGGTCCTGGGGTTTTACTGTGGCCACTGACATATCTGGGGGGAATTCTGAGACCTCCTGGGTGCTCTGATCCAAGTTAACCCAGGCTCTGCTTTAGGCTGTGTGAGCAATGTTTTCTGCTGAACCTGCTGAGTGCTGCTCTGGAAACATCTGATGGAGGCTTCTGTGGTGAGAAACTGCTCTGGCATACGGTCTCCAATCTTCCTCTTTGGTGTTGGGCTGTCTACATGGGTTATGGGGAAGGCAAGGTCTCCATAACATCATTATTTGAGTAGAACGATGCTGTGGCATGTATGGGAGTGGGGACTTCACTGCTATCTCTTCTGGGTTCTCTGGAGCCATCCCCAGATATTTGGGGCTGGAAACCCACTGTGCTGCATGCCATGAGCACAGCATGAAGGTGAAGAGGGTCACGTTGCCGCTTTGATTTGCGCAGGAGAGAAATCAGAAGGGTCCCTTTAACTGAAAGCTCCAAAGAAATCAGGCAGGGAGGCGTGGGGTTTGGGTGTGGAGGCTATTTGCTGGCAGTGTTTGTTGTGGAGGAAGGCTCCTCACCCTGAGCAGGCAGCATGGGGTGGCATGAGTAACCGCCCATGGGCAAGGGAGCTCTGCAGCTCCCAAAGGGCTTGTTCTAGGGAACCGTGAGTTTGGTCATATCCAGACACAGCCTGGTGCTTGAACAGATTCTGAGAAGCTCCCCCTCAACTACAGCATCTGTTATTTTTCTAGGATTTAAAAAGAAGAAGCCAACCAAGCAGCCTTGCAACACTGTGTGTAGGTGAGGGGACCATGCTGTCACTGTTGTGACTCACTGGGGAGGTCTGCAATTTCCGAGAACAAAAATGATGTAGGGAGAAATTGTGAATGATTGCTTGCGGAGGGGTGGCTGAGCTCTCTACCAGAGAAGTAGTCAAATTTCAGTTCCTCCTTAGGGCTGGCTTGTTAACAAAGAAGTTATTAATAACCAATTAAGCCAGAACTCACGTCATGCTTTCCTCTGGAATTGTGGCAAGTGTCCGCGGTTCCTCCTTTGGCACTGTACCTACCCTGCTGCTTGGGCTGGAGGCGTGCGGGGGCCTTCTTCGGGCAGGTGTCTTGTCACCACAGGGCTGCTTGCAGCGGCATGTGCCCAAGTGACACTTCCCAGGCAGGGATGTGGGGGGGGGCACGGGTGCAGAGGTGACTTGGGACTTAGCTGTAGTGTGTTTGGCTCCCTTTGGCTGAGCTCGTGGCACTGAGGGGAGCGGGTGTGTGGAAGAGGAGCCCTGTGTGGCAGGGTTTTGGTCAGTGCCAGGGCAGATGGTGTGAGTCAGCCGTGGGGACAGCCCAGGGCGGAGGGCCAGTGGCTGGGAGGAGGCTCGCTCGCTCGCTTGCTGCTTCCTCGGGCTGAGGATGTGCGTGTTGCTGCATCCCTGGGCAGGCTGGCGATGCGCCGGGCAGCGGGGAGGAGGCAGGGAGGCTGCTGGAGCAAGGCCCGCCGGGATAATGCATGGAGCGCCGGATGTGCTGTAAAACCCGAGAGAATCCGGGCACTGTGCTCCTCCTGAAACCGCCTATTCAGGGGAAAGATGGGGAAGACAAGAGGGAGGAAGCGGAGGGAAGATGGAGCACTGAAGCCCTCTGTGTCTGGCTGAGGACGGATGCAGGTGCAGCTGCGGATTCCCCGGATGCTCTGGCTGCTCTGCACCACCCTTTCCTGCAGGGAAGGAGGAGATGCGCTCAGGAGTCCCCCCCAGGCTCCCAGAGCCCCCAGTTCCCCTTGCACTCTGATTTATTCCTGTTACTGCAGTGTCCAGTATGGCCTTTTTTCCTATAGAGCTAGGTCCTGAAGTGGCAGGCCTGTGTGGATTCTCTGAAGTCTGATACAGGGTTGAGCTGTTCCTCATTACTATGACCCCTCTTCCCTCCCCAGCAGCCCATCCTCAGGAAATATTTAGAAATTACGTAGCTGTAAAAACTCTGCCCAGCCTGCCATCAGCTTGTTCTGAAATGAGCAAACAGCTTCAAAGGTTACAAGGGGGAATCCACATGCATGGCCTCGCCCGTCCCTACCCACACAGTGCTACTGCATCTGCTTCCCTTCTTTAGAAAACCAGGCTAAATAGAGCTGCTGTCATTGCTTTGGTGGCATAATGCTCTCTTGCCATCTTCCCGAGTGGTGCTTTTGCCTGTACAAGGCAAGAGGAAAGAGTGAGCAAAGACTTTTTTTGGGGAGGCTGCAATAAAACTGCCCTGGGGCTGTGTTGGACTGTGATTTCTGACGCATCAGCTGTGGAAATGCAGGGTAATTTCACTGAGGCCTCTCCAGATATCCTCCTGCATAAATGAGATCAGGATCTGGCCTTACTCTTTTAAAGAAGCACTGCCTGTGGGTTAGCTCAAAGATGCATGCTCTTGCTTTCTGCCTTTTGGCAAATGCTGCGTGCAGCACTCCTACAAGGCAATTCTTCATTTTTAAATGGAAAGTCAAGGCACTGCTTGCTTTGGAAACATTCATGCAGTGCTGGAAATGACAGTATTTCTTTCAATGAAAGAGTTTGAGATCCCCAGGAAACTGGGGACCTGGGCCACCTCCCTGTGAAGGTGATGGCAAAGAAACAGTGTGGCTCCGGCAGGGCTCATGGGTTGAGTGATGTAAGGTGCTAACATTAACACAGGTAATAAAAACCTTTTCCCATGTAGGTGTATGTATGGTGCATGCATATAGGTGTTCTTGCCATACCTAGCAAAATATATAGCAAAATACTCTGTTATGTAGTGTTGTGGGTTTTTTTTTTTTTCAGCAAGCATCTGAAAGGCAGATTTGCTGTCTTCCTTCCCTCCTTCTCTCAGGCTGAAAGAGGAACTGGGTTTGGGTTTTGCTGGCTTTGGGGCTTTGCTGAGTTGCTGTGGCTGGCTGCCAATCTTGGTCACTACAGGCTTTTGCAGGTCTGAGTACCTTGCCACCTCGTGAAGCTAACTGTTAAGCTGCAGCAGGATGTAATGGTGTGTTATGTCCTCTTGTTGTCTTGTCATATTAATGTTACGTGACAATGTCCTGCTGCACTGGCGACTGGTTTGGGAGGGGGATCCTGAGTGCATCACACTGAATGGTCCTGTCAGTCCTCCCTGCTGCAGGGACTGGGATTTCAGCTTCTCTGGCATTGCCTGGGAGCAGGGTGTTGGAGGCACTGCAGGGTGCTGGATTCCTTGCAAGGGCTTAGATGAGCACTTAGGGCAAAAGTGTGATCCTGGGCAAGCTCCAGCCCTAAGTGGATCAGGCAGAGCAGTGTGCAGGAGAGCAGGGCTGGCCGCTGTCCTTCCTTGGTAGCAATGTGGAGGAAGAGGTGGCATAGCGAGGTGGCTGAAGGAGATTGGAGAACCTGTGGAACAGCAGGAACTGCCAGGATTGAGAGTGCTGGGCACAAAGGACTGGAGTTGCTTCTGGGAGATCCTCAAAGACAGCTCAGGAAAGGGCTACAGCCCCTCTCCAGCTTGGGCACCTGTGTCTTCCTCCTCTGGAGACTAGGAGATGAAGTCAAGATCTGCAGCCCAAGCTGGTATCTGCTTGCTGCTTCCTTAGCTGGGATCAGCAATGCCACCTCCAGTGGTCTGCAGCCGTACTGTCCTTGGCTCCCTGGGGCAGAGGTACTTACTGGTTCAGTAAATCATTGTAGCGTATGTTTAAATCTACTGGTGTAGGACAGGCTCTGAGCACCCCTGGGTGCTGAAGGCTTAAAAAGTATGCTACCTGCCTAAAGGCTTAGTAGAGGCTTTGGCCTCAAGTGTGTAAAACATGCCAGTTAATGGAACATTCCAGGGAAAGGCACACAAGGATGGAGCTTTTGGGAGAAAACCATGACAGCCTGTTCAGAAGAGCTGAGAAACAGCATGTGAGTGCTGCACTTGGCCTCTGATCTCAAAGATGATATACATGCAGGTTTGAAGCATGGAACTGGGAGCCAGCATGTGGGAAGATAAGAGCATCCATCCTGCTTAAAACCAAGGGTGTGCAGCCCAGAATCCCAACACCAGTAGTGGTTGACAGTGAATGCTGGAGGACAACTTCTGGAAGTGGGAGAGCAGACAGATTTCCTTGTTATGTTCTCCTAGGACCTGGCAGCATAGGGCCTGGACACCTCCTGAACCACAGCTATGTCTGTAGATGCATATTGAAAGAGGTGGCCATGAACGACAGCATCTGCAGTTTCCTGACTTCCCTGCCAGGTTCTGATCTCGGAGCAAAATGGGAGGTCTTGCCCTGCCTGGAGGGAAAATACTGGAGTTTCTGTTTCATGACAACCAAGTGCAAGCTGGAAAGGCTGATGCAGACCCACTTCTGTAACATGCCTGTAATGAAGGATTGCAAGCAGAATAATAGAGAGCAAGATGTGCAAGGTGTTCGTGTGGAAGCATCTGTCAATTTTCTTTTGAGGGTCAGACTGGTGGCTTCAGTGGAGGAAATCATCTGCACAGCCCTCCCTTTCCAAGTGGTTAAGATCCTGCTGAGTGTAAAGCACTTGTAAGCCTAGCTGTGCAGGTGTCACGAACTGTTTTTCCGGCCCACTGGTGACAGATGGAGTGTTTTCAATACATCAGACAGTTCAGGCTTATTTGGCTTTCACCATCACTGATGGGGTTATTCAGTTTACACATCTCACCGAAGGCCACTTTCAGTATTGCTAAAAATCTATTGTGGGTGCACCATGGTTTGCACACATACACCTCAACATGCTCTGAGTGACGTGCAAGCATAAAAAGAGGATTCTTGAGGGACAGAGGAAACCTACTGTCTGTAGCAACTTGCTGTGCAGTTATTTTTGATTGAGGTTGAGGCCGTTGTGGTTTGTGCCCCAGAAGAAACTGGGCTGTGCACTGTCAGTGCCCAGCAGTGCTGGTGTTTGCCTTTTACCTCTCTGATTGCAGAGATGTTTCATTTCTAAAGATCAGAAGGGAATGAGTTCCTTTGATTTGTTCTAATGTTCACAAGGTCAGGGAGCAATCCTGTATTTCTCAATCTCATTCAGTCCATAAGAATGTGGAAGCTTGTAGGGGTATTAATTACAGCCAATTAAAACCTGCTCGACTAGCCAAGATGCTCAAATGGCTACTGAAACCTGCTGTCATTGAAGATGGATGTTTTTCTTCAACCAAGGAAGCCTTCTGGTTTTGAGGAGCTCGCAGAGCAGTCCAGCAGGACTGATCTGTGGAGCAGCTTGGTTAAATAGTGTTAGAATGGAACATGTTCCTGAGAAATTCTTGCCTGCAGTGCTGTGCAGTTTGTTTGCTTTGTGGAGTCCTGATGGCTTGTTGTGAATCTCTTCTAGTCCAGCTGGTGAATTTTTTAATCTGCTTGTTGATCACACAGGGACCATGTATTTACAGCTTTGTGCTGTTTAGGGTTTTTTTTGCATTATGAAAACACCTGGAAAGCCCTGTTGAGGGTGAGGTGCTCTTTGTGATGGGGCAGCAGCGACAAGCTCAGAGTCACGACCATGAATGCAGATATGAAAGTTGCAACAGGATTTGTGAGCCTGGGAATGGAGGAAGTCACTTGCAGAAGTGGGAATCGGAAACCTAGAAACCGGGCCAAGTAATTAAGCGACTGGCTGGGTGCTGTGAAAACACAAACCAAATAGACAGCCCTCAGTTTTCATCTGTCAAGGGGAAAAACAACTAGCTTTTCAGCTGTGATAATCAGTGGTGGGCATCCAGCTGTAATCCAGGGACATGGCAGCACTGTGTTATCAATCCCTTGGTTTAAAAGAGACAGAGCTCAAAATGCCTGCAGCTTCCAGCACTTGGTCTGCTTCAGGGATGTCCTGTCTTTGCTACTATGACTGAGAACAGTGTTGTGAAACTTGAGCTAAAAAAGGCTGTAGCTATACAGCTTAGTTCCCAGGGTTATAAACTGAGGTGGCTTTTCAGGCATAGCTTGCTGTTGGGTGCTCTGGGAGCAGCATGCACATGAAGGAAGCTCCTGTTGACCAGATGATGCCCCATGTCTCTGTGTGGTGTGATAACGCTGATTTCAGTCTTGGTACCCGATTCACCCCAGCTAAGTGGTAGATGAATGACTGCACCCACCTCCTGTGGGCCAGGTGGTGTTTTTCTCCTGGGTCCTGATTTTTTTGTGCTTAAATGTGAAACTCTTTGTATTTGAACGCACCATGTCCTGTGGTAGCGGTGACCACTGGATGGCTGCTTGGTTGTAGGTATGCTTCATTTCCCCTGTTCCCTCCTCCTATTAATCTACAAAGTCTTTTGCCTCCCTCTCCAGCCAGATAGGACCAGCCTAAATTGCTGCCCCAGCCCCCAGGAGGAAAGCAGACCCAATTTCCAGAGGATGCTACAGAGCTAGAAGCACAAGTCCTCTTGCTCTCCTGATACTTTCCTCATTGGGAGCCCCACAGGGTAGTTTCCCTTCAAGGTGAGAAACAGCTGGGAGGAGTGAGGATAATCCCTGGCCATGTGAGATCCTTGTGCAACAACACAAGTCATCCTGAGGTTTGGCTGTTATTACGAAGCCTTGATCAGTCTGATGATGGGCCTGGGGCGAAAGGGAGGGCCTGATTATTTGGGAGACATTCTTTGGGTGGCTGCAGGAATGATGAAGAGGAACTCTGATGGGTGATGTTGTCCATGAGCTCCTTCCTGGCAGGAAGTCCTCTTGTCATGGCAAGGAGGAAGTCAAGAGGGATAGTACAAACTGTACTGACCGCAAGCGAATTCTTGTCCTCCAGCACAGGCTTATGGGCTCTGACTTGGTGAGTTGCTTTGGGGAACCAGATGGCAATGCTGAACAAGCCCATCTTCACTACAAATGCCCTGGGAGCCTGCTGCTCGAAACCGTCCCAATGGGTGAGTGCTCCCAGCCTGGGAACAAGCAGCAAATCCAGGCTCTTTATGCCAAATGTGCTGTTTGTCTTATTAAACAAGAAAAATACCTCCTCACCAGCCAGTGAGGCATTGCAGTGGTCCTGTCCCCTCCTTTCTGCTGATGTGTGTGCTCATCTGACCTCCTGGTGAGCTGGTTCAGAGAGCTAAACTGGCTGAGAAGTAACCCTCCCCCCAAAAAAAAGTGATTAGTCTTCATCACAGATGGTATAAGCTGGTGTTGATGGTAGGGAGGGAATGGGAATGGATGGTGGAGGTCAATTAAAGCTGTTGTGGAATTTCACCCTGAGGCTTTAGTGGGATTTAATGTAAGCAATGCAGTAGCCTTGGCTTCTCCATGTGGCATGGGGAGAAACTGCACCTACAGAGCAGTAAGGAGAAAGGAATGAGGGAAGGTGCCCACAGATGAGAATGGCTCTAACTTCTAAAGAAGCACAACACTTGGTAATTACTAGAACTAAGTGTGTTTCAAACGTCCCGGCCTCTTGCGCTGTCAGTGCATATTCATTTTGAGAAAAACAATGTGCTGGGGTTGCAGTCTCTCTCTTTTCATGAATCTGCTAACGTGTTCAGAAAAGGTCTGTTTTGAAAGCCCATGTTAGAGGTGTATTAATTTTGAACTTGACAAAATGAATATTTGCATTGGAAATGGTTCTTCAAGTTTGTCTGCATCACAAACAAAACTAAAACCCTCATGCTGGCCACAAGCATGCTCTATTCTGACGAAACTTGGGTCAATTCCAGCTGAACTCAGGCACAGGCTTACTGGGCTGTACTCTTCCCTATTCACCATCTTTCTGATTTTGTTCCTTGTAACTACACTTAAAGATGTTTGAAGAAATCGGACACATCACTTTGTACAAATCTGAATATATTCTGTATCACCATTGGCAATGCACAGATGGCTCAGAAAATTCAGAAGAGGGCCTGTGCTTGCTGAGAAATGTCTCACTCCTTTGGCTTTAAGGACAATAATGATTGCATTTGCCCAGATTCTCATTTAATTAGCAGATTTCCAAATTGGGCACTTAAGTCCCCACTTACCCCATGTGGAAGCATGTGGCTTCCCAGGGAGGCTGAGAAATGCTGGCTCCCACCAGAGTCAGTGTGAGTGGAGGGTGCCCAGCCTCCTGAGACATGAGGAAGGTTCTCGCTTAGCTACTGAATGCAGACCTAAGTGCTGAACATTTAACACACCTTCATTAGATGATGCTGGTCTCTATTTTTGAATTGATTCCTCTGAAGACCTATAGGCTAGGAGTGGGAAGGAAAATCGGTAATGGAGCAAAAATGACTGTGATTTAGAGATCGGATTGCATCCAGCTAGAGCCATGCATCAGGATAATAAGATTCAGTCTTGTTTGGTTACAAGCACTGGAGGCAGAAGCAGAAAACGTGATCCACCAAGCCAGCCCTCAGGAAATGAGAAACAATAGAGCAAGGAAATCAAATTTCAAACTGCAAGGATATATTTATCAAGTTTTCCTTCGAATTTTTGCAGAGCTCTCTTAGTGTTCTCTGTGCAGCTTTTTTTTCTGTATTTTTTTGGTCAGCCAACATATGGCTGGAGGATTAGATCACTGTAAAGCACTGTTGTTTGTGACCTATTTGTTAATGCAAGGCTGGGGTCAGCAAGAAGAGACGAATGTACTTGTCATTTTTCAGTGCTTTTCAAGTGCTGTTCCTGTTGTCACTCACACTGTGGCCAGACATTTGGAACAAACTCATTAGCTAATTAGTGGTGTGCTCAGCCCCACGTGGTGGTAGTCACAGTGTGGGCGATATTCACATTATGGCTGCGGAACAGGCCCTCCTGTGGCTTCCTGGCAGCTGCTCTTCACTAGGTTAGTTGGGAGGGCAGCTGTGGCTGGGCAGAGCTGGAGGAGGTTATGCCTGTCTTATTTTTGCAGGCAGAGTCTCCTGCATACCAGACGTTGCACTGCACTACTGCTCCTTATCCTCCTGCTCCTTGCCATGCAACAATCCCGCTACTCCCACCTGCTGAATTGCTGCTGCCATCTGCTTTCTCTGTATGGACTGCTCTGTTGCCAGTGTGGCTACTGGGGACGTGCTATGGCTATCTGCTTCTGATGCCAAACTCGTACTGCAAATAATGGCCTTGAACTGTGGCTCTGCCAACACAGCTGAAATGTTGTGGGCTGGGAATGATTTGATAGGGTGGCTCGGGTCAACATCCAAGGTGTGGTACAGCCTGCTCAAAAAAGGGATGGAGCAGGATGTGGACAGGTTTCCTACACTAACTCCTGGGTTTAAAATCACAGGACAAATAGCAGTGGCGTCCTGTTGCTAATATGAAACAAGGGCTATAGATTCACTGCCACAAGTCCCCCCTCACTGTGGGTGTCGTCATGGGACCACCAGAAGGGATGGCCCCTTTGCAGCCTGAGCAGATCTCTGCTGGTGTGGCTGTATCAAGCAGGTACCTGACCAGTGTAACAGGAACACTGTGATTTAAGGCATTAATGTGAATGTAGTAAAAAAAAATAAAAATAAAAAACCCTGTAATTTTACCAGGCTAGCTTGTTTTGTTTGCACTAAGTGGCTTGATCAGGTTGATGGAAAATACAGTTTTATTGATAGAGGTGTGCCAGCTATAGGAGCTTCTTGCTGGGTTCATTGGTTTGTATACTTATTGCTGTAGATGCAGACACCTGAGATGGAAGTGGGCATGAAGAGGAAGCTGCTTCCTGCTTTGGAGAGTTGTCTGTCCAGACCTGGAAGGAAGACAGCAGGAACAATCTTGTTCTTCCCATTTTATTTTAACCAAAAGCTTTCTTCTCATTCTTTAGAGCTGTCAGCACCTAATCATTAGGATTAATGAACATGCACAGAAACATTAGGCTTCCATCATAGCCATTTTCTTCTAAAGCAGAAGAGAGGGAGGTTCTTTCAGCTCCTACTGATAGCATCAGATGCATGCCAATTCTGTATGTTTTTCACCTAGAATTTAATTCTGCCTAGCTCTCTGAGCTCAAGGTTAACAGCTAGGCCAGCATCATAACTAGCTGCAGAAGCATTGGTTTCCCAGCTAGCAGATGGTATTCAAAGCATTTGAACTTGCAGCGTTTCTAAACAAGTTGCTTTTAATGCAGCTTATTCAGTATTTCACTGCAGTCCCTGTTCTCCTGTATTTAAACCATGATTCCGTGGCAGTTTTCCTACCGGCTCCACAGGAGAAAGGGCTGGGTCCTAAGTTTGCAGCGCTTGGTCTGACCTTCCTTTTGCTTGAAAAGCAACACCTTATGAAGTGGATTTTGCTCTGAGTCTCCTTTGTTTTGTTATGCTTGAGTAAGGCAACATTCCTCAGGAATTTGGGTTTTAAATGACCAGTAGCACTACCCAGAGCCAGCTGTTACAGGAGTAGAGCTCTGCTAGCCAGCTTCTCCCTGACCCGCACCCACCCTGGCCGTCTCCCCATCAGCCATGTCCCATTTCCTTGAATTGTCTCACCATTTTACGAGGGGAACAGATATTCAGGATGAACTATGAGGCCACTGAAGTTCTTCAACCTGCCACCCCTGTGGATGCAGGTTAGTCATTATCCCTGGAGGGAAGGACATGGCCGCCATCCCACCCAGATGGCCCAGCTCCCCTCAGATCACCGTCACCATCCCCAGCTTCCCGCCACCTGCAAACACTGTTGTTCTGTGTTGGCCTGGGGCAAAGGTGCAGCAATGGCGCTGTGTGAGGCGACAGGAGTGCCTGGTGACCCCAGGCTCTGTATTTTGGGGGCTCTGTTTTTTTTTGGGGGGGTCCCCTCTCCCGCCTGGAATATGGGGCTTCCCCTGAGGTGTGAGGAGGAGGGGGCTCCCCTCGGCTTCCCAAGCATTTTCCTTCCCCCAGGCGCGGCCGCGGGCCGGAGCAGGAGAGGGGCCCTCTCCTGGGCCCGATCCTGCCGTGCTCCCCACTGGCGTCAGCCCTCGGCCCAGGGGGGCGGCGGGCAGGGCTGCGAGGAGCCCCGGCAGCGGCCTGCCATGGCGAAGGCCGTGAGGCGGGCGGGGAGGGCGCGCAGCCCCCGCGGAGGCCGCCGTTCCCCCCCCCCCTCCCCGCATCCCCTCGCGCCGCTCCCGCCCGCGCCGCGCCCGGGCCGGGGACGCGCCTGAGGGGCGCGCGCGGCAGCCGGTTCCGCCTCCTCCGCCACCTCCCCCCGGCCGCCGCCATGTTGGATGGTGCGTGTGGGTGTCAAACCCAGGCAGAGGCGGCGGCGGCGGCGGCCGGGCAGCGGGACACCCCCCTCCGCGCCTCCCGCGGCCCCTTCTCCGCGCTTCTCGCACCGTCCGCACTGCAGCGCCAGGTCAGTCCGGGAGCCGCCGGGTGCGGGCAAGGCGCGGGGGGGAGGACGGGCTGACGGCGGCGGCGGAAGAGCCTCCCCCCGCCTCTCCCCTCAGCAGCGGGGTGCGGGGTGGGCGCGGGCAGGGCCCCCCGGGGCTCCGGGCCTCCCCGCGGGGAGGGAGCGGGCCCGCCGGCCGGCTGTGGGGCGGCGGCTGGTGGGCCACGGGCCCGGGGCAGGCGGGGCGGGGGGCGCCGGTGCGGCGGTGAGGGGAGGCTGGGGGCCGGCGGGGCAGCCCCGGCGGGGGGCCGGGGTGGCCTTTGTTGTCTCCGTTGGGGGGGCAGCAACAGTTCCTGCCCGTCGTGGCAGCCCGGCCGCGGGGGCAGGGGGCGCGCCTCCGGGGCTCCGCCGGGCCGGTGTTGCCGCGGGTGGGGGGCGATCGCATCGGCCCCTCGGCTCCTGGGCCGCGGGCTCCGTCCTGCTGGGGGCCGGCGGCCGCCGGAAGGCTTTTGGCCGCCAGCCTCCGGCCGAAAGTTTGGGCCTGGCTTCCCGGCCGGCCGCGTCCCCGCCAGCCACCTGGGCCGGGGCTGCGGGGGATGGCGGCCTGCTCTGGCGGGGGGGGTCCCCGGCCGCGGGGCCCTGCCCGCCCCCTCCCCTCTGCCTTACTGACCTGAGGTGGGGTGCTGCGGGGTGGGTTTGATTTTTTTTTCAGCGACGTAGTCGGTTTGGAAGATGTGTAGTAGTGCTTTTAATTATTTTTTAAAGGGCTTTTTTATTTATTTATTTATTTATTTATTTATTTATTTATTTCAATCTTCACCTGCAGTACCTTTGATGCTACAGATTGGTCTTGGGAAGTCAGTGTGCTACATTATATTAAGCATTATTGTTGTGAAGCATATTGAAACAAGAATTATCATAGGCTACCCACAAAGGAAGTTCCCAATTTTAAAGCCATAAAGTCTATTGATAACGTTTGGTCTCAGCTTTATCTGGCCAAGGGGTATGTAATGCTTCCCCCCTCCCCCTTCCTAAGTACCGTGTCATCAGTGATCTGAAAGGCAAGGTCTGTTTAAAACTTACACGGATTGGATGTGTTTCTTCATCTACTAAGAAAGTACCCTGAATGATATACATACATACACATTTTCAACAGGAGGCCTAAAATACTTCTTTGGATTATTAAGTTGTGTTGTGGATGTTACTGGCTGTCGAGGCTGATTTTGGGGGTTCACCATGCAAATCAGGCCACAAGATTAAGTTTTCTTATTCTCTTCACTGGAACACATGTTTTATGGTAATACGGAACTCTTGCATAATTCCAATGTATTGCTGTGCTTTGTGTGAGACAAGGTCATAGAAAAATGGATTGTTAGGATGTAAAATAAGGGATGTTAGAATGATTTTTGATTAAAAATATAAAGATATTGTAATGATATCTGTACCAAAATACTGCAAAATTTAGAAAGTACTTCTAAATATGTTTGTCTTGGCTGATTCTCAGACACATTGTTTTTGAACAAACTGATATTTAATGTTATATTGTGAAGAATCAGAACTTCTGATAAATTTTCTATTATAAACTCAAAGTAATGGTAAACTAGCTAGATAGAATTTTGAAGATAATCTTCTGTATATTAAATATTTAACTATGTTATCAGAAATTATCAAGAGCAAATTAACCATGAGTATGCATTCCTGAATGTGAATTCTGATAAGGCTGAACTGACTGCAAGTTATACTTCAGGAAGTTTGACTTATGGGTGCTGATTGTAACTTCCTTGATGACATAAAGTAACTATGTGACATCATCCTGCTGTGATGAGCGTTCTCCTAAATGGTAGCTCGACTTTTACATGGACTGACAAATGAAAATTAGTATCTGCCTTTAAGAAATGAAATAAAGTGAGGTACTTACATGATGGAACTCTTGTCTTCAGAAAAGATAACTGACCTGTTGCTTAGGTAGGAGCTAAGTAGAATTGGATAATATTTGGGCAAGAAAAGTCCAATCTGCAAGTTGCCTCATGGTCCCGTCCTAATAGGAGAAGAGATACCCGAGACCTGGCTGTCGGGTAGCCTGGATGGTAATGTTTGCGCTGTTTTTCACATCCATTATTCCTACAGTCATTTTTAATGAATAGTTGACAAACATCTGATGTCCAGTACAAGCAAGCAGTGCTGTATAATGCAATGAGCATAAATGAATTCAGCTTGTACTGACCGCATCATTATTTACATAACTGGTTAATCATGCTAATTTTGTTCCAGCTGTCAGCCATTTGATTGCTTTAAAACTTGGAGCTTTTAAGAAGCCTCAAATCTTGGATCACTGCTGTGAAATGCCAAAGGCCTAATTTGCTACTTCATAAAAATGCTGATAGTCTTTCTTTTTTGATACAGAAATTGGTGTTTTGTTTTTGTGGGTTTGTTTTTTGGTTTGTGTTTTTAGTTTTTTTGTGAGAGAAATCATTAAATGATAATCTGTTTTAGGAGAAATACATTACAGAGTAGTTACGATATTCATGATCTTGCTTTTTTTAGGTCGTGTACGTAGGATGGGGAAATGGCTATTGGTTTTGCCTGGTCTAGAAGAATATAAGTTACTGTAAAATCTTTATTTAATGACTGGTACTCAGGAAGCAACTTTCCAGTCTTCCAGTGCCACATTTGCAGAGCGCTAAATTGTCTCTTGGGATCTTGCTAATAGAAAATGAAAGGTGCCTGGTTTGTGTGAAGGTCTGTAATGTTCTTTTTCCACTTTGCCTTACTCTGATCTATGCAGAGAAAGTATCGAAACGTACTAGTATCCTGCTGTCTTAAGTGCTTCAAAGAACAGCGGGTTTTTTTTGTGTATTTCAGTAGCCTGGCTGCTCATTATGAAGGCATGAGATGCTGTGGAGGAGAACAACATGTATGCTGTCCTCCAGAATAAAACCTGCTAGGTCTAATTGTAGGTCTGCTAGCATTGATATACTTCAGTTTGGTTACATACTGGTACGTGCTGAATAGTAGACCATAAAAAGTCCCAGAATTAATCGGTTTAGGTGGCTGTTACAGGGTTGCTTTTCTGTTGGGGGCGGGAGGGACGCGCGTGTGTGTGGAATTTAGAATGCTTGTATGTCATAATAAGTGAATTCAGAGACCATAAGCTTCAGGATGAATCTAGAACTAGGTTGTTGCAACTGAGCCTCTTGGTGAGTGGTGCAGGAGGTAGAAAGCTACAGAAAAGCTGGTACTGCTTATTTATCATTATGCAAATCACAGTTCTGTCTTTCGTTTTCAAATTTGGGATTTGGTTGATTCTATGACAGTGCTCCAAATGATTGATAAAAGGCAAAATAGTTGGATCAGACAGTTCTAAGATGTGTTTTGTAGGTAACTAGAAGGTTGTAGGCAGTTTTTAAGGAGAGTAGACTAAATGAGTTCCTTCAAACTGTAGTGTGTACCACAAGAAATTAAATGTGTGTAAATATCTAATAAGATAGGATTATACTGTTTAGAAAACTATTATAAAAAAGTATTTTGTGTTTTCTAGCTGCAGTGTCACTGGCAGCTGGGGATGTTTACCAGAATTTGGTCTGTCGTGCATTTTTATATGGAAATACTGCTTTGAATCGCTATGCTTGGCGAAATGCTTTTTGTCTGTATGGGTAACTTTTTGATCAATTTTTTGGGTAGTATTACAAAAATTGAATTTAAAAATTGATCTCAGAACCAATGCCCTGTACTGTGTTAATTGTTAATAGTGTGTCTATCTGTTTACATGTCATCCAGGGCTGTTAACATAAATACCTCTAACTAGTGCCTTGAGCTTGTGTTCAAGGTCAGGCTTGGTCTGTTCGCACTGCCTGTGCCTTGGCTTGCATGCTGACTTCAAAAAGCCAGCTCTTCCCAGGTGGGGAAACATGAGTGCAGAGCAGGGGAGAGCTCAGGCATGAACAGGTCCCCACTGGCAGTGTGAGTGCGGCTGGTTCTAGCAGTATGACTGGGTAAAACCAGGCCCAGCCCAGAACTAGATAGGTATCTGTGTTGGAGGCTCCCCTTATCTAGGTTTTACAGTGGAGGTGGCTGGGTAAAGTTTTAAAGAATCTCAAATGCAGTATGTTTTGTTGTCCTGATGCATGCAATTTATTTTCAAGCAATAATTCTCCTTCCACAGTCAGAAGGAGAGCTCCCTGAGCTGCCTAAAGTAATTAGCTGAGATTTTTGCATGAGGCCTCTGCAGTTTTCTTCAACATTGTTAGCTGCTCCTGTCTTTCCTCCAAGTGCTGTTTTATTAATGTTGTCTGCAGTTGCTGAGTCTTCTGTCATGTAGCTGTGTAATAAAGACTAAATATACAAGGCGTGAGAAGTAAAATGGTTTTGGAGGGTGACCCAGGCAGGAGAACACTTGCATGCTACAAACCTGTCTTTTGTCTTTTAGACTTCTGTCTCCTCCTACTTTCTTGCCTTCATAATTACCTTGTACTTCGCACATGTATAATCTGGTTTAGTGTTGATTTGAATAACAGTCCTCGTTCCTCTCTCTGGTCGGGTCATATACGTGTTTCCTATGGCACAGGTTTGATCACCTTTAGACCAAATGCTTTGGTGGATGTTCTGTTTCAGTGGAAATTTCTGTTATCGCTTACGGTAAAACATTAATCTGTGAATCATTTGCTTTTTCATGCTTACAGTGCAGCACTCAATGAATGATACTTTTACAAATTAAATAATTTTTTTTCAAAGTTCAAAGCTGCTTATTAGTTTAGAAACATACCAGACACCTTACCTAGAGATGTTTTAGGTCCATCCTTCAAGACAGAAATCAGAAGACTTGCTTGCCGTGTTTGTTGTTCAATGTAGCCATAGTTATTACACTCATGGCCAGTTTTTGGGCCTGTTGTTCTAGAAGGGACTACTTAGAGATGGTGCAGTCTGGGGCTCATGGCTAAAATGCCACATCTGTTTCTCCAAAGAAATTCAACAGCCAGACATTGATTTAATCTCTCTGCAGTATAACCTTATGGAGACTTTCCTGCCATTCTGAAGATGTCGCGTGCATAATGTAATGTCTTCTAAAATCAAAGTGGTAGTTTTCATTGTTTAAAAGCAGAAACCCAAGCAGACCGAGCTCAGTACTTTGTCTGTTGGGGCTGTTCTCTTTGGTTGAGTTTTGCCGCTGAGAAATGCTGTAATACATGTTGTACTCATGCTAGTTGAAAATGTTAGCATGGGCGACAAAGACACTAATGATGTCAGGGATGTTCTTTTACATTTATTTCTTTACTTGCTTTGAAATCATATTAATTTCTAGACTTAACATGAATTTGGTAGTTTCTGAACCTTTACAAGGGCAACGGTCTTTTCATAGCTTTGCTAGAACAAAGACATTTTAAGAATCTTAATAGAGAATCGTATAATCTTATTACAACCGCTCCTGTTTAAATCACTTCCTTGTACTTAAATAACAATCTGTCACCAGCTATTTCTTGATTGTAGTTTTTGTCAGATGCAATTTACCCCCCTCTGTGTTTTTGTTATAATTTTTTTTTCTGATTGTGCAACTCTTAGGTTGGCAAGAAATTTCTTTCTCAAACAGTTCTTCTGACTTCATTGGGACTAATTGCATGAGTAGCTGCTCACTGGTGTAAGGGTTGTATAGTTCACAGATAAGACCTTTGTAGGACCTCATGGACAAAAAAAGCACTAAAATAACTGATACGTAAAGTTCTAATATTCCTTAGGGAAAGGCAAAACAAAGTATTTTTAAAGGTAACTTCCTCCCCTGAGACGTGGGCATGAAAGACTCCCTCAAACATGTTTCCTTGTAGGTAGGAAATCTGTTCGCAAGTGACTAGTTGTGTGTTGCTTGCTGGGTGAACAGGCCCCAAACAGCATTTTAGTTTTGTTGTTCTCCTGCCTTTTTTTTTTTTTTTTTCCCCTTTTAGTAGTGAGGATTTCTTCAACTAAATCTGTTGACCCAATTGCTGCCGCAGCTGCCTTTCTGCTAACTTTCAGCTCTGTTTGGACAGGGATGAGGCTTGCGACAACAGCAGTAAAGCACAGATGTTTGATCTAACCCTATGAAATCAGCCAAAATTTAAGATCATTAATTAATTCCTATCCTTTGGTTCTAAATGGAACTATTTTAACACGCCTGCCTGTTCTCTGATGGATGGTCAAGCAGAATGACTCTGCCATGTACTATATGTAAAGGAAAGCGCTTCAATTATTATTTGAAAAACAGAACTTTAGCTAACTGAATAATTAAAAACATTAATTAATCAGTGAAACACCCTACCATTTTGTGACATTGCTGGAATGTGACTACTAATGTTTGTTTAGAGAGGTCTGAATTGTGCATTACCAGCAATATTCAGGGAAGATCTGGTGAATCTTTAAAATGCCCCTGTCCAGATACTTCATAATTTGATTAAAAACCTCTTTCTGTAATGACCATTTGAAAGCATAGGGCTCACATCTACTCTGTTATCTAATGAAATATTTGCCTTCTGAGCCCATATTGGCTTATTGCATGGTTTTATGATTACTTCTTGTAATACTATGCTCCTTGCAGTGATTTTTTAATCATTATTTTTTTTTTAAGGGTTTGGATTGCTTATTACTGATGAGAAGTGTTACTATTTTTTTGCTGCTGTTGTTGAGCAGAGTGCGTTAAGTTAAACTTTGTCTACCAATTTAGGAGAGTGTTTCTCAGAAAGTAAAGATAATGCCTCTGTTGGAATGTTTTTAGATAAATAGCATAGGTGGCACCATGTACTTTCCTTAGAAGTATGTAAATGCGGATCAGAAATCAATATTTAATATTGTAACTGTAACTTTTTAGAATCTATACAACCTGCTTCTGTGTATTTTTAAAGCAGAAATGGCTGCATGTTACTTCAGAAGAACAGGAAGACTGTCATTGCACCGGACTGCAGTTATGTAGCCCATATATTTTTATACTTTTTCAGCAAAGCAACTGCTTTCTGAAGACTTTAAAAAGATTGGTACATGGGTGACTCCTCTGAAAGATATTTGTGTTTATATGTTTACTGATTCTTTTGGGAAGATTTAATAAGGAAGTACTGTAATTTTTAGTTTGTAATTGGTTTTACTTGGCTTTCAGAATTCTTAAATTTTAGAGAAACTGAAGTTTAAAAGCTCGTGTGATGGCAAATTCACTTTTAAACTGGTTTATTGCAGAGGAGCACTGAAGTATATCATCAAAGGATGCGAGGGTTTTTTAGTCTGCAAAACTGCTTAAGTGTTGCATTTAAAATTTACAAGTCGCTGACTCCTTTGTGAAACATTAGGACAGACTGAAATGTCTGGCTCTTTTTTTTTTTTTTTTTTTTTTACGTTTGACTACCTAGTGGATAATCTTTTGCCTGGCCTGCTGGTTTAAGCACACTGAATAGTATAACTAACATTTTGGTGTCTGTCTGCCAACTAATAATGTCTACGTACATTTAATTTCACAATAATATGAATATATGATGCCTCCAAGAGAGTATTTACATGGGCTTTAAAAGACAGAGCATGTTATACAACTGAAGATGTGTAATACTGGGGAGTGCATGGCAGGAACTCTGCTTATGTGGCAGGCTGCTGAAATGTTGGAGAGGTGAAGAACAGCAAGATAATTTTGTAGGCTGTCTACATAATACTGTTTCTAATATGCGTTCTGAGGGGTTTCTGTTCTGCACTTCATGGTCTGGATCAAGCGAAGTATGTCAGCACGTACTTCGCTTTGAATGTGTGAGGGATCTGTTGATCTGGAACTGGTCATTGACTTGCAGTCAGTGCCGAGCATGGCGAGTCATTGTTTAGTACTGTTAGCTTTCCAGGTGTAAATGCAAGAAACATGCTTGGACATCCTGAATGCAGAAATATTTTTGTTATGTATGTGTCTACACAAAATCGTGTCTGGATGCCTTGGGACAGAGCCAGGTTTTTAATCTCCCCCCCCCCCCCCCCCCCCCCCCCTTTTTTTTTTCTGGTCAGCTTGGATAGTGTATACAATACTATAGTGCCTTTTCCTGTCCCTGGAAATCCTGATTTTTAGTTTCATTTTGAGAAGGGATTGCTCTTTCTTATTCCAAAGAAAAATAAACTTTAAAGAAAGCGAAAGTGTGCTTTGGGTTTTTTCTTCGTTTTTTCTTTTTTTTTTTCTTTTTTTTTTCTTTTTTCTCTTACACTTTATGGGAAGGTCTGAAATATGCTGTCAAAACTTTGTCTCTTTTGTCTCAGAAATTCAAAGTTTAGAGATTGAGCAGGGGAAGGCGAGTAGTGGTTGGTGTTGAAGTAGTTGGAAAAGAGAAGGGGAGAAACACGCTGGTGTAAGTTGCCTTGGTAGTAGCACAACATGCTCACAGTAGAACTTCTACTGGGTAGCAGAACTAGTAAATTACATGTACGTCTGTGTGTGGATGCATGTGTATATAAACTGGAGCTTTAGCTGACTGAATTTATGATGGTAATGCCGTTGGTACAGGCAAAGCTTCACAGTTAAAACCACATTCAGTGCCTATCAACGTGTGAAATGGATGTGTCTCTAGATGCTACAAGGCTTATGCTTCCATCGGGCTCAACTCATCTTTTGTCAAAACAATTTTAACTATTTTATTAAAAATATGGTGACTTCTGCATTTTCTCCTTTCATGGGAAACCAGAGTAAAAAAGAATTAAGCCCCGCCTGCTGCTTACATGCTAAACAGATGCAAATAACAGCCCCCTCCCTCCAAGTTGAATCCATTCTCCTCATGGGTTTCTACATTGTTTTGATTAAAGCAGTTCTATTGCCAACTCCCAGCCCAGAGGGCAGGTGAGAGGAAAAAAATCCCTGATTACAGCTCAGTGATTAACATATCTTTTTGAGCTTGTAATGTCATCATTTCACAGAAAACAAAGTTCCAGCAGCTTCACAGAGTATAGGGTTGTCAGAAAGGCAAACATCAAAGTGGAAAGAAAAGAGTTTATTTAAAATATGGTAGAAAGACTTAAAACATTTGTGCTAACCTATAAGAGCTACTAAAAATTAAAAAAAGCCTTTGAAGCTAAGCATTAAAGATTTAATAGTATTAATTGAATTAAGCCGTGGGAGTTAAGGATATGTAGACACATGTGTAAGTGTTATGTATTCTAAGACATTATCTATGTTAAGGAAGCTAAGGTATTGAGAGTTGAATTAATTGTACTTGGTTTATAAAGGTTACCTTAACAAAAACCTTTTTATTCTTGGACTTAATTAGAGTAGATGCCATTATAACTCAAAGTGTAAACAAAAGTGCAGTGTACTTACTATCATTTTAAAAACTGCAGTGGAGCAGAGAAGACTGGACTTGGCATACCTGAACAAGGCAAAGCAAGCAAAGTAGTTTCTAATCTACACTTTAAGGATGTCTTTGTTTCTTTATATTATTAAGTCTGATTGATATATATATATATATATGAATAAATACCTTTTCCTTTCACTGTTATGAGAAACTTGTACTCCATAATAAGGTTTCTTCCCTTCCCTTTTACTCCATGATACTCTGCCTGTAGGTGTGGGGTTTTTTTGGTAGCTATGCTCTCATGTTAGTTCATAATGTATTTTCTCTTAAGAGTGGCTGATTTTGGTAGCTTTTCTCTTTTCTTACGTTTAGAACTTATCACTGTTATGAAAACTTCTTGCTGGTGGAAGAATGTGGTCAGTTCCTCCATAGCTTTGTAAATAGATAACAGAGAAAAAATCAGTCAAGTCCTTAGCGCTGTAACAGTTGCAGTAGCCTGGTGTTGAGGAAACAGTGTGTGTGGGTGTTTTGTATTTTTGCTCTTTGCAAAACGAAAACTCACTGCAATACTTAACATATTTGACCTGAACATTAATAGGCAGGGAAAAGGCAGGTCCTTAAGTCATTTGCAGAAAAATGAGCAATGAAGGCTTCTTGCACAAATGTGCAGGTGGCTTGACAAAGGAAGCTGATGTCCAGAGGGGAGCAATATCAGACAGGATTTGATTGGTGTGGAAATACTGGTGTGTAGAGACACTACCAACCTTGTCAAGAGGGATAACGAAATTGAGGGTGATCTTAATACATTCATTTTTCCTCCTTCAGGAAGATGGTTGCTGACAGTGTAAGGCAGGTTGTTTGAGCTCTTCTTGCTGCAAATGTAGTTACTAAATGATTCAGCATGATACTGTACCCACGCATTTTAGCAGTATTGATGAATTCATTACCCTTCTGTTAGCTGATGGATGTTAATGGGCTAGAATTTCTTCTGTGCATTTGGGCTAGATGGAATGCTTTTGAAAAAAGATTAGAAAATGGAGTGGGTGAGTTTTTAAGTCACTTTCTTGCTCTGTTTATAAATCTAAACAGAGAGAATGTTTTTAATGACTTGCATTAATAGTGGTTAAAAGAATCATCAGCAGTGCAGGGATACCAGGCAGCTATGGGAGTACAGATAGTAGTAGTACTACGCAGGGAATTTATTTCCATTTTTTTCACGTGTCCCCAAGCTGTAATCAGCTGCTTCAGAGGCTTGAGTTTTGGATTACACACCATAGGTATTGTCTCCTGCATGTGGACTCCTTACAGGACATACGGAGTTCTGAGGACATACATGGAGTTGCTGGTTGTAGAGTATCGAAGCTAAAAGCGCTTTGTTCTTTATATATGTTCTCTGCAAGAGCTGAGTGGAAGAAAATGACCTTTAATAATGGAACAGGCACAGATGCTTTTGAGTAACAAGTCTTTGTCATCCTCTTCGAGAAGAGCAAGCTAACTCCCACTCAAATGATTTTCCGTCTAAATATCCAGAATAGATAAGAGAGTAGGTAGAATATTACTGCTGAAGGGTGGATTCAGAAACTTGAGGAATTGTTCCAATGACAGCTGAAAATTTGTGTATATCTGCACGGGAGAATGTGGGATTCACTGGCATCTTCAAGCCATTTTTTTTCCCCCTAATTGCACAAAAATCAACAAAATAATAAAGCAAAATAATAACAAATCTTTGCATTTGTGAATAGGGATGATTCTTATTAATGCCTGAATGAAGGAATTGAAAAGTTCTGAGTAGCATGATGCGGAAAAAAGTCCATATAGCAAATGATTTTATTTTTATTTTTATTTTTTTGTCTTCCAGTGATTCATTTCCATCAAAGATGAACTTAGGAATATAGCTCAAAATCAGGAACTGGGGCAGCACGGAAGTAGACCAAAGTGGCTGGCAGTATTTTTGAGTGCTGTTTCATGGTAAGCATAACCCAGTCTAAATCCAGGCTGCTGATGGCAGGGTTGTCGTGCCCAATCCTCTGGCTGCACGTACTTTCTGCCCAGCAGAGCTCCTTTGGATGGAAATGCTTTTCCCTCCAAGGTGGTAATGCTAGAGGTACACTAGACAGCTCTTTTAGGAAGAGGGAAAAGAAGTAGGACTGTTTGGAAAAAAATTTGTAAACTGTGTGGTGTGTGCAATGTAAAAAAAGGTAGAAGATATGGAGGAATAAGAAGGTAAGCTGAACAGCAAGTGTTGCAGGACAGATAGCTAAAATCAGTGTGTAAAATGGACAGGGCCAAGATTTTGAATTGTTAGCCAATTTTGAAAGAGAGAGGACCAAATTTATATGGCTCTTCAACATGAAACAAAATGATTGTATTGGTGTTACTAGCACCTAGGTAGTAAAAGGCGATTTCCCAGAAAACCTGCTGTTTACAGTTCTTGTGCTGTCACCTGCTGAAAGGAAGCCCAAAATCTAAACCATCGTATTTAACTTTACCATCAATTTGAGCTTTCAAGGTGCAGCTTTACATTTTGCCTGGTGAAATGTAACTGTAGATTGCTGTTGAAATGGATGTTACTTCCCTTATTTGTGGTGTACTTTAAAGTAATTAGAGTGACCTTGGGATTAATTGCTTTGGTGACCTGATCGGTCAGAAATGCCAGCTATCCATCTTCCCCTCACCTCCCCCGGTTTGTCAGATCAGCTCACTGAACCGATTCTATCTTGAGATCTGGCATGAGGGGCAGGGAGGTGGCATGTGACAGCAGAGCAGGTAGGAGCAGGTTGCTGCCTTCAGAAGCAGCCCTCAGCCAGCTGAGAATGAAGTGTAACTGAAGCCACATCCTCTGTTCCTCTGCGGCCCGACTGCTGAATAGTAAAGCCTAGTGTAGAATCCTGGGTTTTGGCCAAAACGTTCCTCCAGTGGGTTGCATAGAGGGTTTTAGGATATGTGTTTCCCACTGTATAGTTTTAAGGCAACTTAATTAGTCATGAACATACAACTGCATGTGGCTTAATTTCTGAGTGTTAAAGTAACCTTATGTTAACTGTTACCAGTTGTGATAGTTAAGACCATGTGTTGACTTTTCAAGATGAATGCAGGATGGCACTTGAAGTTTTATACCATGAATGGGTGTTGATGAATATAGGTAGGATATTAAATCAATCTTCATTTTCCTTACAGGCTTATAGTTTGTGCTAGCAACCAGTATGCTTAACAATTTAAACTGAAGAAAATAGTAATGTTTTGGATGTAGGACAGATACGGCTTTGCAGATCTTGCACTGTTCCTTAAACAGTCCTTTATTTTACAACATGAATTTTTAGTGAAAAAGTATTAATTAGTCTCTCGGCTTCTACCAGTAGTAACATGGAGAGTTAAACTGTTGTTTTGTACCCCTAATCTTTGTAATGATGAGCATTTGCCTTTGGCCTACTGAGTTTATTAATGTGGTTTTGTGTCTGTAGTGTGTAGGCGGATAGGAGAAACTGCACATGGTGATGTCTGCTTTATAATAATAAAATGCAAACTTAATTTACTTAATAAAATCATTGGGTAATTGTAAGTAGCAGGTACTTTCTCAAAACAATGATACGTGAACACAGATATATATGAATATAGTAGTTCTTGTCAGCTTTGAATTTTAAAAATTGCATTTGTATAGGAAAGCACTGTGGCATAAAGAATATAGCTAACATTTTGTGGTCTTGCAAGCTTTTACATTGTATTCTTTACAGTTCCTCCTGTCTTCAAGCTGATCAATCAGGGCTCTGATCTGTTATGAGAGAGGATATAATGGCTTCCCTTTGGTAGTTGTCTGTCACCAAGTAAGCAGCCTAAGTGACAAGGCTGGACTTTTCTAATTGACACACCTTCTGGCAAGAATATCAGATGTCTTCCAAAATGAAAATGTGGAAGGAGAGTAGTGTCTCCTGCTGTTTTTAATTCAGTTGAAAACGCTACTCAAATATACCTGATAAACTGAATTTATTCCAGATTGTTACCTTTTTGTAAGGCACACATTGGGTGATAATTTTTTTTTCTACTCTGTTTGTGAGAATAAGACTTAAGTGCTTTCATTCAAGTAGGTAATCCCCAGCAAACAAATTCCTTTTGAGAGTTTGGGTAGGTATTTTCACTGCCATGTTGGATTAATTTGCATTTAAAATTTCTGGTTCAGTGCATAATGGCTTGACCTTATGCTGTTTTGTAATTCTGCAATATTGTATTGGGTGTGTAATGAATAACACTTGCTGTATTACTAGTGAAAAATAAACTGAGATCTGCTGCGTAAAATGCAGGTGGTACTGCCAATGACATTTGACCTAGCTGTAGAAGGAGGAATGTGTTATTTTTAAAGAGATGTTGACAAAGCTTGTAATCCTAAAATTAGATCTCCAGTGTAGGTCGGATTTGGATTGTTTGTGGTGATCTGTATGGCTCTTACAGAGGCTGTCCCCTTTCGCAGCACTTCAGAAGCATATTTGCAGCTGCTTCCCACGCTGTCAATAATTCCAGCTGTGTTATGGGCTGTAGAGTCAAATGTAACTGCAAATGTCAAAGCACCAGCAACTTCGGCTTGGAGGGTCCTAAGATAAAGTGGCCAGGTAATGCTGCCATGTTCTTGACTGCAAGCTGAAAGTTAGATTTCTGCTTCTTACCCGCCCCCCTTCCCCCTTCCTGTAGACTCCGAGAGTAAAGAGGTAAGCTCTCCACTGAGCTCAAATACTGCCCTGGTAATTTAAGTATACATGTAGTAAGAAGAGGTGTTACAGAGAGAACTTGAGCAAATTTGTGTCTGTAAATCTGTTACATGGCTAAATGGCCATACAAGCTGGAGTTAGTTTTTCTCTGTGAGTCTGAGGCACGACTGTAAAATCAGTGTAGAATCTAACCTTGGGATTCATGAATATGCATAAATTTGAAGGAGAGTTATCTTTCAGCATTAACTCTTTAAATAAAGAAATAATTTGGCCACCTGCTGTCTGTGAAAGCTGACCTTGTTCTCTCATTTGTAAAAGGGAGTGGAAACCTTCCAAAACTTTTAATTTTGAACCATTTCCTCTTCTCAGAGATTACACTGAAGAAGACAAGCATTTAAGCTGTGAAAAATGGAAATTAAACCTTTCTTTTGGAGTTAACCCTGTTCTTCAAACCATTTGCCAGTCTGTATATGTAACTCATTTCCTAAATAATTCTGAAGGTTGAGGAAGGACATTGATGGTAATTTCAGTGTCTTCATTTTACTGTTTTAGTCACATGAACTGCTGTTTTTTTCTGCCATATAATAGCAAGAGAGAGCTAATAAGTATGCTGCTTGTTGGCTTTTATGTATAGTGCCAAGCTGCTTCATTTCTCTTAGTACTCTTCTCCAAGTGACCACAATGTACAGTTGCCTCTCTTCCTGTTTCATTTTGGGAACAATGTTTGTATTGCAGTAGGATATTATACTGTAGGCAGTATAATGATATCCTCTGGTGGTCCAGTTGTTCTGTAAGAATTATTTGTGAATGGGGAGGGGGAGAGGGATGTGAAAGAGAATTAATTAAGTTTGAAAATTTCTCTAGCAGTGTGGGATCCAGCATCAGAAAAATGTCTCTGCTGTAATTTTTTCTGGATTACTATATTCCGGAATTTTAAATAAAGGCTTGTGCTCAGTTTTTTTTGTCAAAGATTTCTGCTTCCTTTTTGTGGAAAATGAGACTTTCTAAAAGCACAGTGGGTTTGGGTTTGTACATGTAACGAGGTATCACAAGAAAACTAGGATGTGAATTTACAGTGTCAGGCAATAGGAATCCTTTTTCTTTGCCATAAATAGAAGCTGACTTACTCTTAAGATTGGGGTTATGTTTGAGCGTGTGCTTTTTGCTCTGTGCAGGTGCGGTGTCGGTGTCTGTCTGGGGGAACTTCTTCCTTAGTCAGAATCTGGCAGTGCTTTTCCCTTAGCCTGGTTCTTTGCAGACTGGCAAGAAGCGCTTTCCAGGCTCTGGGTTCTCCTGATTTATCCTGGAGTACAGGTCCCCGAGGATTATCTGCCTCTCTCATTCCACCCTGAAAGCAAGGAGAGCAGTTCTCTAGCTATTTTATGTATTCACGTCTTAGAGGTAAGGCACATGCTTTGGCTTTGTAACATGTTGGAAGGTCTCATAGCAGCTGCTTCAGCACTTCTTGGGTAGGAGAGGCTCTTGGTGTCTCTTTAAGGCTTTATATTTCACTTATGTTCCTTTGAAATTATAATGGGGTGCAAATATCCTGGATAGTGCTGTTTGAATCCTTGATACTGAGGATGTGCTTTCATAATACAGGGCTGCCTAGTTGCATGGCTGGCCTGAGATAGCCTGCCTGTGCCCCCAGTATTGCAGCATTTTGGGGTCTCGGTTGCCAGCATAGCTGTTGAGAACTGTCCTAGGATCTGAGTAAGGGAACCTGCTTGAGCTTTTGATTATATTTCCTAGTGATGACCAGAAAAATCTCTTTGTGTAATTGCAATATAAATCTCAGGATGTAAACTTGTAGTTATCTTTCTCAGTATTTTGTGAAAGGGAGGGATATTTTAATGTAGATTAAGATGTCTGTAGAGACTGCCTTGAAATCACAGAATAAATTAAGAAGTTTTCCAAAATTCACTTTTTATGCATGTTACTTACAGTTACTTGTCTAATCTAACGTCTATATTTTGTCTGTAATGCTGTTCATTATTTTATGCAAATATCTGGTGAACTACTTATGTTTAATGTTAATTTTCACACTTTTTATTGCCCACTAGGTTTTAAAGGCTTTTCATGTATTTTTGGTCCATACTGAGCTGGACTATGTATATATTTACCTTCAGGCTTGATATAAAGGGCATTTTATCAGTGCAGACAAACCCTGGTTTGAGTTCTACATTCCAGAGATCTGAATGAATTCTGCTGAAAGCCTGTATATAGGTGGATTTGTATGGTTGTTTCTTTGAACTAAGTTTATTAAGGACTTTGTGGCTTGGCCTCATTTCTGGGTTAGTCTTAGCAAATTAAAGATGGTTTCCTCATGTAGATTTCTTTTACTGAATTTAATCTCTTGTGAGAGAGAGCTGTTGAGAAGTTCAGGCAAGAATTCCTTCTGTCTGTACACTGTATCTAGAAAAGCACCATGAGAATTCATCAGGGCTATTTGTATAATGAAACTATTGGAATAGGAAAAAGGAAATGGGACATTTCCCCCCAGGTTACCTTTGTTAGCACAGGTAAGCTTCACCATCTTGTCTACAGAATTGTATGTTTCCTTTTGTATCTATTTAAAGATGACAAACTACTTATAAAACAGGGACAATGGCTTGTAGGGACCAAGGAAGACAAAATGAGGAAGGCTCACCTAAACTGAACAAGACTTAACAACTCCCTCTTCCCCTCTTTGTTTAACCTTTTAAAGAAATCTGTTCAAGCTGATAGGCTTTTTCCTGTTGTTAGCAAGGAATAGCAGCTTTAATCAACTAAGTCTTTTCTGCATTCTTTGCAACTTGTGTTAAAAATGCAAACTTGGATTTTTGCTGAAGTTGCAAGTGCATTTTACTTCATGTGGTTTGTTGTGAGAAGTTAATTCAGTGAGGTCTCTGGAAAAAAAAAACCAACCTCTTAAACTTTCTATGCAGGTTCATGTGTTAGAAATGGTTTCTCACTTTTATGTAGTAGGGATATTCGTCTTTTTGATCATAAGGTAGGCTGTTATGGTGCTCCAAGACTTGCAATAATCAAGTAAAATGCTTCTTTTCTGTGGTGTGGAAGCAGAGAGTTTGTAAAGCAGATACAGAAAAGCATACAGAGTTCTTAGTGGAAGTTACTGCCACTGCCAAAATAGTTATCTCGAATATTGGTACAACTGGGGGGTAGGGGGTGGGGGGTGGGGATTGGGGATAAAAATGCCATCATTTTTCACTCCAGTCATGCTTTGTGTTTTTAATAGAGTAAATAGTGTAATATGAAGTTTAGAACAGATTGCCTTCAGCAGGTTAAAAGTAGAATAGATTTAGAAAACATATCTTTATATCAAAAAAAGGAAAGAACAGACATTAGTGTGATTCTCATTAAATGCTTTTGTTTTCATGAATCAAAGATAGAAAGTTAAAGAATCATGGCAGCATTAATGTATTGATGGTCTTCAAGTCTGTTACAGAATGACAAGTGAAGTCTTTAATTTTCTGGAAGAGTAAAAAAAATGCTCATTTCACTTAATCCAGTGCGTTCTCTTCTTGAAATGCTTGCTCTATGTTTGTTTTTCCAAAACACTACTTGAGACAGTCTCTGCTAGTAGCCTTCTTTGAAAGCTTCACTCTAGCAAAGCTTCCAGTTTGGGGAATGGTGCTGCTGTAACCTGGGCCTCCTGCACATGTAGGTACTCCAAGTTCACTTGCTTTTGGGCTGCACCTTTGTTGGTAATTCAACTAAGTCCTAAATGTAAACCTAAGCATTTCCCAAATACAGGGTTCTCACCAAACCATTTCTGCATTTGGTGAGGCTATACTTTTTATTCTGCTTCTTGCTTATGCTTTACAGCAAAACCATGAATATTTTTCCTTCATTTAGCTACAGCCTGTTTGGAGAGCACAGCAGGGCCTTGGGTTCTGCCTTTGTTCTTTTGGTTTCTTCTCTGAAACCAGGCACGCGGGTTCCTAGTGTGTGTGGTGTCATTGGACGGGAATGAGGACTCTTCACTTTCTGGTGCTGTTTTTTTGGAGCTTGACAGCTTTAGGTTGTGTTTAATAGGCTGCTTCAAATGTGAGGTTGGGGTTGGGTCATTTTTACTCTTCTCGCAAGTCTGACTTACAGCAAAGCTTGTGACCGTGTGGCTGTGCAGCCTGGTCACCTCACTGATGTGACAGAAAACAATCCAGTGCTAAAAAGTTAATTTTCTGTGAGAGTTTTAGGTTGATTAGTTCTACTGTGCTGTTGTGTAATTGCTAGATTTGATGCAAGAGAGGGAAAGGGGAAGTGGTTGAAAGGTTGGGAGGCCACTGGGTTTGGTGCTGGCTTACAATTAGCTTGGCAAGGCATGAGAAATTGCACCCTGATTGTCTGTGTGCCTGCTTATATTGTGATTATGATTAGTTCTTTAGATATTTATTTCTTTGGCGAAAATTGGTGATGTTTAGGACTACTAGGTGTTCCCATGTACTGTAAAATTTACCTTTCCTAATTATTGTTTGGTATTAAAATGTTTTCAAAAGCTCGTGAAGTTGTAAGAAGTAATAAAACTAACTTTGTTTTTTCTTTGGTTGTGGAGGTACATGTAGGTGAGGCATTTGCTTGTATAGTGTACTTCTAAAAATATTTTGATAAGGCCTTTCATCCCTGGCCTTTAGAGAAACAAAACTCTTACAAGACAAGAATGTTTTTCATAATTTACAGCAGGTTAAAAGACAGGAAACTGGGTTAGGAGTAAATGGCTGGTTCTCACAGTGAAGTGTCCTGTCAAAGATCAGTGCTCTTGCAAAATGCTCCATTTCCTAGATCGTTTCTAAATAAGGTGGCCAAGTTGAACCAAATCGGTCAAATTTGAAACGAATCTTAAACTGAAAGGAGGGATGCAAGATTGAGACCACCTAAGTGAATAAAATAACAGATGAAATAGTTTCAACCACTGGCATAGGGAGAAGAAATGACCCTGGTTTCATGTGCAGGGGTAGAGGCACAACTAGCAAAGGGCAAATATTTTTAGAAAGTATTTGATAAAGAATGGGAAATCCTAAGCAGTAAATGACCATGTTTTTATACAAACTTTTGTTACTGCCAAATCTGAAATATAGAGTGCTTGGAACTATGTATCTCTCAGGAAATGGAAATGTAATGCATGCATGGGAAGACATCAGGGTTGATTGGAGATTTGCAGCAGCAGCTTCTGAATAGAGGGATTCAATTTCAGGAGATCCTCAGTTCAGAAGGAGATGGCCAATTTCTATAAAATCGTGAGTGACATAAAGAAGCTGAAGGTGACTTGTTCTTTCTTCAAAAGCATGCCTCCTGTCTACAGCTTGGGGAACAAATGTTCAAGGTTAAAATAAGCTGAAGTACTTGTTTGTGTTGTGTGGTCGCTGCAACCGCTGCTGCATAGATGCTGAGGCTGAAAAAGGAAATACAAGTGGCTTCAAAAAAGGGGTTGGTGGAGACATTGTTGGCTGTAGAGCCTCCACCACAGGTTGCACCTAAGATGCCTAAGCTGATGATAATATAAGGCAAGGGAATGTATATATTCTTTTCTCATACACTTTACTTGAGGATTTGTGGCTGAGGATGTTGGGCTTGGTGGACTTTTTATCAGAGTGCTTTAGGAGGTTTTGTAGTTCTCATGGTTTTGATTTTTCATGTTACTTACTGCTCTTCTGGTTGGGTGACACACTCAGTCCTTATGGGGGTGTTGTATTCTTCTGATCTGGGATCCGTATCATCAGTGTAGTTGTGTCATGATTAGGCTGGTATTTGTACTGCTGCTGGCTCTGGTTTTACCAGCTAAAGAAGTTACTGCCTGCAGCCTGCTCTTAGTTTTTTGTCACCATCTTTCTACCAGATGCTGCCACGTCCTTCGGTAATTTGTTTCAGCTTTGTCTGTGAACTTACTTTAATCTGTTATTGACAAAAAGAAATGGTTTAGATTAAATAAGATGCATGTATTTGAGGGTGGTGGTGGTAATTTTTTTTTTTTTTAATTGGTGCCTTACCTTTTGAGTAATGCATCAGAGTGATTGCAAGAGCAGGTGAACCACAGATTTGGACAGTGTTATCTTCGGGAGTGAAGCAGCGATCACGGATACCTGGAAACGTTTATATAGGATCAGCCTTTCCAAATTCTGGATTTATAATGCACAACCCTGAGGATGCCCCTTTTTTATTCCTTTGGCTACTAACCATCTGACAACAGATCAACATTCTTCTACAGCTGGCTTTAAATATTGGGAAGAACAGCAGGATGGTACAGTTTACCTAAAGTTCAGTGTTGATCTCACTTAAAGTTAATTTTCCGTGATGTCGTAGGAGTTTTTTATCCTGTCAAAACTTAAGCTTTAGTGGAGCAAGATAAAATACAGTAATGCATTGGACCTGCTCTGTGGTAGTTTTAACTTGCCCAGGATGGTTTTCTAGGAAGGGTATATGCCTTGATGCTGGGAAAGTTGTGATAGAGCTGCACGTTGTCCAAGTTGACTCTTAGTTCTGCTTTCATTCTAAATTGCACCACAATAATTTGAAGAATTATAACAATTTTAGTCTTGAAATCTGTGCTTTACTTCTCTCTAGTGTCTTTTGTGATAACTGTTGCTTCCTTGGAGCGTTCGGAGAAACATTATTAGAGGACATCTTGAATATACAATCTCTATTAACATGGCAAGTTCCATTATGGAATCAGTGCTTAGTGTTCATGCAACTGGTGAATATCAAAGACTATTCCAACTGTGTTAATGTAATAGCAAAATCTGCCATTTAGGAATGTATTCTGAGCTTAATAGCTCTCTGTTTACTTGAAACAATGACCTTAAATAAATAACTGAAACAGCTTTCCAGCTTCAGAGCTTGTCCTTGGGTTTTCTTGCCAGTCATTTTGATTTTACAATTCCATTTTCATATAATTAAAAATTATTCTGTGCTGTGTGAAAGACACACAGAGCAGAAACTGTGGATCTGATGAGTGTTGTCAAACGTACAAAGTAAATGCATTTGGAAAAAAAATATTCCCATCTAATCTGCTTAACATTAAAGGTCACCCTGAGTTGGATTGTGTTGTTCTGGTGCTCATTTCTCTTCCCTAGGCCTTGACAGAATGCAGAACACTGTTTAAGGTCCCTGCCTACAATTAAGTGTACTTTAAATATACCTGAGGTTTCAGAAGTAGCTTGATTAAATTTTAAGGAAGTTTGCTTATTCTCTTAGTATGCAGATTCCCGCAGCAATGGTAGCAATCTGCAGTGGTCAGCTGTTAGAGGGAAGCTAATGGCTGCTAAGCATGGAATTTCTAGTTTCACCTCAGCTCTGCAAGCTAGCATTGTAATTTCTGTTATTAAAAATTCTAGGTAGGTTTTACCTTGTTGGAAACTAAACCCATAAGTTATTTCTTGGACTTTGTTTCTGTTTTGCTGTTAAAATTCTGCGTTCGCATCAGTGGGAATATATTCTTGCTTTTGTCTAGTTCAGCAGTTTAGGTTTTTGATATGTAGTGTTTAATATTACTTGTGAGAAGACCAAGTTGCTTTCAAAATCGGATGTCTTGAGGAAATTCAGGGAGAAAATTCATCAGATAACTTTAGAAGAATTTCTCAAAAGTGTATGTAGATGCTTTCCATGTAGGAATAATTAAAGACAGCTAACATGCTTTGTTTTCTTCCCTTTCTCAGGTCATGATTTTCATTTTCTCGTGTCATTCTCTCGAAGAGGGGAAATGATTGTAGTGGAACGTGTTACAAATAAGCCACAGATACGGAGCCTTTGCAGTTCAGAAACGTTCACAGAAGAGCAAATATAGCCCTTTTTTGTTTGTGTTCTGGAATCTGTCTTGTTAAAAAGGGAAATAAAAATGACGACTTCATCTATTAGACGGCAGATGAAGAACATTGTGAACAATTATTCAGAGGCTGAAATAAAAGTTCGGGAAGCAACCTCTAATGACCCTTGGGGTCCCTCCAGTTCATTAATGACTGAAATAGCAGATCTGACTTACAATGTTGTGGCCTTTTCTGAAATTATGAGCATGATCTGGAAACGACTGAATGACCACGGCAAGAACTGGCGGCATGTATACAAGGCCCTTACTCTGTTAGATTACCTGATCAAAACTGGTTCTGAGAGAGTGGCGCAGCAGTGTAAAGAGAATATTTTTGCTATCCAGACGTTGAAAGATTTTCAGTATATTGATCGAGATGGTAAAGACCAGGGCATTAATGTGAGGGAGAAATCCAAGCAACTAGTGTCTCTTCTGAAGGATGATGAGCGACTCAAGACAGAGAGGGCCCAAGCCCTGAAGACCAAAGAACGCATGGCTCAGGTGGCCACAGGAGTGGGTAGCAATCAGATCACCTTTGGCCGAGGCTCCAGTCAGCCAAACCTATCCACCAGCTACTCAGAGCAAGAATATGGAAAGTCTGGAGGATCCCCAGCATCTTACCATGGCTGTAAGTACAAGCAAACACATATAAAAAGTTCCTTTTCCTTTTCTTTTGAGAGATTTTGTATTCTGATTTGCTGTTAGATGTGAGAGTAAGTGGTACCACGCTGCATAATACGCTGACTGCAAGGAGCTTTTTTGCAATGGCCCAGTCTTTGTAGGTCTGCTCTGTGGCACTAATGTCTCTTTGAATGACTGCTTAAATGTTTGTTTTGGAGAGGATGTGAGTATTTACGTAAATCAATTTAAAAAGCAGTTGTTTACTGTTGATTCCCAAAGGTAGCATTGTTAAGCTGCTTTTGTGAACATGTTCCAATGTTTGATGTGATAAGCCCCCAGTCTCAGTAGGGAGGTTGTGAATGGATTTTTTTGTTTGTTTCTAGTTTTAAAAGAAGTGCTTGAAAATTTGTTGTGTTGAGCTTTTTGTTACATAGAAGTAAAAAAAAAAATACAGAGTATTTCCTGGATCATTTTGCTACTTTATGTTGCTGCTATTTCACTTTGGGAAGAGTATTAGTATTTAATTTTGTTTATTGCTTGCTCAGTAGTTCTTAGAGTAGTAATGCTTTGAATATGCCTGTGCCTAAATATTTATACTATCAGCATATGGTATGCAAGTATCAGTACTAAATACTGTATTTCATTCTTAAAAAAATAATACAGTGATGTGGAAAGAATGGATTCTTTATACCACAGCTTGGGGGAACTCCCTGTCATGTTAGGAAGAGGTCTGATTTGGCACTAAATCCTTCTTAATATAAGTAACGATCTGATGAAAGCTGCTTTGGCTGGAATGTCAGTGTTTGTGGTTTAATTCTGAAGGAAAATCTTTTCTTTAAATGAATGCTTATAGTGTGTGGAGGACTGTAACTGAGCCAGTGTGGTGAATCGATTGAGCACCAGTTTTAAGATTCGTAAGTTTGTCATGTCCTGTGTCCTAAAGAGCTTCTCAAATTATAAATACGAGAATGGTGTCAGTACCCCTAGCGTGTAAAGACATTTTCTGTGGAAGGCAGTAGGGGAGGTAGCAGGACAAATCAAGCTAGGATGAAGAAAATCTCTGTCCATTTAAAGCTATGGAGAAGAGCAGGAAATTTTTTTTTTTTTTCAAAAGGAAATATTTTTAGGATTCAGGGTTCAAAAAAAGTTCATGAAGTTTTCCAGGTATGAGAAATTTTATCTTGTCTCTTAATTAGCAGTGGAATAACAGATATCTTAATTTTTCTGTAGTAACTGCACTTGAGCATTGATTCAGTGTGAATTTTCAATCAACAAGATATATGTTGTTATCACAACAGCCATTCTTCCTTTACAACAAAAATTCTTAATTTATAAGATAGCTTGAAATGTTGTTGTTTTGAATTTACGCTGATGAACTGAAATAATAATGCTCAGCATACCTTAGTGACATCTTTGGTTTGTTCCACAGGGTTATTTCTTCACCAGCTCTTAACTTTAATTAGTGCATGTAACTGTTGTTTGTCAAGTTAAATGCTACCAGAAGTTTCCAACTATTCCTCACAGCGAGGATTGAGCAATGCAGGCTGTGTTTCTGAATTGTAGTTCCTTGGACACTTCAAGAATTTTCGTGGGGGACTAGATATCAAGAAGCAAGTTTGGTTATTTTTTTCAGTACAAAGTGTTGATTTACTGGATGCTCTTATTTGCCTGCATATGACTTTGCTGTATATCTCTATTTGCAGGATTGCTTTTGAGGTAATGATTTCTTAATCTTTTTTTTCTCCTCCCCCATAAGCATGTACCTAAGAAGCTTTAGAAATCTCAGGCTGCAGAAATTTCAGGCTGCTTTTTCTTTTTTTTTTCTCTTTAGGATCTTCTTCTGTTGTAGACTTTCGTGGACTTAATTATCATCAGCAAAAATACAGATGGCTGTTAGTTTCTATGATCTGTATCTTTTGAAGCTTTAATATGTTTCTTGTATGATTTAATTGAGTAATAGCGAAGCAACACCACCTTACGAAGCAGCTGTGCTAAGTGCTTCCGATAGTGGAAAACTTTGTGAAGAGCTTTGTCCTTTATCCTAGGAAATGAGGAAGGAGTTTCATCAAAATCCAGACATTTAATCTGTTACATAAATGTAGGGTTATTCTTGTGCCTTCTAAATTTAATGGAAAAGATTATTTTCATTATTTAAAGTGAAAGAGATTGTATCCATCATATTTTCTTTTATTCTATAACGATACCCTTTTGTTCTGAAAATACAGACTTGGTAAAATATGTAAAAGGAATTAAGTTATGCTTAACTCCTGGGAAATACTCTCCTTAACAGTTTTAAGATGCAGTTGCTGTGCTGTGTATTCTGGTAGAATTGTCTTTTATTCCTCTGAGCCTTTGAAGAGAAGATCAGAGGCATTTAGATTTGCAAACTATAGTATGAGATTTGCCTATTAAAAATGTACATCCACCCTCTTTGCTAAATATTTAACATGTCTTATTAACATTCAAATATAAATAAAGTTTGGGAGAGCATAACAGCCTTTTTATCAACATACCTAAATGAAGTGTTTAATCTCCCAGTGTTTTGGTATTAATGCGTTTTACTTTTGTTCCTTGCTAGATGCAATGGGTAGGGATTGCAGATTTTGAGAATGCATTCCACTTACTTGAAAAAATTGTGTTTGGCTATAAAATCTCCTCATTTTTTGATACTTTCTGGCAGAAGAAAAGAGGTCTGAGATGGCTGAGAGAGCTTAATAGTTACTCCAGGACAGATCACTAGGGGAAAAAGTGACTTCCAGTAGATAATGTGTCTGGATTATGCATGAGGGATCTCTTCCCCCTTCTGTCAGTTAGTGAAAGTGCCAGATTGGATAACTCAGTGGACCCTTTTTTGTTCAGTTTCTTCAGAATGTTGAATTAGCTGTGCTCTACAGCATCGACTGTAAACACTGCAATACTCTAACCTAGCTTCTTAAGCATGGGTGTAGGTTTGTATCTGACAGTGCATGTAAGAATTGGGTTTTGCTTTTGATGTTGAGCCAGAATTTTTTTCTTGTAGAGCTGCAGGTCTTTGTGTTCCAGATTTATCCTTTACAAAAAAATAAAAGCAGTATTGATAGCCTGTGTAGCATGAGAGCATTCAAGATGGAAAAAGGATCTCTTGACTGATGTACCACTGTCCCTCTGATACAGGCAAGACACGCTGGCAAATAAGGACATTCTTTCCTGTTCCCTTGCAGATATTTTCATCTCTATCAGTCCTTTAGAAACTGTGGAAAGTGAAATGGTGAAGCATAATAGTTTTTAATAAAATCCTTTCCCCCAAAGCTTTGCCTTAATGGCTTTGTTGGCCCTGAAGATCTCTGTGCTGTAAAGCTTGTATAATTCTAGGGAATACATTAAGCATGTGAATATTACTGAGTATTGATGCAAACATTTATAAAAGTATTAGTATGGTTTTGCTATCTAGACTCATAATCTGTAAATGGAAGCCAAGAGAGGTACTGTAAAGCTAAAGCAAAAATAAAGCTCCTCCCAACCTCCATCTTGTCAACAATATCTGATACTGGGGACAATTGGCTGTCTTCCAGCTTTAAGCCAGGGGCAATTAATGTTCAGGTTATGAGCTATTAAGTATTTAATGTCAAAATACATAGAAATTTTTTATTTACTTTGGAAAATATGTAAATTGTTTTATTTTGCGTTAAGGGAATGTTCTTATGTGGTGCTGAAACTAAACCTACTGAGGAGAGGAAGGAATGCAAGGTCAATATTTGAAGTATTTTGGAACAGTAGTTCCCTACCCCCAATCTGTCTTTTTGTTGAAATACTGTCTTTATGCTAGATATCAGTCACCCAGTTTTGAAAACTTCAGCCTCTTGTTCCTAGCCTTGTTTCATCTGCAGCTGCCAATGACCACTTCAATAGGATTCTGGATTTGTGGCTGCGTGGGGAGAAGTAGGGTGTTCTTAATATAGACCTCTTAAGTCTGAACTATTATACTGTTTCAAGCCTTGGAGTGCATTTGTTACAGTTTATTGGTCTTGATAAAGCCGTTCATGTACTCTCTTTTAAGTATTCTTTCAGCAGAGGCTTACACAGGAGTATTACTCTGTCGCTACACTGGAGGGGTCAGCGTGGCAGAACTGTAACACACAGTCCCTGCTGTGTGGCAGACAGTTCAGAGTACCTGCAAGACGCTGTGTTCGGGCACCTTGGGCCTGCAGAAGCACTTGGGAGAGGTGGCAAGAATGTAGGGACTCGGATTACTTTGTTCTTTCTCACTGTCTTGGGAGCAGGTTAGTGGTGTGGTCTTTAGCAGACCTGTCTGGGTTGTCACAGTTAAGCTATGGCCGCTCGTGAAGTGAGCAGTGTAGTCTGCTGAAGCTGCTTGTGGCTGGGATGGTTGCAGAAGTTGGAAAAATTATGGAAAAATACTCTACCTAGAGGGAAGTGACTGACAAAGCCAATTCCTTGGCACCCCTGCCCCCCAGAAGATAGTGTGTTTGAATTAGTTTCAGCTTTGAAGGATCCCTGGAAAGTGCTGGGTCCTCTCCCTGGACTGCCTTCATCTTTTAAAACCAAGTTCACTAAAGCCCCACTTTTTAGATAGGTCCAGTCCTCTTATGCCTAAATGAGGACCTACCTTATTATTTGGCATTGTACACATGTCGTTTGCTTTAGCCATCTGCTGCCTTGGGTTTGGATTGCACTTAGAAATGTTGGCAGAGCAAGACTGGTGTGTGTTTTAATGTCCTGATTTCATTTACACAAATGCAGCAGAGTACGGAACAACGCAACGTGCACAGTGTGACCTGATTTTAGAGGGGCACTTTGCCTGGAGGTAGGTTGGTTGGCTGAGAAATCAGATTTATTATACATACAGCCTATTTCATAAAAGATTGGTGAAAGATGGACTGAAAAGGGTTTTTATGGATCTTGTGAAATGCAGTCTGTTAACCTTACCTATAAAGATTTTTGGGAGCAATTTTCTTTAGCTGAAATAATGAGTTTTTATATTTCCAGTCATTATTCACATTAAGTTGACTCATTTAGAAGCAGTTCTGTGAAGCGTCAGCAAGTTTGTGTTCACTCATCTCTTTCAGCTTTGTCTCCCCTTTTGCTTGGAGTAGAAAATAATTCAGAGGAAATACTGATGTGGGTTTGACGCTATAGGAGATTCATAACACTACTGTCTTTAACATTATTTTTTTTTTATAATCTGCTCTGCATCTTTGCAGGTTGGAATATATTTCTGGCCTTCGGCATATCATCCAGTAATGAATCTAGATGAGCTGTATGGATAATTTCTGTAGTTTGAGGTGCTGAAGAACATGGTAGACTCCTGTGTTAGCTGTCAGATGTCACTTGACAACTTGAGTTAATCCTCTCATCATACTTTTTTCTGGTGTTCTAAGTAAACGTGGGAGATGCCATTCATGTAACCCGGCTTCTATAGTTGCAATAAATTACCCAAGTCTATTAAGATGAGCATAGGGATCACCTGAGAGAAAAAATGCTCTTTAACCAAAATGAGCCTTAAGGATTTGTTCAGTATTAAATGAATTTCAAAAGTGCTGTCTGCTTCAGTGCAGTTAGAGAATCATGCAGTAAGGCTGATCAGCTCCACTGTGTCACTTTAATAGCTGCAATTAATTCTCTTCTTGTATTTGAAAGATCTCTTTAATTCCCAGTGGAAAGGTGGATTACACAATTCCAAGATTAAGCAGTTTGCACATGCTCTTTCATAATATGAGAGGTTAGTTTGGCTTTTTGAAGTACCCTATCTTTATTTGAATAGTCTTTCATTTGAAGACTAACATATGGGATCTCCACTTGGTTCCCAAGTGAATTGCTGTCGGTTTCTAAGTTCTTACCTTGATATCATTCTAATTTTTTAAGTCAGCCTTGGTTTTGCTTATCTTTTGTAGGTGTACCAATTGAGTGAGGAGGCAACTTTTCTTTCTGAACAAATGTGACTAAGAACTGAATTTAATTCTTAAGAATGCCACCTGCTGGGGCTTATTTTCCATGGTGCTCTGTGCCATCACATGGTCTAGAGTGACATTTTAGAAAAATCCCCAAACCAACAAACAACAACCCTAAAAAACACCACCAGCAACAAAAAAGACCCACCCAAAAACAACTCAAAAACCCAAACAGATGCTTCTGAATGAAAATACCCAGTCTGATTTTTATACTGGGACTGATTTTTATCATTAATGTAGGCAAGGACTCTGCTTTCTAGCTGTGCACTGTATATACACATCAACTCACTAACTTAACCAAACCTATAGACGTCTACAGAGGGCTTTTAATATAGTTGAAATATAGTAGATTACCCATAGATATGTATCAAAGACGTCATAGCTGGTACTAGAGACAGATGGTGGAGCAGAATCCTGCTTTAGTGATTAACTGAGGTTGGAAATCATTTCCTTGCACTGCAGCTAGAGTCTTGGTAAGAAGACAGCCCGGTGGCTTGTCTCCCTGCAGAAGTGGATACCCATGCAGTTGCTTCTGAGCAGCCTAGGCAGGCTGGGATCTCCAAATTCTCAAAGCAGCAACAAAGCAGGGCTTAGCAGGTCAGAATTGATCTATTGAGTCCCATCTTACATAAACATCTGAGTTAACTGTCATGTGCTGTGGGATAAGAGATTCTTTGTGTGGTGGCGATACTGTTACTAAGGCAATAACCTTTATGCTAGATCCTCGCAACTAAAACGTTAGTGCAGGATGGGGCCAATACAGAAGGGTAGTTATAATACTGCAGGAATTTAGGAGTGAAGGTGCTAGATAAAACATGTCGGATTACTACCGAGGACAGTGTTTAGAATTTCCCTTAATTCTTTTTCAAAAGATATGCTGGCAGCTATTTAATGTAGATGGTTTTATAACCACTGTGGAAGTTTAAATGTAAAATAGGAGAATTTTTTATCAATTTTTCTTTGTAGTGTGAGGCCCAAGGAAGAATGTAAAATTTACTATTTTTTTTTTTTTTTTTTTTTTTTTGTAAAAGGAGCTCTGAAGTGTCTTTAGAGTTAATAAAACCAAGTAGAATGAATTGCTTAAAAGCCTAAAAGTGAAAATCAATAAGCTATATCTGTGAGACCCCTTATTATCTGTGTTCAGATCCTGGAGCCACTGAATGCTGGTCTCTGTTGGGAGCTGTGAGGTAATGTAGCTCTCTGCCAAAGCGAGCCTGCGATTCCCTTGCGCGGCTGGGAGGTGAGGACCCACCGTGGGAGGGTGAGTGAGATGCTTGGAGCAGGATGTGGTCCCTGCTTCTTGCAGCTTTTGAGTGCAAAAAAGCTGCACGCTGTTAAAAGATGAAACTGATGAGCACTTTGAGTAAGCAGTTCTTCTTGTGGAAATGGGAGGAAAATCAACATTGAGTTAACCCGTTTCACATCATCTTAAAGTCATTCTACTATCAGCTTCTAAGTTGTTATGGAATGTAGTTCTGTCAACAGAGATGGAAAAACTTGTATGCAAAAAGTACGGGAAATCACATTCTTTCTCACAATTGCAGTTCAAGAAACAGAAGACTGGAGGGTACCTGCTTGATCATAGCCCAGTTGCCATCTGTTCTCAGGTGACTGTGCTGGTGTCCCATATGTACGCTTATCCAGCTTGGTTTTTAAACCAGTTACGACTCTTTCCTTCTATAATTCCTGCTGGAAAGCTGCTTCTATTTGTCACTCAGCTTTACTCATGGTCAATTTCTACCGTCATTCGTTCTTGCCCCTTTATCTTAAATAGCTTTTCTCACTCCATAGTATTTGCAAGCCTGATGTATTTAGCAACCATAAACTGCTCAATCTTCCTTTGGCGAAGATAAACACGTAAAATATTCTCTGTGCTCAGAAGGGAAGCATTTCTACATACATTCTGTTTTGAAATAGTCTGTTGTGGATTTGAATGACTAGAATTGCATTTGGTACGTCTGAATTCCATCTAATGCTTTGATGCAGTAGTGCTGATGTTAGCAATAGCTGGTTTAGGTTGGTGGCTGGGAGTTACCATGTACTAAAGAATGTTCTCTACATCTCTGTCACTTGCAATTGATGCTCCCAGTTAGCAGAAGGTGGTCGTCAAAGGAGATATTTTACTTTCTCTGTATCATTCCATTTGCCTTTTCATGTTTTTTGTTTGGTTGTTTGTTTAATATTCCTGTTTCTCCCTGTAGTTTAACAATGCTTCTTAGCGTTATCTTTGCACCTTCCCATAACATCCTGCATTTGTTTATTACATAATTTTTCTTAAGATTGGTCTTAAAGCCAGTTCTTGAGAAACTGTTACTAAACTTCCTTGGTGGTAGGCAGCATGATGTAATCCCTTCAGCTGGTTTTGTACCATTTCAGTTCTTACACTACCCTCTGTTTAACAGTAACATGCTATTGAGCATCAAAAAATGCTGTGCTGAGTCTACATAAATTAACTTTACTGCTTTTCCTTTTAACTGTCAAATTGGAGAAGGATCTCCATTTTTCTGTCATGGGCTACCTTTTGGTAACTTTGTGTTGAGTTTTATCCTGTTTAAAATTTTCTTTATGTTCATATTTAAGAATATTCAAATTTTACAAGCATTTTAAGGTTGTATTTTCTGTGCTGTCAGACATCCTGTTATCTGATGCCCTGTTTATTCCTACTCATAAGTCTCTGATAATCCATATACTGTATTGGAGGGCCTGTCTGAGACTGTTGGAGCAAAAAGTACTCATGAAGCAGGCTTAATTTAGATAACTTACATGTGAAAGTTTGAAAAAGTAATAGAGTTGAAGTACAAGTAATATCTTTATGTGAAGTAAGGAGCTTGTCTGGTTGGCTTGAAAACTACAGGATCAGCACAACCTGGAAGAATTGTTCTGGGCAATTAATTTGTCCCTTTAGAAATGGAGTGGGATGGGATGTCACACTGGGTGTATGGTAGAAAGGAAGGTCATTCCTCATTTACGGAGTGTCACCTTTCTTCTGGCCTGCTGGGTGAGAGAGAAGGTTGCACTTTTTATTTTGTAATATCATTTTGGCCTAAAACTGAGGAAGAACAAGAACAAGTCTGGGAAATATTTGGAGGATGAAAATAGTGACTGAAATAGAGGTTTTTAAAATTACAGTTTGGCACTCTAGTTTTTACACGCCCAGCTGACCTGTCAAGAAGGAACTTGATTTCTTTGAGCTTGACATGCTAGTTCAGACATATGGTTCCTCTTTATTAATATGTCAATATATATTTTGCCAAACTGATTTTCATTCCAACCATTAAATACAAACTTCCTTGCCAAAGGAAGACAAAATTTCTGTGTAAATGATGTGGATGGTAGAGAATTATCTGAGAGAGCAAGTGAGCACAAAAGTTGTTTAAATACTGTGTAGTTATACACCTGCTAGTGTTGTCCCATTGAGATGGGAATTTCTGCCTGCTACTGTAGTGAAAACATCAGTAAAAGAACATTTGTGTATTAGGAAACCGTGTATTCTAGCTGTTAAGCTGGACTGTTACTCGAGGAGGAGTGGGGCAGATTACCAGCTAGTTCTCAGCTAATAGAGGCCTTCGTCCAAAGGAAGACCAACCAACCACAAAACCCAAACAACCCTCTCAACCTATATACCAAACTTCTTTAAAACAGAGAATGGTATTTTTTGTAAATTTGGAGTATGAATAGCTGTCTTGTTTGCCTCAGCCTGTTTAGCAGTTAAGAATAGTTCTTTATCTGTCCCATTAAGATGGTATTATTTTACAGAAAAGTGGGTGGTATCCAATTTTACCCTGGTATTGGCCAACTCCCAGCAAATCCTTGCCGACATTGGAAGATGTAAGAAATATCAACAAATATTTTCTTGAATGATTAATTCTGTAGTTTTTTAAATCAGTGTCCTGCCCCTCAAAACTCTGTTATGCTGAGACATGGTACCCAGCATTTATTGGTAATACTTCTTGATATTACAGCCACACTGACACAGAAAGCCTTTGTTTTCCAGGAATGTTTTTCCTTTAAAGAATTGAACTGTCTTGCAGAGTTCTTCCTGCTTAATTGTTCTGGCTTGTTAACCTCAGCCTTGGTACAGGCTTTATCCTTGACAGTTGAGGGAGCTGATGGTGGTCAGCAAGTTGTTGGCCTCTGGCTCACAGGTAGCCTGTTGCTGGGCTTGGGGACCTTTGAGAATGGCTGTCTGAAAGTGGGGTGGTCTGGTCAGAGAAATAATGAAACCTATATCTTCTGGGGTTTTGGTGTGTTAAATTTGCTGATCTTTTTTTCTCCAACAGCTACATCCCCTCGAGTTTCCTCGGAGCTCGAGCAGGCCCGGCCTCAGACAAGTGGGGAAGAGGAACTCCAACTGCAGCTTGCGCTGGCTATGAGCCGGGAAGTAGCAGAGCAGGTTAGTTCCTGTGTAGGTTTTCCAAAGTGTCCATGCTTTGATAGTTGAGACTACAATCCTGTTTGGTTGTTTTTTTTCTTTTCCAATGGCAGCTTGGCTTTGTTCCAGGTGGAATAGGGGGAGAGAAAAGCCATTTTGGAAGATACTTGTTTTATTTTTTTTGTTTAAATCTCTTTTTAAAGTAACTTCAGCCTCCGAGCTGTTGAGGCTAGTGGAAGATGACAATCACTTTGCAAGAAGACTTTGTGTGGGAGGATGTTAATCATCACATTACTGAAGATGTTTTCAGTTAGGAAGAACTGAAAACATTACTAGTCCTTAAAACCTTCATTAATGGGGACAGCATAAGAAATGTCAGTGAATTCTGATTGCAGTGAAATGGAATGATGTGTTCATTTGGTAAGACTGTCTGGAACAGAAGGGTGACCTGATGCGAAGTACTAGAATATGTAAAGAACCTGGTTTAAGTAACTTGGCTCCTAATCTGTCACATGGGTTATGTTACTGTGATAATTCTTAGGAGGTTCATTCTGAATCTGGAGTGAATGCTGTAGTGGTCGATAAGATTTACTGTATGTTAATATGGAACAAAGTTGTTGAATCTCAGCTATGAGTGAAAATTCAAGTCAGCAGTGTTGAGTATATGTAATATTTTAGAGGCTTCCTGTGACAACTTTAGCTAACTGCTGTATATTAAGCATTAGTATCCCTATGCTTGGAAGGGGAGACTATCACCCAGTAAACTTTGTCATTGTTGAGCAATAAAGTTAAAGAAAATAAAAATCAGAATCTTATTGATTGAAATAGCTTAAAAAAAAATCACAAGGGAAATACCAGCTGGGGAATTAGTCAACTTCTGAAAGATGATGCAAACAAAGATATTTAAAGTAGTTGAATGTACCACAAACATGGTAGTTTACAGATGTTTAAAACCTACATAATATATGTGGAGTTGGCTAGATTCATTCGCTTAGCATTCTTTACAACAGTTGCATTGAGTGTGGAGGGAAGCTGAGAAAAGCCAGGAAAATTAAAGTTTAAATCACTACGTACTTCAGTGGTGATGTCAATGCTTAAAAATGTTACAGTAATTTAGAGATGGGATATTTGCTTTGTCTTTAAGTTCGGTGGTGTTTCTAGCATTGTAACTGAATTTTGGAAAGAACATTTCATTTATAGCTTTCACATTAGAAGTAAAACAACACGAGGGTAAATTTCAGTCAGCAAAATAGATGTTGCGGTGTTACAGGGTCAGCGTGCTCCTGACCTCTGTTTGAGGCAAGAATCACAAGAAAATTTCCCCCCCACACACTTGTGCTATGTACAAGTTACAGCAAATAACCCTGGTAATCCCACTGCGCGTGCCTGTGGTGCACATCGCTCCTAGGGTGGCAGGGATTACTGCCCAGGCCTTCCCTGGCAGTGTCCTGCCAAGGGGGCTAGGACCTGGAGGGAGCAAGCAGCACAGTCTAGGCTAATGGTCTATATCAACAGTGTTGATTTCCTTTGCAGGAGGAGCGCCTCAGACGCGGAGATGATCTGAGATTACAGATGGCTCTGGAGGAGAGTCGCAGAGACACAATTAAAATTCCCAAAAAGAAGGAGGTAGTGCCTTCGACTAAGAAATTCCCGGTTATGCTGCCAAAAGCTGAAATACAGTAACACAAAATAGCTTAATAATGAGCTCTTTTATGCTTTTGGGTTTGCTTTGTTGTATAGCTTAAAGCTTCTTCCATGTGGGTTAAATTTCAAAATACTAGTCAATGCAGGTGTATAAAAGGAAAAAAATAATTGCTTCTTCACTCTCATGGGTTTTTACTTCAGACTGGTAATGCTCTTGATTAAAGCTCAAATTATTCCTGCCCTCAGCATACCACTTTGTTGGACCTAATGGATGCCCTGCCCTCGTCGGCACCGGCCCCGCAGAAAACGGAGCCTTGGGGACCTCCTGCTGTTGCAAACCAAACTGATCCCTGGGGAGGATCCACGGTTGCAGCTACTGCCTCTGACCCATGGCAATCATTTGGTAAGTATAAACTGCCAGAAGGAATGCTTTTTAAAAAGTTTTTGCTTTTTAATGTTGAGCTTTTCGAAGTTTCTCAAGGTACAATGTCATGCTTGATAACGATGGTGTGTTAGTCCATTTTGTTTGTTTCCCATACTCTAGAACTAACGTTCCCCTAACGCATTTCCAAGCAGAAACAAATGGAAATTGCACTCTTTTTAAGCAGCCGGGTTTTTGTATGTGCATTTTGAATCTTAAAGAGGAGAAGAGCGAAGCTTCTGTCATCTTTATACAGCAAAAAAATTTGTCTCAGCTGGAGCATACTCATGCTTTGACTGCTAGTTGTGTCCAGTGTTGTGGATTTAGACTCTTGTCAGTACGTAAGAGTACTTAGGCACAAGGTGCTATAGTTAAGAAGGCCATAGATCTGAATTACCGTGTCTTTAATTGCTCCTGGTGAAATACAATGTGTATACTGTCAGTACCAACTGGATTATTCTTTAAATGGAGATTTTTATACTGAACAAAATTGAGGTTCCTATTTTAAATACTTACTGTGTTCCATAAGCTTCTGATGCTAAATTAATGGAATCTATTTCTGAAGTGAAAGATCCAGTCCTTCACACGTTAGAGAGCAATTAAACCCAGTTTTTTGCGTGTTTGTGTGTGTTTTGCTGCCTGTGTAGTGTGCTGTTTTATAGGTTAGCCAAGGTCTGTCCAAGGAGTTAATTCCTTTGCATATGAAAGTTGATGATTCCTCACAGTACTTGTTAAACTTGCTATATCTGTGGAATTGGAGCTGGATCTAATTTTTGTTGGCTTTGGATTTTTTTCTTTTTGGAGGGACAGGGGGTTTCTGTGCAATGGAAGCTATTTCATGAGGACTAACAGCTTAGTTCTGCAAGTCTTGTTTCATGCTGGTGATTCTACAAGCTCTGCTATAAAGTGCTTTGAAGTCATTTGCATTAGCATTCAGCACGCCACTATAGAGATTCCTGATGAAAATTTTGAAGTTTAGTAATGAAATGCTGCTTCTTCCCCCCTGGTGGCATTAAAGGCACCTACATAGTTACTGGGCCAACTACAGTTCATTGTTCTAAGTGAAATCAGAAAAGCCCAAGTTTTTTTCTGTGGTTAAAAAACAAACAAAACCCACCTTCTTCAAATACCGTGCTCGATCTATCATCCTCTGACAAGATTTTTCTTGTATCAGTTGCAGCTGTAGCATTTCCTCTCATGGCTTCCAGCTTTATTAACGCCATAGAACAGCCCCTTGTTCCAGCTTGCTGGTTACTTGGCTCCCAAGTAACTTGAGGGAGCTTGAAGATGTAAGATTTATGAATTGGACTGCTAATAAAAGAGTGGCTCATTAAACTGTATTTCTCAAATCCTGCATGTGTTTTGGCATTTCAGTAGAGATAATGGAAGCTACGGGAAGGTATCTTCGCAAGTGCTCTAATTCTGTGCACTCTTTTTATGAAAGAAAATACTTTTTTTTTTTTTTTTTTTTTTTGAAAGCTTCCGTTTATGGGAATGCTGTCATTAGCATTTCTTGTGTGACATTGCTCGTAACTCAGCACTAAGGGTAGATAAAGGAAATGTAAGTACTGGTGTGGGAATAGTTGGACTTGCTATGAGAATTGCTATGAATAGCAATTGCTACAAATAGTTGGACTTCCTACGAGAATTCTTGCTTGGAGAATTTTAGCGTTGCCTCGTCTGAAGCTGTAGCAAGACCATGCTGCCTGTTGATGAAACAAAGACCACATTGCAAACTGGAATTTGTGCCACTGTGTATAGCATTGAATTATTTTTCAAGAAAATTGTGATGCTGGGGGGTTTGTATGTATTTTTAAAAAATAAAACAGTACTCATTTGTAACTTGAAACCCACATGGTGGTTAAAGATAATAGCTATGTACTACATGGGTAATTCTGTCCTACTCATGGATTATACAGCACTCCTTTAGTAAGTAAGCCATGACTAGTTGGGAAGTTTCATTGGGATGGGGGAATGTGTTTGCATGCGCTATCTGACTTGAAGGTAATTGATCACCGCAGAGTTTTCAGGCTGTGTGTTTCAAGTACTGGGTTCCCATTCCTGCACTGTGGTGGGTGGGGGGCAGCAGGGATGAATGACATGGGAGCAAAGCAAGACTGATACCTTCTGACAGAGGCCTGGCCCACTGCAAATCTGAAATGTAATTTGTTAAGCCAAAACAGTGTTATTTAATGGTGGAAGGAAGAAGTCATCGCCTAAGCTGAAAAGCAACAAATTAGTAGGCTAAGGAGGAAGAAGAAAAAACTGGCAGGAAATTGTTATGTAGTGAGGCAAGTTTCTTTCTCTTTCCTTCTCCCTTTACTGCCTTAATTTTCTACTTCCCACTAGGAAGACCTAATCTTGTGCAGAACCTGGAGCAGTTTGGTAGCCTGAATTTGTAGGAATGAAGAGTTTTCAGCATCTTCCAATAAAAATGGGAATCCTGAACATAAAGGCATGAGGTTTAAAAGAAAAATATAGGAAGAGGTATTAGTGAACAGCTTGGATCCGTGCCAGGAGGAGTGCTTACAAATGGGAATAAAAAGCACAACTAGCTCAGGGAAGCTGATTATATTTTTATAAAATGACAGTATGGTTAAAAGAGTTTGAAAAATATTCCCTTTGAATCTTACATATTTCTGTTCTTTGTCCGAGCCTTAATGTTGTGTATTTCATACCTTTTACATATAGACTTTTTAGAAACCTCCTTTCCCATGAGTTCATAAATTCACCCTGTGATTTAGGTCATCTTCAGTCAGATGTTATCTATTGTGGTGGCAGCGTAACAAAAGCAAGTTTTTTTGTTGGAACTGCAGATTTTTTTATTCAGCTTCAAATGGGAGATTTTATTCATTTCTTGCACAGAATTTACTTGTGCTTGTTGTTTAGTATGTAGGACAGAAATGCTGAGACATCAGTATTCCTAATACTGAACTGCTTCGCCTATTTATGTTTAGTATTAATTGGCAGTAATGGCTCATAAGAGAGATTAATCTCCAAGGAAGGGTTTCCAAAATGAAACTGTGCTGACTTGTATTCCTGTTGGCTTTATTTGCAGGTGCCAAACCAGCTGCTTCTGTTGACCCTTGGGCAGCACCAGCAGGAGCACCAGCTCAGTCTCTGTCCAAAAATGTTGACCCTTGGGCCCCTGCTCAGCCATCTTCTACTGCAGCAAAATCATCTGTGGATCCTTGGGGACCAGCACCTGCAAACAAACCTCTCTCTACTTCTGGTGAGAAATGGTCTCATCCCATATCCATATTATTTGAGTAATGAAAGTGAAATTTCTTGCATTGCTTGGTTAAAAGAAGCTGTGTGCTGAACAATTTGCAGAACTGGTTGGTAAAATAAATGGGAGTTGTAATGGCTAGCAGCAAAAAGAACTTAAGATGTAATTATTCTGACTTGGAGCTCTGAATCCTTGTTACTTCTTCGGGCTCTGTCCCTTGTATGTTCTTTCATTGGTATGTGTGGATGCATGCTGAGCACTTACGGCTGCTGCTGCTGTTGGTTTTTAAATGGGTTTTATCTTTAATTAGACAAGGACTTAATTTCTGGAAATGAATGCTACTATAATTTTACCTTTCATCATGATAAATAGCTATGCAGATGGATGTCTCTGCACACATAGATTGACAGGTTGAACAGCTTCACGCTCTGAGGAGACTTTTAGAGGTGCAAATGTTAATTCAGACTGAGGGTGTGAAAGCTATCCTTAAGTCCTTGTGTAGCAAGATGCAGAAGGTGCTGATGTAATTGTCTATTCATGCTCTGTAACTAATGCAACCTTGATGAATCTTAATACCTGATATTTTCATGTTGGCACCATGGCTAAATGCATCCTAAATGCATTTTCTGCTAGTCATTCATTTCAGTGCATAATAAACAAAGGAATCTGAGTACTGCAAGAGGTTCTCTCATCAGCTTTTCACTGGGCAAAGGGCAATAACTAGATCATTATGAGAATGATTCTTGAACTATGGTGGGTCTTTGTTCTTGATAAGAAGTATTAGTGATGCACAATCTTCACTCATTCTCTTGGGGTTTTGTCTTTTTGCCCTTTTTATGGAGCTAAGCGGTACTTCCATTTGCTTGAAATGTGGTGGAGGTTAAAACTAAATTAGAAAAACATTTCAACTAATTAAAAAAAACCAGCAAACTTTAAAGCTGTTCAGGATGGTGATTGCTGTTCATTTAGGTGTGGTTTTTCTTCCTCCATTTTGAGGTGAGTGTGTCCACGTTTTGAAAATGTTAACTTTTTCATTGGTTGCAAGCTATGGGCAAGTTCTGGTGCTTTAGCTAACAGGGCCTTACTGTCTCTACATGGCATAGATAACCTTTTCTGTTGCATTACTCCTCCTTTTAACTTGGGAAGCGTAAGTCAAATCATTGCTTAAGTTGTAGCAATGCTAGATTTGTCCTTGGAACCGTATTCAGGAGTGTGTTTTACTTGAGGGCTGTTGAACACTTTATAGTTTAGGCTGTAAATTCGTTGCTGTTGTCTTTCTCTGCAGCAATACCTGCCTGCCTATAAGTCTCTCTAGTGCAGACACTCAGTAAAAACCCAGCATGCTAAGGTGTGCCTCGCATTGTGATTTAAAAGCACATTGCTCTGAATTAGTTGGCTAATACTGTAAGAAAGGACAGTTCTCTGATGTTATCCTTCTCCCTGGTCCTGGGTAAGAGTAGGAGCTGATCTGAACTGCTGCCCTGGATCCTGACAGAGCGGCTTCTTGGTAACGTGAATGGATTAGCAATTCCTTTCAGTAGGATCAGGTGTGTGATGCAACTGAAGATCTGTTAATGACAGGGCTGTCTTGTTGTTTTGAACAGGAAGTACATCTTTTGACCTCTTCAGTAATTTGAATGGTACAGTTAAAGATGATTTTTCTGAATTTGACACACTTCGAACTTCCAAAAAGCCAGGTATGAATCAAATTCTTAGCATGTGGACAGTTTGGGTGATAGTCTCAGCAACAAATGTCTCTACTCTTAAATTTTATTTAAAAAAAAAATAAAAATTTACTTTCACAAAGGAAGAGACTAAAACTGGTGATGATGCAGCAGTAAAAGCTTGTTAGCATTTTGGCCTGTGCATGAACTTACAGGGAATAGGCCTTTTGCATTGTAGGCCATAGAATTTCACTCTGTAACCTTTTGCTGCATTGACCCAGAAATCTGTTTGACTTCTAAATTTACAGTATCCAGCATGATTGGAGCATGGCTCATGCTCAGAGTGTCACACAGAACAATGTTGACTGAATTTGTCAAATGTGTAAATTCTAGTGTGTAACAATAGCAGGAAGATGAGAAAATACACTTCTATGAATGCTTTAATTTATCTTTTATTTGGTTGTTAGGCACTACAATAAAAATTGCCAGCCCTTAACATATAAGTGATGTGTTCTTTCAGGATGGTTCTGCCTGAAAGAATGGTGACTAATTCAAAGCTGGGCTAGGCTTCTTTAACACAAAGGAGAGAACTGGGTGGAATTTAGCTAGGAAGGGTGCAGCAGTGGTGTAGTGCAAGGGCAGAAGCAAAGGTGTTTGAATATCTTTTCCTTGGAGACTCTTAGTCCCATCTGTTGCAGCATAGCTGTGAGAATATTTGTCAGGGCAAATCAGGTAGCACCTTCGGTAGAGCACTGCAACTCTTAACTGTAGCTTCTTCATACTCTTCTAAAGAACATTTATCTGCTTGCATGCTATAAGGGTGTAATGTGTACTGAAATGTATAAATCTGACTAATACAAACAATAGGTTTTAAAATGTTTCTCTTGTCAGAGGCTTCAGGGGTTTCTTTGCTTGACTATGTAGATTAATGAGGTAAATTTTGTTTTTCTCTTTGTGTTGTTTCAGCTGAATCAGGTTCCACTTTGCCATCTCAGCATAGCGGTACCACAAGTCCTGATCTCTTTGATTCCCAGCACTCAAGCATGACATCAAGCAAACAAAGTGCAGCTCGGAAAACCCCTGAGTCTTTTTTGGGCCCCAATGCTGCTTTGGTAAACCTGGATTCACTGGTGTCTAAGCCACCGCAACCTGTTACTTCACTGAATCCATTCTTGGCACCAGGTCTGTTCCTGCACATTCCTTCAGTTTTCTGTTGTAGCTTTCCCTTCCTGTAGGAAAACTCTGCATAACTCAGTCCTATTTGATTTAATGTAAGTTAGTTTGGCTTGTTTTTCTTGATTACTTCAGCCAACAGATCATGACTGTGAGCAGGAGGGCAAGGCATCATGGTTTCAAGGCATACTGCGGGACCCTGAAAGCACAGAGTTTCTGCTCTTGCCTCTGCAGCTGATCTGCTGGCTGAGCTCTGTTCAAGCAGTTTCTCTTCCACTTTTACCCTTGCTCTCTCAAAATTATTTGTGTTAGAAGACTTTGGGTTATTAAAAATGACTGAGCTAAAGCTGACATTGCAAAACAGGTAAGATGTGAAGTTGAGCCACCAGAGAATCCCTTGGGAAGGTAATAGGTGGTAGGTTCTTGTGGAACCAGGTAGGAATTGTGCTTTTGCTTGTGCTGCAGCAGGCGCAGTAGCACCTCTGACTGCAGCCTGAGGTTCCAGATAGCAAACTGCAGTGTAATTTAGTGGGTTGTTAGTTAGGCTGTCTTTAGGCTAGCTTGATAAACTAGTTTTGATCAAAACCCACTCTCAATGTATTTTGGGGGGAAAAAAAAGAAAAAAAAAAAAGGTAGGTTGTTACAGTTCTGTAAGTTGGCCTCTGTGATAAAGTGAGCTTGTACTTAGAGCAGCCATAGATAGTGACACTAAGCACATGGAAGATGTATGTATTTTCTAAAAGCTGTTTGTATGCACTGACATGTCTATGTGATGCTAGCATGGGGAGATAAAGTGTGATTTCAGTATTTATTTTCTTCACTCTTCCAATGAAAAAAAAAAAAAGACGGTTTATTAAACTCCTTGGGTAGGAAAAAAACAGTAATTCTGAACAGCCTTGGCAGTGTTTAGCAAGAGGAAGTCTGTGTATCTGCCATTACCGGTTACTACAAGAAGTTTATAAGGGGTCACTGGGCCATCCAAATAACACTATACATATATGGTAAAAGGAATTTGTAGTGTTGGCAGCAGTCCAGAGAACCTCAAACGCTGGGAAAGTTATTCTCTGCTTTCTCTAGCACCGCTGTAATTCGGAAACAACTTGTTTACTTTACGAATTCTTGTCAAAACTCAGTGCCAGAAACACGTACAACTTCTAAATGGAGTTGACTGGATGAGATCTTGAAGCAAATGCACAAATCTGCAGTAGTCAGATTGCAGTAAAGGAGTACAGAGAGCCTGCAGTTCTCTTCTGTAATGCAAATTTTAAGTAGCATTTTAAAAAATATAAATTGGTGATCTGGATGTAATCAAATTTAGAACCTGGCTCTCCAGTGACCACTATCAGAAGTGGAAACTGTTGGTCAGCAAAGGGATGTTTTGTGGCATCGGACAGGCTGGACTGATGGGCTGAGGCTGATTTGTATGAGGTTCAACAGGGCTCAGTGCCGGGTTCTGCGTTTGGGTCACACCAGCCCCAGGCAGTGTGACAGGCTGGGGGCAGAGGGGCTGATGAGCTGCCTGGTGGGAAAGGACCTGCAGGTGCTGGTCAACAGCCGGCTGAACAGGAGCCAGCAGTGTGCCCAGGTAGCCAAGGTGGCCAGCAGCATCCTGGCTTGTGTCAGAAACAGCGTGGCCAGCAGGACCAGGGCAGTGCCCGTCCCCCTGTACTGGGGGCACTGGTGCGGCTGCCCCTTGAACCCTGGGTTCAAGTGTGGGGCCCCTCACTGGAAGAAAGACCTTGAGGGACTGGAGCATGTCCAGAGATGGGCAGGGGGCTGGGGAAGGGGCTGGAGTACAAGTCTTAGGAGGAGCAGCTGAGGGAACCAGGGCTGGTTTAGCCTGGAGAACCTTATCACTCTCTACAGCTGCCTGACAGGGGCTGTAGTGAGGTGGGGGTCGGTCTCTTCTCCCAAGTAATGAGTGATAGGACAAGAGGAAACGGCCTCAAGTTGCACTGGGGGAGTTAGGTTGGATACCAGGAAAAGATCTCTTCACTGAAAGGTTTGTCAAGCACTGGGACAGGCTGCCCAGGGAGGTGATGGAGTCGTTGTCCCTGGAGGTAATAAAAACGTGTGTAGATGTGGTGCTTAGGGCTGTGGTTCAGGGGTGGGCTTGGCACCGCTGAGTTAGCGGTTGGACTCTGATCTGAAAGGTCTTTTCCAGCCTAAATGATTCAATGATTCTCTGATTGATAGGTTCAAGGAAACAGACTGTACTTGTGCACCAGTGCAGCCCCAGTTTGCTGAATGCATCCACGCAGGTTTCTCTGCAGGGTGTTTTGGGGTTGGGAGCACGTGGAGATGGCCAGGAGGGGATTTGCCAGAAAAGATGATCTCCAAAACCTTGTGTTTATGGTGTGCGATCTCTTTCCCTCTTCCCGCTTCTTCTCTCAAAACTAGGCGCCGCTACAGCACCAACTCCAATCAACCCCTTCCAAGTGAATCAGCCTCAGCCACTCACTCTAAATCAGATGAGAGCGAGTCCTGTGATGGGAACCAGCCCTTCCTTCAGTGCTGTGCCACCGATAAGCATGGAGCCAATACCTCTGTCTTCCATGGCCCCAGTGCCTGTGGGAATGGCACCGATACCAGCTATGGGCACTGTGGCCTCTATAACAAGGATGGGCCAGGGGCTGAACGTGAGCATTGCAGGATCAATGACCCAGCCTCTTCACAGTACAGGAATCCCACCGTCAGCATCCCAGTCTACAAATACAACTAACCCTTTTCTCCTATAAAGACCCAATTAAAGGAACTTTCTTTTCATAGTGTTTCCAGGCTGAAGTCTTTACAGCAAAATGAACGTGGCCTGTGTGGACTGAACGGTGTGTAAGAGACTTGGAAGTAGATTTGCAGTTTACAGTTATGATCTTTGAAGAGTTGTCTCTACTTACCAGTTAATCTAAATCTAGTCTTTGCTACAGATGGTACCTTACTTTGGCTTGTTGAGCATTATGTGAAATGTTCAGACTTTTCACCAAAGTTAGATTCTGCCCATTTTGTTACTTTGTTAATCATTTCAATACACTTTCTAGGGAGAACCTGCCATTTTAAACTCTGTGGGCTATTTTGTAGATGTCAGATGATGTGCTGGATCCTGAAATTACTATTTACCTGCATATGTCACTTCTTATGCCCATATGATAGACCTGAGATTCAGAGTGCTAGTGAATGTTTTGCACATAACTATACACAGTTCTAGACTGTTGGTTCACCCATAGTCCTTACTCTAGAAGAGAATGATTCGGAGGGCCCAGGTGGCTGGTTTTTATGCATTAAACATTGCAACGCAAAATCGCACTGCTTTCGTATAAGAGGTTTGACCGAGAAAGCAAGCTTGTCTCAAAAGCAAAAAAACAAAAAAACCGAACCCCCCCAAAAAACCCAGACAAAAAACCCCCAGAACATTCTCAAGTTGTCAAGTATAACGTGTGCTGTTGTATGCAGTGTTGAATTTGTACACTACTCTTTAAGGACTCCTGAGGAACTCTCTGTGAGTGGCATGCTGCACTCGTGCTGAGTGAGTGTCCTGCTCTGTGCTTGTCCAGTACCAGCTTCGTTTGGAAGTTAACGTGTATTTTGTTTTTATTTGACTTACAATGTGAGTTGAAAGAAAAAAGAAATACAGTGGGACAACTCTGAATTCAATTTCACCGGGGCAAGCTTTAAAACTAATTCAGGCTTAACCTTGCTATATGCAGTTACTCTTGTATACTTTTGCACATATTTTGTTTAGTACAGTTTCATATTTGAGTTTGCAGAGTTACCTAATAGTCCTTTTTTTGCTAATTTTTATAATGTGGTTCTTATTTAACTGTCTGGTTTTGATAGATTTATCAAGTCTGGCTGAAAAATTAAGATATTGGCAAATGTCATTTTTATGGTTTTAATGCCCTCTTATTTATGGTTTTAGCTCTTTGTTTCTGTAAAGAGAGTTTAAAAGGGAAGATTAACACTAAAATATTTACTTTTAAATGAAGTATTCATAATGCAAATCAAAACAAATTCTCGTGACTAATTATTTTTAGATGAATTAAATTTGAGCATAACATGATTTAAGACTGCATTAAAAAGAAAAAACACTAAAGTCGCCTTTCCCTTGATTTGTTCCCGTTTTCCAATTACCAAAATGGACAGACGTTTAGCCTTTATGACTGTCGGAAGAGAGGCTGTTTTTTCTTGTAATACTTGAGATGTTAAAAATTCTGATGTACAAACATGACTCATTAATTTTATTGACTAATTTTTCTTAATGAAAGGTGCGCTCCATATTGATAACCGGTTCCATTTACAACTATTAATTGTAAGCTGAACTATTACATTTTAACTTGCATGCCTGGACTCATCGGCACTAAACCACGCTCAGGTTCCAGCCAGTGTTTCTGGTGGAAACCTGGCCTTCTCACAGATGGCAACGTGTCCGAGCTCTGCTTTCACAAGCAACGCAAACACCCGCAGAGCATGTGGAAAGGGATGTTCCCGTGCTTGCTAATGCCTTGAGGGTGTCTCTGTGAATGAACTGATGCATCTTGGTGGCCTTTCCCTAATGACAAGGATGGGAAAACAAAACAAAACAAAGAAGCTGAAAGAAGTTGTCAGAGTTGTGTGTTCTGGTGTAGTGATGCTGTGTGGGACTGTGCCAGTCTAGGGTTGTGTGCCACAGGAGAGAGGGGCTGGCTGACGTGGAAGGGACTGGGTTATATCTTTTGGTGGGTGGGGGAGGCTGAAAGACTATCAAATCTAGGGTACAATCACAGATTTTAGCTGTGTAGGTCAGTGTAGCTCTATTAGTGTATGGAATGCTAAGTGTGTGGATGTTTCTATGCAGATTGTTCTATCCTCTTGAATACTATTGAATTTGCAAGTAGGATTCAGAATATTCATCTGCTCTTGTTTTTATATAGGAGGAAAGAGAATTGCTGTCCACACCCAGTATGTCTTTAAAAAACAAAACAAAACAAAAAACCATTCATGTTGCCTTTCAGAATAAGGAAAAATACTTTACTTTTTGTTGTTGTTGAAGTTATTGAAAAGTGTAGACCAGGAAGGGTGTGATTCTTGCAGATGGAGGGGGGGGTGGGGGGTGGGGAAGTGATTTCCACTTGATCTGTGGCAAGATTTATCCATCATTATTTTTCCAATTTAATTTTATCAACAGTGGAATTGAGGGAGGTCACTTGATGTTTTTCCCTTGGTCTGTCACCTGAATGCATTTGCAACAGTTAGATGGGGCATGGTCTGTTCAGCCAAAAATGTGTAACCGCATCCTGTCGTTAAACACTAGGTAACATTTTGGAGGCGAGGTGGAGTTTGATAGTAAGTATTCAAAATGATAAAGTTATCTACGGTTCAGAGTCACAATTTGTCACCGTGAATGATAAAACTGTGCTGTTGGTCTGGTAGGGAGCCCTAGCTTAATGAAACTGCTGAATGGCAAATTGTTGCTTTCACCAAGCCACTTCTGTAAGAGCTGTATTACTTTATACCTATCTATGTATAGACATATATCGCACAATAAACCAGGACAGGGCACTCTGAAGAGCGATCGGCCCAGACTGTGGTGCTGTAAAGCTTTAGGCTAAGGACTGACTGTGCCGAGATTCCCAGCCTGGCGTGGGGGTTGTGGCAGGAGCCGAGTCGAAGACGATACGAGCTGGTTTGGTGAATGTGCTTGGTTCCTGGGCTGGAGGTGCGCCCGCGTCGCAGCTTGTGCAGGTGTGGGGCTCTGTAGCAGTGACGCTGAACGGTGGCTGCTGTCCTAGCCAGGTGAACCTTCAGTTGTGTCCAGAATGGTCAATCTCTTTTCGCGATGATTTAACTGCTTTCCAGAATAACTCTTCCTCCCTCCTCGCCCTCCCACTTCTTTTTGCATGGAGGACACGTGCGTATCCGATCACATCTGCTCTGGCATATTTCTCCAAATGCATTTCCCTCTCCCCCTTCTTCTCTCACTTGCAAATACTAAAAGTGCTTTTGATTTTTAAAATGTTAGTATCCCAAAATAGCCTTACTGGTCAAATTGACCAAAGATAAAGTGTTAAATATTTTGTAAAAAAAAAAATAAAAAAAAAATCTTGGCATAATTTTAAACCCAAAATAAGCTCAGTTATTTATTCAGTTTTATACTATATAGAAACTAAACTACATTGAGGGGACAGGGAAGGAAAACCATGGTGGGTTGTGGTGTTTACAGTCTTTTTGAAGTCCCATAGCTAAGACAACTATTCTTATCCATCTTCCCTTTTGCTGTTACGGTTTCTAATGTGTACTGTATGTATTAATATTGCACAAATTGTGGAGAAATATATGGTTTATTTTTCACAGCAGAATCTCACAAGACTTGCTTCCTTTACAACTGTTACAATTTAAATATTTACCAAACTGTTTTCATAATACTGGGAGCCGGCTGCTTTTTATGAATTTGTGCTGACTATTGACATTATTTACTGTATAAATAATTTATCATTTGTACTATTGTATCATAATGTCTGTATCTTTGTGTCATTTTTCCCAAGCGAAGTCACAGATGTGATATTTAATAATGCCATCAGAACAGTGGAAAGACAAGGGGTTTGTAGGTGACTGGTCAGAATTAAAATTGTATTGCTTATATTCCAGCCGTGTTGCTTCTTCAAGACTCTGCGTAGTGTTTATAATCCCATTCAAAAAAACTGTTGCTGCCATGCTTGGTTTGGTTTTCGAGCAAGTTGATGGCTTGGTTGAGATAATTTAAGGTTTGTGCTAAAAGTCCTAGGTGCTAGGAGAAATCTAACCCTTACGGAGAGTAATGCTTCTTGTACATTGTCAATGTGATTTCTTCGATGCTTTTCATCGCTTTCCTGGGGCAGGCCTGCTCTTACTATGAGAAAGGAGGGTTTCTTATAGGTCACTTAAATCGGAATCAGTTGAGACCTTACTAACTCAATAAAAATGAAGACTTGTGTTGCAGGTGACTGAATTGCTTCTTTAAACCACATAACCCTTTAAACAGCACTTTTGGAGGGGTAAGCAAGGACTGTCTCGTGGAGGCTTCTGTGTTTATGTGAAGACAGAAGTCTGGGGAAGGTGTGACTTAAAGCCAGCACTTGTGGAGTAAGGGCTGGGGAACTGTGACAAAACGTCTTCGCTTCCCAAGTTTGCAGTAGTTCAGTCTTGCCCTTCCCGCAGGCTTGGCTCCGTCCCCTCGGTCAAGTGGCCCGGCAGATGGGTAACAGGGAGCCTGGCTCCAGCAGGGAAGTGATTTCAGCTTCTAATTCTGGACGGTTTAAGTTGAAGGGTGCTTAATTAGCAGGCTATTTCAAGAGCTACCTCTCCAGAGCCCTTCCAGGTTTTCTGTAGTTTGCTGCCAATCAGGTTTGCTGCCAATCAGGCTGATCACTAATTGAAAAGTTAATTTCTTAATGCTGACACTGCAGTGGTGCTAAAGACCCGACTGTCAGAAAGGTGGCCACAGGGAAAAAAACATCTGTTTTGGTTTCGGATCCGTGGTACGGAGCTGGCTGGGGGTGTTGTGCAAACTGGCCACCCCAGTAGCACGCCAGTTTCCCTGGAGAACGAGGCTGGCTCTGGTCAGGTCTTTGATTCGTTTTGCTTCTGTGTTTGGGCCACTAATAAAAAGAGGAAAAACGTCCTTTGCCAGGGTGGCAGCCCAGATACCTGTGGCTTTTTGTACCTCTCATTTTTACAGAAGGATGCTTTCCGCTGCTGGGGGGTGGGGTGGGGGGCTCCTGTGCGTGCGTGTTGCTCTGGCTGCTCGCTCTTCCTGTGTGATCAGCACTTCTGCTCTGGTTTACTCTGGCCTCTTGACATCGCACGTTAAATAAAGCTGCTGGTTACAGGAAAGGTTTAGGAAGGACTCAGAGTGGAAACGTGGGTGATGACTGTGATGCTCCTCCAAAGGAGCCGAATGCTGCAGGCTGGGCTGGCTGAGGGGCTGCTGGAGGGAGCTGGAGCTGACAGAGCCTGTTGGGAGCTCTGGCTGTGGCCGAGCCTTCCTCTGGCCTTGGGCAAGCTGCGCTGCCCCGACCCGGCTCTCCTCCTCCTCTTTCTCTTCTGTGAAGTGGGGCGGTGTTTGCCCACTGCGGAGGAAGAGGCTGTCTGGATGAAGCATTATCTAGAGCCTTGCCCTCATCCGCACCAGTGTTGCCAGAGTGTTTCTGCTGAATGCGTATGTTGCCGTTACCTCTTGTTTGTGCTGGCCCGAGTGACGTAACTTGGCTCTTCCGCTCCTTTTCGTCGAACTGTGAGAAAATGATTTGAGTCAGCTTGTGCCGTGGCTTTGGCAAGACTTTTGCAACTGCCTGCCATCTACATTGCAGAGAACCAGTGTGATTTATGGAGCCCTTTGTGTTTAAAACTTCTGCCTTGTTGAAGTTAGCTGTCATCCACCTCCCGGGTAATCCCTGTCCTGGGAGCTGGGACATGGACGAACGCGGATTTCATAAAGACAAACGTTTGGGAGCTCAGGATTATAAATGGTGAGGAGCCGGGGGTGTACGCTGCAGTAATGATCCTGTCTTTGCTGTCAGTCGATTGTACCCTGTAATGGGTGAAGAATTGGGGTTTTGATGAGTCAAGGTTCCCTCTGGTGCTTCAGACATCCCTGTCAATTACCCATTAGGGCGGTTAATTGGCAGCAGTCTGGCGATCGATAGGGGATCAGCATCCTACCTGTGTAACACAACCTAGCGATTTGCAGCGGTTGAAGTAGTAATTGATGAATGGGGGAGCATGGTGATGCCTTTGCGGGGAGATAGCGCGGCCTTTGGCTTTGCTAGGGTGAGCCCAGAGCTGTACCAAACCTGGAGTGAGCAATGGGACCCTCAGATCCGTGGTAAATTTTAAGATCGGAGATAATCTGTCCTTCCCCCAACAGCTGTTTAATGGGTGGGACAAGGAGGCGGTGCAGACTTTATCCACAAGTAAACTGGTGACCAGCAGGATTGTTCGGTGTGATGTGCATTGAAACTCGGCTCAAAAAGGCTGCTTAAAGCATGTGAACGTCTGCATGGCCAGTGGAGCACGGATCCTGCCATGCTGAGGGCCGCAGGCAGCATGTGCTGCTGGAGGTGGATGAGATGCTGGGCTGGAGGGAGCGGGTGTCTGACAGCCACTGTGGCTGTTGAGCAGCACTTAGCACGTCCAGGCTGCTTCTCTGCTTGATCCGTTCTCAACGTGTTGAGCAAATGTGTTCCTGTTCTCAGATGAAGGAAAATAAATGACATTTCAAATAGACGGAATAAAGCTGTGGTATAAGGTAGAGTCTGTCTTCTCAGCTCCCTGCCTGCTGCTGCCTGACGTGAAGCCTCACTGGGACATCAGCACTCCCAGCTTTGCAGTTTGATTGCTTAAATATGCTCTAGGAGATCCTCACAAGCCAGTATCATGGTTTTAAGCCCCGTTTAAACATCTGGAGCTGCTGTAGATCCGATCAGGGCTCGATCCAGCTCAGGGTCCTGCTTCTGCTGGCGTAGAGCCCTTCGTAGAGCAAAGGCGTTGTGGCCAGTAGCCACCAGTACAGCTGCCGGACGGGCCCTTTGTGAAACCGTCGTGTGTGGGCTGTGGGAGCAGCGTGGCACACGGCTGGGTCGGGCAGGGCTGGAGAACGCCATGCACGGGCAGAGGTGAGGGCCGAACAGCCCCTGTGGGACACTGACTCCGCGTGGAGCTGCCCCACTGGCTGTGCCGTTGCTGCCCCACATGGGATTCCCCGCAGCGCTGTGGCCGAGCCGCCTCTAGTAATTTCTAAGATGGAAAATCGTGAGATGCTTTGCTTGTGTCCCACCGGGGTGGGAACGTGGAACCCGTGAAAATCAGGCAATGTGCTCCCTGTTCCCCTTGAAGGGCTTTTTGGCCAAGGAATCAAAATTGGGTGGTTTAACCAAGCCTGAAGGGAGCCAGTTCCCTCGGTGTAACAGCACATTCGGCCTAGGAGACCGTGGGCTGGCTGGGGTTGTGCTGGCTGATGGCGGTGGGGGTTTCTTTGCTTTTTTAAATGCCTTCGTTAGCAAGTCTGGCACTAAATGTGGTGATACTGAGGTGAATTTAGGTACTTAAATATCTTGGCCTGAATAGAGGTATAAAAATAGAAACCTGCAGCAGTTACATGCTTCTGCTGATCATCCCTCTGAAGGACGAGAGACTGAATCCCTTGCACCCTGCCGTGAGAGCAGGTTCTGTTGCACTCTTGCTTCTCTGCAGCCTCCCTCCTGGGGGCTCGGGCCTGGTTTTGGTGGCCAAAGGACCGGTTTCTAACAGGATTTGTGCCCTAAAGATGGCCACGTACTGGAAATTTGTTTTCTCGAGCCCAGCCCTTGGAACCTGCTGTCCTTGTGCAGGGCAGGCTCTGGTGCGCTGTGGAGGGTGCTGGGTGTGCTCTGGTGTGCTGTGGAGGGTGCTGGGTGCACTGTGGAGGGTGCTGGGTGTGCTCTGGTGCACTGTGGAGGGTGCTGGGTGCGCTCTGGTGTGCTGCGGATGGTACTGGGTTCACTGCGGAGGGTGCTGCGGACGTTGTTTCTGGGTTTGCAAACACCCATGAGTGCCTCGGCTCTTGGGCTTTGAGCTCAGCCACATTTGCCTCCCAGAGGACTCCCCACCTGGTGAACAAATCCTCGTGGGTCCCCTCTGCAGCGTGTGCCCCACGGATGAATAGGACTGAATGTCCCCTGCGGGGCAGGCAGCCTCCGCTCTGCTCCTTGCTGGTTCCTGCTCGGGGGGTTGCGTGGCCTGGGAGACACTGGGAATTGCTGGTGGCTGCTCCAGACCAGCACAGGTTTGTGCGGCTGGACCCTGGGTCCCAGCTGGGCTGGGTGGTGGGTGCAGGAGGGGGGAGTCGTCATGTTCTCGGGGGGGTTCGCCTCCTGGAGCATGTTTTAGGGGCAGCCTGGAGACGTCCTGCATGGGCTCTGCCGTGGCCACCCGCTTGCCCAGCTGCTGCTCCCTGCCAAAATGGAAGAGCCCCAGGGGTCGGTGGCTCCTGTTGGTGCTGCAAGGCCCCGTGTCCCCCCAACACTGGGGAGCTGGCGGTGCCTGGCCAGACACCGGCTCTGCACTGCAGCCTTGGGTGCCAGCCGGGCTCTGTCACCGCTGATGCTGTTTGTTCTGTGTGACCCCCATCTCCCACCCAGCTGCCCCGTCCTGCTACTTCACAGCCCCATGTCCGGGACTGCGGGTCTGGGGCGTTCAGCCCCCCTTATCTCCTGGCATCAGGTCCTGGCATGATGCTCCGGTGACCTTGGCACAGACGGGTCATCCTGGGGCTGGTCTGCAATGGGCTGAAACGCTGCTGGTGATGAGCCTCGGTAATGTTGGAGCCAAAGCTCTGCTTTTTCTTCAAATCTGGCTGTTCTGTGATTTTGTGTTTATTTTTTTTTTCCTCTTTTGTTTTCCTTTGGAGTATTTCACAGGAGGCTCCTGCTCCTAAACCGACACTACTGCCGGCGAGCAGCTGCTGTCAGCTTTAATCCATTTGCAAGACTCACTTTCAGATGGAGACACCTTCTAGCTGCTGAAATACTGCTGCTGTAAACAGCCTGGCGGGCCCCAGGGCAGTTTCTGGAGTGCTCGCTGCTGCCAGTTTCTGGCTCAGTCCCACTCCCTGTGAGGCAGCTCGGTGGCTTGTAGCGCTGGGAGGCGCTTGCCCCATGCTCGGGACAAGGGGCAGTGGCAGGGAAGCTGGTACCATTGCACTGAGCGATTTCCATGTGGGAACAGGAAAAACTTGGGTGTCCTTCATGCAACCTTGTTCGCCCGCTGTTACTAGTAACCTCCAACGTCTTCCTAAAGGTTGCAAACTGCCACGAGAGGGCAGGAGCTGATGCTGCTATTTCTAGTGTTGGTAGAAAGGGCTGCAAATACCGGTTCCTAAAGACTATCCAAAGGATTTTCCTTTTTCTGGAGGGTTTGATTCACAAGCTGCTGCTCAGTCCGTGTCCTTGGCTGTCTCCCTCCCAGGGTAGCTTGCACAGTGATGGCAGGAAAACTCTGCCATGAAGCGAGCACGGTCCTGCTGGGCAGCTCGCTCCAAAGCTCCTCCAGAGCCGGGGAGCAGAGGAGGGCTTCTGCAAAGCCCCCAACTATCTCACATTTTCCTCTAACAGGTCTCTCTTGTTTTGATGGCCTTGAACCCTCATCCTGTGTTAGGACACATGTTCTGAATGAAGGTATTTTATTTTCTTTCCTCTGCCCATCTTGAATTAGGAGGTTAATGGCCAATTTCACTGTCTGGGAGAAACTTAAGCGTAACAAAACAGAAGCTACAGTGCCAGCTGACAGCCTCATGCTGCCATCTGTGCTACAGGGGCTTGGGAACTTCAGTTCAGTTTTGAATAAAAGGGAGAATGATTAACTAGTAAACAAGCAGGGTGGTTACAGCTGCCTGAAGAGTGGGCGAAAGGAAATTACTTTGAGCCTCCACTGTAACAGGGCTGTGTTTTTCTGGGTTTTGGCTGTTCTTAAAGCCTGGGGTTCTTTTAACCTTTAACACTAACTGCAACCAACATTTATGTGTCATAAATCCCTTCCTTATGAATGTCACCTGGTCTCAGCAGCACAGTGTCATGTCTATCCATACTCCTCTGCCATGAGTAGAGATTCTCTGCAGGGTGAAAGAGCTGCCAATGCTCTGCCATGCCCAAGTACCAGAGACAGCTTTCCAGAAAATTATAAAGGCAGCAGCAAGCCTGTCTCTGGGAGAAGAGCGTGTTTGTGAAAGATATCAACAGTTGCCTTGGAACAAAGGAATGGCATTGAACTCAGGAAACACACTGAAAACATCACCCCCACACGTGCCCTTGTGTAAGGAGCAAACTATCAGACTGAAAAGCTCCTGCAGTGAAACGCTCACAAGCTAAACACATTAAGGCCTTGAAGAAGGTATGTGAGGTTCTTCATGAACATGCTCGGGACACTGAGGAGTCAAAAAAAACCCCAAACAAACCCACCAAAAACAACCAACCAAACCAGAGAAAACAGGCAAAAAGCCCTCTTAATGCAGGTAGCGGCGGGGGATCTATAGACTTGCGTATCTTCAATACTGTTCTATGGACTTTGGGGTTTTACTTTTTTTTTTTAAACCCTTGCTTTTCAGTTTTCTTTTAACCTTTCTTCTGAGGGTCCCTGCAGCTCAGCTGTGAACAGCGAAGCTGAGCAAACACACGTGTTGGTTTTGCTCAGTCTCAGTGTCTTAAGCATCCAACTGCTCATTTGAAATCAGTGCAATTCAGGAGATCAGTTATAGCACCACACTGCAAAGCTGCGCATGAATAAATTCACTGCACCCCTGTGGGCACAAAGTCTGGGCTTTATCTGGGTTTAACAGGTTTCTCATGACTAGAAACTCTGCTGTGCAGTTGGGCTGCAATTGGAATGGGGGCAGGTAACTGTGCTCAAGGGAAAAAAGATATTTAAATGGTAGCAGGTTTAATGTTTGCCTTTCAAGTATTTCAAACACAGATATTTATCCTGCTACTGTAGGTAACAGCTTCCCAAATGCTTTTGAAAAGGAAACAAAATTCCTTGTGTCTCCTCTGAGCCAACAGGAAATACTTACTAATTTGGATTCCAACATGACTCAGTTCAGAGATTACAACACTTGCCAAAACAACTGGTGGAGGAGCTTACTGGAAGCATAGAATCAACAAAAACAAGATCAGAAAAAAAGATGAAAAGTCATCTGTAACCACATTTGGAAAAGTATTTATAAATAGTATAAAAGCTGCTAAGGCTTACAGCAAAATTACAGTGATCGCATTATCTTTCCTGAAATTATATTTATTCAATCATACTGCTCAGCGTGACATAATGACTGCCTCTAACCGGATGCTCTACTTGATAGGTGTCCTGGAGGCTCTGCAGTTCTGTGTGTTACTACTTGTATCTCGACAGTTTCAAGGTCTTGGTATCGTGTTAAGTCATTCTCACAGTCATCTCTTGGTGTTCGCAGTCAACACAAGAGATTACATGCCCAAATTTAAATATGAAAATGACTAAGCAGTTAGTCATTTCACTGTAGCATACACCTCTCTCTCTTTTGTACCTGTAAGAATAGCAGATCTGGGATGATCTAGGCCTTGGAAGCATCCCTTCTGGCACAAACAAATAAAAACCCTAGCAGCAGAAAGACAAACAGATGTATTTAGGCAACTGGGTTTATTCAGCCTAGAAGACACTCGCTCAGAGGGGCACTCACTGAGGCCACGATAAGACATCAGAAGCTTTTGAGATGGTGAAGAGGCCAGCTCGGCCTGCCTCACGCTGCAGCTATCCGAGAGCACACACTGGCGCTGGGGCTCCTGTCCGCACACTGCTAACAACCAGCAGCGGTTCGGTCCTTAGCCGAGATTGTGCAGCGGGAAAGAAAACCTGAGTCTAGCAGACTAGATCATCGCTATGCTGCTGTTTTACTGCCTTTCTTTTGATTAAAAACAAAAACCCCAAAAAAACAGTGAAGGGAAGCCATGGTGTTGTGATGGCTGGAGGGACTCACTGAAGGGAGATGGTACTTTCTGCTCCTCCCCACGTTCCTGCACAGAACTCGGTGCTGCTTGTGACTGCACACAGAGCTGGCTTAGTAAGACTCTACTTTCTTTGCAGAGCCTTCGCTAAAGCTTATTTTTTAATTAATATCTGCATTTAAAATGTAATTTGTTCTAGCAGAAGTTAAAACCATGCAGCAAAGATTTGTTTAACACCACGGTCTCTCTAACTCCTCTAAAATATGCTGTCCTCTTCCCCTCTGGCCCTTACTGAAGCTTGATACAGAAAATAAAATCTGGAAGTGGAAGAGTTGTCATCTTGTTCTAAATGCAAAAACCCAGGTTGCTTCACTGAAAACTGTGGAAAGGTTTGTTTCTACAGTGCATAAGCTATTTTAATTAGTTGCATGAACTCTAAAGGACTATGTGGGATTATAAAGAAAACTGCTGTTGCTTTTGTGGAGGGAAGCACATGGCACAGAGAAACACATGTACATTTTACTGGAACATTTCCATATTCCCTTCCTTTTAAGAAGGTGCAATAATTTCAATTTCCCGTTTCTACCACAAAAAACATTAGTAAAAAGAACTGAGTTTGCAATGATGTTTTAAACACAGGAAAACTGCTACAACTATAAACTTACCTGTTCTGAAGTATATAAAGAGTGTACAAAAGGCTGTTACAAAAAATATTTTTTTTTACAGGTCTTACTTTGAGATATTCTGATATTACTCAAAAAATGCTAAATATTATCCAATGACATTAATTTACACAATACTTCAACCTGTTTGCTTACTGAAAGGATTACACTCAGGTAGTTATTCCAAAGCATCAAGGGGTTGTGTTTCTTTTGGAATAATAGTCCCCACTGACATTTTCTCAGTTTAGTCAGATACTCATTTCCCGTTGCCACAAAAAGCCCCAATGTGCTTAACTTCTCTGTGAGCCTCTGAATATCTCACACCCAAGTTCAATACTTATGAATCCCTTCTGTAACAGGCACCAGAGCAGAGTTCTGCATGTCGCTCGGGCTCACATCATAGCCCAACTTCTTCATGTCTTTGGTCACTACATTGAAGGAAATGGTCACAAAGCCTTGAGATCGCACCCTCGTTACTAGAAGAAGGAAGACGTGAATAAAACCGGTTAAGAGATGTTTTTGAATAGTTGTTGAACTCCTTATACATCCAGGTAGGACTTTTCTCAGCAGGAACAACTTGTCTTTTTTATCAGCAGAAGATGGGTGGCCAAGCTGTGGCCTGCTGTCATGCAAGGGTTGCAGTCAGGAGCTCCCAGGGACTTACCTTCTCTTCCTTCTCCCTGTGCTACCACTTTGGGGTCAGTAAATTCTGGACGTCTCCCTGTGAACCAGCTTGGAGAAGAAAATAGAAAATAATTAATTGGATACATTCGCTAGTGTTTGGATTTGATACAGTTCATGATATGCATATTAAAAAAGCAAAGGGAAGGTTTAATGAAACTCCCAGCTTTTGTTTGCAGTAGAGGGTTTTGAAGACTGACTCACTTTATTGCCGATCTACTTTGATCAAAGATAAGTTTGTCTCTCTAAGGAGAAAAATATTAAACCAATTTCACACACATTATGTTAAATTCAAGTTATTTCTGGGCTAGACAGAATCTTTTTTATGGCAAAGAAGTCTGAAACTAATTCAGCTCCTGATTACCCAGAGTGACGGAGAGGCTTGGATACTCTCGATACATCAGAGGCACACGTAATACAAAAATGAGTATTACAATATATATCTGTATACAATACAGATCAGAGTGTAGATCTACAAAAAGGGCATCGTAAAGGGAAGTAAATCAGTGGAATCCTGACCATCAGGCACAGACTCCCATGCTGCCTCTGACCCGAAGTGCTCAAGTACCACAGGACCAACTCTGCAAGGGCAGGCTCTGCTGGTACTGGCAATCCACCACCGAACAATCAGCTCACAGGTCATTCAGACTGTACTCAATACAATGGAAGGAAAAAAACTTAATACACTCAGTTGCTGTGTATAGACTGCTACTTTGGAAGGTGTGTAAACAAGACAAAGGCTGCAGAAAATGCATTCCAGATGGAAGAAAAGGTAGAACTGGGAATTGTTTTTCCATGTTGCCTCTGCTTTCCAGGTTGCTCTTAATGTGGCTGTCTTTCAAGAAAAGCCCCCAGCTACAGTAAGATTTAGGGATGGACTGCAGCATGCCTCCTTAGAGTCCAGTGGCAACTAAAGTGCTCAGTAAAATGAGTTTTAAGTAGTGCCTCTGCAAGTCACATCACTGACATGAATTGACCCGTGGAACATAGAGCTACCACTCAGTAAGGAACTCATGTACCAGTCTGCTCTGCTGAAATCAGTGTTCAAATGTGAGGATGAAGAAAAGATGAGTTAGCATTACTGCAAGCAGGTAGTTAGCATGTTTTAAGAAAGCTCTTCAGAAGACCTAGACACCTAAAAATGTGATTTTACTTACAAAACTCAAAACTATCTGGTTATGATACAAAGTATTCACATGTATGCACCAGTGAGTAGCTGCATATACCTTTGTGACTAAGAGCAAAAGGACTTAAAAAAAAAAAAGAAAAGAAAAAGTCTTTTAATTATTACCTTGTAAACTTCTGCAGCCTAGAGGTGGACTCTGGAACAAACATAGCAATGGTTCTTGTATGCCTAAACCAAACACAAGACGCGCAAAACTTAAGAAACTAGCCAAACAGCACTGGCAAGATTTCCTGTGTTTATAAAGGTACCAGAATTTCAGACACATCAGATCACTGAAGTTCTTCATTATAGCACCTTCCCTTCCACAAAGAAAGGGTTTGTTTGCATAGGAAAAGAGTATTTTCCTTCATTTCCAGTGGTAGGAATGAAAGCTTAGCATGTGCTGAGACAGATGAGGAGAGGTAACATACTGCGCTTCATACTTGAGCTTTCTACATGCCAGTTTTGACTTTACAGTTGTCTACAGGATTACCAAAAATTATTTGATAACCAGGGGCAGCTGCTAGAAAATCCATGCTTTTGTACCAGATGGAGAATACACGATAAGGAGATAGGGGAACATTTTTGTTTCTGAAACAACATAGTGACTAGAAAAAACCCCCTCTGTTTCTGTCCTGAAAGACAGGTTGTCACCTTACCTTCCAGGTGTGATGGGAACATGAACAGCTCCATAACCTCTGACCACATCGTTTCCAAAAAAGTCAGGTCCATAGACGCTCACTATGATCTGTGGCCCTGCAAACGAAGCGTCTGTGAGAGGGGTGCCTGGTCTGCGAGCTGCATCCCACCACCCCCAGCACTCACAGCCGGACGGGTTGGTGCTCTTGAAGGTAATGTCGATGGGGAAGTTCCAGACGAGTGTGGTGGGCGCGACGTCGCTTTTGGAGGTGATCTGGGAGATACCCTCCTCCAGGCCCTGCGGGGAGAATATGGCATAAGCGGGGTCTGGCACAAAGTCCGTTACACACATGCCACGCTGCCAGCGGGCCTGGCAGGCAGGCTGGGTTTCAGGGCCGCACAGTGGCGCCTTACCGCAGTGGGAACCCAGTCCTGGCCATAGACGAAGCAGAACTTGCAGTACAGGTCGTCAAATCCGGGGAACTGCCGGGGAGAGAGGCTGTGCTGGTGGGGGGATGCTGGGGCTGAGGGCCAGCCCCAGTCGGGGGGCTGAGGGTGGCCTGCACCGCCGTGACTGCGGGTCAGGGCTGAGGGGGGGCCCCGAGTCAGCGGGCTGAGGCCGGGGGCTGATGGGGGGACCCCCGGGTCAGGGGGCTGAGGCCGGGGGCTGTGTGGCGGGGCCCCGGCTCAGGGGGCTGAGGGCGCAGAGGCCGGGCCCGGCGGCCACCCGGGCGGAGGCAGCGCTGCCTGGCGCCCGAGGCCCGGCCGCCTCACCGGGCCGCACTGCTGAGGCCGCGGCCGGGCTGTGTGGCGGGGCCCCGCGCTCCCCCTCCCCGCCCTGCGGCCGCGGTGCGCTCACCTGCCCGCTCTCGATCTGCCCGGTGACCGCCAGCAGGAACACGCTGGGGCTGCCGGCGGCCGCCATGACGCGGCCCGCCCCGGGGCCAGCGGCCGCGCTCCCGCCGTTGCCATGGCCACGGACGGCGCGGCGGCGGGGACAGCCTTCCTCGGCGGGCGGCGCTTCGCGGAGCTGCCGCTCGGAGGCCGGCCCCGCTCCCCAGCCCCGAAACGCGGGGAGACCCCGCCCCGGGGCAGCCCCCGCCCAGGGACCCGCCCGGCGCCCCCCGCCGCTCCCCTCGGCGCGGCCCGGCCCGGGCGGCCCCTCATGGGCCTCAGGCCCCTCACGCCACCTCGTAGCTTGAACTGTCCGGATTTATTTTTATCGTTATTATTTTCACATGAGCTCAGCCCCCGCGAGCTCGCTGCGAAGCGCAGCCCGGGGACGGCGACTGCTCCGAGGCCACTAGATGTTGCTGCCGGCTGGGCCAACTCGGCTCCGTCTGCCCCTGGCCGGGCCGGAGCCGCCACGTGTTTTCCAGGGAGGAAAAGCCTTTGGGATCGGTGGGAAAATGGGCTTTGTGGCCTGCGGAGGGTCGCCCTCCCGAGCCGCGCTGCTGCGGGAGGCCGGGGTCATCCCCTCGCCGTACCCCGTCCGGATGTGGCCCTGCATCCCGCGGGAGGGGAAGTGGGATGGTGCTGCCTTAATTAGCCTGTGCTAATTAAAAGGAGAGGGTAAATTTTGTGTGTAAATGAGGCAAATGAATGTGCTGGGGCCCTGCAGAGCTGAAACCACTGAAATCTGCTGACTGGGACTTAATTTTCCCCCACGGAGGCTGCACCATACCGGCGCTGGGCCCACTGATGCCGCCGTCACGCCAGGAACCTTTGTCACGCACGCACACGCCGGTGCCACCGAGGCTTGGTGCCTCAGTCACCATCTGCTGCGGTGCATCCCCTTGCCTCGTTTCCGCATCCTAGACCGTGCTCCCCTTGTTGAGAGCGATCCGGGGGCATTTAATTGCCACCAGACCCTGGGGAAGGGTGGAGGGATGAAGGAAGACCTGGCTCGGCGCCTGTGTGGGTTTCCCATGCTGTGGTTTCAAGTCAGAGACCTTTCACACATGGGCTGAGCAGAGATGCAGATGAGCATGGTTGGGACAATGCCTCAGTCCTTGTCCTCATCCACTAGCTCCACTTATCTCCCCTCTGGCAGACCTGGTGGAGATGGCTTTGCTGCTTTGGCTCGCTGCGGTGCCACACAGTGAACGTCGTGGCTGGTGTCTTTCCTCAAGGCCAAGGGACACCCCAAGATACCACCTGTTGAAAGAGGTGGTGTGGTTTATACTGGACTGAAAGTAAACTACCATTGCACTTCACACCAAAAAATATCTTCCATGTTCCAACAGACATTGTCTCTGTCAGTATCTTACCTCAACTCGATTTTTTAGGTTTTGAGGGTTTTTTTGGTTTTGTTTTTGTATTTTTGGTTTTTTTTTTAACATTCAGCAAACAAATTTGGCCAAGAGAAGAATGGGAGGAAAGCAAGAGGGGTGGGAGGGAATGGCTGAAATGTTATCCTTTATCTCCTCCCCCTCAAGAATGCCTGAGAGAAAATAATTTATTTGAACTGAAAATTATTGGGGGGCGGGGAATAAAATAGTTCTAGACCAGCTGTCCAATGCTTCGCTTGGCTACCAGCTACCTCAGAGCCAGCTAAGAGCCAATTTAAGGATTTTTTTCTTGCCTGGCAAGTGATATACCGCTGCTGGAGGAGTTATTATCAGCACCAGGAGACCTTCCCCATGACAGAGAGAAGGCAGCAGGGTTTTTCAGCAGCTATGAGTCGTCTGTACCTGCTTGTGGAAGGACTCTATCCCCTCCCAGTCATAAGAGACCATTTTTTCTTTCCTCTCTTGCATGCCAGTCTTGTTCTAATTAGCTGCATTTTTGATCTTTGTGAGTAGACTGAAATCCCAAGCAAGGAAGCATTTTTGCCCTGCTGGAAAACTTAATTAATGATCCATCAGAGAGTTTGATTTCCAAGCATAATGAAAACTCAGGGGTCACACCAACTCCATGGGTGTTACTTAACGATGTTGTTGTTTCTCTTGGCCACGTAAAACATTCACCTCTTCCCTTGGGCTTGCCCTGGTCCTGTGATATGTGAAGGGACTAATGGGAAGCCTCCCTGGGGAGTCTGGGGCCGCAGCCATCCTCGTGGGGAGGAAGGGCACTTGCCTGCTGCTCGCTGACTTGTCTTCTCTTGCAGATGCTGTGCCCATGTCGAGTCCTGGCTCCAGAAGATTGACTCCTGGCCTAGTGAGCTCACCAGTGTTCCTTCAGCACCGACCTCTGTGCACGAGGCATGTTAAACGACTAAGGGAGTTATGTTTTCTTCATTCCCAGAAAGAGCCAGGGGTTGGAAAAATCCAGATTGCTTGGAACTCTGTCGCTAAGAGCTTCTGAACCAAGCTGGCGTACCTTGACCTGATGCCCAGAGCCGAACAGGCTGCTTCCCTGGCTCCCGGGGCGAGGGGCTCCCAGGGAGGCCGGAGTGTGGTGGTGCTCTCAGAGGGGTTCGTGTGCCGTCACTGTCTGTTTCCGCAGGGACTGGCTCCGCACTCGCATGGGTGAGGGCTGAGCTAGCTGCTGGGAGAGGGGGAGCAAGTGGAGGCTCATCTTGTCCTGGGAAAAGCTGTCAGGCAGTGGCCCTGTGACGGAGGTGACACAGCCTGTGGTGTGTATCTCGTGCCATACCTGGTGCCCATCGCCCCATCTCTGGGCTCCTTCAGGGTAATTGCAATAGCAATAGTAGAGCCCTGGATGTGAATGGCAGGTCTGGGCACTGCTGCTCACTGCTGCCTCGGAGAGCAAGCGCTTAAAAGTCCTGTGCTGCAGGGAGATACCCAGAGAGCAGGTACTTTGTCACCGTTACATTTTCAAGTATGATTAAACCAACCCTGGGGTTGAATCATTGCTTCCAACAGGTGCTCGGGGAAGGTGGGTGAGACAGAAATGACAGTACAGTGGCTCGGCAGAAAAGTTTATTTTTAATCCCAAATATTTATGATCAACACCTGCTAAATGGCCAGTGAAATACATTTTATGGTGTCATTAATCTGCAATAAACCAGTTTTATTTTTAGAGTGTTTGCACAACGTTGCCAGCCTGACTCATCCCTGCCTGCGTTTTATCTCTGTGAGGAGGCTGCAGAGAGGTTCCCTGCCCTTTGTCTGAACAGCCTTTTACTTCTGTTCTCAGAGCTCTTCCCACCTGCTGCTCAAATCAAACAGCACGGAAGGAGGATAGTCTCATAACATCAAACGTCATATCAGGGGGAGCACATTCCTGTTGTCATTCTTGCTGAATTTATCTACCCGAAGGTTTATTGTGGTAGGAAGGTAACTGGGGTTACAGGTGGGGTAAACTTCTGCGTTATGTGTCTGAATGTTGTGAGCCAGCCAGGAATGAGGCCCAAGGGGTTGCAACTACACCAAGAGGGTCCTCGTCACCCTGGGCTCAGCGGGGAGGGGGCTTTGCTGGGAGGGGGACACACACTGTGTGTAAACCAGTCCAGGCGCGAACCTGGGGAGACTCGCTCCATCCTCAGCCCAAACACGTTTTGCAAATATAACCCCTGAGCAGAAAAGCAGGGCAAAAAGCCAAAGCAGACATTTCGCTCTTCGGTGTTCTGCTCCCCCTCGTTACACTGAGTAATTTAGCAGGTTGGGGTCCAGCTCTGACACCCCCCTGGCCATGTGGCTGCCAGCCCTGTGCCAGGCAGAGCTCGGCTGGGGAGGGGAGGTGTTGCTGCCAACGAGCTGTGAAATGCCTGGTCTTCTATGAAGAATTAATTTGTATTGGAACTTGTTACCATTGGTGAGATTTTTTTTGTGTTTGTTTTTTGTTGTTAATGAGGAAAATTAATTAGTGCCTTGGTCTGAGCCAGTCAGAATAAATTAACGTGCAGGCAGGAGGGGGGAGAGGGTGAGGAGAACTGGAGAAGCTGGTTCCCAGCGGGGCCATCAGATTTGATAAGGAGATCAGGCTCTGGGGAGAAGAGGGGAAGGGAAGTGAGCTCCTTCCTTCACTGGACACAAAGCCCTGCTGCTCTCAGCCCCTTGCCCGGGGGGTGGCCGTGTTTTTAGGGGGTGACTCGGGTGGTAGAGCTGCTCTCTGTTCGTGTGTCTGTGGCAAACCCTGGAGACATTGCCACTGGCCTTCCGCAGCTTGTGCCTCTGAGTGGGGCAAAGCAGAATCAAAAATAAGCTGCTCCAGGGGATTTCAATCAAATAGTCAAATAATTAATCTGGTTTCTTTCCCGTGGTGTGACATGATGAGGATTGCTGGCATTTTCTCTCTTTCCTCATGAACAGATATTTTTTTTCCCCACTGAATAGTCCAATGGCCACAGCTGGGAAAAACCCCAATCCTGACCTACAAGTGAAGGGTCCCTGCACCAGGAGCAGCCCAGCCTGGTCACAGCCCCAGCCTGGGTGTGAAACCCTCCGGGTGACATTGCCGCCTGGATCAGTGTTGAACCAGGGAGTATGTCTGTGCCGCTGCATGTCCCTCAGCCCAGAGCAACCCCTCTGCACCTCCCAGCCTGCACAGGGAGCTGGTGCTGGGACTGGCCTGGCTAAAAGGGCTAAATCCTACCGTGGGAGAAATGGGGCTGCCTACGTTAACACCGTTTTGCTGGAAAAGGATCAAGCACTCACCTGGTGTGAGCGTGAGTTACTCCACAGCCCCGGCGGGATTGCAGCAGATATAGACGTGTTGAGCTGCTTAAAGAAACCAAAAAAACAGAAATGGAGATTTCAGCCCCTCAGCCCGCACTGCTGGTGCTGTGGCTCCGGCAGGCTGTGCTAAAATTTCTAATTAAGCCCCCTTGTATGGAAGAAGAGATGGCCCCAGCCGTTAAAACACAGCCGTGTGTTTAAAGCTTAATAGGGAAGGTTTAATGGATAAAGTCAATTTAATTATTCATCCTAAGAAAGCTTGTACAAATATCAAATGCTTATTAGTATTCATGCAACCTGTGTGATCTCGCAACACTGACAGATTAAAGGTTTTATCTAATTACACTGGGGATGGATTCAGAATTGGTTGTTGGGGTTTTTTTTAATGTTTTTTTTTCTCCACAGCCTGACAAAGAGGGTTTCAGATCGATGCCATCCGAGATGTAACCTTGAAACAGAGACCATCTGGAGGCTCTTCAGGTTGCTTTGTGATAGTTTCCTCTGCCCCTTCCTCAACATGGTGGGTTTTAATCCTTGTTTGATCCCCGCTCCTCAAAGGCTGCCAGAGCAGCTCTGGGCAAGCCCAGACCGACGCGGCGCTGCTGTCCCTGCGGGCTGTGGTTTTGCTGAAATGGAGAGCAGTGGGGCAGAGGCTGGCTGACAAATGGACACGACTGAATTATCATTAAAAATGCAAAATAGAAATCGATCTAATTAAATAATAATGACTCACATTTACCCGGTGCTTTTCACTTCTGGTCTTGAGCAATGCAACCCTTGCAGACAGCCCGGTGGAAATTGCTTAACGTTGCAGAGATTCGATCAGCTGGGAAATTAATGCCGGGCGATGTTAAACTGTTTCTCTGTGCAGTTGGGCACAGCCAGGTTTGGGCTGAGGACCCAGCTCCAGGGGCTTTGCACCTGTTCAGCCAGGTGACCGTCCCCAAAAGAGATGTCAGGGAGCAATTCCCAGTCACTGTCTGGCCTTAGGAAATTCAGCTGGAGCTTGACTCTCCCCACCTGGCCAGGATGTTCCTGCAGGCTCCTGGAAGGAGTTGTTATGGGTCCTGCTGAGCTCCATTTGGATTTGGGAACATGTGGCTTTGTCCGAGGGGACAGGTGAGTCCCCTGCCCTGCAGCCACAATGCAAAGGCTTGTGGCCACCTCCGAGGTGACAAGGGCTTCCCTGCACCCTGGGGATGGAGGCCGGCAGGGAAGGAGGGAGCAGGAGCCTGGTGGGCCTGGGGCAGGACGCCCACATGTCCCGGGAGGCATCACAGAGCTGTGATGACACTGCAGCCCTGGGACCAGCACCTGCAGGGAGGGAGAGGAGGGTCCTGAAGCCACAGGGCACGTTCAAGATGCTCTTGGCTGGGAACATTCAATCTGCTGCAGGTGAGCGAGTTCCCCGGGGTCTGACACACGGTAAGGACCCGTGCCCTCGCGTCAGAGGCGCAGCTGCATCCCCGTCAGCATCTTCTTTACCTGCAGGGTTTTGCACCCAGCAAACTACAAAACCCACCTTGTCTTCACTAATTGCTCTCAGTACCAGGCTCCTGCCTTGTCCTTCCAAGAGCCTGATCCATGTCCCCAGACCCTGGGGATGTCTTGGTGAGTACCTGATCCAGATGTCACAGCTGCAGTGTCATCTCGGGGGATGGCTGTGTCCCGCAGGCAGCTGCGGTGGGGGGCCAGGTCCCCGGGAGGCGGTGAGCCTCTCCAGTTGGGCAGAGGCAGCAGAGCCCATTCAGTTCCTTCTCCTTGTGGCTTGAAGCAGCTCTGAACCTCCAATTCCCAGCTGACACTTGTGCCTGGCGTATGGGTGGTGTCTGGATGCCCCACACCTTGCAGGAGCATCGTTGTGGGATGGAGGCCATATTCCAGTCTTGGCAAGCTGCCTGTGCTTTGACCGAGGTCACAAATAAGGAAAGGAAAAGGCTATTTTGCTCTGCTGATGCCCCTTAGCCGATGCATTTGGTACCCAAGAGCAGCGCTGTCGTCGTGGTGTGGATTGGGCCAGTAAAGACCCATGGTGTGGCCTCTTCATGCTGTCAGCCTGGGCCAACCATGTCATGGGTCTGACGTGTTTCATTGCTGGGTTTTTACCTGTGGGATCCCAGGAGGTGTCCCCGGAAAGGGATGATTCCCAGAGCAGCCCAACCCCAGTGCTCCTGAAGCTACCGCAAGCTGTAACCATGGGCAAGGAAAGCCTTTTTCCAGTCCCCCGTGCTTCATGCTCCTGCTTGTAATTAAGTGGTCTGATTTAGGCTTATTTTTAGCCTAATAAAGCACAGCTTTGCCAAAAAAGCTTCTAACAGCAGAGGTTCCTGCCTCAGATTGGATTTTTCCTTCCTTGGCTGGAAACCCCTAGTTGGGAAGGTGACAAGTGGCAGAGAGACTCAATTTGGAGTGACACTGTTCCCGTGATGTGGGACAGCACTGCCATTCCCACGGCTCAGCCATCTGCTGAAGCTCCCACCCTTCGGCGGTGCCTCAGACCCCCGGGAATTTGGGAAGATGGGAAAAGGCTCTTTCCCTTTTGTCCCCGCTCCAAAGCAGACAGGTACAAATGCCTTCTAAAGTTGTTCCTTTTTTTATATATACAAAAATGTTTTATAATTGAAATTTAAGAAAAATAAGAGGCTTTCCCTCCTCTGCTCCCCCTGGTAGTGGGGCAGCTCCCCTGGAATTGCTGCCTGACTTTCCTACGGTTGCCCACGGCATCCCGGGGCTGTGCTGGGCCAGCACTCCTCTGGCCAGGACTTGGCCACGGTTTATTCCCAACGTAATAAACCCCCTTCCTGGTGGCAGTTTTTTCCAAACCTCCTACTCCATGGAACATGTTGCTTTTGACAAATAACCTCTTTACAAAGGAGACGGTTCATAACATAACCCCCACCCCCAGCACTCACTGTGTATTTTGGGTGATCTCCATGGGTTTCTCCTATGTCTCCGGCTGCAGCTGTGCTGGGCTCCTGCCACAGTGGTGCAGGTGCTGTGTGTCCCGTCCCATCCTGATCCTGGCCAGGTGACAGGCAGAGGGAGCCTCTTCTTTTCCTCCCTTTACATTTCTGCTAGCATAAAATAAAAAAAAACCCTTGGCTACTTTTTAGTCTGCTGGAGCCTCATTTAGTGCACTCCCAAGCTGCGGTTCCTGCTGCAAAATCAAGGCTTTGGTACCTGGATCTCGCTGCCCCCAGTATTTGGCCACCTCACACATGGTGCTGGCCCATGGCCTGGGGCTGGCGCAGAGCCAGGACCAGGGGCTACTGGAGCAAAACCTCTGAACTATCCCTGACACCCTGCCGTGGCCTCAAGCCCTTCCGACGTGTCCTGCAAACCAGTTCTCCATCCCTGCGCAGGGAGTCACTATCGGTGGCCACCCGCCCTGCAGCAAGCGGCTTTTCCTTCAGCTCTGAGGGGGGATTTGGGCACGGGGGACGCTGCCTTTCCCAGCAAAGCCAAAGAATTCCAGCAGTAACACCACCAGCAGCTGCGCAGTGCAGCCGAGGGATGCACCAGGGCATCCCACGTGCCTCCAGGCAGGATTCAGCCCGGAGGATTCTCCTCCTTTCCAGTCTGCTGCTTAAACTGCAACAAAAGGAATTTGCCATCGTCTCCAAAGCGTGATTAATAATTACTTTTATGGTGCTTTTCTGGAATTCCTTGCTATCCCACTGAGACAGGATAATTATTTACAATAATCCTAAATGATTCTTAATTGCAACGGCGCAGGTGCTCGCAGGCAGCCAGCACGAAGCCACTTGCTTGACATATGGAGGCTCTTGTGCCGGGCGAGGGATTTGCTGAGTGTCAGAGCCGAGCGGGAGGTGGGACCAGCTCCAGGCGCAGCGGGAAGGGGATGGCTCAGGCTCAGGGCCCGATGCCCCAACGGCCGCATCTAGAAAAGAGGCTTCAGGGGATGCTGAGCTCTGGAGGCAGGATGGGACCCTCGGCTGGATGCGATGCGCTGGAGCAGGGCTCGGCATCCTGCCTCAGCCCGCCCTGCGGCACAAAGTCAGGCCACGCTTCCAGTTTATACAGTTTAATACATGTGAAACAAGATACATTTCCTTTTGAGTAATGAATGCATAAATAACAGAAGATATATGTGAATGCATAAATATGAGGCGGCATGGAACGAACCAAACAAAAACGATTGGGTTTTTTTTTTTTTCCCCTGTACGTCTTTTTGTGGCCGCTGCCCGATGCTCAGGCTGATGGCGCGGCCTTGCTGCTGCTCTTATTTAACATCAGCTTTCCACGGCAAAGCTGTCCCACGGTGAGAGGGTCTGGATGAGGGGTGGGGAGGGAGCAGGGACTGGAGGCTAAAAAACCTGAAATATCAACCCCAAAACTGAAAATAAAAAATAATAATAAAAAAAAAGGTGGAGTTAACAGGTGACCTGAATTCCTCTAGAGGCTTCTCAGCTGGAGCTGGCACCGAAGGGCCTTGGGAGGCGAACGCGTCAGTGTGTGGGTGCAGGGGGTGCAGGGGGAAGACCGACAGAAAAAGCGCAAATGGGAAGGATACGGCTACCGCCGAGGCTCCGAGGGCGTTCTGCTATGAGGAGGACAAATCGTTAGTTGAAATGCTCACAAAGAACATCACCTAAGACAGTTCTTCATACCTTTACATACTGTATCAATAATTTACTTTGAACTGCAGTAAACAAAATACATTTCTTAAATAATTTACTATTTATTTGTTTTTTTAATCCCTCTGTAAATTTAACTTTTTTCCCTTTTTTGGTCTTTTTTTTTCTTTGTAACACAAGAAACCATGTTTGTGCATGTTATTTCAGATTATTGCGACATGTAACCTGAATTTCAGTTAAAAAAATGAAGAAAAAAGCAACAGGACAGTTGTACAGACAAGAAGAATGAATAACTTATTATTGCACTGGCTACAATTCAGTAGTGATTTGGTTTTTTTTTTTTCTGTAGTTAGGAAAACCTCTAAAGTACAAAAGAAAAATCAGACATTGAAAGCATCAACTGTGAAAAGAAGCTGGTGGGATGATGGTGGAGGGAAGAAGAGGAAAAAAATGAAAGCAAAGAAAGAAGAGAAACATTTGGAAAATGAATGGCCGTAATAATTAGTTCCACATAAAACCCAAGGAAACACCACCCAGTTGCGGAGTCACATGTAATGCAAAAACCAGTATCGTTTCTCTATAAAAATATGTGCATTATGAAGAGAGAGTTTTTGTGGGTATATTTTTTTTTGTCTTTTTTCCTTGTTTTGTATCTCACAAATACATTATTTCTATTTATATAACTGCTGATATACAGACAATGTACAGCTCCCATTTCCTGGGCACTCCCGTGTAATGTGACATCTCTAAAAGGTGCCTTGTTAAAAGTTGAGCATCTTTAAAAAAACAAAACCAACAAAACAACAAAACCCAAAGAGAATCCCCCAAATCCCAGCCGCCGCCACCTCGAACCTGAATCAATGTGATTGAGGCCACGGAGCGGGGTGGGAGGAACGAAGCCACCCCCTGAATCGGCTCCACCGATTCTAAAGGGAAGGTCCCTTTAGAAAAGAAACCCCTGAACCGCTTTGCAAATCTGCTCCCCCCACCCCGAAACCCGTCAGCGTTTCGTCCAGCCGTTTGTTTAGTTTCTTTTTCTTTTTAATTGTTTTTTTTTTCTTTTCGTTGTGTGGTGTTGTTTTTTGTTTTTTTTTTTTTTGTGTGTGTGTGTGTGTGGTTTTTTTTTGCAAACATCCACAGCGCTTAAGAACAAGTGGCTGCGAGAAAGGAAAAAAACCGAGAGCAGCCACCCACGTACGCGTGGCCACTCGGTCCCTTCGGTTTGGAAACCTACATTGGTGTCAAGCCCTTGAGACCCCCCCGCTCCCCCCTCCCAGAAAGCTATACTGGGTCATCTATGTCTTCTTCTGTCGCAACAGTCACGGGGACCAAGTCCTGCTTCTGGAGGGGGCTCTTGGCCATGCCCAGGAGCTCTTTGCTTTTCTCGGTGTTGCTCCACTGAGTTTTTAAGTGATCCGGCTTTTTCAGTTCGGAGGTGGCGGGGTCCGGCCGGGAGTCCACGGAGGCCGGCGTGGACTGGCCGCTGTCCAGGAGATCCGAGAGGCTGCTCAAGGAGCTGCCGTCCAACTGCTCGAATGAGAACTTGGGGATGGCCAGGTGCTCCCCGCGGCACGGCGGCTGGCCCCGGCGCTCCGCTTTGGAGGCCGGCTCCCCGGGCTGGCTCTCCATGAGCTCCAGGGACTCTCTGTAAGCCGGGAACTCGCAGGACGGGGTCCTTCGCCGCAGCATGCTGTTCTCGGAGGGTTTGGTGCGCGAGGCCGCCCCGCTGTCGTCCTCCATGGGAGGATCTATAGAAATGCAGGGCGGGCTCATCTTCTTCTTCCTCCGGGCTCCGTGGATGTACTCAGACTCCGTCTGGATGTGGGCAGGGGACCGCTGCTTTTCCTCAGCGGGGTCCTCAAAGCTACAGTCCCCATCGCTCATGGAGGGGCAGATCTCGATGGAGTGTCGCCTTTGGTCATCTGCCCAGCTGGGCTTGTTGAGGAAGCCCTTCGTATCGACGCTGTAAAACTTCTTCAAGTCCTTCTCCTTGGTGATGCCCCCAGAGAGGCTGGTTGTGCTGCAGTTCTTGAGGGACACTGGCGATGGGGCTGGGGAGATGAACGGCGAAGTCGAGCGGCTCCCAGTGTCTGAGTGCTCCCCTCCCCAGTCTTTGGCCGAGCTGTTGATGTGGCAAACCTCCTCGTCAGCCAGGTCAGAGGACTCGAAGAGGCAGCCCTCAGGGCTGGGAGGGCTGCTGCTGGGGCTGGCTGGCTGGCTGGGGATGCCGTGCTGGCCGCAGCTGTGCTTCCGTGTGAGTGTGCTGGGGTGCCGATGTGGGGAGGATGGGGGGGAGCATGGAGGGGAGGCAGCTGTGGGATGGAGTGGGCTGGTGGTGAAGGTGCTCTGGGGCTGCTTTGCTGATGGTAACATCTCTCCAGGCTCTGCTTTCAAGCTGTCCTTGCAGTCCAGAGCCTGCCCATCCACAGAGTCTGTTTGAACGGCCTCCTGGAAGGTGAGGAGAGAGAGAGAGAGGGTGAGAGCCTGGGGATCTGCTGGGCCAGCGGCACTTCCAGTGATGAAACATGGCACGTGGCAGAATGGTTGGTGGGTCTAATGCACCCTGCACCTACCCCATCCCTGCTCCATCGTGCCAGCTGCTGGCAAACCCTCCTCCCGTGCACGAGGCTTTGCCAGCCAGCAGACCCAGAGCTACGTGTACAGGGGTTGTACCTGCCGGCTCTTTCTGCACCATCTTGCTCTTGCTCTAGCACCACCTCTTGAGTCAGTGTAACCTGCCTAAAGTGACACAGTGCAGTGCTGGCTGCAGGCTTCCCACAGCACCGGAAAAACTGAATCGGGTGCCTTCTCTCTATGCTTTAGCTAGGCTTTCATAGAATAGCACATCCACAAAGACGAAAGTAGGTAAAAAGGGCTTTCCCCTGTGTGTCACTTGCTGAGACTGGAGTGTGTTAAAATTTTTGTTCTAAAGCTCCAAGAAAAGAAACCCAAGAGGGGACTGGGAAAGAAGGGAAAGGCCCAGGTGACCAGACGAGTTCACCTCTGCAGGCTCTTGGCCGCTCACCTGTCTGCACAGCAGCTTGTTAAGAGTAGGAGATCGAGGTGTGACGTGTGGGGGAAGGATCTTCCAGCGATGGCGGCCTTCATGGTTGGGGGAACGGACTGCCAGCTGGAGGGACTCCGTCGGGACTCTCAGAGAGGAACACGTTCCCACAGGCTGGGAGCGGATGGAGGTGATGGATCCTGGGAAACAGAGAGAGAGCGGTCAGCACCAACCGCTGGCGGGGGGCTGTGGAGGTCTGAGGGTGCCCACAGGCTCCAGGAGGCAGCAAACACAGGAGGAGAAAGGAAATGCTTGTCTAGTCTGGTGGAAATCCCAAGCCTCAGCATAAGCCTTGGGCAGTGCCAGGATTAAAAACCAGGTGTCCCTTGTCCTGTCTCCTGCTCTGAATACCAGGCCATATCTCCTCAGGGATGGCAAGGAGGTTGCAGATGAAGTCTCTGCAACTCAGCAGTGTTGCATCTGGCTCTGCCTGCTCCAGGATATCGACTGTTACAAACTTTATGCTCATAACCTCTATTTTCTGTTTCAGGTGACAGGAACCTCCTCCTGCAGCCGCTGTAACACTCAGGGTGGATGGTGACCACCAGGACCACGTGGCAGCAAATGAAGGGCAGGAGGTGGGGTTGCATTTGAAACCCTGCCATTGCCACCTTCCTGTAACATCGTGTTGGGAGGATTTGTAAAAGGATGTTGCCTGTTTGGAGAACACGGATCAGGGACTTAAGTCTGGTGGCTGTGCTGGATCGCCTGAGTCAGGACACCTGGGTTCGTTTCTGCAGTGCTGCCAGCGAAGGGCTTGCAACCTTGCGCTGCTCCGCCAAACGGAGGCAAGAGCAGCGCTGCTTAGCTCCCTGGGAGGCTCCGGAGCTCGACTTCAAAGTCAAACCTACCTCCTTGTACAGCCAGTGGGCACCCTGCTGTACTGCCACCACGGTGTACGGACACTGCTGGCATGACCAGGGCAGTTTTCCTGTTCACTACAGCCCAAACACCACCAGCACTGCCTGTCCACGAGGCAGACGTTGGCTGAATGGGGTCTGATCAGCAGCATGGAGACCGCTACGAGTGCTTTGACAGTCCCTGAGCTCATGTATCAGGCAGGAATCGCTCTCCTCCTGAAGGCTCCCGGTCCCCTGGCTGAGTCTAAAGGCAATCCCTCCTCCCCAGCCCCTTTGTGGTGCTGCTTTACTGCAGTTCTGTGTTGTTTGAAAGATCGTTTGCTTTTTTATTTTTTTGGCTGCAGGATTTATTGTCCTCATTAGCTTGAAACCCAACGTCTGTTTCTACATTTCTGCTCCATGTTAAAAACACAGCTATCCATCACTTCAAGAGATCTCGCCCAGAGGTCAGGGAACTTGAACCTATGACAAAAGCCATCCAGACAGATTGCAGTTGCATTTCAGAAAGAGATTTGTTGTTGGGAAGAAAGAAAAGTTAGTGTTTAATCATTTTTCTTTTGGAGCTTTTCTCCAGAACACCACAGAAAGAGCAGTGTAGCAAGCTTCCCACTCCCACCCCACCCCACTTCTCCCTAGTTCTTTTTTGGGCTCTCCTACAGCCAGAATTTCAGAGTGAGTCTGTGCTGTTCATGTGCTAATCCAGGCTTTACAAAATGTTTTTTATGATGTAGAAAAACTTTGTCATAAAATCTGTCACAAACATGGTCATAAAATCAAACCCCTATGCTCTCCTCCCTGTCCTTAGCTGGAATTCCCTTTTGTTGGAAACTTTCCATCTAGTTCTCATATAGGAAACCAAAACCCCCTCTAAACTGCATACTCGGGAACACTGAATATCTCTGGATTTGTATATTTTTTCTCCTGTTTTTCTAGTAAATCAGGAAGCATCTAAGACCAAAACAACACAGTATCTGGTCATCTCACAGTATTTTCACTGTGTTGTCACCGAAGTACTGGGAGAAGACCAGACGTCCTTAACTGACGCTGAGAAGTCGGTGAAACACAGATGCTAATGCGAGTCTCTACGTGCTCAGTTTTACTTGCACATAACTTATGGGACTGTGACTTAAATCGCAGTTTGGTCAGCTCAGGAGTAGCACAGCTCTGGTGACACTGGTTGGGTGCATGTCCCAGACCAGGGAAAAAGCAAGCCCCTGATGTATCCATCACTCAGGTGCTCTTGGGGAGAAATTTGGGAAACATGAGAAAGTTCTTCATCAGTTCTACCCACCCCTGCCAACATCACAGCAGTTTTATACTGGTATAAATCCTGATTTACACCCACTACAGAGATGAAAACCATCCCCAGTAGTCCGGCCATGAAACCCAACCTCTGTTTTCTTTGCTTAGCAAAGAATTTGCAGGTGAAATAATAATAAATACTGAGCAGAGAACGTTAACTGGTGTCCAGAGAGTTTGAACAAATACAGAGTTACTTCATCCAAGGAAATCAGAGCAGATCTTGCCAGTCCCACCAGGGTTTGCAAACCCACTACTCATCTGTCCAAGCAGTTCTTACATTTCAAACAACGTTGCATCAAAGGAAACCAGGCTGGTAAGTTCTTGGGAGCTGCTCAAGAAGCACATGTGCTTTTAGGGAGGCAGATTCTTTCTTATTGATTTCCCCTTCAAGCCAATGCACACAACAAAAGAGGTGGAGGTGCTAGAAAGGCATTTTAGGGGAAATGTATTTGGATGCAGTCGGGTAAATGTATACTCACAGGCTCTGTGTAGCTTGTGATTCCCTGACTGCGGGGTCTCTGCAAAGATTCATTATAAGGTCAGGCTAGGGGGGCACTGGAAAGTGGTTGCTAATCTTTATGCTCCCAAAGAAACTCCTGCATCTTTGAACTCAAAGTACCGTGCTAAAAAGATACCGCTCTGAGACTGAAGACTGCCTGAAACAATAGCTGTAAAGGAGCTCTGTCAGAAAGTAATACCGACTCTGGCCCAGATTCATGCTGATTTTATTGGTTCATAGTTATGATGTCAGGGCTGATCGCTTACTTCAGCTTGTACCCTTTTCCTCAGATAACAGCCTGTCCTCTACCCTCCATGGCTCAGGAACCCCACTTCTCCCCAGTCAAACACCTGACCCCCCAGCTTTTTCTGCTGAAAAAAAGCAGTGATGTGATGAAAACACACAACTGGGCAGTGTGTGGGAAACTGCAGTCGTGCTGACAGTACCGAATCGAAGCAAGCCCTGGTTCAGCCCGTGTTGCTTACTCCCCATCTAACCACCACGCGTACCTGCCGCCTCATGGTTTCAGCTAGGAGAAGGAAGGGAAAACTCCATGAGCAGTACCTCTTTGGGATTTGCAGGGATACGTTTCCATCTCCACCTTGTGGAGGGGAAAAGGGGCTTTCGCTGGCATCACAGGCCGGAACATGTAGCTGTCGTTGGGCAAGGAGTGCATGCGGGAAACAGAGATCTTGCGGACTGTCAGCAGGTTTTGAGAGTCCTGGGGCCTCAGAGAGGCTGCGCTGCCCTGCAAAGCAAGGAGACAGGGAGATGGGGTCATTCAGCATCTCAGTGGTGAATTTACAGCGATCTCCTCATCTGCTTTTTCTTTTAAAACTGTATGCAGATGTTCCTCTTGGCATCTTACAGAGTCTGCAGCCCTGGTGACTGCAACGGGATACCAGAGCTGTGCTGTGCTAGCTGAGTAGAGCTCGAGTTGCGGCTGGAGTAAAATGAGGCATCAATGACCCACCACTAAGCCGATTCTTGGACACTGCAGAGAAAAAGTAAGGTCCAGGAAAATGGGGCCCACCCTCTAAACACATGAGAAAACCAGCATTCCTCACACCATTCCACTCGGATTTTCCCAGGGATGCTTTCAGCCTGGCCTGGGTGGGGATGCCCTTCTCCTCAAAGCTACCCTGGGACAGATGGGCAAAACTGGCCAGTCCTCGGCCACACTGACCAGGGGTACCAAGTGTTTCTGGAAATTCCTGTTTTATCTCCCCAAAACACACATACAGGCAGACATTTAAACATGGACATTAACACCACTGCAAACCCTGCTGCCTCTCTCCTACAACGGGGAGCATTTTGGGCACCACTGAGCCCAGAAGAAGACAGCCCCATGGCAGAGGGCAGAAGGCGACACCATGGCAGCGCGAATGTGGTGCTGTTCGGGGGTTGAAAAGGGATTTCTCTGTGTTTGCTCTCACTGTGAAATGGGTCTGGTTAGAAATACCTGGACAGAGCACATCAACCTTAAACTTGACCTCTCACTGCTTCTCCGAGGCCCTTGTCACTTCAGGCACCTCACAGCAGATTTATCCTGGCGTCTTAGGAAGCTTTAGGGGCTCAAACAATGTCTCTGTGGTGCTGACGGAGCAGCTGTGAGAGGCAGTGCCATGACTTGGCCAAGTGTTGGGGGACGGGGAGCCCTTGGAACAGGACCTGCAGCCTGGCTCCTGGCCCCGAGGTTTTGCTCCCAGACACATTCCCCTCACAATTTACCATGTTATCTAAAGTACGACTAATCGCTCTGGTTTTCCTTTAACGTCAGCCTTCCAGTGACTGATTGAAAACATTTTCCCAGCTGCATGTCTTAAATTAAATGTATTTTGCTTTGCTCTGCTGGGCTTTTTTCCCTCTCTGCTAGCAAAATCTGAGCCGGAGATCCCTCACTGGATAGTTTGGAGGTCACCAAGGATCTGGTTAAATCTGTTTTTTCCATGTAGTTCTGGCTCTTTATTTCCTCAGATCCCTAAAGAGACACATCCTGAGAGAAATTGCTTGATGCTTTTACCCTGTTGAGCTTGGCTGAGAAGATGGTGGGGGGATCAGCAGCGGTTATTTGCAGGTATTTGGCATCCAGCGCTGCCTGCTGCCTTGCCCAGCAGCCCTCCAGGTGCAACCCAGGTCTCTCGTCTGATATATTAATGCACCAGCAGGGTGGCTGTGCCAGTTGGCCTCTGGCCATTACAACTAATAAGCTCTATCAGCATCACAACACCTGAGCTGAAGGCAGGTGGGCAATTGTTAACACCCGGGTGCCACACAGAGAGAAAAGGTCTTGCTCCACTTGCTCAGTAGGCTAACAGAACGATCACAGTGTCTAGTAACAGTTCATCTTTACAGCATCTTGCATTGCTTGTGTCTGGCTGGCACAAATGAACAGAAATCCCTTCTTGACATTAACAACTGCAATGTTTAAGGTTTCAGCTATTGAGATCCAGTAGAGTTAGGGATGTGGGCACATTTCAAATGGCTTCAAAGCTACTGCAATAAGTATTTGAAATATGAAACATGGCCAGGAAGCTCGTTGGCTCACACCTGGTGAGCTGCTCTCAACAGCTAGGAAGGTTTGGAGACACCCCACCAATGCCATGCTGCTCCTCCTCTTTAATGGGAAACACCTCACTCACTTGGGAGCCTGATCCCATGCCCTGGAAATCAATGTGGCTCCTTCAAAATCCATGAAAGCCCAACCTGGACCAGTGCTGCTGGGACTGCACATGGTGAACCCTGCCTGCAGGCACCCTGGGGGCTTGGGAGGGTCCCAGGCATCTGGTAGAGATGTGCAAGGTGGGACCCTGCTCACCATGGGACCCCTCTCAGGCCAAGTAGAAAGGCAATAAACTGACTGCCGACACTCTTGGTGATGCAGCTCAGAGGCTCAGCTGAGCACCTTTAATCGATTGAGCCTAACTCCTTCCTCTTGTGTCTGGGAATCAATAGTCTGTTCAAGCTCTGATTTTGCTCTGGTGCAGAGGGAGCTCAAGAAGAACTAATCCTGCAAATACCTCCACAGGACATGACCCTTCCTGGGTGATTAAACAGCCAGAAGATCCTCTGTAAGCAAAGGTGACTGGCAGGATGCTGTGGAAGAGGGAACACTGTAACTTCTCAGAGGCCTGGAGCCAACAGCCTACAAACAAGCCATGGGCAAAATTCCCAGATGAAGGACTCCTCCTGATCCCTTTCTGAAGATGTGTGTCTTCAGCACGGTGAGCGAGCTTAGCCATTTCTCGCAGCCTCTGCGGTGGGGAAGGCAGAGGCAGAACAAGGGCAGGTGTAACTCCCTGCCTGTGCCTGCTGATGCTGGCACCCCGGCACAGGCCAGCTCTGGCGGCAGCCAGGGTCATGCTGTTGGTCCCTGTAGAGGTAACAAGCTCTCAGCTCTGCCAGCAGAAACCCAGGACCCCTTGCAGTTGTATTTACAAAGTCAGAAATTTTGCCTGTCCCTGAAAGATGCCTTCCCTGCGATCTCCCTCTGAGCCTCTGCAGCTTCCAGGTGGCCAAGCTAACAGGCACCCTGCAGAGCTGTGGACTTCCTTGAGGATTATACCTTCATATCACTCATCTTGCACAAGGAAAACCACATGGTCATCAAGACCTTAATCTGAGCCCAGAATTTGCTTGGAGACACTGTGAGATACCTGCCACTAGAAGGTGCCTTGATAGTCATGACAGAGGCCAGGTAATAAAGGGGAAGATGGCCCAAGCCTAAAGCAGATTAATTCTGGGTGGCCCCTGCAAGTTCTCTGATGACAGCAAATGTGCTCCCCATCACAGTCAATGTGCATCTTCATCACGGACCGAGGCTTGCATGTTTCTCACGCCCACCGTGTCCACATCTGGAGCTCATTCACCCCAAGGAGGGTACTGTGCTGCAGCAGGGCAAACTGTGCAATATCCTTATGCAATGCGAGCTGGGCACCAGTTTGTGGTGCGATCGGGAGGGATGGAGCAGAGGGGGCTACAGCCCTTCTGGTCTGCTGGGTGATGTCCCCAGAGCATCTCCTGAATCCACAGCTCTGGTGCTAGCTGAAAGCCTAATTGATCTGTATTTTGATCCTAATTGTAATTTGATCCTAATTGTATTGATCTGCTTAGGCCTTTGTTTCCTCAATACTGTATCATAAACAAGTTCTTACAGGACAGAGGATGGAAACAACTGTTGTGGCTGTGAAGCGACAGGTTTAGGACAATTCAGACACCATCACTAGTTGCACAGCACCAAAACACAATGCCACAATGCAGAAACAACGGCACGATGTCATTCACCTCAGCCTTGTGGCCTGGGTTTTTGTGGGAAGGTGTCAGGACATGTTGGGAAACAGAGCAGAAGGACGGGATTTCCATGATAGGAGTCTCTGCCCCCTCCAGCATGTCTGAGTCTGGGACGGCTAAAGACACATTCTCACAGCTCAGCACCTCCTTCAAATTGGGGAGATAAAAAGCATCAGTAGCAGAGCAAGGCTGGGTCTTAACACTCGAACACGTTTGCCCTGTGGCATTTCCTAGTTGCTCCATTCATCCAGAGGAGGAAGGAAAAGCAAAGCAAATGGGCTGCCAAAACTGTGGGCTGCCAAAATTGTCATAAATGGCAAGAAAATGTAGCAGATATTGCAACACCTTCCAGGGTGTCCATGCCACCATAAGTAGCAGGATTAGTCATACAGGGCCCTATGTATTTGACATCCTCAATGCAGCTAGCAGGGAGCACAGGACCGAGCTGCCAGCCACCCATGCCTGCCTGGAACAGCCTGGGTGTCTGAGGGGTGAGTGAGGGCATTGCCACAACCCAGCCCCCCACCCCCCCCCACCCCCCCACCCCCCGTGCCTCTGTGCTGTGCAGGGCTGGGGGAGCTGTGGCTTGCAAATCTTCACCTGCATTTGAACAACCTCATCTGCAGGGGGAAATCTGTGGCCAGCTCCCTGCTCAGGCTGTTCTCCCTCTGGGGAGCATCACCTCTCACCCTGCAGTTTCTAGGGCCAAGAGGAGACTCTACACAGCTCCTGATGGGCTCGGAGGTAATGAAAGATGAGAAAAACCCAATGGAAATTAACTCAGTTTGCAAACACAGCCTACGTGAAAGGATGTGCCCTCCCTTCACACAATAAGAAAAGCAACCTGGGTGTTTATGGTGCATTTTCCTGCAGAAACGTCTGTTAGGAACTACATTCAAATAGTGAATTCCCCATTGCCGTGTAACTAAATTTCTTTTTACTTAATAGCGTCTGATAGATTCTACAAAAATCTAATTTAATGTAATTTAGTCTCGAATCCCCCATTGATTTTGTGGTAGATTTATTTGCAATCATGGTGACAAAGCAATTTCATATTCACTCTGAATCGTATGCTGCTGACATGGAATGAGACAATTATCTCACACCCCTCCTTCCCCCCTGACTTCTGATTGCCCTATTTCTCTACAGAACTAATAGACATCAGAGACCAGGCAGTGTTTAGAAAATCAACCCAGGAACCTCCAGTTTCTTGCTGAGGGGCTCTGAGAATCCCCAGGGTCCGTGTCAGCCGTGCCCTAAGCAGAGCATGAGCCAGTGGGAAGCTGCATGCTTACACCAGTGCCAGACATACCCTCCTGAGCTGCACATCACCGTTTGCTTGAGGGTCCTCTGGAAATCCCAAAGTGGGATTAAAAAGAACCTGAGCAGTGCATCTGCACCTGTGTGAAGGGAATTATGCCATCCTTTGCAGTATGTGTCAGGGTTGACAGTGCCGTCATTACCGGCTTTATGAGATTGCTCGCCGGTGCTGCTGCCCATGCTAAAATGACAAGGACCCATGTGTTGGCTGGGAGAGCAGGACAGGGACTGTGGCTATTACGGTTTTTTAATTTAAAATTCATGACCTTTGAATGAACTGGAAATGGCAAGAGATGGACTTCCTGCCCTCCCCCAGAACAATGGTCAGGACAGCATCAGCCCTGGCGAATGCATTTCAAGCAGCCTTGCACCTCAGGGAGCCCTCCTGAGATGACTCAAGATGCGGAGGTGGTGGTGACATCTCTGCTGTAGGGGGACCCAGGAAAGCTGCCTTCCTCCCACGCTGCCTCGTCTCCTGCCTCTTTGGCTCTGTGTCACTCAGGATCTGACTGCCTGATGATCAGACAGCAGTGACTGGTGAGAACCATCCCCTGCCTACCCCAAGCACAAGAAAAGCAGATGCTTTGTGTGAACTGTTACCAGGGCTTGGTGCTTTATCTGCACGGCTGACTCTGACTTCATGGTCTCCTGACTTCTGTAGGGTGGTCTGCTCTCCGGGGCCACTGCACCTCCTCGGCTCCCACTGGTGGCTGAGGTGGTTGCTCCTCTGGACATCTCCAACTCAATCTCAGCATCCATCTCAGCATCCTCCTTGGCTTCCTTGTTGCTTTCCTCCAAGTGCTTCATCAGCACTGCCACCACCACGTTGACTAGGACAAACTGTGCAATGAGGACGAAGGTGACGAAGTAGACAGGAGAGATAACAGGCAGGTAACTGAGGCAGTGCTTGTCTTCCCGAGTGCATTCCCGGAGAGTGTCCTGCAACAGAATGGGAGAGGTAAGGGATTTTTAAGGTCAGGGGTTCTACTTGGGCTCCAAATACAGAAACATCAAAGATAATCTGCCAAGGGCTGAAAAGCATCCACTAACATATCCTGGACACAACAGCTTGTAGGCACAACTGAAATGAGTAGAAAAAAATACGGACACCATGCATCCCATCATCTGTGAAGAGGAGGATCCTGTTACATCCCAAAGGCACAGGACACAGACTACATGGTTACTCCTCTCAGCCACAAGAACAGGCATAATTTTCACAACGTATTATATATACATTAAAAAGAATGAAGTTTCAGGTCGGGTGAGACTTAGGACAAATTATCACTTGAAAATACATTTGGCTTTTAAATGGGAAAGTTTAACTTTGATGTTTTAAAGGGAAACCTTTTTTGTTTTCACACAAGAGTTGCCTAAATTTGTTTGAAAGTTGTATCTGTATATCTACAGAGAGAAGAAAGTACCCAGACAGAGATTGCACACACCTTCATGATACCATTCCAGTTGTCCCCTGTTGACACCCTGAAAAGGGTGAGAAAGGCCATGCCAAAGTTGGTGAAAGTTGCATGCCGGCTCAGACCTTCGCAAGGGTTTTCTTCACTGCAGTCTGCAGGAGAGAAAGACAGAAGCATGTCAATAAAGCCACGTTTACCTTTGTTCAGAGCAGCCCCCCAGACCTGGTGGTGAGACCCTGAGCTATGTCACACTGATACATGGCCTCAGGGAGGGCTGCTCACTGGTGATCTCATGGTGGCCTGCAGCTTCTCAGTGGAGGCAGATGATATAAGGGACAGAAAGACACCGTGGCTTCGGGGGTCTAAGCGGGACATTAGGAAAATCATTTTCATCTGGAGGGCCCAATGGCCCTGGGACAGGCCACCTGAGGGGCAGGGGAGCTCTGTTGTTCAAAGTTTTCAAGATTTGCCTAGACAAAGCCGCAGCTACTCTGAGTTAGTGATGGGGCATCGAGTGGGAGGAGGCTGGGTGGGGGCCTCCAGAAGCCTCTTCCACCAGCATTTTTGTGATTCTCTTGACTTTACCCCAACAAGCAGAGCCCACACAAAGAGATCAAAAAGGAGGTGGAAAGAAGGAGACTTGCTGGGCTGTCTCAACAAATACTGCTCTACATTATCCTTTGTCTATTAGCCTCTTGATTATGTCCTTGCCTTGATTATTTTTTACAGGGTACATTTACCATGAGGGATATTTCACTGAGATGAAGTGGAGCAATTTGACATTTTCCCCCTGAGAATTAATATACTAATGAATGTAAATAGAACATATGAGATATCCCTCTTTCCATAAAACACAGGCTCATTAAATATTCATTACCACAGGCAGCAATGTCTCTTGCTAGGGCATTTCACTAGTAGGTACTTATTTCAGAGGCAAATAGGAAGGAAAAGCACAAAAGCAAAAAAATCCTACAAATGACCAGTCTTGGGAGAGCGAGGGCTGATGGTTCTTGTGGCTGACATGGACTTGCAGTGATCGAGAAAAAGAAGTGAAAGTATTTCCCAGTTAAATCAGGATGGGAAGCAGTGTGCTGACCACCTGCAGCTTGTCCCAGACAAGATCAGGGCTTTCCCAGTCTCTGACCACATGCTGTGGTTACCTGAGGGCTGGCATCGGCAAGGTGTGCGCGTAGAAACCCAAAAAGGATTCAGAGCAGCAGAACGTGCCTCTATGAATAAAACATTTTCCACCTTTGTGGCTGAACAAATACATAGCTATATATCTAGATATGTAATATAAATCTCACAGTATTTCATTTAGGGTGGATGCAGAACTAATTTTTTTCCAGAATTTGTTGGAGACTGAAAAACAATTTGTCTTTGGTTGAAAGAAATATTCTGCTTTCAGGCATTTGTAATCCAAGCAGAGGGCTGGACTCATAAAGGGGATTAATGACAGCCATAAAACCACCGCAGAGGAAGGGCCCTTCTGATGCTCTTGAAGCCTTAATTGGGATGCAGACATTGAGGAGGCAGACACATCTCCTCTGAACAGCATGTTCAAAGGCAGTGACTGCTTTGGCCTGGCTAAGCTGGGCAAGATAGCGCTATAGTGTTTTCTCTCTAACTCCACCTGATTTTTTATTTTTTTTTTAGCCGTGGACACATGCATGATCAGCTCTGCAGTATCCTCAAGCCAGAGGAATAAATGATGCTGGACAATCAGGAACCAGTGGATGCTTCCTGAGTTATGCAGAAAGAGGAAGGTGATGCTGAGATGAATGGACAGACAAGACTTGGGCAGCTGGAAGAGCAATGTTAGCCAAGTGCAGAAAACTAATGGAGTGTGGTAGAAGCTCCGAGGAGGGACATGTTTATGGTGGCACCTCTCCAGCACGAATCTGACTACCATCCAGCTTTGCAGACTCATGTTCTGTCTTACGGAGCAAACTTCCATCTTTGTTAACACAGCCATGTTGGACAATTATATTTAAACAGTAAATAGTTCCTCTACAGTATTACATCCTCATGTGTCATCCGTGACCCTGAGATCAAGGGAAAACCTTAATCTTGAGACCGTGAGCTGTGGAGCTAAGGAAGGCCCAGGAATGATAAAAAGAAGAAAGGAAACAGCTAGATATCAAATAAACATCAACCGGATGAAATAAATTGTGTCAGGCACATTACTCACCTAGCTTGCCAAACAATTCCACTCCCAGGGCAGCATAGATAAAAAACAGGAGCATAAAAAGTAGGCCAAGGTTCCCTACCTACACAAGGAGAAAGCAGAACAAGGGTCAGGCAAATTGAGGTCATGAATTAAATTGCTCCATAACATTTTAAACACAATTAAAAGAGAGACTGGTGGCCAGAGGCTGATCATCATCTCCCCTGGCTTCCATCACTCTGGTCCCCTTTCACAGTTCTGCTTTAATAGATTCAGAGAAGTCTCCCATGTGGGGGAAGGAGCAGATACTTCAACGTGCAAAGCAGTCTCTGTGGCTGGTGCCTCTCCCATCACCCTTCCACTCACCCCGGATGCTGCCTTCATCTCTAATTTGGCCAACCTGTAGCTGTAGCCTCAGCGGCACTTAGCACTGCACTTCAGTGCAATGGTAGTTTAAGTGACCTGCTCCTCTGGTTTGAGTTTTAAGGGCCTTTCCTTTCTGTTTGCCAGGTTTGAGACTCTGAGCACGAAGGCTGAGGGTGTCAAGATGTGACACTAACAAGACATGTCTCAAGCCACAAGAGGAATTGCCTGGTTTTCAAAGGTGTCGCTGGCCTGAAGGGCTTTCAGAAAAGGAACATATGCTCCAGTAAGATGTAAAGCTCTCCTAGCCTTGCCACTTTACAGATATTTCTCAACAACTACTTGAATTTTAGCTTTCGGTGTCTCAAAAGAAAAGCCTTATTCTATATACAAACACTCAAATGCAGGCACCTTGCAGTTCAAACACTGTGCGATGTGCTACTATTAGGTATTAACATGCGCTGCAAGGTGGCTGAAGGGGATGTAATAGAAGCGCAAGGATGCTAAAGGGAGAACAAAGGTTCTTAATAACAATGGCATTACACTTAAATGTACTGCAGTCAATCACTACATGGGGTCTAAACCTTTAAACCATCTCAAAGAGCAGATTTTTTTGTGATTCAGGCAAAGATCATGAAGGGCAGAGTAACCTGACCAGCTAACCACCTGCATTTTACCTGCAACTAACTCTGGTGACATTTACCTTTCCTGCTACTTTTAAATGCCTCGTGTCTATCGGCTTGTAATGGAGATCGAGCAGTTGAGTTCTCCAGTTAGACATGGTGTCACAAGCATCATAAAAATGAACTAGGTGGTGATTCAGGCTGTCAGGCTGAGAGATTCATGATCCCCAAGGTATCTTCTAGCGAACTCTTCAGTCTGAGAAAGCTTTCTTCTCTAGGCAGTGCAGCCTATTTTTTTTATATATATATATATGTATGTATAAATGTATGTATAAATATTGGGTATTTTGACCATGCAACTTAATTTCATTAGAAAGGTTATTAGTATGATACCTGTTACCATAAAAATTAACAGAGCTATCACTTATGAAGTAGGGTTTTTTTTTGTATTAAAGAAATGGGAATAGTCAAATCAGCCAGTGGAGACTGTAATTGCTGTAACGCCTAAACTGGCTACTACACATAGAGCTTTACAATTCTACTAACATTATTACCATACTCCAGGGAGTAATAGAGATAATACAGTGATGTGGATGGCTGGTCTGGATTATTTCACCTGCATGTACTGTCTTCTGGAATAGTGCTTCCCTAACTCCTGTCTGCTAGACCACTGATGGTTTGTAAGACATTAGAAGGCACTCTGCAGATTGACTGCAAATTAGAAAACACGAGAAAACAGGCATATGTGCAAATGCACACACATACACTGCTGGGGAGGCAAATGAGCAAATAAAGGGAAAGAAAAAAGTTTTCTAGGTTGAGTGTATATTAAAACCTGATGTTGTAGCACTGCAGAAGAGGGTGCTGGATTTTTTTCAAAGAAGCCTATAAGCTGAATATTTTACTGCTAAATATTTTACTGCTATTTTAATGCCTAATAAATCAGCGTGCAAACTTTTGGCATTGATGAAATTCCAAAGAATTTAGACTAACATCAAAGTTATTACCAGATTATCAGTCAAAACTATTATCTATCTCTCAACATGCAAAGCATGTTACGAGCTGACATTCACTCATAAACAATTTGCCTCCTGTATATGTGCATTTATAAAAGATTCTGTTTTTTTCTGATTTAAGATTGTGACTAATTACTGAACCAACATGTCTCATAACAAGTCCTTCAAAGACCTGTTTACACTCATGGGTTTGCCGTATCTGCTCAAGGCATCACAGCCATAGGCACACTCTACAAGCGCTGAGAGGCGTGTGTGCTAATGCGGTGTCTGCTGGTGTCTAAGGCTGCATCTGCCCTTGGCTGACAGCAGACACATGGGTATTTCCAAAGCTCAGCTGGTGCACAGGATCTCTTGGGAAGCGACGGAACATCTGACTCTGATTTGGAAACACGGCTATGTGAAAGAGAGATGTGGGAGACAGCAGCAAGTGACAGATCCTGGGATGGATGATGGGACCACCTTCCCTGTTAAACTCCATCCCACCCTGCACCTAGGCATCCAGAGCTGCTCCCCATGTGCACAAGAACAACCTGGTGCCCTGACCACCCCCTGCAGATGCAGCATCCACATGGATATGTGCAGGCAGTTGGTGGCTCCTGAGGTTGGAGAGGGCAGCCCACAAACACCTGATGCTCAAGAGAAGGTGGCTGAGCAAAATGGCTCACCTCTTGTTTAGGTGCTTCAGCAGAAGCTCTTGGTCTATTTGTGTAGCTTCTGGCTGTGCTAAATCAGTACAAGCCAGTGCCAGATTTAATATTCTGTCAGTGCTAGCCCATGGCTCTCTGCTACATGTCCCTCAGAAAGGAAAGGAAAGGAAGGTCCTCTTCAGCCCATGGCCTTCTCCAAGGCCTGAGCATGGAGAAGGACCCAAGGAATGCTCTCAGAGACGGGCTGAGGTGGAGGCAGTGAGGTCAGCCAGCGGCTGCTGAGTAGCAGCGAAGGCAGACTATATATATGTCTGTGACCTTGAGTGAGTCATTCCTCTCCTGTAACTCAATGTACCCGTTTGTAATACCCTTGTGGATAGGTAATTAATATCTCTAAAGCACTTCGAGATCTACTGAGACCAGACAAGAAAAAGATCGTGCATGAATCATGTTGCTGGGAGGAATGGGCCAGGGCAGGAGCACGTCCAGGCTCTTTTCTCCAGCAGCCAAGGGTTGGGATGCCTGTGTGGGACTCTCCATCAGGGACAGGGATCCAGCTCTGGTCAGCAGCCTCAGCTTTGGCAGCCAGTCACCCAAGCAGGCTCTGAGAAGTGGTTCTGCTCTAGCAGCACTGAACAGGTCAGCCCATGCTCTGTTTATCCATCAGACTCCCCCTGACTTGGGATGGTGCCTTTGGCTGGGCAGAAAAAACTACAGATAACCCCTCTCTCTGGCAGCCAGTGGCTATCCATCATTTGCTGTGGCTCCAGCATTGAGGGGAGGCTGTGGCCTATAAGGAGTGAAGCAGAGATTAAGAACATCTTGGAGATGTTCTTGGTGCCCTAAAGTACCTCAGAGAAGCTACAAGAGAAGATGGAGACATTGGTGAGTGTGTGGTTCCTCCTGGACATTAGCTTTCTGGCATCCTGGCTGTCATATACTGCTGGCAAAAGTGTCTGTGGGCCTGGGACAGGCACACAGAGAGAGGCAGAGTCCTCCATCCCACCCAGAGGAGCAGGGAAAGCCTGTATGAGGAGCTACCACCCTTCACCACTGTGCATCCCAGCTGGACCTGTGATCTACCATTGCAAAAGCCCTGGAATAACCCTGCTCAGCAGTAAGGAAAGAGACCCTTCTCTCCAAACACCCAGAAAACCCCTTCTCCCACCTCCCCTGCATGGTCTGGGGAGACTGGCTCTGATTTACTCTTGCAGACTTCACTGCTATTAGTATTTTGCCTCCTCCCAAGTGAGTCTGCAGTAGCTAAACACCACTGCATGTCCCATCAGAGTTCAATCTCTGACTTACACCAGTAAGAAGCACCTATCTGCAGGCAGATAGAGCAACTGTGCCAGGCTGTGTTAGCTTGACATGCAAGTGTGTTGCACTGATCACATACAACAGGGCACCGGTCACCTGGGCATTATCGCTCCTCTGTTGCAGCATCAGCTGTGTCATCCTGCCCAAATCCTTCTAGATCCTGCTGGCCTCTATTCTCCCTGCTCTGGGAGAGGTATTGATGAAATATGTGTCTTCTGATGCCCCACTCTTGCAATGGCTGGCTGAAGCACAATACAGTTCCTTTTGTGTTTCTTCCTGCTCTGACATCAATTATTTCTGTATCACTGGCCCACACCTTGGCATCTCAGTTGTCCATGCAGGCAATGCATACAGCTCGCCGGGACGGCTGTCAAGAGCAATTTCTCATTAAACTAAGCCCCTGCCAATCCTTTCCAAGGACATGAGTCCTCCTCACCTTCCTTCCAGCACTCTCTAGCCAAAGCAATAATTCTGGCAGCAGGAAAACGCGGGCTAATTTATGCACTAGACCCAAAAGAAAATGGACACATTTGTCCACTTGGAAAACAGAGGCCATCCGTATGAATTCCAGGACTAGTGGAAAGGGCCAGACAGACAACTTTGGAGGCTAAAGACATCTCACTGGTGCAACCACAAGGCCACTAGCTGAACTGAATGAGCTCCCATTTCTGTGTATCCACTCAGTCCCACAGAGCCCAGTGCTAACAGCCAGCCCAATACTGGTTTCTTTACCTAGTGATTTCTGCTTTGCTACTCAAATCTCTCAGGCATCTTTGTACTTCTTTCCAGTGTGCAGCACAGCACATACCTACCTATCTTCCAAAATCCGTCTCATCTGCAGTGCTTGCTGCTAAGACATTTCTAATCTTGCTCTCTGAACTTCACAGTCACTGTGGGTTTTCAGCATCTGGCAAACGCAGACTATTGTTTCTGTCCCACAAGTGCTGTTAGACAATGACAGAAAACCTCTTCAAAAGCTGAAGTTGAGATAAGCACAGGAATTACATCACCAAGAAGAGTTAAAACTCCTGGACAGGAGCAAACTACAGATTCTGTCCTTCAGGGCACTGATAGAACAAGGAGTTCTTAACTTTCTTCTTGGCACAGAGTCCATCTGGGGGGAGTTCCAAGCTTTGAAGTCAAGGAAGAGGTATACTGTACAGTTCTGCAATTAATTAATGTGCCATACAGAGACCAAGCGAGAAAAAAGAAGGAAAAAGAACTCAGATCTTTTGATAGGAAAGTTCCACATTTTACTGTTGTTGGCCCTGCAGAGCCAGGATGGCAACTGGACTGGATTCCACTTTGCCTCTCCAACAGGCAGAGCACTGGCAGCTTAGCACTGACTGCAGGTTTTCTTACTGGCAATCGATACTGGAAGTGCTGTGTGTACTGAGCTGGGCTGCTCCATAGGGTGGATTCACTCACACAATGAGAATTTTAACCCAGCCAAAGTTACAAATCCAGCAGCGAAGTGCAGACCATGCTACAGAAAGGGTGAATTGTACTTTGGAAAGCAGGGGATGTGAAAAGGACTAAAAGGATTACCATCAAATAGGAGTCTTACAGAGCAGACATTGCTTACAAAACCGATGCAGCCACCAGATGTATAAGCAAGGGAATATTCAGCTGAAGCATGAGTGGTATAATTCACTATATAGCCTTAATGGGGCCAGAGCTCATAAAGAAGAGGAAAACACTTGAAACAGGTCTTGAAAACCTGTTTCATACCGAGAGATTAAAGGAATTCAATGCTGTTCTGTTTGCCAGACTGGAAGATTATTTTATCTCTTATTGCTCCAAAAAGGAGACGTTCTAGAAGAAAAAAAGCAAATTTACATCCGATGAAAAAACATACTGGGCTAATTCAGACTAAAAACACTGGATTCTTTTAACAGAAAGAGTAAACTTCTACTGAAAGAATGTACTTCGTTGATAGGGGATGGCTGGTTCCCTAGCACTTTGATCCTTAAAACAAGACCAGGTGGCTTTTAAAAGACATGCTGAAGTTCAGTGCAGAGCTGCGTGGCTTATGTTATGCTAGGAACAAGCCCCTGCCACCACAGGGGAGTTTTGAGGCTGTGAATGGCAGCACTGAACTGGCTTAATTAGGACTGGCAATGTCTAAGTGATGAAGTCAGAGCTGGTCACACTAGTGCAGCTCTTTTTAGCTGCTCAGTTTAAAGCAGTGGATCTATTTCAAGTTTATACCAGTGTAGCACTTCATACTTTAAAGTCCATGGCAGATTTTGTTTGTCCTCCACAAGGGTACACCATGAGGGTCCACCTTCAGACCTGAGGCCAGTAGTGCCTTTCTAGGTGACCGTGGCCTCACTACTAGCTCAACCTCTTGGTCAACCACCTGTGAGACTGGAAAACCTGCATTCTTGTTTGAAAAGGAGATACTGCCTCAAGACTGCACAGTAGTGGGTAAAAGAGCCAGTGCTGCACAAGCACCAATGGCCTTTGGCAGGAATGTGATGCTCGATTCACACTATCCCAAACATTTCCCGGGACTAAGAGGGCATGGAGGTGGTGGGCAGAGAAGATGCCTTTTTGAGATCTTTCCCTGACCACTTTTTCTCTTTCTTGCCTCTCCTCACTTGTTCTCCCCTACTCCATCTCTTTATTTTCAAGAGGCACCATAGAGAAGATCTCTGAACTGGTAGACACAAAGTTACCAGACAAGCACGATGCAGTAGGGGAGGAAGTCTTTCTGCACTGAAAGCAGCAGCTCAAGGTCAGTCTGAAGTTCCAGAAGAGGAGATTAACCCTGTACTATGTCAACTTCAGTCTTGGATCAAAACGCCACCATTCCTCCAAGTTTGGGGGCAGCTGGCTCCCTAACTGTTACTTAAGCTGTATCTACTGCTGAAGAAAACAACTAGGAAGCTGATGAAAATCACCCAAAAGAGAAAGAAAAAAAATAGTGCGCTGCAGTGACAATACCTTGTCATCACAAGCCCATAAATGGACATTCTACATACACTAGACAAAGAATTTTCCCCCAAACCTTAATGAATAAACATCAAATTAATTTTTCTTGTCATTTAGCAGACACATTCAATGAGAATTTTCCAGCTGTGGTTTTAGGCTGCTACATAAATTGGAGTGGGAACTCGTCCCCTGCCTTTGAAATGAAAGCTGCAACTTTATGAGGAGTGATTGTTGTTGGAGAGGTCTTCTAAAACTTCTCTTCTCATTTTCTGAATTTCACTGGAGGACAAAATGGCATTTTTATCTGCACAAGATCTGCCTGGAATATCCCTGGGGATTCCCCTTTTAAGAAAGCCTTTGGTTTGAATGTGAACTGCAAAAAACACTCCAAAGAAACAAAAAACCTGGCCTGCAGCCACCCTATTGTTTGGGATGGGGAGGGAAAACAAGGAGTGAAAAGAAATATGCTCTGTAATCACGGTGCTTTTGAAAGAAGAAAAAAAAAATAGACACAAATCAAGTGCTTTCTTGAAATACCAAAACAAGGATCAGGTTGGTAAATTCCATGCTTTAGTCTCAGCCAAAATCCTTCACTGAAATCTGGATACGAAAGGGAAAATGTCTCAGATTAGAAACATCTTAATGGCACTGATGAAAATTAAATGGGTCTTTCCAAGAAAAAGAAATTCCCCTTGTTTTCCAGGTCATTTTGAACAGATCATGGATTTCTTTGTACTTAGCAACTAACTCATAGGGGTATATTTGGGTAATTACATGTACTAGTTCTACTGATTCTCATAAGGCCACAAATATTCTGGAAGAGATGTCTGCACGGTGTCTGCTTCTGGCCAAGCCACGGCGCTATCATCCTGTCTTTGAGATGTGATCCCACTGCAGACAGCTGGAGCGGATCAAGATGTGACTGCCCAGCATGGTGCACTGCCATCTCCCTGTGCCTACGGGGCTGGGGATCCCCTGAATCTCCCAGTCCATCCCAGGACAGACTACACTGCCTTTTACACAGAATGGAGTGGGTCCACTCATAAAGCTCCTTCCAGCGACTCAGCTGTGGGATGTTTTGGAGGGGTTGATAACTTGTCTGACAATGCTTGTGCCTCCTAAAAGTGCTGCTTCTGAACTGCCAGCTCAGAGAAGAAGCCTGCAGGGTTCCTCTGCCTTGTTCTTGATGGCCTGGCACCTCATATTGATACTCACTTCTGTGTAAAGCATGGCAGTAAATGCTTCCAGTACTGTCTGGTGGGATACAGGGTCCTGGTGATAAATGAAATCGAAATATGTAGACAGCTGAGCTGACTGTAAAGACTGAAAGGTCTCAAACCACCAAACCCACAAACTAGCAGAACACAGCTTAAATAGCATAAGATTTTAAAACCAAAGGAACCCTAAACTTCTTGGAATTCTTCAGATGTGCTTTAGATCTTGTTGAGGGAGGAGTGCAAGTCAGCAAAAAGTTTCCTTCTTTTTTTCAAATAAATGGATCTATGAAAAAGTGGTCCCAGGAACTGAACACTTGAAGGATCCTATCAAATATTGTTAAGACTGGCAGCATCTTTGTTCCTTTTGCAGCTCATGAGAATATGGTGATTTGAGACCTCACTTCAAGCTTTTAAGATTCAGGAAAGTCTCCCCTTGTTTGCCTTTTAAAGACTGCAGCTCCTCTGTCAATAGGTGTCAATTAATATGCTTGCTCCTGTCTCACAAAGAAAACTGCTAAGTTGGAAGCTGTCTTGCTTCCAATGCTTTCACCAACAGCTTTCTCTGCCTATCCTTGTGTTTCCTGAACTTGCTGCGAAATCTGTGTTTTATAAGAGCTCTGCCTACAGCAGCTGGCTCTCTGTTAACTCTTTTTCTGTAATTCTGGATCTCCCATCTAGCACACACGATGTGAGGAGGATGTGCCATGCAAAACTCTGCTACCGAGGCACCGGTGGCAGCAGAGAAAGCTGATGTTCTCCCCAGGTGACTTCTAGTGCCCACCAAACACGGTGGCACAGAGCCGTCCCCAGGCCCGAAAGGCATAGTCCACCAAGGGGAACAAACTGGGCATGGATGAAGTCTGGGGGCTTACCTGGGGAAGCGCTTGTACCACTGTGTCCAGGAGCGCTCGCATCCCAGTGGCCATTTTAAGCAGTTTCAGCACTACAATGAGAATCAAAGCCTGGTCAGCAGGGCTGGGAAATATTTCAAGCAAAATTCATAATGGAAATCTGATTTCAAAGCTTGTAGGGAGGGTTCACATCTCTCTTGCATCTATTCATACAGATGGCAAGCTCGCTGTATCCTGGCAGGGCTCACAGAACATTTGAACATCCCAACTACTTCCCACACCAATTAATGTTAATGACATCAGTAAAACAGACCAAAAGCCACAAAAATTCCAGCATGCCCTAGCAGGAAAATGGGGGAGTGATGGGAAGACAACCAGTGAAGAGCATCATCCCAAGCTCTGATCCTGCCTTCTCCACCACTTCCCACTCTTGTCTGGTATCAGTATAAAAGGTCTGTGATCCCAGGTTTGAATTGGAGGCCAATCTAAGATGCCACTGGAAACACTCATGAAACCCCACCTAGATTCTCTCTGAATTCACATTTTGCAGCCTCAGCGCCTAACTGTTCTCAGGTCAAACTGAAACAGCAGGAGTAATAGCCAAAGACCAGATAGCCAAACCATTTCCTGACATGTCTGGAGTGATGGCTGGAGACCTATGGAGCAGGCCGTACCTCTTGCTATTCTCAGCACCCGCATGATGCGTATTATTGTGGGATTGATGGGCAGTGCAGCATTCATCTCGATTTCCTCCAGTGTGATTCCCACAATAGATAAGAGAACTATAGCCAAATCCAGCTGATTCCACCTGACAGACAAAGAGGAAGCACACACACACAAAAAAAAATCATACATGGACAGAAATGCAGGAGTAGAGAATTATCGGCTAAAAACAAGCACAAGCAAATCCCAAATGCCTCTCCTCTCTCATATCCCATGATCTTCTGTGTGGTACAAAACCAACTCACTGCAGTTGGCACAGACAGCCTCTGAGCCACAAGCTGTGACTGGGAAGTGTCCCTGCCTATTGCCCGGTCCCTATTGTCCCCCTGCTATCTGCTCGGAGCCACTCTCAGGGACAAGACACTAGGCTAGAGGGACCTTTGATGTGATGCAATACAGCTGCTCCCGTGCTATGTCACCTGTCTCTTGAATTACTCCACTCGAGTATCTCCATTAATTTATAGCCTAACACTTGTAAAGGGCCTTTCACAGCAGCACTCGAAAGAAACAAAGATGTGAAGAAATGGAGTGTCTTTCCTACCCAGTTTCCCTCAGAAGTAATATTGCTCATAGCAGCTTCCAGCCACTCAGTCAAGATAAACGAAGCAAACAAGCTGATCTTGTGAAAAAAGTGTCCAATCTTACCCTGCTCTCCAGCAAGTCACCAGACCACAACATGCTTTCATACATATTTGCTTCTGGCTAAATGTGAGGCAGAGTAAGATCCGTAGGTCTCTGCAGCTGGGATCTGAAGGCGGTGGGGCTGAACACAACTACCTCTGCCTTTGCCAAAGGTTTTACAAAGCTAGCAGTCTACCAAAGGACTGGTTTGGACTGCAGAGGAGACTTGTTGTGAGGGGCTCTGTCACCTTAGGTTGCCAAAACAACACTTTTGAGGACTGAATTGATGCCAACAGGTTGTTTCTGACCTCTAAGCTGAGCTGGTCAGACCTGGTGGAGAGGCAGATAGTGGGGGAAAGAAATTACCTAGAATTTTGTAACATTTCCTGAATTCCTTCTGCAAAGCAGTTCTTAGAATGTTTAGTTCCTACATTTGCACCTGTGGAGAGACAGCCCTTTGCTCTTCCTTGCAAAAAGCATGTAGTACGATCATAGCAATGCTACATTTACCCAGCATCTGGCTTTGAAACTGGGTCAGGACAGCTCTATTCCAAATGCACAGGAATTTAAAATACTCTCACCTGTCCTTAAAGAACCTTCGAAAACCAAATGCCACCAACTTCAGAACTGCCTCGAACACAAAAACTATGGTGAACACGTAGTTGCAGTACTTCAGGGCTTCATCCAGGGACTGAAAAGAGACACCAGTTAGACAAGACCAAGCTATCCTCTCCTAGACCCCCTGCGGAGGTACTGGCAGGCACAGGGGTGGCATAGGCACAGAGCTGCAGGAAGCAAAGTCATAAAAGCTTGCAGAGATCAGTTACAAAACTGCATTAAATCACACAGCAAAACTCAAACAAAGGATTAGACACTGATGCAAACAAAAATTCGTAAGCACTAACACTGGTTGTGCTAATTCTGTCAAGGGCTATCAAACCTCCAATTTCAGTGCATGAACTGTTCAGTCTGGGTCAGAAAGAAAATTTTACCCCTTCCCCATCTAATAAGGTTTACTTCTTCTGAACTGCCTAGCCTTGGATAGAATAGAAGCCTTGATGCATCATCTCTTTATTTCAGCACGGCAACCTTTAGGACAATGGCTTTGTTTAAAATGCTCAAAAAAAAAAATAATGTTGGAGATGGATTAAGTCTTGCCTTCTTGAAAAATGTTACATCTCTAGAGTCGGACAAAGTATGTCCATATTTGGTGCAATGTTCACGCTCTCCATAGAGCTGCTCTCGGAAGTCAGGAATCCGCAGTGTTTATACTTGAAGATGATGAGTGTTTATAATGGATTTCATTGGAACCATAGGCCAACAATAGCAAAAGAATCTTGCTGCGATCTTAAAATAGATAGTTGCAGAGTGAAACAGCTCCTTGGTTGGGTAGGGATTTGGGGAGAGGAGGGAGGGAAGCGGAATTTAGTTAAATCTAGTATAGGTCTCTTACAATAAGAAAATGACAACAATGAACATCAAAACAGACACAACTGGAAATAAAATGCTATCGAGGAGAGTGCAAAGCAATGTCTGCTTTGTTAACGGGGGAAGCCTCAGGCCACAGGAAAGCTCTCCTCGTCACATTTGTGTGATGACTGTGCTTTGCTGACCCCAGATATGTGGGATGACCATGCACTGATTTTTTGGGAACAAGAGCTGAAAGTTTTTAGATGTTGGCATTCCTCAATTCGCTACTATCTCTATTTTTGTTCCAGTGCCTAAAATAAATAGAATCATAGCATCATTTAGGTTGGAAAAGACCTTTAAGATCATTGAGTCCAACTGTTAACCCAGCACTGCCAAGTCCACCATCAAACCACGTCCCTAAGTGCCAACATCTACATGCCTTTTAAATACCTCCAGGGATGGTGACTCAACTACTTCTCTGGGCAGCCTCTTCCAATGCTTGACCACCCTTTCAGTTTCTGATATCCAGTCTAAAATGGCACTTAAAAGAATGTGGGACAATTTACTATTTCATCTGAAACACACTGCCTGAGCCTGAATTCTTGTATCATTTGTGATGGTTTGCATTCAGATTTACAACACTGCATTTTACATGAACATAAACCAATTATAAGTAAGACCTAATCTGGATAAATAACATTTATGTGCAAAAGAAAGGCTGTTATGCAAAGGAATTATGGAGCAGAACAGCACACGGTCAGCTGGTGTAAAACACACACGTTACCCTGTGGCTTGGTGCTGCTCTGGCTTTGCTTCCAGGAGGCATTTGCAGGTTACCTGGCAGACCATGCAATACTAGAAAAATAAACGCCAAGTCTAGAGCTCCATGAATGATAATGTGATAGAAGATTAATATATGTGGCAAATGGACAGGCTATATGATTTATGCCAAAGATTTTCTTGGGAAGGAATGATTTTATGATACATAAAGAAGGGTTGTACCTAACAGCTGATTTATTCTAAATTCACTGAGGAAAAGGAATGTTGCTCTGCATGCATTAACTTCATGCTTATATCTGTTAGTGGAATATGCTAAAACTCTGGACTGTTTTACAGTTTGAGGGTGAGTCACATCTGGTATTAGGAGAGGAAATATTCGGACTGGTCTTTTTCTAGTAAAAGCTTAGTTCACTCTCTCTTAGCCTTATTCTCTGGGTTTTTTAAGGAAAAGCAGGGAAATTGAGGTTTTGGCTGAGGCAAGGGGCTCCCGGATGGTAGAGCTGCCCTAGAGTCAGATGCTGAGGGTGGGGCCTGCCGAGGCTTTCAAACAACAGGGACTGGTCCCAAGGAAGCAGAGCTGGCTGCAGACCCTGCTGCTCAGTGGTATCCCAAGGGAACAGGTCCCCTGCCCTGGGTTTCACAGCTGACACGTTGCAGGGTGGCTCTTACCTTTGGCTGGTTGTAGTGCTCCATCGACATAGTGATGACATTGACCCCAATGATGAATGTGATGAAGAGGTCGAGGTAGTGGCTGGTGCAGAGGGTATGAATGTATTTCCGCGCTGGGGAATAGTCAGCGTAGTAAGGCCTGCGTTGGGCTTCTGCAGAAAAAGAGAAGGAAAGGCAGTGCAATGAGTGCAGCAGGGCAGCCAGCGCGACGTGGCCTGCGAGTCATGTCTCACACACACCTGGCTGGATGCAGGGCACAGCCCGCAGGAGAACTGATTCAAGCAAGCCCTACGAGATGGCCAAGTGATTCTACCTAGCAGCAAGGCCTTCAAGAACCGCAGTGGGGTCATCAGGCTGAGCCAAACCTCTTGTCCCTGCAGAAGGGGCCTCCACAGCTTTGACAGCCAGGTCCTTTTTTCTTCCAAGCGCTCTCTGTCCTTACTGCTCTGTCTCAGGCTAGAGGACAAGCTCTTCACATGACTTGTCACAAACCAGAAAAGGTGAGAAGCAGGATGGAAATGAGACCCAAAGCCAAGAGAGTCTTCAAACCCAGCAAAGCTTCAACTGCAGTTTAGAGGAAAGGCTTATGACAGGTCTCGTCAGTCTGGACTCTGATATGCATGTCTAATCCTGCTGATGTCAGGCATGTTCCATGTAAGAGATGAACACAACCTGAGCTCAGCTTCTGCGACAGAAGGCTTTTGGTGTATTTTAAAGGCCTAAAGGAAACAGCAATGCCTGTGGCACAGTAGGGCACATGCGTGAGGGTTAGTAGCACACAGGAGAGCATCAACAGCAATGGAGCGGGGTGCTTAGCATTTGTCTCTACAACAACTATCAGCACAAGCTCCTCTGGAAATATAACACCATGGGCATAGTTGCATCTAAAAACACACTCAGACTATGACTTTTATATACATACAAGAATTTTATATCCCTGCCTCTGGTCATGACTCCTTTCTCCTTGAAATGGGGAGATTTCTGCACATGGACCAAGCTCCTGGGGCTGTTCCAAGGAGAGCATTTGGACACTGTGACCAAGCTGTATTCACTGCGTGCGCCTCTCTTAAATTAGACTGTGACCACAAGATGGCTGTGGGCACTCAGATGGAGTCAAATTCTTTTCAAACTTAAGAAATGTAAATATTCAAAGAGTGTACTTAAGGCCAAAGTCAGCATTACTGTAGATTTTGCAACTGAAAGAGACATGTTAGGTTCATACTAAGTCAGAGCAGGAGTGCTCTTAACAGAAAGGGGTTTTTTTGCAAATGTTTCAGCAACTTGAGCTTTAAGTATATGAGGAGCTAGGAAAAAGGAGCTGCTTCACCTTAAAAATAAGGAGGGAAGTAAGTTCAAAAGTACTCAGTGCCCCCCTGAAATGTGTCTTCCACTCCTCTCATCTTGCTAATATCTTTCAGATGGAGTGACTCTTGAAAAGTGGGCTTTTTTTTTTTTTTTTGGTAGTGTAACTGATGCCAGATTAGAGTCCAAAACCCTAAAATAAATTGGATAAAGGGAAACTGAATCTGTTGCTCTCTTTCAACTACTATTTTTTCTGGTAGTTAAAAGTGGAGTGGAGGTATTTGGAAAACATTTCCTTCTGACCAGGGTCACCTAGACTTATTTTTTCTGCTAATGGGTGTGGAAAAACAAGATGAAAGCAAACACAATTGTTTTTGAATGTTTTTCTGTTGCTTTCATGTGCTTTAGTCCTACCAGTCATTTTGGACTGGCGGGACTGTCTTGGCTACCAAGCCCAGATAATCTTCCGATGTGTCTAAAAACCAGTAATAAAAACACTGCAGTATGATATTTACTTAAGCCTGCACAATGTGCTTTCATGTGTTCTCCAGATTATGACATACTTTTTTTTCATTTTTTTTTTAAATGTCTTCTTGGAAACACAATAAACCAGCTTGTTGGGAGGTCCAAGAATACCCTGAATAGTCAAGCATTATATTAAGGGACTACTTATTAGTGACTAATGGTTGATCAATGGATCTTAGAAGAACATTAGCAGTGATGGGCAGTGCGTGAATACACTGCCTAGCAGCACATAAGGAAAACAGGCTGTAGGTGACTGCAAATGCTTTCTAACCTGTCCAAATGCAGTCATTGATTAATTATTCAGCCTAAGATCAGGCTTTTATTATGTTTTATAAAGTACTTATATACTTTTAAAGCATAATCACAAGAAGACGTTTTCCACTGTAAAGCTGCTGAACAGAAAACCTTCCAGGCTGCCTGTCAGCAACACAGCTCTCTTTTTATATGGGCTGGATATAGAAATATAAGAGGGAACCACCTAGCCATAAAGGTGGGCCTGTTCTATTGTGTGAAAGCATCTCAGTGGTCTGTGTCTGTATACTCTGCCAGTGCTCAGAGCTGGCTATGCCTGGTAAACTGGGTGCTCGGGAAAGCTGGGACAGGTTTAACTTGACCTGGGATGCGGGAGCTCTAGGACTGCCTTACTTATTTAGGATACACTATCCCCCTGAAGCCAGGTTAACAGATGAAAAAGAAATTTCCACTGGGGACACACATACAAGGACAGTCTGGGATAAAGTTGACAACGCTTTGAAACACATGCAACAACACTGTCATGCTCAGTGCAGTAACCCATGCAATGTCCATTAGAGGAGATACTGCTCATGCGAGGCCAATGGTAGTGAGCAGGGGTGTGCAGGGAGGACAGGCCAGCTTCTGCTCTGGGCGATGCTGGTGTTGGGTCAGGACAATCCCATGAAGACAGAGGGGTTGCAGCAGGGTGAAAGCAGTGAGAGATCAGCCACACAGCTTCACTGCAGCTCTGACCCACTCTGAGCAGGAGGGAGGCTGTGGTTCATTGCCTCAAGGCCCCCAGCTCTGCTGGATCACTGTTCATCCCTGGTCCCTTTAGGAACAGGAGTTTTACTTCAGTCAACAGCACAGCAAGTGGCTCTGGCCTCCTCTCAGTTCAGATACATATTTTTACCTCTTAGTGAGACTATACTACGTTATTCTCCCCAGTCTGGGTAAAAGCGTTCACTGCACACACCTACTGCTACAGCCTGCTCAACGAGAGACGTGGGGTCTGCAGGAGAACAGTGGACCATGGGGATGTGGGCACAGCAAACAGGGGAGATCTAATGCATCATTAATTACAGTAGCCAAAATGCAACCTGTACCTGGTTTCTCCAGGGAAATGTTTTTTGGGATGAGACTCCAACCAACTAGCAGACTTATATCAAACACAGACAAGTATCCCTTCATCTGCAGCTGATGGTTTGAGTTGGTGGAAATGCAGGAGGGAAAGGAGAAACCATCAAACACATGCAGAAGGAAAACCACAGATCTTTCTCGCCCCCACTTCTACATGTTGGCTAATGTTTGAATCTCATCTCTCTGCAGAGTATTTAAACTTCTTTGCTTGTGATTCTGCTGACATGAAAATTAATGAAGCACTGTCTTCTAGCTTAAAAGCATTTAGGTTGGCATTACAATTGTTAGCTACAGCTCCTCCATTATTCTCCTCTGCATGAAACATTAGAAAGCCCTAATGGGTTTATATGCATGCTTGGCACAGAGAAGCTCTATACCTGCAGCTGCCTGGAAAAATAAGCAAGACGGTTTGATAATTCCCTAGTTGGAAATACTAAACACTCAGATATGCAACGCCCAAAACGTTAGTTACAGCTCGAATGTTTCTGCTGGATACAGAGATAGCTGTGGCATTAAGAGGGTGGACTAATTTAAATACAACCGTGTGCTGCCCACAATTGCTCACCCCTGGAGAGAAAGGCTTAGACTCAGTGCTTTGAAAGGCATCTCTGCTGGGTCTTAAAACAAAACTGGCCTCTTCCTTCTACAATGCCCAGATACTCAGCTCTGTGTTGAGAAATGCCTCAGAGAAACATGGCAGTGGCCACGTTCATCTCATACAGAGTGGAAATCAGGAAAAAGCATTTCCTTCTCCAAGTTCTCCGTTTTTGGGGTCTTCCCAGGGACAACTGACTTGCTGATACTCTGAAAGACACTCTCTGCTCCCCAGCTAGGGCCTCCCCCCAGCTATGTCTGGCATTTCCAACTCTTTCTTCGTTGCCTGCACTGCTTTCGGCTCCCAGTGTCACCCAGACCCTGCTTGCAGCCTTGGAAGCCCAGAGCACTGCCTGCGTTTGACCAAACATTGTGCTCTGCCCAGCGAGCCAGGGCTGCTGGCTTCACAGCAGAGACAAACCCGTTGGATTTGGCCCCATATCCTGAATACAGAGGAGACCAAGCCTATCCATGTGGTTTTAATCAAAAACTTTAGTGTGGGGAGGCTGGTTTTGGTCTATGTCTTCTGAGAACCTCATTAAAAGGTTAGGAGCTGCAGGATTATTAAATTACACTACACTTATTAACACAGTAGATACAGTGGATGGAGGTAGTGACTGCGTCAGAAAAATATTCTCATGTATCTTGAACTTGTACCTTCACGCGAAAAAGTATGCTGTGCAGTTCTGCCTTTGAAACCACAACAAATGCATTTCTATGGTGTGCTAACCCCTTGCCATCTTTTCTCACGTGAGCAGAGTTAACTGGCAAACCCAGCACCTTCTTTCAGTGCTGGCCCTGGCCTCAGCTGCGTTGATCGCAGCCCAGTCATGACGGCTGGACCCTGTGGCTGACATGCTGGGTCCATAAGCTCTGTTGCCGGAGCCTCGAGTGATGTTTGTCACAGGAGCAGAGAGTCAAGGCACACTGACAAGGGGCACGGGGTTTTACCCTGTCCTGATTCTTTTGTGGAAGTGGCTCTCAGATGGGAGACAAGAAACTTTTTGGAAAGGTCCGAGGTGGTGCCTGACAGCAGAGATGTGGGCTGAGAGGGACCTTCCTGCCAGGCTCCTGAAAGGCCTAAAAAGTACCCCAAAACAGACAACAGATGATTCCCCATCCCTCCTGCATGGGGTCTGATGAAGGAGCTGTGTCCTGCTGGAGGACTGTCCCCTCCACGGAGCGATCCCTCTGCCAGGGTCAGAGCTCTGTACACGGGGTCCAAATACTGGACCCAGCCTCCAGAACACAGGATTTGTACCCAGGGCCTGCTGGGATGGCCCCCACTGATAAACAGAGGTCTAACCCATTTCCAGGCCTGAGCCCAAGCCCCCTATGGCTTAATGGTGCGTTTCTGTGTGTGTAGGGACCTACAGATGCCCAAAGACCCCAATACACAGAAACACACAAAGAGGAAATCACAGACAGGACACAGGGCACAAAGACAAGACGCCAGGCAGACAGGGCGAGTCCAGATGAATCGGTGTTGCTCAGACAGTACATCTGTTAGCTGTGCTGGATTTTGCTCTTGTTAACAGCCCTAATTCTTCCTCCCTTATGGTGTCTTCAGGCCAAATGCCAGAAATGGCAACTGAAGTAAAAGCAAGGCTCTCTGCTAGGCTTCCTAAGGTAGGCTCCTTGCTATTCCACAGAATTACTGGTCTCCTGTACCCATCCTACCCCATGGCAAGTGGCCTCTTGCCCACTCCTCCATACGGGTAAGACGCACGGTGCTGGGGCACACGGGAAGCTGGCCAGCCTGCCGTCACTGTGCAGCATCCCCCACCTACACGTGCACACAGACACCCCCCCACAGAGACTCTGCCACACATGGCACCAACCACATCTCACATCTTTCTGAGTCTGCCACATTTTTTCACCAAATCTGTCATCTTGTAAATTATGCAAGAGGTGAAAACGTCTCCCATTTAAATTAAAAATAGCCATTAAAATATAAAAAGTAATGTGTATCAGATATTTGATTTCACCTTGTTAACAACTCAAATTTGGATGCCAAGCTGAGCTGTCCATGTGGAACAGAGGCGGGTAGAAGACCTCAGAGCCAGGCAATCTGAGGTAACCACCTGGAAGCCCAGCACATGGCCAAACGTTTAGCCTCTCAGTTGTTATATCGGACTTGATCACCTTCTAGAAAGCTGTGTTCCTCCCTGCGTGCTCTCAGTCAAATGTTACAACCCACATCTGTGCAATGCCTGGGTCTGCGGTCTGAAATATCTCCTTGATTCTATCCTTTGAGGTAGCTGGATAAAGGAGGGGCAAACAGTCTCCATCACTTTGACAGGGACTGGCTCTTTTTGGTGTCTAAGCAGTGAGCCATAGACGAGCGTGTAATAAGATTTGCTTACTAATCAGGAACAGCACTGGGATAGCACTGGCTGTGGTTAAGCTAGCCCTCCTCGCCTGTGCCCCAGTCTATTTTCTCTAAGGATGCTGAATGTTCTTTGCAAATATGCTTTTGTGTGTGTGGTGTGTGTGCACGTGCATGTGTGCACATTGGGATAGAAATAGTGGACAAGCAGGAGGACACTTAGGAGCTTGAAACTGATTTCTTATCGTGCTGGAAACGGTGCCTTCAGGACCTCCACTTCTAATCCTAGCTGCAATCTCAAACTCAAAAACCAAAACGTGAAAAAAGAAATGAAATTGCATTTGAACTCTTCTAAATTTCTGCAGAGATCTGTTTGAAGCTGGCTAGTTTGATCTAGATTTTCTTTTAACCCAGCTACTTAACTGACAGCTAGCTAAAATGAAATGGGCTTGGCCTTCACTGTGGAGACCATGGTGCAGACATTTAGTGCTGAGGTCTCCCATGGCTCTAATAAAGAGGAGCACAAGAGCAGGAGAGGAACTCTGAGGGATACAGCTGCCGGCCTTCTGAATCATATGTGGATGGATGGAGGAAACTGTCTGGGGTTTGTACTAGCAAAGCCTCTGACTGCTACATCTTTAGAGCCAGGCAAAAGGCTATTTGATCTAACTGCAGTTTTCCCACCTGTAAACGTATACCTATGGCTTGATGTGGGGGAGACACTAGCCATTTGTCACAACAAGATATTGGGTCTTACACAGGGCAGCACAAGGCTAGGCAAAGAGCCACAGGACTGCTGCAGCAAGCAGGGCAAGAAGAAGCTCTCAAGCCTTATCCCTGACTAAGCTCATCTCTGATCACAGTGGCCAAGCCATGTTCCCTCATTTACCTCTAAAAATGCTTGCCAGCATCTAAGGTAGGCTATCCTTGTTCATTAAAACTGGCTGGGAAGTCAGCATGGCTGGTTTCCTGGCAGTTTCTCTGGAAATACCCGCCAGATGCTATAGGCAGCTTGTTCCTAATGGAGCCTGCCAAGGGGCGGTGGGGATGAGAATTAATACATGAGAACCCCTGGGAAGGTTTGGGTCAAGAAGCAGCACAAGCTCAGGTGGTTTTCTGCTCTGGTCTGACAGTCTCTACTAAGTCCACTAAGAAGCACATTTTGGCTAAAGTCCTCCTGTTGCACCCTAACAGCCCTGCATCTGCCCAGTATCTCCATGTAGACTGTTTGCAAGGACAAACCGAGTTCCAGCACATTGCTCAGCAATAAAGGGCTCCCCCAGCGTGTGATGGGGCAAGCATCTCTTGTAATGGACATCTTCCTGAGAAGAATTTTCTGGACAGCCCCATCTTGGGGCTCCATTCCTCTCCCCAGGGCTGTCAGTTTGTTCATACCCTCATGCAGCATGTTTGTGGCATGCGGGGCCATGCGCTAGGACTCTAAAAAGCATCACAATTATTGTGTCTAAGAAAAGAATTAATAAATCAAACCACCACCATCATCAGATGCAAGCAGCCCCTTAAGTCAGAGGGCAACCCCTGGGACTGGCCTTCACGCACACAGTAAGCATTGCAGCTGTTTACTCACTGCATCCCTCAGGCACACCGCAAGCTCCCGCTCGGTGCTTGGGACACCTTTGCCTTGCAGAGTGTGATAGAGGACTCTGCTTGGAGGAGGATTTTTCTCCCCAGCCAAGTAAACAGGTAATGCTTCACATCAGGCTTGTAGAGAACAATTCCAGGGTGGTGGCTACCCAAGACTTAAGGTGCCGCCGAAGAGGTAATGAAGCAAAACAACCTCTTGAATCCCATGGAAACAAAACCAAAGGAAAATGAAACTCTTGCTTTGGGAGCAGGCAGGGCTCAGAAAGATTTTGGTTTGTAACGCAGTCTACCGACCAGACAGGTATATCTCCTTACTCCTGCGCTTTTTCTCCAAGCGTCTCAGCCGCTTCTCCTCCCGACGTCGGGCCTCCTCTGCCTCCTGGTGCTGTCGGCACTTGTGAAAGTTCTCCACCACCACACCCACAAACATGTTGAGCACGAAGAAGCTGACGATGAGCAGGAAGGAGATGAAGTAGAGAAGCATCCAAGGGTTATGGTTCTGTATGGGCTGGTGACGTGGGGAATTAAAAAACAAGAGAGAAGAGACATAGGCAAGATGTGTATAAGTCAAGATGTTGGGCACTCTGTAGCAACAAGACAGCACAGTACCCTTTTGTGGGGAGGAGGAGAGGACTGGGAGGAGTTAAAAGGTTTTTCCCAAAACAGTTTCCTCTCATTCACTTTCTCACCGACTAAAATTTTACTTTTGTTGTAAAACCTGTCCTAGCCTCTGCAAGTTGGCTTACAGGATTTAATAATTTTGGCATTTATTTCATACAGCTTAAGATAAGTCTCGGTGGATGTGCATCATCACACCTGCAAGATCATTTTAGTTAAAGGTAGGGTCCAGATTACTTTTTTTGAGATGTGGGCTCATGGTTAATGTTTCTCAGTTGTAACAAGATCTTCAGAAGCAGGGGAAAATTAAGTACAAAGTAAGTACAAAGTTAAGCTACTTACTGTAGCTCTGATGGGGTACTTAGTCATCTAAGACTCTTGACTTTGCTTTGCAAATGCTACATAACACACAAACTTAACAATGTCTCTTTCACAACATTCCTGGTTGTTTCCCACATTGTGGAAGTTTGCTCTTATTCATCATACCTTTCACGAAGCCGCAGTGCTATGGCACGTGCGGTCCTCCTCAAGTAACATCATTCTAATTAAAAATTCCATCAGTGCTTGTTTGTATACTACAGGGCACAGCCACTGTAAAAGCTACTCAGTGGAAAATGGAAGACCTGGGCAGCCCAATGGGCAGGCAAGACCTCAGGACAGTCCTATAGTGCTGCTTCTTCCTGGGACGTGAAAAACACCAGTCACCCAGGCACGAGACTTCTGAGAGCAACAGGTCTGGACTCTGCAGTACATTTACCTGTTGGTCAATACCCACGGCATCCAAACCATCGTACATGATGTTCACCCAGCCATCTTTGGAGGAAAGGACAAACAAGGACATGAGGGCCTGTAAGAAAACAGACGAACAAACAAACAAACAGAAAAGATTGGCCTTGCATTTTAGTCCCCAGAAAAGAAACTAACAACAGACACTTCTCAGCAAAACCAGCCCACAACTCATAACACATCAACTGGCCTGGAGCTGGTGGAGAATTACAACTTGTTGTGGCTTGCTTTTACCTGTTTCCATATCTAGCTTAAAAGTGAGCAAACTACAGTCATTAATGCTCCTTTTCCCTCGCATATAAGCTGACTTTTCCTCAGACACAGCAGGGTTTCTGGTCACCAAAGCATGATTAAAAATCAATATCGCAGGCTGGCCCAATGGTATGGGGTTTTAAAAAGCAGTAATATATCCCTGCTCCTACTGTGGGCTGTCTCGCTTTTCAGCCAATATAAAATACCTTATTTTTTTTCATTTGAAAACATAACAGCTAGATGTCAAGAGACTAAAGTGGCAGCTGAGGTCCACACATGAGGGATGGTATGCTGAAGCAGTGGCTTTAAGACAACACTCCTATAAACAAAGAATTGTATAACCCTAGGAAATCTGGCTGCAAGAGCTCAAGAGGTGACCTGATCCATTTTTACCCAGCTAGGGTTGCTTCTGATAGATGAGTGCCTGTGTCATTCTTGAAAACTTCCTGTGGTGGAAGTTCCACACCCTGCTTAAGGAATACATTTTAAGTGCTCATCCATTAAAAAGTGGTACAGAAAATCCCTGCAAATGAGGACTTTACCTGTCCCAGATTGTCAAAATTGTACTTCCGCCGAACCCATTTGTAGCGTGCGTTAGTGCAGTCAGTCTTTGTAGTGATGTTTTTTACATCAGGACCATCACAGTAGTAGAACTTGCCTTTAAAAAGCTGTATTTGGGAAGCAAAAAAAAAAAAAAAAAAAAAAGTAGTAGTTTTGAAAAGTCTGTCCCAGGATCTATTTTTCTTTCCCCTAGTAGAGTTCCTTGCCAATTTCAAATTCATTTCCTTTCCTTCCAGCTTAGATACCTATGTTAACAGACGTGGCAGGAAGACACCTCTTGTGGAACATTAGGCCCTGAGACATTGTTGTGTATTGCCTCAGATGGAAGGTGATCTTGGAGGCCAGTCCTGCCTTGTGGGGAAGATGACAACGTCCCTTCCAAGGAAAAGATATTATATATATTGTAGCACACTATGCTGGGAAGGATCTTGGGAATCTGTCTTTTCCTTCCCCTACCTTCAGGCAGGACTAGCTGGTGCTGTGTTGTTCATCAGGGAGGACTGCTCTTCTAATCCCGAGAACCTTCCAATGAGCAGATGCCAACCCCATCCCAGAGCATTTCTTCTAGGCCCTGTCTCTTATTTCCTAACACCTAACTGAAATCTTCCTTTGGAGAGATTAAACTCATTACTTCCACCTTAACCCCAGATGGCAAAGAAAACAACTTCTCTTTTGCAGCAGTCACTTACAGATGGCCACGGTGGAGGAAATACTCTACCTGGACCCCTAAAATCCCAAAGATAATGAAGAAAGCGCAGCAGATGAGAACAATATTCCCAATAGGCCTCAAGGAGGAGATCAAGGTTTCCACCACCAGTTTCAGACCTGGGGCTCTACTGATGACTCTGGAAAAAAATGGCAAAATGATAAAGCTTTTAATTTTTATGCATGCCCTGTTATTGTATGGTTGCTTCTCCTCCTCTGCTTGGGCTGCAGCAGAGCTAACACAACCCTCCTCTACCTGCAGGCAGAATTCAGAGACAATTAGTGACTTATTTGGACAACCAGAACATTCACGGTCACATTAGATGAAAATAAAAAAGTGTAAGACACCCTGTCAGCAGGGTGTTGGGAAACTGCTTACTAGTAACAGTGAGGAGGGAATACTCTCTATGAGCAGAATATCACAGAGGTGCCTGCTGCAGGGCTATTTGTACCTTACTCAAGAGAGCTAATCACCTCTGAGGTCTCTCTGGTCCAAGCAGAGGGGCACACACCAGGCAGGAGCCTGCTTCCTAATGCAACATGTGTGAACAGCTTCACGGTGGTACTACAGAGCGTGTCTTGTCTTCTTTCTACAGGCATAAGTGCTCACCTGCCCTCCTGGCCTGGGCCCCATCATAACTTTTCAAAGTAATTTCAATTTGTTCCCTAATTAGTTCCTGAACTGACTCTTAACTAACAGGAACATGTGATCAACAGCTCCACAGCCAAAGGGTCACCCATTAAAGAGCAGCTTGCTTGCCTGCTGCTAGGCAATGAGAGGCCAGGCATGCTCTGAGCACGGCCTGAAGCATGTTTTGGGTATTACGGAGAACAAGTGTTTTGCTTTCCTGTATGAGTGCCTGGAGAATGGCTCTCCCATGGGTGTCTAAAAAATGTGTTTGCACACATAAATGTAACTAGCCGAAGCAAGCTTTCCTGGGAAGGTGGGTGTTTTGACTGAAGAACATAAAAGTTTTTTTTCAGGAGGGCCTGCAGAGGGGAGAGGGTATGAGTCCTTGCAGGTGGCATCAGCTTGCACAGTTAATGATGCTTTCATGCCTGTCAGACAGAAAAGAGGAGAGTGGTGCACTGCAGGGACAAAGCATTTCAAATAGGGTCTTGTTTGGCAGCAAATGATGTGGCAGTCTGAACTGCACCTACAAAGTGTTAGGAATGGTCCCTGGAGTAATCCCAGAAGAGGCTGTGATAAGTGGAGCTGTCGTGAGAGGTGATGAATTCCTCTCTATTAATAGGATCTGGCCTAGTTATTCTCCAAGACCAATTTCCTTTTTTCCTTTTACATTTACTTACGAACTGCCCGTGCCCTGATTCCTGTTCCTAGTTATGTGTGCTAAGTGCCCCAAAAGCCAGGCCAAGGCTTGTCCCGGGTGACCCAGAGTGGCTCCTGGTGAGGCAGCACTGCAAGGAGACCCTGAAGCCACCAGCAGAACAGAGCGTGGGAGCAAGAGAAACGACAGAAACACTTGCAAAGTTACCTGTCACTAAGGAAATACACAGCAGCAAATAGCTGTTGCTGTTGTGGTCATGGGCCTTAACATGATTGCCTCTTCTTATTACTCTCACAAGCAAGCAGCTTTTAATCAGAAAGCCTACAGGTCTCTAGAGGTGCCTATCTTATTTCCCCTGAAATGTCACGAAAAAAGGCTTGTGTTTCTTGCCAAGCAGGATGGAAATAGAATAGGAGCTGCAAGTTGGTAAAAATCCCCCAAGCATTAACACCCTTTGTTATTGCATAATTGTAAAAAAAATACTAATTCTCTTTATTCCTTTTCTGAAATACTGAAAGCATCTCACCTTCCTCTGCCTAGCTAAATTGTTCTGCGGTAATGTTAGATATGCAGGCACGGGAGAGCAGGTATAGATGCTGGAGCTTATCAAATTCATGTCAGCACCTGTTCAATCACAAATTCTCTCCCAGCCAACACGACCTCTTTGCTTGGGAATGACTGTGAGGTTGTGCAGTTTAACAAGGAGCCAGACTGATTTGTAAAACAGTGATAAAAATGCAGTGTGGAGGAGGCATTCACTGCACTAACTGCCTGAGTATGACAACACCTCTCACTCCAAACTCCATCCGCTCTTTTCCGTGCTGGAGAAGATGAATTATATTTCAACTCATTTCACTGTTTTCAAACAGTTTCACTAGTTAAGAGCTCCCCAAAGATGCTTCTACCCATACTGTGTTTCAGCTTTTTGTGTTACTAAGCAAGACCTTGACAGATCACGTGCATGTTTTCAAACTCTTTGATCTATCAACACAAACAGCCACCCTGTCGGTGAACATACCGGAGAGGTCTCAAGGTCCGCAGAAGTCTCAAAACACGAAGGACACCCAGGATCTTGGCTCCGCCTGCTGACGCCATGGAGACAATAATGTCAATGATAGATACAAAGACCAAGACTCCATCCAGGACATTCCAGCTGCTCTGCAGATAGGTGTTCTCCCCAGAGAAAAAGCCAAGAGCTACCACCTACAGCCAGGAGAAGAGAGACATTTAAATCTTCACCCAGATCATAACTTTGCCATGTTTTGTTTTTTGCTAGGCCTCACTATGGGCCATGGGATGAAGATGTAATTACCTTAACCATCATTTCAGCCACAAAGATTGCAGTGAAGATATAATTAGAAACACTTAGGAATATCCTTTCCTGTAAAATGCAAAACAACAAAAAGAGGCAAGTTACTTAAAGATGCTAGAAAACAAACATTTTTCATCTTGCAGGGTCTTTCCCTGACAAGACTAAGATCTGGATGCTGGATCAAGGAAGAAAATGACTCAGGTACTCACGGTGCTGTGTGGGTCTATGTCTGGTCGCTCCAGTGCTATAGTGATGCAGTTGAGAAATATGAAGACCAGCACCACATGATCAAACATTTTGTGGGCAATGACCTTCTGGCACATCACTCGGAACCTGAAGAAACGGTGGGGAGAAAAATGTCCTTCAGATGTTTAAGTCAGCAAGAGACTCCCACCTGAATGTCCCATCCCTGAAAACCTTCAGCAGCTGTGCCACCAGCAGCAGTCCAGGTGGTGAGCTAGTGTCTCCACAAGCTTCAGCTGTTATTATCAGTGCAGTAAACAAGATGTAATAACAGCTATTAATGCTGGTTAAACTACACTTCATAGGCAGGCATGGAGTGAAACATGCAACAAATCTGCCCACATGCAATGAAAGAGTTACCTAAAAATCAGGAATTTGATTTCTAAAACTCTCAGTGCTTCTGCATCAGAGAGGGATTTTTCTCAAGGGAAGGCTAGCTAGAAATGCAGTATTCCATTACCACAAAAACCTGGTGGACTGGCATTTCACTGGGATTTCTTACCGATTCTGCGGGGAAAACAAGTAGAGGGACCAGTCTTCGTGAGTCTTGCACCACTGTGGTTTGTAGGGCTCCAGGACTTTTCGAATCCGGTAGCAGTAACTCTGGATAGAAAAGAAGAAACACCTTTTCTTCCTCTTTTATTTTCCTGCCTCTTCAACTTTCACAGTCCTTTTGTGAAAGGGGGCAGTACATGGCATTTCATAGCACCTGTAGGCAGTCGTGACTTTTGGGACAGAGCCGTGGCCAGCACTGTCACTTTTATCCAACAAAACAATGAGGAAAGGGGTGGGAGAAAGGGGCTGCACATGGTGAGATATGAACATGACAAGGCAAGACCTCTAGGCAGGTACCATTTTGAGATCCAAAGTTGTGCCAAAACCAAAAAGGCCTCAAACAGCCAAAACATTAAATAGAAAACATTCCTTCTAGACTTTCAAGCCTTCAAGATGCCAAACAGCTCTTGTGAGCAAAGACATTAGCTAGTTGTGCCTACAGCTCATTTTTGCAGGCATCCTGGGCAAGTGGGACAATCTCAATCAGTCCAAAACCCTAGGCAAACGCATACACATCCCCCTGCAGTTTTACCTTCTAAGAGACCACTGCAATGTAACAGCCCAACCCATTAGCCAAAAAAGAAAAACCTTTAGGAAGTGGAGGCCCATCCCTTGGATCTGGATTCATGTTGTCTACATCAGCCATTAGGCAGTAACACCTTTCCAAGCTGATTTTTAATCAGCCTGCTTGGAGTGGAAAAGCCACTTAACGCATGAACACCTGATTTCCTCGTCAACTCACATCCTCCATGTCATCCTCATAGTCCCCAGAATCCTCCTTGTGCCCGTCGACATGCAGGAAGAACTCGTTTGGGACGTGAACCATCTTGCCGTTGCAGTCTTGGTACTCAGCAGGCAGAACGGCCATGGGGCTGACACTGAGCGAGTGGCGCATGGTGGGCAACTGGAGCAGCTCAGGCAGGTCCAGGGTGCTGCGGTAGTCCAGGGACTCTGCCTGGCGGTGCAGGGAGGGCCTACTGATTGTGCTGGACTTGGCATCATCAGAGTCGTCGTCTGTGCTGCCTTTCCCCTCCCCAGAGAGCAAGGACTCTCTTTCTCCTGACTGGTTCTTCTTCTTGAGGCTTGGGGCTCTGCCCAGGCTATTCCAGCTTGAGCGTCGGCTTCCCCAGTTGCTGCTGGTGCCCCAGTTGGTGCAAGGGGAACTGCGGAGGCTGGACTGAGAGCAGAAAAAGACATTTAAGAGTTTGTTTGCAGGAGGAAGCCAAAGGATATGGCATTTTACCCAGGCTGGAAGACCCCTCACATTGCAAGTTCTCTCTTCCCCTTCCAGCTTTCCTCACTGCTCCAATTTCATCATGCCAATGGCTGGAGATGGGAGCCAAGCACCCAGCTAAGCCCACACTGAAGGTACTCTTTGAACCACACCTGCAGCACAGCCACCCATCCCCTGTTCTGCATTGCCTTCCTACTGTCCCGGCAACATTAATTGTGCATAAAAACCGAACCCAAGCACTATTGCTGAAGTGGCATTTTCTCTTCTTATGTTCAAGTGTTTTCAGCACACAACTTCCCTGGCTTCCAAAGGGGCTCTGGCAACTGAGTCACCCAAGTGTCTGTTAGAAATTGTGCCCCTATTTGCATTACTTTCTCTTCAATTTGCTGCATAAGGAGGTGAATGAATGTTTCTCTTACAGCAAATTTCTGGCACTGATCAGTCTGTCAGTGCACTGTGGCTGGTAGGTGGTTGCCAGGATGAGAGCGCTTCAGGTCAGAGCAGAAAAGCTAGAAGGAAAACTCTTTTTCCCTCCATGGCTTCCTCCCAGCACAAAACGAGGCAACCTTTTCCTTCCTCCTCCCTCTCGGTGTTGGCCAGCTCTTCTCTGACTGCTTCATCTTCCCTTGGCTAGTGGCACTGATGTGGTCTCACAGAAAGGATTCAAATGATGAACAACCCTCTCCAGCAACTCACAATCCCATGAAACCCCCAGGCAAACAACAGTCATCTCTATTTTCTTTTCAAAAGCACTACCTTGACTAAGCAGCTTACCAAAGGGGATAGTGCCTCTGTCTCTGTGTGAAGTGCCTTCACAGTCCGCCGCCTTGATTTGAACATGATATTGCAGTTACAGAGCAGAGGAACGGGAGAGATAAGCAGCAGCAGAAATCCACTTTGTCTATTAACTCTGCTCCCTCTGTTTTCATAGAGCCACCCTCCCGCTCCCCTGTAGCAGGCAAAATGCAATCACTGCCAAAGCAGTCAGCTCCAGCCAGAACTCTGCTCCGTGAGCTGTGCCTGGTGGCAACTGGTCAACTTACACCTTGTTTCCTGTTTCCCCTCTGATGGGGCTGCTGTACTGTAACTGGAGCTCAGCTGCTGTGTTGGTAAGGTCAATTGCTTAATTTCCCTTGATACAAGGTGGGTTCAAGGTCACTGTGGGGGGAAGCAGACCTCACCCTCACTGGAACACCTGATAGCTTCTCCAAGAGACCACAAAATGGCCAGTGTGGTTGGCAGAAGTTGCCTGCTCCTCCTCAGAGGGGTTTGCTGGAATAACTGCAAGAATTTACGACTTGTCTCAGGTTGTGTCTGTCCAGAAAGGTGGCATGGACTTCCAATCAGATAATGGGCAGAAAAACACTGAATCCCAGTACATCCCTGTCTCACCTCTTCATATAGTCACTGTCCTTGACTGTTACATTGTCACTGTTCTGCCCCAGCATAGCACATGATTCATTTCTCCCTCTTGTCTCTGTTCTCCTCCTGCCTTTCCACATACTTCTCACCTCTATCAACCTCCTTTTTGTTTTCCAGCAATGTCTGCGTGCACACACCCACACACTTGCTTGCAGGCACTTGAGGGAGAGTTGCTAGCAATAGGAACCTACCAAGGACTTCTGATCATAGCTCAAGGGATCTAGCGAAGCATTACTCCCTCTCCTTGAGTCCACAAAAGTGTGCACTGAATCCATGTGTGGGGAACACTTCGGTGTGGGCATCGGTGTGGCAGCAGTGCGCATGATTATAGGAGGTGGCATGCTTCCCCTGCCCTCCAGGTGTCCATTTGGGGTGACGGCAAGCGAGTACATCTTCATCTCTGGAGAGAAGGGGAGAGAGAATACAAGGTGAACGCTCAGCTACAGCTACAGAAATCACTCTTCAAAATGGTCATTGCCCTTTGGGTCTTCCAGGAACTCTGCCAAATGGAGATGAAATGTTGTAGGCAATAAGATCTCTCCCACCATGTTGAAAGGCAAATGTCACAACCTTTTAAGAGACCTTCAGCCCTGCCTGGACTTGGAACTCATTGCTCTCCAAAGGAAGCTTCTTTCTCACTGTTTCTTGGGATTTAGAGAGTGAAAGTTTTCGGGGACTGGGAGAGTTTTCAGGGAAAAGACATTGAGGACTGGCTAAATTCACCCTAGGGAGTTAATCTCTTCTCCTTGTCTCGCACAGAGATTTTTTATGCAGTTCTGATGTGCTCAAAGTTCCTTCATGGGGAAGGCGCTACGAAAACGTTAGTCATTGTCTTTAGTCACCTGTCAGGGGATAGGAAATGGAAGTTGCTTTTACACATTTTAGAAGAGTAAACCTCTTGTAACAGAGAAATCTAATGGCACATCCCTGTGGTAATTGCAGAAAGCATCTATTTCAGCTATATGGCAAGTACAGACCAGAAAAAAAACTATTCACACTGAAGACAAACCAGACATAACACATCCAGCCCTATGGAGTGCTGTAATATTAAAAACCAAAAGCCTAATTTCAAACACAAAGCTAAAGTTGAACTAACTTCTGTTGTATTTGGCTTAGTGGGTTCTGGTTTAATAACTGCAGAATTAGTCTTAAGGAGGGGAAAGTATGGGAGCATCTGTGACCAGCAGGAAAGAAGTACAAATCTGTAGTGAGAAATCCAAGCGAGTGCATTACCCCTGCTATTTTTCTTCCACTGGCTGCTTCTGTAATGCAGTGTGCTTCTATTGTATCATCTGTTTAGATGCTGGCTTGTGCACAAGTACCTGATCTGCACCACAGGAGTCCATGGGAACACTGGCATTCATTTTGAGGGGTGGAAGATCCAGCTCGAAATTTGATAATCTGCACTACACATTCCTCTTGCCAGTGTATCTGTTTACAGACCAATGGCACTGTAATAGAATTGTTAATGTCCTTATGCTGTTTAGTTGCCGGTTGGCACCTATGAGGCTTATGGAGACACACAATTAATCATGGACTTTGATGGCAAGTTTAGCCTTGTTTTCTGTTCGTGTGTAACCCGAGAAGCGGCGACAATATTTCTTTTCCCTAGAACTCTTCTATTTGAAGCTGCTCAGCAAATAGCTGGTGCAAGGCTGCTGTATAGTTGGTGCCGTGTGTTAGTTGGTGCTGTGCATTCCTTGCCAACTATTTGCATTGGACATTCATTTGATCGCTCGGTGTCTGGAATTTGTTGCTTCATCTGCAGACTGAGCAGCCCATCACCTTGCTGTGACACAGCTCTCTCTCAGCTTCCCCAACAAATTATTTCTGCCCTTTCCTCAGCTGAATTCCATCTGCTCACCACAATCAATACCATTTCCTTAGCTGAAACAAATCCTGGTTTAGAAGCATTTAAAGTAACCCTAACAAGAGCACAAGCTGATAATCAAAGTACAGAGGAGCTAAACCTGCTCCTGTTCGCCATCATGCTAGTCATGCTGTTAAAATGTGTGATCCCCTCTTGTTCCCTGTCTGGTTGCAGACTCTACAGAGTGAAGGCTGTCACCTACTATTCCATGTTTAGTGTACACTAGTACAATGTGGCCTTACCTCAAATCAATTGCCAGACCCTCCTGTAACACAAATGAGCAGCAACATTTCCATCAATCAGACCTCACATAAATGCATTTGTGTGAGAAACCAAAAAGAACAGATGAGAACATGATTGATGTGAAAAGCTGCTGAGAAGTAGTGTGAGAATACTGCTGTCAGCAAACCATTCTGTGGTAATGATACATAAGAAATGATGAGACATATCTAAATATTCTGGTATAGTTTAAATTAGAAAAAACATCTGTTTAAAGGAAATATCAGTGCTCATTTAGCTTTCCTAACACTTTTTGCATAGCTGCTCTGTTAAGATACCTATCAGATTAGTTGCCAAATAAAACTGATTCTTCCACTTTCCCCCATAAGTTTCTACAAAAAGATGACTGCAGAAGCAGAGTTGTAGCTCTCAAGTGTCCCGGGAAAACTTAGAGACAAAATCCTACCTGTTGCTCGGAGGTCTTTTAGCTTCTCAAAATCATCATCGAAGTTGGCTGATGTCTTGTCCTCATCTGTGTCTGACCTATTGGCGTCACCCTGCAGAGAGGAGAAGGATCATTAACAGACCCAATTAATCTAAACTTTAGCACAAAAGCCATTTTTATTACTTAGCAGCTCAGAGAGACCTCAGCTCCCCACGGTTAGTTTAAGTGTGGCCCCAAGAACTAGGAGGGCAGAATGCTGAATTCCCTTTGACACTGCCCTGGGGAATGAGCCCAGGTAAGTCCTTGTTTTGATTCATTTTCGTACTTGGACAGAAAAGATATTGTGATTGCGACTACCGTTCCTGCAATGCCATCATGATGTTTCCTACACTGCACCCAGCCTCACTGAACAGTGTATCCCAGGGGAGAACACGAAAGTGCAGCTGTAATCAGAGGAGTGGCTAAGAAAAATTGGTATTGTGAGGTTCCGTATTTGCACTCTCCAAGATACCAGCTGAAAGCACTTAGGTTTTAATGTCAAAGGATGTCGAAGGGTTTTTCTTCTTTATTTGACAGCACTGTAAATTTGACTTAGATCTGAAAACCCAGTTCTGATTTGCTTTCTTCATGCTGGCTGGTAAACGAGATTGTATTGGGAAATCTCCTGGCAATATTGAAGCTGAGGCAGAAGGAATGTGGCTAGCTTGCCTGGCAGCACAGCATCATCTCAGGACAGAGAAGAGCCAACCACCCTCAGACTGGCTTTCCTGAAGTTCAGTTATTTTTCCCTTTCATATGTATCTGCCTCTGCTACCAAAAATGATCAGCCTAAATAATGTACAAGCCTGGGACAGAAGACCTCTCTCTCCTCTGCTGGGTGAGGTCTGCAGAGAGGAGAAATTCCAACAGGCTGCTGCCAGCATGACTGGTTTGATCCATCAAGACTGCAAAAAACCTGTGCAAATTGATAGCAAATGGTTGGATTAAAGCAGCTGATCCCAGAAAAAGGAGCACAGTTCCTTAACTGATGCCTGAACAATCACCATGGTTTCTAGAGACGTGGTGGTGAAGTGGCAGTGAACTTAATTTCATCTGTGATGTATCGCTAACTGGTGCAGCCAAAGAGACAGGATGACTGAAAGGCTTAAGCTCCTTTATTCATCTTCTCTGTTTTGGAGCAGAAGCACTAGTGCAGAGTAGATGAAAGATCTGCATAATTTAGGAAGGTTTGTCTGCTTTTCCAGAGCAGCTCTCGGGTAGATTTCAAAATGACATGGGAACAATGTAAGGACAAATATGCAATTGCACTCCTGTTTGAAGTCTTGTTTGTTGTCCTAAACTCAAATGTACTAAAAATGGTTTTGTGGCCATTTAAGCTTATTCTCTTCTAGGGATACTCCTGCCAAACTTGCTCCACAGGCAGATCAGAACCTGAGATCAAGCAGAGACTTTGTACTGCGATACACAGTGCGACTTTTAGTGTTCTTGCTGAATCACCAACTGATAGCTCAGGGCTTAGAGCAGCTCTGATGTGCACCCTCTTAGCTGCACAAGTCTCCCAGGAGTCACTCTCCATCGAAGTAAAAGAAACAGCTGAGCAAAGGGAGAAGTGCAGTGTCATCTATAACTGCTAAGAGCATCACTCTGTAAGAAGGCAAAGTCTAAAAGGCCAAAGCAAGAATTTCTGCCATATTCCCAACATTCCAACAGAACCAGAGATGACAAAAGAAACCCCAGCTCCACTGATACTTCTTCCTGGGAGTTGTCCAAGGAGATTGTAAACGTCTTTGGTTTGCAACCAGAACTAAGTTACACATTTATAAGTGCAAGACCTGAACTGAGCCCTGGTAGCTAAAATACAGCCCTCAAAAGGGTTTTCTGTAGCACAGCTAATAGCTCACTATGAGACAACTGACAAGCCCATAGGCTTAATATCAGGGTTTCTAATAAATGGGAGTGCAGAGCACAACATGCCCTGCAAATGTCATGCCTGTGGTTGCTAGCCTTTTCTGAGGCAGCACTGAGTGAATAATACAAGTTCTGAAAACTACTCCTTGCACACATTTAAATCATGGTCCATAACAGCTCCAAAATGAGCCATTAAGCCTGAGCCAGAGAGCGACAGCCACTTGGCAAGGTCTGTAATCACACCCTTGGAGAGTATTGCATGAAGCTGCCCATTTCTGGCTTCACATTAGCAGGTGATTCAACCTTCCAGAGGGCAGGTAAGGAATGGGATCTGCACCGCACAAAGATACTTGCAAGCTGCCAGGTTGCTGAGTGGACAAAGCTTTGTTCTGCTTTAAAGCAATCAGGAATGAACTGCTGTACAAGGGCTCTCTGCGCCTAAATGCAAGACTGCTTGAGCATGAGCAAGTTCCAGTCAGTCAGGTCACGCATGTCGGTTATCAACCGTTTGGGTCTCCCTGGCATGAGCCAGATTTGCCAATTGGTGGCATCTGAGGATATCGGACACGTCTGGTCACTGAACACTCTGAGCTGCCATATGGTCAACAGTTGCTTCTGCATTCAGTTCAGGAAAATCTATCACTTTAGCACAGACTTTAGTCTGTTATGGCCTGTGTTGTTTTCTAGCAGAATTGAGGTCCAGCATAACCACCCTGAATACAGCTACAGCTCTCCTAGAGGAGATGCCCTTCTGGGTTGGAAGACAGTAGCTACTGCAGAGCCTGTAGAAATACCAGCAATTCCTTTGCTTTGGCCTTAGATTAGTGGCTAAAATGTCCACCTCCATCTGCAACAGGTTGCACTGGAACAGGAATATGGCAAAGGTGTTATAGTATCCAGAGCAAAGCCAGGATATGGTGAGACTGGTGACACTGAGAAAACTACACAAATTTGGAAATAAACAGTGTCAGCATGAACGCCAGTCACTGACACATGGAGTGCAGGCTTGTTCTTGAAGAAAACCTTCTTGCTCTTATCGGTCAGCTATGCTGGATCTTCAGGGCATGGACCACATTGTTGAAGACATTAAAATGCTTACTAATGCAGTGCAGAGCTGTTAATTTTGAAAACGATGAGCTGGACTGCTGTCTTTTCTGTGTGTGCAGGTGGCACTCACCACCCCCAGCATCCATGAAATAGCCCTGAGCGACGTAGCTCAGGGTTGTTTTTTTCCAGACTGGGGTTTGGCTCCTGTTGTTTCAATTAATTTGCCTCTGCTAGTGCTGTGAGGAAGCTGGGAGGGATGTTTTAATAATGAATCTATGCAGGCATCCTTGAAAGACATAAATGTGGCTGTGCTGGCTTAAGCGAAAGGAATTTTTAGTCCATGAATATTTCAGTTATATTCCATGGTCAGTGAAGGTTTGTCTAAGTGTGATCTAAACACAGCAACTGAGAGCATGATACCATTTCTGGGGAAAAAATGAAAAGTGAAAAAAAAAATCCTGTAAAAATTATTTCTTTCTCCTCTTTCCCTTGGGAGGTAAGGCAGTGAAAACTGAAGCCATTTTCTCATTTTCTTTCCGAGTCTGTGTGCCTCTGAAGCCAATCTAGCACTAAGAAAACTTTCCCTTCTTGATGGTTGCAGAACTAAAAAAGTAATAATTAAAATATCCCAAAGCACAATGTAAGCCCTTTCAGTGCCACTATTCTTAGCTTTAACTGGGACTGGATGATTTTCGGTAAGTCTCAAAATCATTTCCATTTGCACTAGGAATTTGAAAAAAGTAATTTTTTTTTCCTGGATAATATATGTGTGCATACATCATTTTATTTATAAACAAAACAGATCATCCTCACTTGAAATACCCCCCAAATGGACTTGCTGCGATCTGAATGGAAGACGAAGAAGAGTGGGATAGGGCAGGGGATGGCTCGTTTCATTCTCTCAGAATGCTGAAAGTAGATCTGGAGTCGACTTGCTAGTGGGGAGGAAAACTTAGGAGACTGCAGGGGCTCCCCACTCACACCAGTGTGGTCTGCTGCTCTGGATCATGTGGCACAGGATTGCCTGCACAGCTGCTAAGGTTCCTGCCTAGTTCAGATCAGGACATGGCATATCACTTCTGACTGAGAAAAAAATAATTTCTCTAATCCTTTCCATGTGAGTCCAGATGAGATGCCTGCAGTTTATCTAAATTCCCTGCTCATTGACCCGATACAGACATTATTTTCAGGTGTAGGTAAAAATCTCTTTACCATTTGTATGTCATACTTCATCCTATGTATCTCAAAATGTAATGTTTGTAACCTTGCAACACAGCTTTTGAACAGCTGTGCTACTAGCCTCAAATAACACATAAGGGACAGAGTCACAAGGAAAGGCCTGGACTGAGAGCCAGTTCACATCCTCCCTGGTCCCCATGACTAGCGCTGGCTAGAGACATTGAAGGCCTGAGGCACACCATAAAGAAACACAAAACACAGGGAGATTTGGTGACCTGAATTAATCCTAAATTATTTCCTCTAGGTTACACAAAAGACGCTGTAGCAGATCAGCCGAAGTGTTGGTCTCCCAAGTCCCATGGGCCTTATTTGCAAAGATAGTTTCATGAGAGCTTCATGTGCCCAACCTAGCTAATCTACACTCCATAGGTTTAAATTTAGGGCTGCTTGCATGGCTAGATGTTTGCATTGACATGGGTTCATCTCTGCACTCTTGCCTACACATGCTTCTCAGTTTTCTCCCTCCCTCTGCTCAGACCTCTTACCTCTGCCTGGAAGCCTTCTACCAAAATGGCAACAAGAAGGTTGAAGAGCACATAATTGCCGAAGGTCATCAGGGCCACAAAGTAGAGTGCTGCCCATGAGGATGTGGATGCCATCCCATTGTACAGGACCACGTTCCAGTCCTCTTGAGTGAGGATCTGCAGAGAAGTGAAAGGGAAGACTCTCTAATTACTCCACCCCTCTCACACTCAGCAGCTGCTTTCAAATACCGACTCATCCATTTCTTCCTCTCTTTTTGACCTTTTCTCAGCATAATCATTAGCAGGTTTCATGAGACGAGACAGCAAAACAGCCAAACCTCTCCCTTCCGCAGGAAGATCTAGCACACCACTGCCCATAGAGCTGACTAGTTCAGGTCCTAGATATGGTAACAGGAAGGATGTGCTGGTACGAGTCCCATTATTTGGTGGCAGTCTTGCCTCCTTTAATAACCATCAGAAGATAACAGACCTGAGGCCAGAGCTGTTGTCTCCTTTCGGGCTGCTCTTTATAAGGCATCTGGAGCTGAAGGAAAGGGTAAGGGACATGATGTTTGATGAGATAAATGACACTGGGTGGCTCAGGAAACTCAGGGAAGCAAAGTGGTTTCCATTAGGTAAAAGCACTGACAAGCTGGGCAAAAAAAATACCATCTTTGCAAAGCCTTGCTCCAAGGGACCTTCCTCAGGGATTCCATTCTCCTAGCTTTCCTGGAGCTCAAAACTCCTGGGGCCTAAGAAAAATGGATGACAGATTCATGTTCCACATTAATTCATGCTCACAATGAAAACAGCCTCTAACCTTCCTAAAAATGAGGTAGCTTCGGGGATAGGAATGCAGGCAGCTGCACTGAGTCATGCCACTCGTTAACCTTCACGGGATGTAGGACTGAGCTCTAGTGCTCTATGCCAACTGTTTCCCAAGGGACTGTTAGAATAAATGCAGAAACCTGTATTTATGTTGGTAAAAGAAAAATGTGAGCCTGTAAGACTAATGTCGATTTGTCCTTGCTCCTTTGTAAGACAGAAAACTTTGCAAGAAGTTACATTCTTCACAATGAAGACACTGGACTGGTTTCTACCTTGAATGATACTGTGGTGAATACCTACTCCACATTTAGAAACTTAGCTTAACATTATTTACATTGTGCTCCACTTGCTGTACGTGGGTTCTAAAGACCGAGCTTTTAAAAAGAAAAGGCTAATCTTTATATTTAGAATGTCCTGGGAATAGCAACTTATTGCTCCATTGTGGAATATGCCTGTAATGTCAAGCACATAACAGATCTTGTCTGCAGAGGAAACATAACTTTTTATATAAAGACTTTCCCAGTACCTCCAGTGCTGATTTGTGACAACATTTGTCACTCTCAATTAATTAAAAATGTTTGCAAAGTGTGTTTTGGGGGCAGCAGAGGCAAGTAAGGAGACAGAGATCTACAGAACAGGAGCAGAATGGACAGCAGTCTGTAGGTCTTGGTCTTACTGACTATATTAAAGAAAAATAAGGGTGGATTTCCAGGCCTTGTTAGACTTTACTTTTACCAACAACAGACATGCACAGTGATGATTTTGAGTAGACTACTTCTCTAGCAGGGCTTATAGAGACCAGCTAACTCAGAAACACAATCACTTTGCCCTAACAACTCTACAGTGCCATTCCAGTCCAAATTTGACATCTACTGGAATAGTTTTGTTTTTTTAAAAACTGAAATAACTTGCCCAGGTGGTCTGCATTACAACTTCCCAGAGGATCCAGAACTTACCTGAAATACGGTCACAATGGCCCAAAGTAAGGAATCAAAATTCTTTCTATCTGGAACTGTGTCTCCTGTATCAGTTTTCAGGCTGAACTTGCATCCAAAAAGATGCATGCCAAGAATGCTAGTGTGGGAAAAAAAGGAGATGGAAGAAACACATTATTGTGTCAAATATGGTTGCAGGGAGGATTGCAATAGTTTTTGAGACCCTTTTCCATTCCCAGTGTTTTGTGTGTCAGTGGTATTGCCCAGAAGGGCTCTGCTCCACCACTGACATGATCACTGATCAAACCCCGTCATTTGGTTCTTCTGTGTCACATTTCATTACAATGGTCTACACTGAAGTAAAACCAGGGATCTCCTTTGTCTAGAAAATTACAAACTATATTTCCAGCTCCCTAATTCAACTGGTTTCCAAGAAGTCTTGGAGTCTGTACAACCTCCATCTCAAATACAACACTGGTAGAGTCCAGTTACTGACAGCTTCCCGAGACACAGCTAAACGAGCCTCTCAGGTACTCCAGAGCAATTGTTGCCTGTTTTTATACTTCATCTACAGAATTACGGTAATGCATGAAAAACCGAAGCTAAAAAGTGGTAAATTGTTGAGTGTCTGCTTGTCAGTCTATTGTGAGCACTTCTACCACGTAGGCAGCCTAGGAAATGCAGCATATTGTTATTCTAATCTACATATTACTTAAGCAAGCTGAACAATTAATCAGAGAAGAACTGCAGTCTCTGGTACCTGAAGATAAAGATGAAGAGCATAAGCAACATGCAGAAGGTGGCTACGTTGTCCATCGTCTTCATCAGGACCACCAGCTGTCGACGAAGAGCGGGCATGAAACGCACCAGTTTCAGCACCCGGAGCAGGCGAAAAGTTCGTAGCACAGAGAGGCCTCCGTCTGACTGGCCGATGATCTCCCAGACACTGCAGGAACAGCAGAAGGAGAACTATAAACAGCAGTACTGCACAGTAATAACTCTGAAAATTCTGAGCAGGCTGGTTTCTTACAGGATATCACACCACTTAAGCCCTAAAGGGATAATTTATTTGCCTGCTACTTTCTTGCTTCTGAACACCTTCACTTCCCAGTTGTGCAGACACACGTGCTTATGCACAGCCTGTATCTGTTATAGCTGGTTTCTCAGTTCTTTAATTCCCTTGCTTTCTGTGGCTCTTCATAACACAGCATGTCTCCTGCTAGTCTGCATCACTACAATCCCTCATCACTCACAAGCCTAGCCACAAAATGCGGATCACAGTTTTGTACCAAGCTAACATCCAGATGGATTTACATTTGTAGGGTGGGTTGGTTTGATCAGGCCACAGACTGGCCTTTGTTCTGGGCCTCTATTACTCCTCACTTCTCTGAATCAAAGGGATGGGCCAGCTGAAGCCAAGAGTACTATCCTGGTTTACACTTCTGTGTCTCCCTTGCCTTCTGTACCCCACATTACTGATGGCGCAGTGAACAGCACTGCTAAAAAGAACCCCAGCACTGGGAGGTGCTGCACAAGCTTCTCACACACATGCTGTGACATCCCCAGTTTAGGCTGGGACAGTGTTACCCTGGGAGAGGACAGCAGAACAGTGCCCTCTCTTACCCTCCTGCTTGCCTTATTCTGGCCTAAGTTACATGTGAATTTCAGAGCGGGAGGGCACATTGCTGGGATACGGACACACACAGTACTCCTTTCCCAGGACCAGCTATTCTGCGCTTCAGTGGAAAATTGACCACAGTGCCAGATGTGTGGCGTAAATAGACTTTGTTCTCCATCTGCCAGGCCCATTTACTTTGGACAGCCCTCTTAACAACAGGAATCCAAAAGACCAGCATAATTATAGCACATCATAGCCAGCAAGCCCTTGCTTAACACGTGCCACGCCATTCCTGTTCCCCATCTTACTCCCCAACTGGTCTGAGCCTTTGGCAGAAAAGCCACAGTGGAGAAAGAACTGGCACTGACCTGATGACAACTATGATCCCGTCAAAGATGTTGTATGGGTTCTTGATGTAGCCAAAGAGGCCAAAGGCAAGGAGTTTCAGGAGCATCTCCAGGGCAAACATGCTTGTGAAGACGATGTTACTGATCTCCAAGGCATTGGTCAACTCATCCGGCTATGGGGCAAAAAACCAACATGGTCAAACAGATGCACAGAGGAAATGGCTAAAGGCTGGTATGTCCCTCCTGCCCTGGGATTTGTGCTAATGATGCACAAATGCTGCATCTTCCTGTGTTCCTTCTGGAGAGCCATGGAGGCAGACAAGTATCTGAAGAGAACAGCCGATAAGCTTCATGGATACTCCCTGGAAGTCTTACTGGAAATACACAATCCCAGCCCATTTCTGGAGCAGATGCAGAACAACTGTGCCCAATACATGGGCCGAAAGAACTAAAGCTATGCAAAGGAATGAGCAGGCTTGTTTGCTGCTCCAAGGTACAATTATCCAGGTGAATGGCTAGTATGGTTGTAAGGCTTCTATTTGGACCTGCATTGGTCAGGCTGTTTTTATTATACTAACTCCATCTGAGCTTTATGGACACTGCTATATCCAAAACAGGACTGTTGTCAATATAGCATAGCTCTATTCATACACAAACAAAGCACTTTTCTTGCAGACATCTCTTAAGAGAATTTAGAAAACAAATACCAGTCAAAGTCAGTAGGATGAATAGATTTACTTCCCTTGAGATACTTGTCTCCCTTTGGAAACTGTCTTCAAAAAAACCCAAGACGATTTTTCCTTCTGAAGTTCTGGTTGGTTAACATACAGCAGATTTTGTTAAAATGACAGCAGTATGGCCCTGAGTGTCAGGATTCCCCTCAGGATCAGTGTGAGTTTCTATGAGTGTACAAGGCTGCACGCAGCTTAAATCCAATAACTTACTTTTCTATTCCTCTCCTCTATCACCAGCACCAAATTACCTTGGGCTACAGTCTTGCTTTTCAGACAGAGGCTTCCCCTCCTTGGAAGCACAGCAACGTCTGCCTAGCACGCAGGCTCCAAAACGTGGCACAGCAGGGACAGATGCAAAAGGTGGGATGGCGTTTGCTCACTTATCTACTGCCTCACACAGCAACAGGCTCTGCAATGCGCATTTCTAACGCTTAAGGCCTGTTCCTTTGCAAAAGAAAATGAGCCTTTTTCATTTCCTCAGTGTAATAATATTGTCTAGAAGAAGGTGTTATTTTCATATCTGACTCATCTCCCGACTGATAATAGCTTCCTTTACTCCCCATCCATCATTCGACAGTATGTTAAAAGTTGGCAGTTTCTTGGGCATATTGTTGCATTATTTGAGGCTCCGAAGGGAGAAGACCATTGCAATACTGTGGCACGACCACATTTAACTCCAACGCTCTGCAAACCGAATCCTTGGCAATTGAAGGAGAGGCTGAAAGAGTTAAGTCAAATGTAGGAGGAGCCCACACATCCCCTACTATAGGCAGGGACAGTCTGTGGGCTGCTAATGAACCATCATTCATAGGCTAAATTACTTTAGGCAATAGACTGTCTTTTGCTCAGCCATTTATTCAGGAGAAAGAGCACTAAGAGCCTCAGTCCTCATGATTATAATCCGTATACGCTAATTACTAACAGACACCAGGGGAAGGACAGTGCAATTTTTAGTTCTTCAGTCTCTAGCAAGGAGTGGCCCAGATGGCTGCAGAGTGCCTCTGAACAGCATGATCAGGGGCTGCCCTCCTCACACCTTCCTTGCCACAGGGCCAGTGATTCCCTCCCCAACCTCAGCACTCATCCATCATATTCCCTTCCCTGATGATGCCAAAACAATCTGGGCAGAGGTCTTCCCTTTGCAATGAAAACACAGCTGATGAGAAGGGCTGCTCTAGGATGGCATCTAACCAGCTCCCCAACAGAGCCTGAGCCTGAAATAGCCCCGTGGGCTCCCAGGCGTCTGTCCTGCTGTAAGCCACAGTGGTGATGGGGACACCATGCTTGCAGCATCCTCGAGCTATTTGTCAGGAGCAGCACACAGCTGGCACGTTTGGTCTCCCCTCAGCTGGGGTTATATAAGGGCATTCTTGACAAGAAGCAAAAGAACTTGCAAAATTCTTGCATCCCTCCAGGCAGCAGACTGAGGGCTCCTTGGGACAGGGTGTTCACAGCACGCCGAGTATGGCTCGTTAGCGTGTTGAGGCTGGAAAATTAATGACACAATCATCAGCAAGAAAGCTGCAGCTTGGGCGTCTTTGAAGGGACAGGGTTGTTCTGTAGCACTTTCTGCTGGGAAACAGAGACCTTGCCTGGTGCTGCCTATAGTACCTTGTAGTCTGCAATACAGCAGCAGCCTCGTCCACTAAAGGCAAAATTAGTTCAGTGTTCTCCAAGTTCACCTTGCTGCTGCCAGATGTGCTGTCAAGAGTCACAATTTTATTAAAAAAAATGGGATAGCTGGTGATCATTTCAAAATCCCTAATCCTGGAATAACACAAGCATGACAAAACAATCTCAGGAGTCATTACTAAAAAAGTCATTGTCCAGCCTGGAAATCCTAAGCCAAAAATCTTAAAAAAATCCTCAGACAAACAAAAAGAATTTCTAAGTTGTTATTATCTGAAATTCCATGTTTTCTAAGCCAACCCCAAGATTTTTCTGTGGCCTGTTGAGCACATGGCATTGCAACCAGTTAATCTGCTGATATCATTGCCTGAATTGATTTGCCAATTCCCTTTGACAATTTGGTGCCCCTATTGCTTGCTCTCCAGTGCTCTTGCTTCATAGAGGAGTTCAGAGAGTACAAGAGAAAAGCTGCAGCAATCTCTCAGGGGAGGGAAGGGAGAAAGGGCACAAGGAAGAAGGAAAGGAAAGGACCAAGATGTGGCCCAGATGGGATCATCGATAGCAGTGATGAGGAGCTGATCCAGCAGATCAACAGCACAGGGGGATGCCTGGGCAAAGTTGACGGACAGCAGGCTGATGCTGCAAAGCCAATCATGCTTTAGACAAGAAATCTTCATTATTCTTTAGTGATCATACTTGGTGTGAGGTGGAACTAATTTGATGACAAGGAGTGCTGTAACGAGAGACATTTGGAGTGCAATCCTGCAGTGACACGGAGGCAGAACCCACTGGGCAAAGACAAGGATGGATGGCTCTGCATGCTGGCTAGGCTGCTGATGTGAGCTTTTGTATTATTAGAGTGGAAGCTGAACAGCAGATGAGCCAAGCATTCAGCGATACAGCCTTCAAATGTAATTACCTTCTTTCAACACCAACTGGAGCCTAGAAAACAGCCTGCCATAGATACTTTTATGGCTTATGAAATGGTTTGTTGCTTAGAGCACAATTCATTTCCCACGTCTCTCACTCACTCCCTGATGATCAAAGATCTAGGAGGAGGGTCAAGGAAGAGACACTTGAAAGCCAGGATGGATCTGGCCATTCCTCTGGAGTCAGCCACTAGGAGACACTGTTGTTTTGTTCAAATTTAAGCCAATCTCAGAGCAGGAATTTTTCCAGAAGCCTTTTTCTTTGGGGGGGGTGTGGGTGGTGGGGGGGAAGTTGATCTACTGAAAACAAAACTTTTCATGGCAAGGATTATTTTTGTCAAACTTCCTGGCTGGAATAAAATGAAGTTGCAACAAAGCTTTAAAATCACTGCAATGTCTTGTTTTGACCTTCTCAGAAAAGAAAATGTCAGGCTTTTTGCTTGAGATGTGGCTGTGTCACAAAACACAACTTCCTTTCTAGCAAGGAATGGTTAACAAACAAAGGTTGGCATCAAAATGATGCACTTCCAAGACAGTAGGTCTAAAGCGATATTGTTGGCTCTTTACCAAATACTTTTAAAACCTTAACAATACTGACAAGGGAAACTACTTGCCTACCACAGGGCTCCAAACTCCATCAGTGAAAACTTCCTTCTTCAAACAACAGTGAGAGACCATGACCCCTCATTAGCTTTGGATATCTCCACATCTTTTGCTGCTGCAATGATTGACCTTTACATTGGTCCCAGACTTCCAAGACAGGCCAGGCCAATGGCAATCAGGTGGCATTGCACGAGGCTACAGAACACTCAGGAACGCCCACAACGGATGAAATACAGGAGATGGTGGGCAATGCTGTCCTGCTGGTATGAGGGTCCAGAGTGCCAGATGTGGAGGCTGGAATGGGAACTGCCAAGCTGGAGACAGTCAGCAAAAACAGGCACAGAGAGTTGTTTAATCCACAAGTCCTAAGCAACATTCAAAAAAGGTTCACATCTGAGAACAAATTTTATAGATTTCAGATTCAAATGAATCCTCATGCTTTGGCTGCAGAAGTAAGTTTCCCACCACCCAAGAGAAGGGCACAGACTGTATGGGATCAATTTGTAAGAGTTCAGCATCCTTGGATAAGAGTTTAAAGTAACAGTTAGCCTTGACTCCAGGCAAAATATGTCCCAGGAAAGCACAACCACCTCTGCTCACTTTGAAGGCCACATTTATGCTGAGGAATATTTCAGTGATTCAAACCCATGTTTTTATTAGGGACAAACCTCAAACGTTTCAGCAGTTCATTCTGAGTTCAGATAAACAGACAAAAAATCCTTTTCTAAATAGTTTGGGTCTGAAAGCCTTGGAAGACTAGTCTCTTTCTGAGAATCTGATACTTCTGGTTTTAGCAAGATGCAGCACAATCCCTGAGCCTTCCTGGAACTGGGAAAAATTCAGTAAGAGAGAAACTCACAATGGTCAAATTATTGATGGTGCCTACAAGCAGAGGACGAAGAACAGGAGAAGGACTTTGCAGCCTTAGATTCTTTTTATGCAACTGAATTACTGCAGTTCCTCAAAGAAGCCAGTATCTCTTTGTGCCTCTCTTTTCCTCCTGACCATCTTCTACCTCGTGTCTTTTGATTGCTGTACCCACAGCCACCTATTTTACATAGCTTAGGTCCTATAACCAGCAGGATGGCACCATGCCTTAGCTGGGGCATGTTTTTGCTCTGATACTGAGTAGAAATAATCATACCTGCATCACATTGGAGAGAAGGGCTGTTATACACCTGGTTCTTCCTGCTGAATGAACAGGGAAGGAAGTTTCTGGAGTAAAAGACGTGCTTTGCCTCAAACCCCCCCCAAGCCCAAAGCAGCCGTTCAGCTCCTGAACAGGGAGCTGAGGCTGGCAGAGATGCAGAGGAGTGGTAAACAAATCCAGAACATTTAGTCTCATAAACATCCTTTGCACTTGTGTTGTTTTTTCTCTAGTCCTGAGCCTAAAGCTGTCAATGGGATTTTGAGCACTTGCTTACATTGGCTTTTCTGCTTTATATTTTTAAGTTCAGTCTGCAAGACTGACCAGGAAGAGGAAACATAATGAACTGTCAATTTGTGCTCAGCTTCCGGGTACGCAGTTATTTTTTCTCTTCATCACATTTTTGAGAGACTGTTGTCTTCCTATTACTCCATTAAAACAGATTTCACCTGTCTGCAGTCTCTGGCATCATCCCCATTTCACAGAATTGCAGACTAAAGGGAATGCAAGAGAGAGGCAGGGAGCAGGGAAGAAGGCACTCAGACTAATTACAATGAGGTGGAAGAGGGAGGGAAAATCCAGTCACACAACTTTATTTAAATAAACCCAAACTACAGCAATGAGGGCAATACTGGATAACCTGCCCAGCAATAAGTGACTTTACTTTTTAGTATGTTCCTAGGTTGCAAAAGCATTTGCAAGCTGTGCCCAAGGACTACAGAAAGGACTGCTCCTGCTACTTCCTAACAAAGATCCAGCAACAGTGATGCGCAGAACACCACCCAGGAGGAACAGGTCTAGCTTCAAGGACCTATTCTCCCTCCAGCACTTGTACATAGCCTGCTCCTTCCAAATACAAGCTCCTGCTTTCCAGAAGCCAGGCAGTGGTGTCAGCTGTGGTTCTGCCTGACCTATGGTAACAGGGTGCGAAGGCTCTGCTCCACCCTATTGAAAGAACACTTAATTATGGGGATTTTAAGATTCACGTCACACAGTGAGCCATAGGCAGGGTCCAGAGGGGAACACAAGAATTTCTACTTTTCCACTGAAGGCTTTTCCAAGTGGTGTCTGCATGCTGTGCAGATATACAGGTGATACCAGGACACTGGTAGCCTCAGTCATGATGCTACCAGCTGCAAAAAGGTTACAGTCCCAAAAAATCATGCAAAGGGCTACCAACTGCAGTTGCAATTCTCCTGCTCTTACAGTGGAGGGAGAAACACTGCCTCTTGACAGCTCAGCCTCACATTTCACCTTTTCATCTTGTGATGGACATCTGTGGCTCACTCATCCAAGAGAAGAACCAGCAACCAGCCACCCTTCACAGTCCACCCCCGCCATGAGATCTGCAAGGTGGAAGGAAGCCCTTTGCATCTGCAGTGCACATCGACTGCAATGCATGGAGCTACACTGGAGTTAGCTTTTCCTGTCCGGAGGGAGCGTAAAGTCTGCTTGCTTTACTCACTGAGCCATACAGCCTCCTACATAACTAATCTGTATAACTGATGGATTACTGGGCTCCATATTACATTTGTACGGTTTACGTGCTACTGTGAAAGCAATCGTGAGATGAAAGCCAGTTTTCTGGGACAGATTAAAGCGATGGTTTGGGAGGGATTAGACTTTTTTAATAAGAAATATTGTTCAAAAATTGTGGAAAACAGCTTATATGAGTTTGAAGCCCTGGCACCACAGGAGGGAAGCAAATCAATGAAATTGCTAAAGAGAGCTCAAAATTACAAAATATTCTTATTTTTTAAAAAACTAGAACATGTACGAAATATGTGTACAATACCAATATTACGGGCAGACTCCTGCTGTGCTAGGCAGTAAGCGTCAGTTTGCAACCCCAGACACATGTGCCTTCCAAATATAGGATGGAGGCTTGGATAAAGCATTGCATGGGACTGTTGGAGGCTGTGTTTAACCCATTGAGAAAGTGTGGAGATCTGTAACCCACAGCTTGTCTCCTTTCTTTCCTCTCCTTGGAGATGGCTGAATTATCCTGGTCCTCACAGCACCCAGCGGTTCCCCCCTCCCCATGCACCGCAATTCACCTGCATCCAGAGCAATCCCCAAATCCTCTGTACTCTTACAAGCTCAAGCTTTGTATTTGAAACCCTAAGCTGCGTTTCTTGCACGCTTGCTCCTTTCAAATCTTACATCAGACACCAGTTTCTTGCCCGTATCCTTCTCCTATAGCAAATTCAACTAAAGAGGAGCCTTAGTCTCCTCAGGCAGGCTCTGCTCATGGGTCAGCAGCTATAATTAACACACACACATCACAGGCATTTTGCTACAGAGCAAATTTTTGCCAAAGGACGTGAAGAGATGGGCAGCACTTGCCCTCCTGGGCACAAGCTCAGACCCCTCTGAAGTCAGCCCAGCAACCAGACATGGCATGGGACAGGCTCAAACTGAAAATTCGAAATGCTTACTGGAACGTATAGAAGAATCTGTCACCTGGAGCACCCCTGAGGCTATTAATTATTTATCCTATCCAAAACAATGTAATCAGCCATTTAGCATGGGAGCGGATGGTCTACATGGCATCTGGGGGCTGGTTTCTTCCCTCAGCCACAGCAGGTATTTATCACATAGGCAGGGGAACTCTGTCCTGCTGCCCTCAAACACCGCCAGCTCCCACTCCACATGTCTGGGACAAGAGCAGTCTGAACATCATGGCAGATTTCCACTGGGATGCAGAAATGATGCAGTTAGAGGGGCTTGTGTGTCCCGTCCCCCCAAGCTTTCGTGCAGCCTGTGTGGAGGCTGAGCGCTGGTGACTGCCTTACTGAAAATAATAGCACATGCCTGAAACCCCAGGAAATCAGCAGCTCAAGGCACTACAGGCAGACAGTGAATTTCACACCTGAGTAAAACCAAGAGTGTTTAGGCCCATATGCTCTGGGAGTGTCTGCAGGCTCTGTCAAAAGGCAGCCTTGGCTGGGCTGAGATGTGGAACACATTTCACACACCAGTAATGAATTGTAAGTGCGTAGCATGGCTTAACTGCAATAATAAACATGAACATCCCCTGGCCCAGAAACTGGTGAAGGAGTGAAGCTGTGACATCTCACAAGCGGGCACTTGATACTGCAGCAATTATACGCGGAAGAGACAAGTTGCCCTACACTCTGCAAGCTGTATGTTTGTTTTTATTTACAGCTGTTTCATTCTAATGCCTCTGAAGCAATTTGGGAAAAGGTCCTCTCTGAGGGAGTTTTAAGAGCCAGAAGCTCGTAGCTGGAGCAGAGAGCCGTCAGGGAATGTAAGGGAACGTCAGGGACTGACATCTCAGAAGACTGCTAGCAAATGTGAAGCCCACATTTTGACCTTTATTTTTCTCCCCTTTTTTGCTTGTCAAAGACCAAATAGAATAATTCTGATATTTCTAAGGTAAGTAAACAAACGACCAAACAAAAAACCCCCAAGGAATTTAAGACCTGGCTTCTTTCCTCCTCTGCATTCCCTGCCCTTAAAAAACCATGAAGAATAATGCAAGTGGGCCTTCCAATTTCTGCATTTGAAAAGATTTCCTTTGCAAACCATTTTGATGTAGTTTATTTACTACAACATAGAATTCTTACTGTCTTAAAATCAAATTCAAACCAGTTTAGTCAACCTAGACTATGGTTCAAACCACAGAAATTGCCTTGCCTTCATATGATGTAACTTCTTTTACTAGAAAAAAAATGTTTGATGGTGCTTTCCCATGCACATGAGCATAGCTGAAAGTTATTTATGCTCTGTGGCCTTGGAAAGGGACCAGGGGCTTGAACCACGATGCCCCAGCTCCTAGAAGACTGCCCTGGTCACCAAGATGTTTGCTATTTTGAGGTGCCTTCTGCCCTGTGTTTAACAGCCAGACACAACAACCACTCAGAACCAAAAGCCCTTCTCAGGAGGGTTTAGCTGTCATTAATGTCTCTACTAAAAGGTGTGACTTTGTTGAGTTTGTGCTTTCTGATAAAAAAATTAAAATGTTTTGTTGAGAGATTTACAAATGGGTTCTACTTAAAAGTAGGCTGGAAACAGAAGGAAAGAGAGATCTCCTCCTTATGCCTACTGATGAATGCTCACTCTCTGGCTCTGGAATTAAAAATGGAGAATTTATTCTCTCAGTCACCTCTACTCAGGTTTTATGCCTTCCTCTAAATGGGATCCTTCATGTGGAGCGATAACAGTTTAATTGAAGATAGCCGATGGTAATTTTTCCTACTTTCAATTGACCTACTTGATCTCCTAATGCTCTGTGGAATTGCTTTTACCTCTCTGCTCTGTGGCATGAAAGTCACTGCTAATAATTACTTACCCAACTCATATGGTCAGCCAAATGCGAAATGCACTGCTCCTTTCTGGAGCTGCAAATAGGCCATCAGTGGAGGAATAGAACAAGCTGCATACAAGTGTGATAGACTTTGGCATTAAAAAAAAAAAAAAAAAAAGCCATTAGAGTTAACGTTATCCAGCAATGACTATATACCAAAGTCATATACTCCCTAGGATTTTTGTGTGAATCCTTCAGGTTCACTTGGTATTGACTCCTGGCTGGGAGTGTTTTCTACAGAAGGAACCTTGGCAGCTGCACCTCTGTCTCTTGCAACAAGAGCTATGGATCAGGAAGCCTGTTCTCTGGGATAATCAACACCGCTGTAGCTTCCTTAGGAATCTTCCCAGGCAGAGGGTCCCACATGGCACAACATATTTGCAGTATTACTTCCCCATTTCTCAGTTTCATTCAGCAAAATGCAATTTCATTTCAAGTGGCATAAATGCCAGGCTGGATTAGATCAATTGCTGTCTTCTCCACCCTCGGGAGGAAAGGACCTGGGCAATCTGAAATGCTATCAACAGTAGTGTACAAAACTAAAGCTACTATTCTTGAAAAGTAGGCCAATCAGCTGGATTATATCTTGATGGACAATCACTTGGTCTGACAGATGGCTGAAAAAATAAGCCTTAAAATGAAAAAAACCACCCAAACCCTATAACATACCCTCCCCAACAAGGCCAGAAGTGCTCATGTTTAGTTATTGAACAAGAAGTCACAGGAGGAAGGAGCCAACTCTCCAGATAACAATCAAGGATGAATGCCTCCAGCAATACACCAAGAGCACTGTAATCTCACCTGGGGAGAGATGCTCCAGAGTGGATTCTGAACTGGTCATCCCTGTCGGCACTAATACACTGATTAGTTTCATTGAAAAAAGAAGAAAAATGGAAATATGCCTAACTGAGGACAGTGAATACCTAATCATTCCTCCAGTGCTGCGTGCAAGCAAGGAAGTGCCTGTTCAGATTGAGCTTGGTGCCAAGAAGAGCCACGATCACCCCTTCAGTCTCAGCGATGCTGCAGCATCACACGGGAGTATGCAGGACAGGTGGTACCTGTACAGGAATACCAAGGACACGTGTCCCCACTGTACCAGGAGATACCTCTGGCAATTTCCCAATATTTCAGCAAAGGACCTGTTACTTGTACCTCTTTCCTCTTAAGGAGCTGTTAAATATGAGCAGGCTTCTCTCCACAAGCAGACTGCCATCCCACCCCACATGGGCTTAGTTCCTTTAAAAGCCTCTGGCGAAAATCCAGGGAAATTATACAGACTGAATCATTCCCATCCATATGCTAGTGGAGTCCTTCAAAGAACCAGCAGATCTGTGAGGCGTGACATCTCTTAGCAAGGCCTGTGTTGACTCTCATCCAATATATTTGGCTTATCCCTTGCCATAAAAAAATTACACTAACACAAGGAATTATAGTCACACAGTTCTTGCCCTTTGCAAAACTGTCTGTTCTTGACCACTATCTGTGCTGAAGTCAACAACAAATGGTCAAAAATCATCAGTCTAATGCCTGAAATCATCCTTACTTTGCTGGCTAATCACAAAGCATGCATTTAAAAAAACCACAATACATCATTCATACTGATTTTTTTCTTCCCCCCCCCCCCCTTTTTTTTTTTTTGATATTTAGGCTGAAAATATCATACCATTTCATATGGCTGTATTTCATACCATTAACTAGAAATAAGAGCTAGGGTCTATCTTTTGCTTTTAGATGTAAACTGAGTCACAGGATTTCAAGAGCTGAAAAATTTAAGAAAACACATACAATAATGTGAGACATGCTATAAAAGGATACAGACAAAGAACATGGAAATATGCTGCAGCTTCTTTCAGACAAAAATGAACACAGAGGCCCTGCCTCAAGGAGTTTACGCAAGAAATTAAGGTTAATTGTTGATTTTCTTTGCTAAAATCTTACAGTCACACTACAATTGCATATTTCCGACTGTGCACAGCAGTTACAGGATGCCCATCACAGGTGGCTCTGACCACGTCCGTTAAAGGTGGCAAGAACACGAACATCGAGAGAATAAAGAACAGTTTCCACACTCTTTAATTGTACTGCAAGAGGCACCTTTAGCAATGATTACAAGATCTTTATCCACATCCAAGCAACAGGCTCACTCTCTGATAACAGAGAGATCAAAGGCTTTTGGGTTGTCATTAGCAGGCAAACTCAATAGAAGTTGTTTACCTCACCCAAGCTAATGGGACTGGAAATATTTAATCAAAAAATGGACATACTCTGTCTATTACTGCCAAGATGATTCAGAAGAGGCCACTTAAATCTATTTTGTCAAACCATTACTCATCCCTTGCTAATAGACCTTTTTGGAGAGTCCCTTTGAAAAATGCACATTCGTGATCTGCGGGCTTGTGTACTGGTATTAGGAGATGAGGCACATCAAGAAAACATGATAGTAACTGCTGATGGGAAGAACAAGATGGAGAAGATGTTTAGTCTATATCTGACAAAGACCTTGACTTAGTCATCTTTTAAGCCCGAGAAAGCTGAAGTGACCTCATGGGGAAATAAGTTCAAGGAGAGAATAATTCTTTAGAAAAATTTGAGCAATCTACTGTAATTGACTTCTGAGCGCTAAGTGGAAGAAGGGAAGATGGAAGATTAAGAGAGCTTTTCTGAGGTTCGAGGATCTTGGGGTAGAAGAAGAAAACAAAAATGTTGGATGGACATCAGAGAAAATTTGGTGGTGCATCTTACAGAACAGTGGGTTGCTGCCCACCCGAGCCTTCATTTCATTCTGGGGTCACCGAGGGAAGATTCAGTGTCTACAATAAGATGTCAAATGTCAGACTCCCAAGTTCTTTTCCTAAACTCCTAAACTAATGTCTAGTCTCTCATGTGGTCCTAAACACCTATTAGACATTTGGGCACCAGCAGTTCTTTGTGGGCTTCCCTTTGGGAAGTGCAGAGACTTTCATAACCAAGGATGTTCACCTTCTGAGGTTGTCTTAAAAGACATGAAACCACTTATGACCCTGATACAGGAGAAGTTGATCCTGCCTTAGAGCAAGAGGATGGACTTGGTGAGTTGAGCTCAATCAACTGTGATTTTTGTGACACCGGACTGAAAAGATCCCTTGGGTTCTTAGGATCCAAGCCACTGCTACATCTTATCACCTTTTTCATAAGCTGACGATGCTCAGGGACATCCCTGTGAGAACAACACAGTTGGGGGAACCTCCAGCCCTTTTGTGCTCTAGGACTGCGCTTGGTACAGACTCTGCTTTGATACAGTTTCTCTGCATCTTCCAGAAATACTCATGAAAAGCTTAAGATTCAAAAGCTTCATCAGCATGGAAATGATTATCTGCAAATCCACATCTGTAATACAGGCAGTGACTCCTCTCTGCTCTGCGTCAAATATAGGCTAGGAGCCAGGAGAACAAATTCAGGGGAAATCCACCTTTTCTCCCCTCTAGCAAACCTAAAGCAACCCAAGAAATTGTTACAACTTATTTTTGTCCCTGAGAACACAATGCTGCCAACAGCCCAGGGTGCTCTAGCCTGCAGCCAAAGCAGGCAGATGGGAACTTCAGAGCTGCCACGCTGTTCTTGCAAGTGAATTATTGATATGTTCTTCTTAGCCATGAGCATCAGACTAAAGTGGCAATTAAAACCATCCACAATGATCAAAAAGAAAAAGCAAAGATAGATAGGTACAAAACCAGATTGAATCTGTATTTGCCAGCAGCCTGCAGCATGTACTGTTATGACCGGCAAGGAAGGCTTCTGGGTCCTGATCCTTCAGGAGCATCTTTAATAACAGCCTGCATCAGAGCGGGTGGACAGTGGTGAGCAACGTCATTTCTGCTGGAGACAAGGGAATGAGCTGCTCCTGGGAGGTCACTGCCCCATTTTAGCTTCTGAGTGTGCGCAATACAGGCATTAAAACTCAGAAATGTAAAAATAACAACTGCAATCACCGTCTTCCTTCTTGCTCCCTGAGACAACAGCGATTTGTTTTGCTAAGGCAAGAAAGGACAAAAGAGGTCAGAAAGGAACAAACTACATGACAGAGCTGACCTTCAGCAGTTGCATCACTTGGACATTGCACAAAGTGAAAGCTTGGAATTACTGAATGTGAACACAAACCAGCAGGAGAGCTCAGCAACCCTTGTTCTTCCTCACATCAGCTGATTGTATCTTACAGACAGCTATTGGATTTTCACCTGGCAGAATTCCTCGATTTCAGTGGAACCACCACTGAGTTTGGAGATGGCCCAGTGTTTCCACATCTTCACCTTCTTGACAAAAATACCCAATGAAATGAAATTATATTCAACTACCACTAATATTCAGAGAACAAAATTCACAGAAAATAACTGTGCTGGTTTTGCAATATTTATCTCATAATTATTTCTAATATTGGCGGAAGAACACAAAAGTCTGGAAAACAGGACTTAAAAATGAGGAGGTGACTTCCCATTACATTTTTCTCATTCCCCTTGCATGAAATATGCCTCACCCCCAAGCATGCCCTGGATTTTCAGTATGTTTCTATTGTTACGAGAACTAATGATTCAGAAAAAAAGTTTAGTCATTCTGATTTTACATAATGAAACAAAATCACCGCTAAAATAATGAAATTCAGTTATATTAGCCCTAATAACAGTAGTGCTAATTAAAATTATTGTAATTCACTACTACTACGAGGCTGCAGTGCCAAGCTGCAGCAGATGTAGGACTGTTGAACACCTGAGAGTAAAGATTCTCCCCAAACTGGTAGAATGGATTTATTTGGTTTTGGAGGTTGTTAGTTCAGCCTTGGTGCGTTGGGCAAAGGGGACTGTTATGCTAACACTAATTATACCGCTAACGGCAACAATAATAACACTTCTCAAATCATCAGCACTGATGCCATGAATGCCAAAGTGATGCAATTCTGTGCTGCTGTCATTTCAAGGGGAGCTGCAAGGTAGAGAAAAGCAAAGGTCAAAGAGGCAGCACACTCCTCCTGATTTACCATCTTGCAGCAATTCCTCTACAGAAGTTGCCTGGTTTGGGTGAAGGGCCAGGTAGCCCTTTCCCTTCCTCCTCCTGCATGACACCAGGCTGTGCCTGGCCCTTGTGCTCTGCGCAAGCCATGCTGTGCTCTGTGCTGCCTGGCCATGATGCCCCCACCCTGAACCTGTGCTGTGTGCAGGAACCATGTCAGGAGAAACCCTCCAGGCATAAGAGATGAGCTCTGGCTCACCTCACTGCCTGCTCCTCCATGACAGCACCGGGGCAGTGCCCGACCATACCGCAGACCTACTGAATTGCACGGCTCTGCCAACCCATTGCCCACCTCACGCATTCACCTGGGGAAAATCTGTCACACAGCGACAGCTCAGACAAACAAACCAACCAGGATTTAATTTGCAACCTGCCTTCATGCCATATTCCAATTTTCCTCCTGGCAGCTTTCCACATCCCTGCCATGGCTCTGACTAGCAGAGGTGATGCTGCTCTTGCAGCAAGAGCCACGAGGAAGAGGCACGCAGGAAGAGTTGCTCCAATGCTCAGCACTAACCAGAGCTCACCGCTGTGCCAGCCACACCAGGGCTTTGATCCAGCTCACTGTCCTGGGAGCTGGGCCAACCACCCCCTGCTGAAGAGGCAACCCCAAGAATAAGCCAAACTGATCCATAGCCTCCAAACAGCTATGTCAGTGCTCATACAAAACAGGCAACACAAGGTTTTATTTGTAGCAAGTGGGAGTGAAAGAGAATTTAGATGCAATCTCCAGCGTAGTGGCTTTAATAAACTACTAAAACTAAAACAACCACGTGCAACCAGTGAGCCCCTGAGAAAGCAACTGAGCTCGCAAATGTTTCTACCCTGATGGAAATCCTCCTCATGGGTTCCCAAAATGGACAGATTACAGGGAAAGCTGTCAAATTATTGTATTTCTTAGTTCCCAAACGTGCCAAGGGGTGGGATACACTGTGGATCTCAAGCAATTATTTACTAAATATCAGGACTTGCTCAAATACTTTTGCTTGAGAAGGTCGCGAGTGTTTCCATGGCAATGAGCTATTGCCTTGGTGACCATGGACCTGGACTGGTGCTGCTAAACCACTTTGACCTCTGGACTTCTGAGCACAGCAAGGAGTTCCCTCCTTTGCTGTCTAATGATGGGGTTTTTTATTTCCGAGTTCATCGCTGTCTAAAAGTTGCCTTAGGTGGTTGTGCTAGAGATGGAAAAGCATGAATTACTACAGAGAAGCATCCTCTGTTCATGCCTGTCTCTCTGCTACTGAACCCAGAATTAACTTTTCTATCAGTCAGGTGCAAACCAACCCTAGGTTCAATCCTGGCTACTCCCAAGCAGTGCTGACCCTCAATCTATCAACTAGAAAATTAAGCAGAGGCAGCACAGGATTTCATTAGCCCAGACATCAAAAGTACATTAATCTATATGCATTTAAATCTTTTAAGAGAGGTCAAACTGAGAGACAGTTATGTTAACAAGGAGAAGAAACGAGCTTGCACATTACAAAGCTGCTTTGCACATAAACAGGTATCCTCCTAGGCAAGGAATTTACCTAGATTTCTGTGGAAGAGTAAAAATGCATGTCTCCCTCCAAACAATCTTCAGATAAACTTTGTGCTATCATTAAAGCTTTATCCTGGGCTCATATAGCAGAAAATTGTTTCATCTCTGCCTCTGAGAACTTCCACTGCTTTTCTTCCCAAATTTATTGTTGAGATACGCACTCCTTTCAAATGACTGGCAGTCCAAAACCTGATCGAAACGAACCATTACATTAGGTTCTTTTTAAATTTGCACAAACCCTACACTCTGCAACTCCAGAGTGGTTTCTATGGAAATGCTAAAAAAATGGAATGGCACCTTCTGGGTGCCAAATTTGGCATAGCAAAAGCTTGGGTGAGCAGCAAATGCTGGGTGAGAGGAGTGTGAGGAGTGAATTAGAGGCCCAGAACACGAGTGCTTACTCAGAGCCACAGATAACAGGGGTAAGTTACTGCTTTGGCTGACAGGCGTTAACCAAACTGACAGCTGCATTGAGTATCATGCAGAGTTTAATTAACTGCAGGCAATGGGGCATTAAGACAGGAGACAACAGCCTGCCCGATTTCCTTATGGTGTGAACGTGATAGGGAGAGGGAGGGACGTGAGCATTTGCAAGGCAGAAGTGATCCTCATGCATTAAGAAGTTTCTCAGAAGAGCACTGGAGCTGCGTTTGGCTGCCTCTCAGAGCAGCTCTATCTCCTTAATCTGCAAAACTGGGCAGAGGAGTCCAAATCTTGCAACTTCCTACATAGTCTATTTTAGAATCTTAGAAACAAAAACAACACACAACAGGAAGGATGCCATTACTAGAAATATGTCTGAACTCTCCCACACCCCAGCCCCATCAATCTTGATGGCTTCACCGTTTGCATCATTAAGACAGAACTTTCACATCGCATCCCATCAGGATGGTCCTGCTGGATCAGAGCTCTGGCCTGCCCCGGGTGCCCACCTCCCTCAACACCCATGCTAGGTCCCAGCTTGGCTCCGCTCCGCTTTTCCCAGGCACTGAGTCAGACACAGGAAGGCCCAGAGGCATGGCTGAAATGTCACACCTTGTGTTGACACAACTACCTTAAGCCACACAGAGCTCAAACCTGAGTGCAGTGACCCCTGGAGAGACACAGCCATGAGCCCTAAGGCTCTAACAAGACCTTCTATACCAAGTACACTATTCCCAAGTACATTTGATACTTTTCAGGCTGAAGTTCTATTTAAACAAAGGTCAGAAGCTGTTTTGTCTTGTTTAAGCAAATCTCCATGAAAATCAACCAACCAGGCCTTCAAACCATACACACGCAGGAGTAAGAAAGCTCACAGAAACAGCACAAATGTCGCAAGAGGGACCAAACAGCACAGTCTGCTCTTGCTCTGGGTAAGGGAGGCAGAGTATCTCTTCCTTCAGCCATGGTAATCAGGACATCTGCTTTTAAGTGAACATGCAATAAATGGTATGGAGCATTGTCTGCCTCCTGGTGAGCGGTCACCCCTGGGATTTGAACATATGGCTGCATCAAGTCTGGCTAGTGCCAGCCTGATTCTTAAACTATTAAACCATCCCCTCAGGCTCTGTATCCTGTACTTTCTGTGTATATTGTACAAGGGAAAAGAATTTGATTTGGGGTTTTGAGAATTTCAAACAAGGATATACAATTAGAAAAGTATTTGCTTCAGATGATGATAAATAACCCTGGACTGGAGAACCTCAGAAAATATCTGTTCTTCACTCACAAAAGACTTCTGCAGTGCTGTTTTACATGCTTTCCCGAGAGCCCAAACTTGTTAACCTTCATTTCACTGCATGTTTTCAGAGGAGTGACAGCTGCAGCCATAAAAACAGCATTCAGATTTCATGCTATAGTTAAAAAAATCAAATATGTATGAAACCCTCTGCTATTACACGCCGACTAGCAAGGGGAAAGAAAGGAGTGGGAGGAAACCCATATCATTAAATCATTTCTGAAATACAAAAGGACTGCTGCAAGTTCAGGTAGGAAACATCCCCTCCACTGTTAGGTGCAGGGTCTGTCTGCTGGTCTCAGCCTACCTGTCACAGGCTAAACTTAGTCTCACGAACAGGGAGAATCTGTGCATGAGAAAGTAAGGAGCAGAGGCATGTCCTCAGCTATCAAACTCCCCACACTACAGCAAAGGAGTGATACCTGCTACTTTGGGAGTTATCTGCATACGCTGATACGCTGGCATGAGAAGGAAGGGATGTAAATAACATAGTTCCAGTCTGAACCTTAGGAGATCTCAGTAGCACCCTGAAGAAAGGACACAGCTAGGGAAAGAAGAGCAAGGAACAAATAGAGGAATGGGAATGCTTTTTTGGCGATCTTTGAGAAGTGTTTTGGTGGGCTGTGTTGTCCTCAGAGAAGTGGAGAGCCATCCCCTCACTCACCTCTGGCTCTAGGGGATTCCAGAGGCATTTGCAGCTCCCAATAGTCCTCAGCATAAACTGGGATTTCTGGCATTTAATCTCCCTGCGCTTCCACACTCTACAGTTCAGTCCCTTGTACTTTGGCACACATATCAGCTGATACCTGCCAGCACTCCAACGTACCATATTAGTAATTCTGCTTTAAAGACATTCAAGATGCTGATCTCTTTATTTTGGCAGCTTCAACAGACCTTAGCACAAGCGAGAGATCTTCTGCAATATGGCCCCCATAACACAGGCCATTTGCAAGGAGACAATTGCCCAGCAACCCACGCTGCTTTCACACTCTAGAGCTGAAACTAATTTACACAAATGACTTTAAACTATTTGCACTCCCAGGCAGCAGTGACCAGGGATGAACAATGCTGACAGGGTTGACGTTTTGCCTCTGAACTCTTCACGAACAAAAGGAAAACTCTGATTCTCTCCCATATCGAGCAGCACCTGTGGTTTATTTCCTCTTATTGATCAGATTTGGGGCAAGTTGGAGCTGTAAAGTTTCTGCTTAGACTTCGGATAGCTCTGAGAGCAAGGCACTCCCTGGGGAACAAAAAGCCATGGCTTTGTTCCCCCGGTCCCATCACTAAACTCCAGGTAGAGCTCCTAGAAGCAGCCAGCACACTCTGGCTTCATAAACCACCTCAATCCAAACTAACTTTAAAGCATAGACAAGTCCATGTATAGTCATGCCAAGAGTCAGAGAACCACAGGATCCGTCTGTCTGCAGCAAAGTCAATTCCCTTTGGAGTATACAAAACAAATAAAACACTTCTCTTTCTGCTGCTTTCTTCAGGGGCACTATAGGAAAAAGTTTGGTATTTGTCTGTGTGTGGAACAAGGACAGGACAGGCAGAGAGGAGGTATTCATTTGTAGAGGCTTTAGGCAGGAGAGCAAACTACCAGGAAATGCCTTCATTGGGGGAAAGAAGGCAAGCAGTCTTCCTGCCCCATCCTCCTTGGTGGCAGACTCCCTGCTCTAGCAAGCTTTACCACTGATGCTACAAGGCCTGTGCACAAAGTGTTTTTCCCAAATTGGGAGTCAGGCTGTCTTTAAGGCTGTAAACCAGACAGAGAAAACAAAAATAGAGCTTTAAAAGAATGTATGCAGGCATGCCAAATCTCCTTCATTTTTGAGTAAGAGTCTCACTCCTTTCAGATGCAAGCTTTCTCCCCCACCTCTCAAAATCATTTATAAAAAAGCATCCTGATCTTGTAACAAAAGATCCAGAAGGAGGTTTCAAGGAGACATTTAAAGCTTCATTCATAATTCTGGAAAATCTCACTGTCCCAGATGGAGAACCCTGGCTAAAACCTGAGGAAAATTCATGACTCGGGTTGACAGCAGCAGTAAACATATCTGTTTCTTTCCTTGCAGTGGTTCTTCTCCTCTGGTGTAAGGAGCTAGATTTCTGCCCTGAGCATCTTTAATCCTCTGCCTGCTGATGGGGACAGCTGGCTCTGCCTCTCAGCTCCAAGGTACCCAGAGAAGGCTGGTGTACAGGCCACCTGAGCAATACCACTGAATCTCCACGCAGAGCTTTCAGACTAAGTTGCTGTCATTTCACATGTAGCGCCAGATACTAACCCCACTTTGCTCTCAGGTGTGGCATGACTGTCTTTGCTACACCTTCCTACCGTTTTCTCAGTTAAATCTATTTTTAAGCCTTTCTGTATTTTCCAGGTCTAAAGAGAAAGCAATCACTCACGGTGTGTGTGTGTGAGAAATACACAGAAGTGTTAAGTTAAACATGACTATTTCCTTTGCCTCCTAACAGTTGAGAACCACCAAGCTATAGGCACCATTAGTCCATGGCACAGCACCATCATGTACCACCCTCCCCATCCTCTTATCTGCATATCCCCTTGTGTTAGACTCCTGTTACATTTGGTTTGAATTTGGGCTGTAAACTCAATTTCACAGAGTCTACCTGCAACCTCCACGCATAAATACTGGTGCCGGGAGAGGCACAGTGCTCTGTTCCCATTCCCACTGTTATTATTACTTGTAATAACATCTAGCAGGCCCTGCCTGGGAGCCCCACCTGGCAGGGTAATGTACACAGAACAAAATGCAATCCCTGTCTTGTGGAACAAAAAATCCTAGAAGACAAAAGATGGATGGAGACAGACTGGGGAAATGTAAAAAACCAAAGAGACAGCCTCAGCTAACATGGGAGGTGGTATTCCTGGTAGACCAGTGGTTGAATCCTCCTCAGAGCTCCTGAGACAATCCAAGACATTTCTTGCTTCCCGCCACTTCAGAGCACGTTCCTCTCCAAGCCTTGCCAATGATGCCTAAGCATTCTCCCGCCCCACATCAGTAGGTTTGGCTGTCTCAGCCTTTTGCATTTCCTCCTCTGCTAACCCTGCTCTCATCCCCTGCAGCCCAACTGCCTTTCATGGAGGCAGCTGGAAGGATGGCAAGCTGCTGCCATGCGCAGTACCAAAGGCACGTGGGCTGCTCGGAAGGACCTGGCTGGGGCCCTGCATGTTGCCTGCAGGCACCATCATGTCTCTGGAGCCACTGATCACAGCTACCACGAACCAGATGCCCGAGCTCTTCCCTGAATTTGTATGTTATCACTCAGGCAATGGGCTACCAGGTACCCCTGCTTTGGAGCACGGAGTGTGCTCACCCTAAGGGCTGCTTACCTGATCAAAGCCAACCTCCCTCTCACCAAACCCACTCCCATATGAAAACCATTCAGCTGAGAGCCAGCAGGAAGGCATAGACTCAATGCAACTCCACATTCTCTGTTTGCGAAAGCCACCTTCTTCATTACAGGCCCCTGCTCATCGCAGTTTCCTGTTGCAGACAGTGAACACCCCGCTGCCCAGCTGTGTCAAGCCTCCCTGCCTTGGAGCACATTAGACCGATTGTCAGCATAACGTTTGAAGCTGGCTGCCCATGGCTGTGATTTACGCACATTTTTGCAATGAAATGCAGCTGGCAAGTGCACTCTGCTTTCATTCTTGGGGCTATATTACACTTGGTTTATTTTACCTGCCAGTTGAAATGCAAACAATCTGTCTACGTTCTATATATAACCACCCGTTGCCATCATGTAAGTTTACGAAGCATGGGGCTTTCACGGATTCAGTCTCAGAAGCCTCGCAGGGCACTGTGACTGTTTCAGCTGACTCACTGCATGACCTGGATGGAAGAAATGAACCTGGTGGGTCCTGCACGCTGTGGCTACATTGTGTGCATCTGTTACTGGCGTTCTGCAGATCTCCAGTTTCCATGCAACAGCTTATGCTGGGAAGCATGTTGCTATCACCTGCTTAAGAAGTCTCATCTTGGCAGAGAGCAGATGTGATTTATATGGCCAATCCCTCACCATAGAGAACAACTAATGGCATAAATGAGGGAAAGGAATTGAACCATTGGTGGTGGTAAAACGTGCCTACGGCTCCACAGGGAATATCCTAATATTATTCCCTAGGCTAATGAGCACATCTCAGGAACCAGATCAGACTGCAAACTCCCCTTGCCATGCCTAGCTCTGTTGTTGTCCGAACTCCCCTGACTGCTCAGTATGTCAGCACTCAAATGAATTATTACACTCAGTTTCTGCACTGGAGAGGTGCTGTTCCTGTCTGGTAGGAGGCAGAGGAATGGAAGGATCTCTAGTATGCTTTCCCTTATATAGTAAAAAAAATATACCGAGAACATACAATCCAACAGAAGGAAAACAGAACAGTGGAGGAGTTCGTTAAATTACAGGAGAGAGTAAGAGAGAGAGAAGGCTCCATGAACACGACTCACAGTAGGCTCCCCCTGGAAGGATTTTACACACTTTGCCATGACAGCTGCAAAGTAAGGTCCAGCAGACAAGTGATCTAGCCCTGAGCTGGGACACAGGGCTATCAGCTGTGGATATTTGCCATCAGTTCATACTATCTTGACTCTCATCCTCGATTCCCTCTATCACGGGAATGACATCTTGCCAGGTGTAAATGCTCTACGTATGAGCTGCTGCTGGCTCTGATCAGAAGCCTTGCAGCCTGAACTGTGCACAGGGGATCCCAAAACTGTTACCAGGTGTGTTAATGTCCCGAGAGAGTACCTGTCTGCAGAAAAGGGGGCCTGGATAAAGGTGGCCTAGAGAGCACTAAAAAGGTGGTATAATCTTGGGGCACAAAATAGGATGGCAAAAACACCCCTCACTTCCCCAAGGTCGCCAGACAAAGCCATTTTCACCTTCCCAAGAGGTGGAGACAGAATTCAGGTTAACACAAGTTATCTGTTGAATGAGCCAAATTTCTGTCACTCTGCTCCCGAGACCTAGTATATGTTCTCAACAGACGCAGCTTCCCTACCAAACCAACACTTGGGGAAAGCCGTCTGTTTGCTGCTGGGACCTCAGAGGGGGAGCAGGGAAAGTACAGTTTGGTATGCAGCTGACAAAGCCCAAACACATAAAACAAAGGAGTACTAAGGGCAGAACGAGTCTCACATCATTCATGCAATAAGCACAGAGGCATTGGGCTGAATTTATACATCCTGGGTTGAGGGAATCTGTTTGCTTCAGGTCCAGCCAGCGTGTGAGTTCTTAACATTGGCTCATGCAAAAAGTTGGAAGAGTGAACAAGTTTTGCTAGCTGAAAGTGAGAATCTCAGATCAGGATAATATTTTATTGACTCACAACTCAAAAGGAATTTAAGCAATTTGCTTCAAACACTGCTGAAAGATTCTCCCCTGCTTTCTGAGTAAGTGCTGAGCTTTCCACACCAAACCAATTTTTCAAGCCAAAATTGACAAATGCTAAAAGAGAACATCACTGGAGAAGCTAGTTGCGGCCTTAAATCACACAGAATTGCTTTTACTCCAGAATAATAAAATGTGCTACTCAAACCCAATACTTCTCTTTCACTGATAAGCAATGGACCCCTGGGTGCCCACCAAGGTTAACTCCAACCTACTCCAGCCAGCTGCTCTGAACAAAATATGTCATGGATGAGGGATCAGAAAAGCAATTAAAAGCTCTTTGAACAGCAACAGCTTGGAACAAATACTAATTTGTACTTCTCTTCCGAAAAGTGAATATAAAATAGCATTTGTAGTGCCATTTGATGTAAATTGAGCCTTTTTATGTGGATCATTACAAGTATCAACAGCTACTTCTGCAAGTTCCTCTGGGAAGCCAAGTGGGAGTCTCTCCTCACAACTTAAATCAGAGGTCCTCATGGATGAATCCAGAGCTCACCCTTCTGCAGAGATAACACCAGCATCTCTTTCAGACAAATGAACAGGACTCTGTCCTTCTACTGGACAGCTGGGGAGCTGTGAAGCAAGGCAGACTGAAAAAGTAGTAATTATTTCTTCAGACCAGCCAGTGAAGCACACCCAGGAGCTGACACTGAGGAAAAAACAGTATTTGCTTTCAGTGGCACAGAGGCACCTGCAAACACAGCTCCTGCCTGGGCCAGGCATGTCTCCCCACTGCCCCAAAGGCATGGCAGAGTCACGCTTTCAGAGTGCACTGTTCCTGCTTGGTTGCTGCAGTGCCATGGCATGTTCTCAGAGACTCTGGAGAATTGTCAGCTGCAATGAATGCATAACAAAATCATCCAATGTATTGAAATTGCCTGGAAGATTAATGCAAGGATTGCCTTCTTCTTTGTACTTGGCTTTCCTCATCTGTGGGAGTGCTTATTTGTGCTGGAGATAGACAAATAAATAAATAAAGCATGAGAGGAGGGGGGAGGGCGGGAAAGGAACTCCAAACCAGCCAATTAACCTTTGAAATACGAGTTGTGCTGCTGCTAACTAACAGCATCCTGTAACCTCCTAATTACCAGCCATGTACAACGTGGCAGTTGGAGACAGAGCTGGCTGTTAACCCCGCGGATGCGCTGTGCAGGAGGATCCGATTGCCGCTAATGACTGAAAACTCGCTTCCCATCATCAGCTGCCTCCTGCTACCCAGATCTCCTGCCGCAAACCGGCTGTGCTGCTATGAGGTCTTCAATCTGCCTCTGAGAAGAGCAGGACTGATAAAGGACAGCTCTATGTGAATCAGTTCCAGCATCTCCTCATCTTTCCCATGAGTCAGCTAGCTGCTACAGCAGTTATGCCCTTAGCCACAGGGCAGGAGCCTTGCCTAAAAGGGTACCAGGTGGGCTGCATGCATTAAATGGGGTGGTGCCGGCTATGTCTGTTAGCCAAAAGCAGCCAGAGTAACTGTGTGAGCAGACTGCTGCGAGCTTCACATTCCCATAAAAACATCTATTGAAGCCGTGAGAGGATTTGGATATGGACAGGTCTCACTCACCTGGAGGCAGCGCCCAGGACGGCAGCAGTACAGACACGGATCACCTTCCTGCCGTGTCAAAAGGTGCTACCCAAGTGCTGCCACAGCACATGTGCCCCTTGTCCTGCGGCTACGATAAGGGCCAGCAGTAAAGCCCGTTGGGTTTTGCCTCCCGCCTGACCTTGCAACCTCGATGTCCTCATCCAGAAGATACAGACAATAATGCTCGATTGCCTCAAGAGGGCTCCGTGAGACCTCTCTGCAGAGTGCTGCTGTGTCCCGGGATGGAAGGCAAGCTAACACACCAAGGACTAGTACTGCTCTGTCTTCCATGCCATATGTTGTTCAGTACCCTCCAACCCTCCCACACACAGAGAGCATTTATGCCTCAGCTTTGAATAGCACTCCGAAATAAAAATTTATATGGTGTGCTCATCTATTTGCAAAGCCGCTGAAGACTCTGAAGTCTGAGAAGCTGGAAAAGAAAAGCAAGGAGCCACTAAGAATTTTTTATAGAAGAGATTGGGCATTTCCTTACAGACAGTGAAGTTCAAGGAGTGCTTCCCTGTGGCTGCCGCACTGATTGCAGCCAGTTCAATGGCTGAAAACAAGCGGCAAGACTTCAGAACAGGGAACCCCCTTAAGCTGTTCCACCCAGAGCAAATGTCTCCATGGCAGGTGATGTTTTGCAGTGTGTCAAGGCCCAGGAGTCCCCTGCTCATGCTGCTGTCAGCAGGCACAGAGCACAGGAGGCTGTCCCAGTGGGAGCCCCTGAACCCTCCTCTCTGGGTAACACTGAACTGCTCAGTAAGAGCAAGGAAAGCAGAGGAGAGTCATAGAGTAGCTATCTTTGTAGGCAGCTCCTAAATCCTTATGACTTGGGGAATGGCCTCCAGGTTTACTCTTGGGAGGATGGAAGAGAACATGATGGCAACACCCACACCTGTTTAACAGCCTGGGGAAGGCTCACACCTTCTCACCTTGTAATACCTGCTCTGAGCAGAGGTGTGGAGTGACCGGGCAGCATCTACCACTCAGTAACCCGAAAGCTGTGATTAAACTGTATTTCCTGGCAGGCATATCCAAAATGAGCCATTCTCACCTCCCCCTCTGTCCCAACACCACGCTGTGGGTTCATGACAGCTTTGCTCAGGCATCTCCCCCTTATCTCCACACAAAGCCAGCCCCCCACCCTGAGTCTTGCAGCCAATTCTTACACAAGGAGGGTTCTGAGATCTGAAATCACCCCGCATTGCTCACAGAAGACCCACACTTTCAGGCCAAACAGTCTGGGAGCCTAGAGCCATTTTCTATCGCTTTCAGAGAGTGCCTCAGCCTCTAGCAATGCCATGGAGGTCACTCCATTGATAGAAGAGGGCTTGTTCGAAGCTGGGCTCTGACAGCTCCATGGCTCATTATCCCCGCTGCATACCAGAAACACTTTGCAGTCAGGCACGTGGAGGAACTTTTACAGGTCTCACTTCAAAATTCCTCCCTTTTTACGGGCCCATGCTGGGCAGTGCCTGTGAGCAAAGCTGGCGGGAATCTGATGCTCTGTAGCCAAAAGCTTTGGAATCTTTATTGCCATTGGCTTTGAGATGGTTTAAAGCAAATCTTTTACAAGGTAAAATCCAATATAAACCTGATGGCTACAGTTCTCCTTTGTTAGTAGCAAGGATGTAATTATCACAATTTACTTTTATATGAGCAATTGTGGACAGACTCCATATGATCCCTGGGCTTTCTCACTGCAGCATGCCTAAGGTTTTCCCCCAGCACCCATCAATGGCAATATCCAAGGACTGACAAAGCTGTATCTGCCTGACAAAAGGGTATCCATGCAGAAACGCAGCCGCCGCAAGGAATGAATGGTCTATTCAAAGCCTACTGACAAGGTGTATTTCCTAATTCTAAAACTTGTGGAACAACTAACCAGACAGAAAGCTGACAGCAACAGCTATTTCTTTGTTGGGTTTGGACACTCTCTACTGTAAATGTGAACTAATTTATTGTTGAATGGCTGAGGTTCATGTGTTTTAGCTGAGTACTTGCTTTAGATAGGATTTAAAGTACACAAGTAGAGAGAAAATAAAGTAGCAGCACTCCAAAGTATTTATTGCTGGGGTTCCAAGCAGAACTTAATCCTAGGAAATAGTGGAGAAGAAAATGCAGAGCCTCTTGACCTGCTTTTGGGTACACTATGCTACTCTGTCTGCCTTTCCTGCTCACTCCTGAGCGGACAGACTGAGGCAGAGAGGAGGAATAGCTTTATAAATAACCTTGATCTGGTCCTGATCCTGCAGGGGAGATTTTGGGAGAGCACTGAATGAGCCTTTCACTATCCATCTCACAGATCATCAGTATGAGGATCTCCTGGCCTCACTGGGATGCATTTTCCCCATCTGATACAGAGGTGTCATGAGAAATTCCAGAGTCTTGAGAAAACAGTTGAAAGCAAGCAGTTTTTCTGAGAAAGAAAAGCCCAGAAAGGCTTAACTTTCCCCAGTGACCAACTGGAGATACTCAGATGACTCACCTCCTTCTCCTGTTGCACAGCCCCTCAAGCTCCCATCAGCCAACAACAAGGACAAGCTGTCCTCAGCTGCCAGCACTGCTTTCTGCCATCACCATGTTCAGACTAATACTGGGAACAGCACAATTTCCATTTCCTCCCTCCAAACACTTAAAAGAAAGACCTACTTGGACCCTATGAGACCAAATTAAAGATTTTGGAGCCTTCAAGGAGAAACTTAACTTTTTTTTTCTTTGCTGCTTTTAGCATTGTCTGACAGTTTAAGTCTTTAAATAAAGGCCCAGGATCAAAGAATAAACTTTTGCGTGGGTTATTTGCATTACAAGGTACACTATGCACCACCACCATCAGACCAAAGGGATATTTCCACCAGAATAATTCACACATATATGAATAATTCAGAGCAAACAAGCAGTCAGGCTCTGAGCTGCCATGTCCTAACACATTTAAACTCTCCACACCTCAGCAGCGCTGCCAGCCACCTTCCAGGCTTTTCTCGCACAGAAAGATGCTCCCGCTCATCGCACATCTACAGGATTACATGTTTATGGGGCCTCAGCCCCATTTGGTATTTCCAATCTACATGAAAACCGCTCGCTGCTCCTCTGGCACGGCTTCACCAGAGTCACCCCCAAGCCACCACGCCAGCAGCACCTGAACCCACAGAGCCTCAGGGCTCTGCAGGCCAGTCCCACACCCACCTGCTCGTGGTACTCGATGCCCATGCTCAGTGTGTTGATGAGAATGGCTATCATAATCCCCCGGTTGAAGTACTTGCTCTCCACGATCCTCTTCAGCTTGCTGCCGAAAGCCTTCCACAGGCGGGTGACCTTGTTCCTCTCCTTGGGTTTTTTCTTCTTCCTCCTCCTCCTGCCCCGCTGCTGCTGGAGCTGATCTCTGTGGTCACCGTGCCGCAGGTCCTGGGTGAACTCGTAGACGCCATTGCTGTCGGAGTCACAGCTGTCGGACTCGCTGAAGGCAAACTCGGGGTCCTCCAGGAGGCTGGCACAGAAGGGACAGTCCTGCAGCTCGCAGGTCAGCGTGCCGCCTGGTGGGCTGGGCAGCGGGCAGGCGGCGCTCAGCCCTGACAGCCGGCTGGGTGTCCGCCGCAGACCTGCAAGGGGAGACAGACACCATGAGCCACCTCACACCCTCAGCATGGTGGATGGCCCTGTGCCCCCACTCGGCCAGCCCTAGGCCTGTCCGGGGCAGAGCAGCTTCTGCCGCATGCTCAAGTAAGTGTAATACCCTAAAAAGCTTTCTAGCCATCTGCCTTACCAAGCAGCTCTTGCTTTGCATCATTTCCCCCTCTGTTCCCTTCTCCCCAAGCCCTGATGCCCACCCTCTAGCCCCTCCACAGATGCATGGCAGAGGGGCCTCTCTCCATACAGCATGGCAGCCATTTTCTGCACTGCTGCTGGGGGAAGACTGACTAGCACATCTCTCACTTTCAATTATTTTTGATTATATGTGACCAGGCTAACATCATTAGCAGTAATCTGAGCGCTATCAAGCTGTTACACCCAATTTAGATAGCGCTTCCATTTAGCTAATAATGAGGAAGGAGAGGAAGAAATGGACCAAAGGTGGCTACAGACCACAGATCACAGCTTGGAGAGTCACGTAGTCCCTTCAGTCTCCTTCATCCCACCTTCAGCCTTTAATAAAGCTCAGGTGGATTCTTTGCTTGAGGCACAGGACTGAGTGTTCAGGGTGTTTTAAAATCAAACACATTGCCACATGTTTTGTGGTGTGAGGAGAAATGCCGACTGCCCTCACAGAGGCAGGGTACAGAAAAGAGTACGGACAACGTGTATCATGGATGATTCGGGTGGAACAGGAATCAAATTTTATTCCCTCATATTTAGGAAACAAATCCATAGTTTCTTCATATTTAGGGACCGGATATCAATGGCAGAAAAAAAATCCCCAACGTGAATGCAAGACCGCGAGCATGGAATCCTTCCTACAAAATGCCATTCAAGCATCAGCAAAAGCTTTCCTTGAGATTCAGGGAAGTAAGGTGAGGGGACAGTTCTCCCCTGCAACATGGACCCTGTCTGGAGGTTGGATGGGGACACTTGGATCAGGTTTGGGGAGACCAAGCAAAAGGCAGTGGATGCTCCTGGCTCTGGGCCCAGGAGCTTGGAGCTCACCCAGAAGTAATGCTGCTGATTTCAGCCACTCCTGGCTGAATATGTCTTTAAAGAGAAGGCAGCACCAAACAAAATAAAAGCACCCTGTTAGCTTGAAAACTGAGTTGTGACAAGAGTCAAAATACCTCTTCCTTGTTTGAATGTCACTCAGATATCACTGGCCTTCAAAACAGCCTTGCAGGAGAGGACTGTCCTGCTCCCAATCAATACGTCAAAGACATCAGGAGGATCAGATATATTTGCCCCTTTACTGAACCTGCAAGCAGCACCAGTGCAGCACTGCACATTAGTACAGCCTTTCCGATCAGGACTCATCTAACAAGGAAAGACTACAGCACAGCCACGGTAGCACAGATAGCAGAGGTAGTGGGCTTGCCAGGCATCTTTTAATGCTATCAAAGTGTTAAAAATTATATGAAAAACACTGGCGCCACAGATGTCTTCAAAATACCAGAGTCTCCTTGGCTGCCTGCTAAAATAACCTCACAGCATTACAGGGCACGAGAACAGGGAGGAACAGGCTGTACTTTATGCTGTTCAATTCCACAACAAAAGAAGGGAAGAGAATACTCTCTCCCACAATTGCATCTTTCCCAGCAGACACCAACCTTGTTTCCAGCTGGGACTGTGAGTGCCCTGGCTGCTAATGCCTCCTTAATGCTCTCAATTATCACTTGTGTACTCTCCTTGCACAAGCCTTGCAGTGAACAGGTTCTGCTTGTTGACTTGTAAGAGTAGAGAGAGAATTAAGTGAAACAGCTCTTTACCCAAGGAGGCTGAGGCCAGGAGGGTTGGGAGAGCTTGTGAGCCCACCTCACCTTCCCCACCAAACACAGGGTAGGGATTTAACATGTCTCCTTTGCCAAATTTAGGCTGGGATGGAGAAACATGAGCTGGGAGCTGTGCCTGGCAGAGCTACACTGTCACTTAAAGAGCCTCTTGAAGCCTGGAAGACACATCCATCATCCCTGCTGTATGAAGGTGGTTGCAGTGCAGAAGTGAATCCAATTTGGCCCTGTTGGTGTGGCAGGAGGGGCTGCGGCAGGAGTGAGGAGGAGGAGTGGAAGTGGAAAGAGCCAGAGCCACAGAGGGGAAGAGCTGGGGACTGACACATTGTGTGACAGGGTCTCCAGATGGACCCAGCTGACTTGCTTCCCTTCCCAGACCCTGTGCTCCTCAGGGTGCCAGATAAACCGCTGCTTCACCAGCCAAAATCTGTGGCATCCACCCCTTCCCCTAGATATGACCACGCTTCTGAAAGAGACAAAACAATTTCAGGAGATTTTTGGCATCCTCTGGGCTGAAACGCCTCTGTAAAAAGAGGATACTATAACTGCATTATTAATAACAACTCCATCTAACCTCTGCCTTTCAAAGAACCACCACAGGCTATGTGAAAATCTTCTAAGTCATCAGAGCAGCCCTGGGATGTCACAGCTGGGACTGAGATCCACAACTGGGGCTTTCTTCTCCTGAAGAGGACTCCCACAGCAGATCCCCTTACAAGCATGAAGAGCCAAACCTATGATTTAAGCACTGCCTTCCAAGCAACAGCTCTTCGGCTCATCCTTGCTTTCCCAGTTCCAGATTTTTGCAAGCCTGGGCTTTTATCTCAAGGTAAATACACATTCTCATAATAACTTTCATTAACTTGCATAGTTAAAAACGAACCAGTGATTCATATAAAGCCCTTGCTTAACAACAGAAGAACGTTGCAACTAACCTTGCCCCCTTCTGCCCTCCTGCTAAGCTCCCAAGCATACAGAAATGTCTGCTGAAGGCAAGTTCTATAAACAATCCACTTTACCCTTTTGTATGGTCACTTGAAAAAAAAAAATTAACAAAGACAAGCCACCCAACATATTTGGCAAGCAACCTTTACTGTGACACCCCCAACCCCCAGCTAGGCTTGGTATTTTTTCAGCACATACATCCCTAGGATAAATATTTGTGTCCATGCACACACAGATAAACAGTTTTGGAAAACACAGGCATTGAAAAAACACAGATGATGAGTTTGGCTTGAAGAGATTAAAAAATAGAACCTACAGCTTTTGACTTTTTACTGTTTGAGGGCTTAAGACCCTATTTTTCACCCTATTTAGCTCCAGCCATAAGGACCAACAGTATTTTGCAAAACAGAAACCTATGTGTTGCATGTAATCACTATTCCAGCAGTGGCTGACTTACATGCAAAGGGATACAAAACTACACTAATAGCAGTGCTGATGTGGCTGCAATCTGTACAGATAGGGATGGGACAGAGGTACAGAAGAGTCCCCAAGACATTCCTCATTCACTGAGACTGAATGGAGCCCTACATCTGCAGTCCTACGTTTCTTCTGCAAATGGGGAAAGACGAAAGGAAAAGCCTGAGAGCTGTAGCTCTGCTACACTGCTGCCTTCACACGCATCCTCTGAGGACCGGCACAGAGCAAGACACTGCAGCAGCCATGAGCTTTTCTCCAAACCTCCTGCTTCTTCTTGCCAAAAAAAAAAAAAATAATCAGAGGCTCAGGGGCCCCATCAGAGCAGAACTAGGCATTGCTAGAAGTGTCTGGTTTGAGTTCATTCAGTGCCTCCCTGTTTTAGATTTCTTATGTTTCCTATACTTTATGCTTCTCCACCAGCTTCCACCTGCTCTTTCAAGGTACCATGTACAAGCAGGTGGGGATTCTCTGCTGGCAGGTCTGTTATTCACCAGAGATGTAATTCCAGGGGCTGCATAGATCTGTTTTTGGGTGGGAACAGCAGGAGAATCTCCAGGACATTGCTAAGCACATGAGAGCAGCTCAAAAACACATGCTTTGTAACCACAGGAGAGTGGCCTCCAGCAGTGGCCTGAACTCACTGACCATCCTGTCTCCTGCTTTACGCAACGACTGCATTAACAAGGGTAGAAGGACCAGAAGTCTCAGTCCCTCAACCTGTCCCACTTTGGGCTTCAGTGCTCAGTTCAAATAGCATTCACAAAATAGTCTCCATATTCAGCACCCCACACGGCTACAATCACTAACACCTTAAGTCTTCAGCCCTTTGCACAGTTTTTCTAAGAAAAAACAAAAATCAGCTTTTGTTTGTCCTTACCATGCTCTCCTACCAGTTGCTGTAGCTTCCCATAAGAATCCGTGCTCAAGTTTACAGGGCTATTAACCATGGCCACAGGTGAATTACCATTCTTCTTTCCTTTGGGAACCGGAACAGAACTAGCTTTGCTAGTTGGAGAAGGCAGGATGGTAGGATAGTTCATGCTGCCATGGTTGGAGAGTCCGGCAGTCAGTTTGATGCTTGCAGGGACATTGGAAGACTTACAGTTCACTTGTGGTCCTTCAACATGACAGTCTGCATGGTAAATGCTGTGCACAGACTCCGAATCTGGAGGAGCAGGGCTCTGCAAGTTGGGTGATGGAGAAGGAAGCATCAATTGGCCTCCAGGTTTCATTACCTTGAGTTCCAGGTCGCAAATCTCAGGGTTGGAGCGCGGCCCCCGAGGGCTCCCATTGCTGATGTGATAGTGATGATGGTGGTGGTGGTGGTGATGGTGGATGAGGTGGTGTATGGAGGTGATGCGCTTTTTGCCTCGGTGGCTTTGCCCATTTGTGGTGCTGTTTGGGTTAACTTTTTTCCGGCGCTTACTCTGCCAGTTATTATACAGGCGTATTGTCCGCCGTTTCACCTTCCTGAAGATGTGGCAGATGTACTTGAGCAGCTCCTCGTAGCAGCTACCTGGCTCTGAGAAGCTGGCAATTGTGCTGTCATTGGAGAGATAACGGGCCCGCTGCTCCTGCATCAGCTGGTTCTCCCGCTGCTTTGTTTCAGAAAACTGTGTTGCTATCACAACCAGGCACAAGTTAATCATGAAGAAGGAACCAACCTGGAGAAAACACAGGGAAAGGAATTAGCAGGGACTTGACAAAACAAGGCATGCTCTTCACCACCACATGCTATCTGGGCTTGAAGCATGGTTCTTAGAAATCCCGAGATTTCCAAACATGCCAAATCTCAGGGTCTGCTCACCAAATGTTATGTCAGCATGTGCCTGAGCTGCTAAATTTGCTCCTAAGCCCTGTTAAATTATTTTGGCAATGGCACAGAAAGCTGTTAACAGCAGCCTTCACCACTTTCCTTCCCTCAACAACGATGACATTTGCTACTAACACAGGGTGTATGAAACACAATGCAATCAATTACCGCCACAAAACAGATCACTAGGAAAGACCTGGCCAGTCTGCAAGGAAAGATGGTCTGAAGTTCCATTTCTGCTGTACTGAAACAGCCTCTTCTCTTTCTCTATCACTGCACACCCTGGCACACCCTCATTTTGAGGAAGACAGTCAAGGTCCATGCACCTGTGACCTTGTACTCTTCTATCTCACTGACACAGAGATATGCATCTCCAGGAGATTCAGTGCTCCTAAAAAGGCTTGATTTATTGTCTGGTTGAGTTGATGTGTTCTTGGGTGATACCAGCTTTTCAAAATAAAGTCCCAAGGACAAGAATGTGAAGTGACCTAAGGCTACATCCTTCCCTCAGCTGTTGAGTCCACAAACTGGTTTTTTACCAGTTGGGCTTATAAATCAGCCAAAGGAAAATGTCAGCTATTCCCATCAGAGAATCAGTGCCCTTAGGCGTGAAAAGGACTGACGTCAAGAAAGTGCCACTGTCAACGTGGCCAAACCTCTGTGCTGTGCTCAGTAGGAAACGTATGGATTTAATCTGGACCATTGTCTGGTGAATCCTCAGGGGAATCTGTTGGGAGATGGTTTGCAGTGCTATTCTCCAGCTTGTAATATCAGCCTGGATACTGTTGGAGAAACAGCAAAGGTGCCTTTCCCAGCTCCAAGTGACTTGGAGATTAGTCACCTTCTGGCTTTTCTGCAAGGATCCATACGTAGAGAAGGGCCCAAAACGGTGGAGTTTGGATCTACTATGCATGGCCCATTGCTAAAGGCTCAAAAATCACTGGCTTCAGAATGCTATCCATTACTGGAAAACTCTCACACTGCTCTGATCCAAGCCTTTCCCACCGGTGGTGGGAGCTGTGGTGGTTTGACTTCCCAAGGCCTTCAAAACCACACTGATGAGGACAGTTATATATAAAGAATATCCAGCCACAAAAACACTTTGAAGCGCCTGCGTCCCATGTCCTGCCTGACATCTACGTGGTACTTTTCCCTCTGGTCTCCTCGTGGGTTAAATACTTAACTTTTCCACAGATGTAGACCCCTGGAAAAGGTCATGCCCAGTGTAAAATGGAGAACCTCGCTACCATGGGATGGCAGCTTCTGAAGGTAACCTCCAGCACCTCCAGTGAGTAATACTTTGTTTTTTAGGTACAGCAGCACCGTAAGACCTCAGAAAGGTGCACTGCTGTTATTACTGTTATTTAAAGGGCTCAGGTGAAGTTTAATAACTTGAGGACCCTTCACTGAAGTGAGGTGTCCTCTGGCACACTGAGGAGGCTAAAGGAAGGAAAGCTACCGCCTCTCCACTTTTTGATCTGATTAGCAGTTGCTTGGCCAAGGCACAACAGTCAGGACACATCAAGGTGACAAGACCAAGACTGGGAAAGTAAGAGGGAGGGAAGACCATATGGCTCGACAAGCTGTGACTATGCATAACATGTGACGCTAAAAAGGGCTGTTGTAGCCAATAATCTGTCCCCACAACCTGCATGATTATGCTTTACGGTGGGAGGAAGGTCTCCTGCTCTGAATCCTAGCTGGCTCTTCCCGGTGAAAAGCTCAGGGACCAACTTTACCCCACAAGGACAAAGAACGAGAGCATCTCGCAGTTCATACTTACTATTATAAGCAATATAAAATATATAAAATTGTAAAAAGAATGTGCATCCATCACATAATACATGATGTCAACCCATCCTTCCAGGGTTATAACCTACAGGAAGACAGAGAAAGAAAGCGTAAGAACGAAAGTCAACCAAAAAGTTAGTAAACATCAATCTGATAGTGCTTGGTACACAGGTACACATCACTCCACAGAATCTCTCAGGATCCATCCAGACCTGCTGCACTTCTTTTCCCAGTTGGCTTAGGATAGCAGCAGTGTGTGACCAAAGGACTGGCCTGAATCTGGTACAATTACATGATAAAATATTTCAAGAAAAATCTGAAACACTAGTTCTGAGCCAGTGCAAAGAAATTCCAAGGAGGGATTATAAACAAAAAAAAAGCTCTGTGCAGAGATCTGGGCTTTTACCTCAGGCTCCTGGTTTCGTAATGCTACCCATAAAATTCCTAAGTTTTTAAGTCCATTTCGTTTCTGTAACACCAATTTCTTTGTGATTCCTACTGGCTCACTGCTACAATGCATCACTAGTATCAGTGGGAAAGCATCTGAATGGAAGAGAGTTACTTTAATTAAATGTAGAATTGATTTCATACTCGTTTTCTCAGTCTTCCTTCTACTAAAAAAGAAGCTGAGGATTTAATTAACACCACACAGGCTGTGTGCAGAGCAAAGCGGATTCTGCCATGTAATTTACACTTTTTATTTAGATAAAACATACCAAACTCCTAGTGCTGTCTTGCTACTAGTCCTAGAGCTGAAATTCCAGCACAATTTCAATCAAAATCAAAGATCCAGTCTGAATTTACTTGCACTGACGTACTCTATATATGCCAAATGTGAGCCTCGGTGGTCCTAGCATAAACCCAGAACTGCTGCCTGCCTCCAATTTCAGTGGCATCGTTCCTGATTTAAACCATCTTTGCAGTGAAGGAACTGTGAATCAGCTTGTCGTGAACAAGAAAAGGATCAACCCTTATCAGTGTAGAGGACTTTCTGTATGGTGTGTACAGAAAAGCCAATCCATAAAGCACTTGTTGTTGAGACAGTGAATAAAACAATGTCCTTGGCATAGCTGGAGCATCAGGGCAAAACACTTGCAGGGAAGTCAGGCATGAACCCTTGCCACTTTTCTCCTGTTTTTTTTACTCAAGGAGCTGGAAAAAGCTCCTAGATACGGATCTTTGGTATACGACCACGTCTGCAAGGGGAAAAGCATTGCTGTACTTGCAATCATCAGTACTCAGTTTCCCCAAGACTGTCAAGAGCACCTTGCATCAGCTTACGGGTGCTGGAAGAGGGACACTGCCTACTCTTGATTCCTCTCACCCTAAGTCAAACATGGTGACGTCTTACCAGCAAGTTTTCAAACCCACCTCCCATGTTGAAGCACGCATAACTTAACACCCACCACGCAGCTGAGTGAGAAGAAGCCAGCAAATACATCTCCACACTAAAACCAATAAACATGATCTGCCAAGGAGCAGGTAGAAATTGTCCCTGCAGCTGTTCTACTCTGTCAGCACCACTAAAGACTTTAAGCCATCAGGTCTGATGACATGCTGGCTGCATTCACACAAACTGCACCCACCTCTCCTATTCCTCATCACATGCCTTAGATACTCTTTCATATCGCATACTCACCGCTGGTTAGCGACATACAGGTATCAGACAGCAATGTTATGGTTCCAGGGGCATGGGTTTAACAAAACCAAAAAATCCTTTTGGTCAGCCTGAACCCCAGAGATCAATCTGTGGTAGAAAGTCTTCAGCAAGAGACCCATTTTTTTGGTGTGGATGCAAGTGCTCTCATTCACCCTGGAGTCTGAGAAGGGGTTAAGCTGCCTGGGCAGACCCAGGCAGTAATCAGCCTGTTCAGCAGTGCGAAACGGACAAGCAATCAAACTGGAATTGCCCTTTTCTGCCTTTCCTTTAACACGGTTGAAACATTTATAGAGCACAGAGTTCTTTTCGGCCACATCCCTTGCCTGTGTAGGTTGTGCACTGTGGCAACAGATCATCTCTTGCACTCAATGCCTGTGTAGGTTCATGGGGAAGGTGGAGGGATCAAGTTAGGAGGTGACACAAGGCTAAACCACATCACTGCCAACTACCCAAGAAATAGACTCCTTTGTGCTGTTCCAGGTTCCCTCCCTTCCTTACCCTCTATTCGGATGGGCACTTCAGTCAGGCTGCCACAGCAGGTACTCCATCCATTTACACTTGGGTCTGAAAAATGAACCCAGGCACTCCAAATGTATTTGATACATCTCTTCATCAAATTTGCATTTGGCTGACAATTCTCAAATCAAAGGTATTAAAACGATTGAACACATAGCCCTCTTTACAGAAGGAGTTACCTGAGGGCTGCTGTTGGGCTTCTGGCAGGCACTGCCAGCTCCCCACCTGGGAAACAGCTGCTGAGACAAGAATGAGGGCCAACCAATATTTATAGAGGTATTTTTCTTGCATGCTAGACAGCACTTTCAGCAAGAATCAATCAACACACCACATTTCTCCTCTGGAGGGCTGAAAATGCTCATCTGTCTCTCAGAATATTTAAGATGTAATTAGAATTTGCATTATTTACTACTCACTTGTAAACCAAAGGGATACAGGAGGGATAAACAGACTTCTGGGCTTTTGTTCTCCTGTTTGATGTTTTATGGATTCATTCTTGGACTCCTCACCCAGTATCAATGCAGCAGTACCTAGGGGAAGGGTTCCTGAGCTGCCGAGAATTAGACAGCGCTAGCAATCCTGTAAGAGAGTGTGCTTACAGGCCTCTGTCTTCTTTTTTCAATCAAATAGCTCTGGAGAAATGCAGGACGATACACATACATAGCCACCTGTCTGGACTGAAACAGTGTCAGTGATCATTACAGCCTGATTCTTGCCATGCTGTGGACTTCTTGCCTGCTGTCCTTTACAGTGCTCCAGATGACTTTAGGAGTACATTTTTACCTACTCCAAGAGCTCACCGCATATCCCCAGCAATGCCTTGGTGTAAATGGGAACCAGACCATTTGAATTTGCCAACATCTGGTCTACACAGCACAAACTAAACTCTTTTACTCTTTTTGGAACCAAGTCAAAGGCATCTGCACTGGTGCAAGGTTTACTGCTGCAATGCACGGTTTGATCCTATACACTTACGCTCAGACCAGATGAACTCAGAGGGAAAACTAGCAAATCTCGCTATTCTCCCAAGAACACGGATATATTTTTTCAGCATTGCTTTGCCTGCTGTTCCTCCCTTGGGGCACCCTGAATGCAATATCACCTACTGTGCTAAGCAGAAATGACTTCCTCCTCTCTTCACTTTCCAATCTGATTAACACAGTTGACTGCAGCTCCAACATTTGGCCCTCCAAGCCCTTTATAGATGTCTTCCAAGGACCTGGAGCACCTTTCTTCTGCTTTCCAATCTCAGCAATCCAGTCTCAGTAATTAAATTCTGTTCAAGCCATGGTTGTTCACAGACAGACATATTAAACAGTTTCTCCAAACATACCAGTTCAAAGCTTCCAAAAATGCAACATACAATTATTTATCAACAGAGATAAGACCGCAAGAAACAAGTTTCCTAATTCTGCTCTGATGAAAAAGATGCGCAAGATACGTGGCACACTAAAATTGGCAGCTGCAGGGAAATAGCTGAAAGATTCAATTAAGATGATTGGCAGGGTTGTCCTGGAGGGTGCTGCCAACTGTAATCACATGCTGCAGACCCAACGGGAAAGGAGACTGCTCCCTTTGCATGGGGAAATGATTTTGTCTTCAAACGACTGAGACTCTGGGCAGAGGACAAAGCTGTCCTCCAGCCCATCAAAGATCCTGTATGATGCTCAATATGATTCTCCTTGCCTGCTCATTCAGTTTTTTACCTCTTACATGGCACAGGCAAGGGTGTGATAAATCATTTGTCTCCCTTTAATACCTATGAGGCCACGTACTAAAGCCCTGAGTCTTCTGCCTAATCTTCTCTCCCATCACTACAAGAATTTAACAGAAAGCTCACTGAGGTGAACATGAAGACAGATTTTTATTTCATTGATCTTTGGCTTAGACACCATTCATGCAGTCCCCAGTTAGGCACTCCCTGGTCCCCATATTAATATGAGCAGTATGAGAGTGGACAATCAGATTTTTATTTTTTTTTAATGTCTTCTGTCCCATGATTCTGATCCTCCTGGTTTGTTCACGCCACAGTAATTTCATCAGTTGTAACAAAGATGCTCATCTGATTTATGGTAGCATAATCGGGACAGAATCAGGTCTTTAGTCAATCTAAAACTCCAGAGTGAAAGTCACAAGGGAGATGTAGATTAAAATTAACTCAGACCTCCTCATTGTTCCCAGGGAGAAAGGAGGTCTACATTATTTTTTCTGGGGTCACTTCAGAGGTCTCTGCAGAACAGTTTCTTTTATTATGTCAAGAAGTTTTCATCATAAAAATTCTTGTCTTTGAGCTCTGCCAAAATTTTTGCAAGTTCTTGGCTATAATCCATTCAAGAGCAGGTTATTTTTTGCTTTAGTGTCAGTTAAGAAAACAAAAAAAAGAATCACCTGGGGGGAAAAACCCAACACCCAAACTGCAACCCAAACTACTTTAATTAGCAAAGTCAAACATTGAATTACTTTCTGTGTATTAGACAGCACTAATGGCTAGTGCCAGATGGACTGTTGCAGATAGAAATCAACCTTGAGGTGCCTCTAATCAATCGAGGAAAGTTTGGAAAATTACTGTGTGAAGTGAAGCTGGAAAGATTATAAGAACAGAACGCACAGCATACAAAACCGCAGCCTTGCTTTGCAGCCTGATCTTTCTCATGGCAATATTTCACTTCTGTGATTACTTCAACAAACTTCATTTGTAGAGACAGTCTCCCTAAGTATGAGAACCAAAATCTCACACTTTGATCAAAAGCCCTATAAAGCATAGCTTTGAGAAACAGACATTTCCTTGGTGGCCGAGTTCAGAATTGCAGGTGCTTGTCCAACTCAGCGCCTGGCCAAAGCAGGACACACAGAGATACAGAGAAACCCATGTTTCCAAATCATTTGAAGTGTTCATCTTAATTGACATCTGTAGCTTGCACTCAGCCACCTTTTCTTTGGCCTAAACTGGGTCCTTTGGGGACAAGAGGGGCATTATCTGCATCAAAATCAGTTGTAGTGAACCAAACAGCAGCTCTGAGGACTGCCACGATTATTTGGTTTTATTTATTTATCCCATCATTTCCTTGACCCTGTTGCAAGTTTGTTGTGTGGTGGGGTTTTTTTTGGGTTTTTGTTTTTTTTTTTTAAATAAACCTTATCAAGACAAGATCCAATGATATAAATTGAGAGCTATTAATTACTATTATGGTCTCAGTAAGCTTTATAAGGCCTTCACTATTCATTGCTCTTATCTATGTATTCTGCCCTCCTGGGCATATTGATTTGGCTAGCAAGCACTGACCAGTGAATAATGGAGTATTCCTTTTCCATATACAGAGTGCTTGACAGCTAATCAAATCACTATTTTTAAAGTCAACTTCCAATTTTAATTATTTCCTCATGACACGTAGTGTTAAGTAACCTCTGTGGTCAAAAAAACAGGTTTTATTCTATTGAGTAAGGAATGTCCTTTGAACAGATGCTTTTCCTTTCACTTTGAGGACCTGCTTACTTTCCAAAGTGACTTTAGCCATTTCTTTATAAATTGAATCTTGCAAACCATGTGTCTGCTCTGAAAAGTGGCCCAGCAAAACAGAAAAAGGTAACCTTGCATGTCTTACATTTGTGACCTCTCAAATTTGTTCCACAGAAATGAGATATCTGGTCAGTGTTACTAGTTCACAGTGGACCTTGAAAAGCAGAGTGCAGCCAGCGTGCAATGAAGTCAAACACATCCCTGTTATTGGTGGCCCAAAACCTCACGGAAGTGAATCTACAGGCTTAAAAATGGCACAAAAACTTCTGCTACAAAAGGAAGGTGAGTAGCTGTCTCTGTTTCACACTAAATAATGTAAAATCCTCATCTGATAGCAAAACATCACTGATTTCAGAGCACTGCTGCTTATAACAAATCACAGCTCAGTCCATATTCATGAGGTTTGATTTACTGTGATAATTATCCTGTCTTCATTGTTTGTGTAAAGTATCTTATGCACAGGGAACTTATTTAACTTATTTAGCTTCAGCAATAATGAGTCCATTATCATAGAAAGTGCCATAAATCAGTTTTATATCAGAGCAAGGCTGAAAGATGAAGAGTCTGCAATGAGGAGAAGGGAAACGAAGCCAGACTGAGATCCTTGTTTACAGATGAGTGTACCATTGTACCAGCAATTATATGAATGACAGCGCTTCTCCAGACACCACTGTCTGGAACACAGCAGTGGTTTAGGGTACTGGGCCAAATGCAAAAAGCAAGGACTTTTGTTATTTGTATATTTCAAATTATATTAGAGACTATTAGGGACAAAGGATGTATAGCTTCAAGCACAACCAGCCCTCTGTGCAGGACAATGACACAAAGCACATTTCAGGTGTCCCAGTGTCTAAGCTTTTTCCATTCACACTAATCAGACTGTGCAGGGTGTCTCTTTCGCCTGGATGGGTCTGCCAACTCAATGCAGTCTGGAGAGAGTTGTGTCGGGACGTCACGGTAATGGAGCTGAACCTTTCAAGTCTCCCCTAGGCTATCTACAACTCACAGTGCAAGGTGCAACAGCAGCAACTGATCATGGAGCAGGTTTGGGGCAATAAAACAAAATTAAGATTTCCCTGTAAGAACTGTGTTTGATGTACCTCAAGACCAGTAGCCTTTTCATCACCTAACTGGACTCCGGATCAGGCCATGGCTTCCTGCAGGCACTCCTCTTTCTACTCTGAACACAAGAATCTAAGATTGAGGTAGGATGAAACCCTTCCAAAACCTCAGAGGTTGCGGTAGGTTTCTGTGCCATGCTGGGTCCCTCCAATACCTCCCATAGGTTAGCAGGCCCTGGCATCAGGATGGCCTCTCTGACTTATGCAGTATGGGACAATTCCTTCTAACCTTCAAAATTAAGAAGATTTTTCAAAAGCAACTAATCCTCTTGGAAGCACACTCTGAGGTGCTTTAAAGGGGCTGGATATTTTTAGATTTGGTATTCAGCATGAAAGCTCTTCAAATGCTGAAAATTATGTTTATTTCGCCAGCCAAATTAAAAAAAGCAACACCAACAAAACTCATACCCCATCATTTCCAGTGAAATATTTTTGGTGATCCAAAACAGATTCAAGTCTAGTGACAAAGCATCATCTTGAAGCTGTGGAAATTAAAAGCTTAGAACTCTTTTCTTGCCAAATTCAGCACAGATAAGCATTGTTGACATGTATCTCCAATTTAAAGAATGAACCATTTAACAAAAAAAGTCCTTTTGGCCAAAAAATTATCTACTCAATGAACTCTGAAAACACTGGGCACCCAGTGTGACAGCTGCTTCTAAAAAACATGGCCCACAAAACTACATTGCATGCATAAATAAAATTGCAGTTGAAAGCCTCAGGCTCTTTCACTTCTTTCTGCTTCAGCATGCCTTTTGGCTGTTCCCCAAAAACATTTAAGACTACTGGAAGCAGAAGAACAGGGGTTGCAGCAGACAGGCAAGCAAGAATATTAGTGGCATCTTACATACAATACTTTTGAGACACTGGAGTAACCATTCCTGAGCTGTCATTTTGTAAGGAACTTGGCTGAGCTACCCTGGGGTCCCAAGCAACTAAGCAAGAAAAACAGGTCCCCACAAAGGTCCCTATAAATATCCATCTGAGTTACAGCCCAGCTAAAAGGAAGATGTGCAAGTAGAAACAAGAAGAATGACCCCGCCAATTCTGTCCTGCCAGTAGGTTCCAGAGCAGAGGTTTGTGCTTACTCTAAAGGAAAGAAATGGTAGAGCTTCAGGTCTTGTCTCCCCACACGACATCTTTTCTTGACTGAGTGACAGTATAGACGAGGAGGGACTCCAAGCTCATTCTTGCACTTGGCCATAGCAGAAACACATTGAAGTGCATGTAATTTTTTCCTTTAATTTGAATGGAAGATATAGTTCCCATTACAGATTTAGCTGAAAGATTTCCAGGCAGGGGAGTAATCCTCAGGGAAGGATTTAAATCATGATGGACAGAGCCTGAAACAATGTGAAGCAGGCAATGGCTGTGGAACAGATCAGGGCATCAAACAATAGTGAAATGAGACAAATGAACCTTCCCCTTTCCAAACATGACATCTTCCCCCAGTCCCTGTACCTTCTCAGCTGGCCCAGCCACAGGCACAGCTAGGAGGGGTGCAGATCCTGGCAGAAGCAGAGTCAGCAACATGGAGACAAAACAAGCTCCTCATCAGCACATAGCGCAGGGTCAAAAATGAATAAATCCATGATTGGATTGAGAGAGCTTACACAAGCTCCCAGGGGTTTTTTTTGACAAGCTAGAGCACAGAAGAGGTAACTTCACATCCAAACAAAAGGGCTATTTCAGCAGGTGGCCTGCAGCACACGGCTGCCATTGCCAACTGCTGCACCTGCTCAGGCAGCCTGCCATTGCTTTAGGAGTAAAGTGTCTGCAGAAGGACAAATGAAGGAAGAAGTGCGTGCATCAGTTCCCCTACTTTCCCACCCCAAGCTGGTTCTCTCTCCAGAGCTGGTCACCCACCTTGGTGGCTGTAACATACTCCTAGCTTTGGTGAGACCAGGTGCAAAGAGGTTCTCCACCTAAGCACCCTATCAAGACAACACCTTGAACTCTTGCTTCTGCTGACAGTTCCTTTAATGCTGCTCTATTCTCAGACATCTTTCTTCAAAAGGTGATTCAGCTTTTCCTTTCTTGGGCATTCTTATCATGTCGTGTGCCTGCTGGGCTGCCTTCAGCTCTTGTGAACACAGCCAGGCTTTTCTTTTTTTTCTTGACAGCAGCAAGGGGGGGTGCTGAATGCTAAGCAGTCTCCTCTGAGAATTCCCTCGCTAGGGCCTTCTGATGATGGGCCAGAGATGTGTTACTTGTATGACTTGATTAACTTGTTAACTGAGATGTCTTCTTAAGCAAAACCTTGTAGAAGCAATAGGCACTCAGAACAACATAAGCCAGAAACAGAATCGTGAATCTGAGAGCTGTACCCAAGTATGAATTTCAAGAGGGTCCTTCATTAAGGAAGCCCCTTAGGAAATGCAACTGCTTCTGAAACAAACATGAAGAGGCCATAGAAAAGGTAACTCAGCCACACCAGCAGCGTCATAGCTCCTCTGAACTGCCAGACAAATATCTCTTATTTGATAGACATTTTGTGAAATGTCCATGTAATTTTTCCCATACATTTGCTCTCAGCGTTCAGTCCTTACAACTATATCCTGGAAGGAGGCACAGAGGAACACCTTGTTCCCTTGATTTCATCTTGGTTCTGCCTAGCTTATGGCTATAGCTCCTTCAAATTTGCCTCACTGGTTTTGCCAAAAGCATTGCCTCCTGATGTAACATGCTAGTATAGGTCTTACTTTTCTGCAAGTCAGACATGAAATGATCCAAGTGATGTTCTGTGGTTTGCAAAGTAGCCTAAATTATCTCTTCTTCCCAAACCGTGCACCTTAACAGCCATCCAAACCTCTTTTAACAGGATTTCTGCATTCAGGCCTGGCCGTACTGAGACTGATGGTTAGGAAGGTGGCAGTGTTTTGGTTGCTGTACTCAGACTGTCAGTAATTCGAATTAAATTGGACTTTGGTTAGGTGGGTAATTCATCATTTGCAGTGTGACAACAATACCTGTAATTACTGCTCTTATTGTTGCGGCTGAAATTCATGTGCAATAAAGGGATCTTAATATCATGCCAAACCTCACAGTTAATTTAGGTTCCATCTCCTTTCATTTATTCTGTAATAAGCTAATTAGTTCACATAATTTGCCATTGAACATGCCTTTGTAACAAATATATACATGAATTAGCCTATTACACAACAAATGAGGGGAATCAAAACATGAATCATTTGCAGGATTACATAAGGAATTATTATCCTTTCAACTAGATGCAGCCATCATCTTTATTCCTTCAAGATTTTTTTACTTGCACTACATTGGTTCTCCTGTCCAATGCCTCTGACTTACTCTGCTTGGAAGGTCAACAATGCATTTCACTGTTTGGTATGCCCTGCTGCCAGCTCTACTTGCAAGTAAGGATCACTACCATGAGGTTAAATGTCTTTCAGCTTGGCTGCTTAAATCCAAATTCCAGCAGCTGAAAGAACTTGGCCGTACTGCCAGCCTCCTGGTGCACCCTTCGCAGGGATGTTTTGGCGTAGAGATCTTCAGATTTCCCTGTCAAAGTCTGCTTTTGGTTTTGTTTGTTTGCAGTCTGCACAGTATTAAACTGTGCCCTTGGAAACTCTTGGGTATGACTTGCAGTCACTGCACTTGGAAGCTTCCTTCCGAATCTCACCTGTGGGGCTCATTTCACCAACCTCCCTTCTGACAGGTCTTAAACCATGCCAGATTTCCAACTCATTTGGGATAAATCATGAGGGATGCTCTATCCAGCTGAGTGTTAAGATTGCCATTATGCAAACTGGAGGCTTGCCAGACCTTGAGGTTCAGTCCACCATTATAACTCTTGAAAAGTACCACATATTCATTAATCCCCAGAAGGGATCAGGACAATTGGACTTGTCTCATCCAGAATAAAGCAGTGTGCTTTCTGCCCAGTAATTCAATACTGACTCACAGGGAAGCTCCTGAGTGACTAAAACCATCAGTTCTACTTTCTGCACTACTTACTTTAAGTCTCATCTAACTGCTGACCTGGTGCTACACAGCTTCAACTATTAAATGTAATGAGATCACAACTCAATAGCTTTATTTGTTAAATGTTCTCTGCTTACAGCAATTGTTTTGATTTAGCACCCCACCTCTTTCAGTAATTATTTACTCTTTCCATATCAAAGGTAAGCAAGCACCTTACTCCCAACTGCTGCTGCTTTACCTGGAGTTACATTGTTTTCAGTTTCTAAAAGTGAGTCCTTCTAAAAGGAATAAAGATGTAAGAAGAGGTTTTGGCTAGAAATACTCTTTAGCATTTGGATGGCCAAAGCAGCACTAAAACCAATCATAGACCTCCTGGCAGCTGCCAAAATGATCTATGGATACAATATCCAACTTTGCCAGACACTCTGCTCTGCCCAAAGGAATCTGTTGAAACCTCTGCTGCGGCTGGTGTGTTCTTCCTGGGTTAAAACTGTACATTTTCAGGCTAAGAAAATGAAATACCAACATGAAATGAAAACTTTCAGCCTGCAAAAAAGCTCTGGAAGTAAAACCTCTCGAGAAGCACCCGCTCATTTTCAGTGCACTAGCACAAGCACTCTGCAATGCATTGCCCTCTGCCCTTTCTCTGGCAAGAACATTGCTGCCCCGTGGTGGGAGCCAGACACGACCTCCTGGGCACATCCATCAAGCTCTGTCAAAGGACTATGCAACAGCAGAAAAAGGAGAATGCAAGTGCATCTGGAGGTCTATCTACTGTTCTTGCTCTGATTTCCTTCTTTCCTTTACTCAACACTCACTACCAGTCACAAATATTCAAAGTTACTATGGCAGCTCCTCTCTTGACATACTAATTCCAGGAAAGAACCAAAGCATTTTAAAAAACACAGCCTAGTAGAAACTTGGGATCTGTCTGAACCCTTCTGGATTTGGTTTTAAGCCTCTGACACCAGCAGCAGTGTGATTCAAGGTATGCTACTGCGACAACACAAGAGCAGACAAGATGCCCAGAGCAAGCAGTTGCCTCTTTACAACTCCCAGATGAAAATCTGAAGTTATTAAGTTCCTATTATAATAGGAAACTAGAAGCAAATTCATAAATGGAATCGAGAGCTCTGAATAGGTAATTATTCATCATTAACAAAACCAAAAGGAGAATTTTCTTCTCTTTCAGGAATAGATTTCACCTACACGTCAGGAGGACAAAATAAAACAGGTCATCTAGCCAAAAGCAGAAAGAAATTTGTATTAAAAACAAAGTGTAAATTAAAAATGGAAAACAGTACATGGATAATTTAACGTAGGCTAGCCCTAAGTGACCATAGCCTTTGGACTGTGTAGATCAGTTATCCAGCGTTCTAGAACTACAAATGCTTTGAAAGCACTTCAGTTGGTGGAGTGTTTTTGTCACCTGTAAAGGCTCCTCCAGTCTGAGCTAGAAGCACTTTGGTCTCTAGCGAAAACCTGTATAGGCGTGGATCAAGACGGACTCAAATTCCATGTGAGTAGTCTCTTTGCAGGTATTCTAGCTGGAACAGACTTCTTCCTCCCCCCAGCACACCATACTACCCAGTATAACCCTGTAACTCTAGAATCAAGCCCAAACCAAGCCATCGAGCTAGCTGCTGCATTTTAGAGTGATACTAAGTCTAGCTTAAGGACTTCATCAACACTTTCCATTTCCCGATACCACAGCAGTAAAGATCCTAACTCTCAAAAATCCCTGGGATTTATCCAGGTCTGATTTGCAGTGCTAGACCTTGCCATACTTTTGTCTGCCTCAAGAAGTCTTTTCCCCCCTCTTCCAAAATGCACTGAAAAAATGGCTGTTCTCTCCAGATGCTCTCTTGCAACATTTGTGCGGCTTATTGTCTGATTAATTTACTCATTGTGTCTTTAATTGCAGTTTCACACAGGTGCAAGCAAATTCCTTTCTCCTCTGACACATCTACCAAAATCTTTCCAAACAAAAGATGACAAAACAAAAAGAAACAGAAAAATCTTTATGAGAATCTTACCTGAAAAATAGCTATCCAGGCATATCCAATATTATCAAAATTGATAGCTCCGTTGTGTGGGTTTACATCCCCTGCCATGCATACATTGTAATACTGGTTCCAGTTTATGCAGGCATTCCTGCTGCTGAAGTCAGGGTTGTATAAACTTGGGGTGTAGGAGTCCATGCTCAAGGTGCACTCCACCTTGTACTCCTTCCTGTTTGGGATGTTGGAGCATTTCTGCATGCCGTTCTCACGATGCGATGAGCAGATGAACGGGTTCTCCTCCGCTTCATCTGTTCGGTAGTATGGATGCAGGAAGGTAAGGTTGTATGTCCTGGAGGAGGAAAAAAAGAGAAGGATGAGAATAAATGATACATCCCTTGTTTCAGCAGCAGCTAAAAAGCACTGGTTTCTGTTTCTGGTTTGGGTGTGTTATTTCTCCTTTGCCCTTCAGCCCCACCAGACTGGGGACAGCAAGCCCCTACCTCTGTCTACAAAGCTTTTTGCATCCTGAAAGGCACCAGTGATCTTTCAGTTAAAGATCAGCCTGAGTTTTTTTCCAAGTGAACAAGGCAGCTGAAAGTTGAAATGAGAGGGTATAAAGAGAAAAATCCCAGCAGGCCAGGTGCGTCCCAAAAATCTAGGGAACTTCTTTCTATCTAAGGATTCTAAGATAGCCCTTCTCATGCTCAGAACATGCTTCAGAAAAGCTGATGGCAAAGCAGCTTTCCAATAAATTTGCCCCTCAGCATGACTCTGTGATGAGTGAGCTGAACTAACAAGGAGAGATCCAGCCACAGGCTACCTCAAATTCCTTCTGTACTTACATAAGAAAAACTAAGAGCTCACATTAATGGGAACTGTATGCTTACTGCATATCTGATTTAATTGGCCTGGATAAAGTTTATGGCTCTGTTACAGCTAAGATAAGCAAGTGCTCTAATTGCAGCATAGCAGGGATGTGCCTTTTCCCGAGCTATGCTCTGGGGCAGATCAGCGAGCAAACTGAGCCTGGGACTTTTCATGCTGTTTGATTAGTATTAGTGAGACCCACTGACACTCACGCTGCTGAAGCACTATTCAAAATGAGAAGGTGCAAAGTCCTAGAGCCGACCTTATCTGCTGTGTTCAGAGCTGCAGGGATCTAAGATGTGATATAATCAGTCAGGAGATAAGGGAAAAGACAATACACAATTATACGACCAAGTGAGATATGGGTAGAAGATAAGCAGGTAATTCTCCAAGCCAGGACAGCTGTATTTCTATCTGTTTCTGAACGTATCCAACATTTGGCTCTAATAAGTGCCAAACTAGTGTTATTCCATACAATTGCTTGAAATTGCTCCCCAAAACCCTTGAGTCAAGCAGGAGTCACTCAGCTATTGCACTTTGAGAGAACAATTGCTGCAGGGCAGAGCTGAGGGGAAATTAACCCTGAACAGCTTTCCCGGGGAATTTGGTTCTCCTCCATCAATGAATTACTTGAGATGGGTGTTGAGGGTTCATCCAGCTTCAGGAATAGGCAAGAGTATTTCATCAGAGGAATTGGGCATTGTTCACTGGTAATTAGATGTATTCACCAGCTATTCCCCTCCCATTGCACAGTGTTCCCACACTTCTAGACAAAACTGCAATATCTTCTTCCCGGTTTCTATGCCTTAGATTCAAGAGGCAAGAAAAACTTGAAAAATGTTTTTCCTCCCAGACTGCCTAAAAGCCTTGTCCTTCCCCTCCCACGAATTGGTTTCAGTTGGAGGAAATTTCCATATGAAACAAGCTGAAGAAAAGGCTGAGTGTCACCCTAGCACAGTGTTTGCTAGTAGATCAGATACTACAACCTGCAGAGTTTGTCACGCAGAGGGGGGTACTGCAAAGGCTTGCAAAGGCTTAAAACACACCAAGGCACAAGGATGAGTCTGGGAGTGCTAGATTTTGGCAAAGACAGCTGGGGAACTTGAGAGAAGAAACAGAGGGAGGAGGAGAAGAGACATCTGAGAAGTGACTTCTAACTCACAAGCGGGAGGCAGCTCTGTTTTGGGCTCAGTGAGTATGCAGAGAGGGGCTTAGTTCAGATGCAAAGATGCTCTGCACCCTCAAATGTGCTGGGGACCTCACCACACCTGGGACATCTCTGCTTACAGCCATAGGGCCTGTCTGAGCCTGCTCACCCACAGAGGTTCTGGGAGGGCTCTGCACCTCGACACACAATGCAGTCCAGGGCAGAACCATGCCAGCCTCACCAGGCCCAGGAAGGACATTTGCCTCTGAAACTTCCAGGCTGGAGAGACTATAGGTGCATGTCCCACTAGCCTCCTCCCAAGGAACTCAGCAGCAGGTACTCAGGAGCTCTGAAGTCTTTCAAATAGGACATCGGGATCAATGGTGGTGACGACAGGGGTCTAACAACCCTAGAGTAAAAGCCTGGACTATGCTGTGCACTGCCTGATACACAAGGCAGCATGGCCACAGGACTCTGGCATACGCCCAGCTTTGCCAGGGCTGACTTCACCACTCTTGAAACCAGGATTTTGTGGGTTACAGTCAAAGAACTACTTTGAGTCCCTAAGGTGGTGGCAGGAGAGGTCTCATTTGGTACCGTCTAATCAGAGCACCTGGACCTCCAGCTCAGGCTCAACAGATCTTTGCAGTTCTCAAATCCCCGGTGTGACAAGTCATGCAAATGTGAAACTTTGTTTGGGCAGCTCAGCGCCCAGCCCCGGTCCTTGCAGTACAGACAGCCACTGAGGTGAGTCTCAGACAGTAACCTGCAACCCTGAAACTACACACTGAACACTCAGCCCCTGCAGCAACGCTGTGTGATCTCAGGAACATCCCTTGCTCTTTCTCATTTCCCTTAAAACAATGCTGACCAAGGCTCCCTGATCTGGATGTGCCACTCCACTGACATACTCTTTTAAACTACAACTGATCTTCCAGGAAAACCTGCTCTAGAGCCAGGTGAAACTACCTCAGCAAAAACTTATTTCCTTTACCACCCTGGAAACAACACAACACCAGCAGCAGAAACCTCCTGATCACAAACACCTTTTGGCAGCAGGCAGGACAGGAAGGCTCAGCGCCTGGCTTGTGGGCCAGTGTAATTAGGATTCTACCCAGAGCAAAGCCGGACTTGCAGAGGGAGATGGACCATCTGGAGGGATGACTGTGTAATTAGCAGCTATGGCTGCACAAGCTCCTTTCCTGGGAGCAGTTTCATGTTTAGATGCAGACACACACATGCCTGTGCCAAGAACGCTGACCATGGAAGAAGTGTTCAGACTGAATGGCTGATGCACCAGCACAATGCTCCACTCAGACCTCACACCCAAGCTCCCCTGTGAGCTGCCTCTCCCACCATGGCACAATATACACAACGTTCAATGCCACACGTGACTCCGCAGCTGTCTGCCCTCCCAGCTGCAGGACTCTGGCACATATTCGTTATTCCAGATTAATCATCTTTATTTCAGCCCCCAGAGCTGATCTCTGATTTCCAGATACGCCCACCCCAGCTAGGCAGGCTGGACAGGGACCCAGCCAGCCAGAGTGCAGTGTGCCCACAGTTCTGCTGAAGCCCATGCACCCAGTTTCATTGGAGAGTAGAAACGTAACCAGGCTGTGGGAACCTACAGGACCAACCTCCCCCTCATGCAATGGTTCTCTGTTCATGACATATTGCAACTAGAAGGGCTCTTGACAAGCCACAGATTTGAGAGGCTGCATGTTTCCCCATGAATCACTGTTTAGGAAGCCTTGGGCTGAAGAAGAAATACTGCCTGCAGACACAGTGCCCTGGGCTGTGATCTAATAAGCTGCATAGAGAAGATCCGGGCACAAACTGTCTGGAGAACCAAAAGAACGACACACTTTGGTGGCTGTGGGAGGAAAATAAAACCAGGAAAACAAAGCACAGCTTGACTGCAAAGAGTGGATGAAGGTTGATTTATTTTTGCTGCTGCCTAACTGATCTTATCCTCCCTTTTTTCTGCCTTGCTCATTTTTGCAGTTGCCCCCCAAAATAATTTACAAACTAAAAGTCCTCCCTGTGACAGGCCAAAATCAGTCACATGGGGCCACTTTCTGCACAGCCCTTTTCAAACCCTTCCTTCTTCCATGTCTGCCCTACGTGCAGCGTAACCACGAGCACCTGGCTGGCTAGGAGGGACCCACACATGCATGATGCTCTGCCACCACCAAGTACAGCTGGGAAGGGACACACCAAGTGGCAGCAAGCACTGCAAATTTAAGACCTTTTCTTTGTTCCTCTGCTTAAAGACCTTTCTGGTAAAACCAAAAAGGGAAAAGAAGGAAGGAGAGCAAGGATGAAAAATGAAATTGTTGCAGAATGAGGGAATCCCCAGTATCCACAAAATAAATCAATTTGCTCTGCCAAGACCATCTACCTCCACGTGAAGGCTGATCGGACTTTCTTGTTACTTGCCAACAGGTATAGTCCAAATAACTTATTGATGGTAATGAATCCACAAATTATGAGACCTTTGTGCTCTGGGGCAAAGACATGAGAAACTAAGCCCTGGAAGGAATCTTGTTATCACATTAGAAAGGATTAACACCCTTTTCTTAGCCAGCTGCCCAGTGCACATCTTTCTCTGGGCTTGCAGCAGCTTTACAATGTATTTTCCTCTCCCTGTCCCTTGGCATGTTCATGTGCAGGAAGAACAACAGTGGGGCAGGAAAGTCCATTGTCTCCCTTGTCAAAGGAGGCTAAACAATTATTCTCTGCTCCATCTTCCCCCAGGCTCAGTCCTGCCAGCCCAACCATCCCATGCAGGGCATCATCCACAGCCACTGGAGTACGGTGTGTGTGTGCTGAACACAATCCTGCTACAGCTTTATGAGGAGCAGAGGAGGAAAGGGAAAAGGTGGAAGAAACTCAGCACCAAGCAGGATCCATTCCCTCCAAGAAGAGGTTGCTCTCTGGAGGAAATCCTGCTGACAACCCAACGTTGCAGCACAGAGTGATGCCAGGAGGAGCAATTAAACAGAACTCAGAAGTACCTTTCAGACAAACTCAGAGCTGTCTGCACCTTCTTGCAGCTCTACAAAAGCCAAGGAGCCAAAGGCAGTACAATGCCAAGCAGGTACGGAGTTAATTAAGACTGAAGCACTCACATTATAACTGTCCTGCAGCATTAGATAAATACACAGCATTTCACATCTCTCCTGCTTCTAACCCACTGAGTTCTTCGAAAGGCTCCATGAGGGGGAAAATGGTACTCTGCGTAACAACACACGTAAGTAAGGAGCAGCCCCAGCAGCAAGAACCCAGACAAGCTGGGGGTGACCAGTTCCTTTATTTATGGTGACAGCAGCTTATGATGGCAGGAGGGAGCAAGAAGGGCTTCGTGGGGCATACACATCCTGGAGATCTTACAGATAAGCTGCTGGCTTTGCTTGCTATTCCCATGCATGCATACCAAGCCTTCCTCACAGACCAGACCATGCAAAAAGCCCTTGAGAAATTCCCCTTCCAGCTCCCACTGCCAGGGATCTCCTGCAACTTGCTCACAGAGCAGTGGAGACCAACCTGGCGCTGCTGTCCCCCAGTGCTGTGCAATGCCAGGGGAAGCAAAGAGGTGTCTGAGCCACCGGGGCCCTCTGGAGCAACGCTCTGGGCTCCAGAGCTGGCTGGGCAGGGACAGCTTCTCACATGCCCTCAACAGCAGTGACCCACTCCAGTTTATTGTTTGCCAACCTGCTACTGCAACAGCCCAGCAACTGCCTGTAATTCTTTCAAAGTCACCTCTCAAAGAGAGTCCTTAATAAAACAACCTCCTTCCAGCATGATACTGCATTGCAACAGTGCAATTTTCAAAGGGAGAGAGAAAGCAGGTATTTTCAGTGCACCTCAAAGAAGTCCCCACATTTCTATCAGAATGTACTATATTTAAAAATAGTTTCCTTACTTGAAGCGGCCAACTTTCAAGGGGGATTCAAAAGAAAAGATTTCAACAGGAAGAAGAATGATGGCAAAATCAAAGTCAACTCTTCCATCTGATGCCTGCTGTAAAGTTGAATGGCCCAGAAAGCTGCTGGCAGTGAGTGTGCAAAGAAGCATGCAGCAGATAAAATATATTTGAATCACCAGTCTCTGAGCAAGCTTACACTTCCTTTTCTCCAGAAAAGCTTTGGGGTTATGACCCTTCCTTGCCTGGCACCCTGGATTGTGTTCAGATGCTCACCCTCACTTTCAAGCAGTTCTATTCCCATCTGGGAAGGTTTGACACCCCCACCAAGGTGATCCCCACCAATAACTCAGGTCTTCCCCTTCACAAGGCTGTAAAGAAGATCTGAGCCAGGACCATCACCTGCTCAGCCCCAAACTGGGTGCACAGCATGCCTGTCCATCCTCCAGCCCCTTGCAGCCTGCTGAAGGGGTGGTAAACACTATTTTAGACTGAAGACACCACCACTGGGACTTAGTAGACAAAACTAAACCACCAGAATCTCACTCCCCCTTTCCTGCAGAATGCTACTCTATTTACTTCTAACCAAACCCAGAGCTTAACATTAGCCCTGCATCCCCTGGGTAAAGGTTTTATTGTTTCTGTTCTCTTTGGCAGCTCTCCCTGGAAGCGAATGGGTGGTCAGGGCTCTCCAGCACCAATGCCAAACAGCAGCTTGGCGCAGGGATGGAGTGTATGAGGACACGGTGATGGACCCACTCCAACCCAGTCCCGAGCTTGACTTTGCCTATAACTCCATACTGTCTGCAGGCAGACCGCATCTTGCTGCTGGTCCCCAAGACCTGCCAGCTTGGGCTCAAGGCTGTATATTTTGGTCCCTCTATACAACAGCAGGAAGATGCAACTCTGAAATGCATTCCCTGGTACTGCCACTCCATGCTTTTTCCCCTGATACAACTTGCTGTTGGGTATTAAAGACCACTGCAGGGGTCAACCATATCCCGATGCCTGGCACTATGGATTCAGAAGAACAAATGACAGGAAAGATGGGAATAGCTCCATCTGGATTCACCAAAACTTCCACACCAAGCTCCAATCAACCTGGGATAGCTTCTAGCTGGAAATGGAGGGACTGGTCCATTGCAGGCAGGTTTCTCAGGTCTAAAACCAACTCAGCAAAACACAGACCAAGACAGTAGCTTCGGTCTGGGTGATGGTACCAGAGCAACCCACATTTTTTATGCTGATACAATCACCACTAGAGCTGGAATAGCCCAGTCCTGCAACAAAGCTGCCCCACAGGCACGCCAGAAAACTCATTTCTCCCCATTTCTCTGGAATGCTGTAACTTTGTTCACAATAACCCCAACCACATGGCATCAAGCAACAGGAATTGGGCAGAGGCAATGGATAGCCCACAGCCACCCAAATCCACCACTATCTGCTGCTGGAGGGGACACAAGAACCAACACAGAGCTGCGGTGAAGTGGGAAGCAATAGATCCCTTCCAAACCTCCTGTCCCTTCAAACAGAGCTCCTGAGGCTTAGCACACAGAGCCCTGACTTTGCCTTCCGTGACCCAGACCAAGACCCCGATAAGAAAATCCTGCGATGCTTTTGATGCTGCTAATGGCCATTACATAACAGTCTGCTTAATATCTGTACTTAGCAAACCTTTCCCCCTGTGGTTAATTTTAAAAGCTCTACTTCGCAGGAAATCACACAGCATTTTAGAAACCTGGTCAACGAGATGAGAGGGACTCACTGAAGATAATTACAGCTCTGCACTCCTTGTGCTCAAAGCACACACCGCCTTCCCCATGCAACCAGGCCACCAAACACAGCTTTAACACCACTCTTCGGGCTTTTCAGTGACAGCTCAGGAGTTACTCTGAGTGAGAGAGGGCCTTGGTGACCTGCAAATACCTGTCATGGATGCAGGAGAGAGCTTGCAAGGTTGGAGCAGAAGTGTACACACGACAGACTCATTGATTTTCTGCTCTTCAGCATCTCTGATGGGATGAGTAAGTATCATCAGAGACGGTCTGCAGTACAGCGAAGGGCTCAGAGAGCTGAAAGCCACAGGACTAATCAGGGAAGCAAGAACAGAACCTGGGGTAGAGACGAGGGATAATCTCTGCTTGTCTTCCAGACGGAATACAAGTTGTAGACAGCAGATTATTACAAACATATAATTACAGGCTCGATCTTCTCTTAGAGAGCTAGAATTGCCCAGATTAGCTGGTCTCAGGCATTTCCTCACCTCGGAGGCACTGACATCTCCAGCAGTCTCTGACAAGAGCCCTTTGGAAGGATTTTCCCAGGCAGACTTCCCTTTTCTGTGGAAGCTTGCAGGCTGCATGTTGTTTTGATCTTTTTGTTGTGCTGACGGGTTTTAAGGTGTGTCCTTACATTGCACCTCTGAAGGGGCAAATGCAGAACAGCCCAAGCTCAGTATCATGCTGAGGGTTTGCTGGGGAGCAGCAAGAACTGGACTGCCCCGTGATGGGGGATAAGCCAGGAGCCAAGAGTCATCCCAGTGCCAGCAGCACCTGCACAGTCTGAGCACAGCCCAGGTCCAGCAGCAGGGTCCATCCAAAGCCACAGGCACGGCAAGTGTTATACCAGATCTAGGACCCATCCAGGGAAGTCAAGCAGGAGCCAAAGAAACCAAGAACAAAAAGCTAGAGACAAGCACACCAACAGCACAGCTCAAACCAGAACAGGGTACCCCAGGCTAAGCTTAAATAGAGCTCCTGGGCCATGGACAGGGTGTGGGTGGCAGTCCCAGGTGAGACTCCTCAGGGCAGTTAAGGCCTATTAGTACCCTCAGCACCTGGCAAGGATGCTGGTCCCTGCAACAGCCTAGACTGGAAGAAACAAAACTTAATTTTTGTGTCAAAACCAGCAGGTGATCAAATGTGCTGCCCATCCTGGATGCCTGTCCCAGACTGAGAGCAGCGTACAAGTGTCTTTAATGCATTTCACACCAAGCTTCTTATCTTAATATGCCTGCAAAGATTTGTGTGTTTCATCAGTATATCCATGGTGCTGTCTGCACCAGCATGCAGACCACCTCATCAAGCCCCTGCCAGGTGGTGCGGTGTGCTAGGTGACTTCCCAGACCTGTACAGTTTTGGGAACTGGCAATTCTAGGAGAGTTGTAATGTGTTTGTTTGGTTTAAATCCTTAAATTCCCAGAGTCAGGGATCTCAGTTTCCTCAGACAGAGGTAATCCAAACCACTAATGTCCTTCAGGTACAGAGAGAAAACAAGAAAAAGCCACTCCAAATGTTCAGCAACTTGCTGACAAGTGTTTTTTCTCATACAAAAAGTACCTAGCCAGACTCAGAGACCTGAAGCCAAGAAACTTGTGAGTCAAGATGACAGCCCAGTTAAGAGCTGCCATTGCAGCTGTGCAGCGTGGCCACGTTGTGCTCTCACCCACAGTGCTGCTGGATCCAGCCCTGGCTGCATCCCGGCTGAACACCAACCCTGCTGACCGCTGGACTTTCTCTGGCAGGGGAGAGAGAGAAAAAGGCAGAAAAAGTGGAGGAGATTTTTTTGCTGTACTTACATTGCAAAATTCCTGTCTAGGAAACACCTGTTTCTCAGCAGCCCTGCCCAGAGCTGCACACCGACAATCCCAAAGATGAAGAAGACAAAGAAGCACAAGAGGAGGACGTTGCCTAACATAGGCAGAGTATCTAACAGCAGGGTGACGAGTATTCGCATACCTGTAGGGAGAAGGAGAAAACAGGTCAGAGGAGTCCTTTGAGGGGGAAAGCAGGAAGGCTGTACCATTCCCAGCTTGGTTGTGCAGCCAGTGCATCCTGGGCAGAGGAATTGGGATGTTTACGTTTTCCCCTAGGCCTTAAGGCTGAAAAGGAAGGTAGAGAGTGCAAAAGGCTTAGCAGCAAGTGGGAACAGTGTACGTATCTCCAAAGGGTGGACTTAAGGATGGGATATTCGGATGTTTTCAGTAACGCAGTACTCAACAACACACAAACATGGGCAAAGCTGTGAGACAGTCTTTCCTGGAGAAACACCTCCACAAACCATCAGCCTCTTAAGAAATTGTCAAAATATATATCTATAAACATATTGAACATCTCTCATGAATCATACAAATTGTTCCCCTAAACAATACATAGCCTCGCGTAGGATGATAGCTGTGGCTGCTCTGAGCATCCTCCCTGGACACCTCCTCTTCCACGGAGGACTCCTCTCCTTGCTGGCTACAGGACTGCCAAACAGGGAAGGCAAGGGAAAATTTGACTTTTTTGAGGGGGAAAGCACTGTGCAAATGTTTCTTTCTTGTTGAGGAATGAGTCAACCTTGCAGAGCCTCAGCTAACACTTGAATTCCCATTCAGCACATTCCCAGCATCGCTGCCTAGGGGAGAGTGGGCAAGGAGGCAAGGACTGGGCTGGCACCTGAGGGCTGCCCTGTCTCTGTCTCACACATCAGGGCACCTTTAAACTCAAGGATAAAACAAGAATAAAAGGTGAATAATGACTTGCAGCTCAGCAGTTCAATAGAGGTTAAATGAACCTCTGAGACACTGACCAACCATCATTTCAACATCTGATAACTGATGAGGGGAGAATTAATGAAAAGCGGAAGAGGCAAAGGCAAATACTAAATTATAGCAAAGAACAAAGCCAGCAACCAAGCCTTGGGGTGCCGGCACTCAGCAGAGAGCAGGGCTCCAGTTTATGGCATGGTGGAAATCAAAGTGGTTGCTGGGTAAGGCGAAATTGCCACCTTTGGAGGCATTTTATCCCACTAAAATTCTGATCTGCAAACACTTTTTCCTGCCTGCCTGCATGGAGTCTTTTCCCTGTTCATTTCCCCTAGCAGGATGCTACTCTCCACCACTCATCCCATTTGAACAGAGCCACGTTTACACTGACACTGTCTCTCTTCCCCCACCAGTTTCTACACTGGCTTCTTCCCTCAGCCGGCTCCCAAGTCATGCCTGATGCCTCTCCTGCTAGTTCAGTGATGATGCTGGTCTACAGCCTGGCATCTGTAGACCCCAGAGATGGGTGCTGGGAGGAGCAGGGTCTCCAGGAGAGAAGTGCCCATCCGACCTGGCACCTCCCAGGCTGCGGCAGGCAATGCTGAGCCCCATTGTGCTGCTACACCCTCCTCCTCATGTCGCTCTGCCAGCGGAAATGCAACCCAGCCAGGCAGGGCCGAAGCTGACATTACCTTGTCAGCATGGCACGAGTGGATAAACTACCCTGGCCAAGAAGTCTGCACTAATAAATAATTAGGTGTGAGTAATAACCTCTGCATCCCAGGGCAAGAGCCTTTCAAGGTCTCCATGCCCAGCTGCGTCTTGGCTCCGGCACGGCTCCCTGCTGCTGGCGCCGGCAGTGGGTGCCTCTCCAGAAGAGCCGAGATCCTGGCGCCCAGCCCCATGCCAGCCCTGCCGGCTGCTCTCCAAACCCCATCCCGGTGCCGCCCTGGCGCCAATGCCACCCTGCGGGGAAGGGACACGGCACCGGCAGCCAGGCTGTGGCAGCAAGCACCACGGGTGGTGTGGGATGCCAGCCAGCATCCCTGCCATCTCCTGTAACCGCAACGCCGGTGCCAGCCACAGGGACAGCACCAGCCTCTGCTCCAAGCGCAGAGGGAAACCCAGAGCAGGAGGCAAACGGGGGGTTGATTTTGTCACGCTTGTTCCCAACATGTGCTGTCACAGTAAGCCCCCCAGGAGCACATCCCACAGCACTGCCCTTCAGACTCGCCTTGCAAATCTATTTTGGAAAAACAGAAAAGACTCACTTAATTCCCACTGGAAAGATGATGCTGGGCTTTTCGCACACCACCCCCCCACCCCCAATATCCTCACTCTTTTTTTTTTTTCCAAAAATGGTTAAAATTTATCTCTCTATGCCAGACAACTTTTTTCCGCTCAGCTACTTTTGGTATTTTGGGTTGTTTAGTGGCACCATTCTTGAGATTGAATCCATCTGTTTGCTATCCGCTAAGGGTGCTCTGGGCTCTCAGCAGAATGTCAAGTGTGCCATGGGAAAAGAGCACGAGCATTGGTTAGGCTGAAATGAGGATCAGCATTTCTTTTCGTTCCCATTCCATGTGATGCCTGGTTTAAACAACATAGTAGAAAAATAAAAATAAAGCAGTGAAATGGATTTGAAAAAAGTGACCACTACTACAAAAAAGCCCCTTACTGCATCTCCTGCCAAACATACAAATTGCAGGAATTACATTTTTCCAGGCATTTTCAAAAAAAAATTTCTAATAGACATGATGTTTTTATTGGCTACGGTTCTCCTTTCTTTTCTTAACAAATAAAATAAAAATGAAATAATCTTGTGGGTGAATTTATTGTGCCTGGAAGCGAAGAGCTAATAGCACTGGCTGGAACCCAGGAAAATGCCCAGGCATCACAGGGATAAATTGCCAGGCTATTTCTCATAGTTTCTTGCTTCCCCTGTGCTGTGACTGAACACCAGGCTCATCTCTTCTGACCTAGCTGTAATTTGTATCTGCTCGACATCCTTTTGTGACTGCCACTGAGCCAAAAAACCCGGCTCCTGCCAGTGGTGCGGTGGCCAGGGGGGTGTTGCTGGTCTGGTGCTGGGGATGTTACGGATGGGGCTGAGTGACCTGCGGCTGCACCGCTGGCTGGGGCAAGGTGGATGTCCGAGGTCAGCCCCAGGCTAAGCTGTAGCATGCCCATGGATCAAAGACTAGAAATGTAACTCTGTTATTACTGGGAACTGCAAAAATACAACAAAATAGAGGGCTGTCACTATCCATTCTCTGCACACCCTGGATTATATCAGTAAAAGTACAGAAGTTAAAAGTGTATGGAGTTAGTGTCTCATAAACAAGTAAAGGCTGTGATTATCTGCCCTCCAGGAACAGAGATATTTCTAAGAATACTAATCCTGCCCTGGCACTTGTTCAAGACACGGGCAGTGTTGTAAGATCAGCCTAGCTGCTCATCAAGCTGGGCAACTCAACTCTGAACACGGATTGAGCTCTTTGGATTTAATCTCACATACTATTAACAAAAAATTGAATATTTTCTATTGCCTCTCTTTTGAAAAAAAAAAAAAATATCCAAATGGCAAGTGTAGCAGAAGACAGCCTAAAAGGCTTACTTCAAAGCTTCAAAATCAGACTCCTAAGGGAAAGAAACACAAGCTGGACCTAGATCAAAATTTCACCTAGACTTGGAGGCATTTGGATCCCTGGGCCTCGGTTTAATAGGCATGTAAATCCTCAAATTCCCATGGCTTCTGCTCTCAGCCCAGCTGAGTCCCAGCCTGAGACTCCCACTATTTCAAGGGAGAGCTACAAAGGGCTTTGTGGATTTAAATAACTTCTGAGCCTGGTTCTCACCCCAGCCTGAAGCCTCGGCAGAGCTCTGAGCTGAGCACGTGCCAGCGTCCCTCTGTTCCTCCCCATCCCAGCGAGGCCATGCAGCCACCATGCTCAAAATCCTGGAGGAAAACTTTCTGTTGTGCTTTCCGGCTGCTCCAATACCCTGGTAACAAAACCTCATTAGGAAAACAAAGCCCTGGTGGGTTTCATTGTCCCTTTTAGCCTCTCATTTCTTTTTGCCTTTTTTTTAACTTCTAATGATGTCACTGTTGAATGTAGAGATTTATTATTATTTTTAAAAGAATAATCCTGAAGAATTTGAGCTCAGAGAGAAACTTCAAAGACTCCTGTGCGTAAACATCCATCTGTTCTGTTCCTTTGCATGTTCATCTGAGGTACTGGAACCAAAGCCCTTCTGGAGGAGTTTGTTTTGCTGTGCCTAGCTGTGCAGACATGATTGGCAATTAATCTAGGCAGGATGTTCAGCGAGGACCAGTGGAACTGTGTCATTTTTTTTACAAGGAACCTCTATGATTTCCATACAATGCTGTTGCATTTTGGATTGAGTGGATTTTGGTTAAAAAAATGATGCAAGCACTATGAAATTAGTACCTTGCAAAAGATTGCTCAGCAGACAGCTGATTCCAGCAGGAAATTATTTCAACTCGTTGGTTCATTTTTCAAATTGGATTTAGAAGACAAGCAGCTGAAGCCACTTGAAAATAGATTTAGGGCCCACTTGAACTTTCTATCATGGATGAACCTAATTTTGTTCTGCATGACAGCAGACCCTCTGTGGTATTTTACCAGCAACAGAGGCTGCTGCACTTCTAATCCTGAACACAAAGAAATTGAAAGACCTTAAATAGCTGAGAGGGGAAAATGAACCCATCCAGGGCAAGAAGATCTTTCTTATAACTGACCTTTCCCCTTTCTTTATAGGGACTTCATTATTTACTTTACACTAGGAGCAGAGAGTTACTTGCCTCAAAGAACTCATGAAAATGGAAAACAGCCACAAAAATTCCACCCCCCCAGGTATAAAATCTACTTGCCCTTTACTAACACTGAAAATCATAATACATGATCTCTGAATTACCATTCAAAATCAAAAGAAATTAATTTGCTCTCAGCAGCAGGAGAGTAGGCTACTGCTGCAAGGTTTAGCAGACAACGCTAGCTGAAGTAGCTGTAACCCCCTGGTTTTCCGGGGGGGTGAGCCAGGACAGCCCCAACTGCAGCTGTGTGGCTGTGGTGCAGTCAAAGGGGTGACTTACTTGGGACCCTGTTAATGGCTCGTAGTGGCCGAAGTACCCGGACGGTTCGGATCGCAGACAAGCTCACGTTGTGTCCGTCCAGAGAATACTCCATCATGCTGCAGGGGAAAGAGGAAAGGTGTCAGGATGTGGGATGCTTGTTGTCTGGGCATGAGGGTGCTGGGGCTGCCTGGGGTTGGGGCTGTTGCTGCCTGCATGTTCTGGGAGTCATCGCCCATGTGTTTGCAGCACATGATGTGCATCATGCTGTCAATAGGGGATATAAGGGATATTTCAGCGTCTAAGAGGCTGAAAATACCCACAGGAGCAGCAATGGTGCAGGGGCTGGCAGGCAGGTGTGCTCCTGGGCTAACGGGCTGCAGGCACAACTAACACACCAGAAAGCAGGACTTGGCATGACAAGGAGCTCCAGAGTTGGGGCCACAGAAACTGGGGCAGAGGGGAAGCCCTTGACTATCTGCTCAGCTTCTGCAGCTGTGCTGCTCTCCTTTTCCATGAGCTTATCACACTCTGGCCGGCAGCGCATCCATGGCATTCCCAGGGAGATTACTGCACAGCTCCATGCAGCTCCAAGTCAATAAGATGTTTCTGATATTACACCCCCTACTAGCACCCCAGCGTATTTTCACACCAGCTTATCTCTCCCCCTATGACAAAAATGTGAATAATCAAGCCTACAAATGATGTTGAAGTAGTTTGGTTTCCATTTTACTATTAAGAATAGGGAACATTTTCTTTTTCATGCTCCATCTCCATTTCACATAAACATTTCTCTCCCAGGCTGGGAAGGATGTTAAGTCAGTTTTCTTGCTCTTTTATAGCAATGAGTGGCAAATGTGTGTAGTGTTGCTTTTTTAATGGGGTTATGGCTAGTTAGCATGGCTGTAATTACAATTTATGAGTTTGACTACAGGGAAGCACTTGTAAATATGTCACAAATCTCTCACCACGCCTGTTCAAATAACATAACAGCATCAAAAGCAACCCTGCGAGTAAGCTGTTGGATCCCATGGAGAAAGAGCTTTTGTTTTGCTTTGTTTTTTTAAAATAAACAAACAGATATTGAAGGAGGAAGGCAGATACGAGCTGAACTGCTGCAACCATGCACTTCAGAAGCCTCAGTGGAATGAGAGATCTTGCAGCTGAAGCATCCTGCAGCCGGGATGGACCAAAATTGCTATGTGCCATCAAGAAGCAACAGCCGAATGGACTGAAGCAACAGCTGAATGGATTTCAGGCAACAAGCACAGGGAGGTTTGGTTTCGGGCCAGCCTTGCTCAGGCACATAATTGCCTATGTGCCCATGCTCTGCTCTGCTGGAGCCTTGCACTCCGTATTTGATGCCTGCCCTGCTCTACAAAGTTTAATTGGGAATATCTAGATGTTCTGATGTTTGCTTCTCTTTCGTCTTTGTCCTGAAGCTGTTCGGTGTAAGCCTGTGATATCATTGGCATTGCACTGAGGTGACTTTGTCCTGTTAGCCTTAATTTGCCATGCAGAGGCCAAGGTGATTTTGAGTTGGTTTTGGTGATAACCTTCCAGAGATTTTTTTTCTTTTTTTTTTTTTTTCTTTCCCTGAAGTAGTTAGTGAGTCTTTATAAATCAAAACCACCTTAAAGCTTGTATGTAGGAGCTGAGCCGGACATGATGAATAGCTTTAAAACTCAACACGGCACAAAAACAGGTTTTAAATCTAACATGTGTTCACTAAGCAGCCAGAGCAGAGCAGTGGGAAGCAGCCTGGAGCTGCACGAAGGACCACCCAGCGGGAAAGCCATCGGAAATGCCCGTTCACACCTGCATTGAGGGGCCTGGAGCCAGCCCCAGGTGTCTGCTCTAAACAGACCTTGCAGGAATAGACAAAGCATTGTTTAAAGTCCCTGAAGTGAATAGTGCTGAAGCCTGAATCTGCTTGCTGGCGTGGTCCCAATACAACACACTCGCAATTTATCGGGTGGCTGAGTAAGTGAATTTTAGTGTAACTGATACAGTTTTTGAACTACTAATAGCATGTAAAAGGAGTATGAAATGCCCCAGTGGGAGCTGGTTTTGTACTCCAGAGAGCTCATGCAACTATTAGCATGTTAAAGGGCCAACTCCAGGGGCCACACTTTTACTTGGCCCTTGGAGTTTCAATGGGGCTGATAAAAGATGAATAATTCAGGATTTGACCTAGAAAACAGACTTTCTGACCCTGATAATTTGGAATTCTGTGATACTCCATCTAGGATTTGAAAGTAAGTCTCAGGGGGATCTGCACTGCCCACCGAAGCCAACATGAAACACTTGATGGATTCCAGATTGGACCTTCTCCAAGTAGTGAAAACATTTGAAACCTTCATGAAAAAGTCAAAGGTGCCTTTGTCAAAGCCAGGCTTAGGGTGTTGTTCTCATATCACACTTGTAAACCAAGAATACCCTGGAATGCCCAACAGAAACTTGCTGGAGCTGGAAATTTTGGTTATGCAGGGACTGGAGGTCTGGGTGGACTGGCACTTGGTAGGTGATTCTCTACAGCCTCTGGGTACTAAAAAAAAGGAGGCACAAGCCTTTGCAATGTCTTCTGCCATGAACGGTTTCCAGTCCTTCAGCTGTCAAGTTAAAGATGTCCAAAGCATATCATATGAGCCTGCAGAGTCTACAGGGACTTGAGGCACAAGGAATGTCTCTGGTTTCAGATCCTGTGGACAACATTTTTGATGCTCAAGAAATGCTCTCAACCTGGCTGCTGGACAGATTGAAAAGTTGTAAGCTCCATTCAGTCTGAAATTTTCCGGGGTACATTTCTCAGGCAAGGAAAACATTAAAGGCCTTTCAGTGCTAGAGCAAACTTCAGACACAATCTGTTGCTAGAGGCAGAAGATATGTTTATTTTGTAGTTTCCCGGCTTACCCTCCACTTTCTTTGGTGTACTTGCTAATAAGCCAAATCGGCTTATTTGAGGAGACTGAATGGGACAAACAAAGCAGGCAGCACTGCCTATCACTTGCTTCCCTTCTTATCAGAAAAAGCCTCAGAATAACTTCAACACATCCACCCACTTGCTAGAAAAAGCAACTCTTATTCCAGTCGTGTGCTCCCTGCTAAAACCACCTCCAGTTTTCGGAGCAGACACTGGATCTGGTGGTGGTGGGAGAGGTGGGAGAGGTGAAGAACCCCAGCCCATCACACAGCTCCTCCTTGCCTTCCACCAGTGTTAGTGGCCAGCACAGCCTCTCTTCTGAGAGATGGGCAATAACACCACAGGTATGCCCTGTGAATCATCTGGAGATGGCCCAGGATCAGCCAGAGAAAGGGCTGTTCCTCTTCTCATCTTCAGCCTGAGTAATGCCAGACTGGCAGCAGGGCTTCCCATCGAGGTCTCCTGGTGCTTCTGCTGTTTTCATTCTTCTCAAACACATTCCAGCCACAGAGGGTGGGGAAATACACTGGAAAACTACCCATCGACTCACCAGCCACCTTCCCCCTTGTCCCAGGTGCTAGTGAATAAAGATCCTGGTGCCAAACCTGGCTCTGCAGTATGAGCAGAGGGCTCAGCCTTTCTGCACACAGGTGCTATTTTATCCTCCCACTTTGCTGGGATGATCTGGTCGATGATGTGGGGAATCTCTGCACGCCCATCAGGAGAGCTCATCCTGCAGGTTCAGCATGGGGAAACACTGTTGGCACGCTGGTTACAGATGGCAGATTTCTGATCCCAAGTTCCCCCTGCAACCACAGCCTTGTTCTTCTCCTGCTACTTCTGGCTTAAATGCTGCAGCGCTTTGGAAAGAAAAATAATTAACTGCTTCTTTTGTTGTCCCTGCTGTTCTTTCTTGGGCTGTAACTGCACATGGGTTCAAAGGAAGCTCTGCTCAGGAGACCTCATGTTTTATTCAAACCAGTAAGGCCATTCCTAATTGTATTCAAGACAAATAACATGGAGCAAAACAAAACTCCATTAGTGCAGTGAAGATTGTACATCACTAATGTAAGGGTAAAAATGCCCCAACATATTACAGGAATGTTCTAATTAACCCCAGGCTGGTCATTATAAACTCAGGAATTCAGAAATAAGGCAGAGCTCTGTAATTAAAGCAGCCTGTCCCTTTCTAGGGTATACTAAGCAGGTAAGAGAGCCCGGCATTTCTAAAATCCATGTATTTATAGAAGAAAGTTTTAGACTTGCCAAGCTTTTAGTCCGCTCAGTTTTCCCCTATGGGTGTGAGGGAACTGGTGTCAAAAGCACCCAGATCTTCCTTATATCTGTTTATTAACACATCCTGCACAAGCAAGAAGCTGTAGGAGATGGTGTTAAAATGTAACTAAGAGAAGTCTATAGGAGGCATTTGCATGCACTTGTAATTTGGGTCAACTTTTGGCTAGCTTCTTCCACTGGGATTTCAACCTTCTGAACCAATTTTTGGGCTAGGTTCTCCTTGTTTGGCCAGTTTCTGTCTCTCTGCCTCAGTAATGGTGTCACATAGCAGGAGTGGGGCTGAGCTGCTATATTTTACCGCCTGTTCTGGAGACAGCAGTCTTAATCGCGATCACTGGAACATTCTGGCCATCACAAGCACTAGATCAGTGTGCGCTTGATTTGACAGAGATGACACTGGCGAAAAGATTGCCATGGAAAAGCAGATGGCTTTTGCCCTGACATGCATACCCCACCCCATCATCTGGTGTGGTTGCCAGAGGCGACACCAAATGAGACTTATGAGACTTTGCCTTGGCTTGAGCCTGGCAGCTCTCACAAGATGCTATGAATACTGGCCAGGACAACCTAGAGATTTGGCTCTCTGGGGACTTCTTGCCTTCACTGCAAAGAACAAATTTATGAGGTTTTGTTACTGACCCCGCCATCACGATGAAGAAATCCAGGCGATTCCATGTATCTCCAAGGTAACACTTCTGCCCGAAGATCCCCAGAGCCACCATCTTGATGACCATCTCCACCGCAAAGAAAGCGAAAATGAAGTCGTCAAATGCCTGGAGACCAGTAAAAGATTATTACAGTCAGTTCTGCTGTGCTCTCTTATCAGGGAAAGGGAAAGCAGAGACGCGAGCACTCCATCCGCAGCGGTACTCTGTACACCCTGGCAGCTGCTGCAAGGCAAAGCCCTGGTACCAAAGTGCCACCTACTGAACTCAGAAATCAAACCTGCCATACCTGATGGGTGACGGCAACCCCTGAGCATAGCTCCTGGGTCAGCCCACTGCCTGGGAAGCATTAGCAGCTTCTGTTAATCTACCGGCAAAGATAAAAGACATGGCTGTTGTACAGGTTGGATGTTTTTCTTGGCATTTAAAGCCTATGCATCCAACAGCAACTTGTGGTTGGGTCCATGAGGTCTCAGCAACTTGCAGTGGAAGCTGTGTTTGCAGACTGGGCAGCTCATACCTCCTAGAAAGAATTTGTCCCATCTAATAGGGAGATGTAATTCACCTCTGATGCCTTCAGGACTCCCAAAGGGATCAAGGTTCCTACCCATGGACCCAGACACAGCTGGGAGTGAACGGGCACATCAAGCAGAGGCTGAAGCAGTAACTATAAAGGCAGCTCTGCTGCATGCGAGGAATGGCTGGAGTGGTTCCTCGTGGTGCAGAGGCTCAGGGCATCCCCCTGGCAAGCCTGTGTGCCCAGCACAGGAGTCTCTTGATGAAGGCCAAAATTTTGGGGTTTAGATTACTGCAAGAACAAGAGAAAATAAAGGTGTGTAATTGAATCCATTGGTGCCCTATAGAACATGCCTCAGCCTTTACTTAAAGAATGATTTCTGTAGAGTAGTGGGGACTTGGACAGCTGTGATTTCTCCAGTCTTCCTGGAGACTATAGGTACCTGAATGAAATGTGTATGCACTTGAAAATACCATGAAATAGACTCTATTGCAAATATTCTTCTACATGTTGCCTGTAAACTTGAACATCGGGAGATACAGATTGCTCGTAAATCATGTGCAGAGGCTTTGTTGTTTTGAATGACAGAATTGGTAAAGCACAGGAACTTCTCGATCTACAGACATGACTGCTGCTGTCCAAACCACTCTCTTAATGACTATACTGTTTGCTATTGTGTCTCTGACACTTCCATTTTTAGGTCTGAGTGGATTAATGGTAAAATTAACAAAGCATCCACATGGAAGCCAAGTTCCCACTGCGCATCCATGTACCTCTGCGTGGCTGTGTGTGAGCATCATCTTCTCTGGCTGTTGGCTTTATCAACCAACCTTTCCCTTGTTAAACTACACAGAAGTTTTGCTCCATTATTTCAGTTCATTTAATATCTGGCATCTGAACACCTCCAGAAAGTAGTTCAGGTTTTCTACCTCATGTTCTGGCTTTCATTCCCTGCTGCAAGCTGTGACAGGGTAAGGGATAATGATGGCTTTACTTGCAGCCCTTTCCTGCCTGCAAATGCATCAGGATAACACTTCAGGTTTTGCAAATATACTCAATACGTTGTCATCATTCAGCCTGTATTAGAAACAGATTTGGTGCCTGGGCTCCTTGCAGGCTGTTATGTGTATCTATTCTGGGGAGAACAGACCATGCAAATCGTGTGATTGCAACCTGATTAAATTATGAATAAAAGGAAGCAAATAATAAGCATTCAATAATGTCACCTCCTTGTCCAGGCAGGATTCACTTTGTCTGCCTGGACATTTTGGCAGGGATTGGCATCCCCCAAAGCCCCACGTGGGCGTATACATGCAGAAAACCAGCAGGCATGGGGAGTGAAACCTTTCAGGAGAGATCAGACACCCTCTGATGGGCTCTCTGGGGCAGCTTAGCCCACAGCTCCCTGCAGTGTGACATTTTCTGGTGAAGGAGATGGACTATCCACCTCTGGGTCCTGCTTCACTCCAACCCTGAGCCTGACCCTCTGAGGCGATCCCTATGCTGCATGCAGCTGGTGGCAACATTTTCTCCAAAACGGATCTCGTTCTGTGACAAACCTCTAGTGCCTTCTCAGCTCAACTGGTTTACCTAGCTCTGCATTTAAGAGATCCTCTTCTAAGACTGAAAGAGGGTTTGATGGTAAACTCTACTATTGCTGGCATTTGCAGGCAGTTCTGGACCAACCTTTGCAAGAGGCAGGAGAAGCTGGTTGGAAGGATCCCACTCGCATTCCTGTACTGCTGAAATGCTCAAAGGGAAGTAAAGCAGCAGATATATGCAGGACTCAGCTGAACCAAGCCTGCTAGCACTACCACGTGTCAGTAGTCCCTGCCTGGGTTGATGTAATGCACTAGAAACAAGGAAAGTTGCTTCCAAGCCTGAGAACCGAGCTGCTGCAGGAAGCCCAGCGCCAAGGTGCAGCCCACACACCAGATGATGCTGGGATGTGCTTCCAAAATGAATCCTGTGGGCATATGGCAGCGAGGGGATTGCCAGGACACAGTGAAGGATGAAATGACAAGTGTGATGCCCCACTAAGCTTGGGATGGCCAGCAAGGGCCTGTGAACTCTGTACAGGTATGCATTTCCCAAAGGGCAGTTAACCCGGCACTCAGCAATGCAGCACTTCAACTGGTTGGCTCTGCTGTGGAGGACAGCAGGCATGGCCTTGTCCTGTGCCATTGTGTTCATAAAGAAGGGAATTAAATGTCAAAGTCACCAGTGCTGTAGTGCACAGACCAGACTGCAGCAATCTGAGAGATGCTGGCAGTGAGCTGGCTGGGGTAGAACCGACCAACTGCAAGCAAGAGGTTCCCTGCGGCATTTGCCATCCTGTAGTTAAAAAGTGTTCAACACCTCCAGTGGGAGCTGGATGCCCAGTTTTGAGCCCCCCTACCCTTATTAAATGTGTAGAGAAAGGATCATGCTGGGTAAGTCTAAATCAGTCAGCCTTTGGGTCGCATCTAGGGCCAGCAGGTCCCCTCAGAGGACAGGCTTTGCATGCCGAAGCGTGGCTTATTGGGAAAATCAGCCTTATGGGAAGGGCTTTCATGGCTGGATCCTGGGGGAGACAGACAAGATGGGGGTCCCAGCTCCCGGGACGGTCACCACCCTGCATCCCGCACGTCCCAAGCAAGCAGGGCTGCGTAGGATCCTTACCTCCAGGATGGTGCACCGCTCCGACTGGCACTCCACATCCTCGCAGGGCTGGAACATGCCCAGGGTGACGCAGTTCAGGAGGATGACCAGCATGCTGATGTGCTCGAACCAGGTGAGAGGAAGGTGTTAAGGAGAGCACACACTTCAAAGTCAGGAGGGGGAAAGCTGAGGCACCATGCTGTTTACACATCAAAAAGCCTTCACTCCTGGCACAAGCAAAGAAGAAAACACAGCCAAACGGCCCAGATTTGCTGAGGTTTGAAGATTTTGGCAACTGAGGAAAGGGCCTTGGAAAGGATGCTCCTGTTGAGATGAAGGAACAAGCCATGCCTTTCATTTCCTACACAGCAGCAAAGCCAGAGAAGTGCAACCAGGCGCACAGCTATGCTTTCCCTCTCAGGTCCCACACACTTCATCCTCTTCTCTTCTTCATGCATGCCCAGGGCAGCTGAGAGCAGAGCAGCCTCTGTCCTCCTCCCACAGCAACTTTTATCTACAGATCTCAAAGAGTTTTAGCAGTGAATCACCCCACAGGTCTGCCAGAATTAACTCTTTCACTACCAAGCTAAAGAAAGCAAGACAAGGATAGATTAATTAATTCAGGCACCACCACCACCAGAAAACCCGGCTTGTGCCTGGTTCCTTGCTCCAACCAGCGAGGTTTCTCTGCTGGTTTCCATCTCGAGTCATGAGAACATGTGCTGAATACAGGTTACCTCATTCCTCCTGGTTTCTAAGTCTCAAGGATCTATAGAGTCCATTTTGAGTTTTACATCATGACCGAGGATGAAGGCAAAACAAAGCCAAGCTGGTGGCACAAGTTGGTAGCACCAAGGATGGCATTGTGTCGGGATACAGATATAAACCAGGACCCAGGGTGCACAGCACGGGCTTTGAAAGGGAAGGAAAGGGCTCAAGGCTGGATGTCTCCAGGCACTAAAAATCCCCCAGAAGACCATACGCTCTTACAGGACCCACCAGTGCTCAACTGCACTACTATCAGTAGTTTCAATGTAGTAAGTGGCGATTTGCATCACTTGATTGTTGAAAACCAGGCCCAAAGCTTATGATTACTGCTGCTGGTATGACTATTAAAAATAATAAAATAAGACTTGGGAGAACTAAATAGGAGTTTCACAAATTAAGCAGGAATGAGAGATCTGTTCTTAGGAAAATAATTGGAAACATCTGTGTATGAATAAACCCTTATGCTTTCAAACACACAAACATATGTGAGCAAGGGATCATGGAGAAAGAACCACATAGACATTGTCTTATTTCTGATAACAACAGCTCTTCTGCTTTGGAAACCTGAACAAAAAACCCTTACTGTATTTACCTCTGCTGCTTTTAGATATATTTTATCTGGCATTTTATTAGTTCAGTGTAAGATTTATGGCAGCATAGGATTTGGTGTGTACAAGGCTGCAGTCTCAAACTCCTTTTGCATACACACTCTCATTTACCCAGATTAATAGAAAAAAGAGAAATCAGCAGGGTCTGGTCCTGCAGCTTCCCGAAAACCTGCAACCAACCCACTTCTCATTTTAGAGAGGGCCTTAATTTAAAAGTTCAGAGCTAGGATCACCTTCGAGCCCATGCTGGGGACCAAACACATCAGACTTGGAAACGCAGTTGTCTAAAATGGAAATGCATAAAATCGAATAAACAAATTAAAACAAAAACCCAGGTCACCTCGTCAGCGATGCAGAAGGAGCTGGAGCAGGCAAAGCTCATGGCCACAGCCCCAGAGGACTTGTGCATCGCTGAAATACCAACATTGGTTTACTTGAATTCCTCCCTCCCTTCAATGATTTCTTTCTGATTTTTGACATATTTAGGGGCTGTTTGGATGCCCTTTCCTTTTGCCTAATTAGATGCAGAGTAGCGATCTTGCTCCACAGAGAAAATAGCCTGCACTGGACCCAAACAAAGCCCAACCCGTGGCCATATCCTACTTACAATATTTGCATTGCTTGATGGGATTCATGTGGAACTCCCTGTAAACAGGGCTCCTGTGCTATTCCCAGGGTGCCTGCAGTTGCATTCATTTCAGTTATTAAACTTGCAGATAATTTTTTCCCTCTAAAGTAAAAAAAATAAAAGCACCTGTATTTTGAGCTGTTAAAAAAGGTGTAACTACGCTGATGCATTAGGTCTCCTGCTTCCCCCAGAGGAGGGGAGCACACTGGCCCTGTGCCTGGTTGCTCCAACCTTGCTCCTGCCCTGGGACACTGATCCTGGGCTTGTGCCAAGTCCATCCCCTGCTGCTACAGCACTGGGGAAGTGTATAACGTAGGCTTTTCCCCACCACAAGGTGATAAGGCTTTTGACCCATGATCCACCAAGGGTTGCTGGTCGTGTTCCTGTTCTCCGTCCTGCTCCCCACCACCTGAGCCCCTGTTTCTAGCAGAACTCATCAAGAATTAGATTTTGTTTTCCATTAGAAAACACTGATTTGTCAAAAGTGAATCATCAGCAGGGACCGGTTTTGATGGCAACATTCAGTTAAGACAGACTTTTTTAAAAAAAATATGGAAGAATCTGTCTCTTGAAAGGCAGAAGCACAGCCCATTGCTGAAGGGAGTCCTTAGGAGCATGGGAAACCCTGATGGATACCAGGGTCTGCCGTGCCCCAGGTGCTTCCGTCTTCTGGGTTGGTGCCTGTTTGCTGCTCAGATCACTCTCATAATGATATAAAATGACAAACATTTCAAAAAGAAATTTTTCTGAGCAGAAAACCTGCCTACCCTCTGGATTTGGCATCTGCCCCTGATTTTTGGTTTCTGTGGAGTGACTGAAGCCTAAGGCTGAAGATAGTTGTGGGATGAAGCCCCTGTTCTGCTGAGCTACCCCGGACATTTGTTCAGGCACTCTGCTCGTCAGATTTCTAAAAAACTTCCTTCCTTTATTCTGAATGATCTAATTAAGTTTTTTATGGTTAAATAATCACCTGCAGGAGAAGAATTGTCACTGGAGTGGAAACAAGTGCCTTGATTCCTTAATGACAGGCAGAACCACTACCGTCCCCTGTCCATCTAACATCAAAGCCAAATTTGGTGTATTTCAGGATGTCAGAAGTGTTGTTTTAATTTTCTAAGAGAAAAAGAAAGGCTATCCCACAGCTTTGTGGTCACAGGTGTTTAGAGGCTGTCAGCATAGTCAGCAAGGCTCAGCCACGACTGTGAGATGGAAATGACAATGCTGCTGCATGTAGAAAGGAAGGAGACAAAAGAAAACTTGTGTTGCCTTTGAAGAAAAGGCTGAAAAGATGGAAGAAAACCCACTGTAGGGAACAGTTTTGCTTTGGCTGGAGGAGGGAGGAGGAATCCCCTGCTCAGGGCTCAGACATTTTCTGGGGATGCTCCTGTCCTCCTGTCATACCCGAACCCTTCCCGAAGGGATGCGGCTGAAGGGGTCTGAGCTGAAAGGTCCTGTCCCTGCTCAGCCCTTCCAGCCCACCTTCTCCTCCTGTGCCTGTGGCTCCCTCGAAGGCATTAAGCTCCTGCCCTATTTATTTTCACATCTGATTAATGACAGTGAAATCCCTAATTCGAAAGTGGGATTACCCTGAGTGGTCTGCCCCAACAAGACTAATCCTCCCTCCCTCCGGTACACAGATATTCAAGGGAATTTCAGTTCATTGAATTTCAGTTCACTCCCCACTTCCTGGCTCCTGGCTCCAAGGAGCCCCAAAAGCTGTGTTTTAACACCCCAGAGCCCCCCAAAGCCACCCGGAATTCAGCAGCCATGTGGATACGTCCCAAAGCAAACCCCTGGGGGGTGGGAGATGCTGCTGCTTTTCAGGATGGCATTACAGAGAGCACCTTTGTGCAGCATCCTTCCCATGAAGCCTGGGCCACTTCTAAATGCCCATCAGGAAAGAAAGGTCCCATTCTAATAATTATGGGAAAACACCCAGAGGAGAAAGACATGAAAAGGTGGGAAAAAAGTCTGAGAGCAGCCCAACACTGGGCCTGTGCCAGCAGAAGTAGCAGAGAAGGGGCTGGGGCAGAAGTCCCACGGCACAGAACAGCCTCGCGGATGACCCTGCAGCATTGCTGCACACCCTGCCTGGCTTTTTTGGCCATCAGGAGGTCAAGGAAGGTGAGGGATGGTGACACCCAGCTCAGCCATGCAGGGCTCTGGCTCACACCCTGAGTGGCACTGGAGATGCTGAAGCTGCGATGGGTTAGGGCTGGCTTAGGGCTCTCCTGGTCCCCCGGCAGCAGCAGTGGCTTCCACCCGCTAAAACCGTGACTCTGCAAAAATGGGTACTTCTGAGTTACCATGGAAACTGCTGCTCTCCAGGCCACCGAAGCACCACCCAGTTTAAAAGCAACCAACTTCGCAACTAGGAGATTTGAAAAGCAAAAGATGCAAAGGGGAGATCTAGACTAACTGCTGGAGGCAAAGATAATTGCAAAAGATTTGCTTAATATTTCTTCCTCTGCCACAAATTCCAGGGTAATGACATCTCAAGCGTATCTGGGCCAAGCTTAAATCCCCCAGACACCCTTCAGGCAGGAGCTGGGGAGTGGCAGAGCCCTGTCCGCCCGGGGGGAGGGCTGCTCCTGGCCGCACAGCACTGTGTGCAGGATTGACACAGTCTCTTACACTAAAATCTAGTCCTGAGTTTAGAAGTAGCATCACAGAAACCAGGCTCTGCCCCAAAATGTTTTTGGCCCCACCTGCTGTTAGTGCAAGGGCTGATGCTGTCCTGATGCTGGTGCTCTCCAGCAGCTTTTCAGAGGGTTTTACTAAAACCAACTCCAGGAAAAGACCAGGAGCTTGAGGATTAAGAGCTCTGGTTGCCAGAAGATACCTCTGCATGGGCAAGACCTGCTTTTCCCGCTAACCTCTGCTGTGCCAACATAGCTGGTAAGGCCTTGACTTGATTTTAAAAGAGAGATGGGAATTCAAGGGTGTGTTGAAGCAGTTGCTCAAGAAAATCTCGAGTGTTTCCAGCAGGAAAACCAAATGGCATGAGCCCAGTACAGAAAGCTGAGGCTGGCTGGCCACTCGTCGACTCCCTGTCACCTAGCCACTGGTAGCAGTGCCAGAGAATGTGTTTGAGGAGCTGGCAACCCAAAATAAAGCTGTGTAGGAGCTGTGCCTGTGTTCTGCCCAAAGGAAGTGCTCCCAGCACCTCCTGCCTCTGTCAGCAGCCCCTGCCCTCTGCCACTGGCAGTGGGGTTTGCACAGCTCCTCTGTCACCAAGGCAGTGACACAGCAAGACTCTCATCTCCTAAGGAAATTACCGATTAATTAAGGAATCCAGCTGACAAGCACAGAAAAAAAAAAAAAAAAAAAAAAAAGTCTTCAAAACTGCCGTCTGGTGGGTCCAGAGCAGAGCGGGATGTCAGAGTCAGTTTGCATCTTAGGATGCAGAGTGGAGTGAGGATGCCTGCAGTGGTATGTCATTTCATACCATCAATTTGTCTTAATGCAGCCAGTGTTTCCTGTAGACAAGTTTGCATTCAGCCTCGGATTTAAATTTTTCTTTTCCTCTTTCCCTTTTTAAAGCAGTGCATTTGTGACTTTTTGCATTACTGACCTCAGGCCCTAAACCAAGGAGCAGAGGAATGGGGCAGACTCCGGTGTCACCACAGCACCTCCGGCCAGCAGCACACAGACCTGCCCACGGGTTGCAAGGACAAAACCCAGAGGGAGAACATTAACAGCCTGGCATGCAGACCCTCACATTTAGCTTTGGAAGAGACTTAATTCCATTGAGTTTATGGCAACAGAACAAACCAAAGCAAAAGCAGAAATAACCAGTGTCCTCACTGAGCTCAGCGCTCCTGCTGTATTTTGCAGCCATTTAGTCCAACCCGTTTAAGCACAGATCTAAGTACAGTGAGAGATCAGCTGCAGCCCAGCCTGACAGCTCCTGACATCTCCTCTGGAGATGGTTTGCACACCATGACATGGATGGTTGCAGGCAGAAGCAAAGAATGACTCTGCTGCGCTGAAAAATGCCAAGCCCAAATCCAGCGTCCTCCAGCTCCTTCCCACCATAAACCTCTGCTTCTCAGCCAAAAGAGAAAAGCAAAATTAACTGCAATGATGCAACTTGGATCTCTGTTTCACACATTTTAGCCAGCAAAACAAAGTGGATAGTTCGTGTTTCTAGAAGACTTTCAGATCCTTACATATTTGTGGAATGCTATAAGGGGATTTCTTGCACTGTAGGTCAAAGTCTAGTATTTTCTTTAAAAATGTAAAGGCCCCCTTAAATACAAAAGTGAAAGAAAAATAAACTGCTTGTCTTGAAGACTAGGTTTTCAATATCTCTTTTAAAATTGTATAGGTACAGAGTAGACTGCCATGCCTGCAACCCTGGTTTGGGTCTCGTCCGCTCCACATCGGTTATTTTGCCACCCCAAGTAACGCAAAGAGAACTCCAGTGACGTGGGCGTAGGTCAGGCTCTGACGTACCATAACGCAACCAGTCTTCTTCGCTGGGCAGCTCAGCCAGTCTGCACCTCCCCATCTGCAGGGAGATGCTCTCTACCATCCGTCACTCCAGTTCTAAAAATATTTCTGCCATAAACACAGTAAAAAATGCCAGGACCACATTACCACTGTGTTGCAAACTCCCTTGCTTTCATCCCATGCCTCGTGACAAAGGACATGCTGCTTCAGATTCCCAGGTCCTTCACAGGGATCAGTCTCAGCTTCATCTAAAAGTTCCCCTCCCTAGCCCCAACCCTCATTTCTAAGTGCCCAAGTTGGAGAGAGGCAGGAGCCAAAAGCTTAAGTGCCCAGCAACCGAAAAGCAGCAAGACAAGATCATGGCACTTACTATTTTCACATAATCTTATTATTTTTAAGCCAGTCAGGGGATTTTGGAGACTTAACCCATTATTTTAAACACTCGGATTTGGCAGTATGGTGATTATTACTGTTATCGTATCCGTACGTACTGCACACGATGCTGAGGAATAACACAAAGCAACAAAAGCCAAGTTATAGTTACAAGGAGAACATATGTTTACAGAAGGAGCAGCCAACTGAAGTTTCAGTTTTTATAGTCTAAGATGTGACTAATGCACTAAACATACATACACACTTATATATATACACACACACATCTGAGAGACGGGGATTTTTGGAGTGCTCTTGGTGAGCTGGGTATGTACTGCTCACCAGAGAGCAGCAGGACTCGGGCATGTAATCCCTCCTTTGCAGAATCGCAGCCTTATTTTGCCTTTAGCAACAAGGTTGGTCGGAAACCTGAGGACCTGCTTGTAAACCACCCAGCCCAGCACCTCGAGTGCAACCAGCTGCAGGAGGAGAGGCAGGAGAGGGGCTGGGTCCTCCAGCTGAGTGGTCCAGCAGACCCTGAGGCCACAAGGATGCCCACATCCTTGGTCAGCCCACAAAGCAGCTGCTCCGTGAGATGGCAACAGGGCTCCTGCAAAGCTATGGAGCACTGAAGCACTTGCACGAAAAATCGATGGGGATGGGGGGGGAGAGCAGGGGCTGGGGTGGGCACTGCTGTTGCCTTGTCCCACCGAGCCTCACAGCATCTGTGTGTCCCTGTCCTCTGACTGACCACTCTGAAAGGTCTGGGTATGGGTGGGAGCTGCTCCGATGCAGAAATACTGAAGTACCTAGTGCCTGTTTTACTGCTGTTTAGGGGTGCTACCCAAATACCAGCAAATTACAGTAATAATGCTTCCCATCCCTTCATGCTACCAGTAACAAAAATAGCTTTAAAAGTCTGCAGTATCCACCTCATCCTGTATGCTAAGTAACGGAAACCAGTCCAAACTCAATGATATTTGGTAAATAGGAGCAGGAAAAAAATAAAAAGAAAGAAAAAGAAAGAACAGAACTGGAAGAATAATGAGTCAGAATAAAATTCCCAAGAGGCAGCGCTGGCTGGTGCTGGCATAATTTTAAGGAACATTCTTACTTTTAAAAAGTTGATTGATTAAAGCTATTTTTAGTGCCCATACTGCACTGGATCATTTGGGTGCGTTTGCTTATGAATTGTAAAACAAAATGAGGCAGCCATACTTCAGAAATATATACCTCCCCAACAGCACCACAAACACGCAGACCAGAAGCAATATTTCAGCCTGAAAGACACCAAGTTGGCACATGTCTTTGGAGATGGGACTGGCTGCAGAGAATTCTTGTTTAAGAAAGGATTAGCCTGAGTTACTGGAATAATTGCATCCCACTAGTTTGTTATAAAATAACCATAACGGGACTCCAACCCGGTACCAGCCCCAAATGGATCTTGAGCAACAGGCTGTTCTGCTGATCTGCTGCAGGGTATGCCTTTCTCCCCCAAAATGCGAATAATTCCCTTTGCCTTGCACAGCCAGAGATGGGGGAGCTGATTTTGGGGCAGATCTGTCCTTGCCAGATGGTTTTTGGCTGAAGCATGGCAGGTTGCAGCCCTGGCCATCCCAGATGTGCTGTATGCATTGCAGCCAGGGCATCCCAAACCTGTAACACTCCCCTGTTGCGATGTTCATCATCATGCAACGCAGAAACCTTCCCGCAGCTCCCAAGAGCCTTGCACAGCTCCCTGCAAACCCCAGACCTGCTGCACAGTGGCTGTGTTCAGTGCCCAGGTTTCCCACATGCCCTTCAGATGCCTCCTCTTTCATTTTGGCACTCTGGGCAGCTGAAAAGAGTATTTGCACCTAAGGTAAAAAGCACCAAGAAGTTGGCATTTGTCCTGCAGCGGAAAAGTCACTCGTGTGCAACCGAGCCACCAGCGGTCCTCAAAGAACCCACCCTGACTGACAAATCTTGGTAGTGACTGTAATGCAGAGATCAAAGCTGTTCACAGATCATTCACTGGCAGTAAAAGGAGGCTAAATCCATCTTATTATGCACCTGAAATCATTCACCTTGCTCAAGCCAATCTTTTGGAGCCATAATGAATTTAAAAGCAGTTAACTCCAGGTCCTTGTCATGTGTCATTTGTCAGACAGCTTCATTTTCCTTGCCTGTTGTCACAGCTTTGTAAGGCTGTTAAAAGACAGCCGATGCAGCAAGTCGCAGCTATTGGGGATTAAGCTTCAAACTAAAAGGATGCTACAGGCATAAAAGCACCTCGAGGGGTGCACATGCTCGCGCTGCCTCCTGATGCGGCTCAGTCAATGCAACACTAATCCTCCCTGTTCTTGGGGCTTTCTGAGCGTACAACCAGGCTCCGTAAAACCTGATCACTACCATTACTCTTCCCTGCCATGTGCCTTCCCAGCACAAACCTGTCCCGGCAGAGCTCGCACCTCCCAAACAAGCTCAGCAGGGAAATCAAGGCAATGCAAATCATTGCTACGCCCAAACCCAGAGGAAAACCTCCTCACATCAGCCTGCTGGCATGCATCACCCTGGAAAAATCACCTCCACTGCCTGTGTTAAATTAGTGCCTGTTAATACCCAGAGTGATGATAGCAAATGGATTTAGCACGTCGTTAAGGCATCCTTAACTGCTGTGAGATGCCCCGCAAGCAAACAAGGTTGTATCGATTAAAGTGACATAGAGGGACTTTGGCAGAGCTGTGCTGTGCCAGGCTGGCTTGGGAGCTGCCCTCTGAGTTTTCATTTTGATTATATGATGGAAAACACCACCTTGCATGATTTAAGTTCTGCAGCTGGAACCCCATGGCTGGCCCATGCCAGAGGAGTTGGGGTTAGCATGGTTTTCTTGCCTGTGATGATGGCTCTGAAGCCCTTGAGCGGTGGGTTCAGGCCACCCAGGAAAGATTCTGTTCCTGCCACCTCCATGTATTTCGATAAAATCCCTGAATAATTCAAAGGCGTTATTGCTGATTGACGGCACTCGCAGATCTCAGGGCCAGAGATCAAGTCCTCCCACTTCATCCAAAATAAACCCAAATGATCTCTAAACACATCACAACCCGTTCAACCACCAAATCCACTAAATCCACCCAAATGAGAGCGTTTCACACTCACTAAATTCCCAGCTATCATTTACCCAGCAAGGAGACAAGGACAGAAACAGTGTTTTGCCTAGTCCGCTCCGCCTGCATGACTCACTTGATTAAAATACATATAAGCACCTATCTAAGAAGTGACATGCGAGGGTGAGCAATCAGAGCAGGTAATTGCTTGAGAGAGACGGGTGCGTGGGTGGGACGCCAAATCCTCAGGAAACAGGTCACGGAGGGCAGAAAGCTGCAGCCGCATCCTCGGGGGTGGCTCAGTGTCATGGCAACTCGGGGCTGCCGCTTGGCTTCCCAAAAGGATGCTGCTGGGGGTGTCCCCCTGGGCAGGAGGTTGAGCCCTAAATATCTCCTGTGCCAGCTTTGCTTGGTGGTAGGCGATATGGGAAGGGGCTGTGGGGAGAGGAGGTGGGAGATGTGGTTCACCAGCCGCCTGCCACCAGCCCTGTCCTCACTGAGTTCGGCTCACATCATATGAAGCGACAGGCTACTGCTTCTGGGGTCTATTCGGCTTTCTGATTTCTGCTTTCTGTCTGTGGGTAAATACAAACGTGCTTTTCCTGTGGGGAGACACACAGGGGGGTTCAGAGTAAATATCACTGGCCTCATGCAGCTGCTGCATCAGCAGATCTGGACCAAGTGCAGCTTCTCCCATTTACACCAGTATCCTGGTGAATTAGATGGACCAAGGGGGGGAAGCAGCTTTCCCTGTGCCCTTGGTGCTGAGGACTAGGAGCTGTCACCTGCAGGAGACCGTGCAGCATCCCTTCTGAGGAAGGTCAGTGCTAAGATGAAGCCACTCCAGGGCTGCAAGTCCCCTGGAAACATGTCACCTTTGCATCCCATTTGCCTTTTCCCTACATGTGCCCGTAGCAAAATGCATGCCATTCCCAGCCTGCACTCAGCTAAATTGCTCCACCAGCTCGCTGCCTCAAAAACGCAACCCTTGGGAAACCAAACTCAGCTGGAATCCTGAAAATAAAGAGAAGATGATGACTTTGTCTTCTCTGCCTCATCCATCCAGCCAGGGAGAAGTGCTTTACAAGAAAAAGCAAGCAAAGAAATTAATCTTTGCAGAAGCACTGTGTGGTGGGTAACACACCCTCCCCCCCCCCCCCCCCCCCCCCCCTTTACAGATGGGGAATATGAGCAAAGAGGTTGGAGGGATGGTTTGCGAGGGCCAGCACTCCTGCTCGCAAGCCCCATTTGCACCCACATAGTGCAGTACAAAGTAAAGGAGACAAAACACCCTCCCCATGTGGGTCTTCCAAACTGGGGGGGGGGGGGGGGGTGTTGTCAGGCAGAATTTGCACCCCATCCTGAGCCCTCTGAGCCTCCTTCCAGGCATCATCCAAGGCAGGACCTCAGGCTGTGTTTGCATTAGCAGGACAATAGCTAGTATTTCCCATGGAAATATCACTTGTGGGGATGTGGCTCTCTAGATATTATCAGATCAACTGCGCCGAGTAACGCTCTCGCAGCAGGCACAGGACTCTCATGCCCACTGCCGATCACCTCCAAACCCAAACGCTCCTCCAGGTTTCTGAGGGCAAATGAAAGGTCAAAAGATAAAAGATGCTGGAAGAGCAATAGTTGTACTTTTTCTTTCCTCTGTCCTTCACTTCAGCTACAGACAGAGCTGTGTGGGACTAAGGATGCAATGCACCCCAGCAGCCCTGGCGATAGCGGGAACTGACCTTTAGATGACAAGAGTATGAGAAAAAGCTCCCGAGGGACCAGTGACCCCAATGCCATGGTGCTTGCCCCAGCAAACAGCCCACAGTTCCCCAGCGCAGGCTCCTAGATACTCGCCTCGTGCCACGATGACCTATACTGCAATAATTTTAGTGAGAATTTTGAACCTGATTCTCAGGAAAGAGAAAAAGTGTGGTTTTCTTCCCTACCTTAGATGCTTCAGGTGTTTTACACACTGTTAGTGCCCCACCATGGCTTTCATGGCTGGTGTTTGCAAGGGAGAGAGCAGCCACGGAGATTTTTTTCTTGTTTCTATGACAATTCAGCTATGTTGGGTCCAACTGTTTTTTAAAAAAGGTCAAGTCTGTAAAAAAATCTTATCTGCTGCATTTCAGCCACATCTCCCCCTGTGGCCCCAGCCCTGGCCAGTTCTGCCATTGGGGTCCTGGGCTGAGACACAGGGACACACAGCGGAGGGGTGACTTACCCCCGGCAGCCCGCAGCCAGGATCGATCCTGTCACAGCCTCAGAGTAGCCTAGGGTGGTTTCAAACCCCTTAAATATTACATTTATTACCAACATTGATCCCTGTCTTAATGAGCCAAACCGCACCCAGAGAGGGATGTTTCCACCAGCCTGATCTAATCTCCCTCCACTTGGCTGTTTCACGCTAAAATCGGTCACTCACATTAAAACGTTGTTGCCTTTTCAAATTCAATGTGCCCTGTAGCCTTTATCCAGGATTTCTAAATATTTGCCGTCACAAGAGATCAGTCCCAAGAAGGTAACGACTTGGCAGGGGGCTTCTTGGCTTGGATTTGCCTCATCCCTGCCCATTTCCAGCCATGCCCGCAGCAGTTCCCTGCGTGGCCGGTGTCCATACCAGGCAGGAGAACCAGCCACCATTAAAAGTGATGATTTCTCAGATGGCAAACAAGGCAGAAATTTGGGGCATGAATTATACAAGTGCTGGGGCTCTCCCTCCAGCTGGGTATGAAGCATTTAACAGCTGAGGAGGGATGCTGTGCTTCCACACCACTGCTCCGACCCCCACCCTGCCCCTCCTCGTCCCACTCTCGCCCCGTGGGTGATTTAACCAGCGACACCCTCAAAACCTGCTCGGCCGCCAGCTGCCCGAGGAGCCAGCGTTTTCCTTGCATGGATGAATCCTCATCCTGCGATGGGATCTGGCCACTGGCTGCTGAGCCGCTGCGCCCTGAACTTCACAGGCTTTTGGAGAAAGCCAAAACACTCTTTGCATAGAGGGACTAATAATAATAATAATAAAGATGATGATAATGATAATAACAACAATAACAGCAATGAAGCAAATGGTCTATGGGATAGGACAGGCAGAGGATAAGCGTGGTATTGGTGAGGAACCATGACCCAGCCCAGGGATCTAGGGCTCATCACGACAGCGGAGTCCTGCTGCCCACCACTCAGGGCGGAACGGGATGAGTCACCGAGCAAACACCACGAATGAGCAGCAAATGGCTCCAGCACATCAGAACAAACCTGGTCCTCTGCTCATGCACAGAGAAAATCAATTCTGTCAACATCAGGACAGCAGGATCTGAGACAAATGGAGGCAGCGAGCGTGGCTGGGCTGGCTCCCCTGTCTTTGCAGCTGGGATTGCCACCCTGAAGGTCCCTGAGCCCTGGCTGCTCGCCAACACCAGCTCTCATGGCCTGGCAATGGGTTTGCCAGAAATATGGTCAATCAATGTTAAAACTGGCTGGGTTTTTTTATTTTATTATTTGTTTGTTTTGGTTTTTTTAAACAGTATCAGCATCAATAACAGAAGCTGCCCTTCTTGCCTCACATAGTTAATGCTGTGTCATAAACTTGGCTGCCATTATCGATATCAATGTGACGTCGGTGTCCATGTAAATGTCACTTGGTAGCAATAATGTCAACGCTGTGGTCCCCAGGGTCAATAAACAGCAATACCAAATGTCATCCAGTCGGAAAGCATTGAGCGACAGGGAAATGCTAATACAAAGGTAAAAATCAGGGATGCACACGGGGCATGAAGTTTGTTTAGATGAAGAAACTAATTAGTCCAGAGCTCTGACAGTGTCTGGATTCAGTCTTACTTCTGCTGTAGCTCCTGCTCTTTGCTGCCGCTGTGGGCAGGGGCTGCCTGGATGCTCTCTCTGCCTTTGCACTTTCCCTGGGTACAAAATCTGCCCTGACCAGCATGTGCCACCCCTGTGTTCCCCAGGGATGGCTCCCAGCTGCGGTCAGGGACAGTGCAGGGCACAGGCACCCACCGCCTGCCCTGCCAGCCCAGCAGAGCCTGTCAAGGGCCAGTTCCTGGCATGCATATGGGTCCTGGATGAATTTACACCATGCCATTTCTAACGATCCTTCCCGGGGTTACTTGAGAAGTAGAGGGGAGAACACATTCTGGCACGGCCACCGAGTGGAAAGGAACCGCGGCCACTGCCTGGTGCTGCTGCATTTGGTGCACAGGGGCTGAGGGAAGGGTAACCCACTTGAGGAGCTGGCAGACTGCACAGGGCTTGGAGGGTGGCTTCAAAACAGCAAAATGTTTCTGACTTGTTGGCTGTAACATCTGCTCCTGCCGCGTGCTGTGCTGGGGAAGATGAATACATCCAAGAAGTGTGGCTGCTTTGCACAAGAAATGCCCTCTTAACCTAACTGATGATGTTCAGATGTGTTCACTGTAACTCTCATCTCATGCTGGAGCTCAGTGAGCAGTTTTCTCCGCTCGGCTGGTCTCTGCGCAGGGTCTGGACAGCTGTAACTGGTCTCAGGAAGGCTTTCAGCCCTGCCAAGTGCCTCAGTGCTTCCAAAAGGAAAGAGGCAGTCCAATTTTGAGTGAGTAAAAGAACACAGCCGGGCATTTGCAGCGGTTCAGCCAGCCCCACAGCACTGCATCTACCTGGGGCTTCCCTGCCTCTGGGATGCAAACAGCCTGGATGCAGCAGCAGCACTGCCCTGTCCCGGCTCTGGAGAGGAGCCATAGCCAAGCCATTGGGGGATCTGGGCTGGTCATGGACCTGGGCATGCACAGAGCTAAGCGAGGTGACAACTGGCAAAAATAAAGGACAATAATAATTGCAATCATTAGAAACAGATGGGATTTTGGTGACTTTCATCACTTTCCATTTACCGCCTGCTCATCTGCTCATCCTCAGTACCCAAGAGACATACCTGCTACAGCACAGCTTTGAGAATGACCGTGCTGACACTGGAAGTCCCCAAGATCTGCCCCAAGACAACCTCTGTGTTCGCTCTTCTTGTCAGGACAGCTGCATGTTTTAATTCAGCTGCGGGAAACTGAAGTCCTGTTCCTTAAAAGCCAACCGCCTTTGCAGCCAGGGTCTCGTGATAGATTTGCATAAGCAGCATCTGTCACAGACAGATGAAACCCACCTGTCTCAGCACTCCAATTTGATGGATTGACCTGCTCTTTTAACAGAGAGTATTACTGGCATAGCAGAGACTTTTTTTCTTTTCTTTTTTTTTTTTTTTTTTCCCTGACTGCAATATTGAAAAAAAAGGGGGGGTGGGTAATAAAACTAAATCCCCAATCAAACACTTCATGTTATACTTGGATCCATGGCACATTCTTCTGATGAATAGAGGCAATTATTTTTCAGAATAATTTAAGCAGCTTTGAATCAAGGGGCAGTTTAGACTGACATTTAAATGAGCTCAAATTTAAGGAAGCTGTATTATCAGCTAGTGATTTTCTACTTACTGCTTTAAATAACTCCGTGTCCCACGTTTGCAATGTAATAACTCCCTAAATTACAGCAATCTCAGGAGGCAAAGGATTTTAATGACAGAGTGACCCGCTTTGTCATGGGAGGTGCTCTGGACTTAGGCAGGTGATGGGGATGCCATGCAACAGCATGGGGTCCCCATGTGATGGGGGACATTCCAGTGCCAGAGGCACAGTCACAGCATCCCAGTGCAGGATACTGCTGGTCCTGGCAGCATCGCAGTATGGTTTAAGGGACTTTGGAGTTAACCTTCCTCTCCCACCCCTCTCACCCTCCCCAAAACCTTCACATCGCTATTGCAGCATTTATGCTGTGTGGTTAGGTTTCCCCTGACAAATTTGGGTTTGGCTGGATGCCTCGGTGCTTTTTCTCTGCTTTGCTGTCCTGGATTAGCTGGCGAATGATAAGGACTGGGGAGCTGAACCTGAACCGCTGCTTGCTGGGGATGCCACGCAGCTCAGATGCCTTTGAGCAGTGCCCTATGGACCTTCAGCTAGTAACACTGCAACATTGCTGAGAAAAGGACTTTGCTAGGGAGACACTGGCCAGGAGCAAAACTAACTGGAAATCTTGCCTGAGGGTTCGCTTGTCCCCGCTGCAGGTTTGGATGCCTGGACAACCATTTTGCATTGACTCCTGCATCGGTCCTTGCCCCTTCCCTTGGGCTGACACAAGGGGAAATGTGTTTCTGGATGGCTGAATGAATCCCAGAGCTGTGACACATCATCTACTCTCCTGTGGTTTAACAGCTATAATGCAAATATAAATACGTTCCTCCCACTTTCACAAGGATGTTCTTTGTGGCTTTTCTATCCTGGGAGTTAGCAGCCTTGCTGTTGTGGTATCCAAGAGCCTCATGATCTTTAACGGCTTCTTTGCATGAGTAATGCATTTACATGCATCTCACCCAAAATGATCTTTCATCCTCTCTATGAGCTTTCCCTCCCTGGCACAACTCTCCAGTTTTATTCCCTTTTATCTGAGCTGTAGCCTGTGCTGGGATGACAAATGCAGCCCTTAATGCCAAAGGAAACGAGGCACATTTCAGATGCAGCACTTCTGAGATAACAACTGATCCCAAATACACCAAAAAAAGGGGAAATGGCCCCAAGTTTCCCCCTGGGAACCTGCAGGCTGCCCCACAGGGACAAGCTGCAGGATTCAGGGGGACAATGCCACACACTGCAGGCAGCAGTGGGACAGTCCTGGCTGCTTTAGCCATTGCAGGTCTCTGTATTTCAGCACAGCTTATGGGAGCTTTGGCACATTTGGAAGGGATGAACGGTACGTTAATACAGTAAAACTGAAAAGCATGATGATTTTATAACAGATTTCTTGAGGTTATGGGACATAAAGCATCCACCTCCAGATCTGGATGCTCCAGTCCCGGTACATCCAGCTACATGATGCATGCATTTAGTAATGGTGTCAACATGAAAAGTCTATCAGTTTCCCCCTTCCTCTGCTCTACAGCCTGCTCCAGTAAAAACATTTCACTACCAGCATTTTGGCAGGGCTCACTGGTCCACTCCAAGCTCAATGGGAAACACCCTCTTCAGTGCCTCCCGCCCCACCAGCTATCACAACGGGGTGGAAGGGGCCAAGCGGGAAGAAATTGAGTTACTCTGGTCCATGGTGATGTACACATTGCATCACCCGTGACAAAACCAACATGCCAGCGCCTGGTTGGTACCCTCACAGTGGTGCCCCAATCCCTCTGTGTGGCACCCAGCGCAAGGCACCAGGGCTGGGGTCAGACCTGTTCGACGTGCGCACGGGGGTGCCTAAAATGGCTGGGTGATGCAGGAACAAGTGGCTGCCTTGCACCAGATCGCACTGTTGCTCTGACAGATGGAAAAACAGGGGACTCAGAAACCATGTTCTACCCACCCGGTTTTGAGTTGGGTTAGAAATATCAACTCCTTTTTTTCCTATCAGAAAGAGTCTGGCCCTGCGACTGAATCGCTAGGTTAGAAGTTGATTTCCAGAAAATGTTTTCTCTGCCCCAAAGACGAGCCAGTCTTAAAAAAACAACCAAAAAACAACAACAAAAAAAACCCACCAAAAAAAAAAAAAGCAAGGCAGCCTCTGAACACCACCTTTGCTAGGGATGGAGACTGGGCACTGCACCAGCATCCTGGTGAGAGCAGGACTTACTGCTCCACGCCTCACAACTGGACCATGCTAGGAGATTGCTGAAAATTGTAATTGTGCTCAAGTGCAAAAGGCAACAAGCCAGCTCCTGGGAGCCTCAACCTATCTCCTTGTGTACAGTCCTCCAGGCACTCGCTCCCGCCCAGCCAAGGACTGAAATCCTGCAGTGGGGACCACAGGGCTACAGCAAGGGGATGCGCAGTGGCTCTGAGATAAGGGTGCTGCAATGGGAAGGGGCAAATGTCCCTGGAAGTGACTTTTGCAGCCATCTGCAACCAGCTGTGACCCTCACAGCTGTCCTAGCTGGCCACACCAGCACAGCCAGGCTCTTGCAAGCCAGGAAAAAACCCCAAGAGTCTTAATTTTTCTCTCTGCTTGCCTCTGTTATCTCTTGCTTCTGCCTCCAACTGGAATATTATCAAAATAAACAAACAGTGTATCTCAAGATAAAGCTGACAGAAAAAAAGAATGGGTGCTGGCCATCCCTTTCTAATTGAGGGAACACAAGCCAATTCTCCACAGATTTTCGGGCTACACAAGGGTCAGACACGCAGTCTCTAACCCAGACCTCCACCACCCATTTGCCTAGCCAAGCTTTGATGGAGAGCTAGATTTTTCTGCAGTCTCAATTTTTTTTTTTTTTTTAATTTTATTTTGGTACAACACTGTTTCAATTTTGTGGATTTGTTTTGGAGGCTTTTTTGCTTGCTTTCTTCTTCTTTTTTTTTTTTTTTTTTTTTTTTTTTACCCCCACCCCCAGTGTTGATTAGCCGAGCCTGGTATTACATTTGCTAATGATGCTCTGTGCTCAGCACCACAGGGAGGAGTGCAGTGCTCCTGGTTTGGAGACCATGAGACCTTTGCATCCCAACAATGGCAGCACTGCTGAGCCTTCTCTTTACCCAGGCTCCTCATTACTGTAATGCTGATTAACACCTGCAGTGCTAATGAAGCAACAGGGTCAGGAGGGACTGAGGCAAAAGGAGGGGGAAGGAGAAGCAGACCCTGAGGGAATGGTGCAGGATGGGGCAAGGGAGATCCAAGGGATTGAGTGGGCCCAGGGCCCCAGCTGCATCCTGAAGGAAGGGAAATGCACTGCTGCATTATCTCAGAGTTACTTTTTGGGGGCTTGCAAAAGCTGTGCCATGCTGGTGTGGCCAGTTAGGACAGCTGGTTGGGTGACAGCAGATGCTGAACAAGCCATGTCTATCTCCCACCTATCTCAGAGCTACAAGTGGGGAGGAAGCGACAAGCACTGGGGCTGTGAGGGCAACTCAGGGGGGCTCACAGCATTGGGGGGGTGGGTGTCAGGTTTGTGTCTGGAAAGCAGCTCCACAAAAGCCCAGCTGAAAGCAGTGAGCAAAAAGTGATGCACATCTCACCGAGGACCTGATTCTTCCTTCTACTGGCATGGTCCAGCCGGCCTTGGGCAGGATGGGCTGGGGAGCCCACGGTAAGGATGCTGCCGGAGATGGGCTTTCCCTTCCAGCTTTATTTAGCCATGTGTTGCAATCCCCAAATATCTGTGCTGGATGGAGAGCCCTCAGATGCAGGCAGCATGGCATGCAAGGAGCTCTGGCAGTGCATAAATCATCCAGGTCCCCAACAAAGCTCTTCTTTCTTAATTTTTTTTTTTATTTTATTTTTCATTTAAAACCTATCATCCCAGTCAGATCCTCCCCACTAAGCACCATCGAGCACGGAGAGGAGGGGAGCGAAGGTGAGCAGCGACACGGCTCCTCCCCAGCACTGCTCTGCTCCCCCTCCCTGGATGGCGACCCATCGGGGAATGGCCCCATCCATCTCCCGCTCATGGCTGACAAGCGAAATTGCTTCACATCCTCCCTAAAACGCATGGAATGAAACCATGATCTATTTTAACACATATTCAAGGGGACACTGTCAAATAGTTTAGATCTGAAATGAGAGATTTTGTAAACAAACCAACCAAACAAAAGACTTACAAAGCTTGATATTAATAGAAAAGTTATTGGGCTGCCTTTTTTTTTTTTTCACACAGCAATAAAAGAAAGCTTTTTAAAAATTCCCCCTGCAGTGTTTGCAACCCAAATAAAACAACATTATTCTGACACATGAGAAATGAGCCCAACGGGGAGTGGGAGCTGCAGAGAAGGCGTGTGGAGGGCAGCTCCAGGAGAGGTGATGCAAAGCTTTAACCCCCTTGTCCCCCACCGTTCCACCCTGGTCCCAAAGCTCTCCTACCTCAGCTCTCACAGCCTGGAGACCCCCCAGCTTCAGCAGGGCTCCCCGGGAGGATGCTCCAGCAGATGGGTGCAGACACCCCCTGTTCCTCACAGGGGTTCCGACACTGCCTGCAAAGCCGGCACCAGAAAAGCAGAGCCTGGGTCAGGGATGAGCAAAGAAATTTGGGCTTGCAACCAGGACATACATCGGTGCAATCCCCCCCTCTCCCTCCTGAGCAGGCCAGGCTGGAAAGCAGCCAGCTGCCTCATGTTTCTTTAAGCTCCTGATCATTAGTGGTGGGTACTGATAGCTGCAGCTGGCAGGAAGTATCAGCTGAGGGGCTGGGTAGGTGTTTCCTTGGTGCTGCCAGAAGATGCTGGCAGGCTGAGCCTTGTCTCATATTGGGGACCCCCCAAAAAAACCCAGGCTTGCACAGGGCTTACCCTGTCACGGTCAGCAGGGATGGCACATCGCAGCTCCCCTCCCACAAAGGAGGGCTTGGAGGGGTGAGGAACAGCATTATCACAGAATCATTTAGGTTGGAAAAGACCTTTAAGATCATCAAGCCCAACTGTTAACCCAGCACTGCCCAGCCCACCATTAAGCCCTGTCCCCAAGCACCGCATCTACGCGTTTTTTGAACACCCCCAGGCATGGTGACTCCACCACCTCCCTGGGCAGCCTGTCCCCGTGCCTGACCACCCTTTCGGTGAAGACATTTCCCCTACTATCCCATCTAAACCTCCCCTGGCACAACTTCAGGCCGTTTGCTCTTGCCCTGTCGCTTGTTCCCTGGGCGCAGAGACCGACCCCCCCTGCCCACAGCCCCTGTCAGGCAGCTGGAGGGAGTGATCAGGTCCCCCCCGAGCCCCCTGCTCTCCAGGCTGACCCCCCCCAGCTCCCCCAGCCGCTCCCCACAGGGCTTGTGCCCCAGCCCCTTCCCCAGCCCCTGCCCGGCTCTGGACACGCTCCAGCCCCTCCACGTCCCCCTGGCAGTGAGGGGCCACAGCTGAGCCCAGGGTTCGAGGGGCAGCCGCACCAGTGCCCCCAGTACAGGGGGACGGGCACTGCCCTGGTCCTGCTGGCCACGCTGTTTCTGACACAAGCCAGGATGCTGCTGGCCACCTTGGCTACCTGGGCACACTGCTGGCTCCTGTTCAGCCGGCTGTTGACCAGCACCCGCAGGTCCTTTCCCACCAGGCAGCTCATCAGCCCCTCTGCCCCCAGCCTGTCACACTGCCTGGGGCTGGTGTGACCCAAACGCAGAACCCGGCACTGAGCCCTGTTGAACCTCATACAATCGGCCCAGCCTGCCCAGATCCCTCTGCAGAGCCATTACTTAGGTTGTGGCTGTTGGGAATATGGGATGGAGAGGAAGGGGGCGAGAGGAAGACAGTGGTTGATGGTGGGGCTGGAGGATCACTGCCAGACGAGCTGCTCAGCACCACTGCTGGGGGCAGCCAGGAGGTGATCAAAGCTGCCTGGGGCTGCCCTAGGACAGGCCAGCAAAGCCATTCCCAAATCCTGGCCCCTGCACAAGACCCAGATGCTTTGGGAATGGGCAGACACCCAAATATCTGCTTGGGTGTAAGCCCTAAAAAGCCCAGCTTGGTATTGCAAAAAAGAAAAAACAACACAAGCCCATTGCAGTTCACCTGGAAGGTCAGCGTTTGGCAGTGAAGCTGCCCATGGGCCAGCAGTGCCTGGTGCAGGCACCGCTCCACGCTCCATCCCAGTAAAACACACATTTCAAGCCCGAGCGAAGGACCAAGTACTATCAGCTCTTTCCAGAGCCACACAACCTGCTGAGGGACAAAATAAGAGGAAACCTTGAAAAACCACAGGAAGCTTAAACAGGGGTGCTGGCGAGGTGGGGTGCATGGATCCTTTGCTTGGAGATGATCTGCACATCGCAACGCCTCACCTTCCAGCCACTCCAAATGGGAACGGGAAAACTTCAAGCCAAGTGTGCTGGGGCGGCCAAATTGCTCTTGTGTTTTCTTGATTTTCCTGAACTGCACTAAAACGAACACCTGAGATGCCCTGTGACAGATGCAGGCAATGCTGCTTTCCCCTGCAAAGCCCTTCCCAATGCACTCACCCCCCTGTTAAAGGGGGGAAAGGTTAAAGGGAAAATCTGCTACAGCACGCAAGGCAACGGGCAGGAGCTCTTACAAAGAGGAGGGAGCAGTGTATTTATCATGAGGCTTTCTGACTGAATAAAGTGACTCAGATAACACATGCAGGCTCTGCTCTGTGCACGCTGCAGCCTGCTTGTGGCTACCCCCAGCTCCTCTGTAAATGAAGATGAAGGGGCAAAGCAGTGATGGATTCCATGGGGCGCTCGGGGAGCCCTTCATGCCCTCTGCACCCCTGCAAACCGCGGCACCCACCACTGCCACAGCACACGGACCATACGCCATTGGGGATTAGACCTGCTAGGAAAGACCAACCAGCTTCACAAGCAACTTAAAGAGCTGTGGGATTTTGCCTTGATGGTGCAGTGGATCCCGATGCAGCATCTGGGATGGAAGCACAGCAGCCCAGCTCTGCCCCAGCTTGGGCAGCGCAGCTGTTGGGGAGATAACTGCATTAACCTTGGCCAGCCTGGGTTCTCTTAACTGCTTACCTTGGGTTGATGCTGGCACCGGGGGCTAGTGGGAAAGGGCTGGGGTTTTATTAAAACCAGGCTTGTTTTTCATAAAATTGGAGATTAAACTAATAATATTACTCTGCTGCTGTATAAACCTTTACGTCCTTGGGCTTTAATAAATTTTGCAATGGAGAGAAAGATTATCAGCTGTATTTTGGAACTAATGGAAAACAGCTTGGGTGCAGCAGCTTGGGTGAGCGCAGGAGGGAGGGGTGAAGGGACCTGCCCCCCCTCCCCCCTGCAGCTGGCTCCTGTGCCACCCAGCACTGATGCTTCTCCAGCTGTTTTGCCAAATTCTGTTCTGACTGATGCTGAGGGCAGTAATCCCATCCTGCTCCGAGCTACCTGCAGCAGGGCAGCTCTGCAGGAGCAAAACTACATGTACCCCACAGGCAGCAGGGACCCCGAATGTCAGGGTCTTAATGGCCCAGTTCTGCTCCAAGGTGGTGTCACTGCCACCGCAGCCACATTTCTAACCCTTCCTTGCAATCCTCACCCCGCAGCACTGCTGCATGGAGGTGGGAGCACGCAAAATTCCTCCTCAAATGGAGAAGCCTTGCTCCCTCCACTTCACCTGCCGGCAGCTCCAGCTCTTTGGTGTCATACAGGCATGGGAGACACTCGGAGAAACCACGAGCAAAGCTTTGCCTAGCCAGGTCCCATGCTGGAAAATGAAAAAGGAGTTGCAATTTACACTTTAAATGAGTTAATGCTCATGAAGTGCTCTTGTATCCGTGCAGGCAGTTGTCAAGCCAATGCAACAAAATGCTAATTCAGCTCTGCAATCAATGGTGCCTTTCTTGGAAGTGGCTAGATAATTACGTCTAAACAGAAATGAGTTTTTAAAAGAGGTAAACAGCTGAAATTCATTACCTCCCTCTCCAGTTCTTTGGAGTAAATTGGTGACATTGGCAAATGCAGGAGGTCGCTGGGGGTGGCCCATGGGCAAGTTCAGGTACCACTGGTAGCCGTGATGCCTGTTGCAGGGAAGGACATGATACCACGCTCCACACTGGATTTCACTGGCATGAAGAAGACTTACAGCACCAGAGGATGCAATTATAACCAAAAACTCATCAGATGTAAGTCTGACCCAAGTTGGACGGGGGTCACGTCCCCAACACTGACCCATGCAAGCCCCTGTGGAGGGATGTGCCTGCAGGGAACAGCAGAGCTTGGGCCAAACAGAGCTGCAGGCCACCAGCCTACCCCCTGATGCACCAGGTCTCTGAAAGGATATTTATTTACCAATGTCTTGCTTACTGAAGAAAAAAGATCAGTTAGAGCTATTTGGAAAGATTGCAGCAAACTGTGGTCTTTCCTGGAGAGATAATTACTCATCTGGTTTCCCCATCTAATAAGCACACTTCAGCAATAATGAAGCCCCTCCTCAGCACCACTTACAGCTTTCAAAAGAGAGTGTCAGCAAAACACCAGGAAAAAAGTCACAGCCCTGGGACGCACAGGGATGTTAGCAAAGCTTTGCGGGAAATGCTTCAAACTCAACCTCTCAGATTTTTCCCAGGTGCGCAGACACAAACAAGACCCACAACGCCCACAGTGAGCAGCCAGGCACAGGGCTGGGCTCAGCGCTGGGGATGCCCCCCCTTCCTGCAGCCGCCCCCGCCACGTGAAAACCCGAAGTGTGTTTTGCTGGGAGCACACGTGCCCGACCCGGGCTCTTAGCAAGTGTTCTTGCCAGCAGAGCAGGAGAGCCGACTGGGAGAGCAGGGCTGCGGGGGGCTCTCAGACATCAGACTGGCATTCAGAGGCGAGGGTCCCAGGGTCCCCAGGGGAACACCGGCTGCTCGGGGAGTTTGGGGTCTGAGCCTCAGCCTGCTGCTGTCTGTGGGGAAGCTCCCCCTGACCCAAGCAGGATTGCAGCAAGCCCAAGGAGAACTAATACTGACCTGGATGCTGAACCGAGCGTGCGGAGGGGTTTTGGCGGCTGGCTGCTCTTTACTCTGGCTAAAGGGTTATAAAAGTCAGTGGCTGTTTGCAATGGAGAGCGATAGCTACCAGCCAGAGCGAGGTGAAGGCTGCCGAGAGCCTCTGTGAACTGGCCTTTAAATTTTGATAGAAACCATCTGGACCTGAACCGGCTCCTTTTTGTGTTTGTCTCCTGAGGGTGCTGCAGGGAAGAGGCTTTTTGCTCAGAGCACTGATGGGCATTTTAACGTTAAGCTGCAACAGCGATCAACGGTGTTTAGGGTTTAGTATTAGGTCAAGCACATCTGTAAACTCGACCAGCTCTGGCCCCAGTCCAGAACAGCACTTAAACGTGGCTGCTTCTGTGGATTTTGCCCAGGCTTAATGAACGGGCAGGACAGTAAATGGGGGGGGAGGGGTGGGGAGCCTGATGCATCGGGAAGGGAGGATGCAATGCTGCTGCCTGATGGCAGGGAGAGGATGGGGTCAGCACTGAGTGGTAAGGCAGGAGGGGAATCCCCAGGGGATCACCGGGGGTGTTATTTACCCACATTTCAGAGGCAAGTCAGGACCAAGGAAGTATGTAGTGACAGTAACTGATGGCACAGAGATGATTAAACAGTTTTTCAAGTTCTGCCAGTGCAGTTGTCTGTCTCAGTTTTCTCCTAAAAAGTACTACCTTGGCTTTATTTGCCAATAGCGAATGAACCCAGGCCTTTCAGCTTTAATTAGGCAGTTCTGTGGCAACGAGAAGTTGGCATCTTGAGCAGGTAGGACAGCAGGGCTGAGTGAGGAACAACCCACATCTGGTGGGCCTCCCAGTCAGTGACAAAACAAAGATAAAACAGGGCGTTCAAATAAAAGCGAAGGGCATCGCAGGAGCACGCAGCTGCAGGGAGGTTTCCAGGCTCAGCGCAGAAGCTGGAAAGGAATAAATAAGGGGCCAATGCAGCGATTCCCACCTCGGGCTGAACCTGTTCTGGGCTGTATATGGCAACATCCTTCTCTTGCATTGGAGAATTGTCCGTCATGACATGGGTATAAAACCAAACGCCAGACAGGTGGCAATTCATGCGCAAGCACAGGGTGGCTGGGAAAAACGAGAAACGACACTCACATGAAGTGGCACGGGTAATCCCTTTGAAAAGCCTTTGCAGTGCTCCTCTGGGAGAACTTGTCTCATGGCTTCAGTACTAATGTACTCAATGTTCGAGTCATTAAACATGCATAATAAACCCAGGGAAATACCTAGACCCATTTCTCTAGGTTAGTTCTGGGCCTTTTTCAGATGTGACCGCAGGGGCCGAAGGTTTAGTTTGCTGGCAGGGGGAGATGGCGCCCAATTGTCCTTTTGGGAGCTGCTCTGGCCTCCAGCCTGACAGCTCTGCTGCCTTCCCAGCCGCCCAGGAGCGTTCACTGGCCTCACTTCTCCCAAAAAGGAGGACATCTCAAGTTGTGGACACTGGCACTTGAGGCTCTTCCTAACTTTTCCTTGTGTGTCTCCTCCTCCAGGGATTTTCTGGCAGCTCCAGCCACCAGCACACAGCCAACCTGGTTAAGATCCCAAGCTGCAGTGCTCTTAACCTGATGAAAACCCTTAAGACCTGGTGGTACTAAAACTCATTTAGCGTAGTTAATTGCAGCCGTAATGAACACAGATCTTGCACCCCCGTGGTTTTGATGTGATTGCTTTCTCTACCTGTTCTCATCAAGAAACTCTGGATAGGATATCCCAGGCTCGCTCTGTTGTAGCCAAGAGATGCCTTGGCTACACCTGCAGACGGGTGTGATGCTACAAGGCAGTCTCCTCTCTCGGCCACTGGTCCATGGCAGTCACACTCATGGTGGTACATGAGGTGGGCACACTGCATTGCATCCCTCACTCTGCCCATGGGTAATGCATTTCTACACACTGCTCCCTCCTACCACCCCAGCTGCTCAGCACCTGCGCTGGGAAGGCCCCGCTGTTTCTGTCAATGGCAAAGACAGAGCTCCCCAGCTACGAAGCTGCCCACGTCTGTAAAATCTTGTGTGGCACAGATTCTCAAAATCATCTGGAAGACTTACCCCACTGACCTATAGTGTTTCTTTGAGTTCAGCTGCAGCTCATGAAGCAAACCTGTCCTCTAGAAGACTTCTGTGCCCTTCTCCACGCACTGAATGGAGGTGAAAATGGCAACAGCCTTCTCTTTTGGTTTTAACATCAGGACCAGAGTTTTCCATGTTTCTCATTATAAATACCAGTTTGGGGACCAGGACATCAGCATCTCCTGTGCATCTCTGCCTCTCAATGGCTTCAGCCCACAGCCCAGTTGTACCCAGTTCTCCTGTAGCTTACTACCACACACAGGACATAACTGCTAATGAGCTGATGCTCTGGCTAAACTCATTTTTCACCATGAAGCCATTAGAAAGTTCCCAGTCTGTTTGCAACCAAACCCAAAGCCGTACAGTAATAGTGCTATCCCCAACAAAAAAAACAAACAACAAAAAAAACCCCAAAACAAAATCCAGAATTCTTCAAAAAATTTGCCCCTAACCAGCTCTAAGCAGCAGAAAGTCCCCAGCCTCACAAGGGGGCTGGCCACCACTTCTACTCATGAGTCAGATTCCATAACCCACTTTTCTCCACCCAAGATGTTGCACCGTCTGTAACATCAGACTTGGCATGACAGAGCCCTCGGTCCCTGTTGTGTGTCAGGACCTGCTGGTTCCTGACTGATGGAAATGACCCCTCTCCCCGGGACAGGACATCATGGTTTGGTGCTCAAAGCTGTAATATTTAGTATTGTTCCTCTCTTGACCACGCTTTGCTGCGGCCGTCGCAGGGCTGCGGTGACAGCGAAATTTGCTTGGCCATGCTGAACAGCCAAACAACTTTTCCAGAAAGAAAAATATTTTGCTGTTTCCAGATTCTGCACTGAGTAAAAATAACTCTCAGTTACCCTCTCAATTAGTCGAATGTCATGAAATGTGCATCTAATTGTGCCTTTCTTGCCTCAAATTATCTCTGAGAAAGCGGCTCGGTGCCCGGGAGCCCCCTGGTACGGCAGGGCACCACGCCGGGGCTGATCCCTGCGGGAGGGCAGCTAGGATGGGGGCAGCAGGGCAGCCCAGCCAGTGAGGGCTGCGGGGGGAAGGGAAAAAGGGTTTGGGGGAAAAAAGGGAGAGAAAGACATTGCAAAGGCAGAGGAAGGGAAAGCCCTGGGCCACTGTGTGTGTCTGGGGGGGACCGGAGCAGAAGTGGGGTGCAGAGCTGTACAACTTGCTTCAGAAAGAGTAAGACTGAAAATTCAGAAGAAGCTCTAGCTCTAAGGCACGTGGAGAAATATATTTGACTTTAAAAAAAAAGAAATCCAAGAAGAAAAAAGAACGTTTGCTTGTCTAGAATTCATTAATTGCAACTGACTTAAATTTGGGAATTGTGCTTCACTGCCCAATAAACTGATGGAAAATATTTAACCAAAGAATTGATGGGGAAAGCCTGTAATGCCCATCACAGAGAGGCACACCGACACCATGCGCCCGCACGCAGCCGTGCTGCCGATGCGCAGCTCCCCGGTGGCCGCATCCCCCTCGGTGGCACGAAGCCACGTGGAGGAGGTGACACCCACGCTGGCTCCCGGGGAGCCCTACAGCAGCACTTGCTCTTAATTCTCTCTGGCTGTCGTCTCCTTTTTTTCTCTCTGGGCGATGAATAATGAGAATAAAAATGAGAAAGAAAGCGGTATGACAGTCAATTACTGCCTTTGTGATTAACCACCCAAGAGCAGCCCCTGCTCAAAACAGCACTTGATGCTCCTTTTAAGTGAAACCATTCCGCTAGATCCCACGATGGACATTTAAACAGGAAGACAAAGTATCTGCTGATTTATTTTCTTGTTTTCTTATATAATCACAGCTTCCTAAATGTTAATGACTCCACACTACACAACTGCCAGCAGTATTTGCATACGAGCCTTGCTTCTGTATGGGTGAATGCACATTGCTCTCACTAGCAGAGGTGTTGGTGTGTTGGGGGGAAGGAGAATATTGCAGCGCTTGGGGCTTCTCACTGGAGGAAAGGAGCCCGCGGCTCTTTGCTGACAAAGGCAAGAAGCTCAGCTGCTCAGCCCCCCAGGGTTTCAGCATGGGGCGACAAAGCTGGGACAAAATGCAAAATGCAGCCTCCTAGGATTCAGGTCAGGAGCCGGGGGCTGCAGGGGGATGCTGAGTCTCGCAGCAGCCCTGGGAGGTCCTGCCAGCCTGGACCGAAACACCCAAACTGACATCAGTCCACACTTTCCCTGGAAAAGAACACCAGCAAAAAGGAGAAAAATGTCTCTATGGAGAGAGGTAAGAGCTCCAAGGAAAAATTTTTTCCCCAGCATCCAATTCAAGGTTTTGTTATTCCTTATTAGCACATCAGGAAGAGCAGAATACCTAAAGCAAGGAAATTCTCCCATATCCAGAAACTGGCGCTGGCCGCACATGTTCAAATCACACACTGAAGATACACAAAACTAACGGAACTGCCCACCCAGCACACATTAATCCAGCGCCCCGACACAGCACCGTGCCCAGATTCCAAGAAAGAAAAGCAGGATCTCTGTTCAAGGTGAGCAAAGTATTGAACCCGATTGTTTCACTGCAGATTTCTGCTTGTCTTTGCATTCATTTCCTAAAAAGACCTGATTTCTACCAACTTAGTTTTGACCAGAACGAGCACCTACCCATGTAACCCCATTTGGAGTGCATTTTCCTCCACCCAGGTCTGCTTTTGTATGTACAGAGAATTTGCGTTGATGGGCACAGGACCAGCACAGGATGCAGCCGGCGGCTCGGCTTTACAGTGGTGTTTGGGAAAACCACTTTGCGTCTCGGTTCCCCCATCTCTACAACCAGGAGGAAGCAAACAACCTCTTTTTATGAAGTGCTGTGAGCCCAAGTGATAGGAAAAAGTAAAGTCTAGATATCAACATTGATTAAACTTCAGCACTTTACCCCCAAAAGTTCTGACCTTCCCCATTGTCCTCACCTAAATTCACCAGTCTGGGACCAAAGTCATTTGGCCCATCTCTTCTCCCTGGTTTTGTCCAAACATATGATAAAATCACATTACGATGACCCACGATCACCACCAGAACAAACACTGCTACAACGAGAAATCTCATTTTGGGGTTACATCAGGGTTTCAAACGAAATGTAATCCCTGCTCCTGACATTTGGGTTGCGAGGCAACCTGTCTGTATTGTAATGGCTTTCTCCAAGGCTTCTCCTGTTCTAAAGTCTCGGGGATTCCCTCTGTAATTAGGGATTGCGTTTTCCGACGGCTAAACGTTGGTGCCATACTTGGTGACCCTATTGCCACCACGAACACTCCCACGCTCAACAGCCAAGCAAACCAACCAACCAACCCACCCACCCCAAGTTATTTTAACTCTGCCTGAAGTAATTTTAACCCTTTGGGGAATCCAGCCAACACATTTTCCCTCCCCACAAATCACCTGCCACAGTTTTCATTGCAAAGTGCTGGCTGCGGCTGCCTGACCCCTGAGATACTTAAACACAGCTTTTACCTACCTTTTTTTTTTTTTTTTTTCCCCCTGGGAGAACTGCGTCTCCAAAGAAGTTACAGGTTACCTGGAAGTTTATAGCACTGCACTGTAAGATGAGCAAAAATTTAAATTCTCTTTATCAGACCTTGTGCTGGTCTCGCACAGCTCAGAAGATGCCAGCCTGCGTGTTGCTTCCAATAAAATATTCTGAATGAAGGTCCCATTTAGAAATGCTTACGAATATGTATTAAATGATTATTAGAAGCAATGACTGTGCATTCTTTAAGAGCTTATTGTAAATCAACTCGCAATAAAATACAGCAAAAATAAACTCTCAACCACTGATGCTTTAATAAGCTGCAATAAAAACACATATCAGAGCCTGTAAAGCTGCTGAGCATTAACTACCTGCAGCTTTAAGGCACTAATTTAAGTCTGTTCAACACCTTCAGCCTGCAAACACTTGGGCACCCCTCGGGGAGCTGGGAGCAAGGGGATCTGCTCCTGTTCATGGGTGCTCAGCCCCATGGGACCCCTGGTCAGGCAGGAGCAGGACCCCCCCCCCGCCTGACATTAAAAGGCTGGCAGTAAGGGAAACCTGGAGCATCCCAAGTGCTGGGAAAGGAGAGGTTGTGCAGGGAGGGCCAAGCACCAGGCAGAGCCACCGGTTGCACAAGAAACTTGCTCCTGATAAATTTGCTCCAGGTGAAACTGCAAAGCTGCTGTGTTTTTTCTGCACAAGGATCACAGCACATCTGAGCCCTGTGGCTTGGACGGTGGGCAATGATGGTCAAGTTTGGGGCAGAGGGAAAGAGTCAGGAGCCATCCCAGCGGATCTGCAGCCCTCCCAGGGCTGGGGCTGAGCCTCCTGGATGTAAGAGTGGAGAACAGGCTCCCATGTCACCTTAAAACCAAAACACCAGCAGACAAAGGCACCTCCCCGCACACATCCTGGTTGCAGACAGCCCCAGCCTTTTCAAGCATTTTACTCCCACAAACACCCCTGTCCTGTGAATGAATTCTGCATGAGCAACAGCTTTTGCCTCCTTCCCAAATGCAACTCTGGGATACACCTAAAAACACCGGGGTGCAAACGGGAGCTCTGCTCGCCCCTGTGCAAAGTTCCCCCAGCCAAGCTCCCAGGAGCCACCCAGGCAGCTGCTCTGTTCATCCCCTTCTTGCTTACTGATGGCAAGGAATCATTCCACTGAATCATTTTATGGTTTATTATTTCTAGCAAGCCTGAGAAAAGAAATCACTTCATTTAACTCAAGAGATCTGCTGTGCCTGTCTCTCGGGGACATCCATACTGCTGCATCGCATCTCAGCTGAGCTGAGCCACGGGCACCTCTGCCTGCGGGTGCTGCCCGTGTCGCTGGTGAACCTGGTACTACCTCGAGATTTTTACCTCCCTCTGGGAAATCACAGTTGGGTTTGAGTTCTTAAAATTAATGGCTGGTGCATCCCTCGGTCCCTGTTTGCTGAGAGCAATCTGCAAACACAGTGAGAATGAGCAGCACAGTCCACTGACATTTCCCCGCTTGAGCTCTTCTCCTTTTTCTGGTTTCTTACTTGGCAAAACAAGTTTCCACAGAAGATGGCTGGTTGGGTAGCAATAACAAAATCTGGGTTGCCAAAAAAAGGAAGACGAAATTAAAAGGATTTTCACCAGTCACTGACTGGGAATCGCGAGATGCTTTGGTGGGAATCTTCCTTCCGATCCATCCTGGGATCCATTCTGCTGATCGGTGGCTCTTTTACCCTCTCTGGAAAATTTGTCCATGAAGTCCACTTGTACAGAAAGGAAAAACCCCACAGCCAGCAACATCCCGTGCTGGGCTGGTTTCTGTTTATCCCAATCACTGCTTGCTGCTTGGGAGCAAACTTCTGACCTTTTAAATTGCCGAGAACTCCTAGATTACACCGATAACAGTTAAGAGCTTTTAAGGAAAAGCTCCTGGTGTTTGTTTCCAAGGCTCCTTCGATCTCTGGGCTGCCCCTGTAACTGTTTGCTGGGGATTTCAATAGGACACAGCCAATTTTTTCAGCTCCTCCAAGGAGATGGGGCCGGAGCGAAGGGGGAGGCAGAGCATGGGCATCGCCACCATGCCAGGGTCACTCAGGAAAGCCCCAGCGCTTGGGTCATTTTCAATTAAATTATCAGGAGGATTGCAGCATCCTCCTCTGCTGGGGGTGAGAGAGGAGCAAGCCAAATGCCTAGCTATTTTGTAACCCTAGTTTTTATGAGACTTTATTGCAAGCTGCTCTGAAAACAAACAAACAATCTGTAAGAGCAGAGGAGCTGGCTGAAATGCTGACGGCTGCCTTCGGTTCCAAACAGAAATGGGAAATACCTGCAGACTGGAGCAATTGGCTCCAAGTAATTTTCACTGAGAGACAGAACGAGGTTTCAGCAAAGCAAAGGGAAACACAGGGCAGGTGGCTCATCAGAGCCGCTTTCATGTTGCAAAACTACCTTCCCTCCATCATTTCTCTGAAGAGGGAATTTTGCCTTGCAGGGAGGAGCGGACCGTGCCTGAGCCTGGATGCCAAATTGCATTTTGATGATACCTTTCATTCCCCAAACAAAAAGGACTGGAACAGCAGCTGTAATTTAGCCCTGGTCGCTGAGCCCACCCGATGGAGAACACTGCCCCACCGCTTCTGGAAAGCGCCCCCCCCTTCCTGCCACCCCTTGCTTTTCTCTGCAGGAAGGGTTTCTATGGGGGGAAACCAACGCAGGGAAGGAAAATGTGTTGAAATTATGCAAAGAGCTTTCACAGCTGAGAAGAGCAGCCCTTCATCTATGCTGTCATCTGCTGTTTAGAGGTAAGCAAGCCAGTCCTCTGTGCGCCCGGGGACACCGGCAAGAAGCTGCCCAGCACGGCTGACCGGGACTTACAGACAAGGAAGGGTCATAAAAGTGCCAGATGTTAATGGTGAAATCATTAACCAGCATCAATTGTAGCCCAGCACAGGACCTGCACAGCACTGAAGCATCATATGTTCCCTCCAGGACTGAAACAATGCTCTGTCAAGTATTACAGCACAAAACTTGCCTGGCTTCACCTGAGAACCAGAAGTCAAGGGTTATTCCCTCAGAAATAGGTCTCCCCGAGATCCCAGTTCCAGCAAACAGCAGCAGCAGAGCGTCCATTCGAGGCAGGGCTATAACGGCACACGGGGGTGGCACTGGGCTGTGCAGGAGACACCACCGGTAACGACCAGCATCAGAGAGCTTTGTATTTCAGCTGCAGCGCTGCCTTCACCAATTAGTACTCTGGTAATTGATTAGGCCAGTCTTGATCACCAGCAGGCTGATCTGATATTTGTCTGGCCCGAAATGGGGGGATGCAGTAAAAGACATTTTCTGCGGTCAGGAATTGCGCTAAGGCTCCTTGGGCAGGAGTCTCCTGACTTTCAGCACATGCTGGAGATGATCCCATGTTTCTTGCCCAGATGACCAGACGGGCTGAGGGGTGGCTGTGATGAATGGTCCCAATTTACCTGGACAAAAGAAGCCACTTTTGCATGTTATGGCCAACTTGCACTGCAGGCACTTTGCTAAAAGATGGTGTCAAGTCTGAGGGCTGGGGATGTTTCAAGGCATCAAAAGACCCTGATAACAAAATCAGACAAAAACCTAGACCCAGAAATCCTCTGTGCACTTCATTTTCGGCACTTACATAACCTGATGGATGAACCAAGTGAAGAGCAAAGGGCTGCAGAGTGGGACCTCCTGGCCCCCGCATTCCCAGCCCAGACTCATGGACGGATAGCTGTGACAAATAGTCACATTTTGAGGTCTCCATCCAAGCACCCAACCTGCCGCTGCTGACTGAGCACCATGTGTATGCCCCCGTGTGATGGCACCAAGCTGGCATAAGCATGAATCAGATTTATTGTCTGAAAGGCAGCACAGCGGGAGGCTGGAAGCCCATGCCTGGGGACGGCTGATAGCGGAGCAGCCGTTTCACCTCTGTTGACGGCACAGCCCATCAATCCTGCAGAGTGGCAAACGCAGAACTGCCTCCAAATCTATATTAACCCATGCTAATGTGGCAGCCCCGGACAGCACCGGCGTACAGCTCAATCAAAGTGTCAGAATATGAATGAAATTAGGATTTGATGAAATTGCATTTACAGCGTAGCAATGACAGCAAGGGCATGTGCATCTGTATCCCCTTCTCATCTCCCATGCCTCACCAGAGCAGTCGGAGATAAATTTGCTGAAGGCTCCAGGAGCTCAGCAGTAACAATATATCTCACTTTTCTGTCTTTCATGAGGACACAGCGATGTCTCGTTCAGGAGAGCCTAGGAGATACCTGCTGTCAATGAAACCTAAATATCTGCCCATGCTTCCTGAAACCCCAGAGACTGCAAAGAGAAGGGAACAGAAGAAGAACAAACTGCTCAAATCCTGGATCCCAGCAGAGCTACGCTCCTGGACCTGCTGCCCTGCCATCCTCACCAGGACGGTGCTGGTTTCCACCAGCAAAGTCATCAACCCAGAAGCCCTGGTGAGGGGCTGCTAAGAAGATGAGGCTGCACCACGGATGATGAATCTTGGCTCAGGAGCTTTTGCCCAGGGATCCGCTGCCCTGCATACACGTGCCTGAAACCTCAGTGACCAGCTCAAGTTCCCCATCGCTCTTGTTAAAGCCTCCAGTTCAATTTAGCAACATGCATTTAGCACAAGATTAAAAACCTGAGTCTTGCACCCTGCAGTCTGCAAGCAAAAAGCGAAAATGCTGCTGAGATAAACACGTGGCACAGAGCCCTCCACAGCCACCATAAATTCTTTTGAAACATTAATATTAATTATTAACTATGTTCCACTGCATTATCTCTTCTCATCCCCTTCAATGCAGCTTCCTTGTCTTGCAGATTTGAAAGTGAGTATGAGTGGCATAAAACGTTAATACTTGGGGACAACATCTAAGTAAATAGATAAAAGCATCCCACCCCTTCCTTTATCCGTCTCATGATTTATTCTGTTTTTGCATCCGCCATACAGTTGTTTTGCAATGACAAAGTTGCATCTTTCACAAAACACAGAAACACAAGTCCACTTTGAGTCGTGACTAAACAGTCCCTTGAAGGATTAAAAATAAGGGAAAAATCTGAGGTTTTCTTCCCTGCCAACCAAATTCAGTGTATTAAAATCTGAGATGAAGGCCACGGCAGCAAAGAACATTTTGAAATGGCAGAAAGTATGTGCCAAAGGAGATGTGGTTGTTTCAGGGCACAGGGGTGGTCAGGGATGAATTTTTTGTTGTTGTTTTGTTTGTTGTTTGAAGAAATAGCTTGGAACAGTCAGAACAGACTTGGACTAAATCACCACGGGGTAGATCAGAGGTAGACCAGGCATCTGCTGTGCCTGCACTGGATCAATTCAAAGCCCGTTGTCCCTCTTCCCAGGCTCCAGAAAACATGGTTTTACATGGCTCAGACTTCCTCGGGCACCACATTACTGGTTCAAAAAACCAGGGTACACCATTCATTTAAAAACTAATCAGCAAGATAATCCCCCCTGCACCAAAAGAGAGCAGATGTGGCTGACCCACGGCGAAGAGCAGTCTGCAGACGCAGCGGGACACACCGTGGCTGCAGCTCACTGAAGCTGATCCCACAGAGTCATCAAGTCCTCCTACTTCAGATGTTTTATCAGCATCGTCATCAGAAGGGAATGACTTTGGTCTCTCCCTCTCGGCAGCTCTTATCTGCCCTTTGCATTGCTTGAGCCCATTGCTTGTTTGTTTGCTCTCTCTCCAGCTGGAGACAGAGCTTGAACTGAAAAATATTTGCATTCCAGTTCAGAGTCATTGCAAAGGCCTCCAGACCTCTTCTTCCTAAGACCTGGAACATCTTTGCGTTTAAGATCTTATTGGTTGCAGAAAACCTAAAGAAACCCCTCAAAGCCACTTGTCTGTGGTGCTCAGGAACAGGGCATGAATTAAAATGCATATAAACCCTGCAAGCCCTCGGGCTTGGGTGAAGCAATCCCATCTGCTGCTCTCGGTGCATTTCTACCCTCGTTATTTCTTTAATTAAAGTGGGATTGCTCCATTGTGGCGAGAGGAATGCAAGAGCCTGCTACCCTTTCAAGGAATCCCAAGAATATTTGCAAGGGAGCTCTGTTTTTCCTTGGTTTGCAAGAAGCTCGTGCCTACTGAGCAATTTTACTAAAAATACAGGGAGTGTTTTGACATTGAATGGTGCCAGAAATACACCCCGGCCGCAGTGTAACAGGGGAAGCATATGCTAGGCTCCGTTTCAAGGTCTTCTCCAAAAGCTGGGCTGGGAGGTTGGGGGTGGAGAACGTGCTTTAAAATAGCATTTTGCAAACTTCTGGGGAGGTTATTGGCAATAGAACATGTAATTCTGGAAACATCTTAGCAATTAAAAGTGACTAACTGCAAGAGAAGGATTTCCCCCGTTACCTCATTTGGTTTTATCAATGCGGTGCCTTCCCCTGCTTGCACCATGCCCTGTACCTCACCGCGTGCAATGCCCCACGTCCCCGCGCGCCTGCACCATCAGCCTTCAGCTTAATTGCTTCTGACAATCTACCCATCACTACCTAATCACTTGTCATCTTTAAGTGGCAATTTTGCCTTTCCTTTTTGTCCCCCCACCCCCTCCACAGTACATCACCAACTCAATTAAAGCTTAGCTGTAAAAATTAACACCTGCATAGATAGAGACAGAGCTGGATCCAGCAAAGGGGCTTTGCTCCCTGATCTGCTGAGCACGGCTCCGGTGGGCACCCGAAGAGCGATCCTGCGTTCTTGCTGTTCCCTATATTTCACCGCAAGCAGCTGAGTTTCATGCCATGGAATGCTTCCACCAAGAAACCCCCTCAAACGTGGTTTGTAGCTTTGTACCAAGTTTAGCATCTCTCCTGCAGCGTCCCCCTGATCCAGTTACAAACGACAAGGTCACAACAAGCTTTTGCAAACAAGTTTGCAAAAAAGATGAGCTGAAGCAAACGGGAGCTGAAGCCCCATGGGCAGGAGAGGATGCACTGTGCCCCGGCTCCACAGAAGGGCATCTCGGCTCTTGATTTGCAAATTATTACAGCCTGGCACTTGCTATTTCAGATTTCTTTGTAACTGTGGGGTGCGGGTCTCCATGTAGCACACAGGAGGGGAAACAGCAACACTACAGCCTCCCTGGTCTCATCATTCCCAAGGTTTAGGTAGGAAAAAAGGGCAGGAGCCGTTGGGCTTTTGTTAGGGACCCAAGCGGGGAGGAGGAGAGGAGAGGACACGAGGAAGGGGACTTCAGTTTCTCTGGTGTTTTATCTAAATTGAAGGTTACAGACTGACAGCTCCAAATGAGGAATTGCTGAATGTTGGCCTCCTCACTGTCAGAGCCTAAGAAAGTGTGACAGAAGTGGTGAGTGTGAATTTTAATGTTTTATTTTGCCTGATCTTGGGAAAGCTTCCCTCGTTTGCATTTGAATTTCCTTAGTAAATTATTCTGACTTCGCTCCCCCCTTCCCCCCTCCCTGCTCCAAGGAACAACATCTGGAGTGTTACAACAATACCTGCAATTTTTAGGTACTTCCGAAGGATGGGAATGGGTAAGGGGCAGCCCTGCTGACTGACCTAAACAGCAAAAGCCACCCCTGTGTCCTGAAATCTGCTATCAGCAGCCTTGTGCAGCACAGATCAAATGCCATTTAGAGGAGTTTGGGGCTTCAGCAGGACCTCAGCAGAGCTCAAAGTGCCTTCAGAAAATTGAGGAATGTCCCCGTTCTGCCCTGACTGAGCAGCTGCCTCCTCCCTGCCAGGCTCTCGCTCCACACAGGAATGCACACTCAGCAAGGGGCTGGAGAACATGGCTTGGCATTAGCCATAAGAAACAGGGCTGCCACCGTGGTCCTTGGCCTCAGCCGCTTATCAGCATCGTGCCTGGCCCGCTTGCGCTGCTTCATTACATGGTTCTGTGCCAAGTTCCTCAACCTGCAGGGCTTCAAAATTCATTAAAACCTTCAAGGAGTCCCAGCAAAATTAGGACTAAATCTATATGCTAAGGCTTGCAGGTGGGTCAGGGTTCTCCTGCAGCACTCCCAGTATTCCCAGCCCCTTGCCAAGGCTGCAGCTGCCCAGGGAACTTCGCCCAGTGTCTCGCTGTGTTGGGCGCTGATCTGGGGACCTGCGGCTTCCAGGCAGGGCTCAAAGCTCCGCTGAACAGCCCGCCTGCCTGCCGTTTTGGCAGAGGGCTGGTGTTAGCAGTGAGCCAACAGCCACCATGGGGTACAGCTGACCGTATGCAGTTCTCAAGCTAACTTGACCGGGTGCAGAAACACGGCAGAGCTCGAGCCCCCCAGCATGGTGTGTCTTACAGCACACCCCCTCTCATTTTGCTATAAACCTGCATATAACATATAATCACTGTATGCATCTTCCAATCTATTTTTTTTTTTTCCCAAAAAGAAAAACCACCTAGCAATGGTGTTGCAATCACCTAAGGACAACTAGCTGTACTGGCTGGGGCCAAACAGATCAGTACATACAAATGTAAGCTCAGCAGCCAACCCATTAACTCCAAAATCAATTCAGGTGAGCACTCAGGGAAGGAGTTTTTGCACCTCCCACGCTGCGCCTTGCCAGGTATCCCTCCCCCCAACTCCTCGCCCTTATCTGGTAAGAGGCTTTGCTGGGACAACAAGATTTGAGCCCGTTTTATGCACTAAAATGCTCATGTTGCTGATAAGACTCAAACCGACTTACCAAAACGCATTACCATGAGCAAAGGGGAACAGCAACATCCATGGAAGAGAAAAATCTTGGAGGTTTACGAGATGCACCAGGACAGATCTGGCTCCAGCGGTCTGGGAGCTGCCAAGTGCTGGAGGCAGGGCTGGCACTCGAGGTAACACCGTTACATGCTCGCTCTGCTCCTCACCCATCACTGGGTGATATTTCACTTTGTTTACTAGGAATTGTTAACCGAGTGAAAGCAATAAACCCAATAATATAGAGAGTGAAGGGGTATGTGCAAGGACATATGCTCAAGAAGTTTCTGCAAAGTGGGGCAGCAGTTTCCAGCCCTGGACTTGAGTTTTCAGAGAACAGACTATCACCCAGCAACCCTTCGCAACCCTGCATTTGATTGGGTTGGAAGAGAAACCCAGGAATGATCGTAAAAAATTGGGGTTATTTTCACACATTTCTGTGGAGTTTTCTAGCTCTCCTGTCACTTCCACAGAACAGTAATTGGATTCCCCAGACTTTATCAATGTCTGTGAAATTTTGAGACACACAAAACACATCTTCTTTACCAGCAGTTTCTTCAGCCAGCATAGCACTATCAAACTGGGAGCAGCTGACCCCAGCCCAGAGCTGGACCCAAGCAGCAACACAAGGCTTCTGCACGGCCCACTGCTCCTCCATCCTTTTCATCACCTGCTTTTTCTTTCTCCCTAAAATTGCTGGTGGTTTTGGTTGCAGCCTCCACTCGGGAAATGGCAACCCAGACAGCCCTTCGGCCATCCCTTGATTCAGAGAGCTGAGATGTGGAAAAGAAGCTATCAACCCCATATGGATGTGTCCACATGGGCAACCATGCAAATGCCTTTGGGCAAAGCATCCCACCCCTGCAAAGCTGCTCAGAAGGGCTGGAGACAATTTCCCAGTTGCACAACCCTGGGGAGAAAGGTCGGGTCCTTCGCACCCTTACAATTCTCTTTTTTGACAGCTCCCATGACCATGTCATCATTTTTAACACCAGAGTGACCACATTTGAGTGGTTTCTGTGGAAGATGGCTTCTCACACCCTGGTCTGCTCAACGTGCTTCAAAAAGCCACAGAGGAACAAGATTGTAATGGAAGGGAAGCAAAAAGCCATTTTCATCAAGATAATACTGCAGTTACAACAGCCACGCTCCAGCTCAGCACACCCCTCCAGGCTCACGGCAGAGCACGCGACTGGCCGGCTGTGTCGTTGGGATAAAAGCAATGACCAGTTTTAAGCCCTGCTCCAGCCCTGACCTGTTGCCATGTTAACTCATCTCCATGAAAGCCTTAAATGCAGCCCTTGTCATCCGACCGCTTTTGGATGGAGCAAGCGGCGCCGACTTCTCTGCCACGTCACCCTGGCGATTTACTCCCCATAACAGCCTTATCTTTTCCATGGTGTTTCCTTTTTCTGGGTTAAGATTACCGAATGAAAAAGTGGCAGCCAGGTCTAATTCATTGAACCAACTCATTTCCACGGCTCTTACTGCACATTCTGCTTCAGATGAACAACGAATAAGCTTAAAGAACAATACTCACTCTTAATTAAATGGTGCTGCAAAAAATATGCATTGGTGTTGGACCATGGCCATGCTGCTTAAGATTTATTAAATTTGACAGTTTAATATGCTCTGAATATCCCTGCTCCTTCATAAGTAGTGCTCAGAAAACAGTTTAAATATGCTTTCAATTTAATTATACTTCATGCCTACTTCCCTCGTTGTCAGCAGAGCGGTGTGCCACGAGCTGATCTTGCCGGCAAAGCTCCTGCTCAGACAGGAGGGCAGTAAAGCTGTGCCAGGTTCCAGCAGCAGCCACAGAGCAAAGCAGCGCCGATGTGAGCCGGCACATCCCCGAGGCACGCGGAGGCTGGCGGCCACAGTGGCCACCTCCATGTAGCCTTGGCCAAGGCCACCGAGGCTGCCCTGCTGGCAGGGTCCTGGCAGCTCACGGTGCCATGTCAGTGCCAGGAGCAGCCGCTGCAGCCACGGTGGTGCTGAAGCTCTGAAATGAGCTGCTGGACTGGGGCCAGCATCCTCCCACCATTGGCAGCTGCTGGCATTTCCCAGCTCAGAAACGCACCGGGAGATGAACGGGCACAGAGCCCCATCCTGCACGTATAAGACTCACTTATTGTGCTTCCCTGTGGCACCTTGATTTCTACTCTAAAAGGGAACCCGGTGTCCAGACCTACCAACCACGAGATGTGCTCTTGATTCAACAAAATACAAGACATACGCCTCACTTCAGTGCTTAACATGCCATCCACCTGACTGCACGCTAAGTCAAGGCTTCAGAAATTAAACACATGGTTAAGAGAAAAGGTCCCAATGAGTGGTCTCAGAATTCATAGAAATAAGGACTTGAAAATAATTCCTCCCTTCCCCAACTGCTTGGACATGTCTTTGAAAGTTGACAGCGAAGAGACAAAGCTGCCAGCACTCAAGTCACTGATAGATTAATTATTCCCACGTTTAGAAGAGAGATACCTAATTTAATCAAACACACTTCAGAAAGCACTAATTGCTGTAGAAGTGACTATCATTTACCTAAAGGGCAGCTACACTCAGAGAAGCAGAAGTGGCTTTGCTTTCACCCCACCACCATCACCTTCCGTTATCTGACAGCTACTCATGACATCACAGACGTGGACAAACTGCCCCATAATTATGAACCACCTTCCAGAGAGCCAGGAAACTCTGGAGAAACAGGAACTGAAGCTACACCACAACATTTCCCTTTGGTTCTGTGAGCTAGTGGCAGACCTGGCAATGAGTGATGGCTTGAGGGGAACTGCCTCCCTTCCCAAACGGATGATGAGCTTTGGGGAGGCAGGCGGAGAGTCCTGGTCCTAAGCCTGGAAGACACACGCACCCTTGCCCAGTCCCTCACGGTTGAAGACAAGCACTGTCGGGGAAAGACCTGAAAAATTACATTTTTACTGATACAGGAGGAATGTGGATTTGAAGAGCTTTGATGATATCAAGACAGACATGTGAGTTTATGCAAGCAGACATAATAAGCCCAATCCCTAGATTACTTTCCACCAGTGGAGGATTTTGGCTTGTGGCTTTCTCTCGTCTGTGAATTACGACTTCCTTTTACAACGCCCTGCTATTACAAGGAGTGGCAATAACAAGGAGGCACTTCATTCTTCCTATCATCTTATTCTCTCTGCTGCATTTACGGGTTTCTGCCCTGCACAGTGGATTCATCACCTCGCCGTGCTGCGGGCTCAGCTGCTGGCACATCCCTGCAGCACAGCACCTTGGAGCACCTCGGAGCTGCCAATGGGTTTATCCTATAGCACCTTACGGAAAGCTACTTTGGCAGAGATTATCCGCTGGTTAAGCACAAAGAAAGCAGGACATAATGAGGTTGAGTGACTGGCACAAGATCACACAGGGAACTAATCGCTTCTGGGTCCTCCCTGGGGGCTTCAGCATCTGCCTTTCAGAGCGGAGCATGTGCGTGAGGGCAATGGAGGGAGGACAGGAGATGCGACAGTGCTGACTGTGCGATCCCAAGAGCTTTGCAGAGCGGTTACTTAATGGTGGACAAGTCCCCAGCCATGGTGATTCAGCAGTCACCCCAATCCTCCAACCACTGGACACCAACATGCTTTGAAGCAAGGAAATCCTGCGACATTAAGAGCTCCTGCATCACAGGCAGGGAATGCGGCACAGCTTAGAGCAATAGATCTAGGGATGGGGCTAAAACCAATTGAAAAAGGCTCTTCTTCTCCACCCTTTAATTATGGAGCACTTGTACTACAGTGACCTTCAGGGAGAGCAGGGGTTGAACTAAGGACTGCCCGAACTGGCCACCAAAATTCTTCCTTTTATGGCCCAGCAGCTTCACACAGTGCTAAATCCAATATTCTTTGGGAAACTGAATTGCCCAGTGTTGTCATAGGCTGTCCTTATTTAATCACGTTAAAAGCCATGGAGATAGTATTATTCTGGATTAGAGATGAATAAGGCTTTTAAAAACAAACTCAAACCAAACCAATCTGCTTATAAAAAAAAGCATTACAATAAGTAAAAGTCAAATTGTTGCTATCAAATGCATTCTAAACCAATAAAACTTGTAAATGCAGAACTGTCGGGCCATGAAAGGGCTTGTGGAGGAGACAATCTTTCCCCAAGTTGCAGCATTTATACATCATTTATAGCATGATAAATGACAGATACCGAGTAATTTGGGTCAGTGCTTAAGACATTAAACCGTTGCTGCAAACCTTTGGATTTAACAAGCTTTGGGACTTAGCAGGCACGGGATAAAGCAGCAGAAGTTTATATACTTCCAGGGACATTCGTTCTCCCTGCTACGCTGCACCTTGGAAAGTCCTGTAATACAGCACCTCGGTCCCTTTTTGGGGCCGTCCCTTGAATGGAACTTGATGAACAGGGTGAAGATGAAGGGTGACATTTTCAAACTGCCAGGAGATTTAGGAAGCTGAGCCTTGCTGGAGGTAACGTACGCACTTGCAACCCACCCCGGCGAGGCTTGTGGCCCTTGCAGACCCTGGCGAGAGGCTGTGGCTGATGCAGAAGCATTTCTGAAAAACCACGGTGGAGTAAAACAAAGACAAGAAATTAGAAGTTCTGATTTCCCCCCGTTATGGTTTTGTAGATTATTTTGACGAGGTTCCTGTAGCTCCCCGGTGCAGTACTGATACCAGTATGGAATTATTCACTACTGGCATGTGCTACTGATGCATGAACTGAAGCATATTTATATTTTTTTCACTTTTTTTAAAGTCATTATGGGCAGATGCTACATGGGACAGACCAAAGCCTTTGGAGCAATGCCTCATCTTTGTGCAACACTAAAACAGTCGGACTCTGCTACTTCTGATATGCTACAGAATAGCATAAAGTAGTGTGGGGAAAAAAAACTCTCTGCAGAAAATTCCCAACAAAAAGCTTTGAATTCTTAAAGAAAGTTCTGAAATACCCAATGACACCAAATTCAGAAAACAAAAAGTGTTCGTTTTATCAATCCCCTTCAGGATTTTTTTAATTGACACATTTTGGAAAAGCATATACATTAATTGAGAGCAAAGAAACCGATTCTATTCAAAAGAGATTGACTAGAAAACTCACTGGTCCTGCAGTCCCTGAAATTGCCTTTTACTTCAAAATCTTGGCTCACCCTGTGCCTGCAATACCGCAGAATGGCAGTGGTTTGATTTTACAACCAACACTTGTTCTGGTGCTCAGATCATCAATTTAAAAGCACTTTAAGACTGCCAGCTGATGTACATCAATATTATATATTACTTTTATCGGCCACAAGTGTAACGACACTGAAAGCCCTACGGTGACGCACACGAGGCATCACAAGATGCCTTCTGCAGGGAGGCTGGAGAGAAGTTAGCAGCGTCCTTGGCCATATGGCTGGGATATAAAGCTCCTCCTAAAGCTGAGGCTTGGAGAAAGCCCAACTCCATCGCAATTTAATCCAGCTTGCTGGGTCCCTGGTTGTTTACCTGATGGGTAGGAGCAAAGCACTCCGGTCCTCACTGCAGCGGAGCAGCAGCATTGGAGCCGCCTTGAATGCCCAATGACCGCAGCATTGCAACATGATGCTGGAGGTGAGACCTGCTCCTCTGGATGCTGCTAAATGATGGGAAGCCACAGAAAGACATTTTCTTAATTCTTCAGTATTAAAGGAGAAGGTATTAAATTCCTTCTTATAAATCATAAAATATCTCAAGCTGGAAGGGACCCATAGGGATCACAGAATGGTTTGGGTTGGAAGGGACCTTTAAAGGTCAGCTAGTCCAACCCACTGCCACAGGCAAGGACTCCTTTCACCAGCCCAGAGTGCCCCCAGCCCCGTCCAGCCTGGCCTTGAGCCCTGCCAGGGATGGGGCATCTACAGCATCTCTGGGCAGCCTGTGCCAGTCTTTCACCACCCCCATCTTAAAAATTTTCCTCCTTATATCTAGTCTGAACGTATCCTTTAGTTAACGTACCCTCTTTTAGTTTAAAACCATTCCCCCTTGTCCTTTCAAGGTGTCCTACACCCTGCTGCTCACAGGGAGTCTCATGCTGCATCTGTGCACGCCTGGCATAGCTGTTGCTCCGGCAGCAGTGCTGGGTGCACGGGGAGATGGGTGCATGGGGCAAACTACCCCTGGAGCTCACTCTTCAGAGACGCTGTGCCATGTTTGTTGTTCAGAGATCCCAATCACCCTTTTGCTCACAGGGAGTCCCCCCAGTTTCAAAAGCTGGTTTCACACCAAAGAAAAGAGAAACCCAGCACAGAGCCAAGAGCTCTGGCCAGCAGATGTGTGTGTCCCTGCGGCCGCCGAGCAGAGCATCACTGCCACCGCTGAACTCCAGGGCTGCTTGTTTTAACATGGGTTTACAGGGGAGTCCCACAGCCCTCACCTCTTCTGCTTCTGCTGCCTGATGGAGCTTGTACAATTAATAAACCCCTCTCCAGCTCTTCCAGTGAACCCCCAACCACACATTGGCACAGGCTCAGCCATTCAAAATGCCATTTACTCCCACCAATATTCAGCAACAGTGAGGATTTGGAGACCAGCTCGACATTTGTGATGATTTCTACTTAAAACATTTCGGCACTTAGACATTCCTATGGGTTCCTGTTCAGCCAAGCACTTAAGCATGTATGCAACATTAAGCATTTCAGGCTAAAAATCTGTCGGGCTGGACACACGATAAGCTAATTGCTTTCTGAAACCCTAATCCTGCCATACTGTACCAAGAGAGACCCACAGAAGCTTTTCAATAAAGTAAATAATGGTGGTGCCCAGCCACCTCCTCTCCGCTCCGTCAATAAGTGATGCAGATGGAGCTGCAGAGATGGGAAATCCCATTTGCGAGCCATAAAGTTTGTTCTCGCTGGGAAGGGCTGAGGATGCACGCCTCAGCTCCCCACCACTAGCACCCCAACACCTGATGGTGGCCGATGCATGTGTTTTGGCAGGGTCAGCGAAAGGGGGACCCACTGGAGGCACTTTGGCTCGGATCCGGTCAGCAGCAGGGTGCTGGAGCAAAACTCCAGTCAGTGATGCACAGTCTCGCTGGTTGGTCCAGATCTGGGGTGGCAGAGAGGACACCTCACTGCCCTGGTGATGCGTGCAGCTCCGCACCAGCTGGGATTTACTGCTCCCTCCCCTGGGATTTTACAGGGGTCTCCAACAGTGCAGGAGAAGTGGGAGGACTTGCCCAGCCACGCAGCAGTGCTGGGGCAGCATCCGTGTGTCTGGCAGCAATGCAGCCTCCATGTTCCACCCGACCCAACTCCCTCCCACCCCGACATCCCACTTCGGCCACCAAACCCACCAGGTATTCCTGGGGGCTTTGGCTCTGAAAGCCCCAAGTGCTGCGCACCCACACAGTAGGAAATTCAGGTGTTCATGAGAGCATTGTGGGAAGCAGAGCAGCAGCAGATAAACGCAGGAAATACATCTGAGGGCAATGCTCTTGTGCCCGTCCTCTAGCTCAAGGCTTTGCTTCAAAGCACCCGGGAGCAGCAGAGGGACAGGGACAGTTTATGGAAAACATGGGCAGAGTTTGGGCTTTCTCTTAGCTCCCAGCCTCTGAGCCTGAGCTGATCTTAGTCCTCAATTTGGCCTGTTAATAATGGATTTCCATGTTGGTACTGAACGACCACAGTGCACATGAGATGCTGCAGGGCAGGACCCTGGAGCTGGGGTGTGACAGAGCAGGGGCAGCCCCCTGACCGCACCCTGGTGCTGGGGTGCCCTTTGCACCCCATGCTCCGGGCTGACTTCCACCCCTGCCACGCTGCTGAGCTGCACCGCTAATGCAAAGAGCTGCACCATCCCGGCCTCATGCATCCCAGCCCCATATTCATCTTGCTTCCCCAAACCCATTTCTCCTGGCGGGGGAGCCAGCAGCAGCCCCAGGCAACAGGCTCTGAACAAACGGGTCATCTGGGCTCACACAAGTGTGATTCTGTTGCTGTGGTTGCTGCTCACCAGCCCCTTTGGAGAACCAGGAAAACAAAACAACATAGAAACCAGACAAAGATTGCCTCCGTTAATGGTCAGGGACCTTGCTGCAACGACACAGATGGGGTTTTGCTTCCTAGTTGGAGAAAACATTTCTGACTGCTTTAAAGTCTGCTCTGGCAAGTGGCTCCTGGTCCCCAGGGAGGTGAAGGTGCTGGCCGTGCCCCGTGCTCCAGCAGCTGCTGGGGGACAAACCATGCAACCCCTTCCATGGTGGGCACAGGGACGGGCTGCTGTAAGCCACCTGCGCCCAATATTTCCTCCTGTATTATAAAACATGTTCTGCAGCATCATAACCAATATCAAAGCTGACTTTAAACACATATTTACTGTGCTGAACAAATACCAAGCAACCCACTGGTGGACTAGCAATAACACTGCCACCTTGTGAGACCTTGCAGGGATAACAGACAGGCTGGGGGTTAGGAGGAAAAATCCACATTACGGATTTCAAGAAAGGTTCAGATAGAAGAGGGTGAACTAATGCAGGAGAGGGCACAGAGCAACATGCAGAGCACAGGGGAGCCGTGTCTCTCCCTCCCATGGGAAACTGTGAGCAGACATCCCACGCTGGCTGCAGTGCACACCTCTGAGTCCCGCCACGAGAGGAGGGAACTGCGAAGTCTGGGGCTAATGATGCGATTAAAATGAACTGGCAAGAGGTTGCAGGCACCCAATTCAGACTGCAAGGAAGGAGTTCACATCAAAGCGGCAAGCTTGGAGTTTGCAGGAAGCAAAACCCAACAGAAACCCTCTGGGGGTAAAAAGCTAAGTGGAGGTAGCTGTCAGGTGGGATACGTGGGCCAAAAACCCCCACAGCCTGAATGTGCAAGCCTTCACCTTACCGATGTGTTTATCCTAAGGTCAGGGATGCTATTGGGGCAGTGGCAGGAGCGGGGTGGATGCAGGCACCGCTGCCCTGCAGCCAAGGCTCGAGGAAAGGGACACGGGAGCGATTGGCAGCGGCCTCCCCACAGCGCCCAATGTGCAGAAAGGACAGAGATTTCCAGCAAAATATCAACTGTCGGGGTGGGCCGCTCAGCCCACACAGCACAACCCCTGCCAGCGCATCATCTTTGCCAAGCCCAGGGATAACCAGCCTTCCCGCGGTGCCCGCGCCCGCCTGCCCCGGCCCCTCTGCGAACGCCTTTCAACTGCTGCAAATGGGAGCAGAAAAAGGACAAAACCCACAGATAAAGCTATTTTATGCCCAACTTGCTGCTGGAGAACTATTATCAACTTTCTCTGCTTTCACCTGCACTCTGTGCCTGCTTGTTCCAGATGACTGAATAAAATAAGATCAAAATAAAATCAAAAGAGTGAGACTGAGAAAGAAATGGCCACTTTCAAATAAGCTCAGCTTGATGGTTTCAAGATCCAGATCGAGCCACAATGGGATGGCCTAGATTTCCCAGCTGATTTTTTTTTTTTCCTCTGGCTTCCCGGACTGGAAAAGGAAAGAGAAACCCCCCCATACCACTTCAGTCACTCACCCTCAAAGCAGATGGACAAATTAATAAAATGAGCGGCTGGTAGGAGACCAGAGCTGGCAGGGAGCTATAATGAACCCAGATTGCCATGGATTGAACACTAAGTTCATTTCCCCTCCCCCGCTTTTGCTTAAAAACCTTCAGCGTAAGTAATTTTGCACATTGTGTTGGCCATTCCTTGGGACGGGGAATGCTGCACGGAGCAGCGGGACAAGAGCCTGGCTGCACCCACGAGCACCTGCTGGAGGTGGCACCAAGCTCACAGTGAGTGATGCTGGGTTGGACCCCCCAAACACTGGGCAGAGCTGCAGCAGACCCCAGGACTGGTCCAGCACAGCACTGCTGCAAACCCAAACCCACCCGGCACGCAGCAGCAGCCGGTCAGGATGGCTGGGGAAATCCAGCCTCATCCTTGGCAGCCGGGTCCAGTCTTAACTTACACGGTAAATCCCAAGGGTTCCCCTGTGTGAATTCCCCGGCACCACGTCGAGAGCACCCGATCCTACCGGTTACTTGATACTTGCAACGTGTCAGAGCTAAAAATAACACCTGCATTTGAGAAACAGGAATAGCCATGCATTTAACGTGCTAACGGGACAGTGCTGACCATGCAATCAAGTGGCTGGATGTAGAGTTCAATATTTCTCCTACACATGTTGTGATCCGCATCTGACAGTGGTACCAAGGAAACACTGCTGAAGCATTTAAAAAGTACCTGGCAGCTGCCAAATGGGAAAGGGCACCCTGCCTATGTGGGCGAGCTGAGGCAGCTGCTGCCGTTGCGGGTCTCCCCCAAAGGCGTGCGGATGAGAGCTGCCGGCTGCCACCTGAGCATCCTTCAGGTGAGCCTTGTCTAAGTCTTATCAGGTGACCCTTTGCACCATCAAATCATCCCATAAACTGCTGGCAGAGGTGGTTGCCAGCCCTGGAAAGCAGCCAGCCCTGGGCTCTTGTTCTTGGCTTCTCTTTTCTGGTTGTTAAACTAAATGCATGGCTGTCTTGCTCCACCCTTGCGTGGTGGGGAATGAACTATTGACTCCAAAGCACTGAGCACCCAGAACAAGCCTGGATAATCAGAGCTCATCCTTCTTCTACTCACGGGCAACCCCTTGGTTTATTTCTTAAATTCCAGCCCAGCTCACTCACTGTCTCCCGTCCCCCAAATTCCCTTCTCCTCCACTTGGCCCTATTGGTACATCCATTCAAAAGCAGCAGACACATGCCTGTACCCTCAAACCGTTCAGTTAAAGTCTCCTGCTTGATTCTATCTGCTGGAAAACCAAAAGCCACGATGCTTTATGAAGCACCGGGAGACCTGAAGCCGAAAGTGCTGTGTGAAACCTGCTGCTGCTGTCAGCAGCCCCCATTGCCCTGCCACCCCCCGCCCCAAGCCCACCCTCCCTGCCACCGCTGTGGCACAATGCAGCTCTGCCGCATCCCCTCCTTGTACGGCTTTCTCCACTAAGTCTGCAATCTGCCAGCCTGCCTTCATTATTAAAACAGAGCTGGCAAAACTTCCACGGCTGGCAACAGCAGAGAGCATGGACTCAAAACGCTCATACTAATTCAGGAACAGCCCTGTCACCGGCAGCGCTGGGAGCCAGCTTGCCAGCCCAGCTAGGAGCTGACCCTGTGTGCTCCAGGGCACCTTCCCCCGAGCCAGAGGCTGCACGGGCAGCAGTGAGGTTTCTCTTCAGGAGGCATTTCAGCGACAGTGGATGCTGAGTTGCAGGTCCTGGTAAAGGCAGTAAGTGCGAGCAGAGATGCACCAAATAGCCACGTGTCACACCTGACTGCACACGCGGCAGGTGAAGTCCAGCACATATAGCACAACCTGGGGTTTGACTTCTGTCTGCTATACGGGAACGAATGAGCCCATAGATGTGTGTGGGGGGTGGTCTGCAAGGCTTGGATGAAGGCTACCAGCTCACACCACATCAGTGGGCTGTGGGAGGGTGAAGGTTGGATGCTCCCAGAAATAATGAACTTGAGCAAATGAGCCCAACAGCATGGAGGACTTCATCCTACTCCAACAGCTCTTTGGGTATCCAAGTCTTCCAGGCACACTGGGATGAAGAATTACAAACGCCCACTTCTCCAGTCATGCCGGAGGGCTCCATAGCTTCTTCCAAACCTCAGCCAGCAGCAGGGCTGACCTCGGCAAGGTGGCCCAGGCTGTGAGCAGAGCACACGGGGCAGCTGAGTGCCACCGGCAGCCACGCATGAGCCAGACGGCTCTTCCCGGAGAGCAGCTGCAGCAGGCTGCAGCCCTCATTTCTCTCTATCATCACATTTCTGGGATAACGGAGCTGCAAGGCAAGTCTATCGCTCTGGATGACACATTTTATAGTGGGCTGCACTCTTCATAATAAGCCACTCTTTAGGACTTGGCCACACAACTCTTATTATTGCTAAAGTGAGTAATGGACAGAAACCTCCCTGGGCATAAAGATAGGAATTATCTCCTCCTGTAAGCATCTCTTTCCATCCTGGACTGTCAGGCATTGTCTTTTCTCATTGCTTTACCTTTCTTTCTCACTGTCACATTCTTATTATATTATCATCCTCTCCCCAGCAGAGTTTCCATAAGGGGCCCCGGTATCTGCACAGATAAAAGCGGCTCCCGACAGGCTCAGGGAATTCTTTCCACCCACTGGAATGGCAGTGGGACCCAACAGGCGGAAAACTGCAAGAGCTGGGATTTAGTCACCCTCTGCCTGAGCACTGGGCTTCATGGCATGCACGGGGGTCCTGGTGCCAGAGACATGGGGATGAGGTCCCACCAGCTTCTACGAACCAGCTGCTCTTCTGGGTCTTGCTGTACTTGACAGCATTATTTCACTCAAGGTAAAAGCGATGGGCTTTGATTTGTGTCTTTAGGCAGGCACGCTCCTAACTTATATCGAGCGGGAGAAGAGGGAAGAAAAAAGCCTGATATTATACCCTTATCTCAGCAACAAGGGTCAGCAATTCTTTATACTTGACTGGTGACATGACTTTTCCTTAAAGGCTGAAGGAGATACAATTTCATTTTGCTAAACAAGCCCCGAACAGCTTTTCTGTTATCTCTGTGTGTGACACTGGGAATGTGAATGTGTTTGGTGGCAGAAAAGCAACAGCAGCGATGGAGAAATTATTCCTCCTTTCCATATGTCAGCCAGGGAGAACCTGGCACAGGGGCAGGGCAGGGATTCTTCTGCTTTTTTTTGTAACAGTTGCTCCTGTAAGCCATAAACCTCAATTTTATAATTATATATATATATCACACATATATACCTCAGTCTTCTGGCTAGATGACTTCTGGCATCCTGTGTTGTATGACATACCCAGGTTTTTCATTATTTGCCTCCTTATTGCCCCTCTTTCTCTATTATGTGGGGATTGCCCTTCGGTAGCTCAGCTTCTACCATAGCAAAGGTTGTAAATTTTCTGTGGGAGCTTTTATCCGAACAAGGGAAAAGTGGGTTTGTGAATGAAGCAAAAACATCCCTGAGAGTTCCCTCTTCGGAGAGGAGCCCCGTTGCCATTTAAAGGTTTAAAATCATTTTTCATTGGTTTTGCATGGTGTTTGGGGGCTCAGGTTTCTCACAGTCAACTTTTTTTTTTCCTGAGAACATAAAATATTCACTCCTTCAACTTCTTTCCTTTGAGCGGCGTGTTTCTGTGAGAAAACCACCAGGACCAACTCTGCCCTATCTGGGGCATCTGTGATGAGGGGGACCAAGAGTTCTCCAAGGCACAGGGTGACTCGAGGAGCCGATACTCATTTTTTTATGCAAATAAAGAAAAAAAAAACCTAGGCTGAAGCATCTTGGAAAAACTGAACACTGCCTAAAAACCCGGTGCATTGGAAACAGCTCGAGCAAGCACAACTCTGACAGCAGCTGTGGATGTGGGAAAAAAAACAAAGTTCAGGGGACAGTGTGGATTACACGGGCTATGCCTCTAAGTGACGGCCGCACGCTGGCCCGAGGAGCAGGTGCTGCTTTACAGAGCTCCACCAGCCATGTCCCCGGGGGGGGGGGGGGGGGGGGGCGGGGGGGCAGATGCTCCAGCTCTCCCCCACCACTGCAGCTGGAGCATAGCAGGGATGACAGGACGGACAAGGAGGGACCTCTTGGGTCATGAAGATGCCCCACCAAAGGCAAACCCACCGTGCAATCCCCAGGAAAACTGGGGGTGGGGTGGGGGGAGTGGTGCATGTGTGTGCCTCCCCCCAGGAAAAGAGTACATCTCATTCTAAGCCACAGCATGAGAAAACAGCAGCAAACGCCGTGACATGGTGCATCAGCAGCTCCCCCCACGTTCTCAGCTCTGCACAACGTACATTCCCTTTAATCCCCAAACTCAACACAGAACAGTGAGATAACAACTCGGTCTTGTGACAACCACCAGATGGCTCGGTCAGTGAAAAGCACCTGGCACTTGGGGGGCATTAGGTTGGGTTCATCTCCTTACACACACGCTTTGGTTTCCCACAAACATACAACACAGGCAGAGCCACGGCGAGTGATTCCTCTGCACAAACACAGTGCATCTTCCCCAAACCCATTTGTTATTTTGAAATTAGGATTTTTTTCAGGACCCCTCCAGCATCACTTTTTCCTTAAAAGAAACTCAACGGGCGCATTGGGAAACAATTCAGTGCTGAAATGTCTCCCACCAAGCCTGGGAGAAACACAGGCTGTGGCGGGGAGCTGCGATCGGCCACACCACACAATGAATGAACGAGCATAACTCTGAGGTCAGGAGAACCACTGGAAAGGAGCGAGCAAGCAAGTATTAAGGAACAGCAGAAAATTATTAACACATAACTTTCCAATTTTTTCTTTAGGTTGCACAGCTGTTTAAGGTATTAGATGCCTATGGATACATGGATTGGGCTCAGATTTTGGGTATTAATCCCCCATCCCTTGCCTTGATCTGGCCACGAGGGCACAGAGCTGCAGGGTCCTGCTTCTTAGGGTTCACATCTCAACCGCATTCAGGAAAGGGGATGCAAAAGGACCAAGGGAACGTTTTGTGCCTTGAAGATCTGGGGACCTCCTTTCCCAAAGGGCACTGGAGCAGAAAGACAACCTCTGAACATGAAGTGACGGATAGAAACTTGGGGTAGGACCATGCCCAGCAGCTCCTTTGTGCTCCCAGCTCTCCTTGCAGGTCAGCACCACTGCCCTGCCCATTCCCTGGCCAGCTAAGCACCACCAGGCAGAGGCCCCAGGGAGGCACCCATGAAATGATGTGCAAAGCTACTGGGCAAGAGAAGCAAAGGGCTTTGCACTGGGATATTGGGTTTGGATGACACAAAGGGAACCGAGCAGCTTTTACCTCTGCTTGAATCTTGCCTGAGTTCTAGACATACAGGAGAGCATCTTCGGTGCCTGTAAGAAGTGCTGACAGCAGCAGCTGAAGACAAATGAAGTAATAAGAGAAGCCAGGGGAGAACTGGTGGGTCCGACCTGATCAGGCTTTTCCTCCTGACAGCACATGAAAGCTGCTCGGCAGCACGAAAGGTGCCAGGTTCTTAAAAGCAACTAACAGGAACAAGGATAAGTATTTAATTAAAACCTCACACACAGCCAGATGACAATGATTATTGCTGCCAATTTTCTTTCTCTAGTTAAATAAGCCTTTACTACCTCAAAATCCAACTAAGACCAACCTGCAAGGGACGCATTTCAGATATGTGCCCAAGTGTTGCTATCTCCTTGCCAAGGCAGAGCCCAGCAAAGCATCCCTCTTCTTCCATGGCTTTATCCCCGTTCCCCCGTGCACAGGATAAGGAGGTTACAGGTTTTGGAAAGCCTTGTGGCCAAAATAAAGCATCCTCCCAGAGAAACCCATCAGGAAAAGAAAAGCATCAGCTCGTGGAGCCACAGCAGCATGGTCTGATAAGCAGCAATAACAACAGGCTGTTTGCGTGTTTGGCCGAGAGCAGTTTGCCCTCAGATGTGGAAAAAAAGAAAAGCAGGTTAAACCCAAATCTAACAGTAACTGCAGATGGGCTTCCTGGTAAATTAAAGGGGTGAAGAAAGGAAGCAGGTCCTCATTCATCAGCCCTGGGATGAACGCAGTGTGAAAACCATCAACTGCTCAGGGAGCATGAGGATTTGTTAGGACTCGAGCCTAAGGAGATCAGTTTTATTTTACTAGCCCTTCCCTAATTACACACCTCCAAAGAGCCTCATTTTGCAAAGCTCGGGTATCAGTCTCCTGCAAACATGAGCAATGACAGGCTCATGGAACATAAATAACCAACTCGAGCTGTTCAATTCCCTGCTCCCTCTGGACTCGGGCACTGCTACGCCTGGCACTCGACTGTCCCCAACCCACAGCTGTTCCAGCAGCTCGAGGGCAGCTTATCCCAGCCATAAAAAAAGGGGAAAAAAAATATAGAAGTAATACCTCTACTCATGGAGCAGCGGTACTGCCTTCTCATCCATGGCAGCAACACGCTACAAGGAACAGCTGAGAAACAGCTGAGTAATTGCCTGGAGAAGGACGGAGGATGGGGAGCTGCGGCAGGGGGAAGCCCTGAAAGATAATACAGGAGTGGGAATCCAGCACACGTGATGTGAGCGCTGCTCCTAGAGGATTGTGCGTTGCCACACAAATCACCCAAATTATAAGCTTGCAGAACCTAATTTGCAAATGTCGATGCCCTGACTGGCTGAGTCGTGCATTGATATCCTCTAATAACGTTATTCTGAAAGTGGCCATGGAGAAATGAAGTGCTGGGGAGCAGGGTGCTGCAAAGCCACCGACGAGCTAACCAGAACCAGCCCGCTGTTACGATGGTGGTCTTCTCTTCATGCAACACAAATTTTTTATTCCCTGCTAAACAGAGTCATAGAAGAACCATCTCCCTCAGCATCCTGCAGAAGAGACCTACCACACGGCGACAAACATTAGCCAGACCTGCCTGTCCAGCTGGGTGCTTGACTTCTGATGATGGAGGATCCGATGGGGATTTATTGGGGTGGGAGGGATGCGCAAAATTTAAGCTAGCTCTAAATTCTTCAGGGAATCCCAAGGCAAAACATAACCCTTCAGAAAACAAACCTGCCTCTGAAAAGCAAGTGCACAGACAGACGCCAAATCAGCCACAGTTTGGGCCACATCCAGCCCCACCTTTCAGTCCAGGTTATTATTTTATGTGAAAGTCACGCACCAACCTGCTGCATCTTCAGTTCACCCAGTTACCCTCATCCTTGTGACCCCCACCCACAACCCCCCTCTTTACCAGCGATATCAGTTTTTATTCAACATGTCTGCATCTTTCATACCTTCCCTGCCACCACTTTGTCAAGCTCCCATAACCCAACCCCCGAGCCTTCCCCGCTTAACAAGATCTCATGAAGTCTCTCCCATCCATCAGCACCTGTTGGCCACAGCAAGCGCCGGGGCGGATTCAGCAGCTCCCAAAGGAAAGCCCTGTGAGCAGCACCGGCTCTCTGCTCCCAGCCTCTGCCCATGACAACTTGTTCATTAGGGAGATGGCATGACGTTAACTTGGTGAGCACGGCACACTTGGGCGGCCTCAGGAACAGCAGCCGCGCTGGGAGCGTACCAGGCATTATCCCACCCGCGCTCCATCCCACCGGACAAGCCGTCCACGTGCTCTTTCTCCAGGCTGCACCTGCACTCTGTGACACCATGTTTTGTGTATAGCCTCCGGCAACTGTGTTCTGCAATAATTACAACTCTGCAGCCAGGCAGCTCCAGTGATGTTTAATGCCAATTACTTCGTAAGCGCTCTTTAATTAATGCTCCTTCCATGCTGCTCCTGACGCTTGCCCTCCGTGGAGCTGCAAGGACCGCTGCCTTTGACAGACTCCTGGTGGGTATGGCTACATGGAATAATTTTAGTCGAAAGCGGTTAGAAGTAATCTCAAGCATGCACACCCGACAGCAGCATCAGGATCCTGCTATTTTTTCAGGTGCTTTCTTAGGGCTGGTACTTCACAACACAACCGCTGCCTTCCTGCATTCTCAATTACAAGCTCTGTTTTCTATTCCAGGTACCATAAGCATCATCTATCTTCATTACAGGACCTCATAAATAAGTTCCCAACTGAAGACCACGCTCCCACTGAGCCAAATGAGGTTTCTCATCATTTGATCAATTGTCTAACAGCTTCTGAGAAAAAAACCCGAATGTGAGCATAGTCGCTGCTTTTCTGTTCAATCAAGGGATGATTAAACATTGTTTCCTGAGCGCAGCATCTGCATGGGAACGAAAAGCCCTTCAGGAGAAAAAGGAAGAGATTCAAAATGGGGGTTTTTCAATTTGCAGTTCATCTCTGGTCGTCCTCAAAGGGCAAGTGCAGGTGGGAAACACCACTGGGGTGCTCAGGGGGGTCCCAGGTGTTGGGCTTAGTGAGAAACACACTGGGCAGGGACCCAGCCAGCACAGAAAGCAAGGTATGGTGGAAACAGCAGGGGAAACACAAAGGCTGTTCAAATAGAAGGAAGATTTGGGATCAGGAAGAGCAAAAAAAGCCTCTCGCTCACCTGACAACACGTAGGAAACACGAGGGGCAGCAGCTCCTGTCGGCATCTGCAGTGGGCTGCGGAGAGCCCACGTGGCTGGGGGGGCTGGAGCACTGCTGGTGAGTTACTGGGTAGCCACGAACTTCAGCAGCTCCACGATTCCGAACAGGAATGCAAAACACGCTTAGAAATACAGACAAATTCTTTGCGGGAAGTAATAGGATTCGCCACCATATACACCAGAGAAAAATTTGGCCCTTCAAGTATTATTCTGTTGTTTAAACTCAATTTGACATTTACTCTCTCTAATGTCAGATCTCTAAATCTAAACACTTCAACAAGATTATTTCCCAGCCCTTCATTTGCCTTCCTTGATTAAGGTTAACTGGTCCCCCTGGTCTGGACCAAACAAACACATGTGAGCAGTGTCAAACGACAGAGAAATTCAAAGGGCTGAAAAGCTCCCAGCACACCAGCCAGCTGCAGTGCCAGCGACCTTGCCACCAAGGAGACCTGGACTTTGGTCCACAAAGAGCTGGAAAAAGCCTGCTGGAAGAGGTTTGAAAACGGGTATGACAGCTGCTGGTGCCTGAGCTGGAGACCCCAGGAAGGCTGGAGGGAGAAGGGGTGTGCGGAGTTGCACTCCGCTCCTCTGTCAGAGCAAGCGGAACAGATGGCTTTTCCACTGATAACGTATTATCATCCAAGGTTATTTAAAGAAACTGCCCGAATGCATCTACTGAGACTTAGAAAACCATGTTTCACAAGAATACAAATGTATAAAAGATAAGAGATTTAACCTTATGTCAGCCACTGCCAAGGAGATCACATCATCTGTGGCAGTTTTGGTAATAGATACCACAGGAACAGCACTTACGAAATTATAACTGTGTAACCGTAACGGGTGATGGAGCGAGACTTTTTACCAGGGTCTGTAGTGATAGGAGAAGGGGAATGGTTTTAAACTAAAACAGATTTAGATTAGATGTAAGGATGAAATTCTTTACTGTGAGGATGGTTAGACACTGGACCAGGTTGCCCAGAAAACTGGAAACTCTATCCCTGGAAGTGCCTAAGGTAAAGCTGAACAGGGCTTTGAGCAACCTGATCCAGTGGAAGATGTCCCATCCTCCAGCAGATGGTCTTTAAAGGTCCCTTCCAACTCAAACCATGCAAAGGTTTGACATGCTTTTGACTCCCCCGATTCTATAACAGCCTGGATTCAGAGTACCCCCACATTGTCTATAACTATGTGGAAGCGTCCAAAGAGAAAAGGCAGGAGCAAGACACTCATCCCAGCCGTTAGAGGGCTGGGGAGCATTCACATTTTGGGAGCTGTCTACAAAGAGAAGACCCCGACCTGCTATGATGGGAACTGCAGCCTCATTTAGAGCAACACAAAACCTCAGCAACCCTGGCGAGGTTTCACACAAGCACCACCCAACTGTACAGAAACCGGGAGTCCCCGGCCACCGCGCCCCGGGAGCTGCAGGGACCAGCAATGGGGTTGGCAAGGGGCTCCCCTCTATCTTGCCCTGTGTGGGACGAGGATCCCCCCAGCTGAGGCTGGGCAGGCAGGAAAAGCCCAGGAGGAGATGTCAGCTGGGTTTGCTCCTGCACCGCGCAGGAATGGCCAGAAGCAAAACGTGCCAACGGCAAATTTTTAAATAGGTGATTTTGGGGAACTAGCTGTGATTTTAGCAGCTGGTTCTACCAAACAGGAACAAACTGTCTCCAGCCCAGCCCAGCGAAGGAGCCTTCCCATGGCTGACAATGGAGCCTGAATGAGGAACCGCATCCCAGGGCCATTAATATGATTTAAGAATGTGCTTTCAATTTGGGGCCCCAATCCTGTCTGCTTCTAGCAAGTGAGAAGTCTGGTTCTCAGCATTTCTTATTTAGTCTCCGGGTAGAAACAGAGCAGGAATTACATTCATCCGAGATTCTTTATTACTCGGGTTGCTAAGGCTCCTTGCATACCCTTGTCAGTTTAAATTTCTCCACAAAAATAATTAAACCGAGTAAAAATTAGTTTGCACACACATGCAAACCCAACCCCCAAAACCAAACAAAAAATCATAACAAAAAAACCCCACCGGTGGGTTTATTTTAAGGGTTCACAAACTCTGGTGCCTTGCTTTGTTGTCAGCCCTGCGGGCCGCATCCTGCATTCCTTCTGCACCAGCACACAGGCTAAGTATGGAGCGATGTTTGCTGGCTGGATTTATCCCTCTCCTCCCAGCACGCGAGGAATGCCGCACCGGGCTCCTGTCCTCGCCGCGCGCATCCCTGCCGGCTCTCCCCGGTCTTTATCCGCCTGTCAGCCTGGGAAACTCAAGCCCCACTAAAAATGGGCTTTTACAAATTAAAAGGGAGGTTTAAGATGACAGTAATTGTTTACGCATGCCATCAGGATAGGAAGCAGAGAGCTGAATGCAATTCCCGCTTCAACGGCTGAGTCACGGGGTGAAGCTGGAACAACATCATCCCCGGAGCATCCCGAGAGCGGCGGCTGGAGGAACAGCATCTACTCACTACAGGCTGGAGGAATGGGGCTGTACAGCTGCCACCTCTGAAATTACTACCACCCTCCCCGACACATTTATCACGGGGCCGAATGAGTATTTCCAAAGCACTTTGTGACCCTCGTGCAAACACACTCAGAAAATACAACATAAAGGGGGGATGCGGCTTCCCCGCTGCTTTGTGATATGAAAGTCCCTGCAAAGAGACTTGGCACCAAGTCCTGCGTGCTCCTCCTTGCACAGGTAAAGCTTTGCAAACAGACTGTGTTTAAATTGCTTTTAGGACCATCATGTAGTTTCCCAAGTTAAAAAACAACAACCCACCAACAACAAAACCCAAACAACTTGTATTTCATTTTTCTTCTCTGCCCTGTGACTTTGAAAGTATGCAAAACATTGCAATCTAAATGACAGGCCCAATTTTGCTAAAAAGGGGGGAAAATAAAAAAGCAAGAGTTGAAAAAATAAATATAGTGATCCCAAATGATTTGCCAGGGGGAAAATAACCACCCTACAGTCTAGGTCAATCTCACTCTTCAGCAGTTTTTCTATTTGGGGGGTGAAGCAGCAGAGTATATGTGTTAGGTACTCATCTGATCGATTGATTTAATCAAGTTTCTGTTTCATCTTTGGGTTGTTACCATAGTTGCAAGCTGCTGACAAGGTATAAAAGCAAAAAAATAACAAAAAAAAATAAAATCACATATGCATAACAATCTAGGAAGTTCCTCCTTTATTGTTTAGATCCCAATCAAATACATTCCCAGAAGGTTTCTAGGGAAGCTAATTTCTAATCACTCTGACAGGGAGGTACAAACTCACCCTCAGCCTGGCAGTGCAGGCAACTGAAGTACAATCACTGGAGCACTGGAAAAATGAAGAGCCCGGCTCTGAAACACCCCCTCACTACCCCTGGATCCCCCTGACACCGCTGCACCTCTGTGCCGAAGCCCGCTCCGTGGCAATGACCTGCAAGCAAAGCTCAAAAACTAACTCACAGCCCTGGCTTTGCTTTTCGTATCATTTGTGGCTCCCTGCCTAAAACATCCCGCTGGCTCTGTGAGGAATGCCAAACCCACTAGGAAAAAAGGCATATCATTTTGAACTCAGAGGACAATATAGTTTTGACCTTGCTCAGGGGTGTGGGGAGGTATATACCCACCATTTGCATATATGCATATATATATATATATGCATATGTATATACACACACATACACTATATTCCTTAAATAACAAGGAATTGAGTGGAAAAGTGGGAGAAAATACCTAAAAATGAAGCATCGGTGCATTTCTCATTTTTTGAGTTACACCACCACCATTCCCTTCACTACAAATCAAGGCAAGGCAACAGCTCTTCGAAATCAGAGAGGGAGTTTGACACGATCCGAGAGTCACACGTTAGTGCTCTGGTTTGCTGTCACTGCAACACCACAGCCCTGGTCCTCCAGAGCCCCCTTCTATACTTCACCACATACGTTTCATCCCTATGAATTCAGCAGGACTATTTATGGGCGCACATGCAAACATGAATTAATCTTAACACGATGGGAAGAACTAGGACTGGCTCAGATTAAAATAAATTGAGGTTTTCTTTCTTTGCGCCACTATGATTCCCATTGGAAAATGTAAATGGATTTCAATTATTTTTTTCATTATTTTGAGGAAAAACTGGCTGTGGGCAGAGGAAGGAGCCCACTCTTTCGGTGGAGGAGAGGATGGGGTGCAGGTGTGGACACAGGAGACCCAGGGCTTGGCCAGGAGCTCCAAAGGGCTCATTCGCCTAGGATGCCTTGGGAGATGTGAATTCTTGTTTCCCTTCCAGCCCTGGATCCAACCAGCAGATAACTGCCTGGCTGAAACCAACTCAGAGAAATTAAGAAAGGACCTAAAGCAACAAACACTTTTCCAGACTATCAGTTTTTGACAAGAAAGGTATCCTTAGAAGAACTGCGTGGAGCCAGGAAAGCAATTAGGGGATGCACAGGGACAGGGTGACAGCCAGAACCCCCCACCTCCAAAATCGAGATGAACCCAAGGACAAGCAGCAGTTGCAAGCCCAGCGTTTCAGCACTGAGCCCACCTGGATTTTGGTGCTCGGTGGCCACATACAGCTCCCGGCCACTCTGCAAGTCCTCCTGCAACAGTCCAGCAGCTCTCCGTGGCTGGCAAAGCCCAGGGAAATAAAAGCACATGTGGAAAATCCTCCCCCCACGACAGCAGCACCCATTTTGGCAGCAATTTGGCCAAAGCATCATGTACCCCCCAGCTCACCAGGCTGCCCGCTTGAGATTCCTTCCAGCTGCTTGCAAAATACCTGCACCATGCAGGATGGTGCTGGAACCCAGCAAGTGCCCGGCCCGTGAGCCCATCACATCAGTCATGTCTCCGAGGATGAGCCCTTCCAGCCCCGATTTCGGGACCATTCCTAGGCTCCCCACACCGTTCACAGCCCTGCTTTCTTACCCAGTGTTTTGCAGGTCTTGTGGGAGGCATTCCCCCTTCCCCCCCCCCAAGATAAATTTAATCTCACAAGCCTAAATATGAATCTGAATTTTGATAAAAGGACTCATGCTATCGTGCATGGGAAACAGAGGCAGCCTCAGGCACCTTTCGCCCAGCCATTTATTTCACACCTCTCCCCCCCCGCCCCGCAATGCCCTTTTTTTGTTTGTTTCTTTGGGGTTTGTTTTTTTTTTTTATTATTTGAAGCTCCGATTTTCCAGACACTGTGAGAGAGTTTTCCACCTGGAGAGCTCAGCGTTACCGCCCAGCAGAGAACCACCAAGGAACAGGAAAGATGAATGCAAAACCATTTCAGTTAAAGGCCTTTCCCTAAATGGTTTTAATTAGAGTGTTTGGACATACATACAAATAGACCGTTAGCTTCATCCTCTCCACTAAATCAATAGATTTTAACTGCAATTTAGGGGAAATCGCTGAATTCTAATTTAAAGGATTTATGAGGCCGTCAAAGAGAAAAAGTTGGCAGCTGGAACCTTTGGATATCGTATTTTGTGAGATAAATAAAGAAATATAAGCTATGTTAAAGGCAACACAGTCTTTCTTTCCTTCCTTCTTTCTTTTTCTTCCTTTCCTCCTTTTTACACTTTTTTCTCCTTACTGGGCATTTTCCAGTAAGCACAGAAGTATTAAATCCACTCTCTGTGCCAGGACTCTCCACGCACACACACGTGTGTGTGTTTCTGACCCTGAAAGAAAAGCAGAGACATTTGATTTTCCACCTGCCCCACAAGTGCCCACCCTGGTGGTGGGGACACCACTGGGGCGTCACTGGGAAGAGGCCAGTTGAGCTGGAAACAGCAGCAGGGACAGGTTATGGTTAGGAAATATCAGGGACTGCTGCTGGCTGGTGTTGTGCAAACCCTAAAAAGGAGGTTTTGAGCTTGAAAACTGTCCGTTTTCTAACAAGGCGTCCTTAGAAGATGGACTGGGGATGTGGCAGAGGAGGGGAGTTATGTAACTTGGGTAGAATTGACTGTGTTGCATGTGTAACAAACTGACGCTCTTACTCTGGGCTTTGGGCAATTTCTAGTGACTTTTATCAAAAAGTAAATAGGCCTCGGGAAGTCTCTTCAGCACCTGTGCTTTGCTGGGATAGGTTTCATCCCAGCACACCACTGTCAAGGATTAACTAAACCAACAGTAATCCCCTGGAAATGCTCCCCGCAGTCCTAAACGTCGGACTTTTCTAACACTTAACATGTGAGTAACTTAAGAAGTCCACAGCCAAAGGAAACACGCCTTCATCGCTGGTGGGTCATCATAATTTAATTTCTCCTTTTTTTGGAGAAACAAATAAGGGTTTGGAGATGTATTTGACTGATTCAATCCCCTTCGATGCAGCAGAGTTTGTAGATTTGTATCTATCGATGCCAAGGAGCCAGGTTTTTGTTGGCTGTAAATCAGAAATACATGCACACCAGCCTAGCTAACCGTTACACCGCTATAATTATACCTTTAAAGTTATCTCTCAAAGTGCAATTTTACAGAGCATTAATTAAACAGCCTGGGCAACTAGCAGAATAGCCTCCACTAATTTTTATGCTCATCTACCTCCCAAACTCACTGCCCAGGAGAATTAAAGCCAGAAGTTATCGTTTGTGTTTAAATCCACCACACAGAGGGCAGGGAGTGAGGAATAAATACATCCTGGTCGTGCCTTGGGCCATGTTTAATAAGCTCCTGGGAAAATGATGCCCCCTGCTTGGGAAGCACCTGGGAGCATGCCACATGGGCATTGGCATGTCACATCCATCCCAGGGCATCACTCCCCCCTGCTTGCCAAGGAGCTCAGACTGCCCAGCAAAATCAGAAAATGGGAAGGGAAAAGGAAAAAAAAAAAATAAAGGGGGGGGGGGGGGGGGGGGGGAAGCCATCTGGTGGCTGAGGTCATGTGAGTGGCTTTTCTTTTGTTGTGTCCAAAACTCAAGTGCAGACCCTCCAGATCCCAAGGCAGCTCAGCCTGGTATTTCTGTTGTTCGGGAAGGGATTATGATGAGTCACCCTTTAGCAAAAGTTCATGCAGAGAGGGATGGGGGGGGGGGGGCACACCAGGGAGATTTCCAAACATGGCAATGTTTATTTGAAATTCAGGCTGAAGCAGATATTCTGAAAGATCTATAGAAAATATTTTCTTGTGATTAAGCTTGCTGGCTACTGGATGTCACCAGCGGTCCAAGGAAACAGAACTGGGAGTGCTGCAAAGCACAGAACACACAGGCACAAAAATAACCCAGCAACGTTTTTCCTTTCCATAAAGAGCATTCTCCCAACAGAAGCAGGTATTTCACAGGTTGGCTGATTACAACGTGATAATTTGCTTTGTTTAACCAGGCCAGATGTTGTGCATCACTTAAACAGCTGTCTCCTGAGCTGCAGCCCAGGCTGCAGCCACTGCTTTTCTGCACCAGGACTCATGACCTGAGCTCATGTCATTCATATCCCACCAAGACAAGGCTCCCAGCGAGCCAAGCTCAGCAGCAAGCTTGGCTCTGAGGCACGGAAAACTCAGAATAATTATGGCAGGTAGGAAATCGCAGCTACAGCCTCAGTATCATTTCTTATGGGACACACATCAAGGATGCTGGGGGGGAGCTGGTCGGGACTTGGGGAGAGGGGACTGAGCAACAAAGCAAAGCATTAATTCACTGACGGAATTAGGACTGCAATTTTCTTCTCTGCTCGGAGAAATCCCTCAGTCCGAAACCACTCTTCCAGTGCACCACCTAATGCGCACAAATACAACGTGAGCATGCTGCAACGTGCAAACATCAGGCAGGTATTTTGGGCTGGGTTTAAAGCAAGGACCATACTGGTCCTGCGTGGATTCCCCACTGTTTTGCAGTGGAGATGCCTGTGGGGGCAAGAAAGCAGCAGCAAGTCTCTGCCAGCCCAGCTGGTCCCCTGGCATTTGAACCAGAGCCAAGCTCAAAAGGAGGCAGAAGATATGGGAGGAAGAAAGCTCTTGGAAAAAGTCTGTATTTCCACTACCACAAGAAGTCGGTGTGCTGCTTCCCAGCCCCAGAACAGCCAGCTGAACCACACAGTTTTCAAGTGCAAGAGGTGAAGCAAAACACCAGTTCCTCGACCCTGGTGTGTGTGTACACACAGCAGAGCTGCTTCACGGGATATGGCAATTAGTCATCCTGCAAACAGCAGTCACGTTGCAATTATACTGTGATACCTATAATTACTCCTAATTCATTTAACCAGGAAGTTCACTACCTGATGGAGAATAATTACACGTCAGCACAGTGTGGTTAACGTACCTGGACCATACGTGCAAGCACGGGGTGATGCTAAATGAGCTGTTTGTGTGATGAAGTGCTATTTCAACTGCTGGTAAATGCATAAAGAAAAGCAAAACTTTAGGATGAGGATGCCACAACCCTCAGCCATCATTGTGGCCTCCTGGCTGCAGGGGATCCCACAGCCAATAACAGCCCTTGGGAAGAGAGCAGAGGCCTCACAGTGCTGTGTTTAGAGGATGTGGGGTTTGGGGGGGATGGTATTTCCCATCCAAGCTGCCCCTGTCTCAGTTGCAAACGCCAGCCTTGCATCCCACACCCCCTCCTCACATCCCCACTGTGCCGCAGCCGATTCATTGCCTTGCAAGCCCGATGACAAAGTTTGCTAAAGAGAATTTCCTCCAGTTTAATATCAATAGATTTCCCACACATTGGGTGCACACGCTTCTCCACTACCTTCCTAAATCCTATTTTAAGTTACAAATACATCTGGCTTGGAAATATAACAGTGGAAACGTTGGCTGTTGCTGCACTAAGGAGGGGGCGAGCATGGGGGCAGCACCGGGGTGACACAGAGCTGAGTGTGCCACTTGCCCATGTCCAGGCATGCCTGGATGGGAGCAGACCCTGCTTGCACCAGGCTTTGCATCAGCAAAGAGAGCAGCCTGTGCTCCTGGTTCGCTTGGGAAAGGAGATGGTTCCACGCATTCAACCCACTACCTAAAAATGCAGAAAAACTCCAAAGGTCAAACTCCCTCCAGCTTCTGCTCCTCCTTCCTGACCATAGACCAAGAATAAAAATAGCACCTGGTATAAAACCTTTGCTTTCAGCCTCAGACAGAAAGAGCATCAGCACAGGCAACGGCATCCGAACAGGCAGCCGCAATGGCTTTCATGGCTTCAGAGGTGGCTGTGGGTTTCCCTGACTGAGACCCCCACAAGGGGCTCGGGGAAGCCCCAAGGAGGGTTTAGCAGGAGCTCTGTGACTTCAAATCTACCTCCACATGCTGCCGACAGCAAACCCTCCCTGGTGCAGGGCTCGTCCTGCTGCATTTGCTCTTCCCCTTGAAGGGCTTTCCACCCAAGCAGCATTCTGTGATCTCACCCCGTGCCTGGCGAGGGGGTGTATTGCTGCTGCTGGACCCACCTGCCCCCACTCCTATGCTCAGGCTGTGGGTGATGGGGGCTGGGGCAGGAGTGGGAAGTGCAGGCTACCCAGCATTCTGAGGAGGAGGATGCATTCCTCCTGTTGGGACTGACAGCGACATGCCAAACCTCCCGTGGTGCAGCTGTCCCTGCATGAGATACCTTCCCCCCTGCAAAGCCACGGCTTGAGGCACGCACACAGTGAGGGACGGGGCAGCTTTAACGCTCCTCCAGAGAGCAAAGCTCTGCTGATGCATCACAGCCCTTCTCTGCTGCCGAGTACTCAGGCTTGGCAAGGGCTATGCAGACACTTTGGGATTGCTCCATATTTTCTTGCCGTGATGGGATGCAGCTGGAGACCCCAGCAGGCAGGAGTCCCCCATGCTCCAGCCTCCCCAGGAGATTCTTGGCCATGCAAAGGGAGAGCTGGGGGCCCCAATGCTGCTGGCCGGGGCTGCTGCATCCCGCCACAAGCACATACCTTTGGGGACCACTGTGATGCCCTGCTGGGGGGGTTGGAGGAGGCTTCCCACCACCCGACTGTCACACATGCACCAGGGACAGAAACATCAGCTGAGCCCTGTCAGCTGGAGAGGAGTCATGCTGACATATGTGTCTTGTATAAAAGGAAAGGTTAGAGGAGCGTGGAGGAAAAATGAAACCTTCATGACAGTGCACATTTGACCTTGATATTTTCACTGTCGCGGCCAAGGATTAAACTGTCCTATCTAGTTTCTCTGCCTGGGAGAGCTCCAGTGTCTCGAGCCCAAAGCTGCGCAAGGGTGTAGTATGTCTGTGCAGATGTCACCAGTGACAAGGAGAACAGTCTCTCTGGACCAGGATCCCAGTAGAGCCTTGGTACCACTCCCACTGCGAGTTCCAGCCCAGCACCCTGCCAGGAAAGCATTTTGTGCTGGCAGCCCCACAGCGGCTCTTCGGGGTGTGTGTGTGTGTGTGTGTGTGTGTGTGTGTGCTGCCAGTCAGCTGAACTCAGCCCCCCACACGCAACCATCTCCCAGCCATGCTGCACAGGCTGCCCCAGCCTGGGTGCTTTGCAGGGATAGCGAGAGCCTTTCCTTGCGGAGAGCAGGATGGGGCAGAAAGATGCTTCCCTGGGACAAGGCTGCAGGAATACAAGCCACCGCCTATGAACACCTGGGAATTATAGCCAATAAACTCCCTCCCAGCGCAGGCTTTGCTGCTGACACCTTGTTGCCTCCTGCCATGGCCCTGTGGCCACTGAGGTTGGACCAGCAGCCACTGCGGGCAGCCGACGTGCCGTGATCTTTGCAAAAGGGAGCAAACCGAGGTTGCTCCAGCTGCAAAGGCAGCTCAGGCTCAGCTTTGAGCGAGCTCTGGCATTGGGGATTACTGTGTCATCACCTGCAATTTCACAGCAGCCAAAAAATGTGCTGGGGATGCTGCTTTCCCTTCCCGCAACATTCCCTTCTCTGTGCCTTCTTCCAGCCGCCCTGGCACATCACACTGCAGCAGGAGAGCTGCTGTAAACCCCCCCTGCACGAAACTTTTCGTGCCCCTGGAAGGGCAATTTCAGAAGTTGAAACAGTTATCTAAAAGATATTTTGAAATTCTAAGACCCAAGCCTGCTTTCCCCTCTGCAAACCTTCTTTTGGAACAAAGGAAGACCCAAAGATGTACTGTAAACCATAACAAGCTCTCCAGTGCTGCCCCGTGGGGGGCCACCAGGTGGGATGATGCAGAGATGGTCCCTCTGCTTCCTACACAGCCCAGACCTGCTGCTTCGCTGAGCTGAAGCAGGAGGATTTGGGGATGGCTCAAATCGAGTCCAAATCAGGGAGAAAAGAGCCTTTCCAGTCTAGCCTTCCCATGAGCTGCCTCGGAGACACTGGCCCCACTCTGCTGACCCATCTGCATGCAGAACTTTTGCTGCCAATTGCTCATTAATGCCAGTTAATTACCATAGGTGATTCCTGTAGGTTGGAGTCACACCTGTACTTAAACTCAGGCACTTTAAGTTTCTTCTTACCCGATGCAGTGCAACATACGCACACACATCAATAAAATACATCCCCGAGTGCTTCATGATCTGAGCTCTCCATGGATGGACATAGAGACACTGAGGCACGAGCTCCTCTCTCCCCTTCCAAACCCTTTTTGAAGCCAAATTTGCCATTGACAGCTGGAAGCAACTGTTAAGAGACAGGGCAAAGCTGGCAGCTACGGTGGGAGCAGGTGCCCGGGTTGTCAGAGGCTTACCCCAGGCTCAGCACCCACCCTGCACCATCGCCCTACACGTCACCACTTGTCTCACGCCTGTCACTTCCTTCCCGACCCCTTATTTTACTGGTTGAGATGGGAAATGGAAGAAAACCAGCAGCTTTCGACAACTGGCTGCTGGGTTGCTAAAGTGAGGATGCTCCATTTAAAACCATTGGGTGCAGAATACTTTTCTTTTTGTTCCACTTCACAAAATGGAAGTTTTCTTCTCTTGTAAATTTATTTAAAAATAGACCCACTACCCATTAATGCAACAAGGCTCAAAATGAGATTCTTTTAAATGTTGCCTTATAAGTCCATATTTTCAAGAAGTTTATAGCTCAGCAGTGAACACACATACTCTCAACTGGATTTTTCTCCCTTTCCCCCAACTCCTCCATTAACCACTTTAAAGCTGTGTAGGAGGCAAAAGTAAGGACCTGACGCTTTCTCCAGCTCCCAGGGCCCCCCACCATGCCCCAGTGCACCCCAATAGCCATGGTGCAGAGCAAGGGCAGGTACACTCCTCACAGCCTCAAAGAAACCCCCAAAACACAATTATTAAAATTCTCATAAATTATTCAATTAAAAATTTCTCCAGGAGGGTGGTAGGAGAAGGTTTTTCCACAGTATTTTTCCAGCATCTCCCAGCTTTCCAGGGCATGCTCACGCCTTTCCAAATGGAAAGACAGAAGAGAGCAAAATGACAGCTTTGGAAACCAAAGCTCTTCTGTCGCACAATAACTGACTTTAAGGCTTTTTTTCTATCGCATAAATGCTGGATCAGGCATTTTTGGTCCTCTCTGGTCTGCAAGGCACCAACACCAAAGTATAAAGCTGACACAAACTCTGTATTTATGGCTCTGGTCAGTTGGATAGAAGCTCCCCATGTGTTCATGCCAGACCTAGACCCAATGTGAGCTGCTGGAGGGCACTGGAAGTGCACAGACCAGATTAATCATCACCATATCACGCCCAAAGTAATCCTGGTCCACAGCAGCTGCAAAGATGCTGCAGCTGGACCCGTCCCAGTGCTGCTCTAAGAAATGGCTCTAAAACCGCTGCTTCCTTGTAAAGATGCATGTCCCTGGGGGTGTTTGGTGTCCAGACCTGGCTTTGGGGAGAAAACAAGCCTTTCTGCTGCTTTCCAATCCCTTTAGCTGTGCAGGGGGTGGTAAATCTGTTTCATGTCCATGTGCTGAGTGACACACTGCGGGACAGCAGGCATGATGCCGGGCAGAGGGGCGTGCTGGGGAGCTGGCAGCTCCAGCACCAAATCCTGTTCAGCTGCAAGCCCAGGTTAGGTCAGCAGGGCTGGCAGTTTTGGAGCGCAAATGCAGATTTTGCCACCTCTGAACTGAGATTCACCAGGAAACACTGGAAGATGTGGCACTCCGACAAAATAACTTGGCAGAACTGCATCTCCTTATACTCTGGCACACAAGAGGGTTGCTGTGGGGCTGCTCAGGGGTTTGGGGATGCTTGGGGGGACACAATGACCTGTGACGCATGGACTGCTGGCACCAACCTTCAGTCCCAAGCAACAAAAGCAGGTCCCAAAGCTGCACCCAAACCCTGCCACACTCCTTAGCCCTCTCTGGTCACCCTCCTTAGTTTTCAATTCCCTTGAGAGCGTTGGTTGTTTCCAACAACCTTTAGGCAGACAGCAGGACTTAGATCTGCTGGTGATAGTGGCCTCTGAATCCAAAACCCTTGAGTTACAGCATGCACCATCATTTTAAACACGCATTTCAGCATCCATATTCACATCAACACAGAAGGGCCCCTGCGTTTCTTACCAGCACGATAAAGAATATGTAAGAGCACCAGAGAAGACGTTGCTGGCTGCCGGGTACCTGATTCATCTCTGAAAATGCAAAAAGACGTACTTCTACGATAAACACTGCTATTGAGCGATGTCTCAGACCCGACCAAGGAGAGGCTGCACTGGCTTTGGCTTCACATCTAACGCAAAGTGACACCGTAAATGTATTTTTCAACATCAAAAATTATCCTCATCATCTAATGGGGACAGAGTGGGTTTGTCTGGCCTCATTTCAGTCCTATTCAAACCTGACTGCAACTACGGTTTGAACTCAGAGGGTCTGGGAAAAGTGGAGCAGGGTAAAAGACAGGAGAGAGGATGAAAGAATAAGAGGAGGAAAGGAAAAACTGTGAAAGTGCCATAGTTGTTCAGTGGCGGGATTTTACCAGGGCCCAGTGGATCCAGATTAGGAAAAGCACCACAGAAAAGCAAAAAGAGAGCCCACACCTGCCCACGGCACATGGGCTTATCTGCAGAGGTAAAAATCACCTTTCTAGGTGGAACCATCCAAACCCAGCCTCTAAATGGCCAAATCCTGTTTGCTGCCATATGTCAACTTAACCCTTTAATTCTGGCTTCCCAAGAGCGAGTTACTCCCAACAGAAACCACTGTCTGTGGGAAGCTCCAAAAGCTGCAACCAGCACCGCCACGTTCTGGCGTGCGGATGTCTATCCTGTCATAACCAAAATATCCCTTAAGTCATCAGGACTGATGATGCACCCGCAGCACACGTATCCCACGAGAGATGGGACCCACCCCGGCACGAACTGCAGAGCCCAAAGCCTGAGCCTGGCTCCGGCTCCCAAACCATTCCCTCCTGCCAGCACAACTCTCCCAAGCTTTTCATGAAGTAAGACTTTTGTAGGATGTGTACGAGATGATGAGTCAATAGAATTTGATTGTAAGATTAATATTGAAGAATGTGCTCATTAACCCTGCTGCTCACAATGACAGGGTGTGTTGCCAACTTTCTGACAAAGAAACACAGGAATTAATTTAGTGACTAACTACATGGAGAATCGCATTACTCCGGTATGCTCCCTGTATCCCAACGGGTAAACATCCCTAACAGCACAAGAATTTTCCTTCTGAAAAAGAGGCAAGAGCTCAGCCAGAGCTGTGCCATTGGCTTGTTAAGATGTTTTCTTCTTGTTGCCCTTCCATTCCAAAACCAGTCATTAGACAGCTCCTGAGAACTGGGGTTTACCTAGAATTTAACTTGGGGCTAAATTCCCAGCTGGTTTTAAGCAAATACTTCTTTCCAGTGCCTACTCCTGCCTGAATGTTATCTTGTCTATCTGGGTATTACGAAGAGCTGACACACTCCACCCCAGAGTCAGCTGTACTTCAGTCACCAGCATCTCTGAAGGCTTTGGGAAGCCATCGGAGGTTTTTGGAGAGCAGGAGTGCTGCCTGAGGAACCAGAGGACCTGCCTGGAGCTTCTCCAGTGCCAGCTAATACCAAATACAACATCCACAGCAGTGATAGACGCTAGCCTGACTTAAGGTTTTGTCTTTGCTGCCATAGGAAGTAGAAAAGCAAACCTCATTACAGCAGAATAGATCACTCACGTCAGAGTCACCTTTTAAGATGCCAGTTTGCTTTTTCTTGCCTGTATTTTTAGTTCTCGCGTACCACAGCAAGTCAATAGTTCAAGGCTGCAAAGTAAGTGGCTTCAAGTCAAATATCCAATTGTTATTAGATAACTTTGCCTCCATGCGGCTGCTGCATGTAGGTGGGTTGCCAGGTTATGCATGGCACGTAATGCCTGAAATTACATTTCAGAGGGTGGAGAAAGCTCTCCACCACAGCCAGCCAGCCACTGGATTTCTGCCTTTGGGTAGGGTATGGCCAACCTATAAAGACAGAGGGATGAAGAATACAGAAGCACTCTTTATCAGCTTTTCACCTGCCTCAGAGTTGCAATTTGAGTTAAGATAGACAACAAATATCGCAGTACACCCACATCTATTAGTTGCAACAGCTCACCTCTCACAGGGTCTGTTATGGGTCACAGGTTCCCCCACTTGTCTCAGCTACATTGGGCACCAGTTGTTGCAGTTGGAGCCCAACTCAGTCAGCCCCACACAGGGCACCCATTGCTGCAGCACAAACAAACTAGCAGGCCGCAACAAGGCTTTTACTGTCAGTCAGATTCTACTGTCCATGCTGTTTCTCCTTCCCCCAGAGGTCAGACCACACTGCTACTCCTCCATCAGACCCCCTCTCCCACACCTCAGGGCTATTTAACTACTTAGCAGGAACAAGCTACACCTGCACATCGTCCATGTCAATCAACCCACTGCCTTCCAGGCAAGGCCACAGCTGCAGATTATCAGTGTTAATCAACCCACTGCCTTCATTCCTCTGCACCTAGGACATCAGCAGCTGATGTTAAGAGACATATAAGCACCGTCCTGTCCAATATTGTATCCTGTTCTAGCTGTTATAACTCTGCCTAGTACCAGTCCACCACACGAGCACTGCACAGCCCCAGAGATGATCTCATTTGAATTGGGAAGCTTCACACGGTACCATTGATCTCTGCTAATTAATGCTGTAGCTCAAGCTGGCCATGCTCCTGGCCTCTCCCTCACGCTCAGACTGCAACAATGTGAGGAGTTTCTGCTCATCCCCTGTGGAAACAGAGGATTTTGAGCAGAGCATCTTTTTGATGCAAGACCTTTGCTTGGATTTGCTCCACATTGAACTAACATTAAAAGATGCAATGGTTTAATCTCTCAGCCAGTAATTTGGGATAAGGAGACAGCCACAAAAAACTCTTTCATATGGCAAAAGAGACCCTGGCTGGGATATTCAAGACTCGCTGCAGTCCCAGCTCTGGGAATGACACACTTTGGCTTTCAACCTGTCAGGCCCACCAAAGTCCACCACCTCCATGCTGGCTTAGGTTGGGCAACAACAAATATTGTTCTGTGCCCTGAGAGTAAAAAAACATTCTGAGAGCCACTAAACACGGTGTGGATGGAGCACTTGGGGGTTTTGCCTCCTCCCGTGGAAAGTCATTGCAGATGCCAACAGATTTGGGCACCTCCTCCAGTTATTTGGTCAACTGCTCTTATTCAGCTGAAGATAACAGGTCTTGGCTGTGCAAAGTCCAGGCCAGAGCCCACTGGTGTCCATGCCACAAGACCAGCCAGCCTTGCTTCTGCTGCCTGCCTCTTGGCCCATCATGGCATTGCTCTTAGTTCAAGTCGAGCCACCTGAGCGGGGACTCTGCCTGGGAAACACTTGCACAGTCTGAAATATCTACACCAGTTTGGTGGGCTTGCACGTGTTGAGGCAATTCAGTGTAGCACATTTTAATAAGTTCACTGAGAAGGAAATTACTATCGCTGATAGCCCGCTGGCACTGAAGAGAAATAAGAATCAGTTGAGGAGTCTGTCCTAGGAAATTATAATCTACACAATTGCTTGGGTAAGCAAAAACCAGGCAGAAAGTAATTTGCACGTGAAGTTGGAGCAATGTGCAAAATCAAAAACAAAACAGCCGCAGACTTCCCCAAATCTAAACAAAGAATTCCTGAACATATGCACAGTATAATGCCCGTTAATTTATTTTACCAACAGACTAGGGAACAACCAGTGTCCAACCAGCTTTGCTGGCAAAGAAAACAAAGAGAGCTAAAACTTTTGTGCCCATGAAGGACACTGGAGAGGAAGAAACCTTTGGAGAACCTCCATCGTCTCTGCATAGCAACACCAACGACACAGCATGATTATTTAAAATGCCTTTGTACCCCTGGGCCCTCCTCATCCTCAGCATCACCCCAGAAGCATGGGCTCTGAAAACACACAGCAAAATCAAGCTGTTGAGTTTCAAGAGCCTTAAAGGTCATTGAAAATTGTTCTTCTTTGCTTGATGTTGAAAAGCATCACCTGAAAGTGGTGGGTGTTAGAGGTCACAGCAACACAGGGGCTGCTGCTGGCTCTTCGCTAAATTTGCAAGAAGGGACACAACTTTTTAATGCAGCGGAGGAAAATGGGGATAAAAATGGGGATAAAATGGGGATGTAGCCACCCTGGGGGTGCTCTGAGTTCCTTGGGGAGGAAGGTGGCTGGATGCAAAGCGATGTCGGAGCGGGGCCCTTTGCCAGCATCTCTGCTCTTTTTATTAAGAGTTTTTATGGTACTACAAACGTTCCACTTGCCCTTTGCTCCTCAGAACGTTATTTCTTTGAAATAGGGGAGAATCCAAATCTTATGCAAGTCAGCCTGCATCCCACGGCTGACTCCAGTCTCCTGAGCCAGGCCCAGAGGATGCTTTACTTTTTCGAGTTCCTAACCCATGCCAGTGGCATAACCTCCCACTGAAGCATCTTGCCAGGTGGGTCAGCACTTTCCCTCATGCTCAAAATCGTGTTTCACCCCACTTCACTACATTTATTTAGGCATTTATTTTTCCTAATGCATGCTATGCTTTATGTTTTACAGCAACAGATATTGTAGAAACTGTTTACTTCACTTGAAAACCCAGCCCAGTTAAAATAAACAGACAAAAGGAATATCTCATTATTTACTGGGAACTAGAGAAGGTCCATTCACTTTGCAAAGCAATTGGCTGCAGAAAAGCACTTATTAAAAAAACAAAACCAAAAAAACTGACAACCAAAAACCAAACCCCAAACTCATTTATCCCAGCTTTGCAGCTATTATTTTGCTATTTTTTTCCCCAGCCACACAAATCTGATTAGTTTTCTTTATTTGCAGTATGCCCACCCCATCCCAGGTCCTCCTAAATTGCTTAGTGACTACACACAGGAAGAGAGAAAGGGGGGGCTGGTGGTGAAAAAAAGGGGAACAGCTGCTCTCCAGAGAAATCCTGACACAGTTCACATGAAGAATTTCATATCTGTCAGGCAACCCAGCTCAATAAACAACAAATTCATCTGGCTCGCCTCTGCTGCCTGTGCTAAGTTGCTGCATTTTTCCCCTCCTCCATACTTCTGCAAGTAATAAAGGTGGCAGCTCTTTGCTCCACTCACAGGGAGAGTTGCCAGCTAAATAAAACACTGTCACTTAAAAAAAATAAATAAAATATTCAGCCTGAAGTTCCTTGGTTTCATATGTGCCGTTGGTTAAAGGCTACTGCCACCCATAACCCAGCTCTTGCCTGCCCTGAGTCTGAGCATCACCTTGGAACTGGCTCCAATCCACTGCTACCCAGGGCATCTTCATGGCACCCACCTCTCTCGATGCCTCCTCTTAATGCTGAGTCACTTAACGGGTCAACCCAAAGTCTCACAAAAAGACCGAAAAAAAATCCCATGAACGCCTATGGTTTGGCATCAGACCATACTTTTTCCAAATCGCCTGATCTCATAACAACAATCTAACAGGAGAATAAAAGAGCTGGTCTGGACCAGAGCGACGCAGAGGTAAAGATGCCAGGCAGTAGCTTGGGAGCTGCTGGTCCCAGTCCCGAATCCCAGTGAGCTGGAAAGCTGTAGCGCTGCTGCTGCAGCAGATATTTCAATATATCTTTGTCCGCATCATGTGTAGAGCAGACTGGGGCAAAAGCAGTTGGTGTTTAACATTTATTAAGGCACAAAAGAAAAAAAAAATCTTAAAAGAAATATCTTAATGTATTATGAATGGGAAATTTCAAGCTGGCTGGCTGCAAGGGGAAAGAAAAGCTTAAATCAGGATTATTTTTATTTTTTTCACTAGCAGTTATTAGGTAAAAGGGCTATTTATAACTATTTATAGGTGCCTCCCTGCTCCTCCCCATCCAAACCCAAAGCCTCTGGCACGACACCACAAACCTTCCCTGCTGTCAGGATGGGAACTCCGATGTCACAAATTCAAGGTTATGGTGTCACCAGCCAAGTTTAAGTTGATGTAAAACCCACGATCCCCACGACTCCCAGCCATCCTTATCTGTTAGGTTAAGGAACACCCAGAAGCAGGAAGATGAGGTAACAGAACCAGTATTACTGGTCCCTCACTGGATTATTTTCCCCATTTTTTGCACATTGTGGGCTGAAGAACTTCCTCCCTAATCTCTCGCTGTCCCTCGGGAGCCAGGTCCTCAGGAGGCGTGGGGAGAGCAAAGTGAGCCCAGAGGCCCCAGCTACTGCAGGTGAGAAAAAGAATCCAGTGCTCCAGTTAACCCTGAAAAGCTCGGTCCCCGCCAGAACTCACACGGGGGACACCTGGTCTTGTGTTTTGCTGTGTCCCATGTCCCCTGTCGCCCACCAATATTCCACTTTCTAGGGTGACAAGCCTGAAATATCCACAGCCACATCACCCTGCAGGCTACCGAGGAGAAAACCAGCAGCATGTAGTATTGCTGGTTAACAGCATCACCATGGCATTATTTACTTTAAAATGTTGCAGGTGGGATCCGTGACAGCAGATGGGAGTGGGAAGGGTCCCTGCAGCCCTGTGAGGAGGTGTCCCCCCATGTCCCCAGGGCAACCCCTCCAATTCCAGGAGCTCTGTGGGCTCACAGCTCCTAGCTGACATTTTTCAGCCTCGTAATTCACACCCACAAACATATATACATAGAATCATGCAGACATATTCCCCCACCTCACCCCCAAAATAAGGGTGGGATTATTTGGACTCTGGAAAAGTCCTCAAAACCCCTAAAATCGGCGTGTGGCATTGACAGTGCGAAGGGACATGGAGGCATGCACATGCAGTTAGTTTGGCATCGATTATGGCAGTAAGGACCTTACCCGAGCCCTTCCAAGCGCCTTAACGTGAAACATACCGTCCCCAAGGACACCCCTGGTACATGAACAACAGATGACAGTGATGCCTACCCCTTTCTTCTCTATAAGCTTTAAAGTTTTATCCCAGCGCCCTGCAAAGCTTGTGCCACTCAGAGACATGTTGGCAGCTGCGGAGCCAAGTTAATTGCTGCCATCGACTCATTCCCAGACAAATGAATTCATTCATGATACACATACTTTGTGAACATATAAAATACCCTGGAGTTCTCACAGCGATGCACAAAAGCATCAGTGGCTCCAGAGCAGGGTGGAGGGTGCTGCTGTTTTTCAAATGACAAATTTTTTGGGCTGATCACAGATTTCCCATTGAGTATTTAGACGGTGGGGAGTGCCGCATGAAAGCATTCACGCGAAGGGTCTGCTTTTCTCCACAGCTTGCCACTTCACCCTCAAAGCATGTCGTCCAAATCAAAACAAAAGGATAAAACCCTAATTGTCATGAAGTCAGAAGATTATTGCAGTAATAAACCCCGTTTCTACGTTTCCTTCGATGGGTATACACCAGAACTCCGAATTCCACTCACTGCAAAACCACCATCCACCTCCAAACACCGTTTCCCTGCTTGTTTGCATGACGGGACCATCGGTCCATGGGGAAGCTTCTCCTCCCAGCCAGCTGCAGGTGGACACCTGCGAAACGTCACCCCCAGGCTACCACGGACCTGAGTTTCAGCAGGAAAATATTTGCACCCGCACTATGCCAACACAGACGTGATTTTCAGAAACTTCTTTCATCCTTTGGTCAGCGATGCCATTGCTGAGCATTAGTGTGGGTACAGCCTCTCCTGCCCACACGTGGGGGCACGGGCATGGGGAGAGGGAATATTCGTCTTCTTCCCCACCTGTGCTTCTTTGTGGTCTGACCACAGAAATCCAATAAATTCTGGATGCAGCATGCAGCATGGTCCTGTTATGAGTTTAATGGCATAAATGCTACAATGTAATCTCTGCAGATGCAGGATGCATTGCAGAAAACTAGATACGGATAGTTAGCTTCATTTAGCAGAGGTGGGAGCAGAGCTTTGTATAGCGAAGAAAAAGAAGGAGAGAAAAAGGACGAGAGAAAAAGGAGGAGAGAAAAAGGAGGAGAGAAAAGGGAGGAGGGAAAAAGGAGGAGAGAAAAAGAAGGAAAAATCCTTAAAAATGAATACGCAATATATTAGCTCAAATCCCACCCGCTCCTGCATTTCAAGTAGACAGAGGTTTCTTCCTTTCAGATTTCTAATAATGTCACAGCTACTTAAAAGCCAACTGCCAGGTGGGGTTTTTATATGAAACAAGTACTGCTCGGTCTTCCTAATAACCTCTTAATTTTAGTTTGAGCCTGTTCCCTGCTGCTGTGAGCGGGACGTTGTAGTTGTACATTTATGCAAAAGTGCTGGGATGCTGCCACTGTTTAGATTACAGCCCTTCTGGGAGGTTTCTCCTGGAAACACCCCGTATATGGATTTCATAAGGAGAACAAAAGGCAAGAAGGGAGCAGCATTTCGGACTCGGCAGCCACAAGCATCCCTGCTGTCACCGCCGGGGTTTGCTGGCTGGTGTCCCGGGTGGGCTCCCCCAGTCGGGAGCAGAGGAGAGCCTGCGAGGTCCAGCTCGCTGGAATGGGCCATGGGAGACAACTGCCGAGGAAGAAGCAGGAGGGAAATTAGGGCAATTCTCTGCTATTCTCTAGCAAATCTCTCCTGTGATCTCTCAGTGTCCTGACTGACCTCCAAGTCGGAAGTGAGATCTGGCAGTTGCTGCCAGAGGGAGACGGAGCTGGGAGCAACCTACAAAGTGCTACTGGGAAGAGTCAGAGGGTTCACGCGGGGTTGGAGATGTCCTTCCCCTCTTGCCACCTGGTCATTTGATTACTTAACAGTTCAGCACAATAAAACATGCGGTGCTTGTGCCACAGGTTGGAAGGCACTACCTAAATCTCCTTTTCTTGCTGCTTTTACCCTGCCAAATGGAAGGAAACACTGTTCCCTCTGATAAAAACTTGTTGCCCAATTCCCAAACTGTGAGTTTGTTCTTGAAAGTCAAAACTTGGGACATGCAAATCCCTGGACCACAGTCCCCTGCTGTCGCTCCTGCACTGCTCTTGGGTCAGATCCTCGAAAGCACATTTGGCACTATGTTTTTTAAAGCAACCCATCCACGTACAAACAGAAATCGCCCTTTTTAACGTATTATTCATGTGAAAGGAGCAGGAACTGGGGTGGATTAACTCCCCTAGTTGCATGGTCCATAAGTTCAGGCAGCCCAGGGCCAAAATCTGCACTGCAAATCCATGGCACATCTCCATATCTACATCTCCATATCTACGAAAAGAGCCACTCTGCAAAGCCTGCAGATCCTCAGCTCAACCAGAGACATCTCCCTTAACATCTGATGTTACTTCCTTTGGCAGAATGTTGTTTCATATCTGTTACCCACCTCACCATAAGAGCAAGGCTGTGTCGTGTTTCTGGCAAACTAGACCCATCATCGATCTGACTGATGAGGTCAAACGCTTTCGAGCACTCGGGCTCGTGGTGGTTCCTCAGCCCATCAGAGGAAAACAAGAAAAGCCCAAGCAGGCCAGGCAAGACCCATTCTTAGCAAAAACACAGCAATTTTCACCAAGTAAGACCTCTGTAATCACCTTTCTGAGGCAGCAGAGTAGGAGAAACAAGGATACTTCTGCTCATCCTAAACGCCATCAGGGCCAAGGCACCAAAACCCACCCAGAGGTCCCCTGGCCTTGACCACAGCCAAAGCATGGAGGATGGACACATGGACAGGTCTCCCTGCACGAACACTTTTTGCTGATGCCTCCGTCGTTTTTTTGGGTTCCTTAGAAAAGGAGCCGAGGCAGCAGCCAAGAGGCTTTGCCCCACAGCCTGGTCAAAGCACAGGGCTTTTAACCCCCGCCACCCCCCGCCAGACAAGGCACATGATGCTCCACATCAGTATTAATGCCTTCTGCCTCGTTACAAATTGCATTCGGATAACAAGCTGCTGAAATACCAAAGTTTTCTAAATCTTCCCTTTATCCCTGCTCTCCACTTGAACTATAAATAGCCCTGGCATTTATAGTGGTACAGCCTGCCTTGTTGAAATTTGATTTAAAAGTAAAATTGGCCGGACTCCTTGTTAAATTATCATTGTTATTCATCTTTACAGATGTCCTCCCCTCTAAACACTGTCTAAACTTGAAGCTAAGAGCAGAGACGCGGAGTGAAGTCATTAGAAAAGATTTCCTGACAAACCTCAGGCACACAGAAAGGTTTGGGGCATTTTTCACCTTAGGAGAAAGCCCGGACATCTCCACAGCTTTTCCAAGCCCTTGCCATGGGCAGCCCTGCCCTTCTCCTGCCCAGCTCACTGCCTTGCATGAGGGAAAGGACAAGGCTTGTGCACAGGCACGTGGCTTGATGAGAGATTTCTCAGATTTTGGAGAAAGTGGTGAAAAATAAAGCTAAACTTTCGTTGAGTTCTTTTTTTACTTTGAAAGCTTCCTCCCTCCTGCTGTCACAGCTTACAGCCAGCTTTAAGCAGAGGTATTTGGGCATCTAACAGAAGCTTTCCCAGCGCAAGGCTCACTATTAAACTCTTTTCTAGTCTCTCCAAGCCGTTAACACTGCCCCTTTATTCCCAGCACTCCCCACATTTGCAGGTGGGCAGTGCTGTGAACCCGTGGTGGTATGATTTCCTTGCAGTTATTTAAAACAGCCAGCACTAACCAGCAAAGCCCTGCTGGGTCAGTGGGTGACGTGACGGAGCTCTGCAGTGCCTTTTGGAGAGTCCCCAGCACCCATCACCAGGCGGGCGCCGTGCCAGCCACCAGCAGGGCTTGGGCTGCCTGCAGCTATGTCCATAGATCCTGTTTCAACATCCCCCCTCTTCCCAAAACACACGACTACGAACAAGAGCACCCATTCATGCGTCTTTCTCAGGGAAAACAAAAAATAATAATAATAAAAAAAAAATCACCCGGATTTCTGGCAGAGTTTATTAGCAGCAGAGTTTATTATTGCTCCTGCTGCTGTGACACCTTGAAGCTTTCCAGACTCCATCGGTAGGGTGGGTAACCTTCACTGACGGAGGGAAAACCACGGGCTGGGGATTAATGCCTGCGCCTGGGACTGCAGAGCCCAGCTCCACTCCCCGCACCACTACTCTTGACCTCAGATAAATTACTACCTCTCTCAAGTCTCCAACCTGCCAAGAAAGGACAGTAGGACTCCCCCTCCCCAGGGTGCTGTGAAGATAAATACATTAAAATTTGTGAGATATGGTGTCAGCGGGGATCATATAAATAGCTCTCTGGCTCTTTCTGCTCCAAACTTGACCTTAGACACAGAATAACTGTGGTCGGTGTGTTGTTAGTGACACAGTGGGAGCTGAATGCATTTATTTAAAGGACTTTCCGGGCTTTAAATTGCAGCCTCTGTTCCTCACATACGTCAAAGGCACCTCTCTTGGTTGGAGGAGATAAGCAGCATCACTGAAGTACACGCATGCCCTTTCTTTACCTCTACATCAGCACTTACTGTACCTTTCCCTACCGTGAGCACAAGCAGGGGTACCAACCTGCATTCAAGCATCCAAATGTCCGTGCCTTATCCGAAGCCTTATCCGATCAATAAGAACAGATTACAGTCATCAATTGCCTTATTCCAGCAGTCTCCAAAATTAAAAACCCAGAAATCTCATACCTGTAACTCAGGCTGTGATTATTTTTTTAATACCACGGTGCAGCAAACTTACCCAATTGATTTTAAAGATTAGCTCTGATAGACTAATTCTGTATTATTTTTTATGTAATATACACATAGAATGTATGTGAATAGAATGTATGTGCATACATTTTTAGACATCAAAATATCTGCCCAGTAAGATATTTCGTTAATTTTTATAAAAATCTCTGCCAAGACACATAGTGTGTTTCTGTGCATGCTCCAAGTTCTGGGGAGATCAGGGCTGCTGCAGAGTCCCACAGGGACCCATGCAAAGAGAATCTGCAGGCTACTGGCAGCACCCACCAGCACCACACCGCCCACACCCTGCACTTGCAGGATATTATCAGGAGGCAGCAACCAAACCCAGCCCCGAAGGACAGCCTTTCACCAGGACCATCCACTTGTCCACGTGGAATACTCACATAGTGGAAGACAATAGAAGGAAAGGATCAGAGCAAAAGTGCTTTCATTTTTATAAGGCACTCAACCAGCCAATTCACGTTTTGGATCAGGTGTTAATTGCTGTTCTAAGTGTCTGGCACAGACGGTGCCAGCACAAATATTGCAAATGTCACATTATTTTTGTTTAGCGGGTGAAACGTGCTCCATTCCTGGTGGAGGAACCCAGCAAAACTATTCTGCCACCAGACTTGCTGAGAGGGGAGGTGGGGGAAAAGTAATAAACACTGTATTTAGAAATCATTAAGTGCAAGGGACTAAAATGACACATTGGGAAAGCCAGCTCAAAGGACTTCAAGGAAAGATGTTCATAGAAGAGGTGCACAAAGTTCAACCCTGCTTCAAAACAAAAGGAAGAATCTTGCACTGCCCTTCCCAAGCATATTTGCCTCCTTCCCACTATTTCAGGTACGGCACAGCAAGGCTGGTCGGAGCTTCAGTGGAGCAGCAACGGGCATGGACCACTGAACCATGCGCTGGGGAAACCTCCTGGACACCGTCCAGCTCAGTGCACACAGCAGCGGGTCAACTGAACCTGCAAACCATGAACCAGGATTCAGCTAGCTCTGTCTTGCAGGGACAGAGTGGCGAAAGAAAAAAATCCTGTTTTTTTGATATTTCACATCAAATAATGCCTTGTTCTCCAGATACTTCATATAACCTAACCCCTGTCCCACCAGAAATAGCATGGTGACCTGCTTCTTCCCAGCCTGTGCATATAAAATCAGGTTAGATCATTTTACAGGGGGGTTGGGGGGGAGAAAGGGGGACCCCACAAAAAGCTTGTCAGAGTAAAGGTTTGGGTTGAACATCTCCTCTAGCTCCCCTGGACATAGAGCAGAACAGGTAACTCAGGTCGCGCAGCTCAATCAAACCACCCATGCCAAACCCTGGCCGCAGCGGGAGGACCAGCGCCAACCCTGGCTGCGGGAGGGGAGTAAGGGCAAATGCATGAATTGCTCCACCAAATCTCCAGAGAATTCAAAGTGTTTTCTCCAGCAGAGTGGAAACATGAACTGGCCTAGATAGACCAATCTATGGCCACTGTGACGTGGCAGGCACTTCAGGCTCCCTTCACCTGGCACAGGACCAATTCTGGAGGATGAAGGACATCCCAGGCATCCCCATCCCTTAAACCATGGCAGCTCACAATTTTAGGTCTGAAACAGGTACGACCAGCCCCCGGGTATCAGCCAAAATAGTCTTCATAGCCAAGATACAGAAGAAAACACCCCTCCTATTTAAATTATGCAACATTTAGTCTAGAATTATGGACAGAAAATACAACTTTTAGAGTTTTAGATATACAGAGCAGATCCCAGATCAGCAGCACGTTACTGATAACCTCACGCAAGAGGCTAGAAGACAGAGGAAACACTCTGACTTCATTCACCTGGGGCATTCAATTTCATAACTATTCTTAGGTCAAAAATCCCCAAATTCATACAAAAGCAGAAAAAAATGTAATTTTATGCTCAAATCCTGAATTATTACTAAAAAAAAGGACTTCCCCCAGCTTAAAACTGCTGCCAGCAGAGCCCAGGAAGAGCACTCCTAGCCAGTATAGCAACAAAGCAATATTAAAAAACAAATTACTGCACTGTTTTACTGTGGAGGGGTTTTCCCATGTCTCGGAAAAGCTGGCTGGATTTTCAGAGGTGACGTTTTGTCAGCTGGGAGGGGACCGCGGGGACCATTTTGCTCACCGCTGCACAACTCACCATATTACTTTTAATTAAAAAAGGGAAACTGGGATTTAGCTGCCTACTTTACTACCAGATCAAATCTGATTTTGAGCTAAAGGTGGAAAAAAAAAATAAAATCTCAGCCATAGTCTGTAACAGTATTTGACAGAAAAAGAAAAAAATGGAGAAGAAAGGAAATTTGAGGTTTGCTTGCTTATCCAAGGCCACCACCACCGTGTTCTCTGCTGTGTGGTTCTCACCCATCAGAAATACACTCGTGCAATCAGATGTGATCGGGTCGGTACATTTAACAAAGTCATCACCCCTCTGGATCCCACCTTGTCTCACAACCGTGACTGGTACAAAATGTTTCCAAAAATCAGCTCTTCCCTCCTTTCTTTGGTGGGCTATGGGCAGCTCATGCTGTGCTCCTCTCTCTATCTCCTCCGAGCAATTTCTCTTCCATTAATCCCATTTACATCCTCTGTTGTCACCATACCGCTTTCAAAGGTTCAGCATCAATTCTCCCGTGACAACGTGCCTTAACCTCAGTCACTCGCTGAGGCTCCATAGATCAGTTTTAATTTTTCCATTAAAAGACGTGTTTTCATGAATACAAAATTTAATTAGTTAATATGAAACAGGAGATCACACAACATTCTGGATCTGCTCCTGATCACCAGCATCAGCTGGACAGAAGAGAGAGGGGTGACCCAGCACAACCCAGACAGAATTTGATCTGTTGTTTCTCTCACGCCCACGCAGATACTTTTAATTATCTCCATGGAGCTTAAAAAGAGTAATTTGTGCGGTCACTGTACATATGCCAAGCCGATCCATTTATTCTAATATTCCGTGCTTGCTCCACGGGAGAATGTATCTTCTGATCATAAAAATTCATGAACCAAAAAAACCACCCAACATCCCTAAACCCCCAGATTTGTCAAATTAATCCATTGGGGTGGGGTGTAAAAAAGGGGGTGGGGAGTGGGGCGACTGATTCTGTCACAAAATACAACCAATACAAAAGCCTTTTGATAGACAAAATCAACACCTACGGAGGGCTGGAGGCTCCCCAAGATGTTTTGGGTTGGTACCTATGTGTGAGGGTGAGCAGCATGCGCTTTGGCAAGCAGAACAATACCAAGTGATCTCAACCACTGATAATTTATTGATGGGTATCAATGATGCTGCAACAGATTATCCATCGCTGTCATGCTCACATGCCACCGCTGCACCGCAAATGGAGAGCAGCACCCTCCGATGATCAGGGGCTGCTGGAAATATTCCCTGCTAATGGCAGCAGCTGCATTCCCCTGATTATTTTTTTTTCCTCCTTCTTTATTTTTTCCCCTTCCATTTAGGGGGTAAAAACAGCCTTTTCCATGACGCACCATGTCCCGTGCGAGCCTGGCCAGTTCATTCACTCCCAAATTAGTAGGAGAGGGAAATCTGAGTCCTTTGCAGTCCATTAAGTTTATGGAAGAGCTTATACAGGACGCAATGCCTGTGATGGGAGGGGGCTGTGCTGGCTGAGCAGCCAGGAAGCTACGCTGAATCTCTGTTTTTTTAAGGATTTGTAATTTTTGATTCTTGGGTAAGGATATTGGGAGAAGGATGGGGGCAGGAAGCAATTTCACGATAAAACAAAATTAAAATGAAGCCATGGGGAAAGGAAAAATCTAATAAAAATATTCAGCATATGTTCATTTTGTATTTACAGACTGGTTTTTGAGTCACTCTTATTTTTAATTCAGCATCCGGGCAACTCTGGAAATAAAACTTTAAAATAACCCACACTGAATGCAATCACCCTGGGGAAAAAGAAGAGGAATTAGAGCCTAGAGGTACACAGACATGGATTATTTCATACTTTTATGAATGGAAAATAAATCATCCTGTTGCCTTAGAGCAAGATCAATGCAACGAGGCTCCTAAACACCCGGTGGGTCCAGCACCAACAGTCACAGGAGCAGAGGAGGGGGCAGATACACGGGGCCGTGGTCCCCACACAGCTCCCTCCAGCAAACCCAGGAGCATCCTTGGGATGGGAAGGATCAGCTCGCCAAACCAGCCTAGGCAAAGGCCGGCCTGCAAAATAGTGCGATGGGCTGCCGGAAAGTTTTAAGACCAAAATAATAAAAAAAAACCAACTAACAAAAACTACAACCCCTTTTTTTTTTAATTAAAAAGAATTGGTTTATTTCCCTAATTGCATGAAAAAAATCAAACAATGGGTAATTAGTATGTGGAACAGCAAAGCTGCAATTTAGGCATCTCAAAGGGGAGAGCACAACAAGTGGCGGTTCCACCCCAGCGCCTTGTGTCTCGGCATATATTTATTTTCCCTCTTGCTTTGATCTCCCTCGCTGGCAGGATAGCATCTACAAAACTGGAACAACCAACGGCAGCAAAACCCACCACGCAGAGATCAGCTGCTCCGTTTAACCTCCCCCTCCCAGCCCCCCTCCGAACACCCTTCCCTGCCCCCTGAGACCCAGTTAAACAGACAAACCCCAAACGGGGATCAAAAGGTCTGCTCAGCTCCGGCAGCCAGCGCTGTGCCGACTGCACTGGGATGTTTTACAAAGTCAATGTCGAGCAATAAATAATGAATCAGAGCTGGGGCGGGAGTAAATAGATTTATACCCTCAGCACCAAGAAGCTCTACAAGACACAGCATTGGAGAAGGCTGGGAGCGCTCGATAATCAGCATTTCAGGCCCAAACACAGCAGGAAACCCCAAACTGGTTAATCCCTCCATAATCCACCTTAATCCAGTGGGAAACTGTGCCTCTTTCTACTGACTGGGCCATAGAAGAAGTTCCTGACTGCTCCTTGCTAGGAAATGCCGTTTCTTAATTGCAGCAAGGTCTCCAACCCTGGGGTGTCCCCTGATGTCCTCAGATGAGGGTTACTTCATCCCAATTTCACTGCAAAAATTGCTGATAAGGGTAAGGACAGGGCTGAAAGCCCTGACCTGGCACGATGGGAAAGGGGAACGCCAGGTCTTTGCTGTCCAGCCGAGCCCCCGTTACACCCCAGCACCTTCTGAGGGGTCCAGGGTCTCCAGCTTGGGCAAGACATCTCAGAAGAGCAAGTCCTTGCCTAAGAACTTGATGAAGACCAGACAAAACACTCAAGAAAATCCACACAAAACCAGGACTGAGCTGAGCAAAGGGACAAAGAATTGAAACAAAAAGGTGGCAGGGCTCTCGGAAACAAACACAGCTATTTTCTCCATCAAAAAGGGCTGGCTCCAGGTTTGACACTCAAGGCTGGGCCAGTCCCAGCTCTGTCCAAGTTGAGATAATGGCTCTTCTCATTCATGAAGCCACTTCTCAAAGCTGCTGCTGCTTGAAAGCACCAATGAAAACTTGGGGATGGGGCAACCCTGGCTTGGCAGTGCCTGATGCTGTGGAGCATCCCCACGTCCCCAGGGACCCCCATTAGACATGTGGCCAAGAGCCAGAGGAGCCCCTCAGCGGGAAGGTGACCTGCACTTCACCTATCAGAGAAACACCTGCATCGAGGTACGGATGCAAAATGTGGCAACAACCGAACACTGCAGGGATGTACAACGGATTTCCATTCTTCAGTCTGACCCTGTCTGAATCAAGTATTTGTCATTAGGGAAACCTCTGCGGTATTCCGGCAGCGGGACTACGTGGCCAGTGGGCAGAGGTTTACAAAATCCTCTCTTGCTGAAAGCAAACAAACCGGGGGAGCGGAGAAAAGTGACAGTAGGGGACAGGCTCTGCAGAGAGCCTGTCATATTGGCTCTTGAAATGCCAATTAGAAAAATCAATGTTGCTGTCAATTAAACAGCAGCTGTACTGGTTTTCTTGCTTTTCCTCCCCATTAGCTCCTCGGACCGGAGCTTAGCTTAGCGTGGCCTTTGCTTCAGCAGCGATAAAGCCCTGGCCAGGACATTGTCCCCTGCAGGTGCCAACTTGTAGACGTCCTTCACATCCTCACTTACACGAGGTTTAAAAGACACAAGAGGTGTGGACATGTCCAGAACGCATCTCAGTCACCTGCTGTCCCCCAAGCCCTCCAGGTTGTTTGGCTGCCATCAGCAGCATGAGGGGCTTAGGTGTCATCCCTGCAAACCCAACGGACACTCTCCAGAGGGTTTTATTGGAAAAGCAGCATGGCTGCACCACAGGTAATTGCCTGGTAAGAAACCACAGCCAGCCTCCACTTGCCACCGCGCAGGAGTTATGCGGGATTAGCGCCAAAGGCACAGGGAGCCACAGAGGAATTAACCACCGCACTGAAGCTACCCCTGCACACCATCCTGGTGAGACTGGTGACTCAGTGGAGAGAGAGAGGAAGTAAAATATATATACATATGTGTACATATACACACACACACACACAAAATTCTCCTCCCAGTCCCCTTCTGGGAGCAGTTGGAGGTTGGCTGCACCTAGTTCAACCTCTCTTCCAAAAAATCAAGGGGTTTATCTGAGGGTTTCTTCCTCTTCACATCCATAAATGATCCACAAATCTTTGAATTCAAGGGCTTGATTTTGATTTTTGAAGGGTTAACTTGAAGCTCACTGTTCCTGAGCATCTCTTGTATCTAGACACATTTGTTGCAGAGTAAACCCATTGATTCCTATGTACGTCAATCTGGTTTTAAGGTGGGTCCCTGAGAAAAAAAGCCGTAATAAATTTGTGGCCTCAAAAGCATCTTACAGCCAGTGTTTCCCTGGGTGGAACGCAATCCAAGCAAGTAACAACAGCAAGAAAAAATGTAGGTCCTGTGAGTTCTGGGACATCAGAAAAACTTCCCAAAGAGAGCTAAGAGCTGCTGGTACCCAAGAGGGCAAGTAATCCTGGAGGGCGACAATCCTGCTGGGACAAGGGCTTCACTTTCCAGCTGCCGGGTGCTTCTCCCACCCACGTTCATGCCATGTGTATGTTACTGCACCAAGCCTGACCAGCCATCCAGGAGCTACTTTGCCCCAGCTGTGTCCCAACCCAGAACTCAACATAAGACGACACCCAACAAAGCCATGCCAGGAGGTGACAGAAACTGAGTTACCTCACACAGTGAAGAGCTGCTGATGCTCCTCCTGGAGAGGACCTCACCAACAAACCACCTCAGATCTCAGGGTTTCACCCTCCATTTCCATAATCCTCACCCCCTTTGCTCACTGGGGTCCATGGTGAACCCCCGGGGTGCAACTGTGAAGTTACAAAGCCCAAGAAGATTTGGTGACAGCAGCCAGACATCCTCCATCACCTCCAAGAGCAGGCTGGTGGCTTTCCTCCAGCAGGGCTTCCCCACCCACCTGCTCAGACCAAGCACCAACAAAGCCCCTCATCTCCATCACAGCCTTTTGGGCCAACAATAAAAGCTCCCAAGGTCTGCACATGCCATTACTGACCAATCAATGCTTTTGATTAAATTATAAGGGAAACCAGCAGGACAAAGATGCAGCAGGAATTGTTAATCTCATTTTGAAGCAAGCTATAAAACACCACCACTTTGCTGCTCCTAAGCACGCCGGTGGCTTCCTCTCTTCCGCTGGCCAACCCTGCGCAACCAAATGCGCTAACAGCTTGCTGTCAAAACTGAGAGAAGATTTTTCTCCCTTGATTCAGGGAGATAGCCCTTCAGGATGAGAAGGCTGGGGAAAGATGCTGCAGCCGTGAGCCAGCACACTGGGAAAACATCAGAAGTCTCCCGGGAATCAGGACAGGACAACCAGTGCTTTTAGGGACACTGAAGGTCAACAGCTGGCCTCAGGGCAAAAGACCACAGTAGGTCAAGAGCATGCAAAAGAGTTAACTGGAAGAGTCAAGCTTAAAAAAACCAAAAACCTGGTGTCACAAGCAGGCTCCTGCTTTCACAGCATTTTCCAGAGCTGGAATCGCCACCCCGTTCGGAAGCTGCTGGCTTAATTATTTGGCTTATTTACCTGCTGTCCCTCTAAGGCAGAGGACTGGAAAGCCACCATCCTTCTGAAATCCCTGGGACAACCTCAGGAGCGCATCAGGCACCAGACACCCTCAGGAGCGGAGCCATCTCCAGCAGGACCAGCAGGACCCTGGCGAACACTGGGATTTCAGAGAATCCCAGCCAATTTACATAATTTTATGGGAACAACCTTTCTTGGGGCTTTTCTGCTTCAGCATAACTTCTGAAGTCAGCTATCTGTCTAGAAATCACCTTGCTTTCCTTTTAGTAAAAGCTCCAGTCCACGTAGCCTTATTCCCCCCGAAATGCATGAGGCCAGCCCCAGCCAGAAAGCCACGATGAAAAGCAACATCTTAACATCTTAACTGCTCCAGTTGGGAGGGTTATAGGGGGTTGGCTTTTGGGAGGCAGAAGAGATTGACTTTTGGGTTTTTTTAGGTTATCATTTTGAAGCCAGTTTCATCCTTTTGGTCCTGAAAGAAGAAACATTTACAAGTCTCTTAAAATGGGAATGGTTTCCATTCAGCATAATGCTTAGTGATTTCACATTTTTCTTTTTGCTTTCTACTGATTGTTGGGTAATAAAAGCAGATGGCTCTACCAGCCTTGGTCCCTACTATGTTCACTGACTGGTCACCACGTCTAAGCATCCTGCTGCAACACCTGGGCTGCACCCAAAAGCCAAATAAACAGTCACACTTACCAGTTTAGTTGGGGCAAAGGTCTGCATAAAATTAATAGCTTATGAAAATTTTTCCATTAACATTTGGTTTTACAGTTTCTCTCATTAAACAACAAAGGCAGGTTCTGTAACACACGAGGATGTGCTGCTAATTCAAACACTGGTTGCACATAAATTTGTTAAAGGATTTTCTAGTTAGTTCTGTTCGATTAGAGAAAGTACAACACCAAAATCAATTTATGAAGTCCATTAGTAGGTTTGCCCCCATCAAGAAACAAAAAACTGTACAACCTTCATCTCACCTGTTCAGCACTATTAAATTTGAAATGAAAGACTGAACACCCTCAGCATTTAAATGTTCTCTAAAATACATGCAAAGTCCTTTTTTAATTATATTTTTCACATTTTGGAGACAGGCTTTGCGTTCCAACTCATTCATGTGTTTTGACAGAAGCTGAAGTGAGAAAATTTGTAAAATCTGGATCATGCTAATCAAAATCATCCCTAGTAATGCCATTGACCCACAAATTGAATCAGGCTTAGCTGTAGGAGGTTTGCTCTTCCAGGATAAGGACCAAAAATCCCCATTGATTAGGGGCCAGATCGCTGCGTGCAAACTGAGATTCCCGTGGAGGATTCTCAGCCCTCCTAAGGCTCAGATGAGATTTTTCCCCCCGAAAGCCCATGATCAGGACCCTACATCCCCCATCACCCATCTGTCCTTCCCTGCACTCTCTCTGCTCAGCCGCTACTTCTCACCCTTGCCCAGCATCATCCCTTGGGATGGTCCTACCCTCCGTCAGGACATGGTGGTTTGCCGTTCAGCTTTTCCCAGCTGTGCCTACCAGCTCTTGGGGCCACCACTCCCAGCTCTGCGTGTCACTCATTTTCTTCTGTTCTTGCCAGACTTCTCACTCTCCAAGAAGTCCCGTGTGCCCCAGGAGAGCTCTCCCATCACTTTCCCAGCACCATGTCCAGGTGCCACCCCTGCAGCAACCAGGGTTTGCAGAGGAGAAGATGACAACATGGCACTACCCACCTGGAGCGGGCTTGTCAGTGCAATCAATAAAGCTTTGGATGCATGTCTAGCTTTTTATCAGAATAGTTCCATCTTCTTTTAGACTCTTCTAGAGGGTCTAAAATCCAGGAAGAGTTTGTCAGTGATTTCCCCAAGACCATATGGCCACCCTGTGCAAAGGCAGGATTCAAAATCCAAGTCTTTCGACACCTGCCAGGCCATTATTTCCAGCACTGAGCCTTGAGAGATTTTTTTTGTAATCCACCGCCTTTTATCCTCCTCCGGTTATTGAATGTCAAAGTAAACTGTTATCAGCTCAGGGCTTAATTTCAAATTTGAATATTTGTTTTTTTAAAGAGAAAAAAAAAGCTCTACTGTAAACAAGTTTGATGGAAATTTTAAAACCCAAAGTAGATGCCAAGAAAAGTAACCATACGGTTCTGTTTTGAGACATCTGTATTGAAAAATCTGATTATCTTCTGCTTTTCCCCATGCAAACAACTCAGAAGCAGCAAGCCCAAGCTGCAGCCCACTCTCTACTGCCACCCCCCCATCTTTGCTTTAAACCTTTCTGCCCATTTACCCCTCCCAGCTCCACCAGCAATAAAAGCAAATACAAATTTCAGTTGGATTTTGGAGTCAACACTGTTTTGTTAAATGCAACCATATCACATCATTATTGAGGAAGACACAGCAATCATAATTACTTCAAATTACGAAAAGGAGTGAAAAGTCCGCCAGTTCCACCATGTGTTTCTACAAGGCCTGACACAAAGCAGGACAATCCCAGCACAGGGAGGCAGCGCATCACCTGGCAGGAGGCGTCTGGGCTTTCCAAACACTTCACAAAAAAGGAAATGCCATCAGAACCCGTTCCTGATTCCCAATCCTATGTAAAAGCAACAAAAATCCAACATCTGTGTGTTGGGATTTGTGTGACATTGTGTAACGTGGGAACAGCACCAAAACTAATCAACAAAATTATCTCCCTGTAAATCACTGCGGTCCAGCTACAATTCTTTGATGTATTCCATAGCTTTTTGCATTTTCCCCCACTACTGAAGTTGAATAAGAAATAAATATCTTTGTAATCCAAAGCTGCAGTTACACCAGGGTGACATAAAGCCCCCACACCAGTAGGAGACCAACCTGAATCCCCTCACCCCACACTGTTGTGTTTCTGTACGTAGATAATACACTTGAAACATTTCCTTCCAAAATTCCGTAGGCATGCAATTCATATATAATAAAAAAAAATAAAAAAAAAGCAATGACACCACACCCCATGAATACTAATGGAGCATCTCCCACTGTCTGCAGCAAGCACGGGATTTTTCTGACACTGTTCCTTTTGCCAGCTCGGTGGGGACACGGTGACAGCCCCAGCAGGAGCTCCCCAGCAAGAGCTGGACATGAACGTGGGAGGGGCAAAGTCACAGGGGCTGCTTGAGGGGCTGCAGCCTCCATCCTGCAGTCAAGAGGAACATGGGAGGGACAAAAGTCCTGGCACTGGGCTAGACAGCCACACACATCATCTTCTCGTGACTGCAAAGTAAAATCCTCGTAAGTGTGGATTAAATAAGGGGTTTTTCTATGTAAAGGTGTCTTGCCTGAACCCCCGCATAACTCACCCCTGCTACCCGCAGCCTCTGAACCCGTGCCCGAGAGATCATCCTTCCTTGGCTGGCTTAAATCAGTCCATCAGCCTGTTCCAGGCAAAACAGTTGGAGCTTCACCCCGGCGACGGCTGCATCCCAAAAGCGGAGTGATGGATAACCCTCCTCTGTAAATCACGCAGGGAATCTGTGGCACTGAGCCAGGGGTTGTGCCAGCAAGGACCGAGGGCGGCTCGACCGGCTTTAGGGTGGCTGCACGGAAGACTTCAGATTCGTTGGGATTTTGCTGAGGCTCCTTTCCCCACTGACTGATCCGCTCCCACGGCACGTGGATGGACCTACCACAAAGAACTCTTCCACAGGGCTTGAGCAAGGGCTTCAGGATGCACCTAGTTACTGTAAGACGACTAGTCGGGCTTAATCAGCCTTGGTCAGGACCGCAAAGCTTTGTGTCTGTGGCTTCTGTTGGGTTTATTTGCTTCTTAAGTAATTACAATTAAGTCCCAACCTGAAAATCAGACTGTTTCAGTCAGGGGGGGAAGGATGGGGGAGAGGAAAAAGGTTTTCCAGGAAACCAGCCCAAATCAGACAGACTTTCTGGGCCACCTTATTTTGCCACAAGAGTTTTGCTGCTGTATACGCTCAGGAATCTCACGCCGTGTCCCATGTCACACAACCAACTCAAGCAGACAGCTCAAGGACTCGCCCAGCTGAGATCTGCAGAAAAGAAGCGTTTGGGGGGAGAGGGGAGACATGCCGCTTGTTTGCTTCTGCTCCGATTTTGCAGTGTTCCCTGTCATCCCCGCTGCTCTACTCATCTCGCCGTGACTTTCCGTAGAGGACAGGCATGAATGCAGAGGGACTCTGCAAGGGCTCCACAAACTACATTAGCTTTAAAAAATAAATAAATAAATAATAAAAAAAATCTGCCTTTCAATCAAGCTAGCCTGAATATCTAAATAATAAAATCTCCTTTCAAGATGATGTGATCAAAAGTGACATAAGAGAAATAAAGGGGGGAGGAAAAATAGAGATTAAAAAAAAAAAAAAAAAAAAAAAAAGAGAGAGAGAGAGAGAAACGGGTTGTCCTGGCAACTGACATACCTTTCCAGCACTCCAAGATTATTGGATGAAATAAATGTTTTCTAATTAAATTCATAAAAGGTGGCATTTATCAGAGGGTGACCACTTAACATTTTGTTGCAGAAATGGTTATTTTCTTACAACTGAAGGTTTTAATAATAGTCTGGCTTTGATCTAAATGCAATACTTGCATCCTCTTTTAATTGAACGGAGGACTTTTTATTTTTTTTTAAAAAAAAGCTTTAAACAATAACAGTAGAAATTGCGACTAAAGTCTAAATCAGTCCTTCAGATTAAGACGAACTGGCTGTGAAGAGCCTCTCACATGTAATGATATAGTTCCACTGTCATTATCCCGGATTTATAACCCTCTGGTTGAAATGAAATCACACCCACTAAATTGAAATCTGAACCTCACTGAAAAGTTTCTACCAAGCTTGACAGGCTGGAGGCTTCATGCCAATGAGCCAACTGGCAACCTGCAGTCCTGCCCATCAGCCTCTCACCAAGGTCAAGGATGGCAGAACTGGAACGACAGCCTTGGAGGAAGGCTGCCAGATTTAATAAATCTTCCTCAAAGACGACCTTTCTTCTCCGGGCAGTGCTTGGAAGCCAGCAACGGACTGGTGGGAGCCGCAAACGCCAGGAGAATGGCAACATCGTGTCTGTTGGTGTGGTTTTCCCTGCAAATTTTGGAGTTCCAGAAGAAAGGAAAAGCAAGAAGCACCAGGCTGGGTTATCAGACTCTTAAATAGAAGTCCTGCTGCAGATGGGTTGGCACGCTCTGGTCTGCACAGGCATGACAAGGTGGTTCAACCTGCAGCGTGGAGCGGTGCTATGAAAAGGCAGCTGCTTGGGAGAGAGAGAACAGCTTCAGCGCATCTCTTAGTCTTTGAACTCCATGACCTCTTGAGATAAACAGTCTAAATTAAGCAGCAAAACATTCCAGGCTCCCTAGTAAAGCCATCCGTTTCAGAGAAGCCCTTGGAAAGCAAGGCGTCTACCAGAGATGGCCACAGGATATCAAAACATTTTACAGTGACTCCAAGTGGCCTGCCACAGATTTAAACACAAAATGACCCATTTACTCCAAACCTCAACTTTCTTTGGAAAAGCAGACGGCTCTTTCGAGTGCTTCTCATCTAAATAAATCTATTTAGATCACTGCACATACCAAACTGGAAAGCATTGAAGAGCACAGGCTAGAAGACAGGCATTTGATGAAATATTTATCATTCAAAACCAATGAAAAAACAAGAAGGGAAGCATATTTTTAAAAAGGCTTCTTTGCAATATGCAGTTCTGAGGAGGAACACTGGGAACGATAAAAATCCATCTGTGAGGTGTAGCAGGTAATGGGAGTGGATAGGGAGGCAGATGGAGACCTCACCAGCAGGGACCAGCCCCTTCCCAACCCAGCTGTACTGCTGCCACTTCCTTCGGCACCGCGAGAAAAGATGGGCTGCAACCAGCCAGGAGCAGTGGGGAAGCAAGACATCACCCGCATGGTCCTCGCCACAGCCAGGCGATCCTGTGAAGGGAGGGAGTGGGGGGATCATCTCTCTTCCACCCGTTGTGCTTGGCAGGAACATCAGAGCAGATGAGAGGAGCCCAGTGACAGCCCAACGGCTGCCTAATGACGAGATGAGATGGGAGTTTTTAATTCTGGAGGAGCTCTGTGCAGCGCAGTACTTGCCAGGAGAGACGAGTGCGTGGGATGGGGAGAACCGCCTGGTGCACACCAGGTCAGGAGGTGACGAACAGCCTCCAGGAGAAACGAAGGGGAAGCTTTTTTGCCTACAGATCCTCCTCTGAGATGCCGCAAATGCAAATAACCTTTTTCAGATGGCAGACTAAAGCATTCAGGAGATATAATCACAGCTGCTGGCACCAGCGTGCAGCTGAATTCAGACTAGGGTCCCACTCCCTCTGTGGAACATGGGAAGTGCATGTAGGGATGGTCAGTCTGGCCACAGAGTCCTCCCCCAACCTCCGTAAACCTGTTCTTTTCAGGGGCTCAAAGAGCTGATGCTCTTCTGAAACAGCTGATGGAGAAAGAGGCTTTTTCACACAGGGGCCTATCAAAGATGACTACGGCCTTTCCACTGTGGCCTTTTTCTCCTCCTAAAACTGATGACCTGAACTGGAGAGATTTCAGTTCCTATCCACATCAGCAGGACACTGATCTCCTTCTGTGTCTTCCCTTCCTGAGGGCAGATTTTTTCCAAAGCTCTGAGTGCTATAGTGGTGTGTGAGACAACCCAGCACGTGGGGACGGACATGGCCCATGAAGTCCCATGGTGGCTTGTGTACCGCAACACAAGGAAAATAAATAAGCACCATTTGCAATTCATCATATTTGCACCACTCATTTACTGAGCTAAAATAAGACAATAAACAGCGCTGAGCTAGAGCACGTCTTTCCCACGAGGAATTTTTGTCCATGTGTCTGTCCATCCTCTAATCATACGTGATTCCATGCAACTACAGTGCAACAGCTATTACCTAACTGCTGGGAAACTGGACAGCCACAAAGACTGACTGGCTCTGTCGAATGCCACCCCACCTGCCAGTCACTTGGTGGGTTGCATTTATCTACTTTTCCTTTCCCTGCACCATGATAATTTCACGCTGCCAAGAGCCTACCTTTTCTTTCAGATAAACAATATCAACAGCAACATCCTGTATTACAACACATTCAGTTTATTTATGATCTCTCAATGACTCAATTAGCTTCAGTTTACTCATCTGTGAGATGGGTACAGGATCTCATATCTACTTCAGAGCTACCATCAATCACCAGATAAATTATTCATCATTTTACAAGGTATCATTAGCCATGCTCTTTCATACCTGGGAGTACACACAAAGCTTTAGATGATCACCGTTAATGCTCAATAGCTTTCACCTCAGTGCTAGTGATCCCGGGAGAAATGCCCTCTGCTACCCTGGTTTTCTTAAGGAGCCAAAGTCTGATCATGGAATAAGGATTTGGGATTTCTCAGCACCACTAGTCCTGTTCTTGCTCTCCTGTAGTATTCCAGCCCTCTTGTGCCTCAGTTCTTCCACCTCAATTCCTGAGGTTTGATTTATTCACACCTACAAAGTGCTACCAAAAAAAAAAATTTGGTATGAAAGGTGCTACAAGAGGGAAAAATAGCATCATGTCCAAAGCCCATGATGAGTGGTGACTTGGCTTTAACAGATTAGTCAATACTGCCTGGTGAAAAATAGACTTTCTGATGGATTTCAGTGTCTGCTCTGCCTTGAATAGCAAAAGCACTTAAGTGCTTACGCAGAATGCTGTTCCCTTCATTGACAATTTACAGCCAGGGCTAGTGGCTGGGAGAGAGCTGGCACGAGCAGATAAACTGCCAGGCCCCTCAGATACTAATCATCTATTACGCTCCTCTCCATTGCTTGCCAATGAGACATTGCTGATACAGAGGAGATTTCTGTCCTGTTGCATTCATCCCATAAATTAGAAGAAAAACCATGTTTTTATTTTTTTTTTAACTGTACATTATTGGATCTTCTCAATTGCTCCATTTTTGTTCAAACACCCAGTTTTCCAGTGGAAAACCAGCTGGATGGGTGGAAAACTGTTGACCAGAGCTACCACTCCAAGCAATGCCACGTATGTGACTCTAAGGCAACCCTCGATGTCAAGGATTGCCAATAGAGCCATGGTCTCTCCTAATGAGTATGCACTACATAACAAGCTGATGGCACCGGGCTTTGCTGGCCACTCCAGAGGACAGTGGCTATCAGGCAATTACACAGAGGCACATTCTCCATTAATGAAATGCACCTCATTTACCATTGCCACCAGCAAGTTGGGTTTCAACAGGAACGCAAATGTGTTTTTTCTTGCCTCCAACTGCCTTTCTCACAAAAGCAGTTTGCATGGCATGGTGCTGCCAGAACATCAGTCCTAGCATGGATAATTAATCTTGGCACAGTAAACCAAACCCACAGTTTTTTTGCAGAGAAGCGTGACCAAGTGGACACGCACACACATCTGGTGTCAGTCCAGCACGCCGACCACCCAGCAGGACCTGGCTCTCCATGCGAGGTGTCACTCGGACACCCTCATCTGTCCCCTGTTGTCCCTCCCTGGGAAGCCAGTGCTACCCACTGCCACAATTAGCCCATCAGCTAAACCAGCAGCACCAGGTCTAGCTGATTTTCAGAGCTGAAAATCCCCTTTAGGAGGTGAGAAGAGTTTTGGGGGTGTCCAGGATGATGGATGCACATGAGACTCAAAACTCCCCATCTACAAGGGGTGCCAGGAAAATCCTGGGAATCAGAACCCTGAACTCCTCCAAAAAATCTCTCCACAAGGAGGTTTAAGCTGAGCTTTTGGCTGTGCTCAAAGACATTGCCCATCCAGAAATCAACAGTGCTTTTGGATGCCAGCAGAGCAGGGAGAGGGACCATTTGGTCCCCACTTTATTTTCCTCCTTTGCTTTCTAGCTTTTCAAAAGTAAGGATGCAGAGCAGAGAGGCTTCTCCCAACTCCGGCAGCGTCGGTACCTACTTGTGAGAGCTGCTGTGGGATCCAGGCAACAAGGACTGAAAAAAACTGAGCCTCAAAAATTAAAGAAATGCAGCATCAGCCCTTTCTGGCTTGGGCACAGCTGACCACAGTGTGACAATGGGGCCCCATCCCCATTGCACAGCACCTCCCGGCCATGGGGCTGCTGCCTGCCCACAGGCACAGAGAGAGCCTGGACCAGAGCTCCTGAACCCACCCACTTTATAACATCCAACAAAACAGTTGGGATCTGAAGCTGAGCAGCTTTCATAGGACAGGTGATGGGGAGCTGAGCATGGCCCTCACCTCAAAGTCCCTCTAAACTCTCCTGGTTCCAGCCAGGGATTTCAGCTCAGGCACTGCAGGATTTGGGGCAGCATTGCAGCATCTTCCTGCTCCAGGCCTCAGGGAAGGAAAAACAAAACAAAAAAAAGACCAAAACCCAACCAAGCAAAACTAAAAACTTGGTTTAGGGAGAAAAAACCCCAAGACCAGGTAATTCCCTAGTATAACTCATTCAGCTTGTGCTCCCTCGCACCATCCCACCACCGCTGCGCCATGTGCTGACCCCATGGGGTGCTCCCACCTGATTTCCAAGGGCTGGAGACAGGCAAAACATATTTTTGCGTTTCCTTCTCCATCAGCAACATGTGTGTAACTGTTCAAAGACCCATAAAGAGCCCAAAGCACCCAGCTAAGCACCCAGCCAGCTCACAGGCACCACATCGCCCTTTGAAAAAAACCAACAACACAGGGCTGCAAACTAATTACCTTGCTGCTAATCACCCCGCACCCTGCAGCTGAACCCAGCACAAAGAGCTGGAGAGAAGTTCCCACATTTCCCAGGGTTTCCTCCCCAAATGCCCAGCACTGGCTCTCCCCAGCACGGGGCCAGACAGGGAGCTGGTGGCTGGCAGAGGGGACATGGTGAGGAAGAGGAGGCAGCCAGGGGATAGCAAGCACCGATGTGGGAGGCAAAGGTGGCAGCAATGCTGGACTTTAGGTGAAAAACCTAGCAGAGAAAAAGGGATCAGATTTGGAATTTTCGGTAAAATTTATTCAAAATTGGTTTTGGGTTTTTTTTTTTTTTTTTTTTAAATAAACAAAAGACAAACAAACACTCTCCAAACTTGCAGGAGGTATAGGAGAAGGGACTGCAGTTTTCACAGCCTACTTCCACGATATAAATCCCCCTGGCTGACATAATAGGGAGCTTTCTCTGCCCATCCGAGGCAGTGGCCCAGGAGCCAGCCAGGGTATCAGTGACATTCGTTGCCATGGGAACGCTATTACCAGGAAACGTGGCTCAAGGTGGAGAGGAAACCCCAGAGATTCATTAGCAACAGGTTCCCATGGCAACTGCTCCAAACTCATTAATAATTCTCCCTTCCCCCCAAATAAAAACCCAACCAAAAAAAAACCCACTACAACTTCTTGCTGAGCATGGGTGTGAAAATCCTCTGGGAAGGTGATCAAAGGGAGGGGAAGATGCAGGCGGTGTGAGGAGCAGCAGGGCTGTCCCCACCACCCACCTCCCCAGCCTGCCTTTTTAACCCAGGACAGAAATTAAAAGCAAGTGCTGAGGGTGGATGCACCCCATTTGCAGGGCAGCACCTGGCTAAGGGTTATGCTGTGGCCTGAGAGCTGCTGCAAAGGGCCAAAATAAGAAGATTTCTCCTTTAAAACTGAGAAGAAGCAAAAAAGCAGGTGTGATGTGGCTCCAGCCCAGCTGCTTTCTCCCTCCCGCTCGCCCCACTGGGCGCTGCCACATCCCCCATGTCCCCTCTATTCATCTCCTGCCAGAGACCCACTTTTGGCTGGCTAAATTTGTTTGCCCTGGATTTCAGACCGCAATTCTCTTCTTGTCCTAAAAATGCAGCTGGGCTGCAAGAAGTGTTACTACATGTGAGAAAGGAGCAGAAGGTGGGAAATACGGGCAAAGTCAGAGCAGGGAGAACGGAGACCCAAACTCCAACACTGCTCCCTCCCTCCCGGCTTTCCCAGGAATCACGACATGCTCCCTCGCTCCTGAAAAATGACTTGTCTGGACAGGGAATACCCCAGCTTCAAGTTTGTACAGCTCTTCCAGGAAATCTTGCTGTCTTAGACACATCCCAGCTCAGGCATCAGTGAGACAAGTGGGCGTGAGTCTGACTTGGGAGAGGACAGGGAAGGAGATGCAGACATTGAGAGGGCTTGGATAAAAATGTAGAAAACCTCCAAGTTCTTTGCTGTAACAATAAATTTGCTGCAAACAAGGAAACACCTGTAGCGGAACGCTGCTGGGAGCTGAAAAAGGGAAACAGTAAATTATCTGGACCAGAACGCACAGCCCCTGTGAACACCTGCAGAATACACGCTACGGTGTTGGGCAGCATAGAACCACCCCTATTTCTTTTAACAAAGCATTTTTCCAGCTGAACCGAGGTTTCCTTTATTTACATCTGTTATTCTCTTTTGTGGAGCAACAACCGTTTGAGGGATGGCAATACTTGACCCCTACAGGATAAATATCCCTGGGAGAAGATGCCCCCTCGCATGCCTTAGTGCCTCTTTCAGTCCCCAGCACCCCAGGCAGGCTGCAACACGTGGAGCTTGTGCTGAACTCACAGCCCAGCCAAAAAAGGGGCTTGAAAGCATCTGCCTCTCTTTGTTTTGCTGACAGTCTCCATGTGTTTTCTCAAAACGAGAGCTCTAGCATTTCAAACACCATCCCAAATCCATAGTTCAAACCACAGCTAATATCAAATCTGTTCCTATAATACTTCCTATGGATTTCAAGGAGACTGCTCGCAGGACAATTAGGTAGTGCTTGTAGTATTAAGTGTTCTGGAACACTTCTGTAACAATAGCTATTCCTCTCAAAGCCAAATAATACTGAATTAACTGTAATAATAGTATAATAACTGAACAAGCCTGGGGGGACAATGTATGGCTTCTATTTTTTCATGTTTGCTTGCTTTACCTAAATGAGATATAATCTCTTTTGATAAACTAATACGAATATCAAACAGATCAAACCATCTCCATGGTTTTTATCCTCTGCAGTTACAATAGAGTCTCAGGCAATATCAACCAAATACATTTCACATGCAAATATTAGATCCCAGCCTACGGCTGTCAAACTTCCATGAGGAGGTTTATTTCCTATACCTCCAACCTAATCTCTCAGTTAGATGCCAAATAGTAAAATTGACATTGTGGCTGAGCGAGCTTCCCACATCAGAGAACCTGTCAGATAGTGCAGATTAACACATTTGGGATAGATACATACACACACACACACACATATATGAGTTCCTTTGTTTACATAAATAGCAAAATGCATTCATCATGCGAGACTGCTGCTATAAGACAGAAATCTGATAAAATCATAAATATTCAGCTCTACAGTCGTTTCTCTCTACCTGTTAATATTAGGCCAATGCTTCCAAACTTTTCCCTCTGTAGCCTCTCCTTTGGACAAGGAGATCTCCCTTGGGAATCTCCGTGTTGCAGCAGTGGAAATACATCTAATACAGTTCCGTTACAAGGTCCCTAAGTTACAGATAAAATCCTCTAGCATTTTAAAATCCTCTGAGCAGCAACCACCATAAACAGATTAACTGAACAATGATGTATTCATAATGCAGAAGCACCCCCAAGCCCAAGACAGAACGGGATCCCATCACACTAGGTGTTGTTGCACAGACTAGAAAGCCCTTCCCCTGAAGAGCTCCCAAACTCTAAAATGACTTGTTATTTCAATTTTAATCTAGTCCCAGATATCATAAAACCTGGCATCATAACTGTTTTTCCTTGTAGCAATTAAATGACAAAGGCAAGAAGCTACTTCAGAGCCTCTCTTTATTGCAACTGCTTGAGATGCTGTTAAAGTTCATCATAACAGGGGGGCTGAAAAGAAGGAGGCAGCAGCCAGCAAATTACCAAGCTGCACACAGGAAAGCCTTCATCTTGGTATATTCTTAAGCCTGACTTTCTTTTAATTCTGTCTGTACAGGACAGAGTCTTTTTCCCATCATGTGACGAGTCAAAAATACATATACTTGTTAGAATGCAATTTGGATAGACGGAGCAAAGGTCAGGGAATATGCTTTCATTATTCACCATAATAAGACTGTGAGACTTGTAGAAGAAAGATATTAATAGTACTCAAGAGGGAGTTGCTTGGCTAGCTGCTGCGGACAGCACAGCTGTGCTGTGTGAAGGCAGGACTGGGACAAGAGGCAGGGGCTGCGGGTACCCAGGGCCACCCAACATCGCGAAGGATGCCCTGTGCCGTGGAGGGATGCCCTGTGCCGCAGAAGGATGCTCTGCAGAGCAAGAAGCCCCTGGTAGCCGGTGGGGTTGGACTTGCAGCATCCTTGTTAGGAAGTCCTGATCCCTTACAGGGAAACCACGCAAACATGAAACACCCTACTGCTGTAAGTCCTGGAGTCAAGGGAGGTGACTGTGTCTCTCTCTCTCCTGTCACACATCCAGTGACACGAGCAATGACCCCTCAGGCCTCAAGGACAGAGTCTACTTTAGAAGATAGCAGAGAATGGTGAAATGCTCCTGTCAATCAAGTCTCCACGTCTCTCAGCTCTGACGTGCCTGTGCGGTTGAGGCACACAATAAATACCACCTACGATGACATGTCCTTCAGGAAAAAATGAGGTGTAGAACTACAAGATAGTTTTAGAAACATCTATAGCTTTAACCTAAAGTATTCCTCTAATAGTGGTGTTTAACTGACATAACAAGTGGAATTAAAACCAACCTACCCAGGGTAGGATTAGACTAAAGATTTTAAATGCTACATGTTATGTTCTATTAAATACTGCTGTTGGGTTAATGTAGGTTTTTAGAAGTTGTGGTATTGTAATGCCACTACGGCCCTGAAGAGCTAAGCTTCCCAGGACACCTATGCTGCAATTACCTTCACTTGCACAGACTTCAAATCGTGGGGACCCATCCTCCTCCTGCAAGGGTAGAATTTGAGATGTTTTGGCAAGCTGATAAGACATCTTGCACCTTTTCTGCCCAAGCTGTATTTTTCCCTATAAGATAAAGACTTCCATTTCAAGGCTATCATTCCAGCACCTCTCACCACAGCCAAAATTCACTTTAAATAAGCAGGCTTCCAGAGAAAAGAAAAATCAAGGTATTTTAAGTCATTGTATAAAAGAGTAATTCCTTTCCTCAAGGACAGTATTTTATCTGCTGCATAATGAGATGAAGAAATCCCATCAGACTAAAGCAAGAGTTAAAAGCACTGCAAAACCTGCTTCAGGTTCCCAAAAAATCCCTCTGAATCTCTACAGCATGGCTTCAGGAGATGGTTTCATCTTTCAGCATATAAAAGCCCTGCAGGCCTCTTTCGGCATACAAATGGCCTAAAAACACGGGGAAAGCCACATCCCTCCTGAGCTCTGGCATATCTGACTTCGTTAATGATTGTTACAAGGAAGATTTTCCAGAACACCAAAACAATGGGAAATAAGAGTGTGGAGAGGAGGGAAGACAATTCCTTCTCTGTCTGCAAAGTCTGCTCCAGGGAAGGACGGTTCACCAAACTGTGACCCTTAAGATTGTTTTAAATGCGAAGAAACCCAAGTATTCCCATTTCTCTTTAAGCAAAGCCCTGAATGTATGCTTCAGCTCAGATACTTCAGATGCCCAACGGCCTCAGCTCAGCACCTGGCTGGCACAAGGAAGCAAACCCAATCCGGAGATCACTCAGAAGTGGCTTATGGATCTCTTCAAACAATCTTTCTACAGGAACAGCAATAGTGACATGGCGAGCCAAAACCTCTCCAGTCAGAGACCCCTAGGTATTTACCTCAAGCCTCTTTGTTTCCAATTTTCAGCAGCCCTGAACATCAGTAAGTCACCAACTTCTGCAGACATCAAGGTGCTCAATGGCCCTGGATTAAACCAGAGGCCACCCAGCCCTGCTCAGCTGATGAGGACAGGATCCTGCTCCTCTGCTCCACTCTGGTGGGACCCCACCTGCAGCACTGCCTCCACCGCTGGGCCCCCAACATGGGAAGGATGGGGACCTCTTGGTGTGGGTCCAGAGAGGCCACCAAGATGCTCAGGGGGCTGGAGCAGCTCTCCTGTGGAGACGGGCTGAGTTGGGGTGGCTCAGCCTGGAGAAGAGCAGGCTCTGGGGAGACCTTACAGCACCTACCAGTGCCTGAAGGGGCCCACAGGAAAGCTGGGGAGGGGCTTTTGACAGGGGATGGGGTGAGAGGACAAGGGGTGACGGCTTTAAGCTGAAAGAGGGCAGATTTAGATCAGCTATCAGGAAGAAATCCTTCCCTGTGAGGGTGGCGAGGCGCTGGCCCAGGCTGCCCAGAGCAGCTGCGGGTGCCCCATCCCTGGCAGGGCTCAGGGCCAGGCTGGACGGGGCTGGGGGCACCCTGGGCTGGTGGGAGGGGTCCTTGCCTGTGGCCGGGGATCTTTACTATCCCTTCCAACCCAAACTGTTCTGTGATTCTGTGAAACGGGCATCTAAAAATCATTCACTCTTATTAAAACTTCCAGCTTTCACATTCGTCATATGACTTAGAGCTTTCAAAATCCTTAAGTCTGCAAAACTGGCAGAAACCCAGCCTTCTGCAAGGTCACCACCATGTCCTCCCTGCAGCAGCGTGTCACGTCTCATCCTGAGGCAAGCATAAATCCCACTGTAAATTTTGCTTCTTCCTTCCTGAAAATACCGTTTCTTCCTCAGGCTACTACTTTAATACCAATAACCAAGTTACTGGAGTCACCACAGACTTTTAGTGGCTGAGTTTGGCCGGGTGAAGGGAAGAGCCACGCAGCGGCTGCCTTCCACTGCAGCCACTGCTGTAACTCAGGCGCAGAGCTCTTCTTCTCAGGACCTGCCTGGGGAACTCCTAGCATCTGCACTGGGACAAAAACCATCAGCTTTTGTGTCTTAAGTTGCACATTCTGCTCAAGACATGGCTCTGAACCCAAAAGCTGGACATGTTTTTTTCCCCATTGATCTATCACTTGGCCTAAAGAGAGGCAGTGTTTCCTCCCACCTTGTCTTGCTTCTAGGCTTGGACCACGACACCTTCGTCCACATTTCCATTCAATAAAACAATCTGGCTTTCTCAAAGCAAACAACCATTCAGATCAATGTGCTAAAAAAATACACAAAAAAAATTGCAAACTGAGAAATCATAGATGCAACAGCAATTAAAAAAAATAAATAAACAGGACAGCACATCTCACAATAGGCTTGGCTATTTAGCGAAGGTCCTGTGGGTTGGCTGATGTCCACTTCTGAAACCACGTAACTCCAAGGAAAATCGATGTCGCCTTGTGCTGCTCTTGCAGATGTGTCCACCGTAAAGGCTCATGCTAGACCTTAGGTGTGGGTTCCTACCACCTGTGGGGACAGCCTGGGGGTGAGTTACAGGCTGAGTCCTGCAGGGACGGGGAGGAAGGAGGTCATCACCATGAGAGCATCCCAAAGGTGCTGGCATCCACGGCAGCTCTCTTCTGCCCACAACATGAGGTTTGTCTGAGCTCTGGTGCTCGCCCCTGGCTTAGAAACTTCTCTTTTTTGTTTTCTCCTTGTGATGCTAAGGCAGCCAGGCCCAAATTTGAGCTCTGTCCTAGCAAGGCAAGGCACAGACCCCCAAAGCTCAAACTGCCACTGATTTCGATGCATCCAAGATTAGCGCCATTAGACCCGTGGGTGTTTTCCAAACTTTTTTTCGCATACACTTCAAGTTTCCCCAGAGCATTAAGTCAAAGCTGGAGGATTTAGCAGCAGCCCTGTCTCCAAGGATGGAGAATAAGGAGAAAAGGGTCAACAGTCCGTGCTTCTCCTGCCCGCGGCACTGCAGCATGCCGTGGTCTGGCCGTATTTCACACCCCGCATCTCCATGGCACGGCCCAGCGTTAAACACAGCTACAAAGTTACCATTAAAAATAATAGCACCGAGGAAAGCGAGAGTTACAGGGAAGGAGAAAAAGTTATGTTTTCCACTGAGACTTAAAGCAAGCTGCTGAGTCAATGAGGCAGAGAGGGAGTGGAAGGGAGAGCTGTGATGCAATAGCTACTCTGTCTTCAGCCATGAAAGGGAAAGATGAACAAATTGGCTCAAAATTGCCCTCCTTAATTTTCTAGCCTGCTGTACATACCTCATCCATCTCGCGGCTCAGCTCGCTCAGCCCGCGCTGCGTTGCTGGAGCCCTCCATCCTCCCTGCCCCGCGCAGACGGGCACGTCCCCTCCTTAACACCCACAGAGACCAAACCACCCAGGGGCAAACCAGCAAGGAGAGCCGAGGCTCGACCCCAGCTCCACACAGTGCCTGCACAAGCAACCTCATCTCTTCCCAACCTCAATTTTCCCTGCTTTACAGCAATATACATCCTTTCCTATTAATTTGCTCTCCCAGCGCGCTTATTATTTAAGCTCTTGCATTACTTAACTCTCCAACGTGTTTTGAGACACAGTTTGCAGAAAAGGCACTATGCAAAATAAAATTGTGTCTTCTGTTCTAATTTGTTTCAGGGGCTAATTACCAGTTTTATTGGGTTTCGGTGCATGAACGTGTGCTGCATATTATGTACGGCACAGCTGCATACCAGAAAGTGATCCTCTGAGCATCAGAAGTTTCATGCTTTGTTTTTAAAACAGTACGAAAAAGGGAAATAATAGGTGGTCATTAGGCATTGAATAAGTTCTATTTTTCAACCTGTTTTTTGTTTTTTTTTTTTTTTGCTTTTAGTGTCAATAGATGGGTTTTCCCCATGGTCCCTTCCAAGCCTGGTGTGGTCCTTCAGCCCAGCAAAGCTCTACCAGACACGTACCAGCTGCTCCCAAGCGTATCACACCAAAATGTTGATCTTCAAGACAAGATGAGGATAAGCAAGTTTCAGCAGCACTTTCTTAAAAAGAGGCCTCAGCCCATTGCAGCCTCCCGGGGGGTGAATAAACATCAGCAGAAACTGCTGCTGTGGGGAACCAGCCTTTGGGAAGAGCGAACCTGAGCTCACTGCAGCAGCTTGCGTGCTCTGCAGCCATGCATGGGCTGCTGCCACGAGCACATCAAAATGAGCTAAGCTTAAAGAGGGCATTATTGGGATTATAGTGGGTTTGTTGCTCTTCTTAAACCAATACGGTATAATCCCTCTGCGAAGAGTCACCATGGATGAATGCGAAGGGCTCTGGGTCCATGGGACAGCCGCACCCTGTGCCTTGCTGCACTGATGCCAGCAAGAGCCAAACCCAAACCACGCATGGAAACACACTCCTAAACCCGGAATCGGTTTCAGCACAGCTCTAAACATCCAAAGCTGTAAAAAGGATAAAGACACAAAGATGGGCCTTTTGCCTTGCAAAAGGGGAAGAAAACTTCTAAACGTCTCTTTCCCCCTCCCCCCACACCCAGAAAAAAAAAAAAAAAACAAAACAAACACCAAAAGATGTCCATGAAAAGACTCATTTGCAGCACAAGGGAAGAAAAAGGCCTTTTCTGCATCCAGAAATAATAAAACTAAATAGTTCCTCTTGGTGAGAAGGGCAGTGACAGGGGTGCGCAAGGAGGGCAGGGCAAGGACACGCACCCAGGGGTGCTCCATGGAAGTGGACACTTCCAGAACCCCTCCTCACCAAGGGAAATACCTCCCTTCTCATAAAGCCCCCCCACTCCCGGGCAGCTGCATGTGATTCACTCACATCAGGCTGGAGACAACGAAGCTCTCCAGAGCGTGGCTGCAGGAAAGCCTTCCTGGAGCCGGGCTGATGGCATCTTGGCAAAGCGGAGCCCCAGGGAAGCAGCACATCCCGCTGGCAGCCTGCCACCCCATCCCTCCCTCCTATTAACACGTTGGCCCTTTGCTATTTGGAAAGCAAAAGGCCAGAGAGTTGTTTTTACAACACAGTGTTAGCTTTTCAGAGAGGAATGAAAAGAAAAAGCATCAGCAAAACAACTTAGGCATGTAAAAATCACAATTTCTATCCCCCAAGCAGAGCCGTGCCAGGGGCCAGGTACTCTGCAGGGGACTGGAATGCACGTGGGACCTCGGAGCAGCGAGGATGGCATCATCCCTGGTGAGGACAGTGCCTAAGCTGGGGAAACGGCACTGATGGAAGTCATCAGAAGTGATGGAAGAAGTTGCAGCTGAGGTGCGATGGTGGCACCAAGCCCCTGTTCCTCCTGCTCTCCGTTGCCCCTGGCCGCAGGTGCCCCAGCGCGTCCCTCGGGGACAGCCAAAGCACAGCAGTGGTTTTGGGGGACAGTGCCTGCCACACACACAGCTCTTGCTCCACAGCCAGGCTGTCCTGCACCTCATCATCCCCTCCGAGGGGCCCGTCCCTGTGATGGCTTGCCCAATGAAGCCCAGACAAACACCATATTCCCAGGACGATTTATAGCCAATCCCACACGGCTCAGCTCTGCCACTAATTCTGGTGTAATTCCCATTACGGACAAAGCACGAGCTCCTGCCTGTGCCAACCTAAGCACTGCCAAGGAATGGGGATGGAGGATGAATCTAGGATCTGGTGAACAGCAGCCAAGCCCACCCCAGTAGGAAAACGGACACATGCCTCCACGCCCCCTCTAATCTCACCCACTTGTCTACCACCGCAACCTTTCAGACCATTTACCCTTTTCCATATCCCTCACATCTCAACCTGTTTGTGTGCCCGGCAGCAAAAGCACTGGCACTGTGGATATTCAGCTCATCACCATCACAGGGACATCCAGAAACACACCCTGGGAAAATGCCATTACAGCGCCAGCGCCTCAGAGGGGGAGGCACGAGCTGTCCCTCGCAATGAGGAAAGGCTGTTTGCCCCACTCCAAGCAACAGGCTTTTAATCCTTATCACTATGTTTTATCTTCAGCTCCCACTGGGGAAGGCTTTGGGGGAAGAGAGTGACTGAACAAAAACGGAGCTTTTGTGAAAGAAGGAGACTGCAATCATAAAAATCGTATCAGGTCCCTGAATCATCACAAGCCAGCCCAGGGGAAGCACCCAAAATCAACCCCCTTAAGCGAGTTCTCCATCGACGTGCAGGAGGGAAGTGGCAGCTCCGTAAAGTTCTGTCGCAGCCACGGCAAACATGGGAATGGCGCTGTGGGATGAGGGTCCATCTCCTCCTCCTCTGCATAACCCACAGCAACACAACCGGGGGGGTTACTGCCTTTGGGAGCATAAGGCCTGCCCACCCTGGGACCCCAACACACCGCCTTGGTCCACCCCACAGGGACACGTTGCTCTTCTCAGCTCTGCTCCTCCCAGGTCCTCGCAGACAGGGGTCAGAAGGCATAAGGACCATTCCCGAGCAAACCGACACCACCTGTAACCGACACCACCTGTAACCCCCGGGAACTGCAGTGCAATTGCATGGTGTCTAACAACAAACATTTTCCTCCCTCACAGAGCTCCTAAAATGACCAATTTCATGGTCGATTTTTCTCTCTGCTCATTTCTCTCACACCCCCCACACTTCCCCAGTCCCCAGTGAGATGGTGCACTGGGTTCGAAGAGCTGCCTTGTGACGGGACACGTGCTGCTGGTCCTGTGCATCCCAGTGCAGGAATAATTCCCTTCCAAGTGTAGCAAGAGACATTCCAGGGCCATGTGTGCACGGGGGTGGCATCTGCAGAGCTAGCGCAGGATCCCTGTCAGCGCATGAGAGCAGTAACTGCAGGTGCCTGATGCTGCACCGCACAGCCATTCACTGCACCGCACCCTGGCAGCACAGCCAGCCCATCAGCAAAGCTCAGCCACTTCCAAAATGCTCTTCATGGTCCTTAAGGCCAAGATGTTCCTTCAAATCACTGGTCTTATAGAAAACTCTCCACGCAGGATCCGTTTTAGCTCAAGGGAAGAAAGAAGAGTCCTACAAGAAGCTCCCGACCTGCCATGCAGTTGTTGGGTTAAGGTTTTACTCTCCAGGCCTGATCCCCAGGGTCTGAGAGGTATTTTACACCCCTTCAGTGATGGATTGATGAATTTTCATGGCTATATTTCCACTTGTATGACAGTCCTTCCATTCTGGTGCCTGCATACAAAAAGCGTTAGTGCACATCAGTGACGCTCTGCCCAGCCAGTCCCCTCCCCAGAACTGCCAGGTCTCACTGTACCACTGTGCATTTATTTTCTTGCTCAAGACTCTGCACTGGCTTCTTCAAATACTAGACGAGGCCAGTAACGAGGCCAGAGATGGAGCAGCACCTCTGTATGGCACAGCCTGGTGTTCCACCAAGACCCCAGGATGCCAAACCCATGTGCGTCACCTTCCAGGGCCTGTCTGCTCTTTGAATGAGATCTGAAAAATGGGAGTCACATCAAACCCAATACCAGATATTCATTTTTGGCCAACCAGAACCTATCTGGCCAGTTGGGAACAGGCCTGATCAACCCTGCACTGATTTCTCACATCAGTTAGTTTTTCTTGAATGGTATGGCTCTCTGAAGTCATGTATCTCCAGCAGCATCAGCTGAAGGAAGCGTCGCCTGACGTTTATAGTAACAAATTTAATAATCAAATACAGTCTGGTAAATGACAAACTGTTTATTTTTCCCTCACATGAGGAATTCATATAAAACTGCTGAAACATTCCGTTTAAAAGTCAGTTAGACGGCAATGTGCTGGGTATTGTCATAAATCAGGGAAAACAGCCTCATGAATAATTTCAGAGACTAAAAATAATCCCAAATAGGAATCTTCTCTTCACACTTTAACTAAGGAAAATACAAGTATTTTCTTAATTAAGTCAAAAGGAGGCCCTGATTGATGGGAATTTTGAGGTCCAAGTTAAGCAGCACATGCCAGGGGCTGGGTGGATGCTTTCAGCTCCCCAGCCTGGTGGGATCACAGCAGACTTTGGACTACTTATGATTTCCTTTCTTCGGGCACCCAAGCATGGGAGCCCAGACAAGCCTTTAGAGGACAGACACACAGAGGGGAACAGCTATAACACCCTAAATTATGTCCATATCTTCATAACTGGTTCCACCAAAGGGTCAGCCCAAAGGTTTATCCACCTCCTGTCCTTGGCAGTGCAAATACACAGAGAAAAAGAACATAAACCCAAGGGGAAGTGATAAGCTTTCCTGTACTCAGGAACCGGTGGGATCTCTTGACCCAAAAGTCAATAAGATAAATAAACGAGAATGAAACTTCCTGACTTTACCAGTAGTACCAGAAATATTTTATGGAGCAATGGCACCAGAGACATCCAGTCTGCACGAGAGCAGAGGTCCTGACCGTAGTCCAGCCCCACCGATGTCCAGCAGTATCTCAAGGGGGAGGTTCTGCTTCAAATTATGCTGGTGATGATCATGTCAAAGCAGGTGCTTCCCATGAAGAATGGTGTAAAAGTAAGATCATGAGATCAGAATCCGGTCCCCATAAATTTACTTCTAAATCTGGAAGTCTCTTTGGCAGCATGCCTGAAGCCTTCAGCTGGAGGACAACCGAACCCCTGAAACATTTCACTTGAAATAATTCATAAACTTCCAGGAAAAAAGAAAAAAAAAAAAAAAAAAGAAGGAAAAAATTCATTCCTTTCCCACTCTGCTTTAATTTGAAATATGTCAACAAGGAAAACCAGCTGATATCCCAGACTTTCCCCAGACGAGCAGTGAGGTAATCTGTAATCTGTGGATGTCCGCCCATGTCAGACTTCAAATCCCATTTTGCTCCCTACACATCATCATCTGTGGCAGCAGCCTTCCCCGTGAGCTGGAGCACCCCTTCTGCAGCAGAGGTTTGACATCTAGTGGACAGACTGCTCCCAAGAAGCTGTCGCTGCGCAGCCAGGGGACATGGGTGCAAAGTCACCTCAGCAGGAGAAGACCCAAGGAGCAGGGGTTCACCAGGCACCCATGGGAAAATACACAAGCAGCAGGGTGTTTCCAGGTAAAAGCCATCAAGCAACACCAGAACTAGAAAGACCAGGGCAGGCTGGTGGGAGAGGTTATCCAGGCTCAGCACTGGCAGGAGATACAAGATGAAGGTGAGTGATGCTCGGACACCACGCAAACACAAGAGTCACACATCTCTTTCTGAAGAGCTGCAAGCAAGCTGCCGTCTCCCTGATGCCCGAGAAGCACTGCTAGAAACCTGGGGCACCCAAGGGGCTGTATAGTCCCATCAGGCCCAAGGGATCTGGGGTCAAAAGTGGCAGCTCAGGAGAGTCACCCATTATCGGCTCCTCCAAAAGCTGGTAGGAGCTGCCGGGTCTGTCCTAGGAGCTACAACGTGACGTGGGCCACCAGCTTGGGAGCTTGGATAAACCCAAGCACATACACCCACCAGAACGGCAAACCAAACCCTGCCCACAGCCAGATGACTTTATTAGTTAATTTAGCCCATACTGCTCAGACACAACACCCTCCTCCTGAACTGCCCACAGCCCTCTGCAAACAACATCTTGAAACAAACAGATCAATCATACTTCCATCAAACAGGCACGGGACACAAACCCAAGCATTAAGGGCCATCCCAGACACCCAGCCAAATGAGGACCTTTCTTCAGCCCTGAGTCAGTGTGATTCATTTCAGAAGAGGCTGAGATCTGCATAGCTGCCTAGAGATTCGGTGTGCCCAATTCCCGTTAAAATTTATGGGCTGGAGAGGACAAGAACTTCCACAGGAAGGCCAATTTTTGCTCAAACTTTCTTTCCAATTTACAGACTAAAGCAGCTCAGGATGGAAGCTTGGGTGGGTTGTGAATGAGAAATTGAAGCTTTTGGAAGGCTCTCGGCTCTCCAGCCTTCCAGAAAGGGCAGCATGTCACAGCGTGCCAGGGGAAGCAATGCCACGGGGTGCGACAGCAGTGCAGAGCCTGAGGGACCTTGTTCTTCTTGGCAGCCCTATTAAACACAACAGGACTGTGTGCTTTTTTAAGGATGCTGGTCCAGGTATTATAAAGAGAACTTCCCGTGGATGCCTGGTTGCCTCGCTACGGCAGGTCAAGTAACGGTTGTTTGGTAATGGATTGCACCAAGAGCCAGCTGAAGTTGCAGAAGACCTGGACAGCATCCCACACAAGACTAGATCAGGACACACTGCCAGGGCCAAATGCATTCCTTGATGTGCTAACGTCTTGGGGGGAGGACACATCTCCCTGTTTCATGGTCTGATGATGGGGAGCCCAGCACGACCCCCGCCCCTGGCTAGGGCACGTCATGCAAACAAGGAGTGATGGCTCTGGAACGAGAGCTCCAGGAGATCCACAGCAAAGGACAAGTCACGCCTCACTCAGGATTCGTTCACCACTGCCTGCTCCCAGACCCCCTGCTCCGTCATCCTGCCGCTCCGTTTGGCTGATACCTTATCCTGCTTTGCACGACGGGCTCTTCTGCATCATGACCATGACCTTGCCTTGCCAGCCAAGGACACGCAGGGGCGAAGGGAGGACTCGGCGATAAGGGGGTTTCAAAGGGCTCTCAGAAGGGGCTCAGAGGAGGCGAAGCGAGTGCCGCAGACCTGACAGGGAAGACTCACAACTGTGTGTGCAGAACAAGACTTGGTTAAGTCTATAGACATCACAAGACAATCTAATGTGGAACTGTATTGTCTGGGGAATGCTTCAGAGGAACCCCAGCACCCAGCTGCAGAATCCTATATGTTTTGATAAGAGACTGTTAAAGGCACACTTCTATAAACATAAGTCACATTTTGTACAGCTATGGGCTGTAAACGTTACGTTAAAATACCTCAATTGCCTCGAAGCAGATTCATACTGCCAAGAAAAGGGAAAAAAAACCCCAAGGCCGGGATATTTCAGCTTGCTATCTGAAGTTATTTATAATAAACTCCGACTGAACTGAACACAACAGGCCAAAAGAGCAGAGGAAGCAGCGATGAAGGGTGGTAAAGCTCACACTGCAATCCATCACCCCTGCCGCAAAGGCAGTTTCAAACAAGGCAATGGGTCTGGCTTCCATCAGGCAAAGCCAGGAAATGCAGGGTTAAGGCCAGCTTGAACTTGGTCCTTAGGTGACCCCTGACATTACTCCTCCAGCAGCAACACCGCCGAGAGGGTGACTCGTGCCTCGCTTGCCCTTGGCTCTTCCCTGAGCAGAGGCTGCAGAAGGACCCGGGGATCCCTGTCGCAGCCCCCCCTTTCCTCACAGGGATGGAGAACTGGGATGCGGGTCAGACCGCACCTGGCTGGGGAGCAAACAGCTCCATCCCACCCACCGCAGCTCCAGCCTCACCGCTACAACCCAGTATTAGGGCTGACATTAAACTGCAGGGCTGACTCAGAGGATATTTTATCCTACCGAATTTCTCTCCAACTTATGAAAGATCACAGGCTGCCAAGAAATGATGCCTCAGATGTAGCTTCCTTTTCTTGTGATGAGCTGGTGGCTTAAATCCATCCTTCAAGTAATACTGCTGCTGACATTGACCCGTCCTGGAGAGCAGAGATGTGCTTTCAAACACGGCATTTAGAGCTAAACTGACAGTTTATCAGGACAAAGCGATACCGAGCAGACAAGGGATTGATTTTGCTTAACTGATCCCTTGTGTCTTGCTTAAAGGAAAACTCCACAGCCCTTACCAAAATGAAGAGTCCCACCGGGTTGCAACGGGACCACGGGAATGCACAGGCACAGTAGGAAACAGCCACCTCTCCGTGGTGAAAGCTTCATGCCCACGGAGCCCGTGCGCAAAAACCAGATAAGCAGCAATGGTAAAATATCAGATAAGCTCACAGCAAGATGGGACTGCTGATGTCCATGCGACCAAAGCTTTGCAGCATTTATTTAGCTCACGTTACTCCCTTTGCCTCACCCATAAGCTCATGTCCCTCCTGGAGCATCTGGAGAACACCGACCACACATGCTGCATGGCTTTATAAATTAGTCCTGATTTCTGGTACCCATTTCTTAAATGAAATTCTGCTCTGCCCGGGTGGATACGAGCGGTTTTGAAGATGCTTCACAGGAGGCATTACAGGTGCCCAAGTTGCAGCCTGTCCCCCGCCGGCTGCCTGCCTGCCTGCCCCCTCGCGAGTCACCCCTTGGAGCAGGTCCCTTCTCGCTCTCTGCAGGACACCAGCTCACTCTTCCCAAAGCAATCCCAGCCCCAGGACACCTCTTCCTCCGAGCCCTGTGGCACCAGCAGCACACTGGGCTCAGCCTAAGCACTGCCCTGCTGCAAATGCTCAGCAGTGAGTGGCAAATGAGCTCTGGCACCCATCGCCCGCACGCCGGAGAAGTGGCTCTGCCAGCTCCCTTCCTCGACGAACATACACGGAAAAGCCTGGAAGGTAAGTGTCGAAAACTCAACAGAGCTACAAAGAAACCAGCCATGACTCAGCAAGGCCTGGGAAATTTCAGGGAGAGACGTGTTTGTTTGTTTGTTTGTTAAAAAGACACATTTTAAAAAGTGAAAACATAATAAATATGGCCATAAGATGACTCTCCATTCTGCTATGGTTGAGCAGTGATTTTTTGCAGTCACGGCACACCCTGCTCCAGTAGTGGGGCAGGACTGCAGCTCATTGTAACGGGGGCATCGAGCCTGAGGATGGAGCTGGAGCCATCGGAGCAGGACTCGTAAGTGACACACCGAGACGGGGTCAGAAAAGCAGGGTGAGCCCGTGACACGGGGGCAAAGCACCTGGCCAAGACCCCAGGTGTGAAATCCCTCTTCACCCCTCACCCTGGCCTCAACAACCGAGTTACCCCCAACCTTGGCAGCTCTGGAGCTCCCCTTCTAAACACCAGTTCAAGAATAGGCTCATACTTCATGGTGAAAATGAGAAAATATCTTCAAAGCCTATAGAAACATAGCATTTTTTCTGTCCAGAGTAGGTAAATTCCAGATCACATGGACACTAAAAATAGGCACTCTCACAAGCAAACATTTTACTGATCCTCATCAGAGAAGCAAAGGACAGTAACATGCAGAAACTAAACCAACTTTTGCCCAGCAAAGCCCTTGGGAGCCAGCTGCAAAGTGGTGTGAGAACTTACCCCGCACTCCCTTTGTGCCTCGATAAGAGATTTACGAGACTGTGGTGGTCAATCGAGCCCTTCACAAGCCTCTCTTTATTTAAAATGATTCAGCATCAAGTGACTTTTTACGGTTGCCTTATCAACCCCTGTGAGGTCGAGGTTTGCACTGGGGTGGCCAGCAGATCCGCGCCAGCAGTTTGACTGCAATAAAAGTGTTTACAGCACTGGTGCACACTTGGAAGTGCAGAAACAATATTCAGGATCACCAATAAAGGGAAAACGCTACAACCACATCCTGAAACAGAATGCCCTGCTGACTTCTGCTCTTCCATTACCAGTGTTGATAGAGATGAAATTAAACTCTTCAGCGGAAAGCGAGGTGAAGGAAAACCCAGCATATTTACAGACATGGCATTTACCAATGCCCTTGGGAATGGATCCAAATCTCTTTCCTTAGGAGCCTATTCAATAGGATAGCAGCCTTCCTAGGGTTTGCTTCCCATCATCGGTGTCGCTCCCACCCATCTGCCCATGCCCAGAAACCCAAGTATGTTAAATATCAGCCTAAGGAGAAAAAAACCCCACAAACAATAACAAAAAAATATCAGGAGAAATAGGTGACGTTTTATATTTTTTTCCCTTCCTCAAGAGTTGATCTGTACAGTTCAGTCCTCCAGGCTATGAAATTCAATAAGCCATAATGTTCCAATCGCTACAAGTTGCCTAGTCCCCACCATGCCAAAGTAGCTCAGATTTAACAACAAAATTACAGTGTACATTATTCCATTATAGGCTGTGCACAAACACACCTACAAAAGGGCCTGGTAATGAGAGGTTGGAGATACACAACGTGTTTAGGGCTAAATCCTGCTCCTGGACCCATCAGCTTGGCTGGCATTGAAGTTACCTGACCTGAAACACATGGCTGAAGAATATGGTCTCAGTTTATTTTCCAAACCCAAACTGATGCTTCCCTATGCTCCTCCACAGGTGGGAACCCAAAGGCAACGACAAACTTGTCACAGATTCATTATTTCACCCCAGGACTTCAATCAGCACCTCCAAGTCTGACAGCATTCTTATGGACAAACCCAACCAAAGAACAAACTTGCTTGCTACCAACCTCCACAAGGAAGGTTTTCATTCCTTTGCAAAAAAAAAAAAAAAAAAAAAAAAAAAAAAAAAGCAAAGTCCATTCTGCTATAAGCAACAGCACGGGCACACATAAATATATACAAAAACATGCCCGTATTAAGCATGTACACACAAATGTTGCATTCCTGTGTTCCTATGCTTTCCCCGTCAGCTGCACCCAAAACCTAAGCCCTGGGGAAAAAAAAAAAAAAAATAAATCCTATTTGCAGTACTGAAGACCACGGTTTGCTTTGTCTCCCAGTGAGCTCCTTATCCTTTCCTCCCTGTCATCCCCAATGAAGGAGATGTCACTTCAGGCTTTCTCTCCTTAACCACGTCAAGAAGCAGCCTGGGCTGCAGCTCCTCCAAGACAGGAGCAGATCTCCGTGCAAATACCTGCGTACCCATCGCACACCCCAGAGGGTTTAACTGAACAACAGGAGAATCAAAACAAAGGCATGGGTGAAGAGCAGAGCAATGGGGATCGAAGAGTTTGGGTACACAGAGCTTTGCAAGAGTCCTGGGGGATGCTCCCCCCAAAACATCCCTGTTTGCAACCTTCATCCAACACCCCAGCTAATGTGAGGCTCCAACCTCCTGGACCACAGCAGATGTCCCAAACGCCCAGTACCATAAGTTGCAGTTTACTTTGTGCAGCAAGGTCTACCAGAATATTAAATATTCAGGCAAATCCTCCTCCTTTGCACCACAAGGAGGGAGGAGAGGGGCTAGGAGCAGTCACGCAGCTTGAATTCACCCTCCAAAGGAACCGCCATCACAAATAGATGTACACACATACAAAGTCATCTTATTTCTCTGGATGGCTTTTGGAGGCACTGCTTCTGAGCAAAATTGCAGGATACTAGTAGCATTGTGAAAGCACACAATTTCCATCTGTCAATTGAAACAGGCAAAATTAGATCTCAAAGCTGCGCATTTAATCCATTGCCAAACTAGTCTGCCTGGTACAGTGTTCAGAACAGATTTTTATGAAGGGAAAGAAAGAGGAAAATTGTCTTTTACAGCTGCATCTTGTCAAAGCTCCCCTCCTCCGCCCTCAGCACGGCCAGGCAGCTCCGGAGTGACCGCTCTGATATTTCCCTGCAGCAGGAGGCTGGGAACAGCCCTGGAAGCCCTGCACAGAGCTCATCAGCCTCTAATTCACTTCCAATTTGTCTCTATGCAGGCTGATGACTCCTAATTGCCGGTTCAGAAATACAGTGCATACCCTGATGATTTTAAGTTGGTCCAAGTTATCTTAGAATTAACTATTAGGGGAGACCACATCATAACTTTCCTCCTATCCCAGGCAGCTAAATATTCAGTTAAAAGTGTATCTTAAAATCACAAGGCTGCTTCGGCGACTGGATTAACGGATTGGACACAAACGCCAGATGCTACCTTAAGAATTAAGGGCAAAATCTGAGCTCAAGTTCTCTTAAAACATCTGTGTAAATAGAGGTAACATATTTCTTGCATGAGTTTTAACGCTGGCGGTGAAGGTTGCTGCTGCCCGGGTCAGATGCCCAGCCGGGTTGAATTATTCACAGTGATACAGGTAAAACACACCTGTGTGTCTGTGGGTGTGCAGTCCCCGGAGCCACGGCTGTACCCCGGGACTCCTCCCGATTTACACCAGTGTAAGGAAATGGCAGACCACAAGATACGTGCATAATCCAGTGGAAAACTAATCAGTGCTCTGTGAGTAGGCAGCTCAACGCTGCTTGTCTGCAGAAGCAATTTAAAAACAAAACAAAAAAACAACAACACACAAACACGCAGGAAAAAAAACCACCCCATGATTCAGAGTTCATTCACTGTAAACTAACGTGATCCCGGTTGCTCTAATGGAGTTACTCCAAACGTATCATTTACACAGAGCTGAGATTTTGCTTCCAAGTAAACCTGGGTGGGTGCTGCCAACCGGCCCCAGGGGAGCACCCCCAGCCCCAAAACACCAAGTGACAAAAGCCGAGAAAAGGTAAGCTGAAAGTCAATTAGAATGGATCCAAACCTACTTGTGTATTTTAGAAAACCTCACCGAAATACAGTAAAGCATCTTAGAGACAGTAACTCAGAAAATATCTATATCTAACTGTGTAAAATTCATCTGTAAAACGAAGAAGTGGTGGTTAGCTCCCGGCTCCGGTCTGCTCCTGCTCAGCAGCACAGTCCAACTCATCTGATACATTGTTTTACATTTCTAAGGGATTTCCCATGTAAACATGCTGGGAAAAAAATACATATTGCCTCAATCCGTAAACCAAACTTGTAAACAAACTGCAAATTGAAACTGTGTTTATTGGTTCCCACCAGATTTGAGAGGTGAGAAAACTGAAGGCAATTGGAGAAACTTCACAAAGTGGGGCCTGGGATGCATCTTATAAATGCCTTGAAAAGTAGCAAGTTAATTGCTCTGAGGGGTTATAAATTACAGCCTGAAAATAACCAGTAAATTGTAACTGTTTCACAGAGATTCGAAGTAAACTTTACTAAAACATGCTGCAACAAGTTAGCGTCTCCCAGTTTCTCATTGGAGGGGAATACCCAGTACAGAATAAAAAATAAATAGTAGAAAAGGAAAAGCATGCACAAAGTCATCCTAAAATAATTTTAAATTACTATCTTCAGTGAAACCATCCGTATAGTGAATTTGGATATATGAATGTAGAGTTAACTTTTGAATCCATTGGCTTCTGCAGCAATGAACGCACTAACTAGGTTAAAGGCTGAGGAAGAACAAGGTGGGCAAAATTTTTCTGAGTGCATTTGTGAATTAAACCTGCTCAGATATACCTGCTGCAATCCTGACTTGCAAGTACAATGAGAGAAACCCCTAAAACTCAGAAGAGCTCTACGCTCAGCTCGGAATGCAAAGACAAATGCAGCAGGGCCAGAGACGAAGGGGCTGCCAGGGGCACCAAGCACCGCCGGTGAGCAGGGGGTGTAAGGGCAAGATCAGCACGGGGGGGTCAGGAGGGCTTAAATACAATTCTACTTACCGAACATTGTATTTCATTCAAGTCAAAGATGTAATTTGATTCTCCTTACTTATAGTTCTGATTTACTTGGTACATTTTGCTCAGATGGACTTTGCGTTGTTGTTGTTATGAGTCAACTTCATTTCATCAGACAATGTCACATTTCCATTCCTGGGCACCACCATCGTTTTGTTGGCTTTTTTTTTTTTTTTTTTTTTTTTTATGGTTTCCCTACACTCACACTTCTGAACGTGTATAGGTATTACCACACGCCGTCAGTCCTTGCTGCAAAGAGCTATGGCAAAAGCTCATCTGCTTTGGAAGTATTTTTGTAATTAGCTTTCTGACACTTTTTTTGTTGTTGTTGCAAAAGGCATTTTGAAAAGAGGAGCCAAGCACCAGCTAATGCATGTTGAGTTTGCAGAGAGCTTAACACCTTGCTCTGAGCAACCAGCCACCCCCCTGCCCACGCCGCTTACGCTGACATTTTTCCTAAATATCACAGACTCCAACAGCTTTGCCACAGGACAGGGATTTCCAACACGGATCCACGCTCCCCAGTTTGGCTTGAAGACAGGAATAACAAGCGTTTCACAGAGGTACAAGCTATGAGCAGTGCTTTAGGAATTCAGGGTGCAATACAGAAATGATGGAGTTTGGTTGTGCCAGGGATGCAGGGACCACAACGAGCAGACAAAGACAGCCCTGGTTGGTATTAAAGGCAAAATTCAGGACTAAACTGTTGATTAGATGTATTGAGCCAACACAGAACGCTGAAATGGAAGGACCTAAAACACATGTGGACAACATATTTTTAGATTAGTTACAATTTACAAGACTTTTCTTCCTTATGTTTCCTAATTGCTTGTCATTCAGTGGGAGATGCTGCTGGATGCACAGCACCTGCGCCTCTCACCAGATTCAGTGGGCGTCGTGGATGCTCAGCAGCTCCCAGGATGAGGCCAGAAATACATTTATTCGCTAACGGGTTTTTCCACAGCACACTAAATATTTTAACTGCAATATTTATATTCGGAGATGACAAATTATGATTTGGTCAAACCCTCCCATTGCACTTGTCAGGATACAGCCTGACTAAGAACAAATTAAAAGCAAAGGCTTTCTGATAAAGCTCCTCAAATCTGATACATGCTTATTACAGGCAATCAAATGAAGTTTGTCAAACTGATGGGAGCCCAGACCCCGGTCACTTTTACCTGCACTGCTGTGTGCTTCAGTATAACCCCCCCCCCCCCGAAATCACAAATTGCAATGCTTCCAGAGACGTAGGAGCCAGGACACATCAGTTGTGCAATAAGGAACAAAGAGAACTGCAAGCTTCGCATCAGAGAACAATTTATAACACTGCCAAGCAAACAGCTTAGCCCAGTACGAGGAATGGGAAGAGGGAGCAAGGACCAGAGGGTTAGAGCAGATGCACCATTTTGCATTAAATGCATTTTTTCACCGTCCAAGTGCATAGACACCTATACTGAGGGATGCTTGGACATAACACACGGGATGTTACTGTGGATGTCAGGTCTGCCCTGAAGCGCTTGTAAGGGCAGTTAGCGAGTGCTGCAAGAAGCACTTTGGGGGGAAAAAAAATAATTAAAAAAATAAACCCCAGATTTGATGCAAACAGGGACTCTACCCAAACAGAAGAAGAGAGCCAAGTCCCACAGAAATCAGCTGGCACCAACAAGCTCTGTAGCCACTTGAGAAAATAAATCAGCGGAAGGTTTTTTTTCTGACTAAGGCACACAGAATTCAACCTATAATGAATCACTGCATGTTTTTATGAACCACGAAATAACCAGCAAAGTTGCTCGAACCTTATCAAAGCCACGCTGCAAAGCTGACACCCGGCGCTGTGATGGAAAGCAGGTTTAATCGTGGCTGCGCCTCGCACCCTGGGTTACAGCCCGTTTCTCCAGCCAGTCGCACAGTAAAACCGCTGGCAGCAATGCAACGTCCTGGCGATGGCCAGCCAGCGCTCCCCCCACTGCCGCTCGCCACCTCAGCCCATGGACCAACAAGAGCCAGGAGCTGCATCCAAATCCCCCCCCTCATCCCGAGGTGCAGGGACACCGAAGGATTGACAAAACGTGGCTCAACACTTCGTTGATCAAAATGTTAAGAGCAGCAAAATACCCTATTAAAGAAAAGACCCATCTGGACCCAGGCGTAGCTCCGTGTTTGTGTAGAGCCGTCCATTAGCAGTGGGGTCAGGGAAAAGCCGGGGAAGGACCCTGCAGAATCGCAGACACCAACCCCCTGCTCTGAACCACTCAACGTGCACACCGAGTACACACAGTCCCACCCACAGACCTCTATAAATAAACCCACGTAGGAGATCCAGGACTGGAGAAATAAGTAAGTTTGCTTCCAATTATATATCTTGTAAAAAAAAGGCAAATTAAATCAGTAATAACAGAGGGAAAATACCATACGACTTGACAGTGAAAATTCAATTTTAACCGTTGCCCATATCACAAGAATGATATTTGGGCTGTTTAATTGCTCTAAACTATAGCTTTTTTTCTGGTTGAAGTTGGGTTTGGAGGGAACGCTGGAGCTTGGAAGGAGACTCCTGCACTGGAGCCGTCACTTAGACAAGCTGTAGAGTGACACTACACAGCAAACAGCTCAACAAGAGTCAACCGTGAAAATCAGAGCCAGTCCGAACACTTTCTGCTCCTTTGATTAAACTTTAATGGACAGAACTCTTTGATTACTGCTCCCACACCTGAAAAATCAGCTCCTCACAGACCTTTTGCTTTCTGTTGTTAAAGAATTCAGAAGTTTGTTGGTTTTATTAATACAAAACCATGCAAGGGGAGGGAGGAGCCAGGGTGGGATTTTTTCCAGGTTGCTCTTAACATTCCCAAAGGCAGCGCAGCTATCAAAAAACACAAACGTGCATCTACTACATCTGCCCACTCCCCTGTTTTCCCTGGGATGCGCAGCCCTTTGGCAGACGCGTGCCTCCGGCTGGGCAGGCTCCCGGCCCGGTAAACTGATCCCAGCCCCACCTGTCCCCCACCAGAACCAGGCAACAGCTTTTTTTAGCTATTTGTAAGCCTGGCAGTAAACCCCTCTGCTTAAGCCGCAGAGGCAAACCATGCTTTTGGCCCAGCCATGGAGGATTTCCACCTGCTCCCAGCCACAGGTCTGGGCTGTCTCTGCTACCAACAAATATTCCGAGGGGCTGGGAGGCTTTTGGGTTTCAGGCAATCTGGATTGTCAAAGGTTTGCCAGGAGCCCCACGTGAGATGCACTCGACGGCGCTGCCAGAACTGCAGTGGCATTTGGACTTTTTGGATGCTGATGTGCCCAGGTCCCCAGTACAAAGCCTGTGGCATGGTGGGATGCAGCTCCCTGCCTCTGCCAGGAGCATCCCACAGGACTACCCCCCAAAGAACCAGCAGGGACCTGCTGGGAACCAGACCCTGGATGCGCAGGATGAGACACCCTTGCTTTTGGACAGATGGACAACCCTGCTGGCAGCCCAGGGACACAGGGGTGAAGCAGTTCTGCTTGGCAGCCAGGTGCACAAGTTCTGGAGGTGAAACACCGCAGGGGAAACATGCGGAGATGTGCTCCCACACCAGGAATCACTCACTCAGCACAGGGAGAGGAGGGCATCAGGGGGCATGGAGCAAGACCTTCTCCTCCCCTTCGCCCCAACAAAACAAACCCCAAGGAGAGCAAAGGACAACCCCCCCAGCAAGGAAAAGCACCACTGACGGAGGACGCCTGCTTTTCTGGAGGGGCTAATGCTTCCCAGGTGGGCGAGCACCTTGGTGAAGCTCTTCAGACTCAGATTTTAGGAGACTTCAGAGTCACATCCCTTCCTTCTGTAACAGAGGGAGACTTTAATACAAACATAAAGCTCGTTATCATGGTTTATGGATCTATGCTTCTGGGCAGGCAGGGTCACCAGACCTGCACAACTGGCCAGAAGCCACATCTGTGTTGCCATCTCCTCTTTCAAATTGTTCTTCCCCCAGGACAGGCACCCAGGGAATCTCAGCCCTTACGGCACTGATCCACCCATGCTCCACCTCAAGCAGTCCCCTATCTAGCTGCTCCTCAAGTGTCCCAGCCCCGTGGCAGTGGCACTTGTCCCCGAACTGCCTAACCTCCAGCTGCCTGCGGTCCGACACGCACTCAGCACCACTGGCACAGCACCAGCTCCGGAGCGAGGTGCACAGCTCCTTGGAGGTTGCTCCACACACTTCATTAAGCTGCTTCAGAAATCACAACCACCAGCAAAGTGAGCGCTCTCACCAAGAAACTTAAGAGTTGACACCGAAGGATTATTCTCACCGCGATGCGTGGGACTGCTGGCATCCAGGAGAAAAGGAAAAAAATCCCAGCAAGGGGCTCATCCCTATTGCTGCGATACATCATGAGCTTTGTTCTGCTACAACCAAAACATACCGGCTCTGACAGCAATAACACTACAACACGGGGCTTACACAGTTTTATTACATTTCTGCTTCACTATTAACCAACCGTCACAATTTCCATCTAATACTATGTCAGATGTATAAGTTTTATAAAGGCACTCACTCTCCTGTGAAATCTTAGGAGAGATGCTGAAAGGCAAAATAAAAGCACAGCCTCACCCCACAGCAGCACGAGCACACCTGAACCCTCTTCTATGCAAACCTCCCTCGCTCGGTGCCGACGCTACTTTGTTTTCCTCCTGCTGCGGGTTAATTTGTCGGCGACACCAGCTACGGGGATGCCGAACCCCGAGCACCGTGTGGGACAGCGAGACCCCATGGGTGGGGAAGGCTTCTCCCTCCCACCTGCCCCCAAAGTTTTGAAACACGATAACCTGCTTTCAGGGAAGAGATCCGTCTGGATTCACTCCCAGCTGGAACAGGAAGGCAGTGCCCTCCCCAAGCCCCTCCAAGACCAGGTTTATCACTTTTTTGTTACGGAACCATCATTCCCATTTAATATTGATACGCCTAAAGCACCACTGTGGACATCAACTACTCGTTTACTTCTCCCTACCACCCACATGCACATAGGAGCCCCGTTCCCCCCTCACAACAGTGTAAAGGAGAAATACCTCTCCAAAGTCGATACTTCGGGTAAACCTAGTTCAAACGAGAGGAGACCCAAGGCCATAAAAATTGTGGGTTTCCCCTCCAAGTATTTCTCCTAATAACAGACCAAGGCAGCTTTCTGGGGAGGATTGTGCAATTCCTCCTAATGACAACACTTGACTTGGTGGTGTTGCCGAGGAAATCGGTGATCTCAGATGCACAGGGGTTTCTTTGGTTAACTGAAGCAAGATCAATAATAACCATATTAATAAATAATGCTTTTAATAGCAGCGGCAGGATATAGGCAGCAAACTGCAGGCAGGTATCAGGGATAGGTAAAAGCATTAATTATCTGCACAATGTCAACGGTTCGGAGCTGATGTGCAGAGCGAAGCTAAAAGCTCACTTTCTGAACATTATCAAGACAGACTGACAACTCTGCTTGCACACGAGCATTTCGGGTAAAATTCAATTTTCTGGATGTCACAACCGAGGGGAACACACTACTCTTTTTCTTTCAACATCAATAAATTGGGTAAAGGACACGGAGGAGGGGGAAAGACCAAAAGGCTTGACTGTCCTCTTCCTTCCCTGGCTGCAAGTTGCAAAAGAACAAAAGCAAAGGGGAGTTTTCGGGACCTGAGGCGAGCAAGGCATGTGCCTTCCCCAAACCAACTCCAACCTGCTCCATTTTTCTGTGACAAGAAAGCGCACACACACTCTGAGCTCTCTTATATAAACAGCAAGAGGGTCAGCTCCTGTCTGAAATTCCCCACCACATCTAAAATAAATAACAGGGTTGTCTTTAAACTTCACTCCTTCCCGCCCCACCAAGAGGTCAGTGAAGTTGAGGGGTTTCTCCCCTCTGCGGGTCCTGGGGGGCTGTGGCTCAGCATCCTCCATCCACCCCGCTGCGATGCTGAGGCTGGGCACCTGGTCCTGTGCCCTGTCCCTCCCGCACCGGACAGGCGGGCGATGCTGGTGCAGCTGAAGGAACCCGAGGGGGGTGTAAGGTTCTCCCCCCCAAAAAAAAGGGTCAGTGGGATAAGCACGGGGGGCTGTGCTCCCCACCTGTCCCGCTCCTGCAAAGCCCCACATTCCCCTCCCCGGTGGGGATGGGGACAGCTGGGAGCGGAGGGGGGCACTCGGGGACCCCGGGGGCTTCGGGGCATCCCCAGGTGCTGGAGGGAGCGGGAGCCCCCGGCACGCAGACCCCCGACGGGGAGCTCAGGGCTCGGGAGGGGGTCCCAGGAAGGGGTGAGGGGCTCCAGCCGGACGGAGGGGGGTGCAGTGTCCCTCGGGGAAAGGATATGGGTTACAGACCAGCCTGAGGCACCAGCTGCGCGGGCGGGTGGTTTGCTTGAGGCAGAAGAAGGCGGTGGGTGCCAGAGCCGGGTAAGGCACCTGCTCCCCCTCCTCGGAGGCCAGGTCGGGCGGCGGGTCACGGCCGGGGGAGCTGCCGGGGCCGGAGCCGGCATCCTCCGGCGGCTGCTCGGCGGGGGGGCGCGGCGGCGCGGCGATGGGCACCCGCACCTCGCCGCCGGCCGGGCGCGGCGGCTCTCGGCTCTCGCCATCACTCATGGTAGCGGCCAGGACCTGCGGGGCAAGGGCACGGGGTCAGGGGCGCCGGCCCCCCCGGCAGCGGAGCGCACCCCGCCGCGGCGCCCACCTGGCCCCGCCGCTTAAGCCACAACAAAGACGGGCGATGGGGGTGCAGCCTCCTCCCGGGCGCGGTCGCTCCCGCCCCCCGGGGAAGCTGGGTCTCCCCCTCCCGGGGCGCCCCCACCCACCGGCTTTTTCCTTTTTATTTTCAGTGAATGGAAAATTGATGGGGGGCCGGAGGGGTCCTACCTTAGTTTGGCGGAGCGCGGTGTCCCCAGGAGCATAGCCGTGCCTTCCAGTTCACATGGGACCAGGCAGCAACCCGGGCGCCGGGAGGCGGCGGATCTCCCCCCCCCCCCCCCGCTACACCACCGCCACCCCCTAAATCCAGCCGGGGGCGGGGGGGACGGGGGGGCTCGGCGTGCGGCGCCCGCCCGCCCGCGGGGATGGAGGATGGAGGAGAAGCGGCGGGGTGGGGGGGGCCCTTCCCGAGCCGTGCCGAGCCGAGCGGAGCCTCTCCCGACGGTAATCCCAAGGAGCGAGCAGGCAGCTCGGCAGCCGCTTTGCAAAGCTTCGCCCGTGCTTAACAGGAAACTTCGGATTTACCGGGGGAGGAGGGAGAGGCGAGGGGAGGAGAGAAGCGGGGGCGGAGGGGGCTGGGAGCCCGGCGGGGCAGGGCGGGGGCAGGCAGCCGGGAGGAGCCGGGGCAGCCCCGGGTGGTCGGGGGCGGGGGGGCCGCCGGCATGGCCCCCCCCGCTGCCCTCCCCCTGCCTTTGTTCAGGCTCCGAGGTGCGTGGCCGTGGGCAGGTCGCCCAGGCCCTCCCGGGGGTCACCCTCACGAGGGGAAGGCGGCGGTGGCGGCGGGAGGGGTTTCCACCTCCTTCACACACACACAGCCCCCCCGGCTAGGCGGAGAGGACTCGGCAAAGCCGGCGGAGGGGGACACCGGGCTTGTCGCCCCGCTCGCTGCCGCGGGGGATGCGCGGCTCCGCCGCCGCCGTGCCCCCCCCCGGGGGAAGGTATGCCCCCCCCCCCGCCAGGGGAAGGTTTACCCCCTTGCCCCCCCCCCCCCCCCCAAGGGAAGGTGTGCCCCCCCCAGGGGCTCCAGCCGGGGGCGGGGGGAGCCCGGCCGGGCGTCCCCCCCAACCCCCGGAGCCTGCTCTGTGGGAAGGCACCCAGCACCGCTCCCAGGGGGGCTGCCGCCTGCCCCAGCCCCCTGGAAAGCCCACTTGGCTCCAAGGCATTAACTCATTAGTTTTAATAAATAAATGTATAAGCCCAAGTTAGAGGTCGGAGCATTTTAATAAATAAAGATCGGCTCTTAAACGGCAGCGATTTTTAGCTGAGTAGCTAATCTGCTCAAGGACTTAGCTTGGAGGGATCAGAATAAACAGATAATGGAGTCGTTACAGGCGCCGCCCCCCCTCAATTCCACTTAGGAAGTTTTATTCTTTTGAGTTATATCAAATTCTGTGATTTATAGCTGTATGTAGTGCAGGTGGAGGGGGGGGGGGGAAGAGATTAAAAACTGTTAGCTAGCTACATTCCCCTCAACTAGAATGTTTTAAAGTGAGAGTTCATTATATACCACCACATTCAATTTGCAAATGCAGTTCCCAATGCTATTCTTCATGGTTAATAGCTGGGAATTGATTGAAAAGGGAGGTCACGCGGCTTTCAAAGCAGAAAGAGCCGAGCCTAACAAGGCTAGCAAGGAGATGGTTTTACATACACACTTTCAATGGTTGTTTTATTAGATGTTTGCAGGTTGTGATTAACAGTATGTGGCAATTTTATTATTGAACAAACAATGCCTCTGACAAGCAGGACGCAGCCTGCACAGCGAACTGTGCAAAGAGGAGATTGCACTTGAAGTTTCCACACGTTTATCCAGGCTAATTAGGGCAAATCATAAATTACTGTGGGAAGGGAAGATTTGTGTGTGAGTTGGTGGAGCTCTCCTTGAGCAAACTGTCTTCCACTCATAAATTATCTTGCTCAGGAAAATGTCCTTTCCAGGAAGAGAGGTTTACAAAAATGGGAATCAGGAGAAGGAAAGGCCAAGCCTCAGGAGCACGCGGCGCCTCCTGACCCTCTCCCAAAGGCAGAAACTGCCCAAGCAACAAACTTCCCTCCATGCCTCCCCTCTGGCTCTGTGTTGGCAGAGCGGGATGTGGCTCCCATGACTAATGAATCCATCTTCAAAGTTCTTCCCCCACCGTGAGCACCGGCTCCTGCCCTTCCCCAGGCAGAGGCCGGGTGGAAGCTCCAAGCTGCAGACACCCTTCCCATAGCCAGACCCAGCACGGGGAGCCTGGCATTGTCAAGGTCTTAACCTGTTGCCTGATGGAGAGTATTTAAAGCCAAGAACCTTATTAATAAGTTCCACACAACAATGGGGACTGAGAAGGACTTTTATTGTAAAACAGAAGATTTGGAAGAAGCCTGGCAAAGAACCGCCCCAATCCTGACCCCAGCAGGAATTTCTGGCTCCTTCTGCAAAGGACCAGTATTAATTCCAGAGGTGGTCGTTATTGAAAAGGGACAACATTGTTGGCAAAGGTATTTGCTTCCTCCCGTAGTTCCTGCTTAACCTGCAGACCATGGTTGGAAGGAGTAGGCCAGATTCTGCTCCGTTTACTCCAGCTTTGTCCCCAGCTGACTGCACAGATGGCAGCATCACTTCTTCACGTTTCCACGAGTCAAAAGGATCTGGCCGCAGTGTTTCTGTCGTTAATAAACCACCAGAAAATTTAAGATCAATACCAATCTGAGAATACACAGTATACCCTGAATGGGTGCTTGGCTTGCAAAATCACAGCTGACATAATGGGATGTGTAATGCTCTTAGCTGGTCCTAATAAACCGTCCCCCACTGGCACGCACCCGGCTGTATGCCAGTCCACGTGCAACATGGATGGGCTGGAGGTGTGCACACCTGCCCCGGAATGGCACAGGTGGGAGAGAAGAGCTGTCCTGGGCTCACAGGTGAGCTGGGTGAGCCTGGGGCAGGCAGTGATGCTGGGTCCCGTCACCCATCCCAGGTGCTTGCTGCGGGGGAGCTCAGCAGGGCAAACTCACGGGGCTCCTGGAGTTACCAGAGCCACAACGGTTTCACCAGCTCAGAAACCAGATCTGCTCTGGCCGTGACAGCCAGCATGTGGACTGAGGACCCCTGACCTCACCTGATGCCTGATCTCCCCCATTTGATGTCACTTAGCATGTAGCAGCCGTTGGCAAGCTGTCACAGAAAGACAAGGTAGGACTTTACAAGAAAATATGCAGTTGTCTCAGGTATTTTTTCATAAAGCAGCCAAGTTCTATTTAATATTCCTCCTACCTACAAACCTGCCTACAACCCCTCAAAGGCTATAAAGGTCCCAGTGACCCCGCAGAAGGAAGGAGCAGCGTCTCCAGCCTGCCCAGCCCTGGCTGCTGCACCTTGGGTCAGGGGCACCCGAAAGAGACCCACCGCCAAGGTGACACCCCACCAGGATTAAAAAGCAGTTTCTCAAGGTCACGGGCATGGTGAGAGCCGGGACCTGGCATCCCTGCACGACTCACGCCCTGCTTGCTAGCGAGGCTCGCAGAGGAGCTTTGCCAACATTTATGAAATGTGCTGGGTGTGCCACCGTGGCGTACTGTCAGATGAAACCCAGACAGTAAATCAAGTGGCGTAGCACAGCTTAATGCCCTCGTCTGTGGCTGTACGTGATGCACAGCCTCTTCCCATAGAGTTGCGAGGATCAGCTGGGGGGGGGGGGAAATCCCATTTGACTTTCGGGGTTTGATGCTACAGCATTTCCCAGGCTAATATAAGATCAGTAGGTCAGCCCCATAGTTTAAAGCTTCTTTGTGTTTTTATGCCTATTAAGCTAACCTCTTATATATGAAGTCTGACAGAGGTGCTGAATACTTTATGTAATTTTTTTTTTTTTACTGGATCTAATTCTAGCTGACTCAAATCTGGCTTTTTCTGATTGCAGAAAAACCTTCAAACAAGGAACAATCTAGCTAATAGTGCTTGCATAAATCATCCTCAAAATAATGAGTATCTGTGGAGTGAATTCATTTAGCTAAATAGATGGAGGACCACTTTAAAGTTATTTAGAAAGATTAACAAAAGAGAAGGGAAATGAAAAACAGATAATAAATTGACGAGAGAAGGGAAAAATTGTATTAGAAACAATGAATTTATAATAAATTCAAAATGTTAAGGAGAAATTTCCAAAAAAGGAGATTGGCACCATGGCAGTTTGGCTAAGCTGGTGCTAAAATGTATTTTTAATTAAAATACATGGATGTTAAAATGCATTTTAAAATAGATAGATAAATAGGTCCCCAGCCAAAATTATATTTTTACTTTTATGACTTTCAAAATCACCCATAATGTATCATTTCCTTGGTACAAGAAGACACTCACCTACTCTGGGGGTAGTTCTTCCGTCGCACTCAACTTACCTCCATCAGCCCGTGACTACAGAATGCCGAGCTGCACATCCCGCCTGGCAGACTGCAGCGCTTACTCCCTTCCCACCTGGAACACGTACCTTCTTCTGACAAAAAAATCCAGGATTTTACTCCTGCATTCTTTCTTCTTCCCTCACTTTTCCTTTCCTTCTCCCCTAGATTCAGCCCCCATCCTATTCCTTAATCTGTTATCCCCCCCTCGCCGCTGCTCCCTGGCCCTTTCTTTAGGGGTGGCTTTGCGAGATGGCGACTGTCCTGGTTACAATCCCGCAGGAGCCCCTGCAAACACTCTGAGTTGCCCTGATGGGTTTGGGTGCCTCAAAGCCCTCACACCAGCTCTCTATCTGCATTCCAGCGGCAGCAGCAGAGATGGATTTTCTCGCCTTGCCTTCAGCAATGTAGCGAGGGTTACCTCCCCATGGGGTCTCACACTCCACTATGGAGCAATATTTAGGTTCTCAGTAGCCAAGCCTGGAGAAATCCACCAAGTCATCCACATAAGGAGTACAAAGGCTTGAAGTCCCACCTAAATCCTGAGGAAAACTGGGATGATGCCTCAACCAATGTAATGCTTTTGACATCAAGCCTACCATTTGTGTTTTAGTCTCTGGAAAAACATCCGGAGAAAGCGTCCCCTAACAACTTTTGGCATTGTGTTAGAGCAGCACAAGGCTATCCATCTTCAAAACCCATCATCCACCTTGCGCTGTGTTTCCAGTCTCACAGCTGAGTGTGCAGCATTTCCAAATACATCCCTGAGTGAGCGTATTTCAAACCCACGCATTTTGGACAGGCTCAAAAACTGTATTGTGGCTCCTCTCTTTCTTCTGTTGTGTTTGCTGCTTTGATTTATTTACTTCTTATGTCATGTTTAGACTTGCTAAATATAAAAACTGTTCAAAATAACTGCAAAATATTCTCCAAGTCCTCAAGGAAAAAAAAATTGCATTGCTCAGATCTGCCTTCTCATGTTTTATGGTTTTAGTACACATTGTAAATAGAATATTTCCATAATAAATATTTGATAAAAATAATTTCCACGTGAAGTTAGCTCTAAGCCAACAGCCCCAGAAAGGCAGAAGGGGAGCTACCAGGTTGGCAGCAACATTTAGTGCATGCCTGAAAAAAATTCCCCAACTTATTGGAAGAGACCACCTTGAGTGGGAAGACAAATCTGATCTCCACATTCCCCCTTCACCTTCCCACCTCCTCATCTCCTTGATGTGGCCACCTGCTCAGCAAGAGGAAAGCAATGTCCTGGGGCCCGAGAGCTGCAGATGTGTTTTCTGACAGTCACAGCATCCGCCACTGGGTATGTCATTTCCCTGCCTTCACGCTCAAGCCTTCACACAGCTGGCTGGTACCTCTCCTCTTCCACTCACAGACCTGGAGCATCTCTCTCCAAGACAACCTTTAAGCACAGGTTGTTGCCCCCTTGAAGTCCTTGGGACATGAGTCTTGGTCCACATTTATATTTGCAAATAAGTTCATCTCTAAAGCTCGGAGGTTGACCTGAGCACCATGTACCATTTACTGGTGCCTTCCCAGCACCTTTTCTAACAATCGGGCAGGCTCTGGTGAGCCAGGTTGCCTGACTGCAGTTTGAACAACATTTTGAATAATGCTGCTTGTGGCAAGAAATCGCCGTGGCCCTGATTTCCCCTTTCATGGAGCTGAAATTTCATATCCTTTAATTTCACTGATTGCTCTGTAGTCTCTTTCAGTGAGAAAGAGTGGAATTTCACTTTTACAGGTGCCTGGTATGTTCTCACTTGTTTATTAGATGGGCAAGACAAGACAAAAATAATGAATTTTCAGTTTGTTGCCAACATAAAAAACAGTAAAACCACAAAGGCTGCAGAAATTTGATTTCTTGCTGAAAATTTATACCTCTTCTACTGAAAAGACAACAGAAAATTGTAGACAAATGTAAGACAATTTAACCAAAGAGGCACCAGAGCAGTTTTAAAATGAATTAAAATTAACTTTTTCATTTAAAGGACTCCAATGTAGGTCAGGCCCCTTTGGAGGTAAAATTATTCCAATTGATTGTATCATTGGTAAATGCATTTGTGATTTGCAGGGTATTTGAAATCATCGAGGCAAAACTGCTGATGGTGCAGATTAGTTAATTTACTGCACAAAATGACCTTTGTTGCACTAAGAACCAAATCTTATGGGACAGAAGTCTTTTAAATAGCTGCTAATAGTTTAAATGAATTACCCAAGAAGATGATGTTGAAGAGCTGAATGTATTAGAGGACTTAACATAGTAGGGGATATATACAGAACATGTACGGGCTGGATGTATTAGAGGATTCTTCACATAAGAAATAACTTGATTTGGGACCCACAGGCTTCTGCTGTTACGTGTCCGTAGAAGGGAAGGCAAGCAAATACCTCTTCTACATGCTAAATTTTTTGACATTTCTCTCCCAGCCCTCAAAGACAACTGTTGTACTGCAAATGCAAGGGTAGGGAGTATATCCAAAGAGGCAGCATATTGCTCTATATTGCATTGCTGTAGAGGTTTGGCTCTCGAGTAGGAAACTGTTCAGCTGGGACATGCGCAGGTAGCCTGAGGGATGCACAAGCATGGAGCATCTGCGCTGCCCCGGCCACCTTGCCGTGCTCCGGGCTCTGTGTTGTGCAGGAGGACGGTGCAGAGGATTAGCAAAAGCTCTCTAAATGCAACAGGAAACAAAACCTAAGCAGTGCTGCATCCTTCTCCAGCAGTAATTTTCTCGTGCTATGAAAGTCATATAATGTTCTTTACACAATTTATTGTAAATCACTCATGGCTTGTTTAACACTCCACTGATTTTATCTTGATTTATTGCATTGCCACCCTGCACGGCAAGGCAACAGCCGTGGCTTTATGGTCTTTAATCAAAGCCCAAACACCTGTAGTTTGCAGCCCATGGCTGAGGGTTCCCGTAGCTGAAGTCTCGGCATGATGCTCAGCATCCTGTGAGCCCACTGCCGGGCGCTGAGCCCAGAGCACCACCCAGGCACAGGCAGGGGCTCAGCTCCACTCCCCTCCTCCTCCTGCAGCCCACCCCAGCCCAGCGCTGTGAGGACCACACTGCACATCCCTGGGATTTCATCTCCCCATTGCTCTGGGGGGGGGACGACAGCAAGCCCACTCGTGCATCTGCCTGCTCCTGTTGTCCTTTACCTTCCTGTTTCACGGTGGCTCCTGCAGATCTTGGATGAGATCGTGGTCCTCCAGCGGTCCATACGGTCCCTGGCACAGAGAGTCCACATTCCTTAAAAAGCTGATGGTCTGGCGAGGCAGAAATCAGGAACACAAAAGCATTATCATCCTCAGAAAGACAGTAGTGTTTTTTTCCCTAGAATTTACCTGGGGGTCACACAGGAAGCCTGGGGCAGAGCCAAGAGCAGATTCAGTCTCCCTCAAGACCTAATTACAAAATTAGTGTCTCCCTCCTTGGACATTAGGGCACGATGCAAGAAGACAAATCGATGCTGGTGACATCTGAATGATCTCCAGCTCCAAAGAAGTGAGCAGAAGTAGGCACTGGATTACTGCAAACCCATGGAAAGCATCTGGAAGTCAGGAGAGCATCTTTTCCTCCCTTTCTGTGGGGCAGCCAGCAATGCAAGATGTAAGGAACAGCTGCCTGAAAGAATCCTTTCATCACTTCAGACAGCTAACATAGCCAAAAATAAATATTTCAGCTTGGGCAGTATTTAAAAAGATTTTGTTGCTGTAAGGCCAAATTTTCAGTCTATCAAAATCTCTTTACACAAACTGAGTTGAATGAGTAATTGGTTTAGAAAGAGTCAGGCCAAATGCACAGCAAAAGTGTAAACTGTTCTCATGAAACTGTTAACTCCCCCCATACATATATGTGTATATATATATAAAATAACGTGCACTGTACCATAGGTCATACTGCAGAGCTCTGCAGATGCCCATACAACCGCTTGCCCCACCGAGCATGTCTGGATGAAAAGCCCCTGCGGTGCCCTTGGCCAGGGCTCGTCCCGCTCCGAGCCCCCCCGGGCGTTGCTGTAGTGCCCTGCTCCGCACACGCAAGCTGGAGCGCGGTGGGACACGAGGAGCATGTCGGCTATGTTAATCCCAGGCAGTAGACACTGAACAGCTGCACGTGCCCGGCCCAGGCCAGGCGCAGTCACGTCCCCGTTTGCAAACCTTGCCTAAAGCACCTGGTGCTCCCCTCCCAGCCGTGGCACTGTGCGGGGATGCCGGGATGGCTGGCTGGCTCCACGGAGGGGTGCGGAGCAACGCTGTTCTAGCGAAGGGCGAAGGACGCCCAGGACGTCCACTCTACATCATCTTCTCCAAGACTTGTGAGATGCAGAAGGTCAGAGTGACAGCTGCAGGGGACAAACGTGCAAGGCAGAGTCAGAGTTATTTCAGTTCCACAAACTCCAGGGTTCCCCAGGCAGATAGAGGTGAACGTGGGTCCAAGGTGGGATGGGAATCTTACGTGGCCACAACACGCTGCTGCCACGAGCTCCAGAGCTGGTTTACACCCATGCAATGGGCATGTCTGTAAGTCCTGCTGGAGATGCAGCTCCAAACCCCAGACCTTTAAAGTTATGCCCAGATAAAGCTCCTGAGCAAATCCAGAATTGCTATAGCCTTAGGGATGACATAGTTTTGCTATAAAGAAGCCTACGGATGGCAAAATTGTCTCTGAAAGATCTCCCTGTGTCTGCTGTCAACCAGCATTTCCATCAGTGTCACAAGCTGTGCGCAGCAAGAAGCAGTAGGGAGCAGGAGCCTGCACCCACAGAGCCCGGCAGAGGTGTGTGCCCAGCCTGGGTCTGAACAGCCGCGCTGCCCCCAGGGACCTGCTGGGGAAGGCAGTGGCATGTTTCAGCAGCCAGGGAGCAAATCCCCCACGCACCCAGGTACGTGGGATCACCAGCTGAAATCTCTGCAGCCGTCTCTTTGCTCAAGAGGAATTATTTAGGGTAATCCTACAAGGGAAGAAGGATGTAAAATCCTCTTTGGCAGGTAATTTAGAAGTGGGTAGGGGAAAACGCTCCAGGGACTGGCTTATGGGACAACCCTGTGATGGCTGCGTACAAACCAGTGACACGCTGGAGTTTTCCATCACCGATTTTCTGCATGTTTCAGGGCTCCAACAGATGTGGGGGACAGGCACAGAAGGGGATATGGAGATTAAAAAGACAGAGTATGCTTACAAAAGCAAGGCTCTGGCTAACTCAAATGGGAGCCATGCAGCTTAATCTGTATCAAAAGTTTTGCAGGAGTGCAAGTCTTCTGCAAACCAAAGGTGAATGAATGTTAAAAGTGCAGCTCGAGCTTACCTTTGTCCTTTCATCAGCTCCGTATGTGAAATTGTTCTTATTTATAGACCTATGGAGGCAGGCGAGTAAATAAAGGTACAAACAAGCTAGAAGAAACAGGTTAAACATATTTGCAGGACAAAGACCAGCTTGGTCGGGGCAGCTAAAAAGACATCAGGATGCACAGGAAAAAACATATTTCTGAATAATACAGCCTGGATGCACAGCAGCACTGAGAGGCGGCGGCCGATTTGTGTGTTTAAACATGTGTGGGGGGGCATTTTAGCACATGCACCCCAGTCTATGAGCCTTCTGAAGGCAGGCAGGGACTTCTGGTCACCTTTCCGTCTGTCTTACTGACGGTGTCACCTGAAGCTGCTTCAGCCTTCCTACAATGAGGCAGGGGAAGCAAACAGTCGTAGCAAAAGCAAGTATTTTTACCAATAACTTCTCCTGTTAAAAGAAATCCAGTTTGCTGAAAAACTGAAAATTCAAAAGGTTTGATTTATGGGACAAGAGGTACAACATATATTTTGTGAGGGGGGTAAACAGGTCATTTGCAAAGCAGCTCAAACATATAAAGATTGGCTTTCATGTTTGCTGCCATCTGGGTAATTCACAAGAATAAAGCCACCTCTTATCCCGCTTCAATCGATAACTTTTTTCTCATCCCCATCATGCAAGTTACAACAGTTCCTTCTCTCCCAGCCCGTGTCTGCGTGGGGAGAGAGGTAGGCAAGTCCTGGCTCCATCCAGGCTCCCTCCTGTCCTAAACTGTGTCTCTAACATGATTTCAAACCCGCGCTACCTCGTCCTTAGTGCTATTTTAAGCAGAACTAGATCACTTGGTAACCACCAAAACCCTTGAAGATTTGCAGGTAGAGACATTTCTATTAGTTAAGGCTTCCACACTGGTCTACAAGTCAGCATTTCACATCCCCCTGGGCCCCACGGAAAACATCAGACCTCTGCTCTACCAGCCTCCCTCTTTCATTGCAAGGGGCTCCACCAGTGACCCACCAGCATCATTAACTGTTCCCTTGGAGTGGAGCACACTTATTGTTTTAAATAACTCACAGGGATATATTTCAATCAGCTACTGTTCATTAGGATTTATTAGGCTGGACCCAAGGGTGGGCATGGAAGCTAATTAGAATTATTATTTTCAGGCGACAAGTATAAGGACCTCCCAGGGAAATTTTCAGCCCTTCATTTTAAGGCTGAGGTACAATTTTCAGGGTTATTTCCTGGAATTATTTAATGGGATGGTTCTTTGTAATAATGTAAAAGACCTGAGAGAAGGGTTGTAGTGGGAAAAGAAGGAAAACCAGACCCTGCTGAGAAATTCTGGGTGGATAAATAAGCAAAAGAACATTAATAACAGGGCCTGACTATCGCACTGAAAGCTGCCACACAACCAATTTCTGGCCCAGCATGGTCACTTCACTGCACACAGCTTCCCATATTGGCCATGGAGGAGGAGAACTGGGCTCAGAGCTCATCACAGCTTCACTTGTGTTAGCTTTGAGGCTCCATATCTGGTGGAGCTGCAAGCATCGTTATTCCCTCCCTCTCCTCTCACCTCTATTTCGGCATATCCAGCCCTGGAGAACGGTGCAAGACCTTCTGGGGTCACTACCAGGTCCACCCACTTGCTGCTCCCTCTCCAGAAAGCGCTGGTGCAAAAGGAGCAGCACCATTTCCATGTGCTCAGGACCAGCATCTTTTCCACTGCTGAGCTGCTGATGCCGAGGCAGGACTTGCTGCCCTCAGCTCGTGGCATGGAGAGAAACCGAGAAGCAAATTATTTACACAGAAATGACCTACTCAGCAGTTGTTAGCCCGGCTCCAAAGAGCTCACTGCTCCTAATGATGTCTCCAGAGCTTTGCTGGGAGGGAATATTAACGAGAAGAGCAAGAAAACAAGCTGGTTATCTTTGGTGACTGACTGATGCCAACAGACTACAACTTGCTAAGCATTTTCAAATAGCATTTGCAGTTGATGACATTTGGAAACCCTAAGGACCTAGAAGGAGATGGGGTAAATTTCCATTCATGAAGGCTGAAGTGCACTAAACTGCTTTGGATCAGAGCTGTCTAGAAACGAGGTAAAAGCTGACAAACACACGTGGTTCAGGGACACCTTTGCCTCTAAGGGCAAAAAAAGGTATTTGGCGTGTGGGCTAACAGAGAGCACAAAGGCATCCAAGCTACAGAAAGGGTTAAACACCCATATTTTGGGTATCATAGTAACTGCTACATCCTAGCTCCTGACCAAGGACCGCCAGATCCTGGTAGAGGATGGAGGTCAGCAGATCCTCCTGTTTGACCCCACATGTACATGCTCATGCCCCACCGTGACAGGGATGCAAACAGGAGGAAGAAGGCTGCAGTGAGGTTACCTCTGTCTCCATCACTTCACCTTGACACCTCTGGGGTGAGCACCCCAAAAAATCCTACTGGCCATTGAAAATTTAGACTTTAAAGGCCTCAGCATGCATCCTCAGTTCCCTGTAGTCAGGCAGAAGGAGAAACCCCAAAAGCAAAATACAAAGGGAAGGAAATAAAGGGGGACCTTATCACTCTCTACAGCTGCCTGGCAGGGGCTGTAGCCAGGTGGGGTCAGTCTCTGTGCCCAGGTAACAAGCGACAGAACAAGGGGAAACAGCCTCAAGTTGTGCCAGGGGAGGTTTAGATGGGATATTAGGGGAAATGTCTTCACTGAAAAGGTGGTCAGGCACTAGGACAGGCTGCCCAGGGAGGTGGTGGAGTCATCATCCCTGGAAGTGTTCAGAAAATGCATAAACGCGGTGTTTAGGGACACAGTGGTGGACTTGGCAGCGCTGGGTTAATGGTTGGATTTTATGATCTTAAAGGTCTTTTCCAACCTAAAAGATGCTATGAAATAAAATTAAATCAAAGCCTACTTTTGACAAGTTAAGTAACTCTCTCAGTTTTGCCATGCGGGATGTGCATTCTGCTCCTGACGCTCTCCAACCCTAGGCAAGTCACTTCGCACCCTGCCTCTGTTTCTCCTTTCGGAAAAGCATCTCAAGATGCACTGACAACCATTAGGAGACAGTTACTGCCAGGACCTATATAGGATCTACATATTCATATATTGTGTGCCCTCTGCTGGCAGCCTCATTTTCCAGAGCACAGGAAAATCCTGCCCAAAAGGGCAGGTGGGACTTGGGTCTTTCCTTCAAATGTCGGACAATAAAACTGCAGCAGTAGCAACAGAAAAGGGAATTTCCTTTTGCACGTTGCACAGCAGCAGGTAACGAGATTACGCCTTTCCTTTCTGTGGAGCAGGCTGGTTCCCGCAGGATCTCCTGCATCCCAGCAGCTGTTGTTGACCAAACACTCGGCAGACTTTTCTTCCAAGGAACACTCTTCTGATGTAACAATATCCCTGAAATAAATTTCTCCTTTGCCCTCATTTAAAGTGCTTTATCCCATCACCTATCAGGTGATGCCCAGGTTCAGCAGTGTCACAGCAAGTATCCCAGATTTAGTGATGCAAAGCATAGATCAGATGAAATACCCATGGCTGTGTGCGGACACAGCCGGTGGAGGATCACACATCACCTGCAGAAAGCAGTCCTGCCCTTCACCAAGGTCGTTTCAGCCATGCTCACAGCCTTAGCTTTGACCTACAAATATTTGGGCCCCTAGATTTGATTTGCATAGAAGTCCAGCAAGTTTTGCTTTGCTTGACCCTGCTAATCCTCCCTGGCCATCCCTTTTGGCTCTGACATCACAGACATGGTACCTGGGGGGATGGAGGGACCTCCTGGGGCACCCAGCCCTGGGCAGCACCGCTGCTCCAGCCCCTGCTGTGGCCACTGCATCCCTCAGCTCTGCTCAAACTCATTGCCAGCAGGGGCTCCAACCCCAGCAAAAGGCCTCACTTTGGACTGCTAAGAACCAGTTTTCCAGGCTGATTTTTTTTTTTTTTAATCACCTATTAATACTTCTCGATGCCCCAGCATTGTCTTTTAGTTCAGATGATTCATTTCTCTCCATCCACTGAAATATCCTCGAAACATTACTTAACCAAAAGCCGGCTGGAGAAGAAATGCATTTTTCTTTTGTGGAGGAAACCAGTTCCCCTGCCAACAAAAAAATATCAAGACAAGCAGGTTCAACGTGCTTTTGTAAGTCTGGATTGGACTTGGTCCTATTTTCATCCCATTATTCTTTCCTTCACAATTTGTCTAAAGCTTTGCAGACTGTGAAAGGCCAGTCGCTGCTGGGATTGCTTTTCCTTCTCCTTTCATATGGAGTACTCTGTTTGCCATTCTTCAGTTATATGAACCACTCCTGAATGACACATCTGTGAAAATACTTTGCCAACGGACTTCGTTTACTTTTTTTTTTTTTTTTTTTTTTGCCAGCTTCAGTCCCTGCAGGATCCCTCTGCAGAGATTCCCCCATTTCCAGGCCAGCAATACACCAAGGTCTGCTTCAGACCTCAATTATTTTCACACAGCTGAATCCCCTACGCTTCCTGCCCCTTGTAGCGCTGTTTGCTATTGAAAAAAGGATGAGCTCGTGTGAATGCCGAAGGTTTTCGGTTGTTTAAGCTCACACAAGGTGTGTGAGCACCGCAAAGGTCTCTGCCAGGTTGCTACCTTTCACAAAGTTTTGGGGATTTCTGACTCTGAGAAACAGGCTCCAAAAATGATGAGGACCATCCTTGCCCCAACCACATCACCTTGGAAATGTGACTTTCCCTTTCCGTTTTCCTTAAAAGCCCCATTTCCCAGCCACGGCACCAGAGCTCAGCCACCAGCCCAGCTCTGCTCGAGGTGGCTTCCAGGAGACCGTAACAGCTTCAGGACTGAACAGGGCAAAAGAACCCCCCCAAACCCAAGAGTCGAGAGCAATGAACAAGGGAGAAAGCACTATAAAAAGGACTGCAAAGAGACTAATGACACTGTTCAAACAAAGTTGCCTCCTGCGATAGCGTTAAATCCTTTTAATGACCTTTCAGCCTTTAAAAAGAGTTTATAAGACAATTTTCTGTTTGCTAGGCTTACTGACAAACAGTCAGTAACTGCTTAGGGTGGTACCAGGAGCCCCATTACAGAACAAATAAGGTCCATTTTACCATTTTCCCCTCCCTCTTGTAAAAAACTTAACTATTTCCCTCCCCAGCTCATTCACTGGGGCACTGCACAACCAGAGCTGGAGCGCAGGGAGAAGGCGAAAAGCACTTGGAGAAAAAGCAACAACCTCCAAGAGCAACATCACAGGAGGCAGCAATAGTTGCTGGGAGAGATAAAGCACATTTTGCATGAGATTACTGCATGAATGATGCTTTGATCGGCAAAGCAAAGAGCAAGACGACAGTTTTAATGGTCTTTAATGGTCTACATGAAAAGCTCATGTAGAAAGCAGCTTTGATACACAAGACAGTGGCGCAGCATTTATTTTGTGACCTTTAACAAGTATGGGCAGTCCAACAAGAAGATTTGATGGAAAAAACATATCAAAAGGAGGGAGAAAAATTAACTCGAGAGCTTTGTGGCAGAGGGAGGAAAGGAACAGCTGGGGCTGATGGTGCCTCTGAGCTGGCTTCCAGCGTGGTGAGGACCAAGCCCTGCAAGTACCACATGTCCTCAGTCCCCACCAGGAGCAGCAGGAGCCCAGTAGCTCCCAGGAACAGGGAATCTGGGATATTTAGTTAGCAAAACCCCAAAACCAAAGCATGCTAACAGCAAGTATTGACAGTTATACCTTCACACAGCCCACAGAGAAATGCATTTTGAGGGGAGCTTTTGTGGGGGACACCCCAGCGCTACCAGCGTACAGAAAGACTGGGCGCTGGGAAGGACAGCGGGCTTGTGACAGGCATGGTTATAGTCCCCAGGTCCTCAAATGCAGGAAAACCAGGGGAGAGAGAGAATTTGAAGGCAATTTGAAGGGATGAGGGCAATGACGACATTTTCCAGGAAATAAGTTTTTAAGAGAACTTTGAATATTGGGGAAAAAAACAAAAGCAAGACATGTGCATGTGATAACTTTTTAAATCTTCTCTACTAACTGTTTGAATATGATAAACCAAGGGCTATGGAAATAACGACAGGTTTCCTTCTTGCACGTGCAAAAGGGTGACGTAGTCGAGGCCCCAGAAGCACAAAGTCCTGCACAGGGGCACATGCGCCCACCTCTCCCCAAGAGTATACCCTGGCCATTAGCTACCGACAGCCGCTTATATGACTGGGATTTTTTCCTCATAAGGACAAGGCAAGAAATCCTTTCATTCACAACAGCCATTTTTGCCTGAAACCTGCAGGAAGAGCACTTGCTATATGCTGTTCTCCAGCTGAAAGCAGAAGTCACCCCTGGGAGAGAGAAAGCACCCTGAGCGGACCAAGGCCACCCCCTACCTTAAATAAATAGCCTGAGCAAATTGTGGGAAACTGCCATCAAATTTGGCTGGCATTTCTAAGCAGTAAATGTCCCACCTGAAAAAAATTAAAAAAATCTCCATGATGAACAGTCACAAAAAGACAGTGCCTATCAGCTAATTTATGCACTATGAATAATTCAGCCACCTCTATTTAAAAACTTCAGCTGAATAAAAACCACATGGAGGAGATCATCTGGAGGTAAAGGGGAGAACCGTCGACCCCAGAGGTCTCTCCCTCTTCCCACACCTGGATCTGAACTGCACCAGCTGAACCCAGACATTCTAAAGAGATGAAGAGGCAGCAGAGGGAGGAACCCAGGAGATGAGCAAAAGGACCTCCCGCTGTTTATAAGAGCTCTTCAATATGCATCTTTCTATGGTGGACATAAGGGTTTGGGCTGTTTCAGTTAAGAGCTAGCTCATCCTCCTCCTGCAGATTGTGGTGCTTTCCCCCAGCCCCTTTCCACGTGTGGGGGAGCAGCCCCCAGCTAGGTTTAACTCCTTGTGCTCTCCCTTCAGGTTCTTCCTGCACCATGGAGGGTGGAAGGATGTATTGCAAAAGCAAACCTCTTTTTCTAACATTTTCTGTGTGTCCCCCATTTCTTTTACAATCATAAGAATACTTCAGGGGACCCTGAGATTGAATGGGCTCCCTCCCTCCAGCTCCCCACAGTCACCTGCTTGGGACATTTGGGTAGCTTGCTAAGGAATAAAAGAGCAGGACCCACAGAGACTGTGAAAATCTGGCACTGCTGGAATAAATAAATACTGCCTCAACACCTTCCATGGAGGCAGGAAAAATCCAGAGCACATCTGGATCCCCAGGACCACTGGAAACTCATCACAGCAACCAGAAGTAAAATATTTCCCCCTCCCTTGCAGCACACCTGCAATATGACACAGGTGATGGAGGCAGTTGCCTTCACTCATCCAAACTTTGCATTTAATAACTTCAGAGAAAGTTCTGTGCCTCCATCTTCCTGAGAGCTCCACTTCAGACCACTATAAGCAAGGTTGCTATTTTTCCAGAAAGCTCAGCATTTCTTAGACTAGGGGTTTCAAGCTGAAATGGGGTCACAAAACCTTTTTAGCTGGGTTACCAGCTCCGGGCAACTTCATGTTTATTCCAGATAATCTGCAAGCCTGAATTCAGGGAAGAATTCTTGTTGTTGTGGCAGGATGGCCAGTCAAGCATAATTTAATTTAAATTTATCTTTGTTAGCCAGCATATTTGTCTGCCTCCTCTACTGGCCTATATTATCATTTCTTTAGGGCTACTAGGAAATATCTGCAAAGCGTTATGCTGGCGGCAAGAAAAGAAAAAAATCTGTTCTACAGATAAGTGTGGTGAGGTGCCCATCTGGCTCTCTAAACAGTGGGAGCAAGAGTGGGTCAAATGAGACAAAATTGTTTCGTGACCATAGGAAATGGGGTGAGACCTGCAAGGCTGCACCCCCTTCTGCTACGCACTCGGTGGTGCGTGCATGTGGAAGGGCTCCGGCTCTTGTCCAGAGCGTCCTTTTGCTTCAGGTAGCAGCAGCACAGAGAGGAGATGCAGCATCAGGCCCACCTGCAGGGAGACAAGGCATCGCCCTGGAGCAGATGGAAGCCCTGATGCTGCTGGCCATGGCTCTGGGGTTGCCTGGGCAGCTCCTCATCCCTGTTTTCTGGCATTGCAACAGCCAGGGATGCCTCCCACGCAGGTGGCATTGCCAGGGACATGTTTCGCTCTGCTTTAGGGCTCCTTTCTATTGCCACCGTGGTCTCAGGGAGCGTTAGTAGACAGTGACAGAAGCATCATACATATATTGAGGGTGAAATACTTCATAAACCATCACTTTCGGAGCCTTCTTTCCCTCTCCAGTCATGCCTATCTTGACTTATACCTGCTCTACAGAGAAAATGGCAGGATTTAATAGCCTTTTATTAGTACGTCAGCTTTCCAAATGGTCAAAGTGTTATTCATAGGGTAGGTTAAAAAAAAAAGAAAAAAAAAAAAGGAAATGCAGCACATTTAGGAGAAATACTTCTTGTTCCTGCCCATGAAAGGGGTTAAGTGCAGCGGTGTGTGCCTGGCCCCTTTCTATCACATCTGGAAAGGAGCCATCACACTTTCTCTCCCAAGCCAGCCTCATTTTTACTTCATTTTCATGCTTCATGCCCCTGCCACTCGGTGAAGCAGCTTGCTCTGGGAGTCTGGGGATTTCATTCCCCTGAGCAGCAGGAGGGGCACCAGTACCACCAGCGTTAAGGCAGCAGCAGGGCTGCACAGATACAAATTGGAAGTCTCAAAATATTTCTGACTAATGAAGGTCTGCTCCATCTTTGCCCCTTCCCCTCCCCAATCCTTTCTTTTCACTGTGCCTGAAAAGTGTTTTGATTGAGGTTTTTTTCTTTTAAGTCACTTAAAACCCTTATCTTCTCAGTTCTTTTGCCATCTGATCGTGCCCAGACCCAAAGAGCTGGCTGTCAGGCAGAAAAGGATATTTTTTCCCACCAAAATGCAACTTTACAGCCTTTGACTAATAAGAAAGAACAGGCACCAAATACTCTCACAGCTTTCTTGCTCACCAGTTGCCTTTCAAAAACCCTCCAGGACATAAGAATTTTTTTACTACTCTGGAGCAGGTTTTCTTGTCCCAGCGTTACAGGACCATGGATGTCCAGGATTATCAGCATTCTCTGCTCAGCCTGGCAAAGGCTGAACCTGGTGTCCTGGTTCCCATGTCTACACTCAAAAGGGCCAACTAGTTTTTGAAACAAAACCTCATAGCAAAGGTATGAAATGAAATAATTTGTCCTGAACAGATCTTCTAGTAAAAGACATTTATATTATGCAAAGATAAATGAGTGAATGATTCTTCCCATGCTTGCTCAGAAAGGATTAGAGAAAATCATCCTTGCTTCTCCCCATGTTTAATTTTCTTATCCATCCCACAATTTTCCCTCCACCTTTCAGAGTTTGGGGTTCTACCTTCAGCTGGAAAAGGTGAAAGGCAGCATCTGCTCCCAGGATTTTTCTGGCTCAGATAGGAAAATCCAGAATAAAACCTGCTCCTATCACAGTCCCAGCCCAGACACAAGGTGTTCCACAACGCATCCATGTTTCCAGGGGCTCATTAAAAACAGACCTTCTGAAACTTGGAGGCTCACCCTTCATTACTGACAGCACTGTCCTGGAAGCCTATTACCTTTAATTGGCACAGAGTTGCATTGAAAACATGGAGCTAGCTCCACTCTAATCCATGCAAGGACTGCCTCTAGGTTTTGATGGAGGCAGGTTTTCACCCCAGAGCCTCTTAGAAGCAAATTTTATTTGGGTCAGCAGTGACATTTTCCTTTCTGAAATAGTAGGCCAAATGCCAATGAAATTGGAGCACATTAGTTTGAGCAGTCAAGGGATTTACTTTACAATACTGGGTATTACACCCATGTGAACACTGAAAAAAAAACACGACCTGCTGTGCTGAACTTCCAACAACTTATTCGTCAGTGCTGGTTGAACATCAGAGTTTCCACTCCAGAGGAAACCCAGGTTACTGTTAAAAGAAATCCCCTTTAGCCCTGTCTGGAACAAAGCCCCACACTAAGGTTTCCCATCAAAAGTCTCAATTCAGTAACAGACCTGCTAGCTCTCATAGCTATTGGAATATGTATAAGAAGACCTTATAAAGTCCAAACGGAGAGCTCAGTGGTTAAAAAGTTGCATTTCAGTATAAATCAGGGTGGTTTTAGGATGCCTTTTCATGCAAACAAAAGCACTGGCTCAGACGAGGAAAAGCCATACCTCAGGACAGTTTTGGCAGGCAGCACACACTGTAGCCCTCTGGGAGGGGAGGGCAACGTTCTTTAAAGTTATTAAAAAACTGAGGTTCCTGGAGCTTCAATGACTTGCTGAACAAGACAAGCTGGATGGGTGATAGAACAGACAATAAGACCTTTTTGCCCCAAAAGCTAGATGAATCCTGCATCCCTCAAGCTCTTTCCACAGGAATTGGGCCATCCTCTGTCCACAGAAATGGTTATCATTAATTCAAGAGGGTCTCACTGTGGCCCAGGGACCACACACCCAAAAGCTCTGTTCCTATCCTCCAGCCCCAAGGAATTAGGGCGGGTAGATTTAGGAGCAGTTATAACCAAGGAACGCCCAAGATCTCAACGCAGCACGCACCTACCCTTCCTCCTCAGCCAGGGTCCGTGCTCCTCGCTTTGCCACCTTCTGCAGCCTGCTGCCTCTCCGGCTGCTCTGCAGTGACACCTGACAAGCCCTCACTTTGACAGTCACGCCAGATTTACAGCTTGTTAGACACTGCAGCTGTCCAACTCCGCGGAGCCACCTGGAGATGGGGAGATGGTGGGAGGACCAGAATCCTAAGTGGTGAATGACTGTATGGTGATGGATTTGTGCCGTGATCCCAGTATGTTACCAGTTACACACACATCACCCCCCATCCTGGTGATTAACTTCAGGGCCAACGAAGTGATGAACTCCCCTGCTTCAACGTCTCACAAGAAACACTCCAAAACCAAGTTGACTTGAATAATAGAAAACATCGAGCTCCTGCCTTAACCAGAATTACTGACAGTGATTGATCAATCCATGAAGTTTTATTAGCATAGCCTGACTGCAGGCTCCTTCCCAACAGCAACAGCATCTCGAATCAATAGCTTAATTGTCTTCCTGGCTTGTTTTGCTTCTGGTTAAACTCACTGATTAATCCTGCAGACTAACAGAGGTCACTCGGCTGAACGACTTAAACCTTCACAGATGGATGAGGAGGTCCCCCTGGATTTTCACGTCTGAGCTTGGCAGGAAGACAGTCGGCAGCCGACAGAGCAAGATGTGCCATGGGAACACCATGGCCCTGCGCTGCCCTGGGACCTGTCGCTGCAGCGTCGCTGCCTGGGAAAGGAGGGAGGCTGGGGCAGCTTTGCCTGAACACCTGCCTGAAGACACTCTGACAGGTAGCACGTCCTCTGATGAGATATTCGCCACATTTCATCATTGCTTTTCCACTGCCTTTCCTTCCCTGTTCAACTCTCCCTCCTGAAAACAGCCTGGCACCATCTGATCTACACTTGTTCTCAAACAATGATCTTTAAATATTGATCAGCATCACCAATAGGTCAAAAATGGGAAACAAGCTATCCAAAGCAAATATTGCCTGTAACTCAGCCACGACAGATGTGAGGGCACTTTTTAAGCCACACACTAGATCCTCTGTTAAGACAGCTCTTTCCACTTAAGACAACTTGCTTCAGATGTGTCATCAATCCTATGAATAAGATGTCCCCATTAGACAACTTCTGTCATGCCTTTGTAATTTGTTAGAAGGTAGCAACGCTTTTCTGCCTCTCTCCTAAGTATTAATCTTCTGGAGAGACTAGAAGAGCTATTTTTTAAGTGTGACCTGGAAAGCAAAGACAGTCTTTCTTTGAGTCTCTTTGTTACTTAGATCCAGAGAACAGGTAAGGAATCAGGCTGTTTTGCTTTTCTTACTTGGAGTTAACAGAGGTGTGCAGATTTATGGTACCTGAGGATATAGCTTTTGATTCCTGGAAGACTACAGAAAGGACGAGATGGTAGATTTATGATTTCCAGTTACCAAGGAATTGTAACCTATTAGCATTCAATCACAGAAAGTTAAATGGCAAAGGAGATTTTGGCTGCCTTAGAGAACATTTGTACAACGTTGGGGAAGCAGCTTGTGTAGGAACAGGCTCACCAGGTTGGATGTGATAAAGCTTAACATCTCTAATGTCTAAGGTGAAAAACGAGGCAAAGAAAAAGAGGTGACAACCCAAAGCAATAGCTCACAAATCAGCCATTTCCTAAGTGGCTCAGCAGAGGCTGGGATGACAGGGTTGACAGGGGCGCTTTTCATTGATCACACTTACACAGCTCTGAACGGCAGCCTCATCTCATCACTCCCAACAAAGCCCCATGGCACTGCAGACAGGGGTCCCAAACTGTGATCCAGGCATCATGAATGGTCCACCAGCCACTTCAAAGAGTCATGCAGCCCAGTGTGAGTCAGCACCTTTGATGTCAGCAGATCCACAACCACACAGCGGTGCAGCAAGGGCTTTATCCCTGTAATTACTCTACTGCAACCACAGGGAAACTTCTTGCTTTACAGCAGCCTCAGCAGCTCTGAGCTGCTGCCTGGTGAGCCAGGGTAGGATGAAGCTAGTAGAACCAGGCATCTGCTCTGGACATCAAGGATGACCAAGGATGGATCACAGAGTTGCCTTTTTTTTTTTTTTTTTTTTTTTTTGTTGAGGATCATTATCAGAGAAATTTCTAGCCGTGCCATTTGAGGGTGGTAGAAGGATTTTCAGCATGAAATAAGCTTAGTTACACATCTCAGATGAAGTCTTTTGAGACAGGAGATGTGTACTTGTCTGCACATCACCTAACTTGTATTTTAAAGCCTATTCTGAGGGTATTTTATTTCAAGAGGGTTTAAACTCACACACTGCACTGGAGAGTATTTCATCCTTGAAATATTTCTTTAGACAGGAAAGTTTTCGTACCAAAGGTTACAAGAAACCAACTTCTGACATTTAATCATGGTGATTTGCTTCAGCAGGCTGATATAAAGTACCACTCAGCATAAATAAAGACATCAATCTGGCTGAAGTTTCTCCAGCTACTCCTATTTCACAGGGCTAACGATGAGTAATGCTCTGATCTTGATTCTTACTGAAGTATCTCATGGACAAGATGGTCCTTATGGTGAATCTGAGGCTTCCGGTGCAGGCAGCAGGAGAAGCATCCAATGCCTCCTAAAACCAGCAAGGGGCAAGACTTTGCTTCGCCCAGAAGGCAGGAGTTTGTTCCCATCACAAGCTACATGGTGGCACAGCAGCCCCATGAACCTGCCTCCCTCTCTCTGCACCTCCCCACCACTGCCATTCTCTACCTGCACCTGAACACCTCCAGCACAAAGCCCAGTGACCAAACTGGTTCCTGTGCTCAGCACCTGCAGACTGTGGTGCGCCACTGACTCATGGGCTCCAGGTAGGGATTAGTAAGCATCTAAGCTACAGCTTTACCAAGAAAAGGAGGCATCACCAAGGAACAGCTCAAAGACTTTCTGCTCTCTTTGGCTCTCAGCAACATGAAACATCAGTTTGGCTGAAGAGAATGAACAGAACGAGGAAAGAAGCGACTTTTCTGCTGTTGCTTTCAAAGTAACAGCACCTTCCTGAGCTCATAGTAAACCCACGACTCATTGTAAGATAAAACAGAAGCATCACCTTCTCTACCCCATTTCCACAATCTTTTTCTGAGAAAAAAAAAAAAAACAAACCAAAAAAACCCCCCAGTTGTTTTAATTAGATGCCAATATGCATCCTTGATACAGACCAGGAGTCCCCTCAGCCAACCTGCAATCTAACACCTACAGCACAGCTCCCAGGGTGCGGTGTTCGTACAGCGCTGAGCTCACACTATATCATGTCACCACTTGATGCTCTCAAGTGTGACCGCCCAGGACCACAGCAGTGCTGCCTGTGCCCAGCCAGCACATCTGTGTGGATTTAGGGTGGCCGTTTGCAGCTGGAACGGCTGCAGCAAAGGAGGAACATGGCTACGGCAAGAGCATCCTAGGGGATTCTGGGGTGGCAGAAGAAAGTGAGATACATACATCTGTTTCAATGGAAGATACCTCAGTATTTTAATAGGTTTAACATCTAAATCAGCTCAAATTTTGGAAGAAGCCTGATTAGCAAGTCGGTTGCCTTGCTCAGGCCCATAAGGCATGGTGTACCTCTAGCAGCGTTGCCAGGGTTTACTTACCAGCTCATTGTAGCTTTGAAGATTGCTCTGAAAGTTACTGTTTACCCTAATGAGTAAAACACCCAGGATAGGTCATTAAAATTGCAGGCAGGATGGTGCTCATGACATGCCTGCTGGCCTCTGAGCTTTGATTTCTTCATGAGTGAGACACATTCCGCCAGTATCCCTATTCTCCCCCAGGTCAGCCACTGGAGCCTCCATCCATCTTCCCCCACTTAAGTGCATTTCAGGGGTTCGTTTGGGTAGCGAACTGGGAGGAAACCCAGTAAGAGAACCAAGAGCACTAAATTGCTCACAATTTGTAGTTTTACTGCAGACCCGGGCTTTTAGACCATGACATTTACACCCTGCTGCCCACCAAAAGACACATTAACTGAAGGTCACAAGCAGTGCTGGCCGGGACAGAGGCCACCTCTGCAGGGCTTGACTCTGGAGACACTTCTCATTTCAGAGATTCAGACACGCTTCCCTGCTGCCCCCAGCTAATGGTGTATGAGCCAGAAAGACCAACAGCCTTGTGACAGGGTGCCTTAGCACAGAACAGCTACCTGAGGAATGTGCTGGAACCCACGAGCTGGCTGACCTGGCCCCTGAGTATCTCAGTAGAAGCTGCATCCGGATATCGAACGCAAGGTTGAGGTATCTCAAAGGTCAGCTGTCACAGGACGACAAAGCACTGAGATGAGTGGGGAGGCTCCACAAATCCTCGGTTGTGTTCTTTGGTTGCTCAGAGGACAGGCAGGTTTGGCCCTACCTGAGAAGAGCTCCTTGCGCTGCTGTGTTTCCCTTCAAAGCTGGAAAAAACCAGGCACTATCAGGCTGAACTCTCAGAGGAGCACTATGTACAACATAGCAGTCCCTGAAGAAGTAAAAGCCTGGAGGCTACGGTACATGATACAAGAGCACTTCTCATTGACCAGAGAGGAGCCAGCCTGCTGTACCAGCCCCAAAGTGGATGTGTCTAACAAGGCAGGTTGGGCCTCTGGGCTGGGATGGCTGCTGTGCTCCTTCCTCCTGCTCAGAGACACGGGACGCCCCTTGAACGAACATCTCTGCAGAGGGAAAGGTGTTAGAGCCACCGCTGGCTCAGCATAGAGGGGGAGAGCAGGAAGGCATAAAGGGTGTCCCCGGAGAGAGCAAGGCGGCTCTGCGGGCAGCGGAGCACAGGTCCCGGCACAGCTCCTCCGCTTCCTCGTTTAGGAGGAGGCACAAAAGGTTGCATTCTCCACTCAGCCCCAGAGCAAGAGATAATTAGCAGCTGATCGTTTTAAATCCTAATAAGCGTTCCCCAAACTGACTGGCTGTGTTGGACATAATGTAAATGATTCTGAAGAAAACACTACTTGCAGAGCAGTCTAATTAGGTGGCCGTGAGAGCAAGGAGCCTGCGCAGCACTCGCTGCCGAGGGACTTGATTGCACAAACCCTGGAAGACTCTCGCATAACAGCAAGAGCCAATTTCTTTATTTCCTAAATGCCCAGCAAGCAGCTTACAGGCTTTATTCACCCCTTGTGCACCCCAGAGTTAGCTACCTAGGAGACTTACTCCTTCTCTTTGAAGGAAGTAAATGAGAACAGGCATTTTGGAGTTTACCAAGACACAGCAGCTGCCCAGGTAGCTCCATCAAACCCCTTGGTCAGCTCAGCAGAGTGGGTAGCACAAACCAGAGCTTTGCAATGGTCCTTGCTAGGGCCAGCACATGGAGAAACAGAGAAGTTTCATACCACACAGAGGAACAGCAAGAAGGGCCCCTTCTCGTTATGGATGGGCTGTTGCAGCTCCCACCCAAATCCCCAGGTCTAACAGGACCCCTGGTTTCTCCAGAAGAGGGAGGGAGGATAATTGTCCTTTGATATAAATAGATGCAACAACTTCTTCTCAGGTCTTACCTGGCAGTCTGTGATAATCTTGCTTGGGCTTAGCTCACTGCTGAGGACTTCAGGGTGGAGACCTTGCCCTCTCATGTCCCAGAGGCACAGGAGGAGGGCGGGGGGTGGGGCAGGGGTGTCTGCTTTCCTCGGGTCGTAACTCTTTAAATAAAGTTCAAAACTATGTTCTTTACAGCTGCAACAAGCAGTTACAGCCTGATTGAAAGCTGTTGGTACCCACAACCTTGGCACAGCTTTTTTTCCAAGGCACCGATGGAGAGCAAATAAGTATTTTGTCACAAATCAAGACTGTCCTAGAAAAGCCAAAGCATCCACAGTGCCACTTGGATTAAGAGCAGCAAAAGTCACGGGGCAGCACAGGACAGAGATGAGGTACATTCCCTCTCCATCCCCAGCCTCCCAGGATGAGGCCGAGTAACCTCAGGCCAGGTCTCAAGCTGAGCTCTGACAGGACCAGGCAGACGTTGGGTGCAGCACGGAATTTATGCTCGTGTCAGCTTAGGGACACCTGCATTTCTGCTCAAAGCATCAGGCTGCAATTGCAATTAACCAAACCATGGATTATTGTTGAGGGAGATCCCGCTCCATCTCTGGTTAAATCAGTTCATTGCCACACAAAATCCCTGAGTACAGACCCAGTCACAGCACAATACTTGCAATGTGAGCAATTCTCTGCTGGGTCCTTTCCCTGGCCACAGTGGAAGGACCCAAAAAAGCAAGAGAGAACAGGTAAGGAAAGCACAGCAGCACCTCTCCACTCTACTCTAGTGGGAGCACAGTCAGGACAGCAAAGGCAGAAGGAAAGGCATCCTTCAGGGACCATGGCTTCACTAAGGGCAAGTCATGCCTGAAAAATGGGGGGAACCTTCTACAACAGGGTTACAGCATTAGTGGGTAAGGGAAGAGCAACGGACATCATCTACCAGGACTTGTGCAAAGCATTTGACATTGTCCCACTCAACATCCTTGTCTCTAAACTGAGGGGACATGGGTTTGACAGAGGGGCCACTTGGTTGTTAAGGAATTGGCTGGATGGTTGCACTCAGAGTGGTCGTTAATGGCTCAATGTCCAAGTAGAGACCAGTGACAAGTGGTGTTTCTCAGGGGTCAATATTGGGACCAGTGCTGTTTAACATCTTTGTCAGTGACATGGACTGTGAGATTGAGCACATCCTCCGCAAGTTTGCTGACAACACCAAGCTGTGTGGACAGTCAGCATGCTGGAGGGGAAGGGATGCCACCCAGAGGGATCTGGGCAGGCTTCAGAGGTGAGCCTGTGCAAACCTCACAAAGTTCAGCAAGGCCAAGGGCAAGGTCCTGCACATGGGTCAGGGCGATCCCAAGCACAAATACAGGCTGGGTGGAGAATGGGTCAAAAGCATCCCTGAGAAGGACGCAGCCCTAGGGAGGAGGACATGGGGGTATTGGTGGACAAGAAGCTCAACGTGGCCCAGCAGTGTGCACTCACAGGCCAGAGAGCTGACTGTACGCTGGGCTGCATCACCAGCAGTGTGACCAGCAGGGTGAGGGACGGGATTTTCCCCCTCTGCTCCACTCTGGTGGGACCCCACCTGCAGCACTGCCTCCACCGCTGGGCCCCCAACATGGGAAGGATGGGGACCTCTTGGTGTGGGTCCAGAGAGGCCACCAAGATGCTCAGGGGGCTGGAGCAGCTCTCCTGTGGAGACGGGCTGAGTTGGGGTGGCTCAGCCTGGAGAAGAGCAGGCTCTGGGGAGACCTTACAGCACCTTCCAGTGCCTGAAGGGGCCCACAGGAAAGCTGGGGAGGGGCTTTTGACAGGGGATGGGGTGAGAGGACAAGGGGTGACTGCTTTAAGCTGAAAGAGGGCAGATTTAGATCAGCTATCAGGAAGAAATCCTTCCCTGTGAGGGTGGCGAGGCGCTGGCCCAGGCTGCCCAGAGCAGCTGCGGGTGCCCCATCCCTGGCAGGGCTCAGGGCCAGGCTGGACAGGGCTGGGGGCACCCTGGGCTGGGGGGAGGGGGCCCTGCCCACTGTGGGGGGGTGGAACTAGGTGGTCTTTAAGGTCCCTTCCAACCCAAACCATGCCATGATTCCATGATCCTGGAGGGTGACTGAACAACAGGAGGACACAGCTGACTGGATTTCAACTGCTGCAGTTTTCTTGCATTCTCCTACAAGAGGGAAATCAGCTGGAGGGGGAATGCTTTAACCCTGTACAGCAGCTAATCATGGTTGCTCAGGATCATGTGAAACCACGCGAGCATGGTGAGAGGTGGCAGGGGGATATCTTGAGCAAGGCCAGCTTTCTCGCTTGGCCAGCCAAGCTGGACACCAGCTCTTGAGAGGCTGCAGACTGACAGTGCTGCAAAATCAGGGAACTCCGTTAGCAGTCACGTATCTGAAAAAGCAGTCTCCAGTCCATGCAGGGACAAAGTCATGGCTGATGGGAGTTCAGACCTCACGGAAGAAATAGTGTTTTGCTACAAAAATGCTGAACATCTGCATTTTTCACTCCAGAGCCAGCTTTCCCCGGGGAGCCTCTGACCTTGTGTGCTGAGGGGCACTACTGAGCTGGGCACTGAAGTCCCAAGAGCATCCAAGTGACTTTGCAGTACAAAGCCAGATGAAAGCAAACAAGGCTTATGGAAAAGTTACTTGGGCACTTCTGAGCATCCATCCATCCCTGCAACTGTAAGGTGCCTGACCTTTGTGCTCCCTTCTGCCTAAAATATTTATGTGGTAATAAAGGTGGAGCCAGAGGAGCCTCTGAGATCACTTAGAGAGGCAGACTCCACACTGCAACTGAAATAGCTGAGACGGCGAGTAAGCCAGAAATGATCAAGAGCAATTAGAATATGCCTGTACTACATAACATTTACTTGTTAAGCTAAAAAGAGTCCAAAAAGCAAAACAAAAGGGGTTTTGCTAATTCTTTCCTACTCCATTACCCTTGCAACCAGGAAAGCATATTAAACACCTCTGCTCCGCTCACTGCTTCCTGTGTGTTCAGTTCAGCTCTCCCCTGCCTCAGTAGCTTAAAAGCCTGTTTTTCCCTTTAAAAGCCAACTTGCCTGCCAGGTAGCTTCTCTTAATCTCTCAGTCTTGGCTAGAAGCCTCTCTAGGCTGCTGAAAGAGATAGCTACTTCCCCTTTGTTCTTGCGACAAGAAAAGCCTCAGCTATCAAATCATTCCAAATTCCTTTGTAGTCTGAGAGACTCTACAATGGAAAGAATAAAACCCCCATGTATCAATCTAACAGATTAATAGCTACTAAGGCTGGTGGTTAGACCAGCTTATAACCATGCCACACCTTTCCACAAAGCAAGCCTTTTCCAGATCAGATAGCTATGAGACCTGGTAACAGAGTCATTGACCTTGGGCAAAATCCTTGCATCCTTCCTCATGTCAGTGGTCAGCCTGAGAAAGGAGTCAGAGCCTAAACCGGTGCTTCCAGCTGTGGCTCTTCCCCCAGGGCAGGTGGAGGAGGTCCCCAGGAGCAGAGGACTGCAGTACCCAGACATATTCTGTGAGCAGGCTGGACCAACTAGGACATCCCACCAGGATGGGCAGGAGAGGAGAATCGTGTCCACACTGGTCCATATTGGTCTAGGGCTGTCACTATTTCAAGGTACTCTGCACACTGTAGTTACACAAGCTCATCAATTAAGAAGATGCACATGGATCCCATGAAGGCAACACTCATTTCTACAAGCCGAGAGCTGTTCCCAGAAGTTGCAAGCAAAAATAACACCCAAGCTACCAGTTACTATAGTGCAAACAATTTTGCCATTAAGTTCTCTGTAGTTTACATGGGTTTGCTTCAAAAAGCCTTTTTGAAAGTTCTTTGTAGAGAGCATTCACCATGGTGAGTGTGAAGAGGCATGTCTCCCCTCCACATGCCCTCACAACAATGTTTTCTTCCCTGGAAAGCGACCCACCACCTAGCTACTTACACACCAGTAGGGTCTTGGCCCTCCTGACATAGATCTCTGCCACCTCTTGTGCGTGAAAACCCTCTCACACATCTTGATAGCAAGAGTCAGAGACAGTCCCAAAGGAGAAGCCGCCACAGCCAGCTGCAGCAAGCTTTTCAGAGCCCTGGAGCACATGTCCTGGACCTCCATTCCTCGAACAGGGCTGCAAACTGCGTACAACTGACTGCTGCTGCTTTTCAGAAACAGCCTTCCCAAGAACAGCTCTTCAGGTCCAGTCTCAGTTCAGCACAGATTCCTGAAAGCGTCGTTTGCTCTTCTGCTGCACCACCACTCATCAGGGTGTCCATCTCCACGCCATTCTCCCCTGAGCTGCTCCCTCCCATGCTGCGGGGACACGTGGCTCTTCTCCCTGCTCCCTGGGAAGCAGCTTGCCCTTCCCCAGCAGCCCGAGCATGCTGCCCATCCACATCTGTTACTGCTCCTTCTACAACTGCAAAATGTTTCTTCTGGTTCCTGCAGCAGAAGAGCTTGAGAGAGAGAGTTTAGTGGAGTTTAATGACATTGTCTCTGCCAAGGAGCAAGGCTGCTCCTGGGCTAAGCAGCACAGTGTCCCCATTTCGTGTGGGGACAAATGCTGCAGGCAGGAGGCTGCTGTATCCCACAGAGAAGCAGCCAAATACTTTACAAAGGTACCAAAAAGTTTTTGGAAGCCATCTCAGTCAACAATCCATCATGCTAGTTTCTCTAGCATTTCACTCACCCCAGCCAGCTGAAGTGACAGGTAGATGCTAGTGTCACTGCACGCTGTAGCAAGCTACACGAGGCATCTTTCTGCTCCTTCGTTCACAGCCCCTTTGCAATATGCATCAGGATCACTGGCTAGAGAGGCTCAGACAGGCAGCATCTGTCCAGGTTTGGGGTCTGGAGCAATGGGTTAAGTTTACATGTAATGATATTCTCATCTCACAGTTAGTTTCTTCTTGTGTTCAGTTGATATTAGAGGTCTTTGAAGTGTATATATGCTTGTGGTCCAGGAGAAAGTCTCCAGGGAAGCAATTTGCTACAAATACTCAGCTACTTAAAAATATTTATATATGCTAGGAAAGGATTAGAATTCATTTAGTATTTTCTCTACCTTTAAACCTCATTTAATGCAGCATTAAGCTCCAGCTGCATCAAATTGGTTCTGAAGTTGTAAAGGAAAAAGACTCTTGAAGCAGCAAGATAGTTCAGTAAGGAGAGAAGACTGCTCATTGGTTTCTAGACCATGTTCTAGTAATGGAAAACTAAAGGATGTCTGAGGTCTTCAGTTCAAAAATACTTAATTACAGGATACTGCTCCCAAACTAGGGAGCATCACAAGGACACAGGCACCTAGGACAGCTTTAAAGGGTCAAAACACGAGATATGTCCAGCCTGCCTAACATACTACAGAAGAGGCATTCAGATTGTAGATGGGTACCTTCTCATGAGACAAGTTCCACATTTAAAGGAAGAAACACCATATTGTTTGCCATCCCTGCAGAGTCTTCGAGCAATAGCCAGAGGGGCTTTCCCAAGCCAGCATGCTAAAGGAAGGAGCACCAGGACCGCAGCTTGCTCTGCTCTGGGCAGACAGGAGCGGTTACAGCCAGCTCCGAGCAAGAGGCTTTGGCACAGCTACCTCAAGACTGATGGGGTTGCATGAGGGGCTGGGAAAGGCACTAGAGGGTCATGAGCTCATTAGCAGGACCACTGAAGTCCTCTTCTGACCCAAGCCCCACCAGCACAGTCCCAGAAACGCATCCTGGGGGAGCTTTGGAGCTCAAAAAACCATGGTTAAGATAAGTGTCTGATAATAGAAACTTGCTGCTTTGATGTGCACCATGCGGTGCATTCTGGAGCTGTGCCCCAACCCCCATACCCACCGGGCAGAGCGTGCCAGGTCCTCTGCAGATGGGTGTCTGCTGGAGCTGGAGCCAGCTAACCAAAATCCTGGTGTTCAGGCGACTGGAGCTGGTTCTTAGTATTTGAAATAAAAGATTCATAGCTATTTATTGCCAGGTAGCTCAAGTCTCAGGAGACTCCTGTTTTCCTACTTCTGCTATCGACCTTTTCAACCATTACCAAAATACATCTCCAGCAGGCAGTTCATACTTTAACAGTTTGCACACTTTTAATAAAATTGTTTTTCACAACTAAAACGCAGCATGTGTTTTCACAGCACTAGCCACCATCAAATATTTACTCTGTTCAAAGAACCATCAGTGACCTGAACAAAACCATTTTTCAAATACTGAACAAGAAAATACACTCCAGTCTCTTTGAGCCTAGTTACATCTGGCTCCAAGTTAGCTGGCAGATGGGAAGAAAACTGGTTGCAAATGCTTAAAAATTTAAGCTTCTTGCATTTGTGAAGTCTGTAAGTCAGGAAAACACACTCCGAGTGAGGTAAGCAGGGTCCGTTTGTAAAAGCATTCAGTTTTCAAAGGCGATAGAAACATGCCCTGGAGAGACACGCAACGTGTTTACACCCTGCAAGCAAGGAGAGCTCCTACTACTCCTTGTTTGGCCACCTTCCTCTCACTCACAACATACAGCCTCCCTGGACACACAGCACAGAGCAGCCAGGCATTGCAGCCCACCTCATCTCACAAGTGTTACAAAAAAACATCCATTTTTATGGTAACGTGCAGAAAACTTGAGGAAAACATGACCACAGGAATGTTTTACAGAGAATCCCAGCCCACAGGTCGACGCTGTATGCACAGCAGCATTTGGGTACGGCTGCCTGACAGGCAGGATTTGCCTGGATTTGTGGAAAACTTGAATTTCTCAGATCTGCTGAGGTACCATAACTGAAAGCTGAACCACACGTGGGTTGTCATGTCACTGTCACCCCCTGCAGCCACCACAGCTATTGGTGTCCGCAGCGCCTGCGCCAGCCCAGCTGCAGCTCTGCAGCAGGGAGCACCAGAGGCAGGTCTAGGAATGGCCCAAATCTGCTCTCTATCAAGATACTCATGCTAGAATATTTTGCATGGGGATAAATAAAGGATTTGCAGCAACCCATTTAGTGTGGGAAGCCTGCTGCCACAAAGACACCTGAATTCCCTTAACAGAGGGCAAGATCTGCAGCATCCCAGACACAGAGGGCGTCTCATATTTCTTGGCACAGGTTTGGGCACCCTAGGGAAGCAGAAAGCCCTCACCCCTGAGCCTGCACGCACACCATACAGTATCTCCTGCTTGAGGAATTTCAACCAGCCACCCAGCATTTCACCAAACCTTTCCTTATCGCTGAAGGAGGGGAGCAGCCTCACCCAGCCCCAGTTTGGAGCCACCTGAGGCTGTAATCCCCTTCCCCCACACACCTGGGGATGCTGCAGAGCCAGACCTCCCACCCGTGGGCAGCTTTTACAAGCTTTACCACCCCCTATTGCACCCTCCCCTCTGGCCACAGAGGTGCCACACCAACCTGGGTTTCCCCTTAGGTACCTTTCATCCTCTTTGTGCTGTCCTCCCAGCTTGAGGCAAAGGGATGTTCCTTCCCACTGACACAAAGACACCAGACAAGAACCAGCACTGCTTCTCCAAGGCCATTGGCATGAAATCCCTTAGCTCTGTGCAGCAAGCCAACCCTCAAACAGCCACCCCAGAGACAGCACACCACCCACAAACCTCCTTCTGCCCTACATTCATCCCCTTATATACCCACCCACCTCTCCCAGCAGCCCACTGGTCCCTGCTCCTGGGGGCAGGGGCTCCCACAGCTCCCACAGCTGTGCCTGACCATTAAGGCTTGTAATCCTGATGCCTGGTCCCAAAGGAAAAGGGCTCAGAGCAGGGCTTGGGGACCAGGTCCAACTAGACCCGGTACCCCTTTCCAGGCAGATATGCGATTATTTTGCAGAGATCCCCCGTTCCTGCCTTCTCTATTCCTGCCTTTTCATTGCAAGGGTCTTTAACAATCAAATGCTCCAAGGAGCTTACTGAAGATCTCAATTGCAAGATGGAAAATTAGGGCTCTGCCAGCTGGAGGGAGGAGTTTGCAGACCCTGGAAATAGGTTTATCGTATAAGAATTGTTGTTTATGAGCCCTGGGGTGTCAAGCGTGTGCCTCATTGTGGAAAATTGTTTCTACCATTCACTCAGTTCCAGGAAGTAAATTTCTGTGGTTCAGGAGAAACTAACTGTGGCAAATCCCTAACGTAAGGAAAGCCAGAAAGCTTTTTCTATTCCTAATTACACTGTGTTTCTAAACTTTCCCCTATGGCATGCAATATTAGAGTTCTTTTAACAGCTTTTCCCTAGGAAAACGCTAACAAAGGAGGCATTGTTGTAACACTGATGAGTGCTGAAATCACAGGCACTGCCGTGGCTCTGAGCCCACCAGTTATGGCAGATGGGATGGCTTCTTCCCGTGGGATGCACAGGGTCAGCTTCAGCCTGGTTGGAGAAAATGGGCAAATTTAGAAGAGTGAAACTGGAAACACTGACGGGAAGACTTGCCAATGGGCAGCCAACGCTGTATGTCCCACAGCCTATCAAAAATGTTGTACCAGCGACCTTGGCACTCACCTCTCCCGCTTGACCTAAATGAATGATTCTACCTTGAGACAGCAAACAGCGGTGAAATATCATCAGAAAAGGGAAACATTTTAGCTGAACAGGAATATACCTGTTTAGTGACAAACACAGAAGCCCTCCGCTGTCCCCAAGAGTTAACATTGGTTCCACATCCATCCCTATATGTGTGCAACGTCTTCTGTGTCACAGTGCTCGGCCATCCATGGGGTGAAGTCACTCACCATGGGGTGACATCAATAAAAAAAAAAGAATATTGATTCCTTTATTGATAGCCTGTAACCCCCCCAGGCAGTCCTCTCTTGTCGTAAGCAGGGTAGCTCTGTTACATCGGTGGCCTGCTCATCTCCAAAGAGAAAAGTTGCTTCCATGTGGAAAATAAAATATTGCCCATGGGAGGCGTGTTCAAGAGATTGGAACAAATTCATTCATGCACCACCAGATCCCTGCAAAATGCCCTGGTTTTATTGTGTGTTGGTGAGTGGAAGAACCAAGCGTTCCCTCTGTACTACTAAACTGTCACTCAGAACACAATACTGTTACCAATGTAGCTTGGAAAATGTTATTAAAGGCAGCCAGTTATTCCATAGATTACATTTTCTCCCTCATGCACAAATAACAATGTTAATGCACAAAACCATCCTGAAGTGTAGTCAGAGGAAGGGAGCGTTTCCTACTGTACAAGGGATGATAGGAGGGGTGTGCACAGCCCAGCCAGCTGTTCTCCCTCCAAGCCATCAGGATGCTCTTTGCTCACCAAGTTCCCAACAAATTAATTCCCTAGAGAGCAGGAGGAAACTGGAGGCACAGAGGGGTGGGTTTGTTGAATGAGCTCGCTGTGCAGAGCCTGGGCCAGTGGTGTGGGGTCTCCAGACCTTGGTTTTTCCTTCTCCCTGGGAAATTTCAGCAATCCCAGGAATGTCCAAGGGCACCTGAGCCCTTCTTGAATGCTCACCAACCTCCCACTGTGTGTCTCATGGCACAAGCCTGCTTTAAGTAGAGCTTGATTACTAAAAAGGCACAGAGCAGGATTTTCCAAATCAGCTACAAACTCCCAGACCCAGTTCAGTGGGAGCTTGGGATGCAACCCCCTCCATCTGGAGCCTTTGCAAGTCAGCTCATCCCACGCAGATCTCTGCAGCAAAAGAGGCAGATCGAGAGGGACGGTAGCAGGAACGGCCCCCAAAGACTTGTTCTTGAAGCCCTGCTCAGGCTGAAGTTGTATTGGCCTTCACCAGAGGAGAGCATCCTCGGGGGTCTGTCCCCATGTGGGTGGGAAGGACCATGGCTCTGAGCTGGGCAAAAGAGTCACTTGCCACGGGGCACCTGGGTACCCAAGCCTGCAGCTGGGGTTAGTGGTGAGGCTAGGGCCAAGCTTTCCACCATAAACTCATCCTTGAAATACTTTCATGTCAAACAGCGTGATTCAGATCTCAGGCACTTCTAGGGTTCAAGCAGCACTTAGGTAGGATGGAGACATGAAAAGTCCACCCCTCCTGCTCAAGCCCTTCATCTGATCTAGCCCCAAGTGTTAAAGGCTTCAAAGGAGAAATCGCTTTCCCACTCTTTCGCCTTTCTTTGATTCAGACTTTTGTTAATATCAGCATGGAAGAGAAATTTGGAATGTTTTCTGAGAGTTTTATCTCCTTTTCAGGCTCATTAAAGTGGTGAAAAAGGCATTATTGTACATACGTCTCAGGACTGTTTAAATGCATTTACTTTTTGGCAGGAGATAGGTTTGGAAATTTGTATTTAAATGATGATTTGAATAGAGTCTGGTTGAGGAATTCACTGTTTATGAGCAATTTCCTTTTACTGTTTGCTTATATCAGTGTTGCTATTGCTTTTGCTGGAGTTCAGAGAAAGCACAATTCTTTTTAACTGGGCTGGTGGAGGAGATCTGCTTCATAGGAATTCTGCAGGGTTGAGCATCTGCTCCAAGAGACTTGAGAGTGGCTTGGTGTTTGTGGAAACTTCTGAATACTAAAAATTAAAAGCCTTTTATAGCACCTCAGAATAAACATTCCAAATTAAAAATCAAGCTGTATGGGAAAAAAAAAAATCCCCAACAAATGCTGGCCTATCCGATCCTATCAACTCCACTGAAATCTCCACTGGGAAATTGCAAGAAAATAAAAAGAGAAAACAAATTTTAGGTCAGCCCCAGGCATTTTGTTTTAATTGAAAATATTGAAACAAGATGTTTCAGCCTCGTTCATTACTCATTTTTATATGTATTTGTAACTTTATTCTCAGCAGAGTTGAACAACAACTGCTGAAAGCAGAGATCCCTCCTGGAAGGTGCCTTCTCCGCCAGCTCCTGACACCCAGACAATGCCGACGGCTGGGGCTGTGGTAACTCCCTAGAAATGCTCACGGAGGTGAAAGCTCCTTCCTGATGATTAAAATATACCTGTTCATTCTGTGTTTGCGGCAGACAATAAATACGCACAGTGCTTGCTTCCATGGGATGGAAGATGCATGAACCCACCTGCTGATGATCAGGTGTAGGAATGTCCAGTTTCCCAAAATAAAACTGCTGACATTAGATGGTGACCCAGCCCCAAATGGACACACTTTCTTGCAGAGTGACTTATTCTAGTTCAACTCTTAAATAAGTAAATTGGAATAAGCTGCAAGGTTTAACAGGATCATGCTGAACATGCATCTTAAACTAAGTCCTTGCAAATCCAAGCAGGGACAAGCAGCTTTTTCTTATCCCCAGGAAGCTCCATCACTTCACAAGGCTTGAGCTTGGTGCCCTGGGTTTGAGCTGCTGCCGCTGGAGGGATGAAGTGGTGCCTGGCTGGAACTCTGAGAGGGGGATCAGTCCATCACGTACCTCCACGACTCCAGATGAGCAATTGAAATTCCTCCATTGTACATAATTCACTTATAATTATTTGTAGAAGGGAGGAGGGAAGTGGAAATGTCATTACCCTGCTTAATGACTCAACCATGGAGTCCTCCTGGGCATTTCTCTTTCATTTTCTATCTTTTTTTTTAATAAACAAAAATGTGCTTGATTGTGAAATTTAAATATTTAACAACATTTACTTGCAGAGCATTTAGCAGCTGACTTTTCAACCTCCCTCTCTATTTCCATTTTAATTCTGTTTGCTGTTTCAGAGGAGCACTAATCCTTCCTCCATGTCTCCTGGCTTCTCCTCCCTGTCTCCTGTCCCCCTCTGCATTGTTTGGAGGATGCAGGAATGTCCTGCATGTGTCTCTGTGTTTTTCCAAACTCCTTTGCTTATACAAGGTTCTTCACTATAACGAAAGCATTTTCAGGCACATTAGTGAGTTAAATTAATCACTGTCCAGCCGCACACAGAAGAGGAGAGAACCCCCAGTAACGAGCCACTGCGTTGCTCTTAGCCCAGACACAAGTGACACCCAGATTTCGGCTTCCCTGAGGTCGTACGTGCTGCCTGCTGTTCCAAACCCATCAAGCGGCAGAGTTTGGGTGGGACACGGGAGGAATGAGGCCAACAGACCTGAGCCCCTAGTGCTGTGTGGTACCCAAGGCAGCCAGCATGTGTGATGGTCAGCAACACCGCTGTGACTCTGGCAAACCTCTCGGAGCAGAGAATTCCCTGTGGTTTTCTTGGGAATAACTGAAAGCACATCCACTGCCCAGCCAAACGGTGCCATCACGAGGTATCCAGGCATGGGTTGGGTTTTCCAGGCCCCTGACACCAGAGTCTCAGTCCTGGCCCAGGTGCTGTAGGTTCTGCTCCGGGCAGGATTGTAGGCACTACTGTAATAACCCCAAATAAATATAGCAATTCCACATTTCTTGACAGACATTTCACATTTTGAAAAAGTTAAAATAAGAGAGAGGGAAAAAGAAGGCATTGGGTTTCTCTGACTTCTGAGGGCATTTGACTAGAAGACCTGAAAGGACTAGCAAGGAATTTGGCCCGTGCTAAATTCCTTGTGGGACTTGGGAATTGAAGTGTTGGCCACATCTAGATTAGAAATTCACAGCTGGTGTTTGGGTCTCTGACCAGTATTTCCAGGGTGTTTTCAGCAAACCTCCTCTGTCACAGCATTCTCCAAACTATCAAGCTGCAACAAAGTCTTTTACCACCTCATACCAACACACTCTTCATGCCAGTCCCTCTGCTGCCTTCTCCTCATCTCACCTCATCCAGGGCCCACTCTCTCTTCTCTTGCTTCTTCCTCTCTCTGCTTCTTCCTCAGCTGCTCCCCCTTCATTGGTTCTCAACCCTTAACAGAACCAGCCACAGCTGCACCTTAGCTACATCGGCCAACCCACCGCCCCTGAAGCCAACCCACAGCTGTATGTTATCAATGCTAATTAACCCAGCTTCATTCCTCTACACTCCTCCAGTCTCCACAACTGTGTTCCACACTCACCATGGCCAGGTTTGTAAGGTGTTCCCCATCCCACTGAGCTGTCCCAGAAGAAAATAAATGTCTGTTCCATTTGCTGATCTCAGCTGAGTTTTACAGGGAGAGCATCTGAAACTCAGCCATGGGGATGTGAACACAAAGTGTGTTAAAAATGATAACAGAAAGGGAAGCAGTTGAGGGTTTATTTAATGAATTCATTAATGTTTACTCTTAATACTGTTTTTATTTAAAAAGCAGCAGTACAATTCATCCAAAGCCCTTGCCTCTTTGCAGCAGACAGAGGAGGATGTGTAATAATGCTAGAGGACTTTGGAGGTGGATCATTTTTGTATTCAAACAAAATGAAGAAAAAAGCAAATGAATTTTTGTGCATTGTATTTCTAATCCCTCCAGTTAATTACTTTTGTGGCCAGAGTGGCTTTCACAGAATGGGTTTCCCTATCATTTTCAAAACCACTGGAGGTGCTCAGCAGTTGTGTTCAGGAGAGGTTTATTGGGTATAAAAACAAGCCACAAAATGTCACTCCTTAAAAATGCAACCCTCTCCTTTCCCCTTGGGAAAAGAAACCAGAGAAGGGATATTACTATGAGTAATGGGTGGAATTGGGGAAGGAAAGAAATTATACAGAATATCAAGAAGAGCTTTTTAACAATGAGATGTATCAGGCTGAGGAACAACTTCCCAGGGGAGTAATAAATAATCCATTGTCATCATAAGTGCACTTAAGCAATGCTTTTCTCCTGCATGTCTCAGAGGACTCCAGAGAGGATGGAAGCACCATTTCTGTTTTACTGGTGGGGAAACTGAGGAACAGAAGGCTGCCCAAGGTCAGAGCGGGCAATGGAAGCCTGGAATCCTGACAGCCTGAAAACTGGCGATTGAAGTTGGCAAGTGAAGTAAGGGCAGTGCGTAGGGACCGGGAGGTTCTCAGGCAGAAGGACAGTCATTATTCTCCCAAGGCTGCCAAAATACTAAGCTCGCATTATCCTGGAGCCAAGAAGCCACAGGCAGCAAAGGCTGTGAGTGCTAAAGGGCCAGTTCAGCATCGCCGAGTGCCTTGTGTCAGTGTCAAAGTCATGTAGAGCAGCTGCAAAACTGTCCTCCCTACCACTGTGTTACCTCCACTGCTTTCCCTTGCTCTGTGTAGGTGTAAATGGCTGTACAAGTCACTGGTTTACAAAAAGAGGCTGTGGATAATCTGCCTCTAAATAGTTATTTATTAATTTGAAACGCAGTCTTCTCACATCACAACAGAGGTACAGCGCTCTCCACATGAAGGGGCGCAGGAAATCCCTGGCCATGGTGGGTTTCAGTGGAAATCTCTTCTGCACTAACGAGCTGGGGGTGAGCGAAAGGTGCTTCATCGTGCCAACGGTGCAAAGTCTTTTGTGGGAGTCACAAGATTCGTTAGCCTGGCATTTTTATAGTTGTTTTTATTATAATAGCAAATGATCTTTTTCTTCGCTGAGCCTTGGTTTAGGCCAGATGCCCTCAGCCAGGGTGAATCATGCTGCCCGCGCCCAGCGCTCGCTGCTGGGAGTTTGCACGTGGCGACCTCTCAGCCTCATCCCCTGGTGGGAACACAGCCGAGGATCAGCTCCTCTTCCTTGTCTCATTCTTGTAGCTCTTGGACCATGTAATTCCTCACATTTAAGAGAGTCCTAAAACTATCTGTGAAGGGGGCATGTATGCCATGAATGTATTTCAGTCAGGGATGTCCTTCTGCAGGGTCTTCCCACGTGGGACGCGAATGCCAGGATATTCCAGTCCATGTGAAGTTCATGTTCAGGGGCTCCACACCAGCATGAAACGGTGGGGGATGTACTGGAGGACAGCGCTGGAGGTATCTCAAGGTAACCTGGGCCACCTCTTGCAGCCAGTGCAAAAAATGCATGTGAAGGACTGGGAGGGAAAGCAGCACTTCCAAGGACTTCGTAGGTGCCTGCCAAAACACCCCAGTTTGGCCATCTAATAAAAGTCTGCAAACCAGAAGTGAGATGTCTGAATGCTACAAGGATGGGAGAAGTTTTACTGTTGCCTGAAGCTCCCCAAGGCAGCAGACTATCCTCCTGTATCCTCCCACCTCTCTCCTTCTGGGCCCAGCACGTGGGTGCATTGCTTTGCACTCAGAGTCAGACTGGGAGAGCAAAGCACTGGCCGCCGCATGTGCCCCATGCTGCTTCCCCAGCAGCCCGCATGCCCAGTGGCTCTTGTCTGGATGCGAGGCAAAGACTATTTTAAATTTTCACTGTATTTTCATTTGTAGGCTCAGGTTTGGGCTGGGATATTTCTTTTTCTCTGTGCAATTTGATACTGGTGTTGTTGTTCTAGTGTGAGAAAATTATCTCCTCACCACAAGCAGGCACTTGGGAATGGCTCCATTGGTTGCCAGAGGGATTTTCACTTGTTCCTGGCCTTTGTGCTTGCATTTCAGCCACGGCTCTGCTCCCTGTCCATGAGTGCTTGCAGCCCCAGTGGAGAGGGAGACACTGAGCCTCACAGTATGGGGAGGGAAACCAGGGCTCTGAAGTAAGTTATTAAACACCCACATTTAACAAAAAAATCAGTGCTGAATCTGTCTGAGTCCTCTTACCCTACAACTGTTGATGGTCTCTGTCTCCAGCCTCTGTGAGGTCCAACTGGCCCACAATGGTGGTGTAACTTCTGCATCCCCTTTGATGCTTCCTTGGGTCCCTCATTGCTATTCCACTCGTGTCCAAATGGGCACTGACAGCCCTGTGGCAGCTCCCCAGTTTGGTTTCACATGTCCCCCTTCCTCTTCAGCTGAGGCTGCTCAAGATTTTATCCCTAGAGCTGCTGGTGGCACATGGGGTCCTTCAGCTGGGGGCTGCACCTTTGCATGGAGCTGGCAAAGGCTGTGTACGCAATGACTGAAACATTTTTACCCATAAAACTTTATTGTTTAGTCATATTGGAGGTCCCAAAAGCTTCCTTGGGACTAAAAGACATTTAAATGCATCTTAGCAACTCTGTCACTCAACATGTTGTTTCTAGTCCGCTGGGCACGAAGAGGAAAGGTTCAGATTTAGTGACCTTTTATTTCTCATGGTAGATGTTTTAATCTGGTATTAGGACACCAGCAACTAGCTGAGATCAGAAACTGCTTTAAAGGTCAAACATTCATGACTCAGTGCTCAACACTGACTGAAGATTCATGTGAAATTGGGAGTAGAAGCCCCAGATGTCCAATGTCCTGTCCTACAAGCACCTGCAAGGTCATGCAGTTCACCATGGAAGGGCTGCCAGGTTTTCCGGCAAGCTTTGTCATGAGAGACAAGATCAGAGAAGACACTAATGATGGATATCCATCCAGAGGTTTGCATGATGAGTGTGTGCATTTCAAACCTGCAGAGCAATTATAGTGATAAAGAAAACAGTGGAACATTAAGCATTTGCCGTGGTATCAGGCATAGAAAAAGGCATGTTTGGCTGCAGCAAAGGCAGAGAGATGATTGTTCGCTATGAATACAGTGGAGAGGTAAACATTAGAGAGGGAGTAGTGCTATTTAAGCTAATGGACAATTTTGGCATGAGAACAAATAAGTATAAACTATCTAGAGGCTAAAAGGATGTTTTCGTTCTCCACAGAAGGGAATTTCTAGACAAGCCATTCAGTGGTGATAAACACCACTAGTGTTTTCAGATAGTGAAAAACAAACGAGCTGGACGGATAATGGGAGTTAATATGGGATGCGAAGGGGACGGTGGGACACAGCACCAGGGAGCTGCCTTTCAAGGCCCAGGAGGCTGCTTCCACTCCCATTCCCACATTACAAGGGCACTTAGACATTCCTGCTTTTATCTGCTTACATCTCCTTCCCTTGCCCACGCTTCAGCCCAGCATCCATCCCACACTCTTGCAGCAAAGTTAGCTGCGGGAAGCAGCTCCATGCCCCTGGGAACAGTGTTCTCAGTGACGGGGGATGCACAGCCTCCCCCTTGCTCAGCAGTGGTGCCAGATGTGCATGCCTGGACCTGCTCTTCTGAGCAGCATGGTTGGTGAGCTGCTCGTGCGCTCAAGATAGCCTTGCAGACAAGTTGAAGGGTATGTTTAATTCCAGCAGGTTTTAGAGGGAGAACTGGAGCAGGTTTCCTTTTTCTCAAGTCAATTCCCAAGGTTTCAAGCTGTGCATAATGTTAACTCCAGTTTTATTAGGCCTTTAAAGTGCACTTTTATAACATTTTGGCTCAAACAAATTTACCAACCATATCACAAAGTAGATAAGGAATAATAAAGTCCCAATTCATATGCAGTTTAAAAACCTGTTCTGTTTTATGGCTAAATCAATGGACAGCTTTTTGAAAAACAATGTTTCCTCCGGGTAGAGATGACCTCTGCTTTGTACAGCTCAGCGCTGACATTGGTGTCATGGACGTGGAAGTCAGATCCTCGGCTGATGCGGACTGGCACAGTCCGACCGATGTAAATGGAGATTCACCACCTGATAATACAGCCTTCACAGTTTTATTTAGGTTATCAACTCTTTGTCAGAAACCAACCTTCTCAAACTCCCCTTGTAATCAGGGGGTGAATTGCTGTTGCCCACAGCAGAAGCTGGCTCAGGGTGTTGGGTGTAAGTTAGCAGTGCCATTGCCATCTTACTGATGTGCGGAACAAATGACTTGGGAATGAGCTTTGGACCTGGGATTGTTCCTTGAAAGCCAGATGCCCTATGGTGTAAGCGGCTGGGGCAGGATAGGTGCGAAGTGGCTGCCGACAGAGATGTAGAACAAGGACAAGATGTCCCAGCTGGGCACTGGGAGAAGAGCATCGAGCACTTCAAAAGGTGATACTGCCCCACGGCTTGTCAATGACAGGGCTTTTCTTAATACAAATAACATGAAGTGTTAAATCCTGATGCCTCTGATCATACTTGCAGGGTGCTCTGCTTTACAAGTCTGTGGTTGGCATGTGCTGGGAGCAGTGACAGAGTCTCTGCAAGCCACAGAAACACTAACATTTCAGTTTGGTTGTCATCCAAGAGGGTCCTTACTGCACCTGGAGTGGTGCACTGATGTTGGGGTACCAACGAGTTATGTGCAAAGCCTCCCGAGGAGACTTTTTTCCCAAATCCATCCATTAGCGAGGCCGCACGCAGCAGTGTGGAAAGCTCCGCTCTGTGCCCTGCCACCCCCGCGCCTTCCCGTGGTGGGATTCCTGGGTCACCACGAACTCGTTACTCTCCATTTCACTGGAGCAATTTGCATACATTGCCCATCTGTTCCTATTCAGCATCGCTCTCTGGCCACATGCACTAGCATAAAATTGCAATATCTCAGCTGCAAGAGAGGGAGGAAAAGGTTTGCTTAGGAGAAAAAAAACCCCAAACCCACCACTTTTTTTTTTTTTTTTTTTTTTTGTATTGTGCTTACATTTTATGAAAACATTTCTTTTTCTGAAGTTATGTAAAAGCATGTTTTACAAGAACTTAAACGTGGTTCAATTTGCCTTGCTTGCATTCCTGGAATGTGGGGGAACCTGCCAACCTTGGCTCGGTGTCTGCAGACCACGTATGTTATTAAATGACGAGCTGCTAACAGCTTCCTGCCATACAGATGGCAGCTCCACATCCTTATTTTGATAGCGTCGTCACTCCTGAGACAGGCAGGCTGAAAGGAACCTGCAAGTAATGAAGCCACTGGCAAAAATCCCAAGTGATGGGGAGGAACAGGGAGTGTGTACACGGCACAGTTATTGAAAATGCCACTAAGTAAAATTAATTAAAATCATTAAAAGAAATTATGGCTATTCATTACTTAATGATATCTGCAACTTTTAGACAATCTGGAGTTGTTTTCCATCTATTAGCTTAACCCTACAAGTGTGTTAGAAAACCCAAAGAAATAATTAATGCATGTGAAAACCACGGGAAGAGGAGCATTACCTGCTTGGGCTCAGTACAGCACCTGGCATGACAGGCTGCCTGGCTGCAACATGAATAATAATGGATTATAAACTCAATAAGAATAAGACTTGTGGGAAATAATTAGGGTGTTCAATGGCCCAGTTTGGGGCAACGTAAAGTCTAGTAACACCTCAGCTCATCCTGCAGGCTGAGCACAGCACAGGTGTTGTCTCTGGCTGGATGGACACCAGCATGAACTTCCCTGCCCAGGATTATCTGTTGGATGAAGGAGCAGCACGGAGGTCTTCCCGATTCCCCGTGGGCAGTCTGGGAACAGCAGGCCCACTTGTGGGTGGATTTACTGGGATTGCACCGAGCCGGCCGGCTGCCTGCAAACCACCCCAGCCATCACAGCGGGCACGGCTCTGTGTTCCCAGCACTGCTGCCTGCCACAAGTTCATATTCTCAGCTGAGTTTGTAGTTCATTATGTTTTCCTGTGAGAACAGCTTCATCAAAGGCCTCCTGAAAGGTTTTATCTTCTGCTGGCTGTACGTAGGAAAGCACAAACAAATCCTCGCTACCCGCTTTTCACCTTCGCTCCTGTTTTTGCAGCGCTGTTTTCTTGGCAGTGCCGCGGCGAGATCACAGCATGCTCATACATCTTTGCTGCCGAGCAGACACCACGACAAGGCTGTGATCAGGCGTGCAAATGACTTTATTTTGAAATTGCTGAGTTAAAAGTGTGCTTCTTTCCTTCTCTCTCCCACTTGCCTCACACCCATGGGACTGGCGTGATGAGGGGGTGCAAATTGCATTGGCGGGGCGCTGCTGGGATGTGACCTGCCCTGCACGTCGCCCTCCACTCCCTGTGAGCTCCTCCAGCTCTTGTCTGGTTTGCAGAGCTGCTGCTTTAGGGAAAAAAAAAGGCAAAAAGTCTAATGCAAGCCAGGGTGGCAGTGCCGAGTGGGCTGCTCCATCCACACAGAGAGGGAAGATATATGAGCTCTTCATTCATCTTTGCCTGTTTCGCCTCGAATCCTGCTAATTAGCCAGGAAGCTTTCCAAAGTAATGCAGATATATCTGATATTTCCCCAACAGTGTTTTCTTCTTCTAACATTTGCACAGTTAGACACAAATAAAGGCATCTGGGCTTTCCATCTTCCTATTTCGGGTGCTTAAAGGTTGCTTGTCTGCCTGGAGAGGTCTGACCTGGAGCTGTACAGGGGAAAAAAGTCTCTTCTTTGCTTGAAGACAACAGGAGCTGCAGATCTCCAGCATTTCAAAAGCCTTTGGAGGTGGCTGCAGTGGAATGGAGGCTCCTCAAAACAAAGAGCCCCTTTAGAAATGCATCCAACAGCTAAAGATGTGGGAAAATTGTCCTGAGCTTCTGCAAGACTGCTATCTTTATTGCTAGAAACATTGTATGATAACACAAATACTTGGAGATTTTTGCTCACAGCTATATTTTTTATTTAAAAAAAAATAATCATCCTAATCAAGTAAACTCTGTTGCAATGGTGTGAAGATCAGATGAGCAACAAACAGCCAAAACACAGTGCAGGGATTTTGCAAAACCAAATGTGTCTCCAAGAAACGGAGCCATGAGTATAACACAGAACCCCTCCTTCGATGCTGAGATGCAAAACAACTGCTCTCAAGCACCCCAGAAACCTGCCCGGTGCCCTGCAGAACGTGGGAGAGGTTATAAAAGTCTGCTGAAGCCAAGCCAAGCCTCCCACGCTGTTACATGCTAATTACAACAGTCTGGCTCTCGCCAGGCAGGTGCACATTGGCGTCCATGCTGATTTCTGCTCGCGGCAGAGCTGTTCGTGCTATTTCCATCTACCTTTACGGTGCTTTCCCCATCAGAGGTACATTCTCCTTTCGCCGCTTGAAGCCCTCTTCATCATGACGGGAGTTACGTATCTTATTCCCTTCTCAGCATGACCAAGCCCTTCGAGGGGAGGATGCAATTAAGATCACTAAATCGTAGGACTTTACCTCATCTTGGTGAACACAGAGGGATTTGTTATTGTTGTTGTTTCCCACTTGTAGGAGGAAGGAAACCCAGGGCCCGGTGGGGATGTTGCTTAGCAACTGAGCTGGACCCGCACACTGTTAAATGCAAAAAAAAAAAAAAAATATCTCACTTAAAACAGCCTTACATGTCTCACCTGACAAAGACTGAGCAGGTCTGCCAGAGAGTATCTGCAGCCTTATCAGTAAGGGGATGCCTTGCACATGGCAGTGTTTTGCAAGCAAGGCATTACCCTCTTTTTCAGTATTTTATGCTTTGTTAACTGCTTGGCTGCCAAATAAAGTGCATGAAAAACATGAGTGCTCCTTGCTGCCTTATTTCTCACTCAGACCCAAAGAGAAGTCAAGCAATAAGAGCTTGATGTGCTTTGGAGAGACCATGAACTTCCAGCACAGCTGGCAACAAATTCTTTTTCCATTGCAAAAAGCACATGTACCCCAAAGCCAGTTTTGCTGGAACGTGTCCAGCCAGACATGGATTTTTACTGAAAGCCAGCTCCTTCACAAAATAAAATCCCCAAATATTCCTTCTTCCCCTGCAAAATCCCACATCCCCATGTTGTTCTCCAGCAAGGCATCGGCTTACTCAAGGGGTTTAGGGAGCTGATGCTGTGTCGAGGTTCCTCGCTCACCAAACCTTGCAGGCGCAGGGAGAACCAGGGTGATGCTGTGATGGTTTAAGGGCTCAGGGCATCACTGAAGAAGTGGTGGGAGCTTTGCTGGTTGGCACATCTCGATCTGTATCGGGTGAGAGATGCTGGATACGTTACCAGACCTTTTCTATCTCTGATTTCCAGGAAGCTTTAAAAAAGTATGACAATGATAAAAATAACAATAAAAAGAATGCAGAGCAGCAAGGCATCCAGAGAATCTCAGTTGAGTTCTTTAGTTTAAATGATGTGACCTCTAATCCTGCTCTCCAGATAGATCATTGCTGATGGCTCCGTGTCGGCATTTTGAAAGTGGCTTTCTCTGCAAGGAGATGCGCTCAGAGGATTATAAAATAACAATAAAGATAATCCCAGTCAGACAAAAGAAGCAGTCAAGCCCCTGGCTTTTGGTGTATTGCTTCAAGTGGGCTGTTGTATTTTCTGCTCTTTTCTGCTAATTGAGAAGGTGAATAAACAATCCTGCGTGGGGAAATGGTGACTTTTTTGGGAGCAAATTCTAGACGATGCAATTTGTATCACTGGCCCTTCAGACCCGGGCAAGTCCTGAGGGACTGTGGAGAAATACTAGAGTCAGAGATTCTGCAACCATTACCTATCCAAGGGTGAGCCCCAAGATCTCATTTTAAGCTTGGCCTCTGACTTGCCTCCTACAAGCAACATGAAGCTACTCTATGTGCCAGGTTCTCCTAATCCTTTAAATGTTCAGTCCATTTGGGTTGAGCAGACTCAAGCACCAAGCGAAGCGCATCTGTTGTATAAGAAGGATTGTTGTTGTCTGCTTGCCTTCTAACTAGGCATGGGAGAGGTGGGTTTGATGATGAGAAGATCCAGTGAAGGATGTTAATCCATATTTACAAAGGAAGGAGGTAAAATCTGACTGGAGAACAGCTGCAAAATGACAAGGCATTGAGAATTCAGCATCAGAGAAGGCTCCTTTCTACAGGCACTGCCAAACCACAGTGAAACACAGACTGAGCATATGCACTTGAAGGGCTTCTTAGGTTAAAATCTAGCATTGTGGAAAAGGCTTAGAGTGAAAGCAGGCTTTTAACACTTTCTCTTTCCCCAGTGCAAGTGTGTGAACCTCCTGGCAGAGGGAAACCGAGGTCCCTTTGTGGATGTGTAGGATGAATGTGGATGAAAACTGACTTGGGGAGGCTGGCTCCAGCTCTGAGGGCTATCACCCTTCCACAGGCTGTTTTCTACCCCCCTTCACTGGGGCTGCTAGCAGGGGTGTGAATTAGTGCCGTGGGTGGAAAGGATTCTCCTATGGACCTGTGCTGATCCTGTGGGAATGCCTGGAGCCTCGACACATTCTTTTCCATTTTGTCCCCAATCAACTATTGCATCCTATCAGTAGTGGATCAGCAATGACCTAAACACTATTGAAAAGAAATAAATTCCAGATGGGAAGGGTCTCTATACCTTTTTTCCAGGTCTTGTGCTGGAGCGATGGGCACTGCCACTCACATCCCCGCCAGCGTGTGACCTTGTGGCTGGGTGATGCCTCCCCAGGCTGCTGAGAATTTGAAGCCACCAACCAAGACTGACCGGCAAATTGTAGTGTCAAGACTTTGCTTAGCTATTTAGTTAATAGGCCTGATTTCTTGGTGTGTGGCAATTTCATTTGCTATGAAAAGTCCACAGAGGAGTGCACGCACAGCCCGAGTGGAAGGAATGAACATTTAAACTCACATTTCATGTGGTGTGACACACCTTCATTCAAATGAGAATTGAAGGAACAATATTTCGAAGCCATAAACATTTTTATTCAATTAACACTTTGAATGTAAAGTTAATTTATTTGGGACATTTAAGTTCAATTTCTATCTAATTGGAATGTTATGGTATTTTAAATGGCAATTGATTATTAAAAATATATCTGCTCTTTCAAGCCCTAACAAACTGGAACTGATCAATATTTTACTGCAGAGATGCTAAAGCCTCAATAGATGTTTTAAATAATCTTAATTGACATTTAACATAGAGGAATGAGGTGTTATTTTATATCTAAGGAGACACATCTATTTGCAAATAATAATGCTGTTTATTGCATAATACTGAACTGCCAGCTGATTTTTTCCATGTTTCCTCTCGACTATACCCTGAATAATTAATTAGCATTAAACTGGCATAAAGAACCCATCTTATGAATCCCTATTAAATCTTAATTTCCAAAGCGGCGAGGGCTAAGTGGGCAAAGCATTAGTGCCAGCGATGGGATGAGAGAAGCCAGCATCTCTCTAGAGGACATACTGTTAGGTGGCGTTGCTGTCATCTAGAGGGCAACACGCATTGCTGCTTCCTGGAAAAGCTGCTTAACGCAACCTGATTAATAGCGGTGCTGCTGCCTGGCCGAGCGCGCTCCGGCTTCCCTCGCCGGCGGGGAGGTAGCCAAGCTGGAGTCTCACTCCTTGCTGTATCGATCGTACGCAGCTCTTTGCTCTCCTCTCCCCTGGTTGCACTTCCGTGCAGCTCAAGGCAGCATCTGCCTTTTTGAATTATGAATGTTTTCCCAGCTGCCCCACGCTGTAAGGATTTTATCTGATTTTTTTTTTTTTTTGTTTATTTTTGGTAGGAATTCCTGATTTGAGGATTGCACTGGGTACATTTGTCCCATTTCCTGTGATTGCTCTCCCCTAGGAAACGCCGTGTTATCACTTAATTTTGTGTGCAGGTGAAACACCACATTTATATACCCAGTCAGCTTTTTGGGGTTCTCTGGGTCTTGGCAGTTTTTCTGTTTGTTTGGTTGATTGGTTTTTGGGGTTTTTTTTGTTTGTTTGTTTTTTGGTTTTTTTGGTGAAGGCATTGTGTCACCTTGAAATAGGTTCCTGTGAGCTTCTTTGCCTGCTCCCCCTGCATAGGTGTGTGTATGTATCAGTGGCGGATGACATCAGGCAATGTAAAAGTTAATGACATCTTTTCAAAGAAAACCTCCATCTGGGTAACACAGCACATTGTTTTCCTAAAAAATGAAACTTGAAACTTTAAACGGTGAGTTCATCTCTAAATGCTGTTGAATCCAGTGTCTGGCCAACTGCATTTTAAAGCCCATTTCTGGAAGTCTTCCACACAATCTGTCATTCACTCAGTTTCCCTGTTATCCTTGGATTTGATGTCAGGTTTGTGTCTATAACACAGCTCCTAAGTGACAAGGATATTATTTTATGTATGACTCCTAATTCATAATCATATATAAAAGGATTTCAAGGCCTTTTCCCTTTCTAGTTAAACAATACTGTATATTTTATGAAAATGAACGTCAAAATGATGTTCAGTCAACACAGCTTTCTGAGTCTCGTTGAGGATGTGCATTGTACGAGGTACGTACCAGGACTCTGCTCCCCAGGGAAAGCCCTGGGCTCCATTCCCCAGTTCTGCACAGCACGTTTGGCACCAGCTCCACACCCAGCTCCAAATTCCTGTGATTATCCGAAACATTGGAGCATCCTGAGTCTGCACAGTGATGTCAGGAATCTCATCTGGCAGGATTTCCTCCTGGCTTCCCTCCTCTAAAAAGAATTTCTGGTTCCGCCATCTTCCCGGAGAGCTCAGCCCAGCTGCTCGGAGCTTTCTTTTAAATATTCAGTGGTCCAGGGCAGATCCTCAGCTGCCACGCCATGTTCTGGGTGGAATAAATGTGACTTAGAAGAACTTTGTGACCTCTTACCCGACAATTTCACTCAAACTGATCCCTTCTGGAAAGCTTTGATTGCTTGGTTTTGTTTCAGAAGAAAACACCTTTCTCTCTGATTTCCACCATTTCTCATTTCTTTCCCAGTTGCTGGGCGGAACAGGGGTGCCATTGCTTCGTGAAATGTCTCCAGCTGACTGGGAGGACCAGAGCCATTGAGGAAAACCGTTCCTGTGAAATTTTTGCAAGGACAAGAGGAGGTCCCCCACTGTCAGCATGATGTCTCCAGCTCTGTGCCAGTGCCTCTGCAACTGCAGAGACCCACTGAGTGCAACTGGCCCTGGCAATGTCCATGCTTGGCAGATACCCTCCTGGAAAAGGATTTGGGGTTTTTCTCAGCCCCAAACCCCCAGGCCTGGCATGAAGCACATCCTCCTGCCAGCCCAACATCTATTCCATGCTGCCACCCCAACATCTATTCCATGCTGCCACCCAGGGACACAGAAGGAAATGGGTCAATGGGTTTGCCAATTAAAATTTCAGGAAACTTCATCCTCCCCAATGCCAGTTGATAAGGCGCAATTAAAAATTAAAGGTGGTGATGCTTTCACATTCCTATGGTTGAACCCCGCCTGGCATCCCTGAGGATATACCCTGTTATCGTGTTATTCCATGCATTGACATGGAAAAGAAACAGCCCTGGGTGGCCGGAGGGGCCGGGTTGGCATCCCCCACTGCGAAGTGGCCTCAGGGAAGCTCAGGAAGTTTCACAGAGCATGATCGATTCTAAACCTCCACGGTGTGCTCGTTGCGGGTAAGGTGCAGAGAGCAGTGACAGGAGGTAATCCCATAATCATCTGCAGAAGATGACTCTCCTGATAAGCAGATACACTGGCTGAGCAAGCAAATGGGGCTGTTCATCATAATTGTGTTCTGAAGCACTTAAACCCGAGTGCTTGAGCGATCCAAGATGTGCAGAGGAAAAGATAAAGTGGCCGTGAAAGGAGATGAGGCTTGGTCAGGAGGGCTGTCATGGCTGGGCGCCCACCCCACTGCCCACCGCCGGCCGCACGGAAGGCACTTCCAGCCTGTCTCGCCGTCCGCCCGGAGATAATGCCGTTCAATTTAATTTTATGTTACAGACATCACAGCATCAATCAGGCAGTTGTAAATTGGTAGAGCTGCTATTCATTTTGTCTGTAAATCAGGAGTGTGTGGCATGACTGCAGTTATGCTTTTCATGCATGCATAAAATTAAATTCGAAGCCATTGGCAGTATCGTTAATACGCTGTGTTAAAGACAGATGTCTGGGTTGACTAAACTCCGAAAATAAATGAATAAACATTATAATAAGGTTTCAGCTCCAACACTCCGCTGAAGCCGGTGCAGGTACAATAATTTATGCCCGTTAGAGCCTTTTCAAGAGCTGAGGAACACATTGGTTATATTGCAAAGTGTCATCTGCTCACTTGCCAGTCTGCCCAAGAGACCCCCCCAAAATGATCGTCTGCTCCTCATCACTATGCTTGTTGTTAGTGGGGTCAGAGCGCACTGGGATTGTGTAGGTACGGATGACATCTGGCCCCTGACACATGAAGTGCTCCCTGTCCGGCTTTGGGAAGGCAGTTACAATGGAATAGGGAGCCAGGCAGCTAGCTGCCTCCAGCTGGAGACCTGACTCACATGCCTCGAGGCTGTGGGGTCTGAGCTGCAAGGTGGCAAAATCAGAAGAGCCAAAGCGACAGCTTTCCAGAAAGGTTGAAGCAACGGTGCTGTAAGCAGATCATTCTTGTTTGTTTGTGATGCCCTTGGCCATTCTTGTTCCTGAGAAGGGCTGACCCATCTCCACCCTTCCTGAGCAATTAATTGGAGTTCATCAAGCTCAGAGCAACCAGCTGTGCGCTGAGATAAATGGTGATTGTGTCAGAGCCGTGAGAGCCATCAAGGACCTAGAGCAACGAGTCTGGTTTGATCAGGCAGGTACTGCACCAGAAGGGCGGTGGGGAGCGGTGTCAGGAACCAAACGGAGTCTGCAAGGGAGCTGAGGAGCCGCTGTCTGGATCATGAGCCCTGCTGGCAGGACAAGGGCTGAAGAAAACTGCTGGCCAAGGAATGAGCCTTTCAAGAGCTTGGTGGGGGCCAGGCTTGGTCAGAATAAAAGCTGTCACTCCATGTGTGGGTGTAGAAGGTTATTCAATGGTCCATCTGCTTCCCTGAGGCCATGCTACTCCAGTCAAGAGCATTTGGGAGGGTGGTTCTGACCATAAGTCCTCCAAGCGCTGCTACCCACTGCCTGCAAGTCCAAGGCACTATCTGTACCTGGGAAAGACTTCGGTGTGCTGCTGAAGAAAGTCTGAAGGTGCACCACCAAGCCATGGTACCCTTGGAGGAGGGTATCACTGTCTGTGAAGCTGGATGGATACACCCAACTGACAGGAGATACCAGGACCTTTCACCAGACCCATCAGCTTTCTTTGTAGCAAGGCTGCTCCTTCCCAGCCTTCCTTGCTCCTTGGGCCAGCCCCCACAAAAAATATGAAATAGAGAGGTAGGATGGCAAATGCATCCTTAGATGTCCATAGCATCTACATCTGAGCTCATCCTTGAAACTCCCTTGCTAGTCTGTAGGAGAAAAAGGCATTTTTAGAGCATGATTCATTGACCTATTTTAGACAGCTCCATAAGGACAAGATGAATCACCCTCTTGGGTGCCCGCTTCTCTCCATTCATGGGGAGCTGGGATGACTAGTGCAGACAGAGGCATTTACACTGCACACCATGAAAGAGAGGTGTGATGAGTGTGGCACATGGGGTCCCTTGGTGGTCCTGTTGCACAGGCAGGTTGAAACAGCCCTAAAGTCTACTGCAGCCCCATCTCATCTGCAAAAGGGGCTGCAGATAGGTTCCCCTCTGTTATCTACCCCTCTCCCCAGTCCAGGCGTGAACTGGGATCTCCCTGTCTGCACTGCTGCCAACACAGGTGCCTGGCTGTTTTGGTTTCTGAATGCTCTTGCAACACAGCAGACACGTTGGGCAGTCCCCCCTCTCCCTTGGAGTTGCCAGGCTGCTCTCTGAGTGATGGTTCTGCCACGTGAATTTGCAAAACTGGGCTGGAAATTGAACGCAAACAGCTTTTTTGGTGAGTTCTTCCTTCTTGGTACATCTGGCCAGGTTGGAGAGGTCATAAAAAACAATTTTTCTTGGGCATTTTGGCACTTTCAGCCCCCACCAGCAAACAGAATGAAAGCAGAAGAGGTATTTATAAATAGAGCTGCGCAAAAGCTTGTGTTAAGCTCCAGGTTTCCAAACTCCCTCCTCCAAGGTCAGGTTCAAGTCTTGTCTGAATGTTCATATTAATCAAACACTACTTGCACATATAACACCTACCACCTTCCACGGGAGAAATATGAATTCATTAGCAGGAAATGTTAACGGCTGAGGGAGTATTGTTTTCTGCATTGAACAGCGACCAACCAGAAAATAACAGAGATGTTTTAATTTAGCCCTGGCACCTGGATTCCAGCTTCAGCCCTCCTTGTGCCCATGAAGTCCTGCACAAGCCCATCACCCGGTCTTTTGCCCAGCAGGGTTCCTTTTACTTTTCCTGTTAAGTAATAACCTTTGCAATATCTCCCCATTTTGGCAGGTGAAGAAAGGTTTGTTACGACAGTTTTCTTACTGTGATAGCCTTGGCACAAGGAAAGAACAGACAATTGGTTTTAGAGGCTGGTTTTGATGGATAACCCATCCTGGACACGGATTTGTTTATGCAGTCAGTTGCTAGAGCTAAGCTATTCTTCTATAATGATAGCAATGGCTGTTTCATGCAACAGTGTGTCAACCTTAGGAACGAAAAGCACTCACATTTTTTCTTTGTTGAAGAAATGTGAAGACATCAGAACCTGACTGCGGTACCCAACACACAGCTCGGCGTGGGGCAGCGTGCCTGCCCATGCGTGGGGAGGGAAGGGTTTGCTCAATGCCAGGGGCTGGGACGTGGCACAGTGAGAGGGAGAGCTCCCTTTGCTCTGGCATGGGATGCTGTTGGTGCCTGTGCTAAGCTGGGCACCCTGGGACGCCCTCGGGCACCTGGCTGGGTCTCCACTGGTGAGCACCAAGGGCTGTGAGCTTCTCACCTCCTAACAGACCGCTGCCCCTGGAGAAGCGCCGGGACAATGCAGATTCACTTGCAATGAAGGGAGGGGATTCCTTCCAGCAATGCAACAGGTTTCATTCTCAATGGCAAAGTTGTGAAGGTGGCAGGAGATCAAGAAAGCACCAAGCATGGCCAGCTCAGTCCCAGCTGAAGGCTTCCAGATGTCATGGAGGGGGAATCTGGCTTCAGAGCTGCATGTTGAGGACCAGTCCATGCCCCAGCTCTTTACCAGTGACCACAGAGGGGAAAGCATTCCTCTGGCTTTAATTAGTTTTTTTCAAAGCTGGGCTCATTGCAGATACATAGCTGGCTTGCCTAAGCCACTTCTACCTCTCCGTCTCTGTGATAAGGTGGGCAGGGAGCTTCACACAAGCAAAAATAATTTTACATGTCATGATGTCATGTTTGCAGCAGCTGCTAAAGCGCTGATGGTGTCCGTGCCACACGTGTGGGCAGGGAAATTGCTGCACCCACTTCAGCCCTCGTGCTTCCACTACAGCCTGAAGGAAACCCTGGTGGGTAACCAGCCCAAGCATTACACAGAATAAAGTAAAAAACCGCCTCCTTTATTTGATGTGATTATAAAGCAAATATTGCACCCATGAAGGAAATGGAAGTGACAAGTCCCTGTGCTGCCTGATTTGAAGAAGTAACACTTAATACAGCACTGCCAACTGATGTGTTGTGCGAGGCTGCTCACAGGCGTTAAGTTGGGAAATTGGTGGCAGTACACATTAGCTCAGTCATATTTCATTACGTAGGTTTTACCAGGATGGGGTATTTCTCTCTGTCTTTTATTAGCAGGTCCCTGTGAAACGTGGCACCAGATGATTAAGACGAGCTCTGTGCAGCCGAGCAGGACAAGAAGCCTTGGTCAAGTTTCACAGGTCAGGCCTTGTGGAGCTCGTTACCATGAAGGCTGACCTCTTCCTCCTTCCCTCTGTTTCCTAGTCTTTAACCTGATGCCCTTCTGGAAGGACCTTCCTTCTCATTTTGTAGTGAGTTCGGTGACTTTGGGTTACTTAAAGATTTCTTACAGCTCCTTTGATTAGAGAACCTGTTAAAAATCTTTAGGAAATCCAAGCACATTATGTCAGCTGGATCCCTGAGCCCTTGCTGACTCCTTCAGAAGCTCCTAGGAGTTCCTAAGGTAGGGCTTCCATTCAGATCCACCCCAGGAGCACATGCCCAGGGCTGCCTTCCCAAAGCAAGGGGATGGGAAACCCAGACATTTCTGGGGGTTGTCCATGAGGCAAGGCACACACCGACTCACTGCCCTTCCAGTTTTTTCCAGCAACATTTTTCCTGAGAACTGTGAAATCTGGAAAGCTGCATGTTATCCACTTATATCTCATCCTTGCCGAGATTTTTTTGACCAGAAGCCTTGACTTTTTTTTTTTTTTTTTTTCCTGTGGACAGTGTTGGCATAATTTGTTTTGGTTTTCTTTGTTTGCTTTGGGGGGTTTTTGTTTGCTTTTTTGCTTGTTTCCTCTGTTTTGCTGATGATATTTTCAAAATGTTTCCCTTTCTCAAACCTATTTGCTTTGAGTGGTCACCCAATTCTCTTCTCTCCTCTCCTCCTCACCAAAAATCAGCTGGAAATACTAATTTCTCATTCTTCAGAGATTTTTTCATGGTACAAAGTTGAGAAAAAAATGGGGGGAAAAGAGAGCTGGATTCTTCCACCCTGTCTACTATTTCCTTCACAGTAGCTCAATTTTCAAATACTCTTATGAAATCCCACGGGATAGTTAGTGTCTAATGAGAAAAAGTGGCCAAGTTGAGTCCATAAGGGATAGACCTGCATCCTAGTTCATGCCCATAATTATTCTGAAACAAGCCTTATTCCACTCTTCAAGCAAATTACATAAGCTTACCTGTGCTAACAGCTAATTACCAAGGAAAGGCTTTCACAATTTCACCCTATGAAAGTAATTGCATTAGAAAAAGATCTGTGTAAGAGTTTGATTTTTTCAGTCATTCCAGTAAATCTCTGTCCAAATACATTTCACTGTGACTTTTGAACATAGAGTTTTTCTTAACTAGTAATGAAAGCCACAGTCCATTAGGGTGATTGTTGGGTGAGCTCAGTGTCTCTCAGAGGTTACTGATGCTGGAACCTTCAGCATGGGCAAGGGTATAAACAATACTCAGAGGTATTTTTTCTGGCACAAAGCCCAAGCAGCTTATATAAAGGCAAGCTTTTTAAAAGGTTTTGAGTAAATAGATTTTCATTCTTTTTCAGCATTCCTGACAGAAGTAAAATGAAACTTAGTTTAGGCCACATTATGATGCTAGGCTTGAAATGTGCTTTGCAGCTGGGGTGGTCACACTGGGGCTTTGTTTTTCCTCCCAGTGAGCATCAAAGCCTCAGGCTGGAGGACCAGGGTCAGAAATTGGCTGCTGAAATCAGCTCAAAGCAGGGTCCGTGCCAACACCAGGGCAGCGGAACATCTCAGCGCCAGCCATGGGAAGGGCTGTCCAAGCACCGGGCAGCCTCTGCCCTGGGAAAGCTCCCCCATCACATCAGAAATGCTTTGTGCAATAGCAGCAGCCAGACAAAACACTGTGATACTTGTGTGGCTGCCCAGGTAACAGCCCATATCAAAGCACACGCTCACCAAAGCATGTTCCCTGCTCAGACATGCAGCTGGGGTGCCCATCAGACACCTCATACGGCAAAACACTTGTTACAGGAACGACTAGGAGCATGGAGCACTGGTTTGTGGATACCCACTGCCACTGGCCTCAGCGTCACACAGAGCTACCCCCTCCACCACTCTGAAAATCTTCTAATTAAAGCTAGGGGCAGCTAAAAATAAGCTGATTTAGCAATTAGCATAATATGAATAAGAGGAATATGGGTGTCCTTATGTCCAGAATGATCCCAGGCAAGGGGGGGAAAAAAATATCCCCATCTTAATTTGAGTATGATTAATTTTACATTTTAATTAGAAAGACAAAACGGGAAAGAATGGAGCAAGTATGGGTTTTGTTAGTGGCTTATAAAACTGTTTGGAAATTTGCTCATAATTAATTCTGTCCTTTTTGTTGGCAGTGGCTACAGGGGTGCATTCAAAAGGAAAAAGTTCAATATCTTCTCAAGAGATACACAGAGTGCTGTGCTTCCAGCTGCCTGCAGATGCATTTTTAAGAATACAAAAATTTGCCCTAGCAGAGACAGATTTCAGCAGCCTTGCACCAGGTCCAGGCAGGTGGTTTGTCCTGCTCCTCTGAGGTGTGTAAAGCCAATTTTGCAAATAGATAGGAAAGGAAAGCCCTGGGAATCAGGCAAGCATACCTTCAACGGCAAATACTTTTGAGGTAGGAGCAGGGATTTTGGGTTGTGCTCTCACCCAGGACTCACAGGTTGTACAGCAGAAAGCAACAACCCCCTGAAAGCGAACACCTCTCCACCACCTTGAATTGCCTGCTAACCTAACTGCTGGCCCAACGTCGCCATAGGTCTCCAAAGGTTCCTTGTTCTGGTTCCCACTGGTTGCAGTTCCCCACACCTTCACCAAATTCAGCTCTTGTCCTTCTTGAACTGAACCCATCACCTTCTTCTCTTTCCCTTCCTCCTTCCCTTCGCTGTCGGGACGTAAGCCGGAGGAGCGCTGCCGGCAAGGGGTAAGGTCTGCGCTCCCAGCTCTGCTGCCTGGGATCTTATAATCTAGGCTTGCAATTTCTTGTCTGCCTGCCGACTTCCAGCAAGGCTCATTGTATACATGATCTTCAGGGATTTCTTTGCAATGTTCCACTGAGTCTTTACAGAGTGTATGAAAATGGCAATTTTTAACACTATAACTTCGCAAAATAAGAGATAATTTTCCCAGGGACAGCACAAAGCACATCCATGACATAAATGTCATCCTTCACCAGACTCCAATAAAGAGTGTAGCTAGCTTTATAGATTTTTCAGAATTTGGTTAACTTTTCAGGAAAAATTCAAGTGAGAGAACTCATTAATTTCTACAATGGAATTTATTTTTTCTAAAGCAAAAGATTTATTTGGAGGGATGAGAAACTTAGAACATACTGTTAATTCCTTCCTGTAAGATGTCACAAGTAACCTAGATTAGAAGATTATTATTTGAGTTTAAGTATCAATTACACCTCTATTGGAATACATTTGTTCAATTACTGTTTCTACTCCTTCCACTGCATTATATGAAAACAGTTCTTGTTCTTTTCAGGCAATTAACATCCTTTATGATTTGCAATAATTAAAACTTGTGATTCCCCACACACACCCCCATCATTTTAAGGCAAAGTTCAGCTCAGTTCCTTAATTTTAACTGCTGTTGCTTTCCTGTCAGTGTGGTTGGCTAATGGGTAGGGAATCCCTGTTCCACTCAGGGAGTCCTGCAATTAATGTTGCAGTGTCAGAAGGAGGTTGCCTATAGCAACCTTTTCATTTACTTGAGTGTTTTTAAGTGGGTTAAGGATGAAGTATTGTCAAGGTGCATGTAGGATGCAAAAGCACCACGTTACAATGGGGCATAATGAAAAGCCATTTCTCCTTCAAAAATGGCCACTAATATTGCATCCGAAGAAGAAAATAATGATGAGGCTGCTTGGTGAATTCCTGACCTCCCGGCTCCTCCTCTCTTCTTTATTTTTGTCAGTGCCATACAAAGGGCTCCTCAGCACCAGGCAACGGCACCATTGGTTAGTCTGAAGAAGTGATTTCAAAACACTCTTGAATAGAAACCCTTGAAAATAACCTGCAGAGTATTATAACTGTGATCAGCTCCCTGGAAATGTGCTCCAATTCTAAATGTTTATGTTGATCAACCCACCCCATTGGATTGAACAAAAAATAAAGGTGAAGAGCTCTTTCCTGCACAGATCCAAGGAGGTGCCCAGGCTTTTGGGGCAGCTGTACTATTCACCACCGCAGGGCTGGGCAGTAGCTGGCTGTGGGATGGGGAGTGGAGGTTTCTCCAGTTTTCTGGGCACACTCAGGCTTGCTGACCCATCTGTTCATGCCAGAGCATTTGGTTTGTATGGCCAGGAACCGTCTATGAAGGGGGATGCTCTTCTGGCTCAACACACATCTTGCGGTGATGCAGGTGAGAGAAGGTCTGAGATACTTGATCTCTTTTCTGCTGCTGCTGGTGCTAAAATCACTACCAAGCGCCCAGGTAAGGGAAAGGGGCTTGGGCAAAGGCCTGCATTGCATGGCTGCTTTGCAGGAATTGTGACATTGAATGTGGTGTTAGTCAAAACTTCAGATCATGAAAGGTATTTCCAATGCATGGAGGCTTCCTTCGGATCATAAGTAAAACAAGGGCACTAAAGGGTGAATTTGGAAAAAAAACTGCTATGGGCAGAACAACCCCACAGCATTCAGATGCAATGAAATCCACACAAATGAAGCATATGTGGAAGAAGTCCACATGTGACTGCTTCCCCCCGCCTGTGAGGAACGTAAGGGTAACTTTTCCTTTCATTAAAATATACCTGCTTGGAAAAACTAATCTTTTTTTAATAAGCAACTCACACCGTCCTCTCCAGCAACCTCTGCACATGGTATTAATTAAACATGGCATCCTCTGACAATGCATCAAGCTGGCAGCAGGAGGCAAAATATGCATTGACAATGCCTGAAAAGGCCAACTGTGAGCCCAGATACCCAGTGGCCACGACTTCCAGCATATTTTCTCTCTCTTTTTTTTAATTATTCTTGAAGTTCTGCTGTGATGTCACTTACAAAACAAACATGTGAAGGAAAAACCAACACAAAACCCAAACCAACCTGTGAATTTTCTAGTGGCATGAACAAGACAGCAGTGACCAATTAACCCTTGTTTCATCTCACATGGGTTCAGTGGGTTGGAGGAGCATCACGGCCATGAGCTGAAAACTGCCTGACAAAGACTTGCCTTTGCCAAGAAAGATTTCCAAGGGACATTTAGCAGCACCACTGGGGCAGACACACAAGAGCATTAACTCCCTTTTGCACGATTCTCACCTGCAGCTTCACTCACAATATTCCCTAAAGATTGTTTCCCACAAGCAACCCTGGCAGCTTGAACACCCAGCCCTTCCCGACAGACCCATACAGCAGGCTGGGCATCCCAGCTCTGCATTGCTCTGCTATTGCTTTCCCACTGAGAAAACACCCTTCATCCCCAGGGCATTCCAGGAAAGAAATTCTTCTTTCTCTCTATCTCCCCCTCTCACCTCCCATTTCAGAAAGGGTCTCCCCCAAAGCCCCAGTTGCCTAAAAATCATGGCGTTACTGGAGCAGGCTGCCCAGGGAAAAGGTTGAATTGATATCCCTGGAAGCATTTAAAAACCACGTAGATGCAGCGAGCAGGGACATGGTTTGGTGGTGGGCTCAGCAGTCCCAGATTAATGGTTGGACTCAATCTTAAAGGGTTTCTCCAACCTAAATGATTCTATGAGTTTGCCATCTCTCTCCAAAGGCTTTAGCTAAAACTGGCTGAAACAAACAGAAAACTCCCTTGATGATGAAAACTGGAATGCAAAATGGGAAGCTGAATAAACAAATATTCACCGAGGTCTGGCCCTCTCGTAATATCTTAATATGCAGATGGAAAACTGCTAATACCCTTCAGCGAATGCCTGAAGAAGTGAAGGACAAGCTTCAGAAATTAGCATCAGTCAAATACTCATTCCATTAATAGATATAAATATGTTGCTAGCCACAGCATCAGGATTTAATAATATAATGTAACATACTGGAACCAAACGGCTACCAAGCCCAGCAACACATCTGAGCCTTGTACCTACAGCGCTGCACACACCGAGAATGCCAGAGGCCTCTGGAGGAGTTTTTGGAAAATGCCATGTTGTTACAGAGACTTTTGGTACCTTTTGATTGGGAATTTGTAATGCAGTGCTACGCAGCAGTATTTTCTCACTACAGTAAAAATCTGTCCTATAAAACCTCAACCCCCCCAAACCTGCCGGGATTTGTTTTTAATGACTAATTCTGGGCTTATGCCAACAGCCTCTGGGATGAGGCTTTGCTCTGTTCTGAATAAAACTGAAAACTGTTCCCATTTGGGGCAAAGAGGAGTGGAGGTCTAGTTGCTGCCTGGTCTTTCCCCAAGCCCAGCCGCAAAGGGGAAAGCATCCCTTACAGCCCTCACCGCCAGCAGCACCTCAGCTCAGCACCGAGCTCAGCTCCACAAGCAAGGGGACAGGCTGCAGACAGCACTACGGGGGGTACATGGCATCACCAGCCATCCAACGCTGCTGCCATCCCTCTGCCTGGTCCAGCCACTGGGCAGCAGTGGGGCACCCACCAAGCATCACCAAAATAACACCTGGGTGAGGTGGCAGCTCAGCAAGTGGGGCTTGTGGTGCCTCCATCGAGGCTCCTGCTAACTGACATGACGCAATGGTGACTGACGCAAAATACACCTGGAAAGCAATAAACATGCTGGGTCCTCTTTGTCAACGAGCCCAAACCTTTTTTCTGCAGTAGTGATAGCATAAAGCTGGGCATTTAGTATTTTTATGGAAACCAAAATTAAATTGTTTTCATAATCATTATAAACATCAGCTACACAAAGATGAAAAAGGACCCATTGAAGCTAGAGGTCGTCAAATAAATACACCAAACCTTCTAAAGTACAGAGGCTCTTTGAGTCAGCAAACCTTTAAACACTGGTTGCCATGCAACATCAGTAACATTAGATGATGAACAGCTCAGCAAGTGCACTGAATGTGGTAAATACACGGTTTCAGTGTTTATGTATCACTATTTATTAAGTTATTTCTTTACACTGTTGACAGTCCTTGATAAAACAAGGACAGGGATGCTATTAAAAATCAGATCTGCTCCTGCAAGGAAAGATTGATCGGAGCTGCACAGACATAGCATAAGCTATATGGTACAACCTACAGTCCCTATAGGTCTGGAGGTTGCCAGAAAATGAGAAATTGTCCCAGCCAGCAGCCATCTGCCTGGAGCAAAATGTGTTTTCACAGGGTAAATAATTAGCTGAGATACATCTTTCACATCACAAAATGTAGAGGGCAGATCTGCATAATTTTACATAAAAATGACAAAAATCCTTGGCCAGGGCAGAGGAAAACATCAGGTTCCCTATCAGCAGGCAGGTAAGTGGGTTTGGGTGGGTGGTGCTTGTTCCACTTCAAACTTGCAATGCTTTTCCAGTGGTGAAGCTTTTCTGGGTTTAGTGAGATTACCTGGGGGAAAACTAGGGCCCTTTTCATGTTTGAAAGGCATCCCTGAAGACAGCAGTTGCAGAAATGATGATTAGAGCACAATAAGGTAACAGGTTTGCCTGCCATACTTGCTTTCCCCTGTAGCCTCAGTTTTGGAAACTGTAATTTTCAGACACTCAGCTTTTCAGGTGAAAATTCTCATTAATCTGTGGTAGATCTGTCAAGGAAAAGGCATCGTTAGGCTTTGCAAATTAGTAAAGACATGAACCTTCTGGGTTATAAGAGGTGGCAATGGTTCTGGGGAGTTCAAGTCCTCTTAAACCCAGGAAGCAGTACCCGTAAAATGCAGTGCTTTTGGGGTGCATCGCCTGGGATTTTGCATGCAGAGAAAAAAAAAGATCCAACCTTGTTATGTGATAAGGAAAATTAAGACAAGCTCTTAAAGACTTTGGTTACGAAGGAAATAATGGAAGGGTTTGAAAGAGTTCTCATATGGAGTGAGCATAGCTGCATGTGTAGAAAATCTGCACATATGGAGATAACAGCACAATTTTACATTTGAGAGGCAACAGCATTCTATAAATATTGAAATATGATGATGTTGAGCAACTTGTGCCTGGCAATTCCTGGTTTCTGCTCCCATTTGGCTTGTGCTAGATCCCCTCCCCTTGCAATCCTGGGGATGCATTTTGGTCCCAGCCCAGGAGACACCAGCACTGGGGCTCTCAGCTTCCTAACCCAAGAGTATCTCTTGTGCATCCCTTCTGAATCACAAGGGGGCTGGAGGAAGATCAGTTTAGTTTCATAAATTAGATGGCAGTTGCTTAAAGGGGGAAGAAAACATATGGTCTTTAAATAACCCACGAGACTCAATGCTGAGGGACCGATACATTAAAAAGGTAATAAAATGCACACCAGCCTGGGCAGAGAGGAATGGGAGGATGCTACAACCTGTCTGTCCTTTGTGAAAGGGAAAACCAGCTGCAGAAGGGCAAATAACCCCTGAATCATTTTGCCTGCGTTGCTGTAGGCGAGCAGGTAGCTGGAGCCAGGGCTCTGACTCACATCTCTGGCTGAAAGCAGGCAAGTCACGCCCAGTTTTCAGTTGGGAGACTTGTGGGGCTGAGAGTAGATCCAGGTTAAAACCCAGATAAGGATCGAGGCTATTCGTTCCTTGAAGCTATCACCTTACAAACCACAGCTCTGACCTAGAGATATTGGTTCCCCTAGTTCCTCCAGCTCTCAGACATGCAATCCAGCTGTCAGGGCTCAGCACATGATGTTATTAGCTTTGTCAGAGATGATGTAAGGTGCAGGGGCATCTTAAGTGTGAAGAGCTTGCGTAACTGCAGCCACAGTTTCAGAAACTCAGCTGGTGAGCAGTTTCCAACTACCCAGGGTTTTTTGCAAAAGCAAAAACACTGGCTGGTGTGATGCAACCTAATGGACTACTTACAGACAGGATTATTATTTCCCCCCACACACACTATTTACCATATTCTGCTTGCTGTTCTGCATGGGATTCCAGCAGATCCAAAAAGCAAGAGAAAACTGGCACTAGGCTGGCATATTTTGATACGGCACAGTTGGTGGAACATGGGCAAAACTTATTTGGCTGTTTCTGCTTATTAGTGCTTGCAGCTGGCTTGTGGCATACTGATTAGGGCATTTCCAAAAGCTTTCATGTGTGCAGATGTGATAAGATGCTAATTTTTCAGCATTTTCACAGCTGGGTTTGCTGCACAGAGGAGCAAAAAGGAAACAGAATCTCTTTCTCAAAAGTCAAGGGACTTCCAAGTGACACAGGTCGGGTTGAGCTCTGCAGTGGCTGAGTGGGAAGGCAGTGGCTTGGGCTCAGATGCTCAGTGATGTGCTCCCAACAAAACCCCTTCAAAGGGCAATTCAGGGGACCCTGGTTTTGCTCCTCTGCCAGTTACCATGGCTCTTGCCTCTGAAGACATCATCAGAAGTTGCAGGGCAGTCAGAAGCAAAGATAAAGGAGATGCTATGCATTTATTTTCCTTGATAAAAGGAATCCTGTGTAGAAAGCCTTTTATTTATGGCTTAGTTATCATGAACCCTGTTTTTCTCCATTTAAAAGCACTGGTTTCCAGAGCCACACAGCGCACATTCCTCCCCATGCAACCTGAGAGGGAGTTTCATTTGATTACACCAGGCACACACAGACCCCTACTACAGCAGGGAATGATAAGGCAGCCTTAAATCACAGCAGAGGAAGCAGCTTTATTTCCAGTTCACCACTCTATTATTAAAAGCTGCTTTCCCAATTTGTTTACTTTTCATCTCATGGCTGAGGTATTTAAGGTCTACAGTTTCAACCCTATTTCTGTCCTTTCTTGTGAGGCCAACTCTTTTTACGACCTCTTAAATCTTCTCTCAGGCTGAGAGACTATTACTGTTCATAGTCAAGATTATTCCCCAAAATTATCTCTCATCAATATATTGCCTAGTTATATATTTACCCCAAGGGGTGAGTAGTTTCCCTGTAAAATTCTCCTTCACCTCTTGCATTTCATTTTTCTCCCCTGTCCATGTACCCAGGCTACCCATTTGTTATTTTTCTTCCATTTTCACTATTCTGTTCTCTCACAGCAGTAATAACTCTCACCACAATTAAGATAGTCCAGTGTACTAACCAATCTATATTAACTGCCCTTCCTGGCTGGCTTCATCATATGAAGTGTTCCTTGTTCTGGAAGGTCATTTGAATATCTCCTGGCAATTACTCTGCTGAATATTGATCTCTGCATCATTCTGCATTTATGTGCCTGTCCAATGCTTTCTGCTAGATTTATATTAGTACATAGCATTGAAAAGCAACAACCAGTTGTTTCAGTATTGTTTCTTTAATTAGAATAGGAAAACTGGAAAAGGTGCTCATTTCTCAGAGGTTTCCAAAGTGCAGGTCCCTCCTCAAGTGGTTATATTCACCCTTGCTTTATTGTTAAATCCCTTTTCATCCATTGTCCCAACCTCTAGGTAGATGGACACACCAACAGGTGTTTGCTCAATAGCTGAAGGGAACTCTCACACTCCCATTGCTGGGAATGGCCCTATAAAAGGGCTGAGCACAGCCAGACACAAGTGGAGGAACACACCACCCACCTACGCGAAGCAGCAGCTCTGCCCTCACAGGGCACCCTTTGGTGTCTCCTGTCCCTGTGTCCAGTAACCTGCCTGCAGTGAGGATCAGGCAGGTCTGCCCCGGAGTAACAGCTCAGCACTGCTTGGTTTAGGTGGCTCCAAACACAAGAACTTTATTTCCCCCTTACACTGCATTTAAAGAGGGTGAACCCACCCCAAAACAAAACCCAAACAATTCCCAAATATTAACCTACAACTGGGTACCTCAATAGCCAAAAACAAGTTACCCCAAGCTCTTCAGCAATTCACCAGGATGCCCTTACCTTTCTCTTCCTCCAAAGACAGTCTTCCTGGAGCAGAGAGCACACCTCAAACATCCCTGCTGTAGCCTAGGGGGTTCAGGGCTCTACCAGGCATATGCTAAGCTGGAGCTGAAGAAGGTGCTAATTACTGTCCTTGCAAGCTAAAGGAAGGGTTGTTAAGGCTCTCCTTTTATAGGAGAGGGACCTAGAGACACTCAAAACTACTAACCACGGGCACCTAGTGAAGGCAGAAGTAGGCAGGAGCATCCTGGGTTTGATTACACATGGGTAGGTCGGAGGAATTATGGCAGAGTTGAGTGTTGGCTAATGGGGAAAATTAGCTCAAGCATGTGACTTAACAGCTCAGCAGATGCTTCAAGGTGACCCTGGAAATGGGACTGAGAGAGCTTTCACCTGTATTTTGAGGAAATAGCGGTGTATGGATGTTCTGGAGAAATACCCCGCATTGCATCTCTGAGTGTATCTGATGTGTTTCATCTGCTTCTCCTGACTGAGGAAAAAAACCCAGCCAGGCCTCAAGGACTTGCCAAGTGCTAGGGCTAAAGTGACAAAAATCCTGTCAGTCAATTTAAAAAGGGACTGCTGCTCTTTATTTTGCCCTCTGCAATAATCTTTGGCAAAACAAGATGGTCTAAAAGAAGCAGGTGAAAGCTATGAAGAGGAGAAAGGTAATGACAATGAGTGACACCTGCCCTGGAAAGTACTGGCTTCTGACCTGCAGGGCTTGCCCCCTTCTAGTTAAAATATCCCCATTTTGGGTGTGTATCCATAGCGCATTCCTCTGAATCCCCCAGAGCTAGGCTGAGCAAGAAAGCACTTTCTGATGGGGTGGCGCATCAGGACTGCACCCCCAGCACTGCTCCAGCAGCGCATTAGGGCTTTTGCTTTGCAGACACAGCAAGGATGGATGCTGCATGACACACAAACCCAAAACTCATGTCCCTGTCTCCCTGGGGATGGGCTGTGGGGCTGCTGGATGTGTGATCTGCTCTGTGCCCTGCTTCAGCTTTGACTGTGGCCTCCTTGATAGCAAGAGATGGGAAGGAGCAAACACTCTGCTGCGCACAAAGGCTAGCAGGAGCAGGTCTTTTGCTCGCCAGGGCAAAAATATTGCCAAAAGCAGGGAAACAGCATGCTGTATCAAAGTAACAAGAGGGAAATACAAGCGAGAACAGTGCCTGGAGAAGTGCAGGATGCTGTGATGGCAGCTGTCAGTTCAGGGGGGCCTGCTGCAGTGGTGCCCGATCCACATGCAGAGCTGTGGCAGCAATAGGCGTGCTGTGATTTATGCAGATGCCACCTGCCAATGAAGAGGAAGCACGCTTGCAAAATGTGCAGATTTTTATATTCAGAAGTCAAATGTAGTCAAGGGGATTCTCTTTTCATTGGGCGTATAATGCATGTACGTGAATTCTCTGGTGGGATATTTAAATGGTATTTTAAGAGAGTAGTTATTCTTCAGCATCAAGTAAATGGCAGGGAACTGTCAGAGGAAGAAAGGAAACATAAATCATTCCTGCCACGGTGATGGTGCTTTTTCTGCAAATGCCAGCCTTATATGGTCTTACATGACCCGTTTGTGCTGGGAATCCTCTTCCATCCTCACGTGCTTGGGGTGATGGCGGGGGAACTGGGTGGCAGGGGTAGAAGAGGGGATTACAGGTGAGTAGTGACACAAGGGGAGGTCAGATCCAGAGACCTGTGAGAGAGATAACAGTGTGACCAGAGAGTGGGAGAGACACTACCAAGGGAGGCTCTGATGAGGTCAGCCTGGGAATCCTCATGCTGTAATGAGCAGCCAGCTTGTTTCTATAGAAACACTGAGACAGGATTTAACACGTTAAATGTACGAGGTTTAATGTCAGTGTTTAATACAAAAAACAATAGAAATACAGCGAGAGAATCCTTATCACATATGCACCCCACGGTTTCCTTCCAGTGTGTCAGCAGTCTGCTCTAGCAGACTGGAAAATAAAAAATAGTTTTTAAAAAATCTTCAGAAATTACTCAAAACAATGCCTATGGTTTCACTTGCTCTGTAGCGTACATATTCTTTAAAAGTCAGCCCACATTTCTCTGTATAATCTCACCACTGGATTCTTTTTTCTTCAGTCCTGGAGGTACTCGCCCTTACCAGGCTGCTAAGAAAAGCAGCCGTGGCAGCCGTATTTGCACTTCAGGCAAGATGATAAGATTGAAGCAGATTTTCAGCTGATGACATACAAGCATATGGGCCAGCCCTGACCTGGTCATGGGGACCAGGCTGTCCCCTCAGGGAGGGACAGTCACCTCTACAGGGAGCCTGTTCAGAAAAAGTAATTAAGAAAAAAAAATGCTTCAATCCACTGGCTCGCACCTGGGAGGAGCTGTGCTGTTTCAGGAGGCAGCACCAGGTACTTTGGGGTACCAGGTAGGCACTAAGTGAACATGCAGTGCTATTGCAGTCCCCTATTTGGGGGCATATAGCAGAACAGCAGGAAGGAGGACCCCAAAAACCTGCCTCTCAGTGGTTTAGAACATCCCCATTTCTGCTGGCACAGATGTTCAGCCTTCCGAGAGGTCAGCCAGGCACACTTTGTAAGCACTAAAACAACTTAAAAGAAATACAGAGTGTTTTGTTTCATTTTCCTTTAAAACCTAGTGAGACAGCAGCTGCTCTGATATAACTTGTCCTACCATCTTCCCCAAAGAAGTGCAAATTAGAGCTGGAAAGGTATGAAATGCAATCATCTTGCCTTAGCAATAGGAGGCTGCTTCAGCAAGAGGAGAACAGCTGCCCTCTTTAAAAGTGTCAGCGAAGTGAGTGCTGCCAGAGCCCCAGAACAGAGGCAGCTCAGCACGGCTCCCAGGGATGGATGCTGGGCAAGGGGCACCCACTGGCCCACCCATGGGTCCCTAGCAGCAGCCAGGTGGGACTGAGTGCTGCCTGCCTGCCCCTTTTCTCCCCATCAGTTCTGAGCCAGCATGGAAAAGTTGCAGCTCCAAATTGCTGCTCACCAGACAGGGAGAGGAGATGGGACCGGCCATCAACATCATCAATCCCAACACATTCCCATCCAGCCCCTCAAAATGAGGGGCTTTGCGCATGTGTCCACCTTGATCCATCTTGGTGGTTGAATCCCCTTGAAATAGGGCACATCAGCAGCATTTGCTGACTTTTGAATTTCTCTTGGACTGTGTTTGCTTTTGGGTAATCCTCACAGACCTGTGCCATGACACCCCACACCCTCACTGAGGGCTGAGGAGGGAACCTCTCCCTCTGACAACCAGAGATAAAATACAGACCTCCACGTTTCTCAGGGTACTGCTGCTTTTTGCCTTCTTTCAGCAAATCTCTCCCCTTCCCGTGACCCAGCGCAGCTCCCACCCTAGACCCTCCAACACACATCAGCAGCAAACGGGACCTTCTTGCTCCAGCTGCTCCCCTGAGCTCACAGTGTCATAGCCTTCGCGTGGCACCAAGGTCCCTCTCTGGGCACAGTGTGCACGAGAGGCTGGAATGAAGGACCAACCAGTCTGAAATTCAAAATGAAATCTGCTTTCCAGCCATTCAGAGGGAATAAAAACAGGGCTAACTGGCTCTTTTGCAAGAATCATTTGCTAAATGACAGCATCTCTAGGATTCTCCAGGAAACAATCAAATCGTGTAACGAACTGTTACCAGATGGCAAATCCCATTCACTAGGAAATTTGCTGAACGTTACAAAAACCAGCCCTGAGTGAATGTCTTTCTTAGGGGTCTCATCTCTGCCATGGAGAAAAGGAGGGGACTGGCTCCTGGGGACAGCAGCATGGTCCCACGCTGTGCACGGGGCTCCGGCTCAGCCCCTGGAAAAGGTCAGGCTCAGGTTTGCTAATAAGCGTGCCGGGCTCATGGCCACCTTCCCCTGCTCTCTCAGAGGATTGCAAAACCCTTGCAGAGTCAATCACATAAACAAACAAGATTTTAGGCAGTGGTAAGGAACAAAAAAAAAAGGTGGAGAGGGAAAAAAAACCCTATCCTTGAGAATCATCTATGCAGCAGAAACCCCCAAATACATGATAGCAGGTAAACACAGGAGTGTGTAAGCTTTTCAAAGGAGGCACTCTTTTATAGCATAGATGATCATAACAGCAAAATAAATCATCTTTCTTTTACCATAAAAATGTTTTACACCATTCAATTAAAACCTCTGAGATAAAATAATTTCTCCTGGGTGTTTTCCTTTGCTCTTCTCTTTCTGTCAGAAGTCATTTCAATATTTTACTATCTTAGTAATAAAAAATACATAATGGCTTGCCAGCCAGTATTATTTCAGCAGCTCGTTCACTACATGAAGAAATTCAGAACAGTCTTTTGCTGCACTTTACACTGGAGATAAAAATGTGTGCCTGAGTGCCAGGGGCTGTGACAGGAGCAGGTCATTTTCTTGGCATTGCCACGAAGGCTCTGGGCAGCTGGGGAGAGCCAAGCCAGATTTCCGTCCCTAATGGCTGCGGGTAAGGCATTGCACAGCCACGCTTCCATTTCTTCCCCCAAATCCACATGAAAAAAAAGAAAAAGGGAGGTGAATCAACACTTCTCACTCAGCACAAATAATAAATCTGTGCTGCCCAATTGTATCCTTTAAAACACTATATGCTTAAGTGGTCCCAAGTGGAACAACGTATCTTTCCCCTAGTATTAAGAGCAGCAATAAATCTACAATTACTTTATTACTCAGTTGTACTAAAACATGCATTAAGCCCTTCTAGCAAATTCGAGTTTTATAAAACAATTACTTGATTCTGACATTAGAAAGAGTCTAAGTCGAATGAGATGTCGCTGGATACTTTTCAGACCACGTGTTTCATTTTGAAACTGATCTTCTATCATTGAGCTGTGGTGTCACTAGAAAGAAATTCCCTAAGTTAAAAAGGGTAAGGTACATCTAGGGTAAATATCAGGAAAAGGACTTACAGTAAGGAACTGCAGGTCCACACAAGAAAGACTTGCTTGTGTTTCAGGAATGCGTGTGTATGTATGTATATAGACACGCATATGCACACACATATATAAATAAAAACATCTAAAATACTTTTCTGCACATCTTTTAAGAAAACTCCCTTCTGTTAGATGTAATGGTATTTTCCCTTCTTGTGCAAGAACAAAGGGATAAAAAGCCCCTTAGGAAACAAACATCCCGTCATGTCATGCAAAGGCCCCATTAATAAAGGATGAGCAAAGAGGAGGGCAGAAGATGCAGGAAACAAAAGTAGAGCACTGAGCCTAATTAGACTGTTCCACAAAATTTCTCAGGAGGCATTCACTGAAGCTGAGGAGGTAAATATTTTATAAGGGGAGCTCCCTTTCTCTTCACGCTTCTCCTTGTGCCCTCTCCTGAACTAATTACTTGTTTTGTAGAGGGAAACACTGCTAATTTTAGCTTTATGGGGCCCTGTGTGGAAAGCAAGGGAAGTTCCCTGGATGACTGGGATTGTGGCTCACATCTGATTGCAGGGGTGGCTGTTGCTGGAAAAGGGGTCTGTGCAGCGACCTGGCAAATGTGATGTCTTGGGTATGTGGGGTGGCCCCACATTGTGTGGCCAAGGACAGGGCTGGCGATGCAGCAGGAGCTGTCCCTGGCAGCTGGGGATGACACAGTGCCCTCTGCTTGTGTCCTCCAGTTCCCACTGTTCATCTACTGGGCCACCTTAGCTCTCCCATCCACATAAATCATCCCTATGCTGTCCCACCCCATGCACACAGGTTGGGAAAAGAAGAGACAGAGAAAGTAGCTACTAAGGAATTCAAATTGTTTAGATAGCAGACAAAGAAATAAAGACAGAGAATAAAAGGGAGAGAAGGAGGAAGAAATACTCCAGCCTCCCAAATTAAAGTCACTTAGAAATCTTTTTGTTCTTTTTCCCAAAAGAAAGGTTAAAAAAACCTACAGAAAATATTTGCAGCTTTAACAGAAAACACTTGGAGCCAGCCAGGTCATGAGGGAAGTGCCTGCACATGGGAATGCGAGGTGCTGAGCATGGCTGGATGGGTAAGAGCACCGAGGAGCTGGGGCAGCTCTTTCCCTGACCTGCCCACTGCTAATGAAAGGACTAGAAGGGGCTTATAAGCATCCAGCACAAAAACCTGGCTATAAACTGGTATTTTGGCATGTTCCCTGATGCCTCAGCATTCAGCAGCAGCTTCAAGGCCAAGGCCAGGCTGGGGGAGCACGTGTGGGCTCCTGCACATGGCTGGAAAAAGCCTCTTCTCCGTAAGTAGCTGCCAGCAGGCTCCAGGGAGGGGAGCGGACCCGGAGTCCCCACTGAGCCCCAGCTGCATCCGAACCACAGTGTTGGGGGAGACTGTGCAGATCTCAGTTTCCCCACTGGGAGCTCAGACAAGCTTCTCCATCCTCCCAGGATGCAAGGAGTCAAACCAAGCGTCTAGCCGAACCCTGCCCAGCAGTGGGAGTCTGAGGAAAAATATAGAGCGGTGGTGGCGGGTCCCTGGTACATAATCCAGCATCCCACACCGTGTGCCTTGGGACCTCCTATTCCCTCTCTGCCCTGTTCCCCACTCCTTTGAGGGCACAGCCGGAATAAGCCCTTGGACTGGCACAGCCCTGCTTACTCTTTTGCTCTCTCTGACACCAGAAAGGAGAAAACCTCTGGGGGATCAGCACTCCCTCCTTCTCCTGATCTGCCTGGCTTTTCCCCAGCCTGGCACCTGCAGACCAACATTGACTCTTCTGGGCATGACCCTGCCTACGTTTTGTTCTTTATCCCAACGGAGGGAGGATGCTATGCACCGAGCAACTGCCTGAAGCACTGGGGCGAGACCCCCGGCTAGCCCCACAGGGCTGCGCACCACTCGGTAGGAAAACCTGATTCATCCCTGCCTGCATGGCGGAGAGTGTATCTCAGTTCAGCAGACTGGGGTTCACCTTCTCATTGTCTGTGCCCAGCTTAATCCATTGCTTTTTAGGCTTCTCAGATGCTTTGCCTTCATTTGTTATCTCTCCTATTTCAGCTTACAAAATCCGAGCCCTGGGGATCCCACGATGTTGGCAGCAGCCCTGTCGCACCTGATTTTTGTTCTTTTCCCAGGGCAGGTGCTTCTCCCCTTAGCAACATGGCATGAAGGAAACAAACAATATGAAATCAGCAATTGCAAGCAGCACAAAGTTTTTCAATGTATTTTTTTTTCCCTTTTCTCTTTGAAAAATACTAAGAAAATGAAGAACTGGGCTGACAAATTGATCAGTGTGTGGCTTCCCTGTCCTTTGTTCAGGGATTTTTTTGCAGTGGTTCTGTCCTCGTGAAGCCTGGCTGATCCGAAGGACTCCCTGACTGAGATGTAACATTTCCCTCAACTCAGAAAATCCGCACTGATCTTTTAACAGGATTTCCCATGGTTTGGCTATAATGTGGATTAAATAAAATAAAAAAGCCACCCAGCTTTTCCCTTTCAGCTATGGGCACTTGCTCAGTCCAGTGTGCTTTTATGCTAGGGAGGAGATTTGGAAGCTGTGGGGTTGCAAAGCAGAGAAATGGTTTGATCTGCAAACGCACACTGAAGCTCTGTAAACTACTGTAAGTTTACAGCACAGCTTTCTGTGCTAGACTGAAAAGCTGCCAGTGGAGGAGAAGGCATTGCACCTGACTGCAAAACACTTTCCACTGAAATACATATGCACAGATTCTAAAGAGGTAGCATCTTAGCAAGCCTCTTCATGCTAATAGCATCTCGTCTTTACTGATTACGAATAATAACTAAGTTCTAGTAGGAAGTGAATTTTTCCCTCCATCCTCATTCCCTTTGGGCCTCCCCAGGGTTTCCATCCCCAGCTGCTGTTCACCTTGACCTGGACTCCTGTTGGATGCATACCCCTTCTGCTGCTCCAGTTGCACCATACAGGCAGACCTACAGCTTCAAGAGCTTTCAGAAAATGTGGCCTCTTCACTAAGCCCAGGGCCAACACGATGGGCCAGAACTGTGTGACGGGGTTGGATTTAGGGGTGGGAGCAGCCACCATGCCCTGGATGAAGTCTTTCCTACAGGAGCCTCGAAGCCTGCACACTTGAGAAAGGCACAGACATGCACTGAGACACCATCCTACTGTACCACACTCCCTGGGGACTCCCTAACCTCATTCAGCCCCTGCTGTGACAGAAGAGATGGACAGGGCAGGGTGGAGGGCAACATGGCCTTTCCCTGCCTTCTGAGGGCCCTGGGGCACAGCAATGTCCTGATGCAGAGCTGGCCCCACAGAAAGCATCAGAGACAGCATGGTGCTGGGATCAGTCAGCAGCAGTGAGCCTGACACTTCAGATGGTAAAAATCCTCCTGCTCTTGCCCCAAAGCCCACTCCAGACACCTTCACTTTGCTGGCTTTTCCTCAAAGCACAGCACAACCAACTTTTGCATCTACCCCCTGTGCATCAATAGCTAAAAAACACCCGATAGCAACAGCCAAACAACTCCCCAGAGCACTAATTCCTGTGTTACAATTATACTTCAGGTCATATGAAAAATTCAACACTATAGCACAGCCACGCTCATTAATCCCCCCCCCCCCAAGCTTTTCTTGACGCTGCTCCCTCACCCCCTTCCCCCCCTCCCTCTGCATGGGTGCATAAGAGAGACAGAAAGGAGGACTAGGACTTCTCCAATCATGTTCGTTTCCTTCCCTGTTCGAGACAACTAATGAGATCTGTGTGGGCGAATGTCTCCTGCACCGTGTCGGATCTACTCTCACATGGATCGACGCATGTGATGGGAGCACCGTGGGGCATGTGTGCATGTGTGTGTGTGCCGGATGCGCTCACGCCGAGCTGGGGGCTGTGCATACAGCAGCTGATGCACAGCCACGCTCGCCTCCCTTAAAGGTTAAATCAATCCATTATCCTTCTTATTAGGCTTTTTCAGGCTGGAATAGCTGTGCAGAAGGGAAGGGGGTGGTCTCTTCCCCTTCCTCGAGCTGTCAAGGGAAGGAACTTGATAGGATTCAAGCTTTAACCCTCATCCCCACCTCCCAGATCTCTGCCAACATGTTGCCAGCCCTCTATCCTCCCCCTCCACAAAAGCCCCCTAAAAGGAGCAGCAGTGAAAGGCTTTTTGAAAGCTGGAGCACTGGCACTACCAGGCTAGCAGGCTGGGAGCAAGTTACGGACTCAGACATCTGTATCCAATGCTGATGTAAGCTGCACATTGTTTGTCGCTGCTTTGCTCCCCCATAAAAGCTTTTTCTCAGTGCTAATCCTCTCTTTTTCCCCTGGGCAGGCTGGAGAGATTAGCTCTGTGCCATGTGAAATGAGCTGGGCAGGTCTCAGCCCTTCCCATCACAGACAAGCAGTAGGAATGAGCACCCACCGAGGGCTTCAGAGAGGAGGTGCTGGCACTCTAATAACATAGAATTTATCATATCAAGGAGAGGAGGAGATGAACAGATTTTAAAAACACTAACAAAATGGATACCTGGTCCCACAGAAAAGAAAGAAAGGCTGAACCCATGGGTTGTTCATTTCTATGCATACTTACATCAACCACGGGTCCAGATTTCTGGATACAAGTGGATAGTTGCTTAAGGCCAATTGGTGTTTTTCTGTCATCATGATTTTGGTTTGATTTTTGAGTTGGAAATTCATCCTCTGCAACACACAATATTTCCATAAGAAAATTTAGACTTTTCCATTGTTTTTTCAAGGTGCTGTCACAAAAAAATCAAAACCCTCAGGTTAAAACTGAATCAAAACCAGTGCTTTTCTCTTTAGCCCAACATTATTTGCTGCTTAAAAACTTCATGGATGTTTTAATTTGCCAGTCTCCAGGACTGTCAGTTCATGCATCCACCCCAGCCTTAGGTATTTAGCTGGGTATGAACTTTTCTGGATCCACTCTGTAACTCTTCCTTCAGATTAGGTTCTATATTAAAAGCAAGAGTTAAAATTTTATACTCAATTACCTAAGAAACAGGACACCCAGCAAAATCCATTTACACAAACCTCCAGCGAACTCTTCGTCTAAAAATAAGCTCATTTCCTGCAGTTAAACCTCATACCTGCTGCCGGAAACCTGAATCATGCTGCCAGCAAGATATCAATCTCAAAAACACAAAAAGCACCTTTGGCTTTTGAAAACTATTTGGAGATCAGTGGGTGGATCCTAATAGATTACATAAACTATCCTGGAAGGTCTACGAATGAAAATGTAGAGTAGTAAAGCCAGTGCAAATCAGAACCAGCTGGATTATCCATCTGGGGTCAATCAGCAGGAATCCATGGTCCTCCATGGAGCTCTGTTGATTCATAGCAGTTGACCCACGTTTTCCCTTCAGAAGCCTTTAATTTCAGTTGGTGTGAAAACAATGGGCAGGTTTTAACTCCGGCCTGTGGTGTTAAGAGTTCTACCCACTACAAAAAACTTGGTAGAGGCAAGACATTAGGAGTGCTCCTCTTGGAGAATGATGGATTTCTCCTACATGGACTGTTCCTTGGTGGGCTTCTCACGAGAACAAAATCACCTTCTTACAAAGTTAGCTATTGTTTAGCCAGAAAATTTGAACGTGCCATTTTTTATGAGGCATGGTACCAAGCGCCTTTACTCAGCTCCCTGCATATACCCAAGTACAGCTGCTCTCTTCCCTTCCTTCAGTTCACTCTGTAATTATATCACATAAAGGCAATCAAGTTCCCTTGGCAAGATTTATTCAATTCATCCTCCTGGGCCTAATCTTCTAACCCTACGTGAGTTTATTTAAGGCATCACGATTGGAGTGCTGGAGTGCCTCCTTGCCTGTCATGCAGGGCTTTGCACAGCTTCTCGAGGGAGACAAGTAATGCCACTGTCTTCAGGCGGCTGGTGGGAAGGAGATGTGAAGGAAGTGGTTCCAAACCCACTCTCCTTTATAGCTTTCCTCTCCTCGGGTACAAGGTGGTTTTGGTGGCCAGTGACTCTTTACCCACTTGGTGCTCTTATGCTCCCTTAGAGGCACGGGGTGTCTTCAGGAGACCAGAGAGAGGTGCATCTGCAGTTCCTCCTGGCCTTTATCCCAGCCACTTTCCATCTAGTATTTATTCCATTCAGGTCAAGGAGTTATTAATCACCAAGAAGTCCTGTTCATCTTTTTAGGACACCACTTCTGCTTTCGGTTTTCTTCACCGCCCTGCCACTTTTTCAGTTGCTCACTCTTTCTGGGCTGGGTAGCATTTGAGGACTGCAGGAGGAGGTAGCTTCTCTCTCCTTTCTCATTGGCAATATCTGGTTTGATGCAGGTTTCCTTTTCTTCTCACCACCATCGTGACTGCATCCAGCCCTCAGCTCAGTAATCACTGACATCCAAACAGGATGTTTATGAGCTAATTAAATCAATAGCTTAGGGTACGCAGGTCTACAGATCTTACCAGGTCTTTCCCTCTTCCGTGCAAGAGTTTTTCTACAAGTTCTTCTCACTTACACACTACTTTTGAAGCCTTGATAACTCCCTCCCACCTCTCATATGGCCAAAGGTGAAAGCCTTTTATTACTGCAACACAATGAGCAAAATATTCCCACTGTTGGACATGACAGCTTTGGATGACCAGTTCTGCACACAGTTCACAGGTCCCTCCTCATGAACATACCAAGCTGCATTATAAAACTAGATCAGCATCTTGGTCTCCTTATTTCCATGTGAAAGACATCCCAGAGTCTTTCTTCTCCCATGATTAGAAAAGGTCAGTTAATGTCTAGCCTAAATTACAAGGCTGGGTTCTCCCACATCTTTGTTCTTTACAAAGTTTTCTATTCTCTGTACTTACTCTCAGCATCTTCTATTAGGAGCAATTAGTGCTCATTTTGGTGGGAAAGGTGTCTCTTTATCAGCTCCCGGCAGTCAGGCGGGTCTGGCCCTGGCTGACCTTCTGTACATTGCCTCAGCCTGAAATTCCCCTTGAGAGCCAGATCCCAGGACTGCACACAAACTCCAGTGAAGGTCCTCCCAGTCCTTTGTACAATGAAGCAACATCACAGATGAAACATTTGAGGAACACTTCTGCATTTTTTTTTAATCTCAGCTTGTTTATAAGCTGCACTTTGCTTTGATCTTGGACAGTGATTTCTATCATCCTTTCCTGAGGAGGATGCAGTGTGCGTTTAAACAGGATGTGGTGTGTGTGTGCACATAGCACTGAGATAGCCAAAGAAATGATGAAAGGAAAATAAAGAGGCCAGAGCACGGTGTTTGAAGGTTTCCCTTTGAGGCAGCTTCACCTCACCACTTGGCAGGCAGCTAGTCATTTTATTTTTTTCTCAGTGGGATTAATTACATGGCAGGCAGAATTCAAGGAGTGAGATGTCAAAACTTTTAGCTTTAATATGACTTGTCCAGGTCAACACAACCCAGCTGAAAATCAGCATGTGTTATACAGCATGTTCAGTGCCTTACAGCAAGACCAACATGACAGTAATGGGCATGCTACCCCCGAGGAGTCTCAATTCTTGGGCTCTCCCTGTGAGCATCACTCCGTGCTGCATCCCAGCAGAAGTATCTGGCCTGGCACACACTGTCCCATTCGTTTGGTCTAGACAACATGAGTTCTGTGACTGGAACTGATTTGCAGATGGAGGTTTTCTCCTCTTTGATTACACTGTGTCATAGGTATGAAGAAATTGCAGGAGAGTGGATAGACTGGCTGTGCCAGTCCTGCAGACATTTCCAGTGCTTTTTTCCCAGCAGTCCAAATGCACTGGGCCATAGTAACCCTGGGGTGTCCCATGGGAATTTCCCAGGTGACATATACACAGGACCAGTGGTAGCTACACAAACATGGGGAGCTCACACGGGTCACCTGCCCAGGCAGCTGCTCCTCAGCCCCTTGCTAAGGAGGCCACTTGCTGTTACCCACAGTTTACTTCCACACATAACTGGCCATTTGTGAACTTCTCTTTGCCATGGCAGACTCTGATTTATACTGTTATGTGATGCATTAATTAACAGCAATTTTGCCTTCATTCGAGCTCAAAGAGAGCAGCTAGTGAAGCGTTCACACATTCATATGCTGCTTTTGCAGCCTGGGGAGAGGTGCTTGCCTGCTCCCCTTTCTGAGCTGCAGCCTACTTGCGCTGACCTTGCTAGCTCAGGGCACTTTGCCGGTGGCTTTTCTCATGTTCCCCAACTGGAAGGACTGTTGGTCTGTTTTCACATCTTACAGTATGTTTATGTGCTAGTGCTATTTTTTCAGTTGGTTTCCCAAGGAAACCAGGCTTACGTGATTATCCTGTGTTTGTGTGTGTGTGTGAGAGAAAGAGGAGTAGTATCCTTTTAATAACTTTTAAACCTGTTGGGCAGTTGCACCCAAATTAGGCAGCAAGGTTAGAGATATCATCTTCTATAGACATTATTTTCACCAGACTGCATTGAAAGTAAACCCATGTCATTTGTGTCCATACTGAGAAACAGCCTCAACCAGTGGGAACTCCACTGTAGACATCAGAAAATCCACCCAAAATGATCCAGCTGCCCAAGTGAGACCAGTTGCCTTGTGTAAAGGAAAATGAAGTGTGTGAAGTATTTATGCAGTGACCTTGTGCATCACATATACATGAGAGGGACAGAGCTAGTGAGAGCTAGGCTGGGAGTCATGCGGGGGGGTACCTGATGCAGCATACCAGCCAGCGTCTGCCTCTTGAAATATCGATTGAAAACCCAGGTTTTCAAACCCTAACACCGCTGGAAGTCTGAGTCCTTTGATAAACACCAAAATTGCCTCAGGGCCCTACAATTCAAAAATTAGAGCCTTCCTGAAGAATTCCTCTTTGTTACCCTCCTGACAATGAATGCTTCACTGGCTCTAGGAAGCAACCGCAGACAGCAATCTCAACGCTGCAATTAATTTTTTAACCAGCTTTCAAAAAATCTTTCAGTCAAGGGATCTTCCTGGTCTGCCATGTGCTCCCTTTCACGTGGGCCCCAGCTTTGATGTTTGAGGGGGAAGGCTGCTGGGACGGGAGGGCAGCAGACAGTGCTGTTCAGTTGCCTGTGTAAAAGGAAACGAAGAAACAGATCCAAAGTGAGAGACAAAAAGGGTTTTTCCAGCTCAGAAGCGGGAAGTTTCAGCAGACAGCACACAGCACAAAGAGATTTCTTTCCTTGCCGGTTTATTCTTGGGCTTTCAGGCTGTCTTATTTAGGTTATATTCCAATACACACTGAGCTTGGATTAAACTGCTTTCCCTTCCTTCTATTGACAAGATGGCAAAGGCTCAGGGTGCTACTGGCCTGTGCAGTGAGCAGCAGCTCTGCCGAGCGCTTTGCTCGCCTGACACACCCCATTGAGTCCAACAAATTCTCTCCAAGGCTGTGCTAATGCTTTCTGCCTAAGAGGGGATTAGGATGGTCTGCCTCAAACTTCACACCCCCCTCCTGCCCAGCTCTCTCCTTCCTGGGCCCCAGCCTTTGCAATAAGGAATAAATCACTGTAAGGTTTATCCCGGCTCGTGTTCTTTTGCAGTAGCAGTGGCTTCTGTTGTTTAGCCGTTATGGCCAAAAAGTTTATTTCCAACTATGCTCCTGGAGCTCCAGTGCAACCCCAGCCCTTGGGTTTGCTGTGGCTTGACACAAGCTCATTGAATGGCAGCTTCTAAATACACGAAGCTCCAAACAGCCCCATTTTTTAGCCTTAGATGCCGGCAGGGAGAGCTGCAGATGCTCAGTGGGCAGGCGCAGGCAAAGTTCAGGCTCCTGGATCTCAGTCTTGTCTGCCTGGCTCTTTGCCACTGATGGTCCTGCTCTCTCCCTTCCCACTTGGTAATACTGGGATTCAGCTTGCAAAGTTTAACTTTTTTATTGTGTTAGGAGGGAATATTAATTCCAAGTCTGCCTGTTTGTCCTGTCAGCTCCGCAGCCAAGCTAGCAGCAGAGGCAGGGCTGTCAGCCCCCTCCCCTCGGCGCACTACACACAGCCCCCATCCAGTCTCACGTCGTCAGAGCCCTCAGAACTGTGATTTCCTAGCTTTTCCCAGAGTCAAAGAGCACAATAAGACCTTGGTAGATAGTTTCTGCATTTAAATCTTGCAATTAAAATTCACAACTCTGCTGGCTGCTAAAAATCAAGGACTAACAGAGTTGCTGGTGTTATGATATATTGTAAATTTTTCCATCCCTGGTTAATCCATTAGCAGGGCAGTGAAAACCAGCTGGTTGCCTCTGTTCAAAGAAGCTTTGTGACTTTATTCCTGCCCTTATCAGATGATCTGTAGGTATCAACCCCCTTTTCCCCCACACTAACAGATGAACATAGTGTAACCTCAGAGCAGTTAAGTCTCAAACTCTGTTCAGCTTGGGAGATGGTTGCTTTGATTTTAGACTAAAGAAATCTTTGTGTGTCCAAAAGCTTGTTCCACTTCCCCCCCCTGCAAGTATGTACATGGTCTAATAAATGATGCTGTCTCTCCCTACAAACTTTGCTGCACTTTATCCTCATACCTCCAACAATACTGTTTCTGCTGTGCTGATGCTTGGTTTTTTTTCAGCTTGGATGGCATGTTTTGAATTTACCTGCCAGGTGGTTGCTGTGATGGATAGATTTCCACAGAGGTAAAGGCTGAGCCAAGAGGAGGGAGAGGAAAGCCCTGTGCAGCTTTCCCCAGCACACAGGGGGAGACTGAGCTGTCACTGCCATTAATCAGAAAGCTGTCAGCACCGAAAGCAACCACTTTAGAGACCCACTTCTATTACAGAGGGAATAACAGCCCTGGGGAAGAAAGAGCCACAGATAGGAAAGGCATCTGCGAGGGACTCTGCAAATGCAGCAGCACCCTGCTTTTGGTGAAATTTAGGGGCTGGCTTCATTTTGTAATGAGCAAAGAGATTACTAGAAAAGGAAAGTTGCACTGGATGGAGCTGATAAGGTGCCCTGCACATGCATGAAGAATAATCCCCAGCTGCCACTCATCCTACTGTCCTGAGCACTGAATTCCTACAGGGAAAGCATGGAAAAGTGGAACCTCAGTGCCCACTTCTCAAGGTAATGGTAACAACTTCATGTAACCTGTACTCAAAACCTGCCTCGCTGTGTCAGAACACTCAAGCCTCACTGGGCTGCAGCAGAAGATGGTGTAAAAGAGCACTGCACAGGCAGCTCTGTGTCTTTCTTATGTTGGTAACACATCAGGAAAATACTCCTCCAAGCTATACTAACCTACCAATCTGGCAGCAATAAAGTATTAATGCTTGCAAAATGCATAATTTACCCATATGGAACGTTTACAAGCCACACTGATTTCTCATGAGTATATGCGTATGTTCATCTAGGTACCCATGCCTATATATTTAGCTGTATTAAAAAAGCCGTACTTTGATTGCATCTGATTTGTTGAGTGATCAAGCTCACTTGCATCTATGGCTCGTTGTTGTTATTTACCACTTTCCCAATCTGAGTCATCTGCATTCTTTATTAGTAATGATTCCAGATTTTCCTCCACGTCATTGACACAAGTATTGACAAGGCACTGGGATGAGAAGCCATCCCTGAAGGCCAGCACTGGGCACACCCTCACTTCGTGCTGGCTCTCTCATTGATTATATCCAGAGATCTATTTCCATATGCTAACAATGAGCTGCAGATGTTTTTTTGCCAAGGATTTGCTAGCAGGGGAGGTAAAACTCAGACTCATGTGAGCTGTCACAATTGATTCCATAAATTGGATTGTGTTGAGTTTTTGCTCAGCTGCCAAGATTTTGCACTGGAGGTAAGGCAGGGCAGAAGCAAACAGATTTCATCTAATTTCATGGGAAATTTACTTCTTTTGGTGGGTTTTTGCAGTGGAAGAAATGCTCATATATAAGGAAGTGTAAGCAATCAGCACACTCCTACCATCCTTGTCATTGCCTGCAACATCTATAACCTGATGAGCAGAAATGTCTTTCCAGGTATCATGGAAAATGTATTAAAATACATTTTATATTGTCCAGAGAAATAATTAACACAAGAATCAATTTGGCCTTGCATATGTTTTTTCTTAGTAAGTCATTGAGCCATTAACCTTGAGAAGGTCAATACATTGTCCTTGTTGAATTCAAGTAAAGCAACATTTAGAGTAATATTTAGAGGCAAAATTTATTCATAGTTTCTTAATACACTATTGGTTCCTAAACTACAACACCAAAGTAGCCTTTCTGCTTCCCTTGCCACCTGCCCAGCATCCCCATCCTCTCCTCCCCTCCTCAGGGAAATGAGATAAGATGAATGAAGAAGTAGACAGGCCCATCTTTCATCTAAAGAAAGCCTGAGTGATGCAGGTAATTTGGAGGCAGATTTATTGTCATGGTCCAGCACAGACTGTGCCACATTTTGGTGTAAAGTAAAATTTTTCATCAAGACTTACAAGCCCTATTCAAATTTCACTAAGTCACCAAATAAGTGCGAGGGTTCCTATAAGGTCTTGGATCGGGCACTCAATACAGGTTAGTATTGTTAAGGCATAATTTGATGGTGCCTGTTCCAAAGTCACTTCAGTATCAGAAAAATATTCTCATCTGGTTCACTTTAATCAGCCAGCAGTCTGGGACAACACCTGGAGCGGATACCAAGCTATGCAGAAAGAAAGAGGAAAATTAGAGGAAATTAGAGACATCTTTGGAGAGCTCACTGGGAAACAAGGCAAATGCAAAGGCTGTCCCGCTCCTCCAAGGATCAAGAACAAATGCCTTCCTCTTCTGTAGCACAGACACGAGTCCCTGGACTCTGATTCATTCCTAGACCCTGCCTCATCCCTGGTCTACTTTGAAATCACCCTTTCCTGGGTGTAGTCAGATCACCGTCCAGTATCCTTATGTAACTGGTGGGACAGCAGGCACTGAGCTCTCCGCAGATGGCCCAACTTTATTTTGTTACTCCCTGTACTCAGGACCAGTGCTTGCTTGTCTTCCGTTCTCTGAAAAGGAGAATCAAGAATGGCCTTTCACTGCCCTTCCCACACTCAAACCCGGCCACTTTGGGATGCCATGGCCATCTCCAAGGCATCCCATCCTCCCTCCTCTTGATGGACATGGGGAAGCCAATGGGTCTTAAGCGTTGCATTGGTGTTCTGGGGATGTGACAGCAGCATGGCCCAAACTGCTGCAAAAACCTGGTTGTTTTGTGTGTATGGGCAAAGTCTCATGGGTTGAGACTGTAGTTCAGGTACTCTTACAAAGTAAGTAGAGCCGCAGGGCAGGAGGGAGAACTGCCATGGGGTGCTTGCGTCATGTCCTCTCCTGGAGGCAGTCTCACTCACGGAGGCTTTTGTCTCCACACCCACGAGGGATTTCGCCCATTTCAGATGGGAAGAGCCAAGTCTGCAAACTGAGAAGTTCTGAATGCCAGAGGGGAAGAAACAGCTTTAGTGACCTGAGGTGCTTTCCAAACTGCACCCGTAAAAAAATATCCCCTTTCAAATAAGACAAGTACTGAAACCAGAGATTTTTCACGGCCTGAGAATGAAAATAATTGTTAAATAAATAATTTGGGGCTATAAAACCATTGTATGTAAGTGATATGAAAATAGGGTTTATTTTGATTTAGATGTTTTTGTCATTTCTTCTTTTAAGCTAAAATTGACTCTTTCCTTTGTCCTACATATTTTCAACTTATTCTGAACCCTAAATCAAAACATTTTTTGTTTGAAAAATACAGATGTGCTTGTTTCAACAGTTTCAATGCTTCCCCCCAAAGGAAATGGTTTTGAACAGAGAAATTTGTCAAATCAGCTCCCATCAACAATTTTGGCTTTAATAAATTATACTTTCCTAAAGGGAAAGAAACCACAACAACTAACATTACACTAAAAAAAAAGAAATAAAATCCTGACCAGTGACCAGTTCTTGATGTGGGGAACCTGAATTACAAGGGGCACACCTTGGGTTTGAGTGACCTCGTCATAGGTTTCACAGAAACCAGTGAAAAGACTAGGAAAATGAATGTAAGCATTGCAGGGATCTGGATGAAGACTGTCTTGGCCAAGTTCAGTGTGCCTCGGTCTCCCCATCTGTGCAATGAGGGCCACAGCAGTTAGAGCAGGGTCCAGCTGGGGTGAGGACAGGAAAGAGGGCAGAGGAGTTAGGAAGCTACACAGTGAGAACATGCTGCTGGATGAACTCTGCAGAGGATGCAGTTCACAGCACAAATTCAGATGTCTGTCAGCTGGGTGCTGGGTTAACAGCTACGGCCAGAGGCACAAAGGGTCTTGAATGGTTTCTTTTTCTCCAGAAACTCCTGTGCTCTTATATTCATTCTAAGCAGAACAAAACTAATTTTGAAAGCCCTGAATTCTTCACTCACAACTTCTTGCCTCCATTGTATGGAAAGCAAATATATATTCCAGGGCCATGACTTCTAATGCCTGACTTGCCCCACGGTGCACAGAGCATTGCAGAAGACAGCTCTGAGTCAGGGAAGGGCACTGCTCAACTTTGCCAGTCAGTCCTCACCCCAGGATCCTGGAGAGGAAAGCATCTTTTACCACACTCTGCCTGCACAGCTCTGGGCTTTGCATTGTAAATACTCTGCGGAAGTGATTCCTTCCCTGACAAAGAAATGAAAAAATGTATTTGCTTAGGAAAAACAAACTTGTGTTTGCTGTCACAGAGGAAAACTGCAAGCTAAGATAATATGTCACTGTTTTGTTATCAGGCCACATAGGCGAAGTCAACAGCAGCTTATACAGGGCTCGTCCTTGAGGGACCCCTCAGAAAAAACTACTGGTGAGAAGAGAAAGGGACTGATCTGCTATGCTTGTTGCCTGGGCACAGGTCAAGAAATAATGAATTTTGTGCCTGGAAAATTTAGGCAAAAATGTAGGAATGACAGCTGTCAAGAGGGAAGGTGAAGTGTGACAGGATCTGCCTGGGGCACTGCGGGATCTGTCTCCAGGGCTCTTTGTTTCAGGCTGCTCCCATCCTTAGGGATGGTATCATGGAACTGTAGAATTGTTGGGGTTGGAAGGGACCTTAAAGATCATCTAGTTCCAACCCCTTGCCATGGGCAGGGACACCTTCCACTACGCCAGGCTGCTCAAAACTCCATCCAGCCTGACCTTGAACACTAATATAGAATAATCTCAAGGATAATCTAGAGATGTCTCAGGGTCCCTCCCAGCCCCTTTTCTCAAGGTCTATAAAAGGTGTCTGCTATAACCAAGGCTATGTTTCTCATTTGGCTGTTCTGTCCATGGAGGGACTTTAGGAGGGTGCAGAAGACACTTTCAGCCAACATGAGGCAGCCTGGTGATTCAGGGCAGGGAGAACTTGTGGGTGGTAAGATGTGCTCTGCAGACATTTCAATGCTTTGTCACTGTGCTGCTTTAACTCTTCCACAGCCTGTTGCACATCCACAACACCCAACAGTTGCATTCCCACTCCCTCGCATTTTTTGTGTGTCTTCCACAAATGCCACTGTTGGTCTGGGGAAAATCCAGCAGCCAGCAGAGATCCAGGAAGCCTCATCTTGTTGAAAAAGGCTTGGATTTTTAAGGGGAAAAAAACAAATTACAACATGACTGACTTCACATAAAACACAGTCTTGAAAACAGTCGATCCCAGATTGGACCTAAAATCTAGTGTGAGAATGGAGGTGGGACCCACATTATAACTGGTTAATACTTTGCAGAGGAGAGAAATGGGGGCAAAACCCTAGGAACTTGTAAAGTACAGGCTCTTCACAGAACATATCCTGGACAGATTTTTTTTTTTTTTTTTGGTAGCTCAGGACCAGAAGGGACCCAGTCTATAAGGAATGAGAAAGCAGTCATCACTGAGGGTGGAGAAATAATTACTTTAAAACTGCAAAGTAATGTTAACTAAGATGAAGAGGCAAAACATGGTGCAGCCTTGATAGAAAACTGGATATATGTTGCCTTTCACAGAATTACATGGGTGACCTCCACAGCTGTAAATGGAGTGACAAACAGCAAACAACTCAAGAACATAAAAAATAACACTGAGATGTCATTAAACCTGAAGTAAATAGTTGATGAAGCAACTCGAGCAACCGCTTCCTCATCAAGAATGCCACAGTCCTGACCTTGGCAAGAAATCAAGTGGACCCATCCAGAATAATCTCGCTACTTCACATCCAGCTTAATTTGGAAGTTATGAGGTAGTCACGTCCTCTAGTGCCCTTGTTGAATTTCCATTTATTAAGTGGAATATTCAGTATCATTCTCCCCTTTTCATGCCACAACTTCTTGTTAAAATACGAAGGTGGAATGGAAGAAAAAGTCTCTGTGTAAAATTCTGGCTGAAAGATCATGACCTCAGGAATAAACATCTGTCAATTGAGGAGTCATACAGACTGCTTAGAGATGGGAAATGCTGTGATAAAGCTGGAAGAGTGCTACAAAACAAAAAGCGGCACATATAATAACTTGGTTATTACAGAAGCACTTGCCAACTGCCTCCTTTGAAGAAATGGCTTGTTCAGTCTTTTGCAGAGATAAGAAATACAGGAGCTGGGCCCAGAGGTGTGTGCAGAGCCCAGTGGGCAGTTGTGGGCAGCCTCCACCCAGGAGGACACAAACCCAGGTGTTGGGATGGAGGCCAGCCCAAAGCGAGGTGTGACTGTGGGCTCACTCTGCTGATGCAAGGACGACAGTGTCCTACTCTTGGCTCCCTGCTAGACCCAGCCTCAGGGCAACCTTTGCAATTGATTCTTTGCCTTGGGCCATTTCCACATTGCAGAGAAGACATGTGTTCACATACCATGCAACTGAGTTCTCCCGAAGTGTCTGCAAAGCTTCTGCAAAGCACCACATCAATCATCTCCTACTTTTCTACTGCTCCGTTAATGAACGGAGTTATTGGTATTTCAATACTGTGAATTAACAGAATCAGAAAATTAAATTATTCAACCCACAAGTGGTTTTGCAGGTTCATGGTATTCTTGTTCATTTAAGTAAAGCCATTCTTTGAACATGTTTGGGCAACAGTATTGCTACTGTAGCAGAATAATTGCTGTAATTGTCACAAATTGTTAACTCAGCAGGTGACACAGTGAAGCGCAGCTTGTTCAAAAATGAGATACGTGAACCAAGCAGCCCTGGAAAACAATATACTCCTCTGAATAAATGTCACAGGAAGCTTTACATTTCATCCTGCTCTTGGTAACTTTGGATGGCTTTAATTTTAAAAGTTGTGCATTCAATTAGCAAGTAAACCACCTGCCTGAAGAAGACTGGGCACAGTCAGTCATCCTGTCTGCAGCACAGTCGAGGCTTGCACTGAAGCTGACTTTGCTTATATGTTTTTACTGTATCTACATCTGTGCTCATTTAAGTACAGGAGCTGCTGAAAGTGTCAGTCAGGCTTTGCTGTGATTGCTGTACTCGTCAGTGATGTCTTGATAACACCAATAACCTTCCTTCCCCCACTCTGTGTGCCTGCACTATATAATATGAGGCACCACAACAGCTGTCACTACCTGGATTTCTCGTTTGGTCAAACCATCACACGCACTTCCCATTTGGTAAAGTCATTCTGTAAAATTAAATGAGAAGAAATCTGGAAACAAAATCTCCGTATCTAAAAGCCTTTTTTTTAGGGAAGGTCAACTCTATGTCTAAGCAGATGGAGCCCTTTTTCATCTGAAATTTCTGGTAGTAAACAGATAAGGGTAACAGTCTTTAACTGATTTTACATCTCCGTGCATGTACCTAACAGTGAGCAAAGGATTTCCTGCAAACTCCTTCCTCAGGCAGTGGCTATGGAAGGTTGAAATTTGTCAAGGTGATTTTCCAGTTTTAAATGTGGGGGTTTTTTCCCTCCTGAAGTCAGACATTTCCATTCTGATGGATGTTTGCTCATTTTCTGATTTCTTTTTTAGATATCACATCCCCACTGTTTCCAGAGGACAAGGGGGACAGCTGACTAAAAACAAATGATTTATTTTTTTTAACTTACAATTTACAAAAGGAAGACATGTCTTTGTAATTATAATCCCCCCGACCTCTTTTACTGGTGAATTGTTACCAGCTTTGACAAGTTTACTGTGACAGGGAGATCTGCTGAAGAAATGTGATGTTCCATACAGAGACATGACTGAAGATCACCTTTTCCCATTTTTTCCCTTATGAGGTCTCTTAAGCTGCCACCCTTTAGTTGCCAGGTGGGTTGTATGGTGATCATCTAAGACACAAGCCTAAATTCCCAGTGAGTCTGGAAAACCTTCTGCAGAGTGCTGGCACTGCTGGCTGGCTGGAAAAGGCTGGAGGGAAGGCAACGTGAGAGCTAGCTCCAAGGCAGGGGAAACTCCTCATCGGGTTGTACTCTATTTGGAGTTCTGTTGGAAATAAAGTGGTGCTTTCTCCAAAAGCGATGTGCTTTTAAGAAGCCAGACTCATCTGAGCTAATCCAGTGCCTGCACACATGACAGTGCAAAGGCCAGATTCTCATTCCTCTCATTCTGGGGTAAGACAGTGTCGTGTCACAGCCAGGCACTAATGAGAGCAAGTTTAGGGTTTGGACTTGCTTCAGGCGTCACAGTGTTTCCCATAAGATTCCTACAGACACTCTCTCCGATAATTGCAGGGATGATGTTTTACAGTAATGATGAAATATTGCTTTTGAGAGCGGTGCTTTCACAAATAACAGCAATTGTGTTCAAAATAGCAATTCTGAGGCTGGCTGTGCAGGTAAATTACCCAAAATATCTGTAAAGGCAGTCAGATAAAATAACTGGAACAACACTAGGGCTAGTATGATGCTCTGGGGGCAGCTAAAACACTTCTTCCCATAAATCCTTTAAGTCCAACTTAATAACTTCCTCGGCGAGCTGACAGCCCTCCCCACAAGGACTTTTTCTTTAAATTTCTTAATGTGCAAAAGTGAATATTTGATTTCATCTGACAACAGCAAGACAGATGTTTCGCTTAAGGTTGGGAATGAGTCAGGTTCTTCTCTGCCTTCCTTGCAATCTGTCCTTGCCTACTTATTACAGGAGTAACAATGCCTGCAAGCATACACACAGAGGTCAGCTGGAGGATAGGGATACAACAGCCATGACCAAAGGCTATCTGGGCAACTCTTCACTCGGTTAGATCCAGGTATATTAGTTTATGAAAAGGAGTCAACACAGCTTATCCAAAAGAGAAGGATAAACTGTATTTAAACAGCTCAAAGCTCCCTTGATTTCTACTGCCTGGTGCTTCACTTTGGCTGGCTCTAAGCCTTCAGAGTGGCCCAGCCACCAGAAAATGAAATAAGGCTCCATTCAGGAAAGTCATTCAGACTGGAACATTTGCTTCCAGTCCTGCAAAACTGCTGGTGCCCGAGCAGGGAGTATGGACAGCTTGTTTTTCAAGAGAAGAAAATCACCAGAGATGTCAAAAGGGAAAGGCTAGGCAGAGTGGAACTGTTCTCTGTACCGTTATGAACCTTGTGTAAGAAGAGTTAAAGGACATAAGATCCAACAAAAACAGACATAGTCTGGAAATTAGAAAGTTTTTTGACTGTCAGAGGAGTGGATTTTTGGAGAGTATCTTCACAGCAATAATGAGGGCAGGCTGTCAGATACATTTATGGGCAGGTTTATGTGACACGGCTGCTTGCAACAGCTGGGGTTGGTCACCACAACCCAGGAGGGCTCCTTTGGTCTTATTGCTCACATGCCCTGCGCTGGCAGACGGGAGCCCAAGGAGGCTGTGGAAACACAGCCCCCAGTCCCTCTGTGGTGATCTGCCGAGGGACTAGAGATTGACTCCATCTTTCATGCACACTTCTGAGATCAGAAAAAATTATAAGTCCTGTAACAAGGATAGTGAAACAAAGGCAAAGCAGGGAGGCAGTTTACAGATACATTTATTGTCTGTGCACTCTGCCTCTTACTCTCTATTTTTGAGCTTGCGTGAACAGACACTCAAGACGGAGAGGAAATGGAGTCGCTGCTGTGCTCCTGCTCAACTCCCTTATTTCTGACTTCTGTTCATTTTTATACAGGACCAGGAGGAATTTGTGCCCTCTGCACTTTTCTGGGATCTAAATACATTGTACACTTCATTCAAGCTGCAACAACCCTCAGATATTGGTACGCCCCCAAATCAGTGCTATTTATTCTGGGAGAGAGTCCATTTTGCTTTGGACTTTGCTTTTGTTTCTCTTGGAGCTGCATGACATTGCACAGCTTTTCTAAGGATAAGATCACAGACTATGCACTGTGAAGATTAAGGGGACTTGTTCATGGGGATACTGTGGTTTTGTTAATGGACAAAAAAGGAGATTTTTGTGAGCTCAACTTACATACAAAATGAATGTACATTACTGTATTCTAATTGCAAATAGCTTGGCTGGGGCTTTAAAAGCCTTTCATTCCAAGTCCAGTGTTTGTCAAATGTCTTTTAATACTAACCATGGTCATAAAGTGCACATTATTATTGTTAATACTTACAGGAGTCTTTTCAGCAACTGCCCTGCTCCCACACAGTCCAGCACAAATACTCTCCCTAGCATGGAGGACTGGAAACAACATGAATTAAAAGGGACCCAGATAAGAGGAAAATAACTGGTTTCATAAAGACTGTGAAGACTGAAAGAACTCTTAAAAGGCTGAAGACCCAGAACTGCCTAATCTGAGTGCGGACACCCCCTCCACTCCCCATCCCGCAGTGCTGAGCTTGCAGAACTTTACCCTTACCCTTCTTTGTCCCTATTTTAGGTTTAATTTTCATAGGCGAAAAAAACTTGCTTCATTTCACTCACTGGATTTCATGCACCAGAACAGCAGGGGAGGGTTTGGCTTTTCAGTGCTGCCAGGGAAGATCTGTCTTGTCTCACTCTGGCCAATGCTGGGCAGAAGACCTTGGATGAACATCTCGCAGCCACCCTTCCCTGCCCACTGCCAGCACATTTGTGAAGAGCAGAACCGCCGTTAGCCTTGCTACACAAGCTCCCATGTAACTTTGATTGTGAGATCCCCATGTTCAGAGATTAAGACAGAAATCTGGATGAAATTCAGATGTCTCAGTCTGTGAAGGATTAGGGCTTAGGGTAATGAATCCCACTGACTTCCAGTGAGACTTCAGCGAACTCTTAAGTGTTGACATCACTTTTGAAAGTACTCCCAAATTGCTGCAGGACTTTATAGTTTCAGTGACTTGACCAAGGCCATGAAAGAAAGCCTGTAGCACAGCTAGGCATTAACTCAGGTCCTCTAAATCTCTGTGAAGTCCTTTAGATTGTAAAGAGCTTGATTAGTGCCATGCCCCATGTAGGTCTTCAGCTCTTTTTCTTAACACTGGGTTAAGCCTCATCCCACCATTACCTCTTTAGGAAGCATTATACAGCAGTAAAACAGTAACATGTAGAAAAAGATTAAAACCCCTTAGTGTTGTTAAGTGGTTTAATTAGTTGTGAAACAGTTGAATAAGAAGTCTCATTTTGGGCTGTGATAAAGAACACTGATTAGCAAATATTTACCTGGAGGAGGTTGTGTGGGCACAAGAGTAGTGGAGCTGGGGAGAAGCAGGCAGAGGCAAAGGATGAACTAGAAGCCACTCAGTGCATTACAAACACAGCGGGTAACATCCACAGCCCTGTTGGGTCATATAACTCCACCACAGCAGAATTACAAATGGAGTTGAAATTAAATATAAACCACATGTAATGTTATTCAGCAAGCGTGATACAATGCAGTGTAATAGCCTGATATTGTATATTAACCCTGGGAATTAGTAACCAAATTGCCCATGCCAACAACAAACAAATATCTGGTCTGTAGGGCTGAGAGAAGAGACGTTCTTGCTATGCAAAGTCATAATCTGATCATTTTGCAAGGGACTTTGGAGATAAACAGCCCAGGAAAGAATGTCAGTTCTATCTACATACATTAGTGCAATTTACATAAATTACTTGCTGTGAAAGATCAATATATGATTTTGTTCATGGCTCATATGTCTTCTTCTCCTGTCACCCCAGAAGTGAAGCAGAGGGTGATCTGTGTGTCAATGCATGCATGGTCTTGTCTGGCCAGGCTGATGTCAGCCCCCAGCTCTGCCCCTGCCAAGACTGGCCAACCTCCAGTCTAGGCTTTTTCTCTGGGCATTTAACATACTCTTCCAAGCAAATTAAAAAGTATAAATTTCTGCTTACACTACACTCAGGCACTGTGTCTGAAATCACTTCAGCTGACAATGTCAACCATGACCTCTTTCCTCAGCTGTACAAGGTCAGCAAGGGCAGACTGAATGTTTAAGCTCTTTGGTTTAAGTTGGGAAAAAAGCGCAATTGTCTGGAAAATGTGAGACTGCAAGAAACTGTGTGATAAGATTATGAATGCCACAAACTGTTTGCATGAAGTGTTCAAAAGAAATCCTATGTTATTTTTTTCTGGCTGAGAACTTCTAATTGGAAATAGCCTCTCCCAGGCTTGTCCAAACCCTAACAAGAACTGATGAATCCAACAGGAGCAGGGGGAAATCTCCAAGCCAGCAAGTCCAATTCTCTCCTTTCACAATAGCCTCATTCAAACATACCAACCTTTACCTTAATGTGAGGCTTTGGGTACAGAGGGACTTCAAACTTCCTTCTAGTCCTTAAAATGGACAACCTCATTTGTCCAAATATTTCTTGGCTTCTAGAGAGATTAATAAAACAGTAACCTGCATGTCAGCAATTCTCGGGCTGTCTACCACTGTGCCTCTTACTGTAGCAGCCCTTGTGGAGAGTATGTCTAGCTGTGCCAGAACCAACCTGCCTTTCAGATGTGCGGAGATTTCCTCTCCTTTTTGCAAGACTTAAAACCTCTCCTTGAAACCTGGGCTCCCTTGGCAAAGTATTTTAGCCTAGGTTCCCCCTCCCCTTCACTCTCTTGACTGCTGGTCTAGCAACACAGACTCTTTTACCCTGAAACTTTCTTCCCCTAGCCCCTTAAAAAAATCAACAACAAAAAAAGCCAGATGGCATAGAAATGCCAATGCTAGTTTAATGCTAAATGTGAGAAGTAAAACAGAAGAGGGAAAAGCAAAGAAATTTGTAAGCAGTCCCACTCCAGTCAAAGCAACCCAAGGAAGCAGGTTCTCCAGAGATGTAGTTCTTCTGGAATCAAACATATGGCAAATAGATTTTCTATTTTAAATTCACAAGCAAATGTTGGAATTTTCAAGCCAAAACCAATACACTATTATTTTCTTTCCACCCAGCAGTCATGAGGGTCTTCTACTCTGTTTTGCTCCAATTACTGAAAGGGCCAGAATCGAAAACTGTGGCCTCACTGAAATCAATGGCAAAAAAATCCTCAAGTTTAACAGAAGTAACGTTTCAGTTCAACCCTGGCAGACTTCCACACTCAGAGTAGCTGCTCAGCTTTGGCATACTGAAAGCAGCAGAATCTCCTGCAAGATCCTGGTGGCATTATCGTGACATTGACGACCCCATGCCCTCCCTTGGCAAGCAAGAATTGACAGCTCACTCTAATTTTAGAATAAGTTCACTGAGTGGACATTCTTGGGACTTAAAACCAAAATCTTCACACTTCTAGCAAACGTACGTCTCCTGCTCCTCCCAAGCTGACCACACTCTGGGATGGTGGCACTTTGCATCGCAGAGAGCAGGTGCATGTCAGCGTGTCACTTCCCACATGCCACCTCTCAGCTAACATCCCTCTCTGTCAGATGGCAAGTGTGATCCTCATTGGTACCAGGTTCCTGTTAGATAATATTTATCAGCAACACCTTCCTTTCCACAGCATACGCAAGCTCAGAGCAGCCAAACTGCTAATTTATCCCATAAGCTGAGAGCCAGCGAAGCACAGGGCCCTGCCTCCATCCCGGGAGCCTGGCAGCGGGTCCTGCCTGCTCCTTTGGCTTTTTTCCTTTCCACCAGCTGCCTTCTAAGCCAGTTTCCACAAAAGGGCTAGGAGATGCTGGGACTGAGCTGCTGCTTTCCCCCAGCCTAGCAGAGGCTGCGTTTCAGACCTGGGAGAAGGCATCACCCTCCGCTGACTTGAATCTGATGAATTTCTTATTAAAATTATTATCAATTGCATCTGCACTCAGGACTAGGCTGACAGTTATAAAGCATTCTGGGGTCCTTTGGGAAGAGAAGCACTTTTTAAATGTAGGATGGGGTTATTAACGATAAGGAAGGCATTATAAGTGTATAAAATTAGCCTCCTGGAGACACCCACCTCCTGTTCCTTATACAGTGTGACATCCTTATGTGTCTCAGCTCTTATCAACAAGGAATATAATTTCATTAGTAAATTAGAATAACTCCATCTCTCCTAATTATTAATTATTTCCTATAGCTTGTTAAAACCAACTTAGGCATTTAAAAACTGGCTGGGTAAAGACCACAGCCAGGCCTCCCCACAGCCCCCTCCCTCTGGCGTGCCTCCAGCATGGCCCTCAGCCTCAGCGGTGCGGCCATGGGAAGCAGTGAGACCCTCTGCAGCCCGGCCTGAGAGAAAACTGCAGCCCGTTGTCACCTGAAATCTCCATATTTACTTTGAAGCTGCAGGAAAACGGCTGCCTAAGCACAATCCCGGCCACGCACAGGGGTCCCCTGAGCACGCTCTGGAGCATTTACCAAGCAGGACAGCTGCTGACTAGGACAGAGTAGGGTTTTTCATCTGGGGATGTTTTTCAGGTTGGTCTAAAGGGAGCAGAAGGAAGAGCTGCTCCACAGCCTGACCACCCTGCTGCCATCCCGCCCAGCCCAGGCAGCACCAGCTCCCTCACGTCACTGGCCGCGTCCCCTTGTACAGCTTGCGTTGTGGGTAGCTCTCTATTAGAGAGGGGCGCAGGCTCCCAGGCCTCGCTGGGCCCACAAGGAGCCTTTTGACTAAAAGCCCCGCTCTCTTAGAACATGAAAAACCAGTTTGTGAGAGACTTTGAAGGGAAAATAGGCTTTTTGTTTGGCTGTCCCATAGGCAGGCTGGGGAGGAGATGCAGTAAGCCAGGGGGAGAGGAAATACCGTGACTGAAAGGCAGGGCTCGCCGTGACCCTGTAAAATGGCCGCCCTGCTGCCCCTCTGTCCTCCTCCGAGCTGAGCACCAGCCCAGCACCCATAGCCGGGAGCAACGAAACAATACCCACACCATTTTAAAAAGAGAAACCAGAATGAATTAACAAATACTTCCAGCAGTTCCAATCCTGTCCCTGTTTGGGATCACCACCTGCTTCTGACCACCCAGGGGAAAAGCCAAGTCCAAACTGTGATGAAGAATGAGGGGATTCTTGATGATTTGTATTTACTACAGAGGAAAAACTGAGCCTGTGGAGTGAGGCAGGATTATGTTCCTTTGTAAGGTTACGGACGTGCAACACAAGAGTTCATGGCTAATGGGGTTAATCCTTCCATCGGGGAAAAAAATTGGATGGTAGCACCTTTAAATTGGCTCTTGGCAAGTACTCAATTATTGCAAGAGACCAATTAAATCAATTCAGGGTCAGAGTGTCTCAGAACAGGGAGAAACAGTTCTCAGCCTCATCTGGCTTGTCAGAAAGATGACGGGGGTTAGCAGTCTGCTGTGAATGAAGTTCAAGTCAATAAACTCCTTGTAATTAGATTCACTCTAGTGTTTTGTTTTCCTCAAAATACATATAATTAAATGAAGAAAAAATAAAAGTGTGAAGAGGAAAGCCCATCCCCTGCATGCAGAAGCGAGGCAGGCGGGAAGACAGGCACACGTGGTGAGGCGCCAGCTGCACTCACGCTGCGCCTCCTCACCACAGGCCTCGCCGCCAGACAATGCTGCAATTACCTAGGGGTGGAATTCATGTCTGTCCAAAGCCCTCTCCATCACCTAAGCACCGTGTAAGCCCTTGTGTTAGGGCTTTACAAATGCTTTAAACAATGTAGTGAACTTTAGATTTGCTGTCTGTACTGGGGAATGCAGTCCCCTATGAGACCCATTTAAAGACTGCCTGTTATTAAAGACTCACTAAAACCCTTAAACACTTGAGATAAAATGATACCTAAGTGGGATTTTCATTACGTTGAGAAACACGAATAACTGCCTCATTGTCTTCAGAGGAATTTAACAGCTGCTTGTGGAAGACTGCACCTGGGTCACTGCTCATTGTCTGGACAGGGGTAACTCGCTGTGAGCAGAATGTGCATGACTTTTGCTCCAAAGCAGGCCAAGGACGGAACATTGGCCAATGACCACAGTGACTCGTGCATTAATATGGTCAGGACCTGTCTTGTGCTTAAACAATTCAGTGGTTGCAAAGACAGAACAAAGAGGCCAAGAAAAATCTCAGGCCTCTTGAGAACTGCTGGGCTTCATACGCTCCAAGAGTCAGGCTTGTCTTGATCTGCTCTCAGAGACCTGAAACTACAGGTCACCAATTGATTTGGATTTTATTCTCTAACAGCTCAGAAAGATTTCTCTCGCACTGGATTGACAGAAGCCTCTTCATCATGCCAGTTGGATCAATTGAATCCTGCTGATAACGCTGCAGTCTTTGTTACTTCCTCTACTCTTTACATCTCCATGTAAAGAAAATGTGAAATAGGATCCTCTCAAGATATTAGGGGAAAAAGTAAGATATCCAGTATTAATATGCTTAGACATTATCTCAGCATCTCAGTGGGGATTGTCTTCACCTGATTCTTAATTTAGTACTTTAATACTTCTCCAGATCAGGTTACATAATTAATAAAATCTCTCTGTTACGGAGAATTTTATTGTGCTAAAGAACATCACAATAAAGCAGTCTTCTATTATTATTTTTTTAATATAAGTCCTTTTAATAAAAACACCACCCTTCAATAGAAAAATGCTACCTTCTGAACCTGTGTAGGATTGTTAAACAACTATTGCCTTTCCAAAGGTAGCTGGGGTCATTAACAGTATCTATGATCCCAGAATATAGGGCAAAAGCAGGTAGGAATGAACTTCTGATTTTCAGAACACACAACATACATTCAAATTAAAAAAAAAAACAAAAAACAAACCACAACAAAAATAAAAAACCCACAACAAACTAACAAAAAATCAAACGCATTGGTTTCATAAGCAAACCAATATCATTACTGACTGACATTCACGGGAAACTGAGACTCACTTATGCCAAAAGCCAGTGGCCAAGGTCACAGGAGCAGTATTTTTGTTCCCCAGGCAAATACTAGATCCTTCATGTTTTTCTCAATCATGAAAGGACTACTCTTTGGATGGGGAAGGTTTTATTCCATACAGGTTGTGACATGCTCAGTGAGACTGTTGTTTCTACTAACAAATCTGTGAGAAATCCTTCTCCTCATGCAGGGAGCAAGCCTTGGTGCTTTGTCTTGGGTCTGTCCTGCAGCCACCGTCATGGCCAAGGGTGGCTTGGGTTGGGTTTGAATCTATAACTGCTTTACGGGGCTTTGCATCACTTGACTGTCTGTAACTGCATTACCTGTGACTGGTTACTTTGCCCAGATAGGCTGTAAATCTCTTTTTTCCCTCTGTCCTTCACCTATAGTATGTTTGTTATTTGCTATTCGATCTTTAACCTTTGTTTTTGCATCTATGGGAGTCTATGGGTAGTACATGCAGGGTTAAAAATAATGACAACTCTTATAACAAATGGATAAATAATTGCAAAACATCATGGATTGCTCCAGTGTTTGCAAAGGTGCTTATAAATAGTTTATAATATGCTAATCAGAGATGAAGAGATGTTCTAATAAATAGTTAATCAGTGATGGCTATCTGTATATATTTACAAAGTTACAGCAGTGTCTCTATTGCTTTTCACCCTTCTGCTGCTTACTGCATCTTTACAGGATGGTTTGTGATCTCCAGAACTAAGCAGGAATATGTTTTTTTTAATTTACACTATTTATTTACCACTTATTAAAACAACTCTTTCCATTCATTAAAAGTTTATAAAAAAGCCCTGGAATGAGATGCATTTCCTCTTGCTCCTGCTCCCCTCAGATCAGAACTAAGGATGCGTATCGCCCTTCTTGTTTCACATTCCAGTTACAACAAAAATCAGTGACTTCTGAATGTGCATTTGTGTTGCCACCTTTCTAAAATGGCTCTCTGTGTTAGCAGCACTTGAAATAAACTTGGCAGCTTTCTGCCAAAGATTGATTCGTAGCAGCACACAGTTAATTGGTCAGACAGTAGTCACTCAGCTGATCAATTCAAGTTTGGCCTGTTTGTCTTTTTTTTTTTTTTTTTTTTTTTTAAGAGATAATGGGTTCTTTCGTATACCCAGGGCAGGATGGCTCATCCGTACATTCTGTACCGAACTCCTGCCATAACAAGCCACATTTTGAGGCAATGCCAGAAGAGCGTAGTGAGGTTACAGGCATGCCTGGGTTTTGAGTGTTTGCCTAGTGTGATAATAATCTCTGAAATTAACTTCAGAGCCATCACACTGCAGTGATCGTTTAACGGGCTTGCTAGCCTTTCTGGCCTTTGGAACCAGATATGAAGAGACAATTGCTCTTGGCAACAGATTGCCCCACTGACGGCTGTGATCTTCAACCTCCCAGATGTACTAGGAGTAACTGAATGGGATTATGATGAAGTTAAATTGGCAGAGACTTGTTCTCTACTCTATTTCATTTGAAGATGAAAATGAAAAGAGCCCAGCCTGGCATTGCCTTGCAACAATAACCTGAATCTATTGCGAGTTTTCTACTTCTGCAATCTGGAAATATTTGTTTTGCTCAGACAGACAACCCTGGAAAGCTACTGATGGTGACAGTTGACAAACCCAACATGTTTTCTGTGGCTGTTTTTTCTGTGGTATTATTCCCCTCAGGCAGTGCTTTCACATGATGTCTGTGTCCTACAGATTTCACCGGTCTCCACCAGAAGCTATTCTGAGTCTCACAACTCATGCCTCATAAGTTATACAGGTTGCCTTTCTGGGGAAGAACACACTGCCTTCTCACCTCTGCAAATGCATCTTCCAGTTCCACCAAAGATGAAATGTTGATCTGGTTTGATCTCTCAGTCACCATCCCCTTTTATTTAACATTGCTAACATGTCTAATTTCAGAACCAGAACAACTGGGCATGCTGTAGATGAGAGCTTTCTTTTACTTAGGAATATGTGCATGGAGCTCTTCTTGGTATCAGTGGGAGGTTTGAATACATATTTAATATCAAAGGCTTATATTTAAAAAAAAAGTCTGATGATTCTTGCTGCCCAGCTTTGAGGCACATGAAAGGAACCTGATTTTGAAGTCATGCTGAGCTTTGAGAATCAGGCCAGCAAGTTATACACCCAAAACACTTGTTTATTTTTATAAACCCAGCTGAAACATGGAAAAGATTTTAGGGAAGCAAATATGCAAAATATTTGTTATGTATGTAATGTTTGTAATGGCAGCCCTCTGCTTTCCCTAATTTCTTCACAATTTACATATAAACGGGACATCATATCATGTTTTATTTCTCAAAACCACTGTCAAGTATGTTGACAAAGCTTTGAGGCTCTTAAATATTTGCGCTAAACACACAATTCATCATTCAGTTTAAGAAAGAACTGATTTAAAGATACAGTGAGTGCTTTGGGAGCAGGCAGCACAGCAGAGCTAAAGCCCAGGAGATTCCCACTGTGGCTACTGGTCTGCCTGGGAAAGCAGCAGTCACCTTTCCCCACGGCTTCCCCAAATACAAGACGGTGACAGCAGAGCCTCCTCTGTGATCCAGTAACCTGTACAGAAGTGCTGTTGAGTCTCACAATTGAAAGGAAAAACTATTGTAGGGTCCTGTGAAGTTTCAAGAGGAACCCATCCCCAGGACCCGTTCTGCCCACATCACATGAAACCTAGGGTCTGCAACAGATCGTGTCCAGCAACCAGCAGGTCCAGGAGAAGGCAAATTTGTCAGCTGAAGCAATGGTTTAGGCTAATTTAAAGTCTTTTAACAGCTATTGGTTAGTGTTCAGCAAAAATATTGCCATTTAGGTGCTACTTAACTAACATGGGAAAAATCCCTAATTTTGCTAATTTCTAAAGGAAATCTTTGAGGCAATTCATGTAGGATGAAGGAACTTAGGTAGGACAAAAGATTTTTTTAATGGCTGCAGATCTAATCCTTTCATATACCTGTTGCTTGTTGCTAGGGATGTGGGCAGGGAAAAGGCTTGCTGAGGGGCTACGTGTTAGTGCTGCTAATTGTTTGGTGCATCTTTATTAGCTGTGTCTCTCCAGCTCTCTGGTGTGCTCATTACTATTGCTGAAATCAATCCCCTTTAGCTGAAGTAGGCTTCTTGCTGATCCTCCTCTCTTCTTGAGATCATGAGTCATGGGCACAGAACCTGCCTGGGTCCACATGAGAGAGGAGTACTAGCTCTGGGGATAGTCCTTATTCATGCAATGTACAACACATGGAAACCACACAAAGGAATTACAGCCTGCCTACCCAGCACATCCCTACACAGATGAATACAGTAAATCCCTGTGTAGCACCTAGTTGCAGAAGAAAGACTTTCAGGTCATGTTCCACCTTGAAGAGAACCCAAACCCAGCAGCATTTGTGATTTAGGCTTTGTTTTGATGCAAAGAACATGCAAGCATATACATCCAAGTATATGGTTAGTCACCAAACCTTTCTCAGAGCTCCACAGGCAGAAGGAAGCACAGGATCCATTAAAAGCAAATGATGGGAGAAAAGCAGTTAGCTGTGATATTAATAAAGCACTGCTTGCCATCAAAGCTGAATTATTTCAACATCTAATCAGCTTCAGAGCATAAAGAGACTCTGGAGCAAGCATGATTGATGACTGAAATTCTACCAGCGCTGTTGTAATGAGAATGCATATCTGTAATCCTTTCTGTGGTGTTACCCTAAAACTCAGAGGCGCTGGAACAAGCTGGGACAGACAGCAAGTATGAGCCTGAGACTCTGCAGACCTAAGGATCCTTTTTTTTGTATGATCTACCTTTTTTCAAAAGTATGAGTAATCCTCCAAAGAAATCTCTGCCAGGCAAGACTAAATTTCAGGAATGGGTGCTGAATGAGGAGGTGCTTTTAAAATTCACACTGATTATCTGAATCCATCGGTGTCTGTGTAGTTCAGAAATCCTGCCACATGCCTACCTTAATGTCACTCAGCGGTTTCTTGCCTAACTTCTGCCATCTGCAACTCAAGTATCTCATCTAAAGTAGCTAGCTAGCCACTTCCACAGAAGCTAATAAAGTTCAACATCTCCTGAAGGAGACCCAACCCACCAATCCTGGACATCTTCTAGGGCCACATTAATTACTCCATGGTCCTGCTTCTCTCTGCAAACATGCTGGAAGAGGCCTTGTGGGTAGGCTTTAGCTAGGCACCTACAGCTGGTGAGATGAACCCATCCAGGACGTCATGGCTCTTGCTGTGTCCTAGTGAACATAGGTGCTGCCTCCTGGGACATGACTTTCCACCTGCACTGGGGGATGCTTTTCCATAGCGGGAAGCCAGTGAAGGCAGTTTGCTGTAGGACATGGCTGATATTCAGAGGCACGTGCCACGCTTCTGACTCCAAGATGTAGCAGAAGTGTTAGGCTGGGAGTGAGGGATTTGCAAGTTCACGCTGTGCAGCACCTGCCTTTACTGCGTGGCAGCAGGAGCCTGGAGGCACAGGATAAGGAAAAAACATGGGGACAAGAGAAGTGGCTAAAAAAGTGGAATCAAAACAGTTTCCAACCTTTGGTCTTTATAAATCAACAATATCCTGATATATTGTTGTATCTTCCTGGCAGCTTTTAATGCCTATTTCTTGCTACTTTCATGGCTTTTTTCTCATATTTGTATTTGAGTCATTTAAATGCTTCCCCTACTCTACCACCTCTAAATTTCCTTCTGGATTTCACAGAATGGTAGCTATATTCAGACCAGAGGGGCATAAAAAATAGTGCCAGAATGTACACATAAGGCCAGTTGCTGATGGATTCGAGCTGATTTATTACCCATTGCTAGATTTGGAAGTTCAAAATTACTTCAAAAACAATTTACAGTGACACTTAAAGCCACGAAAGAGAAATCGGGCATGCTCTGCCAGATCTGTGTACCATCATCTATCATTTGTCAGTCTGATCCAGTCAACCATCTAACCTAATTCACTGCCTTTATAAAGGCCTTTATTTTAAGGTCTAAATGCCACATCTCTATAAAATTGATAACTCTGTTTCAATGTTGGTCCAGCATGGATAAGTAATACTAGGAGGACTAGCACACTAGGAGGACTAGCTTCTCCACTCATTTTACCAGGTCACATCATTGTCTTCCATCAGTTTGGCATATGAACTAACTGTAAATAAATTAGATCGGTGTATATAATATTTACAGAAGGAATGTGAGGTTGGAAGCCACTACAAATGAAGAGAAATACATACCAAGCTAGAAAGTGTTTTTCTAGCCAGCCTGGTAGAAGATAATGCATACACACACGAATTAGTTGTGACTGTAGGCACCAAGCTATAGCACAAGTGCTGGAATAGCTCAAAGCATTCACAACTAAGCTTCCCAGGGCACAGAGATTTCCCTCTTCACTGAAGTTTTGACAGGGAGAGAAGAAGAAGCATCTAATTTTATGCAAATGAGGACTCTGAAATATTTCACTAGTGTTTGTTGTTTCATTACTGTGGATATATAGCAAAGCATTGTCAAATCCAGACCTCCTAAAATCCACATTTAAAATAGTCTTATTTCTGCACAATTGTGGTTCCTGGGTACCCCATCAAGAAGCAGGATCCTCATCCTCAATGCTTTACAAGCCCTAGCAGTTTGTTGAAGACACAATACAGTAATCATGAAAAGGTTCAGGTGAGTGCTGGGTGTTGGGTACATACAAGATAAAGCAATCCTTTTCCTGAAGATTTTCTAGTCTAGATGAAGGAAACATAGAAAACATCTTCCAAAGGGAGAGTGAATCAGCAGAACCAGAAACAAAACCACATTCAAAACACACCTGCCCTTTCAAGACACAACTCCTCCCTCCCCTCACATATGTGAGTCTCCATCCACACCGACAAGGAAAACCTCACTTTACCTGACATTTGTAATAAGTATGTTGTTACATATTTTTGCCAAATGCTAGATCTGCTGGTAGAAGTGACAGATAAAAATGCCAACTGTTTTCAAAGGACTGAATTTGCTTTTCCCATCCAAAAGCCAAAAGCCAAGGTGCAAACAAATAACACCTGGATTCCTTGGCAACACTGAAGCTAGGATATGATGTTCTTAATGGGACCCCATGTGCTCTGCCGTCCCACAAAGCCCAAGATGAGGGCTTGTGTTTCTTCCTTGGGGTTTGCTACAAAGGCTCTACTCCAGTTCCTTTTGCAATTATGGGAAGGATTCCTAGGCATGCAGAAGGGAATTGTACCAGACCTCGCAAGGATAATGCTGCCATTGTATTCCTGCAGTAGAAGAAAATATACAATAGTCTGCCAATGTTTTCCACCTGTTCATTACATCTTGACTAGCTTTGAGAGCTTGCCAGGTATGCATTAACCAACTAGCTGAGATTACCTTGCAATACTGTCTTTACATCCCTTTAGCTGCTAAAGGGAATAGCTAGAGAATGTCAAATATGAGTTCAGTGCTATTTAGCAAGTCCCTGGCAAAAGCTTAAGGGCACCAATGGAAAGCTGAGCTCAGGGCAATGCACTAACTAGGTTTTGCAAGTGTATATGAGTATTTTACATGCACCCCTATAGATACATAGCATTCATTCTAAAAGGATTCACCTCTTTTGGAAAATCTCCAAAGACTGCATGCTGGCTTTGCAAAGAGTCAGCCATATTACACTGCGTTCTAAGTAATCACTTTGGCTTGAAGTCCTGTGACTAATCACAAAGCAGTGGGCAAACTGCATGGCCAGACGAGCATTTTTAAAGTAGGTGTTTCATTGCAGCTAAAGCACAGCTGTCTTGGTAGATGAAGTTTTTTTTCCTTCCCCCATTATCCAGAGTGGCTTTGCAAAAGCCCTTTCCCATCCCTGAATGCAAAGGCTGGGATGGACTGACTGTCCTTGGGCCCTGTCAGAAGGAGAGGGTGAGGAACAGAGAACTTACGAATTGGCCTTAGGAACATTTGGAAGAGGTTATTATTGAGCTTCCCCCACCTTAAGACTTCTGGGAAGAGCTCTGTACAATAGGAAAGAGATACTTTTTGAGTGGCTGAAAAAGGAAAAGTACCAAATTCTTCTAGATCACAAAGCCCAGGGGAAATTAGCTAACAGGAACCAAGTGGCCTGTGTTTGGCAACCTGAAGACATGATACAGCTACTTAATATCCAGGCAGTTAATGTGCCATGTGCAGAAAAAGTCCACAGTGTAATAGAGACAGCTCTGACCTTTCTCAGCAGGTCAGCAAGCTCCTCTATGCGAGGGCTTAATCAAGTCACATATAACCGCGGCTGACAGGAGCTCGTGATCCACACACGTGATTCAGAGAAGACTCTCCTGCAAGGCACTTAGCGTGGTTATCGCTCCCATTTGGCAAATGGTCAGGAATTACACCTGATTTGATGAGGTGCTGGGAGATAAATTTCCTGTCGCCTCTCAAGATAGACGTCGTGCAGCAATCAGCGCCAGCAAGCAGATACCGGGTGTGCTGCTACAGCACCGGCTTCATGAGCAGCACTTGCTCAGAGCTGAGCTGAAGGGCATTCACCAGTTATTTTACCTGCTACTATTCTGATGCAGAGGGGCTACCCCTGGCTGTGGGAGCAGCCTGCTTCGTAGTCAATCTGTGTGCCCATGCTAGGGCTGCAAGGGCAGGGGCTTGGGAGCTGCTCTCTGTTTAATCCCAGGAAAACTAATGAAATTCACTGTGTCGGAATGCTATCTTGCAGAGAGATTTTTATTTCACCAGTTTTATCCTAGTATTTCCTGTAGGTATATGAATGCTACATGTCATAGGAACACACTCTATTTGTATGATCCAAAAAATGCCTCACATGCTAGCACAAGATCTAAGTATCCAATTCATCTCCTTTCTGTCCCAGCAGAACTTACCCAACAGCTTGCACTTGGGACCAACATTTGCAGCTTTTAACATTTGGCACTTCAGCCACAATGTTGTGCAGACCTTTCTATCACAACGCTTTAAAGGTATGATACTTGCTGAGGAATAGCCTGCCTATTATTTCTGTACATTGTTCTTTGTGCATTAATTAATGTAATTCCCTTAGAACAATTTTCAAAAGTCCAAAAGCCAGGGAGACTATAACCGAATTTAATGGAAATAGATTGTTCTGGTATTACTTGGTCTATAGTAAAAATTTTGAATGATAGTAATAATTTTTTTTTACTGAAAAACCTGCATAGCACAGTTGATAGTCAGCCTTTCCGTCAAAAGACTCCCCTTTGTCTTGCTCTATCTGTCAGCATTGCTGAGTGTACCATATTCTTCCCTAGCATCCACTCTTTGGTGTTGTCACTTATTGAATTAGACATCCTGAAGGAAAACTGCTGTGTCAGATGAGCCCAGGATGCTGGGCGAGTGCTGGGATGGATGTCATGCTCGCTAAGATGACTAAATTATCTTGTCGAGGAACATTACGGGATAAAGTTGAAGTCACTTCTTAGGGAATGCAGGATGCTTTGTAATGCACTGCTGCAGGGCTAAAATTCCTTGTGTGCATGTTTGCACTTCCAGTTTGCACTTTCCTACAAGTCCACACGCCCTGCGGCCAGGGGGATTGCAGGGTGCAGGCCAGAGGCACAGAAGAGCTCTGTTGGCACAGGAGATTAAACCTCAGACCTGAGACAGAAAGACTTCGTTTGATATCATGACTGAGCTGATCTAATACCTCATTGCTGTCAAGCTCTAGCATCTTCCTCCTATGCCTGCCCTGGTGCTCCCAAGACCTTTCACTGAGCTGGTTCAGCTCACTAAACCAGCAGAAAACTTCCCTGGCTTTTCCAGTGAAGGGTCTGATCTGTAGTGGAGGCAGGAGCTTGTAGGTAGCCCTAGGCAAAGAGAATGAGGACAGAGGGAACACCAGAATTGTCCCTTTCAACACCAGTGAGCCCTGAGATCACTTTGACAGTGCAACTCAGCCAAACTCCAGTTACAGTCACTCCCATGAAACTAATTCAGTGATCAGCCTTTAAATGGATGTCAGTGCCCATGTACAATATCCTTACTGTGCTTGCTGCTAAGTCATATTTGTCCATTTATATATGCAGTGGGTTTTTCCCTGCTAATAATCTAAGGTGCTAATTTGCATATGCTGCTGGTTATGTCTTTAAAATATAATGAGGGTAATAAAAGCAAAAGTCTTGCCTGGAATTTTAAATTAATAGTTATCTGTCTCTCCTGTAACCTGCAAGCATTTTCCTCACTTGTGCAGAATTAAATCTACACCATTTAAGGTATCTCCAGATGTAAATGGATTGGGAAGTAATAGCCATTTATTTCCCAGCCGCTGATGGTTCTTTCTCCCCCTACCCCAGTGACAAGCAGTGATTTGTAGTAGGGATTACACTCTGCTCCTGGGAAGTGGTGGCGAAAAACATGATGCTGTGTTATTGCCCTCCTGCAATAATGTGAGGGCATGTTTAAATTGATCTCTGTTGACTCCCATTTGGGAAAGTGCTTGAGCCAATTCTGCAGAAGCCAGTGAAGCCTTTTGACTGCGGACCGACACGTTTCCACTAAAATAATTTATGCTGTAGACGGGAATGCATTTTGCTAATGGAGATTATCCTTGAACATGAGTAAAATTGTAGTATATCTGAGTATGGGCCGGCGTGTACAGCCATCACTGACTGAGCTGTTCAGGGGAATTCACTCATCATATGCCCCTTCAAAGGACTTTACCTGGTTCCCCCGATGGCAGTAGCGTATTGCTCTTCATTCATGAAGAGAATTGGATTTATGAGAGAGGGGTGCCAGAGACAAATTGGAGATTGTACTGTCTGGCCAGGCATCAGTGTCCAGCCATCATCAGACAGCAAAATAGTTTAGAGTGTCTAATGAGTGAAATCATCCTAGGAAAACTCAGCTCTCCACTTTCACAGGCAGAGGAGGGGATGTTCCCCAGTACCATTCCCTGTCATGGTGCCTCTCCCTTGCTCTTGCACAGCTCAACCGGTGCCTGGCGGAGCAGAGGCTGCAGGACGAGGGGCTGCCTGGGAAAACTGCTGCGGGAAAGCACGGATCCAGCAGCCTGGTAATGTGGGCTCTTGCCTGCCACGCAAGGGGATGCACAGGGGGGTTCTGGCTGTCGTGTGACCCAACGCATTGGCACAACTCCTATAATGACCCTCAGTCCTGCCCTTGTCACACAGCCTGACACCGGCATTCCCGGGACCTTAGGAGCCCTGGGCAGCTCAGTTGGAATTGCACTCCACAGCAGGCAAGGGGTCTGCAGGAGGCAGTGGTTTGATGCCTTCCCCAAGTGCTCATGAGGAACTGACACGGCTGAGTCAGATGTAAAGACGGGCAACTGATGGGGAATCCTTCTTGTATCGTGGGATCATTGCAATGCATCCTTCAAAGCACGAGACAGGACAGGAGCCTGCTAGAAGGATTGATGGGCAGGAAAGCCAGGTGCTGGCTGCTTCTCCAGAGGGGACTGTCTGCTAAAATCTAGCAGAGGGAAGATGGAGAGGACACAAGTTAACAATAGCTAAAACAGACCAGGCCAGGCAGGCTGCCTGCTACGACAGAGCCTTGGATCTGAGGCCAGCGTGCAGCTGAGCAGGCACAGCTCCAGCCACCAAATAGCCAAACAAAGCAATGGCAAAACGTGCACTGTCCAAGAGGCTGCGGTACATCTGTGAGAGCAGAGATGAAACTGGAGCATAGGAACTGGCAGGCAGCTCACCCACACTGACGAGAATGGGACTGGAAAGAGGGGAACACAGGGCCTCCATCCCTGCCTCGCCTAATGGGGAAGAGCTGAAAGAAGCAATGCATCAGAGCAACAGACCAGGAGAGCATCTTTCCGCAGGCTGGGCACAGCCACAGGGAGAAGGAGAGGAAGGAGGCTGGAAACCAGCTGCTGAGAGCTCCTTGCAGGGGATTTGATGTGAGAAATCCTTTGAGAAGAGACACTGGAGGCTCAGTGTGGGTGCACATGCCCAGGCAGCCAGCTGGAGCCACAGAATGGCTGGAACTGGTTGTCTCTGAGGTCATCTGAGCTTTAGATACATGGTTTGCCCACCTATTATTATTCAGGATGTGTTATATGAATAGGCACAAGAGACACAAGAACAGAGGAGGAAGAGGGGCAGAAGTGGTTTAAAGCTACCCTTGCTCACTCTTTTGAGCTGTCAGTTCCTAGACCTGCCATAGAAATGCTGTGACACCACTTTCTGCAAATCCATGGGGTTTTTTTTGTGCCCTCAGCAACATGTGGGCTTTTGGCCTCAGCTGGATAAACGAATATGTGTTTCGGTTTTAGCAGCTTGCAGTGGATAACCCTGGCAACAGCAGAAATGGAGGAGTATGTAACAACCTGACATGCTGCCTCTCCTCCAGGCATTAAGCCTGAGACCAGGACTAACGTGTGTGAACCAGCCACAGCAGATCTAGATTTCATAGATCCCATGAAATTCCTGTGCCAAGCATCAAACAGCACTATGTGAATCCTAGGCACTGATATAATAGCACACAGCAAAATCCAAGATTATCTTACAGTGGCACCAAAAGAAAGAAAACAAAAGCTGAACAAGGCTTTATTTCCCTTTCTCCCCCTCCCAAGAATCAAGCAAAGGACTTTATCTGACATTAAATTAATAGTTTCTAAAGGAATAGATTGAAAGACCATTTGTGCTTAATTATCCACCTTAGAGCAAGAAAACAGCAGAGAGAAGCTGTTAATGCTGCAATCTATATGTTTCAGTATTCATTGGGTGCTTTGGGGGTACAGTGAGTATCTCTGTGCTTGTTTTGCAATGAGTCTCTCTTGCATCTGTCCCATCTCGCCAAGATTTCATTCTGCACTTCTCACAGCAGGGGACTTGCTGATTACTCTCCTCTAATTGAGTTTGGGTAATGAAAGTCACTAAAAATGTCTTTCATGTCCTATGTTGTCACATATCTCATTAAACCATTAGATTTGTTCTAGACCCCTTAAAAAAGAGGCCAGAAAAAAAAAAAAAGAACAAAAAAAGAACAATGTGCTAATATTTTTCAAATGTTTCCAGAGAAACTGCACAGTGTAATTACAGCTGCTTTTGCATTATTTAACCTGCCTACACACCCCTGGGGCTTTGAAAAGAGAAAGTCAGACAAGATCCCAAAGAGCTGTTTTGTCACACATGGATGGGGGGGGGGGGGGGGGGGGATCAGGTTACTGAAGGGGCCAGAGATTTAAAAAATATTCACAAATTCAAGTTTTCCTGGGTTAGTTCAAGGTCATCTGGGTACAAGACAGTGTCAACACCAAAATCAGACCAGACCGGGACTAGTCCAAAGGGATGTTTTATCTAGCTATCCCCCTATCACTTTCCTGTTTGCTTTCACTGTTTGCTCACCTTTTTTAGCACTTTCTACATCTTTCTGTGTTTGCATTTCACTTGTAATAATACTATTTACTACAGAAACCACTACAACAAGTGAATGAATTCCCTCTTCTTTAAGAAGAAAAGATATTATGTCTCCCTACAGGCTTTGCTTCTGCCCACAGCCCATCACAGCCAGCCCCCCACCCCTCCAACCTGCACTTTCACTTGGCTGGAGAACAGCACAGTGGGTGTCCGTGTCTAGACAGCGACCTGCTTGGGTTGCAGGTACAGGCACTGCTGGAGCAAGGAAGCTTAGTGCTAAAAGTTGCGCTTGTCTCTCCTTGCACATCCAGAACTACTGTAAAATTATTTGCAGCTGAGATCATGGTGGAGACCTGCGTCCTCCATCTCTCCTGAGCCTAGCTTTGCTCACTGCACCGCAGGGACATAAGACTCGTCACTAACCAAAAAAGATTTTGAACAAGCTTACAAAGATCACATTCATCAGTGTGTTGTGCCTACCTGCTGTAACAAACCCCAGAGACGTGACAGTGTTAATGCACAGTAATGCTCCTTCTGGTACCCAGTACCCCAGCAGATAGAAGCAGGAGCATGAATATTTGAAATTTAACTTTCCCTAACATCACCCATTTACGTTATGTCAGACTGTGTTTATCTTCCACTGCTCACATTTAAATGTCAGAGTATCAGCATGTCTAAATTCCTCTTTTCACAGATGGAAACTGTCGATTTTTAAACACAAAAGGCACCCGGGAATGTGATGTACATATTACCCTGGCACAGAGTTTAACTTTTAAAGTCTGTTCTTTAAGAACCTGTTTTAGGATAAAGCCAATCACTTCAATAAAATGATAATTTACTGTTCTATAAATCCTAGATCCTGAAGAAACGGTAAGTACTTTGCAAGGGATAAAAGCAGCACAGAACACACTCTAAATAATATTAATTACTGTGGAAGATAATGTAGGACTAAAAGTTTATGCTTTCCAGGTACCTCGGGGTTTTCCTGGCACTGGCAATGGAAGAAAGTGAAAGTGGAGGAGGGCTCTGGCAGAGCCCGGAGGATGGGCCCTTTGCTCTCTTGCTTTTCTCCTTGAAAGACCAGACCACACTCTGGACCCTGCAGTGTGGACATGGGTGCCGTGGTGGCCAGCACCCAGAGGTGCAAGCCCATGGGGGCTCCCACTGAGCCACGCAGCGCTGCCCACTGCACATCCCTGCAGAGCCCAGCAAGGACACCCACAACAGGGCAAAGTGAGATTCAGACACATTTGGGGTGTGTGGGGGATTATTCAAACCCTCCACAATTTTAGGCTGTGAAATTGTGGAATGCTTGTAAGATTAAGATTCAGAGACACTTGCTGGAATTTGGACACCTAGGTTCAACTCTCAGGATTGCTGCCTCATCCACCTACAGTGTGTCATCTCTCCCCCCGGAGTCCTTCGGTCTGGAATAACCAAAAGAAGCTCCAAGTCAGACTCCAACCAACACAAGAACACAACTTTAGGACCTATTTTCAGGATACTTCTAAAGTCTTTGGATCCCAGCTAGAGAGGGGATAGCCGAAAATATAAAATAAGGCTCAGTAAATGAACAGATATTTTAAAAAATCAGAGTGTGCTTTGGGCATTTTGTGAAAGATTAAAGCAGTTTTGCTGTTTGAGGCCCAAAATTTTCTGTGCCTTTTGGGTGACAATGGCTGGTTATTAAAACAGGTTAATTTGAATGCAAATTTGCTGTCAGGAGTAGGGAGGCAAGGGACCTCAGTGACATTATTTTAAAACACAAAATGTGTTTTAGCTGAATATTCTCCACTTGGTTGGCTCTTCACTTTACAGGGTTTGGGACATAAAAGCAGCGCTTGCCTCTGGTGTGTCACAGGGCAAAGCTAGATATCACGTAAGCAAGAACATCCATGGTGCAGAAGTTTTTTCCATGTATTTTTGACCCTCAATACACTCCAGAGGTCTTGGATCCTTCCTTGCCAAGAAGTTAATTCCAGGGATGCTTTTCTACCACAACCACATAAAAAAATCTCTGAGCCATTAAATGCCAACGCTCAAAGGAACAAGGTTTCACTGGTTTGGACATCAGGTGGAAAACTATATGGATCCCTTTAATTTGGGTAATACCTCCCTCTCTTCTTTAGAAAAATATGCCTTTCTATTTCATGGTGGGAAAATCTCTCTCTTGCTTTCACTTATGGAGCCCTGGAGATATCTCCACCAATTACAATGTTATTAGCTCCTTTAAAGGACAAAAACAAATGGGCAATTGAGGTTTGATTGCATTACAGAATGGTCTTTTTTCCTCTGTTTATTTTTGTCAGCTATGCCTAGGTAATATATTCCAGGAAATGAGACAGCAGCGGTGCTATCTGGGGGCAAGTTTAGCTCAGATAGGTCTGCACAGGCTTTTTGTCTCAGCTCTCTGGATCCCCTCTGGAGTTTCATACTCTGTCCTGCCGTGGCTGCCCAACTTGCCCTTGCTTTCATCTCTGCCAAATTCATTGCAAAGCTGTATTGAGGAAATGCAGTTTCACAAGGTTTGGGAAAAGGGTTGCTCACATGCAAGAGTGGAAACAAGGTCTGGGATCAGTCCTAAGCTCTTTGCGTTATATTGGGCAAATTGCTTCATGGTCTTTCTCAGCACCATGGCTCCTGTCCTGATTGCTCTTCTGCACCCATTGACCCCAACCAGCCTGAGGAAAGGGTGTCGCATCCCCCTGTGCTGCTTTCGTAGTGGGCTCTAAGCTTTCACATGGACTGCAGGGAGGCTGAGTCTAGCGAGGCTCATGCAAACAACCAGGCATTAACGGTAGGACTGGCACAATTCATCCCTTACCGATTTGTATGCTAAGGCAGTATGCTGCATTTCCCACTGATTCCTGAAATACATTCCCGTAACCATTCCTTGATGTCTGCGTGGCACAAGTAACTGCTCAATTAAATCACAGTGAAATGGTTGTTTGATACCCTTCATTAGAACAAAGCTATTTGGCAGGAAAAGTTGAAGAACGGGTAAAATAGTCTACTAATTGCATTACATTTCATCCCATCCGGCACTGTAGCCTCCCCCTTATAATTACAATAACTCTGAGCTAGAGGTTTCGTGGGATGAATGGGATGAGTAGTAGAGAGTATAATACTGCTGAGGAAGCAGTAACTTTGTTATGGTGGTAATAGGAGAAGGGCTGGGTAGGACATATGCCCAGGATGGCACAGTGTCACTGAAATGCGGTTGTCAGCACAAGTGTAGAGCTCTGCCTGCACGCAGCTGCGGTGACCAGATGCTATGTAAGCTGATTTGCTGTGTAATTTTATGGATCATCTTTAAAATATGGCTGCTGGGTAGTGATAAGCCTACAGCTTTATCTGCAAAAAGAGTTGTTATTTATCTCGATTGATTGGATTATGAAGTCAGGACCTTTAATTAAAGAATATCGTAATCCAAAATGAAAATAATACAAGTTGATGCCCAGCACATGGAGTGGGTCTTCCTTAAAGCAGCTGGGCTCTGTCAGTTACCAAAAGTCTGGACATTCACGCTGTTAAGAGCTTCTGTCCATCTTCATATACTGGCTGGATTTTTAATAAAATCTATGCTATTGAATTCACCGGCTCATATTTGTGTATGCTCAGCAGATGGCTTTATGAAGAGGTGATAGCAGCTATTCCACAATTCCCAAGCATCCTGTCGGAATTCACCCCCAAAAGGCAGCTCTCCCCGCCCCAAGTTTTAATTTGCAGTGCAGTGGGAGCGGTGTTGATTCATGTCCCAGCAATGGCTTGTCTGTAGGGTGCAACTTAAAAGAGAAAACCCGACTGCTGCCTGTTGGGAATGCTCCAGCCCGGCGCAGAGCTGTCTGCCAGCAGCTCCTGCTCTGTCCCAACACAGGCAACTTTCACAGGGGGAGAACAGCAAATCCTTGACCCTCTCTGAGGCTCACACTGGGATTTGAGAGCTGGACTGCTAGAGTTCACGGCAAAGCAAACTATTGCCTTGGTTTAAAAATGAGGAATATAATGTATTTTTTAATGTCTCTGCTTTTTTTTGAGCAGCTGGAATATTTTAGGGATTTTCTTCCTTTTTTTTTTTTTTTATTTAAATGTTACAGAGGAAATTTCAAGCTGATTAGTTGGAGTCTGGTAAAGTAATAAAGTGACTGAGAATAGTGTATGAAGGCAGAATTCCCAAATCAGCAGCAGTTGTGTGGTTGCCAAGGTGTTGCAAGGTCCCAGGACAGATGAGAGCTTCACAATGCCCTTGGCTGAGCTGGCAGGAAAAGGTCAGGGACTTCGCTGTGGAGGCAAGAAGCAATTCAGGCTGAGGTCACTACAAGAAGCTTTAGCTTCCCCTGAGCACTGAGCAATGCAAAAAACCAGCAGTGAGTGCTCACAAAGCCCAGATGATCCTGGTGGAACAAATAAAGCCCCAAACCTCTTCTGCAAGATGATGGCATCCTGCAGCCACAGACTGCAAATGAGGCCACCGCTTGCTTTGTCGGCTTGCAGTCCTTCCCTCTCCTCCCCTGTTTCAGCACTCCCCTCCCCAGCCCTAAGATTTGTTTGCTTTTCCTTCTCTTCGCTTTTTTTTTGTAGGTCCAGGCTCAGGCGGGGAGTGTGCTGCCTTCCAGATGCTCAAAGGGATTACTGGATTAACTCCTCTGTTGGCTGTTCAGCCTCGCAGAGGCTGGAGGTCAGGGAAGTTATTAATCCACAGCCTTTCCATTTGCTCATCGTGAAGGGGCTGCAGCTATTGCCTTAGCAGGTTCTGTGGGATCTTGCAGCCGTGCATTTCTGTAGGCAATAAATCAATATACATCTTTTGATGGCTCTTGTTATCGAACAAGAAGGAAACATATGCAATATTATAGAGCTGTACACATGCCAAGGGAAAAAATGCAGTGTGTGTGAGATGCTCCAGCCTTTCCAGCAGCAGGGTGCCAGCTTTGAGGCTCATGCCTGCAGGCCAGGTGACCATGGCATTGCCAGCAACGGAGACAAGCCCTTGGCACAGTGTGACACCCTGCAAGGCAGCACTCCCACCCAGGGGAGGTGGGTGGCAGTCCCAGTGCCTGTCTGGGGTGCTGGCTGCACCCTTGGCCCCAGCAGCCATTCCCTGCATCCTCGCATGCAAGGGTGGCAAGCCAAAAGGGAGGTGCAGAGCCTGTGACCACGATAAACATGAAAACAGCACACTGGCTAGGTGGGAAGCCAGCTGGCTAGGCACAGGGGGTGAAGAGTCACAGATTTTAAGCAACAGTGCCAGTGCTCAGGCAGTCCAAGCAGAAGGATAAGCCTGGCTGTGCTGGCTTGAAAAAAATCGGGTTTCCTAAGCCTCTGCAGCCTGCGGCACGGCCATGCAGCACTGCAGCCGCCTTTAGCCTTCGTGTGCTCCCCAGGACCCTTCAGTGGCCTGTGAGGACACCTGTGTCCCAAGCTGCAGCCAAGCCACCTGACCAAGCTCTGCAAGGAGGCACGGCCAAGCAGCAAGGCGGTTACTCGCAGCACGAAGGGCCAGCATTTCCCCACGAAAATCATACGCTTCAGAAATTACACGCAGAGGAAGCATTTGCTGGTACATCATCTCAGCAAAAGGAACATGAACGCAGGGATGTTTTCTTCTACATCCAGATGAATTGGTGCCCGGCCCTCACCAGCCCTTGCTGGGCATCACCAGCTTTCAACCTGCTCCAGGTCCAAGCCTGGGTCAAGAACCCATCCAGAGCTGTGCTGGTTTGCGACTGATGGGCAAGCAGGGGCGTGTGGAGGGGGCACAGCCACAAGTGGGACCGTGACATGGCAGAAAAGTGCAAGGACAAAACCCTTCCCCCGGGAAGTTCAAATAACAAGAAACGCTTTGAATCACATGGATGATGATAGCTTGATTACAGTTTATTAGTGCTGGCAAAGCAAGAAAGCTAGGCCATTTTGCACTGTGTTTCCTCCTCTAAAGAAGAGGGATAAGATACCCTCTTAAATGTGTCTTTGTGAAATAAAGCTCTTCAACATTTCTAACTTATGCCTGTCCTAAGAAACACTGACAAATAAGTCTCTCCTTACACCTGGAAATAGGCATATTCTTGTGGAAAGCAGATTATTTTGAAGATGAAATAGTTTCAGCTGTAGCCTTTTGGTTGCTGGGATGGACAATATCCCCTGGAGCCAATAGAAGCAGTTTCTGTGCATCTGGAATTTGTCTTTAACATGAACTTTATTCTGCAAAGAAGATGGATTTTAATGCTGTACAATCCAGAGCATAAGAGCTGATGTATTCTGATAAGAATACGAATAAAGAAGCCCCACTTCTGGCAACTTCTGGCCTCTCAAAAGCAACACGCTCAGCAGATAAAGGTCCAGATACCTTTGGATTAAATCAGTGGCTTTCTGATTTCTGTTCCTGCTATGAAGAATAGTAATATGATGGAGATGTGGTGCCTTGGAGATGCAAGTGTCCCAAGAGGCAGAGCTGGCCAGGGGGTTGGCTCCGCTGGGATGGGCAGCCCCTGTGCTCCCCAGCTGGCACCACCAGCCCAGCCTCCGAAGGAGAGGTAACAGTGGGGCTGATCCGCAATAGTTTCCATTTCCATTGCGCTACAAATTGTACATGACCTTACTGACTAAGAAGTGTTCTGGTTTCAGTTAAATTAACATCTATATTGGCTGCTCATCTGCCTTTCAAATGCAAATGCCCATTAGTAAAAAACACCATCATTTGCTTAGTTAACAATAAAAATAGGGATTTTTGACTCGTTCCCTGTCCTCAGTCTAGACAGATTGTTAAATATAATTTTTTATTTTTGTATTTCTAGTATTACTTATGTGGCAATGTGAATCAACTGGCTATAAATAAATTAAGATGGAAATCAGAAGTGTAATTCTAACCATCAGAGGCGTGAGGCTCAGGAGCAGCCCTTTAACGTGATTAATGAAGCAAAAATCTAACAAGTTTGAAGATGGAAACTGATACATATAAAAGTTATGTGACATACTTGCATACAGAGCGTCATGGGACTGTCCTTTAGAGCCGGCGCTGCTTTGTAATCAATAAAAACATAATTTCTGTAATATGTTCAGGGAAGCCACTTGTTATGGCTTTTTTTAAGGGAATTCTGCGCAAGTGCATAAGAAACAACTTGCGGAGGGGAGCAGTGTTCCAGCTAGCCTAGGGCTCTGGCAAAGCAGATGGGTTTGAGGCAGCAAGCAAATGAGTTTGGAGCAACTGATGATGGCTTGGGAGAAAGAGTAACCGATGAGTTTCACGTGGGCTTTCGTCCTGCTCTGTTTCTTTCTGAGCCACCTGAAACTCATGAGAATTACTGCTTTAGGGTTTGGCTGAGTATGGACAAATTCTGGATGATATGAGCTGACTTGGGCACCTTTTGAAAATCTATTTGTCTATTAGTACTCCTCAGGCAACAGGCTTTGGCCAGACAGCTAATCCCTAATAAGGATTTAAGGTTGCAAAATGAACTGGTACATCCCTACATGACTGTTCCCTTCTTGGTGTTACTTGTCAGCACAGAGCTTTTTATTGAGACACCGAGGTGTAGAAGGAAGTAATGACATTTTGGATTTGCTATGAAATTTTTGAAAGCTTTACTATGAACACCCACAGGCTGCGGACTGATTAGTCAGATAGTCAGGAGCACAAGACACAAATACGTCTGCGTCTCTTGGGCACCTCCAGACCTCTCCACCAGCCGTGGAGGGTGTTGCAGGAAAACCAGCCTCTCCTTCTGGAGCTGGTGCCAGTGCCAGGAGGAGCAAATAACAGCTCATCAAGCAGAACTGAGAGAATCCATTTAACCCCTTCTGTGCATCAAGGCAGAGACTCAAGGAGACATGGAGCTTCATGGCCCTGATGAGATGCTGGCAGAGGATGGGGGAGGTGGGGGAAGAGAAAGTGCAGCAGGCAGGATTTGGTTTACAGATTGAGATCCAAAGACACAGTGCTGAGCATCCAATAGAAAAGAGCCTAAAAAGTAAAAAAAAAACCTCTTTCTCACATGCACCTGTTAAATAAAATAAAATTTTCAACTCAGAGATGATCCAAGACCATTTTCCAATAAGAAATAAACCCAGGGCTTAGAAAATGCACACACACAAAGAAGATGAAATTTTTTCAACAACAACTTTTTCAACAAGATGAAAGCATTTTCCCAGCACAGTAGTAAAAAAAAAAAAAAAAAAAAAAAAAAGACCTTTAGCAAAAGCCAGTGAGAGTTCATTTGCAGTAAAAAAAAAAAATATCAGCTGGGTTAATCCAAAAAGCCTTACTTCTGAGACACTCTTCTGCCATAGTTTAGTACTCTTTTTAATAGGTGTTTTAGCATTAGGATTTAAAAAGTCATTTTCTTTTAGTGCTGGATTGAATGGTAGTCAAGGGCTGAAACAGCCCTCTCCCATCCCCCTTTCTCGGTGGAGCACAGCCAGAGGTAGCGGCTGCTCTCTGTCCTTTCCTTGCACATCACTTTCGTCCAGGTGTTTAAGCCCTCACTGGCATACAGGTGGTAAAAGGGAAGAGGTGGAACATCTCCCACTCTTCACTCTCCCAAAGGTCAGCTCTGGAGCTGAGAAAAAGTGCATTAATTCTGTCCAGGATTTCTTTAAAATGGAAAAAGATGCTGACCTAGAGCTTTGCTCCACACAGGGCAATGCTCTAAGCAGATGTTGGAGCACTGCAGAAAGATGCTTTCTTCCTGGGCAAGCTCTCTGATGTCCCTGGTGAATCTTTTGCTTCCTCCCTTCAAAAGACCCACTCTTGGTGCCCACACCATCAGCCATTTATGTGTTTCACAGTCCTTCAAACTATGGGATAAAGAAAATATAAAGCACGGGCATTTACTGCAGAGCTTTGAGATACTTGTAGCTGGGAAGGTCTCTGTCCCCTGCTCTGAGCTGTTGCTCCTGCAGCAAGAGAGCCTGGCTGTTCTGGTGTGAGCATCATCCTCCCCAGGACCAGACCAACAATATTTAGCTCCTGTGGGAAGATATTACCAGGACGGAGCAAAACTGATGTAAAACGACTGCTTTCAACATCTCTAAGGCAGTGGTCAGCTTGCCTCCTCTTTCCTGATATGAAGCACATTTGTGTTTAAAAGGACAATATCTAAATTAAAATGTCAGGCTGAACAATTAAGCTATTATCTTTACAAATAATATACAGGATGTCCTTGCCTTTAAAATATCAGGAGAGAATGATATGTCTTTATGTTATGTTTTTCAACGTTGTCAATTCACACAGCTTGAGGTTCTTCACATAAAGCATCAGCTGCTGGAGGCGTGTTACATGGTGATGGTCTCATCATTAAAAAATAACTGAGTGATGAAAAATAAAACTGCAAGTCCCAGGTGAGGGACTGAGCTGGAAATAAGGCTCCTGTGCACTCCCTGATGGCATGTCTGTAGGTAAGGCCTGACAAACCAGAGTAAATCTGTACTAATCCTGGTGTGGTCCAAGGAATTACAGCAGGAAAACCCAGCAGGAGATGAGGAAGGTGCCATCCACAACACAGCTGTGAACACAGCTTCTGCTCCGGCGGGCACGCCAGAACTCCCAGACCTCTGCAGAGCGTATGCTCACTGAGTGCTGACTGACACTGCAGCCTGCACAGCCTTTAAATATGATTATCCTTGATGCCTGTTACAAGTTTTATTAATTTTAAAAGCTTTCTGATCTCTTCCAGTTAAGCTTTAATTACTGTTCTTCATTTTCAGCCCATAGAAAGATCAAAACCAGTTTCGAGGAAGAGGCTTTTTATTGCTTACCAACCCTGCCCCCTGTCTTCACTGGGGATTATATTTCTTCATTTTGTGCATCCATGAGATCATTAAGTATAAAGCAGCAGTCAGGTAGCAACATCTACAGAACTTTATTCCCATCCCCTGTGGCAGGATGCCAAACACAGTAAATATGACTGTAAGGCTGTGCAGTGGGTCTTTTGAGCTTTTACAGTTTCTAGCTGGAGGGGGGGAAAAATAAAGAGATCAGCTGGTGCAATTACTCATGTTTTCAATTGCCAGCTATGCAACAGACAGGTATATGGATATGCTTTAAACCCTTCCTATTTGGTGTGAAGGCCACTGCCACCTTCATCTTACAACAGCAAGAAGTGGCCAAGAGATGTCACAGGTTGGGGAACTCATTGGTTGCTCCATTTGAAATGCAGAATTGCTTTTAAAGGGTCAAATTTCTTCGATCGGTGCCCAGTGGCTCTGACATTCAGCTTCTTCTTTGCATCTTCTTACAACCACCCATACATTTGTCAGCTCTGCAGAAGGTGACTGCAGTGTGTGGTGGCTCACCAAGAGCCACGGTCACTCCTGTGTGTGACGGAGGTGGTCTGATGTTTGGCTGGCAGACCTAATCTCCCAAGCTGATCTTCAGCTCTGGCTGTGGTGCTTCAAGCCTGAAGAGTAAAAAATAAATCTAGCAACTTCCCAAATTCCTAAACAAGCCACTTGTCCAAGGGGTTGGAGAACTGAGACGGTGCTGTGCTTCTGAATGGGCCAGTTCTTAATGGACCAACCGACTGGGTCTCTCAGTACCTGGCAATGACACAGCTACCACATCAAAGGGCAACAGTTCCTACCACCTGCATGCATGAAAACTGGGGAACAGGATTTTTACATGTAGCAGGCCCAATTTGCAGCAATCTCCATGACAGTGAGATACCTAGCTACTTTTAAGTCTGATCCATGCTGCCCTTCCTGGAAATAAATTGATATTTCCTACAGTGGGAATGTTTTGGGGATGCTGGTGGCTCTTACATCACACTCTGGATGCACAGGCGTCCCTGTTGGAGGGCCGGTGGATATCCATCACGCCTCTGTCTTCCTTACTAAGGTTGGAAAGCAAAATCTGAACAGCAAGACACTGTTATTCTCAAGCGTGATTTCTACCGTGACTTGTCTGGGATTCAGAAAGCTTTCGCTCTGTTCTTCAGCTGCCGTAAGATCTCTTGACAAGGAGTCACAACTCTTTCCTCTAGGCTTCACCTCAGTCCAACAACAACTGCAATGAAGAGAAAAACAAACAAGCTGAGAAGTACGCTGAGCAAATGCGGGGGAAACATTTTTTACACAAAGTCTAAGCAGTTTTGCAGAGCTCTTTTCAAGTGCATTTACTGAAATTTCCCCTGAGCCTTCCTAATGTAAGTACCGTTAGAAAGATCCTAACTAAGAGAAACAGCTCCTGCTGAGTGATAGTCCATAGCTTTATTAGTGGAGATCAAAGAGAATAAAACAATTACTGTAATTTCCAAGGAACAGTTTTTCCAGGGGCACAGGAGATGAAGGCTATGAAAATGGGCCCATGTGTGCTTAAGTAATGGGTAGGCATTCTGGTCTTTAATTTTTTTGGTGGCAGGGGGAGTCACCTCCTATTCTGGGACAAACTAATGCAAACAAGAAGCAACTTTTTTTTGTTTTCCATAGAGTGCTCACAGTTTTAGAACTCTGTGTGTGTATGGAAACTGCATGACGCAGGACACAGGCTGCATCCCACTGCCGGGATGCGGATACCTCTTTGTCTGGCAGGGGACAGGACACCTTCACCCCCACATGTCCCTGGATCAGGCCTGATTCAATCCTGTGCTTATTTTGGGGGTCCCAAGAGACAAATCCCGATGAATGAAATGCTGCCACTGCTGCATTTGCAGGTCAGCGCCTGGGGGGTGGTGAGAGCTGTGGCTAATGCGTGCTCTGGACGTCGGGCTGGGCTACCCTCCATAGGTGCACTGGGAACCATCCCCAGACTTGCCCTGCTCTTGTCTCGGGGACTGAAACCACCCTACAGCTGGTCTGTGCAAGGCAGCTCCTCTCCAACAAAACAATTGTCCTTTATCCTATTACATCGTAACGTGTGATTTAGAGATGATTCATCCCTTTTATTTGAGCCTCGACTTGGCTATTATCTTGCATTTCAGCTAAATATTATTAGGAATGTTGATGTGTCTACACAGGGACATTTTCTGCAAAATTAATCTAAGAACTTTTAAAACGAATGAGCATATATAAAATAGTTCTTCGGAATACAAATAGACTTAATTTGGTTTATCTTAATGCATTTTGGCAACAAATCACAACAAACCAAATAAAGATCTCTGTAATTCTGTCCACATAGGAGCAAATGCAGCTGAATGAATCTACTTTAAATCCCAGCCTTCAGTTAGCCCAGGTTAAATTTCCCATGTAAACAAGCCCTAAAGCAAAAAACTTTAAAAAGCAGAAACAAACCCCAGTTCAGTTACAACAGTGATATTCTCAGCTTTGAAATCCGCAGATCAGGGAGGCTGTGTCCGATGTTGTCTTTTACAGAACCGGGTATGCCCGAGGAACGAGCGGTGTTTAAAGGTGCTGCCTGCTCTCTCGATGGCACGGCCAGACTCTTGCTTCTAATTCACCCGCTTCAGAGCAGCAAAAAGCCCAAAGCAGCAGCAAGGTTGGCAGGTCTGTCATGTAGAAACCTTCCTGCCAGCTTCAGGTGACAGAAAACATGAGTGTTAGAGCAGATGTGGGAAAGCGGCACTGCCTGGAGATAGTAACTGCGTGCGGTCTGAAGGAGACGTGCGTGCACCAGGAGTGAAGCAGAAAAGCCCCTTCCTCTACGGGAACCCTACAAACAAACTTACAACTCTGAAATCTTTCTCTGGCCTTAGGAGATGAATAAATGGACCCAGAGTTTCCTGAAAAGACACAGGTATGAGGACAGAGGCACAGCAGACGGCTCTCCGGGAGGTAGGCAGCATCACATCCCAGACTGGGAAATGGTGGGGGCACATGTGAGGCAGCACATTCCCCATGGGGCTCAGTCCACTACAAAAGCAATATTAAGAAGATGAAACAAATCTGACAGCAGCAGTGACTAAAGGGGAACAGCAAATTAACTATCAGTGCTAATGAGGGGAAAAAACTGCCAAGGCCTCTCGCTACAAAATGGGTCCCCATGTATAGCCATGGCCCTGGGAAAAGTGTTAATTTGGCGCATGTCCACTCATTTGAGAAAATCTTCTAATGAAATTCTGGCTAGCAGTCATGGGTATCACTTAGAGAAGCTCATCTCTGTTAGAACAGTGAAGGCGCCTCAGAGAGCTGCTGCCGGTCAGAACAGAAGGTGAGCGGACTCTGGGACACAGACCTGACAGAGCAGAGGATGCTTTTCACCAGCACGTGTCACTCAGAGAAAGAGCCTTTAGTGTCTTCAGTAAAGAAGCAAAGGATACAAACATTTTAAGATATCGCCTACGTACTGTAAAAGGCACTGGTCCTTTGTTAAGGATGGGAGAGACTGACATGCTCAAGAACTAGAGAGAAAACATTTCTATCAGAATGTTTTTTTCATGTAAATGTCTGCTGTTGCACAGTTTGGAAGCAAAAAATTGCATGGAAAGTGCTGACCAAATGTAATTTTCTTAGAAGAAAGAAGAGAAAAAAAGTAGTATTTATCTTACAGGTGGTTAGCCAAAAATATTGGTACCCATTATCAATAAGCAAAGATCTCAAAATCGTGTACAACATTTCCTTAAGAATCTAAGTTTGGTTGTTGATTTGTTTTCAATTAATTTCCATTAAATTTTCACTTCCCTTGTTTTACCATTTATCGAGTTGTTCTTGTGCAGTTCTCTGGAGGGACGAGAGTCTCTCTCAACTGTTTCCAGACAGAACGTTCATTATTTAGTTGAATGGACTGAAAACCAGAAATGCCCCGCCACGGCCAGGGCCACACAGCAATGCAGTAACTCAGCTGGGAGTGGATCCAAGCCGTGGCTCTCGGTCTCTGCTCTCATCACGAGGACAGACTCTTCCCCTGAAGGCAAGAGGGGAAATGAAAATGATTGTAGGACACTCTCCAGGGCACAATCACAAGCTAAATAGGCTTTGTTTATGTAGACGGCTTTCTAAAAGTCAAACCATTGATAATGGGGGATCTTAATATCAGGCTGTTGTCTGGGATAACCACAGTCGACTCACTGGGGACGGCTCTTGGAGGGCGTGCAGCATGCTGTATTTATACTGATGCTCTAGCAGTCAAGATCAGAAGCAGTTTTGGACTCAGTCCTAGGAATTGAGCCAGGTATGATAAATAAGATATATTCCGGGGAATCTGTAGGGCCAGTGAGTTACAGAGGCAGGCTTGGTATCAGAGCCGCCTTGCCTCTCACCATTCCCACTGGGAACACAGCCCAGTGTCCTCCAGATGGTTTTGTAAATCCTGAAGGAGCACACTGGCCTCCCCAGAGCATCCAAGACTCGGGTCCTTTTCTTCTGCCATCTACAGCAGCTTTCCAAGCTGCTGAGCCAACTCAAGACAGCGCTGACTGGGTGTCCTTAGCAGACAGACAGAGGCAAATGGCATCATTCTGGGCTAGCTCATATACGCATGACTTGTTATTTGAAAAGAGACCTTTAGCTTTGCTGAACCCAATGTACTCATCTTTAATTTTCACTTTCCCAGCAGAGATACACCTACATTTCTCCAAAGAATTACAGTTAGTTTGGTCCAGGCATTTGTTGAATAACTGCACTTCTCATTGCCCCTGCTTTAAAGCGTCTGAGAGAATAAGCTGATCTGGAAACACACCACTTTTTGTTTGCTCTTTCCTAAGGGAACATTATATTATTAATGTTTTGTCATAAGTATCTGGAAGTTATGGAAAATGTTCACCATCTCTTGCATTCAGGGCTTCTAGAACCGAGTTTTTATCACGCACAACAATGTGCCAGGAAGTCCAACTGCTGGTGTCAGCCAGGAAACAGGGAGCAGAGACAGTGTTGGCAATGCAGGGGACCAACCAGGCATCAAGAATAATAATACGAAGATATCAAGAACAAATGATTCATGAGAAAAGAAATAAGCTGAAATGTTCTGATGCTGCTAAGTAAATATTTACCAACGGCTAATAGCTTTGCAGAAGATCTGTTAATGTCAAATTTGCTAATAATAAGAAGAGAGTAATACATATTATGAATATTACTCAAATTTACAGATTTGAATAAGCTCCTTCCCAAGACAGGCACATTAGTTTTCCTTGCAATTTATGAAGATAAACTCAATGGCTGAGATCAGAAGAATCTTAGAAAGGAAACACACTCCAGAAATTTTAATTTGTTGTCCTTAAACCCAAAACACACATCAATTTTAATCTCATATTGAACCCCATCCCTCTTCACCTCACAGACAGTGGTCTGATGGAGCTGGAGCCTGGCCACCCAGATATAATCAGCCACCCACAAGAGACAGGAGGGGAAAGAAAAAAAAAGCTTTTAGTGGTGATCAGTCAAAAACTGATATAAATATCATTTTCATTAACGCTCTTGCACTTAGTGACTATGAAAGTCCTGCCGTATCCCTGTGAATTTTCATACTAAGTACTTCCCAGCAAGCGAAGTGCACACTGAAGTAATAGATCAGTAATTCTCAGCTTCCTAAAAGGAAATCTGGTTTGTGGATTTCTCTATGTATTTAAGAAAATTACTTTCAGATCCCTCTTCATCTTCACACTTGGGCTTTTAATTTCTAATTCCCCATCACTCATCTCTCTGCCTGAGCCTGGTTTTCCTGAGAACATTTGAGGGATTCATCTTCCATACTTGGAAATGTTATGGGGCTTCAATTTTTTTCAGAAAAGGAGAATAAAAGTAAAGAGCTAGAATGGTTGAACTGCGCAGGGTTGCGATTTTGGTTAGACAGTCTGAATCTAGAATTCTGGAAAAGGTACTGACCATAACCTAAAATTGAGATGATTTGTGCAAATATTTAGTGCCATTTTCCTCACCATCTCCTTGCCACCATGGCCTGAGTCACGCTGTCGTGCAACCCTGAGTGCTTGCTTGCTGTCACGTAGCTCAGCTCCCCTCTGCTCACAGCTGCCTGTTCGCAAAGGCTTTGAGCACTGAACATTTCTGATAGGAAATAGTATCTCGGCAAAGTGCGGCAGCTCAGCAAAAGCCACTTCCAAGTGATTCACTGCAAGGTGCTGCAGGAGGTGAGAACGTGCACGGTGCAGATTACCAGCTTTCTCTCCTGCTGACTAATTCCCTGGTATGAAGTGAAATTCGCAGACCATGTTGTGCTTTTGATTAGTGCTACCAGAGATATGGAAAGCAGCAACATGTCCAGACTCTGGCAGCAGATCACAAAGACACAAAACCACAGAAACTACCTGCAGCAAGAGGGTTCTGCCCCCAATAACACCACTCGGCTTGGGCTCACCCTCCTCGCCCACCTGCCCAAGGGCAGCCCTGGCCCCACGTGTGTCCTCTCTATCTTCAGGACTTAAAAACCCAGATGTATTAAGTGCAAACTGAAGCTTTCACCACCTCCCTCAGATGACCTTCCCGGGGCTTAACACAGCAGTGTGCAGCCTTGCTGCCCAGGCAGGAGCTGGGGGTGCCTGGAAAGCCCAGTACACAGACTGGTTTGCCCAGGACAAGGACTGGTTTGCCCTGGTGGGAGCAGGGACAGCTTTAGGAGTGCTTTTCAGGAGAAATGCGCAGCTCTGCAATAGAAAATACTTTCCAAGACTATCATGTACTGAAATTCCCACCTACTCAAGTCACTTCTTTTGAAGATTTTTGTTCTTCATTTCCCAGTTTGAAGATAATGTGAACAGCATGGCATGCAACCTCAGCCCAAGTTTAGAATGGAAATTAAACATTTTTCTACCTCTGTTTGCAAAGACCTTCAGGCTCAAGATTCTATACATTTTATATATCTGCACATTTTATATCTTGCCAAAACAAAAAAAGCAGGAGCTTCACTTCTTAAATATCCCTCCTTTATGGGGCAAACACCATCACTGGAGCTTCAGTGAATTTCTCTTATGTACTAATGCAATGGATGAGGAACACTCCTTATTTACTAACAGGTGATTAATACCAGGTTGAGACATGCCGAGAAAAACAATTGAACCTTTAGCATCAGCTCCTTGATGGTTTCACCTGGCATAGTTTTATTATTGGAGCCTGCCTGGGTCGGGCAGGAAAGCGGTCAAGGAGACGACCCTTTGAGAGGGGTCTGAAGGAAATAGAGAAAGGCCCAGGAGGGAAATGATTTCGCTAAACCCCAAAGTCCTCTGCTTATTTATGCAACTATTTATGCTGAATTTATGCTAATGTATTCCATGATGTAGATAGACTCCAGCCATCTATGATAAATCTCAGGCACTGGCTGGCTGCGTGGAGCACATAAGGAGGGTGGACGGTTCTGAGGAGGCTCCATGCCAGAACAAGGATCTTCCCAGGATGTCTCAGTGCAGGATAAAGGCCCTGGTTTGTACCAGACCAAATCCTAAACAGGCCTGAGCTTGTTCAAACAGAATCCCTGCTTTCTGCTCTGCCTGCAGATGTACATTTTGGCTGCAGAAAGAGAACGAAGCTGAAGGAGAGACTTTGTTTTCAACTACAAAGTTGGAAAAAGCTGGGAAAATGAAGCTAACTAAAACTGATGGCCTATCGTTCCAAACCGCAGCAAACCTCCGGGCTCCATGCAGGGAAAGCAGTGGCCTTGGGTGATAAATTGATTGCTTTCCTGTTAGCTATGGAATTTGTTAGTGCTGTAAAACGGCTGTCCGTGCTAAGGACTCCTCCTGTTATTCTCTTAGACCAAGAGAATAATAAAAGGCTTCTCTGGAAATTCTTTACATCTTGGTTTTAAACAGATGGCTGCTGAACTCTGTAAGGTCAGCAGTACACTGTCTGATTATCACCACGTGCCTCCTTTAAGCAGGATAGATTAGGAAAAGAGAAAAAAAGAGAAAACCACCAAGACAGCCCAAAACTGGCTTTCTTCAGAAGAGCCTGGTGCAACCACACATGGACTTAAATTCTGAAGAAACACAGGATACACTTCTCTCCCTGATAGCAGTTGTTGGAAAGCAAAAATAAATGTGTGACTCATCGCTCATGCAGGTCTAGGGGACAGGGCATTGTATCCTTGATGTGGGAAGGCGATTTGGTGAAGGAGACACAAGAAGCTCAAAAGACTCAATCAGGAATCAGTGCTGTGCTTCCCACACCCACACACTTACCAGTGGGAACCCCGCTCATGTGCCAGGCATTTGATCTGGAAGGAAGATATGCTCCAAAAATAGACATCAGGATGATGTTTGGATGAGCATAAGGGAATCTAATAAGACAAAGGTATATCAAAAGAAAATAGCTAAGTGAAATTTGAAAGTCAAAAGCTGGGAAGTTTTTAAAGAGAATATTTTGCCTTGCTATAAGCATGAGATCAGATTTTCTGCTGATAAACATCAGTGCAATTTCGTTTACCTACTGGAACTAAACCAGTTTATTCCAGTGAAGGTCTGAACAACCAGACCGCTTTCTCTTTTTAAATAATGCAAGAGTTATCTCCACCCATGGCTGCATGAGGGGCTGCCAGCAGCAGGAAGTGCCCTGGCAGTACTGGGTAAGGACAGCATCAGTTTTGTTTCAGCAGCTTGGTGCCCACGTTGCCAAGCCAGACACCGACAAGGCACTCGCCAGCTCCTGTTTCCAGTCCTTCTGCCTGGCAGCACACGGCGGGCAGCTCCTTGCCAAAGCAAGTTCTACCACAGCACAGCTTTGGGCCAACACTGCCACTGAATTTCCTCACTGACCAGCCTGGCGTAACGGCAGGGCAGCAGGTCCCAACTGTTGCAAACAGCTACCTCCTGCCGTAGAGGGTACGGCAGCTCTGACCGGGGTGGGAGAGGAGAAGGCAGGGATTTTAGCTAATTATTCTCAACCTCCAAGTGTCCCTACTATGTGCATTGTCAGTTAAGCAGAAATGTCCTCACTTTTCTCATTGCCACACAGTCCTGGTTCACCACTGCCAGGCAGATGGACACATCAGGGGGCCACGGAGGTGAGACAATCTCTGCTTGCTGCCCCTCTCCCTTTTGGCCCAGGCTCGCTGCTCTCCCTCTAACTCCAGTCTCTTTACCCATGTCTAGTTTTAATCAAACCTGTTGGCACAGAGACCCTGACCTTCTGAAGAACCTCCAGTCCCTGCGCTATAATTAAAAGGATTTGTCTAATTCTGCCCCGTCAAGGTGGATTTCAGGAAGGAGAAAGTTCTAACTCCCAGAGCTGGTGGAAAATGCAAATAAACAGAGCAGTGACCTGGTATAGAAAGCTGTCACTCAAACTGATCTCACCCTCTGGAAGGATCTGATCAAACACAGTCTGCCTCTGAGATACAAGGCTGGGAAATGAGGCTTTAATTGGTGTTTTCATCCATGCTGGAATGGCTCAATTTATGCTTTGTTTTGTTTGTGAAATAACTGCTTTTTAAAAAGAAATGCTCATACTGCTAAAAATAATTAATGTTATCTGAATCTATCAAATTCTAGGAGGGGGTGATTAGATTCAAAACAGCAGAGACATTTCGAATCTCAATATGAGACAATATAAAAACAATGCCTATGTTCTTAGATAACCTTTGGTCTCAGTCTTTTGCTGAACATCAGTGCTCCTGAGGCTGGCATATGTTTATTTCTTAAGCTGAAATGTAACACACTGCCCATATGTTGATATTGAAACAAAAATTTCACTTCCAAACTCTTTCATCTTTTTATTCATGTATTCTGTCGCTCTCAGGCAGGGCTTGTGAGTACCAGTCACTGTCTTCTGTAAAATAATTGACTGTATTTTATGTCCTCTGAACTAATTCACCACATTTTCTCCCTATCTATCATCTAGATGAATGCACTGTTTTCTATTTATCACCCTGCTAAGGTACTCATCACTAGGGTATGCAGCCAGCAGATAAAAAGTATAATGGTGCTATATTAAACAAAGAAAATCAATGTTCCACTCACAGTAAAACTGAGCCAAATTCTGACAAGTGTGTTGCCATGAGGAGAACTTGGCCCTCTGTTTCAAGCAGAGGGTTTTTCTGAAGCAGTACTCCCAGCCCATGATATTCCCAGGCCTTCCCCTGCAATGTCATACGGCCTGGGAAAGCCAGGGCTCATCTCTTCCCTCTGCCCCAGCTCTGCTCGTTGGGGCTCACACAGCCCTCCCTGTCAGTGGCCAGTTTGAGCCCAGGATTTCTTGTCCAGGTCAGTGTGGACATGGAGGATCAGGTGCTGCATTCAGGAGAGCCAAGAGAAGACATGAAAGTGGTGAGATTTAAGAGTCTGGCATGTGGCTTCTGTGCCTTTAATGGCTTGGACCCAGCCAGCATTTGCCAACAAGTTCTCCTCAGTCTGAGTCTGGGTTAGAAGCTGCATTTCAGAGAGACAGGCCCAGAGCTTTAAGGGCTGTTACACGACTCAAGAAACCGGATCATTCTAACAGCAGCAAATATGACAAAATTACATAAATTGAACAGGTTTTGTGAATATCTGCCTGATTCATAGAGGTAAGAAAAGCAAATCAGGATCCTCGGAGGCAGTGTTTCTTCAATGTAAAATGGTGCATTGGTTACGGTTGTTGGTGTGAACTTTTATGCGATGGGAGTAGTAGTCCTAACTGCAGGACTGGGGTCTGGGAACTGAAATGCAGTGAAAGCAACCCCTGGCTGCTTCACAGGCAATTCATCACAAGAATGTCTATTGCGAACAAAAAAAGAAAGATTAATTTTTGAAGCAAGTGTGTCCTGAGCTCAGGCCAATGTCCCTCTAATGTACCATACAAACTTTCATGTACTACCACTCCATTTCAGCTATGTTTTTCCCCCCTCATTGCAAAATGCTGAATTACAGTTAAATGCTAGATGGTATTTCCTGACTGTGTGACTGATTGCTTGCTTTTGTGCATGGCCGGTTATTTGTTCGCAGTGAGCACTTCAAAGCCTAGCAGCTGGTCCAGTCACCTGGGAAAGTCGTTCAGCTCTCTTCACCCACCCCACTACGTTAGTTGAGAGAGAGGAAACATCTTCTGGCACTTTGCAACAGAGATATGAAAAGTGACTGCATTGCTTTCGAAGCAGAGGCACCACATCTCCCTGCCAGCCAGCACATCCAGATATTTTCCTCATGGAAATGGGGACAGAGCTGGGAGGGGGGGGGGAGTAAATTATATTTATGCCAGGTGATCAGTCTGTAACCTGTCTGCAGTATACCTCTTTATACCTTGCCAACTATAGAAGGTTTACGATGTGCTCTCCACTCTTAGCAAGGTTTCCCTACATTAAACATGAGAGCAGAGCTCCTTCTTCCAAGAAAATATATGCCAGGTGGTCTTGTTGGCCTTATTTCTGATTTCTCTGCTGATGGGAAAGCATTAGATCAGTAATCATGCTTACCAATTCCAAGAAAGCCACCACTATATAGCTCCTTTGTGATGAGATTTGTTAAGCTTAGAGCTACAAAGTAAGTTGGGTTTCTTCCTTCAGGAGGTCTCCACGGGCAGCCCCCAAAGCATCAACACAGCTTGGAAAATAAATGTTCAGAACGCTGTATCATGTCCTGGCCTCTGCTTGGAGGGATGTTTGGATAGAAGTAAGTCACATTTTGATCGCCCTTATAAGGAGAAGGAATACGTTAAAAGACCCAGACCTGCTTTGGAGAAAGTGTTTCCAGTACTTCTGTGCTGTAGACAAGACACGAAGCTCCCAGCTGCTGGGGTGTGAGAGGAAACTTCCCTTCTACATGCACCAGACCTATGCTACTCCACCGAGCAGTTTGCAGTCTGTCCTACAGACGGCAGCACGGAAGGAATTAAACACAAATATGAAAACTGGATCCAGGTGACAGACAACATTGCCTTGGCCGCTCATGCTAATTTCAGAAACTCAAACAAAAGAAAGAAAGAAGTCAAAAAGAAGCAGCAGCAGCAAGTCAAAATGCTCACAGGGCACCTGACATAAACTGGAGCATTTGCTGTGGGAAGGGGAACCAGTTTCCTGTAAAAAGGATTCTAGCCAAGAGAAATCTTAATCTATTGCATGTCAAAAGATTTGAGCTGGAAAATATTTCTGTTCTTTTCTTCCAGTATGTTTTATCATCTTGTGCTCTGAGAACATCTTGAATAGCTGTTAATAATTTATATGTTACAGTGGCATATTAAATCACTTGACTGGCAGAATGGCTTTGAAACACAGGGTCCCTGAGTCTGAACTGGATAATGAAGGCAACTCCTGAATCTGCCAAATGTCATTAGGTTTTGGTTTTATTTCTTGCAACAATGTGATCTGCAGCCTGTTAGGACATGATGCATCTGTGAACACTTGAAAGTAGGTTTAGACTGATAAAAAAGCCCAAACAAAACACATCCTGATGAAAATACTCTCCAAAATCTGTCTGGTCCTAGGAAACATTGAACAGTTGGGATAACAACCCTAAAACTGCTCATGGAAGCAATCCTTGCACTGGATCAGGAAGATTTCACGTATTTTTTTGTGCCGTGTTTCCCTGTTGCAGATTATAATTTACTGGTCACATTTAGGGCCTAGAACCCTCGGCTGCTAATTTTCCAACTTCAGCCACATCGCATCACGGCCCTAACTGACCCACCTTCAAAAGTGCCTGGGTGACACTGAATGGGCTGTGGCAAGACGTCACTAATAAAAGTTCTTTTGAAACCTTCAGAGAAAAATGCTACTTAATACCAAATTGTTACTGCCTTTATTTTCAAAAAAATTATTTCTCATACCAAGCACTTTCAATCTGAATAGCTCAGCAGGGCTTTTCCTGTAGACTTCTGTACTTTAAAAATGCAAAATTTACATAGAACATCATGCAGAGAAGGCCACAAGTAGAGGAAAGAGAAAGAAAAGTACAGGCTGGGGGTAACATAAGGTGAGAAACAGATAAGACAGTTACAGTTAAAGATGCGTGAAGAAGGAAAGAAAAATGAAGTACAAAGGGAAAGCAAAAGGTGTCATTCCAGTGACTTCAGCAGTGCAAATATACCATCCACTGCTGCTGTTTAATTGGAGGGCCAATTATAAAATAATATTTGCAAAAGGGAAGGTGAAGGATTTCTTATCTCTGCTGGGACTGAATCTCCTTTTTCAACACTGTCTCTGTGGATGGCAGCCTTTGCTGGGCATGTGCTGCCAGGTGTGGCACAGGGTTGGTGGGCAGCAGCTTGCAGCCGACGCATGACGCATCTTTCGGATGCAGGCTCTCTATCAGAGAGAATCACTTGATCTTTCTGAAGAGTGCAAGACCCTGTAGGAAAAACTACCATTGACTTTCTGTGGGTTTAGAGAAAACTCTCCAAAAGCAAACTGACTTCTGCAGAAGTTTGTGCAGTGTATAACAGTACCTCTCAGCAGCCAGGGAGTCATTACTCCATGCCCACGGTGTGTGTGTATTATCTGCCGTGCGCACCTCGATGCAGTTCAAGCATCGCTCTCCTCAACACCCAAGGAGCCGATTAGCCTGGATGACACTGGGCGGGCTGCAGTGCACATGGCTTTTTCTTCCTTTATATTTTCTAAATCAAAATGATATTGAATACAGAGGATCTGTCGCAGTGCAAGGACGAGAGTGCCCTCTATTGTCACTGTGCCCTCCAGCACCTTCTCTCCTTCCTAGGGCTCTGAAGAGACGCCTGTTCCTCACAGGCTCTCCTTTAATTTCCTTTCCTTGTTGCACAATGATGGCAACCCCCAAAATTTAATATAATTCGAGTATAAGCTACCTGTCTCTCTCTAGGTGAAAAGTAAACAGGGAATGCTGCAGCAGCTGGATTTAATAGAATCACAGAATGATTTGGGTTTGGAAGGACCCCTAAAGATCAAGTTCCAACTCCCCACCATGGGCAAGGACCCCTCCCACCCGCCCAGGGTGCCCCCAGCCCCGTCCAGCCTGGCCTTGAGCCCTGCCAGGGATGGGGCACCCACAGCTGCTCTGGGCAGCCTGGGCCAGCGCCTCACCGCCCTCACAGGGAAGATTTTCTTCCTAATATCTAATCCAGAACTACTCCCTTTTAGTTTAAAGCCATTACCCCTTATCCTACAGCTACAGACCCTACTGAAGAATCTGCCCCATCTTTCTTATAAGCCTCCCTTCAAGTACTGGAAGGCCTGAAGCGCATGCACCTGATCTGTGACAAGGCCACAGTCATACAAATGGTCCTTAAGAAAGCACAGCTGGGCTTAAGAATGGAGTGAGATGCAAAACCATGTTGAATTTAAAGGGCTCAAAACCAGCGGATGTGCAGGCCCACGCAGGACCCCGGGGGCTCCACAGGGCCTTGCCCACCGCCTGAGGGGCTCTCTGGGCCCCGGGGCAAGCAGGACGGGGAGGGGGGGGGGGGGGATGCAGCGCCTCCCCCTCGCTTCCTCTGTTTGCTGGGCAGGAACCAGACTGAAATGCTGCCAGGATCCTCTGGTATTTTCAAAACTGGAAAAAGCGTTATTGCGCGCAGGCGGTGGTTGGAGAAGTTCCTCAGCACACAGGGGAGCCAGAACGCAATCTAGAGGCTGCAGCGTCTCTTTGTTCTCACCCACACAGTCGCACATGGGAATTACAAACATTACACCACGCACAAAAGCCTGTGTGGAGAACTTCTCCCGCCCCAACCCCCGAGGGGGGGAGCGCGCCGCTCCTCCGGCCCGCCCGGCGCCGCCATGACACCGCCATGACACCGCCAGCGCCCACCGCGGCCCTGCTCCTTCCCGATTGGGTGGCCTCGTCGCCATAGCAACTGTGAGGTGCCGAGGGGCGGGCTGTTCATCCGCTAGTCGCGTCGGGTTTCCCTTCGCAATGGGGGGACCCGCTTCCTCATTGGCTGCTGTTGTTGCCCCGGCAACGGGAGGACGCGGTGCGGCCTAGCGCGGGTCCAGGGCGTGCGCTGCGGTAGGCCCCGGCGCCATGGCGCATCCCAGCGCCCTGCTGAGCCAGGGGCCGGCGCCGCAGGCCCTGCCTGCCTCCCATCTACCCGTGAGAGTGTGCGAGGTGGCGCGGAACACGGGGCCCGACTCCTCCAGCGGGCTGGCTATGGCCAGCTTCCATACCACCAAGCACCTGCTCCACGAGTGGCACCAGAGTAACGCTCATCTCTACCGCGAGGCCTTCACCGGCTGCGAGCAGGCCCAGCGCGGCCGGGCCGAGGCCAAGGAGCTCGCTGAATGTGCTGCTGCTACTGCCCAGCGCACCCAGCAGGACTCCATGACCAGCCTGGGCCTACGGCTGCAGGACATACACTTCTGGAAGGCTGAGCTCCAGAAGGAGATTGAGGACCTTGAGGCCGAGACTGGCCTGCTGGCAGCCCAGAAGCTGCGGCTGGAGAGAGCGCTTGATGCCACTGAGGTGCCCTACACCATTGCCACTGATAACCTAAAGTGTCGGGAGACGAGGCAGCCACCAGACCTGGTCAGTGATGAGGTGGAGGGAGAGTTGCTGAAGGTGAGCAGGATGTTAGGATGTTAAGTGTTGTTGGCAGCTCGCTCTTCATGCTGCTCTGGTCTCTAAAATGATAAGCAGCTTGGTCAGTAGGTGCTAACTGCAGCTCATGAAGGTATCTTCTGGCAATGCACTGAGGTCTGGTGCCCCTTCCTGGCAGCCTAGACTCTTCTGTCACTCCTAGCTTTAAGAAGGATTCTTTGAAATCTTTCCTCTGTTTAAAAAGTATTTAAAATCACAAGTATGACTAGAGAATACCAGATCCCTCCTCTCAGACCAGATCCAAACAAAATCAAAACAGAGGTTTCCTGAACCAAGATGGGCATCCTATTCTGGCACTAAACTTCTTCCAGCCTCCACTTGCTTAAAGTGCCCTCATCTCTGCAGGTTACACTTTAAAAATGCAGTACCCAATAAGCAGACTATTCAGGACCAGTGAAACGCTCCTTGCCTGTTTCCGTGCTCAAGCTGTCCAAATCTGTCAGTCTCTGCCATTACCTTTTACTACCGAGTCTGATGCTGTAGTCTTGCCAGGGTTCATGACAAAGTAGTGATTCAACACTGTACTACAGTGTCTCACACAAACCATCATTTTAAGTCTCCTGCAGGACAGTACAATGAAGAGTGGATTGTAGTCATGTGACACATGCATGAAATGATAGCTCCAGGCAAGCTGCGGGGCACAGACATGGTGTTTCTGACAGTTCAACAAACCTGAGACACTCCTGAAATTTGCTTGAGCCTTTTCCTCCCATAGAGGACTCCAGCTGATCCCAGTTTATCTGTCACTATGATCCAGCACTGCATGTAGATTGCTTTCAAAGCTGATGTAATTATTGTGGCTGCACAGGATACAAGGGACAGATTCTGGGTCATTTTTCATTCAGGAATGATACATATTGTAGTTTCCCACAAATAATGGTTATTTGCCTGTGGCCTTGAATATCCTATCAAAGTTGATTCATGATGAGTTACTGATTAAATCCGATGATTAATTTTTGTTGTCAGAAAAATGCTGAAGAAACTTATATAGTTGTTGGCAAGATAGCATTTAGCACAATAGTTTTTAGCAATATTTTGAATAGGAATTGTGTGCAATTGCTGAATTGTATTCAGTATTTAAGAGGCCATTCCAGTCAAAAATATAAGCATGTGAGAGTCAGTGTATAGCATATTTCAGTGTGTGAATTGTTACAAAATTCAGATTACAGAAAATAAATTATTTTCATCAGCTGCTGGTATTTTAGAGGAATCATGAAGTGTAAGATTTACCAAAGAAAATAATTTTCTGGCAGGATTTCTCTCCTGTATTTCTTTCCCCCTGATCTCAGAGAATAGTTTGTTCATTGCTCAGAAGTCCATCTGCTGCTGCTGCTGCTAATTCTTCACCTGAAATTGTGATTGCGTGCTTGTGACGACAGACCGTCAACAGCCAAGAAAGATGTCACCAAAAAAGAATGATGTGAGTTCAGATGAGGCGTGTATGCCGGCAGCAGATGGACTCTTGAGAAATGAAGATTTTGTTGCCATGCCAATGGCCTTTGCAGTGCGGAAGGAAGAGGAGTACATAACATCATAGGAAATCCTTCCCATTTTCACAGAGGAATAGATTTTATGGCACGAATGTTTGCAAATAGATGTTAAAATGTGCCCTCTGTGGCTTTGCTAGCTCTTTAAGCTGCAGCTATACTCTATACTGCTTTCACAGTAAGAAATCAGATGGTACCTTATATTTCTTACTCTCTCCAAAATTGACTAATAATTCTTGACACTTGGAGCTGTTCTTCCAGCTGTTCACTGTGCAGATTTCCAAGTTAATGGTCCAGTTCACTGGTAGCTCTGTGTTACAACATTTGCTTATTTGGAGGGTATGCAAATTTTATCACTAAAGTGCTGACATACTTTTTCTGGATGTTGCTTACTTGACCAGTCACTTTCTAATTCTAACCCTCTTAAGAAATGGTAATGCAAAGGAGGAATTCTCTTCCCATGCAAAAACTGAGAAAAAGAAAGAGTTTCCAAAAGTCAGCTGTGTTAGGAAATGGACATTCTTTTCCTTGCAGCTTCAATTACACAGTTAATTGATATTCTAGGGCATTTCCCTTCCCTTGAAATTCTTCCTCTCCTACTAGCAGCCCAGCCTTGCGTTGGCATCATTCTCTAGTGTCTTTGCCGTGTTCCTGTCAGCTGCCATGGACACATGCATGGGGGAATCTGCAGCTGAGGGAAGGGCATGCCTGGGCAAGGGTCTGCCTTTCACATTGTCATGGAAAAGCTTTTCGTAGGACATAGGTTTCGATCCTGCTTTCAGCTTTCTGCAGCAATGAAGAACATTTCCCAGTTGCCAGAGCATCCTGCTGAGATAATCACCTTTCAGCAGCCCCTTGGCAGATGACATTTAAAGAGACAAGATCAAATACACAATACAAGCAGTTTTGAGTCTCTACATGTAATTGCACTTTTATTATCTGTTCAGTAGGATTCACTTAAGATGACTCACAAAGAAAACAGAAGTGTCTCTGGTGAAGGTTTTATGCATCCAGATATTTGGGCTTTGCCTGTTTTTTGGCACACTGTCTATTTTTTTAGGGAGTTTTGGTTCCAACTCATCTGTCCTATTTGCTTTGCAGTATGGAGTCATATTTAGATCACCCATTGTGATATGTACCCCAACTAAATAGCCGCTGCTGGAATGAAGGATGAGGGTATTTAAGTGAAAGCTTCTCACATGCATAGTAAAATCAGCTGTTACTCAGAAGTTCATGGACTCCACTTAACAGCATATTAGTCTTTCCTTAATGCAGTTCTGTTTAAAAAAAAAAGAAGCAGAAATACACAACTGTTTTTCCAGTAAAGAAGGATCTTTGAAGACTAGAAAGAAGATAAAATCTCTCAAATAGAATAATTTTATTTCTTTGTGCTGCTGCGTTTGCTGTAGCTGAATTCATACAAAAGCAGTGCATGCATATGTTTCATATGAGGTTTTTGACTTTCATAACCCATATGACATCTCTGAATCCCCTTTGCATCAGTTTAATGACAGTTCAGTATGTTTATGTGCACACATTTAATATTGAAAATGTAAGCCCTAGCAAAGGACTTGCCACATGGTGATATACTGTCAATAAATCATGTTTCAGCTGCATATTTACTGCATTTCAAGGTTATTTCCGCATGTCCAGTGCCCAGACTCATTAACTGAGAGCCAGATATGTCTGTGGAATAAGTGGAGGTACTTACATTTATGCAATTTTTTTACCCTAGGCTCAGAGTGTTGATTTGTTGTGTGTTTGCTTCAACAATGAAGTCATCCCCAGCTATTCCCTGATGCTGAATACAAAAGCGTTAGCCAAGATCCTTTCAACTGTGAAAAATTAAAGTTTAAAAAAGTGGAGAAAGGATGCATATGTATGTATTCCTGCAGACTGCAATAATGGGGCAAGGAAAACAACAGAATACCATTTCCAAACACTGTGATCGGTAGCTTTGCCAAGCGAACCAGTCCACAGTAGGACAGTCCTATACACAAACAACTTGGTTAAGAGTGTAGTGCTTATTTTCAACATCTGCAAATCATAGATTTTGAAGTAACTCTTGGTGACCAGCAGGAAAAAGGCCAGTCACAGAGCTTAGATTTTAAAGACTTGTTACCTGCTTTCACTCCCAGCTGTAATGAATAATGGTCTTCCTGTTGCACGCCGTGTGGGGGTCTAAATCTAGTGAGAGCTGTAAGCTATCTTGCTTATATTTGCTGTGCTGATGTGTGGGACATCTGGTGTCATGTTGTTACTGATGGATGGATGCAACTGGATTTGTAATCGAGGGTGACTGCACAGCCTCTCTCACGGGGTTCTACCAGTTCTTCTTAACTGCTCTCACTGTGTCATTCTGGCCCGGGGAGTATTTAAACATTGCTGACATCTGCAAGTCACTGATGTAAAAAGTCAAGCTGCAAAAAACCTGAATTTGTAAATTCATGGAAGGCATAAGCATCTGCTCTTAAATGTTTTCTTTGCACCATTAGTTAGACGCTTACAAAGTCATGAACTGGGATGGTTTTATCACTAGATTTGAGTAAAATCTAACTTTTGCATCATAAACATTAAATACTGTAATAAAGTAAATGGCACGCTAAGCTATAAAATGTTCTCTCCCTGTTAATTGACAACCATTTATAATAACAGAGGTTTATTATTAGTAGTAACTGTGGAGAAGGCCGCTGAGAAGAAGCCAAGATCACTTCAGATTTGACAGTATTTCATTTTAATAGACAGCACATGAATACATATATGGGAAAAATAAGGAGAGAAAAAAGATGTTTCATCCACCGAGTCCTCTCGTGAACTGAAGAAATGCAAATCTCAGTTAATGTCCCCCGAACCAGAGATGCTGCTAGCTACTAAAGCTCTTTCATTTGCTTTTCCTCTCTTAATGCGGGCTGGGCCTTCACATGAATTGCCAACACAGTTTGCTGCACATACTGCATAAAGGTCATCTATTCTGCCACGTGCTAAACCCCAGATCTGCCCCCAGGATTTTAATGTGGAATCACCCACATTTTTATGGCTGAAATCACAACTGGGGAGAGCTGTGCTTCTGGCTGCACCTTCCTCTGCCATGGTTATTGATGGAATTTACTCGGCAAAGAATATGTGAAGGCGCAGACCCGGCATTTTATAAGTCCTCCACGTGGGGTATGAGGTTCCCAGCTCCTGCTCCTCTGCAGGTAGTGCTGCCCGACAGGCGTTCGTCAAGTGTGGACCTTCTCCCACATCAGTCCTGTCAGCCAGCCACAGCTGTGGGTGGGCAGCAGGCTGGATTGGACCGTGATGGCTAACAGTACGGCCAGGACTGCGGGACCTCGATAAAGGGATCTTAATCTTCAGCCTAGTACCACAGCTCCTCCCAGCTATACAATCTGACTTTTAAACTGTTTTGAAAGTTCAGAAAAATCATTTAGTAAACAAGCATTGAAAATTCATTGCTATTTGCACCTGCTTATTCACTCTTAACTAGTATTAGACTGTCATTAATTATGAGAACTATAACTTCAGTTTTAAATGTCGTATTTGAATGCGTATCTCCTCAAGAGGGAATCCATTTTTAAATTTTATTTTAGGTCATTCAACAAGGGAATTCTTTGTTTTTGTATTGTTTCACTCTTTCCATGTGAGAGACCTTAATTGCTAAAGGAAGGCTTTTCTCATTCAAAATGGCACGCATTACTCACAGGAAACTGGCTGTCTCTTTATTTACATGGAGACTGACTACGCAACACAAAATAATATCAATTACTATAAATGTAATTTCGAGTGCTGGATCTTTCTAACCCTTTAAAATCCTTTTGAGTTTTTACTTTGACAACTCAGCTATTGTAATGCTTCCTCCCTGCAGAAAGTGAGTTTTAGTGTTTCCACAGTTTGTAAAATGATACCTGCAGCTATGTATTTACTTCAATGTGCTGTTTTAGAGCCTTAAAAATAATTTTTCTTTCCAATCATGATTGTCCTTTTCCATTCAGAATAAAACGATCTTTTTTATGGTCCCTGTTGGTTTCTTATGATGGAGAAACTGACACTGCAGGGACATATGCACTCATTTACTTGTCAAAAACAGCACAAGGATCAACGAGTGCCAGCAGTGTTCTGGGAATAGAGTTTATTAGTAAGTATATACTCCCTTAGCTGTCATTGGATGACTGTCATTGATGTAAACCAGCAAAATTAACTAGGAGTTTTTCATATACAAAACGTTTTTAATATCCGAATCTCAAATATTAAATTCCTTTAAACAATATAAAAGAAAATTCTTGCTGGACTGGCTTTTATTTAATAATATGTAATCACCAGGTCAGTAAAGTCACTTCATAGAGCATTGATATTTAATCCCTAAAGCAGCATTATTGCAGTCAAAGATGAACACCAAGTAGTTTTTGTTCAACAAGAGATTGTTAGAAAGTATGGTCTTTTTTGGTTTGATCATGTTTGTGTTGAAATGACCATTCTTGCTAAAACCAGCTTGAGCTGAAACTTCAGGCAGTGGGTCCATTATCAAGGTGAGGCAAAGCTTTGTGACTTTGAGTAGTCAGCCTTGCAACTCAGAGGACATTAACCCCTCAAACAACATCAAGTATTTGAGATACCTCTGCAGTCCTCGATACTGTCCATCACCAGAGGGAAAAAGAATTCTGGAATAAATTTATCTAATAAAAAAAATTAAAGCTGTAAGCGTCCTTTAGTTTATATTATGACAGCTTTCCTATACCTGCTGAAGCAGACAATAGCCATTTAAATCATTGGGTAGTAACTTCTATTTTTAGTTAATACAAAGCACTCAAAGGAGGCAGGAAAGTAGAAAATTGTGATACTGCCACTTCTTTATGTTAAATAGCACCTTATCACCATACGTCAGGCAAACTGTATTTTTGGAGATCTGCAGGAATCTGATGGGAAGCCTCTCCCTTGCATACAGATAAAAGCACGTAACTACAGAACATGGCAGTGGGCTCTGAAGGTACCTGCAAGGACTCAGCAGGTTCTGGAAGCCAGTGTCTTGCCAGAGAAGCTGATCTGTTGTATGATATCCATGCACAAGGCAGCAGCCCCTGACATCTGAATTTGTACTTGTGGGGCAGACAGTGTCCTGCTCAGTTTTAAAGTGGCACCTTGTGTTTGTGCAAGGCAGTGGTCTCCTGCTGAGCATGATGCTGTTGCCTTATTTTTTGCCTACTTCAAGACTATGCAGGTAATTCAGATATTCTGTTTAATCTGATAGGCATTAGAAGTATTCCAAGTATTGCTGCCACCTTAGACTGATAGCTGAGTTACCTCAATATCTGCTAACTCCTTGGAACATCGTGTCTTGCAATAATAGGATGAGAGTGGGCAATGAATGGAATATTTAAGTATTTATCCACTACCATTGATATCAGATTGCTCTGCAGGATAGTATGTGCTGCTCTGGATATCACAGAAGTCTCAATGTTTTTATCTAGGAAGCTGAACTTATCAGAAATATCCAGGAGCTTTTGAAAAGAACTTTGACGCAAGCTGCTAACCAGATGCGGTAAGATGTTTTTCACGATTGGTTAGTAGCTGATTTATATAGCCAAATAATACCTGGCATATAGTGGTACAATGACCAGTGGATAAAGATCTTACCAATGCCAGGCTTATGAGCCATATGAAGTCTATTTAAACCTGAAAAGAGGTACTCAGTGATAAAAATTCAGGATTTTCAGGTAGGGTAAGGTAACGTAAGAGGCATGCCATAAAGCCATGCTTTGTATTTTCAGTCCTCGTTTCCAGTACATGCATTCAGTTCTCTAATTTTCCAACACTGAATTTAAATGCAATAAAAGCATTATCTAGATATCACTCTGTCTTGGTGCACCGCGTGGTATATTTGAGTACAGGGTCTTTTATAATAATTTGTCTGATCAAAGGGCCTTTTCAAGATGAGTTTTTTGCCTCCAGATGTCAGTATGAACTCACTCTACCTCCTGTATCGGTATGGATGTTCATTGCATTTCAAAAGGAATATTTGCTTTTAATTTAGAACGAGCCCTTTGGAAAGATGTTACCTGAATCCTAAGGTGCATCAATATGATGGTTTTAACTGCTGGAAAGCTTGATATTTTAGGTTTTTTTAATGTTTTAAACTGCTCCAGTTTATGCTATTCTACCAGATACAATGAAATATTGTTTTTAGAAAAACTGTCTATAAACACAAAATAAAGTAGTTCTGTTACATCAGTTAGAGTATGAGAGGAGTCTGTTGGGTTTAGGTTTGGGCTGTTTATGATTAAGATCATTTTAATACCATATAGTATCATCGTTTAGTATTGTTGGCCAGCAGAGTATTTAATTTCTTAGGTGAGAGTGACATCTGGTGTTAGCAGTTTATAACGGCCCCACTCTTTTGTAATCTGCAGTCATTCTAATTAAGTGATGTGACTCATTTAATTGACATCAAAGCAGCATTTTGAAACTTTGCATATCATTGTACTTGTATCTTCCAATGAGAAATTACACTGTGTGCTAGAGTCTTTGAAAGGCTAGATAGGAGGGCTGGGAGAATGGTATAGTGTTACTTTATGGAGGTCTTAAATTTGAGTCACACTCAATGTACTAGTGAAGGACCAGGATGAGTCTTCTGCTACCTCATGTCTTGTCATGGGAAGAGTGTTCTGTTGGGCAAGCCTCCTACCTATTCTACCCATAACAACATTGAAAAAAATCCTCTGTGTTATAGTATTATTACATAAAATCCCAAGTTCAGCCTCTCCTTTGCCTCAGGCTGTAAGAGCCGCAAGCCTTCAGCAGGCACAGAACAGCACTGAAAGTCTAGGGTAGTGAATAACACATCAGGCTTACTGTCCTTCTAACAGATAGTTGTGGGAGAGAGAGTTTGGTTAGGATTTTCAAGACAAAAAGGAAAGTTTATGTTCTTACTGCTCTTTGAAAGACAAAGCCTAGCTTCACAAATGTCTGTGATGGTTTTGCTAATTGTATTGTTTTACACTAACCATGTCATAATAATGACTTTTCAGATTAAATCAAGATCACAAAGAGATCTGCGAAATGGACTGGTCAGACAAAGTTGAAACATACAACATTGATGATAAATGTGGAAGATACAGTAACCAGAGCACCAACATCCAGTTCCATCCTCATTCAGTGAAGTTTGAAGAGAGGTGGGTAGTTACTGTCATTATCCTCCACAAATAACTCTGGTAAGATACAATACATCCTTTGTGTCAGTGAAAGCTGTCATGCTGGTCTGAATCAAAGTTCTTTGGACATACAGTGTCATAGCATTAATGTCATACTTACATGGATAGTAAAAGTAGTGCTACCACCTCAGCATGGCATACCACTGATGGCAAAGTTGCTTCACCACATGCCAGCTGAACTTGTACAAGTTTTTCTTGGAAATAATTGGCTTCATACATGTAAAGGCTGATTTGAATCTGATTGAGATTTACCATTTGACATCAGCAGGCATGCCATTCTTTCAGGATTACTATTTCAATAAATCTTGCTGCTTCCCCCTCCCATTTCAGGCAGTGTTCATATGATGCAGTGTCCCAAGTGCTATGTAGTTCCTTCTGCTGCTCAACATGGCCCAGTATAACCAGAGGTGATCTTTATTTTTGTTTCAAAGTAGACAGAAACTGTAAAGCTTGACTATATTCATGTGTTTATTTGCTAGTGACTTAACAGTTTGTGCATTGCTTTTTGCCTTGGTAGTATTAGCTAAAGATGGAAGAACTTTGGATGATTTTGTGTCATATATTACTTCCCTCAGAAACTGCAAGATGAATGAGAGTTTATTAATATAAATATTAATAAAAGGAAAAGGATTATTCTTCTTCCTTCATGGTAAGTCTAGACTGCATGCAACAGCAAAAACAAATGGAGGTTGAAAACAATTCTGCAGGGAGAGAACCAGCTTCAGATTGTCTTTAAGTGCAACTTGACCAAAAGAGCAAGGTTCATATTTGTGTACCATTCACCTCTTCTTCCAGTGCCTCAACGCCAGAGACATGGGCCAAGTTCAGTCATGACAACATCTATAGGGCAGAACAAGAAAAACTGGCTTCCATCAGTCTTCGTGCCTTGATTGACAATATTCTTCATGACGTATCTGAGGACCTGAGGATGCAAAGCGCTGCTGTTAATGAGGCTTTTGCCAAACACTGTGAGGAGCTGGACGATGCAAAACACAAACTAGAGCATCATTTGAAAAATGTAAGTGTTATTTTTTGAATGCTGTCTATAGGCATGATAGTCTCTTTTGAGAAGATCATGGTAGATCTGTCCTCTAGAAAAAAATGTCTTACTGTCAGGTATTGAATGCTGTTTTGTGTCAGCTTAGTATCTGTAAGAGTCTTCAGAGCTGGATTGTGGCCCGATGCAGCTTTTTCTGCTTCTGTGCTTCTCTAAACAAGAGATGGACTTAAATATGGAGAAAATTAAACACTTTCTTCCCCATCTGGCTGAACTAAAACCTAAAACTGTGTGATCGGGGAGCTGATCTTTGGGCCAGGATTGCCAGGCTAGCCTGATTATTGCTTGTATGGAATGAAAGCCATGCTGTGCTGCAGTAGTAGCAGCAGCAGCAGTTCCTGGCAAGTGATGAGAGCATCTCCAGCCTCTGCTGCTTCTCCTGTGTGGAGCAGCGCCTACTTCTGTGTTAGGCCATTGGCAAGTGTGGAAAAAATAGCCATCCTTATCATCTGTTGGATAATGACAGCTGGGTAGACTTTTATTTTTTGCATGGGTGTCAGTGGTTATGAGGGAGAAGGGATTCAGAATTTCACGTCTTTTCCATTTTCTTCACTAATGCCAGAAATACATGCGTTTCCAAGTTCATCAGCAGTTCCCAATCTCACTCAAAATGACTTGATTTTTTAAATATAATTTACAGTTAAAAATTTACAGTTAAAAGCAATGCATGGAGGTGGGATGTGTTGTCAGGAAACATGGAAGAGTTTTTGAACAGGCTGCAGAATATTTTCTGCTTCTTTTTAGACCAAAGATCAAATACACAGCTTAGTGGTAGAACTAAAGATGTCAAAACCACCTTTGTACTTCTATTTCTTCTATATTTTGGCCAAGTAAGAGGTCAAGACTACAACTGATTCACTAGGACCATGAACAGCATGCACAGACACTATATGTATCTTTTTTTAAACAGTTCTTTTTCTTGATTATCCTCTTTAGATCCTTAAAGAGATTGGAGAACAAGAAGCTAATATTGCTGCTCTCAAACAAACTATCAAAGACAAAGAAGCCCCGATGAAAGTTGCTCAAACAAGGCTGTATGACAGGTCTTTCAGGCCCAATGTAGAGCTCTGCAGAGATGAAGCACAGTTCAGGTAAACACTATTAAACAAGTCCTCCAGGGTGTCTGTTCTATCCAGAAGTGATGTTAGACAGTTTTTGCACTTTTTATCGGTGACGTGTAGCCTTTAGCTTTTATTGCTAGATTTGATTCTGATATAAGTCAGAAATAATTCAATTGACTGAAATCACTATGAGGAAGATACCATTTTAATCTAATGCAGGGGTCCTCAAACAATGGCCCGCAGGCTGGATACAGCCCCCAGGGTCCTCAATCCGGCCCCCGGTATTTAGAGACCCCCTCGCCGCCCCCCTCCCCCCCCCACCCCCGCCCCGCCGGGGGTTGGGGGGGGAATCCAAGCAGCCGCAGATGACTGCCTGCTACTTCATCCACACGCCGGCCCCCTGGTTAAAAAGTTTGAGGACCCCTGATAATGTATTGACAAATGGAAGTGTTATAGGCTCAATTCTGCCTTTTGTCTCTACGCTTTCTTCTCTGAACTGTGTGGTTTCTTTTTTTATTTAAATGAGCCAAAAAAATACAACAGCAGGTGGATCACTTGCAACCCTTTTGCTGTTAGCCAAAGTTCACCACGAGGTGGACCATGTACCCAAAGAATTACGCTTTGGTGCCGAGAATATAAATGGGCTGCACATACTCATAGTCTGAGAGGAGTCCTCAGTATTGTGAAGCATTGGGCTGGTGGCATTTGATTTTCAGTAATAATCCGTTTTAAAACTGGGGGTCAACAAATCCTTTCAAATTAAAGGTCTGAATGTCACATTTGTCAGTTTTGATCTCATTATAAGCTTTGTAATTGATTCTCCTCCTTCACATTTTCCTATCCTTAGGAAAAGTGGGGAATCAGCTTTTGCGGGCTTACAGTATCCTTGTAGCTCAGGTGCCTACCCTGCAAAGCCAATATGATGTTCTTTAGACAGCAAGGAAGAAGTTATAATTAATCCAGATGTGTTATAGCAGCTCGGGCACCCTCATTTAAGGTCCTGCTTCAGCAGACCATGTATGTGCAGTATGTGCATGGCCTTTAGTGGGATTTAAGGACACATGCAAGTCCTTTGCTGAATGGGCATGTGTTTAATTGCCAGGCTTATACTGTTTGTAGTTACTCAGTTTGCATAGCACATAGGGATCTTGTTTTCCCAGGAAGTAAATATGTGCCTTCTCTGCAGGCAGATTGCAGTAAAGCACCTGACCCCCACTGACTTTTAATTGAAATGATGTGCTGCTTTTAAAATGGTTCGCTGCTTGTTTTAAAATGATATGCTGCTACTTCTTTAAAAGCTTATCTGCTTTTGAAGTAAAGACTGTTTTCTGATCTCTGGTGCAAGTATCATCTTTAATACTTGAGTTTTATACCAGTGAACAAAACGCTGATCCAGTCAAACTGGACTTACCTAACAGTTTTTGCTCTGTAATTCTTAGTACAAGTGTCCTATGCAGTGGGAGAGGATGAGGATGGATAGGTCCACTGTGCTTAGTGGTAAAAGACGTTCTTGGTACTACTGAAATCATGGCAGACTTCTGTACAGAAGCTGTGAAAACGAACGCTGCTTTTGACCAAGTATGTGTATGCAGAACCTCTCTGAGGTCCTTCGTTGTTGAGTATTATGATTCTATGGCTGTTGGTCTTTATTCCCATTACAGTTCTTATATTTTTTTGAACACCAACTGGCTACAGCTCTTTTTTTTATTACTTAACATAATTCTGTTCAGGTTGATCAGTGAAGTTGAAGAGCTAACGGAGTCCGTTGAATCCCTGAAGAAAAAACTGCTGGAATCTGAACAGTCTCTGAGGAACCTGGAAGACACACGGATGAATTTAGAAAAAGAAATAGCTGTGAAAACAAACAGTATTTTTATTGATAGACAAAAGTGCATGGCCCACCGCACACACGACTCCCTTATTCTTAAATTAGCAGGTTACCAGCAGTAATCTCAGTATGAACTATGCAAAGTCTGAAAGAAAAATGTAATCTAGGATCTCTCATATAAAATACATGGATGGCGTTATACACAGAAGTACTGTATTCACTGTATTTTCTTCTATTTGGGTTAAAATGCGTTAGTTTAGCATTATGGTGGGCTTTGAGTCTTGTCTTTAAAAGTTCTGTAAAACCTTGCCTGTGAAAGTATAGTGAGTTTAGAGCACAGCTTACAGGTAATTCATTACATCTAGAATGTATCTATATCATAGATGCATAATTTATACCGTATGTATTATTTGGGATTTTTACTCTAGTAAGAGAATATATTGAGTGAATATTTATTGTGAATAATAATGATAGACGCAGGTGCAGATAGAACATTTATAGCTTGCTAGCATTTTCAGGCAGCCTGAAATGACAGCAGTGAAACTGCTTGCCTGACAGATCACATGATCAGCAAGGAAACAGATGAAAAACTTCTAAGCTGCTCAAACATTATTCATAAAAAAAAAGCCACAACAGTTTGTACAGGTTAAATGACAGTCTGCCTGTTGGTAAAAACACTGCCAGCTCGTGACACCTGCGTGTGTAATCTGAAAATCAGTCCAGGGATTTTTAACCTTCAAGTCAATAAAGTTTAGATTTTTTTCAGAAAAAAAACCCCCAAACAACCCTAACCAGCTTGTGAGTAGCAATTGTGACTTTCAACTTAAGCACTTAGATGTTGAATTGGGCTCTTGAGCTGTTCCAGCTATTCCCTGGAAGCAAGGCATGTGTTTGAATTATTACTCATAATGGAGAGCACATCAGATTCATCTACTCCAGGAGAGCAATGTAACAAATGTCATTCATCCATTAGCTTAGTAGGCCACTTGGTTAAATATGTGACATGTCAAAAAAGGGGAGAAGATGACACAGAACACAATTCCATTATGGTTTCCCATATTACAGGTATTTACTTTTAAAAAGCAGCTGAGAAAAAAATCCTCAAAAAGCAAAACACACAAAAAAACAACCCTAGCAAGTGTACATTTGTGAATAACCCTGCTCTGTTAACCAGAGAGGAGAGGCCATTAGCCTATCTGTTTTTCTCACAGACAGCTATTTGTATTATCTTAACTCAGGATGTGCAGAGCACTATTCAGCAATTGTCCTACTGCTAAAAGCCACTACCTTTTCTTTGAAAACCAGCTGCGTCATGAGGGCTTTTGACCCAAGCTTCTGTTTTACAGGCTTTGTGTTCAAGAGTTCTGTTTTGCCTTTTCAATAGATTTTCTCTTTGTGATTGTATTTTTATAGTCCAGATGCCGAATCCTTATTGGAGAGAAATGACATGTAAATTAAAAATAAATAAATAAAAAAGTAGCTCTACGGTGCTTTTCTATGCAAGGGACTTAAAACAGTTACTAAAGATTATTGTTGCAGACTGAACACATTACCCTTCATCCTGCCTTTCTTAAAACACCTTCAGCACCTTTCTTATTGGCAGCATATTCTAGCCTGTTGGTCGTGCTCAGATCGTACAGCCTAATCGGTGCATCACACACCTTGTGTGCAACTACGCAACTGCACGGTTGTGTATAAAACTGACTTTAGCTCCACCAGAAGAGTGAAACACTGTAAAAGGTGGTCCAGTATTCACAGCTGTGATGTTAAAAGAGTTTTGGTCATTTAGCCCCTAGCACTCTAGCCAGTGCTGCTTGTTTGGTCACGTGTACACACAGAATAGTGGGGGGAATAAGACAATGAACCAGGCTTTATTCCAATGGGAATATTCACAGAAACCTTTCAGAAAGCAGCAATGTGTTCAAATTGACCTTACTCACCCACTAAAGAAAGTCGAATCAAAGAGGAATGCGGGTTATGATGGGATATGGCAGGTGGGATCAGGAGAATATGCAGCTCAGGACCCAAAACTATTAATTTGATTCAAGAGTTTTTCATTAGAGAGAGGAAAGGAAAAATGCTGTCATCTCGGAGACTGTGCTGAGTACAAATAACCTTATGTCCTGTGTGGGGTTGTAAATGGAGCTTTCCCTAATCAAAGCCTATCAGTCTAATTTACCTTTGGAACTAAATTAGTCTGCCCTTGCTTCAGGCCTATCAAGGAACATCCTGCTCTGGTGGTAGAGTGTAATCACTGCCCTATTCACATGGTGATAGATGAGTATGAGCCAGTTGTAAGAGCGAGAATCAGACGGAATAGCTTCAAGTTTCAGTAATTATTTTTTTCTTTAATTACTGATTAAAAAAAATAATAATTAAAGCCACTGCTCTAGCATGTAAATATGTTTTTATATATTTTTAATAATTCATTCTTAAGCTGAGAATTTCCCCAGAACTGTTTTAAAACATGTTTTAGCTGGCTCTTGTGTGAGCTGGAATCACAGGTGAGCTAGAGCTGCCAATTGTCTTGAGCTCGACTTGCTAATCTGTATGAAAAGTGTGGACTTTTTTCGCCTCTTTAGGATTATTTTGTTTATTAACCTGAGAGATTTCTGGTTATGAAGGCAAGGTTTAATTTCTGGAAAGTCTGAGAGTTTTCTCGTCTGCTTACAGGTAGAGGAAGGAATTAATGGTGTGATAAATGATACCTTATAATGCCTGGTACAGCAACTTCAGGAAAAGGCAGGAGTGAAGACCGATTAAAAACTTACTTGTTTCTTAAGAGCAGATGACTGGAAGGGGAGCAAAGAAGGTTACAGAGAATGGGATATAATACCTGTGAAGTGTTATCATGAATAATTGATTTTCTCCAAGACTGAACCTTGGAACTACTGTCTAATAATTTCAACCTTGTATGGTGTCACAGGTCACTAACAAAGTCAGTACCAAAGTGGGAGACACCTGCACCATGATGCCCAGGTGAGATTTTTCAGAAGACTCTCTCTCTCCTGACACATGGTACAAAGAATACCTGCTTAAAATATTAATCTGTAATTCAATCTACATAGTAAATAGCCATAAGGACAGCCAGCCCTGTCTTAAAGAAGAGATCTGAACATGGGCAGTTTTTTCTATTGTTCTTCAAGATTCTGTTTGAGGTAATTTGCAGCATAATTACAAAATAACCTGCAGCGAAATGGAAATTATTTTAAAATCTTTTCCTGAGCAATTTTTCCAAGTAATTTCTGGCTAGTCACTTAGTTCTGCTGGCCTCTCTTAAGTAAATTGCATCCCAACATCAGTCTTAGAAGTAATGAAACTCACAGTAACAACTTTAGGCTATATTCAGTGCTCATTAGTGGCCTGTTTCATTCCTAGGATGTGTCTGAGAGCTGGGTTGCACACCGGGTCCGTGGCAGGCTGAGAACCTGAGCAATGAAGAACCTTTAAAGCAGGTCCAAAAATGCCTCGTTCAAGGGTTGTTTGCAGGACCATCGCAAGGTTGTTTGCAAGGCTTGTTTCCTTATATTAGATCCCCTTTTCGCTGACCAGGAATGAGGAGAACTGGCTGAATAGTGGAAGGTCAGTGGAGCTAATATGTCCATAAACAAACAAACAGAGCTGGATTTGCCGTTCATAACATCACTGGATATTATTTAGTAGCTAAGTAGCGTTTGGTAAACCTACTCATCTGGAAAATTTCTTAAAGTTTGTTTGGAAAATAGCTATCTCATATTTGTTACTTGCTCTCCTGTTCAGAGTTTATATACATGAGGTTAACAGAAATAAAATATTTCATGTGCCCAGGTACCCAAGCAGACCAGCCAGTCCACACTGTCAGCAAACTGTACTTTGATCCGTTGTTGTTCCAGCTATTAAATCAATGCTTAAACCCACAGTTGGACTTGATGATCTTAAAGGTCTTTTCCAACCTAAATGATTGTGTGATTCCATGAAAGCCTGCAAGGAAGGATGCCTTCCACACGGCACCTTTGTTACTAGAGGCTTTGCACTCTCCCTTCTCTGGGAACATGCTCATCACCAAATGGATGAGAACTAGTTTGTCTCACTGGAAGTTTTTGCATCCAGTTCCTTCAAAGAAAGTCTGCCTGAAGAACAGCTTCAGTGGGATTCCCACATCTATTCTGCTCATCCTGATCGAGACTGAAACACTCACGATACACCGGAATGACAGCTCATCCTCTGAGATGCTGAGTGCCTTTACTTGCCACTATTGCCTGTTGTCTCAGGAGGCCCAGTAATGATGGGCCCCTCAGGATCACATCCCAGCTGCGTTCCTCTCCGAATGAGGGACCAACAGTCTGTTCTTACCATTCTGTGGGTGATGAAGGCAGTTGTTTCTATGACAACCTCACTACCACATCCGTATTTCAAAAAATCATGTGTATAGGGGGATATTCTGGCTACTATGACTTGGTATATGTGCCAGGCACATGCATTTCAATCCTACAGGCTCCTCTTAAGCTTTCCTTGAAAAAAAAAACAAACAAAAAAACCAAAAAAAACCATGGGAAGAGTAAGCAAGTTGAGTATTTAGGAGGACTAGACAGTAAAGAAAATTCCTGTTTTGATGCAAGCCCATGTTGACAAACTATTTTAGACACCTGGCTCCTAAGACAATATTTTTCAGTCCCATGGGTTTTGACAGGAATTAAGAAAATCAGACTTTTGTATCATCCATGGTACTGTTGTGTGGTGAGGAAAATCAGCTGCTGCAAGAATGCCCTTTCCTGCAGAGATGGATTTTACCCCAAACGCTTACAACAATAGCAGCTCCAAACTGGGGTTCTGGAAATGTGCCTCAGTTTGCCTGATGTGCAGACCACGCTAGGACATGCTTTGTTTTAGACACAGCAGCAGGATTTAGCCTGTTGTTTGGAAATGAAGATGTGTGGCAAGTTGATGGAGAATGATCCCACTTTGGCTCCATTTGCTCCTTTTCCCTGACCTCTTGCAATTCAGTCATATTGAACAGGCTACATCTCTGCTTGTGATGCTCCTCCATATATGGAGATAAATTTTGTCTTTTCTCTTTAAACACCTTTTATTATCTGTTTGGAGAATGAAAAAAAGAAGCCAAACTAAGTCAAGCCTCCATGGAAGAACAACTATGCTCCTCTCAAATGCCACACCAAGATCTGCTTCAAGAGTGACTGTAGTATCAACAGCCCGGCCACTCTGAAGTAAAACAGCAGCAGGAATGAATGAAATCTTCAGGAAGAAGGCCACAATGGGTAAAAAAAAAAAAAAAAATAAAAAAATTAAAAAGTGTAGGAAAACAAAGTATTTTATTGCTGATTCTTAGAAGATTTATATAAACATAATGACAGGGAAGAAAAACTGAATGGCCTTTTCACATAGTCTTGCAGTTAATCAAGACGACTGAGGTATCCATCGTGGGGTAATTTGGGAGGTTTTTTTTAAAAATCTTCCAGAAAAGAGATAACTCTGAAGATGGGGAGAAAATTCATTTGTTTCTTTAAAATATTGATTGTTCCTTCATTTAAAAATTCATGATGTTGTCAGTGACCTTCAACCTTAAGGGACAAAGATACAGAGATGTCTTTCAAATCAATGGCTTTTAAGTTCTTTAAACCAAAGCAGCACCAAACCATTTGAGATCTGCCTAGAAAACACCCCGTCTCTGTTGCTCCACGGCCAGGGGAAGAGGAAACTGCAGAATAGCAAAGGCCAAAACACAGCTAGCCTGGAAGGGAACAATAATTGCTACTGGAAAAAGAACAACTGCAATTTTACTAATTATTATGAAATACTTCCTGCTCCTGCTAATTCCTCCTGGCTTTCTTGCAGGCACTGACAGGAGCTGGTAGCTATTTCTGATGCCTTATGGACAGCGGAGGTGCACAGACGGCAGTGAACAGGTCTGATTCAGCCGTGAGGCTCCGAGAAGCCAGGGCTGTGGGAATCCATCACCTCCCCAGCTCAGCCTCCTCATGCCAACACACAAAGCGGGGCCAGACCAGCACTTCTGAGCACCCCACAGAGAGAAAACATCTGGGGGTTACAGACTGAAATCAGTGCTAATGCTGCTGTCCTTCCCAGCATAGGCAACTTTCCTTCCCACAGGCTTTAACCATCCTTTCACCCTCATCGTTTCAATATTTCAGACTTTTTCCCACCAGCCTACGTATGAGGAAACACGGAAAGCCAGGAGATGGGTCACCAGCCTCCAGGAGCCTGTCAGCTGGTATTCCCCAGCTCTACCTCCTGCTCCTTGCTTTGGGATTAGATAGCTAGGACATGCACAAGATTGTCACACATCTTGCTAGCGCAGCCCCAGGATGTGAACGATTGCATCAGCTCTGCTGGCATTTAGTCAAGCCACATCATGCTCCCCTGGATGTTCCCTGGCTGAGAACTTCATCTGCCCAGTAACTGCAGGATGAAAGGGTACAGGATGTGGGCAATCCTGAGCCAAGATTCCTGGCATTTTATGACACCAGCTTTTGCCCAAGGATAAATTCAAATCTGTAAAATGGAGGGAGGGATCATAAAGCCTTGTAACTCCCATCCATGTGAATCAGTCACAGGCTGCAGTCATGACAGAGCTCTTAGGTCTCCGTGTACATATTTCAAGAGCTTTAAACAAAACACCCTGTAGCAGCAAAACAAACGCAACCTGTGAGTCGTGCGTGGTTTTGGCTTCATTGCCAAAGGACAGGCAGGAGGTGGATGGAGCAGAGAGCAGCCAAGAGCTATAAAACCGTGACCCTAAAGCTTTCTGGATCAAAGCCAGGCCATCTCCAGGGGGCTGGAAGGCAGCAATGCATGTATTACAAGCCCCCAGACCCCCAGCTGCAGCTGGGGAGAGGGGCAGGCTGGCCGAGGGGCGCAGGCAGGGCAGAGTGCTGGGTGCAGGTGGGGATGAGGATGTGGGGAACCAGCACTGTCGCTCTTGGGCATCCAAAGGGCTCTGAGCAGGGCTTGGTCAACATGTCCTTCCCAGGTGGGACATCTGCAGATGCTCCCCGGCTGCTGTACCCATGAGGTGCAGGATTTGCCTTCTGGATGGTGCGAGGCAAACCAGTGCTGCGAGGAGCTGGGGTTGCTGCCTGCTGGTCTCTCACAGCCTTTCCTTTAAACCTCTCTGTTGCCCCTTGCACACGAGGTGGAAGCCTGCCTAGGTGCTGAGCTTTCTCCTCACATGTGGTTAATGATCTTCCCATCTTTCTTTTTTGAGTTTTCAGGACATTTGAGAGAAGTTTCCTTCAAGGCAGGGGCTTTCCTCCAGGAGGGACTGTGGCCACTCCTGCCCACCCATGCTGCCAGGATGAAGGGCTTACCGGCATCCCAGGAAAAAAGATACAGTCCCTGATAATCGTGGGGCTGTAATCAGCTCTCACTTAGCTGGAGCTGCGCTTAGCTGGAGCTTTTCTCACTGTATACACATTTTCCAAAACCCATCAGGTGCCGCAGAGGAAACAGCACAACAAAGCTTTGAGCCAGCAGGACTCTGGTGGAGCTGTATGTTGTGGCAACACAGTGTCTAGACCATGAATTACCACCCAAATTTTTCATTTCATGTCTGTTTAGGAGAGAAAATGGAGAGTGGGATAACAGGACTTTTTTTTTTTTCCCCTTTTTTTCCCTAAATATCACACAGCTCATTTGAGCTGTATTCACAGATTGAGCAAAAATATGGGGTTTAGCCCAGACCTGTAATGGCAGAAAAAAGTGACAAAACAGAGATTAAATGTGGGACTTGTTATTTGGAAATGTTTGCAGTTTCTTCCTTCTTAACCAGCTCTTTTTGAGAACCTATTAACTGGGTGAATCATTACTGGCTGATCTAATTCCCTCCAGAACTGAGTCAAGGCTACTCAGCAGCTCGGGGAAGGTGAGATGCAGCGAGGGAAAGGGAGAGGTTACAGATTTCATCCATAGCTGCTCTTCCCAGAGATGGCTGGTCAGAGATGTCAGTGATATGGGAACATGGTGGGATCTTCATTTTGGGACAGTTTCTTCTGCCAGGCAGTGAAATTACCTGCTGCAGCATGAGCCCACCAAAACAGCTGTGCTCAGTCCATTTAGAATCCACATGGGAGTAACTGGGTGTCCTCGTTCCCCAGTGAGGCACATCTGGCAGAGGTAGAACCCTCAGCAGTGGTCCCTGCGGTGCCCTGTGTGCCCAGAACCCTGGGGACAGCCCATCCTGGGTGCTGGCACCTGCGGTCCCAGCTGTGGGCAGTGCACTGAGCTCCTGTCGCAGCTTTTGGCGCTGCGTGGGTGCAGACATGGGGGCAGCCCCCCACACTGGGAACTGCAGAGCAGGATTACACATCGAATACATTGAAATCCACTAAAGTCTTTGGCTGTATTTCCATTTCAGACACTTATCCCATAATGATGGAGTGCCTTGTTCAGATGTGCGCTCATGATTAAGGATTGCCTTCAGGCCTTGTAAACAGAAGATCATTTTTATGGTTGCTGCAGTGTATGAGCTCTTCATAGGAGAGGCTTTTAAAATCCAAATGGGCTCAAGCGTGCAAGAGATTAATGCAGGTCTGTGTGCATCTGTCTCAGTCTGTAAATTCCCTTTTTTTTTTTTTTGCGAAGGCCAGTTCAGTTGTAAAACAGCTCTGTGCTTTCTGGGAAAGTCTGGGAGACTTTCTCTGCCCATGCACAGTGGTCACTTGTCTGGAAACCTGGCAGTAGGTTACCGTTAAAAGCCAACCAAAGTCTATTGCCAAAAACCAGGTTTGCTGCAGTGTCTACACTGCTGATGAATGCAGCAAGCAGCTTTTTTAGATTTTCAGAAGATGATCCTGTGTTCACAGGACAGCATCCTCCCATGGTTTCTGGCCTGAGGAGCAATGCTGAGTTACAGTGGAGTTCGCAGAGCTGTGGAGTCTTCACAGCACAAGATGGACTGAGGCACCGAGGCTAAGGATATTCTCAGAGCAACTTAACAAGAGCTGCCCAAAGCACAGGAGGGGCAATTTTGCCTCCATAGGTCATCGTTACCAAGTTGCTCAGTAGCAATTCTGCCTGGGAATGGGCTGCAGGCAGCATGTGGGGGCATGAGCAAACTCCGTCATCACTCCCATAACACAAACAGGGCTTGTCCTCCTAGGAGGCCGGCCTCATTCAACGCCACTGGCCAAACAAATGTAGAAAACATCACAGAAAAACAAGTGAATAGCTATAAAAACTTGTGCTTGGTCTCTGCTGCCTTCCAAAGAAGAGGGCAGGGCTTTGACTGTGCAGCTCAGCTTATGCTGAGAGATGATAAAACTGAGCAAGCAAGTTCTTATATTTAATTAATTTCAAATTATTGCTTCCTGCCTCATGGGACTTGTGAGTCTAAACCAGAAACTTCCCCACGGTCTGTTCTCCCTGCCCTAAAATCTGTACTGGGAAGGATCAGACCTCATCCTCCTCCCGGACCCCTTACTCTGTCCCCCTCCTCCTGGCTGCAACAATATTACTTGGTCACTGCAGTTATTACACGCTCAGTTTGCTTTACAGGCAAGAACGGTTTTTACAAGGTCTCTGGAGCTCATGATGCAAAACTGTATCCAACTGTCCTCTTCAGTGAAATGAAGAATTAAAACTAAGGAAACCTGATGCTTTTTGAAGCTGGAAGCTGAAGCCTGTGACAGCAGACAGGCACCTGGCAAACAGCTCGAATTGACTCTGCCGGTGCCATATCCTGATCTCCCATGTGCATCACGCTGCTTCATCCCCTCCCCGCTGCCAGCCCTGGCACCCAGCAAACCTCTCCCATCCACACCAGCATCCCCATCTAGGCTGGATCCCTCCAATGCAAATAAACTTACTGCATTACATGCCTTTATCTAAAGTGTCCTTTAACATGGACTTAGTTCTTACCATGTACTGAAATCCCACCATAATTCCTGGGAAGTAAGCGCTTTCCCAAATTGTAAGAGCAGGAGGACCGGCAGCAGTACCGCACCTGCTGTGAAGCACAGCAGCAACACAAGATGATTTCAGTGCCTGTCTTCTGATGGTGGCCCTGCAAGGTGAAAACTGTGGCAAAAATCCACATGCACTAGGAAACCAAAAAAGTTTAGAAGTAACCTTGTTGAGCAGGGACACTACATTTCCCATTTCCCTTTCTATTTATAAAGAAGTGGTCAGACTGAATGATCTGATGTGCCCAGGACACATCTGTGAAGGCAGAAGGGCAGAGGATTCCTGTTCAAAGGGTGTTCAACACAGGACACTTATTTACAGCCTTATGTGCCTTCACTACCATTAATATAAATAGTTTAAATTGGCATCCCACTATTCTTTTTGGGGAGCAAAAAGGCAACTGGACCTAGGAATACACAGCCACGTTGGCCACTTGCAGCCCAAGGACCACCCTGCAGAGGCACCAGCCTCATCCTGCTGCCAACACTGACATTCAGAGGCATCACTTCTAATGTTGGCCTCTCCTTGGGGCAACACCTGACTAAACCCTCCTGTATGATTTCAAATTACCTTCCTAATTGCTTGGTACAAGTTTTTCCAGAGCTTAGTTCACACTTTGCTCCAACCTTGAGCCAGACTGGTCCATGGGCTGAGCCACTGCTTGGTTTTGTCACCAAAGTCACCTCCTCCTGTGACTCCAACACTTTCCTGTCACAGCACAAACAAACTAGCAAACAGCAAAAAGCTTTACCATTTGTCAAACTCTAGTGGCCATGCTGCTTCTCCATCCTCCAGGGACCAGACCACAGTCCTCCTCATATCTGCTATATTGGGGTTCTCCTTCACCACAGTCCTCCTCATATCTGCTATATTGGGGTTCTCCTTCTCCCCACTCCTCCTCCATTCAGGGCCCATCTTCTCCCATCCTCCTCGGCGCTATTTAACCACTTTGCAGGACAAGTTACAGCTGCACATCGTCAAAGCAAGGCCACAGCTACATATATTACCAATGTCAATCAACCCACTGCCTTCATTCCCCTACACTTTCCCATGGCTGTACAGTGATGCTGGAGAAAGGGAAATTTTTTAACGCATGCAAGAGAGCATCCTGCAGAAACACGAGCATCAAGCCTTTGTGATTATACACATGGCCACCTAATTCTTCATTTGTGTCAAGCACAAGATATGTGTAGGCACTGAGAGGTAAATACATTCCGTAGCTTGTCCCCTAAACTAACATTTAAATTAAAAGAATTAGGCCTCCCAGCACTAAACAGTCTATGTTTAAATGCTTTGCATCTGCTCCAAAATTCCAGCTGACAGTTTAATCAAAGCTCTTACAAATACATTTTCCACCGCTTGCTGCCAGCCCTGATTACTGTCATGTTTTCCTCGCTGCTTGTCGCACGCTGCGGTGAACTCAGAGTTCTGGGGAAAACGTTGCTTTCAGCCCCGTTTGCTGCCCTGTGCTGGTCAGCCTGGTGCAAATCCCTTTGGGGCAGTAAGGAAAACCAGGACAATGACAGGAGGGCTCTGGTGTGGTGTTATGTGCTAGAGCGAACAGACCACTCATGCTGATGGTCTCATTCGGTGTCTCTTTGGAAAAATGTGAGCTGGTTGTAAGAATGGCTTTTTTTTTTTTTTTTCCTGTTATGTGTGAAAAATCAACCAGAAATGCCAAAAAGATCATCGCTTGAATATTGTTATTGTTGCCGTAGAATTGCAACCGTGTCCTGAAGGTCAGGTACAATAAGAAGATGTTCTACAGCAAAGAAACAGGCTGGAGGCCAGGGACTGCACACAGGCTGCAATTATTTTGCGTGACCTTGTCCTGGCCAGCTGCTGCGAGACCGGCCGAGCATCTTCCAGCTGTGGAGAAGGATGTAAGCTGAGGGTGAACCTCAAAAACAAAGGAGAAACCTGAAAACACCTTTACTGGGTTAAAACCTTGCCTGGAATGCTCCTCCTTGCAGTCCTTTCTGCTTCTCTTCCATCTCCTGGACCTTCTCTGGGTGCGCAGCCCTGGAGCTGCTGTGAGCCTGAGCCCCAGCATGCCTGGCGCTGCCCTTGCACCGGCTTCACCACCAGCTGCAGGAATCCAGAGCCAGCTCCGGTGTTAACGCTTTGCAAATGTTTAACAAATGGTCAACTGCTGCCACTAGGCGAGACCCTGCCCTGGCCATCCCCGGGGCCGCAGAGGATGGAGCATCCCATGGACCACAGCCCTGATGCCTCCTGCCCCTCGCATACATGGGGTGAAATGTCATTTACCCTCTAAAAAAGCCATCACTGCTTGATGAGGCCTCAGCCACACTGCTGGAGGAAGATCTGTTGAGGTGTTGGAGGCTGAAACCTTTTTTTTCCTGCCAGACATTGTATTTAGTAGATCACGATGTTTGGTGCATTGATAAGAGATTAAGGAAATTAATGAAAAGGGAAAACCAGCCCAAACCCATCTTTCCCTTTCCACAGAAAGCAGAGTCATGGTACTGCCATTCATTTCAGTTGATGCTTTTAATTGTTCTCTTCTGACATTTCAATTATATGTTTTATGTAAATAAATGTCAGTTTGGGCATGGTCCAGAATAGTTTTGTAGAGACTGTCTTCAAATCCTCTTTAGTCACCTGTACCGACTTCCCAGCTATCTTTCCATCTCCGTACACTGCTGGTCGGGTTTTACAGTGGAGGAGGGAGACTTCGGAGTGCTCACAGCCATCTTTTCCTTATGGATTCAAAACACTCCATTTGGCAGGGCAAAAAAATATTTCTCTAAATCAAAATTACTGCTGACGCTTTTCATGGACTGACGTGGTAAGTGCAAAAAAGCTAAAAATCATCTTGCAAATGGAAGTGGGGTTTAGTTAAACAATATTTTTCTTTGGCAAATGGCTTCAAGGGAAACAAAGAAAGGTGAAGCTGGAGTTTTGCCCTAAGTTTGAACCAAATAACTCCTGTGGCTCTGAGAAATTTAAGCAGCATTACAGCAAAATGGATGCAACGCTTCCCTAAGTGTTTGACCCAGCTCATTATCCTGCAGCCTAAAGGGTGACTCAAATGATTGGTTCAGCTATTATTTTTCATGCTGATGAATGCTCACCTCCACTTATATCCAAAATAAAGGCTTTCTTAAATCAGGAAGAGGGGCAGTTCCCTTGCGGCACTTGGCCCAGGGTGAAGGCACCCTGCATTGTCCCTGCCATCCTCCAGCAGTGGCGGAGATGTGGCCTTGTCTCTGTCACTTAGCCTTCCCATCTAACACCTTTCAGGTACCACAGGATGCTGCTCTGTATTTGTAGTCTCTGGAGGAAGGATTTTGAGCCTATTTCTGAAGGCTGAGGCTGCCTGGGTCTCCTCTGCAACCTTTGGGCACTATCAGCTGACGCCTCTGTGCAGACGAGGTAAAAGAAAGTTCACAAAATCTCCTTCCTTATTCTCACTCCTGCTCTGAGATTGGCCTAAAAATATCTCTCTGGGAGCAAGATCTCTCCTGCATGAGCTTGGGTTTTGGCTCACTGCAGGCAGTGCTGGCCCCCAGCACCGGTGGGAACCTCACCTGCTCCTGGCACAGCGGGGGCAGACCCTGCGCTTCGCTTTTCCAAGCCTTGCGGAGAGGCACCAGGCAGTGAATCATGGATGTTTTCCTGGGTTTGGTGGAGGGCTGGAGCTTGGCACAGCAGCAGAGAGAGCCCAGCTTGGCCAGCATGCCCAGTTCTGAGCGTGCAAATCCACCTTGGTGTGGAAAACCTCCCCCCTTGCCTTCTAACCCCCTTTGCCAGAGGCAGCTGGAGATGTGCCAAACCCACTTATTAGCTGTTCTCTTTAAAGCCAGAGTTGTCTCCTCAGCCTCTTCCTTTCAACACCGCCCATCTTTTATTACCAGGATCAGAGGCATCTCTCCACCTTCAGCCTCTCCAGCTTTTCTTGCAGGGCCAGGTCTGGGGAGGGGGGATGCCCCCAGGCACTCAGCCCCGCTGCCCAGCCCTGCATGGACCACAATTAGCAGGAAGGGGGCTCTTTGCTCCGTTCACCCACAAATAAAGCTCTCTCAAAGCCTCCCTGGGCAAAACACCACATGTAAAGCACAACCCCCCATCCTGCACAACACGCGGCCAAACCCCGGTGGTGCCCTGGTCCTCTGGTCCCTCTGCCCATCCCCAAGGGATGCAGGAGGGCCACCACCGCCTGCCATCTCCGGCTGCAGCTGGAGCGCTCAGGGCATGCAGAGTGCTCCGCTTGGGCCAGAACTGCTCCTCAAATACACCATCTCAGTGGAACTGTGAGAATCCAGTAATTGGGGAAGGGGCGGCTTGCGTTCAGCTCTGATCAGCGCTGTGGTTAGCAGTGGCCAGGCACCGATGGGGTGGGGAACAGAGAAACCAGCACCTGTCAATGTGTCTTGTGAAAACAGCTCCACTTTTCTACTTTAATCTCTGAATCACTGCGCTGAAATCCACTCAACTCATCTACAGCATTTTTTGGGGGAAAAAAAAATAATAAATTGATGAAGAGGAAAGAAAAGCCCACAGGCTGTTTTCATGCAGGAAAAGGAATATGATCTGTCAAAAAGATTATTTTTTACAAATTGTTTGTCTGGTTATGATGCTGAACAAGGGTTACATTTTTCTCCCTGACAGCTCATCATGAACTGAGGGCTGAGCCAAGGAGCACTTAAAAGAAATGGAGCGACTGAGATGCTGTTGTCTGGTTTATCTGCTCTCACTGCTTACAGTCCTAGTGGGTGAAGAGGAATTAAATTGAAGATACAAACAAACAAATCCAAGAACAGCAACAACCTGCAAGTCCAGCTCTGTTTTTCCCTCCTGTGCACTTTTTACACTTAAAGAATGGAGCGAATTCACAACTGGAAGAGACTCCAGGACACATTCACTTTTGACTCTTCAGCAAGGACTTTGCAAACTTTTATGGGTAGGACAAGGAAAACAGTGCATGAGAATTTGCCCCATCTCCTGTGCGGCTGCAACCAGCAAAGTGCCGGTCCTGCCCACACCGCCGTGCGGGAAACCGCTGCCTTTAATTCATAATAAGTAAAGGAAGATGGAAAAATTGGCTGGTTAAAAAAAAATGCAAACAACAAAACCCATCAAAACACATTTGTCATCCTCTGCTGATATGAGATTATTTTCTTTCACAGCATGTTTGCCTTAGTGAAATGAAAGTTGGGAGGGGGAAGTATTTTTTTACAAGTGAAACATACTGTGTGACCTGCTCTGAAATGGCTGGGTTCATTTGCTGATTCTGAACCTTTTCGACACCCACCCACACACTTAAAAAATAAGATTTGGTAATTTTCAGAATGGTGAAAAATCCACAATGAAATGTCCTGGCTTCTTTCAGTTTTTCTCCGCAACCTCTTGCAGATAACTCTGGCTGCCAGGGGAACTGCGGCTTTGTTTAATTTAGCAGAAATTATTAAACTACCCCATCTCAGCCCCCCTGAATATCATTTTGTTCAAGAAACCAGTGGATTTTCTTATCACTGGTTAAAAAGACAGGCTCCTGGGCGTGTTAGCAGAGGAATAACACCGGGGGATGCAGCCGGTTGTTTTCCCTCCGGCTTTCCCATGTCTAGCAGCACCCTGGCATGGATCAAATTATGGCAGTCACCAGAGCTTGATGGGAATTGGTCCGAGCACTTCCTCCAGTGCTGGATTGAGCCCTCAGGGCTTGGGGTTGGGCTTTCAGAGACATTTAGCAGCAATGAAGTGATTAGGAGTGAAGATGAGAGTGGGGAGATGCCCCCCACCCCCCACCCCATTGCTGACCTCAGATCCCAGTTTCATGCCCCAGGAAGGACCAGCAGCAGCCGAAGGGCTTTGCCCCCTTCCCCAGAGCCCACATCCTTGACTGAAGATGAGATCTGGCTCCAAGCACTCAAAAATAATGATTTATGTAAATGTGGTGCTTTTATTAAAAAAAGGAGGAAAAAAAAGGCAGCTTGCAAACATCACTGAATGGCATAATGGTATGTAATTTGCCGGAGTTTTCAACGCCGTGTTACAATGCCTATCTTAATTGTGATAAATTACTTCAAAATGAGTGGGTGTCAAAGGAATTGATTGAAATAGTGCAGCATTACCACTTTCAAAATCTCTGTTAATTATGGATGTTTTTTGCTTAAGTTTTGGGTTTTATGAGGTTTTCTGTCTACAAACTCCCCCCGAAGTTTCTTTCCTCTTCCATTCCTGTTCACACACGAGCAGATGCTGAGCACAGAGTTTCTCTGAAGACTTTTTTTAGGAACACTCCTACTTCTGGCATCAATCCCTGGGGCCAGATGACCCGAGAGCAGGAGCCAGGTGGAGCACCCAAAGGTTTCTGTGCAGGGACCCACCATGGTCATCACTTAACACACAACTCCACGGTCCCCTGAGCTGGAAAGCTGCCTCCAGCCCAATTTCTCATCCCACAGACATGAACATTTGTCTGCTTTGCCATTTCCACTGGCAGTTCATGGAAGGTGAGGCCGGAATTAGCTGCAGCTCCTTGCTCCATGCGGGCTGGGAAAGCAGCTCCTGAGGAGCTCAGCACCCACTGTGGCAGCAGCATGTGCCTGTTGCCGGTAGCAGGAGGGGTCCGTTCTCCCCACTGCTGCCACACTTCAGGACTGGCAGGTTGAAGGTGCTGAGCTGTGCAGTGCCAGAAGGGAAAAACCTGCGGAGGACGCTGGAGCTGGCAGGTCCGCTGGAGTAAGGATTGCAAACCCCTCTTTTTAAGGATTTCTGTGCTCTTTTAGAGATTTTGGTTGATGATCATTCCCTCTGTCACTAAAAACTGAGCTGCTCCTGCCATTTTGCAGCATTTTGAGCTGAAAGAGAGCACATCACCAGCCAAAGCATCAAAGCAATGACACCTCTATTATCAGCAGACCTCAAGCATCGCATGGCAGCACAACGAAAACATTTCCAGAGGGCTCTTTGCCAGCAAAGCGTGTCCAAATCAATCATGGTATCTGATGTGCTATGGGCCACCAGCCTGGACACCTCTTTGCAGGCAGCAGTGCCAGAGACTGATGGGTCAAATCCTGTCTCACCAAATCTGGCCCTGGGAGCTCCCAGGAGTCATGGCTGAATGACAGCATCCTTAAACAGCCAGAGCCACAGAGGCTGTGGTACAAGGCTTGGTATGCTGAGCACAAAGTTTCTCTGAAAACTTTTTTTAGGAGCACTCCTACTTCTGGCATCAATCCCTGAGGCCACATGTACACTGGATGTACACAGCAGCACACATTCTGCCTCAAGACAGCCATGTTCAGAGTATCCAGAGTACAAGAGCCTGTGCTTTAGGTTGGACATGAGGAAGCATTTCTTTACCAGGAGGGTGGTCAAACCCTGGAACAGGCTTCCTGGAGAGGTGGTCTGTGCCCCAAGCCTGTCAGCGCTTAAGAGGCATCTGGACAATGGCTTTAACTTTTGGTCAGCCCTGAAGTGGTCAGGCTGTGGGACTAGATGATCCTTGTAGGGCCCTTCCAGCTGAAAATTTAATTCTATCCTATCCCATCCCATCCCATCCCATCCTATCCTATCCCATCCCATCCCATCCTATCCTATCCCATCCCATCCCATCCCATCCTATCCTATCCCATCCTATCCCATCCCATCCCATCCCATCCCATCCCATCCCATCCCATCCCATCCCATCCCATCCTATCCTATCTTATCCTACTCTTATTCTATCCCATCCCATCCCATCCTATCCTATCCTATCCTATCCCATCCCATCCTATCCCATCCCATCCTATCCCATCCTATCCTATCTTATCCTACTCCTATTCTATCCCATCCCATCCTATCCTATCCCATCCCATCCCATCCTATCCTATCCTACTCCTATTCTATTCTACTCTAGCCTAGCCTAGCCTATTGGGTTCAATTTGATTTGATTCGATTCGATTCCATTCCATTCCATCCTATCCTATCCTATTCCATTTCATTCTATGTGGTACAGTTCAGCTGGTTCAGTTCAGTTCTATCCATGTGCCAGTTTTCACTGAGCTAGAGACTTCCCAGCCCCGCTTTATGAAATGATTCAGAAGTCTCACCCAGACTCTCGGGCTATACCGGTACCTCTTTAGCCCCTTCAGAGCCACAAAGTCACAGCTTGTGGCAGGATTGCAGTGCCTTTCCCATCCAGAGGTTTTTCCCAGCCCCAGTTGGCAGGGTCAGGGCTGGGGCTCCCCAGTTTCCAACAAGCCCCTGGCACTGTGCAACCATGAAATCCCGCAGAGCTGCTGCAGTGGGCACAGCCTCGCTGGCTTTACAACGGGCCACCTGCCATTTTCCTCATGGAATTACAAAAGCGAAACCCAAAAAGCATATACCTAACTGTTCTGTCTTCTGGAACACCGTAATGTGCTGACATTTCTGCAAGTCCATCAGCAGCAAGACGTTAACTCCCCAGCAGAGAAGATGCTCGTAACATAACAGCAAGGACATGAGAAAGCCTGAGAAGCATCTCGGGCAGGTGTGTGACCCAAAGGGAGGTGTTCACCTCCTTCAGCTTTTCTCACCAAACCATTGTCATTCTTTCCCTATCAAAGGTGACAGTTGTTTTCCCAGCTGTCCACCCAGGGAGCTGCGGTGTCAACCCCTCTGATTGAATTAGTGTGGGTAATTTATATAGAGCAAAAATGGAATGAAAAGTAAAGTAACCAGAAATTAGATTATTTTCCAAGGTACATTTAACTTACTGTGACATTTGAGAGCATGAAACTTTAACAGAAATAAGCAAGGCCCATTTGCCTGAGAGTTTAAACATTTAATTCCCAGGAAGACAGACACAATTCTTCAGATTGCAATAATTATTTTAGACTTGATCAGCAAGAAAGGGAAGCTTGGAGCTGGCATAACAAAAAAGTCAAACGGGAAAAGTAACAGCAAATCGACCACGTGCTGGAAAACCCTGCACAACCACAGGGATGAGCAGCTTTGGGATGGGGATTAGGGGACCAGAGCTGTCCTCCTCGTTCTGCTAATTACCAGTTTTGCAGCCATGGGAAAATCTTGCCATCTGGTTGCTTTCCCTTCCTGCTTTCCTTTCATTTAGAGCATGAGCTGTTTGCAGCCAAGGCTGCACAGATCGCGGGAACCCTCTCCCCTGCATCAGAGGGGAGCTTGAGCCCTTCAGTCTGCCTCTGGTTTCCAAACAGAACAAATCCAGGCACCCAGAGGGAAAGCATTTAACTAAATTGTTTTTAATTACCGTGGTACTAGCTGGCTTAAGTCTGAAGTGGTTGCATGGAGGTTTATTCATCTGATCCCTGCCCTTTTGCTGATGCTGCCCCAACATTACTCAGTGAGATCCGTAGGTGCTCGCCACCGCGGGGGACATTGCACGGTGCAGCTTGACCTGCATTTTTGGTGAGTAGACATCAGGATCATGAGCAATGACACTTCAACCTGCAAGAAGCTGCCCTGTTGTTGATAAAGTGTTGAGAGCATCCTGAGGACAGGCTCTTGGTTGACAGCAGCATTGTCCTCCCAGGCTTGCCATGGATCTGGGAAGCTGCCAGCCAGGCTCCTGGGATTTAGTTGCCTGAGAGAGATTTGACAGACAGAAAGTACAAGAGACCAGGTCTGGAAAATAATCTCGATCCAAAAATGTCTTGGGTGAAGCCTGATGCTCTCAGGTAGCATCTCTGCCACCTAGCCCAACAACACCCTGTCTTTTGGGGGATGACACCTGTGTATCTATCCGTACTGCACATCTCCAGCCCCAGCACTCCATGCACCAGCTGTCTATCACGACGATACTGCTCAGCTATTCACACCCAATTTTATTTATAACCCTTGAAAGTCAAGGGAAAGACCTGCCTTTGATTTCAGTGATCTTAGGATAAGCTCCTAATTTCATGCTTTCTCCAAGAAGGAGATAAAATGCATTTGAGAAAGGCTTTTTCCCTTGGAAAATTAATCTTCCTTAAACTACTTGAAGACACAGAATTATTTCTAAAATGTCCCGTAATAGAAATAACTAGTATACTTGAAATAAATATATTTTACAGTAATCAAATTCTTCAGCCTGGCTTTTTATCCTGTTTATTGCCCTGTGAACTCCTCCATCATAAACAGCAGCACTTACAAATACAGAAATAAGTCACCGTCCGTAAGCTCAGGAGAGCTGAAAGATTTGCTATAATCACACAACCGGTGCTTAGTGTCACCTGAATATCGCTGTATATTCCACGGGTTTATCTGATTCAATTACAAGGTGCACTGAGGAACTGAAAATATATTCCAAACACATTTGTGCCAGAGTGCCAAAACACTGGAATTCCAGCTCCTGCTGGAATACTCCTCAGCCTGCACTCCCTGTTATCCTGATGGGAATATGGGTGGCTGGGATATAGGCGGCTCCACTGAGGTGGGATGGATCCCACAGCTACCAGGTATCCTTTGTGTTTGAATATATTTATTTAATAAAAAAACCCTCTTCACTGCAAAATTAAATTTGCCAGCAGAGATTGCATGATAGGATTCAGAATCTGTGTCCACAAATACCCCATTTTCAAAAATTCCCAAGGGAGGAAATGTGACTGACCTGTCAAAGCAACTGGAATGGCACCTGGTAAAGGAGGCATGCCAGGTCATTATTTTTTTTATTTCTAACTCACTGAATTAATTTCCATTGTGAAATAGGAGTAATCTTCTAGGGAAACAAAATTAAAATTAAAATCAATACAGCTTGCCAGCCAAGCCAAAATTAGAAAGTTCATTGATTGCGGCTACGAAAAACATTTGAGATTTTCCATCCTCCCTCAGGTTCAGGGTGGGAAATCCTAAAAGCTCCTTGGGGAAGTAGGAAATCTGCTTTCCCTTCTGCTCTGCTTGAGATATAAGCTTTACAATGTGATCGAGGTTTATATAGCAAGGATGACAGTGCAGGGTGAAATAGGCTATACAGAGCAGGTTTAGCTTTTACTAGAGGTGTGAACACTGGAACTGTGTTGCTTTCCTGTGTTTTTGGCTCACCATGACTCAGGGTTATGACTTGGATCATGGGTGATGGTCTGACCATGGTGATGTGTCTGCTACTGAGTCGCCACTGCCCCCCCCTTCTGCTTCCACTGGGAAAGATTGCCCTCTCCAGCATAAAGTCCACTTTTTTTTCACTTCTTCTTCCTGAAAATATTGATGAAACTTTTTTCCCCTCTATCCTTCATTTTTTGTTTAATTGACTTTTTATTTAATGTATCTATTTTATTGCATCCATTCAGGAAGCAGAAGCAATATCATCTGATAGGTATACTAACAAACAGCTGGAATAGATCGAGCAAACATGTTTGTGAGCAATCCAGAGATTGGAGCATGTTTGCAGAAAAGATCTATTGAACAGTTACAAACAAACAAATTAGTAAAAATCTAACCCCAAATCTCGCACCTTAATGATGGCAAGAAAAGCTGTAATCCCATCAATAAGCCATTAACCACAATGACGCGGATTGTCGGGTCCCAGCTGGTTATGGCTCTGCTGCTCACGTCTCCCTGCAGGTGGGAGGTGCAGGTTCCACCTGTGTGGAGCCAACGCCTTGGCCACCACGAGCTCCCTGTGCTGCTGGCACCTGGGACCCTTCCCCCAAGTCCTGGCATCACTCTGCAGAGGAGGTGAGAAAGCCAACCCCTGTCCAAATGTCCTCTTCTGGCCCTCCCAGGAGGGAATGCATGCATCGCTGATTATTTTGAGATTAGACGGTTTCCTTCTATGCACCAATATTTATCCCTAGAAACATTCAAGGCCAGGTTGGACGGGGCTGTGGGCATCCTGGTCTGGCTGAAGATGCTCATGGCAGAAGCCTGGGGTTAGATGGCCTTTAAAGGGCCCTTCCAACCCAAACCATTCGATGATTGTATGATTTTATGAAGTTTGAAATGCACAGAAAGCATTGCATTTGAATCACAACATTTCTTGATGTTTACTTCATTCTGCTTCAAAATAAGAAGCAAATGGGGTGGGATGTCCTGCGCGGGGGAACCCAGCTCCTGGCCAAGCCTGTCGGGGCGCCGGCAGGTCCCGTGCAGTTGTCAGAGCCTTTGACACTGCCATGACAAGAGCCATATTGATCCACGAAGATGATTTATTTCAGGACAAGATTCGAGATACCTGCTGATGTGAATCCATCTGTTGTAACAGACATTCTTTTCAGTTAATAACATGACCCAAAATGGCACGTCTCACCCCGGTATCCTATGCAAAAGCTCTAATAAAATCCTGTCCTGGCATCAGTGAAAAGACCGCCTGCACTAATGAGGTACAGCTCTGTATTCTCTAGGGCAACAGAGAAATTATGCTTAATTGCAAGAATAGAGCATCTCTGCCCATTGAATACAGTGCTTCGCTGGCGAGAATGATTCGCTTTGCTCACGACTGCGATGAACGCGGAGCAGAGCAGCCCCAGCTGTGATCACACGACAGAGAAATGCTCCCTCATCCTGAGGCAGAGGTGCAGGTTCCATGCCTCATCTGCACATGAAATAGTTTGCAAACAGATCAGCTTAAGGGAGGATGTGAAAGGGATCTTAAATCTCTTTCCAGGAAGCCTAGTGATGCTCATTGACTGGGACAAGAATTTTTGACATAGGCTTTATAGTAACTTCTGGGGGTTCCCCTTTTATTATGGGTTTTCTGAGATGCAGCTGTGAAATGTCACTGAGATTCTTCGGGACAGACAGCAGGGGATGATACTCAGTTTCCAGCACCTGGAGGCAATAGGCTCTGTGCTCTAACTGGTCCATCACTGCAGGTAAACTGAGGAAGGCAGATTTGTCCCAGCCCTGCCAGGGGACTGTGTCACCCTGGGCACACCCCACGCCTGCAGTCCCCGTCCTCTGGCTTTCTGCCCTGAATAAATACACCCCCTATCCAAGGCACCCCAGTGCTGGGGGTACCTCTGGGGCCCACCACAACATATTAGTAATAAATCCTCAGCACCCATTCATCAGTATTACAGGGGGAGTACTTTGTGCCAGGAGTATTAATCTGCCGAACTGCAGCGTGTCGGTGGTGTGGAAAAGTAAGAAAATGGAACTGACAGCAGCTCTGCTCTTGGCGAGGCAATGAGGCTGCCTTAATTAGAGCTAATTGTAGCTTTCCATCACGTTAAATTGTAATGCAGAATGTTTCAGGTTAGCCCATGGGTGAGTCGGACTGGCTGTCCTCCTCCTTCTCCTCAAAACGTTGGGTGACATTTGTTTTTCTGCCTGTACAATGTGCAGAAATGGCTACTCAGAGAAAGCAGTATGGACAAGACACCTTGAGGGCCGAAATAGAAACTGGTAACAAGCCTGTTGTACATGGCCATGGGCCCCATTAGTGCTGAGCCCAGCTGCAGCATCACTGGGGCCAGCACGCAGGGAAGGAGAGCTGAGCCTTGCGGGATGGTGAGGAGAGAGCTCGGGGCAGGCTGAGGAAGGAGAAAGCAGTCCTGCTTCTCCAGGCATGTGGCAATCTGGCTGTGTCAGCACAGCTCCATCCTCTGCCTCCCCAAAAAAGCAGGAGGTGAAGTTTCGGGTCCATGCTCATCAGTGGTTCTCACCTGTGAGTCTGTGGCTCTCACAGAGGTGGAAGCTGACCCTGCAAGCTGAGCCCTGCTCCGTGGGTCCAGTGGGAGCCGATGAGATGCAGCACTGTGCAGGGTTGTCCCCAACCTGTCCCAGGGGACAGCCCCTGGCAGCACCCCTCGGGGCTGGGAATCTGGCTCTGGCTGGGTTTTAACCCGGAGCAAACACTCATTTCTTGGCATCTCCTCAGGGTGTTACTCAGGAGTGAGCACTCATTGCTTGGCATCTCCTTGGGGTGTTACTCAGGAGTGAGCACTCATTCCTTGGCATCTCCTTGGGGTGTTACTCAGGAGTGAGCACTCATTCCTTGTCATCTCCTCTGGGTGTTACTCAGCTGGATGGCTCTGAGGTCCTGCCCAGGAAATGAAGGCAGTGCTGGAGCAGGGAAAATGCTGCTTTACAGCCTGGACCTTCTGTATCTTCATGGTAAATGTCTGCTTTTCATGGAGAATTTGGACTCTTGTTGAAAGACTTCAATGCCAAAAACCTTAAACCCCCTTTTTCCAGCCAGAAACATGGTGCTTTCCCAGGCTTTCTCCTTCTGTGCAGCACAGAAAAGAAAGGATGAATCACTCCCCCTCTCTTCACCAAAAAACTCCCCATGAAGAAGCTCAAGGCACCCCACTGCCAGACAGCCCTAGAGACTTTCTGCCCCCAGCGCCTTTCCCCTGGTTTTGTCTAACCCGCATATGCCTTACGGCAGGACCTGAATATGCAAAGCCATAGGGGATTGGAGCACTGTTATTTATAAGACAGTATCTTTTCCAGGCATGTAGGCAATGTAATTTAAGACCAGACGAACATCTGTCTGTTGACAGTTTCTGCTCATGGTCAGGCAGATCTGCTCTGGCTCGGGCTGTGCTCCCCGTTACGCCCCTGGCAGAGACTCTCCTCTTTGCACCCTGAGCAGGAACCCAGCCAGATGACGGGCAGCACTGAGGTCAGTCGTAGACTTTGCTTCCTGGCCACGTGAATGGGCAGCTTTGTCTTCATCCTATGCATTGGATACATGACCAGCAGGAAAATGTCAAAGCAAAGAGACGTGATTTTTATTTAACAGAGGAAAAGGTAGGCTCAGCGCGGAAGCATCTCGCTGCAATTGCTCATTTGATCCATGGTGGTTGTGCAAGAGCAGGGGTTTAAAATGCACGGGCAGTCCGTTGGAGGCTTTCGGCTACAATAGCATTGATGAACGTTCCCAGCAGCTTTGCTCTTATGCTACCACCAAGGAGAAAAGAAAATCAACCCTTGACTGTCACACTGACCTCATTCAAACCAGCCTGGAAGTCATTAACATGAGAGATCCTGAATGGAGATCATTGCTGCTCCCAAAAACATTCCCCAGGACTGGATTCCCATCAAAGGCCAATTGCCCAGTATCAAGATGTCCAATACAAACTCTTTGCTTTGCTTCTTATCCATTCTCCAGCTATTAATAGCCTCTCGCAGAGGCCAGTGGGAACAGAAGAGCTTCAGCTCTTTCTCTGCTAAAAACTCAACTGCTTTTGCAACTTGCTTGGATCAATGTGCAGCAGTTGCCTGCCCTGTGTGAGTGAAATTTCACAGAGGTAAATGACGTGCAGGCTGTAAGGAGCTCAGGCAGCATTGCACCATGGCACTGGGAGGCAGCAAAGTCCTGGGCCCAGCCCCAGCACTGCCCCACAGAGTTGCATCAAGGCTGTGCTAGCCCCAAAGATTGGACACAGGATGGCACTAACCAGGTGAATTCGACCTCTGAAATTTTGTACATCGGAGATGTGAAGTGCTGCTTGAGGGAGCTTCCAGAAAGGGTCTGCGATGAGCAAGAAGCTCAGCCGCTGAACACGTGCATTTCCCACCTTGGCTTTGAAGTGTTCCTGGTGCTCTGCCACTGCTTCCCTTGGGCTGCTCTGAAATGCTGCTACTGCACCTACAAATTCTGGTACTACAGTGTTTTGTGGAAGTATAGTGCTGAAATGCATTTGATGATGGTTGGGAGCTGCACTGGCCAAGCTGGGAAGGGCACTGGGAATGCCAGTGTCACAGAGCTGATGCATTGCCTGCCTTCCCGACAAAGGTGCCTCTGTCAGACCTGCTGAAGAGCAGCAGAAACAGCAGCCAGCCCTTGCACCACCTGTCTGCCCATAGCCTCCGAGGGTGCAGTGGGGGGGGGTGCACGGAGATCCTGAGGTTTATTCCCAGGTCCGCTGCTGTTGGACTGTGCAGATGGAGAGAAATCATTTAAACTTTCTGTGCCTCCCCTCTCCTGTCATAAAACCATTACCCTTATTCTGATGTTGTAGGAGTGGTCTCAGGTGTCGCTATGTGGCCAAGAAAAAGTGTACTTGGATGCTAAAAATACTCATGGTATATGTCAATGTCAAGGGCTCCCACAGACGAATGTTACATGCTGCCCTTCCTCCTCATTTTCTCCAGATGCAGGAAGAAAAACGATGCTTTTGGCCACTGCTAGCTGTGGGTACGGGGCACCCAGCTGAGATCCTCAGTCTGGCAGCAGCATGGAAGAAAGAGCTGTGTGGTTGTTCCTGGTGCTAGGTCCCCCGAGCAGACACCTCCAGCTGGACAGCTGGAGACCTCTGACCATCCAGGTCTTACACTACCGACAATGTTGCATCTGCTTACAAATGAGACCTGAATCAATCTAAAAAAAAAAACCAACAAAAAGTCTCCAAAATTATACCAGACCAGCTGAAATCACCACTCCCTGCAGCCATGGGCACGTGGATTCCTGCCTGATGCTCGATGAATGATGTGGCACTGGAGTTGTATGAGTTGTCTATGTGAGCGCCTGTATCTTGGCAAGTAAGAAAGATTGAAAGTGCTAAACTAAATGCCAGGGAGAGAGATTCAAATCTGTGTACTTTGCTCAGCATTTGATGTGAGCCAGGAACATGCATGTCTCACAGGGGTAAGATGTCCCTCCTGCTCTGCCCAGCCTGTCCCGAGCTTTCTGTGCCCACCTCTGCCCCTGGCTCACCTGAAGATTTTACTCTGTGTTTCCTTCAATTACAAGTTCTTAAAAGCAAAGACTTTCTTTCCAGGTTTTGTGGCAATTCAGGAGTAATATGAGGGCAGCAAAAGTTTTGGCATCGTATTTGTTTATAAAGCACATTCTGCAATTTTTTATTTAATTATCTGACTGCCTCATCTCTGATTCCCTCACACAGATGAGTGATTTTTGCTCCCATTTTTAAATCACAGGTCCTTGCTCTTGGAAAACTCTCCAGCTGGGTATTCTTTAAACGTTAAGAGCAAAAAGCTATGACTCCACGAAACAGCTTCAATTTAAGAAATGAGGAATAATTCTCAAAGGAACGGAGGGGACAGATTTAGTTCATTGATACTGCAGCCAACTTGCAGCTGCCACTGGGGAATTAAAATTTACTGATAGCTTCAGCCCTGCCTGCCACGGTACAGGAAATAAGTGTGAAGCCTGAGCAGCGTTAGCCGGGGGTGTTTAGTGGGAGATTACCGGAGCAGTGTGAGCCACCTGAGAGTGGCAGCGCTGCCAGGGCTGAGCATCCCGAGCTGCCCAGCTCAGCCAGGGAGGGGAGGGCAGGGGGAGGTGGGCAGCGTTGAGAGACCCTCTGGGCAAGGGCAACCTGGGCTCCTTGTTCCAGGGACAGGTCTGCAAGGATGGTGTGAAATGGCAGCGTATCGATTGTGCCGGGGTGACTGACACATGGCGATGCGCTGCCGGAATCGGCAGGGTTGAGGTGAGCTGGCCAGGCAACGCGTCCCCAGACAAAAAGACTTGTCTTGACCCGTCCCATGCATTTATCCCCCGGGTGAACAGTTATTGCAATCTATTTTCAGTTTTCTTTTGTGACAGGAAATTCTCACGCAACAGGTGGGTTTCAGACGGACATTTTTATGAGGGGATTGAGCGTGTTCAATAGAGGTTAAACCTAGAATGTGCCGACATGGTTCCTGGGGCTGTGGACGTGAGGACACCTTGCCCACAGGGAGAGACAGGACCTACAGCTGCTTCGGCAAGCCTGTGGAGGGGGAGCATGGTGCCCCCCCGCCCGGCAATTCAACCAGCAAATAACATTTTAGAGCTGAAAACTAGAGGTTCAAAAGAAAAAAGAACCTGGGAAGAAAACCACCTTCCGTTATTTTTACTCTGTTGTCGACAACCCATCTCACTTTCATGAGTTTAAACTTTTTAAAGGTTATTCTGAGAACATGCATGCATCTCTCTGTGGAAAATAGCAATTATTATGTGCTACAGGGTTCTACCCATCATTACTTCTGAATAAGCAGGCATGGTAAAGCTATTCCATTCAGCCTAACAAATTAAATAAGCCCAGTTGCTGGAATACAGAGCAGTGGCGTGATGAATGACATACCATGTGAACCCTACCAAGGGATTAAAGAAAATTTCCAAGTCATTTACAAAAAGGTAGAGCACCATCTATTTGCTCGGCACCATTTAATTACAAGTAATCTAAAAACTGGAAAGGCAATGAAAGCAAAAAATCAAAACTCTCTTTTGTCCTGGAAACAAAACAACAAAGAGAAATATTTTCCTTCTCAGCTCATTTGTGGAGACACATTATCTCAGTGTGATAAACCTATCTGAGCATTGAATGCTGGTGCCGTGCCATGGGCTTCTTCCTGGGTTTAGCTATTTTGATTTCAGTCTGTCACCGCATTGGATTTTTAAATAGCTAATTGAAATTCACTGATAGCTTAATTTGCTCATCCAGTTCCCACAATTGCGTATGACATGTGGGTAATGGGGTGACTGGTTCAGAAGGTGAGAAGCTCTCCCAGGAAGGGAGCCCTTGCAGGCACCGGATCCTGGATGGCACAAGCCAAACCATCTGATACTGGCCATGCTGTCACTGAATCACCAGCAACTGCCAAACCACCCTGTCAGTTAAAGAGAAATGTCCAGCCACTCAGGTATCCCTGTATCAGCCTGTCCCAAAAAGCTGGGGAATGGGATTTTTGACCTTCGCGAACACAAAATGCTGTTAGGTGAATCTGTGTACCTGGTTTAATCTACCTTTTCCCATTTTATAGGAAAGAGGTTACCAGCTAGTGAGATGCTCTGGACTTTTTATGAGATACTGGAGCAAAGTCAGAGAGTTGAAAGGCAGGAGCAGTGCCCATCGCCTCATATTGCCCTAAGTAACAGAGGGGGGGTGAGAAAATGCATGGAATAAAGCCCACCCACCCTTTATGCTATGTGGTAAATCCCACGATGTGTGCACAGACCTGAGCAAACACTTTTCCCACCATCAGACGGAAGCTGTGAGAATGGCTACAAACCCCGGCCCAGAGGTGTTAATCGCACTGCACCCCGGGTTGAAATGCTCTAAGTCCTGCCCAAGAGGTTATTCAGCAAAACAAAGCTGCTTCTTATGTGGAGGGACAGTGGATACAAGGGGATCTGCTATTTGTGACCTCTGTGAACTCCCATTCCCATTGCATAAAGGCTTAAATCAAAACCAAGATTCAAATCTTTCAGGATTTCCAAAATCAGATTGCAGAATGGGGCCTGAAACATCTAAAGTTTGACAGCTTGTAGGTGAGGTTTCATGATGCATCAGCCTGGGCACTTAGTGCAGTTAGAGTCAGTTTGAAGAGTCCCGCTTGGTTACTGAGCAGGTTCCCGGGAAAGCTGCCCCGGCTCAGCATGCTCCAGCCCTGCGGCATCGCGCCTGGTCTGCCTGGTCAGCGGCAGAGATCGTCCCTTCCCAATACGCTGCTGCCAACGTGCTTAACCATCCCTCCATGCCAGCCTGCATTAGTACCACTTCCATTTTTTAATTAATAGTTTTGATCAGTGTTTTGCCCAAGTCTGCATTCCTGCATCAAATAAACTTGGAATATATAATAGAAATGGGTTCTAGGAGATCTGTTTCCCACCAGTCCCGGCTGATTGGCATTGGCCGCTTTACCCTCCATTAAATCTTCATTAGAGATCATCAGCTGTTCTGTTACTTTGACCGGTTCACCGTAAGGCTGATTTAACCTCTATTTATCCAGGTTGCCTCGTTTCCCTGGTGCCAATCTTGCTCAGCGCGGGCAGGCTGCGGCAGCCTGGGGAGGGATCCCCTGCTCCTCCTCATCACCCGCTGCCTGCAGGTTCCCTCTCACCCCACAAGCTTCCAGCCCCCCTCGGGACCAGGCTTTAGCCATGAACGTTTTCTCACTCTGTTGTGAAATCAGAGCTTTCACGCTACTTAGTACGTTACTCTTAACCAGTTCCCCATTACCGTTCACACACTGCTCTTTAAATTCCAATTAGCTCCTCATCATTTGAGGCTTTGTGCAATTGGCCGCTTGAAAGCACCACACGCTCGCACATGAACCTATACACTTCATTGCATGAAATCATATTATGGGTTGGGGATTACTGCATTAGAGGGTTTAACCACCCTGCCCGGGCTGCCTGGCGTGCACGGCAAGGCACAGAGAGCTCCCACCCCTGTGCATTGCCTGGGCTCCCAGCTCACCACCACAGAGCTCTGGCTGCATGTGGCCAACGCCAGGGGAGGCGTTGTGATCCAAAGTGACACCCCAGCTGAAAGCCAGGAGGAAACTGAGTTTAATATTTAATGTTTCTGTAGGAATCATCTCTGTATGTCTCTGCCACGTGGTGCAGACGTTGTCATGGCACAGAGCCCTAGCCTTGAGCGCGAGGAGAGAGCAAACACACATCACTCTCATGAGTTCAGCACAGTGGAAAAATCCATATAAAACATGCCTTTTCATTTAAAGAGCTGGTTACAACTCAAATAGTTTCAGACATTATATATAGTGTGTTTGAAAACTTAAAAAAAAAAAAAAGATGCCTTCACTTAAAAGGATAAAGGACTCGCGTGCCTGCGGACACTGGCTGAGATGTTTCCAACGCCTTTTTACGCAAGCAGAGCTGTAATTGTGGCCTGACCACGCAGGGAAATGTGTTTGCAGAGCACGGAGGCTCCAGCATCCTGGCACACCACAGCTGCCCCACATCCCCAGTTCAATGGAGGGTCACTAATATTGGCTACCTGGAGCGAGAGCTCGTGTGCGGCTGTGTCTCTGGGTCTCCTTTCCAAGCCATAAATGCACATCCTTAAGCAGATGCTCCTGAATAGGCAAAGCTCCTGCTCCTGCAGCACGAAGCCAGCACCCTCCTAAAACCCCAGCTACTTCATCAATTAATTGATTAGAAAGAAGCATTCACTTCCCTGCAGAGCAGACCAATTTTAGCACACCAAAGCTGCAAAGAAAACCGTGTTTTTGCCAGCTGACCATTTATGTCCCTTAAACTTACTATAAGTGCATCCATTTTCTAGCTGGGGATTAATTCCTTTTTGCATTCTCTGCAGTAAGTGCGCCTGCTCTCTCTAGCAGGGAGGAGGCAGACGGGCTCAGCACGCCCTGAACTCACTGCTCTATCACACACAGAGTTTCTTATTAATTTGTTGCAAGCCTTCAGCAGTGTACAGAAATGATTTTTTTTTTCCCTTGCTCCCTGCATGGACAAAAGCCAAGCTTTATAAATCAACTGTGTAAACAGAAATATCCTTCTTCCTTGAATGTGATTATTATTTCAAAAAAGGAGGTTGTCGTTTTAAGAGGCAGAAAACTTGTTTAATCTGGAGACACAGGCTCTGATGCCAGGCGCTGGTTCCCATAACATTTTTCTTCTGTCCTAAGTTTCAGAGCAAAAATAAAAAAACTCTCCTACAGACTGTTTTTGGACGGGTTTTGACCAGCTAAGATAATTTTTGGAGCCCAAACCACTCTTTCGACTGGGTTACACCTATAAACTACTTTTATATCCATGCAAGTAAGCTCTCAGCAGCAGCCTTACATCCCCCTGTGAAACCCGAGCTCTGCCCGGCTGCACTCCCATCATACATATTTTTTGCCTTGAAGAGCTTAACCTAAAAATAGTTGATGAAGAATGGGAGAAGAGACGTGCCATCCCCAGGAGGGCGGAGGGGAGCTTTCCCAAAACCCTACAGCAGCAGAGCCAGGAACCAATCTCCAGGGTGCCGTCCCTCTGCTTTAAGTGCTTTGGCATTTGTGTTTGCGCTTCTGTTTGCATTGGTTCTTGTTGCAAGGACGTACTTGATGCAAAGCAGCTCCCCTGTCTCAGCAGGGCTAATAGATATTATTTACTAATTGCATTCTAATTATAAGTATTTGCTGCATGACAAAGGAAGAAAGAAACTCTCTGCAGCGTGTGCAGGGTGCTGAGGACACTGCTGATCTACTCAGGGAGGCAGATGGACCCGAATCCTGAAAAAGCATCGATGTCACTCTACTGACCGTCACACAAATGAGTTAATGCAGAACATTTGCTTGTGGAGCCCAGGTTATTTATGGGACCAAGTAAATGAATGCAGCAGCCCCAGCGGGGTGGCTTTGGGGGCACTGGTGCAGGACACACGGGGGAACATCTCCATTCTGTGAAAGGTGCTGAGCAGTGCCAACAGGAGAGCAGGGTCCTGGAAAACACGATGGATGAGAAATGATAGCATAAATCTGGTGTTTAACCCAGAACAGAGAAGAGGACAGAAGAGGCTTTTGGTTGGCACTTGTGAAGCAAAGTAATTTCTTTCCTTAGGGGCTGTTTGAGGTCTCTCCAAAAAGGGATAAGGAAGGTTTTTCTTTTCCTGGCAGCTTTGGAAAGGCTGCAGCTGCATTCCCTCCTTGCTGCATGGGCTCCGTGTGCCTGTTCCCAGGTGGCTTCTGCCTGGCACAGCTGCTCTTGCCCACCCATGCGGGGCTGGGACGGGGACCACTGCCATGGCGGGAGGGGACACGGATGGGGCGGAGGGCTCCAGGAGGCCTGGGCTGGAGCAGGCCAGCACCAGAGGATGACTCATGGAGAGCTGGATGTTGCTCAGGTTCATGCTGGGACAGCAGCAAACCTCTGCATTTTGCCTCCCTGGTCCTGGCTAACGGAGCCTCCCAGTACAGCACCAGCAGCACACATAAATCCTCCCTCGCCCACGGCATGGGGGCAGCCCTCGCTCCCCAACAGCCGCTGTTCCCTCTCCTCATCACTCTGGATGCAGATTTTTTAATTAAAAAAATAAAATAAAATCATGCTGCACTCTGTTTTAATCACCTGCTAGATTTACTTAACACCACCAATACAAAAAAACTCCCAACTTAAGTCATCTGCAAACGGTTCGAGTTCTCTCTTGTATAACCCAGGTCCACCTACAGCTTTAAAGATTGGGTTTTTTCTTATTTGATTTTGAAAAGTCATACAAAACCCCTTTTCCATCATGACAGCCATCTCTCTGCCTCTGGTCCAGGGCTCTGAGCTACGGGGGACGGGCAGCTTCTGGGCAGTGGCATGGTGGTGCAGAATGTTTACCCAAAGGGGCCCACAAGAAAGGCTGGAGAGGGACTTTTTAACAAGGATATGCAGCAATAGAACAAGGGGTGATGGCTTTAAGCTGAAAGAGGGCAGATTTAGATCAGCTATCAGGAAGAAATCCTTCCCTGTGAGGGTGGCGAGGCGCTGGCCCAGGCTGCCCAGAGCAGCTGTGGGTGCCCCATCCCTGGCAGTGCTCAAGGCCAGGCTGGATGGGGCTGGGGGCACCCTGGGCTGGTGGGAGGGGTCCCTGCCTGTGGCGGGGGGTTGGAACTTGATCTTTAGGGGTCCTTTCCAATTCAAACCATCCTGTGATTCTATGATTTAGGAGCCGGGGCACATCAGCATATGGAGCAGAGATGGAGAACCTTTCTGAGGACCTCGGCTGAGATGTCCCCTGCCTGGGTCAGGAAGGAAGGGGAGGCTTTGAAGAGGTTTTTCAAATGCAGAGAGCTGCCCAAGGTGCTCTCACATCTCATCCCTTTTTACATAAGGCAGAGGCTGTTTCCAGAAAAAAAAAATAATAATAAAATGACCTGGCCAGCACATACCCCCGTGGACTGGTGAGGGGTTGAAGTGCTGGGGTCTGGGGCAGAGCAGGAGGACTGCAGGGGAGGAATATTTAAACCATCACATTGTGCCCTGAAGTGGGGAAGGGCACTGCAAGAGGACGAAACACACCTTTCCCCTCCTGTTGTTCTCAGGACTATCAAAGCGTTGCTTTTCTTTGTCAGTCTTAGTGCAGGAATGATGCAGGAGCTCGCGCTGTACAGGGTGCCCATCGCTTTCAACCTCCTCTTCTACAGTGAATGGGAGGCTGCTGCAAAACAGAAAAAGAAAACAGAAAGAAAAAAAACCCAAACCACCAAACAACCCAAATTCAGAGTCTAAACCTAGTTTTAAATAAAGCCACCCATGTGCTTTTTTCCAAGAGCTGGGCATGACCAAGTGTGTGATTTCAGCTACGATAGTGTGGGCACTAAAATCAAGCACCACTGGTGCAGCACTGCTCTACCCCGGTGCCGGGAGGTGTGGGGTGTTCAGTGTGCTCTGATCCCCCCACATCTGCTCCCCACTGGCCCCAGAGACTTGGGCTCAGCAGTCCCTCGGACAAAAGCAAGCTGTGCCGCATCCCACATCACCTCCTGGTTAAGGGCTGATGCTGCCGGCGGGCAGCAGTGTGCCACGCTGGGCTTGGGTCTGTGCCATGAGCACAGGGTCTGTGGCAGCCACCGGCTTTCCTGAGGGTCACACATGTGGCCAGGACCACTGTGTGCTGCTCAGTAGGTAGGCCAGCCCAGGCAGGACAGGGCTGGGCAGCTTCTCTAGGGTGCCCTCTGCTCAGCCTCCTTCGGAGAGGGTCTCCATGCCTCCCACGCCGCAGAGAGCCTTGTGGCACCCCAGCTGCCATGAGCCAGGGGAGCCAGTAATTCAGTCCCAGTTATGTGAAACAGTGGCAACTTGCTGTCCAGCCATTTCTGGGTGTCCTGGAAAAATTAGGGCAAAGCACACCCCCAGCAGATAGGTAGTGGTGGGAGAAGACTCTGCAAACACACAGAGGAAGATTCACCCTTGTGCTTGTGTTTGACCTTCCCTGCCTTTCCCGTTTATAGGATGTGACCCCCAGCACATCCTGCCAGGAATGATTTGGCATAAGATGTTATCCCCTAAACCTGTGAAGCAGGGAGGGAAAACAGCAGCTGCTCATCACCCTCCTGAGGCTGCCCCCGGACCTGCTCACGCAGAAGCGAGGTGCTTTGCCAAGAGGCATGGAACCGTGGGGGTGACACCTTCCCTTAGCACTGGCCTGTTCCCAGGCATGTGGCCGTGCACCTGCACCTTCCCCCAGCACCACTGCAGGGGCAGTTTCCATTGCTGCTGCCCTTCAAGACACTTTTGCCACCTTTACAGCTCATGCACAAAAGCCAGAGATTTTATCATGGGTTTGTGTTTTTTTCTCCTTTCTCCTGCCTAAAAAGATGCTGAAATCTCCCAAAGCAAAATTATTTCCATGTGATCCCAGCACTTTCTCTCTTGGCTGGAACACTTGCTGTGGTTTTGGGGCTGTGGTTTTTTTGATACATTTTTTTTTTTTCTATTCACAGATTTTTTGGTCTTCGTTTCCATCGTTGTGAGAGGCACCGTGCAATCCGACAGACTGCCTGTGAGTCCTAAGGAAACTAGAGCAGGACAAAAGCACAGGAACCCAGCACAAGTTGATGCAAGCAAAGAAACAAAAAAAAAAACCCAACCACCCAAACCCTGTTTTTGCAAACAGCCTAGCTGCTGGGTTTCATAAGGAGTCGGCCTGACTTTCAGTGTTTCATTTGGACTCCAGCTAGGAAGCTGCAGCCGTCATCGAGAACTGAAATACCTGGATGAACAGCAGCTTTTATATTATGCATCCTGCTAAGCAACAGCAAGGAGAGTAAGAGACAGGGGTTCTGAGTCACAAGGTAAGTTACACGGATCTGAATAAGTTGGGGAAAAAAAAATACTATTGCTATAGGGAACAAAGTGTTCCTGCCCTGCAAAGGCAGGTTGCTTGGATGAGTCATAAAGAGAGGTGCTCTGCCCGTGCTGCTTGTCTTGCTTTTTCTGCTTCACTGCAGCAGGCGAAGTAAGTGCAAGGCCAGGTTATTGCTGAGCTGGCTTTAACACGTTCCTGCTAACACTCACCATTCCATTAACCACCCGCAGCACTCCAGAATGATGCTTTCTCCTAGTCTGATTTTGCACTTAGCTGTGGCTGGGCGGTGGGACAGGGATGGTGCCTGATCTGATGCAGGCTCCTCCGCTGCTGCAAGACCCCAGGGCAGGAAAGAGCCTTTTCCTGGCATCCTCTGCAGACATGGAAACTTTCAGGGGACTTGGCTTTTCCAGCCTTGCCGAGCAACTGTAGCTGTTTGAAATGTGCTGCTCGCTCCTGAGATGGGGTTTGCAGCGGTGCTGGGACAGGATGGTCCTGCTGCTGCCAGCACCTGTGTCCTGGTGCTCCTACCCACGCTGGCAGGACAGTACCCGCTGCAGGGACACTGCTGCACGCTTTATTTCAGCACACAGACAGCCAGGTTCCCAGAGCAGCTGAGTTAGCAGCGGCAAGTCACAGGAAAGCTGCTTTTCTTCTGGGAAGGGTGAAGAGGGTTGGGTGCCATCCACTTCATCAGGGTGATTTGCTCTGTTGGAGAAGCTGCCCTGGGAATGACTTACTGTAACTCGCCTGTGCCTCAGCATGGCCAGGCTGAATCACCGCCCGGGCTTGCCATGGGGCTGGGAGCGCTTTCTGGGAGCCGCCCAGCCCAGAGCAAGGCCATTTCAAGGACATTGCAGGCATGTTCCTGGCATCAGAGCTGCAGGCAGGGATGAGGAGGAAAGAGGGAAAAGCTGTTTACTTAGGAACGGGCAAACATCCTTTTTCTCCCTGTCTGCATGAGGTAAGTGTGATAACAGCCCCTGTCACAGACCAGGCAAGGTGGTACCACACGAAGTTGCAGGTGCCCACCTGCACGGGACCATTTCCATACAGGCACAGCCTCGCCCTCCACAGCACCTGCAGGGGACTGTGTTAAATCCACAGAGCCCCCCAGGTCTAAGCGTGTACAGGTAATAGGAAGGGATGCTTGCTTGGGATCCTCGTTTCTTCCTACGTCTGGCAGATGAAATCGCAGCTGGATGTAGCACATGGTGACTGCATGGGCTGCTGCTGCTCAGGGACAGCCTCTCCTGGGACAGAGGAATTAGGGCAATCCACCCACACTGGAAACAGGCACATGCTAAAAAAGCACGAGAAAATAAACCCCAAACCAAATAATTAGAAATGGAGCTACAAACTTGCTGACCAAATCTTCACCCAGGCCATTACAAGTAGGGATGCAGCTAACACCCCCCAGCCCCCTCCATAGCTGAATCCTGGCTTTGCCTCCATCCCTGCCCTGCTCCCATCTTGCAGGGCTGGAAGCGACCCAGCTGTCTCTAGCAGCACGGCCAACTCCTCTCCCGTATCACCCCAGCGCGTTGTATAAACACTGCGGACAAGTGGGCGTTAACATCGGTCATCTGCAAATCACTACAGACAGTGGAAAATTTTAAACCGCGTTGCTTTTTGGGATCCAAATACTCTTGTCTGTGAGCCCTCAGATCACTTCATGGCTGCAGACAGGCTCCTGGTGCTCAGCCTAAGTGAGGCATCTCTGTGGCATCGTGTCGGAGAGGCATTGCCCTGTGCTCAGCTCTGGCACCACCAGCAGAGGAGCACCTGAGCTGTCGTGTCTTCATCTTGGAAAATGCACAAGTTCCGTCAGTGTTTTGGGCTTTTCTGCAATAAGTTGCGCATGAAGAAATTTTAGATCCTCCTAGGGAAGAAAATAACAAAAATCTGAACAAATCATTTCCCGAGGAAGTCCAGTGTCCAGACAAACCTGGCCCTAACGATGCCTCATTTCCTGCTGCTGGTGATGCAGGGAGCTCTGGAGCAGCGAGGAGGTCGAGGCTTGAAAGAAGACAAAAGGTAAAAAAGCAGAACTGAAATATTTTCCAACTCTGGAATGATGCCGAGGTTTGTGGCCGACACATCCATGTGTTTTCCATCTCTATGGCGCGAGAAAGGTTTTAGTCTTAACAGCCCTCTTGGGTTTTCAGTCAGGACTTGTCGCTAATTAAAATGGGCAGTGGCTGGCGTTGTCCTGTCCACTGTGAATTTAAAGCAAAGATAGTCATAGATGTTTTTCCGAGTAAAGCCCTAGGAATAACAGGAAGGAAAACATTAGCAGAAATTTAAAGTGCAGCTCAGGGATCCAAGAGCAATTTTTGCCTCGTGAACTCTCAATATTGCAGCATGTGTGCTCAGCACAGTTATTAGTGGGATTTATTCTTCGAACATCCCTGCAAGGTAAGGACATATTTCCACTGTACCCAGTGGAAACATGGGCTGGGTAAATGAAGGTAGGTCTGTGCCTTTGCCATGACCTAACCTCCCACAGCGGCCGCCCACAGTGCCAATGGACCAGGCAAGGTCTGGCCAACGTCACAAACTCCACATTGCTAACCAAGGGGAAAACCTTTTGGGCCAGCCTCCAGGCTGGCTTTGCTTTGCCTTCTTGCTTTATTTTCTCCATGAGCCAAACAAGCAAGCTATTTTTGCAGATATTATGGGGATTTCTTATCATTTCTATTGCCCAGATGTGTTACCCTATATCAAAGTGTTAAAATTCTTCAGGTACACCGAATGATTAAGAAGCTTTGCATGAGCAAATGTGCCTCGTACATAAGCTGTCTACCTTGAGCTATAAGATTAAACTCAATCATGAACCAAAAAAAAAAAAAATCAATCAAGGTGCTCTCTCCAGCTGTAATAGTGTCAAGAAAATATATTAAATAAGAATTTGCACACAGGAAGAAAGAATCACATCATTTAACTCCCTGAACTAGAACTAACGGTTTCTGCCCTTCTCTAGCAAAGGCTTGTGGCATCTCTAAGGTCTTGCTTGGGAGGACTTTGGCTTTCGTGGCAGTGACTGGGAATGCCAGGTGTCACTGGAAAGTCAGCACTTCCCATGCAGGTCATTCATAGCAGGTAAACCATGTGTAAATAAAAAGCTTGATGGATTATATTTAAGTCAGGGTATTTCCAAGGTCAGCTCAGAGGAAAAATACATCATTTAATCCTCTGTTCTGCTTTGGACTGAGCATGGTAGAGAGCAGCATCCCTGGCTTGGGCACTGCATCTTCACCAGCACTGCGGGGCAGCAGCCCTTAAGGGGTTCACATTGCCAGCTCCAGTTAAAGACACACACACCCTTTCAAAAGGGTCCAAACAACGGGAGTGTTTGAATTTAATGCAAGGAGACTGGTGATTTCAATGGCTTTTTCGTCTTGTTTTGGGCCAGGCAGAAATACCTGAAAATACAATCCCTTTTGGTAATATTTTAATATTGTCTTTTGACGCAGGAATTCAGAGGAGAAGAAAAGGGACAGAAAGAGCAAAGAGTCTTTTTAAAACCTTAGCTAAAGGATGGTTTCAAAGAAACCTTTCATTATGTTTAAAGAGGTCTCCAACAGTAACATACAGCCTAATGTTATAATGTACACAACCCCCAGCAATCCTCATCAAAACTCACTGTTACGAACTGCCTTTTCATCAGGTTCAGATGTCTCATTCCATCATTCATAAATTTTCATTTGGTTTGCCAAAAATATTGCCCAAAAGATAGATCTACCCATTTAGCACATGCAGAATTTCCTCCTCAGCATCAGATTAAATTCACGCTTATTGCTGGGTTTCATCCCGGTCCCGCTTGCACAGGCTGGGGGCTGCCTGTGCCTCCTGGCTTTGGAGTGTGGTGGCCTGCAAGTGTTTTGGGAAGAGCAAGTAATTTATCTTGAAATTACCTATTGCAACTGAACAGGCTGCACGCTCAGCCCATGGTGAGTTTTCTGCTTTGCAAGCATTTTGCAGGAAACATCAGGAGCATCAAAACAATTTTTTTTCTACATGTTGCTGCAAGCTTTTCAACTGAAACGTTTCAAACTCATCAGCTGTCAATCAACTGTTTCAAAATGAACCTCAGCTAAAGCAGAGCCAAAGAAACCAAACTAAAAGCAACAGTTTTGCAAGACTGAGGGCTGAGACCATCTTCCTGCCCTCAGGGAAAACATTTACAGACTGCATCTCTTCCAAAGACAGGAGACCAGTTCTCCTCCCAGCCATTAGGATGTCTGTGATCCAGCATCATCTCTGGGGTTCTCTACCAAACTGCAAAACCAAGTTTTCTGAATCGAACCAGTTTGCAATTTGCAGGTTTCCAGCCCAGAAGTCAAAGACAATAATTAATAGTTCCAGATTTAATCTGTTGCTTTCAGGATGCGCCTGTCCATCTCCAAAGAGGTGTCATGAAGGATGACCAAGGAGGAACATACTCAGTTTTGCAGCCACAGGGCTCTCAGTGCAGTACTAATGCATCATTTCAGGCACTAACGAGTGTGTCAGATGGCAGTGGGGAGGAGGATGGATGTCCACCCCATGCAGGGATCTGAATGATGTGTGGAAGAGGCAGTGTCCCAGCCTGGGCGCTGGTGAGTCATGGCCACAGTGGAGTGAAGCCCAGTTTGTTGTTCACTGTCTTCTGAAGAAGATAAACCTGTGCCACCGAAGTAAAATCCATCATCTCCACATTTGACAAAATAAGGTCACAATAATTATCTTTAAGGGAAAAAACATATGGCTAAAGCCAACCTCTTGCTTCACCTCACAGATCTTAAGTTACAAGTTTCATCCTTTTTATATCTCTTTTTTTTTTTAAGGTATTAGATTTGACTTCACTGCTACCACAAGCATTATATTTCCTTCTCCTCTGAAATTTGGCTCAAATCATTCTTTTCTCCAGATTGACACAATCTCGTTCCAAGGAAACCCTTACCAGGTTTGTTCCCTTTCCTGCTGCACATTTGATTTCTCTGGTTTGAGGTTCTCCTTCACCTGACTTCTGGGTTTGTGCTGCATGTCTTTCAAACATGAACCCACACTGCTGGATCCATCATTCTTTTCTTGCAGTCCTCTTGGGCTCTTTTCTCTCCGCTTTTTTCCTGATTTACATCTTCCCCTGTCCTCTGCCTGTTACGAGCAGACTGCGGATCTGAAACTCTGTTCAAATGCATCATTATGGTTTCACCTGACCACAGATATCACAACCAAATACATGTCAGGCAATGGAATTGTGTGATGCCATTTAAACAAAACAAAGCTGAAATATGATCTTTTTAAGATTTCTTGAGGGAAAAGACGACATTTGTTTTAAAAACCTTCAGTCACTTTAAATCCTTTTAAATGCCAGGTTGCCGAGCTAACCTCACTGACTGGTGAAGGAAAATGTAGTGGGGAGTGTCAGCTCTAGGATGCCCTGAATTACCTGGATCGTTGCATCATTTACCCCTTTTTTTTTTGTTCCAAATGCTATTTCTAGGTGATAACTTGAGTAACTGTTCTTTCATGAATCACACAAGCAGCCACGAGTTCTTCAGTGGGTACTTGGATTGCCGTGATATAAAACCTGCACAACCTGAACACTGGGTTTTTTCAGCCAGACTTTTTTTTCCCCTTAACTTCTAAAAATAGGAAAGTCATTCATCTTTGGGACAATAAAGGCCTATAAAAAGGTAATTTCTTCGTATTTATTAATCCTTTCCCTTCCGCCTGTTATGAATATCCCTCCTAATGAATGCTCTTTCTCCTTCATGAAGGTATTATGAGCAATTATGTCCTCTGGTTTTAATGTTCTGATAATGTAAACACACACCCTATATTTTATCCCCAGGATATCGACTACCCACACTCCCCAGAAGGGCTAAACAGCTTTCAGTCCCAGAGAGGGTATATTGGCCCCAGGACTCTGAGCAGACACAGGGTCTTCTTTAGACCACCATGTATATGCACAAACATTAATTTCTGCAGAGACCCCAGAAACACTATGCAGACCCCAAATGCCCCCCCTGCAGTGCAAACTTTCTGTTCTGGTGACACACAGGCTGGTTATTTATGACCCCTGCTGTCCATTTAGCCTTGCATTGCTGTTCCTGTTCGGCAGCACAAAGATGGCTTAAGTGGATGAAAATTAAAAAGGATCTAATGGAAATGAAATTCAGGCCCTGAACACTGACATAAAAGGAATATTGATCCCTCCTCAGACTTGTACCTAGAATGAGGTACAACATAAAGATCATTTCAAGTTATGACAGATTTGATGAAAGAACTTTCACTGCTGTCAGAAGGAAAGTTACGTTGCTGCTAATAAGTACTCATCAGGTTTCCAGGGAGCTGGGTTACACCAAGTCATAAAAGGTGTGAATTACAGTTCTTTTGGGGCAGGTAAGAACTAGAAGAAAGCATCTCCCAAGAATGCCAGTACAGCTCAAGTACCTTGCTCCGTACTGACACTTTTTTTTTGTTTCCATCTTCTCTCAACTGGTTCATTTTGTGCCCTGTGAAGCCTTTGCAGTGCTCCAAGGCAGGAATCCCTCACCCTGCAGATGGGACCTGTGTGTTCACTGAGCTATTTCTGAAAGTCAGGACATCCCACCACTATCTTCCTCACCTATTCCAGGAATTAAAGCTGGTAGAAGAGAAGCTGTAATAGCTGTTCCCAGCCTGAGGTCAACAAGAGTCCATCTGACTAATTGGAGTTTGGATAAAGTTCAAAAAGGCATCGGTCCAAAATTTGTCTTCTATGAAACACCACTGCAATCGGTAGAATGGCACTAATTATCCATGATACAAGGAGGTAGTTGCCTGTCTCCAGCTCTACTCCCTCCCTAGGGAAGAGGTTGATGGGGAGCTACAGAAAACTCACCCCCTTTGCACCACCTGAAACATTTTCCTTCTGTTCCTTTCACCCAGCATTCAGGGCCATTGGAGCTTGCCAGTAGCAGATGAAAATGTAATAGATGATCTCAAAAACTAGCGCTTGTGCACAGCAAATCCAAGTTCAGTCTGTCTGTTGCAGCTATTTGGCTTTCCATTCTGCGCGTTGGAAAATAAAAATGGGAAGTGAACACAGAAATTCTGCTAGGAAGAGCACAGGGGTATGGTCAAAGCCACAAACTTCCCAGCAAAGTCACCTTGAAAAGAGGTCACCAGCAAGAGGCTGCGAGAGACTAGCTAAATAGACAAATGCTAAATAGACAGATCCTTTTGATTTCTTTTAGTTTCATTTCCCTTCAGGTTTTTCCTCAAAAAAAAGAAAATAAAATCCAGTTTAGGCTCTATATATTTAAATCAAGTTTCATTTTCTGCATCTGATTTTGACTTTTTCAGGATGGCAATGCAATAAAACCAGCAGAGCCAACGCTTTGTGTCTTTTACCCAGCACCTTTTGCAATGGCTGTTCCAACAGCAGCCAGGCAGCAAACGTGCCTTGGGCAGAGCTTGCTATGACAGCTATAAGAATCTCAGCCTTAGCTGCCCATCTCAGCAGGTTTGGGATTTTTTTATTATTATTTTTATTTTGTTTACCTGGTGCCTCTTGTCAGATATTTCAGCTGTGGGTAATGAGACGGGGATTGCCTTTTCCGTTGCTTGTAAGCAGTACACAGTGGGGCACCCTTCCTACCTGGAGCCTCCCGATGCCACTACAAGATAAGCTAATAATTAATCAGAAGAAATGCACCTTGTGGTAACATTAACAGATGGCCCATCAGAAGCTCCGATTTGAATCACCATGTTAATCATTTCTATTCCTTTGCTCGGTCCAGCTGGCTCCGCTGAAGATGAGTGCTGTGCTTCTCCTGCTCGTGGTGTCCACCATGAACGTCAGTGCCCTGCTGGAAAAAGGTCAGCCGAGGCGAGAAGCACGGCGCCTCTCATGCGTGCGATGCTGCGGGCCTTCAGAGCAGCCCACCTCCATCATCTCCTCACGGTACACAAGGATGAGCAGTGACCCTGCCTATTCAGTACCCAAAGTCCAGCCCACTATAGATATCACCATCCTCAAAGGTGGGTAAAGATGACTACAGTGGTAATATCCTTTACCTGACTTGCTCACCCTCATTTTGCAAGCTGTGCTCCTCCCTACACCGAGAAACTCATCCATCTTACATTGACCATAAGAGAAGGTCAAGGGGTGCCAAGGCACGGGCTATATGTGCGTGCAAGTGAGAAGAGTAGGCAAAAATCTCTAATCCATCAAAAAGCAGAATCACTGGGAGCTCAGGTTAGGTCACACTAAAAAACAGATGCAAATGTTATCACAGAACTACTAAATGGAAGAGTTAGAAACTGGGAAAGATGCTCACTCGCTTTTTCCATTGCACATTTGTCTCGGCCAGGCAGGCAAACAAAAGTTAACTGTGTAATACAGATGTGCCAGGAGTCCCGTGAGTTGGGGTACACAGAACAAACCCAACCTCCTCCCCCAGGTCCAAATTCAACCTCAGCAAAATGAGTAACCCCTGCACCGAGGGGCTGAGCTTACGCATGCTGGAGTCACATAACCGGGCTGGTCCAGCTGTGGAGTTCCACTGCTGGACACGGATCATCGGCACCAGAGGCTCGGTGAGGCCAAGCTTTCAGCTGGCATTTGCATCATTTGAGGATGAGGAAGGTGCCACTGCCTGACCAATGCCTCCAGACACCTGTACTGGTAAAGCAGAGCTGTCTCCAGCAGGATGCGCCCGCAGCTTGGCCTTCACATGCTTGTTTTTCTTTACACTTGCAGGTGAAAAGGGTGAAATGGGAGAGAAAGGGTACCCCGGGCCAGTTGGGAAGGAAGGAGAAAGAGGGCTTCGTGGCTTCAATGGACGGAAGGGACAGAAAGGCCAACCTGGCCCACAAGGCCATTCCTGCAAGCAGCTGTACGCTGCCTTCTCTGTGGGTCGGAGAAAACCCCTTCACAGCTCAGACTACTTCCAGCATGTCACTTTCGACATAGAGTTCGTGAACCTCTACAAGCACTTCAACATGTTCTCGGGGAAGTTCTTCTGCTATGTGGCAGGGATCTACTACTTCAGCCTCAACGTCCACACCTGGAACTTCAAGGAGACCTACCTGCACTTGATGAAGAACGAGAAGGAGGTGGCCATCCTCTATGCCCAGCCCAGCGATCGGAGCATCATGCAGAGCCAGAGCCTGATGCTGGACCTGCAGGAGGGAGAGGAGGTCTGGGTGAGGCTGTTCAAGCGGGAGCGAGAAAACGCCATCTACAGTGAGGAGTCTGATGTTTATATCATCTTCAACGGCCATTTAATCAAGCCAGCCATAGAGTAGCCATTTGTCAGCTTTAGGCTCAAAGCTTTGGTAGATACATTAGTGTCTCCCCTCTTAGAAACGCATATGTCTAGTTCCACTTGGAACGGTTACAGGCCTCCTGGCCTGCTGACAGGGCGGTCTGTCCATGCCAAGGAGACCTGTGTGGGTGGAGGTGACTGTTTCAAGGTGATGCAAGCTACACAAGCGCTGAGAAGGCTTCAGCCCCTATGTGCCCTGGAGAAGACACATGCAGGAGGCCCTAGTTCTTCAGCCCTGTATAAATCCCCAGTAAGATCCCTAAAAAGTTTGCCAAGCCAGCAGCAAAATAATTTCTTTGCTCTGCTTTAGAGAATACATTTCAATTACATCTGAGGATTGTCTTCAGATGCCAGTTATCTGGGTGCTCATTAAGGAATATCATTACCTCTATACCACCACTTGGGTATCTGTGCAGGGTGCAATATTGGTAATCAGAGCCCACACTCCCCAGCATCAGGTCTGCTCCACTCAGGTAGGCGACAATGCACCAGTGTTAAGAACAATATTTTGCACAGGATATTTACTCTAAATCACATTTTTTGTTCCATTTCATATATTATCACATTCTGCAAGCATAATACTAGAATTAGATAAGTAATAGCACATCAGTCTGGCCAAGCTTTTTCAGAGGCGCATAGTTTCAAGCAAAGCTGTAGCCACATGCTATAATTTTGCTAGACCGTACTGCTAGCAATACTCACACCAGCACATCCACCATGGCTGGGAATGTGCGTATTGCCTATTTTAAGGAAAATGGTGAGCCTTAGGATCCAATTTGAGTGCTCATTGCCAAGCTGGAATTTGAGGCCATGTTCATGTCTGATAATTACCACCTTAATAGCACCCTCATTTCTGGAAAGTGCAGAACAACACTGGAAACTAAAAAGGTGCTTTACTGCAGTGATATTTTAGGGGATTTGGTTTCTTTTTTCCTAAAACGTTATTGACGTAACAGGGGAAAGGTACATGCAGCAGCAAGAAACATCATTTCCCCCAGTTCCCTCTTGCCCATTCCCCCAGTCTGTTTGCATCCCCAGCCATTTGTATGAAGGATGCATGGAAAGCTCTCGCTAGGCAAACCGCTTCACTGCTGTACCTCGCCTTTCCACATCTGTTTGGAAAAGTAGCTGAAATAAAGATATTGCTTGAGTACACTTGCTTTGAGTGTCCTGGTTTTGTTTTGTATTTTTTTTCTCCATACCCTTTGTCACAGTGCAGGGCTAAATGCACTAGACCAAACATCCATTCCATGTAACGGTCTTGGGTGGCAATTGTAGTTACTTTAACACCAAAGGACTCCAGAAACCAGACTGACACCAACTCCTCTCTTTGCAGGCTAGTAAACAGCCATCATCAAGTATGAGGATGGAGAGAGAGGGGTTAATGACACCTTGCTGCAAAATAAGTACCAAATCTTTCAGGTCTCACAATCTTTGTGAAGATAGGAACTTTTAAGAACCTATCTGCCAAGTAAATGCATGATGAAAATGGGTCTACAAGCCCTGAAACATGTCTGATCCTGCTTCCTTCACCTGCAACCTGGAAGGGAAAAGTGGGAAACTTGTCTAGCTTTAAAAAACACTCCCAAGGGCATTTAATGCAGATCCTCCACCGACCTGCTCTCAGCTGCCCCGGCTGCTTGGGTCAGGCCATTGCACAGCATTTCCACCTCACCCTCCTTCTAAAAAAGCTTCCTAATCATCTGTTCCCACCAGGGCGATGGTAAAAGCCCTGATGGCTGCATTGCTTGTTTGCAGATACCACTTAGTGCTGAGAGCACCAACAGGGAGACACAAGCCCTGAGCAAACACACGTGCCAGCAGCAGCCTTCCCACTGCACCGGACCCAGGACATTTGCAGACTCTTCCCCAGCCATGTCCCAGCTGTGAGAGCCACAAAAATCTTTTTTCCTCTCTTTTGTCCTTAATCCTAATCATCCCCCACTCAGACCTAGATTTTGCAGCTACAGAAAGTCATACTCCGGGTGCAGGGTACCGCTGGCCAAGGACCTCATGAGATTCCTGCAGGGGAGCAGGGATGCTGCACTAGGGCTGATGCGGCTGCAGGGCTGCCCACCGTTCCTCACACATCAAGCAGTTTCACCACAGTTTCAGCTCACTCCCACCTGCAGTTCACTGAAAAGAAGGATCCAGCTGGAGTTATTGACAGTGCTTAATCCAGCACTGGGAAAAAAACCACACCCAGAATGTGTTTATGTTCAATCCACACTGGTTTTGGAAAAGTTACTTTCTACTAGGAAGCAAGAAAAAAACCCATCCATCCATATCACTAGATAGGCACATCTCCATAACACCTGGACACACAGTTAGAGATAGTCTGGTTATCAAAGCAATAGGACACACTCAAAATGCTCACGACTGATACGCCAGTGGCATCAGCAGGTAAATCATTAAAGCCACATTGGTTTCAGGTGCAAAATAGCTTTTCAAATAATAAAAAAAAGGTTGTCAGGTTGCATTCATTATTCAAATTAGTCATTTATAGCATAAAAGAACCATAAGTCTCAACTGACCAAGTTCTTTGGGGAAAAAAATAGAAATATCTAAACAGCTTAACATACAAAGACATTCCTATTGCCACATTTTAAATGCATCCATCAGTTTTTTCCAACTTCAAGAGCTGGGACAATCATCCCTCTTTAGAGAAGTTTAACGAGCCAAATCCAAAGCACAAATATTTGAGATCTGCTCATCAGCATACAGGAAGCCTGCCAGGGTCTCTCTTATAGGAACAGAATTTTAAACCCTTTTTCCCCAGGAATACGTGGCTTGGAAGTTAAACTTTGAAAAAAGCTAAGTTCTCTTTTGAAGAGAAGAAAGTGTATGTGTGTGAGGGTGGGGGGATTAATTGCTGATATCTAAATGAAAAGGAAGAAAACAATTGTATTTGTTTCTCCAAATATTTCCCAAATGCAGTATTTTTATTTCATGGTTTGAAATAAATTGAGGGTCTGTCAGCAACTTTTTTTCCAAATCCTTCAGTGAACAGTATCACACAAATGACAAAACTGCCTCAGCTGCCATAAATTCCAGGAGTTTATTAATAAATATTAGTTCTCCTGTAGGTCCCACTCACCCCAGGATCCTTGGGGGAGATGAAATGCCCACAAAACAAGGCAGCAATAAACTAATTTTCCAAAATAACCTTACCTGTCCTTGGGTCAGGGCCACAAATAAGGGAAGTAAAGGAACCTGCTGAGATCATATACAGGGAACTATAAATGGAGAACATGACCTTTCTATACGAACAGAAATATTATGAAAAACACCAGATGCAAAGCATCTACCCCCAACAATCTCTTTTGATTGGTACAGGGAGATTAAAACAGGCTGTAAGACAACATACCTTTTGTCTTCTGACTGCAGATCTGAGATTTACACTTACTAGTCCAAAATTTGGGAACAGGGAAGAGGTAAATGTATCTAACATCCTCTCCTTTGTTTCTTTGGCATCAGAGCCCCAGAAGAGCACCTCAGAAGGTGACAGTGTGCTGGGACAGCACATGTCCTTGTGCCAGGAGGGTGATGAATGGAAGAGAGCAAGGAAGTGACCTGCCCATATCCACTGGGGGTAGAGCAAGGTTTATGCTTGATACAAGGAAAGAAAGTACTTCAGGTAAAAGGAGAATCAGACTGCAAGTGGCTGCAAGTGGCTGCAGCGTGAAAGACAAGCTCTCCATCCCAGGAAGCCTTTGATGGCATCTTAGGATCTGCCAGGAGCGACAAAGGCAGTTCTGCTTAGAGCAGAGGAATACACCACATCATCACACATGGCCCCTTTAACCTTCCTTTTCCTGCATGTATAAGTTTCATCTTCTTTTTCACTGAGAAAAACTTGAAAAAGCCACAAGACATAACTCCCAATAAAAACCCCTATGAAGAAGCTGAGCCAGGCTTGCTTTTACATTCCTCTCCATATGCCTCAGCTGCAGTTTCAGCATCACAACTTCCCCATGTGCTTTCACTACCCTTCCTGACACAACTGTGCTAAATAAAGCATTGCGTTAGGACTTGCAAGGTGTCTGCAGAGCCCTTACTTTGCTACGTAAATGCCCTATCACTTAGTTTTGCTCTGCAGATGTAAAACTGGGGAGAACATCCTTGCACTTGCAGACTTAGCCTAAAACCACTACTTCCTGAAGTTCAAACACCAAAACACCCAAATTTTAACAGTCTGACCCTATTTTCCCTAGGAGCTCAAAAATAGCACACTTTCTTTCCCTTTTTTATCTCCTTCCTTCTCCTCCACCTTTCTTCTCCTACAGCAGAGTTGATGTGCAGGTGCTCCATCTCCTCTTTATATGCAGAAGCAGCAAATGACTTGGAGCCCACCTGTGTCTGCCTTCCCAAGCTGAGGGGCTATATAAGGCAGCAGGAAAGGCAAAGGGGCCTCTGGGATTTGCTGGAGAGGTGAGTGTCATGTAGGTTTTTGTGAGTTGCTTTAGAGAAATCATAGGTGGTGCTTTTTCTCTTAGGATTTACTAGAGTGTTACAGAAGGTAGTATATTTCATAGCACACTGAGCACCTTTATGTTTTTTCTGTTGCTTGTGCTGAGCATGAGGGAGTCATTACAAGGATCTGTTGCTGACCTAGCAGACCTTGCTCTTAAAGAATGTAGTGCTTTTTGTGTAGTCCTTTAATAACACTAACTAATGCGGGCAGACTCTCTTGGAAGAGGTGTTATAGGGCTTGTAACCCTGGCTGTAGCAAACAAGCAGTGTTCAGGTTAGTGGCTCTTACAGTGCTGTTGCAGCTCCTTATTCTGGCAGAGCTAGGGACTGGGCTGGTGCTTAGTGCTCTTGATGCCAAATGGCATCAAGGAAACTAAAACCTCTGTGTGCTCCCTGTTTTCTTTCCTAATTATTCATGCTTCCTTGCTTCTAGCTAAACCCTGCTGCTCTGTACAGTCAGTCTTGTCTAAGTTGGTTAAACTTCCAAACTCATTCATTGACTCTTTGAGGCTGTTCTGGTGAGCTGCAAAGCAAAAGTCCTTTAGGAGAGCCCTTATAGCACTTTCTAATTCTCAGTAAAGAGAGCAGCAGGTGATGATTAGGTCTTAATCTTGCTGTAGGTTTAGCAGTGAATCTGAAGCACAAGTAATTGCCTTGCTTGCACTGCTATGATGGTAATGAGCAGTCAAAGCCAGGTGAGAAGAGGACCTGGGAGGACTGATGCTGTCCCCTGAGCTAACCTGTGTGCTTGTGCTGCCCTGGGGAGGGGATGGGCTCATCCTGGTGCTGCTCCCTGCTTTGCAGCAGCTCTCTGAGCCAGGATGAGGGCTGCAAAGCCTCAATCTTGCTTGGTGCTCAATGTTAGCTGTGCCCTTCAGAGGCAGCCCAATTCCCTGATTCCATTTCAGCCTGTAGCAGTAAGCCACCCCTTAGTAACTGCTGAAATCACAAGTCTCTTCTGGCTGACCATAAGCTTAGTAAGGGCTGTGAGCTAACATGAAGTGGGCTTTTCCCAGCCAAACGAGACTGGGGAAAAGCCCTATTCTGCCAATTTTCTCTCAAAATGTTAAATTTCCTTGAAGTATAGCTCTGTGTGTTTTTTTCTGTCTGTAAATATTCAGAATGGGACCTGACAGCAAACATGCTTCTTCTGCCCAGCAGCAGTCCAGTGTTGCTCCCATGGTGGGCATGCAGTATTTGGGAGGGCCGTGCTGTGACCCTGTCCAGGCACGAAGCAGTTTGCTCTGAGAATGTGCTGGACACTTTCAGCATTCTGATGACTCTCCTCATCCTTTTGGAAACCTCTCTTTGGATAACCATGTCTTAAAAGCAATGGTCATGTGAAAACTAAAACCTGAAAAGTTCTTCCTGAGTGCATGTATGGTGTGGTGTGAGTTGCAGGTGTGTGGCACCTCTGATACTCAGTGCTTACCTCTCAGCTGCTCGGTGGATTAGCTGATATTGCAAACAGGTGTTGCCATGCCTTGCTGCATCCTGCCTGCTCTGCTCATGGTGTCCACCTCCCTCTGTTATGGGGGTGCTACAACCTGTTGTATCCAACAGATGCTGCATTCCCCTCTTGCAGCATTTTTGGGGAGTAAGGAGGCTTTCTGCTGAGGTTTCATCCCTCCTAGCTTTCTGGAAGGACTATTCCCTGTCGGTCAGGGTAAGGACAAAAAGGAACCTTTGCCTTCAGCATACTGTTTTTTCCTCTCAATAAGGAAACTTACATTTTACAACAGGAACAGGCAGATAACATCAGTGCAGATAAGGAAACCAGGCAACAAATAAAGCTAATGGGTTGCATTTGGATGAGGTGAATGGAACTTAATGATTCTAGTAAGAACCTAGTCACTAACAAAGATCTAAAGCAGGAGATAGAATAGGAAAGTGTTAAAACAAATAGAAACCGATTAAAAGCCAGGGAACAATGTGTAGCTAAAAGGTTGGAGACTTTGGCCTGCACATGCTACAAGGGCATCACCTGCTTCCCTTGCCTTTGCTTGGGGGGAGGTTGGGAATGGCATTTCCCAAACCTTTGGGCTGTGCCTGCAGATGGAACAGCAGGGGAGCCCACATACACCCCCAGGGGTTGCTGAGGGAGAGGTGCGTGTGTGTCCCTTTTCTTGCCCTGCACAGTGTACTGTGGCTGTCCCTGCCAAAGCCTGGTGATGCCACTTTCTCCTCATGCATTCTCATTTTCCATGGTGCTTTTCACTTCCATGGCAAAGTCCAAGCAGCAGCACCTGGAAACAACAAACCTGTGTGCTCTCTCTGGTAGTTCACCCTTCTTGGCTCCTCAGCACCTTTTCTTTGCCTAATTTTGTGAGATTTTATGTGCTTTCTGCCTAACTGGGTCTTAAGGTAGAAGACCCTGGGTAAAAGAGCTCACACACTGTGACTACAGCAATGTGGGACCGAACTCATGGGGAAAGCTCAGAGCTGGTGGTTTGTGGCCTCCCAATGCTGGATTTGGCCACATGTGGGCAGAGCTCTGTCTCCTCTGCCAGCACTAGCTGCAGCTTGGGGACTGGCAAGTGGGGAGGATGAGCTGGTGGTGACAGTGCTGTGGTGATGAAGGCTCTGCTTCCCCTCTCCCCAACCAATGGATGTTTTCTTGACAGCAGCTGCGCTTCATGCTCCAGCCAAAAGCTGCTGCAGAGGATCTGGGCACCCTGACAATTGCTGCCATACGTTGGGCATGACAACCTAATGCTATTTGCAACTCCTTTCTTCCAGGGAAAATTGCATTAAAGCCAACTCACAAAGAAATCTCTTCCTCCCTTGCTCTCGGAGGGAGCAGGCACCTCTTTGCTGGTTCAGGGTCCTGAATGCTGCAGTGTGAGCAAGTGGCAGATTTCCTGCCTTTAGCACAGAAAAGCCTTTTCAGGAGCGAAACTTTTGTTGCAGGAAACAGAGGAATTGCCACTGCATTTGGTTTTTTGCTAATGCAAAATGCCAGCACTGCATGGCAGCTGAGCAGCTGCCTGTGTGCAGCCAGGGAATGGCGCTGCCCTGTCTCCAAGCAGGAAAGAATGCAGATCAATTACTCCTCAATGTCATTGCTCTCTCTGTTCCTCTGCCTGTGCTTTTCATCCCCTTTAATGTAGAATTCTGACTTTCCCGTTGATTGAAAAGGCATCTGTACAGTGAAGTCTCAATCACACTGTTGTGTAGCTCTTGGATGGCAAGTCCAGACAAGTGTTAGCATCTAGGAAATTAAACAGTGTCTGCCTGCTTTTTGGGGGTCTGCCACACTTATTTGTGGTGCCTGAATCCTGTTGATAGGAATTTCTCTGAAATGGCCTGGGTGGGAGCCCCCACTGCTTTTGCTTTCCTGGGTAAAATCAAGGGGAGCAAAGTGCCTAAAGTGCTTTGGAAGGCAGGAAAATGGCAAGACTTGCAAACTCCAGTAAAAATGCACAACTGTGAATCATCACAGGTTCTGGCCCTGAAACCTGGTCCCATCTGCAGGAAATGCTCTGTGGAGCCAGACCCAGAACAGGTACTAAGCAGGACACTGGTCTCAGCTGTGCTATTGCAGTGTCACCTGTGTCCCTTAGACCATGTGCTGATGGCAACTGTTCCCCAGGTGGAGAAATGAGCTGACAGCAGTGTAATGCTGCTGTGGTGATGCTTGCTGTGTGCAAGACTTGTAATCTGCTCTTTTTAAGATTTATCAAAATATAAAAGGGAACTGCTGGGATAGGGGATGTGGATGCCAGCTCCCCCTTGCTTGCTCCTGCCATGTTTTCTGTGCCTGTTTAGCAGCAGTGCTGCATGCCTTGGCTTTATTGTACATTGCAGAGAGAAAATGAGCCTTGCTGCTGTTTGGGAATGTAAATACAGGGCTGGGAGGAGTATGTAATGCAAGAAACATGAAAAAAACCTACCAGGCCCATTTAATTTGGAATGCTACAGCCACCACACTGAGTCACAGAGGTTTCTTGCACAACCTTAGCTCTAACAGTGGACATGACTTTAGTTGCTCTCCACCATGCTAAACCAGGGGCACTTAAAACAGACCCAAGCAGCTGATGTATTATATCTCATTAAGAAACAGAAGAGCTTAGTGCACTGAAGAGCCAAAGTGAAAGTGAACTGGGGCTAAGAAAAGGTACTGGTGTAGTCAGGGTGTTGGCAAGGTCTCCTCCCCAGCCCTGCTCCCATTTGTGAAGGCTGGAGAAACAGCTGGGGCAGGTGGCACAGCTAAAACTTTTGGAAAAGTTATGACTCTACCTGGTAGAATCCCCTGTTGTTCCCCTAGCTATACCCTTGATACCAGGCTGAAGTAAAATCAAGCAGATGGATAATGAGGACCTGACCTGAATGCATGGAGCCTGGGCTGTAGAGCTGGCACTGCCTGTACCAATCAGACCTGGCCCGTTATTGGAGATGAGTCAAGTTATCGTGTCCTGGGGATTTCAGGTATTTAGTGACAGGTTTCCTAATGGTTTGCACGTTAGCAAATGTTCGATCATCAGCGTCTCTGGTGTGGCTGGATTTCATGCTCAGTATCTCCCAGTGCCTGGGTGTTTTACCTTGGATGATTCTGAAGTGGAGCAAATAGCATTTATTTGGTATATTAACCTCATCTAATTGAGTCTCTCTGCTCATTAAGAATAGCAGTTACAATTTCTCAGCCATAAAACCACTAACCACATTTGCTTAATTACTGGCAATGTCATTTGTTAGGGGCTCTGGGGAAAAAAGCAGTGGGTGTTCAGAGCTGACAGATACCACATACTCTGTCAAGCTGAAAAACTCCTTCCCCAGCAAGGTGGTGGGCAAAGCTGCTTGCCCGCTTCATATCGCCTGCCACGCTCTTCTGCCTGTGCAGAGCGATTCAGCCTCTTGGCACCCACTGCCTTCACTGGGAACCAGATAGCTGCAGGTCAATCCACAGCACCTCAGGCCAATCCTGTGATGGGCAGGATAAGTGCTGGCTGGGCGATCTGTCCCTAGAATCAGCAGTGGCACAGACATCCCTCCGGTTTTGCTGTGGCTTGTTCACCTGGGGCAGGAGCTGTGGCTCAGCATGCCCTGGACTGCTCCTCTGGCGTGGGGGCAAAGGAGCTGTGACAATGCCATAGGCAGAACCTGTCATGCTCGGAATTCCTGTGCTGGCACATGGCCTCTCTCAGCTAAAACAGTGACAAGGAAAATACTGAATGCTTTTTTAATTAGGTTGCATTTGTCAGAAGTAGAATGGCTCTGTAAGTCAAGCATTAGGTCTTTAAAATGCAAAAAGAGCTGTGGCACTCGGTATAAAATGCCCCAAATGCTTTCAGCTTCACACTGAAGAATACTCAGTTCAAAGCTCAGCTCCACTTCTATATCCTGGCTACTTCAGGTCAGAAATGTGATGCATCTTGTGTAAGATTTTACAGGTGTTGAAGAAATCCAAATAGAAATTGGTGACATGGATTTATTCTACCTAAATGGCACTTTGCTGTGCTGATTCCTGTCTGGAGTAGTCAGGCACGTGCACTCCAAAAAATAAAATATTTGCAAGGCTGAGATGTGAGGCCCATCAGACCTCTGTCTGTCACCTGGAACTAGATAAAATATTGTTCCAACATGATTTATGAGTTGAATAGGATCCTGCTTTTATTTAAGCTAATTGCAGGATTCAGTGCTCTCTGCCTGGGATCTGTTTTGGATCCTCAGGAAGTGTTCTGTAATCTCCTAGCCACAGCTGCTGGCTTGCAGCCTCAGCCACTTGCTGAGCAAAAGGAGTTTGTGTGTTCGCGTTTGTAACCAACAAAACCAGCACCGCTTTCTGTGCCACATGGCTTGTGCGCAGTAAGTCCTGATGCAAACAACTACTTGAAAAGGGCCCTTAGAGGATTTTGGGTGCGACAGCACATCGCAAGCTGAGGAGCAAAGGGATGCTTCCCCAGCTTTGCGCTGCAGGAAGAGTTTCTTTCAGGATCCTTGAGCCTGCTGTGATAGTTACTCACTGGAAATGACACTTGCTAAACTGTCAAGTGCCACAAATTTGTGCTTTTCTTTCCCTCTGAAATTCAGTTTGACTGGAAGAGTATCAGTGACAGCCTGTGTGTGCAAGCTCCTACTGTGCTTCTCACCTTGGCGCTTACCTTCAGGAGAACTTAGCAATTACAGTGAGTTTTAGTGTCTATCACTATTAAGACTCAGACCTGTGGTGCAGCCAGGCAAGACAAAATATCCCAGCTGAAATAATGCCTTTGACACAAAAGAGGCTATGTGGATTTTTTGGTGAAAATACCAAAAGATAGTGTCTGAACTGGAGCATTCACAGCAGTTTGTGCCTCCCCTTCCATTTGGCTGAGCCCAGCTGACTGCGGAACAGGTTATTCCCAGTGCTGAGCTGAGCCCAAGTGAGAAGTCCAGGTGTGTGCTGAGCTGTCCCCAGCCTGGCTAATCCATGTGACATCAAGAAATCAGTGCAGAGCAATTCTTAACTACATTTTGCAGAACTCTTTCCTTTCTGGTTTTGTCATGCTAAAAATTAATGTAGCTTGTACCTGCTGAGAGATGCCCCCATGCACTTTCTGCACACCTGAAGCTCATCCCTGGACCAGCAGCACCCTCCAGGCTGGGCCAGCTGAGCTGCCACAGCACCCAGTGCCCTGCATGGCTTGGGTGACACATACACACCCCAAGCCACAGGCGAAGGTCAACTGCATAGTCTGCTCTGTCTCAGTCAGATGGAATTTAGCCAGCTCTGCTATGTGTCATATGCATCTCACTTTTTTAATGATTTACCATGATTTTCCTCAAGCTAAGACCTCCCCAGTCCAGACCGAACAGGAGAGTTGGCGATGCATGGTCAAAAATATTGAGAATATTGTATTTTTTTATCTTGGTGTGCAGGATATGCTGTGCTTTGAAATTTTTCAGCTTTTTAATTAGATGATTAGAATCAGTCTCAGCTTTCAAGTTGCACCTTTTAAAGGCTGAGGAGGGAGCATGGTTGGAAGAGGGGGAAACAGCTTTGTGTATGGGCTTTTCATACAGTTCCATTTTCCACATTTTTTTTGTGCTTTCTGGAAATTGTGAATGCTCTTTGCTAAGTGCATCTCTAACAATGCTGGCTCCTGCTCACTGAACAATATGGAGGTGTTTTGATATCCTATTGGAAAATTTCTCAGTGGATTCACAAAGGATGAAATCCACCCCCATGCAGCCAGCCAGCATCAGGTCTGTCACTGTGAGACATAAGTGGTTCATAGACTTCACTCCAGCCTCATGCACAGCAGGGAATTTCACCTACATGAACTGCCCAGAGTGATTTGAGACTAAATTCCTGCTGGTTTTAGCTGGTATCTATCATATTGGCTACCAGCACTGCAGAACCTGGTCAAGGATCCCAGACCAGGAGGGAGGGTTGATGTTACCCTGCCACTAAACTTAACCATTTCAGGGTGCAGGAACCCCGTATTCACATTGCTTGGCTTGGTCTGTATGTTCCAGCTCAGCTCCACTTCTATATCCTGGCTACTTCAGGTCAGAAATGTGATGCATCTTGTGTAAAATTTTACAGGTGTTGGAGAAATCCAAATAGAAATTGGTGACATGGATTTATTCTACTTAAATGGCACTTTGCTGTGCTGATTCCTGTCTGGAGTAGTCAGGCACGTGCACTCCAAAAAATAAAATATTTGCAAGGCTGAGATGTGAGGCCCATCAGACCTCTGTCTGTCACCTGGCATATGGGACTGGGTTCACACATGTGGCTACAGAAAGCGAACACAGCCTGTGGTGTGAGGCTTTACCGTGGTGCAAACAGGAAAGCAGAATGCTCGCATTAATTCTGGAAGCTGCACAATTAGCTCCCCCAGCCCACGGGAGCTACTGTCATCACATCTCTTCAGAGCCAACATTTCTCCTTGTGACATGACACTGCTCTACCGTGTGCTACCTGTCTCTGCTGTGCTGGTTAGAAGCAGCAGGTTTGCAGAGAAGTCAGGGTGCGACACGCACGATCCCCCCTGTTGTGCGGAGCTGCTGCAGCCCCGAGGTGCTGGTGATGGCCGTGCCTCACGTGTCAGCCTGAGGTGCTAGGCAGAGCCCATGCAACACATCATGTTATTAATTTGAGTCCATATGTGTCCATTGATCCCACTCCTTATTACTTTGTGGTGGCTACAGGTTCATGGGCAAGATATCATGGCCAAGCACAGTCTGAAAGGTGCTGTCTGCCAGAGGGATGGTGAACTTGGATGATGGACCTAGACCTCTGAAGCCTTGGACATTTTACATGGTGTTGCTAAGAGCCCTGCATCTCCACCCTGGTTTTGTTTGTGCTTTCTGGGCATGCTGTATACTCCCCACGCAGGGACACAACACATTTCAAATTCCAAGAAGACAAGAGGATGTTATTCTGGGAAAAGCCAGGAAGGCATAATTAATTAAGACCTTGAGCTGGAAAATTTTGGTTGTTTTTTTTTCTCCAGGTTCTCCACAGAAAGACATGGTGGGACTTGCCTCTGGTGCACTGGGAGGGGAAGCCCAAAATCTCCTTCTGGAGTTCCAAGACAAGGAAGCAGGCACTCTGGACCAGTGATGGCTGCACACCTGGACCTCCCATCCAAACACCTTTACTTGCACAAGGAATATGAAACCCAGGTGCAACAGTTTGCACCTCAGGCTGCCTGGCAGAGGGACATCCTAACCGTATGAAGAGGTACAGTGAAACACTTGTCCCTGATGGCAATTCCAAGACCACAGCCGTGCTACATGTCCAGGGCTGTGCTGTCCGTACATTCGCAGCACGGAGGCTTGTTGAGTCAAACTCAGATGCAGCCTGATCTGTTGGCCTCACATCACCAGAGGGCAGAACTGTACATCCCCTGTAGCACCCAATTCTTTCAAGGGCTCTTGCTTTTCCATTCCCATGTTGGGAAAAACCAGAATAGTACAGCAACTCTGAAGGTTCATCCTAGGAGACGGAGAGTAGGCTAAGGGAACACGACACGACAAACACGATGTTTGGGATAACTTGTTGCTGGAGGTCAGAAAGCTGGATTGAGAGCTTAAAGGCTCAATATAGGGATGGTAAGAGAGCAAAGAGAGAAACCTTTCACCTTTAGTGACTTTTCAGGGAAAGATGAAGAGATATAGAGGATTAAGTGTTATGAGATTACAGCACTAAAGAGCGAGAGAACACAGAAACCCCAGAGCATCATCCTGCTCATAGCAACAAGGCTGGATTTAGATGGAATTATTCAAACAATACAAAAATGTGCAGGAATAGATGTGACATGAAGACAAAGTGCAGGCTGGGGTGACCAACTAAGACATTTCAGGTAACTGAGATGGTGGAGCTGGATAAGCCATTCTGGGAACAAACCACAGAAGTATAAAATGAGCAACTTTCCCTTCCTTTCTGGTTGCAGAAGGTAACAGGCAGTTAGGAGGACCAGGGGAACGGCACCAATTGCACATTAGCATGGCCTCATGATTTTGAAGAATGCTGCTGCACGCCTCAAGGCTGTGCCAGGACCGTGCATCGTAGGAAACATTTGGATCCCAGTGCTGACCCAGTCCCTGGGGCCAGCAGCATGCAGAGCCTCAGGGAGCAGAGATGTGGGTTTGCCAGATGGGCTCTTAGGATGGTGCTAGTCCCAGGGAGGTTTGCATTAAGGTGCTCATGAGCAATATTGATTTCGGAAGTTAGACTACATTTAGCTGCAATTCAAAGAGGGAAGGAGTAAAAATACCATCCCAGGCTCTGCTCTTACTCCTGTGTAAATCCATCGGTCTGTGGATATATTCCTGCCTCAGGCTCTGATTCGGGTATGTGGCTGGGGATTGCAACCCTTAGAGAGCCACCAGAGAGCGAGCCTGACACCAGTGCAGTCAGTCGTGACCCTACTGAAACCCAGAAGTCACCGGTGAAGCACATTAATCCCACGCCACTCCTGACCCCTCTGAGATACCCACCTGGGAGCTGCCATTTGGAACTGCTGTGTTCTGCAAACACCACTTGTGCAAACTGAGTATGTGACTTTTCCCTTTCACTTACACACATTTTTATTGCAATAAAAAGCCATATGCCTAAGAAAGATACTCCTTTATCCCAGCTGTTGCTTGTTTTACTTTTCCACACATACTCCAGCAAAGCACTTGGGTGTCCAGCAGTTGAAAAATCCATTTATTGAGACTTCTGCATAAATCTTAATGAATATTCCTAACTGGGGATTTAAACAGAAATGGAAAAAAACAAATACATTTTGCAATTTGTGAAGGTCAGGTAGACACAGGCCAAGGCTTCCCTGACCTTCATGCATGTTTGGGTTTTTGTTTTCAGTAGTGCAGCTGAAGAGCTAACATTAGTAATACTTCAATGAATCAAAGGGTTGGCTAAGAAAGGAGTATTTAAAGCTGAATAGGAAGTTTTAATTTGAAAAATTGTCTGTCGGGGTATTAATAATGTCAGTCAATCCCTCAGGCTTGGTGACTGGATTTGAGATGTGTTAAAAAAATAACTGCAGTGGGGAGTGTCGCTTCTGTCTCTTGCTTTCTGGGAATGGCTGGCTGGGAGGACAGATTTTCATCTGAATTTGTCAGTCTTTGTCACAGCATGACATGTTTTGATGAAATGTGTTCAGAGATGCTGTCAGCTTGCCTAGTTCCTCAGAAATCCACCTCCAAGCTGCTGGGGAAACTCGTGTCTCCCCAAGAACAGTGTACAGGCTTTGGAGAAAGAGCAAGTGGAGCTTTTTAAGGCACAACTTGACTGTGAGAGAAGTTTTCTTGGAATGAGGAAAGGATCCCACAGGGCAATGGCTGCATGGCACTGGGGGAGACGCTCTGCGGGAGCCGTGGAGGGGACCTGCGAGGAACAGAGCTGAGCCCAGAAAAAAAGCCCTGGGCCAGGAAAAGAGCGGCCAGATTCACACTGAACTGCTTTACCTGTGCCACGCTGAAGGGATGATGCTTCAAAGCCTGGCAGGGCTGAGCCAAGGGCCGGATTCTCCCTGGCAATAGAAAGCAGAGGCTGCGTGCGCTCCCGGCGACAGCTGCCGCTGTGCTTCCTCCTCTAACCCCAGCTGGGGACAGGCATTCATTACGAAACCAAATTCCCAGGACAGTTGCTTGTTGGAAAGGTCATTTGGCTGTCTTATCTGAAAACTGATGCATTGAAAGCTTCCCTAAATTTGCTCATTAAATATGATGCATTGCAGCATTATCGTCAAAATTGTTGGCACACAGGCTTCTGGCTGGAACATCTCTTTTCTGGCAACTGTGGTCCCAATCCTGACCCAGGGATAGAGGGAGCAGGGCTGGGGTAGGTCTGGTCCCTGTTCAAAACCAGGACCCAAAATGATACCTTTTCAGACCAACTTCATTTGTAAATTCTTTTGGTACATGATGTGACATTATGACTGCGGCCGGTGCTGCTCCCTACAGGGCTCAGGTCAGGCCCGCAGATCTCTCCCAGGGGCAAGGCAGAGTCAGTAGGATTAAGATAGAGACGAGACAGATCCAAGGATGAGGAGAATAGAAGAAAAGGCCAAAGCTGCAGGAGAGGTGATGGAGTGGGGGGAAGGTGCAGGAATGCTTGTGGGTGTCTCTGGACTGGGTCTGATCTGAAGGAAAGGCAAAGCAAGTGCAATCAAGGAGAAATCTCTGATCCCTGCAGGACATTACTACTCCTGCCAGGAACTATGGGATCTGGGACACGTTTCATGATGGGAAGAGCCCTCCAACCCACACATGGCCCCTGGCAGCCCTGCATTTCTGTTTTAGAGACATTCAGCGGTCGCATGCAGCTGTGTGTGTACATCAGGCATTTCCATGACTGGCCTTTTGGATACCAGTGTCCTCCCCAGAGGAACACTGTGTTTGGGACCAGCTTCCCAGCTCCCCCATCAGCTCTCCTGCCGGCAGTAGGAGCCATACCGCCATCCCTCTCCCCTCTGCCAGCCTCTTGTAGCAATTTGTCAAAGCAGCACGGGAGTCAGAAGCAGTGCTAAAACACTTTGCGCTGAGATTTTCAATTAGGGAACACAAAAGCCTGTTTAATAAACTCTTAGAGGCTTGTTAGCTGAGACATAATTAAGATTAATGTTGACTGGGGACCAGAGGAAACAGGGCTGAAAGTGAATCAAAGCAGGGCAGACAGTTTCCACCATTAAGATAATGCAAGAGCGAGTTTCCCTCCTGCAGCAGCGGGTGGTATCAGGTACATCACTGTGCCGGAGGGAAACCCTGCTTATATTTCCCTATTCTGTTAGAAGGCAAACGTTAAAAGGCACAAAAAGCTGTTTTCTTCTCCTTGTTCCCCTAAACATGCTTAAAGCCCTCGCATAAGCAGCTGTTTTCACAACAGCTGTGCACACTCCGAGCCCAGGCAATTGCAGGTTTGCAATAAAAGCTCCACACTCCAGGCTGACAGTAGCCAGCTGTTTGCCCGATTGATTTCTGATGCTCCCCCCGAGGCTGTGCTTGCTGGTAGGAGGGATGGCAAAATTAGGAACACCAGCACATGAGCACAACTACTGCCTGTTTTTGCCAGGTGGGTCTCAGCCCTGCCTCAGACAGCAGCTTAGAGGGGGGCAGCCCCACACAAGGGTCACCCAGACTGAGCCAGCGTCTGTGCACCCACGTCGGTGCATGCCCTGCTGTGTATTTTCAGGTGTCTCACTATTCCCTTCAGATAAAAGTTTTCTTGGTTAATTCCAAGTATGATAACATTCTACAGAGGGAGGAGAGAAATAACCTTTGCTCTGCTAATGCAATGCCAGATTATAATTCTTTCCCATACATCTTTATTTATTGAAATCCCTTTTCTTGCCAAGGCAGACAATGTTCCTGGCTGAATTCATAAATCAAGCCAAGGTAAGTGGGTGGTAAAATCCACAAGCAGTTACACACCGATGGTGGTGAAACAGCCCTGCGAGCTGGGTTTTCAGGTGTCACCTACCCAGCCACACACTGTGGTCTCCAGTGTGCCTTCCATGGATGCTGAGCTACCTGCGGTTTCACTGCCGGTGTTTTTCACACAAAAAAACGTATTCAGGGGTTTGCAAATTCAGTTCCCACTTGTGAGCATCCAGAACCACCTTGGACACCAAGCGCTGGCTCTGGCAATGCCGATGTGGAAGGGTGGCCTTCCCTGCCCCAAAGCTGGTGCCTGGGTGCTGCAGACCCCTGGTTCTGCCGGAGATCAGAGAAAGGCAGGAGAGAAAATAGGAGAACTGGGCTGTTTGGGGGTTTCTAGGTGACACCAGTGCAGATGAAGGTAGCACAACTTGGGACCAAGCAGGAGGCAACAGCAAGGAGTAGGAAAAAATTCAACACAGGCACCTATTCTCTCCACAGAGCAGCCAAATCCAGGACCACGAGGCAGAGGATGGGACAGAGAAAGAATGGAGGGCCAGGGTGCAGAGAAGCATGGCTGGAGGAGCAGCGTGATGCATTGAGGGGGACACATCCCAAAATGACAACTGGATCGCACCCCGTGAGTCAAATCCTGAAGCCCACAAATATCCTCCTGAGGTGGGAACTGTTAACATGCTGGCTCCCACACTACCACCCCAGCTCTCCCAAATCTCTGTGCAAAACAGCCTGAGCTGTGAGGCAGAGGGTTTAGCAATTTTTGTTTTGTTACCTAGAATCTCGAGACATGCCTTATCATAAACTATGCACATATAGAACGAGCTGACGGGAGGTTACTGATGTTAATCACAAGCTGTGTGGAGATGGAGGAAGAAAGAGATGAAAACCTGAAATGTGTACAAGCCACAGGAGTCCTCGGAACTGCCTGTCTCACTGCCATCCCCATCCCTCATCACATGCTCGCTCATTTACACCTTTTACAGGTAAAGGCCAAATGCTTTTGCGTGTGTGCGGTGCACACATACAGCAGCCCTGCCCTCCTGGGGTGCCCTCTGCTTCCATCACCTCCCGCTTCGGGGCCCCACTCTGTGCTGGTGCAGCTCCCAGCACCAAGGAGCACTATTCCTGGTGCACAGGCACTACAGCAATGAGCATGCTCAGTACTAGCTGGCTTTTCACTAATATTAATGAAAAATAATGCTGTAAATCAGTAGTTACATCGATATTGACCAGAAATGTAGAACTACTGTCATGGGCCAGCCAAGCTGGATTCGTGTGGCTGCACTTGCATGATGGCTAAGTGTAGCATGATGGGTAAGTTAGGCTTTAGATGGGGTGGTACAACGATGCCAGACCAGTTCACACTTCTGCCTTTTCCTGTTACACCTCCTGCTGGGTGCAATTGTGTTGTCTCTGTGGGCTGACAAGTCTCATGGGATGGTCCCATCTGTTTTTACCCTACCTAATAGATTTGGCACACAAGTTAGTGCCAGACCATGAGTCCTCCCTGTCATAAACCCAAAAAACTTCGCTAAAATTCCTGTGATCTACTCCACTGAGCCCAGGGCCGAATTCTCCTTTCTTGAAAGTCTGAGACAGTTTTCCTGCTGCTCTTGATTTGCATGGATGTAACCTGAGGAATAGAGCTTAATTCACCATGTACTGACTACACCACCTTTGTACAACTAGTGCATGATCATAAGGGAGAAAACCCAAGAAAATACTCAGAAATGAGTTAAAAAAAAAAAAAAAACAAAAACCAAAACCAAACCCCAAACTGAGGGTGGGGAGAGGGTGGCTAATCCTCACTATTGCTGTGTGACCAAGAGCTGTGACAACACTGATGGATCTATTGCTAAACGTGGAAAGTAACACACATGAATGAAGCAAAACCTGTGAGCTCGTTGGAGCTCAGGTGAGCAAAAGGCAGTTTCTAACTTGTCTGGTTCAGACCAAAATGGGTTGTGGAGGGCTCCCTGAGCTGCTGCAGCGGCAGGGAGCTGCATCGGCTGCTGCCAGCCCGAGACAGGCAGGTGAGGAGGGACCGAGGCCAACTTCTTGGCAGCTGTAGGTGGCCCAAGTGGCTGTGGGGCTGAGGTCCCCGTGGGACAGCCCTGACCTGCTATTGCATGTGGCAGGTGTGCTCCGTGCAGGCAGGTGCTCCGCACGCCCGTGCTTTGCCAGCCAGCTCCTTTGCACATCAGCCAAGCTCCTGGGAGTGATCTCAGGAGCTGGCAGAGACAGCACTAGCATCTCTGTGGGACCTCTTCCATCAGGTTCTCAGGATAGATGATGGATTTCATGATTAATAATATGCCCCTTCTCATCATCCTTTGGAGCATAAATCTTGCTCGCAGCAGAGCAAAAGGCTGAAGAGAACAGCAGCTGCATATAAATGCCTTTGGGCTGGACAGGGGCATTTCAGTGCTGTGGCTCAGCTTGAAATAGTTAACGGTAGCCAAGGAGAGGAAATGTGTTCTCTTTTGTTCTGTCATTGTGGGGGGAAAGAGAAATTAATAATCTATTTCTGTTCCTAACCGGGCAGCCTTTGGAAGCCTGCTCTAGCAGGCAGACCTGAAGCCCAGCTCTCAGCAAACCTGACTGCCCCAGGCTTGAATTTTTACACTTGTCTCCCACCTGAGCTTCTAGGAGGGACCCTGACCCCTGTTACCCAGTGTGGGAAATGGCTAGATTGGGTCACAGCCCTCGTCAATTTTCATCTGATGGGAAACTACATCATGGGGGAAGAGAGAAAAGTGTAAAGCCACTTTTCTTTCCGGTGTTGAACTGGATGGCAGCTGGATCTGAAAGCACTTCTTTGGTTTTGGCAGCTGAAAATATCTGCAAGAACTTTCCCTTTATCCCAGAACACCCTCCCCCCTTCATCCATCATTGCAGACATGGCCCTGCTTGTTGCTGCCACCCCTTTAATTTTGCAAGCCCTTTTATCCCTCATCAAGTTATGCATAATTGTTTCAATTAGAAGCATCAGCTGGCAAAAGTTACCCAGCCAGCAGTAGCCTGCCGAGTCTCAGTTGTCTTGTACCCCTCAAACCAAGCTTCCCTCTCTTAATTGTTTCCTTAATGGTTTAATTCATTAAAGGGATGACCTAACTGTAGGTAGTGTTTATTCACTGTCACAGTACTGCCAAATGAAAAGAGACAGTCATTGATCATGTCCCGCACCTTTGGCCCTCCCAGCAATACCTGAAAGGCAGAGAGGTCACGGTGGCAGGGAAGAGTCTGCACGGAGGGGGCAGCCCAGCCCCCTCCCCCTCCCCCAAGCCGGGTGCCTGCCATGTCTCTGGCCTTAGTTAAAAGGCCTCTGCTTTGCTATGCCAGTTGTTCGATACTTGCAGCTTTCTGATGTCTAAAGAGTCATTATCCACTGTCAGCTTCTGTTCTCCTGATTGTCACCTCAGTGCCGCAGCTGGGGATGATTTGCAGCAGTTGTAACTCACCAAAAGGTACCACAGCTGGGGCCAAGCTGATCCCAGCCTCTCTTCCTCCCCAGCACACTCCTGATCCCTTGAAGGTGAAAGGGACTGTACCACCTAAGGAGAACATCACCTTCCTGCGCCTGGGCTGCAGTGGAAGATCCATCTTGCTCCTCAGCAGGTGCATGGCAGCAGCCACTGCTGCTTGCAGCCACCAGGGAAGCTGCGGTGAGACCTGCCTTGTGGTCTAGCCAGAGCAATAGTCACCCTTTCAGCTTAGACTCTTTTCCTCACTGTGTTTTACATCCTTAAGGAGAGAAAGTGCATCAAGCAGACAAAACTCTGGATGTTGGGGTACAAACCATCACACATCTTGCTTTGCAGTGTGGCATCTCCTCTAGCTCAGCACACAAAAATCTGGGCTTACAGCACCGGCAATTGCAGAGTTGGCCCACTAGCAACGGTCATGTCACACCAAGTAAGAGGGTGCAGACGCTCTTCTTGCAAATCAAGACTTGTCCAAAGCAGGGGACTGGGATGCACCCAGAGAACAGATGCTCCACCACAGCAAACCATGCCAACAGCAGGAAGGATGGTGTCCTCTGTAGACCAGGAGAGCTGACTACAGTCATTAAGGTTGGTGACACTTTGCTTCCAGTGAGACCCCAAGGACCGTTGGCTTGAGCAGAGTGACTCTGGATTGTCTCAAGGGCAGGAGAAAGCATAGCTTCACTTGGTTGCTTTGGCCTCCTGTTATAGGGAGCAGCCCCATATTTTTCAGGCATGTCTGGGTTGAGAGGAGATCGGTTGAGTCAATCTGGCTGAAAACCTGCTGCGTCCCCTGCTCAATCTATTTAACCAGAGACTCTGCTCTAATGCAAATTAGAAGCATGCCTAATTTTTTAATGTATAGAAAGAGAACTTGGAAAAAAACCAGTTCCCTGCCTTTTTTATGTTGTTTTAGCAACAGAAAGGACATATTTCTCGTAGATTATACTGCCACTTTGCAGTATCCTTTCTGTATTTTCACAGCACAGTCAGTCTTTTATTTGCCAGTCATTAGCAACCGGCAGAGAACAAAATCAGTCAATACTGTTTAGATAAGGCATGGTTGGTTATAAAGCCCTGGCAGAATCCTTCCATGGGCTGTACTTTGAAATCAGCTATCAGCACAGCCTGGCAGAAGCAGGTTGGTAACTCATCCACTGAAGGTCTCTGGTGCTGTGGCCCTGTTGGTGACACTCACCTTGCTCCGAAAGATGGGATGGTAGAAAATCTCCAGAAAGGCTACTGAAGAGTAAAGCCTGTACTGATGTTGGATGCAAAATCTCTTACAAAAGCCAAAAATGCCTGGTTATACTGGCAATCTGCAGGGAGAAGGAAAGGAAGATTTCATTTTTCTTTTCGATTTTAATTCAGACAAGTCTAGGGGTTTTGAGGAGGTCTGAATGGAATGCCTCAGCACGCCAAGCGCAGCAGCATCCTGCTCACGTCGGTCTGCTTGGAGGGCAGGAAATGTGCTCATGGCTCAGAGATAGGGAGGGAAATTGCAGACGGGGCTGAGTGTGATCAAACATGGACCACGACAGATAAAGCAGAGTGTATATCAAGGGCAAGTCTGGGTACAGAAGGACTAAGGCTCCGACAGCCTGGGTTTCATTCCTATTTCAGGATTCAGGATGTCAAAGACCCTGCTCCATGCTGTATGCTGAAATGCTCCCTGATGTGCTTCCGAGATGTGATTTCCAAGGCTTTACCCAGATTTCATTCCTCTTCTTCTGTCACTCTGTACAAATTACCTGCATTTTCTCCATAAGTGAGAATATTATTTCTAGCCTGTGCCGCACATACATACATAACCAACCCTTAAGCGCTGGCAAGAGTATCTAACTCAGATACCGTCTGCCTAACCACTGTTGTGGCTGTGGAGTATTGCACGTGTCTGGTGTCTGTGACACTGAGTACTTACCCAGGTTTCATGGGGGTATTGCTTTGCACGGCTTAGCATCATCATCCTGGCCGTGCCACTGATGGATGGTGTGTTACCGTGTTGGTTGGTCCATCAAGGCCTGGTTTGTGTGATCTATTCAATCCTCTTTGTCCCAAGAGAGCCGCACTGAAACCAGTTTTCTTTCGGAGTGGTCCCTCTTGGAGAGGGTAATGACAAGCAGGCTCACCGTGCCCAGAGCAAGCTGCAAATTTTCCGGAGAGGCATTGTCGATGAGAGGCATCTGATTGCCCATTACCAGCAAAAACCCCACCTGAATAAGGGAAAGGAGACTTATGTCAAAAAGACACAAAATCAATGCACCAGAACTTACCCTTTTCATAAAAAGTGACTATTCCTGCAAGACTTCAATAAAACCGATGTAAACTCCGTGGTGCTGGCACCGAACACACACTTTGGGATGGGACTTTCAAATCTCTCTGCCATGTCAGACAGGTGTCAGAAAGAAAGCACTAGGTTAGTTTCACAGGCAGAAGACTTTGGGAATCACGGCCTACCTCACATCAAAGCTGTAAGGTTAAAATTAGGAACTGAACCAAGATCTGTGGAGCCCTAAGCTGACACTGTAAGCACAAGCGCACAAGCCCATCACTTCTTCACAGAGAGTGCATGGCAGGGCAGAGTCATTCTTTCCTCATTAGTTCCCCTGTTTTTTATGGGAATATATTGCATTAAATTAAATGTGTTTGCAAAACAACAATTCCTTCTGAAATGCACATTTATTCATTCACTGGAGCGTGACCATTACTGTCTGCTTTGTAAATAAAATCAGTTTTGATCCTTTTTAAATTAGAAAACAAATCAGTCATTAGCCTAACGGAAAGCTTTTTTTCAGTCTCGTGGGTATTTGCTGCACACATTTCTAAAATGCTTTTTTTTTTTTAATGGCAAATTAATAGAAGCCAAGTCCTGCTGCCCTGCTGTAGGTCAAGAGAGGAATCAGAAAGATATTCAGACACTTCCGAGTTCTCTGTGTTCTGGTGCCATTCTTTCCTGCAAGGAGTTAATCTTCAGTGCTTTATCAAGACCAGTTTCCTTTGAAATCAAGGGGAAAAAAAGATCCCTGACTTGATCAGCAGATAGATCGTGGTTTTCAGCATCCTTTCTGTCTTTCTGATAGGCTTGTGGTCAGAGCACCAAATGAGCCATTAAAAAACCCAGGTGATTAGCAAGGACTGCAGATTTGATTTCACACTGAAATCAGCACTGATTTGCTCCACTTCTCTTCAGTCTTGACATGGGAGTAAGCTCCAAGACTAGCTTGGACATGCCAGTGTAGCAGCCCCAATGTCCCAGAGGGCTGAAGCCTCTGTGTCCCCAAAGGGACAGTGCTGCCACCAGGGCACTGGGCTGGGGGCTGAGGCAACAGCTAGCGAGGTGGGCTTGGGCAGGCTTTTCGCGGCACATGAGAGACCAAAGAGCTACCGTCATACGCCACAGCCAAATTACTTGGAAAAAAAGACTTTTTAGGATCCAGAAGATACACAAACAATTTTGGCGTTTGGTTCATTTGCTGCATAAATTGTATACTTTGTCTAGAATATTTAACAGAGGATAGTGAAGAGAATCTGTAGCAGAAGCCTGAAGACAATGTTAGATGGTCAGCACGTGGTAACTCCACATGATACCTGCTCACCTGACTTGGAGTCCCAGAAAAGAACAGAGAAATTTCTCCGGATACACAAAGAGCTTAAAGTTTGCAATAAAACTCTTCCTCTGTGGTGAAAAATGATTCTTTTGTTAGCACAATATTAATGTTTATGAAGCGTCCTGGCATGAAATGCTGTTGGCTTTTCTTTCCAGCATGTTATAAAATCATCATGGAAAGAAAAACAAGAGTGTCCCTAATGCACCAGATTACTGTTGTGCTGGTGTCCCCTGATAGTGCACCAGATTAACGTGACAGAGCAATAAAACTCTGGATCTTCATTTATCACACCTCTTTAGCCCTCTCGCATGCTCAGAGAGGTTTGAAATGAATATTAGCTTTTGCCCTGAACAGCAAACAAGAAGTTAGCCAGAAATCATCGATATTTCAACTCTGCCAGTTTTTACTCAAGTGTTGGTCTTGTGAGTATTCTTCAGTTCTTCTGTGTTCTTACCTAATCCATCAAGGGAGGGGTCTATTTTCCTTGGGTTTGGGGTTTGTTCCTCCATCTGCTTCTCGTTATATTGCTTAATCTCTAGGTTTGTGGGTTATTCTAGCAATGTGGTTTTATTTTTGTTTAAAGTAACACTCACACAGTCCCTGTGGGTCTGATACACCTCAGTCTGAACAATGTCTAAAAGGGCTTTCTGATCCTGGGATGAAATGTCTGGAGGGACACCTTGGGTTTGCTACCTACCCTCTGTCCTCAAGCCACCACTCTGAGTCCTATGGTGGCTTCTGGCAAACCAGTATCCAACTCACAACTTCTCTATGCCATATGCTGGTCTCTGCCCCACCGATAAGCTTATTTTAAGATATAAAAGGCAAAGGATGAGCCTGTTGCTCCTTTTACATTTTAATTCTGTTGGTGCTGCTGCCAGTCCCAAGCATATCAAAGGTTTCTCATGAACTGCTGGTTTTGAGGCAGGTGGGTGCACTTGCTTCAGGTTTATCAGTAATACTTTATAATCCCCAGGTGAAATGCTTTCTCTTAAAAATGAAGACTGAGATACCCAAGCAGTCCTCTCAGACAGCCTTAGGAAAATACTGGTGAGGATGGGCGACAACACCGTTCCACTTCCGTCCCCGATACATTGCCTCTCTCCAGGACTGCCAGCTCTGATCCTTATGGAGCTCCCAGCACACTGGTAGGAGACAGCAAATTATAAGGGTTGAGGTTTTATTCCCAGTGCTGCTTTCATCCCTGAAAGCTGTATGACAGAGGTCAGCACTGTTCTTCCCAGTTTTACAGATACAGAAGGTGGTGTACAAGGTAGGCAGAGTCTCACAGCCTCCGGGGCAAATTCCTAACTCTTGCCCTGGCATTTCGGCTCTTCTCACAACTGTGTCCTGCTACCTCCATAGCAAATACTAGCAGAGCATATAGCTGGTGAGGCAACCAGTGTTGCTCAGCCTTGCTGCTAGTGTGGATGAGCCTCTGGTTTCTTCATTCTGCTAATTTTATCTGTGTTTAAGGGTTCAGCTGCTCCAGAGGATCAGGCTGATGATGGACGATGGCATAGATGAACTCAGCAACACACTTTGACTTCAATTATGCATCCCTGTGCTTCTGCAGAAGAAACTACCAATGCTGCATACGTGGGGCACCATCCCTCTGTGAGAGCATTAATTATTACTGCTGCTTGCAAAATGATCTGTGGACTAAAATGGGTTTTTCTAATTCTGTCGCTGGAGAAGATCTTCTGGCTAATCAACTGGAGGCAGATGGAGTTGGCAGAGATGACATAGAGGCCCACACTAATTACTTCACGTGTCTCAAGAACTGATAAGAGAGTTGATTTATGCCTGGAACAGCCTGATAATTCCAGAAATCATAGATATTGCATGACTTAATTAATCAATGTAAATCTGGTTGTGCTGTGAGTTTGAATTAACGGCCATGGTATAGTGCAGGGGTATGGAAGGTGGGCTACAGCCTGTTACTGCAAGAAGCCTAAATGTACCAGGACCAGGCTCTGGATACATCCTGCAATTGTCTCTCATTGTATCTGGTGAGTTCTTGTGCCTGGGGAACATGATGTGGCCACGTATGATGGCACGGAGAAGGACAACGGTTGCATACCTACACAGCAACAGTGGGTAGGAGCAAGAACTTATTTAGGAGTTGGTCCATCCTATGAGTTCATGCAAAACAGTTTCATCAGGAGTAAGCAGTTTTAAGGCCCAAAGGGTTTTAGCTCAGGCTGTTGTCCTGCCTGGTGTACTTGGTCCTCAGGGCTGGTGGTAACGCAGGCAGGACTGTTCCCTGCACAGATGAGAGGGGACACCCTTGGGTGGGAAAGAAAGCTCTGCCCACCCTGAGCTACAGGTCCTGATGGCTGAAGTCAGCCCATGGGATAAAACATGTTTTGCTCTGGCTGTTGTCCTGCTTTTTCCATTCTTCATACACAGACCATTCCAGCTCTGTGGTCCACTGTGGGAACCCCCCTGGAGTACCCCCTACCTCTCACCCCAGGCTGATTTTTTGGACATAACACAATTTTACTGTTTGTTTTTGCAGATGCACAATGTTTTCTTGAACCAGCATGGAAGGATGGACAGCTTTTACTCAGTTTTCACCCTCCCAAGAGCTTGTTTTCATTCCTCCACTATGGTTGTTGAAGTGAAGATAGATATACGGGCTGGCTGGGTCCCACCCGTGGTAGCCACAATATATATATATATATATATATATATATATCACGGAACAGAAACACATGCTTTTCCCAGCTCAGACAGACGTCAATTAGAAATATCTCTGGTATAATCACAAATCCAAAACAAAAAGGAACTTGCCTGCTAGGGCTGATGGAAAGGCAGGTAGATCTGGGGTCAGTTTTAGCCTATTAAGCAGCCCAGTGACCAGGTCTATGGGCAGGGATTTAGCTTCTCCTGCAGAGCATTTTAAGAAGTATTTGTGTACCACAGTGCCACATGTTTTAACAAATCGGACCTGCTTTTAGCACTTTATGGCACAGGTGACCTAACACTTGAGCGGAGTTTGAACGGTACATGTTAGGACAGGTTCAGACTGGGAACTGCAAGCTCCTGAGAAGGACAGTCAAAAGAAGCAACCGGTCTCCGCTCCCAGGCAGTCCTGAAGCCCTCGGCCAAAAGGACTGATGGAAAAATGCTGCTGTGGACTTGCTGAAAATGGTAACTTGGCTTCGAAACAACATCTTCAGGCTGCTCTGCTGAGCTTGTTTAGCCTTTGCAAAGCTGTAGGGTGGAGAGGGCTGCAGGCTGGATCCCAGTTTGGAAGGCTGCCAATGCCCAAATCTTCAGTAATTTCAACACGGGGTCTCTCACTCTAATCACTCTTGTCCACCCTTCTCCAGGTTGCACTCCAGGGGTGAGCCACATCAGCATCATGCTCTGTTTAGAGGTACTTGAATAATGTGCCTTGCTTGTACAAATACCAAGTGGATATTCACTGCTGGGCTGGGGCTCAGCCACATCCCTTAGAAGGTCACCAAAGGTTGGAAGGACAGCTGAGATGCCCTCTCCTTCTGCATCCCCTGTCCTGCTTGCTATTACATACAAACAAATGTCCTTACAGAAGGAGTTTGAACTGTGTGGGTGACAACGACAGTAGAAAGCAATTTCTAAAGAGAATAAATAACTTCTGCCTGGATTAAAGCAAACATCCGATTTGCTTTCTTCCTTTTCATGTATGAAGAGTTCTCACTTTACAGTGCAAGTACGCTTGGATCAGATGCAAGGCGGGAATCAGGTCTGGGTGCTGATCCTTGCTCCCCTCATCCTGCTATATGGTCTCACATTAATAATTTTCTCTCTCTGTATCTGCTGAGCTCCCAAGCACCATAAGGCACAGAGACTTTCCTTTTGGTCCTTGAGCAGAACAGAGCCCCATAGTTACCTGTACTCAGCCCAATCATACTAAACTGTATTGCATTTACAATGCTGCACCAAATGCATCGAAGACTCAGCTGCATCCTTTTTGCGCAGGGCCTGACAGTGCTTGGCAAAGCCACGAAATGGGTAGTCAGAGGGGATTGAACTTGTTTTAATTTCCAAAAATACAGTTTATATTCACGTCCATACTTACATTCAGATCCAATAAATATACACAACAGCTTTCCAGGACTTCACGATCGGTGTCACTTACATAATAATAAAGTGGTTACATCACATTTTATATGCAGTTTGGTTTAGAATGTGAAAGTACTATGAATACATTGAATCCTTTCAACGATATTCTCCTAGTCTTGTTTTTATCCTTTCTTATCGTGTTTGAAAGATTCCCGAATACTATGAATCTCTTACAAGGGTCAACAACAGTAAAACAGTGTGAATAGACTGCAGCACTTTGTAACCATGGCTCGTACACAATTTCAAGATCAGTGCTGTGGCCTTTTTTGTATGAAACTTCCTCTTAAGGAGTAGTGTTTTTCTTTTAAGAGATCCTCTTGAAGATTTCCAAAGGTATTATCTGAGCTGTTTCCTGCTTTGAGCTGATCCCAACAGCGCAAAGCAGCCATAAACTCTGCTTAACCAGGTAGTTAAAACAAGTTTAGTATTGTTTTGCATCACTAGGGCAGTACAAAGCCAGCAGCGTGTACCGGTAAATCAGTTCTCTAGAGTACAGAAAGTGGTAACACACGTCCAGCTTAGCTAGAATACCGTAAGAGCTTCACACAGCCCAGTACAGCCCGTAACACTTTTAGCTGGGAAAGGGAGGGGGGTGAAGAGAAGTCTATGTACATTTATTTGAGCTTGTAAGTCTCCAGATTTTAGCTTTGCTATGAATTCATCTCTCCTTTAAGTCCCCGTGTTCTCCAGGTCTACAAGAACTTTGCAGTACCAAACCATGCCCTCAGACCTTGCTAGTCTGCATATGTCCATTGAATTCAATATTTCTCTGCGTCAACATTGACTCCTGCAAGCGACTGCTGTTCTCTTGCCTGTGTTCAATGGGGTCACCGTCCTCTACACCATTGCCCTTTCGGAGGCAAAGGACTTTCTGAAAACTCTGCTTGAAGTTGTCAGAAAGAAATCCATAAAGAATGGGGTTGGCACAGCTGTTTGCATAGGACAGGACCACCACGAAGAAGTAAACCCCTACTAACACAGGGTCTTCTGGCAGTATAAATATCAAATTGACAATGTTCATCATGTAAAATGGGAGCCAGCAAAACACAAAGACCACCACAATGATCACCACCATTCTGGTCACCTTCCTCTCTGATCTCCTGCGCCTCGTAGACCCGACTCGGATGCCCGAAGATTTGACTTTAATCACGATCAGCAAGTAGCAGAGACAGATCACCAACAAAGGACCAAAAAATCCAAGGACTGACGTGTAAATGATGAATGCTGCTGACCAGATGTTGACAGGCTCTGGCCAGTTCATGTTGCAGGTGTGAAAGTCTTCCTGCACGTCTGAAAAAATGATGACTGGAAGCACCACCAAGAAGGAGAATGTCCAGACAGTCACGCTGATGAGCTTGGCCACCCTGGGACGTCTCCATTTGGTTGATTTAATGGGATGAACTACTGCCAGGTAGCGGTCCATGCTCATCACAGTCAAACAAAAAATACTAGTGAATTGGTTAATACCATCTACAGTCATAACCAGCCTGCACAAAAAGGAGCCAAAAGGCCAGTAGGAGATGGCGTTCTGGGTGGCCAGGAAGGGCAGGCCCAGCATGAAGAGTACGTCAGCAACGGCTAGGTTCAAGATGTATATGTTGGTGACTGTTTTCATCTTGGCATAGCGCAAAACCACATAAATGACCAATGTGTTGCCACTGAGTCCAACTGCGCATACCAGGAGGTAGCAGATGGGAATCAGGACTTTGTGGATGTATTTGAACGAGGGCTGCTCTGAAAGTGTCCTGTTCTCTGTCACATTGGTCAGCAGTGAGGAATTCACATCGCTAGAGCTAGCTTCTGTGCTAAATGTGCTGGTGAAGTACAAAGGATCCATAACTTCTCCTCCTCAGTTTTTCTTTTCAAGCTAAAAGAGATTAAACTTCACGGACATCTTGCTCCTAGAGAGAAGAAAAGAAAAGGCTGAGGGAGGGGGGGTGGGGTAGAAAAAGAGAGAAAGAGTGAATTCCAAGTAGATGCCTTACACATCATTTAATTCTCTATCTGTAATCAGAACTTGTGTTTGCATTATGCAGTTAGCAGATGTTATGGGATCAATGCCTGAGCAAAAGAACTGCACAATAAGAGTGCCCAAGTGCTCATCCCAGTGGATGGTGGTATCCATTTAACTGTCAAGCTCCGTGCAGTGGTGTCAGGACTGGGAGTAACTGTGAAGATGGGAGGCTGCACGGCAGTCAGACGGCACGCACCCCACCACGTGAGGGCAGAGGGTGATGGGCAGCACACTTCCCAGTCAGAGGCAGCAGCTTTCCTGCAACAAAGGAGTCTGAACGTCCCGGCATGTGGGCTGCCCAGGTCCAATGCTGGCTGGAACAAGGCCAGTCCTTCCTCTGCTGATGAGAAATGCTAATTCTTGCATGCCTCCTGCGCCACTTGGCAAGCAAGCTTCACCGTTTGACTGTCTTACTTTCTGTAACCTGTCATACACACATTTTACTTTTACGAAACCAAGGAGAGGGCGATTAATACCCTCCGCTTCCCAACTTGCACAAAAATACACAAATCTAGCACCCACCTTCCCTCCTAGCTTGCTGTCTAAAAACTGATACCGAAAACATCAGACAATAATTTCAGAAGACTCTGACCGAACAGCACATCAGAGCGAGACTGAAAGCAGAGCCCTGGCATTAGTGCTGAAAGCTTTAAAGTCCAATTTGGGGCAATTCTGCTGTTGCTTAGCGGAGGGTGCCTGGAGAGGCTTAGCGACTGACTCAGCCCCACCACGCTCCCATACAAGCTCTGAGTGCTTTCAGAATCCGGAACCAAAGATAGTTCCTGGGTTTTTGTATCTGAAGCTCCACCATGATGTTTCACAGGTCTCCCTGTTTACATAGAAACAGTCTCAGTTTGATATATTCAAATGCCACTTACAGCCTGGCAGAACCAATTGAGAATCCCCAGGGAACATTGGCAGCTATGTAGGTGGGGAAATAAAACCCTCTAATAACTGACAAAACCCTAGGGAAAAAATAAAAAATAAAAATTAATGAACTGTGAGATGGAAAGGACCATGTCTGAGAACACTTGTCCCTCAGGTCAGACCACGTGCACACAGATGTGAAGTCCACGATGGAAAGGAATGAGCTGTTTCTCCTCCATCTCTCAAGAGATTCTTCTGTTAGTGTTTCTGGATCCCTCTCCTCTCACCCTAAAGTGTGCTTTTTGTCTAAGAAACACTTTTCTTCCGCAAGAAATTCAAACTGCAGCGAGCAGCTTCAGGACACAGACAGCTGATTGGATTTGGTGATAGAAGAGGTTTTATTTGACAATCTGCCAAGGTTTGAAAGTTTCCAACGCTCTGTTTCTGCAGCATGCTTGATTCACGCGAGTATTTTTTTCATTGTCTGAACATGGTCTAAGGAGGTGTTTATAAAGCTTCCCATTATAAAAAGTTTAAAGCATCTGCAATAAAAGAGTGGAGACTCAAAGCACCAATCTGGCCCAAGATCACTCCAAGTCTGGACCACAGACTGTGGTGCAGGTGCTCCAGCAGGATGTGCGCAGCAGCTTCTGCTCCCATCACTCGGTTAGGTTTCCATAATAATCTGGGGACATAATCTGGATTCAGAAACACCCAGCCCACATCACACCCATGCCTTTGAAGCACAAGTAAAATCCTGTATCATGCAAGCAGAAAAAATGCTTCTTGTCTCCAAGAGGAATGCAAACACCTCCACGGGCTGGTTACCATGCTTTCTCTTTGGGCGAGAAAAACTGCAGTGGGTGAGAGTAGAAGTCCCTCCAGCTACCAGTAGTAATCACAAATATGCTGTTCCGATTTGGAAATGTGCAGATGGGGAGTAGGTGTCTCACATGTAATTCTGTGGCTGGGAGGAGATGTACCAGAGAAATCAGAAATCAAGGGTGGCTGGGATGGTAAAGCTGAGGGAGCTTCCCAAGGCTCAAACAGATGCTGGCTTGAAGATGGAGATGAGAAAGGGTCAGGGAGGAACTGCAGGTTCCGAATGTGATACCGTGGCTTTTGGAGTTTAAAAATTGCAGCCACGGGCACAGTTCCTGACAGCACATGGCACGGAGAGGTCAGCTGAGAAATTTGTGAAATAAATAGGATAGGATTAGTGCTTATGCAAGAAAAGGCAAACTCCAGTTCTGGTTCTGACACCAATTTTAAAATACTGAGTTGTATTAAACTGCAGATTATTTGTGGGGGAAATGCAAGAGAAGCCAAAGCAGCTGCACACTCCTCCTGGGCTGTGAGGGTTTAGATTGTTGGGAGATCGCATTTTCCTGCAACCCAGATGCTGTGTGACCCAGCTGGTTAACTAGTCTCTTTGAAGGGAAAAATATAAAGGAAATGGGTGGTGGGATGGGGCAGTTGGTGTTTATAAACTCATTCATGGAACTGCATCTTTGGGACAGAGTATGGTGCTGAGAATAGGAAGGCACTTCTCCCCAGGAGCAGTCCGGACTAGCTCAGCAACATCTAATCTGGGCCAAAAAGCAAAATTTTTGTTCTGGGATTGCAAAAATAGGAGGACGGGAAAAAGAGCTGGTGTTACCACTCAGCAGGGGAAGTTCAGGAAATGCAGTCACATGTAGCTCTCATCCTAGTGCTGCGAAAAACGAGGATGTAAATCTTTCGTCTAAAGTTACCTCCTTTTCCCCCACCGTACCTACCCTTGAAATAGGTGACTATAGAAATTTCACAGTAAGTTGGAGCCTGTTGCTCCTTCCACTGCATTTAGAGTTGGAGCCTTGGGAGGAGCAGCAAGGAAGAGGAGTTCCTTTATTTGGATACTCTCAGATTTCTTCTCACCCTGAAGATAACCCACGGCACAAAATCCCTGCTTGCAAAGGGCTTCAGGCTCTACCAGCCACCCATTGCTGACATTCCTGGTGAATGAAAAGGTTTTTCTTGAGGGACCTTTGTGTGGCTTCCATGGAGGAGGACAGCTCTTCTGGTCTCTTTCACCAGCCGCTGAGGGTCTCTGCTTGCTGCTGTGCTGTCCCCAGGAGTCAGTGACACTTCAGCAGGCTGTCACTCTGTGGCTTTAGTGTTTTGGAACTCTTCTCTTGGTTTTATGTGAACATTTACCTTTACTCTCAGATTTTTTGTTCCGTTGGATGAATTTTGGAACTTTCCCTTCTGTAGCAGGTGGATTCAGAAGGAGCCGCATGTGCTCAGGCTCTCATGAAGTCTTTAGTCTCTTCATTTGGTGACAGCCTGCAGGCTGGCAGCGCCAGCAAGGAGCTTACAGCATCAGAACATTTCCCAAACACTGGCTGGGGAAGTGATGTGCTCAGAGTTTTCCAGATCTGAAAACTGAGCCCAGATCTCCAGAGCCCCCGTTCATTGCTTTATCCACTAAGCCATTGAAACCTCATTGCCTTTGCCTTGGAGCCACTGGTATTTTGGGATTCGTTATGGCATGGCAACAACAACAAAAAAACCCTGAACAGCTGCAAAAGCCTGTTTTCCTGGCTGTCTTTGATGAGCATAGATCGTTTTTCCCTCTGTCTAGCTGATAGCTTGCCCCTCACTAGCACAATTTTGCGTGAACTGGTATTGCCACTGCAGCAGTTAATGACCATGAACCTCAACAAAGGCTGACTAAATACAATTAAGGCATGCTGACTGATACTTATACACTTGTTTTGGTATTCTTAATTAATGGATTAATAAAAAACACACCTCTAGGGGACTTTCATCCAGATTTTTTTCCTTTTGGTGTTTGATCTCCAAGTCATCATACTGGTATACTCCGTAAATTATGCACTTTCTGCTTAAAACACACAAATCAAAAAGAACAAGCTAAGTAGCTAAGAACATAGATCCAGAGTCATCACTAGTGTAATTCCCAGTGCTCCTTTTACAGAACAGCACCCTGGGGAGGAGAGGAAAAAAAAAAAAAAAAAAAAAAAGAAAAAAAAGCATCCACTGCAGCTGTCCAAGAGAAGTTGAGAGAAGAAATTGAAGCAATGTTATGCTACAAACCATTCTGCTCCCTTGTGAAAACTTCTCTAACAGACATGCTTTTGCTGGGCACAAGAGAAGGTTTCCCTCTAACAGCATAGAGTGGCCCATCAGTGACTGAAGCACCATCACAATATAAAAACAAATCTTAAAACTCTCCAGGCAGATCAAGATTGAAATTCTTTCTGGCTGTGGTTAAAATAGTAAAGCAAAAATAACCCTATGAAGTGCATTGCATCAGAGTGGCTGAATATATCTGGGATCAAGAAGGAATTACATAAAGAAACCTAATTTTAATGAGTCAAGATTTGATCTAGCTGCCTATTCAACATTGGAATCATAACTCTCTCTTATGCAGCATCACACGTAATTACTGCGAAGAGAATTACTACAGAACGGCAGATTACTGCTTCCAGGTGCAGAATAACTAGTGGGAACAGACAAAATGCTAATCCAGACAGATACACTTTTGTAACAGATGGCCTTGGTAGTAATGGGAAGAAAAGCACCGTGGATAAGCATCCAAGAAGTGTGTCATAACAGCAGAACTTTGTGGGTTTCCCCCTGTCCCATGGACTTGGCTGCAATGTGGTAGTGGAGCAATTTGCTGTAACGAATCTACTAAAACCATTTCTGGTCCTTTAGTAAATCTGCCCTTTTTGGGGATGAGTGTTCATCACCTGCTTCTTCAGCTACAAGCCGTGGGGCCTCAGGCTTTGTCTTTGCATGGATGGAGCAGGCAGAGCTAAGGGCTGGTGCCGCAGGAGGGGGAGTGAGCTGGTGATGGAAGGGGGACAGGGAGGGGAAGGCGGTGGTGTGAAGGTTGGTGTGACCAGAGCAGCTCCAAAATAACGCAAACACCCAGGCAAGGCTCCATGTGAGGAGGAGGGAAACGCAGCATCATGCCAAGCCCTGCTTCAACTTCTTACGGTTATTATAATGTTCTTGTACTAAACCAGTAGCTCCCTGAGAGCACAGAATCATTTCATGTACAGAATTTTTGGGTGTCCCCACTCCCTCCTCTATTCCACCACCTGGGGTAAAAAAAGCAAAAGGATTCAGTTCAGGTGGGAGCTTTCTCCTTGCTAAACCCTGCCATTTGGTATTTCTCAGGGTGTTTCTCACTCCAAAAAAAAAAAATTGAGAGATTGATTTTTCTCTACAGCAGACATAGCAAAACAACTTTCTTGCACTAAAATGGTTTTCTGTTTTGACTAGCTCTATGGGTACTAGAACTGATCAACTGAAATCAAAATTAAATATTGTCTTGCCAGTTTTAGCACTATCAAAATCTTTAGCAACTGTATTTTCAAGTTGGCACCACTTTGTTACCAGCCTGCACCGTGTTTCTCAGAGCACTCTGCAGAGCTGTTACCTGATAACTTCATCCTATTTTTAGTTTGCAAACAAACAGCCCATAAAACACTTTTGCTTTTGCCAAATATTTACAAAATACTTTTTTTCCCCAACCATGTTTCAGGCTTTGTTATGCTCAGAGATTACTCACTTTGGCTGAGCTGGTCCTGTCACACAAACTGGTGTAAATCACATGCTGCTGGTTTTGCTCCCAGATCAGTTATTTAAGCAACTTCAGCCAGAGGGATGCAGACCCCGCACCGCCGCACTCACAGGGGCGATGCTCCAAGGGCTGCGCAGCTGCATCGCTCTAACCAGGGGGGTACCAAAATGTTTTCTCTCCATCCCTCCCTCCTCTGCAGTCCGTTGATATCAACTGATCTCAGGGATGTGACAGCTTCACAGACAGTTCAGCTGAGGAGCAGTTAACGCCAGGCGGTGCCTGCTTCCAGGCTAAGGGAGAGCTGAAACACCCGCAGGTCCCTTTGGCTCGGGGACCCCTTGCAGGAGAGCCCCAGGCTGGGAATCGCTCAGTAACAGCTTCTTTTGCTGCAAGAAGAGGAGCAGCTCCAGGAGAGGAGCCTCAGGGAGGGGTGTCTCCCAAGGCGCGAGGTCTCTAGCTGGGGTGCACCCCACAGCAGCAGTGCAGATCCGCTGAGCCCTGGTGACAGGGTCCCGCAGGAGCTGGGATTCCCAACACCAGTGCTACAAGACTGATCCCAGCACCCCAAGTACTGGCTGCCTGGTGTAACCTGCATGTCTCCCCTGCCCCCCCCAACTATCAAGAGTCTCTAGCTGACCCCAACGCCAGCCTACAAGTTCAAAACACCTGAGCCGGGTTGTTCTTTCCCTGCTTCCCAGTGCGATTGGGAACAAGCTGTGCCCGGTCCTGCGGATGCTGGGAGCTGCAGCGAGGCACACGGACACGCCGTGCTACCCCCAGCACGGCCCCATAGTGACCCCAGGACTCCTCTTTGACCTTGACCGTACACTTCTTGCTGACCTCCCTGGAGCGCATCCGACCCCCTGCGCACACACACACACACACCGTGTTTTATCTGTAAGGAGCGCGGCGCACTCGGCTGTAGCCCCCCATGGCTTTCTGTGCCCTGGTTCCACCAGGCTGGGCAGCACCCAGGGCTCTCCCACCTTTTCGGGCCACGGCGGAGCTCAAGCAGCGCCGGGTGGGGTGGCGGGTCGGGCTGTGCCCCCGCACCCCTCCCCAGGTGCCTTTCCCCTCCTCCTCAAGCAGCCGCTTTAAAGCCCCACGCAGGATTCTCCTGCCTTACACCGCGCATCCCTCCGGCTGGGATGGGGTCACCCCGCTCTCCAGCGGCAAAAGCCCCCCAAAAAGGGGCAAACTCGGGCGGGCTGTGCCGCCGGGTGCCTCACTCCTCCCAGAGAGCCCTCCAAAGCGGGGTGCGCTTTGCAAAGCCTCAGCCTGCCCCGTCCCGATCCTTCCTCCCTCACCCTCCGTTACCCCTGTAGCTCCCCCCAGCCCCGCTCGCTTTTCCCTTGTTCCCCCCCCGGCGATGATTACCTGCAGCTCCAGGGACGCTTCCCCGCCGGGTGAAGGCACCAAGCCCCCCGCTGGCCGCTAGGCTGCCGAGCTGCTCCGGCCACAGCCCCCCGCCCCGGGGGCGCACCCCGCGCTCCGCCGCTCCCCTCCGCCGGCGGGCGGGGACGGCGCCGCTCTCGGGGGGAGGGACGGGGCTCCCGGCGGGGACACACGCACGGAGCAGCGCCAGGGGAGGGTGCACAGCCCGGGAGGGGACAGCCGGGGCCACCCACTCTGCAGAAAGTTGAGCGGAGGGAGGGAGCCGTCGATGCGGGAGGCAGCAGCCCTCCGCTGGGATGCTTTGCCCACGCCCCCGGCGTCCCGTGCCCCCCTCCCCAAGCTCAGGGCCGTCCTTACCTGGCTCGGCCGCCTCCCTGTAGCTGCCGGTCCCGCTGCTCTGCCCCTGCCCTCCGAGGGGGCGGCAGCCCCCCAGCACGGGTGCGGGGGCTGGGAGCACCCACCCTGTAGCCGCGGAGAAGGGGAGGGGGTTTCATAGGAGCCCTGCATTTCCTCCCCTGGTCTAGCTCTCTTCCAGCTCCAAGAAGTCCTTTTAAAGACTCCTGCGAGCTGGCTGGCAGCGATTCCCCGCCCCCCCCCCCCCCAAGCGCGGGGTCTCGCTGAGGCTCCGCGGGGCCAGCGCGGGGCTGCCGTCTCCCCCACGGCGGGTTTACACCTCTGTCCCCCAGCATGAGGGAAACTGAGTGACAGGGTCACACTTGGCATCCTGCCTTTCCGTGGGGAACGGGGGCTGAATCCCACCTGGGGATGATTTACTCCAGCTGGCTATGGATCAGGCCCTACCATTACCAGCTGGTGGAAAGATGCCAGGCTTAATATCCAGGCTGTCAGGCTAAACTTGAGGTTAGATTTACTCCCTCTTCAACTCCCAGTGACTCACCAGGGTTCTGCTGGGCGGGAAGAGCCCAAAATGTGTTGCACTTCAAATGCAACAAGTGGAATAAGAGTCATACACAGCCCCTCTCCGCTTTGCACCCTCCCTCTGTATTATCCATATAACCCCTGGCCCGTGCCAGCTAAGCCCCCTTCTTGCCCCCACGCGTGTCCAGGGGTGACAGAGCGGTGGCCGTGCAGCTCTGGCCCCGCCAGGCACTCCTCTTCCCATCAGCATGCACGGGGCATCCTGCTCCGTAATAATGTATATGATCTTAATCCACTGCTGAGGCTTTTCAATTAGAGATCTGTGATTGAGTCAGATGTGTGAATGCAAAAAAAGAGAAGGAGAAAGCTGCTTTTGGCATGTTGCTTTCTAATTCAATCTGCTGATGTATTTACGGTCATGTATTGCTAAATTGAACTAAGACTCCAGCCCGCTCTTGCCATGACAATGGGGAGAGTCATCTGATAAAAATAGTCGGGATGATAAACAGAAAAGAAGAAGAGATTTTGATTACCTTCTTTGAAAACACGCCAAGCATAATGCGATACAATAGCCCCACTGTGAATATCAGCTTGAATCAAAAGAGGGCTAATTTAATGAATTACCCTCATATATTTTATGAGCATTTTATTATAATTCGTGATATAAAAGAAGTTGCTGAGAAAACACCTTGGTCCCTAAGTTTCCCTAAAGAAAACAGTGCTGCTCTTCTAAATAAGCTATGAGAGAGGCAGGATTTTTAAAAGCTCTCAAGGCTTGTTGAATTCTTTACCCACTCCAGTCAACAGCGGCGCTCCGTTTCAGGGTTGAGGAAGCGAACACACAGCTATCTGAGAGCACTACCTGTTATCATGCTTTTAATGGCTAATGCCCCATGCCCAGACCAAAGATCAGTTACACCAAGCCTAGAAAAAACGTGGGAGGAAAAATAACAGCGTGGGCACAGATGCCCGGCAGCATGGGCTAGGCACCCAGACCTTCGGAGGCACGTGGAGTGGGTGATGGCCCAGATTTGTGGCACTGAGGTTCAATGTGTGAGGCAAATGAGATGTGTGGAGGACAAGCACACAACAGCAGTCTTTTTTTTCAGTTCTGCTAGGTCCGTCCTTTTTGCTGCATGCAATATTTCATAGCTGTATAATCTAGATATCTTTAACATTTCTGCATAGCGGTTATAGAAAGGGGAGAGATCTAATATTAAGCTAAAAGCCTCAAACTGCATTCTTTTGTTTTGCTCTACCTTTCGTGTAAAACAACCCCCCAGATAGCTGTAACTTCGATACAAGTCTATTTATTTTGCTATTCCTTGTTACAGACAGAAATTCTGTGTCATAACACAATGCCTGAAGGGTGCATTTCCTACTGTAATGCTGAATGATGATGAAACTGCCGGCAAATGGAATGGTAGTAATACATTTTAAAGCAGTGCATATGTGTAACATGGGGGAGGCAGCAGCTCCAAGGGAGCTGTAAAGACAGGTTGCACGGGGAGCTCCCCCCGAGCTTTCAAAACTGCCTTGTCAAAATTCAGCTGAGGCAGAAAGGCTGAGTTGTGATCAATATTTTTAGAAGGAAGAACTCCCGGGGAACTTGTATCAGCAGCCTCTCCTATTGAACCTGGCAGCAGGGAACAGAGACCGATTGCTGGCAAGGGAGGAATTATCCATGTGTAAACCGTCTCAGTGACAGACCGGGGTCCAAGGCTGATTTGCACTGGTTGGGGGTGTTGGAACTGGGGTCCTAGGCTTGGATTGCCCCTGGTCAGAAGGACTGAAGTAGTGCAGCAAAGAAACCTTTCAAAGTCACATTCAGACTCCAAGAAGGAACAGGAGATGCATGGTTTTCTCCTGGTTCACTTCTGGAGTCATTGCTCTAAAAATTGCTTGTATGCTAAGGTTTAGACCCAGACTTTTCATAACCGCAAGAGGACTAAGGTCAAATCCAATGAAATCAGCACTGAAAGGCAGGCAAGGCTGCATGACTCTGCCAGGCTGGAAGTCGACTCTTTGGTGCTTCAATATCTTCCCAAGTGGTAAACGTGTATATTTTAAAAAATGGGAGTCCGAGGCACTGGCTAAGGGAGAAGTGTGTTCTTAATTAAACAGCCAGTGGGGGCTGGGAGACATGTCTGTCCCTCATCCTCACAAGCCTCCCTGGAGTGCAGGATGGCCATGCTGTGAAGATGCCCACCCCAGCAAGCTGCAACACTGACAGATTCAGCAAGTGAAGCTGTGGCTCCCGAGACTCAATTCTGGCCTCCACTTGAAGGTTACAGTATGTTTTTCACTAAAGATTTTAAACATTTTACTTGAATTATACTAATCTTAAGAAAAATAAAATATATGGGGTATGCTCTAGCATGTTACCTTGAAAGAAGATCATCGAGCTTGCTGGATGAGAGTGGCTGCTCATCACTTGGAGTTTTCAAATCCAGCTGAGATTTTAGGCTGTAGTGTAGTCCTGAGTTATTCATGTTGCCATAGAAATAAATGGATCCATTTTCTCCCATTCACTGTTCAAAGCTTCAGACTACACTGGCTACAGATATCTATCACCCCTCCACCTCATGAGCCCTGGCCATGGCCATCGGGTTGAGTTTCCAATCTTTCCTTCCCCCAGGACCTCCACATGCAGCAGAAACTTTTCTTTTCTTTTTTCTTTTTGATTGGCTTGCATTCAGCTCAAGCATTTTTGAAGCTCACAGCAAACATGCTTCAGCTCTACTTCCAACTGGAAGACAGTTACTCTGTTCAACTGCATCCACAGTTCGGTTGGCTGAAGCCGAATGTTTTCACTTTGCCTGCAGAATATGCTGTGAAAAGCCAGGCATCAGGAATCTCGGTGAGGCTGAGGTGTTTTGCTTCTCTTTGTCATTCTTCTTACGAGGAAGAAAAATCAATGCCTTTCAAATCAGTGCATTAAAAATCTCTCAAACGGGCTGTAATTACAGGCCCATCTGTTGTCAAATTGTTGAATTGCCAGTGGCAGAGATGCGTGAAGATCTTCCCAGTTGGTCATTAGTGAGCAGCTCTGGGTTACTCCCCACTGTGGTGATGCACTGACAGCCTGCTCTGCCTCTTGGAAGCCTTCTTGGAGGAGAAAGCATGGGCTAAGGGACTGGGTTTGCTCATCATGGCCTTGACTGAGCTCAGCTATTTGCAACTTGGTTGGAAAAGAAAACTGCTTTTCTTTCCATGGCTTTCAAATCAGCTCTTCTCAATAGCCATGGAGCAAACTCGTTCTTTCAGCCCTAGACCTGGTAGACAAACTGTCATTAAAGCCTTGATTTTTGCCCAATCCTTCTGACAGAAATGTGTATCTTTACACAGAGCTTACACCCCTCTGAATGAACCCACCTACTACTCTTTGCCGACACTGGAGTACAGTTTTCCCAGCACTGAACAGGAATCACTAGCCTTAATATTTAAGTGGCAAAATTTCACATAGACCACTTTGTACCAGCAGCATCTTGTGTGTTTCAGCTGATTTTTTTCTGGCATTGTAGTTTTTCAATGAGAAGCTCATTTTCCCTCAGGAGGACTTCATTGGATGGGAGTCAGGTTTCTTAACCAACCTAAAAACCAGTGAGCCCTTTTTTTAACCACGCTAAAACCAGTGAGCCCTTCCTGCTGTTGGGACGTGCCTCAGTGGCAGGTATTCAAACTGCTTTTTGCTCCGTTCATTGATGATAAAGGGTTTTGTAACCTGCCAGCAGCTGGCTGGAGGGACACATCAGTGTTATGTGCCATCATTCCCCACCGTCCCTGTCCCTCCTCCTTCTCCTATCCTCTGTAGATCACTCCCCAGCAGCAGAAGTGGTGCTGAGCAGACAGGAATGGCCCTGGAGCTCTGATTCTATAAGCTTTCTGCGGACCACAGTTTATAAAATATGAATAATTTATTAAAATAATTTTACCCACATCCTGCTCTTCTCTATAGTCTTTAACTGGCACCCTGTAAGAATCTCTCACAGAGACTCAAGTGACATTTGAAGAGAATTTTGCCATCACACTGAAATGAAGTATTTCAGCTGCAAAGCAAATCCTTTCCAAAAAACTGCTGGATCTCATCAAAGTGATGAAACAGGAGAAACATTTGAGGTGGCCAATGGTTAACTGCAGAATATTTGTAGGAAGACATTTGTATGTGCACATTTTTTCCTGTATTAGAGCAGTGTACTTCTCTGTATTGTGTTTGGAATTGTTTGCATAGACTTTTTTTTTTTCTGATAGGCTGTAATAAAACATAATTAGATGCATTTTCATTTAATTAAGGTGCTTTGCTTTCAAAGAGACAATGCCTAAGCAGCATATTCTCTTCAGAACAGGACTTTCTTCTGTTAACCTTGTGCTTGCATCTGTTAGGAGAAATGTGAGATGCTGTATTTTGAAACCCAGGTGATTTGCAGACCTGTCTCTCAGCTGAAGGTATTTCTCTGAATTATCACAATTTTCTGCATGATGCACCTGATCCTCAGGCAGCACTTCTATAAAAGACTCTGTCACTCTACATCACATAGCTACCCCAAACCAGGGATAGGATCATGCACAACATGCAGGGAGTCTGGGGCTGTCAGGAGAAGACTGATTTTTCTGTGAAAATTTCTTGTCTTCTATCACTGCAACAGTGACACTATTATTGTCAGTTAGTAGGGAGCACGTAACCCTTTCCAGCTGTCTTCTAAGGGAAGCTCACCATAATTCTTTAGGGTTTAGCTGTGCAAAATACTTGTCCTGTATAAATGTCTTCTTCCTCCCCAAGTATGTTGATGCTGCTGGGGTGCTCAGAAATTGAAATGGAGATGGCACTGCCAGGAATGTGCTCTGTGGGCTGAGGACTGGAGCTGGTGGAGTCCACAGGTTTCTTGTGGCCTCTGTGGGTGGCTTTTCATTGTACTGTGGTGACCAGGAAGCAAAGCAACGAGGTGAGTTACTTAATGATTCATTTTGCATTTTGTAGTTATTAATGTAAGCGGCAGCCAGCATCTCAAGCCTGCGAAGTTGTTTGGTTTTCTGCCAGATTCCTCATTATGCGCATGTAAACACAGGCAAATCATTTAATAGAACAGCCTTTATTAAATAAGGAGAGACACTTTATTAAATAGAAAGCTCCTAAGCTCTAATGACAAATATTTACAAGCTTGGGGATTTGTTGCACGATTAGAAGGGCTAATAAGGGCAACTTGGTAAAATCAAGTATTTGTTTGCTGTAAAAAATCAGTATTTTTTTGCAGTAAAATACTGCATGGTTTAGGATTCCTATCCAGAAGGTGTTGCTCTCTCCAAGAAGGGTTGGAAGATGATCTTTGACTTACAAGTGCTCTCCAGTGAAAAGACACAGAGTGTAGAAGTAACAGCATTCCCTAGCATCTGATATAACCATAAACAAGTGTTTCCTTCATGTTATATTAAAATACTCCAAGCTGAATGCTAATATTTCTGGTGAACTAAACCAATTTTTTAGAAATTGAGTGAGAAAGACTTGTAAGATGTGAGTTGTTTCTATGCAGGCCAGGGAGGTTTTCACACACGCTGTACTACCTGCGACAGACAAATCCATGCCTCAGTCAGCTCTTGTTTAGGGCATCACTCTCTAGGGAGCAAGGCTATAAACTGCTTAAAACAAAACACAAGGCAAGGGTGGTTTTTTTATTTTTTACAGTGCTTAACCTGCTGTCAATACCAAATAGAAGTGACAATAAATATTTTTCCAAAGTATGGAAATAAGTAGTAAGAGAAGTTAGAGGTATTACAAAAGAATTTGTAAATGTAAAGAATCCTGCATCTTTTGTGCTGAGATTATGTCCAAGTTGCTTTGATTAGCTCTAATCTGTAGTGATGCACTGTGTGCACTGCTACCACAGGGAGACCTTAATGTGAGTCATCTCACAGAGCACAAGTGAGGAAAACAAACCAGATTCGTTAATGCTGACCAGTCCAGCATGTCAATAAAGAGGTGGCCATGTGCTGGTGGAGCTGGTCTCCTGCCTTAGGGACAAATAGTGCCTGTGAGGATCAGCCGATATTTTTTATTTTTGTCTCATCTTTGAAGCAAAGCTTAATCCTTCCTAGGAGAGGTGGGGTGAAAGATTGTAACCTGCAACTTTGACCATGTCAGCTCTGGATGTTAATGGTCTGAGCTGGCACATGCCCTACAATACTGCTGGCAGGTACTGGTATCCACCTGCACACTCACACAGAGGGGATGTAAAGCATGAGGGCCACGTATGTACACACTCATTCAGATCTTATTCCTGTCCTGAAGCAGTATTGTAGGGTGAGGTAGGACACGATGGGATTTTCAGCTGGAAGGGCCCTACAAGGATCATCTAGTCCCACAGCCTGACTACTTCAGGGCTGACCAAAAGTTAAAGCCATTATCCAGATGCCTCTTAAACACTGACAGGCTTGGAGCACTGACCACCTCTCCAGGAAGCCTGTCCAAGTGTTTGACCACCCTCTTGGTAAAGAAATGCATCAAAATATCAAGTTTGAACCTCAGTTTTGGGTAGTCCTTGTGGATCTTTGGTCACAGAGGGCTGCCTGTGTCCCTTGCATCTGTATCTCTTGCTGGTGGCAGTCCTTCCCACACCTAGAACATCTGGAGCACAACACAATGGAGTTTGTGTGTTCTGCATATCTTCTTTTTCTTGGCCTCTACTGGCACTCTAGCTGTCTTTTAATGGAAATAATGTGCAGCCTTTGGTCCTGTTAGGAAATTATGTCTGCAGACAAATTCACTCCAATTTATTGCTTTGCTTTTAATGAGAAGCAGATGCAAAAAAATGAAATATTAAAAACAATCTCTATGCGCATGTGCCAATCTGTGGAACATAATAGCCTCATTATTAAATTCAACAGTCAAATTTGCTTCAGTACTGAAGTGAGCCAGTCTCATTAGCAGGCTCGCTATTGCTGATAAGGGGTTGCTTAACAGGTAGAATAAGTCTTCTTGGATTCTTCCAGGCACTTTGCACGTCTTGCTGTGTGAAGAACAAACATTATACAGATATTTTTATCAACTATGTCTTGCACTTAAAATATTTCAATTCACTCTTTTGAAATGCTCTATCAATATTTATTTAATTTCTGTCCCTGGGGAGTATTCTGCCCATTTTGCTGGCACACAGTGTTCTGCAGAGCCTTGACTGAGCTGGTAACAGCACTGAAAAAGCGGCACGGATACTTTTCCTTGAGTTACATAACAAAAGCCAGCTCTTTACCAAAAAAAAAAGCTCTATTATAGTGACCAGAGCGTGTTGCTTCAATGTTTGTAGTTCTTATGAGAATGTTTTTTTGAGACCAATATTTAGAAAACATTTTTTTACTTTTGATTTACTTCTCTATAGTCAAAATGTTTCCTTTCTGTTAAATTGGAAAGGCCTATTGATTTCTGGTGAGGCTTTGTTTTGAGCCTTAAAACAAAACCTCGTTCCTGCAGCTCTAGTTGTACCTCTTGATTTTTCTGCTTCAGAAAAATGAAAGTGCTCTCATCAGACTGGGAGACAAAATTTGGTTGAGATGGATATATTTGTGTTTCTAAAGCCACATTTCAAACCATGACTCAGGCTGGTCAACTCTAAATGAAATTTCTTTAGAACAACATATCTCTTTAAAGTATCCAGAACTCCCACTTCTAAAACCACATGGCAGGCACTGGCTGAGATTACCGCTGCTATTAATGTACAGGAGAGCAGGGCTTAAGCCCGCTTTTCAAAATATTTCTGATTTATACTTTAGCATCCTGAAAACACATTTTTCTGTCCTTCCATGCTGATAGCCTGCCTTTGCAGGTGGGTTCCAGCATGTGGAAAAACGACTGGGGGAAAGGAAAAAACCCAAACTCAGACATGGAAAGCAGAACTTACACACATAGAAAAGTTTGATGGTAGGTGAAGGACTGATTTTCAAGTGGCTGGTTGGAATTTCTCCTGAAAAGCAGCAGACAGGGAGGTGCTATGCATTTGTGTGTGAGGATTATGCCCAGTATGAAGCATAAACCCTGATGGTGTTTAGTAATTACTCCACCGACTAACCAAGATTTGAAGTGATTACTAAAAACTGCTTAGTTAGTGAGCTTTGGCTGAGGTTTCTGGTCTCATCAGAAAGGCTTGGCTATGTCGTTTATTCCATGCCACAATGGAAACAGACAGGGTCCAGCCGGCAACTGGTCGGGTTTGGAGGTGGGAGCACAGCCTGTGGAAATAAATAGCTGGGTACATGCAAACAAGGGAAGTGTTAGCTGGAGTTGGGGTTTGCTCATGACAGATTTGTTGGACACGAACAGTGCAATATCCCTTCATTTTAAGACTGTCCATTTATGCTTCATGTCTTGCCTGCCTTTGTTGTACAAGCCATACAAAGCCTTGATTTCTGTATATTGGAAATGCTGTATACGTGCCAAATATCATGATTATTAAGGTCATTTGCACTGAAGGGAATCTTAGTGAAAACATGAAAAGCCATGACGTTAAGCCAAATTATCCAGGCTGCAGAAATAAAGAAGCTGAGGCAGAGCCATCCCTCAGCCTTCATCCCAGCCTGGATGTGAATGTAACACCTATTATTTCCCTGACAATGAATGAACAAGCAGCTGTGAGACTGTGACTCCTCCTGGCTCTTCCCTGGGTAATTAGATGGGGGTTTAATCTGTATTTGCTCATTGTGGTGTCTCAGGAATATGCTTGAAGTTTAAGCCATGTGCAATTCCTGATTACTTATGTAGTCAGCCACTATGGAGTCTTTTGAAAGTGAGCTACTTGTCCTGCAGCACGGAGACCAGGGTGAAAGGAAGGAGAAGAATGCAACACGTGGAAACATGCAGGCTTTGTTCTTGAAGCCTCATCCATTTGCACCCTCCCCACCTGAGAAGGCTTGCTGTCAGCTTTCAATCAGAAAGCACCACTGCAGCCACTGGCAATAGGAACTTTCACTCACCTGGGTTATTGGGTGTTGCCCTTGGGTGCCCTGTGCCAGCTCCTTGCTTCTGGGGGGAACTGGGATAACCTACGAGGACTCTGCTGGGAATGATCCTGCACCACAGCAGGGGAGATAAACCTCATCTATGCAAGGTTTAATAACATGGGCTTCCTCCTCCACCACCTAGCCTCTTCCCATCAGGTGCCGTGTCCTGGCTGAGGTCCAGGTGAAGCTTAGATCTGCTCTGGATGAGATATAATGCTCTCTGATATGGCAGGTATTTCACCCAGCATGGGTGATGGGCAGCACCGGTTTAGTGCTCAAGGTAGAGCCTTAAAGAAGCGTTAAATTGACTTTGTGATGGATGTGAGCCTCTAGAAAAGGCCATATCTTGGCTACAACCTTTTTTAAGGCTTATCAGCTTTATTTTACTGCTTCCCTTCTTCAGCTTCATACTAGTTAAACTTCCCCCTGGCTGCTACGCTTGAGAAGCAAAGTAGCTTTTCCTTTAATAGAAAAAAATATTGCTTTTGGCAAGCAGGACTTCTTGTCAAATAGGTTTAATCTGTGGCTGTAGCATCCTACATAAGAGCATGGAGATTCATAACTTACATAAGTTTGTCGTCTTCTCTGCCCTTGTTTCCTTCTTATTATAGCATTTTATTGAAGAATCCTGGGTTGGTAATTTTACCACTGCTTATCTTTGTGCAGTTTTTAACAGATTTTTTTTTTCTCCCCTCCACAGAACAAATGTCAGAAACAAGATGACAGATTTCCCAATGAGATTCACAAGCAGTCAAGGCAACAATTTCTTGTAAAATAGTGTTTTCTTTAAATACTTCAGTGTTTGCAACCTTTAGCAGAGTATTTCATCAGGTGACGGAAGATTTATTATAGTAATTTTACTTACCAGTTTTAGACAACAGTCCTGCTTTGCGTTGGTAATCTCTGTCGCTTCTCAAAAACACATAATTGTGATAAACTTCGTGCTGCAACTTTAGTGAACATCCATTTTCTGTCACTGTTTGGCAGTCAGGATATGAATGAGCAGGGTATTAATTTCTGTCTCATTTTGCAGGCTTTACACCTAGTCAGTCCTCACCCTTCTTTATTTTCTGAAGTTGAAGACACGAATGATCTAGAAGCTTTTGTGACTGTCGGTATGTCAGGATTTGAGCATCTTGCAGCCACTGGTGTTATTTACATGCGACTCCTGGGGCTTGGCAAAGCGTTCTTCACTTTGACAGATGGGGAAACAAAGCACGGGGTAAACTAATTGATCTCCCCAAAGTCACACAAGATTGTTGCGACTTATCACTGCTTTCACCTCCTTCTTGGCTAGAAATTGGGGAGAAAATCCCCTGCTATTGCTGTTTATGTATGCAGATGAAATGCGAAGTAAAACAGCGCTGAGAATTCTGGAATTATTTTGGCTCCACAAATTTTACAGGAAGAAAGATATTGGGATAGGAAAGATATTTTTTGTATACCACAGTTTTAAAAAATTTTAAAAATATTTTAGAGTAATTTCTATTTTAACATTCTTCTGATGTTTTGCTTCCGATTTTTTGCTTATTTGGTTTTCAAGGAGCAGGAAAGACACTTCCACCTGCCTAAGAACTGAAGCATGGCCAGTGCAAAAGGTCAGACCCTGGGCTGGGCTGCACGGCACCACAGAGGTGCTTTGGCCTTGGAGCCTCTGCCATGAGCCAGGAGGGAAGGAAGCAGCATCTTGGGACACAGAGGTGCGGGGAAGCTGCCAAGGTCACTTCTTGCTTTCAGCATCATGCTGTGTGGTTGAGCAAAGAGGAAGGATAGGAGAAATTGTACTGCCAGCTTCTCCTGGCAGTTATTTCAGTCCATTGGGATCTTTAGCGGATCCTAGGACAACCTATGCAGCCTAATAGGAGTTGGGCGATCTGGCCAGCCTCCCTGGTCTCCTCTGCAGCTGGTGGAGATGCAGGAGTTCTCCAGGGGCTGGTTTGAAGAACCTGACTTCACATCTTGCTCCTCAAGGAAGGGAATCTTTACCTTTGGCTAAAATTGTGGTCCAGCACAGGCATTTATTTTGCTTATGCTGAGGCCACGCTGCCTGGCAGCTTATCTGCAGATATTAGGTGGCAGATTGCTCTGAGGATCCTCCTACGAGGAGGAAGGGTGTCAGTGTTCCCATGTCAGGAAACATTAATGTGCTCCAGGGCTTCCTATCACTCTTCTGTGCTCACCAAGCAGCAGGAACTTTGTGCCATCTGAGGATTTCAGAGTCTGTACCCTGCTCTTTCATCTTTGCTGCCCAAAGGATGGGATTTATTCTGCGAGAGGCACAACCTGCTCTTCCCAGGGAGAGCTATTGCCAGCCAGGGTGATGCAGGCATGTGCTGTACAGGAGCAACCACCAGCTGGTGATCCCTCCACCTTCCACTGATGTCCCAAGCTGTTGGGGCTGGGCTGTCCCTCACAAGCACCAGGTCTCTCCAATCCCAATAGTTTGTCTGGTTTGAGACTCACTAAAATGAAAGAATGAGGAAGTGGCTGAAAAAAAATCCAAAGGGAATAAAAATTGGGAGGGAATATAGCTGATCCTCAGATGCCACATCCAAACTGATGTGTTTGAAGATATCTTTTACAACAAAACCTCCTTACCAATTATTTTTTCCTATTTTTCTTTCAAATATAGAAAGAAATAGAGCTCTGAAAATATTTTTCAGTGTTCTGAGCTCTTTCCAGTTCAAGAACTACCACAGAGTCTCCTTGTCTTACCTGTTCCCTCACTGTCCTTTGCCTTTAGGGGTCATGCTTTTGATTTGGAATTTTTCCTCCACACAGCTAAAACAAGACTACACCCAAGATCAAGTGATGTCCATGTTCCACCTGGAGCCCTTCATGCTATCTAAGGGCAGTTAAGTGGAGTTCTTGACACTTACTGACTTTCTTCTTATTATTCCATCTCAGATTTATCTACCTCCTTCACTATTTTACTTGTATTCTGCATCAGGAGAGTTTCTGCATTGGATCCAGTAAGTCAGCAACACAATCTATTCTAACATAAACTCAATTTGCTTAATGTCAGGCTGCAGGTAAAGACACAGACACTCAGCCTGAATTTCCAGCTTACCAGAGGACAGGCAGCGAGCCCTAGCTGATAGAAACAGGCTCGCCTTCTCTGTCTCCACTTCCAGCAACAACAGGTGCCTGACAGCCACAATTACTATCTGCCTAATTTTCCTTTCTAGCTTTTATTTAGAGTATTGACAAGCTGGATTGGATTTGGAGAGTGGCAGGGAGCCAAGACTGAGCCATCAGAAGAAATGTGTTTGATCACCCGAGTCCCTGTCTGGCACTCTGACCTTCACTGCTCCAACAGCTCAGTGCTGGGTCGATGCGAAGCAGAAGGGAAGTTTGAACTGAAGGATTTAGATCTGGGGAGCATTTTTTTGTCTTTAAACACAAAATGTTGGTATCATTATCTGGCCTGACACAACACACAGCAAGGAGTTTCCCTGGGCAAGTCCAGTTATCCAGTCTCAATTTAAAGCTCTCTGATGCTGGAGAAACCCATCCTGCCCTTTAGCAGTTGGGATCAGTAGACAGGGATCACTGTCACAGCAGCCTGTACCTTGTCCCTAGCCTGGACCTGACCTTCTCCAGTATCCAGCAAACATTTGGGTTTATCTTCAGTGCAATGCATTGTGCTGGGATGAAAGAAATCTTTCAGAATCACAAGCTGTCCCCACACTGCAGAAAACAGGCTGATATCCTATAGATATTCCAGCTACGATGGTTAATGTTTAATTCATCCAATGTGGTCAGTAGCATAAGAATATCCCTTTGGCTATTTTTATAGACATTTTGTCCAATCTGAATTTAAAAATTGGAAGTGCTCAATATCTTCTAGTGCTTCCATCTCATTACCCCTAGTGATATCCTATTGCATTATTTCATCTCAGTTCTTTCACATTTGGGTCATTTTTTGCATCATTTGTTTGCTATGAAAAGCGTTTACCTGCAAATGTGCTAGATTTCAGTCGTACATCTTTCTCTTGGTGGCTGACCTTGATGATTAATAGCATAGACTTCAAGAGCTTGACAAGTATGAGTAAATGCTCATCAGTATGAGTAAATGCTGAAGCATACATCAACTTTAAGAAATTTGTAGACCATTAGGTTCCTTTTTATCAAGCTTAGTTCAGCTGTGCTTTAATTATCTGTTAGGCTTTCCTCCTAAATGAATTTCTTGAAACTCCAAGTCATGTTTGTGTTCTGAGTGTGAAACGCCGCTCATTTCCAAAACAAAGTCCAACAAAAGCACCCTCTTATGAACATCAAGAAGCCTTAACTCTGCTTTCTCAAGCACTGCCGTACACATCTGTAAGATTTATCAAGCCCTAATGAAAGATGCTGTCCGAATTTTGTGACTAGCAGCCAGCTCTCAATACCTTAGATGTGAAATTAGATTATACTGAGACTAATGCACCACAGCATCTCTCATTAGGTGATTTATAGCTTTGGCTTGAGGGCCTTAATATGGGGATGTCTGCAAGGGGCACTTAGCATGGAGGTATATATTTAAGAGATTTTAGTTAAAGCCCATTAAAGCCAGGATGGATATTCTTATTCAGAAGCACATCTGCACCGCTGGGGGGGAAATGCAAACCCAACAGCAAGGATTTAATTCCTTTTTGGGGTAGGACTTCTGCTTTTTGAAAGGATTTTGGCTACAAAGATTTTACCCAGATTTTGTACAATCTTTGTTATCTGTAGGAAACTGCTGGAATGCAAAAAGGTTTAATGTCAGTATTTCTCTGCCAACAGCTACAAAGGCTGCCCTGCGCTGTTGCTCAGCTGCTTTTAAAACTCTGCTGCATTCAGGGTGCAGAGGTGCTGCTTCATGGTTAGTGTTGAGGGGACAGAGGCAGAAGATAAATTAAGTCCTCGCCTGGATCACACCTCTGTACATGTTAGCTGTTTGCATCTAGATAGGAGCACAAGTCCTCTGAGACTGGAAGGGAATATCACATTTACTCTCCTGCTTCCAGAACTTGGAATGGTTCAGTAAAGATATACAGCACAGGTTAGAGACTGTTTCCTGATATTTAATAGTAAATTTAAAGCCCCTGGGAAAGACTGAAAGCTACAATATCCATGCGATATAAATAAGAATCCTGTGGAAAATGCAGGTGTTTATACACATCACGTTAGCTCCTTTCACATTTCTACCAATGCACTTTGGGGTCCACATAAATATGCTCATCTACACCTCTTCATGATCTTATTAATTAATACAGTTGTTTAGCTGACAGCCTTGGGGTAACAGAAGAATTACACTGTCTGAACGTGACGGCCCCAACGCAACGTGAAGGCTGCTGGTAGGGGAAGGGGGCTGTGTGTGCAAGGGCTGTGTGTCCTTCCTGCTCTGCTAATAAAAGGCCACACCAGGTAGCACTATGATATAATCAGTTACAATATAATTACTCTGTGCCTACACGCAAAGCTTCAAAAGGGTAAGGGAAGAATATCCAATACGAGGCACCACTCGCTGCTGCTTTTATCTGCCTTGCTGATAGTGTTGAAAAGGAAGATGAAAAACACGTCCCATGTTCCTCCAGTTCCAGCCGCTGCAGCTGTCATAATAAAATATGTTTTAAAAGGAAGAGAGGCTTCAGATCCACAACTGAGGCAGTTCCAAGCCAGGCAGACAAAACTTTCCATCCTAAATAAATTGGAGATTATATGGACAACCTCGGCTGCACTGAGGGGAACTGATTTGTCAGGAAACATGGGCAGAGCCCTGAGCAGTTTTACTCTGCAGGAGATCTCCATGCCTGAATGTTTTTCTGCTCCCCCTGCCAACCACGCCTGTTGGTCTGACACAAGATGTCACTCCTCCCTGCCTGCTTTGCCTCCCTTTGGCTGAGTGAGGGATGACATCCAAGGAAGGACACTCTCCAGGTGACTAAAGGTTGCACCTGTCATTGTTGCTGCTGGTCTGGGAGGCAATTTAGACATGTTAGGAACTAGATACACCAGCTCCAAACAAGAAAAGGAACAAAATGAGGATGATGTAAACCAAGTGGATCAGACCTCTGATGGTGGCCAACAGTACAACTCCCATTCTGGAACTGCTACGCTGCCAGACAGTTTCTCTTCCATATATTATGCAGGTTGAAAAAAAGAAGCTCCAAACCCAAAACATCCTAATTTTTTCTGTTTGTGTGCAACACCTCTGCTAACCTCTCTGTCAGCCCTCAGGAGAATAACAGGTGTTAGACAGCAACAGAAGACCTTCCTCCAGGGAAGAAGAGAGAGGTGATCCTCCCAGGGGCTGCTTGACTTGCTCTGTGTTCTCTGCTTTTAATCCCTCAGCTGTAGCGCTGCTGTTCACTCTTCAGGCAGGGGCAGACCTGGTCAGACCCTGCTTGGAGGGCCGAGGGACTGTGACACCTGTCATTCTGAACGTTGAACTGGTTCTAATGAGTGAGTGATTCTGGACAGATGAACCGATCCGTGACAAATGCTAATTGTATTCATGTAGAAGCTTCTTTGCCTCGAGACAATCACAAAACCCAGGGAAAGAGGAAGATATTAATAATGGTGGTGGAAGCGATGAGCTTGTCAGGAAGCCTCTGCCTGGAAATATCTCTGTGGTGGGGTCTGTCAGTGCCTGATCTGGAAAATGAAAGGATGTACATTCCCAGCAAAAAGCCTCTCTGACTTTGTCATGCACTTGACCTTCTGCAGTAAATGTCCACAGACTGCATGTTTGACAAACACTGTGCCATTCCAAGTAGATAAGAAATAGGAAGAAAATAAACAGCAGATTTTACTTTTGAGTTCTGTAGGACTTCAGAAAAGTTCAGACCCAGTTCCTCAGCTGCAGCCTGTTTGCTCTGGAGAAAAACTAGCAGTAGTATCAACTTCACTTATTTTCAGAAAAAGCTTTCTTAAGCTCTAACCTTGAATCAGAGAGGCATAAATCAGATTTCTCCAGGTCAGCTGAGCTATTTGTGTGCACTCTTTTCAATTTGAAATCAACTTATTTTAGTCCTCACTGGCAGAGGGACAAACTGAGTTATATTCTCTCACAAGACTTTGAAAGCATTTAACTGAGATTTCCTGCAGAAAAAAAAAAAAAAAAAACCAAACCAAAAAAACCAAAACCAACATACGAGTCAGGAGTGCTGTTACGAAAAAAGAAAACCCCATCTCAGCGTATGACTGTCATATCATGTCTACATAGGAAATTATGAAGGGCAAATACAGCCTATAAAAGGAAGGAAAGCCTTATCTGAAATAGTGAGCATGCTCTAAGTATTGCATTTCAAGAAAGATGTGAACTGGTTGCTGAGAATCCAAGAGGAAGACAGATGGGAGGTTCACAAACAGGACCAGCAAAGAGTATCGAGAATTAGCATAAAAATAAATGACTGAGAGAAGGGATCAGAGCAGTCTCTGAATTGTATATGAGGTGGTTGGTCAAAGCTGGTCTTTTGGAAGAAAGAGAAGAAAGAAATCAGTCCCACCCACAAAAACTCACAGCACCTCCTAAATCCCTCTAGGCTCTCTTCCACATCAAGAGACAGCTAGAAGACATCAGCCAAGGCTGCCTACATCCCTGTGCCCCCTAACTGCTCTCCAGACATCCAAGCTTTCATCGCTCTCCACCTTCACTTCCCCAGATTTACACCACTGTGGTTGCAGAACTGAGCTTCGCCTTCTCAAGGGTCAGAACAAGGGTGACAAAGTCCTGCCTTGGCCCCAACATCATTAAGCAGCCTTGGACTGATTTTAACAATATGGTCAAATGCAGATCTGGAGAATGTCTTAAAGAAATGTAATCCTGTGGCTCCACCTAACACAAATCGAGTTACATTAGATAATGCAGAGGTGTCTTTCACAAATCCATTCCCTTTTGGGGGAATGTTTTTCAGAATAAGTGCAAGACAATGAACCAAGTACAGAAAGTCCTTCAGCAGTGCTGTGTAAAACGACTCATAATTTTTCTCTTTTTCCCCTCCTTTCTACACATTTTCAGACCATCTGAGCTCCTTGAATGACAGTATTTTGTCCAGTGAGTTATATGAAAGTTTCCAAAAGTTTTATTTTAAAAGAAGAAGCAGCGAAAGGACTGTACTTACCCCATTTGTTTCTTCTAATACACTTGCATCAGACTGTTCAGGATGTTTCTTGGTAAGAGATAGTGATGTCAAGGCATGTTGTGATTGAGTGATGTTGCTTGAGTGCATGGCAGCTGACTCAAGAACCATATGTCTTATTCCGCTGCCACAACTGAAGTAAGGATGAGACGTACTCCATCAAACTCTGTCATGAACACAGATTTACTTTTTTTTGTAGGCTATGCAAAAAGTTCTTACTCTCAGCAAAGCTCATTCACAAAAGGGGAAATTCTTGGATCTACCAGATGAGTATAGCAAACTTAGCATGATTCCATAGGCTGAACTATGTTTTTGCACTTGGTTAGGAAAAATGCTGCAACACTTGCTCTATTTTTATATTTCTAAATCTTGGTATCACCAATAGCCACATAATGTAAGTCAAAGAACTCTTTCTGGGGTACAAAAAGCAACAAAGCATTGTAGAGGAAGGCAGGCAGTGGGTTAATTAACATTGTAATATGCAGCTGTGGCCTTGCCTCGAGGGCAGTGGGTTGATTGACATGGACGATGTGCAGCTGTAGCTCATTCCCACAAAGTGGTTAAATACCTCTGAGGCGCATGGGAAAGGAGGCTGGATGGAGGAGGAGCCTGGAGAAAGGGAACCTGGATGAAGCAGAGACAAGGAGGAGGGTGGTCTGGCCACTGGAGAATGGGCAAACGGCTTGGGCAGTAGAATCTGACCCACAGTAAAGCTTTTGCAGCTTGCTAGTTTGCCTGTGCTGCAACAAAGCATTATTTTTAGTATATAGGTATACATTTGTTTGAAGAATTCCTTCCTTACTTCTGCTTTCTTCCCTAAAACAGGCTTCAAGAATAGCTGGATGAATGTCTCCCAGAAATTCACTGCCTACAAGAATGGCAGAAGTGGTTACAGTTGTATCAGTGTCTTCAAAATATTAACAGTATTTTTAATTGTGGTCCAGTGTTCTCTGTTGTGATCCTGGGACTCTGTCTCCCCAAGGAAGCAAATGACCTCTTTGTTTCTGTTTTTATTTCTTGCAGCAGATCTGTCTTTCCTGAGTACATTTGAGATACAATCTGATTTTCTGAGAAAAGTCATGCGGGAGATCACAGGGGGTCATTATAAAAAGGCCAGTGTATATCGATAGTCTTATAATTCAAAATCCAAGTGCTTTGGGTTCTTATGCCCTTGGAGATACACTTACATCTTTTCTTGCTTGCATAAATGAGTGCCTGAGTGATATTGATAAGAGCCAGGGTATTGTTTTCTTTGCAAGGCAGAAACATTTAACAGATACATTGCAACTGGCTCTGCAAATTTAAGATGCCCAACAAGCAGCATTTGCTACTGCTGAAGGTAAAAGCAAGAGCCCAGAAGTCATTTGCAGCCATGCTCTGTGGAAGGGAAATAATTCTGCAAGACCATTTCACTTTCAAATGTTACTAACCTTTCTTTAATATTATTCAAAGAGTAGCTTTCCCCTGAATATGGTATGGGGACCTGCAAATTGGTGTTATCAAGCAAACCTTTCCTCTGCTGCAGCTGTTGAAAAGTGAAGATGCTCTTGATGCTGACAGCCATGGGACTTATGGGCAACAGGTCAGTGCATGGTGACTGAAACCACCCAGCTTAAAACAGTTGGTGACTTCATCAGTTAAGGACCACAGCACTACTGGAAGGGGGGCACGGTCTTGTTTAGATGATCCCCCCTGATCTGGGCTAACCTCCCCTCCAACCAGTCTTCAGTCTGTGATGGCCACCCCTTCCCTAGCAGGGTTATACCTTGTATCACAACTTGTACCGACACTCCAGATCCCTTCTTGTGGAAACAGAGCCATTCTGCTCATTCATCCACAGTGATGTTCAGATGTCAGAAAACCTCTCTGCAAATCATTTTTGACATAAAAGTACTAAGGGAGCTTAATCTCCTAAATGTGTCAGCAGGGACGCATGTCTTACATCTTGCTCCAGAGGCACCGAGAATAGTCTGTCTGATCTATTTACCTCCTTTTGACCAACATGGAAGGAGGTGAAGCTATGGTCTATCTATTGTCTGCCACACATCTCATTTACACTCTCTTAAGTAGTTGGATCCAGGACCTGTCCCTTATGTTCTCATACAAGCGACAGCAAGGCAAATGATTAATTGTCAGAACTGGCTTCAAGATTGCTTTTGTTGCATTTCTTTTCATATGACTCTCCACCTACCAGGACATGTTTATGCTCTAAGATAAAAATGTTATTACATAGTGGAACATGAAAGCAAATGTTCATGGAAGGCCTGAGCTTTACCATCTTATTCAACGCAATGATTAAATGTCACTACCTTTATCTACATAAGTGTTGTAGTTTGAAACATGATGACCTAAGTATTTTACAGGTGCATTTTTTAAGGTCAAATAAACTTTCAAAGAAAAATGATTTTTCACTGAAGAGAAGCTAGCTCAAGATAAATTTGAATAGCAAAATAACAAGCTGTTCTATGCCAAAGGCAAACAAAAACCCCCTACTGCTATGCCTACTGAAGATTTATGCTTTCATAGACCTTGGGTTTTATCATTTATTGACACTTCCATTTCCAGTGTAATTTAGTAATACTTCAGCCATTCTCCTTGATAATAAACATTAAAAATCATGGTATTAGCTTAATTTAGATATTAGAGACTCTAACTGACCCTTTGAAGAAATCTAGCATGAAGTATGAGTCATTCAAAACTCTTCATATTGTCATTATGAACATCTGAATTTATTCCCTTCCCTGCGAGCTGGGACAGCATGAGACCCCGCGGGGCTGTGTGGCAGCACAGACGCAGTGAGGCAGCTTTTGTAAGAAGCATTCTTTGATCCCACCAAACTCCAGGCTATCCTCCTGATGGGAGTTGTAAAGCAATCACCTTACCTATTTGTTTCAGTTGATGGATTAAATATTCATAACCCAAGTCCTGGATCTTTCTCAGCTGACTGTGGGCGTCCCCGAGGGCCAAGCTACCCCCGGCGGGCTGGGGGGGCTCCAGGTGGGACCCAGGTGGCCCCCGCGGCCCGGCCGCTGTCCGTGGTGCTGCAGCGGTGGCACCGGTGCGCCCCGCAGCCCGGCCGCTGTCCATGGTGCTGCAGCGCCGCGGGCACCCACGCTGCCTCCGGGCCCTCATTCCCGCTCCAGCTCCTGTCTCCCGCCCGAAATCCATGTTTTCCAAGCACCAGCACTTCGCAGGACAAGAAGAACAGTATTTTATTCCTGCTTTATTTGCGTACCATCCCAGCTTTAAACCTCACAAAAATCTATACTATTTTTTAAACTTAAAATATGCATCCAGCAAGTAAAGATAAATTCCTAGGTGGAATTTTTCTTTAAAAAATATTTTTGTGGCTGAGGTGCCTACTGCCAACACTGAATTTTTGTTCACACAAGATTTGAATAAACCTCTTTGTACTTGAAAATACTAGATATTCAGTGCCTCACGGGACCATACTTTCAAACACAACAAAACTGAGACTCACTGAAGAACCCATCATTTTCAGAGTATCTTCTCTCTAGTGCCCCAGAAACATGATGAAACTTCTGGAAATATATCTGCTACCCTGCCAGAGACTTAAAAAAAATCAATTGCAGTTATAATCTCAATGTATCATGTTCATTATTATTTTCATCTGCATTGACCAGGGCATTTTAAATAATGGCTATTTGCATTCAAATCCAATAATTTAATATCTGCGATACTATGCCCCATGAGTCTATCTATTATTGAACAGCTTCAAGTTTGGAATGAAGCTTTAATTGAAAGATTAGTACTTTTCAATGAAATTCAAGATAATTCAATTAGATAAAATGGCTAAAAAGGTTGCAGAGAATTTTCACAAGGACTTTTTTTGTCTACAGTAACAATTTTAAATCAGCAAAATTACTACTTCTGGCTCATTTGGTGATGGATAGAACCCCTGCTTTCAAAAAAAAAAGATTAATTCCCTTCTGTGTGGAAGCTAGGGTCTGGGCACTTCTTTCTGATGATCATAGAATCACAGAATAGTCTGGCTTGGAAGGGACCTTTAAAGATCATCTAGTCTGACACCCATGATGAGCCTGTGGATAGACCCAGTTCCCACCCACCATTTCTGCTGCTTCAGTTGTCTTGGGGAGAACAGGGTGGTGTCTTTTTCTTCACCCTAATCTGTAGTCCTGCTTTACACCTTCCTTACTAAAGACCTTAGATCCAGAAGTAAAGCTTTGAAATAAGGTCACAATTCAATTACCGCATCATTCATACGAGTAACTATACTATGACTTTCGTGGGGTTATACACATGTAGATAGTGACCATTTGGTCATATGGACCTACTTATTGCATGTTGTGGTAAGGTGTAGCTGTGGCCCAGTTATCAAAAGAAATACATAATTTCAGTAGATTTTCCAGAGTGGAAGTTGGTAGACCTGATACCCTAAGGGTTTCTTCAGGAGCCCAGTTACAGATTCAATAGTCTGCTTCTTAAAATCACAGCAGCAGAAACACTTTGTCTTCTCAAACATGTCTAAAATGTCTTCTGGGCAACCCTCCCAGATGCTGGGAAATCCCTGTGCTTTGGATTTCAGCATCACTCTCTTCTGCAGGAATGACACGTGAAAATGCCTACAAGCAGGACTAACAAGGCTTTTGTACTTGCTTAAACCCCAGATGCATGCCACACCAAGGACTGCAAAGGCTCTCAGAGCACATGAGCACTCAGGTCTGTGTGTTTGCCTCAGTATGGAAGAAGTAAGCCCAAGCATTGCTAACTATTTTAAGCTCTTGCTTGAGAAGTTTGCTAAATTCAGATCTCCCAGCCTCCAATGGAAAACCTGGTGCTATTTTGAGCTAGTGTAGTCACTCAGATTATTGAAAACAAGTGTGTGGACATCTCCAAGAGAGAACAACAGGAGTCTATGAAAGTACTCTGTGATAAATGTTTTTCCTCGCTGGAATTTTTAATTAATTTGTTGGCCTGAGGCAGTTTAGATTTTCTGGCTTGTAGTAAGAACAGCAAATGACGGAGTACTTTTTGTGTCAAGTTTGTTACCATTTGTGCAGTGCCCAAGGGGCAGTTGTAAATTAACTACTCTGAGGAGCAACAAGATCATAGTCACTTAGCGGATGTATTGTTATAGGACTTTCATCTGATGCTTATTTTCTTTTTGTCTCTGGTGATGCCAGAGATGAATACAGGCAGTGCTGAGGCACCGATATTGACTCACAATCATAAAAATGTACATAAAATTAAGAATGATCCAAAAGAACAATTGACTGGCACAGGGGAAATCAACCTGTTCTGAAGCAAGATCTTCTGTTCGTGATCAAGCTGAGCTTAATCAAGATGCCCCATCCACTCACTTGCATTTTGCAGTACACGAACACAACTCCCTGAGAGCATTTGTGCTTGCCCTGGGAGCCCCCACAATGCCACAGTCACACGTATCAACCTGTGCACAGAGGGCATGAGCCATGAAAATCCATGGAAATGTTTATTTTTGGTGTCACAGGCTTAGGGATGATTTAAATGAGAGGCTTCAATGTATACAAAGCTTGCATTCTTTCTCCTGGCACTTTACACCCTAGGAAACCTTGTCAAAATGTGATATTCCTGGTATTCACTGTTGCATGTTCAGGTGGTAAAAGGAAAAATATTTTGGCACAGAACTTCCAAAAAAAAAAAAAAAGGAAGGGCACAAAGGGACTAGATCCAGATAGGTCTATAGTCAGACATAAATGGTGTTATCAAAACACATTAAACTTACCAACAGCTTGGGAGCCAGGATGGACCTCACCCTTAGTTGCAAGGGAAGAGGTTATGCTGCTCTATGGCTGATAAATCAGATAGTTAGGCACATGGTCCCTCTTCATGACAGCATAGCACAGAGGTCTCTTAGAAAAGGAGTTGGTCTGAAATATGCTGCTATTACTTCACATTATTTTCCCAGTAAAAAATTACTTCGAGAATTCTTTCTACATTGCCTCCAAAAGACAAAATGCACCTCATCACTTGAATGCTAAACATGATGACCTACTTAGTGACATCTTTACCGTAATCAAGAAGAGTTTGACCTGAATAATAAGGTAAAATTTAGTATCACGCAGAAGGGCTATTCTACCAACACAGTCATTCAAGGCCATTATGCTGTCAAAACAGGACATAGGGATTAAATAGTCTGTAGATTGCCCTGTAGACCTTTGCACAAAAATAACACCAATCCATAGAAATTTACTGTGGTTTACATCTTACCAATTATCTACACAAGGTGAATTTCAAACAGAACAAAAGTCACTGTGTGTATGTGCATCAGCTTTGAGGAAAGAAGTCTCCAGTGGTTGTACTAATGCCTCTTGTTGGTTCATAACATGATTCAACACTATTGCTCAAGATGGTGCTTTGATGTAAAGTTTTCACTGAATTTTCTTCTGATATTTATATGAAGGAATTAACATAACAGATAAATGGAACTTTCTCCACCATTGTTGTTTTAAGTTAGTCTACAATGAAAATAGCAAAGCTGACAATATCTCAGACTTCAGTGGAATCTATTTTAGGATCAAGCCAGTCCATATGTTCTGCTGTTGTACACATAATATGAAATAGAGCTTCACAAAATTGCCAATTTCATCCCCTTCTCCTGTTTTCAGCCCTAATTTGTTCTGGGATGGTCTGATGCCCTCAACTGCATGAAGTTATCCTCTAACGGTTTTCTAATTTTATTGAAATTGGTGCAGGTAGATGTGAAGGTTTTGAAGTTACTATGGCTATAAAAGGTGAAATAGAAGATGTGATGATGCAATTCCTCTCAAAAAAAAAAAAAAAGGTCTGGTTGGAAAACAGAGCGATAAACAAATCTATCTTAAAACTCTTTTCTTGATACCAGTTTTTGAAAATGTCACTGTCCCTTCTGGAACAAAATTCAGGCTGGTCTCACCAGAATAGCTCTTTGTCTAGTCTCATGTTTGATAGGAATAGTGGCTGATTCGGAACATTCTTTTAAGACCTTAACAGGTTAAAAACTGAGAATTGCTGCCAAAAATTCATGAAGTCTCATTAATTAAGGACCTAAAAAGAGCTTTAAAATTCCCCCTGCCCTCCTTGGAGGTGATTCCAGCCTCACAAAGTAAATGTCATTGAAATAGTTTGAGCTCATGGAAAAATAAATTCTCTCTGACAGAAGAGAAAATTTGAGGGCCCCAAGAGTGCAAGAACATAAAGTCTAGCCAGAGCGAACCAGATCTGCAATATATTAAGCCTGAATCATAGTACTGAGTCATTCTCCACACTGAAGGAAACCAGCTATTTCGAGTTAGATCATGAAGTCCCCATGCTCAGATTTTACTCCAGTAATACTCTCATTGAGGATTACATGCAATAGATTTACACATTTGTTTAAACTTACTCACTTACTGGTCATAACCCCCAGTCTGGGTAAGCAAGAGTCAGGATTAATACTATTGGATATCAAAGGCTGCTCAGGCAGGATGAGATGGTGGATGGAGAGCTCCACATCCTACCCCAGCCTGGGGCACGTAAGTGTCTCAGACCCTCAATCACAGCAGAGGAAATCAGAAGATAACTGAATCCAGGAGAACTCTGTACTTCTGTGCTTTATCTGCCCACAGAGATTGTGCTGTTATGTCTTTATTTTCTAGATATTTTTCCCCCCTCCTCCCTACTCTTAAGCTATGAATTGTGTTTTTACAAAAGGATCTTGGCAGGCTGAAATTCAGCTTGCCAGCATGGTTTCCTTTGACAGCAGCACAATGCTTGAATTAAATACCAGATGTAGTCTCAGTTCAGTCCTAAGCAGATTGGAGACCCCAATTTGAAAGTGCTTGTGTTTTTAGAAGCAGATTGCTTTACACCACTTTTCCACATCTACTGTTTTTGTAGCTATCTCTATTTGTCACACTGAGTGCTTTTAGCCTTACAGAGCTCATATATATGAAGTGTATAAGGATACATGTTTGTGTATATACATGCAAATCATATATAATTGTGCATGCACATATGTAAATGGATTTAGACAAGTGGGCCTGTGAGGAGCAGGAACACTTAAACTCATTTTATTATGTTTCCCTCCTGCGTATGTTTTCTGATATCGAAAAGTTAAACCTTCTAACCCTTCTTCCATTTTTTCTGGCATCTGTTTTCTACAGATTTCTTGAAAATAAGGGACTGAATGGACGTGGGTCCTCTCTCTTTCTGCTGGGTGATGTAGATTAAATGAAGGGCCCAGGAGTTACTGGAATCAGAGCGGCTTTTCATTTTCCCACTCCACAGGCACTGTCCTACCCCCACACGGGACAGCACCAGTACGTGCCACCCTGCGCACAAAAAAAGTTATTGCACAAATCTTTGGTCACTTTCTTACCCAACAGACACTTCAGAAAGGGAAAGTGTGGTTTAGGAAGCTTCTTTCTAATGTCCTTAAAAATATCCTGGCTTTGTTTCAATAGTCCAAGGGGTTATTACGTACATTGGTATTGCAGCACACATTGCAATCTAATCACTATCATTAAAAGTTTCATCACTTATAATGGGTTAGATTTCCCCCTTATAGGCAGTAAACCCATGAAGGAGGTGTGGGGCTACCTTAGAGTTCTGGCTCCAAATCTGGTTTCAGGCAGGTTAAATAGCTCTCAACTGTCTCAGAGTGTCAGTATTTACCTCTTTTCTTGCTCAAGAAACAGAATTTTAAATTCTTTGCAGCTTTGCCATTTGCCAATGCTACAACATTCATAGCAGGCTAATTACTCTGTTCTTTAAAGCAGAGTAATTAAACTGCAATTAAACTGACACCCAGAATACGGTCCTGGTCAAATGCAAACAGCAATTCATTCAGGTCACCTTGTCTAAATCAGAATTGTAGCACACATCAGCCTCAGTGAAAAGGGATAAAAGCATTCACAGCGATTGATAGGCATGAGGGAGCAGAGGAAAGTCACCAACATCCAGCATGCAAAGCTGAGCTCTGCCATACTGGCCACCCCACAGCAATGTGTGAACCCTTAGATTAGGATTCTCTGCTTCAGCTGACAAGTGATATTCAAGGAAGCACCAGGCAGGTTTATTAAAAATCATTTCCTGGATCACAGCACACACCGGTGTCGCTGCTGCCCAGTCTGGAGAACCGTAGCTATTTGCAGCGTGTTGTAGGGATGCACCAAGCTGTCTCCTGCTCAGGGCTGCAGAGCTTCCCACTTCTGCCCCTCGTCGAGGACAGTGGAGACCTGCGTGTATGATGGGCTGCTCTGGTGTTTGAGTCAAGTCCCATAATGAGAAGTGTAATTGCGCTGTTTCACGGCAGCTCCACTGCCTGGCAAAACTGCCCCATTATAATAATATCCATGGAGGAGAGGCATGAATAAAAAGCCATGGGTTAATTAAGGGAACATTAAGGGGTAGATTTGCAATTCTTCCTCTTGTTAGTGGAGAATATCTCACAAAAGTAGCATCAGATGCCACCTGGAGAGTCAAGTAAAAGTGGACCTGCCTGCTTTCCATCCTGCTGGTCTGACTCCCCCCAGGTGCTGGGCATCAGGATTGAACCCTTTTGGCCAAATTAATTTGATGAAGTAGACAAGAACTGTGCTTGCACATCACTCCTATTGGCTATTTAAGGGCTTGATCGATGTGGCGTGGGGATCCAATCACAGTCAGTTGAAATCTAATTCCAAGGCACAGTTCCTATAAATTGATCCTTTATTTAAATCACTGGTTAACCAAATGTGGCTTAGAAAGTCTCGTGGGGAAGCAGTCTAGAGCTGAGAAACGGGAATACTTTCAATAGAAAATCGGTTCATGGGAAAGAAATAATCCAGGAAAAATCACTGTGATTTATGAACAAATCTCAGATCTATGAAGGAGAGCTACTCCAGTGAAGTCCAAGAAACAATTCCATAAACAGTGTGTTAGTTCTAAGGAGTAAGCAATAAAAACCAAAATAATTAGCCTCTGTGCCTCTGCAAAACTCAGTATGTGCCAAAGAGAAAGCAATAAACATTTTCTGTGATTGGACTGCAAGAAATCTGCATAACAGGACTAAATTATCAAAAAGAAAAAGAACATGCCCTGAAGAGAGATCATACAGAGCTAAGCACAGGTTGTGCTGAAAAAAACATGGAAATGAAAGTAAATTTGGATGAGAGTTATACTAAACATCCTGGGTTTAAGCATGAATATAAGTTCTGTTGACTTCAGGGCTTCATTACATTCAGAGACATTTTAAAATAATGTGCTGTCTTGTTCATAGCACATGCCTTGTCCCAAAGGCAGGACCGAGAGCCAGGCTTGGCTGCAGAAAGCCCAGGCAAAGATGCCAAGCATGCAGAGCATGCAGAGCGAGCCTGCAGAGCACACGGAGTGCATGTAGAGCAAGCCTGCAGAGCACATAGAGCTTGCAGAGCGAGCCTGCAGAGCACATGGAGCACATAATCCAAGCATGCAGAGCACACACAGCTTGCAGAGTGAACCTGCAGAGCACACGGAGTGCATGTAAAGCGAGCCTGCAGAGCACATGGAGCATAAGGTTTGTGCATGCAGAGCATACAGAGCTTGCAGAGCGAGCCTGCAGAGCGCATGGAGCACATAGAGCCAGCATGCAGAGCACACGGAGCTTGCAGAGCAAGCATGCAGAGCACATGGAGCTTGCTGAGTGTGCAGACACAGAGCATGTCTAGCACTGAGCTGCAACACCCAGGGTACTACTCACCCAACTGAGGAGCCAGAGGCGCTTCCAAAGCCAAGGGAAACCCCACCACAACTCCACCGAGGGGTTTGGGAACCATCCCTCACTGTGGCTGCTGGGCTCCTTTGCTAGAGCTTGTTTGTTTCAGAAAATGTTTCAGATGTTTCAGGAAATCCATCTCCAAGATAAGAAAGCATGGTAAGCTGCCTACACTAGCTGGGATTTCCACAGGAATTAAGGGCTCAAGCGATCAGAATCCCTTAGGCTCCAGTGCAAACAACAGTCTTTGTACCTTGCATTTAATGGCATTACGATTTTCTTCCCCTTCAGCAAAAAAACACTGGGTCTTATAAAGAAAACAGATATAACAGGGCACAATGTGTTTACCACCTTTGCACATTTTTGCCATGAAACTTTTATTCATACTGTGTTAAATAAATGTAACCCACACCATCCTAGATTAAGTTTCATTTATTCCCAAACAACTGTGTTTATTTAATTCTCTCCTTTTTCCACATGTGGAATATCTCTGTCCCACTACCTCTCAGCAGCAGATGTTCGCTGAAACCTGATGATGCAGTCACAGCAAGGATAGCTGCTACTTCACATGGCACCATCCAAAGGACAGGCTTGTGTGGAGTTTGCTCAGGTTTCATCTTGTGTAACTCTCCCTTTTTGTGTTAGACATGTAGTAAGACACCTTTACTCAGCAAGCCTGGAAGAATCTGGGCTTTTTTTGTTCAGCTAGGAAGGAGGTGAAGGGACGGCAGCAGCCCTGTGCATGACTGAGACTTAATGCCCTCACACCCCAGCTCTCCCCTGGGTGTTCACACTTGGAACTGCTCCCTAGAAAGCCATGCATCCCAGATGAGTGTCCCACTGCAGTGGCTGTGTTCCTAGCCTGGATACTGCAGGGCCTGTGGGGATGACGGCTGCATCCTCTGGCCCATCTCCCTCTGCTTGGGAAGGGACCTGCCATTGCAGCACGGAGCTGAGTTAAACCTGCACCACCTCCCCCAGGGATCCTGCAGCCCTCCTTGAGCTCTGCCTGTGCTTGCAAGTCCGGAGCCAGCCAGAGGTTCAGCAAGAAGCTTTGTAGAGCCATGCCCTGCTTCTCCTTCCCCCCCTCCTCCTCCACCCTGCCCTCCCTCCCTCACAGACCTCCCCATCCCACCGCTTCTGCTGTTTCACCATCCGTTACAGAACACGGCCACCGCTTTCCTTTATCGCTTTGATAAAACCACTTAATCTTTGAATTTTGCTGATTTTGCTTTGCTCCGTGATGCCAGTTCAGATTAGGAGAGAGGAGACAGCTTGCTAGCAAGAAAGAACAGAAAGCCAGGTTTGTCACACTTGTACTGTCCCCAAGCAAGCTTCATCTCCAGGGACAATTTCTCGAAGTTGTTCAAGCTTCATTCTTGCTTTGAAGCAAACAGATTCAAAAAGAGACATTAGAAGTGACCTTTTTAATCATTGATGCCTGGATTTGGATACGACACCTTGTGGTTTGAAGTAGCCAAACAGACACTTTGATTTCCCACACAAATTAAAGCAGGCAGGTTAGAAGCAGCTGGCCCAAACTTCACCCCCCCACCCCCCCACCCCCCCCCGCAGACCCCCAAGGTGCAGATCATCCCCCCTGCAGCCGGCCCGTGGCACCAGAGCTGTGTGTGATCCCCACCTTGCAGATGCTGCTGCTCACCTGGATGACAACGTTTATTCGCTTGGGATTTCTCATCATTCTTCAATCCATGTTGTTGTCACCTGGAAACCTGGCAAAGCAAATCCAGAAGCAGCAGGGTAGGTGTTTACTAGGTAGTTTGGTAAAATCCTGAGATCTCTGCTTTCTCCGAATCAGGAAGGTGCGTGGTGGTCCCTGGGGCTTCCAAAGCTCCTGCGTTCTGCACAGGAAAGGGCAACGCATTTCTCCAGCATCTGGTCCTGTAGCGGCTGAGGATGCTCACCCCAGGACTGACAAGCTTCACATTAGGCCTGACATTTAAACTTGTCTTGACATTTTGCTCCTCAAAGCAAGAACAAGGCAGACATCCAGTAACAAGGAGTCAACAGGAATCTGCCCAAATCTTTAGCTCTCTCAGGGAGGTGTTCACCCTCAGTGCTTAAGGCTGAATCGTTTGCCATGCAGAGAGCATAGCACGCTCCCCAAGCAGAACAGCTGGTGCTGTAAAAGGATGGGAAGACATACAAATCCTGCATCTGCAAGGAGTTGGCTCGGAGACAGAGATGTGTAAATGACACCCAGTTTGCTGGACCTGAGCACTGACTCTCGTGTTAGACAGAGCTGTAGGTGGTAAAAAGATGTCTGTGTCATGAAACGCGGGGAGGTTGCAATGAGCATCAGCTGAGCTAGCTATGTTTGCAAAATGAAGGGTTTCTAGCAAGCTGGCACATGCCAAGGATTAGATCCTTTTACCCACGTGTGACTGGGATGCTGTCAGTCCCATGGAGCTACGCACTGTGCCAGATTTCCCTCTCCTGCACTTCAGTTGAATGAGTCCACCTCACCCACTTCTGGTTTAGCCCTACATGGGAGGACTCAGCAGGCAGACAGAAGAGGAAAAACACACCCCAGGTGGCTTATTACATTTTGAAGATCCCTCAAATGAACAACCAAAGTGCTTCTGTAGAGGTCAGCCCTCCTGTCAGCTAGGCACTGATGCAGCCGCACAGAGGTCTGTGTGCAGGTCAGAGTCCCCGTGCCACACACTTGTTTTCTGGCTCATCAAAGAGGAATGATGGTGTGCTGGGTCCATGTACACGGGCGTGCAGCCCTGGGTAACACACGGTCTGTGGGTACACTCTTGTGCACCCTGGGAAAACTCCTTCATCCCCCTGTGCCTCACTTCATCTATACATGGCAGTGCTGCCTGACTTCACTGAGGCAATGTCAGAACACACAGGATTAAACAAAATAAAGATTTATGCTATGCTCATTCATCAGAGAAATAGGAGATAACAAAAGAATTAATTTTGTGTGTGTGTGTGCATATAAAGTGCAGATGTGACGGACCTGTTAGGACTTCCCCATTGGAGCAAGGCTTCATCCACTTATTTGTTAATTCTTGCCAACCTGATTTTGGGGTGGTCCAAATGGCAGCATCCCCAGGCTGCTCAATGCAGTCAGTGCAATGGGACAGGGCTCTTCAAAAGCACCAGAGACTGGCAAACCTGGGCCGTTACTCTTTCTCCAAGAGGTGAAAAAGGGGGACACAGGTGTTTGTGCTACAGCTGTACTGTGCCTGTTACTGATGTCCCATCTGCAAATGCTCGTGTGCATCACAAGGTTGCTCTTCTCACTCTTTGATGACATTGGTGTAGCCAATTTTTGTAGTCTTTCAGTGGCTTCTTTTCCCCTTTGAGTATCAGCGAGGATCATTCTCTTCTACCTTGCCAAAAGGGGTCTTTACTGACAGCATGAAGTATTTATAGCAAAAGGGATCATTTAAATACCTAAGACAGACAGCATATTGCATCAGAAAAATAATTTTGGCCTGTACTTTTTGTAGTCAGGTGTCCTATGTGCCCATCTAGCCTGTGATACGTACTGTGAGTGCTATTAAAATGCTATCATTTACCTTTTCCCAGCTGTTCTTGTGCTTTAGAAGGAATTCCCTGGGCTCCATGCTGAATAAAGATTTCACCACCACAGTAACACTCTCATCCCCAAATAATGAGCCTAAACATTTGGTTCGTGGCTGAAAACCCATTTTAGAGGCAGCGTCTGACTTCAGTGAAGTGGTGTTAAAATTTCACACACTATAATTTATGTCCCATTTCCCCCAATTACTGATTACAACCAACTCAGCTTCAAAGATCAGCACCTGCTCCATCCACCTCCAATACTAATGCTTCATGTTTATGGCAGTGTCTTTAGCCCAAGATCCTCAAAACGTGGCTCTGCATTCTTGTTTTCCCCATTTCTATGCACCAGGATGGCAGGAGGTGAGGCTTACCCTCCTCTCAGTACCCACTGGGTGTGAGCTGTGGGTGCCCTGTTGCCTGTGTTAACTGGCCCCAGGATAGCTCACCGCTTGCCCGTTACTCACGCTGGAGACTGGCCATAGGGAAGGCAACAGAGCCCTGTGCAGAACAGATGGGCTCAGCCTGCAGCATGGGGTCACAGGCAGAAGAAAGCTCCTTGCTATAGCAAGAAGGAGGCTCAATAACCCTCACCGTGATTTTTGTTATCTTCAGTGGACGAGGGTGCAGAAGGTGGTGATCTTTCTCTTCCCGACTCGCAGGAGCACCTGGCAGGATGCAAACAGTTGCATTTTATTCATCTGAAAGCCCTCCTGGCTTCTGTGCTCTGATCCTAGAAGTTCAACTGTGTATTTCACAGGGCTGCACCAGAGACAGAACGGGCTCTGCCGACACCAGCGTTGTGTTTCAGTCAATTCGGTCAACGCGGTTGTTACTCGCTTCATCAGTCCTTCCCTTCACCATCCAGTGTGGCCTGCATTTTTCCTCCCAGCATGAAATCAAAAAACAATTTGTAGTAAATAATCCACTGCTGCAGCAGTTGTTTGTAAAACCCAGGAACGGAGACCCTGGAATTTGCTTCTGACTTTCTTGCCAGGTTGAAGTTTAAAAAGCTGAATTTCCTGGAATTTTTGCTTTCCTACACTCCCTGCACTGGAAAGTGGTGCAGCGGGCCAGGCCTGTAAAGGAGTGCAGGATGCTATTGATGCTGCAGTGTGCCACACACAAGCATTGGGAGTTCCTCTGCTCTTTCAGTTCTTGACACGGGACATTCCTGTGTGTATCTGTAGCAATGCTCTGACCTCCCTAAAGCAGCCCTGCCATGGGCGACCTGCACCCCGACGAGCTCGGTGGGAGGGACTTTGTAGGTGCCAGTCAGGTTGAGGAGACCTTGATGAGCTTCTCTGATGTTTTTGTCCTCATCTTCCAAGTATCTGCATTCTTTCTGACATGTGTCATATATATTTATTAATTTACCCTTTATCCTGTGAGTTACAAGAATAGAATTGCCTTTATTTTGGAGGCAGATGATACTATTTGCTTGACATCCAACAGGGAGGTGAACTTTGATCTTCTGCCTTCCAGCTCCATGTCCGAGCTATAAAACCTGCCCATCTCCTCGCTCATTATTTTCTGTACTTTACAGCAGATACAGTCTGAGCTGGCAAACACAAAGCCTGGGTATAAACAAGGCAGGGTCTTCTCCCAGAGAGGTTGCCGGCTAAGTTTGTAACAACAGCAAGCAGATGGCTGCAGCAGACAGATGGGTAGCACAGGGTTTGCTGTTGTTGTTTGTCATGTTTTATTCAGTCCACGTCAGTTATCATCTGATCTGAGACTTATCCTGAACCTCAGGCACAGTCAATTGTGCACAGTCAATGGATTTGCACTGAAGAGGAAAGTTTCTAGCTTACAGGAATCTGCCTGAAATGGCAAAGGTGTGATGGGAAATGGGGTTGGAGCTGAGGACAGAGAGAAAAAAGCAAAGTCCTTGGCTATTCATTCATTTTAGGGAAGGCACACACATGGGTTTGGAAAAGTCTGAAGTGTGTTCAGGAGTCTGTACCTCGCTGGTGCTTTGAGTCAAACCACAACCCCGAAGGTGGGAGGCCAAGTACCCAAGCTCTACCCATGCCCCTCATACACCCCAATGCAGCAGGGTACACGGCACAAAGCATTTTTGTGCTCTCCCTCTCCCTGGCTGGTACTTACCATGCTCTTTCCACTTCCACACAGGTAGAAAAACCCCAACACGCTTAAAAAATGTAAAGCCCAGCTCTTTCTCTTCCCCCACCCAGCAAAACACCGTACATTAATGAAGGCTGACTCTATATTTATCTTTGCAAAAGCCTTGAATCAGAATTAATTCCTGCGAGCCGCATTTATTAAGAAAACACAATTTCAGATGGGGAAACGATGCTTGCAATTATTTAATTAGAAACCCAGTGCCAGACAGCAGAACAGGATGTGCCCTGGGCTAATAACTGCAGGTTTCACAGCTCCCCCTTTGCCTCGTGTCCCCTCCTTTAATGTGCCTCCAGACAAATGCACTGAAGGGCAGGACCAGATGACACACAGCTACAAATGCACCATGATGTGTTTCGTTCCCGGTGAGCTACGTTCACTTCCAGCATCTTGTACCTTTGCTCATATATTGTGATTGAATTTTACATGACCTCACTGTCTCCAAGGGAGAAATGAGGGTGTGAATTGGGACAGGCTGTGGTGGCACAAATTCTGTTCACTTTAATTGACAATTCAAAAGATCCTCAGCTCCTATATTTTATTTTTTGGTATTTTGGAATCCCTGAAAGGACTGTGGAAGACCCTGCAGACTCTGTCTGAGTTGCTCCACAGCTCATGAAGAAGCTTTTTCTGGGTAAGTTTCCTAGAGCAACTGCAACGTTCAGCACAAAAGTGACTTTGAACAGCAAGAGCTCCTCTGCTGTGGGAACAGCTTGTGTGCTGGAAGGTCAGGGGAAGATCATTGTGCACCTGGGGAAACTGGAGGTGGGTCATGCGTGGTGAAGCACAGGCTGGGGACAGCTTTCCCTGCCACGAGTGAGTGGTGGAGAGTGGGCAGAGCTTCGGTGCTGGCCTCCCGCGCTTCTGTTCGTCAGGGTCTGCAGAGAGCGAAGGTGACCTTTCTCCTGCAGCCATCAGCTCTGCCTCCCCAAGCCCCAGACCTCCTCAGATGGGCCCGTGGTGCTTTCTTAGGGGAAATTCCTCCTCTAGCCTGGTCCAGGGCAAGGAAGCCCGCTGTTCCTCCCACAGCCCCACCAGTTAAGGTGTGGGTATTGCCAACGTTTGTGGGATGCTCCCACAGAGGGTTGGAGTGGGTTTTCCCTGGCTTTTGCAGAGTTACTCCCCATGACAACAGGGCCATGCGAGGAAGAAACAGCAGTGCAATGTAGCCACTGCGTCACGCTTCGTGCAGATTCACTGTCAGGGCAAAAAGTGTCAATTTTCAGCCCCCAAAGCCAGATCTAAACATTTCTATAAATCCAGAAACCTTGGGAAAGTTTGCTATGCAACTTCTCTTTCCACTTCTTATTTTTCCCCTTTGACTGAAGGAATTGTGGTAGAAATAAGTGATGCTTTTTTGTGAGATGTCTACTTCTGATAAGCTCTTGCCAGCCAGGAAGCACCCAGCCTTACACAGCCCTTCTCTTTCACTTTTGAAAGGGCATAACCATGATTTACTGCTTCACCCATATCTCCAGAGAAGCTCTTGTCATTGTCTTCTTTGGCTTCATTATTTATCATCATTTCAGTTCTTGCTGTAGCTGAGAGAGCACCGTAGTCAATTGCCAGGCAATTGCACAAAGCAGAGGGGCAGGCTGGCAGCAAAACAACCCCAAAACAAAACAAACAGGGAAATAAAACAGGAGTAATCAAAATAATCACCTGGAGTGATTAGCACAGCTTTTGAGAGAGCTGGAAACAATTGCTTGTTTCTCGATGCTCTAAACCAATTTAATCAGGCAGCCAGAGTTTGTCTGATGAGGTGGAAATCAAAGCCTACCGTTGGATGAAGGAGACTCCAGCTCAGACGTTTTGGAGTGTCCTCCCCCTTGTAAAGCTCCGACGACAGGCAGAGGTACGGTGTGAAGATTTATTCTGCAATACACTGACTTTACAGCACCCTCTGTGAAGTGTGGAGATGGCAGCTCTTCAGCTGGCCCCTGGGGACGAGAGCAAGCCAGGCACATGGCATTTGCTGCTAACCTTCGCTGGTCAGATATTAAAAACGCGTGCTAATACCTGGGAAAAGGGGTTATTTAAAGTGTACAAGCACACAGCTTTCCTGGCTGCTCTGTCCATATCCTCCATGGCAGATTATTCTGTTCCTTTTCCCGATTAGGCTCCTAGAAATGAAGTGCAATAAACTCTCTTCTGAAACAGGATGATAATTGTTAGCTAGGGTTTGGGCAGTGTTTTCCCCAAATGCTCTATCTACTCTTATCCATATCAGGGCTTTTTTCCCCTTTGCCACATGAGCATCGTTTTTCTTTCACATTAATAGCAGGGAAGGGTCTCCAGTGGGACCAAACAAAAGCAGGGACAACTGCCTGATTGCCTGGTAGAGGTGGGGGTGAGGAATATGAGAAATGATGGAGTAGCAGGAGAAATCATAACTAGATTTTTAATAAAACTTTGTTGCAAGGCTTAATTTGTTAAAAAAAAAAAAAAAGATATTCGGAATTCACTTCATTACCCACTGTAATAGTAGCTGGCAAGTATGTGTTAACAGCATCAAATTTCCAAACGATACCAACTTACAGTTTCCCTACTTTTGATGTAAAGTTAACTTGGAAAGCTCAGGACTAGCAAGGAGAAGAAAAGCTATCGGGCAAAGAGGGCTGTATTCCCAGAAGAGTTCTTCAAGTCCTTAAATTGTTGTCTAATTACGTTTTATTACTCACTGGTCATGGGATCCCCTTTTCCTTGGAGCGGAGCGGTAGGAAGGACCACCCAGGAGAAGGAACCACTAGAGGCCACTGTTGTAATTCAGCAAAGATGCTTCCGAGTTAAATATAATACTATTAAGATTAATATTTTAATGAAGTATTTAGTAGGTGCAGACCATGGAGCCAAGAAAAGGGATTTCATTTGTTTGTGTTTCTTTCCTTCGGTTCTGAAGGCAGAGTTTAGATAATCAGCTGGAGGATTTGCAGGGAGGGTTTAAACAAATTTTGTTGGTTTGAAAGTTCAATAAATATTCAAATGTCCCAAAGATGCTGTGCTGAATTGCTGCTGTTACCACCAAGGGCTGAGCCAAATGCTAGTGGCAGAGGGCACATCTCCAGCCACGCACACACCAGCGCTCCTGCTTTCCTGAGGCAAAGCCAGCTGGTGACACCAGGACACAGGGATGGCAGCTCACGGTGGCACCGGCTCATGGTGACACCAGCACAAGCAGGAGCACAGATGAGGGTGAAGGTTCCTGCAAGCTCAGCTGAAAATGGAAGAAGAGGTGCCAGGCACTTTTCGCTGCTTCAGTTCTGCTGGTGGAGTCAAAGCCAAAGCCGGTGTTTGGGGAGCTCTGGATCCAGCTTAACCACAATTGCCAGAAGTCCTTAAAAACAAAAGAAATACTTTACATTTGACAGATGTCAGGATTTTCCCCTCAATGTTGTTCCTTCTTTCCCACCCCTGTTGGGTTTCAACATCTCTCTTTTGCTCAGCTTGCTTTAGAGGGCAAACCCATCAAAGCCAGCCCAGCCAGACACTGCAGGAGTGTGCCCAACCCCAGACCCCCGAAGCAGAGACCCAGGGTGGTCCCCTCTGCCCAGGCCTGTGAAGGGGACACTAAGGGGTTGAGTGGGCTCAGCTGTCTTCCCTTGCAGGAGAAAAGTCACATCAATCTCCAAACAGTTTCCCTCCAGCTCTCCAGGAGCTCCTCAAGCCCATTTTCCCATTCAGAGGAAGGGGTGGGGGTCTCATCACATCAGCCCGAGTTACCCCCAGCACTGCTTCAAGGCAGGTGATGCCGAGTCTTGTAAGCTGCTCCTCTTCCCCATTAATAACCCTTCTTCACTGACTCCAAATGCCTTCTGATTTCACACAATAGTGAGTGACAGGCAAACCTCTCCCGAGACGGCGCGTCGTGACACCCGTGCTAACCCTGGTGGGGTTGGCAGCTGGAGGTGGCTCCTACGCCCATGGCAGTATGTAGGTATGTCCCCTTGTCCCCTCGGCGTTGGAGCTGGGAGCCTGCAGGAGCAAAGCATGAGTATTGCCCATGCAGGAAAAAGATTTGAGACAGGAGGAAGCAGCAGCTTGGACCCTGAGATGTGTTTTGGGGATATGCCACTAGAGGGGAACAAAGATCTACAATATTTCCTAGACGTGCCATGAGTGCTGGAAAGCCTCCTGCAACCTGGGGGCCACAGCGCCCGCCTGGAGATGGATTCTGTGCCAGCAACATGGGAATGCTTTTCCTTATCACTGGCAAGAAAAGACTCACTCGATTGTATTAATTGTATTTATCACCGGAGAAAAAGAGCAAAAGTAATCCTTTCTGAGGATCCGTGAATTTTACTGAACGCTGACACTACACCGGGTGAAAAGCGAAGGAAACTATGCAGCCTTTGGCAATACTTTTTCTGATAACACTGTCCCTAAATTGGGTGTTTGTGATATATATGGGAGGTACATGTGTAAAAAATCACGAAATTAGTTCCAAACCATTCATACTTCATGTTGAGAGCTTCATAAATGAAGTGTATGATCATTTCTTTGCAGTGTGTCTAGAAATAAGAAAGGTTGATAACGTGATTATTAGGTTATTCATTATGGAGACATCATTCATTTGCAATAATCTGGAGGCGTTAAAGATGAAGATCTCTAATTACTATGCTTTTAGAGGAAATATGCATAAAAGAAAAGTAAGGGGTAGCTTGTAATTCTTTCTATAAAATTAGTTCCTAGATGAAAAGGAAAGGGTCAGAAAATTAGTTAGTGACTTAATTAATTTAGAGAAAAACTGTGAATTATCTGACAAAATAACATTGGAAAGCTTTAATGCATCGAGAAGGCTGGTAATATGCAGAATCACAGTAGAAATCTGAGTTTGGCAGTGCTTTGATTAGCACAAATGGAAACACTCTGGACATGAAAAGGGGACAACTGCCACTGATTTCTCTTTGGGTCCCTTGGAAGCTGAATGGGTGGCAGAGGAGCACATCGCATCAGGCAGAATGGAGGAGCACATCGCATCAGGCAGAATGCACTCAGTCCTTGAGGTTGTCGAGAGACCTCTCCTGCCCCAGCTGCATGTGGAGGAAAGCTCAGGAGAAGCATTCTCCCCCAAGTCCCACAACAGGACTTGGCTGTGTCCCTCCTCCAGGTGCTTCCCTGCCCTCTACCCCAGCAGCTATCAGAGCTCGCCAGTGATGCCCCTGCTCTTGCAGCCAGTGCAAAGGGAAGGTGGGAAGGTGGCACATACAGTCTCCGTGGTGGGTTAAGGCACTGGTCTCAGAGGAAACGTGGATTTCTCATTTGCTTCAGCTTGCTGCAAAATGCAATGTCATGTGCAGGAGGGAGGAGGCTGGGTGTCCTTGCTGGATTAGCACAGAAGGGAAGTACGCTTGCTTGTCTCGACATAAAAGTTAGGCAAAAACCCAAAGGGATACTCACGATCCAGCAGATTTCTTTAGCAAAATATAAACTTCTTTCCTCCTCTGTGTCCTGGCAACCCTTGTTCCTGGTGGCACAACAACAATTGGAAGCCAGCTGAAAGACCTAATAGCAGGAACAGGTACAGCCTACTGCTGGACTTGGTTTCTGACTACTGTACAAGAGGAACTTGAATCTGAATTTATTTCTGCTTGGTATGTAGTAAAGCAAGAGATCACCATTTTGAGTCATGAGCTCCTCCAGTATGGCAGCCTCATGTCCAGGTTGGAGTCTGAACCTACATCCCAAATCTTAATGGCTTACAACCCAAAGAGCAGGGAGCTCCCTAGGCTAGGTAAGGTATGGTCCATCTCAGTCCAATGTCAGGTGTCATCGCTAAATGGAACAGTTGCACACCAAAGGTCTTCTCCATTTATTCAGGAAAAGGATCTACCTTTCCTCCAAAACCAGGGAGCTTTGTTCCTCCCAAAGCATTTAAGTGACTTAATCTAAACCCCCAGAGCCGGAAAATACCCACAGCAGAACAGGTTTTCATTTGTGCTGCAAACACCTCTTAAAATTCTCACAAAAATACAGCCCCATGGCCATGATTAGCTTTTCTGAGTTTAAATTCTCTCCCCAACATTTGTATTACAATTGCCCCAAATTATAACTTGCAATAAGCAAAATGACCCATCAGAAGTGACATTTGTTCCTTCTGCCTTGTTGAAAATGGTCCCTGCCCTCCTGCCCAAAAGGGGGTCACCTCCCTCGGGATCACCCTGATGGGTGAGGACACGACGCGTCTCTTCCCCAGCCGTGGTGGGCATGTTTGTTTGAGACACTGAATGTGAGTCACCACAGAATTATGTTTCCCCAGAGGACTGAAAAATAGCTGGACACTAAATCTCAATATAAATCAGCCAAGAGTTAATGTTTATCTTTTATCAGAGCAATGGGAAAAGTTCGAGCAAGCCGGCTAGATTCAGGGTGAAGTCGAACTCCCAAACTTTCTCTTAAATTAGGCCCAGCGGGGGCGTAAAAGCATCCTTAGGGACCATGGAGCTCTGCAGAAAATTATGCCAGCTCCACCAACTCGTGTTCATTATCAGTGTCACTCACTCATGTCACCTCCACAATTATTTTAGGACCTGTCACTAGTAACATTCTCCCACCAGCAAATGTTTCCAGCTCGCTCTAATGGGGAGGCTGAAGTTCGAAGCAGAAGTTACCTCTGTACCTACTCCTTCGCACTTGCTGCCTTCTCGCACCCCTGCTGAGCAGCAAGGAGCCTTCTTCTGTAATCCACCCGCTTCTGGCAGCTGGTGGGGGGCACTTTGGAGGGAGGGGGCTGTGCAGCTGCCCCTGCTTGATCAAGGAGTGGAGCTGGGGGAGTTGGGATGGATGGGCAGTGTCAGACTCTGGGAAATGGAGCCTGGGCTAAGCTAGAGTCTGTAATACAAAAAGCTTGAATCCACAGATTCCAAAATTTGAGGGGAATTAATGTCAGGCTCCTATGGAGGCACTAATGCTGTAGGTAGGGGACAAAGAGGACATAAGTGAGGTCTACTCTGTTTTTAGGACTGTCATCCAGATCCTGAGGGCTGATCAGCTTGGAGACACACTTATTTGTTTTCAGAAGATTTTTGGAATATTGTGGAAGATGGAAAAAGTTACTTATGTCACACAAGCACACAATAATACAGGTTTGAAGAGACCCCCCAGGTCTGGAATCCAGCCCCCTGCTCAGAACAGGTCTAACCTCAGGACGAGCTGGCATTCGCTTGGGTGAGTGTCAAACAGCTCTAAGGATGGAGGCTCCACAGCTTTCCTCTGCCCCTCTGCCAGGACTTAACCCTTCACACTGGGACCATCTTTATCTGGCATCTGCTTCATATCTAGCTGCAAAATACGCCCGTTGCCTCCTGCCTGGGAAGATCCTGGCTCCATCTCTCCTAGAAGCACCCCCTCACCCTCTCCCTGCCAGCTCACAGCCACCAGCAGTCCCCTCTCCGCCACTGCAGGCAGGGTCCCTGCACAGTGGCAGTGTGTCCCACGCTGCTTCTTGGCCATTCCTGCTCTGGAATAGCGGAGGTTGTGAAAAGCGCTGGCTGCAGCTCCAGTTCAGATGTGAATATGCCAGATGAGCCACCATCGGAGGCTCCAGGGATGAGCCGTGTGCTGGAAGGGAACAGCTTTGATTAAGTGGATTATGCTGGAAGTAAGCACCAGACAAAGCACTGAAATGTTGACATGAGCTATAGCAATGAAAAACAGCAGTGATTAATAAGCTGCAGTACTGTAACTAATCAGTGTTTGCAAGCACTTTGGACCTGGAAAGCATCTGCTGAGAACTGTTACTGTGAACGTTTCCTATGCGATGTTGACAAATCATATTGATATCCTCACAACGGGGAAAGGGGCTGATGACTCCTTCGGTGGGAAGGATGTTTTAATGAGGTTTTCTTCACACAGGCATGCCATGTCCTCATCATGGGCTGCAGGATGTTATCCACCCCTTGACACACGGCTCCAAGGCTCTGTATGCATCAGGGCGTTGGGGTCCTGATGCCTTCAGCTCTCAGTGTGCCTCCCGCACGCCTAAAACTGAATGGGGCGGCAGGCTTGGGTGCAGGCAGGATGGCTGTGAGGTATATTGGCCCACAGGAACCTCCAGGTACAGTAGCTGGAGCCAGGTTTTCTATTACATCTCTTCCAGCTCCATCATCTCCCTCCCGTCCCATTCTCCAGCCAGCAGACAATTTCCCTGGGTTAGCATGAGTGGCGTACACAGACAAGAGCCTGCTATCAAATTTTCCTCTGTGCCAAGCTGAGCTGGAGCTAGATTTTCTAGAGAAGAACATATAATTTCATTACTGTATAAGCCAGCAAACAAAAATCTCCTTGCTTGTGAGAAACCTCCATCCTTCCTGGAAACATTTTTTAGGAAAAGAGTCCTCGGAGTGAAACTGATGGCCCCGTCTTGCCACTGCCAGCGCAGACATCCCACCTCCTTCCCCAGACACCCTGTCCTGAGACAACAGGTGAAAAGCAAGTTCACGGAGAAATTTTTTCTTCCTCCAGTTTCCCTTTTCTCTCCCACCCGCCCCCCCACTTCACCCGCCTGCCTTTTATAGCATAACACATGTCAGGGTTCATGTAACAAAAAGAATTTCCAATGTCAGGCAAATAATTTTTCCATCTGTGGGGTTTTTTTCTCCCCATTTTATATTTTTGAACGGAAGTGGCATCTGCGAGGTGCTGGCTGTAACTGATACATCCAGGAGCTGCGCAGTTCATCACCAGCAGCCCGCTGTCGGCGTGCCATTTTTGGCTGCTCCAGCTGTTGTTATGGAGAGGGCATGCATCAGTTCAGCCGACAGCTGCAGGCTCCCAGAGAAAATGAAAGTTGTTTTTTCCTGTTCAGCAGTTGTCTTATCCTCCCAGCACACCCTGATGGGGTTTTCTAGTAATAGGCTAAGGTTAGCAATCATGAAAAATATGCACAAGTGTCTTCTTGACATGGGTCAGGTCGTGCTTTTCCTGCTGTCTGTTTTCAGAGCAGTGCATCCCCAAGGGCGGCCGTGTCCTAGCCGGATTTACCTGGCTGGGAAATGCTCGGGACCCCAAGGAGGTAGGAGCTGTTCTGGGCTGCAATAATTCATATCAGACGCTGAAGGAGTGTGATGAGCAGTGGATGTGAGCGCTGGGGGAAGAAGGTCCTCCAGGTCCAGTGTTTGAAATGTTTCTGTCAAAACCAGCTCTGAGTAGCTAGAATTAAGGAATGGGCTTTGCTTCCCTGGAAAACCATTAGAGATGGACTTCACTGGACAGCCCCTGCCTTCCTTCCCGCTGATGCTGAAGCATCCAACAGGTGAGTAGGAGAGGTGGTGGTGACCCTGACAGCCCCATGACCATGCCATCCACTGCCCACACACCCTTCATTCCCCTACCCCATCCCTGGGAAATGCCCTCCAGGTGTTTAAGACCAGGCTGGGCTTTCACCCACTGACAAATCTGCCTTTTTACAAGGACATGCAGTGGCAGGACAAGGGGTGACGGCTTTAAGCTGAAAGAGGGCAGATTTAGATCAGCTATCAGGAAAAAATTCTTCCCTGTGAGGGTGGCGAGGCACTGGCAGAGGCTGCCCAGAGCAGCTGTGGGTGCCCCATCCCTGGCAGTGCTCAGGGCCAGGCTGGACGGGGCTGGGGGCACCCTGGGCTGGGGGGAGGGGTCCCTGCCCATGGTGGGGGGGTGGAACTAGGTGGTCTTTAATGTCCCTTCCAACCCAAACCCTTCTGTGATTCTATGATTCTGTGAAATACAGAAGGTGACTGGCACAGGTATGGGCTCATGCGTGAGCCAGCGCTCACTGAAGGGAAGGAAAGGCTTTGTTAGGGCTCAAGCAACATGTGTGTGCTATTAAAGGCACGTTAATGAAGAAAAATCTTTAGGTATGTACTAAAACCCTACCTGCACAATGTAACAGCAACAGTAGCTGGAGTCTGACAACCCTTCTGCTTGTGCTGCCATAATGTAACCAGATCTTATCATCTACCTGGCTGGGATGCTCTTACCCCTCACAGCTCAGCATCAGGGATGTCAGGATCCCAATCCAGAGCCCTGTGCGGGAGCTGGGGGGTGACAGCATCCCACAGCCCTGCAGCCGCTCTGCATTGCAATTGCAGCTCTGCCCTCGGTGCAGGCACCCGTGGGTGCCACCCCGGTTATACAACCCCAAGCTTTGACAGCGGGTCCTTCGCCTTCGAAGGAGGGTCTGATTTCTCATTAAAAGCCTTGTGGAGGTGGAAATGCTCTTTCCATTGCTTTTCTGCCCACGCTCCTCCTGTGAGAGCCCACACACGTGGCAATCAAAGCTAGGGAGCCAGCCCGACTTTCCGAGCATTTCTCACTGCTTTCTCGCCCGTGGGGAGCTGCGGCAGGGGGAGAGCACCAGGGGATTTACAGCTCTCCGTGGCCTCCCCTGCATTGCTCTGAGATGTCCAGGGGCTTGCACCTCCAATGGGAATGTCAGATTGAGTGGTATTGCTTACCACATACTGCTTTCAAATCCGCAACATGGATGCAGAGGAGTATTTCTCCCCAGCAGGGTATTATAAGAAAAAATCAAGAATATTTGTTTATCTTTCCAGTAAAGGCATCATGGAAAGGATAATTTCTTACATGCTAAAATACAGACTGTATCACACTGAGGAAATCGAAGGAAATATTGCTCATCTATTCCTCTTTAACTGCCAAGGCATTTTCAAGCATCCTTCTTTTATTAAATGCCACATGAGACCTTTTTTCAATCCTACATGAAAGAAAGGTACTTTATTAGGTAAATATAATGAAATAACCATGTGTTGTTTCTCACTTTGTGGCAAATGTTTCTACTTCCTGAGGGTATTGATTCCAGATCGAAAAATGCTGCTTTATCCCAGTACCACTTACCTTTCACACGATCTGTTAAACTCAGCCTAAGAGCTGCATAAAAATTCCTTCTCCATCAAGTCTCCCTGACTTTTTAGTACAATACTTGTGGAATTCAAAAGCTATTGCTCAAACTCAAATATTCATTCCAGTGCAATGTATTTTCATTTCATATTTCCTTTTTCTGTGTCCCACCATTTGCACACCCATGAAAAGAGAATTTCCAGCTTAAATTGTGGAAAACAAATGACAAAGTACATTTGGTGGCAACATTACTCAAAATTTGCAAGGTTCTGGTGCTAACCCAATAGTAAAAGATGGAAACCATAAACCCCTTAAGTGCAGAGTGCTTGCTGAGGGCTCCTCTTGCAGGCTGAAATACTAAGAAGCTGCGGCTCGGTGAATACCCTGGAGCAGCAGAAGAGGTGAGATTTCCTCTATAGAGACTGTTTGAATTCATTACCTAAAATTACCACATCCATGCCACGTTTAAGGAACTACATTATTTTGGGGGTGCGTTCTATCAAGACTACATTAATGATTTCCCACGGAAACCATGCTGATTGTGTTGCTGATGGAAATGAAGCTGAATATTAAAACCTTTGTCACACTTATTGAAAAAATGAATTTCAAATTATGTGGGATCTTAGTTTCCTTCAGATAAGCATCCAGAAATGCTCATACAGACTTGCACAAATCTGATTAAGCCATCAGGATGGAAATCTCGTGCTGGTGAAATCAGGTGCCTTCCCTGGGGAATGTCAGTTCTTCACGGTGATTTCTGATAAAGAAAAAATGCCAAAACCTTTTTATTTTGAGACACTGACTACAGAGGCAATACTTTCGGATGGCTCTGCACTTACACAGTTCAGGCATTGGGAAAACCCAGGGGTGCCCAATACCTCCAAGCTTTCCCAATCCAGACAGGTTTGGGCTCGGGAGGTCTCTGGTGCTGCAGCACCCGCGCACAGCAGAGAATTGATGGACTAAGGGAAGGATCCGTCCTTTTCTGTTTGACCTCTGGTGCACAGTGGTGCTTTGCAGAGCCAGGTGCAGGCACCTTCCCAGTTACAGTAAGATCTGGCCACAGCCCTCTGCCACGACCTGATGTTCCAAACCTCTCCCATGCCTGCTTTGCTATTGTGGGGGGAGACCCAGAGCCAACTCCAGGTGAAGTCGATGATGCCTTAGGATACAAAAAGAGGTGGAAAACCAGCTGCTACCCCTCTCCGTCCAGGACATCACAGCCCCAGGATGCATGACTGGCTCCTGCAGCTGAAGGCAAGGTCAAGGTGTGGATGGAGGTGGGTGCTCTGGGTGACAAAACAACCCTGAAGCATCTGTTGCCTCTTTCACCTCTCCCAGTTCCCATCTGGCCAGGAACAGTAAGCTCATCTATGCGACTTGCTCATCCCAGCTGTTCACCTACTGCAGCACTTCTTGGTCTTCTTCCTGACCTTCAAGATTACTTGGCAAACTCCAGGACTGGAAGCAAGATTGAGAAGAGCCTGTTAGACTGGGAAAGGTCAGATTTCCCTGGGATTACTGCACAGAATATCTCTCATACCTTGCATGCCCTTAGGGTTTTTCTCCAGTTCTTGGTTTTGCTGCTAGGCACAAGGAGACCAGCCACCCCTGCCCCTGCGTGGAGTGGGTCTCCGTCACAGCTGGTCTAGGTGATCCCCTTCATGCTGGACACCCCTCAGCCTTTCTTGGTAATTACTGCTCATGTGCACCACCAGACACGCTCTGATCCATGCCCCGTGCTGCATGACATAATCCCGTATCAGTTACTGCTTATTTCCTTCTTTTTGTCCCTTCTAGCCTCATTCAGACACATGCAAATTCTTCGCCTCCTACATCAAATGCACTGTGACCCACCTCCCCCAGACACTGACTGGGGAAAACTTGGCACCAAGAGCTCAAGGCATATAAGATGATTTTTTTTGTTGTTGTTTTAAGCAGTTTTAAGCTGTTGATTTATTTAAGGCCCCACATCTTCTCAGCATCACCAAACATCTGATGATTTTATTTCGAATGCCTGGTTATTCATGGCCAGCCTGCTTTTCCACTCACCCAAGCCGCTTTTAGTTATGAAAAAAATGAAATGGTGGATGTTTATTTTATCTCTTTTCCCTGGAGAAGGAGTTTAATAATTTAGCAGCAGATATGAAACTGCTCCGTGAGGAGTAATTTGTTTTAGGGGGCGAAAAATGAGATGATTTTTTTTTCTCTCTCCCAGATTCCCATATATAAAGGTATAGTTTCTTTGGATCATATTCACTCTCTGAAGACTTGGTTTTGCTATTAAAATCTTTATTTCACTACAGATTATTCTACCATTCCTTTGTCTCTCTGCTATTAGTCTGCTTTTGGTATGCAGCTGTCACCATGGCTTTTAGTAACCTGCTTTCTATTGGTTCCCAGAAATGGTTTATATCCCCTTAGAACAAGCCAATAAAGGATTTCAGGTGCTTTTTAACCTGCCAAATGCAGCTCATCAAGACACGCATGGAAAGGAAGGGCAGGAAGCAACAGATTTCTTGTCACAACTTATTTACTAACCCTGCGTTTTGAGTTTTAGTGCTTGCTTGGTTTCTTCAAGAGCTTTTTCCCCCCTTATGAAACAGCACCTTTATGCCTGTAGTGCCCAGCACAGGGACAGCCCAGCCCAGTGTCAAGGTGAAGGCTGCCTGCACCTGCTGCCCACGTGCATCCAGAGAACAAGCCCTGCGGTCCCTTCTACAGCGACGGCGAGAGCGGGGCTCAATAAACCACATTTCTAGGCTGGGGACTGTCAAAGGTCCTCATACATATTTCCCAGAAATTTTAGAGGTTTAATGGCCTCTGAAATCACCAAGATCTTCCAAAGATCTATTCTCTGAAGACCTGTAAGAGCTCGGTATCTTGCCAGCCTTGGCGTCTCTGTCAAAGGGGGCTGACGTTGACTGAATTATTGCAGCAGAGGCAGACAGACAGGCACATTCACGGCAGACACACAGGGCTCCTTTCAGCAACCAGGTGAAAAAAAAATATCCAAACCCTGCAAGTCCATGCTCCACTTTTCCCCAGGATCCTGAGCCCAGCCTTGACACGTGGGTCCCCCTTGTTCCCAAACATGGGACCCCCTCCCTGAGGACACCCCACGGCCACAGGTCCCCATGAGCTGCTCGCATCCCCCCGATGGGAAAAGCGGGATTAAATAAATAGCAGGTTCTGCAACTGCTAACTCCTAAATAGTATCACTTTTGGCAAAGCTGGTTTGCATTCTGACCAAATGGAAATTCTTCTTTATAGCAGAGGGTTGGATTTTTTTTTATTTTTTTTAATTCACTGTTCTTTTTTTTTTTTTTTTAATAGTTCTTGCGGGCTCCCCCCCTCAGTCATTTTTAATGTGCGGCACATAATAATATGAAGCTAAGGACACTGTTCTGATAATTCCTTGAGCAGCCCTGGCGAAACACTATCCAGATGTGTTGCTGTTTTTCTGCAGGGAGAATGCATTGTGCATGTCAAAAAAAAAAAAAAAAAAAGCAGCACAATTTTCCCCATCCGCTTGGCCTTCAGCTTTAAATGAAGTGAGGTAGGCCACCATTTTGGGGCCAGAAGATGAAAACCAGCACACCCAACCCTTCCAATAAACTAATAAGGAAGGATCCAGAAGAGTTCATTTGAGGAAGAAAAAGCAGGAGAGAGAAAGAGAAGGGGGGGTGGGGGTGGGGAAATCCAGACTTAGGAATCAGGAGCAGAAATACGAGCCTTGTTCCTTGTAAGCTTGGATAATCTAAGGCAAAAACCACATGAATCAATTCAAGCTGAGTCCAGACTGCCGTTCTGTACACGCATGTACACACACATGCTGCATTTTCTCTCTTTTATAACATTTTAGTGGCTGCTGCTTTGTTGGGAACTGTTGGGAAACACATTCGCTCTGTTCCCACTCACGAGGAGGGCTGGAAATGTTTTGATTATCTAATAATTGGACTTTCACACCCTGAGTGTTTTCAAAGCACTGCACGAGCATTATCTAATAATCCTCAAGGCAGCTCAGTGAGGTAGGTAAAAGTCAGCATCATTATCCTCATTTCACAAACCGGGGTGAAACCCAGACAGGGGTGATATATGCCTTGCCCAAGGCCACACAACACGTCGGTGGCAGAGGTGGGATTAGTGCTAAGGAGCTGCTGGCTCATGGCCCGGGATCGGGGCTCTGTCCACTGGTCCGGGCTTCCCCTGGGATGGAAATGCATTTATGCATGAGTGAAAGAGGGGGGAAAGGGAGGAGAGGGCATGTTGTGCAGGAAACATGCACCGTAATGGCTATTTTTTGCAACAAAAGGATGGGCTCAGAGGGCTCGATGGTGTTTCAGATGTCCTGCTGCACAGGCAGGGCTGCTGCTGCTTCTGGGCTGGAGGGAACGAGCTTTTTCAAGGCAGAGGTTGGCTGGTTAGTTCCTTTCTGACCAACCTCCTCCGGACAAAAGTGAGTTGAACTCCGAAAGGGAGCAAGCAGCATGTCTCTGCTAAGGGGGCTCCTCCGGACAGAGATGGATGAGGGAGCGCTGACCCCGGCGGCTCTGCTGGCAGAGGAGCAGTGACAAGCAGCTGGTAGTTGCAACAACCTCCCCCAAAACAGCTGGATCTGAGGGAGGACATCTGGACTCAGTCTGGGTGGTTTGCGAGAAACAACGTCCACCAAGTCACCGAAGGGAGCGGAGCTGGGTGTTCGGGGCGCCCTGCCTCCGCTGTGGGACTGGGCTGCGGGGGGTGAGGGGGGTGGAGATGGGCCGGGCCCCCCACGGCGCAGAGGTGGGAGGAATAACTGCGTTAGGGGGTTACGCACTCCGAACCCTGCCCTGGTATCCAGGGACTATTGGTGGAGCAGAGCTGCACTTGCACCACCAAAATCCTGCAAACCTGAAGGCGCACACCGAGGCTCCACACTCTGCAGTGCACCGGGGCTAGAGAGCCACACAGGGATGTAACAGGTGGAAAAATCCCAACTAAATCTCTCCAAACCTTCCCTGAAGCTGCCGGTCCCAGCTTGGCTAAGCCGCTGGAGGCTTCTGAAGCTCCAAAAAGACTTTTTTTTTCCCATGCAAAGCTGCGTTTGCCATCCCCCATCCCACTGACAGCCATGGCTGCGCTGGAGCCTGGTGGGTGATGGGACCCTCCAGCAAAGCACCTGAGAACCCTGATTTCAAGAGTTTTCTCTTTCTGGCTTTCAGCAGCAGGTGAAGGTGAAGCTCCACACAGGGTGGTGTGACCATCTGTCTAGTTTCTCAGTCACAGCTGGTTGCTGAATGCCGATGCCGAGCAGTGCTGCATTTAGCCACTTCACAGCCGCTTCTGCTGAGCCTTCCCTACTCCAGAGCTGCTGCCTGGCTCCCCAGAGCCATATCACAACACAACGCTCATGAAAAATCTCCTGTAATGTCAGACACCAGAAAATCCAATTAGTGTGGATGCTTCATCAGGGAAGAAAATTGAGTCAGAGCTTGCACCTTTTTAGACATCAAAGCCTCAGAAGAGCAAGAAATCAGCATTAGGAAACCAAGTTTTACTAGTTCTGGTGCTCAGGGTTGTTTCTTACCAAGATCATAGAAAATACCCTTGGGGTGTCCTCCACACTAGCAGGAACACCGGTTACAGGATTAAGTCCAGCTCTGTTTCCTCCAAAATTTTACTATCTGCGAAGTGGTTACATGGCTTACATCAAATCGAGGTGTTTGCTCCACAAGAAAGCAAATGTTCCCTGTTTTGAGGCACCTTTTGCCTTTGACCCCAGGTAACAGCAGGTGGACGACTAACCTATTGCCAGCCAGTGTCCAGACCCAAAATTCATGTCTGTAATGCTGAAGTCAGCCACAGGATTGTAACACCAGCTCCACCAGCCTCCCCAAAACTGGCACCAGAGCTCACCCTTAGGGCATTTCTTAACTATGAGTGCCCATAAAGGCTGCGCTCGCTGGGTACCCACCATGCCAGGTGGCAGGACCTGTGGCCACGGCACCGTGCAGATCCTGAGGGTTGGAGTCCCTTCTCCCGACTTTGGCTGGAAGTTCATCTCAGTTCATAACAGTTGTGTTTTACCTTTGTTCTGCTTCCCTACACATAAGCCCGTGGCCTAGAGGGAGAAGCACTGCTTGAATGTGCAGGAAACCTGGGCTAGATTCCCGTTCTCTTGCTCCTTCAACTACTTTAAAAGGAAAAGGAGTGGGGTTTTCCAGCCACATGCGTGTCACATTCATGCATCTCGTTAATGCAGCATAGCAGGGAACTTGCTCTCCAAGCCTCATTACCTTTTGTCTCCAGTTCCAGGAACGGAGCAGACGGTTGCCAGACCATGGTATGCAACGCTTACCCCTTGAAAAATCTTTAAAGAATTTAAACCTTGCACAGACGTTTTAAGCAACCCCAGCTGCCAATTCCACATGAGACAATCTGAAGATAAATGGATGTTTGTAATCATCCAGGTGCTGGCGAAGGAAAGAACCACCATTCAGGTAAGCAGCTTATTAAATTTGCTGGCGTGCCCTGGGTGATTGCACTACAGGGCTCACCCATGTCTGTCCACACTTTCTTATGGTGCCACTTCTACTGTGCTCAACACTGCAATTAGCTTGATTTATATTAAACATTGTTACCGCTCCCTTTCCCTCTGTTCCCGTCTTTGGGGAGCCTGGAGAGTTTTGACAGGAGTAAACCATAACTAATAGGAGTGGAAAATGGTCCAGTGACTGGGGAACTGGGCTCTGCTCCTTGTGATGCCACAGACCTCATCGGGGGGAGCAGATAGCCTAAACAAAAAGGTGAAAAAAATGGTTTGGCTTGAGAAAACCAACAGCAGATGCCCGTGGGTGCTCCCGGCTCCTGCAGAGCGGAGGCAGCGACCCTCTCCGGCTGCCCTCCTGGCAGCAGAGCGCTTGGAGCAAGACTTCAAGCAGGTAGAAATCACCTGGCATGGGGATTTCACGGCGAACCCATCTTTCAGGCAAAAAGTTTGCTGTGTGGGGTGAATCTTTCTGAAGTGGGATTTGCTGCCGGGCAGAGGGCCAGCCCCGAACTGCCAGAGCCCTCAGGGCTTGCTTAACCCCTGCCTGGCACCCCGGGTGCTGAGCCCACGCCACCGCTCGGCTTTGATACGGCCTCACACCCCTCCAACAGCACACGGGGGCATCAAACGAAAGCCCCCGAGCCTGCAGCGCTCAGCCCTGCCCGCCTCTGCCCGCGCTGCTGGCACTGGGGCCCAGGAGCATGCTCCTCCACCTGGCTGGGCCAACGTGCTGCCAAAGCCACCGGCAGATCCGGGACCGAGCATCCCTCTGCCCTCGCCGAGCATCCCGCAAGGTCCGTGGGCTGGTGCGGCAGGCTGGGGCAGCAGGAGATTTGTAGAAACAGAGTGTGCCAGGGGCAGCTGAACAAAGTGCATCCAGTGAAAAGGGTTTATGGAAAGGCGGGTGGAGAAGGGGCTGCCACTGTCACCCAGCTGCAACCATGACCTTACTTAACTGTACTTGGCCTCCTCTGAGCTGGACCTCATGGCCTTTCTCCCATCCGTGCTGGTGCTCCACCAAACCAGCTAAGCGATAATGCAAACTTACTGCGGCCAGGCAAGCAAGAGAGGAGGAAAAATCCCGGGTGTTTGCTGCAGGGCAGGACTGAGGGGACACAGAAGTCACTCCTCTTGGGCAGGGACCCTGCACTAACCATGGACGAGCTCCGGAGGGTGGCATTGACCCTGCGGACAGGACAGCAGGCCTGCAAGGCTTGGGTCGCTCTCCTTGCCCTAATCCACACTGGATCAGCTGATTTCATTTCTAATTTCCTCACACATGTGCTCAAGCACAGCTGTGGAACATGAGCCGAGTCTGCAGAGGAAATCCTGAGATTTACACAGGCCCCAGTGGATTATAAAAACCTGGAAACCGGACAGATAACACTCATGTAACAGACTCGAAACATGCTGAGGAGAAAAAAAAAAAATCACAATAGATTAAAACCTGCTGTTCTCTGCAAAATGTAAAAGTGTCTTTTCCAACACTTTGAACTACTGTGTTAAAACTTTGTAGGTAGCTATCGTTTCAAAGGTGTAATCTTCAGGAGGATTTTTTTTTTTTAATGGATTTGGTAAAGTTGCAATAAAAGAGTTCTTAAAAGGGCTTGACCTGGAGGGCTGCAAGCTTTTTGCCTGGCGAGGTTCATTTCTAAACTGTGTGCAGCTTCCAGAGCCTCTGAGAACTTCCAAAATCTGAACTGGCTGATGCAGGAGGTGGTGGGAGTAAGAAGTAAACAGTTCTTGTTGGGAGATGTTACGTTTTCCATCCCAATGGCACCAGTTGGACACTGGGTGGGTTTCTGACAGGGGACAGATAAATCTCTTTTCCCAGCTTCTCCCTGCCTACAGAAAGCCCAGACTTTGAGGGTTTGGCTTTACTCTAGCCTGGGAGAGGACCCAGGTAGAAAGGATTTCATTCATTGGTTGGATGCTCAGCTGATTTCATCACGTAAATTCATCGCAGCAGCCGTATCAGTCTCCATCATTACCTGTGTCTTGCGTTTTTGTAGCCCATTGCGTATAGAAATGCTTTTCTTTACAACTGCAAAGCAGTAATGGCCACAGCTACTGTTTTCTTTATAAAACATTTTTGTCCTGGTTCATGGTCTCATCTGTCCTGTGCCCACGGCTCCTGTTTCTCTGTGTTTACTCTTAAACTTTTTTAATAACTTCAGCTAATGATTGATCTGGAAGGGGTGGCCACTGTCCCAGAGAGACATTTTCGTATTCCCAGTATCGGTAGCATATGAAGGACTTTTTCCATATATTTTCCCGTTGGCTACTGGCTCAGAGCTGCCATTTTTGTGCTCAGTGAAGGTCTCCAGCTGCATCAGTGGGATCAAAACCAGGCACAAGGTCAGACTGTTTTTTCTTAAGCTGTCAAATGTGATTTATTGCTTTTCTCAGGATCAATGACTTAAGAATTTGGGCTGCCAAGCTGTGCTGGGTCACGTCCATCCAGGGCAATTAACAGGGCCAGATCCTCTTATTTCAAGGCCCCTTCTTCCCCCAGGACTTTGTGTGAATCTTGGTTCCATTTTATCTTGGGCATCAAAAGAATTTCGAGGAGGGGTCAGATAAAAGTTTGGGGGGTTTCCTCCCTCATTTCTGTGAAGAGCAAACCAAGATGATTTGGGGTTTGCAGAAGCAAAACCAGGTTGACTTGGATCTCAGATCTATTTTATCTCAGTCACCAATCTTTCATTTGAATTTGGGGTTTCCAAACCAAAACCCAGCTAAGACTTTGTAAAAAAGCAAACCTAAAATCCAGCCTCCTCCGCACATTCCAGGCGGTTGCTGAGAAGAATTCTCCTCCAAGTTCATTTTAATCAAACTGTGACAAGAAGAAACCTCAGCTGACATCCACCTCCCCCCACAGAAGGAGCAAATCCCGTCCTGAGAGGGGCAGAAAGAAGAGAGAAAGGCAGACAAGACCTGACTTGGGGTCTGCACTGCCAACGTGCTCCAAGCTGGAGCTATTTAAATGCAAAGCAAGAACTCCAGGCATCTCACGACCTTTAGCATGGCTTGAGACACTGTGAAATGATGTTGCAAGTATCGTATGACAAGACAGAAGAAACTCTGCTGAGATTTCCCTGGACTGTAGAAGCTCTTGGGGTAGCCAAGACAGATTTGGTGCTTTATGAGATGGTAGAGAAGGTGCAGAGTGTGTTGCCTTGAAAGGTGATTGCCTGAAGGACATGGTTGATGTCCTCAAAAAGGGGACCACTTCCATCACAGAGGAGGTTAATACTTTAGGACACACAAACCTGGGCCATGTAGGAGACGGGGCAGTGCAGACTGCTCAGTTTTAAAAGGTGGGGCTGCAGCATTTATATTTTGAGCCTTTCTCTTCATATCCAGGAAGAATAAGGTCTTGGCAGATGGTCAGTGACAGAAAGAAGGAAATCAGTCTCTGCAGGTCAATTTTTCCACCAGTAATGTGATCCCACAAAAAAAAAGTAGTTTCCATCCTCTCCCCCAGGGATCTATGTCTCTCCTATTGGATCCAACTCTTTAAAAAAATTGCTTCCCATTTAAAAAGTGGATTTCCTCAACTCTAAATTTGTATGTAAGTCACTTCTATCATGATTTCCAAGGTATCTGTTCTGCTCTACGCATCAGCTGTCATTCCCAAGGGGTTTGTGACATAAACTGTGGCTTTTGACCGAGAATCAGAGCTTCCTGGGGTGAGTGTTGTGTGTTTGCTTTTGCATTTTGCAGTTCTCCCACTTCAGTACGTAATAAGTAGCCAAATGAAATACTGCCTTTTCTATGCAGCTAGAGTACATTTGCACAAATGATTTTTTTTTGGGGGGGGAGGGGGTTGTACCCTGTATAGCATTTATTTGGTGCCTGTCACAGGCCAAATCGAATGGGAAAATAGAATGAGTCAGAATCCGCAGTGGTGCCTTTATTATTTAGTTCAGCCCTTCAAAATTGTACTTTAATCCACAGAGCAGCGATCCTGCAGTGGTCTAGAGAGCAAAGTCAGTGCGAAACTGGACAGCTAAATGAATCCTCAGGGAGGGCCATGCAGACCATCCCTTTCATTGCTCCTTCCAGGCAGGAGCATGCCCAGATCTGGAGCTTGCACTAGCACCCGTGTGCCCTCACGTGTGCACCCACCCTTTGTGCCCAGCCTGATATTTGCTCCACTCTGGGCATGCTGCAGTTGACAACACGCTGCAGATAGGTCTACAGGAGACCCCCATTTGCAGGCAGAGACCCACAACCCCCAAGCATGGCACACACTTGCATGCATGCTCCCTGGCCAGCACAGCTGCCCCTTGCACCGCGAGCACCGCAAGCATTGTGAGCACCATGAGCACTGCGAGCATTGCAAGCACCGCGAGCACCACAAGCACGCTCGCCCACGCCGACACACGCGGTGCCAAGCTGCAGCCCGGGCCCTGCACTTTCACATCTATCCGAGGAGGATTGTAACGCACTGTAACAACCCACTGGAAAGCCAAAGGCCCAGACTTGGGGATTTTATTGGACCATTAACTTGGACAATTAAATTCTTCAGGGAGGATATTTCTCGAGACAGACAGTTTCGTCAAGCAGTTTTTTCCATCTGACCCTGGGCCCCGTAAGTAACGACAGCCTGAACACAGAAACGCTGTTTGCTGATCGGTACCACGATCCTGGGAAAGGCAACCATGAGCCTGGTGCCTTTTCCTCTTTAATTAGGTGTGAAAAGTCAACGGAGCCGCGTGGCTCTCGCAGGGGAACCGTAGGGAGGCTGTTCCACGGACAGCCCCTTTCCACCCTGCCGCGCCGCACACCTCAGCCCCGTACAATCACCCTTTGACAGCCAGGCCACCGCTCAGCCCCGGCTTTCCTTCCCCTGACAGCAAACTGGGGAGAGCCTGGAAATCCTGTAACCCCCGGGGAGCCGAGCGGTGCCTGGCTACATCCATCCCTCAGTAGGTTTCTCTGCTGCGGGGACTCAACCACCCGAATCACTTCTAGGCTGTTTCTAGTGCATTGCAATGCCTCCTTGCTGTTCCGGGGCTGGAAAGTTCTCTGTGTGCAGGGTGAATTTGGTCCTGCAAGGCTCGGGATGCCGCTGGAAGGACAGTGATCCTGTACTGTGGCAATGCAGGAGGCTGAGGCACTTGGTTATTCATTCTTTCTGGGTCTCAAATAACTGAAATTCTATTTAAATACCAAAACGAGGGTGCTGTGGGCTGTGCTTCCCGAGGGAAGTGGCACAGCACTGTGTGCCATCACCTCCAGAGCTGAAGCCGGGTAACAGGAGAAAATATTTTCGCTGGTGCTTATTGTAGAGAACCACAGGTTAAGGTGACCTGCACATTGCCTTTCTGGGGGATTCCCAGTGCACCCCAGCTATGACACTGCTGTGTCTGAGTCACAGGAGACCCTGTTCACCCAGCAGCAGGAGCCCTGGGACAGAGAGCTATTAATCTCCAACAAAAGGACTAACTGTGGGGATTTAAGGCAAATCAAAGTGATTTAGCCCAAATTGGTTTTGGCAAGTCAGTGGCATAGCCAGGAAGGGATCTGGCTCCTTCTCTCACTGACTGGCTCCCCAGCACCGGCTCAAGTTTACAGACATTCACTGTTCCCTTATAAATCACAGCCCTGCAACAACTTCAGGTTGTACGGGACCACTGGCAGGACTGAGGTACAGTAAAAACTCCTGAGCAGGAGGAAGGAAGAGGAATGGGAGAAGGAGCACTTTCATTTACCGGCGAGGGCAAGGCTGAGGCAGAGAGGGGTAACTGGCCACCCCCAGGGGATGCGCAGCACAGGGAAAGGCTCTCACCTGGTCCTCGATGGGTGGAAGGAGCAAAGAGGTTTTTATCACTCCAAACCGGTCTTGTGCTGCTGGGTTGGGCAGCACCCAGCATAACTTTCTGGCCAGAAGGCGAATTAGCTGTGACTGCACAAGAAGAGAGAGCCGGGAAAGGAGGAGAGCAAGGAGGTCACTGACACCAGATACGGTCCATGCAAGGCTTAGCCACCAGTAAGAGATCTGCTGACCAGTTTGGGCAATTATCTTCAGATAAATACCTCGGATCCTATGAGACTGCAGGTCTTCAACTCCGTAAGTCTTCCTGAAGAGTCATCTTGCTCTATCAAGTGGCCAAGTGTTAGGCAGGCAGTTATAGCAGCGATCTTAAAATACCATCAAGGCATCACATTTTTAACTTACAAATATACAAGTTATTGTGAAGATCAGAAACCCTCAGCTCCTCACATGGCCATATGTGATTGTGGAAGTTAACCTTCCACATGTACCTGGTGTTTTCGGCTCAAGTTTTAAGTGGCTTCCGCTGCACCAGTGGGGAAAAAAAGTGAGCCAGCAACAGAACGTGAGCAACCTCGTAAATCTATAGAGAATGAAACTTGGGAGGATTTTACATGGCTGAGTGCAAAACAATGCAGTGTGTGCAGTACTTGAAACATTGCACTGCAATTAGACAAGAATATTTGGTAGTACCTTCAAAGTTAGGTCTGAGGGCATGCCTGCGTGGCAGGGTTTCCGTGGCATGCAGCAATGCTGTTTTGCTGTAACCCAGACAAACTGAGGACAAAAATAAGGATAACTGTGCTTTAGCATCTGCCTGCCTCTGCTTATCTCACTAGCACAGCTGAACAGCTGCTGCTGCTGGAGCAAACACAGTTATTACCACTACTGTTAACAGCAGCAGTGCACTAATTCCTATGCAAACATACCTTGTGCAACATAAGCCAATACTGCCCCAAGAATATGCAGTATGAAGAGCTGATGGATAAAGCCGAAGAAACAATGCTAGAAAGGTCCCTCTATCAACTATAATTCGCTTGTGCCGTGTGGTGAAAGCTCGGAACAGGTTGCTCAGATCGTGGGACAAGACACGTGTGGTGACTGCAACCAGCCTGCACCACCCACAATGCATGTTCATCAGGTCAGGTGGCTGGAGAAGGTTGCAGAAAATGAAGACCAAGCCATTACCGCACATACACCACAGATAAAGGCTTCAGCATTGCTGTCAAGAGTTCACCATTTTCCGAGGAACTGCCACAACTGTGCCTGGTCACCTAACCAAGTGTCTGCAAATTCTTCCAGAAATCTTCACAAACCACACTGTGGGCTTTCTGCCAGAAGATGCAGTGCCTCTTGCTGTCTTCAGACTGTTTAGATATCTAGTTTGATGCAATTTGGTGCATGAGTGGACTCATCCAGCCAATAGAGAGAGAGATGAGACTGAAGCCTCAGTCCCGTTCCTGACATAACCTGACTGGGATGGCATGAGCACTCCCTGCACTACCAGCATCTGTCCTGGCAGCTGAGTGAAGAGCCACCAGAGAAATATCTGATGAACTAATGATAAAAACCGCATCAGAAACTGCTAGTGATGCATGCCCAAAGGAAGTGGATACATGGCTCAGCAGCTTCCAAACCATGGTGCTCTGCCATCTGGGAGAGGACGGTGATGGGGAGGTGCGAGCACATCTGTAGCCTCGGCCCCAGCTAGGACCACCCCAGGGGATGTGGCAGCAGTTGCTCTTGGCTCTCATTTTTCCACGCAGGAAATCACAGACAGAAATATGATGCATCCACCATACGGCGAGTCCTGTGCGTCCTGGACAAATGAGCTGCTCTCGGCGGCCGGGTGTGAGAGGTGGAGCTCGGCCCCGGTAGCCCCTTTCCCCTCTCCCACCTCCAGTGAAGCCGCCCCACGATCAAACCATGGCACTTCACCAACACAATGAACTCAAACATTCCTCTTCCAGAGAGGATGTGGTCAGTCACCACACACATCTTCTGGGGCCCGACCACAGATCCAAACAGTCTGGTCACACATCACATGTAATCTTAACAGCAAACTTTCTGACATGCAGTTCAGACCTACCCCTGTCCTTGTGGGCTATTTCCCTTATATCTCCATGATAATAAAGAGTGAGACTTGTTCAAAATATTAGTATCTGGGGAGAGAGAAAAAAACGCTTCAGCAGACTATGACTCACACAAGAATTCCTTGAACCTGAGATGTGGGTAAGTCGTTAGGAAGAATGAACTCATCCCAGCTCGGAGGTGAGGAGTTCCCAAGATCTCTTCTCAAGCTGAAGCTACCCAAACCTTCCCCAATGAGCCCCTTAGCGGGGGTTTCATGCTGGCATCACACCACAGATCCCATCCCACGCAGGACTTTGCCAAGCTGGGAGATGCTCTCAGATGCCGTGGTGGAGCCCCAGGCTTAGAGCAGGGACTGTCCGTAAGATGTAGCCTGTGGAACACATCTCATAGCAAAGGACCAGATCTAAGGCCACCATTTCATGCCCCATGGCAGGACTCCAGCCATCATGTGATCACACCATGATGAGATGACCCCTGGAGTCAACAGTTCCTCTCCCACCAGTAGCACCTTGGGAGCTCTGAGCTCTAAATTTCTCATCTGTCCTCCCTCATGCACTGGCCCAAAAGCTCCTGCATGTTCTGCAGCACCCACAGTACATGCCGCCATCATCTCTAGAGAAAAGGGCAATGTTTTATACAGCAGTACTCTCCTGAAACTGTTATTGTCCAACTCGCAACATGTATGACTACATGAGTCCCTATAAAAAGAGCAGAACAGCATTCTTCCACCCAGATTTTTTTAGAAGGAAATAATGCTTATGAACAAACACTAACTTTTCTCTTTTTCACTTCCATTAAAAACTCAAAATTATTTTATAAAAATAAAAGAGTCCCTTAATTATTTTTTTTTAACTGAAAACTTTTATATGGAGCAAGAAGCAGTTTTTCTTAAATCTGAAGATGAAATATTTTTTTTTCTGGCATGTCGTTTCCACGAAATGTGTCTAGATTGGAGTTTCTTCTGCAATTGTATGAAGCATGTTTTCCCATCAACTGTAGAATGTGTACCTACACATCCATTTAATCAACCTGTAGTTTCCCTGTTTAATATCACCTGGTGTTTATTAAAACCCAGTTGGTGTAACATGCAGTCTCCATCTTCCAGCAGTTAGCACAGAATATCAGTAATTTTTCAGCATTTCTACCTATGTTTGGAGTTGCAGATATCTGCAGTAACTGTTTAGTAATGACTTTCTTATGGCTTCTGTTGCAGATATAAAAGCTTATAATGCTGAAATGATTGTTTTTTATCAGTCAAAGTATTTTCCAATCTGTCCCATTTCCTCCACCCACATATTTTGTTTTGTATGAGGAAAATTAAATAAACAGGATCCATTTTTTCCAATGAAAACAAAATCAGTTTGCAAGCCAAAAGGAACTCAGCTTGAAAGCAAATGGGTTTTGAGCAATTTAAAACTGTTTCTATGCTTGTGTTAATGAAGAAATTAAAAGTTTAGAGGGAACAAAATCACCATGAATGACGCATTGGAAATAGTCTAACTCAGCTCTGCAAGATAACACCTCTCAGTTGGACATGGCCTTAGCTGCTGATAACAGCGAGGAGCATAAAGGGCAAGTGGCAACCAGCGTTTTGGAAACCAAAACACAAACCGGCTACTTTCATGGCCCTGGGTCCAGCTGCTCGGGAGCCAACAGGCAGCACTTGCTTCTCGTCATCCTCCCAAGCAGCAGAGTTGAGGAAGCAGATCCTGAGCCCTACAGACAGTTTGTTGCAGCTCACGGACGTGGGACAGGGAGCCAGGAAGGGCAGAGTCCAGGACGGCAGTGCACAGGGTGGTGCATCCCAGGACACCATTTTCTGGACCCATGGCCTAATCTGCAGCTCCTGGAGATGGAGAAATGAACTTTCCAGTGTGCTAGCCACACACTCACCTAACGCCCTGGTCACTCCTTCTCCTGGGCGTTCATTAAAGCTGACCCCAGAGGAACCGCCCTGGCTACTAACCCCCGTCCTGCTCCCAGCAGCCCGTCCTCTTCGCATGCAGCAGATGATCATCCATCCGGCTGTGTTCACATCCCCACTTGAAATTTAGAAGTGGCTCATGCCCAAGAAAAGGTCACTTCCCCCCCAAACCAGAGTAGCCAAGTGCTCCTGCCTCCCCGACACTCCCACGTCGCCGGCCAAGTGCCGGCAGTGATGGATGACTTTTTTAATAAACACGGCCAACAGCCCAGTGAGCTGCAACCAACCCTGCAATGAGCCCGAAACACATGGCGCTGGCCGGCAGGTCCCTGGGGAGGATGCTCAACAGTCCAAGGGTTTCTTCGAGAGCTCCTCGCAGTGCCGGGCTGTCCCAGGATATTTCCCCACCAGGACTTCAGTGGCCGAGGAAAGCTTGCAGCGAAGCAAAGGGAATTTCCATGAAGAAGGGAAACATCTAGAAACATTTCTGAGGGTATGGGCAAGTTGAGAGGGTTTGGAAGAGGGATGGGGGCGGTGGGAGGGAGGGCAGTGGCAACAGGTTGCCTCCGAGCCGCTGCTGGCACATGCTCCCAGCCGCCTGTTGCTGTCTCTGAACAGATGTGGGCAGTTTCTCAGATGATGAAGTATTGAATATGTTTCTCCTTCAGGGATTATTACTACTAAATAAATCTGCAGGTTTATATGTTTAGCAGCTGACGGAGATTCTTTTTCCCTCCCCTTCTCTGTTATATTATTCCTTGCAGCAAGAGCCAAAACAAGGCTTTTAAGCCAGGGAGCGGGGAGAGAACCATCAGGATGTGATCTGGGAAATTTTAGAGACAATGCTACAGCAAATCGGGGCAAAATATCCTACCCAAAACATAGCTCATTTATACATTTAAGCTTGTTTCATGGTGTATCTTGGACTCCATGAGAATTGGTTTAACCACCAGTTCATAAATTCGTCTGGTATCTTTAGAATTTGTGGCCTGGGAAAAGATCTTTCCCTCTCTCCTGGTGGTATTTGATTTATTTTTTTTTCCCCTTTCTTTCTTTCTAGGCTGACTTTGAGCAACATGGGGCTTGGATTTACAGTGTTTTAAGTTCCACTGAAAATATTCCTTGATCAGCCCCAAAATGGAAGATGGAGAGTGTGTGATGAAGGAGCCCAACCTGTTGGCAAGGGCGTTCCAGCTCCCCTTCGGCCACGGCAGGTTGATCCAGGCGCATGAGCTGAGTCACACAGTCTTAATGTTTTGATGTCTACTTTGTTGTTAGAGGGTCTAAACTCACATGAAAGGCTCCTCTAAAGCCAGCCTGGAGAGAGGCTCGGTGCTGTTCCTGTGGCCTCCGTGGCTCCTGGGTGCCTGGCACCAGAGACACCATCACAGCACCATTGCAGGACTTTGCTTCCCAATTCCTCCCTCCAGTTTCTAACTTCTCCTTGTTTCATAAACATTCAGTTCAGACTGCCCAAAGGCCCCATCTCTGGAGAACTAAGGCATGTGCAAGAAACACTTGCCATCTACCAAAGCTGATGGCAGCCATCACTGCACTTGAGGAGCTCCAGGACTCGTTTGCCTGTGATGGGATATTCCTCGAGGGATGGGGGACTCCCGTGAGGCAGCCCATTGCTCAGCTGCTCGGGTTTAGGAGCCTGACCCAGCACTCAATCCCTGCATGAGGGAGCGAGGAACATCCCCCGGCATGCCTAAGGGTGCCTGTGTCCTGAATATCCATCATAACCCCAAATGCCCTAAGAAGAGAGGAAAGCAGGTATGAATTCAACTCATCCAGAGCCTCAGGAAGCCAAGGAAGCAGATACCACTTGGCTGGAGCAGGAAAGCATATCACGCTGTTTGAAACTCCCAACTGGTTTGACCACAAATTTAGATGCTGAGACCTCTGCAGGAGGAAATCAGGAGCAGGGTGCAAAGCAGAGGGGGGTGGCTGGGGCTGCGGTTTCAGAGCAGGATGAATGCCATGTGCCAGGCTGGCAACACCACCTTGGTGACAAGGGACACGGCTGGCTTCATACACTGCTTTTCTCATCTGCTGTGGGATGGGGATGTGGCCGTGGCCATCCAGCCACCAGGAACACAAGGTCCGGCAGCCTCTGCTCCCCTCCGGCTCTGGCTGCACACACGGCCCCATACCTGGGGGCAGCAGATGCTGCCTGTGGCCAGGTCCTGGGATGTTTTTAGGAAAAAGGCAATGCTTGAGGTAAATCTGGTCCAAATCCCTGCTCAGCTCACGGGTTTTCCGAAAACACTCTTTCCTGCCTTTTCCGCCTTTCAGGCATGAGCTAATTAAAGCCTGCAACCGGCACGGCGTCAGAGAAAAGTAACAGGATCCACGTGGAGACGGGCAAGCTGTTGGACTCAGGACTGTATTTCTGAATCCTGGCTCCTGGCTGTGGACAGCACAGGGAACATGTCTCCGAAGGTGTCTCCTCGCCATCTTTCAAAGGTGTCTACTCGCCATGCGGCCAGCACATGCAGGGTGCTCAGCAGGTCCATCCCACTGCCCTGAGACTTTTCTGAATCACCCAGCAATTAGGTAAGGATAAAGCTGAAGTGGGCTCTCGTGTTCCCAGCGAAAAGCCAATGCAAGTAGTCCAGAGCAACCAACATCACAAGCCTGAGGTTAATGCGTTTCACAACAGCACATGAAAATCTTTTAACAGATTGTTCGTTATTTAATGGTTAAAATGGCAGGGAGGGGGGAAGGTGCTGTGTAATCACATGGTCATGGGGAGAACCTGCTCTTGGTCCCACATCCCACTTGCTGAGCAGGAAAGAAATATTATTTGTAGTGTGTTTTTGACAAAAATATATTTGTTTTTTTTTTAATTTTTACGTACCAGTTTGCGTGAATGAACATGATATTACACTGGTTTAAGAGAACTTTGGCAGCTTTTTATTGCTGTTTTACAGCACAGTTGTTCTTAGAAACAAAAGGTTTGAATTAATGGTGTTTTAATGTACAGGATATGACAGAAATGAAATGCAGAAACAGTTGGCTTGCACACTGGGATCCAAGTCAAAATAAAATTTGGCCGTAAGCCTGCAGCGCTCCTCCGGGACACCCAAAAGGGGTGTGAACATTAACTCATACAGCAATAACCCTGGCGATCATGAGCCTGCTTCAGACTCCCACTAATGCAATAATTGAATAAAAACCATCTTCAATTGTCGTATTAAAAAGCAACCTTGAATGCTGAAGAAAGACACAAAAGCAGAACAAACCGCATGTCCTGAGCCATTCCAGGTTCTGGTTAGCTACACTCCTCCTGTTAAGGGTAAGCCTCTGACCGAGTCCTAAGCTTTGCTTTGTACCTATTAAGATTTAGCAAACCACTCGAAAAAAAGAAGCACTGCAGCTTTTTCTTTTTTGTTTTTCCAAGGCAGTATAAATCCACCAAGTACCCAAACCAGAAGGCAGGGATGATTATCGTCAAAATATCTCTGACATTTCCTTCAGGGTTTTTGAAATACTCAAGACCTCTTTCTATCTTTGTCAGTGTCTTCCTCTGCTGCCTACAACCACGTGCCTTAACTCCTCCATCTCTCCAGCCTCCAACTTGCTTCTGATGTTTCATGCAAGAAGGATGCATTGTGTAGTTGACGACTGCTTCGTTGTAGTGCCAGCTTGTTCCACAGGCTTGACTCTGTCTTTCTTTTTCTTTTTTTGGTCTTTTTTTTTTTTTTTTTTTTTTCATTTTGGTAATTGGGAACAGGCAGAAGTTTGGGTATTAAAAAAAAAAAAAAAAAAAAAGCGTTCCACATAATTTAGAGAAGTTAACAAAGCGTGAAACTAAATAAAAAACACCATCCGGTGCTGATCTCAACATTTATATATGCATGAGTGCATATAGCCGTATAGAATATATTTGAACTAGATCCCTGTTTTCAGAACAAGCTTGTTGCTGTTGTTGCTCTGACACCGCGCAGTATTTTGAAGGCTTTTTGACCAGATCGTTTTTTTGAACTACAGTATCTGCCTGAATGCTTCAGGTCCCCTGTTTTGGGTACTTTGCCATGTTACTGGCATCTCTTGAAACTCTTGCAGTGGTATCTCAGAAGCACAGTGCTCTGGGCACTTTCGGAAGGTTTGATTAGTCGAAGTGACCACCTTGAATGGGCTCTCCTTGCCTCCTGCTCTTTCTGAAGGCCTGTAAAGAGGAAGAATTAATAGGGAAAGAGAGTCAGTGAGTCAAACTGCCTACAGTCACCGGTGTTGCCCTTGTGTGAGAGGATGCAGAAGCACAACAGTGGTTCTGTCAGGCTGGGGAGCTGGAAGCTAGGAGGTCCAAACCCAAAAGCCTTAATTCAACATTGTCACTGAATAAGATGGCACCAAGGGGAGAAGACCCAGTAGGTTCCTTCAAAAGATTTCCCAGTGCCCACATCCACAAGCATGGTCAAATCCAGGACACCTTTGCCTTTATGGACCACTAACAACCCTTGCATTCACTCCTTTCCCTGGGAGGATGGAGCTCCCTGGAGCTGCAGGGGTCTTGCTGGTAGACCTTGGCCCCAAAGCGCCGAGTGGTTTGATCAGGTTATGCCTTCAGCACTGACACTGGCAGCTGGCTTGTGTCTGTCAGTGGGAGGCTCAGCATAACATGGTAAAAATTGATTCCTTCTACGTTTCTTCTGTTCCTACCCCAAGCCCCAGATTAGACACATGCCTTGCCCCTCAATAGCAAAGTTGATTTCCTGGTTGTGATTAGGGATGGTTTACATATATTTCCTAAAGTTGTTTTCCTTTTATTACTATCATTTAAACAGAATTCTGTGTATCATTGCTTTTCCGAGACATCTGCACTTCAAGACCCTTGCCAACTTTGGTCCTGAAATGGGATGTTGAAATCCACGCAGCCAGGAGGGCTTGCACTGGCTGAGGCTCCCACCCAAACTTCCTCCTGTGAAGTCTCAACATCCCTGTCATCCCACCACTTCAAACTCAAGCTGTGAGAGGCACTGCAGGAATTAAAGTACATTTAGCAGAGCACTTAGTGAAAAGTGTGATGTTAAATCACTACGCGAGAAATAGCCACCATGATGAGTAATAATGAGGTGTCAGACTCTCACTTCTCCTCTCCCTCTGGATGAAGGGTAGGATGGAGCTGGGCCAAGCTGGGCACAGGGAGAAGGAGCTGTGGGGCTGGGTGTGCAGCTCCTTCCTTGCTCACCCTCCCTCCAAGGAGAAAGTTGGCGGTTGCTGGACAAGGTCTGTTGCAGATTTCTCGCCTCTCCTCCCCGGCTCAGCTGGCCAAGGCTTTCAGCATGACTCTAACCCTCCCCTCCCCATTCCCATGTCCATGAGGAGGGAGAGGGAAGGTGAAAGGGAAGCTGGCAGTCCTCATGAGCTCATTTTTTCCTCCTGAAATATAGTCATACATACTGCTGAGTAAAGAGGTGTATTCACTTCTTCCATTAGTCCCCTGCCATGGTGCAAGGATGAGTGAAGCTCTTCCCTTCACCACTGAGTTGGGATGTTTCTGCCCTGCATTTCAAGTACATTGCCACCTTCTTCCTTTTTTTTATTCCTTCCTGAAGGCAGAGCAGGACTTTCAGATGCATTAGGAGGCTGCACATTAATTTACACCTCATTTGTTTCTAATAAAAGGATGACAGAGTGGCCTTCAAGGGCAGAGCACCCAATCCTCTGTAAAAGCAAGGTGGATTCAGGACCAGTATCTCTTCTACACAAGCTGAATTGGGCATGATGGTCTGACTGCACTCACACCTCGTGGGACTATACCATTTTGCTCAGACCCTGGCCCAGCTGGGAGTCACAGAGCAGCTGGGTTCTGGGATTTACCTCCTTCACCAAAAAAATAGTCAAAATATTTCAACATTGTGTCCCGTTGTGAAAGTCCCACTCATTCAGCCAAAACAAAATGTTCTGACCTTATTCACACAAAATTGCGTCATAAGCTTTGATTCCTCCTCCACTCTTCTCGCGACTGTAAAGCTCAGTCCTTTGGCAGCATCCCTCTGGTTTTATGAGGTCTGTGGGGGGTTATTAAAGTAGTTCCTGACTCCCTGACAATCCAACACAAGAAGTGGGTTTCCCAGCTGAAAACCAGTCCTCAGATCCCAGCTGGCCCCACAGAAACAAGTGTCATTCAGACAAAAGCCCTGCACACCTAAGCTGCATCGGAGGGATGCTGCGGCTCCCAGGGGCAGTGCCTTGGCTCTGAGCCATTACTCATCAGCAAGGAAATTCCTCAGCATATCTCTGTTTCAAGTTCTCCTCCTCTCCTGCTTTACCCTCCCTACTGTTCTCATTCCTCTTTGATGGCTACCTGCCTCTATGCTATTAAACCGCTCAGTTATTCTGCTGTGAGTAATGGATCCAAACACCTGCTGTGGTGTCTCAGGCTGAAAGACCCTGATTTCCTCTGTGGTTAAAGGAGGTTAAAGATACATCTGTGACAACTAAACCAGCGCATGTAGGAAGAAGGAGGGTGACTGCAGCCCCAGCTGTCTCCCATAGCTGTTTAGGGAGTCAGAGCCACACAACCCTATAGACACAGTGGTCTGAATAACCTTTTGACATATATGCCTATTGCCTGCCCTGGATTCTCAGCTAGTGCCATAACAGCCTGTGCATCTTCCCCTCCCAGGTCAGACCAAGTCTCTGGCTTAACTCTGACTTAACTCTGAGAGACAGAGCAAGGTGATGCCAAGGAAGGAGCAGGATGGCATGCCAGTAATACAGATGTAGTGATAACAGGCAATTAAGGGAACATGAGCCAACAAGTTGGAAATAGTCATTTGTGCAGAAACACTGGGATCACAAACCCTATGTACTGGAGCTCCGTGAGATCTCATACACAGATACGTCCATTCTTCTCTTGAATTTTACATCCATTGGCTATCAGGTAATTAGACTCAAACTGGACTAATTACCTATTCCTTGCTTACTGACATCTAGCTCTTCCCCACCTGCATGCCGAGATGGCAAAGGGCCAAGAGCTCACCAAGTCAGACTCAGAACAGAAAAAGCCCCCACACTCTTGTCCTCAGCTGCCATCAGCATCCCTTGCTGGTGCGTCATGGACACCAGCAGCACCAGTTTCTCTTCCTGGACCCCCACAAAGGAAGAGGGGTGTGGTGAGGATAAATTTATAGATGTCACCAAGCAGTTAGGTTCTCTATTTGCATGTTGAACATATGCACAAGAAAGGGCTCTCCCCACACATTTATCAAATGACAGTGAGATACTTCTGGAGAGCAAGGTAGAACCGAGAAGATATTAAGGCACAAAGTACATTCCTCTGGAGCCAGAGAAATCCTCCCACTGATTTTTGCAAAGACTCCCGCAGGGATAACCCCGCGGTGCCATGGGCTCTTCCACCAGGCAGGGTGGGAGACGCAAGTCCCAGGGCTGCGGCAAGAGGAGGGGGTACAGTGTCCTATCGCCTCTGCGCACCGCATCCAGAAATAACAGTCTGTGGGGCAAAAAGTCACATTTTTTTTTTAATGTGAAATTCCACTGGCCTTGTCCATAAAGGATCGATATTGCCCTGAACAGAAGAGAGTTGGGTGGAGAAGGCGGTGTTATGTTTGCTGTAGCAAAGCAACAGTAGCTAATGTGAAAGACCATTGCCAGGCTGTTTTTTATTACTTGAGGTCCCTTTGAATGAGAGTTTTAACGAGCATTACTGACTCAACCGGTAAACATGGTAACTGTTGCTAACAGCGTGCAACAATTAAGCAAATTAATCTCAACACAGCCACATGCTGTCGTGCTCACAGGCCTGGTAGTCTGGCTTCCCCTGTGAAATCAGAAGGGCTTTTTGCCCCCCTCCTTGATTTCAATGATGCTGGTTTTTCCAACCCCAAAATTCTGAGCGTAGCTGGCTGAGGCACCTTCGCAGCCTGATGTGCCATAGGAAAAAATCCCACCCTTCCAGGCAGGGAGCTGGGAAGTGACAAAAGATGCAGAGGGGAGATCTTGTCCTTCTCAGAGGTCCCACCAGCTGGCGGGGGGCAGCAGAAGATGCCACTGTGGTGTTCGTTACCTTCCAGGCTTTTGTTACACTGCCAGAAATCTCCCACTCACCTTGGGAAGGCTTTAAATGCTGCCAAAGTGCTGCTCAGGCTTCTGGCATAGGAAACTGTGCAGGCATTGGGGCTGGGACCCGAGCGAGCGCGGGAACCAATGCTACCTGGTCCTCAACAACACACCATAACAGACCCAATTCCTAGCATCTTTTACCGACCTCTGCAACTGAGGATTTTCATGTCTCCGAGTACAGGGTGCAGTAAATGAAAGCATCCAAAAGCCAGAGTAATTTTTGGCAATGGAACATACCGCATTAAGTGCCTGCCCAGTGCCAGCACTGTAGCTCAGCCTTTGCTGATGTACAGAAAGAGCGTGGACCTGCCAGCTGTGCACATCCACCACAACCCCATCACCCGTCCTGCCACTAACATCCAGAACATCATTTTATTTAAACTTTAAACAAGCCCAAACAAAGCAGATAAATGCAGAGCTACCAGAGCTCGCCTGAAACCAAACAAATCACCTGGAAAACACTTGTCTGTCACCAGCTTCTGGGTTTCAGCCAAAGAGAAGCCACCAACAAAAAAACAAGTGGCAGAGTGCACAAGCAGGTATGAGAAGACCCTTGGAGATGATACACATGTGTTATCTGCACCCAGCTGTACCATTCCTGCCCTTTAACCACGCTCTAATCAAACAAGTGCCCTGTTACTACACAAATATCCCAGTATGGCCCAGGACATCAGGCCACTGCCCCTTCTGCAGGACACTGTGTCTGATGTCCCATCAGGTGAATGAGATTTTCCTGCATGAATATCCAGTGTCCCTCTCTTCCCAGCTGCGAAGGCCAAGGTGGCTTGTGAACTGAAATTAGAGAGAGCTTGGTCAGCCTTCCCAAGAAACCAGAAGGCAGTGAAATCCAGCTTAGTAGACTCAATAAAGACCTTAAACGATGCTTCATTTTCATTACTTATAGAAAAACAAGAAACCAAGACATTAAGAGCCAAGACATTTACTAGGAAATTCTTGGCATTTCTTCTTGGAACGTTTTGTGATCATTCTGAGATATGGGTTTTCAGGAAAACACAGAGAGGAAGGATATATTATACAGTGTTGCAATGCCACACAACTTTGCAACCAATATTATCTACAAAATATAATTTTGAAAACAAACAAAAGAAAGGAAATAAAATGCCAGTGCAGTGTGAAGATGGGGAAACTGAGGCACAGGCTCATGTAGGTGAGCAGGAGAGATGCAGATACCCCGCTGTGGTCTGGGCAGCTACCCTCATCCGAAGAGCTGACTGTGCACTCCTGTCGTCCCCCCATGGGTCCTGCACAACACTGGCTGTGACAGAAGTGGCCGAAGGGCAACAGCTGGAGGCTGCAGGCAAATCTGGAGGCAGCCCACTGCTGGGAAGTCGGAGCACCCTGTGGCAAAGCAGGGATGGCGGTGAGCATCAGGCAGAGCAAGGGGCTCTGGAGAAAGTGCTTCAAGATGAGTCAGGCCACCGATCCAATGGGATTTCGGTCTGCAAAAAAGGCTGAGAAAAGGCTTCACTATTTGGCCCACGACAACAGAAAACCATCCAGATGAAAATCTGCGGTCAGAAGCTCTCTAGCTTGGAGGTCTGCACTGGAGCAAGTGAGCTTTTCAGCAATGCAACATGAACCTTGAGCAGATCAGCAAGGAAATCACTCTGCGACAGTAGCTAAAAATACGCTGGAGCAGAAAACATTTTAAGGCAGGCCAGGGCCGGCTGGAGCACCCTCTTCCAGGCAGACCTTTCCAATCACTCCAGCGTGCTTCCTTTTTCTTTTTTTCTTTCTCTCTCCTTTTTTATTTTTTTTTTAACTGAATTGGATGGAACATGACTTCCTATTGCGACCAAAATTGCTTCCGTAGGATCGTGGGGGAGAAACCAGAAAATAAATATGTTAATTTTTCCTCTGAGGCCAGAGAAGAATATGAAAAGAGAGGCTGGATATGCAGATGGATAAATGATTAACCAGGCACTGTCCTTTATCTGTCTGGAAGTCCTCTGAAAAATAAAGGTTAAGAAAAGAGTACAGAAGCAACTGGCCATAGAGCTCATTAATCTGTCTCTTTTTGTTGGCACCAGCCAGGTAGCTGGACCCCCAGGGGCTATCAGCGTCCACTTTCAACATCTTTTGATAACCAAAGCAGCTTTTCATGTCCAGCAATGACTAAGTGGTGGATTTTGCACTGTTACCTTACCTTAACCCCCAATGTTTTCGGATTGCAAGACAACACGATAATCAGCTTGGCAAAGGAGCTTGGCCAGGCAACATTTTTAATATGATTTCCAGAAAGAAAAAGCCCTTGAGTTTGTATAAGAGAAAGCCTGGGTTTCTCTAGAGTTAAATAGTAAGGGAGAGCTGAAAAGGGAGGAAGGCATCTGAACCTTAATGAGGGAGTCTTGACCAGCATAGTTGGGTTTTTTCCAAGTATTTTCATTGTTTTGCTCCATTAGAAAAAAACAGCCTATGTTCCCAATATGCCGTACATGTAAAGTCAAGAAAAACCATCACAGGGAGGCTCTCGAGGCAGTTGCCATCATCCTCTCCTGCTCAGCCAGCACTGTGCAAGTGTACTTTGCACTTCCCCAGCAGCCCTCATGGCAGGCTCCCAAAGCACCTTAGCAGTATTAATGCCTCAAGGCCACGTCCACATCACAGCACGTTCCAAACAGGGCAGCCTGGGAAGAGCCAGCATCGTCCTGGTGCCGGGGTCTCTGCAGCAAAACTCTTCTGCTATGCAGCATCACCATGCCTTCTGGCTCCGGGAATGGGGGAAACTGAGGCACAGCCTGGGGATGGACACAGGTGTCCAAAGCAGTGTGTTATCCCATTTCATAAATCGCTGGGCTAGCAGACTTATTGACTCCCACAGAGTCTCCAGCAAGTTTGACAGAGGAAAATAAGTAATGGGAGATGAGGAAAGCAAAGCCAAGCGAAGTAAATCTATGTTTCTCTTCCTTTCATCAGTGAATGTGGCAGGCAGCACATGGGGCAGGAGGAGAACGGGTTAAAGTGATCTATCCAGCCGGAGATCACAGGAGACCCCCCTTTGTCAATCTGGAGTGCTTGCCAGATATTGGGTTGAATAATTAAACAGCTACTTAACCCTCGGACAGCATGTCTCCCGCTCCCTTCCCTGCTCCTGACAGCCTGTACTTTGGTAGCTATGGCAACGATTTGGGCGCCAGCCTGTTGACTGAAGAATATGGAAATCACAAGGATTTAATTTTGCTGTGGCACAAAAACTTGTTTGATCTGAGGGTTGTGGCTTTTCTGCAGCTTTCAGCAAAGAATCATTTCTATATTCATATCTCCCATTCAGATGTCAGTTAACAGCTAAAAAAAAACAAAAACCCAAAATAAGAAAAAAAAAAAAAAAGGCCAAAAGGTTCTCAAAAATTTTTTTCTGGGCTGGATTAACACTTGAGATGCCAGCTGGAGAGAGCTACCTCTGCTTAGCCTGATGTCAGAAAGGCTGGAGATGCATCTGCCCCGAGCGCATCCCGAGGAGCAGGGCAGTGGGAGCATGGTGGGAGCCACACTGCAAGGGAAGAGCCAAGAGGGCTCAGAGGGCACAGGGAATTGCCGAGGAGAGAAACAGTGAGAAAAACTTCAGGGGCTATAGAAGGGACTTGAGGAGCACCCAAGAAGTCTGTAGCAGAGGGGGCTGGTGGGGTCAGGGGGATGAACAAAAGGCCAGAGACCACCTGGTTCTGCAGAGCAAGGAGGTAAATCCCCAAAGTGGGGGCATCCCTGCAGCAACGTCTGCTCCGACACTGCAGGGAAATCGAGCTGGAGGCAAGTGGAAGAGCTGAGCGGCAGCCAGGACGTGGGAAGTCGGCTGGGGAGGCAGGATTCATCCCTCCCCAAATGCGCCCATCGCAGAGCAGGCTGCAGGTGGATGCATCAGGTGCAGATCACCCATCTGCTTGGAAAATGCAGTTTCCAGGCCAGTTACGTAGGGGCTGGTCAGGTTATAGCTGTATGAGGAAGACACAGAAGGAGGACAACATATCAGGGACAAACAGAATTTTGTTTTCATTCCACCTCTTTACCTCGATCATAACTGCCCGGCAGGAAGCTCCTGGGGGGGCATTTCTTCATGCCCAAAGACAAAGACCAGAGGCATTTAGCTCTGGCCAGGGGGAAAGCAGCTAGGAGTTCCACATCACTGCTCTTAGCCTGGTTTTCCCTCTGTACCAGCTTGTGCCTCTTTTCCAGGCTGCTTTCCTAAAGGAAGCTGATAGCTTGAGTTAATGAAGGCATGACAGAAGTATACAGGCATCAACTGCTTGTTAAGATGCCAGTACTGCGTAGCCAAAGGAACTGACTTAAACTGTTCTTGCTATTTTTGTTTTATCTTTCTTGAATGTTTGTGGGGTGGAGGTTGAAACAGGGAGAAGAGGCTTGAATGCAAAAGCTGAAATTCAAAACACATGGTATCAAAAAGTCACGTGCACGATGGTAGCCTACAGAAGCTGACAAACCTTTGTCATCAACAGTGATGGGAACTGGACCGGTCCCAGCGTTTGCAGTACAAGCTACTGCTGATTCATAGAAAAATGGTTTTCCCGCAGCCCTTACCTTTTGTCAACTGAGGTTTAGACCCCTGCAGCCAGCACCCACCTTTTACATGTGCCATTTCTTCTCCATTTTCAGAAACTCTGGGGCATGAGGAAGAAATAAGGCTGTGATTTAGGCACTGCCTGGATCCAAAGCAACCAGCACCCTGCCCAGCCCAGAAGGAGGTACCCAGCAGGACCCCACTTTTCCTGCAAAAGACCTGCAGACACTTTCTCGTCGTAGCTCCTTTGCAAGCAGAACCAGGAGGAATGCACGAAGCTGAAGTATTTGAGATGCTCAGAGGGCAGGATGGCATCAGCAGGATGCAGGTACCACCCTCATGAGCTAAACTGCCCACGGGGAGCCTGCTTCGCTGCCAGGACTGTGTGGTGCTGAGGCTGGTGGGAAGAGATCATCCCTGCAGAAAGCCATTGCTCTCAGGGCACCACCAGCACTCAGACAGCCCCTTCAGGCACAGCATCCACCACCCTGGGGCTCCTCAGTACTACAGAACTACAGAGAAATCGCAGTCCTGGCACTGTGGCTTCTCACCAGTGGAGCTGGTGGGCAGCAGCTGACTGCACAAGCTGCCAAGGGAGCAAGAGGATATAGTTAATGGGAGAGCTGAAGCTCATTTTTCTCATCCCTGGTAAATCCACTCCTCAGTTAAAAGCTGTAACAGCTTGAACCGAAGCGCATAGGCTCTGCAGCTGCTGGCTGTGACAACTCGTGACCTCTGTGGATTGGCAAAGATGGAAGCCTCTTGTAACACACACCCCAGGAGCTGCTCTGGCTCCTACACAGGCTAAGCTCTTCACATCTAGCCTTATGTTGGAGCTGAATTCTAAATGCTTAGTGTAAGAGTTCCCTGGGGCTTGGGGGTTCCTCTGAGGTACTGCTGCAATGCAAGAAAATCACATTTTTTTTAATAAATACACTACAAAAGTGACAACTTTCACCAGGTTGTGTCACTGTTTGGATGGAGGTCGATTTGCAGGAGCACCCAAGTGTCTGTTCACGTCTCCAGCTCTGCTTTCAGCCACCTGGATCCTAAAGAAGTCAGCTGGGTATCCCACAAAAGTAGGTTTTCTTAGGAAAATTCAAACCTGGTTTGTCTTTTGGAAGCCAGCAAGGGAAAAACAAGAAACAGGTCTCCTAGGAATAACACAGCAAGTTTTTTCAGCTGGTCCATGTCCAGATAAGCAGAATTGTGTAGAGGGATTTGGTGGATATGTCAGGAATAGAGAGGAAGGTAAGACCTGAGCAGTGTTAAATTTATCCAAGATTTTCAGGCATAGTGCAAAAAAAAGCAGCAGAGGTTTCTGGACAAATAGTTTTAATGTCTGCATCAGCTATTTCATTCTTAGGATGATGGAAGACCCTTAAGGCTCCCAGAGTCAGTTCTGGTCCATTGAACACATAAATTATCCTACATTTCAAAGTTGTCTGAATAAAGTATGCACAAATAGCCAGCTGGCCAGAGGACACTAATCCCATGCTGTAAAAGGTTTCCCCTCCTCAGCCATCTGCCTTTTTTTTGCTGTCCATAACTATCTGTCAGCTAAGTGCAGAATGGGTCAGGCTTGGTCATCAGCCACCCTTGAGCAGAGAACTGCAGCAGAGTACCTCACTGGCATCCATCCAAAAAACTCTTTTTTCCTTTCTGGGAAGGCAGCAAGCCCAGGCCGTGGTAAACGTCCTTCTCAATTCCCTGTCTAACAGCTGGTGAGGGCACCTCCCTGATGCACAGTGGTGGCCTGAAATGTGTCAGCTGCAAGGAAAGCAGTTCAGCAATTAAACAGAACTCCAGCCATCACCCGACCTTGAAATATCTGCAGTGGTAGAGATCAGAAACCTTGGAACAAAGTCACACAATCATGAAAACGTTGATCAAGCCATTTGCTGATGGCCTCTAATTTGCTTCAATGACCCCCAAAGAGCCCTACCCAAAGACCACCTCTCTGTCACTGCTATGAATGCTTTTCCACCCAAAACTGGAGGAATTGGGCTGAGCGGATTTCTTCCACCCAGAACTGGAGGAACCGGGCTGAGCAGATTGCATGGTACGGGAATTAGCTCCTGGGCACCAGACTCCAGACCAGACTCCACACAAGCCCATGAGCAGAGTATGATAATTGTGCCACGACGTAGGTTTGTTACGTGTGCTGTTATCAGCCAAAGTGACTTAAAAATAGAATTTCAATTTACTGGAAAATCCAATTTTTCACAGTGTTTTTTCTTAAATCCCAAAATAATTAATGAAAAAATAAAAGGTCAAAGTTCGGAACAACTGAATAAATAGTACAGAAATTTTGAAATGGATGTGTTTAGAAACACTGCAAGGAAACCTACTGATACTTAAAATAAAAAATCCCAATTCAAAGGTTTTGTTTATTACCAAGAAATATAGGATGTTGGGAACATCACCATTTTTACTCGAGGCTAGCTATTTCAGTGAATTCCCAAGTCTTCTTAGAATATTGTTTCAATCAGTACAGTTCAAGTGCCCTAAAGAAGTAGCAACCAAATCCAGCTTTTGTTGACCCTTTGATGCCCAGAACAATTTAACTTCCCTGACATAAGCAGATGATGCTTTTCCCTAAAACAAAATTCCTTAAAACAATACCCAAGAACATTTACTCAAAAAAAAATCTACTGGTAATAGGATTTCAGCAGAATTTTTCCACTGGGCTGACATATTTGTAAATACTAGTCTGTCCATGGTCAGATGAATGTTGCCTTTCCAGTCTGCAAGTTTATTGTCCATTAATAATTATCAGTATCCATTTCATTCTGTAGGAATGAAGGGATTTAAGCGCTAATGTGTTACTGTAAGCAGCACTTTGCTGTTTTCTTGAACTGGAGAAAATTATTCTGTCTCTCCCTGTCATCCTAGCAAGGCTGTGGGGATAGATTACACTACGCCATGAAAATTGCTGGCGGTTCAGGAGTTTAAGCATGTGCTGGGCTGTGGGGGAAGCCACTCGCCAGGCTGCAGTTTGCTCTCTGGCACCGGAGCTCCTTACTGGAGTGCAGCTCCCCATCCCACATGGGAAGTCTGCAAGACCATGGAAGAGATCTTTTCTTTCCATCCTTTGTTCACACACTTCAAAACACCTTGGACTTTTCCCCTCTCCAAACTACACAATGTCATCTTAAGCCTTTTCATCTTTTTGATCCTTTTTGTTGCCCATTCCTGGCCCCTTCCGAAATCACAGAACTGTAGAATGGTTGGAGTTGGAAGGGACCTTTAAAGGTCATCTACTCCAACCCCTGCTCTAGGCAGGGACACCTTCACCAGCCCAGGCTGCTCCCAGCCTGATCCAGCCTCCCTTGAATATGTCCAGGGATGGGGCATCTACCACCTCTCTGGGCAACTTGTACCAGTGTTTCACCACCCTCACCATAGAAAACATCTTCCCTACATCTAGTCTGAATGTACCCTCTTTTAGTGTAAAACCCTTCCCCTCGTCATGTCGTGACAGGCCCTACTAAAAAGTCTGTCTCCATCTCTCTTCTAAGCTCTTTTCAAGCATTGCAAGGCTTTCTGTCCTGCTAGAGATGCAGCAACCGAAACGTAACATGGTATTTAACTGTAATTCATTCTGTGGAATGACATTAAAATACTTTTGGTCGTGTTTTCGTTAAGTATTGTATTGCTGGGCTATCAGGCGGGATGCAGCAGAAGGGAACAGCCGGTGCGCAGCCCCGTGCAGCGGAGCTGTGATCACTGGGCAGCTCCGCGGTGAGAAGCTGGTGGGCTGCGAAGGCTGTGATCAGCCTCGGTTCCCAGGGTGGAAAAACTTCTTGGGAAATGGGTTGTGATTTTGAGCTGAGATTCGTAAAGACAGGATTGTCCCCGTTCCAAGACCGGTATCAATAAGATATTTTTTTAAAAAAAAGAAAAAAAGTAAATGATAACAAACCAGCCCCTGCGCTCTGCATTAGAGAAACGATCTGCAATGTCCTGGGTTTCTGCTGCAGCTCAGCGGGGTGGAGCTGGCTGACAGGGCGAGATGAGGTACCAGAGGAGGAGACCACCCAAAACTAGAGCTTGCATCTTCTAACCATTTAGTAGAGACAACTGCGAAAGCTCCATTCACTGTAATAAGTTGCAACGGCTTTCGAACACCAAAAAAGTTCTGGCAGATGTGTAACCCTCTACCTCACTACCTGCTGCATCCCAGCGTTACATGTGGATGTTTCTCGTCGGCCCGGGAGCAGAGGCAGAAGCCGGGAGCTTTAGGCTCTCCTCAGTGGCAGCCAGGCATTTTCCCTGTGCCCGCAGCTCTGTGCAGAACTCTAGGAAGGCATTGCCTTGCCTTGCGAGGGGTTTTGTTTTACAGGTCATTGGATAATGGCTCCTTCCAGCTGGGAAGCAGTTCCCTTTCCAGCCGTACCATGGCACGGGGGCTGCAATCAGCCAGAGCTGTTTTTCTTGCAAAAAGACGACGAGCAGAAGGAGCGGCTGCACTCCACTCTGTGGCAACAGCTCCCCAAGGCAAACTTTGCTGGCTAATCCTTGGAGCCTGTCAAAACCTCGCCGGAGCCAAGCCGTGCCGTGGTACAAGCCTCAGCCAGTCCCCACAGGGTCTGTTGCTGCACAGGGAACAAGAGATCCTGTGACACAGATTAAATCGGGAGATCTGTGGGTTTTCAGTCAACTCTAGCCTGAATTGTCCTTTTTACTACTTTTTCTTAAGAGTAGGGGGGAAAAACGCAGCAAGTTATTTGAAAGGCTCCAAGGCCAGCTGTAATTAGCTGATAAGTTTCTTTATCGTAAGTCAAATGTCAAAGTCTTTGGCTGCAGCTGGGTTAACATTTCGTCTGATGAGTTATCTCTGCACTGATGCCAGGTACAATACTCTTAGCTACCAGTAGTTAAATCACCCCATGGGCCCAAGCAGCTCAGATTTAGGTTTTACTCTGCTCTGCTGCTTAACATCACTGAGGTTTGCTGGAGAGAATGGGGCTCAGTGCAGAAGGGTGAAGTGGGCAGGAGGCACCATCAGGTCCAGGATTTAGGGAAAATCAGGAAACAGACATTCATGAAACACTTCTTTGTCATGCTAGAGTAAAGACAACAGGGTCACTTAGGAAGACAAGCTTTGGGAACATAGCTGCAGTGGACCCCACTCAATGTCCACACCAGCTCCTTGATTTTTCAGGAGAATCCCACAGAGTTTCACAGGGCACCCACTCTCCATGTTTCCCACCCATTGCTATCACAGAAACCTCCTGACACCATATAACACACAAAACCACCATTGTAGTGTGCAAGAGCATCACTAAGGTCAAGTTTCCTGCAATAGCAGGGAATTTGCGGGGGAAATCTGCAGTGATCCTATGCATGCTCAAAGGTCCTCACCTTTCTGACCTGAAAGAAGTAATTTCTGCACCCCAAATCAGACAGTTTGTTTAACCCAGAGCATGGAGAAATGATCTATCCACCAGGCATCCAAAAGATTTTAATACCACTAGGAGCATAAGTGCTTTGCTCAACATCCTGTTTCTAACTGTGGCCAATTTCCACTCTTTCAGAGGAAATAAAATAAAAAAAAAAAAAAGAGACAAAAAAAAATCTCAAAACCAGAAGCTAAATCATGCTGAAAGGGTCAGAAACAAATCCTTTCTTGCCCCTGTGGATGAGCTGTAGAACCCCTGAAGAAAGGGATTAATAAAATATAAAAACAGTGCAAACGAATTTGAACAAGCAGCTAGTCATTCTCCTTTCACGTCTCCTTGCCGTCTTCTGGATACATCAGAGGAGGATTTTGTTAAATCAGAGGCTAATCATATTTTCCAATTTTTTGTCAGGCTGCCTTCATAAAAAATAACTTTCTGACTCACATAACATAGAGTAAGTCAAAGAAGATGGAGCATAACTGACCTCTTCCCTTCATGGGCTAACTGGGGGCACGTGTCTCATCCTCGTTACCTCCACCAAGCCAAGCAGGTACCTTCCAACCCCAGCCCAGACATACATACATGCTTCAGTTCCCCCTTCCAGGACAGATATACAACGAGCATCACCTAAACATGGTCTTCTTCATAGACCAACTCATAATTTCTCTCGCACCTCCTGCAATATGTATTTTATGAAACTAAAGAAATGCTCTCTGGATACAAACCGGAGGCAACTACCTTCAAATCTTGAAAATCCCGACTCTTTGTAACCTGGCATGCATCCTACACCACCTCATATACAAAACAGGGAAATCTCGGGCACCAGTTCCTGTTGCCTCTACTCAGGAAACAAGGATCCTTGGAGCCTTCATCCCTTCTCTCCACCCAGGCACCCCTGAGACAATGGTCATGACTTTATCTATTACCCAGGTCCCTGCCCACGTGGAGCTCAGATGCTAAAGCAAATAGATAAGAAAGAGGCAGATAAATATCCTTCCATTCCCCAGACCACCCAGGGCATATTTTCAGAGTCCCCGTAGCTGGTGTTCAACGGGACCTGCTTTAAGGTGTGATAAGTCCAATAATATCATGTGTACTTCTGTACCTGTATACAGATACAACCACATATGCATGTGTGTGTATACATATGTGTGAGTATATATATGCATACATATATATATGTGAGTGTGTATATGCATGCATACACATTTATAGGAAGTAACCAGCAATTACGAGAGAAAAGCCACAAGTTAATGTATGTAATCATGTCAAATCCCCAAAGCAATAAAGGGGAAACGGCCTCTGCTCGAGGTTTTTGCTGGGTGAAGCCAAGCAGTCAGCTGTGCAGCAGCAAGCCTCCTCGAGACGCCACCATTCCCCTGGCAAAGCTCCCTGCCACCCTCCAGCCACCCACTCCTCCCTGGTGCCACCAAGCACGTCTCAGCCCAGCCGCCCCCCGACCCCTTATAACCGCCCTCTTGGCTCCTGTCTCCTTCCCAAACTGCTCCAGGACGCTGTGGCCAGAACATTTCCCTCCGACTCTCTGCGTAATCGCCTTCCCCAACCCCCTCTCCCCTGCAGAACAGGGTAATAAAAAAAAAAGTAAAAAAATTAATGGGACATGAGCTACTTTCAGAAGCTCCAAGCCTGGAGCCTGAGGTTACTGAGAAAGAGGAGAAAAAAACACACCTAATTATAAGTGTGCAAAAAAGAGTTTGCCTGTAGGAAATGGGAAGATTACATGCTGAAGGAATTGGCAAATAGCTGCAAGACAGGCAGTCTGAAAAGAATTATGTCTCTGCACGGCGACTCCTCACTTGTAACTATTTTAATTTATAGTCGTTATTGTCTTCCTTCCTCACAATTGTTCAGGGGACTCCAAATCACCCCTTGCCTAAGTAGCAGTGTGGAAACTCCTGGCCACAGAGCAGGATGAGGGGTAAGAAGGGATGGATGGCATGTTCACCTCTCCTCTGAGCCTGCCAGGTTAGGCAGAAGTTAAAAAGACCATCGGGATAAAGCTGAAGGGAATGTTACCTACCTACCTGACCTTGGGACTGTGCCAGCTTCCCTCACCCTAAGCCCAGACCATGCCTGCATCCCAGCCGGGGCCTCGGGGCTGCATCCACAGCATCCCTGCAGCCACTGCAGCCGGAGGTGTGGGAAATGCAGCTCCAGTGAGAGCAGCCCTTGCAGGGAGCAGCAGCACATCCCCAAACTGCCTCCACACCAAGCAGACCACGCTCATGGTTTGCAACCTTCTCAGGTACAGCTAACAATTACTTTACAGGAACCTTACTGGGCTGACAACCCCTAATTAACCACCTAGAGGTCAGGTTAAGTTTGGAGCTAATTGAAGAAGACCCCACCTAATTATGACTTACCTTATCAGGGTAACAGAACCTTTGGCTTGAAAACATCTCAATTTGCTGTAAGCCTGAGCAGGCAAAATAGTTGCAACTAGACATGGCCTATATTTTTACAGTCACTAAAACGCCAGCTCCTCTGCACCGTCCACCAGCACAACTCAGCTCAGGGCTGCACTTGCAAGAAAAAGTGCTTTTTGAGTTGGGAACCTTTTGCATTCACTTTAGGGCTTAATTTCTTTTCAGTTGCCTGGTTGTTTCTCTTCCTTCAAACAGAAAGGAAATAATTCAGCCAGCAGACATCGCAGTGATGAGCAATGGAGGAAATGGATAAACAGCTGGGTTTGTGTATGGCATTTTTATGACCTCTGTCTTACTGCTATTCTCCTTCCATCAAATACTCATTACTGAATTCTGGTGCCTTCCCTTCCATATGAAACTGCAATTATTAGCTCTGCCTGTGAATAAACCACAAATATGGCATGCTTGAGAGAGTAAGCAGGCTCAGAAATCACTGAAATGCAAATGCAAAATGTATGCAATGATCTGAGCCTTCCTGGTTATCAGCATGTATTTAAGTATGAACGATCGCCTTAACAATAGGTTTAAAAGCAGCTGTATTAGGAAAAGAAACAACACTGCAGGAAGCACAGTTCTGAGCAGAAACAACTGCCACTTCCATGCAGCAAGATCTGGAGGTGGCAGTCATTCTTTTTACTGCCCAAGCAGCCCCTAGGTTTCTCCAGCCAGCAGTGGCAGTGGCAGCCTGAGCCAGACAGAGCCACAGCCTAATTTATCCCATGGACATAACCTGATCAGTCACGGAAAGAAAACACCCCTACCCTGGGCACTGCCAGCGGTGAAGGCAGCTTCCCAGTTTGCATTGGAATTTTGGTCTTAGCCAGGTGCTCCACTGCACATTTTAGCACTTGCTAAAATCCTGGACACAGATGGCGGCCCCCAAACATCCCATTATGGGCTTACAAGGTGCAGTTTAGGCTTCTGGACTAAGGCGCTGCATGGCCCGAGTGGTTTCTGAGCTGTAGCGAAGCACATCTGCCCTGCCGTGATGTGTGATTTACACAAGGGTTTACTGGGGAAGGGAACCACCCGCCAGAGGCCACTGATGGGATGCAGTGCTAGCAACAGCAAAGCCGGGTGCATCTGCTGGATGAAGAAGCTCTGCAACCAGCATCACAGGACAAACCATACGCTGCTGTCACTGAAGGATGGAAAACAAGACTGGGAGGGATCTGTAGTGGTCACCCTGGCCATCCTCCTGCCACCAACCAGAGCAGCAGCTCTCAGGTGCTGCCTGGCAGCTGTGGGTCAAAGCCAGCTTCCAGCATGACGCTCCACTTTGACCCCAGGCAGTTTGCCCCAGTGCTTAACTCTTTCCAGTTAAAATTACTTTTTTCTAACTTAAAATTCCCTTGTTGCAGTGTAACCCATCGCTTCTGGACTTCTCCCCAGCAGGCGTGGAGAGGAGGGCTGTTCTCCTTACAGCAATCTCTTACATACTGGAAGACTCACTAGTACAAAGGAGTGAACTCTTTTTGGCCTCAGCAGGAGATTGGCTTAATAATGACTGTTATCATTGGCCTTCGTTTCATCCTTTCCTTAGTACTCATCCTCTTCAAGTGTCCCCTAGGGATATATTTTCAAATTTTAAGCAACAGACTGTGAATCCCAGAGCCAGATCCCTAGGCACTGCCTCCTCTTCACCCTCCCAGCTCCTGCTCCCCACGCCGCAGTCCTCAGGTCACGTGTCCCTTCCCATTTGTCGCTTTATTTTTAGAGCTAAAGAAAGGAAACGCTACAGAAGCATTATTCTTTGCAAAGAAGCCAGTTTCTGCTGGGTGGTGGTGCCATCTGGGTGTCCCACTCGGGTCGCTGGCCGTGGGCTCACATACCAGCGAGGACAAGGAGGGGTTGGTTGTTTGGTGGGCAGCCGGCAGCATGTCGGGGCAGCTCTCCCCCTGCCCACCAGCCAGCAACGCCAAGTACTGTGGGCTCCTGTGAGCAGAAAGCTGGAGATGTTGAGATATTTGGCCTCATTCTTCGCAAGCCAAATGTGTCTTGATAAATGAGAGCCAACTTCGCATCAAGGACGTTCAGGGACCATGAAGTTCGTGTTTGTTTAATTAATGCATCTGGTTTTGCTCCACTTTGGCTCTTTGTTTTTACTTATCGGCATACAAAATAAGCCTAGAGTTTCCCCAGGACCCCAGAAGAAAGAAGAAGTGTGTTTTTCCAGGAGGGGGAATCTCTGCAGACCATCAGTCTATCTGCAGGCTGAACTAACCGGTACAGCCCAGAGGTCAGGTGGGATAAGGTCAGAGCTGTGTCTCATGTAGGAAGGAGAGAAGACCTCCTACAGACACTATTTCTGTCCCCTCCAGGGCACTGGTCTTGCCTGACCCATGCAGACCCTAAAGGCCACTGCTATCTGCGGCGTACATTAATACCAGCCTTTTGTAGGAAGCTGAGCTTAATCCTGTGCTTGGTGGGAGCAAGTCCTAGGACAAGTCAGTGGGAGCAAGCTGGGGTGGCCCTGGTGCACCCAGGGGAACAGCCTCCTCCTCGCAGCCCTGCCATGGGGGCACCCATAAAGGCAGGACTCCAAACACAGCACCGAGCAGATGGGAAGCTTGAGTCGAAGTTCGCCCCTGTGTGCAGAAAGAGGACAGCGCTGAGGTTGTTGGAGAGGGGTTTCAGGGGCTCGAGGCCAAACCTGCTGCTGAGTCACTGACCGAGCTTCAGGGGGTCGTGCTTGCAGAAACGGCTGCTGAATTAGTTGCTGAGTTTCAACTCGATCCACCCGGACCCCATCCACTGAACTTGTGCGTGTCTCTGCAACTTTGCTCAGATTGTGAAGAGCCCTGGATATCCCTTTAAGGATGCACCAGCCTCTTAAGGACAGGGATTGCAGCTGGTCCTGCCTGGGGCGAAGGGATTTTCCTCCTCCTGGTCAGGGCACGGAGGGCAGGGAGCAGCCCAGCTCTTTGGTGAGCAGAGAGCAAAGGGATGGCATTGTCACTGCGGTGGCAAGGGGACAGAAGAGGGATGCAGCGGGCTCCATGCTCCGCTGTCTGCTACACATCCCTTTGTCAATATGTATTTATAGCACAGCAATTTCTCCTTTGACTGACAGCTCTGAAGGAAAGCTGGGTGTCAATAATTTTTCAAAGATTTCCTTGATGCCTTTAGGTTTCTACTGAAAAAAACACCAACCCCAAACCAAGAGTACAAAACAACTCTCCCACCCCTCCAACTTAACAGCTTTATCAATCTAAGAGCAGAATTTTGCCAGAACAAGGATGGAGAACACTTGCCAAATTATTTGTTGTCATTAAAATAAATTAGGTATCAAGTTCTAAAACAATAGTGTGGTGACAGAAAGCTGGAAAGCAAGAGCAATCCTAATCAGAGGCAAACATGCTGCGTGTTCTGGAGCCGAGAGCACGGCGCTGTGACAGGATCCTCATCCGGTGTGGGCGATGCGGATCTGTAATCCATCTGCTGGTCCCGACGGCTGGGAAATTAACTCACAGGGACTAATTACCCCAGAAACGGGGCGGGGGGAAGTGGGGAATGTGTCTTGCACTGTTTTCTCAGAAGATCTCAAAGCACTTTGGGAGGCATGGCAGTGATTCCAGTGCTGGTATCTGTGTGCTTCAGCCCAAAGCCATACCTGCTGCTGTGGACGGAAGGGATGCAGGCAGGCTGACCATGAGGATGATAAAACATTGCTACCTCCTGCTTTGCAAACATGGGCCTGGCAGGAGAGTAGAGGATTTATCAATCTGAGATTGCAACCGTTCTGTGCAGCACCATGTGCCAGGGGTGTCCAGAGGGAGACGTGAGGAGGGGCTGAGCAAGCAGAGCTGGAGGCTCACACACCTCCCAGACCAGAGCTGGGCTGCATCGCACAAGCGGGTACCAGAAACCTCCATCGATGGCTGACTTTCTCCCACAGGTCAGAGGATGTGGGGGGGGTCCAGGCCATCTCGTGGTGGGCCCTGGCACTGTCGCGGCCCCCCGGCCCCTCGGCCGGGCAGCTGACGCACGGCGTGTTGTGCAGACGGATTAGCAGTGGCGCGCATACAGCTGTGCTGATCCGACACACAGGGGCTGCATTCGAGACGGGCCAGGCTGGCAGATTCCCTGGGAAGGGCTGGGGGGAAGGACACCCACAGTTGTTGCCCGAGAGTTCGTCTCTCTCCACCGGCACTAATTCCCGCAGTAATCCCCCTCCACAACAGGCGCAGTGTTGGGGCCGGGCGGCCCCTTGCCTCCCCGGCTGACCCCGCGGCTCGGACCCACGCCAGCACCCGCTGCCCCGCTCCACAACTGGATGCCGTCCCTGGGGAGGGGGCAACGGGCGATGGGGGCTGCAGGCGCAGGTGGCCTGGCCAGCTGTGGGGTTTTGATTTCCCATTGATTCCATAATGGCCCTTGGTTACGGCAGGAAAGCAGGAAAGGCAGAGCAGGCTCTGGCAAGGGCAGAGGAGGTGCGTTCCTCAGCTGATGTTGAGCCTGCGGGTTATCCCTGTCTGTCATGGTGGATGCCTATGGTGTCTCTTCATGCGGGCCCTACTCGAGATCCTATTAGCCTGCGAAAACACAGGATGCAGAAAGACACCAGTGATTCTCCTCCATTTCTCTCCCAGGATCTCAACTTGCTCCAAACGGGGCAGCAAGAGCCAGATGGTGTCTGCACATCATCTTGCAACCCCAGAAGTTTTGAAATCCCTTCTTACAGACATTGCTATACTTATTTATACTTTTAAGTACCTTTGCAAGGAACACAGCAGCAGTCTTTGCCCAATTTTCTTGCTAAAAGTAGTCCTGGACTGGCCAACAACCACTGTGCCCCCCTGTAGAGCCCACAGGTATTTATCACATGGAACATCACTCATCAGAAATGTGTGGCAGCCACCTTTAAAAGACCAGCCCAAATATCATCCTTGAACAAGGTTCAATATTAGCTGAGGAGGTAGGGACTGGGTCAGCCTTAGAATGTGTACAAAAGCAAAATCTTGCTTTCCGGTGTCCACCGAGTGGCCGCTGCTTTCCTCAGCCAAGAAGTTCAAAAGCAGCCGGTGAGTTGGAGTGCCGCCAGCTCTGGCCACTAAAACACTTTAAAGGAGTCCAATTTTCAGAGGCAGAAACTGCCTGGGAAATGTGGATCTTCAGTGAAGTCTGCACAAACCTGAGACACCTCATTCCGCTGGTTAAGAGAAGATCTCGGTGCTGCTGAAAACAGCTTCCTCTCTAAACTGATTTCACTTTCAAAACCACACAAACGCTTATGTGAGATGTAGACTGGTAACAAGGGCAACAAGAGCACTGATTTTTCTCTGAACAAAGACTTATACCTGGTATCCAGGATATGTGCCATAGAATTCAGACTTAAAAAATGTGTTTGTCTTGGAAGGAGCCAGATACAGTTTTAACATGCCCCCATCAGGGGACTGAATTATATAAATCTGCTGGAGCAGGGCACCGTGTCCCACCAGTTGTCTGGTGGGGAGGGAGGCTGGCTCATCGCTGGGTGTATGGAAACAGCTTCCTACACTTTTCTTTAAAAAAAAAAAAAAAAAAAAAAAAAAGTAGAAGAAGAAAAGAAGATGATATTCCTAATATACGCTGATATTATATAATATGAAATAATAATGAAATAATAACCAAAACCTGGTGGAAAATACCCCTCTGGTTTATGAGCTGTGTATCCTTCTAGTATGGAGATCAAGAGCTTGTCAGGTTCCCCTTTACCAGGCAATATCTCTGGAGAGTGTGAAACGGGATGGGGTTTTGCAATGGTGATGATAATCCCTCAAAACTTATGGATCTGTCAGTAAATTTTTCATTTTCTTTTTGTTATCAAGTACACAGAAGTCTAAATTTAGAGTTATTTTCCTCTTTTCTGGCAAAAAAAAAAAGATATTGCTGGGTTTCAGCTTTCCCTTGCAGAATCTTTTCTGCATCTTTTCTGCACATTTCCCACAAAACAAGAACAAGGAAGTGAAAATGGCTCAAACTGGCCAGACAAGTTTCACTGCCCCAGCTAAGCAAACTTGAAAACTGGTTAAACAATATCCTTTTGGCTCAGCCAGGTTTCTGTGGATCCAGGCACAGGCTCCGTGCACTCCCTATTGAATTCACTGTCCTTGCTGTGGTTGTGGCTGTGCTTTCACCCTGTTGTACCCGGGACACTTGATTTCCAACCTGCTTTCCTTCCATTGTGGCACTGTAATGGGATCTCATTGAAGTCTTCTCTTTAAATTAGTTTTTCATACCAGAGCAAACAAGAATGAGAATAGAAGGAAAGTCATTAGGACATAACAATAGCTCTGGTTGGTAATTAATTAATAAATAGAAAAGGAAAGTACCTTTATTAAAGGAAAAAAAAAAAGTTCTCAGGAATTGAATTTCCTTTGAAGTCTCTGTTAGTGAGTCATCTGCTGACTGGTAGGTTGGTTTCATAGAGGGTTTGAGAGATTTCCTGATGCAAGCCTCAGTGAGACACCAGGAGTAGGAGGTGGTTGCAGTGACCTGTCACTGTGATGCTTCAGTGATGCTACTGCTTTGCTGACTTAACCTGGGAAAGGGAGAAGGACCCATGCAGCAGCACCCGGGTTACTCATCCTGCTGAGCCAGCCAGCACACCTGGCTTTCTGTTCAGTCAGCGACTGGAGAGACTGGACCTTTCACCGTGGTGTTTCACCACCTTTAATAAAAGAAGTCAGGCTGAGCTCTCCCCCACTCTCACAACTGCAGGTGTGGGATGTGCCGGAGGTGATGCTCCTGCACCAGCCCCGGTCCCAGCTGAGCCCAACGCGGTCCCAGCCCACCCTGCAGCCAGACCTGCGTTCACCCATTGGGTAGGACACAGCCCCAGTCCTCACCCTCCAGCCTGCCTGGCCTTTGGTGCCTACCTCCATATCTGCTCCTAGCCGTGGAGGCCAGACATCCCTCTCCTCCGGGTAGAGATCCCATTTCAACATAACCCCATTTCTGTAGCACACTGAGACCTTTGCAGAGGAATCTGGGTTAGGAACGACTAAGCTGCTTAGCACCTCCGAGTAATGAGATGGAGGAATGGTTGCAGGAGAAGGTGAGCAACCACTGCCTCTCTGCAGAGCAAATCTCGGCATTTGGAAGCTGTTTGAAGTGTTTTGTGTGTTGGCTGCTTTTTTTTTTGCTTTTTTTTTTTGCTTTTTTCTTTCCTCAATGAATTTCTGTGGAATGCTCACTGGAGAGAGGAATGTTGGTTTCCCTGCTGCCCTTCCCAAGCGTGCAATGGCATTCAGATAAATTACACACACAGCACTTTTTTTAGCTCATTTTATTCTTTTTCTAGCTGGGTTTTGCTTGATGTTGGCCAGCAGTTTGGACTAAAAGAAAGACAGAACTCCTCTGTTGTGGAGGTTACTCAATTATAGCAATCAGTACACCAAGGCTTCCAAAAATATTAACTGTTGACTAAGTGGAAAACAATAAAAAGGGTAAGGAATGTTTGCTCCTTTTCCCTTGTGAGTCTAATGGTGATTAAAGGTACCAGACCAAGAGCCTTGGAGAAGGAAGCCTTCTAATTTTCTCCAAAACAGCATTCCAGAAAATATCCCTATCGATGTGCTTCAACCCTAAGCAGGAATGCTCAGCTTTAACAACCCATATTCTTTTTGTCCCGCTTGATTGAGTCAGCTGGTTAGCAGAAAGGGGGCCAGTGATCACAAAGACATTTAGGAATCTCCCTGTCAAGAGCTCCGGGTCTTTCCTCCACCGTTTCTTCCTCCATGCAGCCCTTCTGACATTGTCTATCTAATCAGAGAGGGGAACACACATCCCTGAAGTGAAGCTACCCACAGTATCACCCCAAGCTCAGCCTGCCCTGCAGAATACAGACAAGCAGAAGTGGTGAAGGGCCTTCTCCTATCACAGCCCTGCCAGAAAGGTGGCCAGCTCCTTTCTTGGTGCTAGGTCTGCTTTTGGTGTATTTGGACTATTCATGTATATTTATGATCAGTTTTCATTCAGGTTGAACTACAGCCAGATGATGTGGCTTGTAATACTTCCCCAAGGTTTCAACGCCGGGGGGGATCTGGCTGGACATTGCTTTGAATTACTGACCAGCACTGATTCCATACCCTTGCATGAGTTGGCCCCAAGGTCTGAATGAGGCCATCAGGTCTGTCCTGCCAGCAAGTGCAGCCATCCAGCCTGCCCTTCTGGGAGCACGTGGGAACAGAACAGGGTGATACACCTGCTCACTCTGATTTGATTGAGACTGAAGCTCATTTTCTCCTCCAAAGCTCATTGGAAATTGTAAAATCACTTCAATCTGCCGAATGGAGTAGGAAAGCTGAGGGGTGGGGGGGTGGGGGGGGCAGTTTATCATTGCTGGTACCTCCTACTTCTAACGGAGTTTCTTTTAAACTCTTTCCAGCATAATCCCCCAAACTATGTGATCTTTGTCCCAGAGGAGCTGTACTGTTTCTAAGGAGTCCCAAAGATACTATCCATTTTCCCTTTGATTAAATTTAATAGGTTCAAGAACTCAAGAGAAATAGCAAAGGATGAATACAAATACTCGTTAGAAAAACTCTTCGGAGGTTGCACAAGTGGCAAGAAAGGTGCACGCAACAATAGGTCTTGACTTTGCAATTCTCTACGCTTTGTACCCCACAGGGCACATGTCAAAGGCTGAAGATTAACACCTGCCGAGCGTTCTGCTCACATACGAGGCCTCCCCCAACTCATGGCAATAAAAGCTCAGCCTCAAATCAAAAGCTAAGCATGCTGAGACTTCAAAACCGCTCACAGCCCGGGCGCTCAGCCCAAACGCAGCTCAGCAATGTGCAGCCCTGTGTCCAGGTGTGAAAGCCCATGCCTATTGCCAGGACAAACCTCGCCGAGGCACTGCCAGCAGCTGTCTGAGGGCGGTGTGAAGCCACCAGCAAGGCACAACGTGTCCCTGCATCGAGTTCAGCCCCTGGACCCTTCCCTGCTCCTACTTCCCCCTCTCCGGAAGGCGGCCAGGTGTAGTAAGGCTCTCTACTAACACACGAGCTGCTTCCAGCTGAGGATCTCCAAATGGCCTGAAAGCCCTGAAGTTCATCATCTCAGCCCTTCCATGAGGCAGGAAATTATTCACCGGATTTTACACATGGGGAAAGTGAAGCAGGGAGGCGCTGAAGGGAGCTGCAGGACTTTGTAAGAAAAAAGGGGTTTGGGGACTTACTGGCAATTTTGAAAAACTTAGGGAAAAAATCATTTGCGGCTGGATCAAAACCAGGCTTTTTTTAAAAAAAAACACTTTTGGCAAATCACAAACTGAAAGAGAAGTAGAATGGGTCATATAAAATGTTACATTTCAATCAAATTGAAACCATCCCTCTCATTGATTTCTTGGAAATGTCTTGGAACCACTTATACAATTAAGGAAAACCTTGAAACAAGGATTGAAATGTTACATTTCTAAAAATGTCAAAACAAGACCTTTGAGTGCTTTTTCAGAGTTATCTCTTTGCTTTTTCCAAAGCTAATCATTGGGCAAAATGATCAGAAATTCATGACATGTTTCACGGTGATGGAATTCACATTTTCCATCAAAAAAAAAAAAAAAAGGGCTTCAGGAAAAGAAAACAAGTTTTTCTCCAGATGCAGCCAATCCAGCAGGGAGGCTGGAGCAGAACCCAAAACTCCTCCTTCACCCAGACCAGGAGGCAAGTTTGGGTTTGGGCTGGAAGAGGAATACACGCCTGGAGACAGCTGAGCCCCGTGGGTGCAGCGTCGGGCTCTCCCCTGGATCCTCCCGTCAGCCTTGCTCTTGGATCTCATCCTCTTCTTCCTCGCTCTCTCAGCCTCTAAAATGAAGAACATAAACATTTCTCCATTCTGCAGAGCATTTTGAACAATGGATGAAAAGCATGACTGCTAAATATTAATGTTCAATACAATAATCTTCTCTTCATGGAATAATCATTCATATTTATGGGGCAATTAACCAAGGATAGACACTATTGAATATGCAATATGGGGACTGAAAACCCTGCAGCAACAAGGGCTTGATCTTGCCTCTCTGACCCTTGCAAGCTACTTGATGAAGCAAATTAGTCTCATTAACTTTAATAGAGCCCTTAACCAGAGTAAACAGCCCTTACACAATCAAGTCTTCCTCACACACAAGGAAATGCACTCCATCCCTCTGCTGACAGCCTCTCCCAGTTCCACGGGTTCGTGCTTTGCAAACCCATGGCTTGTTTGAGGGCTCAGTTATATTTGAATTATGAAGACTCATCCTTAGCTGTACTTCCACCATTTCAAAGCCATGTTAAAAATGGAGCTCTCATTTAGCATTTAAATCTGCAGGAGCCTTTTCTAGGTTTCCCTGGATGATTTGATTTTGTACAACCGGGATAGGAGAGAACCCAATCTGAGGTACTGGGGGGGTGGGGAGGGGGGGAAGATTGGGTTTTTTTTCCCACCTGACTGCAAAACCAGCAGCACGAATCAAGACCACAGGGTGGCAATTAAAATAATTACAAAAAATTAGATCCCTCCCTCATTTTCCCTCACATAATGGCAGGTCATTAAAGTTAATAGTCAGGATCACATTTGTACATGTCAGCAAAAAGTCATTGCAGCATCTTTCATCTCTGCTACTGAGTGCAACTTCCCTCCCATTTCTGCAGTCTCTGAGGGAGCAGCACGGTATGTCGGCTTCTGGGTTGGGGTTTTCTTCGTGTTCCACCTGCTGCTAGGACTCGCCAGCAAAGGCTTCAAGGTGTTAAAGCTGGTCTGTTGGGATAGGAAAGCTTTCAAGTGCTCCAAATATTTCGAGGTCAGGGAGGAATTTGTGTTAGATGTAACCCCAGAGATGACTCTGTCTGGAGCCGGCGGGGGGTGTTCAGCAGAGCAAGGGGAAAACCAGCTTGAAGTGCCTTTGATGGTGATGTGCCACTCCAGGAGGACGTCTCCACCCTGCCGAGGCAGGTCCCTCCCCAAGCCATGCCACGGCTGGCATGCATTGATCTGGTGGTCCTTCTGCATGGGGGTGGCTTTGGTCTGGACCATCCCTCCACCACCGCTTCCCACCAGACTGACCCACCCATTCTGGAAAAGGCCCTGTGGGGTTTCCCAGAAGGAGAGACCAGGCATCTGCATGGCAAGGGGATGATGCCAGCTGCTGCCAGTGCTCACTGGGGCCATGTGTTTTCTGAGGGAGCAGTAACAGTTGCACGGGATGAATTTTAGTCCTGGTGACCACAGATGGGACCTCACATGTAGCATGGACCAGGTACAAGCCCTGTGCAGCATCAGTCATGGAGGGAGGTACTTTACGGGAGCTGAAGAGCAAAGAAGCCCTTTTATTTCAGTTTCTTCCCTTGCAGTGCTGAGACCCCAAAACACCCATATGAGATAGATGAAATGTGCCTTTTGGGTACAGGATCCAGGCAGAGGCATCTCTGGGGCTCAGATAACAGGGAAGCCCGTGGGTACAGTAGCTGCGATGTTCGATTGGCACAGAAAAGGGCCCGTTCTGGGTACAGACAGGTCTCCGCCATCAAAGCTGAGTATATCACAGTTCGTAAACTGGCCTGGGGCTCCTCACCGAGACAACAGCAGAGTCCAGCCTGCATTTCTGAGGCCACAGAGGGCAAAAAAGGCTGGAAATCAGGCACAGTCTGCCTGTATCCTCCTGTGAGCAACAGAAGATCCTCCGGCATGCTCTGCCTTGCCCCAAAACATAGAGGAGGGTTGATGGATGTTCCCCAAGGAGCCAGATCCTCCTGTGGGTCTCAGCACCTCTGTGGACACATTCACAGGTGTTTAAGGTTGGCCATCAAACCCTTTTGCTCCATCCCAAGCAGCACAATCTGCTTTTCCCTCCCTAATGCCTCCGCTCCCCCCACACACACCAAACTGTTCACATCGTGCTGTCTGTGGCGAGAGCAAGCTCCTTCCAGGGGCTCCTGACAGACAGCTCATCGCTCTCCGGGCTCATTTTGACTTGCAGAAAGGACGGACAAGAAGTGGGGTGCAGGTGGGCTTGTTGCAATCATCTTCCTTCTGCTCTTCCATCCGAGGGTGAGGCTGGCTTCTCCTCCCTGCTGGCATTTGTGCCTGTCTGGAGCAGGAAGGGAGACTGTCTCAGAGACACGGGCATAAGGGAGTAATAATCACTAACAAAGGGAAACTACTACATGCAGCGAACATGCAGAGAGATTGCTGATTTTATAGCGGCAAATGATACTAATAAATACGTGGGCCCCAGGGGAATCTGCCGTCATGAGGGAAGTTCCAGGTTTCAAACCACCAGCTGCTCCGGCCGGTCTGGTATCAGAGCATGACCCGAAGGGAAAAAAAAAAAAAAAAGCATTCTTATTTTACATTTGATCCCGCAGAGATGGATAGTGTCTGTTTTTGCTGAACTCATCAGCAGGCCTCTCTCGACGGCTGAGTATGCCAGAGGCTGTTGAATGATGCAGGCTTGATGTTATCCTAGGAGAAAATTTCATTTCCCCATTTTTACACTGGAATGTCTCTGAACTGTTCCAGCTGTTTGGGAGTGAAGGTTCTTTGGGAATGATGCACCTCAGTCATATTCCTTTTCCTCTCCACAGATCAAAACTAGCAATGACACAATAGCGTGAGGTTTTCTGGAAGGAGAAGGGAAGAAGTTCCTGCCGTGGTCCTTTTGGGGCAAAACATGCGGAGATGCGTGCCTTGTGGGGCTGGTGAGGTCTGGAGCTGCTCTCCCTGTTCCTGCCACCCTTGTGCAATGACTGCACTTCCCTCTGCACCTCACTGCCCCAGCATGGATGCTGGGTGCTCCTTTGGAGATAGACACCCTTTCCTCCTTCCGGGAAATAACCTCACATGGATTCACCAGACACCCAGCTTAATTTGGGAACCAGCTTCACCTTCCCCTTCCCAAACCCAGGAGAGGTGACGGCTTTGAACCCAACCTGATACATGGCATGTAGCCAGCGTAGAGGGTGAGTGCCCCCAAAACTCATGTTGAAAAGCTTCTCTTGTGCCCAGCCGGCTTTGGGTGGGGGCTTACAGCTGGGTTTGTCTTCTACCTTCTCTTCACACCTTGCACAACAGAGTATGACTTTTGCAGCCAGGACTGCGATAGACAGTTGCAAATCTGTCTTGCGGCTTCCAGTGGCCCTGGAAACTGCAAATAATATATGCTGGAAATTCCCTAGCCTTGCCCATGGTTTTGCTGTGTAAGTCTTAGTACCTCCCATATCATTAGTCCTCCTTCAGCAAACAGCTATTGTACATTTGATACTTTTATCTTTTAACAGTTTTCCTTTACATTTTTCATCTGCTAAATTGCATTTTTGTGGGTTTGTCTCTTTCTTTTTATTTTCGTTTACGTTAGTCCTTTCCCCAGTGTAACTGTACTCTTAGGAAGATTTTAATTACCTTCCTTTAAAGCCAAATGACAAGTAGAGCATGTCATTTGTAGCTAAAGTATCACTTGAAAATGCAAAAGCCTCAGCTTTATCAGGCTTAAAAGCTTTCCTGGAATATGTTCAAAAACTGCTGACTGGGCAAGATTAAACATCGCAATGTTAAGTAAAAGATCTCCGCATGTGGTATTCTTTTATTCCCCCGGGTGATCAAGTTAACTGCAATGCAGCCCTCAGGCCTTCTTCTAAAATATTTTTAAGGGTTTTTTTCTCCTTTGTGCAATAGGGAGAGGGGCTGGAGCTTTGGTGATGGGCATCTCCAAACAACCATACCCAAAAGCACAGGGGAGCCGAAGTCACAACACCTTCAAAAGGGCTCAGGTGCTCCTAGAGCAAAGCAGCGACAACAGAGGGCACCTGAGGAACAGCCCTTGGCCAAACACCGCTCGCACTCGTCATGCTGAGCAAGAACCTCCTGCAAGCCTGGGTGGACTTGTCACCCCGTGGCACAGAAATGGTCTGTCTGCATCGAGGCATTCAGGGAAACCGTCTGTTCAGATGATTTGTTGCACAGGGGTCAGCAAGCCCAGCAGCGGACCCACCTCTAATGCCAGGACAATGAAAACGGGGCTGCTGCGAGGGGTGAGCAGCGCAGCGTGAGCCTGGTGCCATCGAGGGTGGCTGCAGCACTGGCTTCCCTGCCCGCCTCCACCTGGGGAGCCTGGTGCTTTGGAGCAGGTCCCCGGCAGCCATAAATGCAGGAGGGACGTGCCTGTTCGGGTGTGCCAAATCTCCCCGCACCCAGGGCCGCCAGGTCTGGGCTCCTCATCAGCGCAGCCCATATTTTCTGGGAGCAGCAAGCAGGGTATCTCAGGCTGCAGGCCCTGGGATGCCCAGCGGGGCTTGCCCCTTCCCCACTGGGTAAGGCACGGCGCACAGACTGCCATCCTGCCTTGCTGGGTCCCGCTGCTGGGATTGCAAAAGCCATGGTGATAGCCGAGACCTGCAAAGGTGGCTCCCACCTGCCCCTGAAGCACAGAGTGATTTGTTATGTGCTCATCAAATAAGCCTCTTTCGATGCCAGCAGCATGCTAACAGCATGGCAAGAGTCTCTGCTCCAGTGTAACACAGTGCAATGGACAGTGAACAGCCTGCGCTGGGCACACCAGGGTATTTATTTCAACCAGGCATGAGCATAACCCATCCCAGCACGGCTGCTGGAGAGGCATGAGCCATGCTGGTGGACCCCAGAGAGGCTGGGGATGGGGTGGAGATGTCACCCCACCACAGGCAGAGCCCTGAGGGTAAAGGGACCAGGGGGTGGGTGGGCAGGATGGAGCATTCCCCACCCACCACTCGTCAGGAGCTTGGGTTTGGGTTTCCCTGAGGACTGCAGGGAGCAGGGGATCTCTTAATTTATGGTAACAGGTTTTCCCCTCCCTGAACACAGTGAGATGATCCTGATCCGCTGGCCAAGAGCTCCTTAAAAATGCTTGGAAAGGAGAACTCTGGGATGTGGAGGGGAAACACTTATGGTTTAAAAGGCACATTGGACTTCCAGGTCTGTCCAGATTGTCTCTGAAGAAATCCTCTGAGAGCCTGAATTACTCATTTTTAATATGAACAGGAACCACCTGCCTGCAATCACACACATAAACTGTTGGTTACTTTGCAATGGAAGAGCAGCTTGAATGCTTTTTACCGTAATGTTTAACCCACTGTGTGTTTTGGAGCTTTTTCTTCTTTTAATTGAAAACACACTTTTCAGATGTGCAACATGCTTGCCTCTGCCTCCCCCAGCCTCCCCAAGAAGCAGCAACAAACCCCAGCCCTGTCAGAGGGTGCTCCATGGTTTGAAGCAGGCAGGTTTTTGGGTGGCAAAGCGAGTTGCAGGACTTGGTGTGCAAATGCCAGGGAGGCAGGGCTGACAAAGGGCCCCAGCTCACCCACGGCGTCGGGGCAGCGGGCGACGCGCAGCCATGCACCCCACTTTTGCCTGCTACACCTGCTCGCTGCTGCCGAGACCCGTGCTTGGCACCCACCTTCAGCTCCCCCTGACCAGCCTCCGCATCCCTTTGAGCCACTCCTCACGGCACAAGCACCAAGCTGCTTCTCCCCTTTGCCTTCCTCCTTCCCGCAAACCCCCCAGGTTGACAGACACTTCCTCATTTCTCTCGCCGGTTGCTGAAACCTCCCAGGCTCAGCTCTCCGGGGCAGACGGCTCAGCCAGCAGCCGCGAGGTGCTCTGTGCATCGTGTCCCACCGCCTGCCAGGCAGGACCCTGCAGAGACAGGACAATCCCCAACAGGCCACCTTCCTCACACTCACTAACTATTTTGTACCAGAGTAAATCTCAGAAAGTGATGGGGTTTTTTTCACTTTTTAAAATCTCCTTTCAAAACCCACTTCAAAAAGAAAGCAGCTGACCAAACAGCAAGAGAAGCAAGTAGAGGTCTCGGAGAAGGTCACCCGGAAAAATTTCCATTTTTCTTTCTGCAGATCCATTGAACCTGATCAAGTTTCCCCAAAAACACCAACAAAGACTTCTAGAGCATTTTGTCTCTTTTTTAGGACAGACAAGCCAAGCAGTGCTCATCACTCCAAATTTTAACCAGCTGGGAAAATGCAGCTCAGCTTTGAGCCAAGCATCCAACATTGGGGTGTTCTGTTGCTGTGCTTTTTTTGCCCCTCTGTCCCACCAGGGAAATGCAACAGTTTTGCGTGCTTGACCTGTGTGTTTGTGTGTGGGTGGGTGGGTGTGTGGGTGTGGGGGTGTGAGTGTGGGTGTCTTAGCAGCTAGAATCGCCTTTTGTCCTGTTGGGTTTCCGTAGGGACTGAGCATTCCCTTCAATAAAGGGCTCCAAATGAATGTAGCCTTCTCAGGGATATCATACAACCAGGCCTGCAAAAGCCTTTTATTAGGACATTCACCTCTGATGGGATAATTTTACCTATCAGATCACATAATCTCTTCCCCTGATGCTGAGCCAGGAAATGAAAAAAGACCAGTGGGGAGATTTTTTACTCAAGAGCCAGGTTCTGCTGCGATGACAGCCTTGATTACTTGGTCACAGTCGTCTTAAAAGATGAGTACATCGAGCGAAGCCTAAAATTACAATGCACAACTAGACAACAGGTGGGGCAAGAAAGAGGGCAGTGGCCAGACGCTTTTAGATCAAATTATCAGCATTTAGTCTATTCATAAATATTTTAGTGGGTTAGTTAGCTAGTGGAGCTCAGCAGGCTGGAAGTGAAGATACCGGCTGTTGCTCAATATTGGTCCGTGCTTGTAATGTTTGATGCAAACACAGGTGATCGGAAGAACCACTGAGGTTAAGAGGATTTAGGAGAAGAGGATTGAGATTAGCACACAAGCAAACTGAAATGTTAGCCTTCCTCTGCTCCCTGTGCTCTGACTTGTTACCACATATCCCTTTTCATTGGGAAACATAATCATTGCACAGTGAAAGGCTGCACAGCCGGGTGGAAGGTAATTAACAAATACCTAGTTGCAAGAATAAACTGTTTCTACCCCAGAGGAATGGAGCCGAGGTTTCCGCTAAGCCCTGTGGGTGCAAGTCATCAGCCCCAGGCAAACAGAGCTGCCAACAGGCGGGTGCAGGGCGCTCCCACTGTTCCCTCCTGGGGACAGGTGAGGACAGCACCAGCACTTGCCTGCAGCAAGGGTCAGCTTCTCCGCTGTTTCTTCTGGCCAATCTGGTCTTAAAGCAGACCAAGCTTGACAGGTGACCTGCAGCGCTGCTTCACTATCCTCCCCCCTTAGCAGCTTTCAGCAAAATTCAGTCTGAGCCTCTTTTACTGAAATTTAAGCCCTCTCTTCTCCACGGTGCCTGTGGAGAACTGGCCGCTCCCTCTCTGTTTTACAGCAGCGTTCTGAAGGTTGCTCTCATCTCCTTTTCCAGTGCTCTCTTCCTGAGGCCAGCACTCATCCCTTCCCTTTCTCCATCAGGCTGTTGATTCCTGCTCAGCCTGTGACCTGTAACGACCTGCAGGCTGTTGCCTGAAGAGCCCTGCGGGTCCGGCTGCTCCGCGTCCTTTCCAGCCGCCCCCGGGTGATCCCTGCAGTACCGAGCACCCCTGCCTCAGCACCTCCCATTTCACAGGTCACCCACTTAGCCTTGTTGGGAGCACTTCGAGTCCCAGCCTGTCACCCAGTACGAGGCATTCCCACCAGCACAAGCATCACCTGCTAATTCAGTAAGCGTCCACTCACTTAGGGTAGCCTGGTTGTTAATTAGAAGGTTGAATAGCATCAGACCTTGGGCAGATTCCACAAGCCTATGGAATCCAGCTTCCTCATGCAGGTGAACCACTGCTGGCTTCTCCCCTCCAGGTTCCTTGTTCACACCCACCCTGACATAGACGGTGGTTGGGAAGGACCAAACAGCGAACTCCTGTACATCCACCAACAGAGTGAGTCCAATGTGAATAAACTGCTTCATGCTCACACTTCTGTCACTGCACCTGAACAATTCAGCTTTGGAAAGATAAGGCATTTCCCTTCCAGAACGTCTGTGTTTTGCTGGAAAATGGTGGCTTATACTAAAATGTCACCATTGTTCTCCCGAAATAACTTATATGCTTGTAAAACATATTAACTATATCCACTGAGCTGCTTGTCAAAAACACTGGTAGTGTTCACGTGAGCCCATCTGAAAGGGCTGGGTCTTGTTTCTCCATTTTTCACCATAAATAAAATCACATTTTTAATAAGAATTGCACGTTATGGTTGTGCAGTTCGCTCCTCAGCTGGGAAAATATCCCATTTGGTCTAAGGAAATACACCAGAGCAGGGTGGCCAGCCTTACCCCACGCCACCCCCGGAAGCCACAATGCAAAATCTCCACCACAACAAGGACCGCAGGATCCATGTCACATACATCAAAAACCCCAAGGGAAGAAGGAGCTCTGGGGCATCCGAAGGAGCAAAGGTTGGGGGAGCAAAAAGGAGAACTGTGGAGAACACATCCCTGATGGATACTGGTCCATTGACCTTGGATGGAGTCCAGATCACACATGCACGCCCCGAATTCAAAGGCGTGACTGCAAATTGACAGGGGTGCCACTCGGTCAAAAAAGCCTGTTGGTAGCTTGCGCTTCGTGGAGGAAAGTCCTTCACTGGCAATCTGTATCTATTTATAGGAATCTGTGGGGCAGAAGACAGAGACTCTCTGTGCTTACCTCGGGATGATAATTTCTGGGAATTCCACCTTTCCCTCGCCCTACGAGTTCATTATTCACTTATTATGGGGAAGCAAGGCAAGGCAAAGCATGCGGTCGCTGACAAGTCACCTCCTAGGGTATTTTCTAGCCAGAGCAGGAAGTTGCAGCTGGGTTGGTAACAAAGACATCTTCCCTTTGATTTCCCCCCTGAGCCGTTCCCTGCAGCCTCAGCTTGTTGCTTTAGTGTTGATCTGCCATTTCACCTCCACTGCAAGCCTTCCTTGAGAATATTCCTACATGAAAGAGAAGAAAAACCCACATGGGATGTTATTCTCTTCCAGCCAGACAGAGCCACTCTGATCACCAAGCCTGACTTCACACGTAAGACAGGACATACCTTTCCACACCAAGGTCGTAAGCCCTGCGTGAGCCACAGCAGATCATTGTGAAAACCTCTGGAGGTTAGTTCTCAAGCGACGGAGAATCCGCAGCACACCTAAGCAATTCCCTGCTTGCTCCTACTGGTGTCTGCAGCTTGCAGTTCCTGGAAAGGGCAAGGACAAAAGGCAGGCACAGATCCTCATGCCTCTGCAGCAGGGATGTTTGAATCAGCTGGTGGGCACGGGAGACAGTCTCCATTCCTGGAAAGATGAGATCAGGTTCATTGCCGAGCTGCATCTTATTTATCACACAAAACCAGCATTTTGAACTGTTTGTAAGCTAACCCTTTTGAAAACAAAAACTTTCTTGACAGTCAGTATTTAAGAAATCTGTGGTGGAGATGGAAATTTGGAAGGACCAGAACGAACAGGGAGGTGTTTTCCACACTGTTTCAGAAAGATCTCAAGCACCTCTGTCAGTACCTGGGTGACAAACACCTGAACACCACACACCCTTAACTCAACCCACAATTTCCTCTCTCCCCCTTGTTGCCACCCCCACGAATTAGCTAGCCAAGCAGCTCAGGGTGGGGAACGCCTGGCTGAGGAGCTGCAGCAGCATCATGGTGCTGTGTCAGAGGATGCACAGACCCCCACACCCCCTCAGGGTCATGTACATCCCGGGCAGGTCATCACCAAACTTTGACTTATTGCCTCCTTCCTCTGGAACATCTCAAAACCCGGCCAGAGGGAGCGCTAGGTGCTGAAAGGGTTAATGGGGGCTATCTTCTGGTTCCTGGTGGAGGCTGGAGTATGTATGCCAGTGACCAATTAATCAGACCAGCCACTTTCCCCTTGCTCCTCCAGCTGGGCTGTGTTATGATCCTGACCGCAAATAAAGAGAGCAAGGAAGGAAAACCCAGGCTTTCAGCCGGGCAGATAACCCGCCCTCCATTCCCAGCATCAGGCCCCTGAGAGGCAGATCACCCCCTCTCCCGGGGGGGTTCAGAGTTCAGGCTCATTAGCGCAGGCTGAAGGAGAGCTAATCAGGGAGGAAGGGCTGATGTCAGAGCCCCGCTCACCCTGACCTCGTCCCACTGGGGAGGAGAAGCCCTGGGCTCCCACACTGGCAGCATGGCCATTAATTAGCTCATTGATGAGCACCAGCCGCCCTGCCCTGGCACTGCCTCTCCCGTGCCCTGACCTGGCTGGGGTGCAGGTGCGGGGCTCGCAGCTCCCCCAGGATCCCCTGCAAAAGCCCTCCAACCCCCCTGCAATGTGGGAGCGGAAAGGCCACCTCCGCAGGTTTCGTCACAGGTTGGCTCGAAGGAAAAAGTCATGTTTCAGGTGAAGCATGGTCTCTGTAGAAGCTGGAGGACTGGGTAGATGCATGGCATTCATTAAGGTCAGCAGCGAAAATCACTGCAACTTTCCCAAGGTTGGGATTTTAGCCTGGGGAGAAGCCGAACAGCAAAGCAGAGGCACTTTGTATCACCCATGGGGAGCCACAGTATCATCCTGCAAATGCTGCTTGCTGCTAAAGATGGACCGAGCTCCCACCCACACACGCAGGAAAAGGGCACAAAAAATCATTACAGAAAGTTGGCGCAGTTGAGCGGACCGGTCTGTAATAGCTTAATCCAGACAGGGCTGCTAAAACGCACGATTTCAGTTCAGTCCAGCTGGGTCCTTGTGTTGCATTCGTCATGGTGGTGTTGGATGGCCGAGTGAGGGAGTGAAATCAGGCTGGGGGGCAGAGACGGGACTCCCAGACATCTGCCGTGTGATCCATACACAGCCAGTTGGGAGCAGCCAAACCCCTGAACCCATTACACAGGGCAATAATTTGGGAACCCCAACCCCGCTGTGCTTGTACAGTCTCCCCTTGGCCCACATGTCCATAGCACCAGGGGTGGGTTGCCCAGATGAACCGGGTCTCTGCAAAATGAGGTCTCTCACCTTCTTAGCCCAGGACAACTCGCAAAGTCCTGGGTCTATGCACCCAGTTCACCTGCGACTGGTAGGACCCCAAACAGAGCCTGTGCCAGAGCATCCTGGAGCCAAAGGAGCATCATCTCGCTGCTGGAAACTTGCAGGGGAAGCTGGCCGGGTGCAGATGTCCAAGTGCACCCGCACATTCCAGGCTGAATTCAATTTTCTGCTCCTCACCCAGGGCCCTGGAGAGCAGCAGCTGCCTCAGACTGCACCTAAGATGCATATAAATAGAGGCATAATACCTTATTAGAAAGGAATGCATGCCTAAGCAGGCGATACTGTTACCTTCTGAGGAGGAAGGGGGAGGAGGCAAAATGCTGCACAGAGGAAGGAAAAGTGGGGCTGACAGAGATCTAAATTGACTTACAGTAACGAGACACTGTCAAGATAAAAACGCATATTAACCTCCTCCCCTTGCATTGCAGCAAACGGCAGGGCTGAGCCCTGACACCCTGCCCTGCACTGTGCTGGGGCAGGACCCGGGTTTGCTTCCAAGATGCTGGGAGCCATGGGTGAGCCCTGTGTCCTTGACCGCATGGCACAGATGGCTCCTGAGGCCAACGCTCCCACCGACCCCTCTGCACAAGGGTACAGAGCAAAATCAGTGAATTCTGGAAACTACCACCTCCGCACTGCGAGACCTGGGGTTAGGTTTTAATTCCAGAGCTGAAAATGGCCTTGGATATAGGGGAGCATTCGGTCCATCTGATATGGTCCCAGGCACCCTTCCTCAGCAGCGTGTCCCCTAGCATGCAGGAACCGGTACAACATCCCTGCTCTGTATGACATCCCCACCGTGTATGATGTCCCTGCTCTGTATGACATCCCTGCTCTGTACGACACCCCCACTGTTTACAACGTCCCTGCTCTGTAAACATCCCTGCTGTGTGTGACTTCCACGTTGTGTACGACATCCCTGCAGTGTACGACATCCCCGCGGTGTCCGTGGAACGTGGAGACCACCAGGCTAAGTGACTTGGCAGAGGCCACATGAGAAGTCAGTGGCAGAGAAGGGTCTGAAACCGCGGGGGGGTGTCGTCCCCCCCATCTGCTGTCTGAGCAATTTGGGGACAATTCTGCCCCTCGCTTGCAGCCCACAAACCTCAGTGCTCTGCCTCCTGAGCTGGCAGAAACCCTGACACGCGTCAGTGGGCAGCACCCAGCGAAGGAGAGCCAAGGCAGACCCCAGCCGTGTGCCCTCTTCCAAGGCAGCCCTCGAGGACCCCACAGGTGGTTTTGAGGGCTGTGTGGGTCCCCAAGGCGCCCCACTGCCCCACGGGCTGCGCCCCCAGCATGCCGCACGCATGGCTGCTCGGGTGGGTGAGAGCAGAAATGAATCCACGCTGGGCTGAGCTTGCCAGCACTTGGGCTTTGATCTTCCCAGCCAGGGATGTGATGTAACACCTGCAGAATTACACACTAACGAGGGAAAGGAAAGATTCTGGCAATTAAAAGGCACCAAAAGAGGAGGCTGGGAACGCACTGGGCAGCCCCGGCTCCCATGTCTCAGGTTTAAGGAGCTCGTTTTCAGAGGGATTTTAAAGTGTGGGGTTTTTTCCAAGACCCACCGCCTCAGCCTCGTGCTTGGGCTCTTGTATTTGAGCGCCGAGAGCCCCTGTCAGCCATGGCCAGCGCACACGAAGAAAGGCAGGACAGGGCACCCCTGCGGGCAGGGCAGGGACCATGCTCACCCACACCGGTGGCCCCGCGCGGACCCCACGGCATCGCCCCGTGCCTCCAGCCAGCTTCTGAGGTTTCCTAGTGATACGATGTGCTACCTCAGACCAAAGAAAACACATTTGTGGAGCATCTACTTTCAAACAAGGACACAAACCGGTGCCAGCAACCATGGAAATCCCAGAGAAAACAAGTGAAATTCATGTTTATGCACAGCTCCCAGTAGCTGCAGAAATTGGATTCCCACATGAAAGGAGACCTTTGGCGGCCGCTGCACACACTGACAAACCCGCCACCGTGACCTTCCCGCGATGCGCTGTTTAATAAAGCCGGGGAGAGAGGGGAAATGTAAGCTCCATGCTCATTAACTAATGTTCACCAAAGTACTTGGTAGGTGAAGCTGAAAAGCCTTGTACAAAGGCTGGGCATTCGTCTTTGAGAGATATTCCTCAGCAAATTCAGGTATCGACAGCTCTGGGTGAGGCAGGGACTCAATGGCATTGCACAGCACTAAGAGAAGAGCAGGACCGGGTCCAGTTTAGCCTGCAGGATTTATGCTGGAATAATGCAGAGGGATGGGGAATGTACTCGGGGCTTTTACCAGCTGTGTCAGAGAGGTCACAAATTTCCAGGCTGAGCCCAGCCACAGCAGCGGGTCCCTATTCCCTTGCAGCAAAACTGGATGCAGCCAGGCTCTCCAGCCCCAGCATCGCTGTGCCCCGACAGTGGATGGAGACTGTCATCAGCAGTCATGGCAATTTACACCAGCAAAGACGTGGCCCCCGGCTGACGGAAGCAACTGTCCTGAGCCTGGTTTGTCTTTGGGGCTTGTGAGAAGGCTTTTCAGGGAGAGGAATTGGTTTTCACATTAAGGATCCTTCCCTTTCTGATGATTTGTGACAAGCATAATCCCATACTAATTAGATTTCAGTGCATGTGTTGAAAGCACTGTGCACATTTATATCAGTCGGGGTTTATGGAGACTCTTGCTTGTTCTGCACAATTGTTTCAAAATTAATCCTTGGAAGCCAGAAAGCTCAGACCAGATAGAGCAGCCAGAAATCCAACAACAACAACAAAAATCACTTTTTGTTTTTTAATTCTCCTGATCTAGTCGGGCACTAGGCAGGTTACAATTTCTGACATTACGCTACTGCTCAAAAATGTCCCAAGCTGTCTACTTTCATTGCATCAATGATATCAGCTGTGTTGACCTGCTCTTAGAGAGTTCTAATTCTGTTTGCTCTTGGCTAAACTCCATTCCTAATCCTATTTTCACCCATTTCTATCCAATTTAATACAGCTTCTGTAAGTCAAAATTAATTACTCCATGTGGTCTCCCAGCCCTGCGGTCTGAAGGAATAATAGAGAAATCCCACCTCGTCATTAACAGCACCTCATGGCTGCTCTCATCCAGGGAAGATGAGAGAGGGAAAGGGAGTTGGATAAGAAAATCATAATGTTCTGCTCAGTTTTGCAATTAGTATTTCACCCTCATGGCTTTCTCCTCGGTAACTCTCCACATGCCCATTTGCTCCTTACTAGGTGGTGATACCCAGGGAGGACCACTGACCTCCTGGGGCAAGGAGAGAAATCAGTGCCTCCAGACCACCTTCTTTTCCTTCACCTGCTCAGAAATAGTTCATTTGCCTTTCATTTCCAGTATTAATTACTCCTTCTGTCCAACCTTTGCCAACAGGGCTCCCGAGGGGAGGAAGGATGGTTGTCTGGTCACACGCATCTCGTGTTTCCTTCGTCAGGCCTCCTGGTTTATGCCTTACCCCACCTAGAACTTGGGTTTGCTCATTACAGGGATGCTGTGGATTTGAATTAACTGAGATTCATAAAGCATCCCAAAGATGTAAAGCAGAATTCTTACTAAACTCCAGAATAATTATTTTATCCCTGGATTGTAGGCAAGAAGCATCCAAGACAAGGTGCATTTCCAGCATGTTCAGCTTGTCAAGATATCACTGCAATGCTTAGAGGCGGTGTGCAGCATAGGTCATTTGGCATTTGGGGAGATACTTCCTCGGTTTCTTTCTTAATCATTGCTGATGTACCTGCTAAACCTGCACCAGAGGATTTTGCATGCTCCAAAATGTGGTTGCCTTTTTTTCAGCAGCAAAATAGCATTACAGATATTAGGCAATCTGAATATCTTTGCGGCAGCAGCACGGTACTTACGTGATGTTTATGAAGAGCATACAACTTCAGTTTGCTCTCAGAATAAATGCCACGATTAATATTTTGCTTATACTTCTGCAGACTTCTTACTCCAATGGCTTCAATGAAGGTACTTATATTTAAGATATGAGCAAGATATTACAGAAGAGAGGTTGCCATGTCAAGAAATTATTTTCCTAAGCAACATATGAATGTCCTGCAGCTAACTATAACAGAGACAAATACTCATCTCAAGTAACTGCAGTGTCCCAAGTATCAAGGAAAACACGTTTGCAGGCTGGCAGTCATCATTTCCCTGTAACATTTTGCTAACTCATGGAAGGAAATTGAAAATGAAAGCCTCACAAAAAGTAACTTCATTTCCACCACTTCATTTCCATTACATACACTGCACTGTATTCCTTTTAGCCTCAGTAAAGGGTTCCTCTTTTGATTTTTCAGTAATTAGCATGTCAGTAGGTGTCGGTCAGGAAGTTGTTTGAGGATTTGCTTACCACAAAGCAGTAAGACAGAAACACACGGAGCAGTATTGCGAGGCGTTGTGCCTTTCCGAAGTGCCCGGGTCTCACAGAAAATAATCACACCCCACTGCTATTTCTTAATCGCGTTACCCCTTTAGCTTAAACACCAGAAGTTCATGTTGCAGAGCTGACGTGTTTTGTGTAGGACTGGCCAAAAAATTATGTTCCTTCCTAATGAAGAATGTCAAGGTTTCGCAAGTCCTTTTAATCCTCACCAAGGTTTTTGGAAACTTTATGAAAAAAAAAAAAAAAAAAAAAAAAACAACAAAACAAAAAAAACCACCCAAAGCCCACAAAGAAGAGAAAGCCCCAGATTGACCCACCCGTGCTACAGCAGCCAGTAGCTTGCTTGGTGGTAAAGCATCTCCCAAGGGAAGCAAAGGCCAAAACTGCTTGTTATATTTCATTTGCTAACAGAGTTGTGTTCCTAAATGATGATATGTAAGCGCTAAAATACAGCAAGCACAAAGGTGCTCTTTCATTCGGGGAAGCCATCATCTTAAAGTAATTAACTGGGGATTAGTCAGAACTGATGCCCAAACAAATGAGATACGGAAGGGCAAGAAATTGTATTCCCCTCTTGAACCTTGCGTTACGTGGAGCACTGCCAGTGCAAACAGCAACGAGAACAGAGTGTTATGTCTTAAGAATAATGAAAAAATAAGATTGGCAATTAGAGTTGGATGGTTGTTTTCAAAACAGAGTGTCTCGGGGGCAGACAGTGCTCTGCCTGCCACCAGCACTGTCATCTTCCACTGCCCCGCGTCCCGAGAGCGCAGCCTTTTTTTCCCCTGCAGAAGGATGCTAACACGGATGGCACGGGACTGGTTGCAGCTTCCGCAGCTGTAAATCAAAGGCTGTGTCAACAGCATGTCAGCAGCATGAGGGAACAGCACTGCTCCTCACGTGAAAATTTTCTTCTAACAATCTCCTCCTTTCATTTGCTTTCCCGTGACTGATGCATAATTCAGGAAGAAAGCACAGGAACAGCGGGTTTGCTGGGAACGAAGTGGCACCAGCTATTGCACGGGGAAATTTTGTCGCTGCAAAGCACCCGTGCAGCAGGGCTGGGCTGCCCTTCCTCGGAAAGGGGCATAGGAACTGCTCGAGCTCCACGTCCAAAGGTCGCTCACACCAGGTTCTCTGCAGACTATAGCCTGCGGGGTCTGGCGTTGCCCCCCTCCCAGTGCAAAGCTGGCCTCAAGCTCTGCCCCGGAGCTGCAAGCACGGCACAGAGACCCAGCGCTCCACCCCAGGGAAATCATGAGTTGACCCCCAAATCCCAAACCCCCTCTAAATGAACTTTGTGGCTCCCCCAAAACCTTCACGAGGCACAGGGGTTGCTGTCAAACCCCAGCAGCTTGCATGTCTGTGCAGCTCCTGTTGCCGACGTCCCAATAAACGCTGAATTCTCTCCCTGGGGATCAGCAACCAGTGCTGCTGTTACAGGGAGATGCCACAGCCCTGGGCCCTGGGGCTCTGCAGGGGCTATAAATCCCCTGACCCCTGCCACCCGCCTGCCCATAACTGCAGCCCCGGCTTCGCCCTGCTGCAGCAGCCCCGCTCCCCCAGCTAGAGCCCGGAGCGCTGATCCCACTGGGAACAAACCTGCCTCCGTGTCAAGCCCATGTGGAGGAGAAGGAGGCGAGCGGTAGAACCTGAGACCAGTAATTGAGTGTGTGTGTTAGGTAACTTTACAACCATGCTTCACTAGGAAGCCAATAAAAGGGCAAAACACAATTGCCAGGTTTTAATTAAGAAGCTAACATTTAAATGAGGTGCATCATCTGTTTATATTAAACATATTTAATTTAATTTATTATAGTACACTTATTAAATAAATCAGCTTTATTGAATTTGCTATGCTGGTGGCACGCTGAACAGAAGTGAATGGAAAGAAGCCGGGTCTGGAATTTTCTTTTTAAATCAACCAAAGCTCTGTCTGCATGCAGCAACACTCGGGAAAATTAATTCCAGCTAATTAAAGGTGTGAATTTAGAGCAGATCAATTCAGCCACCCTAAAACTCTGAGCAGACCTCTTCATTCAGAATTCAAATGCCATTGATTCAGCTCAGCTTGATTCACTTGGCGTGTGATGTAAGAAATTGAATTAAGGCCATTTTAAATCTGAATGAAAGTGTGCATCAGCCTTTCTCGGGGTTTAATTTGCCACCCACTTTTTCCTGAGCATCTCGGTGTGGAGCGGAGGTTGTCAGAAGCCACGCAGGTTGGGGCGGCAGCTTCTGCTCTCCCAACCTTCAGCCTTGGTAGGAATTGCCAGCAGCCGGGAAAGCAAAAAGCTGGCAGTAATAAAGCCCCTGTCTGGCACCAGCTGGTGATGTCTGCCCTGCTCTGTCCTCTCCCATCTCCACTCCGCTGTGGAGATGCAATATTTCAGTTGATTGCTATGGGAGATCCAGTATAGAGCTATTAATACATACCAGCTGGGAAGAAATTTTCCTGCAAACTTCGTTCAGCCTCTGTCCAGACCGCAAATCGCTGGATGCAGCAGGTCCTGGGGCTGGGACTCGGGCTGGCGGCTGGTACCTGCCCTCGGGCTTTGGCTTCTTCACCTGCATCACCAATGGGCTTACACCACGGCCAAGGAGCTGCCGGTCCCCAGCTCCCATCCCTCCAGGCGCGAGGGTTAAAGGTGCATCTCCAGCGCTGGTGTATCTGAACGCACCCCCAGCATCTGACATTTTGAGAAATGCCATGACGGGGCTCGGGCTTTTCCTGGCTCGCCTCCAGCCCTGTGCACAGTCAAGTAATACCTACTTATGTCACAGGATAGCCAGGAAAATTTCGGTGCTGCTTGTGAGCGCCTCTCCACTCCCCAGCCAAAACAGTGAGGCCGAAGCATCGAGCATCGGGGAGCTCCCTAGCACGGCACGATGCCGCACTCCGGAGGGGAGCAGCACATCCACCACACCACCGCCACCGCTGCCGCCGCCTCCCGGGGGGGGATGCATACCCGAGCCCTCCTGCCACCATCCCCCCATGAAAGAGCCCTTGTGCTCCCCACTGCCGCCCGGCGAGGCAGCCCTTGTCATCCTTTCAACTTTGTGCACACTTTTCCTGGGAGGAAAATGGAATTCCTGCCTTGGAATTGGCGCCACCGTGCCAGAACGGCAGTGACCTCTGTAACCACACAAGATTTAGTGGTTACTTTATTTCAGCTGTAATGAGGCTTTGTAAACCACTAAAAGCCAAATGTTTTCTTCTCCTTTAACTCTTCGTGGATCGTGCGAAATAAATAACAGAACAGACGTGCTGTCTGTGCACGAATTGAGAAATCACTTAAAATTACCCAGCATCTGAAGTGGGTGAAACAGTGGTACTGAGAGCGGGCAGGTGCTGAGTGAAAAGTTATTTGGAGAAATGAGCCCTGAGCCCCCCCCAGCAGGCACAGCCACGGCTGGCCAGGGGCACGGGGAACAGCTCTAGGAGCACCAGGGAGAATCCTACCTTCCACCTTGCACTGAGACCTGCAGGGCAGTTCCCTTCAAGCCTCACTCAGCACACATGAGGGGTCATCTAAGCTCAGCCAGCATTGAATCATGTGTGTCAGGAGAAGCACGTGCCTATCCTTCTGAATTTCTCTGTGGGAAGGCTTGTTCTCATGAAAATGTGGTCCTGGCTGCAGTCTGCCAGCTAGAGACCTGCCCTGAGCACTGAAGACAGACACTGACTGATATATACAGTCAAAAGAGTTGTTAGAGGGCAAAGGTTTTAAAGATTTTGATTTAAAAGATTAAATGCTATTTCCTTAAATCTACTCCTTACACCAGAGCCTGCTTCCCCGCCCTGAAAAGCATTGAAGGTGGTGATGCTGGAGGCACACTGAGGTGGCCACTCTCCCTAGGGAACTTCTTCACCCTCTGCTGCTAATGAAAAAGAACCAACCTGGTTTTTTGTGCTTTGGAACAAGTGTCCAATCTCCCGTACCAGGTGGGTTGTTCTGAGACCCAGCAGAAGGGCTGGGGATGGCAGTGTCTCCAGGACATAGGTGATGCCACCACCATGCTGCTGCCGCTGGGAACAATGGAGCCACACAGGATTCAGCCTGGGCAACCCAATTAATTTGGAACAACTGGAAACATCTTTCTCCAGGTTTAATTTGCTGCATGACTGAATTCTGCCTGTGTGATGATTTAATGTGGGAGAGGGGCAGGGCCCCAGGCAGGACGGTAGCACTGCTTGATGGAAATGAGGGCTCATCTCCAGGTCCCTTCCTCCGATGGGCCATGCTGGGGTGCTGGGAGCCTGGTGGCACCCAGTGACCTTCCCCGCTGGCGGTCCCAGCAAAGCCCCCTGCTCCAGGCGAGCAGAGTTAATGCTGCTTCTGCATCGCTGTCCCAGTGTTATGGCGGGGAAGCTGGGTCTGGCTGCTCAGTCTTTCCCAGCAGCTCACATACTGACCCCATCCCAAACCCTTGCTCCAGGTCAGTTTAGCCCCGTTACACGATGTTCCTGAAGGTTCAGGAATTCCCAAGCTGCTTATCCATGAAGCCAGTGCTCAGCACCTAGTGCAGGGCACCCAGTGACCCGGGATCTGCTGCATCAAGACCGAGAAGGGCATAACTTCTACGTGCTGTCAGCAGAGACAGGCTGCCTGCTGTGCATCACTTTTAATTCATCAGAAAACAGTATTTTCTGCTACCCAGACAACTGCCATGGGTTGTGCCCACTGTTCCTCCCCACCAGGTGAACCCAGCTGCACGACTGCTCCTCTGCAGTCGAGATCAGCCCTTTGGGATGGAGATATCAGGAGCTGCAGAGGGTGAACTGAAAGTCAGGGTGGCTGGTTTCAAACCCCAGCTCAGCCTCGAGTAAATAATAACAAGGGAGGAACGAGCTTTCATGAGGAGACTGATCCGCTCATGCTCAGGGAAGATCAAGAATTTCCATTAAATTCACCTTGTGGGTATTTTGTGCCCAACCCTTTGCCCAACCAATGCTGTGCAGCAAACCGTGGCTGGAACAAGGGGCTGGTTTCAAAGTCTTGGAGGGATTCACCAGATTTTTCCAAGCACACCATCTCTTTGTTCATTTTCTGGTGAACTAATCTAGCTTGACATTCTAGTTTTTGTTACAGCCATGACCTTTTCTATTTTAATTCACATATATAAGTCTAACCATTTTGGCATCTGTTAGGCTATTTGCTGTAACAATAATCTTGCATCAGTAAGTTCCACAAGTTTATAACCTATTGCACTGCACTTTTTTTATTATTATTATTTAAATAGATAAAGTCAGATTCTCACCTGCACTAAGTTGGAGTGAAGTCAATTTATGCCATCAAAAGACCTGGCCCAAAGTTTTAATTTCATCAAACACCTCTTTGATCTTCCATTAGAGGAAAGGGAAAATAGAAGCACTTTGTAACTGGAGGGGGTTATGCCACACATTTTATCTTCTTCTGCCTCTTAATCTTTCAGAGTGGAACTGTGCTGTCCCCTTTAATTGTTCCTGGTCAGACTCCCACCGCTGGCTCTCTGGTCTGTACTGGCCCTCAGGAAGGCCAGGGCATCATCTCTTTGGCTTGACCTGCAGGGCAAAGCTCCTGCTGGGTTATCCTCTACAAGAGAAGAAGACACCTACACATTGCAAATGTGTTTTAGGCAAGGCAGCAATTAATTCCACACCTGCAGGGTGCCTTGCACCTCTCTCGGCAGTGTCGGGTGCAAGACAAGGTTCTGCACTACATGGACGTGGTCTTATCTAACCTCACGGCACTCGGGTTAAGGAAGGACCTTATCCTGCCATCTGCTCTTGCGACCCAGACAAAACATCTTCTCCGCATCTATGTTTCTTCACACCTAACAGCAAACAAAGGCTTTGCTGTGTGATACCCAGCCACGTTCTCCTCACCTTCCACTTCAGTCCCTCCCTTGACCTCCCCATGTTCCCCCCAATGAACCTGCTCTCATCCCACCGAGCAGCCCCTCTGCAGCCAAACAAATGTCCTGTCCATGTTCCCGACATGGTTTCTCTGTGATATGACCTTTGGGTTGAAAAAGAACCTGGGAAGGTTCCTGGAAAGGCATCTTTATTGGCTCCATTGTTGAGTGGGCCAAGGAACACCATATGAGATGGCATTTTTCCAGTTAGACTTCTGGTTTTTATATATTTTTTTTTGTTGGTGTGAGATCAGTCTGAGCTACTGAAAGTGCCTGAAAGCTTAAACTAGGTCAACGCGCAATGATTGCATCGTTGGATGGCTGCCTTGGTGATATGTATCTCACCAAGGACAAAGCCACGCTGCCTTGGCAGGCCTCTGAGCTATCATCTAAAGCTGATCATTTTCTATCTCCACCAGCCAGGGCTGCATCTGAAACCCCAGGCAGTGATGGATGCATAAGTTGCCTACTCAATAAAACAACTTACCCCGGAGTCAGAGGAATCCCCACACTGGGCTTCAAGTGAGGAATTTAATCGAGGTGGGGCTCCCTCGTCTTCAGGAATGACTCAGGCCAACTGCTTGAGAGGGAAGTGCAAACAGGCAGTCATGGGCCAACGTGCCCAAGAGGGAACTTTTGTCCTTACTCCTGTTAATTAGAGCTTTACAGAGCACTGAAGCATAAGGATTTATAACCTTTCCCAGCTATTGCTTCTGGTTCCTCTTAAGGCTCTCCAGCTCGGGGTGCTGGTGTTACACCGTCATTCCCGCTCCCTCCCGGAGCCCTCGGCTCCAGCGCATCTCTGAATCACCTGCCACGGCACGAGGCATCAGCAAGCCCAGACAGCGGTTGTGCAATAAGCTCTTGGAAACTCTGCAAGCTTAAAACAGCCTTATAAAGAGAAGAAGGGCTATAAAAGTTGTATTTCCAACCCTTCGCCTCTCCCTGGGTGCCTTTGAGTCATGTCCTTAATGGCACAGCAAAAAAAAAAACCACCCAGCTTTTAATTCAGACTCTCAGCGCTAAGATCCACTCAGCACTAGGCAGAGGGCACTGGGTTCCATCCTGCTTTTACGGAGCCCATGCACGGGCATGTAAGACCGCTTTCTAGAGGCGCTGTTAACGGGGGCAGGAGACAGGTCCCAGGAAACACTGATTTTTGGCATCTGACAGCAATGCCAAGCTGCAGCCCTGCACTGCAGAAGTGGGGGGTGCAAGTCGTGAGGACGCAGTGTGGGAAACTCCTACGCCCATCGCACTCAAGGTCTCAGCGAGCTCAGCAGGGGCACACAGACCGCTGAGCACCACCCGCCTGAGCAACAGGTACAGCACTGGGGACAGGGGGAGGGGAAGGACGAGCTCCCAGAGCACAGGTAGGCAGTGGTCTTCCTCACCCTGCCCAAAGGCTCACCCCACAGATGGGGAACCCTGCGTTTACCCCTCACCCCCCATAGGTGACATAAATTAGTGGAGCCTGGCACAAACTCTGCCCAGTATTGATGCAGCATCATCAAACCAGCCCGCACTACTGACCCTGGCCTGGATTCCACGCTCCTTTTGGCTAAAGCTGAGCTAAAGCTGCAACTTCAGGACAGAGCAGGTGAAGTCAGGCTTAGTTAATTCATTTTAACTAACTTTGACGTAAGTCTGTTTTTTTCTTTGTCTAGGCAAAAGCAAGAACGGACTCGTTCATGGTGTGTAAGACCATTGCCAGGCATACACCTGGAGCAGCAGCGGCTGTGACAAGATCACGCGGGCATTTACCACGCAGACGGAGCTGTGACCCCCAGGAAGACCCTACCAGCCAAGAACTGAGAATTACTCCCTGCACGGGCAGGAAAATCCATTGCAGCCGTACATGAAGTAAGCCTGCACACTGAAAGAAGGTGTCTGCCGCTTGGCTATGCAGCAGCAATCACGACAGAAGTCCCTGGCTTGTGAAGTTGTCAAACTGTAAAGTTAATGAGGTAGAAATGAGAGTTCGGTGCAGGCGTCTGAATGTTCGAATTACTCCCCAACGGGTTTGCCCTCCTCTTATTGCAGCCTGCGTAAATGAAGTGACTAAGGGTCTCCTTGGCCCCTGGCCAACTCGCCACTGCTGCTGCTGCTGCAAAAAAAAAAAAGTGCACAGTCTTGTTTTGCAGATTAATAAATGCGGAGTTGCTGGTGAAGGAAGAACATGTGGTTTCTAAGAACTAGACAAGCAGGAAAAGCAGACAGACATTACACTGCTCCTTGTCCCGGCGAAAAAATAAAAAGCCATACGAGCCATGCATGCACAAACACCCCTCCACCAAGCACCGGAGAGCCGTGTTGGTGTGAGACAAAGCAGGGGTGTTTCGAGGACCTGGGGAATGCCGGGGGAGATGAGGCCTCAGGTGCTAGGTGGAAACAGTTGGAGATTTTTGTGCTTTGCCACTTAAAGAGGAACTTAAACTGGGTGAATTTGGTTGGAGTCAAGGTCTGCGTTACCTGTGTGGAGGGACAAGTTAATGAACACACAGCTGGTTTACCAGCAGGAGACACCACCTAGTGAAGGAACACCTTCCTTTTCAGTACTGGTGAGTGGGTAGCTCTGGGTAGAAATTCCCAGTAAGCATAGGTGTGCCCCTGCTGGAGTCCAAGGGCAGCATGAGTAACACCGCAGGTGGGAACCAAACCAACAGCCTTTTGCGCTAGGGAAAGGTGAGGGACCAACTGAGACAACTGGAAACAGCCTGGCTGGCTGAGATACTCGTGCATCCTTTGGGAGTCCCACCGGCTGGCCTGCAACGCTGTGTTGCCGTGTAGGAAGAATATTAAAGGCAGAGAGCAAGAGCAGAGCTAATCCCACAGAGGCACACGTGCCTGAGGCTTGCGACTGAGACATCTTGTTTCTCAAAATCCTATCAAGTTCACCTGGAGAATTGGATCATGGTCCTCATTGTGGTCCCAAACAGAACTGTGCAAGACCTCTATGAGAGAAATTGAAGGAAGAGCGCACAGTGCAAATTTTGAATAATTTTCTTAATTGCCAGAAAGCTTGGAGAAACCTGAGGCTGGAGCTTACGTTTCAGTGCAGCTTGAAGCCCCAGCATAACCACACAGTCAGAGGTGTGCTCCTGATGTCCATCAGCTCAATAAAATACCCTCCTCTTGAAATTAACTCTTACAAATAAATCCTGTCCCCTCCTTCCTTACTGCTGAAGGGATGAGGGGCCCATTACAAATCAGGGGCTCAAGGAACAACTTTTAGCTGAGGATACGAGCAAGTTCAAAGGGTTTTCGGAGTGGGAACAAGGGCTGGAACAAGCCTTTCACTACTATTAAGACCACAGGAGCAATCTAATTCGGTTTAAAAGAGGATTTGGACCCCGTTGCTGTGTCTTCCTCACTCCAGAGGAACCGATCCATCTGTCAGCTGTGAGAATAGACATCCCAGCAAACCCAAGCCATCACCAACGTGCTGATCATCATGTAAAACAGGCCAGACTCCCACTGCTAACATCTGCACACTCTGCATTATCAGCACCATCAAGTTTTCTATACTTAAGGCTCAAATCCATCCCCAATGCATGTTATTTTGATAAAGCAGCATCTGTTTAGACCCTGTATGATATCCAGTGTGCAGACAAACACATGTGATGGCAGCCCAGGGGTATTCTGCTCTCTGCTGACGACACATATGGCAACCGGGAAATGGTGAAGATCAATTTTACACCTAATTTACCATGGGTTAACATGTCTCTCTGAGGTTCCTAATGAAACACAGTCCCACTGCACATCACTTACAGCTGTTTCCTTTATTTTGTGACTTCCAAAATTGCCGACTTGCGACTTTAGGAAATTGCCAAGCTGCGACTTTGGATTTTGCCGGCTCGCACCTTCCAGATGGCTCTGGAAAGGCTCCAGGGAAGCTCTGTGACAGCTCTGGGAAAGCTTTGAAGTGTCTCATTGGGAGAGGGGATGTTTGAGATGACTCTAGAACATGTCCAGAGCAGCTCTCAGATACCTCTAGGATAAGATCTGCCCAGGCTCTAGAGAGGCTCTGAGGAGGTTTCAGAAAGCTCCTGTGAGCTCCAGGAAAGACCCTTGGGAAAAGCCAGGACTGCTTCAGGAGACTCTGTACTTGTGCCATGGAGATGGCTCTGTGGGGCTCCAGACAAGCTCTGGAGAGCTCTTGGTTGCCTCTAGAAAGGCTCTGTGGTGCTCTGGAAAACTCCAGGGAAGGTTTGGTTTGCCTCCAAGGCAGTTCTGGAAAGGTTATAGAAAAGATCTGGGATGGCTCTTGCCAAAGTAACGGGGAGCATTGTGAAGGGCCCAGAAATGGTGCAGGATCTTCAAGTCTCCAGAGATCTCCAGGTGCCGCAGCACCAGCCTGCAAAACCCAGTCGCAGCTCCACAACTTTGCAGAGTTTTCATTTGGTCATGTCAGGAGACTGGGAATACAAAATTCACATTCGTGACTCAGTGAATCACCAAGTGTGTGATTTATCATGTTTTACAACTTTTTGCAAGTGTTTCATGTTTGTGGGCTACAAATCTGAGGAGCTGTCATTTGAAGGGCAATTTTCAAGCATCCTTCTGTTCTGTTACTGTTGCTCCATCACCTCTGATGCTTCCTTCTCTCTAGGAGAGAAGAACCAGAACGCAAAGAAGACACAGCTTGAGCCTCCCATCTACCTGCACGCCTTCCTCCTCTTCATTTATTTCTCCAAGAATCAGTGATTTTCCATCTGCACAATTTTCTTCCAAGTAACTTCTTCATGTTTAATCACTGCTACGAAGTCCACACTCTCCTGTTCCCCACTTCTTCCCCCTCAGCTGATGTTTTCTTACAGGTTTCATACCAGTGTCCAAGGGCGCACATTTCTCTCTGCCTTGCCTTCTCTCTGCTTTAATATCTGCTTCCCTCCACTATCCCTTTGCCTTCCCACGCAGGAACTAGGGGCTTTACTCCACACACCTTCCTATTCTTGCAGAACTTTGTGATTTTAACTCCTATTTTGCCACTAAGGCATTGCTTACACGTTGTAACACTCTCTAAAGAACAGGACCTCATGAGAGGTGTTTCAGAGAGAATCAGATTGCCAAGTCAGCAATCAATCCAGTTTAATAAAATTCTAACATTTGCTTGTAATTCTTATTTAAGATCTTTTCATCAAAGCATGTTTAGGCCCCAGTCATTCAAAAATGCACCAGAGTCTCATTTCCAAAACACAAATCGCACAAGAGATGCCAGTTCACATGAGTCCGGTCAAGCAGGTCAAGTTCTGCGGGACTGGCACCTCCTTAAAAGTGCTTTGTCGTGTTGTCCCCCATTCCCTGGGGACATCTTTCCATGGGTGCCTCTCTGCTACACCAGCCCTGACTGTACTATAGCTGCCCACCCGCAGCTGCTGCTTCAGAGAAGGAGCTGAAGCCTCATCGCCCTCGCCCGGTGCCGTTAACAGGGTGGGCATTTGCCCCCAGCCCCTGCTAGCCCCTTACACGTGGGCTGGGCTCCTTCCCACCTCCCCAGGCATGGATCCTGCCAGCAAGGACAGCAGCCGCTCTGGTGGTGCCTGCCTCGCCTCGCAGGGCACAGGAACACCAGAGCTTGTTCGGGGTATGAATTCATTTCCAGAGCGCAGATGAGTTTACATGCTGCAAGTGGTGGCAACAGCTCCTGTTCTGCAAACCTTGACTTTATCTGCTCCCATCCCAGAGCAGAAGCTTAGAGCTGGGGGGGGGGGGTTGTGTGTGTGTGTTTAAACACAGGTTAAATGCTGCAAGGAATCAAAGTGCTGCTTCTGCCACTTATCTTTGGACAGACAGCACAGTGGTTTCTACACAGTGCAGTAACCAAGACTTGTTTCTGCAGCATCCGAAGCTTGGTCTTACACCATGTTCCCAATTTTACATGCCAATATCCTCAGTTACCCAAAGATACAAATTAGGCGCCGTTTGCATCGCCTCCAGCCTCTCCAATGCTTGTATTTTCCCCCTTTCCCTACGAGGGCCTTTTCATCTAGGCTGAGCCACTGGGAAGAACGTGAGCTGCCTCTCAGCTCCTTGGCTCCACTGCATGGATACTGGGATTATGTTGCAGATGTTGCCTGTGCCGAATGTGTAAGGATACTACATGGTGGTGTCACAGCTGGACATCCCATTAATAGGAACAATATTTGGTTTGAGCCATTTTAATTGAAACCACGGCTGTAGCAGCATGTATTTTTTTCTTAATCGTAGGCAAACGTGTTCCTCCCAGCCCTCCCCGCCTCCTGTGCGATAGTTATTGCTCTAAGACATCTGGTTTCACAGTTCAACAAGCACAGGCGTATTTCCACCATGTAGTTCTTTGCTTGTTGACAGGGCAGAATTTTTTAATATGGGGTTACTATCATCCAGACTTCCTCCACCTCCTCATTTATGTGACGGATACCTCTAAACAGTCCCTCAGCTCCTCCATCTTCAATCTGCTGGCCCAGTTTTATTAGCTCGCATACATGACACCTCAATGTCTGATTTCCCGCTCCCCTCCCCTCCTAGGTGAAATCCAAACCCCAAACGTGAACCGGACCTAATACTTTTTTTTTTTTCCCCTTTTGTTAAGGTCTGTTTCATAGAAACGAGGCCAGCAGCTTGGAGCCCCTTCATCTTGCAAGTAATTTGCAAGTGGATGTAAGGGCGGGATGAGCCCCCTCCCTGTTCCTGACCAGGGCTATAGGACAACGCAGAGCAGAGCAGCTCTGGAATCTCAGGGGTTTTTTCTCTATAACCTCAGATTTTGCACAGACTTCGTACTTTGCAAACTGCAGAGTGGTACCTGTGTGAACGCGAAGGGGACTGCCAGCTGCCAGGGCGTATGGGGCTTCAGCGTTTTGTAACACAAGCGGTTGCTTCACTATGTGCTGCTGTCACTAGCTTTGCTGACGTCCAAAAATAAAAACCCCGCTCGGCAATGATGAGGTCCTTCTCTGCAGGGTGGTTTCCAAAGGGGAATTGATTTGCAAGGGGAGAGGTGCCCCTCGCAGGGCAGCACCCTTACCCCCATAACAGGGACATCAGTGGCAAAGTGCCCCAGCTCAGCTGCCTATGCCACCTCCCTCTTCACCTCTAAACATCAAAAAAGAGCAGTTTTATCACCAATGCACCTCAACACCCACCCCCCATCCCTCCCAAAGCATCACGTTACCTCCCATCACACTCCCCAACTTGTGCCTCACACAGCCGAGGAACCCTACACTGGCAGCTCCAGCCTGGCTCCCTCCCTGGCATCCCGGAGCTGCTTCCCGGTGACACTGAAGGGAGCAGCATCATGTGTGTAACTGTGACGTCTCCCGTAGTCACAGCACTCAGTGCCACCCTGGGCTCAGCTTTGCATCCTCCCATCTTGGAAGCTTTTTCTCCAGATATGAATTAACCCCTCCAATGCTGGATGAAAGCATCAGCCCCACTATAGAGACTTGCACGGGGCAGACGTGAGGTGACACAAGCCATCAGCAATGGGGACATGCGTGCAGACAGCAGAGATGAAGTTAGTTTATGCATCACATTGAGCAGATGAGAAAAGGCAGAGTCTATACCACTGGAGGGACTGGAGGGAGCCCAGCGGCAAAGCAAGCCACAAGCCCTCACTCTCCAAACCATCTTTTTTCCCCAGCCTGGAGCTCCATGTGTGATAACTCCAGCAGATGCCCGTTATCTGGATTCATGCCCCACCACAGAGGGGTCAGAGCCCGGCTGACAGGGGTGCACTTTCACTGGAACAATCGCACCTGCTTGCCCGAGGTGTGAATTCAGCTCTTTATTTTCTTTTTAGGCTTTATTGTACAAAAAAGGCAAAACTCAGAAAATAAAATACAATTATTAGGTAAGGTAAAAACAAACTTTGCCTTTCATTCTTGGTTTATTGGTTACTGGAAAATAAGTTTTACAAACTATCTCTTGCAAAGGACTTGTTTTCAGCTAGTTTATATAGTAGCTTTTGTTCACATAAAAATTTAGAAAGCTACTTTCCTCTTCTCCTTTCCCCCCCTCCAATACATAAGGGAGGTATTACAGTGTGAAATATATCTACCGCTAGCAGGGCTGTGTTGTGAAGCTAAAATGAACACAGTAAATTCTGAGAAGGAATTTGTTTAACCTATAACCTTGAAGTAATAAGTGGAGTGCTAAATGTTTTGGCTCACACTGATATATTTTTATAACACTTGGCAAGGCAGCTTGGAGTCTGAAAGAAAATCTTGAGTGCTGGAGAAACAGCTCGCTGCCTCTCCATCTCCGGGAGGCCGAGTCTCGGCCCGGCATGGACCCCATCCCACCAGGAGCACGCATGGGGCCACGTGTGCATGTTCATGTACACACGCGTGTGTCTGCAGCAGCCGCGGGAGTCGGAGCGTGGTGGGATGGCAAAGCTGGTGCAGGTCGACCCAGTGCTCCCCATCCAGCCTGCCTTGTTCAAGTTGCATTGGTTGCATTTGCCTTTTTAAAGTTAATTAAATTAATTTTGGAGAATTTGGAGAGAGATGGGGCACCAGGAGCCAGTGGCTGAGGTGGTGCTGGTCCTGTGGTGTTCAGCCCACTCTGTGGGCAGCAGTGGCTCACCTTGGCGCCAGCTGAGGGTGGCCCTGGGGGCCCCGGTGCTCCCCCGGTTCCCCATCTGCCACTGGGAGCAATAATTACCCTCCTCTCTCCAGCATGCACACACGTTTCCCTGAAGATTTAAGGGGGATGCAATACGCAGGCCTGGTTTTCTTTCATTAACACCCATTTGACATGGATTTCAATAACATCACCCCTGCCCGTGCCACTGCCGGGGCCGAGCGGCAGGAGCATGGATGCTGCCAGTGCTTTGCCATCAGCTCCCTCCTGCTCCGCACCGCCGTGAGCAGCGGGGCAGCGGGCAGCGGGCAGTGGACAGCGGGCTGACCTTGGCTCCCCCACTGCTCCCTCAGTGGAAACCCGGAGTGAACTGCCCTGAAACCGCCGAGCAGGAGTTTTTGCACAGCCGAGATGCAGACCAGGATTCAGCCCATCACCTGGCTGGGGTCCAGGGTACAGTCTAGCCTGAAGCCCGCCTGTATACTTTGGTTGCAAACCCACGCGCCGCAGGTTAAAGCAAATCCTTCTTTCTTTCCAGACAACGTCACTCCTGTTGCATCTCAGCCCAAGGTGATATTTTTCCTGGGGAGAAACCAAGGGCACAGCATCTGAACTGGGCTGCAGAGCCACGGTGAGGAGCTGTGGGGGGATGCGGGGGCTCCCAGCTCCGGATCACCGTTGCTGGGGGTCTGCAAAGGTGGGAAATGAGGGGATGTCCCATCTGGGAAACACCCCAAGGACCGTGGGCAGCCCAGACGCTGAGCAAGGCATCGGGAAGGTGAGATCCTTACAGTGCAGCAGATGGGAAAGTGGATCTAGGGAAATCATAGGAGATCCGCGAGGTTTCCCAGCCCTCCCAGTGGAAGCTGCAGAGGCACAGCAAAGGGGTCTTATCTAACCACTGATGCTGCCTTGATAGTGAAGTGTCTGAGCTCAGCCCGGGGCAGCGCGGGTCCCCTCCTGCTTCCCCTTCACTCAGGAAAACAGCATCCGACAAGGACCTTTCACACATCCTTGGCTTAAATATACCTAGTGGTGGTCATTGCCATTGCACTGAGTATCCATGCCTCCCGTCCATGTAGGACACAGCCCTTGGGAATCAGAAAGCATTAATAACCTGTGTTTAAAGATGGGGAAACTGAGTCACAGCACTGTTAAGTGACTTTCTTCAGGGCTTATGGGAAGCACGTGGCAGGTCAGGGAGTGCCACATGCCAGGACAACGTGAGAAGATCGACCTGTCTCTGTCAGCCCACTAAAGCTCGTGGGACATAAGGGAGGTCCCATCTTCTCAATCAGGGCATTTCCCTTCCCATTAGCAGCCCCCAAAAAAGCACACTGCTCCCCAGGAGCCCTACCCCAAGGAGCAGGAACAGTGGCAGCAGGAATGTTTCATGCCCCTTGTCGTCCTCTCTCCCTCTTTTTTTTTTTTTTTTTTTTTTTGAATTTGGCATTATTAATCTCGGGGGGGGGCGGGGTATAAATAACCTTGCTCACCCCTTCCCTGCCTCCACCTCCCAGATCATTTACTGTGGATTAATATTTGCTAGCTCGTTTGCACAGTAGCCTGTAGATTTTCAGCCTCCTTGCTGGAATGATGTTGACTTGCAGAGAAATTACAGGGGCTTTACCCTGGTACAAAGCAAACAGTGTGTGCTGTAATCAGACTCAACACCTCAGCAAATAATGAAAAGAGATATTATGTGGCTATAATTTCCACGCGGGATTAGGTGTTTGTCTTGTAAAGCATTCAGGTGCCGCCGGGTGTATAAACGAGTGTGTAATTATGGTCATCAGGTTAAACAGAGGGAGCAGGAATCCGACCCGGGGCTGGGGCGTGCACAGATGGGCCCTGACGGTAGCTGTTAATTTGCAGCTATGAATGGCTCTTACAGGTCCTGGGTATTTGAGTGACTCAGATTCTATTTATGGTTCCCGAAAGCAGAGCCTGATCCAAGGTGCGCAGGGGTCCGCAGGAGCCTTTCCACAGCTCTGCGTGGATCCCCGCTTCCGAACAGACTCTGCTCATTAGGGACGTGGCTTGGTGATGGACTTGGCAGTGCTGGCCTTGGTGATCCCAAAGGTCTTTTCCAACCTAAATGATTCTATGATTCTATGATCTTATTTTGGGGGTAAATCAAGCTTGCGGAGAGAGCCCCTCTAGTGCTGCTGCTCCGGCTGGCACAAAGCCACCTTGTCACGCAGCAGGAGATGGACTTCAACTGCCTGTGGGGCTTGTGTCAACTCAAGGAGAAGGACCTGGGATGGGTGACACTGCTGTCCCACAGATACATCCCAGAAATGGCTCTTTCCTCTTCGGGTACATTCTGGAGGGGTTTAGGGCACAGAGTGGGAAGGTGTGATGGGACAGGAGCACACACCAGATTTCCTCCTGAATCGGCGCCTTGTTCCCTAAAGGCTGGAGAGGGACCAGCCCATTTTGCCCTGGCCAGCAAAGAGCCGACTGCTATCCCTGGAAAAACCACCAAAGGCACCCAGGGCAGAAATGCCCACCCGCAGTGAAAAGGTGGGGTGGTAGCAGGCTCTTGCCAGCAAACCCCAGCAGGGTCTGGCATGGGACAGCCAAAGCCCAGAAATGGAAACCAGGCAAAACTCAGACTGGGAATAGGGACTGGTTTGGGCTGGGAAGAAGTGTTGGAGACCCCATGGAAAAGCGATGGGCTCAGCACCTCCAGATGGATGTGGGGCATGGGCTGCCATTCTGGGCCCAGGAAAGCACTCCCTCTTGGCCCAGAACCTGATGGCACCTCATGGCCAACAAGATGCTCCAATGCCATCCCAGCCTCTGGCTCTGTGAAACCAAGGAGTTTTCCCCTGCATGGGCTAAGCCTGCCCAAGCAGCTCAAACAAGCAACCTAGTGTCCAAGCAAAAAGCCCTCCTGGACAGTTTGTTCCCAGGAGACAAGGTGACCCGCAGGAGGCCCCCAGGCAGCCTGACAGGGAGAGGAGCAGCTTTGCAAAGAAGGAACTTTGCACGGCAGCCGCACTCAGCTCCCGGTGCGCGTCCCAGGTAGGCAGAGCCGGGCAGGAGCCCAGCTGCCGGGAGCGGGATGAAGGAGGCTGCAGGAGGAGGTGGCTGGGCTGGCTGCCCAGGCGGGAGGACAGGACGCCTGCCCAGGCTCTGGCACAGAAGCTGGAGGCCAAGGGGACGGTTTGCAGCCCTGGCAGCCACCCGGAGCCATCCCGGCTGCCCAGCCTGAACTTACCCCGTGGGGGAAGGCAGAAGAGCGATACACCCCCTTAGCACCCCGGGGCATCGCCTGCTTTTCCTTGCTAACCTGACCCCATCGCGGGTGCAGACCCCCCTCCCCGAGCACAGTGGGTCAGGGCCTGCAAGGAGATGGGCCTGCAGCCCCCCCCCCACCCTCAGCCACCTCCATGCAAGGGGAGCAGCCGGGCCAAAACGTCTACACCACGCGCCCGCCTTCCCCGAAACGGAGTCGCAGCTTATTATAGCAAATGTTATTGCAGCGGTGAAAGAGGCTGCATCCAGGAGCAGGCAATATCCTGCCTGAAATGTTCAGGGACCTCTGCCATGTGCACATTCTTCCACGGCGTAATTTGGGTGGCAGGCGCTGGCGACAAGCACGCAGTCTGCTCAGGACAGGGTTGTTGGCTTGTGTTTTCTTTTCTTCCCTTTGCAGGAGATTCACCTCAGATGGGGAACACACTAGTTTATTGAACACAAAATGTTCCAGAGGAAATCATTAAAGTGGGGTGGAGTGACAGAACTCTCGGTTAATGTCACCTAAGAGAAAAAGGGCTTCCAGAAAGGAAGAATTCAGGAAAGCCCTAACGGCCCCACATGCTCTCAGTGAGAAACGGGGACGTGAAGCTGATGTTCTCCTGGGGAAAGGCTGCAGCAAACCGATGGTTCCTGCCATCGGTACAAATAAATCGTAGCACTTGGTGCTGTGTGTCAGGAGGGATGGAAAGCCTTGCCGAGGGTGGTGGCGGAGGGGATGTGTTAGCTGAGCCATGCTTGTGGCTGCCTCCAGCCAGGGGTGCAGGTCCTGGGGGAGCTGCCCCCACATCTTCTGAAGGCTATGCCTTGGCCACAACATTATTTTCAAACTAGAAGTTCCAACTATCTACGCTCGATGCTGTGAGGCTTCTGGTTCCGGCAGAGCCCACACATTCCTCTTTGTTGGAGACTTGTGCTCTCAGGAATGGTCCTCACAGGTGGAGCTGCTAGGCTCCTGCCTAGCCGCTCTGGTCACTGCATCCATCTCTTCTCCCCCCGTGCAAAGTCCCCTCTGCTGAACAGGGGTTGGGTTAAACCCTTTCCCTTAATACAGACATGAGCAGCGTCTGGGATCTGTACTGTGAGTGGGACCATGCACAGGGCTGGGCTGAGCGAAGATCTGCAGATCTGTAGGCCTGCTTGTACCATAGCCTTCATGGGCAACGAGCCCCAGGGCGCTCGGAGGGAAGGATCCTGTAGGGATGTGACTTGTAGTGTCCAGATGTTTGGTGTTCCAAAATAGTCAACAACATATCTAATAATAATTCACTATTTAAGTCCACTCAGAGAGGGAAACACAGACTTTTAACCCAGACTAAGTAACCATCGGGCCCATCTCCTTAGATTGCAGAAGAATTAAAGAGTTTAGGGGGGAAATTTTAACTACTGAGTAGGCTTGTGTTTGCTGAGGATGTCTGGAAATAACAACTTCATTGATTCCGTGCTAGGTGGGTATATGGGGAAAATGTGTTACCCTGAGTGTGTCTTTGGGCTTTACGTTAAAGCACACGCTTAATATTTAGCTTGTTGTTTTCCTGTTTCCTCTCTGGGGTGACTGAGTCCCCAGAGAGAAACCTCCACAGCTATTTTGGAGCCCGAGGATGTGATTCACTTCAGGCGACCTATGCAAACAATAACATAAGTGTCTGTCATGCCTGTCCCCAGGAAGCGGAGGAAATCCATCAGGCTTTAAGCTCCTTGATGGGCATCACTGTACAGTTTTCTCCTGGCACCCACACAGGTGCCACGGTACCACTGCCAGGCACTTGCCAGCCTGATACTCCAGCCTTTAGCCTGAGCAGAGTGCAAGTTTGGAGACTTCAGCCTGCTAGGAGCTGCTCCCTTCCTGAGCATCCATCCCTTTTGCCTTGTAGCTGCCTGTCCCCTTAGAGCCGTGGTCTTGCCTTCCCATTGCAGCAGCCCATCCCACAGAAAATTAGCACAGAGCAACATGAAATATACGTCCCAGAAAAAAAAAGGGCTGTGCCTTGGCTAGAGAATGAATAGCCATCTCCCAGCTCTGTGCCAGTCGGGTTTTCTCTAAGAGGTCTGGCAAAGAGCAGGAACAGTGAGGGCATCCAGGGCTCGGCGGCCCTGGAGCAACCCGGCACAGCGGGTCACCCTTTGAAACGGGGCTGGGGCTGAGCACGAAACCTCTTCACAGCAAAGCAGGGGGCATATTTATTACCACTGCCAGGATCTTGGAGTCAGAGAGTGGCAGTAGAATACAAAATCCAAGCCTAGGATACAAAATCCAAGCCCCTGGGGATAGAGAGGTTAAATAAAAGGGCTGTGTCCTGCCGGCCAGAGCCCACATCTCCCTCGTGCCCTCAGAGGGTGGGTTTCTGGTCTTGCTGCCCGCATGGAGAAGTCCTGTAAAGGCAGTGCCTACAGCTTGGCCCGTGGCTGCTCCTTCCAGCCCCGTGGCACCATCCCTGCCAGCCAGCATCCCTCCAGGCTCCCGGCTCTGTTGGCTTCGGCTGCCCTGGGAGGCGGGTGTTGTCAAGCCGATGGAGCTGCAGTGGGCAGGGATAACGCTATTAAAAAGATGGTGGGATGAGATGCGTGTTCTCCTCAGGTCTCCCATCTTGCTTTCATCCCATCTGAAATTATCGCACCTTCCACGGGCAAGGAGCGATCGGCGCCACACTGCTGCCTCTCCATCTGCAGCTACACAGGGATGTCTCCTTCAGGAGGAGCCAGAGAGACGCAAGTAACGGGATGGTGGCTGCCCCGGGCCCGCTTGTGCTGCGTTTGCCTGACACGGTGCTGCCCGAGCCCCAATTCCAGTAGAAACTCAGGGACCAGCTAAGATGCACCAGCCGGCAACCTCGGGAGGACCTGCAGGCAGGAGGGACCATTCCAATGACATGCTGGGACCTTGGGCACGGGCCAAAGAATTTTATTTGCTGCAGGGAGAAAAGTTCTTCGCTATTATTGAAAGCAACATCACCACACTCAGTAAAAACTCAGCCGCTTCTGGAAATGCTCGGATTAGCCATGAAAGAGCAGGATCTGGGGGACTGGCAAGCCCCTATCCCATCCCTGCTCCGGCAGCATGAGGGACCACGGAGCTTAAGGGAGCTGGAGGGGATGCAGAGCTCTGGAATAAAAGAGAACAGTATGTTAATCAGCTAAAATTCAGGTAGTTTCACAGAGACCATGTGTAATTAATAGAAAAAAATTAGCCAGCTAATTGCAACAGATGCAGCTGCATTTGCACAAAGAGAAACAGGATTTTAAAAAGTTGAAAAGACCAAGCTTTAAGGTCCTTGTCCTGCAAATTCTATGTCCAGAAATCCATCGTGAGCCCAGCAGTGGAGACATTGATATCACCAAGAGAGCTGTAAAACAGTGCCCACCCCCCACCTCCTGCCCTGGTGCAGTTCCAAGCAGCCCCTACATGGAGCAAATGATGCAAATCCCTGTCCCTCTCTTTTGCATCTCATCTGCACGCCTCCTCTTGCACCCTGCCAGTCTGCCCACGCTGCAGCCCTCAGCTCGGGGCCACAGGGGCAGAGCAGGAGACATTGCCAAGCAGGATGGGGATGGGAACAGGGACAGGGATGAGGCTGGATAGGGATGGGAATGGGGACAGGGATGAGGTCTTGGTGTCTTCTCATTCAAGGCAGGACCCAGCTTCAGAGCCAGCAACATCAGCTGGCATTTTCCTGCCTTGTTTCCTCTGTAGAAACTGAGATGGTTCAGGTTTGAGCATCTTTAAAAAGTGGGTGGAAGCTGCAGGGGAGAGTGATTTCAGGAGAAAACCCTGGGTCTGCTCAGGGCGAGAAGGCAGGCAGTGGGCTGCTCCGCCACTGGCAGAGACCACTGCGGCTGTGTGTTGTCTCTAGCATCCCTTCTCAGAGAAAATAAAAAGCAGATTCTCGCATTAATAAAAGCCTTTTTGCCCCTGGAGTGGTCAAGCAGCTAGGAATAACTCCAATGGGGGGACCTCAAAAGCAACTGCTCCCCGTTTGTTATCCTGGTAATGGGCCTGGGCAGTTCCTGAGAGTGGGGTGGCTGTGGCGAGCTGCAGCGTTCTCAGCCAGGCAATGCAAGAGCACGGGGCTGCAGGGAGCACCGAGGGCGAGCAAAAGCACAGCCCCCCCATGCCGAGAGCTCCCAGCACATGCACCGCCACCCCCAGCTCCCAGCAAGCCTGAAGGCATTCGCAAGCTCTTCGGTCGGGATGACCACAAGGAGAAATAATATTAATAAGAGTAATAAAAATCTGCTTTAACTGAGACAGCAAAGCCGGACTGTGGAAGAAAGAAAAAATTATGCAAATGAGGCTTATCATCTGATCAGAATAACAAGTGAACTTGATCTGGAAGGGGACAGCCTTCCTGGGTAATGAGGATTATTTACCCATGATTTCCCTTGCAAATCAGCAGTGGGTTCCCAGAGACAGGCGCACACGGGGCGATGCTCAGCGCCCGGGGTGATGCTCAGCACCCAGATACGCCTCTCCAGGGCCACAGTGCAAAGCCCAGGGAGTGCACGGGGCGCTTGGCCAAGTTTTCAGCTTTTTGCAATAAAACGCTGACTCTTGGGTAGGTGCTTCTCTCCGTGTTGCTCCGGGGTTGGGGCCAGGTGCCTTACAGACACATCGTTTTTCTTTTCGTGGCCACGCCGTGTGTGTAAAGCAAAGGAGAGTTCATGTCATCCGCAGCCTCTGCTGAAGAGGGAGTTGCAAGCCTCAGAAGCGAGTTTACATTTTGGCAATTAACAGTGTTCATAGCTATTTTTCTCATTATTAGTGGGCAGAGCATCTGTCCTGTATCATGGAACAGCACTTGCCAATGGCCTTGAAATCCTCTGCAGCAAGGCTGGGGTCTCAGCAGGCTGGCTGTCCTGTTTCCTTGGCTCCAAGGGATCGCCTTTTATTGAATCCAGCTTCCAAGCAGCGTTCAGAGAGCTGTCTCTTCGAGCTATTTGGGTCTTACCCATGCTTTCCAGGCCAGGACTATTCCCATATGCAAGATCCATGTGTTCCAAAATATTAGTGTATTGGAAAGGACCTAACTCAATTTCACTCTGCGTTTTCCAGACATTTATTAAAACAGTGAGCTGTGAAATTCTGCTGTGGATTCCCCCCGGCTCAATTTGTGTCTGGGATGGAGGAACCTGGAGAAGACCCATCCAGCGCGTACCAGCCCAAGGGACACCCTTGCTGGGTGCTAACAGGATGCTCTCGCAGGGGTCCCAGTGCAATTGGTGAAGTAAAAGCTTTTTCCTTCTGAATATTCAGTACAGGACACAAGGAAACATCACAAATAGCCGGGGCCTCATTGTCTCTGCAAGAGCAATGTTGGTAGGACTCGAGGGAGCATCACCTCCTGTTTTATCGAGTGCCCCTGTTCCCAGCCTCAGCTCACTCTTCAGTCTTCTGCTGTCCCGTGAGAGCAGCAGATATCTGGAAGAGGAACAGATGTAACATAGACATGGTGCTTATGCTGCAGGAGACAGGCAGGAGGTCAGGATCTAGCCCGTCCCAAGCCATTATCTTCCCTGCACATGCTCTTCCAGGCATCTAGAAGAAGGATTTCAAGGTGTCACTCACCGGCGCATCTACCATCAAGGCTCTGGACCAAGCACAGAGGTGAAAGATCTCTGAGCTGAGGTTCTCAGCAGTGGTTCTCTCTGGTGGCTGTACATGGGTTTTGGGATGGGGGGTCAGCAGAGGAGATCTCACCCTCCCAAGTGCTGCTGGTGGAGGACCTACAGTGGGACCATGCAGGACCTTCCTTCCTTCCCACCCTGGCCCTGCCAGGGGATTTTCCATGTGACAGTAGGACGTGGCTCCTTGTGAACAAGGGTTCAGCTCCAGGGACACCTGGCCAGGGTGGGCACATGGAGCTCTGCCGCGGGCAATCCCACGCTGCCGGCAGCACAGAGGAGCCACCACAGCCTTGGTGAGGGCATGGACAAGTATGAGAAAAGGGGAACAACATTATTAAGGCCATGTGAATATTTGGGGCAGAAGTCCAAGTCTGGCAGGCTCAGTGTGCTGAAACCCACCACACCCATGCCCAACAATACACATTCATTTTGGTGTACCGGGGGGGCGGAGGGCGGCCGCTCACATGCTTGCACTAGGACTTTGTTTCAGAGCATCACGCTGTGGGACAGGGACATCCCGGCACAAACATTGTCCCATTGTCCCTCTGCCCCAGTGCTCCCACAGTCCAGAGCTGGTCTCCAAAGAACACATAATGGAGGCAGTTCTGGGTCATGTTTCCAATCTTGAGGCCATGTGCGCTGCATGAACTTGCCAAGTTCAGCATTGCTTACCCCAATAATCTACAGAAGGATTTGCACCATTGTTAAAAACGTAGAAGCCAGCTTGTTACAGGAGGTTATAGTTTAATTTTGGCGATGGCTTTGCCAGGAGTTGCTGTAATAAAGAACTTGGTGCTTCTTAGGCGTTGGGTGCTCTCTGGCCAAGTTCAGCTCTCATGACCCTTGTGCAAACCCGAAGTAACATTCCCAGTTTGGTGCCAGTAAAGATGCTGCACATTTGGAGGCTTATAAATGAAACTAGGATCTGGCTGAAGATTTCTCCCAACAAACCTTTCTCATGCAAATGTGGCCATTTTGCACACGTCTTGAATACCAAATTAGTACAAGTTTTACTGCTCAGCCCCACATTTCCCCACATAGCCCACCCCACCACGGCCGCGCGTGCCAAGTGCCGGCACATGGCTTTCCCTGCCCCTGAAACCCGAGGGTGTATTCAGCTGGTGGTGACTCCGCTGGCCGCAAAACCAGATTGCTGTTGTTACACCCATAGCAACATTGACCCATCAGATGGGATGGCCAAGGGCTGCTTGTGTGGGAATATTTGGCCACGGAATTTGGGAGAGGCAGAAGAAAGAGGAACACGATGGGGAACCTGGGAAGCCCACGAGGAGCTTTGCTCTGGCTCTTGATTGGAGATGAAGGTGCCCAAGCATCTTCGTACCGAGGAGGGGGTGGGTGTAAGACCCCCAGATTAGGTAAATGACCACTAGGCAGAAGTGCTGGAAGTGAATGGCATATTTTTGTCACGCTGGCTGTAACCAAGGAGCGGAGCCCTCGTTCCCCAGCCCCTTCAGGTGCTGCGCGGGACCAGAGCTGGGGGAATTTACTTTTGTCTGGCTCTGAGTCGTGCTGATCCCGCTGCAGCTGGGAGGGGATTTCCCGTCAGCTCCAACCCAGCTGCTTAAAAAACTCTTCCACTAAGTGAGCTAATATTTCATGAATAAATTGAAGTGGTCAAGTCCCATTTTGTGCAGAAAGCACGGTTCCCTGCCGATTAGCCTCCTTGGTACTTTTGGGGATATAAATAACTTCACAGGCTCATTCTCTGTGCCTTTCAAAATAAAAGCAACATTCAGTTATTTGATTTTTTTTATTTTATGCAAATAATCTTCTGTTCTGTGTTATTATGTAAACGAGCCAACTGAAATGGTAATGAGGGAACCCAGAAGTATGCATATATTAACTGCCGCTATAGAGCTTTACACCTACAGAAATGGCACTGAATTACATTTCCAAGGAAGGGACAGGTGTCCTGAGGGTGAAGATTTTACTCCAGGACCTGGTTACTTCTGAAATCCCTGTATATGAACGCTTCTTCCTACAGAGAATAGTCAAGTGTTCAACTCAAAGAGCAAGTCAGCACTTCAGTCAGAAATTGCTTATTTTCAGTGTGGGAAAATGTGTTGCATTCAGTTACCGTCAGCCTGTGCAGCAGCAGTCCACATCCCACCTCTCCTACTCCAGCAAGTCCAGCTCAAACTGGAGTCCAATAGCATCAGATAACCCACGATGAAGACACGGCTGGAGGAATTTTTCTCTCCGTGAGCTCCACTGCAATAGGGGAACCTATGGGGAAAACATCCCTGTGTGCCCTGCTCCAGGGCTGGGGAGAAAAGAGCATTTCTGGGCTTGGCTCAGCCCATGGGATGATAGATGTATAGAGTGAGACACACTAAGAGAAACTTTCTGAGTGTTTAAGGTAGAGGCAAAACCCATCATGCAGTCTTCAGTGAACTCCACAGCAAAACTCAATGGAGTTAAAAGAATTTAAATGTTTTTGCTTCCTAAACTGCATCCTTGCATGCTCAGTGGGGTCCTCCACCTGCTGTCCTCCAAGGTGCCACACAGGACACATCTCACTAGAAGAACTGCATGAGAATAATGAGACAAGTAATGGCTTCGTTTCCTACACTCTGCAAGAATGTTCAAGGGTTTTAACCAAGGTGAAAGGATCAGAGTTTCTCACCTTTATAAAACACCCTGGGAGAGCTGAAGCTCAGATCACAAGGGAGCAGATGCCTCAAATCCTTCCTAATCCCTGTGTTTAGCAACGATGTTTGAAGCGATTAGAGGCACGGCAAGTACCGTTCCCAGGAAGGTAGAGCAGATGTTATACACAGAGGTGCACTAAGCTCTCGGTTGTGGCTGGACTGCAGAAATGTTGGCCAGAGTCCACCTCAGTATGTCTGACTGTAAGGACTCTTTGGCTCCAAACCCAGTGGACTGGGCCTGTAACATAACAACATGGATCCATTTTTCACAGTTTGGGAACTCACCACTGTGTCAGGAGCTGGAGTGAAATCCAGGGACCTCCCGAAGGCAATGGGAGCCTTGTCCTTGATTTCAAGGCACCTGGAAGCTTAATATCTGCAATGTCTGTTTAATAATTAAATGAGAACCAGCAAATAACGGCTAATTTGTTATAGGAGAAACTGCACTAAGTGCCTAGGTCTGATCCAAAAGCCTGTGAAAGCTTTCTGCTGAGCCAACTGGGTTTTGGAACAAGTCCGTAGTGGTAATAAAAATAAATCCCTGTAATTAGGCAAAAGAGAAAATCCAAAAGATGCCATTTGAGCCATTTAGGGCTCAAAATCTGTATCCTGGGGTTTGGGCTGGGTGGCCCTGAAACCTCAGGAACTCCACGAGCCCACAGGAGATGGGTCATAGGGGGGCTCAGCCGCCCCCGTGGGAGGGGATGGGGCAGCATCTGCTGCAACCCAGGTCTCAGCCTCCTGAAGTGGCAATTCCCAGGTGAGCCGATGAGCCCCGAGCCTGGGCAGGATGCAAAGACATCATCACCCAGTCTGGGACCTGGCTGTCCCGTTCTCAGCCTCCAGTGGTGGTCCAGCCCTGGCTCTGCCTGCCTTTCCCAGAGAAAGCTGCATCTGCTCCACTGCGTCTGCCCTTCCTTCTCACAGCCATGTGTACAGCAGTCCCATCCAGGCTGCTCTGCCATCCAAGATATAAATGTAATTTCAGGCAACACTACAGCCTTTTCTGCTTTGTCTGCTTCCCCTGGAGTGTGTGTTCCCAGAGATCTAGAAATCCATCACATGGAAGGCATGGCCCAAAGAGTAGGATTCACTACTCAGAAACCAGGAAACCCTGACTTTTAAAGCATGTTTAAAGTCCATTTTTCACACTGGGACGAGACAAACGTCACCAGCACCAAAGGTGTATCAGGCCCCAACATGGAGTCAGAGACAGGGACAAAATTCTGCCCAAAGTAGATATTTCAGATTTGGATCTGAAATACAGTACTTCTAGCAGGCTCTTCCCAGCCCAGACTGAGGTCTGCTGGTACAGGCAGTGAAGCACACCAAATGGGGAAAGAAGACAGAATATTCTTGCCATCACCTGGTGTGTCTTGTGATACAGTAATTGAACAGAAAGCTGAAATTAGATAAAAGAAAGACTTCTAATTTTTTTTTCGGAGCACACGGTTCAGCTGCAGAGCTCTGCCACTGGTGGAGGCCAAGAGCAGAGCTGGGTTCAAAGGAGGGTTAGACAAATTCGTGGAAAATATGCAACTTCTAGGCATAGCACCGAGGCAATGCAAGTGTCTCACAGCATTGCTGATTGCCCGAGGCTGGCAGAGACCAGGGGAAGGGCTATTTTATACAAGCTCTGGTTGTTCCCCTGGTTTGAGGGGGTTTTTGTTTGCTTCTACATGGCAAACGTGCATGTGCCTTTGCAGGGTGCTCCTGAGACAGACCTTTGCTCTCTTCCAGTGCAGCTATTTCCATCTTCCCTCTTCCTTCCAAGCAGATCTGAATATCTGCATAGTTTGGGGCTGATTGTTTTAGCATTTCTTTTTTTCGGGGGCAGGGGGGGCGGGGTTCAGAGGATCTTTCCTACATTCCCAGAAATAGAACACAAACATCTACTACTTGGATGTTTTGTTAAGTTATTTTCATTAAAAAAATAAACTTGCTTCCATCTGGGAATTTTGTTAAGTGTTTTAGATATGTTTTTAACTTCTCTGCATCCCATCACCAGGCGTGGATTTCAGCCAAGGGCATGAACACAGCTCTTAAGGGATGGTCGGAATCTGGCTCTGAAGCTCTCACCTGACTTTGTTCTGATAGACACCGCTCCAAGCTCCTCCTCCGCAGATCTGATTTCTCCCAAATGTTGAGAATATCTGGATTCCTGCCTGAATTCTGTCCGTTTGGGTCCAGCTTCATCCCCAGCCCCATCTGGTGACCAGGAGAGGTTCTCCAAGCCAACAGACCTGCTGGGGTTCAGGTGGCCCCGGGGCAGCGAGAGCTGCAGGGGGACAGGAGCAAGCATCGGGGCACCTCGCCAGGCAGGTGAATCGTCACCTGCCTGCAGGGTCTCATGGGGGCTCCATTAAATCCTCCTTCTCAGGCAAAGGGGGTGTCAGGAAGGGGTGACTCGCGGGTCTCCAACAGCAGGTGGGTGACTCACGGCTCACTGCAGGGGCACAATGCCAAAGGGGTTGCACTGCAGCGAGAGTCGCGGGCACCAGCGCACCCCAGCTGATGCGCCCCTCGCTGCTCCAAGCAGCTCTTCCATTTGCCTCCTTCCCAGCTGCAGCACGAGTGGAGGAGCACAATTAGCAGCGTTATTTTTATTTTTTTTCTGCTTTCACAGTGTTAAGAAACTGACGTCTCAGGAGGAACATTACAATTTCCAGTGGAACCAGCTACCTTCCCACCTCTTTTTTTTTTATTATTTTATTTTATTTTTGTTTGACATGCATGCCTTTACTTTCCCGAATGAAGAGTGCCACTAACTACCTCTTAAAATATTATTACAGAAGGGCTGTATTCTACTGAGAATGGCATTTTTTGTAATAACCCCATTTTCCTTTTCACTTATTCTTACCTAAAAAGTTTCAGATTGCAGCTCATCCATCTCCCTGACACCCAAATCCCCTCTCACGTTTTCAAATTTATATATATATATTGTTAACCCATTATTAGCCCATAGTACCAGGGAAAAAAATAATAAATAAAAGCAACGTGAGAAAGGGCCCAGCTCCAAGCAGAGGTGCAGAATGCGTGCATGGGTCCATCCCTTGGGGCTGCTCTTTTGGGGACATTCATTGCACATGGGTGGCTGTGGAGCCTGCCTTCCCCCTGCAGCCTCCCCCTGCACAGGGCTTTGCGGGGACACCTCAGTGTCACCCCTCACTCTCTCCCTGGCTGTGCTCCAGTGCCTGGTGGGCAGCTCCAGCCCACTCTGCCCCACATCATGTGGGGGGTGACACTCACGCTGCCCCCAGCCTGCCCAGACAGAAAAACTGGGGAGCAAAGATTGCAAAGGAGTAGAAAACCAAACTATCCCTGCTTTTCCTCCGGCCAGGACCGGAGAGGTCATTTTCCAAAGGATGTGAGTGTGTGAGCTCATCCCAGTGGGGCAGCGGCAATGCACGTGGTGCTAAAAACTCCCTGACCTGGGTTCCCAGGGGTGGGAGGGGAAGGATGGGGATGAGGTATGGCTCGGGATGCAGAGGCAGAGCTGGCAACTCTGTGCTGTCCACCTGAGACAGGGCCAGTCCACCTCAGTGCATCCAGGTCTATCCCAGCTCCCCCAGAAAAGATTCAGGAGCAGCTGGATGAGGTGCATCAGCACTCGGCAGCTTTTGCTCCTCATTCCTTGGAATCCAGGGTTCATCTACAGCACCACACAGCCCCTCGGCTGGCAGTGACATGTAGGAGCGTAGCTGCTGGTACCCAGGCAGGCAAAGAGGCTTTTGCTGCTTGTGATTCGGGAGGAGGAGGGCGGCTTGCATTTGGTTATCAAGCAGCATCCTGAGGACAGGAAGGAGGTTGTCAGAAATGTAGTTATCCTCTGTGAGCTTTTCAGCAAAATAAAAAAAAAGTAATCTTTATCATGTGAAAATCTCTGTTATGTGAAAGCAACAGCTTTCTATTTTCATCAGGCTGTAATGATTTACTTGCAAGGAAAGAAAAAAGCTGGATCTTCATTAAAGTTTTCTTTTTCTCCCCTGAAACTTTCAACCAGCTGTGCACAGACCTGACAGTAAACTGCTATTCTTGTTTGTTATCGTCTTAAAAAAAAAAAAAAGTGCATTCCTCATCAAAATCACACCTACCCAGTGTGCTGAGATTTTTATTTATTTTTTCTTTCCCTTCTGTGTGTGTGGTTTTTATTATAACTCGCAGGCAACTGCTTAACATCAACAACAACAACGAAACTTTGGCAGAAGCCACCTCAAAGGATCCGTCGAGATGTTCAATGAACTTCCTAGCTACCAATAATTCCAGTTGGCTGCTTTTCCTTGAGCTGCATCCTCCCGGCGTCGGGGTGTGGAAGTGGTCAGCACCCCATCGCTCGCGGGGGCTCCACCAGCTGCACGAGTCTTCCCCGAGCAGCGGCTCTTTGGGAACGGGGGGAAGTGGGAGAAGTTGATTAGTTCCTTTCCTTTTTCTAAATGAAGCTACTTCTCACAAGTCTAAATATTTACTGCCGTTTCTGGACACACACACAAAAATTAATAAAACTATCTGTGGAGCGAGATTCTGATTCCCAATTATTTTGCCTTCGTGAAGTTAAAAAAAAAAAATCTCAACTTTGTTTGTGCATTCTTATTGCAAACACAATGCCAACAATGGCTAAATAGACAGCATAATAAATAGCACCACAATGCCGACATAAAGGCCTTTCTGGTACTGCATACAAAATATAAACTGTGCCATGCCATTATTATTCCGGAGCCCTTGCTGAAACAGTGCAGTTGAAATTCCACCCCCAATGTGCACCTAATCAGCCATTCAGAGCCCCTTAATGACTTGTCAGTTCTTTGCCCTGCCATTTTCTGTCCAATTAATTCTTTTATTGTGCACCGGATAAAGGAAGACAAAGGCCTTCCATGCAATAATGAATCATTAAAATTCAGCAGCTCCTCTCTTGTGCTCTTGGCTCCTCACCAGCAATTCAGGCTGTTTCACATTCGTTATGTGTGTGGTGGTTAAAATTCACTCTACCTCAAACAAGACCTTTCAAAATGCTTAACCCTTTCCTGGGTGAAGACCTCCATCACTACATTGGGAATTTAGACACACGCACACACAAAAAAAAAAAAAAAAAAAAAAAAAAAGGAGGAGGGGGATGAGCAAGGGGAGGAGAAAGGCAGGCAGAGGTATTTTGGGTAAATGTTTTAATATCACGTCTCTGACAGTCACAATATTGCCTGCGCACACATCCACAAACAAATACGGGGAGCAGGAGGCGATGCCAGCGTGCGGTGGGAGCGGGCGGGCTGCAGTGTCAGAAGCTGTGGGTGTCAGTGCCCCTGCTGGGAGTACCCCACCACCCACCCCAGGAGCACCCCGCCACTCAACCCGGGAGCACCCTGCCACTCACCCTGGGAGTATCCTGCCACCCACCCCAGGGACACCCTGCCACCCACCCCAGGAGCATCCCACCACCCACCCCAGGAGCACCCTGCCACCCACCCTGGCAGCTTTGCATCACTTTCCCTAAACCAACACTGCCCCGGGAGCGGGCAGCAGAGGCAGGGAGGGACACCCTCTTATTTTGGATTAGGAGTGGCTTGTTTTTCATTCCTAATTGGTTTAAGATAAACTGAAAGAAGCCGGCTTTTAAACCTGAATAAGTGTGTCCAACTGGCTTTTTTTTTTTCCTTTCTTTTTTTTTTTTTTTTTTTTCATGGGCTTCACTAAATCAGGTCAAAACCAACACTCCAGTTAAGCCAGTGACACACTGTGCATGGCTGAGCTCCGCGGCCATATGGGAGCAGCTTAATAGGGGTCAGCAGGAACGCGGCGGCTCCTCCGAGCACCGGGAGGGCAGAGCCCGCTCTCAGCAGCACCCACCATCTCCATCCAAGTGCCAAACCATTTCTGAGCCAGAGGCCCCGGGATGGTGGCAGCAGCCACCTGGGCCACTGGTGGCTCCCATCCCACCATGGGCAGTGCCACTGGCAGGCTGCTGCAGAAGCCTGGAGTACGTTTATTTTTTGAACCCTATTAAAACTGTTTCCTTTTCAGTGCAGACTGCATGGTTTGATGGAAAGATGGTGCCTCTTGTTTCTCTCCTCAGGCAGCGAGGTTCTGCAAAAAATTGAACTCACTTTCCACCTACAGCCATAAAACCAGCTGCCGCTCCAGCTACTGAAATCTGCACTTCTCTGTGAACATTTGGCGGCAGAAACCCCGTAGCCCCGACCCCCGTGTGCTGCCTGGAGGGCTGCTGGTCCCCCAAACCCGTGCTTGCTGCCAGGGAGCAGCCCCTGCATCCCATCCCACCCCATCGCATCACCAAGGATTGCCCTGCAACCTCTGCGGCTCCGGTGCGGGCTGGCGTTGTAGGATGGCAGGAGAACGAAGCAATTTGTAATAAGCACCATTTTCTGTGGTTTGGGCTCCGGGTGACTGTTTTTAGCTCCTGCTGACTCATTTGGGAAATGGCTTCCCCTCCCCAAGCCTCATCCTTTGCCACTTGGTGCCATCCTTAATTCCTGTGTATAATATGCATAAAGTGAACTTAAAATGACACCACGCTGGCTCAGCTGGTGGTGGCGGAGGAGACGGGACTGGGACTGGACCAGGTCACCCTGGCTTCCACCCTCCTGTGCAGCTCTCCTTGCCTTGCTAATTAGGGTACCACGTCATGAACCCCCCAAAAAACGTGTGGACCCTCTGCAGGATCTCCAAGGAAGAGGGGCGCGATGGTGAGGATGTCTGTCCTGGGAGCTGGGGCTCCTCTATGCATCACTCACGGAACAGCCAAGAAGTTGATGTGTAACTCCCCGCTTTCGCTCCCACCCCCCAGAAAGGGAATTCGAAGCTCTTCCACTGGTGAATTTATGCTTCAGAATTTGCCTTCAGACTTAACAGAGCCCTAAATCAGTTGGATCCAACCTCATGCTCTTGGAGGCTGAAAATAGGGCAATATTGGAGTTAACATTTACAAATCTTTAAAAAAACTTAAAGCCTTTCCCAAGGGCTGCATTCACCGTGGCATCTCCTCAGCTGGCCGAGCCTCATCCCAGCAGCTCCCACAGCCACCAAGCCTCTCCATGGGCTCACACACCACTGCTCCTGCTCCCAAAACCTCTCCAGCTCCAGGGTCACTGCCCGCAGCACCTGGAAACAGCTTTTGCTGCCCTCTGGGTGCTTAAACACCCTGTACTCCAAACGGCACTCAGGTCTTTAGCTATTTTTATTTTCTGTTGAATTCTTTCTTGCCCCCAGATCACAGGCGACATGTAGCCAGGGGCTGCGAGCATCCTGCCTTGGCAGTGGGAAGATAAAAGTGGCAGAGGGAGGGGGCGGCCGCACATCTCTTTGCATCTCGTGGAGCCTTAGGCTGGAGATGCCAGGCAAGGACAGGCAGCCTGCAGCTGCTGCTTTCGGGATGGCCAGATCCCTGCATTCAGACCCTGGGGGTCCCGTGGGGAGCAGCCCTGTGTGGCGAGGGCTGGAGAGCCCCCCCGGGAAGGCTGTCCCATACCCCCGCTCCCGTGACCCCACATCACGCAGCATTGCGGAGCTGGGGGTTGGCTCCGGCGAGCCCAGCTGGGAAAAGCAGACACCCCGAGGCGGTCAGCCTGGAGCCGGGGAGCAGGGCTAGACCCACACAGGACTTTATTAAAGCTGAACACTGTCACAGAAATGCCATTTCAGAATTTCTTTGCCATAAACCTCATACCCCACTGTAAAAAATGTGTAACAAAAGTTGGTATCACTCCAGGAAAAATTATAATAAGGAGGATGGGAAGGGACTTTTTCTTTTTCCACCATGCAGAGGGAATGTGGATACGGTCTATAAAATTAATTTCCTCTTTCTTACTAAACAGTACCTTCTGAGCAATTCAGATAAATAGCGACATTCATTATTCTCTGCACCAAAAATAAAAAAGAGGAACTTTTATCGTTTGTGTATTCCTGCAATTATCTTGAGAACCCCTTTTTGTTGACAGCCAGGGGTCAAAAGCCGGTCTTGGTTTCACCTGATCTCATTGACTTCTGCAGAGACATTCCAGATTCACGCCAACACAAGAGCCATCAGAGCCGAGCTCGGGACACACAATGCTGCCATTCACATCAGGAAGACGCTCGGCTCATGGAAAATCACTTCTCTTTCTGTAGGCGATATCTACACATGAAATGGAAGAAAGGGATAGTGCACGAAAATGCATTTATACAAACAGCATTAGTTTCAAATCAAAATGCTCTTCTCTGACTATAAACTGTGCTCCCAATCAGTTTTTTTCTCCTAGGGAAAAGAAATGGGAGACTCCTATGTTTAAGTGTCAATCTAGGCGTGGGGAATGAACTTCTGATGCTCTTAGAAATTTCCAGCGCACCCTCAAGCCTAAGTCACTGGATTGTTCAGGCCAGCACTTTTTACCTGCCCATCACCTCCTCAAACATCCATTTTGTAATGACTTTGAATTTTACTCCACAGCAAACATGCAGCAAGCATCCCCAGCTCTGAGAGCAATAAAAACCCCAGGCTGAATGTCACCATTCAGCATTAGCTGTTGCAAGGGGAGCTGCTTCCAGGCGCTGCGGAGGGGTCTCCGAGGCTCACATCATGGCTCGCACCTACTGAACGCGATAGATCTACAGCACGTTGTTTCTGCAAACGTTAGTAAAAGCTACCTTGATTTTGCAAATCTTATAAAAAGCAAACGTAAGTACAGCCAAAAGAGAACAGGTTTAAAATCTACGTATTTTGGCTGCCCGTTTCCTTGGTGCAGTCGCCAGGCGGGTGTGGGGACCCCTGGCCACCCAGGGCTCCCACAGCCCCCACGCAAGGAGAGACATCTCCACACAGACACCCCCAGCTCCTGGTCCTGCCAGGGACAGTGCACCCACAGGATGTCACCCTGCGGCAGGGAGCCACAGCTGGCGCGGTACACTGGGAGAGGAGGGAGGAGAGAGGGAAGAGCTTGGTGATGTTCCCCAAGCCTGTGACTGGAACCCATCCTGCCGGGTGCACAGATCCCATCACACGCTCCCATGAGCCAGAGATGCTTTGCTGTGATTTTTAGTTTTGCTATTTTGGGTGATTTACAGTATCATTGCATACAGATGTTTTAAAGATTAATCCAGGGATCAGTGAAGGCGCTGTAAGCTTTGATATTAAACACCAAGAAAGCAAAGTGAAGCACTCACGTCCCACCTCACCTTTTTTCCCCTTTTTTCCCCCAAAGCGTGTGCCTTTGGAGAGGAAACCCTACCTCAACATGCAGAAGAGGCAAAGCCAAAACACATCTATTTTTCAAGGACGAATTAGGATTAAGGCTTGAAATTTGCATTGTCACTGGAGGAAGGAGGAAATGGGAAAGCAAGTCTCCTCTGAAAGTTATTCTGCAGCTTTGGCGCGGAGCGTAATAAAGTCATTTTGCCAGCAGTTTTGTAAATGAGCGCAGAGAAAATGGTGTCCAGTTACAGACGCTCTGGCAAGATAGCTCTTGGCAGATACTGCAAACAGCAAATTTGCTTTGGGACTCTGTTCTTCAGACTTTGTTAATGTTCTTGAGCTTCATTAATTGTCATCACATTTATTTTCCTCGTGTTAAAACATTTTCCACAGCGCTGCCCTGCAAGCAAGTCCTGAGCGCATTCCTCAAGCCAGGGCGGCTGAATTTCCCTAATCCAAACCCTTTCCTTCCAATTAGGGCCCAGTCTGAAAATCTTGCACCGGTTCATCTGAACTGGTGAGACCAAACTGCAACTCAGTTTATATAAGAAGAAAAAAAAAGAAAAAAAAAAAACAACACAAATATAACTATTATAATGACTGTATTTTAAAAAAAAAAAGACCACTCCATGCAACATATAATTTTGTTGCTATCATAATTAAGAGGTATTTACAAGGGTTCACCAACCAGAAAACAGAATTTGCTACTGTAAAATTCCTACGTGCTGTACAGAATAAAATGAACTCTGTCTAAAACCACGCAGTCTGACCTTGCAAACCCTTACTCATGTGAGCAGTCTCAATGAAATCCTGTGAAATGCTTGGGATTACAGGCATGGAAATATACTTCTTGAAGTAAAAAAAGAAAATTTTTTAAAATCTCACAATAAGACACCATTTAAGTACCAGGAAAGGGAGCAAGGGGGAAAAAAACAAACCACACCAAAAACCAAAAAGACCCAAAACAACCAAAACCCAAGACATTAGGAGAACAAAAAACCTTGGTCAAAATATTTTATTCTGAATAGCCTGTCTCCTTCAAAGCTGTTCTCCACATTAATCTTTATCACAGAAATAGGCTCAAACAGAAAGAAAACATAACACGTACTTGATAAAAAGCAATTTTTAATTTTATCAAATTGATCTGTACAAAAGTTAGCATTGCTTAGTCAGAAGCTAGTGAAGAGAACAGATAAGTAACAGCCAAAGTCTTTCAAACTTTATACAGAAAAATAGATTGCATAAAAATGAGTTTTCTGTATTTTCCCCCACCCCCACGTCCCCAAAAGGAAATATGCAAAAAATATTTTTTAGAAAAAGAGTAGGAAACGTAGAAAAGGTAAAAAGATGATAACCTCTGAAATGTGATTTTAGATTTACAAAGTTTTTAAAGGCACAAGTTACGATAAAATAGATGGTTATTATATGCTCAGCATACAATGGAAGAAGTAGAAATATATCAATGAAATATTAGTCTAAAACTAAGTACCTAAAAATTTTTTAAGTGGAGAAGGTTTTAGTTTCACAGCTTGATGGATGATATCTGGTCCCTAGAAGCCAAAATTAAAGCAGAAGTTGATAATTTCTCATTAAATTACATCTTCCTATAAAGTAGTCCTGGTTCTGAAAGTGTACAAAGACTCTGCAATGCCTTAAACCCAATTTTAACGCCCAAAAGCAGGCAGCCAGAAAAAAATGCCTGCTCCTTTTTGCAATCATTTTAGCCTCCCAATTTAATTAGCAACTTTCCCCCGCACTTGTTATTTCACATTCCCGTTTGAGTTTCCTGTTGGTGACCAGGTCTGCGATGGGCAGATTTGTTCAGTCCCTCTCTCAAACACGACTGCTGCAGCGGTTCAAAATGAAAAAAACCCAAAAACCAACAAAAATCTATAGACTCGTAACACCATTTTATTGTATCATCTCCACTATTTTTATGCTCCCTCCCCCATCTTTAAAAATCTTTTAAAATTCTACTTTTTGCACAAAATTACTTCATTAATTAAAAGACAAAATAATACAGAACATAAATACATATTTAACAGATTTAAAAAAAAAAACCAAAAACACTTTAAGCTTCAAAAAAAAAAACAAAACAAAAATGTTAATTACAGCCAAACCTTGCTTAGAAGAACTCTTGACTAAAAAAACAAACACTTCAGACATTTAATTGGTTGGTCCCACCAGACTCGTTTGTTCCCACAAGATTGTTACACAGAATAGCCGGGTTTTCTGGTTTCATCCGCGTTGGTCCGAGTGAGTTCTTGCCCTCAAGGTTGGTCCGTTCCTCACATTGCAATAGACCCTTAAAGTCTCAAACAGCTTTATTTTCTTCTCCCCCCCGTCCCACCCCCCTGCTCCACTTTTGCACTTGTCAACTTCCACGACGAGTAAGTTCAGTTCAGTCCTCACAGAGGAGTCAAATGGGTTTGTCCTTCATTTATTCAAAAGGAATCGCCGGTCCTTTGTTTTTTTGTTTGTGGGTGGGGTTTTTTTCGTCTGTTTTATTTTTTAATTATTTTTTTTAATTGTATTAATTAAAGAAAAATAGAGCTCTGTCCTTTTGGAGAGTTTTGAAGCAAGGGGACATCCAGTCGCAACGAGCAGAGTTCCCAGTGGCTCAGGAGGCACTTCGGAAACTATCGCGGCACTCCACGCTCTTCGTCTTCATTCCTTCATTAGTGCATATGTTGGGGAAGCCCTCGGGGGCTCCACGCATCCTTTAAGGCCTTGTCAGGGTCGTATAGACCGGCTGGTCCCAGTTAGCGGTGGGGCTGTGGGCCGGCGGGATGGACAAGCCGTTGAGGATGGGCGTCGCATAGGGACGGCGGGAGGAGTGGAAATAGGGATACTGGTAAATGCTGGAAGGGTAGCCAGGGTAGGGGTTGTAGTAGTTGGAGCTCTGGAGGTCCGTGTAGTCGCATTGGGAGCTGGAGAAGGAGGCGGCGGCCGTGGCGGTGGAGGCGGTGGTGGCACAAGCCTGGGCACTGTAGGAGCCATAGTCTGAGTGCGCGGGGGAGCCGTGGGACTGGTCGCTGTAGTGGCTGGGGCTCAGCTGCTCCGTTTTAATGTGGGGCCTCTGCTGGCCCGAGTCAGCGGACGATGGTGACGCCGAGGCCGGGCTTTTGTGAGTCCAGACCTGGTTGGTCCCACCAGTGCCTGTGGCCGAGTGGGAGTAGGATGCGCCATAGGAGCCGGCGGCAGCACTGGGGCCGTGGTCGGCCGGCATGGCAGCATGGCCATTGAGCGGCAGGTACTGGTCGAACTCGTGTACGTCGAAGGTCTCCATGTTGTTGATGACCTCGCTGCTCAGCTCCGAGATGTCCACGTTGCTGAAGTCGATGTTCTGGCGGCCGCTCTCCACGAGGCGGCGGCCCTCGTGCTTCAGCTCCTGCTTGCTGCTGTGGTGGAGGTCAGTTTTGGGGGTGGTGGGTGGGGTGGGTGGCCCATGGGTCTGCCCTGGGGATGAAGGGACAGCAAGGCTTTAACAAGAACAGCCACAAAACACCCAACTCCTTCAAGGACAACTAAGGGAATATACTTTTCTCCCTCCTCTTATTGCAAGAGGGGAAGGGGGATTTTAATCGATGGCCCCGTGTTGGAGGTGGCTGATGTCCCCCTGCGACCATGCCAGGGACCATGTCCTTGGCTGGGGTAACCACCAGCATGGGTGATGGCTCGCAGAGGGGAGGAGAAGCCAGGAAGCGCACAGCGCCCATCAGAATTGCCCTGGGCCACGACAGGACACCCCCAGCTGCACAAACTCCCCCTTGCCTGGGAAGCAGAACCAGGGGTGGGTTCAGAGGGACCCACTCAGCCTCTCCCCACTGGGAAGCCTGGAGCCCACTCGGCTCTCCCGGAGGCAGAGAAGCTGTCCCGGCAGAGCGGGCTGGGATCCCCAGCCAGGCTGGGCGAGAGCACAGACGCGTCTGAAGCTGCAGGACGTTCGCAATCCTCCTGGAATCTGTCAACACGCGCCCTGTGCCAATTCGCAGCGCAGCCGAGAAGCGGGGAGCTTCGGGGGGGAAGCTGCATCTCCAGGACCCGCTCCCCCAGGCATCCTTCGTGTGGCCAACAGATTATTAACCCTTGTTAGCTCGCAATTAAATCTCCCCACTCCCGGGCCAGGTGGGATCCCTGTGCTTTGGGGATTTCCTATCGCACAGTCGGCTCTATAAGCATTTACTAAAGAAAACCATGGCCACGTTCACAACCTGGTGCAAAACCACAGCTCTTGGGCAATGACTCCTGCTTTCGGATAGTCCCAATCCCACTGATACTCATCCCGGCGGCAAACGAGCCCGTGCCCGCCAGCAGGCTCATGTCCCAAACCAACGCACCCGGGACCCGTTTTTTTTGCCCGCAGGGGCCCTTTACCTGTGTGATCACTGTGATGGTGGGAATCGGCCATGCCGCCCAGCCCACTGTCCGCCTTGTAGATCTGCGTGCCTGCATGGTGGCTGAGTTCAGCTCCAGAGTCGGAGTCACTCTGCCCAGCTTTTACGCTTTTCCTCCTCCGTGGCTGGTATTTATAATCCGGGTGATCCTTTTTGTGCTGGACCCTGAGCCGCTCAGCTTCTTCCACAAAGGGACGTTTCTCATTTTCACTTAACAGACTGGTTTGGGATGGATTTATTATGAAAAAAAAAAAAAAAAAGACAGAAAAAGTATCCAAAATTACTATCTTTTCCTTAGAAGTTTTCAGCCTATTTTCAGAGCCACACATCTCCATTTCCCATACACTGATTTGAGCAAATTAATTACAGAACAAATTTGCCGGGGGGGGGGGGGGGGGGGGGAAGCTAAACTATGTTGTGAAAATGTATTAAAATACCAACTACAGAGGTGCAAAAAAACCCAACCACTACAGATAACAATAACTGGGCAAAACAAAATCCCCCTGCCCCATTTTAAATGCCTTTGCCAAATATTATTCCTACGTTTGTCCTACAAATGCCACCCCCTCACCACGACAAACAACGCTGCTCATTTCCAGCTTTGTTTAGGGCTTACAAAGAAACCACGAAGGCAACAGCAATGGGATTATTTCTCTCAAAACTCTCCCCTGACCAGACCTCTCTTTGCAAACTCTTGGAGAGCCTCAAACCGCAGCAGGAGCATCACTGGCCCAAGCAGGCAGGAAAGATGCAAGTTTGGTACAGCCAGACACGACCAAATATCCCACACGGTAAAAGGTGGCTTGTCCCAGAGCCTTGGAAAGCAGAGCGCACTCGGATGCCGCCCAGAAAAAAGAAAGTTTGCATCGGTGGGCAGCACTCAGCATGCAAGCACACAGATAAGAAGGCAAATTAGAAAGCAGATGGAAATAACTGCTAAGGATTGGCTTGTTTGGTTTTGTAGCTTGTTAAGAGACAAGCCAGCCAGCCAAGGAAAAAAAAAGAAACTTTTAGAAAAACCCATTGTAAAAGAAGCGATTTTAAAAAGTCTGAGTCTCCTGGGGACAGGGGCATGGGAAGCCCTGGCCGGGAGAGGAAAGGGCCCAGGCAGCACAGCTGGGTGATGGAGCAGGGAAAACCCACGCGCAAGGGAGCGCTGGGACAGGACCCATCGGCTGCACCCATGGGTGCCCAGGCCCCTGCGTGGGGAATTTCTTTATTTTTCTTTTCAGAGCAGACACCAGCATGTGCTTTGCAGCATGCTGACACACTCCAGGGGATTTCTGCACTTCGGCTTCAAACGCTGCAAGAATCCCCCATGGGCACAGGCGGCCAAAAAAATAAATAACCTTTTAAAAAAAAATGAAAATGAGAGATTTCAAGCAGCGATAGGAGGGGGAGCACAGTGCAAGGCAAAGCGCCGGTCGCCCCCCGGGGGTGGGGGGTCCGTGCGCGCCCCCACGCCGCCAGCCCGGCGCGGCGCGGGGGATGCGCGGCCCGTGGACTCACCGCCAGAGCTTGCCCAGGGTCTTGCTGAGCTCGGCGTTGTGCAGATGCGGGTACTGGTCGGCCAGCTTCCTGCGGGCGGCCTGCGCCCACACCATGAAGGCGTTCATGGGCCGCTTGACGTGCGGCTTGGCCTTCAGCGATCCGTTGCCGCGGACGGGCATGGGCACCAGGCTCCAGTCGTAGCCCTTCAGCACCTGCGAGACGGCGTCGCGGATGCAGGCGGGGAAGCGCTCGTCCACCTCGGCCGCGTCCACCTTGGCACCCAGCGCGGCGGCGCCGGGGGGGCGCGGGGCGGGCGCGGGGGCGCAGCCCAGACCCTCGGAGCCGGCGGGGGACAGCGGCGAGTCCGAGTCCGAGTCCACGTGGGACATGGAGCTGGTGGTGCCCGCGGGGCTGCACGGAGCCTCCAGCGCTTTGTCGTGCTCCTCGGTCATGTTGAGCATTGGTGGCCACGGGAGAGGCGGCTGGGGGGAAAGGGGGCGAGGGGCAGAGCCGTCCCGAGGGCGAGGAGGTGCCCGGGCGGAGCGGCGGCGGCCACGCACCCCCTCCGCGGGCGCCCGAACAACGAGAAAAAAAATTAAAAAAAAAAAAATCTAGAATAAAAAGAAAAGGCACAAACACGCAAAAAAATCAGGTGAAAAAAAAGCCAACAATAACAGAGAAAAATTAAAAGCCACCCAAAACCAGTCCTGCTGCCGTGCGGCGCCCCGCTCCGCGCCCGGCCCGCGCCGCGCTCCTCGTCCAGTGCGAGCCCCGGACCCTGGCAACAAGTTACTTTAAGGGGAGGGCAGGCGGCTCCTCCTCCGGTGCCGCTCCCCATTGGCGGAGCGGGAATCTCATTTACATAAGGGGCGGGGTGTCCCACTGCCCGCCCGTCGCCGCTGCGCTCCGCCGGCCGGACCCGCTGCCGCCGGGAGGTCCCGCTGCCCCGCGGGCGGCTGCGGACCGGGGCCGGTGGCTGCGGGCTCCTCGCTCGCCTTTACCGCTGTGAATTGCCTGGGGGTTTCACCTACTGATGGGGACACTCCTCTCACTCCCGACGGTGTTCTGTACCCCTGGTGTGCGGAGAGAGCCCCCCGTCTTGGCGGGAGGGGAGCCGGTGCGGGACGGCCCGGCGCTCGGCGGTGGGATGCCCAGCCCGGTTCCCAGCCCCGCGGGACGGCCCGGCGCTCGGCGGTGGGATGCCCAGCCCGGTTCCCAGCCCCGCGGGACGGCCCGGCGCTCGGCGGTGGGATGCCCAGCCCGGTTCCCAGCCCCGCGGGACGGCCCGGCGCTCGGCGGTGCGATGCCCAGCTCGGTTCCCAGCCCCGCGGGACGGTAAAGCGGCGCGTTAAAGCGGCGCGGAGCGGCGCCGGGAAGGGGCGGTGGCAGCAGCCGTCTCCGAGGGCTCCGATGCGGCGGGATGCACCGAGCCGTCCGTGCCCCGGGGACAGCTGTTTCCGTTGTAAGCCCCATTTACCGAGGGGGGTTCCTGGGGTGGTCCGTGCGTGGCAAGAAGCACCGGTGCGTCCCGGTTGCGAGCGGGGCCGGAGCTGCCCGTGTGCCGGTGCAGCCCTCCGGTAGCCGAGCCCCGGACCGCCGTGCGCTCCCCGCAGCCCCGAGCGCATCGCTTTTCCCCGCTTTCTTCAGCGGGCAAATAAAGGTGGAAAGCAGCGAATTGCTGAGAAGAACCGAAACGAGCCCCTCGCCTCTCCCCGCACCTTCTCACGGCCGTCGGGCCCCGGGCCCCTCCCCGGGAGGGCAGAGCCGGGGCTGCCCCGGCCACGTCCCGCCCGGCGCCGGCGGCTCCGCAGCGCCCGGAGGAGGATGCGGCACCTCGGGGTGAGCCTTTGGGGTGGGGGGCTGGAGGGGGTTACCCGCAAAATCTCCCCCATTAACCCCGGCTGCGGGAAACCCCCGGTGCCGGCCGAGCGCCCCGGGCCCCTCAGCAAAAAAACCACCCTTTTTAAAAGATCTCCCTGCTCGACCCAGAGAGCTGCCCCGCTCCAAGCGAGCCCTCGAGCCCTGGTTTTGCAGCGTTTATTTGGAGCATTTGATTCTAATTATCTGCGGAATCCAGCCTTCTAATTGCGACTGGGGGGAAAAAAAAAAAAAAAGTAACTCCCCAAATTCCAGCTTTATCCACTGCTTCCCCCCTCAGCCCTGCTACCCCCTCGGGAAAAGAGGGTCAAGTACAAGATTTACAGGGGGTGAAAACAGAAATTGTGTGAGTGCTTCAAGTATTCCAGCATTTAAAAAGTAACAGGAATGGGGTGGTTTTGAGAGCATTTTGTTTAATTACTGCAATGTATAATCACCTTGAAATAAAGCGTACGCTTTGAATTTAAATGTAATGCTGTTTAAATGTGCATGAATACCTGTCTGCCTTCTATATGAAAAAGAATATATTCTGTTAAAGTGCCAAGCAGGATCTTATTTTCTTTAAAAATTCTCTCCTTATTAGTAATTTCTCAAGATTTCAGCTTTCAGTTTGCAGAGTCACAAAGTGAGTTACCTTTGGACAACGTTTTTTAAAAGACAATTTTACAAAGTGTCTTTAAAAAAATATATTGTCTTTGAGGCTCAGGGCATACTGTATGTGTTGAACTTGCAAGCAAGAAACAACTGAACTTTTTTTTTCCAGGGCCCAATCTAAAGCTTAATGAGATTGTAGAAGGGTTTCTGTTGCCCTGGGCTTCAGACCCCCTTGGACACTTGGCAAAACTTTTTTTTCCTCTCTCATGTGACACAATTTTCATACATTTCTGTAATGTCTGTCTCTTTGTGTTCTCATAGCTCTTTAATTAAAGTTTAGCTTACAATTTACCAGACTTGCAGAATTTCAGTATTTCATCTGTTTTAGAGGTGGCTGAGTCAAAGCAATAATCAATATTTTTAGTCCATCTTTTCAAAGACAGCCTCTCCTGCGGAGTACCTTCCTTGGAAGGTTCGAACCTCATTGCATGACTGAGGCTGGGAAGGGGATTTGTAGGGCAAGTCCATGGAGGGAGGAATGAAAACAAGAGCCCCGGTTTTCTGATCCTGCCTTCAACTACAAGTCAAATTCTTGCAAAATAAGCCCCCAAGGACAGCAGGAATCACGCGCTGGTTTTCTTCCCCCTTGCATGCTACTGCCTTTCAGGGCTCCCCAGCCCTGCCTGAGGCAGGGAATTGCATTTCCCAGCCCACACTTCAATTCCTTTTTGTCCAATGCAGGTGAAAGGAGAACAACTTTCCATCGTTGCTTCCTCTTGCTCCAGAGATGTGCATGGGGAAGGAGGAGTGCCTGGAACCAGAGCAGGGTATACGTCTTGCTGCACTTGTGGTTTTGTGATCTTGCACAAACCATTTCATGTCTTTGAGTGTCAGTTCTCAGCCGAGCTGGTAGAGGGAGAGCATTTCCCAGCCTCACGGACCGACCCGAGCTGAGATGACACAGGGAGAGCAGGGAGCTGGAGCACCCAGGAAACTTCAGTAGCTCCAGTTTCCTGAGATGTTCAGTCATCCATGAAATGGAATGAGATTACACTGGGGCAACAAGGAAGTTCAAGTGGTGTCATTTGTCTTATGGAGTCTCATATTCAAATTTTGTATAGCAAAGTACCACTGACGTGCAGAGATGAGCAAATGATGGAGCTGCAGGGCAAGTCTTGCGGTCGTCCCACGTGGTGAATCATCAAGACCTGGCCTAATGCTTCTCTGCCTTGACCCAGCCTGCTGCAGGGCAGGCCCTGACATTGGAAATTCCTGGAAAAAAGTGCATATCTGGGAGGGAAGAACAGAGATTCCTGTTGCCCAATGGAACCTTAAAGAGTGCACCCAAGCAGGGTACGTTTAGAGAGGGTTTGGTGGAACAGAGCTGGTGGTTTCTGGCAGAGAGCGGGCACAGCAGAGGTCTACCAGCTGCCTGTCAATATTGGTAATCTTGCTTCATTTTCTTTAAAGTCTGACAAGGTCTCTAATAAAGTTCCTGGCCAGCTAACACCAGCGTTGCTGGGGATCAGGCACTAAGTACAAGGTCTGCATGCTTGGTTCCATCACATCATCACCTGGGAGCGCTCAGAATTCCCAGAGGATGGAGGTGGCTTGGCCTCTCATCCCGGTTCTTCTCTGCTGTACCTATTTATTTAGCAGGAACAACTGTAAGCATGCATACTAGTGTCAGAGCCCCACTAATACCGGTAAGGAGAAATTTCATCTTCAGTTGAAGACTGGGAAGGCACTTTCAGAGCATGTGGGAATCACTGCATGTGATGGGATATGCTCTGCATTATGCACATGTACTGCGCTCCTTCCCCGGCTGGGAGGAGGCCCAGCCCAAAGGTGGGCTCTATCGCTTAATCTGATCAAGTGGTAAAGTCACCATTTTTCAAAAACTGGCTACCTTTGAACTGCGAGTGGATTTTACATGGGAATTTCAAAGAGCAAATAGAAAGAGCCTTACGGGGGAAGAAAAAACAGTCCCTGATCAGATAAGAGTAACCTATGTGTTGTGTTAAAATAAGCCTCTGACATCTGCAGGATTAATGCTCTGCCCAGAGGATACAGCAGTTCAGTGGCAGCTCAGAGCTTGCTGTGAAACAACATTCAATCCTTTTCAGGAAAGCTCTGGTATCTGAAAAGGAGAAAAAAAATATAAGAAAAAAAATGTGGTAAATTTCAACTAATTTCAATTAAAATAGCAGCAGCAGAGTGAAAAGCTTTGCTCTCAAGGAGAACTGTAGTGATGGGTCCAGTCCTACATTGTGTGTTTGTGAAGGCTCCAGCACACAACTGGTGCTCAGTTTTAAGGCTAAATTTATATGGCTCAGCTGCTTGCAGGCCAGTTCAGGTCCAAAATCTGTCTTCTGTACCATGAAGCAAGCCTCACTGCTCTGAACAATTCAGGAGGAAAAGGGACAGAACCTTTCTGCAAATTTTAATTAACACTTGGGGTATTTAGTCCTTGGCATTTCCACAGCTCCCACCACTGCATTCAAAATTCTTGTTTTCACCTGCACAGCAGGAGTGAAAAATTACTGTGTGCTGTCATGAAATCACTGTGTGCACCCACCACAGCAAGAACAACTTTTTATTTCACTGCCTCATCCAAAGCCCATCATTAGAGGTCTTTCCATGGACTGTGAAGAGCTGGGGACTTGAGGCTCCCACTGCCATGAGTGGATGTAAACTTGCACCCCTTGCACAGCTGCTGCAGTCTGCTGAGAACAGGGGGGAAAGACAGAGGCTTAAATATTAGGTTAATACTAGTTTTTACTCTGTTAATGGAGTGCTTAGCTCCAGCATTCCTGCTTTTTCTGGACAGGAATAGTTTGGCAGCAGCAGAGCAGACCATAGAGGACATCCCAGGGAAGGGGTTGAGTCACCATCCCTGGGGGTGTTTAAAAGACACATAGATGTGGTGCTTAGGGATGCAGTTTAGTGGTGGGCTTAGCAGTGCTGGGTTAAAGGGTGGGCTCGATCTTAAAGGTCTTTTTCCAACCTAAACAATTCTGTGATTCTATCTGCCCCAGCAGCTCTTTTCCAACACATGAACATTCACCTGGCGTTGATACAAGAAACTCCGCACACCTGCGCCAGGCAGGACTCCACTGACCTCTCTCCTGCTTGAAATGCAAGTGGAGAGGAGTGCATGGGATTCCTAAGCATTTTTCTAGGTTTCATCATGGCAGTAGATATCAGAGAAAAGGGATATTTATTTTCAGAAAGCTTTGACTTAAATGTGAGCCAAAGGCAGTGAGGGCTTCATGAAAATCTTTACATGTTACATTGGGCCTGGTGTGGAATTTCTGCTAAAATAAAAGCACCCTTACTAACAAGTGCTTTTATGATTATTAGTTCTTTAATATCCCAGTGGAAAAAGTTAACTGGTGGGTTGTTCTGCATTTTTATCTTGCAGCTTTCCCAGCCTGAATTTGCATGCTGTGGTGCTGGCAGCCAAGGACCTGGAGGTGAAAGCGATTACAAACCCAAAAGGGACAGCCTTCTCTTTTGGTCTCAGAAAACATGCATGTGTAAAGACCAGACCCAGTGGGAAGGAAAAGATATGTCAGTCTGTTACTTCTGTTCAAATATTCTAAGGTACCAGCAACAAAACAAAATTTGCTTTTGCAGGATCAACAACACACGTGTATGCACTACATGTTTAAAGGCCAGGTTAGACACCAGCAAGAGATCTCTTCTTTCCTCCTGCATGGCACAAGCTGGGCGGCATCTTTTCAGAATAACATTGAAGCACAATTTTATTAATTATGATTACTGTGATTATTAGTTGTTTGTCCTGTGGTACTGCTTAGGAATCCCTGGTCTGAATCAGTACCCCCTCGTTATAGATGCTGTACAAACATAGAAGAAAAAAAGGTAATTCTTCCTCTGAAAATCTTTTTCAGCCTTAATCCTGCTAACCCTGGAGTTAAAGATCAGATTTCCACAGGGAAAGATCAGGGATTTTAATGCAAAAAATATTACCACTGAAAAATCTTAACTAGTAGAAGGAGGCTCCCAGATTCTTTGAGAGATCCCCATCTCTCATCTAACAAATGCAGCTGAATGCTCAGAGGGATTGTGGGTAACTGCATTACACATAATTGAATGTATGTTTTCTTTAGAGGAGTCCCCAAATGTTAATGCTGCTTTACAAAATAGTTATTTCTGTGCACATTCACTTTCTCTGTTTTATTTAAACCCAATTCCTGGCAGCCAGAGGGGCGAAAGACTAGACCTGAATGAACACAGAGTAATTTAGGGTGCCAGGGACAGCAGGGTTGAGGTGCTGGTGGGGACAGCTGCTGGGTGCTGTGACAGTAAATGCTTGTTTCTCTGTCACTTTTGCAGCTGTTTGGAACACAGCGAAATAGGGTCGGGTGGGGGGACGTGGCGGCACGCATTTTGTTGAATGAAGATCAGCATCAATGATGCCTTAGCGCCTGCCTGCCGGCCTGACATTTATGAATCGCTTTCCCTTTGAGACTTGAAGGCTCAGAGCCTTGCTCTTAAATACCTCGTTTGCGTTACTTGCTTGGGTTTTACATTGTTTTCGTTTCTGATACCTTGCTTTGAAAAGAAGGAACGCAAGGGAAAATTGCAACATGAAAATAAAAGCTGGCAGTAAATGGATAAGCGAGCAGAAAACCCACCACAGATGACAGTCCACACAGAGCTGTGTCCCAGCAGGAACTCAGAGCAGAGAGGAGCTCATTTGATGCTCTAATCTGCTGCTTTATCACACATTTTGCTTTACAGCTTGAACCATCTTCCAGTAAAGCTGAAGGAAATGCTCCCATTGCCTTTTATGAGAGTTGGATCGGTCCTTTAGAGTAACAGCATTTTTTCTGTCATTTGATGGCTTTAATTTAACTTAAAACTTTGCAGCTCGTATTGTTGAAAGGTGCTACTAACACATGACGTCAGCTGAGCTCGGGTCGGCTGAGTTTGGTGTTGGTTCTGCCACCGTCCCAGCCTGGGCGTCGGGCAGATCTCAGAGTGACCTTCAGTGACGAAAACCGACCCGGTTCCGCGTTCCCTTCCCAGCTCCAATTATTCCTTTTTTTTTGGTTTGTTTGCTAATTCTTCAGCCTAACCCCTCCGTTTTCCCTCAGTAATTTCCTCAACTATCCAGTTTGTTTTACAGATATTTCCATTTCATGTGGAATTGACTATAAAAATTTCATAAAGACCCCACAAAAGAAACCATTCGCTTACATCTATTTAACTTTATCTAGCCAAACCTCGGGGCTAATTCGAAGGGATAGCGAAACTGCAGTATACCAGAGGCTTTTAACAAATAGCTTATTTTTCTTTCCCTATATAATGCACCATTATGTAGGGTTTTTTTCTAAGGAGAACAATGTGAGTAGCAGTGATGGGAAACTGGAAAACAAAAGAGGCATTTAGAAGGGAGCGCTTTGCAGTCATAAAAGCGTTGAATAATGTTACACCTGATAACAGATACTTTCTCAGAGAGTGCAGAATGCTTTAGCAAGGTGCTGTTTACTTAAGCAGGATATACGGTGCACGTCTAAACTCTTCGGTGGCTGCCGAGCCCACTTTATTGAGGTGGTTTTTCGAAAAACCAGTGTTTATGGACTCAATGTGGAGCCAGGCGTGGGATGGCTAGTCTGCGTGAAGCAGAAATCACGGCAACACCAGAAGCGGCAAATGGTGGGAGTCTGAGGAATTTAAGCTAAAGTTTTCCCTGAGGGATGGAGTGCTGTGGGGGGCTGCAGCCAGGCCGCAGGGACCCTCCTGGGGCGGGAGAGGGGCGCAGGGCTCCGCAGCCAACTCCTTCCGTTTGCTTTTTAGTCGATTTTTATTTAAATTCCGCCTCTTCTCGCCGTTTTTCAAGGCTCGCACGTTAGGCCCGAGGCCTGCAAACGCCATTCCTCCACGGCCCGCGCGGCCCGGCCCCCGCGGCGGCCGCCGCTGCCCCCTCAGCGCGGCCGGCACCCACCCGCCCTGCCGGGCCGGGGCAGCCGCGGGGGGCGGGCCGGCCGCACGCATGCTCGCTGCGGGACCCGACATGGCGGCGCCCAGCGCGGCGCTGAGGCAGAGGCGGGCGGCGGCGGGCGGCGGCGCCCCCGAGACCCCGGAGCGGGCTGTGGCGAGGCCGGCGGGCAGCGGGGCCGAGCTGCCGCCGCCGCCGGGTACCTTCTGGCTGACCCGCATCGTGCTGCTGCGATCCATAGCCCTGCTTTACTGTGAGTCTCCGGGCGCTGCCCCGCGCCTCTTTGCGCTGCCCGGGGAGCGGGGGGGCCCGGCCCGGCGGAGCCCCGGGCTGCTGGGGGCCATCGGGGGCCGCCGGGCTCGTCCCCACGCAGAGCCCTGAGAAGCCCAGGGGCTGCCCCATCCCTCACGGCCTCACGCTGCCCATCCTCAGGACCCCAGGCGGGACCCCTGCCGCGGGGAAGGGGGAACCCCCGGCGCTCGCCCTCCGGGGGGGTGCGTGGCCGTGGTGCGAGGCCCCGCCGTGGGGGGACAGGGGGCCCGTGGCCGCCTCAGCTGCTCGGCGGTGGGTTTGTGTTTGGGGGCTGGTGGGCCGCAGGGTGCTCAGCACCGGCTCCTGGGGCCGGGCCCCATCCTGCAGGGGCGCAGCAGTTGCGCGGAGGAGCCCTGGCACCTTTTCCCAAAGTGCCGCATAACTTGGGTGTTGGGGTACGTGTTTGCGGATGCAGAGCTCGAGGGGACAGCTGGGATGTGAAATGGGAAGAGCCTCATGTTTCCAGCTCTCTCTGTGCTGGTGGGACGGGGACCCTGTGGCTGATGGATTTGGGGGTGGTGGTGGTGGAGCTTCCACGGTGGTGGAGCTGGATGGGGAGTTTGCTCCCACCAGGAGGCTGGTGCCTGTCGGCAGGGCTGGCCAGCCTTTTTCATCCAGGTAGACTGAGCTAACTGTGCCCCAGAGGAGCTCATTGTCTTATGCAGAAGCAGGTCTTCAGCTTCCCCTTCACCTGGGAGATGACATCCTTGTGTGCCAACACTACCAGTTGGGCCCTAGAATCGCCATGACCTTAAGACGAGTGATGGGGAAACCAGTTCCCAACCTCGGCTGTGCTCGTTTGGTTCCCGCTTTGGCAAGTGCCACTGCGAGCCGTGCTCGGAGCCCACTGGTGCTCCACTTCAAAAATATTCACAGTGAAACCTAAACTGACATGTAACACGCTACGTTACAAATTCTAAACTTGCCCCAGATTTGTCCACAAAATCGTTAGAATTTGTAGGCTGCCAGCCTGCTTAGATTATTTTGCATCAAAACCATGCAGAAGCTGTAGTTTTGTATGTGTTTGACACGTGCTCTGTTTCTAGTTTGGTTTCAGCTCTCGGTGAAATGCGGGGTTATGACTCTTTCAGTCAAAATGAAAGCGATTCTGATATTCCCCCGTGTGTAAATCCAGACTGCTGAGTTTCCCGTAGCTCGGTTTGCAGTTTCCTTATGAAAAACTGATTAGCGTTCTCTGCTGTGTGTTCGGTGGAGGCCGCTGCTTTCTGATCGCGGATTTGGGGATATAAATATGCCACATCTGGGACCAAATGCTGTTCTGTAGGGTGGTAGTGTGTTCCATGGGAAGGGAGCAGGCAGTGTCTGGAGGGGTGGGAGTTGGGAAGGGGGTGATGAGGCAGAGGAGGGCAAAGAGTGAGTCCAGCATATAATGTATGGGACCTTCAGGTGAGTGGGAGATCTGATTGGAGATGATGAGAGCAGTAGGAGGTGAGGAGCAAGTGTCTGATTGGGGTCAGATGAGTTACAGCATGGACATGATTGAAACCTACAGGCTGCAGGGAGAAAGGGAGAATGAGGATGCATAAGCCAGAAGATGAAGCTGAGATTGCAGGTTGGTGAGTGAAAGCAGGATGACAGAAAAGAGGGAGAACTGGACTCTGCACCCTTCCAGATAGGAGAGTGGAATGAGAATACATGGATGTGACAGAAGCGGGGAGAACACCTTGAAAAGGTGCTGCAGTCCAGAGTGAGGAAACCTTTTTGAGAGAGGCAGCCTCAGAGGAAGGCTTTTGGGTACCAGAGCTGGAAGGAACAGGGTAGGAGGATGGTTCTGTCCTTTGTAATGGAAGAGGTGCAAGAGAGGAAAAGTTTACCTGCTCGTTGTGCACCTTCTGCTTGGTTGCAGTCAGGTGACAGTGATTTCTGCCCTTGAGTAACAGCCAAACAACCCAAAGCCAGAAACCTGGGCCAGGTTTGAGACAGGTCAAATTCTGGCTTAGGGCTACCACTTGCAGCGGTGTCAGGGCTCCAGCTCTGATCTGAACTCAGGGGAGATGCTGTGTAGGCTGCAACCCAAGCATTTGTGGGGTGGAAACTAATTGGTGTGTCTGAGATGGAGAGGTTGTGAACAGGCAGATTCCCCTGTCAAAGGCTGCAAAACCATGACACGGCTGTTGGGATGGGATGCTCTTGAAGGAAGGTGGTTGCCTTTTGATCTGTTCTGAGAGCCTGGGTTCAGAAACAGCAGAGAACAGTTTAAAGCCTATGTGCCAAGCTGCTCTTCCAAGCTCTTTTCTGAAGATGGAACCATTTACTCTGACAGATTATTTTTTTCCCAGACACGGCGATTCTGCATACACCGAGTCTCAGACTTGCTGAGGAAATGGTTGATGCAGTTGTGACAGATTGACATTTTTCAGTTGTGGGATGTTTTTCCCTCTTCTTTCATTTCACCCTTTTAAATGTAACTCTTTCATTCCTACCATATTAAGCAACAGATCCTTTGCGGGGGGATCTTGTGTAAAAGTATCAGGGAAGCAGTCACACCCTGGTGATTGTAGCTCCTGCCTGTTAGTGCAGCTGTGTGAGCTGAGAGCTCGTTCTTCCTCCTGGGTGGAAAGGGAGGGGTGGGAGAGTAAAGGACCCTGTGGATGGGATGGAGAGAAGCATGGATTTAGGGTGTACAGTGATGCTGAGGTGGGGGGCAGACTCACTAAGCATGATCTGGGGCCCTGTCACCTCCTTCCTGCCCCCTGCTCCACTTGAGTGACTGTTTCATTGCCTGAGGTGAGCTGGGGAGATGCTTTCCCTTTGGATCTTCTCTGGCAGAAGGACAGCAGGCAGAGCAAGGCAGGTGTGAAGTGTCCTGTGTGCCCTCCCTTCCCCCCACCCCCTTTGGTTGTAACAGCTCTCCTGTTCTGTTTTTTGAAGGGGGTTTCCAGAAGCAGCCAGAGCCTGGGAAGTCCCTGGCAAAGCAGCTGTTGTCTGAGAGGCAGGTTAGAGATGGGAAGGTGGGAAAGGGTGGGATGATTTGTAGAGGTCAGTGACCAAACCCACCAGCTGCTGGCAGGAATGGGAGGGAAGGGGAAAGTGCCAAGCTGAAAATACTCAGTGAGGTTTGCTCTTTGCAGCAGGGCTGTGCCAGTGGGGCCCTCCCAGCTGAGCACTCAGGTAAATGAAACACCTGTCTGCGCAATTCGGGTTTTAATAGTAGCTAGCACTGTGCACTTGTAGATTCTGTGACGCTTATATTCTTATAAGCGACAGCCCTCAGAGACATTTTCGGATCTGGGACCTCATTCTCTGTTTGACCAAGTAAGTGTGAGCAGACCAAGTGGTAAAACCCTTCTAGAGGAGGGTAGTGTGAAGTAACACAGGATCCAACCCTGAACACTGAGGAAGGGAACACTCGTGCAGGTCTTATCCTGTGCTCTGCTGCCCACACCCCTCTCTCTGTTTCTGTGGAGGCATCTTCATAAGCTACTGGTGTTCCACTTGAAGAGACTTGTCTCACAGGCTTCCACCATTTCAGCCTGTACCTCAGTGGCTCCCTGCAGTCTCTAAACAATAATTCAAGGGGCAGGAAGGTTTGGAGAAATGCAGTTTTGAGATTTGAAGGTTTTCTGTCCTGGTCTGGCGCTGTGTATTTGTTCTTTATGGCAGGGATTAACATTTTGTCAACGCAGAAGGTCTTGTTGGAAGTGGTGTTACAGGTAAATAGCTGGTCCCAAAGCTCTTGACAGCAAATGTGCTTTATTTGCTCCCTTCACCCTCCTTCTAAATCACAGTTAAGTGTCCTTTTCAGATGATTACTATCATCAGATTCCAGATGTAAAAGTTTAAGTAATTAGATACCACCCTTCCAAATTTCAGCCAGGCTCTGTAGAGTGCTTTGAAATAAAAGCTATTATTTAAATCCAGTTTATCTTCCTTCTCCTTATGTATTGTTTAATAGTAGTAGTATTTTCTTTCCCAGAGCTAGAGCTACGGGAGGTTCATGCTACTTCTTCCTAATTCTGAAATCTAAAGCCTTCTTGGGGGGGGTTTGGCTTCCTGTAGGTTTCTGCCTCTCCCTGGTGTCCTTCCTCCTCTCTTTCTCTCTGCCATCTCCCCTGCTTTCCCCTTTCTTTTTCCTCAGTTACATTAGAAGGCTCCTGGTAGCTTTCAGCTTGCCTAGTCAGGATTATAGTACATCTTCTGATGCTTTTTCTGCACTGAAAGGTTTTATTTCAGCGCAGTGCTTGTTAGCAAGGCTGTACAGCAACAGCAGTACTTTAGCACTGTGTCCTCTTAGTAAGCTACTTGCCCTCCGGTTAACTCTGCACGAAAGAGCCGTGTAAGTGAGACAGAACTGCGTTTGGTCCCGAACAAAGCACTTTCACTGTGGGAAGATAAATTCATAGCAAGCAGTGATAGTTTAAGGGAAATGGTAAAAGAACCGAGGAGGAATCTTATCTCCCAGTTTGCTGCATGTCCAGAGCAGAGGGATCTCAGGTCATCCTCCAGCTGCAGGCTGAACTGCCCACTGGTGTGCTTTTGAACAACCTGGGTCCTACAGGGAAGCTTTTCAGCAGTGCCACAGCCCAGCCTTTCTATTTGCTTTCATGTTATTTCAAACAAAGAGGCAATGGGGAGATAAGCACTTAAAAAGCCCCCAAAGCAACAACCCCAAACTCTTGAGCTTTGCTGTGGATGGCAGTAAAACAAAAAAGTGGTAAGAACAGACTGCTTTGTTGTGTGTTTATTTGTGGCTGTAAGGTTGCACGATGAAAAGGGGGTGCTTGGTTTCACCTTGGCTCTTTGCTCAGTGCCATGGTGTTGTTTCTTCTGTGTTGCAAAACTTTGCAGGGGAATTTATCAATTGAAAACTTAGTTGATTCATTTCTCTGATAATAATGAAAATACCATGAATATTCTCCCCCTTCTTCTTTTCAGTAGTACAGCCTCAGCTTGCCAGCATCCAACATAGGGCCTTTTTGAACGCCGTGTTGGGTCAAAGGTGCACTTGATATATAGCTCCAGGCAGAATTTTTGTGTGTGTGCAAAATGTAGTTTGGTTTTCATGCAAAGCTCTTTGCTCTTGGTTCATTTCTTCTTGTGGTTTGGGCTTTAAGTAAAAGTTAAGACTTCTTTTAATGGGGGGAGAGAGAAAGCCATATGACCGGAAAGTTTTGGATTTCACGTCTTTAAATCTTTACAGAGCATGAAGAATGGGATTCTCTCATTCTCCTACCATGACAGGCTGAGCCTGGACCAAGGGAAAGGAGCTGGGGTGACAGGGCAATATGGATAGACCAAATAATTTCAGATGGGTGACTCTTGTGTTGCACGCTTGGGTTGTGTTTATTGGTAGCATGTGGGTTTGAACAAGGAACGCGTTCAGTTTGGGAGGAGAGAGGAGGCTGGGAGGGGAAGAAGGTGGAGGGGGGGGAAGTTAATGGAAAAGTACAGTAAAGCACCTTCTGAGGTGAGAATAAGTAGTGAAGGTCTATTAGCAGTTGATGACAATTTACATGTCTTACTTATGTAAAGATCAGCTCGCAGCAGGTAGAGGAGCATGCTCCCATGTGAGCTGTCAAAGGCTCCGTCTGCCTCCTGAGTGGGAGGGAGCACCGGAGTCACAGGAGGCTCAGTTTTTTCAATCCACAAAGGAGCAAATAGTCTGAAGAATGGCAGAGTGCTTCAGGTGGAGCAGGGGAGACTGGCAGGGGCTGAAAACACCCAAATTCAAGAAGAACTTCAAAAAAGTCCAGGCAGTCGCAGGGGTGACGGACAGAGTGATGGGGTTTTATGCTGGGTCTGGAGACTTGGAGGTGTGCAGAGCTGTGCAGGGAGCTGCAGGGCATGTCCCAGGGTTAGGAGCCCAGCTGTGGCCTCGCATCATTCCATCTGCAATGCTGGAAAGGATAGCTGCAGGCAAACATCGGCTTCTGCGTCCTGCTCAGCAAAGCATATTCTGAACTCTGAAAAAGTGCCTTTCTCAGTTATGTTCTCATTTGGTAAGTTGGTGGCAGAAAGTGAGAGTCATTCTGTGGGGTCTGGCCTGCTTAAGGGGGCTGGAAGGAGAGGGTGACTCCGGATCAGGCCCTGCATCATCTCACTCCATCCTGGGGGAATCTGCTGTGGACTCCTCAGTGCAGTGCGTGCCTGAGCTGGAGGTAACTCAGGAGCTGGTGGGGGCAAGTTGCTTGGTGCGCAGGAATGCAAGTGTTTGCTGTTCTTGGTGGAAAAATAAATCCTGAACTGACAGGAGATGCTGATGAATGCATTGCCCAAAGTTTGCAAATCCCAGAGTCAGGTTTGCTGAGGAGGAAGGCAACTTCTGAGCAGGATGTAGAGTCGTGCAGCTCAGTTGGTGGCAGAGACTCTGCCCACTTGCCTGGCTAACAGCAGTGCCCAGTGGTTGCCCACTCAGACTCTCTTTTGCCATTTCAGCATCCCTGTGGGTAAGACCCTTCTCTCTTTTCTGCCAGAGATAGGAACAACTCTGGGCTGGCATGAGCCTTGCGGACACCCAAGGGCACAGCTTTACAGAGCATTTGGAGAGGCTAAGGCAGATGCAGTGCCATTGCTTGGGCAGACTCCATCCGTGCCTTGGGCCCCGTGGCATGGTTGAATGAAGCATGCTGTGTAGGTTGGCTCCCCCCAGCATAGGCTGACTTACTAACTGGTTCATGTAATGGAACTGCTTTGCCACTGTCTTGCCAGGAGGAAGGTACAGGACAAACAAGAGGAGCTGTTAAACTTGCCCCATGCTCTGGCAGTGCAGCGAGCATGCCAGCCAGTGCCCGAGGTGGAAGCAAACTTGTTTGACCATGTTTACCTGGAGGGAGTGGGAAGATGTAGAGTGGAAAAACCCCAAATACAAGGCCAAAGGGAGCCAGGTTTCAGAATAGGGGTTAAGGAAGAGGAAGAAAAACACAGGCTTTGGGGGGCAAAAAGGTCTCCCCCCATCAAACTAAGCAAAGGTCAAAGGGAAGGTTCGTGGAGGAGGGAGCAGGGTCTGTGTTACAGTCAATTTAAGGATACCGTTTCTTGAGAGGGGTTCAGGGAGAGGAAGCAATGACAAGCTGATAAATAACTTCCCTTTTTTTTCCCCTGAATCTGTGCATCTCCTGTGTTGCTGAAATCCTTTGCAGAATCTGTCTTTAGTTTCTGATACACAGGAACTGCTGCCTACAGGGTGAAGCTTCCTGAAGGCTTAGCTGGTGCCTTGGGAGGGTAGATCAGGATGATTTGGTGGGGGGGGCCTGAGAAGTGGGTGCTGCCTTAGGGATGTGCCCTTCAAAGGTGCTCCAAAAGATGCTGGAGGTGAGTGGAGAGGGAGCATGGCATGGTGGAGACGGCAGCTCAGCTTGGGCAGTGTCCAGGAGGGGGAGCTGGGTCCAGGATGGAGCAGCACATCCCGGGAAGGCTGCCCAGTGTGAGCGAGCGATCACCAGCGCTTGGACTGGCCCCCATGGCCTGAGAGGGTGCTGGATCCAAACCTAGGTGAAACGGTCAGGATTTGTTTGGGTTAGATGAGTTCTTCATAAAGCAGGGCTGTTGCCGGTGGGATTTAGTTGTGAAATGGTATCAGCAGTGCAGCGTCTTGTGAGAGATTGATGTTCCGGGAGAAAACCACTTTGGAGCCCAAACTGGGAAATCTTTAGATGTTCAGTTCATGCCAGCCTATAATGCAGTCCTTGCTGCTTTCAGACTTAAAAAGGCTGTGCAGTATTTTGTACATACAATGTGTACTTTTCTGCAATTGCTATAGTTTGTTTCTCCTAATTTACCCTTTCCTTGTTTATCTTGCATACTGTGCAGGGGTCTAATTTAGATTTTTTTAGAAAAAAAAAAAACCTGCTTAGCAGTTACGGGTTGGGGCAGCAATTTCTATAGCATTTAGAGGTGAATTTGATTAGCACTTTTGGAAAACTGTGCAGCAAATTGCAGTGCTAATCAAGGGAAATCAAGCCATGGAGTTTTAAGGCAGAGTTGTTTTTTTGTTTTTCGGGGTTTTTTTAAACCAAAAATGAAGATATTAAGTTGTCTGAGGCTCCCAAGCATTATATTTCTGCCAGTTTCACGTGTCAGGCTTTCTGATTACACAGTTGTGCTGAACCAAGCGTTGGTAGAAAAATATGACTACTCTAAAATATAAAACACTTAATTTGCAGTCCAAAACTGATTCTTTAGTGTTGTGATCAGTTTTTCTCTTGTCCCCTCCCTCCCCCATCCATAACTGAGTAAATATTCTGCATGTCTTTTATTAGTTTGTAAAATCCTTCGCTGTACAAAAGACAAATGGGAAGAGATGCAGCCAATTAAACCCCCAACTTTATTGTGTTAGTGCTGTGATTCAGGGTCTGTTGAAATCAATGGGAACCCCTCCCAGTGACCTCCGATTCGCGTTGGATTGTGAGGTTTAGTGGTTTTTCAAATAAGAGCAAAATACACAGCGTGTGCAAAGAGATGGAGTAAGTGTTAAGTGGATTAACTGAAATCCACTGGAGACCTTTGTATGTGTCTGGGGGGAATGGGACATTTATTTCTATTCCCTGGGGCTGCAGACATTTGATTGCTAGTCAAACTTCAAAGAAATGGGAATCCGGGCCTGAACTGGGGTATAGTTTCACACAGACTTTCCACCAGCATTCCCAGTGAGAGACACCAACCAGATGAACACCAGAATTCTTGTTTGCAGAATGACAGTATTCAGATAAGGAAGGAAACAGATTTGATCATTAACCAGGGAGGATTGGGGGGAAACAAACTGGCCTTTTGCAAGACCTCTGGTGTTGCTGTGTGTGACGTGGCTGGTGTTTGGATAATGTTTGAAAGATGGGTAAGTTAGCTGCTGGGAGCAAAAGGGATGGAGCCTAATCAGGAAATGTTGGCCTTCATAATTTTTTTTTTCTGAGAAAAGGAGATTACTGCAGTTACAAACTGCAAACTGGTAACTGGAGGAGATTCCTAAAATATGAGATAATCCCTAGAAACTGACCAACTTTCTCTGTAGAACATCAAATTCTAGGTCTGTAATCTGTAATTAAATTGCTTATGTGCTGTTAAAAAAAGCATCTGGCTGTTCTAAGATTGTCCAGTGTAAGAGCATAGACACTATAAATGAGAGAGCTATAGTGGCATATAAAAAGTAGCAATTTAGAGGACAGGAAAATATTAAGACTTTATATTTCCAACATACCAGGATGTGAGAGGATCGAGAAGGCCAACTCATAGCATAACTGCTGTCTTTTGCAGTTGCAGTGGATAACCGTTAACCATCACGCTGCCAAAAGAATTCAGGTGTCCTTTGAATGCCTCTTTAGTAGTGTGTGAGTTAGCTGTCTTGTTATCAATATTTTGAAATATTAAGTGTTTTCAATATATGGATAAACTTCCAGTGCTTGATAGACGCACAGATAGTGTTTATGTGAAAATGAAGCCAAAGCGTAACCTTGCAGGCACAGTTTGCTGTCAGTCTGTGTGGGTTATTTATACTGGGAGCAGCAGACATTGTAAATCACCATCAATAACAAAATCCATGCTGGAGCTGTAGTCTATTGACACTGCAAAATATTTTGTGAAACTGAAATACCAAGGGTCAGAAAGTACAACTGTGTCTTTGCTGCTGCAGAGCTGAAGGCAGTTGTATGTGCTCTTCTGGCTGCTTCGGCCGTGCTCCACGGTATCTGTGCGGGAGCTGAGGGCTTCCTGGTGTCCCCTTTCCAAATGCTTTTTGTAGAAAGGATATTCTGTCCGAAAGCCTTGAAATTAATGTGTTACTTTCCCTTGTGCTCCGCAGTGCAATTAAGCTGTTTTCCTCATCTGCATTAGGAGATGAATAGCTGATGTGACTAACCTAGGGTCACGCAGAGTCTGGCAGAGCTGGGCTGCGCCTTCTGTTTCAGCGTTGGGTCAGGGCTCTCTGTTACAGGGAGCTTTTCCCAGAAGTGCATTGTTGAGTGTGCCTGAAGCAAGTGGCATGTCCCTTACAGCTGTTGAGGAGAAAATTATCTTAAAACAGACTCTGTGCCATTTCCTGGTGTGACGGCAGAGACCGTATTTATAGAATTCCTCTGCCTTCTGCATCATGGTTAATAGAAATGACTGTGTTGTATTTTAATGAAGATGAGGGCTTGTGAATAAATTCCTTTCTGAGGCATGAATATACTTCTGTAACTCTGAACTCAAAATACGTAACTTCTGCCTGGATGATTTCTAATACTGTTTCCCCTCTCCTTGTTTTCCTCTAGTTGTGGCATTCCTGGTGGCGTATCATCAAAACAAGCAGCTAATAGGGGAGAAGGGGCTGCTCCCTTGTAAACTGTACCTGCAGAATGTCAAAAAGTATTTCAAAGGGAAGATAAACCTGGATGCTCTGAGCTATGCGCCAACAATCATCTGGTTTCTGGATTGGTCAGACATGGACAGCACCTTGGACTACCTCTCCCTCTTTGGCCTGGCAACTTCAGCCTTTGTATTGATAACTGGATGTGCAAACATGGTCCTCATGTCTGCCCTGTGGGTTCTCTACCTCTCGTTGGTCAATGTTGGACAGATCTGGTAGGTTAACAATCTTCCTATTTTGTTTTTCTCTGTAATCTCTTGCTGTTCATTGTACACATTGACTTTCTGTCACCATTTGAGGTTGGTACTCTGGTAAGGAGCGATGTAAGAATGTGAGAAGGAAAGCATTTGGCAGAAATGAAGTATGGGCATGCCCCAGCTCTCTCTTTTACCTGGTATATCTGCCCTGATTTCTTTTGTCCTCTCTGAGAGGCAAATTGGCTGCATAACATGCCATGCTACACACGGTCCCTGCTGTGGAGTACTTTCCCTCATGGCTGTCGCAAGGGAATCCCCCTAATAATTACCTTTGAGATAGTTTCTCAATTTTCAGTTCTATCCAGAAGAGAGCTGAAACACTCAAGATAAGTACATGAAACCGGTGGGGAAAAAATAAAGGAAAAGTAGTGACTGCATATTGCCTTGCTGCAGGGAAAAGCTGTGATGCAAAAGGAAAGGCTTTAGGTGGTCCTCACACGTGTTAGGGCCCCAAACACATTGGTTAAAAGAGGATGGGCCCTTAGAACCCCAAATTTCATTAGTTCACCTCTTCAAGTACCTCTCTTCCTGTAGCCGAGATGGTGTGGTAACTTTGGGGAGGTAAAAGGCTATACCATGAAGAGGTGCCCAAGCTATGAACATGATAAGCTGTGTCACTGGGATATTCTTCCCAAATCTTCTGGCTCTACGACACATGACAAGGACAGCTTCCCCATAGATGGGCTCAGTGAATTTAATTTTAAGGATTTGCATGCACTTGGGCAGACTTGCATCTTGTCCAGTCCCATTCATTCCTATCCTACTCCAGATGGTATGTAAGTGGGTGAAGGATAACAGCTTTAGTTTTCTGAAAAGCTCTATTCTCTGAGTTCTTAACTCAGCATGAACTTAAGGCTATGAAACAAAGCCACAAAATTTTAAAAATAACTTGGTGGATAGTTTTCCATTGCCAGTTCCCAAGTTATTCCAAAATCGCTCATCTATTTTTCTAGATGTTTTATGTTACAGGGCAAGAATTCAAGCATAGTCCTGCTCTCACTTCCAGAGATACAGGAGCTTGTGTCATTGTAGCAGCAAAATCTGGATGTGTTCCTGGACTTCCTTCTGTTTGTGTTTCTCTTTGGGGCAGGGGGTGGGTGGGATGGAACCCTAACAACCTCCCCCTCAAGCTCTGGAGGTTTTGTAGCTGAAAGCTGGACCTGCAGTGACTCTTGGGGCTGAAGGTTTCATCTGGCTTGCTCCTGGAGTAGTGCACCAAGACATTAGCATGGCAGACTGTCTTCGTTAGTGCCCACAGGGCACTCTGGAGTGTTCAGTGTGCTGGTGCTATAGTGGTGCTACAATGTTGTTACAGTTTTGATTTTAAAGAGAGCTAGCTGGAAATGTGTTCTCTGTGTCATGTTCTGTGCTGGTCCTCTGCTCCCAGTTGCTATTCCTGGTACGGACAGACTGAAGGCAGAGGTGTGATGTCTTCTCTGCTGGTGCTGGAGGGGTGACGGTCTGCAGAACTCTTGAGGTTTTGCCAGAAGAAATCCGGTTGTGCCCGTTGAGCTCTGACTGGCTGCTCTGTCATCTTTCAAGTCTTCAAGGGAGAAGCAAAGGGCCAGGCAGAGGGAGGGGAGCCTTCTTCCACGGCTGCACCAAGCCACCACCAGTGTCCAAGCAGACCATGTCCAAACGCCTCTTCCTGAGCAGGGTTAGAAGCTCACGGCCAAGTGTTGGGTCTCTTTGCAGCTCAGAAGGCAATGAGCTGGCCAGCAGGAATGCAAGCAGAGCCCAGAGTTTGCCTTTTGTGGATGCTGTGGTTGAAAGGAATTGACTCTTGATACTTGAGATAAGGCTGTGTTTTTTCCTACTCTGCTAGTAGTTTAAAATTTACTCTGGCACAGACAGGTGACTCCTGGCACACAGCAATAACACACCAAAGGAATGGGTCAGGTTCTTCTGCAGAAGGGGTAAGAGAGAAAAGAGGGGGGGATAGGAGGCATTGCCTCAACTTCATTTCTCCTCCATTGTGGCATCAAATATATTAAACAGGAAATTAGGTCCTTCTTGTAAAGGGGTGGGGGAAGAGAATCAAAGCAACGCAGCAGTACAGTTCATTCAGCTGTGGCTGCATTTTTCATTAGATCCTCTGAAATGGGTCACTGGGTGGTCATACTGTATTATTATTGTGCATACAGTGTGACATTCAATGTGCGTACAGTGTGACACTGCAAGTAAACAGGGAAAAAGCAAGGGAGGGGATTAACTCATTTCTCACCATTCTCCAGGGAATGGTGGTGGTACGAGGGATGAGCTGAGAGTACCAGAAGTCTCATGAATTCTGCTGTTGATGGTGGGTGGATGGGTGGCAGCATTGTCCTTAAAACTAAGGCTGGCTTTAAAGCTCCCTTTACATGCTGGTTTGTAGGTGGGGTTAGATGGTTCGTTAACTTTGTCTTACTCTCAGATTTGGGCAGATTGAGAGGTTTGGATGAGTTCTGATTCTTCTCCAAAGCATCTGTTGAAGACCACAGATGATCTTATAAAGGGGGAAAGGACAGTGTTGTCAGGCATCACTCATCAGAGTTACCAAGATAGCTCAGCAAAAAGGCATCTGAAATGAGGAATAAATTCCTCCTGTGGCTGCATTGTTTTGTCGTTACTGTACAGCCTTTCTCAAAGCTCCTCTTCAGCCGGCAGGCACAGACTCCTGCGAGCTGGCACGGCTGGGCCGGGCACGGACCCACGGCCTGACCTGATCCAGCAAAATCCTTTGCAGTAGTTGCCTGGGAAGCCAGTTCAAGGAAGATACGGAGTGATAAGGAGGAATAGAGCTCTCTTCTTTAGGCCACTGAGGAACAATTTATTCCTTTTATCGCCTTTTCTTTTTCTATTTTAATTTTAAATGTTTCTATTTGTTTTGGGCTGGAGACTCCAGATAGTGGGTGCTGCTGAAGGAGCGAGTCTTTCAACTGCTGTCCAGCTGGCTTGGGCTCAGAGTCAGAGGAAGCTTTAGAAGAGCAAACTGTCTCCTTTGAAGGGCAGGACATGTCGCCTGCCTGCCCTGGTACTGCCAGCCTCCACCTGTGAGCTAGGGGACACTCCACACTGTGCCTGGGGACAGCTGAGCCTGCTGTGACAGCTCGGCAAGGGACCAGCTGAAGGTCTTTGAGGGTGTTACAACCCTTAAGAAAGCTGCTCCTGGAACAGGCTGATGTGAGCTGTTTGTAATGGATTTTGCGGGATAAGGGATTACTTCGGTAACCTAAAATCCTGAGAACTGGGGCCAGGATGTTTGTCCTGGCCCCGAATTCTTGACTTTGCCAGTTCCTCTTGGCTCTGCCAAAGAGCAGGTGAGCTGTCTGAAATAAGATGCACTTTGGTGGTTCTCAAAACTAGGCTAGCTTTCACAGAAAAACATCTTGATTTTGGTACCTGTGAAATGCGGTGCCAAGGTTGCCTTTGTTGAATTTGAAAGTGGAATGTACCAGGGAGCTTTTGTAATTCTGAGCACTCTGTTCCCAAAAGAGTTGTGGTACTCAGGGTCTGCTCAGACCAAACCTGGACACGTTCTCTTGGTCATGGGGCCCGCATATTATTGTGCCACACTTGCATCAAAAGCTCAGTGTGTCTGTCTGAAAATACTGGATTTCCACCCCTCCTCTTCCATTTTGAACTTTTTCTCTTGAAGTAGGAGGAGACTGTCAAGAATCTAAAAATCTGCCAGTGCAAAAGAATGTTTAATGTCTCGCCCGTCGGCTGGGTGAACACTTAATCATGACATTAACTTTTAACCTTGATTTTTCTTGTAATTTTTGCAGGCTATGGCTGATTTCAGTGAAATAGTAAAAGGTAGTCCCAACTTGAGTATAATGAAAGCTATTTAATGAAGCTAAAGATGCTTAAAAAGATTTTGTGGGAGTTCCTCATACTTTAGCATCCATTTTGCAGACTGCAAATCCTGCTTGTCTAGGCTCGGTCATTGGAAGAACAGCGCAGCTCCACAAGTCCCGCACAAATGGCTTTGCCTTCCTCCCCACTTCCTCCCTTCTGAATATTAATATAATGGATTGTCGTGCATTTAAATAAGAATGGGGAAAGCTGCCCCTTTGTTTAAAAGTAAAAATACTTGTTGCAGGTGACCTCATGAAACCTCCATTTGTGGTTTTATTCCCTATGGTTTCTGCTGGGACGTACGTCTGCAGCAATGGACCATTGGCAGTAGGGGCCCTTTGTTAGGACAAGCTCTCCGGGAGAGGCATTCCGGCAGAAGTTAAATCATTTCTGTACTAGAATAACTAATGCACTTCTAAAGTGAATTTGTAATTCTGGAATAAAATCACTTTTATCCCACAGTAAGGTGTCTCCGGAGAGCTATTACATTTTCTTATATAAACAAACTTTTAAACTACTCTGCCACTGATCTCCTGTTTCTTCTTCTGTTGTTTCCTCACTGAACCACCCCCCCTGGCATTTTCAAATGTCAACTGAAAACTCTTCCTTTCCCTTGGTTATTATGTTGTTTCATTTTACAAAGCATATTGCCCACTGTTAGAGAGTACAGTTTGTAAGGCGCTTGATACAAAAGCTGGAATTGTGGTTTTTTTAAATCCTATTGCCTTTTTTTCTGTCATGGCTAAGATTCTGGTAGAGTTACAGGAGCTCAAGGGAATAGGTTAAACAAGCCAATAAATAAAATGTTATAGCATGAAGTGGCTACAATGTTCTTTTCAGTGTGTTCTTCCCTTGTGGAAAACATTGGTGGGGCTACTGCTAACAGGTATTTAGGGTAAAATAAGACTAAGCAGCACACCTTTTTTTCTGCAAGGCATATGAAACTGAACAGTACTTTACCACCGTACAGCCCCGGGGACTGGGGGCGAGTGCCGTCTGAGCTGTGCTTGTGTGCCCTTCGAAGCCTGTGTGTCCAGGTGGTTTCCAAAAAGTTGGAGATGCTGCAGTGCTTTTCTAGAACACAGAGGGGAGGATGTACCTCTGTCTTTCTTGCCCCAAATGCTTGGTGGTTTTTCATATTTAGCTGATTGAACATTATTAATAGCTTTTAACTTTAGTATTAAGGACTTATTGGAGGGACAGGTATGCTGCAGGGCATGAAAGCATGTCTCTGAGGCATTTAATTTGATTGCAATTACATTATTGTCCTCAGAAGATCATTTACAACAGAGAACGAAGAAAGACTTGTATGTCATGGAGGTTTTGTGCCTTATATGTCTCATTAAAAACTATTTGACCTATGCAGGACTTTAATCACAGTCTTCTGTGTGCTAGTGGATGAACTGGTGACTGGTTCAGGCTGAAGTCCGTTAAATGCTGAGGGGCTGATCAGATGCTCAGGGCTGTGTTTTCACTCTCCAGGAGGGCATTAGTAGCCATTAAATGGACTTCTTCCCTACTTTCTTTCCTCTTATATTCTACAGCTTTGATTTTTCAGTCTAAAGCACCTGGGGGTTTTGTCTAGTGTCATCCTATTTGGTAAAGGTTAGAGACAGATCTCTTCTCAGTTTCTTATTCCAGCTTGTAAAACAGCCAGTGTGTGAATTGTGGCTAGATTTGGCAAAACATCATTCCCATTTTCAAGTGTACTGGTTTGTGACCCTCTTATGACGAGGGCACAGCACTTCCAGAGATAGTAATTTTATGACAAGGAGAGCCCTAGTCTGACGCACAACATACAGATGGAAGAATCACCCTTTGAGCTTCCAGCAGACCAGAGACAGATCAAGGGTGAATTAATGTATCCACACAGGTGCATTTGAGCTAATGCATGTTTTATTAAGTAGCATGGCCTTTTTGTCAAAAAGACCTTTTTGACTGCCTCCAAGCAAGCTCTGAAAGACCAGGAGCTGTGCATGTAGGCAATAGGAACTTGTGTGCCTGGGGTTTCATCAGTATGCTTGGTTTGCTTGGGAAGTTCTGAGAGACCTCATGGTGTGGGCAGGAATGGATGTGTTGGGCTTAACTGTGTGACCTTGGCAAGGTCTTTCCGTCAGTCTGTATCTTGCTTTATCTGCCTGTCTGGAAGTAATACAACCTTGTGCTGAGGGATTGTGAGACTTAATTGATATCAGCTTTACAGATATTAAAGTTTGAAGCACAAGCAAAAATTAATGCTGTGCCTGAATCCAGTGTACAATTTTGTGTATTTTAAAAAATAGTATCTAGACTTGTAGATGAATTGCATTAACTTGTTGCGTATGCTAAATTGGAGTCATTTGAAGTTTGCTAGGGGCTTTGCAAATAACCCACTTACTGAGAACCCTTTTTGCAACCTGGCTTTATTTTTCTAGCTCTCCAAAATATCCCAATGACAACAACAACAAGAAAACTTAGAATATCTTATTCCTTTATCTGGCCCTGGCCTTGGCAATAAACCTCAGGAATTTCTTTGTTATTGTGGATTGCAGCCTTGCATCCCTTTTACTCTGAACTGCCCTCCCTCTTTCCCCAGAAAGAAAAGATTATCTCTAGAAACGTAAACCAAAAGTTGAAGGATCTCAGGGGGTCATCCTTCCTGTCGAGGAAGCTGCTTTTTGGCACTTCCTACTTGCATAGAAGAGAGAGAGCATATCGGTTTCAAAGAATGCTGTGAGCAGCCGTGAGCAGTTGATATGACATATTAATGAAAACAAAGATTAATACCATGTGACACTGTTGCCTTGCAGTACAACTGGGAACTAATGAGGCTAATGAGAACCATATTTTTGTTTGAGAGATTAAAATTTAATCATCGCTGATGTCAGAAATGAATAATTTAGCATTTCCCCCTGCAGCATGTGTAAGGTTTCCCTTCCCTGCCCTAGGCTGGCTTTTGGTTTAGCAGCAGCCCTTGAGAGGGGCCAGCCCCTTGCCATCTACTCGCCTGGCATGGCTGGGAAGGAGGAGGGTGATGCTATAGCTGGCTGGCCTTCCCTAGCCCCCGAGACCTGTAAATGTGCTCTGCAGTGTGAGGTTATTTGTCTTGGTTGAGGCAGTTGAGTTAAATGCAGGTGGCAGTGGGTGGTATGCCATTAATTTAGGCTGATTTTTTAAAAGGGGCAAATAGAAGCAAAGAACACAATTTCTTGTAAGATGCCCAGGGAGCCTTGAGTGTGCTCCTGCCCCATCTGCTCCAAAAACCATGCATTAGACTGTAAGTGTGGAGGGGTCTGAAAAGGCAGGCAGAGATGAACCTGATTGAAGAAGCCAGGTCCAGCTATGTTGTACGTTTCAGAAGATCTGTGTGAGCTGGTGGTAGAAGAAGAGCTCCCCAAAGCTGTAAGGGCTGCCAAGGGATGCTTCGGTGGCGTCTCAGGATGCCCTGGCTCTGGTTGTTGCCTGCTTCTGTGAATACATTCCTGGAGAAGAACTGACCCACGGCAAGTCTAACTTGCCATTGAAACGCGATACCAAAAACAGGAGAAGGGGCTTTGGTAAAATGGTGTGCGGGGGTTTCTTGAGCAGCTGCAGCACGGAGATGTCGGCATTACTGCTGGGGCTATTGATTGTAGCAAGTAATGCCGCTGAGATTAGTGTCATCTGAATAATGTGAATGCTTGTAGAAACGTAAATAGGTTTTAAAAGAGGGAAGTTAAAGAGGAATTTAAATGTTCTACATTGGCTGCTGGCATGTGTTGTTTTGACTTACTGTAATTACTGGCTTTGCCTTACTTAACAGTAGCATCTTTGGAGGATTTTTTTGTTTTTAATCTGCTGTAAGATATCCAGAGGCCTATAAAAATTAATTCACCATATGTGGGAGAGGTGATGTCTTTGTCTACAGTAGAAATCAGCATTGTGCCGAGGGTCCCCTTAAGGTGTGTGCAGGGGCTGTAGCATTACGTCCATACCGCAGTGGGTGTTAGGATGCTGGCTGCTGCTCCCATGACCATCGCATTGCTGGCCAGCACTCCTCCTGCCCCAGCACATGTTCCATCTGTTAAATATGCACTGTGGAATTGCCCTCTGACTCCTGGTTCATAACCTTTTATCACATTAATCCCAGTAATCAATTCTGTCTAAATATCGGGACTGGTAACCGTACATAGTATCAGGAAAGCACAGAAAGGCATTGGGGTGTGTCTGCTACTTTGCAGAAAGCCTGACAAAATGACCTAACGTCGTAGAGCATAATGCTTTGATAGCACAGCAAACATCAGCAGAAGGCACGTAGCGATATTCTTTCACCTCCTTCCTGCTTCCCCTAATTTGGTTTCACGGGAACACCATGTTAAAACGTCAGTGGCAACTGGAATGGGATATGGGTAAAGCCGTTGCACAGGGAGCTGTGTATACAGGTGAGGAACACCACACCTTTTCCTGAGCACAGTCAGTCTCTACCTTCCAATCATTTCTGCAGATCACAGCCAATAAGCAAATAAGAGCAAAGGAATTATCAGAAGATGATGTGGTTGGTGCCGTGGCTACACAATGGCTGATGTACCACAGGGCTTTGCCAGAGACAAAGACAAATATTTTTTTAATTGCTTATTATCTGGCACATCTAATTGCCAGCTGTAGCCAGCATGTAGACTTGGGTATTGATTCCACAGCTGAAAGATTTAGGAAAAGAAAGAATAATGGCTTTTTCATGATTTTTTTGTTTTGTTTGTTTTTAAACTGTAACTTGCCAAATAGCTTCATGCACCCAGTCTGGTGCAGCACATGTTCATTTTATTGAACTCATCTAACTTCTCAAGCAGCTGTGGTTGGAAAGAACGTTAATACAGTGATTGGTAGAGCTGAAAAGCAATCAGGGCTTAGGGAACGGTCCAAGCCGTGGTGGGATCTGTGTTTACTAACTTCCCTAAGGGTCTTAATCCCCAAATTTATTCTTGAGAACAGTGTTTGCTACCAGTGGTGTGCCGGCTCATCTCCGGGCTGGGCTTACTGCACAACCAGAGTTGTTTGCAGGGCTGAGCCGTGTTACTGGAGAAATGTTCCAGGTCTGTCTGGGTGAACAGCAGCTCTGTCCTGGAGAAGGGGGGGCAAGTGACTGCAAAAATAAGCGGGCTCTCTTGGGCAAAGAGTCTGGGGTAGAAAGTACGTGGAAACTTGCATTAGGGTAACGCATGTCTTTATGCACTTAGGGGAGAGGAAGTGATTGTGCTCTCACTGAAACCCGCAGCCTTGCTGCAGACCTCTTCATTTCATGGAGAATCGCACTGAGTCTGCAAAGTAGTTGGCAGTGAGGAGCCAGCCTTTGGAGAGAGATTAATTCATGCAATTAATGTATTTTAAAAAAATAAATCAAGGAATGGAATTACTGCAGTGCCATTTTCCTGGAATTTTACCTGCCAGCATGCTGGCAGCAGAAATAGAAAACCTTTCTGCTGCTGGTCCTGAAAAAGCGGGATTGCAGTACTCGCTTTGGGCTGCCTTGCTGTGCATGCCCGCCTGCCGAAATGCTGTAGTGGGACTGACCTCTTGTTCTAGAGCTTGAATGTCTCCAAGCTGATGCTGACCCCTTTGTTTTCATCAGTGTCTGTTTCCACTTGCAGTGTGCATGCTTTTCAAGTTTGTTTCTCCGAGGGAAATGCAGCGGTTGCAGCAGGTCGGGCAGCCTGGCGTGGCTCCTGCTGGGCTGCGGTGGGGCAAAGCGGGGCAGGGGAGCTGCGGTGCTGCTGCCGTCGCCTCCCTGCTGCTGCTGCCGTTCTCAGCAGCCAGCTTAAGGAGCAGCTCAGAGCAGGGTTACTGAGGCTGCTATTTCACCATCTGGGTTTGGCACTGGAAGGATTTCACCAAAGCAGACTTCACTTGAGTTTTGCGAATTCTGCAGTTGCATAAGCCAGGGTTTGTAATGATTTTTAGCTTTGGAAATGAGCATGGACAGAACAGTTGGTGAGTGCTGGGGCTTAGCTGGGTGATTCAAATTTGGTCTTTTAACCAAGCTTGGTTCCCTGCCTTGCAAGGGGAAAATAAAGTGGTGCTTCGATGGCTTGCTGCCTGGGAGCTGCCGCTTGCTCGGCTGCGGGCAGAGCCATGGTGCGGTGCCCGACCGCGTTGCGGCTGTGCAGGACGGGACATGGGTGTGAGCGCCCGGCGTTGCTCCAGGAGGGCGGCCGTCCCATTCCTTGTCCACTGCTTGGCTCCAGCTCTGCTCAGGCACCTTTCCCAGCACCATGTGCAAACTGTGGAGTAAGCCTTATCCTCAAGCACACTTTTTTTGTTTTGTTATCCCTGCTCCTTCCATTTAAATTGTGGACGTTGTAATTACAGAGCACAGAATCCCAGTTTTTAGAGATCTGTGACCACAATAAAGTGAATCCAGAAACCAGACGAGTGGTTTCATTTACTACCATTCTAGCTTATTTCCTCCCCCCCACAACCGCTGTGCAATACTAAAGGCTTGGCAGCAACTGAAACCAGCTGTCAAAAATGTTTCTTACCCCCACGCTTTTACGTTAATGATGTTCTGAAATTAATGGTGCACTAGACTAATTCTGTCATCTCATTTTGATGGACTCTTGGTCTCTTGCAAGTGATGTTTGCCAACTGGCTGCTTTGTTTTGAGGCAGTGTGTGGAGGAAATAGATCCCCAGGTGCCAGGTACTGTATGTATATATACGTTGAAAAGATGTTTGTTTGTCCTAAATGTTCACAGCTTTAATTTAGTTGATATGTTGTGGCTCACCAAACAAGCTTTCAGGCACGTAAACCACTAACTTTTAGGACCGTCGTGTGCAAGGCAGCAGTGAATGAGGTTTTCCACCTCTCGGAGCTGGGGAGGTGTCAGCCAGCATCTTGTGTCTTTGTCACGTTGCACTGGAAGTGGCTACAGCCCCATGCCAGGCAGAGAAGACGCACAAGCCTCGGTGGTGGGGAAGAAAGTGGTAGTGAAAAGCTGAAGGAGCTGAATTTGATTAATTGAGAGAAAGGAAAGCAGGGAAAGGAGACGAAGATCTTCAAGTGCGTGAAAGCAGCTAGTTTCCACCCTCTCTTCTGTTCTCTGTATTTGCTGTCTCCACGTGGCTAGGACAAGGAGCTGTTGGTTTACGTGGTGGAGAGGAAAACACAGGTTAGACATAAGGAAAAGCCTTCTAAACGTACGCACGGAGGAACACTGGGCTGAATACCTGGAGAGGAAGGTGGAGTCTGTTACTGCTTAGACAGGCATCTGTCAGCGGTGATTCTCACAGTCAGACCTGTCTTGGGGCAGGTGGATTTTCCACGTTTGCTGTACTTCCATGATTTAGCCCTTTTGTTCTCCCCTCATACCATGCCTGGATTTACATCAGGCAGCTTATCCAGCTTTCCCTGTTACTGAAATTTTGGAAGGAAGCTCTTTGCTCTGCCAGTTGTGTGTCCATTTGATTGTGCGCTCTGGTCTGAGGCTGCTACCATCTCGTGGGGAGGTGGTCCCCTGCTTCCTGGCTGTGTGCCGGAGGGAAGACCAGTTAATGTCACATTTCCATCCTTCACAGGGAAGGGATACCTCACCGTAGAGCTTCTACCTGGTTTCCATTGCAGAGAGGTGCTGCTGTGGAAACCTTGTTACAGCAGATTTTGGAGCCACATCCTGGTGGGGAATAGAAAATGTATCTGTACTACCCAAATACCTTTCCCCCCATCCTAAGTTACACAGCTGGGAGATTGAGAGAGATTCATAATGGAGATGGAAGGTGACATCTGGGTTCACTTTCCATAGAGGATGTTCTCCATGGAGAACAGTGAGAGGAGCTGTTAACACCATCTGCAGATTAGGGGTGAAGCAGGGAATTACCCTGCTTGTGGAAATCAGTTTTGTTAGAAGGGCCTTACGGTGTTTGGCACTGCTGGGGTGTGAGTGGTGGGTAGGACTGGGTTTTTTTCTCCTTTTAGATTATAAATACAGATGTGTTTTCCTAGTAAGCATCAATAGATGTAAAGATAACAGTTCCTGTCTATGTTCTAGTACTATTTCTTAATAGACTATTTAGAATTTTGTTGTTTTTTACAGATTTACAAGAGGAGTCCCTGTCCCAGACAACTGTTGCATTAAATAATCTGTGTAGCTATGGGGTAGGTGAGCAGAGAAGGAATATGAATTTGTTGGGCAAGTCTGGCCAATCTGCTTTTCCTCCTCCTTGAGCAAATAGAAACAATCATTTCGCATTTGCACACAGGAAAAAAAAAAGCTGTTATACAGAAGAGGCGGTGTTTTTTGCTGCGTTGGTTTGGGAGCTCCCTGTTGGTTTGCAGAGTGGTGCCCGCGCACAGTTCGGAGATGTGGGGAGCTCTTGCAGAGCTGTATCTTCGGCCCCAGCTCAGCTTCATGCTGCCTCCACCACGGGCACTGACAGCGGGAAGTGTTTTCTTCAGGAGTGATGTCATTTAATGTAGTTTAAACTGTGTTTTGCTATCGAATTTTGCTTTCGAGGAATATACTTGAGCTAGAATTAGTCAGCGTGACAATGTGGTGAAAACAATTTAACGCAAGTATCTGATGATGTTTATGATTCCCAGCTGATATTTACAGTCTTTGTAAAGACTGTGATGTGAAGTTTGCCTCTGATGACAAGTCACGGCTAATTACTTTGTTTCTTCAACCAGAAAACAGAAGTGACATCACATTTTAATTTGATTTAGAAAATCTGAATGGAATATACTTTGAATCTTCAAAATTTCTGGTTTTGACAATGTGCAGATCAAAAGTTATTCTGTTGAAATTTGCCAAAAAACCCTAAACCTGCAGAATCAAATCCATGTTTTTACTTGTCGTTATCTGTTGGTAGTGTTTCACGTGCCAAGGCAGGCAGTAGGAAAAAAAATAAATTTACAAACACTTCTGTTTACTCTGTATAAGCAAGGAAGAGGACCTTGAAAAGGAAAATGGTAATTGGGTTCCAAACGTCAACCTGAAGTCTGCGGGAATTGGGTACCTGCCTGTTTGTACCTATTAAAAAAAAAAAAAAAATCCCTTCAAGAAGCCCTGCTGCTTTTATGTATTTGGAGTGGGCCATTTGGTTTGGTTTCCTTGGCATTTGTATCACAGGCTTCTTCAGAGAAATAAATTCACAAGTGTTTGCCTGTCATCACATGACAAGTTATGGGGCCTAGATTGATGTAATCAGCAACAGACACACGTCAGAAGACTTAATGTGGTTCAGAAGAATACAATATTTTATTAATTCCTCATTTTGTGTGTGTCTGTGTGTGTGTGTGTTTTAAATGAACCTCGGGGGGTTCTTAACTTCTGCCAAGAAATAAGAATAATTCCTACAAGTTTGTGTTTAACTGCACCACAACTGTGGTGGAGAATAGCAAAGTTAGGTTGCCCGTAATGACAGATATCTTTATAAAGAGCCACTTTTATTAAGAAAGTTAAAACTTATTGTGCATTTTAAAGTTATTGGTCTCTATACGTCAGTAGCCCTGGATGAAATTGTTGTTAAATATGTGGTAAAATATTTAGATTGATGGATTTTAGAACTATTTGAACTGCATGTGTATGAATATGAAATTTGCACACCTATTCAGCACATTTTCAGTAGGAGCAAATCTTTCTGAAAACTTTTAAAAGCCTAGGGCATTTTTTTGTTTTGGAGTTCTGATTTTTTTTGTTTGTTTTGTTAGTGTAATACAATATGCTGCAGATACAAATAATAAAGCCCTAATTTGTGAATGAAGCCATAATGGGAGTAAACACAAGCTGTCTGTTGGAGAACAGAGTCTTAAAACTTGTTAACCTTTGGGTTTTACTTCTAATCGGAACTGATACTCTTAGAGAAAATCACTGTATTGTAGCTAAGGCTAAAGGTAATTTCAGTAAGACCAGTTAAAGAAGCAAGTTAAATGATGCACCAGATTGTGGCAAAAATTCACATGAAAATGATATAGTAAGTGAGTATCTCTTTTCCTGAGATGCTGAGGGTGGATGAGCGTTAGTGCACAGCCCTGAGATGGCAGACGGCATGGGGGCAAACTTCTCTGTGCTCAAAAGGGGGAAAAAACCCCAATGAATAGTTTGTCACCGAGAAGTAACTTCGCTTTTTGACAGTGTGGGTTTTGTCAGCGCAGAAGTACGCGTTAAGCTTTGTGTTTTTAATAAGTTCAGTTGTTGCCTTCTGCCTGGGAAGTATTTACCATGCTTTGGAAACCATAAATGAGTAATTTTGCAGCGGAACCTGCTTAAGCTGTGCTATCATTTAGATCGCTCGCTCAGAGGAGTTTCTCAAGCCAGAGGGATGGTGGGGAGCAGCTCTTTGTGAAGCCCAGTATCTGCTGTGATTGGGACTGTGCTGTCTCTTCTGGGTGTGCTGCTTTAGCATCTTTATTGAATGAAGGGTGGCCAATTGCTTGAAGTGCTAAATAACAGCTTAATTTGCCCAGAAATGAGGGAGTTTGCTGCTCTTGCATTTCCAGGTAGCAGCAATTTACCATTTAGTACCTTTGAGTTGCATGTTACATGGTTCAGGCATGTTTCCGTACTCCTTGACAGGTATGTTTTGAAACTCAAAATGTGTAAAGTTTGAAATAAAACTAATATGAGACATAAGTTCCTGCAATTATCAACTGAGATTTTAATTTTTTTGCTTTTTCTTCATTTTGTTTTGCAGGTATTCCTTTGGTAAGTGAATAAAAAAGAGAAAAAATCTGCAGTAGTAATTTATTGATGCATTTGTGGGTATGTAGCTTTTGCATTACTCTAGCTTGTTTTCTCTATCTTTCTCTGTCAAATGTTTAAGATTTGATTGTCTCCATTCTCTGCCTTCACTGAATTTCCTTCCGCTCGTATGCCTTTAAGGAAAGGAAAACTCGTTTAATTTCTGTAAATCAGGATTGAAGGAGACTTGATGGAAGGGTGGTGTAAGTACCAACAGCATCATTTGGAGGGTGACATTAAGGATAAGTCGTTAAATAAGGCTGAGGCAACCAAGTGAAGCAAGGGCTGAAGGACATCCCCTGGGAGTGAACTGGTTCCTCCCAAATTCCAGTTCCTTTTCCACTGGTGATTTGTATGAATGTCAAGAGCCTCTTACTCATATCATCTGCTTTTCCGCTGGTTTGAGGTGCAGCTATTACTCCCTTGGGGGTCTGGAATGTTGATTCATGCTTTGCACAGGTTGGGGTTTTTTTCAGCATTAAGTACCGCAACCCACAGGCAGAGTCTAAATGGCAAGTTGGAAATCCTGGTAGAAAATGTTCCTCACTGTGGGAATATTAGGAAAACTGGTAGTGTACTTCTGATTTTCTGGGAAGTGCTACCATGTCATGATGTCTTAAAGCAGACTATTTGGTCATGTCTTCTCATCCCTTCAGCCAGGTGCTCATGCTGTTGGATGGGTGGGTGGAGAAGGATGCTGTGTCGTCGTGTGGATGGAAAGGGGATTCGTATTCCCAAGTTGTCACTAGGCAGTCAGAAATTTGGCTACTCTAATAGAAGGGACAAGAATAGTTAAAGTCCGTTTGTGTCTGTGCGTTATGGAGGCTTGCAAAAGGGATGACTGAGCAGGTCTCTCCCTTCTCCTTCAGGGCATTGCATGTCTCCTTGTTTGCCAATGGATTGTTTTAATTAGTTGTAGGTGAACAAACTGTTCTAGTGTGTGTAGCATCATTGAGATGGTGCTTCTTCACCCAGTGGAGAAGCAGAGGAGCATGGAGAATTGTTTCCACTCTGGTGTGGTTTAGATAATACTTTCACATTGGATGTGGATATTTTAACCAGCTGGACTTTACAACGGGAATCCAGACCTTTGTTAGGTTAGTGAGGACACCCATCTTAGTTTTAACTTGAGTTACTCATCATCTGTATGCGTTTTCCACTCTCACTGGTGGTTGTAGAAAACCTGCTTTTCGTGAGGGGTGTTTTATCTTTATTTGGTCTGTCTTCATGTCCCAACTGGATAGCCACCCTATGAGGATTACTGAAGTCCTTTGTACGCAGTAGGGTCTCTCTCTTCCTTGTTTTTGGCTTAAGGGCTACTTCTGAATAAGATGAATGAGATGTAAATCTTGAATTAACTTTTGTTAGAATACAGGAAAACCACAATATTTTTGTTATAATATAGCTGAAACAACAACATTGTCATCCATTGCCGTAGAAGTATATTAAATATTGCTGAGCTCTGGAAGCCTTATTCTTTGGTAGCGTCTACTTCAAAGCAAGATCTTAAAAAAAAAAATTAAAAAAAAATATTCCTGGAGAGATCTTTGTAAATGCTGACTGTTTCCTATTCCCCTCCAGGAAGTGTGCTTTTTTTGATACATCTTAGGATGGATTTTGGTAGCCTCTATTAAAACTGCAGGCTGTCCCTATGAATTTTAAAGAACTCCAAAGTCTGGAAATAACAACAAGCTGTTAGGCCAAATGGGATCAACTGGTATTGCCACAGGTTTTGCTCTTTGCTCTTATTCCTGTCAGGTAACAGTTATTAAAAACACTCCTCACTTCAGGGAATGAACTGTGAAACAGCCATGCAAGAGCTTTCACACTGCAAAGCACCGGTCGCGTTGGACTATTTATCTTTGAAAGGTGAAGAGGTGCTTCGCCATGCAAATCCTGGAGTGGTTGTCAGCCTCGGGGTTAGTGCTGTTCTGAAATTAGCCGAGCAGTAATAACTTCTCAGCTTTATTTATTGTTATTCGGGTATAAATTTGGCTTTAGACGTAGCGTGGCGTGTTTCAGTGAGCACGTTGTGGCAGTTTTATGTGGAGTCCCTCCCTGTGGATCGGCACAGCTCAGGCGTGGGAGGTTCCGTCCCGGCAAACGGGAGCTGGCCCCTTCTCCTCCCTGGTTTTGGCAGTGCAGCGCTCTGGTTGCATCCAGGGTATGCTGGATTGCTTTGGTTCTTCCTAGCTGAGCTGGGGCTGTGGGGAGTCTCAGGGATGGATGGAGAGATGGATGGATGGAGGTGCTGCCTGTCCTGTGTACCAAGGGCTTTCCTCTATGGCTCCTTCTGTTTGAGCCCCTTTCTAGGTGCCTTGGTGACCTGTGCATGCCACCACAAGCCAGCTGGCCTCACTTAGCATCCTTGGTCCTGGCTCAGCTCCAGAAATGGCAGGTCTCCCTCTCTCTGCAGGTTGCAGCTGTGCTGGTGGGACTAGAAAGAAACCAGCAAGGTCAACTTGTTATTTTATCCTCCTTTAAAATTAAGGACATCTTTTCTCCTGGCTTAGAATGAGACCAAAGCTGCTTCAACAGATTTGTGGTGTTGACAGCTTTGCTGTTTCTGACCCTTTCTGAGCAAGGGTGTACTCTCCTAGAGCAGTAGTTCCTGATGGTGCTTCTGTATGAGATACCCCAAGGATGTGTTTTGTTTGTGTTGTTTTTTTTTCCAGTGGAAGTCTGATTTAATATAGTGATTTATTATCTCTGTTCCAACAGAGGCTTTGGAAAAGATGATGCTCTTTTACAGGCTTTCCCGTCCTCTTTCTTCTCTTCTGCCTTACTATTATGTCAAGTAGCCTCAGATATTCAGAAGACAGTTTGATGGCCCCATGCCTGTCCTGAGATACTGGTCAAATGAGGTACCAAGTGGGGAGCTGAGCAGAGCTGCAGAAAAGCTGCAAAGATTGCATGAGTTGCAACAGATGACCATGTCTCTCTGTAGAGTAAAAATCCAGGTGTAGCGTGTGAAAATGATGTAACTGTCCGGGGAGAATCTGACTCCCCATTGTCACCTCCATAGCTGTCGGATATCTCTCGGAGCAGCAATCTGGATTCCCAGCAAGGAACATGCAGAAAAGACAGAAATGTGTCTGTTTACCTTTTCCTATCAATGGGGTCATTAAATAGAAAGGGTTGAGAAGCAGCTGATCTTATTTGACTCTTGATGCACAAAACTGCCCTATTTGGAGCCAAAGCAAATGTTTCCTTAGGGATTGTTCCAGAGAGCCTTGCTTCTGCACTCTTTGCAGGCCAACTGTATGGCTAGAATTAGAAGCCTCTTTTAAGTCAGAGCTTTTTTTTTTCCTCTTACAGTAAACTTTCTGGCTAACTTTGGTATGGAGAGAAGACAATCACTAAAGGTTGAATTAAATTCCTAGGTTTTTTCCCCATTACCTGTAAACATGGAGTAAGCAAATAACTTAGTTCATACCCATGCCTGCCCCCGGATTCTATATTGCATCTCTTATCTCAGAATTTAAGATACTATGTTATGATTAGAAGTAGAATAAAAAGTTGAGAGCCGAGTGTATGTAATTCTCCATTACTTGTTAAATCCTCACTCTTTACTTCAATGCAAATTGTTCCAAGGAGGATTTTCTTTTAAAAGGTCTTCAGGGATCTTGAATTTTAGATGTGCATTGACATAAAATTTAATGTTAGAGTGCACAGCTGGGGTTCTGGCTTTTGCTATGCAAGATGGAGATGTTTCTCCTTTGTGAGTGCATGTTTCCAAGGAAGGGGTGAAGTTTTCACATTAGTTGCACTACACTAGTGACAGCGCCGTGGTCAGGGAACGAAATGAGAGTAAGATGAAATGGCTGAGGTCAGACTTCACTAGTACAGGTCCAAAGCTTAGCTTAGAACTGTACTGAGATGGGGCTGTGTCTTGGCTGAACTGTGTGCGGAGCTAACCCATTGATTCCTGCAGACCCATCTGCAGTATCTGCGTGGTGGGTGTGAGGTCGCACAAGCGCAAGAGGATTCGCTGGCAGAGGTTTTCTTTCTTGCGTGGCAGCACAAAAGTATCATGCTAGTGCTCGGTGGCACTTGTTACTCCGGTAGTTTGCTGGAGAGATGCCACGTGGGAGAGACACTGGCAGCAGGACGTTGGGGGATGGGTTGGTCTGTCTTATTCCCGGAGAACTTTGTACTGTTCACAGTAGGAGACCATGGAGCTGCGGCATGAGCGTCCCAGCAAGCCCCTGGGAATCGCTGCAGGGTTGAACACCCAGATGGCCATAGGCTGTTATTTATTCATCCTTCCCCCATGCTGAGATGGGAGGGACGGGGCTGCTTACCAACTGTTCCAGTTCCTAGCTAATATTGTGATCTGCTGTTCCTATTTCTTGAGTAAGAGTGGGAAACTTTTCTCTCTGTCTTATTAAATCTATTTTTCAAGCTGTCACTTAACCAGGTCTAGTGACAGAGTCGGATGTTTATGTGGCCCTGGACACTTGAACTCTGGTGTTTTCAATCACAACAGCACCTTTTGCCAGCCGTTCTGAATTAAATACTCCTCGTGACCTTTTACCCTCGCCGCTCTTAAATTCATGCTTTAAAAACAGCTTAATGAGGGGTTTACTGGCCCAATTGGAAGTTTTTATTAAAACCTATTAGTGTGCTAGAGTAGCCTGCCTGAAGGAAACGATTAGCCCAAAGCAACTAAACTTGGAGCTGGCCCCTAGCCACACCAGGTTTTCTCTAAACTGTTTCCAGACCCACGTTAACCCTAACACTGCAGCTTGCATGGTATTCATATCCTCTGCTTTAATTTATAGCTTGTCTGATTCTCTCCCCAGCCTTTCTCCATGTTCGCGAAAGCATTTTGTTTTAATGTAATTAGACCTGCATTAAAGGGCAACATGCCTTAATTCAGGCCTGACTCGTTTGAGAACCTCAATTAAGTGGAATTGTTCCTCCAAAGTCCTCTGCTGATGCCACCTGAGGTGCGGAGCCCATTTGGACAAAGCCACGATGCTCCCAGGGTCCTGGTTAAGCTTCCTGTCAGGAGCATCCCAGCACTGAGTGATGCAGCTGCATTGGTGGAACACCCCGGGGTCTGAAATGAAGCTGTGTTATCTGGAGGACACAGACCTTGGAATAATGTGTGGGAGCTGCAGGGTGGAAATCCCATCTGCCTTCTGCTGCTAACTTCCAGTTGGGTCTTAGCCTGTTTGCTCTAGTTGTGGTTTATATTCAAAACTGGGCCAGTGGTTCTTGCCCATCTTAAAAACTTTACAGTGCTACTAGTGCTACTGAAGCCCTGTAGCCATCTTCTTTGTGTTCTTGTACTCCCGTCTCCATGCAGCTGAGAAAAGCAGGCCAGAGCTCCTATTTCTTAAGGAAATTGCTGTAGTAAGTCCAGTGCCCCAAAAGTGCTGAGCAACTACAGTCTTTGTATGTATTCCCTCCCCATCCATGTGGCTGGCTGCTTGTCCAGGCTTCCTGCAATGTCTCCTTCTGAAACCGCGAGGTCTTTGGAGAAGGGATTTCCATTTCTTTTTTTATATGTGTGTATATATACATTACTTATTTTTATATTTTTGGTACAGTAGCTTGCCTCTTGGTAGATGTCTGCAACTGCTGAACTGAAGGCATGAAATAATACAGAACGTGTAAGCTGTATTTAATGTTTTGCTGGTGTTCTTTGTTGTCTGGCTGCTGAAATGTGTTAATGGTACATGCCCAAAGTAACAATACATCACCCAGGGAGTCGCTGCTGTATGCAGTGAAGGCCCTCATCGAGCTTTATGTTTTTCGTTGCTAACCTGTAATCAGGGAAGGCAAGCTGAAGAGTGAGACATGGACTCTCACTTGAAGACCTTGTTTTAGCCTGGAAAGAGGCCAGATTTCCTCCATAATAAGATTACAGATAGTAAATATCAAAATTAATAGAAAAAAACCCAGGGAATTGCCCATATACCAGCTAGACTGCTGTGTAAGTGACAAAGGTTTAGGTTCAGGGATACAGTCCAAGCATCATAAAGCAAAAACAAAGAACAAATCAAAAACCAACTGGTCCCTTGCCACACCATGCATATCCTGAATGTCACCTCCTGTCTCTATTTTTCCTGGCGTATGGATGCACCAGCCTTGGGAGGTACCTTTTAAAAAGAATGTTTAAGGAAAAAACTGCTATTAAAGTTATTACTGTAAAGTAGTGCCTTTGATTGCGGCAATTATGCAAATGATTTTAAGGGATAAAATACTTCTTAACAAGGACTGATGTAAATGGTGGTGCTGGAATGAGCACGTAACTTCTTCAAACAAGATCTTTCCATACAAGTAATTTTCTTTTAGCCATTTGCCATGTTGCCTGGCTGTCGACCTGTGTAAATGATGACCGGCCTGCGGATGTGATTTTATTTTCTCTTAATACAGGAATGTAAGTGGGTGGAATGGGAACGCTGGTCTTGCAGAAACTGGGAAACCCTTTCCCTAAGCAAATTGTTTCTCCACAGCTCTTGTGACTGACTTTTGTCCTGGCCTTAATAAAAAGGAAACAAACAAAAATGCTTTTTGCAGCCAGAGATTGTCCTCAGAAAAAGGCGAGTTGGTCTGGGTGACTAGCAAGAGTGGAGGTCTCCTTGACTAAGGCTCTCACCTTAATGTGTTGCCAGAGTTAAATGAAATTTCCTCCAATATTAGTTTTAAAGCAGAGAAGTTGGATCCTTGTCTCCCATAGCTTGGAAAAACATTGACCACAATTAGAAGGCAAGCATCTGTTGTTGGTGTGGCTGAGAGACTTAGCTCCTATTTCAGTCTGTGGTGCTTAAACTAAGCTTTTAGCTCCTGGTGGAGCAGAAATGCAGGGCTGCACGGTGCGTGACATCGGCTATGGGGAGGTTTACTGTTTCAGTTCAGATAATTCACAAAAGGTGTTGATGGGCAGTCAGTGCCTTGGCTTAGGACTAAGTCAGGGATGTTCTTCCCATATTATGGATTTGTTGTTGTTGGCCCTCCCGGCAGCTGGCATGTAACAGCATAAAAGCCAAAAGTCTTTGTAAAGTCATTACAGCGAGTGGTGTGGAGGTATGGCGTGGCAGGGTGCCCATGTGTGACGTGAGTGGCGTTTGTGCTCTGCGAGGTATCTGAACTGCTGCATCCCTTTGAAAGCTCGGCATAAAAGGTATGGTGGAAATACAAACGGAGTGTGTGAGTGTTTTAATTAGTGATGTGTCTAGTATGCCTGAAAACCTGTGCTGTGGGGAGAAAGCTACCGGAATTGAAGATGTAACAGCAAGAAAAAAAAAAAAAAGTGGTCTTGAAGGTCTGGTGGCATAGATGTCATGTACGGGTCTTGGGATACAGTGGATTGCAGGGTATTTTGTTCAGCGTGGACTTCAAAAGCGGGCACAGCCTGCATGGGGATGCAGAAGCCTCTGCCTTTGCCAGCAGCGGCGACAGGCAGCCCCGTTGTTCGAGCAGCACTGGGCTCGCACACGAGTGCTGTGTCTCTGGTGAGTGCTTGGATGCTATCACACAGATCAAGCTGCGATGCCCAGTGTGGCTAGAGCAGGTGTAGTAATTTGCAATTATAATTACAGCTTCTGGTTTTGCAAATCTGTGTGCAAATAACACTGGTATTGTATCGAAAGCTTCATAACCTCCGCATTTTCTCCTGAAATGCATTTTCCCCTTCTGGGTGCTTTTCCTCCTTTATAAGGGAAGGATTTAATGTGCTTATTGCAATGGTATTAATGTCTGCTAAGGTTTTTATCCTTTTAACAAGATTCTAACGAGGGAAAATATGTGTATTTTAGACCTGGGCATCTTTGTAGAACAACAATGCAGTTTGATTAACTTCAGTTGCTCTAAGTATGTAGGAGTGCACCTCTTCCTAGATATACCTGAACAGTTTGGTACTGGCACTGAGTTCACCTGCGTGCATTATAAAGCCAGCACTTGTTCTCCTTATCTTGCATTAGCGTCTCTGTTATCTGCTATCCTGAGCTTGCATTGGGTTTGTGTTAAGCCATTCCCTTAAACTTGTGACTTTCTGCAGTGTTCCCAGTTGCAGCTTCCTGTACAAAAGCAAAAACAAGACTAGGGTTAATAAAAGTGCCAGCTCTCTTCTTTGAAATAAAATTAAAAATCTTTATAGTAACCTTTTCGTAGAGAGGTGTATCTGAACAAAGGCATTGGCTCTCATCATGCTCGAATTTTTTAGGAGGATTTGACTTACGTCCAGCCATCCCAGCTTGGACTAATTGCTACTTGTTTGTATATAAAAAAGAAGACATTTATTCTGCCAAAGAAAAAAGCTCGTTCCAAACTCACTGTAGGCAAGGGGAATGCTGCCCACGACCGAAAGGCTGCCACCACTTTGGGGTTTAGCACTGCCTAATAATGCAGAGGGACAGTGCGCAGTGTGAGAGGGTAACCTGAGCACCGCAGCTGCCTCTTTGGGGGCGTTTAGGGAGGTGAGATGTAATTATCCAGTTGGAGTGTGGCCGGGAGAGGTTGATTCATTTCCCCACTCCTTCAGAAAAGCTTGTGGGAATGTTAATGATCCCAGCGATGAGATCCTCGGTTTGTGCATCATTCCGCAAAGCGGTGCTCCACCTGCCCATCCCTGCTGTAATGCTGGCTGTGCTTGGCACCAGGACTGGTCCAGCCGGGAGGAGGGCTGGGCGAGGTTGCCATCTGCAGAGTCATCACCTGTGTCCCACAGACTGGTTTTCAAAGGGTAACCAGGCAGGTATGACCACTCTGACCTTGCCCAGGTTGTGGGTTAGCAGGAGCTTGCAGCACTTGTACTAAATGATGGGAGTTGTTACTTCTCCCTCTTTTGGTTGTTCCTATTTAATTGCACAAAAGCATTAATTTCTCTCTGCAAAACTGGAGCCAAGTCTTTCAGCAAAGCTAACCTCATACAATAGCCATAAAAAATATTCCTGTACATACTGTACTGTGTGATTATTTTTCCCTTCTGCTCTGTTTTTACAAACAAAATGCAGACAACTGTTTGAAATAGGATTTTGTTAAGCGTTTAGGCAATTGCGGAGGGCATCAGCTTTGTTTTATGTCCTCGCCTCATTTGTGGGTTACTGCTGGTTTTCTGCTTCTGAGTAACACAGTCTTTGTAGCTGTAGTGCTCACCTATGTGCCACCATGTCTGAAGGATCTTGAACATGCTGCTGTGAGCTGCTGAGCAGGAATAATGACACTCTTGTTGCCCCTGCAATATTTGCCAGTTGTCACAAATGCCAAGAGTCAGCATAGCCCAGGCGTAGTCCACCTCCTTGTTTTTACCTTTTAGTAAGCAATCAGTTCTACTGAGGGTGTCTTGCAAGGCAGAAGGCCAACATAAAAGCATAATGCACCCCAAAAGTGGGAGATAGGTAGTAAAGGTTTTTGCTGATTTTTAGTGAGAAAGACAAGTTGGGGAGAATCCAGTGAAAACAATGAATTAGCTCCATGGCACTGTTGGCTTCAGCAGGCTGACACTTCTCAGCAAGGTGCTATTTAAATTCATTGTGATATCGCCAGGCTTTTGATGGAAGGAGGACGAGAGATGGACAGAGCTGTCTTCAAGGCATGCTTCGATCAAAAGTTCAAGTCTGGCATGGGAGAACATGTTTTATTTTTATTTTTCTATTTTTCTGAAGTTAAATAAACCTTGATGTGCAGAATAACCCCTGAATAATAACAATAAACTGAAGGACATCCAAGGAACTGCTGGCATTTTTATTTTCCATTACCCACACTGTCATTTCTAACGTGCATCTGATTTATCTATGTCTGGTTAACCATTCAAATGCCCTTTTCCTGACCTGATATATATCACATAAAAGTTTTATGGCAGTAATTTATAGAGGATGATTACAGCTCTGAACGTAAAGTTTTAGAGCATCGTTCTTCTTGGGGATGGTGGGTCTTGTTGGGTGTTTCTGAGGTATATGGTAGAATTACAAATTAAAGGGTTGAGGTCTTGGGACTTGGCATCTCTGGGCAGCAAAAGGAAGTCATGTATGGAGCTCTGAGGAAGGTCGATGAGAGTATGGGCTCTTTTTAAGGAATCCAGCTCTATCCCTCCTTTATTCTTGTTTTGCTCTGGGGTGTGGAAGTTTGAGTAGAAGTCCATAGATTTTTGGATGCTTTCCATCAGGAATGTTTGACGAGCAGAAATGCACTGCAGTTTGGGTCAGGTTAAATGCTCTAGATCTTCTGTCTTTTTTTAATCAGTCATAGGATTTAAAAAGCTCTTTGTCTGGAGAATCATCAGCAGACCTGTACCGTCCCCTGAATGTGTCTGTGCAAAATCCCAGCTGCTCAAACGCAGATGTGGAGGGAGCGGTAACAGCATTGCAATGCAAATGGCATTTTGGAACGAGGAAGAACACTTTAGTATTCCTGCCCATTTGTATCTGGTACTAACTCTTTTTGGCCGTGCCTTAAAAAACAGCATTAATCCATTGACGACCAATAAATTAAAGCGCTGGTTTCAGGACATGTACGCTAGTGTGCTCTCATCTATTCTTATCGTCGTCTTTTTCTTGCTGGGAGGAAGAGGAGTGGTGTGGTTTTGTGGTTTTTGGGTTTTTTTCCCCTCCTTCTTTTAAGTTGTCGTCTTAAGGGTATTTATTAGACTGTTCGATGCTACTGAGGGCTAAATAGGTTAATGTATTTATGCTGGCAGAGTCCCTTTTTGAAGCCCGTGTGTTTCTTCTCAAGTCTATATTTTGAAGTTTATTGCATTTTCTGTGTTCATTCCACATATAAAGACTGGTAGAAGTACTGGCATTGGGTAATGGAGTGAGAGCCAGAGGTCAAGTTTGATCTTCCTCTAAGTGCCAGACTCCTTGATCTCCCTGGAGCAGGGAACAAGCTGTCACTCTTCACTGTCTTTGCAGAAATTGATGCAAAAGTGAGTGACCACATGAATGGAGCCGTCTGTGGAGGAGTTCTTAAAGTTCCTTTGTCTAAAAATGTCATTTCCTTGAAATGGAAATTATTTGTGGGAATGCACAGGTTTGAATGGATTTCTGGATGAGAAAAATGAAGTTAACATGTTTGAAATTATTGAAACTCTTCATGTCTTGCCATTTTTGAGTTAGAAAAAAAGTGTGTCGTAGTTCAGAGGGGGTTAGTGCATAGAAATTTAGACATCAATTGCACTTACTATAAAGTGCTTGCATTAGTGTGTGCATGTGAAAAAAATGAAACTGTGCAGTGCCTCGAAGCTGAATTAAGATGAAATCTATAGGTTATTAGCAACCAGAAATACTGCATTTCCTTGCCTCTCCCTGGTTTTAAATGTGAGCAAACAGACTGATTTGTGTAAAGAAGGTAGTTAATGACTTAGCTTCATTTAAAACCTGTATCCTGTATCTTTGTAAACTTAATGGGATTTCACTGCATTCTTGAGCAGCATCTGAACTTCAGATTTCAGGTAAAATCATTCCAAGAGCAAATGTGCAAAATCTGAAACAAAAGAGGAGGGCGTGCAGAGAAAAGTGTGCGCGGTGCAGCTGAATTGTGCGGAGCTGTGTCCCAGAGATACTGCATCAAGGAGCCTTGGAGCTGCCAGTTTTCTTGCTGTTCCCAAATATTGCTATATTTTGTTTTGACTGTAAGGAATTCGCTGCAGCAACTGGGAGTTGAAGTATCTTGTGTGTTTTTATATGATTTGTGGCATCTCTGCACTGAAGTCGAAGCTGATGCATCTGCTTCCTACGGAGCCCTGTGCACAGCAGCTGAGCGGGATGCCCGTATTTTCTTAAATACCATACTACCACTTGAGTATTACAGTTTTATCATTTTTGATTTAAGGAGAATGCTACCTAGCCAAATACTTCTGACCGCCTCCTCATTGCATCCACCATGTTCCCTTAAACTCTTAAAAAAATTGATTCATTTATTTATTTTTAGTCTAGTGAAATAATTTTCTCATGGGTTTCTTTTCCGTTTCTAAACTGGGTGAAACCGCAGTGTTAAGCCATCCTCTTCCCAGTTGTTTGTAGGAAGTGAGTGTGAGCCAAGGTACATATTTTATGTTAGTCAAAAGAGATAAGTGTCAGGATTTCAAAGTGAATTCCACCCTGCAATTTCCAGCGCTGAAATCTCTGCGGTACCTTGGCTCTTGTGCCTTGATTCAGAACAGTTGGTACTTTTATTGCAACTCTCTGGTATTTTCATATTCTTTTTTGGGGGAAGGGGGCCTGCGTGTGTACCAAAGTTATCTGTTCCGGGTCCCAGTCCCTCTAGGAAACCCCTTGAATGGCAGGGAAACTATAGGTAGTGAAGTGGGAGAAGTTGCAGGTATAATGGTGGGAAGAGGAGGGCTCGCGGTGCCGTGCCTTATGTGGTGCCGTGCCTTATCCTCTCGGAAAGAGCAAAAGTGGCTCCTGTCCTTGCTCAGCAGAAGGCTTAACACCTTGAAGGAGGTGGTCTGTCCCCAAGGGTAGGTACCTGTCTCAGGGAGGGGGCAGGCTGTGTTATGGGGCGGAGGGAGATGAGCCTGGGGCCGTGGTCCTGCTTGCCTGGTGTGCGTTAACCCCATCTTCCATGTCCTGTTTCTGTGACATCAGATGGGGATAAGGCTTTCCCCAAGGTGCTTCCAGACCTTTATGTAAAGCCACTACATAAGAGCGAGAGGTTGCTGCTTGGTTAAGGCACGGTGCCTAAAATAACAGTGTTTTAGTAGTTGGATTTTGATTTCTATCCTATGCTTTCAGGCTATTAGGTGATTAAACCACCATTAAAACTGGACTAAACAGCTCAGGGTTTTAGTGGAGCAGGTAGCCGAAGTGTGGAGGTTTATGAGGTTACTTCTTGATCTACCATTTATTATGAACATTTATGAGGGAGGAGATACAGGGTAATTTTCTGTTTTGCTTCGTACTTGTCTGAGCCATTTTGGGTTGTGTCTGATTCAGCAACTAACCTCAAGCTCAGCTGGAAGACCTGCGGGATGGAGCCCTTTGCTTCAGTGAGTGGGAAGGACAAGGAATGCCGAGCGGCAGGCTGTGGTTTTAGCTGTGCAGCCTGACCCTCTCCACAGGGATTGCCCAACCTCCCTGGAGCTGGCTGGAGGCTGACCGGCTCCGACCTGCCTGCAGAAGCCCACGCAGGGACAGCTTCCAGGGATGGGTGGGAAATGGCAAAGGCAGGAATAGGTCCTGCAGCTCCAGCCTGGGTGGCTGTCATCACCCAGCCGCCCATCTTCTGCAGATACGGACCTTTTTTCCCCCGGCAAAGGAGGTGTTGGGGCAAGCGCAGGGTGACTGCACTCGCATGTGGTGGAGATCTGTGTGGGAGATGAGCAGTGGTACCGAGGGGAACGTCACCCTGCAGTCCTGCAAACCAGGGTCGTACTTCTGTGTGTCGGGGGGTGAAAGGAGAAAGCAAAGATGATCCCCCCTCAGAAGAGTGAGTGAGTGGGTAATAAACAGGCTATGCAATAAGTAAGCAATGAGCAATCTGGGTGCAGGGTGGGGAGGAGATGGCAGGAAGGCTCCTCTGGGGGAAAGGAGCAACGGGAAAGGATTGAGGGATAGAAACCGATGGGGAAATTGTTCTTGTCCCTTGTTTGGGATTGCTGAGGTAATGTTGTTATGTTCGAATAGAGAGCTGGAGCACATGGCAGAGCTCAGTTCCCCCGTGTGATGTCTCTGCTCAGCCTCACAGCTGCAGGAGGAAGGCTGTCAGCGATGGGAGTGACGGGCCGCCGTAGCTGCGGGACAGCCATTTGTTATCACCAATTGTCACAAGGGAAAACGCTGCTGGTTTGTTTTGATTTTTTTTTTTTAAATGCAGTTTGGTAAACACGTAAATCTGGGTGTAAATCTGGAATAGCATCGGTGCGGTTGGATCTGCCCAGCTGTGCTGGATATCTTGCTTGGAGGAAAGCACGGCACAGAGCCTGCACGCCGGGCTGCTCTGCTCCGCTTGCAGACGCTGAAAAATCACCGGAGGGCTGGGGAAGGGCAGCAAGGGGGAAGGAGATGCCGGGAAGGTGTCCAAGGGGATAACACAGGGCTGTAGCTCTTCCCATCTATTCTGCCCTTTGTTAAGCTTTAAAATGCCACTTCTTGTCCTCTGTATTTAACTGATAAACATACTGCATTCTCATTTACATGGCTTACTTATTAATATGACCTCTTCTGGCTTATTTGACTTTTAAAACAGATGTGACTGGCAGCTAATGGCCAGGGAGGAGGAGGAGAACACCGTAAAGTCAAAATTCAGTGCTTTAGATTCAACACTTCAAATTTGAACTTCGCAAAATCCAGCTATAGGAATTGCTGGTTACATGGAAATGTGTGTGCCTCCATCCCGAGGCTCCAGCAGGAGGTTAGCCTGGTGCCCTGGGCCCATCTGGGAAATCGCGTGGAGATGCTGGTACTGAGCCTGGGCAATGCTGGTGCTGAGCAGTTCCAAATGCCGGGAGCTGAACTGTGGGGAACAGCCCTGGGGCCCCAGTGTCACCCGGCTGTGCCGGAGGCAGGCGCTGGCACAGGGTGGCATCACTCCACGCTGATTTCCACACTCATGTGGATCTGGGGCACGGCACAGAGATCTTTGTCCTAAAAGGCTCCAGGATTTACAGCTGTGTTGGCTGTCGAGCCCTTGGGAAGGGAGTTGGAAGGCTTTCAGTGCTAAGAGCTGTCTTGCCCGTGTCCTTGATGCAGAGTGGGTGAGGTTCAATCTTGAATTGTCATTTGGGCTTTAAAACTTTATCCCCAGATCGAGGAGGGAACCAGACCTCGGAGCAAAGATAAATCCACATCCCTGCATCCCTGTGGGTTTCTCGTGGGCTGCTGGGTCTTATGATCAGTGCAGCAACTCCTTCTGCATCGTGATACAGCACAGCTCGTTGTATAAAATCCTTGCTCACGTTTTGCAGTGTTGTGTCAGCCCTACAGTGTAGCTCAGGCGGTGCTTATTTATATATTTTAAAAGAAAGTCACTTGATGCATATATTTCAATCTACAGGAATATGGAGAGCTCTGAGATCTACGCAGTGAAAATGGTATATAGATAGTTAAGCAGGGGAATTTAGCCAAGACTTTCTGGCACACAGCTTGGACAGTTAGAATAATTTATTATAATATTTTCCCATCTGTTTGTTATTATTAAATATGAAGTACTGATGTTGCACAATCTTACCTTTTGGATTTATATCCAGAAGAAATTGGTGTACATTTTTATTGAATACCTTTTAACTCTAACTTATGGTTACGAACAGCATTTTGAACGTCTCCTTTGTGAGTTTAAAGTAAAATAAAGTTTAAAAACTCCTGACACATGCCACTCTGTGTAAGGGTCAGCACTTTCTCTTTGGAAAATTATCCTGTACATGAATGTCTTCCTCAAGTGTTTTATTTTGCCTCTGATTCCTGGATTGCCAGCAGCTTCTTTTCCTGCTCGGATTGTATGTGGAAAAAAAGTAAGTCAGTTTTGCAGTTGTGACCCTGGCCACGCACACATGCTAGGCACAATAGTCTATATTTATACCAGCACCAGGTATAGAACTGCGGTGAGCTGGAAGGATCATGTCATTGACAAAAAATAGCTCCTGTTGCTGATCTGCTGGTACCCACTGCCTTGAATGGGTGCAGCCGAGGCTGGTGGGAGCTGTAGGTATCCGTATGGTTTTGTCCCACATGCTGCTTGGTGGGGTCACTCTCTGGGGAGCCCCCTGTAATGGCAAGAGCTCTGCAGAACAACAAGCATCTCCAGAAATCCCAGATAATTGCTAAAATCTCCCCTCTCTGCAGATACATCGGTTGGAAGAGGATCTGGCCTCTTCTTCTGAACCAGTGCACTTTTTCACTCCTTTTGGTCCAGAGGCTTGCTGTGCTCTGTTCTCTCTGTTTCCACATTTCTAGATACTTTCAAAAATGTTTTATCTTTGCTGGATCTATTTATCCTGCCATGTAGTCATTTAGAGTGGGACACTGTCGTGCTAAAAAGCTACTAATCTCCTTTAAATGGTTTTCTAGACCAACTGAGCAATACTATGTTCATTAGAGAGAAGAGCAATTTTTTGTATGAAAGTTTACTGCACAGGGTAACATTTTAAAATTGGCTGTTTTATAGAGTAATTATTTTAACAAATAATGCAGATATTTTAGAACTGCTTTTGGTTCCTTTACCGTGTTTCAAATGACTTTTAAATAAAATGGCTTTTCTCTCTCCCATCCAGGACTTTATTGGTGTGAGCGTACTGGGCCTCAGGTGTATGATAAATCACTGGGGTAAGCGGTGCTGGTGTTTGGGCTGCCTTCACACATGTTTCCAGTTACTGAATTTCAGCCCCCAGCTTTACTGACAAGTTTCCCATTAATGATTGAAAGTTTGCATCAAAGACTGGGCAGTTATTTCTATCGATAAAAAGAACGCATTCTTTGAGCGGCTATTTTAGAGTGTTTCTATTCTGTTGCAATTTCAGTATTAAAGCAGTTGCAGGATATTTTCCCCTGCTTTGAGGCAGTGATAACCATTTGTATAAAAACTCCCCAAGTGGTACCTGCTATTTTGCATTTCCAGGTTGGCTTTATGTTGCTGAATGCTTAACGAACTACATGCTCCCTTGCTGGATCACTCTTTGTTCTGGGGCACATGCGTTTTCAGCCTGAATTAATAACTCTGTAGAGTGAGGACAGAAAAGCCAGTGATTAATTCATATGGTTCATTTTATGCACTGAAGTCATTTGGATTTCTTACAGCGGAGAGAGCTGAGCGGTTGTACGAGTCTTGTGGTATTGGGACATATGTGAATAGCTGTTTAATATCAGTTGTCACTATCCTGTGTGATTTTTTTTTTAATGTGGTTGATTTCAGCGGTTTATATAAAAATGTAAAAAGCTGCTTCTTCCAATTAGAAGCAAAAATTCTAATTATATGGTACAGAATATCCTCACAAGTGAATTTGATGTCACACGCATGGGAAACCCACCACCCAGGTTGCCGGCAGCATAACCGTGGCTGGCTGCTTCACAGCGATGGGGCGGCGAGGGGCAAAGGAAAATCTTGCTGTATGCTGTGTTATGTTATCATTAAACCGCTGAATCCTTCCAACTGGCAGCTTCTCAGCAGAACTGAGGGAATGGTAATATTTGTGGGAAAACACGCTGATTTTCTTCTCCCCTCTTCTACCAGGAAGGCTTCGTGGCATTTGCAGCTGGGCTGGGGGTCATCTGCAGTTGCTGTAGGTCGGTGTTTGCTGCCCAGCCTCGTGCCTTTCTGCAGAAAGCTGTGATGCAGGGTCTGTCAGAGGGGCAAGAGAGTTCATATCCTGGGGTGAGATCCTGAATCGGGACTGTGCCCAGAGGGTGGATGAGCATCAGGGCATCTTGGCTGATAAAACTGGCTGTGCAAAGCCCGTGCTCAGCACTGCTGGGTTTTCACACCTCAGTGGTGGGCTGTGCAAACCTGGCCAGCCCGTAAGCGGTGGCCTGGCCATAGTCACTGGGGCATCTCTTCATAACAAACTTTAAGTGAACAGCCTTTGTGCTGCAGCATCCTTAGGAATCTATACTGAATATGGCCACAATCAGAGCAAAATTCCTGCTTTAAACATCTCCAAGAATTAATTTGCAATTGGTTTCAGTTTTGTAGCAGAAGCGATAAGTAGTAATTATTTTTTAAGAGCTCTAGGAAGTACGGAAAGGGCTAACGATTTTAAAAATGCATTCCTGGAAAAAAAAACCTTGCCAGCTTAACCATTGGACAATTTAAAATGAAAGATTGCATCCTGTGAGTGTGGTGGTGGGGTTTCTTGTTTGTTTGTTTTTATTGTTATTGTGTTTTGGGTTTTTTTTAATGATCTGGCTAGAGGAGAGGGAAGATGGGACTGGATTTAGGGTTGCCTTTTTATTGCTGTGTTTTGTTACTGACTGTGGGATGTGGACATGAGTAAAAATAGAATTGTGAGGCTTAAAATATTAGCTGTTGCTTCATAACGTTGCTGTGTCAGGAGTTTGAGGATTCCTCCATCGTTTCCCCTGCCCCTATAGATGCAGCAACAGTTGTTCAGACCCTGCAGCAGGAGGGGGTGCAGTACCCTGCGACAGAAATAATTAGTGTACTTAATTCCCTGTCAAGGGAAATTGGTTTGATGGATGGGGCAGAAAACAAGAAAGGAAGAGCCCCGCAGTTCCAAACCTGCCAGCGCTGCCACTGCCACCAGCAGTGGTTGGGGAGAAGATTTGCATCGTTTTGGTGCTTGGGGTGGTGGTACCCGAATTCCAGTTAAAAACCACCTAGCCCAAAGGATGCAGGGAGAGCTGGTAAACTGAGGCAATGGCACAGCTGAAGCAGATCCTGGAAGACTGGAGACTTCCCGCAGAGTGTGCAGCACGTGTTTCGTCTTGCATAGTCATTTCTGCGGAGTGCAATTATGTAGTTACTTCGCCTTGGGTAAATATAGATTTCATCTAGCACGAGTTTGAAGTGGATGTTGTAATTTTGGGAACATAGATCTGTTTTAATTTCCTTTCCAAGATTTTCTTGATCGCTCCCTTGATACTTCTCCCATCAAATTATTCTCTTGACAGTTGAGCGTGACAGCTCAGGTCTCTCAAGAACATTTGCTCCTGTCCCAAGTGAATCTGGGCTTGGAAACGGCATCAGAGGCGGCAGGTGAGGACAGGTCGGCAGAGCAGCCATTTCTGTGGCAATGCCTGCAAAGTGCAAGCAAAAGGTGAAAATGAAGTGTTTGCCCAGCACTGTCTTTGGGCACCAAACTTGCAGGTTTTAGGGCTTGCATGAGCTGCTGCTCTCCTCTGCCCATGGTGCACAGCCCGTGCTGCTCTGCTGCAGCCCTTAGTGGGGCGAGTGATACTCGGCCTCTCACCCCGGGACCTGGGCTCAGGAGGGAGCTGACCCAGACTCCCTGATAACTCTGTTGGGGGAAGGATTTGTCCCAGGATTAGTCAGTGTCACTGTCGGAGCACCTCTGTGCTGGGCCTGCATGCCAGGGGCTGAGCCCAGCAGGATGGGATGGATTGAGCCGCCCTGGGCTGCTGGGTGGTATGGCTGGTGACAGGCTGAGTTACCAGGCAAAAACTTCTTGTTTTGGTGAATTACCAAAAGCTGATGAACAGCAGCTCTTAAAGCTTTGCAGCTGATTGTTCCTCTGAGTCCTTTGGCTTGCCTTTCACAGAATCACAGAACGATCAGGGTTGGAAGGGACCTCTAGAGAACATCCAGTCCAAACCCCTGCTGAAGCCGGTTCTCCTAGAGCAGGTTGCACAGGATCGTGTCCAGGCAGGTTTGAATGTCTCTGGAGAAGAAGACCCCACAGCCTCTCTGGGCAGCCTGTGCCGGTGCTCCATCGCCCTCAAAGTAAAGAAATCCTTCCTCACATTCAGATGGAACTTGTTGTGTTGCAGTTTGTGCCCCTTGCCCCTTGTCCTTTAGCTGGGCACCACTGAAAAGAGCCTGACCCCATCCTCCTGCTGCTCGCCCTGAAGATAATTGTATGCATTGATAAGATCCCCTCTCAGTCTTTTCTCCAGGCTAGAGGCCCAGCTCTCTCAGCCTTTCCTCATGAGGGAGATGCTGCAGCCACCCCATCATCTTTGTAGCCTCTGCTGGACCCTCTCCAGTGGGGTCATCCCCTGTCTCTCTTGAACTGGGGAGCCCAGAACTGGACACAGCCCTCCAGGACAGTCTCACCAGGGCAGAGGAGAGGGAGAGGATCGCCTGTGTGTTTCAGTAAAGAAACACTATTTACCCAGGCAGGCAGGTTTTTTTTAATCTTTGTACTCTGCTCTGCTGTCACTGTTTAGAAATCGTTTCTTACCTGAGTATTTCTGGTTAGCTGCATTTAACAAAATAGTGTGAAAAAAGGGAACACGAGGCATACAGTTTTGTGCATGCAGTGATTCAGGAGGCGTTAAGGAGCAACGCTGCAATACTGTTAGATCTGCTGTAGTCATTATAATTCCTAATAGATGCCGGCCATGTGTTGCTCATGTTTGTATGTGAGCAACAAATCTGTGTTCAGACTTAGGGTCCCACCTTTGCCAAAGGTCTAAATAATAGTTCTGGGTTGTTGGTTTCTTTTTTAAATATAAAAATGTCTAAGTTGCCATTTTTGCCAGGTTTGATGTTGAATTTTGCCCCCTTGAAAGCAGAGTGTGGCTCTTCAGGGGGTTTCAGGAAAATGGTTTTGGAGGAATATTTTTATTTTTATGTTTTGTTAGCGTGTAAAGATATTGACTGTTCAATAAGAGGCAACAGCTCTGCAAAACAGCCAGAAAAGAAAGAAAAATATACATTCTTTTCCAAGTGTTGGGGAAGATTAGGCAAAGTGAAAGTAATTTATCCCAGCTGGCATTCTGAACCATAAAACGAATGCATAGTGTTTTCCAAAAAATAGGGTGGCTCATAACTTCCAGGAATTGAGAACCTTGTTTTTCTTCAGGCAATATTAACAGTGTTCAATCTCAGGGAAGATATGCAGTAAATGTCAGTTAACTGTGCCTGTGTCATTAACTACATGCTTGATCTAGCAGTTCTTAATTTTATTTAATGAAGTCCTGGGGTATCTGCAGAACTTCGACTGGTGAATATGAGAGCTAAGATGCAGGTTCTCCTAATGAGAAAGTGTGTGTGAAAACACATATAAAGGGGTCTGTTTTCCTCTAGTTTCGATATTCAAGAAAAAAAATAAATTACTGAGGAATTCATGCTCATGCAGAAACAAACTCAACATTAGAAGTGTCCTTGTTATTTCTGTAGTAATAAAATCTGGGGGTTTTTTGGAAGTTTTCCTCTTCTCTTTCCCTCACCCTATTTCTTTGGGGCTGTGTTGTGTCAGAGCCCGTCCTGCCGCACGTGGTCCCCATCCCGGTGTCCCTCCTGCAGGACTGTGGCCGGGGGCGCAGAGGGACGATGTCGGGGGCAGCTCCCCAAGGCTCCCATTGTCCTTGCCAGGCTTTTGGCAGGACCTTTTCAAGGTGCATCAAGGTATGACCCATTTTGAAGCACAGGAAATAAGACCTAAAAATGGTAATTTATCGTGCCCTTTAGGTGAATGGGAGTTAAATATTTGGAATATATTATTAATGCTAACTAGCTTGTGTTGCTATGTCTAATTTCGGCTGAAGGGAAGCATGTTCATGTTTATTTTAAACCAATAAAGCAAAGCCAGGTCATTGCTGTGGCTGCTTCACTCGGCCGGGCGAGTGACACCTGGAGGGATTTAAGCTGTGGGAGCCAGCCGGGAGTGGGATGCCCCATTGCCACAGGTACCAGCACCAACACCTACTGTGGCAAAACTGGGGGAACTGTGGGGTCGGGCAGTGGGTCTTGGGGTCACATCCACCTGCCTGTGCCCAGGGAGGCGGCGAGGACCCTGTGCCTGCCAGGGTCTGTGTGCCAGGGGATGTGCAGCTCTTGGGAGCATCTGTAACCTTTCCAGGCAGCCCAGGGGGGCACCAGAGCCCTTTGCTGGTGTCCCCCGCTTTCCCCGTGGCAGTCCCCAACCCCAAAACTGGCTGTGTCTCCTCTCCAGACTCACACCCCAGCCGCTGTTACTGAGACTTTCTTATTTTTACCGAGTAGATTTCAGAGTTGCTTTTAAAACCATCATAAACAGTTAAAACAACTAAACCACAGCTGTGAAAATAAATAACCCTGCTTTGTGTTGCTTTGTCTGTTTGTTTTCTTACCACTCTGAAACTTGCTTATTCCTAAAAATGAAATCCACAGTAATTCTCACAGCTGCTGGTTCAGATTAATAAGGGTGTCTGTCTCCAGCTCCCTTACCAGTGCCTGAGATTTTAGAGTTTAATAAGTAATATGTATAAATGTAGTGAGGAAACATAGTGAATGTGAATAAGAGCAAGACTCGATGAATGCCACATCTGGCTGTTGCTCTGTATAAATCTGATTTTATATGTACCTGTTTTTATCAGTTAAAGGGTAAATTTATATTTTACATGCATATTATAATTGGGTATTTACTCCTCTTATTTGGTAGCTTCTGTATACTCAGGTTTGATGAGTGGAAGCTGCTCTGGATGACGGCTGTGCGTCTGCGTTTCACAGAGGGAGTAAAATATTAGGACAGGCTGAGAAAAGAGCTTAAAGAAATGACCTGAGATCTTAAGGCTCTTGCAATTATTTCTCCCTCCTTTCAGTGTGTCCTGGTGAAGACTGACGAGTAATTTGATCACGGTGGGGAATTTCTGTGGTAGAAGAAAAAGGCAAAATTAGGGTAATGTTTGAGGCAGCCTTATGGTGCAAAACAACAAACAAGAAAAAGATAAAATTTTATGGTTTTGACGTGCTGCTTGATAATTGTAACTGTTTGTGGGGAATGGGGTGAAGAGGTCATCATCTGAAATCTTCACATCAGGCCTGCAGCAGTTTAATTAGCTGTTCTGTGTTGAAGCTGGAAGTGGCAGGTTTTGGTTTGGGATGGCTGAGCGTGGCTCTGTGCCTTGTGCCGGCTGCATCAGCCTTCCCTCTCTGTCTCCGAAACCATTAATGGGTTGGCTTTAAAGGTGTCCAAAGGACACTTTTGGCTTTTTTTCAAAATGAGTAATGATGGGAAGAACACCAGCGTCTACAGTGGCTAGTTTTTATTTTATTTCTGCTGCTTTGGTGAATTATCCTTGATATGTGGCGGCAGGTTCACCAGGGTACGTCGCTCACGTTGAAGGTTTAATGTTTTCTGCAGACTGATCGGTCATCCAAAGGGTTGCTTACAGTTCCATTTGCCGTTGCTGAAAATAACTATGTTGAAGTATTTCTTTTAGTTATTATTTATTTATTACTAATTTCTTTTATTGTTTATAGTTTTCAGTGCATTATGTTTTAGTTTAGTTGTTCAGGCAGTGCATTAAATGATTGCTGATCTGGTTAATCTCTTTCTTTGTATCAAGAGGGAGATTTCGGGAAGACTTGGCACGTAGTTCGAGTCTCTGACCATCAGCATTTCTGCCTGTTTGTGTGTTTGCTCATCTTTTTGTGCTGTGCAGGGAGAGAATGACTTTGTAACGCAGTTAACTTTTTGGCATTCATCCTGTAATTGCCAAAAAACTCCTGCTTCCTCCTACGTATCCATCAGATCTTTTTAAAATCAGATGGGTTTTGAAAACAACTTTTTGATTTCCTGAGATCTGCATTTGGTCTTCCTTCCTCCTGCTCCCTCTTTCTTCCTTTGTTCTTGGAGGTTAAAGCTGTGGGTGTTGAGGTCCCATTAGTCATTTTGGTCACTTCTGAGCTCATCGTGTTGAAAAATGCCTGGATTAAACCATTCCTGAATTACAGCAGCTTTGCATCACCAAAGGTTTGTTAGAGTTAGTTGAGTTACTTGAGTGATATAGCTGAATGGAGAGTCTTATTTACTTCTGCTGGGACAGAGGGGATGTCCTAAAAGGCACGATAATATAAATTTTCTCATTTAAGCATAATCTCAAAAAATAGCCTTCACTCCAGGCAGAGCAAATGTGCTTTTAGAATCAGAAAATTCATATTGTAGGTACTGTGGTGGTTTTCTCATGCTGTCTAATATAAATAGTACCCTGCTTCTTTGTTTTGTTTTGTTTAGTTGGGTTTTTTTTGTGTTTTGGTGTGTTTTGTGTGTGGTGGGTGTTTTTTTTTTTTTTTTTTTTAAGGTTTTGAGCGTAAAAGATGGTGCAGGAATGTGACTGAAAGCTCCGCATGTGGGTTAAAGTGGTTTCTGGAGTTCACCTCTGTCAAAGGAGATGGGTGCCGGGGTCCCCTCACTCCTGACGACCGTTGACTCGAGCGCTGTGGTGGTATTCTGTGATGAGCATGGCGGGCAGAATCAGGGCTGTGCAAACGCTGGCTGTCCCCAGGCTCCTACTTCATACCTGGTGTGCAGAGCTGAGGGTGTGTCCTGGGTGTTCGGTATGCACATTCCGTAGGCATCTGACGGTGGGTTGTGTGTAACTGTGTGAATGAGCATTTGTCACGCTCAGTGGCAGGATCGGGACCATGACCATGGCCAGTGTCTTTGGTCCATGCGCTGGTCAGACACCAATGTGCCATGTCTGATAGCTAATATGCAAAGTTGTGTTCTCCTCTGGGACTCCTATACGCTGCCAGGACCTGTATTTCCTCTCCTGCACTAGGACAGCCTTTCACATTCAACCTAGAAGTTGGCCATAACCTCCTCGTGGTCTTCTCACATACCACCTTTGAGATTACACCTTTGTTATCGCTCCTGTGATCCTGTGGCTGTTGGATGGGTATATCTGCCTTGAAGTTAATGGGCTATGCAGCCTTTTTTTTTTTTTTCCCTACTCTGTATACAAGCTGTGCTTTAAAAAAAAGTAAGTTCAAGAATAAATTGGGAAGACAGAGAAAATTTTACATGAGAAGTCTGCTTCAAACTGATGAAGAAGCCTGATGGAGTCATCCCTCAGTGAGTATTTATCATCTGCAAATGTTGATGCTAAAACATGTGCTTGCATGAGGCTAAAATGTGATCTCTCTGGGGTAATGGGAATCTCGCGTCATAAGCAGGAAAAATTTGTCTAATATGCTTTTTATTTCAAGACTTGTTTTCTGTCTGCTAGCAAAATAGCTTGCCAGGTGCCTTCATGGTATTGGTTTTAATTTGTTCTTGCTTGAAGTGTACAAGTGGGGAATGATAGTTTTGAAATGGTGAAGAAAGCGGGCTGGTTGAGCTGTTAGGCTCAACGTTGCCATGCTAACCATGTTAACAGCTGCTAATGGTTTCTTAAGCTGCCAGAGCAGCCTGTAGATAGATTTAACACCCAACAGACACCTGTTTTTAGCAATTTAGCTCCGCAGGCACATGGCGTAGTGCTGCAGGGGTCCTGTCCATAAAGAACAGATAAAATGTGTTCAACAGGCTGCTCGAGAAGGTGGAAATTGGTAGCTTTCTTCTTCATAGTGGGGATTTCTTGGTGGAGAGTAAGGAGGAAAAGCACAGGAAGGAGGAATGTAACCTGGAAGAGATGAGCATCAAAGGGAATTTTTTGGTACTTCAAAATACCTCTGTCTTCCAAAGTCCTTGGTGTCTTCCCGTCAGTCAGAGGCCCCTCATGTCCTTCATTGCAGTGTCCTCCCAAGGTTCAGAGTGCTTTGCAGGTGGGAGTAAGGTGCCACTTCTCCCAAATGCTTGTATGCTCCAGTTCCTCCATCTCTGCAAGAGTCCACCTGTAGCAAGGCCAAGTTGCAAGTTGACATTCCCAAGAGTTTTAGCCCCAGAGGGGTGTCAGTCCCCACTGGCTGATCCTGGCACAACCTCAAGTTTCCTGAGTGAATGTTGGTGCCCGTTTCCAGTGGTTTTCCTCCTGCCTCCTCTCTTGGCACAGTTCATATCCTGTGAACACGTGGACTGTGGTGGCCACCAAAGCTGAGCAGAGGGGCATCCCCAGAGTAGTGGGGAGGGGCAAGCAAAGGTGGGGGGCAGCTGGAAGAAGCAAGCTGGGCTAGGGAGGGTGTGGTGTATGCAAGAGTGTTGTCCTTCTGGTCTATCTTGATTGTGTTGGGGTAGACATGAACTTCTGAGTCAGTCCTGTATCAGGTCTTGATCAATACTGGGAGGAAGACTTACATTTCCCCATGAAAGAGGGTTGGGAGCTGAGGTTCATCTCTTGAAGGCTGTCAGAGCCTCGTGACGTTTTGCTTCACCATTCACTGCAGTAAAGGGGCTTGGAGTGGTTTTGTTGCGGAATCGCTGTTGGCTTCCCGGAGGAGAGGTGCTGCGGATGCTGGTGCGGGGTGTCTGTGCAGACCCCACCGCCGAGAACAGCGTGGTGCCTGCAGAGCTCTGTACAGACCAGCTCCGAGCAGAGCACATGGGGTGCTGTTACATCAGGTGCATTTCAGGCTTTTCCAGTCACGTAGCAGGAAAGTGTACAGTAACCACCAGTTCCTGAGCAAACCCTGACCTGGTTTCGTGGGTGAGGGTTCAGTCTTTAACTTTCTTGTTCTTTGGGTATGTTCTGATTTGGCTTATTTTCTTTTAAGCCAAAGCCACCTGACTCTGTGCACTTGGCCGTGCCATCGTGTATTGTTTTCATCCGATGATCATGGGTTTTGAGAGAGAAAACTGTAACTGGCCTTTAGTTACAGCATGGACTTCAAAGCGGTCGGCACAGAAAGGATAATTGCAAAGAAAATCTCTTCCAGGTTATAATTATTTGTCTCAGGAACTGGAGTTCCTTAGTGATGATACATATTTTCCCTTTTGTTTTCCTAGTGCCATGGGAACCTGGCAGTAGATGGTCTCTGCTGGTATGTGCAGTGTATACCTGACCCTCTCTCGGCACAGGGGAATGGAGGGATCACAATATTGGATTCACACCAGTGATCCATCAAGGCTTGCTTCCAGCAGTACCAGAGCCAGCTGCTTCAAAGCAAAACAGAGCGCCGCAGTAGGCAGGTTATCAGTTTCTCAGGGAAGGCTTCCCTCCGATGGCTCCCGTCAGCCAGGGATTGTTCTCTGCCTTCAGGCTTTTTTGTTTCAAGCCTTTAAGGCTGCTTGGCTGGGAGCATGCTGCCATGTCCTGATGCAACGTGTTGCACCAATACTAAATGGATCGTATTGCCTGGTTGTGGTGGCATCACGTGTCCTTGGCCTCTCCTTTTGTTCTGCATCTGTTCCCAGCTCTGTTCAACATCTCATTTCACAGTCAGTCCCTTCCATCACTCCCCATTTAATTTACAAAGTTCTCTGTGTGGCACATCATTTGTGGACCATTGCAGGATGCTCAGCCTTTTTTTTCCTTCCCCTATCTTTGCAACCAGCCTAAATCTTGCTGATCTCTGTCTAAAGTTACTGGTGGACATCATTGACCCTACTTCTAGTAATCCGTTAAGAGGAAATGGGGTGAGTCCCCACTGCGGGAGGTGAGTCCAGAGGAGCTGTTAAACCTGCTCTTGGGTTTCCCTGGGGCCCAGCACCAGCCCAAGCTGGGTCTGCAGGACGATGTAGGGAACCTGGAGAAGCCACTGCCATCTCTTGGCTGTGAACCCCTCCTGATGCTCGTTCCCCTCAGCTCACCAAGATTTGTGGCAAAAGTCTTGTGGCTGTTGGCTGTGTGAAGGATTTGAGGGATGGCTTGGGATGTGGAGAAGTCCTGTGAGTAAGCAGTAGCTGCTGTGGTTACACATCTCCAGAGGCAACACTCCCCTATGCTGATGAGCAGCGGTGCTTGCCTGTTCTCCTCGCCTTGATGGCCATGCTTGGGAGATGCTGCTGCCCGTGAGGCCATGTGAACACAGATGAAATTATTTTCATTACTTTGTCTTAAAGTAATTAAATACAGTATATACGGATCCCTCAAAATGACAGCCGCCCACAGAGCTAAAAACAGGAAATCCATTAACTTCATTATTTAAAAAATAAAATAAAAATCCTCCCAACTGATTCCTCTGTCACTTAAAGTTCTGCATGGAAGGAGGGCTAATTTAACGCTGCATTAACTCACTGTTATCACCCTCCTGTTACCTAAGTAGTTTCTAATGACTACCCTGGAGAGCACTTGGAAGCTTTTAAAAGTTTTTATGCTGAATTTTTTTTTTCTGTATGGTTTATACTTTAAGAACAAAAGTTATTGATAACATTTTTCCAAATCTTCCAACAACATAAAGAACTATTCTGTTGGCTGCAGAAATGTGAAGTATCACCAGTCTGTTATCTCTTTGGCAAATGAGAGATTTGAAACATTTAATGTAGGTGGTGTTCTGGGCAGAATGGATATGGCAGTTTGACTGAGGGAAGCTAGTTCAGATCTTAGGCTTGTTGGTGTTCGGGGCAGGAGTGGAGGCGTGGGGTTATCTGCTCTTGCCCAGGACAAGGTGCCGGAGGGGACCGTCCTTCAGCCCTCTGAACTTCGGCTTTCACCGCTCTGAAAAGGCTTGAGACCCCGTGGGGGTGGGCAGCCTGCGAGAGGTGTCTCTTTGTTCTGGGATCTGGAAGTGAGAGGCACCACCGAACTGAGAAGCAATAAATCATTGTCTTTCCTCATTGTCTTTTCCTCAGAGCTGTGGTGGATGGATTTCTTCCCTTTTTTTGAGCATCTCTCCTTTCTCTGTCCTAGTTCAGATCCACTTCTGAGGTCAGCATCTGTTGCACTAGGAACTTTTGCAGGGGTTTTTTTTGGATCACTTCAAAACAAAGCATTCTTGTTGCTCCGCAGTAATTTTAAGTCTTAAAGTTGAAACTTTCTGCTGTGTGTCAGTTGAAAGGAGAGCTTTGCTGCGCCTCTAAGGTGTGTGCAATGCCAGTGCCTGGGCTTTGCTTCTCCCCTGTTTGGAAAACCTAAGTTATTTCAAATCCAAGCCTTGCGTGCACGCTCTCTGCCTGCTGATGGAGGAGATTCAGAACTGCTCTGTGACACTGTTAACAGGGTTTTCGTGTTTACAGGCAGACCATGTGACTGCAGAGAGACCTGGTCTTTCCATTAGGAATTTCCTAAATCCTGTCTATTGGGAGCCCTGGGAAACTTTCAAAACTTGACACAAACTTGAACGTTTCATGTATGTACTCTTTGTGCTTCTGCTTTTTACTGATATTTGGAAAGCTAGAGAGTGAGGGGAGTGAGTCTGTTCCCCCGATAGGTTTGCTGTCCTTGTGGAAAAGGAAAAATGACTGGAAAAAAGGCAAAAAGGGGCAACGTTGCAGTGGAAGGACAGCTGCTGGCGATGCCTCATGGGGTGCCCAGTGCTTCTGGGGTGCTGAGCACAACTGGCTACAGTGCGAACTGCTGTGGAGCGAGTTGCGGCAATTTGCTGAACATCCTCTGCTTTGCAAAGGTTTCTTCCTCCTGTAGTTGAAGCTGTTTGCATCTAGTTGTTGCTCTCCTTAAGCCTGGAATGGCGTAGCAGCGGATGGATCCTGCTCACTTGGGTCTTTAGTGTCATCTTCAACATGGTGATGCTCGTCCCCTGCCGCGGGGCTGGCCGGTGAGCCCGTTCCGTGGCGCTTGTGCTCAGCGGAGAGGAGAAGCCAGCATGTTTCAACAGGTGGTAGCTGAGACATCTGAAACTCCAGCGTGAAAGCCAAACCCAGTTGAAACTGGTGATCATTTTGCCATGGGTTTTAGTGTGGCCAGTATTTCACGCTGGAGATAAAAACTGGTATTTGTAGTTGGCCGGCAGGCGCAGTATTTTGACTTACTAGAGGACATGTTAGCAAGACACTTCACAACGATGCAGTTATTTTTAGGATATTTAGGAGCTTTGTTTTCCTTCGAGGAAGTTGCTGCTATGAATTATGAAAGTTGTAATTATTTATAGAGTGTTTTGGTTTTAGAAAGAATAAAAAAGTAAGGAAAAAGCAGACACATTTATTCCCCATGGGTGGGTTTTTGTATGGTTTTGGGGGTTGGTTTTTTTATTTTTTTGTTGTTGTTGTTTGGTTTTTTGAGATTTATCTTTCGTAGCTGGAAAAGAGGGTTAGGGTTTGTCTGACTGTTCTCTTTTCAGACAGTATGTACTTATTAAAAGTATTGCTATGTCAGTACAGTTCTGAGCATTTTCTTATCTGCTGTGTGTTTCTGCAAGTGGGTGATGAGCACGGATGGCAGGGTGAAGGAGGAGACCCTGACGGGGGAGGGCAGTAGGGGTGAGCGGTGGGCGCAGAGGCAAAGAGCAGCCCGGTACCCATGGGGATCGCACCCCAGGTAAACACCTAATTACTTGGGATGTTGTTGCTGCTGGCAACAGGTCCGTTTGCATCGGTTGAACCACACATGGTGGTTGCAACGAGTGTTTGCAGGCTAAAGTCCTTGGTCGGAGTATCCTGTAGTCATCGGTGTAACCATACTATTTTCAACAGGTGTTTTAACGCTATAGCTAAAATTATATCATACTGAATTTCAGGGAGGTAGGGAGGAGAGGCTCAGGAGCAGTTAATCTAATTCCAGTGTAAGTCAGTCCGTATTGGGTATCTCCCTTGCTTTGGCTGCTGGGGCGTCTGACACACAATATTCATAGGCAGACAGCTGCACTGTCCGCTCCCGCGCCTCTGCCTGCTGGCTGCGCAGAGCTGTAAAATGCGTGTATATTGTAGAAGCATTTGTCTGTGCCATGCAAACGTGCCCTCTAAACATTTTATGTATAGATACTTATATACAAAGAGAGACAGTTTGCTGTTTCACCTTATCCCATGTTTTATGTAGGGGAATTAATAAAAATTAATTACCTGAGCTATTTCTACCATAGCTAGGTGTCGGGTTTGATTTTGATCAGGTGTTGGGTTTGTTTTTGTTTTTTTTCCAGAGGAAAATCAGATTAATTGAAAAGAAGAAACTTCACTCTCTCCGGACCTGACTATTTTGTATCTAGTATTTAGTTCTGAAGGCTTTCTACCCTTCTCTGCCTCGTTGCTTTCTCCCTGACTGTCCATGTAAACAGAAAACTGGTTTGGGATGCGGGCAGGCTGAAGGTGCAGTGTGCAGGGCTGTGTGGGAAGGGCTTGCACTGCCTTTCCCCTGTAGCTGTAGACAAGCTGCTGTAACCTGGCCGTTTTTTTCATCAGATATTTGATGGTAAATAATAAAGATGAAAATTGGAAACCTTAATAATATAATGCTATATAATCTATATTCCATTAGAAATTATACTCTCTATAGGGAGCCATAATGGGGCTGCTTTGAACTTTTCTGGAGATTGTTCATGCAAAATTGACTTTTTTTTTTAAATGTTAAGCACCAGTAATGTTTCCTACAGCACATCAGATGTTCCTGCCGATGTGTATGGTCTCTCTGCCAAAGGACTCGGTGAGACTGTGCGGTGCCAGCTTTTGCAGCTCTTCGTTTGAGCTGCAAATGGGTTTTGACTCAAGAGATCGCTTGAAGTTGAACTGAATTTCCTAGCTGAAAATTTAAACTTTTGGAGGGTTTATATAATTTTAAGGAAAAAAAAAAACCAAACATTTGAAAACCCTAAAAGTGTATGAGAAAGGTGGTTGGGGTTTTTTTGGTTTTGTTTTTGCTTGCTCCCCTTCCCTGTCTGTCTTGTCTCCCGACACGTCCTCTCCTTCTTCTCCTCCCCTGCAGAGACCTCTAGAAAATGCCAAACGATGGATTTTGCCACATCAAGTTTGGAGCATGTAAAAAACATTTGAAACGCGTGTGGGGCAAGTGCAGCCGCCATTGGCAGTTTATTTTATTTCATTTTTTTTTCCCCAAAAAGAAAAAAAAAACCAACCCATGGCTCCCTCTCCGGCTGCGCGGGAGATAACAATGGGGCGCTTTGTGCCGCTCTGCAGCTGCTGAAATTTGACTAGATCCAACTGAAGAAAACAGGAGCAGGTGGGTCAACAACGTGACCCTTTCGTTCCCAGCAGTATCAGTGTGTGCTGGGACCGGAGGGACCGGGTTGGAGGTGAGCCCCGAGATTTAGCCTGGGCACTAAGGATGTGTTGGTTGGCACTTTTGAGGATGGGAGCTGCCTTTCTGAGATTGCCTCGATGCCTCTGAGAATATCCTGGGGTTTGCTGCCATTTATAAAATGGGTTTCACTCCTGAATAGGGTTGGGAAATGTTGCTGTATGTGATAAACTGCATCACGACGGGCAGGAGATCTTTGCTCTGGTACCAGTCCTTTAATTCCTGTATTGCCGCTGGTTTTGCGGTTTGCGCGATGCTCCGTGGCTGCCAGGCAGATGCTTCTAAAGCTTCTGATGCCCAGCACCTGCCTTCCCCTCCCATGGCCTCAAAGTGGGGGACCATTTGATTCCCCCTGTAGGTCCACCCAGATCATGGAGATGACTTTCTTTGTGTTCATATTTTTGTTGTGCTAGAACTGCCCTAAAAAACATCGCAGGTGGGAATTTCTGCAGCTTGGAGGAGGGTTTGGTATGTGGTTCCCAGTATGTTTGGTGGAGATGGAGGATGTGGTTGTGTTGGGCTCCTTTGCTGGGCACTGCCGCATCAGCAAATACATCTGATCAATGCTGCCCACTTGATAGCAGGAAGAGGAGGATAAGGGTAGGGAGAAAAATACTGTTATTACTTAGCTGCATGGGTCAGCTAAGTACCAGTTGTTCCTAAGGTCTTCCATGCCAAGGTGTGATGACTTGGTTGATTCCTGATGGGTCTCACAGTGTCTTTCGGCTTTGTGAGCCTCAAAAGCGGTGTTAAAAGTTGGCAGTGCTCAAACTTCAGGAGTGTTCAGCAGGCACATGGTTACAGCCTCAAACCTGTCTTAAGCTTGCAAGGGATTTTGAGTGCGAGGCTTACAAGGGGTGGACATGAACAACTGTTTGTAAGTCAGCAGTTCGAAACGCAAGGTTTCTGTTGACGGATCTTGTAATCTTGCTTTGTAATATCAATTTACAGTAAAGTGAATGTGAGATGGAGCAGAGCTCCCCCCTTTTACACTGTACTGTGGATGCAGTTGTGGTGTTGAGCAACATGTTTGCATCCTTGAAAGTCTTGATGATTTGGCTGTAATTTTTAGTAGAAAACATAACACACGTAGCATCTTGGATAATCCTGCCATCACAAGTACTTGCATTGCTTATGGAGTAGCATCAAGCAGTACTTTGTTTGCACATGATGAAGCCTGTAAGAGGAATAGCATGATACAGTCAGGATGAGCCTGTGCTGAATGGGGAGGGGGAGAGCAGTGCAGCTCTGGCCATGGGTCGGGGAGCTGGGGGGCTGCTGCAGGGAAGGGTCCAGGGTGAGAGGCTGCTGGGGGGAACGATGGGTGGAGGCTGGAGAGAAGCTGCCCCTGCCGAGGGCAGCAAATGTGACTGTTGGGGTGATGTGTGCTAGTGCGGAAAATTGATCTGCATGACCACATTACCAGCTGTGGAGACGCAGTCCATCAGGAAGAGGCTTGTTAATTAATCAGAGGCTCTCCATGCATATCTGCATCTTAAACTTGTTTTTTCGCAGGAACTTGCTGTGATCTACTGCAAAGGTCAGTAGCAAAGGACAGCACAGCACTTCACCTGCGCTAGCAGATTTGCCCATTGCCCTCGACGGGTGCAGAGCAGCCAGAGCAGGACAGGATTTAGCCACAAGCCGAGGAGGTTTAGACGGAGACTTGTAAAACGGTGCTGTGACCGTAGTTTGTCCTTGGCTGCACTTCCAGTTAAACCCTGTTTGGTGCCGGCTTAGCTGCACCCGCTGCCAGTCCCTGTTGTCAGCAGTGGGTAATTTAAGAGGTTTCTCCCAACAGCTGGCAGCACTGTTTGCTCCGGTGCTCCCTCCTGCCGCGGCGCTGAGCTGTCCCCCTCGCTGGCACCGTTCGCCTCGGATTATGCTGTTGGACTCACAGCCGGGTGGTGGTGGTGCCAGGATTCAAACTTGTCGCTTTGGAACAAGAAGCACAGGTGCAGGCTGAACTCATGATCCTTGGAGGCCAGCACATACCGGGAAAGCTTCGACTTCGCTTCGGACACACGCGCGCTCATGCACGCGGCCCAGCGAGCTGGTTGTGTGCTCGTATAGCCCATTTCACGCACAAGAAACGTGTCACCCGGGATTGCACGATCCTTTCGTGCCACTTCCCTCTATGCACACAAACATCTCCCTAGGTGTTTGGTTTAAAAACAACTTTAAAAAATTGCCACTGTCTCATGCACAGTGGGAGGCGATGCTGCTCTGGAAGGGAGATGCATACGTAGGGATCGCAAAGCCATTTGGGGGTCTAGAAGCGTCCGCCTTCCTGCTCAGCCATCCAGCGTGCATCCTATATGTCTGCAGGGAAACACAGTGATTAACATATGAAAACGCTGATAACAGTGGGATTCTTGTGCAGGCAGAAATGAAGGAGATATACTACCATTTTGGTGCCAGTTAGACCCATAACTGCTATTTGTGGCTGGGTTTAGTAACAATTAACCTTTCACATTTTGCATTAGCCATTGCTTTCCTGGTGCAGCTGCTTTTATAACAATATACTTCGCTTGTCCACTCAAAAGTGCTAATTTTGGCAGTTGGGTTATCTGTTCTAGAAACCACAGGATGTATGGAGGGAGAGTGGGTATTTTTTAATAGTTGTTTGATGTAAAATAATCTTTTTGAGAAAAGAAAAAACATTTTGATTTAAGGGACTTTGTGCATGTTAAGGTTAAAAAAAGGAGATTGCATGACTGCTGCTTAAAGTATTTTAAAGCAGGTTCAACATAGTCTTGCTTGTGTGACAGTCAAATTGCAGCTTTGAAAAATCTCAACCTGGTGCACAATCAGGTGTCTTAGACTGGAGCTGGAAGAAATTAATTCCTTTGGTAGGTGTTTCCCTGCCTGTTTGGTGAAGGGAGGTGTTATGGACCACACGTTGTTGCTGCCATTTGGAAGCTGGTAAAGCACCTGGGGGGCTCTTGGGAAAAGGAACATGGCTACAAGGGACCCATGGGCACTATCTGGTTTAATTTATGTAGCCATGTAGATGGGAATACCAGCATCTTAAATAGCTCCAAAGAGGTTGCTGAGTTTTCAGGAATTGTCCCCACTAGTGTGCCATTTAGTGTCTGTTTGGTTTTTTTTTTAATGGCTTCAGTGTGCAATTGTATTGTGCAGAAATATTTGAAAATTGGAGTGTGTAATTGGAGGTAGGACAAAGTAGGAGTAATTTGGTTTTGGCATCAGTCTGTTGTTCCTTAAAAACATAGTGGAGGTTGGACTTCACCTGTCAAAACAGAACTGCTGTGTTCTGGCTCTTCCGGAATAATAATTTCAATATTTATACAATATGCTGCGCTGGCAAAAGAAAATGTAAAATGTAGATTTGAATGAAGTATGTTATAATCTGCCTTCTCCAAAGTGTCCAGTATTGCAGGTAACGGGTTCGCTGTGTGGTTTCAAGGCTGTGCTTTCATCTCACTCTACTGGTATTCAATCTAGAGTAATTTTGCTAAATCCTGCAGTGTGTAAAACTGGCTTGATGGGTGATTTGGACTTTTTTCACTATGATTTTTCTTTGCAATTTAAAATTCAAAGCTTCTCATTGTACGTTAATATTGATGATGAATAAGACTTAATGTGATTTTAATAATTTCCTGTTGAAGATAAAGACTGCCTCATTTGGGCACCAATCCCAGTAGTCAGTGGGACTGTTGGCAGTGGCTCGGTCAGTCCATGATTGCAGGAATCACAGCGGCACCGATCGGTTGTGTGCCTGGGTCACCTTGCCAATTCCCAGGGCAGTTAACTCTGCTTCATAGAAGTTCTTGTATTTTCTTTTGCTTTGTGTTGCATAAAATAACCATGTAAACAACAGAAGTGTCCATGTGTGTGGTTGAAGAACACCACAACCCGATGCACCACATGCAGTTGCACATCATTCATACTGGAGCTCAAAGTGTGACCTCCCAGTGTGTGTGATGGGTGTATGAGGACAGAGTTTGGAACCTGAGTTTCCCCAAGTTAAACTTAAAAAGCATTACAAGTTGTTGGTGGTTTGTTTTGTTTTTTTTTTTTTTTCTTCTTGGGTGTTTAAAATTTGTGAAAGCATAACTTACAGGACTTGTACAATAACCATTTTCTTTTTCATTTCTGACATGCTGGCACTACAGGATGGGAATCACAGCTCCTGGAAACAGGGTTCCTGGGGATATTCCTCTGCCCACTGTGGACCCTCTCCCGCCTGCCCCAACACACTCCTCCTTCCAGCATCGTCATCTGGGGCTTTCGGTGGCTGATTTTCAGGATCATGCTTGGAGCGGTAAGTGGGACTTCATGTTTTTGCTTTTTTGAGGTGTCAGCAAATGGAGTGTCCCATCCTAACAGAAAACCTACCCCTGGTCCAATACTTTGGTGTCCTCTGGTTTAGGATTTTTTCTGGTTACAAGGAAGAAGGAGGAAATGCTTCATCCTCTGGTTCACAGAATCTTTCAACTATTAGTGTTTATTTTAAGGAGGACAAACACAGGAGTAAGAATACCTGTGCTGATATGTTGGTGCTGCTGGTGTGATTGGCTCTTGAAAAGGAATAAAAGTGAAGTTTGAGACTTGGGCATTGTGGCTCTTTGATAAGATGGTTGGGAGTCCAGTGGGTACTTCCCAGGAGCTTTACCCTGAGTTATTTTTTCTTTGTGCGTGCTTTACTGTAATGTCACTCTGTGCTCCGTGTTTTCAGAGAAAACAATTGCTGCATTACTGTCTCTGTGCCAGTGGAAATTCCCAAGTGGCTTGTAAAAGAATCCATCAGGAGCTGACACATCCTTGTTAAAACAAAGGTGTGGCAGGGGCATTATCCCGTCATCTCAGTATGCATTTTGGACATTTCAAAATATCCCAAAACTTTAAGCTAAGGGTTATCACTGTAGAAAGAGATTGCAGGCAGGTGGGACATTCCTGTGTCCATTTGCTCTAAAGTCCTACTGTCACCCCAGCTCTTAAAGTGCTTGAATCTGTAGTCAAGCTCTTAAAAAATAAATGAAAGACAAACTTTTTTGTGTTAGCATTAGTGTTTGCTACTTTCAAGACAACTTTGTTAGAGGCAGATATGTTATTGCAGTAGATATTCTTGGAAAACGTGTGCTGTACGCTTGTTGTACCAAAGATAAAATTTTGCACGTGTTGTGCAAGTGTATTTCAAAACCCACTCTTTGATGTTGTGTTAATTAGCTATGGTGTAGCATTGCCAAATTTTGCTCAGCTTCCTAAAGCTGCAGTTCTTGCTCATTATTAATTCCTGCAATTCTTGCTCATTATTAATGAAATAGATCTGAGCCTGCTGCAGGGCAATACTGATGGATAAAATTGCTCCTGAAGGTCCGCTCCAGCCCAGCTTTCTATGACCCCATACAATATCTGCATGTGTAGATAATCCCATAGATTTTAATGCAACTGCTGGTTGAAAATATTCTATAAGGGTTTATGGTAGATGTGACGCTTAGGGGCATGGTTTAGTGGGGACTTGGTAGTCCTGGGTTAACAGTTGGACTATCTGATGATCTTAAAGGTCTTTTCCAACCTAAATGATTCTGATTCTGTGAGACAAAGTCACCTTTGTAATGCTTTTAAAATGCTGTAAGGTTTTTGGTTGGAGTTCAGGTGGGCAGTACGTTCTGCCATACCCTGGGATGGAGGCGACTGGATGCATCTGTAATTGCAACTTTAAATTGCAGAAATCCAGTCTTTTAGGATGCCTGACTCCTGTGGAGAGAAGGTCTTGTTTGACACTGCCAGCAGGAGATGGAGCTAATGGGAAGATCCATGGTGGGCTGAACACAAAATGTCAGGAGCCTCATGGCAAACAAGCTGTTGTGGTTAGGTAGGTAGATTACTCGGGCTCTTGTGATCTGTTTTCATGGAGGCTTTTCCTGGGACAGCTGGGAAGTTGCAATTAGAAAAAAGCTGGAATGGTTCTCTCCCGGGTTTGACTGTTAAACCACAACAAGTTCTTAGCAAAACAGCTGGTAGGAAAGGAATGGAAATGTGAGTGTCTGTGGAGCTTGGTGCTCTTTATGGGAAAATGGTGCTGGAAGGGAAATGTGGAAGCCAGGTGAAGTACAGTGTATGGGTTTGGGAGAGAATAAAGGAAGATAATCCCTAAAAATGGCCTGCCTTAAACCAACTAAGGCAGCTTGTAAATCTGTGCACGGGCTCTGCTGCAGTATCAGGAGTCCGTACCTGGAGAAGCAGCGGGGGTGCTGCAGGGCTGGCACCATCGTGCTGCACGGGGCACTGTCCCGGTAGCGTCAGGGCTGGGCTGTGCCGGCGCTTGCTGCTGGCTGTCCCTTTGGTGCCAGCTGGCCTGTTGGCTTGCTGCTGGCGTTGTGCAGAGCTCCTTGGGGGCAATCATTTGCAGTCCACGTGAAGATCACAGATGATGAGATGTGGGTCTCCATGCAGCTGATGCAACAGGTATGAAGGGTACGTTGTTGGTCAAATGAGAACAGTTTGTTGAAACTTTTTTTGGATGAGAAGCTAAGAGTGGTTTCAGTATTAAATTTTTGCCATTAAATTTTTGTGAGAAAGTGCCTGTTGTTCTTGATGCCATCTGGTTTCTCGTTTGGACATCACGCTGACTTGATTAAAATTGAGATCCTTCAGAGTTGGCTGGAGAAGGTGCCTTTCACATTTCAAGCTGGCTGGAGCTGTATGTCCTCAAGCCATGGGATGGCTGTGGGGAGGTCACAGGCTCGAGGGCAGCTGCTCTCCACCTGAGGAAGGATTTCTAACAAGTTTAAAGCAGCGCTTAAAACTTAACACGCTAGCCACTTTGAGGTATGGTTTTTACAGTAGTTTTCAAGTGTCTTAAGGAACTGTTTAGGGAACACAGTTGAAGGTCGTTAACCTGCCAGAAATATCCCTCTATGGTTTTTTACAAATTAAATTTCCTGTCCTCTCCTTTAAGCGCAGAATGATAAGCACTTTAGTAGCTGGCCTGTGTGGTTTCTTCATTATATTTTTGAGGGCAGCAAAGGTCTGAAGTTGTTAAAGATTTGTGATTGCAGTAGCACAGCACTGGCTGGCCTTTAACGACAATCATGAGGACTCGTGGGGGTGACCCGAGGGGTCCCAGTCCCTGCAGGACCCCTGTGCAGTGATTCAAGAGGAGCTGAGAGTGTTTCCTGCCTTGCTGGATTAGATCCTGTGAGGTGACCTGTTAATCCTCCGACCTCGTGAAGTCCAAGATGCAGGTTACCTTCAACAGTAGATAGACTTTGCTCTGCCTGCAGGGCTTGGGGGGAGCATGGTTGGGGGCATGTGTATGTGTTTTTTTGGGGTGGGTTGGTTTGGTTTTGGGAGCCTCATTGTGAGTGTATTATTTGGGCCATTTATCACTGATGTCATTTTCACCGAATGTCGGTGTGGCCCCTTCATCCCTGATGGATGGAGGCTGATTCCTGCAGTCTTGATGCTTCTCAGCTTCTGAAATGCTTCGTCTCAGTCATGATGTTGATTATAGAAAGAATTGACAGTCCATGACACTAAGTGCAGGGAAATGCAGCTAAATTTCTTAACAAGTTACATGATCACCAAGTTTGCATCCTGTTTTCCTTTTAAAGGGGAGTTTGGCTGAGCTTTGCCTTGTTCCTCCTAACTTGTAATATATACTCTGAATTATGGGACAGCTTGGGTATAAAGGAAAATCGTGCTCACCAGACATCTTAGTTACTGTTATCTCTGTGCTGCTTCTTGGTTTTATCAGGAGAGTAATAATTCTCCCATAATTTTAGGAAGAGCCCTCTGCAGAAGAGATGCTGCCCCTCGAGTCCCTTGTCTGTCTGGGTCACTGATACATAAGTAACAGCCATAGGAGAGGAAAACATGGAAAGGTCATTAAATGGGGATCTATACAAGCAAGTGGAAATCAGTGATTGATGGTATCTTTAACGTTTTGGGGCCCAAACACGTGTACATTTCCTTCTTGGCTGGGGTAATGACGCTTGCAGGCACAGGGAAGCGAGTTTGTGTGAAACCGAAGTATCTCCTGCAGCGCAGGTGCACCTGCTCACAGCCCATCTTTGATTTCTTCCCTAATCTGGGCAGGAGCTGAAGCACGTGCACAACCGTGGACTGAAGGAAGTTTTTCCCAGGGGTGGGTTGGCAATGATTCTATCTTACACGGAGAGGAAGTTTGACATTCCCGCATGGTTTGCCGAGGACTCTCCTAACTGGTTGGGGTAAGGCTTTCCTTGGAAAATGCCATCCTCCAAGCAAACAGCGTTCCATTGGCTCAGCTTGGGTTTTCTCACCTTGTGCTAGACGCTAGGTGAGCAGTGTCTTGTGGGGTCTGAAACGCACCTTCAGTGGGCAAGCTTGTCTCTCTTGCAACGTGATGGCTCCCAGTGAGGACTTCAGGTTCTTACCCCAGAGCTCTCCTGTTGCCTGCAGGCAGTTTCTGTATCACAAACAGAACATGAGGGTCGATTTCACTTGTCAGCCCCCCTTTTTTTTTTTTCCATTCAGTGTAACATATTTGGGAGAGCTCTAGCAACCAGAGACTTTGCATTGAAGTCCTGGGAATTCCTACCAAAGTGAATGCTGATGTGCCCATACCCGTTGTAGCCCCTCTTGTATCAGCCTGTGAAGGAACAGAAGATCAAGCCCAGTAAAGATGCTGGATGCAAAATAAATCTGACACTAGAGAAGGGAGGCTGGACTTAAAAGATGTTGTTTTCTAACTCAAATTAGCATGGTTGTTGCTATCCATCTTTCCAGAGCACATGAACAATCATCTCGAAAGCTTCCCATATCCTGTCACCCCACAGGCTTGTTTACAGCCTCCTCATTTAGAAGTGCTGGAGCAGCAATATGTCTTTATACTTTCTGCCACATAAACTGTGGAAGTCCACAGAGCTGGTGGAAGATGTCTAAGTGGCACATGAAGCTCACCGATGTACTGTGCTCCCCTGCTTTGCTGCTGCCTTTTCTTTTGTGTCTTGCTGTTTATCTCTCTCCTGCTTAGGAGGTGAATATTGCTGTTGACACTCAGCAGCATCCCCAGCATGCTCCTGTTTCCTCCTCTCTTAGTCTTAACCAGGTGTTTTCTCCTGAAGCATGTGAGCACTGTCGTCCAGCTCCGGACCTCTGTAAGGGAGTGTTGCAGTTTCCTGGCTAATTCTGCCCCCTCAAAATCATGTCCAGATCTTGCTTTAAAGTACATTCCTTCCCTGGGGGCTGGCTGGGTTTGTTTAGGGGAGATACAGCATATGAGAAATAAAATATTCCCGGAGACGAGGAGCACAGGCAGGCTCTGCTTCTGGCGTTTGATTGGCAGCAAGTGCTGGGCTGATCTTAAATATTGCTGACTCTTTAAAAGGTGTAATTATGTGATTCAATCTATATGTTTGATGTTCCTAATAATCCATTAGTGCAGGATGTAAAGACGGATGCTTCTTAGGAACATGCAGAGGCAACAGAATAGCAGTCCCTTTGTGTGAGCAAGCAGCTTGTTAGGAAATAAGCGATGCAAACAGACATTTAAAGGGCTGATTTGCCTCAGAAGCGCTCAATGACTTAATGTCTTTGCTGTCTTGCTTGCAACTCTGTCACTCTGATTTCTTGAAGCTTGGAAGGTGCAAAGTGATGTTTTGTGTTTCCACAAGGATCAAGAGGTGGGTAAGCAAAGGTGGGCGCTCAGCCCATTAACCAAACCGCGGTGACTTGCCGAAAGGAGCAGACCATGCTGTCAGGAAGGTGCTTTGCTCGGCAATGTTGCCTGGTGGTAATTAGGTGTTTTGACATCTGCAAATACTTGGGGAGTCATCTAAGGCACGACGCTGCGCTCTCAAAGCCTCGACCCTTTCTCAAGTGTGTGTGTATATAATATATATATATATATATATATTTTTCAGCAGTGGAGTTTCTTTTCTAGCTGCTCTGTTCCCTGTAGAGCTGTTGTTGGACTCGGTGCATTTGATGGGTTTGAGGGCGGTGGGGCTGTCTGCACACTGCTGGTCCAGCTCCCTGGTCTGGATCGGCCTCTTCTCCGAGCCCCTCACTGCAGGCTGGAGGTCTGGAGGGGCTCCTGGCAGGATTTAGTCAAACACCAGATTTTTATAATCACTTGATCCCCAGTACTGGGACTCATTGGAGGAGTAGCTATGCTTCCTCAGTTCGGTGGAGCGCCATCTCCCCTGCACCTTGTGGCTTTTCAAAGCCAAGTCACATTCGTGCTCTGGCTGGGCTGTTGGGGGAGCTTCTGGTTTAGTTCCCAGGGCTGTGATCATATGCTGTGCTAGGTGAGGCTGTGGGCTTTACCTCTGAGATGGGCAAGTTCCCTGTGGTGCTTTTGTGGTTTTTTTTTTTTCTGATAGGCAGCAGTGTTGCTGATGAGCTCTTCTTTACCAGAAAACATAATTTGTGGCTGGTACCCCATTCCGCAAATGCTAGTCCTTTTCTCTCTCTCTCTCTCTTTTTTTTTTTTTTTTTTTTTCCCAAAAGACTTGAAAGTAAGTGACAATTTTGGCAAGTTCATGTATTCACTGCAGTTACCTGCTGCAGGTGAGAACCATGTGCTTGGAGAATCCAAATACCTGCCCTGCTTGTGCTGGGGTGAGCTAGGGAGTAGCTGTGAGCTGATGAATTGCTAACACTGTGCTGCTGAAACTTTGTAGTACCTCTTAGGATCCTGAAAGTCATTAGTGATTGCATATGCAAACCATAAAATATAGTTTCTGTTTCTTCATTAGTTGAGTGTCCAAGAAACATTGCATGCATGCTTGCTCAGAAATGTGAGAATTTGATTTTTGTCGGCACCTGTGTGCATAACTATAGTAACACTGATAAAACTTAGTAACTGAAAAAACACGTGTAAAGGGATAGGGGTACAGGAATGTGATTTAACTAGATTTTGGGAAGAACCTGCAGCAAGGTTCATCCTTGAGCCCCCAGCAGCCAGCCTCGGTGGGTGAGGGGTTGCAGTGCTGGGTGTTGGGAGCATCTCCTGATATCTCTGCCCTGGGGTCTTGTGTTATGTGAGCTTTGACACCCCCTGCCCAGCTTGCAGTGGGATGCCACGCTGCCTCAGGCTGCAGCTTGGTGTGCATCGAGCTGAGCTGTGACTTGCAAAGGCTGATGCTTTTGAACATTGACATGACTTTCATGATTTCATCACTGGTTTTGGGTTGCCTCTGCTAGTTACACGCGGCTCCTCCGGTCTCATACTAGAGGGTTTTTTTGTCAAGAGGCAGTTAAATGTAGGGCTGTTTCCTCATATCAGCACATCTTTCTGTTGATAAAGCAGATATAAACAGGGTGTGTAACGAGTTCAGATCTAACTCTTGACATAGTATCGCCTCTTCCACCTGGATATGGTGAAGTATGGTGGGAATGATTGGACAGGTCAAAGACTTACCAGGTCAAAAAGCAAAGCAACCAAAGAACCCCCTATAAAACCTGCCCCACTGCTGGGGACAGAAAATATGACTTAGGGACTGGGATGGGGAAACAGGTCCCAAACTGAGCCAGAGGTTGAGGAAGAAACTGGGATGAGCTGTGGGAGCCCTGTCTGGCGGAGGATGCCATGCCCGTCCCAGCGAGGTGCTGGGGCTCCTTCCTGCTTGAGCGGGTTCATCGACCGCAGAGCTGCTAAAATTGTGCGCAGCTGAGTTCAGGCCTGCCCAGCTCCATGCCAAGATCTGTCTTTGCATCGTTACATCTTTGGCTTAACTGAAGAGAGCGTTAAACAGTGGGCAGCTTTGCGTGGAGGAGACAGGAGTGGTTTTTACGGGGGTGCGTGATGGTGTTTGCACATGTGCCGTCCCTCCTGCTCCACGTTATTTCAGGTTTGGAGATATTCAAAGTATGCATGTAGGTTTTGAACAAGCGTGTATCAGCCGTGCAAGCCTGGATTGCTGCCGCAGATGAAGCTAGCGATGAAGGTTGTGCAAGGGAACTCTGCCTGGAAGCGTGAGCTGCTGCTGTTTTACTGCAGCTCTTTGTGGCTGCAACGGTGCAGCTGGCACTTGGAGGGCTGGTGCTAAAAGCAGCATGGAAATGTCGTTATCTGTTTATGGCTGGTATCACTCCTGTAAAACATGAGGCACATGAAATGCCTTTAGGTCAGGTTGGTCTTCAGGCCAACGAGAAGCAAGAGTTGAGATTGAGTTTTCTTGCACCAAAGCAAATGCGCGTGTCGGCTGCTTGCACGTGGCAGATGGCCACGATGCTGTTGGTGTGAGTGGTCCCTCTGGAAGTGCCCAACAGTGATGGTGTGCTGCAATTTATGTGGCTTTTCATCATCTCCATTTAAAGCTGTCTCCTGTGCCTCTTCCCTCTCTGCCTTTCTCTTTGTGGGGCACAAACGTGGAGCCTGGCAGTTCTCTATATTACACAGAGCTGAAGGCTGGTGGTTGCTGTGTTGATAATACAGATCCCATCCCAACACGTACTCTGAGCCAGGGACATGTCAGTGGGAATATTGGTAGTCAAGAAAGTTAAATGCCTCAAGATTCCCACTCTTTTGTTCTTGCACACTTGATGCATTCTTGTTTCATGGCAGCAGAGCCATGGTCTGGGAGCAGCTAGGTACTGGGATTTGCCTGCTGTGGTCCAGGGCTCTTGGGTGCTCTTGCTCAGGGAGCGGAGCCAGTGTCGCTGGCATGGGGTGTCTCAAGACCTGGTCAACAATGAAAGGAAAACGCTTTTAGTGTGTCCTGTAGCAAATGGAGAACTGAGATGTGTAAAGGAATGAAGCTGGGTTATTTAGCATTGATAACATACAGCTGTGGGTTGGCTTCAGGGGCGGTGGGTTGGCCGATGTAGCTAAGGTGCAGCTGTGGCTGGTTCTGTTAAGGGTTGAGAACCAACGAAGGGGAAGTAGAGAGAGGAAGAAGCAAGAGAAGAGAGAGTGGGCCCTGGATGAGGTGAGATGAGGAGAAGGCAGCAGAGGGACTGGCATGAAGAGTGTGTTGGTATGAGGTGGTAAAAGACCTTGTTGCAGCTTGACAGTTTGGAGAATGCTGTGACAGACATGCACTTCCCTGTTGTTCCCTGGGTTTTGGGTTGTGGACCCACTGTGAGGGACAGGACCCATCAGTGCCCCTCTGCTCGTGGGCAGTACCATGCACCTTGGAAGTCACCTCCAGAGCTTCTCTCCACCTGTCTCTCCCACATCTCTTCTTTGGGTCCTTTTCCCATTGCTGTAACCAGGTGGAGATGCTGGTGCTGTGCGAGCAGTGGTGCTGTACGGTCACATATATATGGGTGAGCCAGTGCACATGCGTCATGGCTTGTTTTGGTTGCTAATGGAGAACTGGTTGTTTTCTCAGGGGGTTCCAATAAGCATTTTACTTTGCACCAGGATGGGTTGGCAGTGCCCTGTTAGCAGAGAGCAGGAGCACTGCTGAGACATGTACATTAGTCAAAGGACCCACTCTGTACAAATAATTATCACTACTGGAGATGCAACAAGGAGGTGGGGAGGATTCAAGTGCTGGTAATGTTACAGTATGCGGGGAAACTGGAAGTAAATAGGGAATTAAGGTGAAGCTTTGTCTTGGTAAGGATCACAGACATACGGAATAAGTTATCGGGGAAGGTGGCTGGAGCAGAGAGTATAAGTCTGAGACATCTTGATTAGTTTCTGGAGGAAAGGATTGAAGAGTATAGTGAAAAAGCAGGGAAACAGGATTTAAAGCACATTACCAGTTTAATTTAAAAGTGCCCAAAGCAAGGAAATGCAGATTTAAAGCTGCCAATCTATCACTGGCTGATGCAGGTGTTGGGCTTGGGAGCATTCGGCGGGGTCTGTGTGCAGATGGGTCTGTGCCCCACAGGCTCCGCTCCTGGCCAGGGCCACGAGGCTTGGGCTTAAGCTGCCCAAGCTCAGGTTTGCTACAAGAAATTACATCCTTTAGTATGTGTGTTATGAAATAATATAATGGTAATATTAATTATATACATGTATTTTTATAAAATAATATGACCTTGACATCTTCCTCGTGCGATGCCCTTAAAACTGTTGCAGGGGCTGCTCCCTGCTCGCCGGGCTGATGGCACACCGGGAGCCAGGGGTGGGCTCACATGGGGAAGGGGTTTCCTTCTCCCCCTTATCTTCCAGTATTGGAGAGCCCTTCCCAGGAGTCGCCTCCCGCTCCTCCTCATGCAGGGTACGTTGTGTGGAAGGTCATGAGGGGCACAGGGGGAATTTAGGGAACCCAAAGTGCATCTTTTCAGGTTGTGATTTGTGACTTGGCGGTGCCTCCCCTTGGTGTACTTTCTGTAAACAAAATTTCTCTCTCTTCCCCCCGCACCCCACCACTTTCTGGATTTCTCTTTCTCAATGTAGCTACAGACTGAACCCCCTGAGCTTGAGCTCTGCCTCTCTGAGCTGTTTGAGTACATCCCTGGAAGAAGCCACTGCAGAACAGAGGAGTCCCGGAGCATTTTTTGGCAGCCAGAGACTTAGAAAACAATTTAAATCCTCTGGCATTTCAAGTCTATACAAAAGATACATTTCCCCTTTTACAGGAGGAAAAAAGGTCGTTTAAAGTGGTAATCTTGGGAAAGAAATAGTGCAAAAAGATTTATAATAATTAGCAATCAATCCTTCCACTAAATTCTCATCATTGCTTCCTAGTACATGTTGTCCATCTTTCACACAGAGAGGTGTTTTCACAGAGAAAGGATCAATTATTTCCAGATTGTTTGTATCTCATTGGGTATTTAATCTCTTTTGAGATTATATTTTATTTTCTTTACTATTAGAAAAAAATGTTTCTTTTAACCAACTGCAGTGAATTATTTTAGAAACTAGTGGTTCGTGTTAAACTCTTAATTTCTCATGGTTTTTTTTGCTTGGATTCTGTTAAAAGTGTCATAACGTGGGTGGCATTTTAAAGGTTACTGGAAAGGGTGGGGATGTGATTAGCTAATAAGGGAGATGAACTTTCTGGCAAAAATAATGAAGAGTTTAAAGCAAACAGAATCTGGATGCCTGTAGTAAAATTGCATTATATGTAACAAAATAAAAGTTGGAATTTAGGTGATCTCTGTAAATATAAAAAAGAAGAAGAATCAAACGGATGTAGTTGTCATTTCGGTGACAAGCATGCCCTGATCCTGGGCATTATGGCTCTGAAATTGAGAATAATTATTCTAATTTGTTTTATTACATTAGCGTGGGTAGGAGGGAAGAAAGGGAGCTTTCTTTTATGGCTTTCTCATTATTCATAGGCGAGCGCGGCAGGGCCAGGCTCCCGGCTCCCGCGCCGGGGCTTCATGGGAATTTTTGGAAAATGATGTCTGCAATGTTCTGACCTTTGCCGTCCCAGCTGCAGCCCTCCTCCTCTCTGCAGGGATCCCACACTTGACTCCTTAGCAACCTCCTTTGTGCCTCTGATCTCGCTCCATTTGTCTAGTAATAGCCCTTGGCAGGAAGACTTGTTCCTTCGGTGGCTGTAAAAGGCAGGGAGCCGCTAATGCCAAGGACTTTCCAAAATCCCTTTCACCCACTCCTCACAGCGCTGTCTTCAAAGTCAATCAGATGCTGGTGCAGTCATGGTGGCTTCTCAAAGGGTCTTTCTGGTGGCTGGGGGAAAAAACAGCAACAAATACAACAAAACAAAAATCAACACCAGTGACTTCTCTTTCTGAAAAAGTGTTTTCCAGCCCGTCGCGCTGAGGTGCTTCACAGTTGCGTTTGGTGGTGACTCCAGTTCAGCTTTGGCGCTGGACCAGCCTGCGCCCGTTGCAGCAGAACGGAGATGTTCAGCTCTTCCGCGGGTGGGACCTGTCCTGTGGGCATATGGTCCTGGGGCCATACCGAAGCCCATCCCTGCCGTTGCAGTGGGGCTGGTCCACGTGAAGGTGTGTTTTTCTAGAGAATCTGGAGCCCCGTCCTATAATCTGCTTATGCTGGACCAGAACTAACATTCTCCCGATGATGAGGAAGTGCTAGCATCTTGGCGCAGGCTTGGACCTGAGTAGGGCTGCCTCTGGGCTCTGAACTGATGCACAAGGTGCAGAATAAAGCAATTTACACAGCAGTGTCACCTGAGGACCATAAGCTTGTCATTCTCTGGCTAAGGGGGAGGTTTTCTAGCCTGTGATGTGTGTGTCTCTTCACGGACAAAGCAGGAGAGGTTTGAATTAGCGGCTGTTCATTTAACGAGAGGTTTGTATGAACATCAGGTACAGCTTTTTTTTTTTTTAAAGCTTTTCGTTTGCTGCTGTCAGAGTTGTAGGAAAAAGTTCCCCAAAAGCCTAACACCTGTGTCCCCCCTCAAAACACCCCAGTGCGGCACATGTGGTCCGGAGCATCCTTCCTGAACCAGCTGGCAGAGCCTGCGGATGGGAGGCTGGAGGGGGCACAGGGGGTCTGGGTGCCCCAGCCCAATACCATCCTCTGCCACCAGCGCAGTTTGTGGCAAGCCCTGCGCCAGAGCACTCCACAATTGACGATTTGGGCTCATAAATTATGCAAATATTGAAAAGTATGCAAACAATTTCAATAGCCATAACACGAACCTTGGGGCATAAAAGTACCATAGAAAATGTTTTGAATTTTCAAAAAGCTAGAGCCCTTGCTGTCCTTGGGAATTAAATATTGTGTCTGTTATGATGTATATAAGAAAAAAAAAAGTCATAAAACAATGTCATGGAGTTCAGAGGCAGTTTTACACATCCAGCAGGAGGACTGTGCCACTGCCATGTATTGCTGCTGTAGCGTCACACCCATCCAAGCATCTTTCCCCTGGTGAATTAGAGCATTTAGCCATGATAATTATTACTGAGGCTGAAATAAAATCCAGATTTTTTTTTCAAGATTTATCCTTTCAATTCAAATGCAGAGGCAAGATGGAGCAGGCAGGCAGGGAGCAGGCTGGGCGACCCGGTGCATAGCAGCAGGAAAACTCCAAGTGCTTTAGTGTTTCTGTTTGTGTCTAAAGACACCGTGTCGGAGCCCACAGATCTGAGCGCTTCAGGTGCCAGGGTCAGGCATGATTGAGGAGTGGCATAGCTGACTGTCCCCTTACAGCCCTGTCCTATAGCCCTTAAACAGTTTTTTTTTCATTAATTTTAACTTTGTAAAGCTCTTCCCTCTTCTGTGAACTTGGGGTTCTAAATTACAGCCAGTTTGTCTTCAGCATACGTGGGTACTTGTTTGGCTTTCAAAAGGTACCGAAACCGCTTCTCCTGTGGGGAGCAGAGGCTGGCAAGGGGCTGCGCGCGTGAAGTGCCAGGCACCGGTCAGGATTTCTCTGGAGTGTCTCATATTTATATTATGAGAAAAATTTAGCATTGGCCGTCATTGAGATTTTTTTCTTTTTACCCATCTTTTGTATTGTGAAGACACAGAAAGAAAGTCTTCAAATTGACTCTAAATTTATAATGCTGGTGCCCCGTACCCCACCCTGCTCACCATAGCCGATATCAATAGGGGTTTTGCAGACATAGCTTGAGTCACCAGGCTTTTTCTCGGCTTCCCGTGCTATTGGCCTGTCTGTACCATTTTTTTCAGAATTAATTTTGGGCTGAAAAAGTCTCAAAGAGTGCTTTGTTCCTCCTTGACACTCACTCCAGGGAAAAAAAAAAAAAGAAAAAGAAAAAAACCATGGAAAATCTGACATCTGCATTGTAGAGAAAAATCAATAGATAGGGAGGAATATAATTATCCCCCACTCCTGAAAGAATTTTTAAGATATTTTTTGTAACAGTGACTCATATCGGCTTAGAGCTTGAATGACATTTTAATTATTTAGGCTTTTTTTCATTTTGAATCACCAAAGTACAGCAGCCTGAAAGGGGTACAGTTGGGCAGAGCAATCCGCGTAAGATGAAAAGGAAGGATTTGTCGTGTCGGAGTTCAGCCACTTCCCTCCCTCCGAGCGGCATCGGAGCAGGAGCTGCATGGCTCAGGGTGTGCGGGGCAAGATGCTGCATCGCTCCGCAGCGGCGGGTGACGGGTCCCTGAGTCATGTTTGCTGGCATCAAGTAAATAAGGGAAGAGTTTGTCGTCTTTGGAGATGTTTTACTTCTTACGTGAAGTGTAAAATCCTTACGGAGTTGACTGTGATGGTGCATCTCGAACTGATGCTTGTGCTTGGGTTTGGTCGTTTGGGGAAGGGGGTCAGGGGAAAAAGTGGGTCTGGTGGAGGTGGTGGGTGAGAAGGAGCAAGGGCAATGCTGGGGATTTTGTTTGGGCATAGGCAGGTTTAATTAGAAGGGAATCTGCTAATTGGGCAATTGGAAGAAGAGTGAACACAGGGAGGAGATGGGGAGGTCTGAAGTAAAGCTGGAGAGCAAAGACTGTGGGCAGTGCCTGTCTGTGCGGGCAGAGATGGGGTGAGAGCTTAGTGGGAGGTCTGGGGGAGCTGGGGACCCGCGTGGACCTTGTCCGCAGCATCCTCCACTGGAGCGGCAGAGCAGCATCCAGGGGGGACACCCTGGACAGGCCCCTCAGAGCAGGGAGGCTGGGGGTGGGTTTCTGTGCTTCTCGGTGCCCATGGTGGCTGTGACATGGACATGGTGGAAGGGCTCCTCTCTGCCTCTCCTGGGATGGACCTGCATGGTTCCCACGCTCCCAGCCTTCTGCAGATTCAGAAAGTCTGGGGCAGTTCCTGGGGGTCTGGAGGGCTGTGGGGGTGGGTCCACTTACAGAGCCTCTGCCAGTGGTAGCAGGTACCAGGCAGTCTTCACAACTCAGTGTTCAGCTTAATCCTAATGGCAGGGGATAGGGATGATACAATAAAAAGGAGCAGCATCCAGATGTGCTCCTCTCACTGAAAAAATGCAGTTGAAAAGTGAGGACCCATTCTCATCACATGTTCGTCCTCTCTGTGTTTTAAGGCGGCGATCCTCGGCATGCTACAGTGTAAATTCAGATGTCAGGACCCTAAAATGAAGCAGCAAGCTGTCTTTGGAGGACCCAGCCAGCAGCTGAATGGCTTGCATCCCTCTTCGGTTCTGCCTCCCAGTCCTGTTACATTCCTTGTGCCACTGTGTGCCATGGCCTTAGGTTTGGGATTTCTGCCACGATTTAATCAAACTCAAGAAATGTAGAAATCAAAAGCTGTTCATAAACTTCCTCTCTATGGCTTAATTTCCCCTGAAATCCCTTTTGTTGGATATTCTTTCAGTGATGGGGAAAGAGAGGGGGCATGTGAGGTTACTCAGTCAAGCAAGACAGGAATTGATTCAGTGGGAGTGAAGGGGTGATTTTGATTTCCACCCCCAAAGTCCCCTGGCCGCCAGTTGGCAAACCTTGCAAATGTGTTCAACAAAATACTGCATTTGAAAGAGAATTTATTAGTCATAAATAGTGAGTTTTCAGCAGGCTTACTGAGTTTTATAAATGGGACTGGTTTGGTGCCTTGCTGGCTGGGTCAAGTCTTGCAGGAGGGTGAAGTTGTGCAGTGAGGGTTTTGCTAAGAATTTGCTGGGAAATACTTTTTTTTTTTTTTTTCCCGTCTGATTGCTTGTGGATCTGCTCAAGTGACTGCATCGTCATCTTTGCTTTAACACCGTAGTAAGCTATCAAAGCTAGTGATGATGCTCGAGGCAAAACGGGGTCTTGTTCTGCATAGCCGGTATCTTATTTATAGCTGACAAATAAAAGTACAGTGACAAAATCAGTCATGACACCTGCGGTGTATCCAAGGGCACACATCAGCTGAGCTTGGGAAATGCTATTTAAATATGAGTGTGAATGCATGGGCGCAAAGTGGGGCTGGCGGATGGAAAGCGCATGGGGGCTGAGTGAGGACGGCAGAGTGGCTGTGGTGATTAAAACCAGGCATTTTATTGAACACCATTAAAATAAATAAAAAAAAATTTAAAGGTCCTAAATGTAATTTTCCTTCCCCTGTGAAAAATGCTGGTGAATTTAATGCACCTTAATTGTGAGAGCCTGGGAGCCCCGGAGGTTGGTGTTTTCGAAGTACAAGCAGGTGCTGCATCTCCATCCTCCCCTGCGCTCCTCAGCCGTGCCCTAAAGGGAGCAAACTTAGTAGGGGAGAAGGTATTGAGCACATATTTCATTCTGGATGCTAATTCAATCCAGGGTGAACATTTTATAGTTCTCATGCAGACAGCAGCGCGAAGAGATTTCTGAGTGTGCAGAATGGCCTGGAGCTGCAGTCGGCTGTAAATCAATATGACAAAGATCTCAACTTTACCCTTCCCAGGCCAGGCTGTATTATTACTGGAAGGGGCTGGTGTGCACGTTGGGGCTGCCGTGAGCTCGGCCAGCAGGATCAAACCCTGGTGTCTTTGTAGCCACCGTCCCATCAGTATGAATTTAATAATTCTGGTTAGAGCTGGATTCAAAGCAAGGCCATGGAGGTGAAAGGGCAATTGCTGGTTCACTTAGCCACCTGTTTCCTTCCCTTTAGCTTATATTTAATTTGTATTGCTGAATACCTTTCCCTTCTGATATGCAGGGCTTTGAAAGTCTCTCCAGCCACCCCCAGTATGCAAACAGAGCCGGCGTTTCCGGGGGTGCTTGGTTTTTTCCTGGGGTTGTAAGCATGTGAACATGCGTTTGCCTTTGTCATTGGGAAAAGAAAATAAACTTTAGAGGCTGTTTTCCTGCTCCCTTCCCACTCAGCACACACACTTTTTAGTTTTATCTAATGATGGGAGTGAATCATAAAAAGGGAAAAGTAAAAAATGTTTTCAAAAATCCCTGTCTCCTGTTCATTAGTCTCCAAACCTTATGTCAAACTAAATGCAGAATTTGAGGTTTTAGCTGATGCTCTGCTAGCTCAGAACTAGGAAGAAACTTCTTAAATTTGTCAACTTAAAAAGGAAAAAAATACTTCTCAAGGAATTTTGGAATTTAGAAAATGAGAAACAAGTTAGCGCACTGAGCTACCTATAGCGTATCTTTTCTGTGTTTCCCAAATTATTACATTGCCATGTTGACGATATTAGGAGCGTTACACCAAGCTGCAATAACACAAAACCATGTACAAATGAGAACTGTGACTAAGAGCAGTGACTTGAACTGGCAGAGGAAGCCCCCGTGACCGGGTGCGCCTGCTTGCTGCGAGGTATTTAAAATGCAGCTGGGCTTGGTGGTGTTAGGTTTAGGGCTGGACTGGATGATCTTAAAGGCCTTATCCAACATAATTAAGCCTACAATTTCGTGATGCTACAGGTTACCCAGGGGGCTCAGGGCTTCGTTCTGCGTTTGTGTAGCATCCTACCCGATGGGGTCCCGGTTGGTGACGCTAACTCCTCAGTGCTATTGCTGTGCAAGTAGCGAATACCCATATGCAGTGCGGTGTCGGGTGCTGTTTCAGATTGCCTGAGATCTGGAGGTTTTCTTCGATATTTCAGACTTGTGAAATGTGGTTGGTGTTTTAGAAGATAACCAATAGTAATGACATTACCAGCTGGCACGCAGCCCCTGCTGTGCGGGCAGCCTAACTTCACAAGTTTAATAAAAAGTCAGGGAGATAGTTGTGTTGGACAAGGAGCTGAAAGCAGGATGAGAAAGACTTTCCTTTTCTTTGTGATGGTGTCGTCTTGTACTCACATCTTCAAGATGCTTCAAAAAGGACCATAAAAGTGAGGATGGTTTAGTATGTTGAGATGTGGTCCAGTATTCAAAGCGGGTTACAGTGGGTGAACACTTCACTGTCGTTTTTTATCACCCAGCAACTGGAGCTCGGTGAAGAGCTCAGCTCCTCAGTGAATGGGCTGGCAAGACCCCGATCCCTGTACAACAGCGATTTCTCAGGAGGTAACAGTGGCTGCTCTTGGAAATGTTTTTCTGCTTGCTGCCTACCTGTAAGCATAGCCAACCTCTGTCAGTGCTAATTAGTGCTGAGCTAACAGGTCAATTTTGATGTTGTATCAAAACCCACCTGGTATCTAGAGAAGCTTGAATACCAGTCAGGAATTGAAGTTGCGAGTGATGGTAAGGAACCAGACTTGGCATGGAGAACACCAAACACTGGGAAATATGAAGAGGGTTCTGCAAGTGTCGCTTGTTTTCGGTTGCTTCCTGAACCTTGAACTTAATCGTCACAAAACCTAGAGACTTGTACATGTGTGTGAGAGCGCAATTAAGCTGGAGGATGGTACAGCAGGTTTGTAGTAGCAGCTGCCTGGAAGTTGCTGAACGTTCTAAATGCCTTTATGTGTTCCTGGATGTTGAAGGTATCAGCCAGAACCTACTCTCAAAAAATGCCACCCAAAATTAGTGGAAAAGTCCTTTGTTAAAACCTTTCCATCCTGGTCTTTCTCACAGCCAGGCATCGCCTCCAGCACAGCCATAACACAACGAAACACCAAGTTTGTTCGTGAGTCTGTCCCACCTAAGGCTGATCCGTGGATCTCTGTTTCAGATGCTCAAACCCAAGTGCCTTGCTGCATTAGAGCCTGGAGATGGGCTGTTCCCTTTTTCTCCTTCCCTTTTGCTGAAGCAATGCTACCAGGAGGTCGCGGGAGGTGGGAGATCCGACAGCAGTGCCCTGCAAGCATGGAACAGAAATGCCGTTTTGGGGGTGTGAGCCCTGCTCTCTAAAGTGCTGCAAAAAATAGTAATAATAAAAAAATATTTTCCTTTCCTTGTTCTCCATTTAATTTGTCCATATTGTTCACCTCTTGAACTTCGCTTAATATTTGCCCCCACGATACTTCTTGCAAGATGTTTGTAGCATGTATCCAAGTGACAGGAGGGTCTTCCAGGTCTGCTGGAGTCTCACGGGGTCATCCCATGCTCTGCCCCCTGGCTCCTTTACCTTCTGGTCCCTCGTGCGTCCTCTCCTCATTCAAAGAGAGGACAGTTGGGGAACATCAGAGGTGCACTAGCTGCTGCTTGTCTGCAAGCAGGGGATGGGGATTTTTCCCTGTGCTTTGATCTGTGGTATGGCAGCGTAATCTGCTGCAGCTGTGGTGTCCAGGCCAGTTCAATATACACGGGGAAATCTTGAAAATGGATTGGGAATTGTTAGCAGACTGAGAGAAATCCAGTGAATGTGAAACTCCAGCAGATGTGGGAATCCTCGCTTCCTGCCTTCCTCCTTCTGTCCTCCTGTGCTCACTTGGATTTCTCAAACTAAGTTTGCATCTTCAAGACACCAGGAACTGACTTCCAAAAACATCAGCAGAAGCCAGATAATTTGAGGAGAGTGTGTAAAACCAGAGTCCATCCCAGTATGGAGCAGCATGGTATGTCAGAGCTCACTGGTGTATGCGTGCCCAGGGATCCACAGCTCCTCACGGCAGGGTTATTTAACAAGCCACCATGGTTCGCTCTCCTTTCATCGTCGTCCTCAGCAGAGATGAAGCTGCAGAGCACATAGGTTTTCATGCACTGCATGCTCTTGTTTCTTGGTACGAATTCGTTTGAAAACTGGAAATCTCACATGCCAGTGTGGGAGTGGAAGTGGACTTGAAGACAGCAGCAGTGTAAAGAAGACTTGAAACGCCCCCTAATTATGAGTGTGGGCGTTTTCTGTGCTGGAAAACAGATTTGATATTAAGAGCTTTAAGTGACTTTCTTGTTTGAAAGCTTTATAGTAAACAAAATGTGATTAACTGCCTTAGTGACTCATTGCAGGAAAGATTTTGATTTTCAGTATGCTGCTTTTCTGTCATATACTTGTTTTAATCATCCCTGCTGAGTAATAGAGCTTGATAACAGCTTGGGCAAGGTAGGAGGGAAGGTCATCAAGATAGCTGTCCTTTTTTAATATTCCAGCATTCTTGCACAGAGCCTTTCTTAGCATTTGTCCTGCCACTGACAGGCACATCCTGTGAGATGCTATCAACGTATCCTGTAATTTTAGAAAAGGTTTGAGGGGCAGAGCAAGCTGCAGATGATTCAGAAAGGGGGAGATGAAGCCATGCTGTTGACAGCGAGTCTGTCTTGTCCCTGCCTCCCCTGCTCCAGTCCTTGCAGAGTGATGGAAAAGAGAGTGACAGAATCTGCTGAATAACTCGCTAGAGAGTAAAACTGCAGAGCAGCCACTGGTACCCACCGCTCTGCTTTCCCGTCCTGCAAGTCGCGATTTATACACTTTGCATCCGTCGTGATTTTACCTGTGCCTTTTGGACCAGCTCTGCTTGGGGTTTTTTTTGTGAGTGGTGCTGGTGGGGGGTGGCCCTTTCATGGTGATGCCGAAATGGAGACCTCCTGGGCCGAGGTATTTCTTGGTCTAAGCTCCTGGTGTAGAACCTTCTCAGCCATGTGTGGAGCCACCCCCAGCCGTTCCCACTGCAGCCTGCGTAAGACGACAGCATGTGTGAGGTTTGAGGGTGCCTCTTTTCTCCAGAGGCTGCTGCCAGGTTCAGTGCTTAGGCTTCAGTGTAGCTCTCGGGGAGTTTGCCAGATCTGAAGGCCAGCAGGGATGTGCTGGGTACCAGCATCCCGCAGGCCACCTGCTTTCCAGGGATGGAGTGTGCACTATGCTGTGGTGGTACCCTTCCTTCTTCCTGTGTTGTGCAGAGCTGTGTGAGACGCTGCAGAAACCTTTGCCTTATTGCTATCTACCTTATCAAACACTTCTGTAAAATAATGGTTACCCTTTACTGTATCTCCTTGTTCTTCCTTGCTGGTTATGGTGGCATTGATTTGTTCTCTTGCATCTCTGGCATTTGCCTCTGTGAGGTGATGCTTTTCCTGCAGCTGATGGTTGATGCTTGTGGTGCCCATGCTGTCTGTCTGGCGTTTTCTTCGTTGACCACAGGATGTTATTGTGTACAAATGGCCCAGCTGGGGGGGACTTTCATCCTGCTCCGTGAGATGTGCCGTGGAGGAGTTTGGGCTTTTACTGCTTTAACCAGGTTTGCCAGGTTTGTTCTTAGCTAAAAATGCAGGATGTAAATTGTCTGGGTTCACAGATTTTGAAAATGTGTAATAGTTTCTGTTTACTGTCCTCTTTCAGTTAGCATTGGCGTGAAAAAGGTTTCAATTTTTAATGACTAGGGAAAAAAAAGGAAAAATAATTTGGAACAGCAGATGGGGTGAAATCTGCTTGAACTCAGCAATGTGCCTGATAACAGATATGATTTAAGGCTGTAAATGGCCCTATTGAAGGCTGCTGGGGTCGCCCCTATTCACAAAGGCATGCACATCTAGATATTACCTGGTATAAGGCTCAGACCAAGAAGGCTGCCTATTTCCTATTAATTTACCTGCCAAATGAGCTTGTAACTATTTTTGTGGATCTTTGGTTGCTTAAGAAAGTCTATCTTGGGTTAAGCCCAAAGTCCAGCTAACTTCTTACATTGTCTCTAATAGCAGCCATTAACAGATGCTTGGGGAGGAATATAAAACATAAAGTGATCTTCTGGGGCAGGGGGCAGCTCCTGGCACCCAGGTGGTTTAGGGGCTCCCCAGGGAGGAGGTTGTGTTCAGCCTGTCCTCTGGGAATGTGTCTAATTCCTTTTGAACACATTTGTACTTTGTCTCTCATAAAGTAAATTATTTGCTGTCTGGAAAAGTACGACTTTTGTTAGTCTCTAAACCAGCTACTGGATGCTTCCACCAGGTTGCCTTTATGCCTTGTTTCAGGAGAAGCGGCCAATGATCGTTCCCAGTTGGCCCCTTCTGTGCTAGTTGGGAGTTACTGGACTCAGCTCTGAGCTCTGTTTCCCACACCCAGCACCCTGGGCTCTAAGGCATCGTACAGCCCATACGTACAGCCCATATGTACAGCCCGGGAGCAGGGCAGCTCTGGATAGTTACTTAGGAGGTCTAGACAGTTTTTGGGGGGTCTTTAACTAGAATTTTGAATTTTTCTTGAGCTCCAAACCTGCTAAACTTTGTGTAATGTTGCAAGATCCTCATGGTTCCCTTCCAGATTGAGATCTATGATTCTAAGTGAAGATTATTTTTAGCAATCTGGATAAAACCAATAGGCCAGGATGTGCCATAGTGCTAGAATCTTCTCTTCCTCCAAGTTCTTAGATTTTAGCACTGAAAGGTCACTGGTTGCTTCTGGAAAACCCTCCCTACTGCAAATGTAAAGAAGTTTCAGGATGCTCCTGGTATAGCTGGTAATGGGTCCTTACAGAAACTCCCTGTATTTTTTCTACTAAGGAAAGCAGGAACGTTATAATTAGGGGCAATGTCAGAGGTAGGCAAATACCCCCTAATTGTATGCAGATGATAGAGCTGGTTCAAGCTTTTGACTAGTGAAGCTTTCCTCAATTTGGGATATTGTGATCCTAATCAGGGACCTTTCTGTGTCAGGCTGAACCCGCATACCTCCAGGCTGGCACGGCTTGATTGCAAGGCTTCCTGCTAGCGGGCTCGTCCCTGGCCAGGTGTCCTTTCTGCTGTGGACGACTGATTCCTTTCTACTCTTCATCACTAAGGCAAAGAAATTTAATCCCAATATTACTGCCAGCCCTGGAATGGACCCACTGATTTGGAAATTTCACCCTTTTGTTGCCCTGAAATATCAATGCACAGCAACTGCTGATACCTGCTTATTTCATTGCCAACCTCTAACCTAAGGTGAAGTAGACCTGTCATTAGCGCATTCATCTGTGTTTAGATCTGTCAGCTTCCTTCCCCTTCTCCTCTTTTGTTTCTCTAATTACTTTGATTGCATCTCTGTATCCAGCTCAGGGCTGGTGAGGCTGCGGGGTCCTCATCCCAGTCTGTGTCACTGTTTCCTCTTCCGCAGGCAGCAGGGGTGGCTTTGCCAGAGGGAGACATTTGGGTCTGGATTTCAAAATTGTGAATGCAGCTGTGTTTAGGTCTGCAGGTAACTTTTCAGTCTGTTGTACAGAGTTGTCCCAGTGGCAGAGGCTGCTTTTTCCTATAGCTCCTCTGTGCCCCCCTGCCTCATACCCAGCAATGCTGGAAGCTGGTACTGGGAGCCCCATGCTGTGCCTAGCTGCTCTGCAGAGCTCGGGTGCGGGTAAAGCATCTTCCAGTGCCCTTTAAGTGACATCGCATATTCCACAAGGATTTTCTGTCAGATTTTCAGTAAGCAGGTAGTAGAAGGAGTCACATTGGAGCTCTCATGGCTTTACATTTCCTCTGGGACAGCGACTGGGCCTGGGGTCAGATGTGCTGTGGGTCTCCTGGGCGTTGTTCTGCGCTTCCCTGCCGTTACAGGCTCTCCCTGTAGTGTAACTAGATTGTTTGGCATATTGAGATAATACCTTGACATACAAGATAAAGTAAAATAAAATATTTGTGACAGTATTTTTTGTCTTCCCCCCCTCCAGGGGCTGATTAAAATTCGAGGAGATCGCTGCTGGAGAGAGTTAACTTGCATGGATTATCACTATGAGGTGAGCGATCTGCACATTGAAACTAATTTCTCTTGTCTGTTTTACTTTGGTAGAAAAATTTTCTCTAACCTTTTCTGCCAGGCAGCTTTCCATGTTTTCTTTGTTTATCATAGACTTCTGTCTCTGGCAACACAGTCAATGTCCACGTGCCAGCTTGGTGATGCTATTTTTCCCAACCACAGTCCTAAAAGACCAATTTCTCTCCTTCCCTCCCCTCCCCACCATGGACTGATTCAGGAACAAGCCTGAGCCTCACTGAGAACTTCCTCTGTACAAATGCTACAGGAGAGGAACAAAAAGGAGTTTCTGTAGCATTGTGCTGAATACTTTCTGCTTATGCTTCCAAAATGCAGACATATGTAGACAGAAATAGAGCATCTCGGTGCTCTCCAAGATGCAGAACACTAATCGTTGGCAATTCAGAATTATACGGTTTTATCTTTTGACATCTGTTCCAGTGATTACATTGCATTCTGATTATAAATTGTGGTTTGTATTCTGGCTCTGAGTGTTGTCTCCTCTTTGATTACAGAGAGAGGAGCTCAGCTTCCTCTCTCTTTTTACCTTTTTTTTTTTTATTTGCATTTGCGTTTTGTATAAACAGTGTTTAAAAAAAAAAAGAAATTTCTGCATGCTGCAACGCTCCACTGGGCGAGTAGCCCTGATTTAATGAAGTAAGCGGTACTGAAGCAATATTCCCTTTGCTAGATTAACCTCGCAGCCACAGAAACCGGCACCCTACGTTATAACGCCTCTGCTCTGTGATCTGTGTCTGTCTAACGAGTGGGTGAGCACGGGGCTGCGACATCCCAGCCTGCTGCGTTTTCTGGTGCTGTGCTTGTCCCATCTGGGTGAGACCTGGGGACGTCTTCGTGCCTCACCACACAGTTATTTTCAGCTAGCAGGCCTGAGCTGTCAGCCCCTGGAGATGTACCTTTGGGGTGACATTCCTAGCGGACCCTCATCACGTCTGGAAACCATTTCCCCCTTCCAATTAAACCTGGCAGACCCTGACTTCTCTGACCTGCAGAACATGTTCCAAGGTGTTGCCTATGAATTACTTTTTACGGGGTAGGCACGCTGCGCAGTGGAAACAGGGACGCTTGTACAGGACCTTTCTCTTTCCACCCTTGTGTGAAGAGAATTGCGTGTGAGTGCCAGGGAGCACATTAACAATCCTGTTACGGGATTGGGATTCCTCTCACCAAAATAAGAAAAAAAAAAATCTATCCGTTTCCCAGGCGCCAACACCTTTACTTCTCACTCCTGTGACTGAGTTAACTGGTTGCATATTTTGAAATGGAATTTTGCAGGTCCAGAAAGCTGTATCTGCCTTTCAGCTGTAATGCTCTTGGGTTTGTTGTTACCATTTGCTTTCAGTGGGGTTTCATGCCCTGAATGCAAGGGCGATCTCTTACGAAGGCTGCCACTCGGTCAGCTCATGTTGGACCATCTGTGTCCTGCTTCAATCCGAGTGAAACTTGGGATGCAAAGACCCTTCGGTGCTGTCATTCTTAATCCCCAACACAAAGGCAGCTGCAGTAAATCGTCCTTCGTTTTTGTCTAGCAACGTGAGGGCTCTGCTCGGTGTGCTGCCAGGCACCTGGCAGCAGTCTGAGAAAAGCCAGCTCAAAGCGAGCCCCCCAGCATCCCCCAGTCAGCTCCACTGGTGACCCCAGCCCACAACAGTCAGCCTGCATAATCCCAAATACTTCAAATCAAAACCAGAATCAGTTCTGTAGCCCAGAAGGCTAATTAAGACCATTCCTGTCATATCCATAATGCAGGATCCCCAGCCTGTGCAAGTAATTGGGAACAGGGGTAGGGGGCAGATCACATTATCAATATCAATTATTTTAATCTGCACAAAAGAAGCTGCAATAAAAGGAAAATGAAAGAGGCCAAACTTTGTCTACCAGCGGTAACAGACAAAGGACTGCGATTCACCTGCTGATTTCAACCAGCCAGAGAGAGGAAGGAAAAGGTGAAGCTGAAGATACCTCTGCGAGGGAGGGAGGGAGCTGGGAATCTGCTCGTAATTAGGATGATAAAACTGGGTATTGGACCAGCTCGTAAGTGGACCTGGGCCAAATGTAGTCTGCTGTGATGTATGTTGGCCACCCCAGCTCTCTCGTTCCAGTCCTGAGCTGCAGTCCAAAATCTACATGGGCTTCTCTGCCAAGAGAATTAATGAAAACACATGGCCTCCATCTCTCGCGTGGTGAGCGTGCCCCGGACTATTTATTTGTAGTAGAACCAGCAGCTATGCTCGTGGAAAATAACATTTCCACTTTTGTCAGGAATCGTGTATAAAATAGTAAAATGTTGTTATGGCTTGGGTAATTAAACGGAGCGTATTTTTCCTCGCTCTTTCCTTTCTAATGTGCAGGGCCTTAATCCCAGCCTTTATGGAGATCTGTTCCTCAACTGAAGACCCTCTGTTTAGAGGGCTTACGATCTGTGACGCTGTGTAATTTGGAGAGGGAAATGGCAGAATGCATGGTTTACATAGGAAAGGTATTTTCCTACCAGCCTCACTCTCCTCTGATCCCTGAGGAGCAGATGGGCTCCAGTAACTGTAGAAGAGAAAGGCAGATGCTGATGGAGATGACTTTGCTACACCACCGTGCACGGCCTGGCACATGGAAACTACCTGGAGGCTGAGATGAGAGGTCAGGGTAGAAGCACTCAGCAGATTAATCATGGCTCTGGGTTCCAGGACTCCCAAACTGTAATCCCAATTTGGCAAGACACCATGGAATTTAACCTACTCCTGCATTAGTTTCCTTGCTAATGCGGCCAGAGGCTCCAAGGTGGGTTGTATGTTTGCACCCTGGTTTGTGTGCAGGTCAGGGCTCCAGGTACCTGCAGTGCAGCCGTGTCCACGTTAGCGTGTGGAAATGGACATGCCTGGGTGGTGGCTGGCAGGTGAAGTCCTGGGGTCTGAGGTGCCACGGGCTTTAGTTATCATTTGTTGGATTTGCCATTGTTTCATTGCCGCCTGTGGTTAGATGGGCTTTGTCCCCTCTAAGAAGTCCCGATAAAAGGGAGGCTTTTGCTCAGTGGAACCTGTTCCTGATGCAGTTCGTGCGGAGGGAAGCTGCTTCTGGGTTTTAGGTCTGTTTGTCATCATGATTATTAAGCATTTATCTACTGTGTACACAATGGTTTACAAATATGTGTGCAGCGGTTTGCAGACTGGAGCTAGATCTCTGCTTCCACTGAAGCATATGGCACAGATCCCACGACGTTCTGCGGCATCCCGCCCGTTGGGAGAAGATGAAGGCAGCCTCGGTTCCCTCCTTGTGCGAGCTGGGGGATGCGGCTGAGCCTGTCCCACTGCCCCATGTGTCCCTGTCTGCTCCAGAGGACATCCTTCACCACCTGCGGAGAGCCACAGCTCCCTGCCATAGCCAGGCTGCCATGTGCACCGGGAAAAAGTCTGCTATGGAATGTTCTGTGCCACTCGAGGGTGTTTCTGGAGCTTGCACAGCCTGCAGGACATTGCCTGGGCATGTTAGTAGGTACCAGGTCTGGGAGCCAGGAAGGACCAGGAAGCACCAACTTGCTCCCCAGGGGCCTCTTACCACTCGCTCCCGTGCCAAGCTTTATCTGGCTCAAGCTTTGCTAATTCTGGGTGTGCTGCTTAGCTGGCACAAGCACAATGTCTTAACATGCTCCAAATGGAGAAAATCCTCTTGTGTAAGACCCATATTTTAAAATCTCCCCACCAAACCTGAGCTCCCCGACCCTGGCGCTTATGCTGCGGAGCACCTTGCAACCATATGTCAGGCACAGGGTGGGTTTGAGTGGCACGGGCAGGAGACGAGCGTTTCTGACCTGCAGCTGGTCCAAACGGAGCCCGTTGTTTTGGATGCTGGTGGTGGTCTTGGCAGAGCAGTTAAGCAGATAATCTTAGGGGTTTAGAAAGGGGGGAGTCCTACATGGTCACATCTAGCGTGTCTCCCCTTACTCCACTGCAGAAGTGCTCCCTGTGGGATGTAATCCAGTGATGCATTTTTATAATGGCTGCCAAAGTATTGTTGCTTTTTAATTACAGACAGATATCTTGTAAAATTCAGCCACCAACTGGTAGGAACAGCTGCCGAAGCAGCTGCTGGGGCAGGCGAGCGTGTGGAGGAGAGCCCCGCTGGGCGCCCTCCTCCTCTGCCAGCTTTGCACTGACACTGTGCGGGAGCTGTTAAACACGTCCCGGGGGTCTCTCGTGTCCCAGCAGCCTGTCCCTTGTGTCCCAGCGGCCTGTCTGCAGCTGGGCTGGTGCTGGGTGACACTTAGCAGAGGTGCGAGCCATGGCATGCACCAGGCAAGGGACCTTGCCACAGCCCTTCCACCCACTATTGAAACAGCTTGTATTTTATATTTTTAATTTTAACATAATTTATTTTAAGTGATGCTTTGAAGGGAGCACCTTTTATCCCAGAGTTTCTCGATGATTTGCATCCTTTGCTGCAGAAAACCAGGCTAGGAAGTCAAACTTACTACTGAGGCAGAGGGATAAAGGCAAAGGGAAACAAAAACCCGCTCCCAAAGCAAATTTTTTTCAGCATTGGAAGTAAGACCCTGGGTTTGCTTCCCTGCTGCGGAGTTGTCTGTAGGTGCTCCGGATGGGCTGGTGGCCACAAAGCAGGGAGGTCTGAAGGCCTTTGCTGAACCAGCCTCTACTTTTATAACTGAGTCACACTTTAGTTCTGAATTTGTCAGTGCTGCTGAGAAAAGCTTTGTTCTTTATGTAAGACACTGTGCAGCCACAAAGGTCACTTCTTCTGATTTGTACAAATTGTCGCTAATTATTCTGTAACTGTTTTTCTTAAATAGAGGCTGTCAGTCAGTGCTCCAGCTTCTGGCATATGGCAGGTCTCCAGTTCCTGGAGAAGCTCTCCCGAGCACAATGTCTTTTGTACCTAATTAGGGGCTTGCTGACTGATAGCTGTGCTGATAAGGATAAGAAGGAAGCTCTAACTGCTCTTTAACTGCCTCTTGATTGCTTTTCTCCCTTCTATTCACTGTGTTAGACCTTGTTAGACTTTTCATCTAGCTTTTTCCAACCTATTATGAAACAAAAAGTAAATAGTATCTAGCGGTTTGTTTTGATAAATCAGAAAATGATCTGCTTCCATGATCCCCGATGTCTCTGGATGGGCTTTATTCCAACAGTTTGCATTGCTGGAAGCAAAAATGTTCCAAACAGGGGAGCAGGTACTCAGGTCTCATGCTCAAAATGTGTGTTTTAAAGTTACAAATTAATATGAGGGAAACAACGCTGAATTAAACAGAAAACAAGAATATTTAAAAGAGGTATCCATGCAAAGCTTTTTGGCAATCTTCTTTTTAAGAACCTTATGAAATATGTAGCATCCTAAGTTTACAATCATTGGCCCTTCACAGAATTTTCTCCAGTCTGAAGATGACAAAGGTGGATCCTGGCAGGGCTGATGGTCACAATAATGAATTATTAAGGCCAACAAAATGATGAACTCCCAGGTCTGACTTAGCTATGGGAGCTCAGGTTTGATAGGTGGGCTTTCCAAAACTGATGTCTTCTGGGGAAGCACAGATCTTCCCCTTCCAACAGTCACCAAGGGGAAACCAAAGAACCCACCTCTGTGTCTCTGGCACAGCGCGGCTGAGCTGCTCGGTTGGCACCTTTCCCCCTTGCTGGTGTGGAAGGATCTGATTTTGTTTCACTGAATGCAGAACAATTTGCATCTCCGTGCCTTCTTCCGTGCAGGATGTTTAATTGCCTAGTTTCGCTGCTGGATTTTGCTGGTTCCCCTAGGGACAGGAGATGCTGGGTTGCAGCAGGTGAGTAACCGAGGTCAGGCTGAGGCTTGGAGGAGAGGCAAGGTGCAGCCATGTCATGGGGAAATTTGACAGATTTTTCGAAAAGCGTTTGAAAAGGGTGTGGGAGTCCTGCAGTCCGTGCTTCCAGGCCCTGGGGTGAGCTCAACACTGCTGGACATGTGGCTATGAGCCCGGGGCAACTGCCTGCCCTCAGCAGCTGGGAGGGTTTTAAAAAGTGACCGTGGGATTTGATGGATGTGCCGTAGGTTTCTGGAGTTGCTCACAGCTTGCCATTACTTGAAACAGTAAAATTTGTGCTCTGGAAGACGTGTTTCTGTGAGAATACGAGTGAAGTGAGTTGTGGTCCATCTCTGTCCTCCCTGGACAAGTTGCCACGTGGAACCTGAACCTCTGTTGCCAAGTCCTCTGTAAGGAGAGCAAGGGCAAAATGACATTCTGCCCACTGTGGATTCTAAATGCAGTTTGTTTTCATCTCCTGTTGTAAAAGCAAATGGTTCTTTGAGTTGGGGCGACTGATTGCAAAAGGAAGAGCGCATTTGTGTTCAGCTTTTTTTTTTTTTTTCTTTTTTTTCTTTCCCTTTTAGTCATAAGTTTTGAAAAATGACCTTTCTGGAGTATAATTGAAAAACCACTTGTCCTCGTTCACACATATTGACGGGCTGCTTAGTGGGGATTTGAAGCTGAGGATTAGGTGCTTTCTTCTGGGTTTTGGTGATTTGCATGATGTCAGTGCTAGCACTAGAAGAAGGGCTAATTCCTGACCTTGCCTGTGATCAATTAAGTAACAAGATCCATCATAAGGTAAGTGCATGAAGCAATAATATTGGCAGATAAATGTCAACACGACATCAAAAGCTTATTACGCTGTATCTGGATTTTGTATCAGGCTGCTGCAAGAAGGTCTCTATCCGAGACAGGTTTTTAGATGAATCCCAGGTGCTCTGTATTGAATGCAAGATGTTTTTGAATGCAGATTGCTAGAAATGTTTGTCATTCCCAAATTGGGGCTGGGCTCTGTTGTTTTAATAACAGTTAAATGTGCACATCACTGAAGAAGAGAGGGAGCAAATGCTTTTAAAGGTGGAATTTTTGTGCTCAGCTTGGGAAGATGGGCATTGCTAGGTTTGCACAGGTCGGGTTTACTGGCAGAAGCACAAGCAGAGATCAGTGACTATATAACTTCCAGCTGAGCAGTTCTCGGAAGGAGGCCTGGTTTGCCAGAGTTTGGGCACTGGCAGCAGGTTCTGCTGCAGATGATCAGTGCTTCTGAAAATGAGGGCTGAGCTCTTGAAAGCTGTGAAGCAGTAAATTTTCAGAAGTGTAACCATCCTTGTGGAGTTGCAATTTCAGAAGACATAACGATAAATACTGACTCCTACGCCCAGTCATGCTGCTTTTTAAAAAGTGAAAAGGACTACAGGTCTTTTGTAGTCAAAGGATGCTCCAGAACTAGGGTGATTAATAATGTTGGACCTTAAGCAGAATAAAAGCAGGTTTCTCCTACATGCAGAGACGTGGTAGGTGATATTTTATTCCAGGCAGGGAAGCTGCTTCCCAGAGTCAGGCACTTGTGAGAGCGTAGGTTTACTGACAGCCAGTGTTTGGTCCAGGAGTCTGGCTTGTATTACTCTGAGCAGCAAACATGACAGGCAAATGGTAAGTGGATTCCCAACCACCTCAAAGTCAGCAGCAGTTCAGCTATCGTCTTCCTCGAGACCGGGATGCTGGCGGTGAATTCAGGAGAAGGGGGAGGAGTGTCTGTTCAGAGAACTATCAAAATAAAAGGTAGAGCTGCAAATCAGCATCATAAAGCAGACCCGGCATCTTTGGCCCAGGCTCAGGAAACCACATACTGTTGAAGTAAATTGGACGTAAGCAGGTGCTGAGAGAGAAACTTTCAAAATAGTTTTAAAAGGAAACGTAACGGCAGGATCTGGAGGGATGGGATAAGCACGCAGTAAGTGATGCCTCCCAGGCACCGGCCACTATGGGTGGCAAAGCACCCGTTTTGCTGCTGGATTTTATTTATCTCTTCAGTGCAGTTGAGGAACCGCCTTTCTCTGCTCATTTCTTCATCAGAAGTTATAGTATTAAAACAAATTAAGGCAAAGTGGTTCTCACTTTGGTATAAGCCAAGCAGGTTAGTGGCACCTGCCACTTGGGTAACCCACTGCTTCCCACCGGTTGCCCTAGCTTTCCCCCGATTTCCAGCAATATTAGAACAAAATAGGATAAACTAGCAAAAGTTTAGTGGAAATGCCCCCCAGAGACCTTTCTGTTGTGAGCCTTTTGAGGTTTCTGAAGCGTAGGAAGACATTATCCCTCCCCGCTGCCGGGATCAGCAGCAGAACTGTCAGTCACACGCTGTAAATGCATTGGGAATATGCCAATACCGTTTTCAGCAGTAATACAATTCCTCTTCCTGGATTCTTTTCTGTTTTTCTTAAGGATTTGTTTTAAGCCTGGTGAAAGCTTCCTGTACAACTATTGGATTTCATCTCTTCATTACACTCTCCCACTGTTTCAAACTCATTTACAGACCACCCAGGACCCTCATCACTTGCCTTAGATATTCTCCTCTTTTCTCTTCCTCTCCCCTCCATCCATTTGGTCTTTTTTTAATCCTAATCAGATTAATCCATGCAACCCACCTTGCAGCCACTTAATCAGCTCTCCATACTCTGACCCTGTATGTGGCTTTTATTCTGCTGGCCGCCTTCTCCAGCGGACAGGATGATGGAGCCCATCGTTCCCCTCTGCCTCCCAGAGACTGTGGGGAATAATCGGCTTCTCATGAAACGTTCAGGACCCAGGAGGTTTGTCAGCTTTGAAGATAACAGAGGCAATGCTCTGATAATTATTTAAATTGTGGATTTATGAGCTAGTTAATGGTGTGTTTTAAGAAATCTGTGCGAAGAGATGACAAATCTTGGTGCTATCTGGAAGACAGAAGCAAGAGGGGGAAATGGTAGAAGAAAATTTAAGTCTTTCTTCTAAGATTTCTAAGAAATTGCTAGTCTTTCCAAATAATGTGTCTGTTATCTCTCTTGCTTTATGGAAGGACACTGCTCAGCTGGCCTCCCTGACACAGTGTCAGTAACTCCTCCGTTTCTACTGTGGCATCTTGATCCACCGGGCGGGACTGGCTGCCTGGCCTGGCCCCTCTGCCACCATGGGGCAGCCTTGGTGGCCAGCGCGGCACTGCCTCAGGCCTTGCCCAGAGCCCTTACCCAGGTGTAGCCGCCCCTGCCTGCTCCAGGTGGTCAGAACTAGTCTCCCTGGCACTAAATACACTGAATTTTTGTCATCCTTCGTGGCATGCCTGGACATCATAAGCTGTCTTTTCTGGTCTGCCAGCAGACGAGTTGGTCTTCTCATCCATTCCCACCTTCCTTGGTGTTCGTAGGGGATTAGCCACCATTCCAGTTCCCTTGCTTCAGAGACCATTGGGATGATGCAAGCTGTTGGTGTCTGCCAAAATTTTGTTCTCTTCTTTTTCTGTAATGTTTGCTCTCAACAGTCCAGAAGTCTAAGCGAAACTGAAACTCCAATGCTGCAGTTTCACATAGTATCAGCTGCAAAATGGTGTATGCAGAGCTCCAACATACAATTAAATTATCCAAAAAACATACTCACCATCTGCTTTTCCAGGGAAAGCAAAATAATGACATGCTTTTAATTGCAGATAGAGTTTAAACAAATAAGGTGTTGGTTTACAAGCTGGTGCTTTCTTCTTTGGACATCAGATTACATTTTCATCAGATTATGAAAATGTGCTACTGTTTCATCTCTTTCTTTGGCTATTAAATGTGTAAGTCATTTAATTAATTTTCACATAATAGATCAGTCCTAATTTAATAACTAAAAGATTTAATTTGTTGCCTACAAAAGAGCAGACACGCAAAAAAGTTCTGCTGAAGAAGCTGCATTCCCAGTGGTGGGTGTGTTCATGCATCTCTCCTCCTCAGGTCTCTTACTAGGATCTTCTCGCTGGAATAACCATCAGGAGCTCTTCCCGTTCTCAGGTTAACGCTGTATTAGTTATTGTAGGTACCAGCAGCTTTAAGTTCAGCTTGGAAGTTTTATTTCCACAGAAATGCTGGTCTGTCCAGGGGAAGGACCAGCCATTGGCAAAATTGTAGAAATAACAGAGCCCTGCTCTTTGCTGTTAAAAGTTTGAATTATTTGTGTACCTTCTATTTACATTTAATTTATGCTGTTTCCGTGCAGTTCTCTGTGTTTCCAAACTTGCCGTGTTGAGCATCTACTTGACTTAAATTGCAGCACACAGGTAATGTCACTCCAGTGATCAGGAGGCTGGTGGCCCGATACTATTCCCATACACATTTTCCTTCCTACTGTAGATGGGGAAGAATTCCACATATTTTTGCCAATGCCTTTTCTTTTCTTTTTTTTTTTTTTCTTTTTGTTCTGTCTTTCAACTATTACAGTGCTCACAGCAAGCCGTCGTAACTCTGTAAAAAGAACACCACGGTGTTAGGATGGTGTACGAATGAGTTAATAGTAAGTCTCTGCTGTGGTGTTTTGCTCCAAAGTCGTGTGCGCCAAACTGACCTTTAATCTTGGAATATAAATCACTTTCCAGTCCTATTATTTGTAAAATCCTACAGGCTTGCAAATGCACAAAAGGAGCCTTTGTCTCTTATTAATTTAATTTATAGGTTAAAGTTTCAAATCAGTGGCAAGCAAGAGCTGATTTACTATTCACTTCAGGAATTGCCGTTCTGGAAAGCACAGCATTTGCTAGACTGCCTAGAAATTGTGATACGTAATTAGGAGCTTCTGTAATTATATATAATGTAATATAATTTGCTTATCTTTTTTGGTATGTATTATAGATAAAAGCTGGGAGAGTAACTCAGGGTGGATTAGCTCTTTCAACCCTAAAAACTCGACAGATCAGTAAAACTGCTGGGTTTTGTCTTATTCTATTGACCATTTCAGCAGGATCAATGTTTTCAAGCGTTTGAAGTTGCTGCCCTTTTCTTTTACGTATAGAAGCATCCCATCATCTCTTGTACAGTGCCATTTGGGCTGCAAAAAAAAATACCCACTTCTGTGACAAAATTTAGATAAAAGCAGTATGGAGCTTTTCCCCACCAGTTTCAAACAAGACAACAATTCCTGTTTTGTTAATTTGATTTAAGCTATGGAATTCCTGTGTGGAGTCAGATGTGGGACACTGGTTTCTCTTCCCAGAGTTTGGAGCGTTCCCATCTGCAGTTCAGACCCATTCCTTCTACTTCGTGGCGTTTCTGGTTAAGCAAATCTGTAACCAAGTTTTCTAGTCTATCTCAAAATAACTCAAGACAAAGAAATAGGACTTTTCCATAACTGTGCTGTCATACCATGGTCAGGGTGAGAGTTCGGGCTGCCCAAGGTGCTCACTGGGAGCTTTTCCCTCTTGACCAGTTTACAGGGAAAAGAAGGGGTTGAGTGTTGTTGCCCTTGCAAGCATGATGGAAATATTTGTATTAAAAATGGCAGTTATTTTTCTCATATTCATGAATTAACTTATCTATATTTTCCAAGGATCATGTTCTTCCTCTTCCCTTTCACCCTGGCCGTCTCGATGGCTAAAAGGGGTTTTATTGCTTTAGCATTAATCAAGACATTTGACAGAATTGAACTGGATCCCGTCCAATCAGACTGAGACAATATTGAATTTCCAACTGTCACATTGGATCCATTTGAAGGTAACACAAGCTTGTCACTCTCTGCCATCATTCCATCGGTGTGACGATCCCGGCCTGAGGTGGATGAGTGCCACCTTCTCCAGCGGTCTGTGCCCAAAGCCAGTGGAGCTATGCCTGGGCTGCGCGCTGGCATTTCCCAGCAGTGGCTGAGGGCATGGAACAAAAGCTCTGCAGGACGAGCAGGGAGAAGGTTTTTTTCTCTTCTTAGAGCCACGTTCAGTAAACTCACCCTCCTCAAGGAACCTGCTGACATCTGGAGTCCTACTGCTGGTTCTGCTTTTCCCCCAGGCTTGGCACGCCAAGCCCGTGGCTGCCTTGGGGAGTTGTGACCATCACCCCTCTTCCACCCACACTTTCTCTTAAGAGTATCGCTGCTTTTTTAAATTCTGGGTGTCAGGCCAGCCCCACTCACCTGGAGGAGAGTGCTGGGGAGAAATGAACCAGCAACTGCTGGAGCTGAGCAAATTCCGTTCCGCAAATAATACTATTTTAAAGAGTTTTTATTGAAACATAAAATGTGAGTTGGCTTTAATACCCGCTTGTCTAACTGTATTGCTTGCCACAAAGAACATGTAGGTTTGTTGGTAGCTTAAGGGCCTTGCAACAGCCTTCATCTTGTTTGATAAAATTTCCTGTCATCTGTCTAAGGAGTAGAAATAGTATCCCACGCAGGAGGTGGCCCACGCTCTGTATGAGATGAGTTAGGATTCGTGAGTCCTTAAGGCAATAGTTGCAATTAACAGTTTGCAAGCAGCCCACAATGGAAATCTGCTTCAATGCGTTATCCTTGGCCCTGAAGGCAAATAAGTGAAATATTTTAATTCAAGGAGTTAATTGCAATTTTAGCAGCCTTTCAATACCAAGTTTGGCAGATGATGTGAAGCGCTGTCCTGCTCTGATCTCAGCCAAGTGACTGGGAACACCGGTGCAGATGTTGAAACCAAACATGAGCAAGAACAGTCTGGGAATGTTTCTTGACACATTATGCGATTCATTAATGATTTTTTGCTACTGGTGCCATGCTTCAAGTTGCTGCAAATCATTATAAAGGGCATTTCCAGCAACTACAGAAAGAGAGCCCCACGGGCAGATAGCATGGTCAGATCCCAAGATCTCTAACCAGTATGGCCAGCTCTGGGTGCCGTCTCCCTTTGCCCTTGCTCACCAGTTCTGTTGGTAAGCAGAGCTGATGGATGTTTCACAGCCTGTTCCCCCTTTTGAACATTGAACCTGAACTATCTGAGTGCACAAAGGGATTGACGGGAGGGAGCGGGAGCCAAAGGAAACTGCAGGAACCTCTTTTCTCTGCCAAAAGAAGTGAAAGGATAATGTAGCATGTAGTTATCAAAGGTTAGTTTTCTCAAAGCTGGTCAAACCTGACTTTCCTAACTGAACTTTGGCTTGATTATATAGGGAGCAACTCGCTTTTGTAATTTGCTAGGACTAAAGTTCACGTGAGGGTGCCTCTCCCAATTCCTGCACCCCTGCCCTTGTGTGCCAACCCTGGGTTTGGGTGCTGTCGTTAGGGCAACGACTTCTTCCAGCAGTGCTTGTCCCAACCGTGATTCTACCAGAGGATGCTTGGGAAGGTCCTGCAGAGATTTTCAAAGAGAGACTGAAGGTGCCAGGGGAGGATCAACACCTGAAACCCTCCAAGGGCAGGTATCTTACCCCTCTCCGTGTCAGGGTGCTCCAGTTCCCTCCTGGAGCTCCTAAAGGGATGCTCTTCTGCTAAATGTGTTTTTGTCCTGCCAGCAGTCCTCACGCAGTGGCCTCGCAGGGCAGGACACAGTTGTGAGGGGCTGGGGAGCTCACCATTTCTTGGTCAGATCCTGATGGGACGCTGCTTGTAAGAGGTGCTGAGCATTTCCAGCAGGTTGGTTGCTTTGTTTCCCAGAAACCTGCACACCCAAAGTTTTAAAAGGGCAATCCTTTAATTCTTTAAACCACTACTCTGTCACTACTCTGAATTTCACCATGGTCTGTGAATTTGTCGTCACTGAGAATTTCCTGTAGAAGTTTTGTCAGAAATGGAACCAGAAGTATGTCTTTAAAGAGCAGCTTTTCTCTGTTAATGCATGTCGCTTCTGCAGTACGTTTGATCATTAGTATTCCTCTGTGTATGTTTGTGTGCAATTTTCATCAAGTTGCTCCTGCCATACATTTTGGTAACCACGAGCAGGATCTAACAGTGCTTTTTATAACTCCCTTTTGCAGTTATCTGTGCCAAATCTGCAGCAGCAGCACACGTGACCTGACTGTGCTACCAGCAGACAAGCGTTAGCTGATTACCTTGGGGGGATGTAAAGGCCAGGAGTAGTTAACAAACATGGCTGGTTAGCTGCTTAAATATTGGAGATTTGCTTTCTATTGTTTTATTACTCCTGTAAGTCTCAGCAGTATGATTAACATCAAGCCCATCGCTTTCCTCATTACTGTAATGAGTTCATCAAGCTGATGGGTGAGGGTGGAGGGGAGTTCCGCGGATGATGGAGTGCAGTGCTGTGCAGATGTGAGAGCCATGTGTGTTGCGTTACGTAATTAAATGCAAAACTTTCTCAACTAGAAAGTGCTTGCAGGGTTTGTAGTTGATCTCTTTCCTTGTTTGCGGGGAAGCTGTAGGTAAGAGGAAAAGGTGCTGTCAGAAGGACTGCAAAAGATCAGCACAGGGAGGTTTTCTGTTGCTTTTTTTTTTTTTTTTTTTTAACTTCTGAAATAAAAGATCTCCTGAAGGTGGCAATTTAGCAGGTTGGGTGCTTTTTGAGGATTTTATCCATGGCTATGTCCTGTTCAGTGTCTTCGTGCCTGTAGCCTGTATGAATTGTTGGGTCTTACTCTTCTTCCTAGCCGGAATAACCGAAGGGTAGCCCGACACGGAGGGTCAGAGGAAGGAGCGGGACCCTGCAAGGCTCGAAGGGCACAAGGGAGAAGCTGTAGCGCGACAGCGGGTGTTTACTCCTTGCTTGGCACCATCTCCTATTTTGTCTGACAAGGATGAGTCCGGGTTTCATATTATATGATTTGCCTCCAGCAAATCTCAGAGGAGCTCATGCCAGGCTGCAGCGTATCTCCCTGTGAGAGTGCTTTCTTTGGGCAATAATGCAGGCTTGTAGTAGGGTTGCCTCTACACGAACCATGGTATGGGTTTAATTTGCTAGTTAAGATGTTACCGACTTCTCCTCGATTTCTAATGTTTCCTCTTCCACGAAATTTTATATGTCACCTATCTGGGAGCCGTTTTGGCTGGGGGTTTTTAGGAGAGCACTCAGGAATTTCTTACTGTTTCTCTGGCACTTTAGTTCAATTTACAGTGTACACTAAAGAAATAGTTCCCTTTAGGTTAGGATAGGTTACACGCTCTCCTCTGTGGAAGAACAAAGGGCTGTCTGTTACAGCAAGCATGATTATCAGCTGGGAGGTGATGCTGGAGACTGTGAGGATGCAAAATGGGATTTTGGGGATGTATTTCACATTTAGGGGGTTGACGAGCGATGAGATGCAAGAAAATAGGACATATTAAATAAACACTTAAATACTGGACATGCAGAAATAAATTATATGATTAAAGCCCAGGGTGTTGGCTGCATTGGACCCTGTAGCATCCCTTTGTGGTTTGGGGAGCCTGGATCCTGTGGTCCTCGCTTGCTGAGAGGGGGTAGCAGGGGCAGCCGGGTCATTGCTGCCCTTAGGCAGTATCAGTGCCTGCCAACAGCTCTGCCCTGCTCCGAAGGTTGCCTGGACTCCTCCGGCTCCGTGGAGTCTCTCCATGCTGAGTGTAACTTGCATCTTTGTACCAGACTTGGGCTTTTTTAGTGCTGCTGAGGTGCTGGTCTAATACTGTGGCCAAAGGTGGGGGATAGAACTGGGTGAAATGGCTGGAATTTTTGTTGGCATCAGTCATTTAACCAGATCTTTGTGGGGAACGTGAGGTTTTGCCTTCCCCTAAGCTGTCCTAGCTGGCCCCTGGCGTACTTGAACCTTTTGCTGCCTTCTTGGTCACATGCTCTCCAGCAGCTGCAGACTGGCAGAGCCCATCCTTGCATCTTGGTGGTGCGGTGTGCTTTACCATTCCCAGAAGTGCATGACATAAAAGCACTATATAGCCATAACCGTGATGCCTTTTCATGCAGACTTCTAGCCCACCTCCTTTTTAGAGCCTGTTGGAGATGCGCTCCGTGACCTGATGTTTGTGGGCTCTGGTGCACACAGACCCCTGCACAGTAGCTGGCCCTGACCTCTCTTGCAGGACTTTTCGCACTGGGAAAAATGAACCCCCATAGACCCTTAATAGGCATTTTCATGTTTGGTTTAAGGAGGTTCCACAACATGCTGGTTTTATGGGTATTGCATTTGTGTGCACCAGAGCTGGGTTTAGGGTCCCTCTGGGATGAATGGCACAGTTACACCCCCCCATTCTTTTCTACCAGAAATGTATTTAGACGTAAAACAGCTGTAAATTTGTACAATTTCTCCTCTGCCATCAGACATTGCTGCTGGAGTACACGATTGAAGGAAACAAAAATGCTAGGCAGTGATTTTTACTCTGGAACAGTGGTTGAAATGATGACTTGAAGTTTGTTTCTCCTGCTGCTAATATAACTGCTGCCTCTGATCCCAGAAATAGCTGGAGCAGACCTGGACATGCACTGCTGAAGGTGTGGAGGTTTCAGCACCTGGTACTGTGCAATGAGAGGTGACTTCTTGGATCTTGTCCTGCTCCTCTTAGACAATCCCAGGCCTGTGCCCTGACTCTGTACCTAGTTTTGCCCAGTGCAAACATGGATCCTCACAGGTTTTGAGGGAGCTTTGCCTGGACTCAGAGACCCAGATCCAGGGAATCATTCTGGAAGGTCATCTGCATGATGACCAAAGACCAGGAAACATCCAGCGTATGGCAGCCTGTGTAGCCAGCTGGGAAGGCAGAGAGAGAAAGACTGTCCAAAGCCGGGTGGGTACACAGAGGTCAAAAATAATTGCCAGTGCTGGATTTCAGTAGAGCATCGGGCTTGACATGTTTGTTCTTAGGGGGCACTTCCACTGGCCTTCCGTCGCCCATGGCTCGGAGAGTGGTCCATGTGTCCAGTTGCCAGTTTCCAAGACCCTGCTTCTTGAAGATGATGCCCCCTTTTCTGGCCAGTGGATTCAAGCTCAGCCTGTCTGAGGTGATGCCAGACCTTGCGCTTCTGTTGTGCAGTTTGTAAAATGGCTTGGGCAAGAGGAAGCACCATGAAAACCAGGGGGTGGGTTTCGCTGTGGAACCAAGGGATCATACATGTCTGGCACGTGCTATGTGAGTACATGCCAGAAAGATGACAGCCAGGTGCCATGGCAATATTTTATTTTTAGCCAAAACACGATCTGGTAAAAGTATTTTGGTAAGAATTCCTTGCAACGTGTGTGTGTTCATCTTGGTCCTGAGCATGCAAGCATGCTGGTCATCAGCGTGCCCCGGGGGACACAGTCAGACGGCAGTGGGTAGTAATTAACTTACCATTTAGCACTGTACATTTTTAATGGTTTTATAGCTTCTGAGAGAGCCCAACTCCTTGATTACTGTTTTTTTCATTGTAGTCCATTAATAAAGCTTGCTTCAGGACTTGGTTCTACCTGTTGAAAGAATTTATTATAAAAGATATTGAGAACTTTGTCTTGTTTCATTTACAGATTTCACAGGATAAATTGTATCCATGTTACGGGACCATGAATGTATGGCTATGACACCAGCTGTTTTTGATAAACTATAAAATGGCCTGTCTCAAGTAAACTAAACACAAATTTTATGAAACAATTATGCATCGGCCTTTTCATTCCCTTCCCTCGAAGTTTGTATTTAATTTTAGTGCTTGAGATTTAGCAGAAATTTAATACTTTATCTTCTGAAGAGCGAACCATCTCTCCGAGGCCCGGCATTCCTTTGGCTGTACAGCACGGATTTTTGGGTTCCAAGCACAGCTTTATGTTTTGCCAAAGTTAAGATACTCTGTGCCCAAGCTGCCCAAGTTTAGTGGATGGTTAAAACTTTTGATGTTTGCTCAAGAATGTGCTTTACGTTTAGTTGCATGGCAGGAAAGATTTCTCCTTTTAATTTTTCATTTAAGGCAGCCTTTGGTCAGAAAGCCAGACTCAACCAAGACGTCACGAGTCATTAATCTTTCAAAATGCTGGGTTAGGCCTGCAGAGGTATCTCTTTATTCAATAAGGATCCAAGACTTATCTTTATTGAAAGAAAGTAATTTAGAGCCACCAATGCAGCGCTTAGTCTTGTGGTTATTAGATGAGCATCTAATCTGCTCTGCAGTGGGGATGCAGTCCTCCAGCTTTACTAATGATAGGAATTTCATTAGCGTCTGAGGGGCTCCCGTGTAATAAATACTTCCATTTGTGAGAGTTGTGACAGTTCGGGACAGGACTTTTATGGACGTTTGTGCATAAAGGCATCCACCAGCTCAGCATCATTTAATGTACGTTTGAAACAAGATATGGTTGTTGTTGCTGGAGAAGGAAAACGTGGCACACAGGGGGAAGGGGAAGAGGGTTTCGAGGGTCGGCATGGCTGAAGCCTGTGGAACCGTGAGGTCCCATGGCATTGGTGTCATAGGTAATGTGGTGGGTCAAGAATATTGAAACGAGATGTGATGGAAGAGGAGGAGCGCAGAGGCAGATCTGTAGGAAACCAGGTGACAGAGCTTCAGCTCCCAATGGCACAGCCCTCCTGGCACTGTTTGCTGCGTGCAGGAGATCTGCATCCCAGGAGAGAAAACTGGGAAGGAAGTATTGTGTTAAAGCATTCAGCAGACGCATCTAGAAGATACCTCCTTGGATCAGACCATGGCCTGGGTCCAGGGATCGGGCTGCTTCATGCGTTTAGAGCCGCTGGCTCAGGCTGTCTCTAGGAATGCCGTCTAGTGCTTCCCTATGGTACTGGAGCATCCCAGCCCCCCAGTTCTGGAGCAAGTAAGGCCTCCATCAGCTTGTTGTGTTGTGCTAAACTCAGGGCTTGTGGGAAGCTAGGTACTTTTGTTCTAAGTTTCTTTGGAGGCTTCATGTTTCTCTTCTGCTTGGCATGGATTTCTGGACTGAGAGTGGGATGTGAGGGGGAAATCTTCTCAAACAGGTGTACGTGCATACTGCAAAATAACTTGTATTGCTATCCTCTGTGTTTGCGAAGGGGAGTATCTCTGCAGGGGCTCAAGCACAGCTGGGTGAAGGCAAGCGGTCCCCTCTTCCCTTGGCTTTCGGATCACACCACGGAGCCAGGGACAGATGGATGACAGGTTCACCTTCCCGGTGGTGACCGGTGTAGCTCCCAAACCACAGAAGTTGATTTGTTGGAGACAGGCTCTGGTCTGACGACTGTCAAACCATGAGCATGCTCTGTATTAGCAAATATGGTTGATCATGGTCTTTATGATAAGCCGCACCGTGGAGTTACCCCCTTGATATTAAAGCTGTGGGGTGAAACACTTGGCTTTAAATGCTTATTTCCAGTCTGCTCACTCAAAGAATGTCCTTTGTTCCTTTAAATTAAAATGGTGGAGTTTCTGTGGAAGGATAGTGCCCTGGGCTCTGTCGTGGGAGGGCTGAGGTGGGTGGAAGAATGATCGCATTATTCCCCGTAGACGTGTGGTTAACGGCGCACACGGAGGGGCTGCTTCGGTGGGCACGGGGGGTCTGTGAGAGCGGCAAGGGGAGCAAGGGGCAGCAGTTCGGGTTTGCCCCAAAGGGCTTCACCCCAAAGGTTATCAAGATTTTGTAGCATTTGCCTTCGGTGAGTTTGGCTCTGGCGTGAAGGTCCCCAACTCCCCATCGACACATTTACAGGCAACTCTGAATTGCGTCGCTTTTTGTGAGTTCGTGCCAGAGCTGTATTATTTTAATGCGGCTGTTAGCGTGTAAATCTGTCAATATTGCGGTGTGTAAACAACAGCGTTTTCCCTTTGCAGTTTTTTAAAAAAAACATAGCATTGTTTATTCCTCTGGTTTTCATCCAGTAACGCTGGGCACCTCCCGCCCGAACGCAAAGACTGAGAAAGCAAGTCCTGTTTTAAAATGAAATAGGAGATTGTCTGCCTTTTGATATTTGATGTAATCCCATTTCTAGTGCTTTTCTAGAGGGTATGTTCTTGGGTAGTGAGCTGGTACGGTGATGAGTTGATTAGGGGCGAGCAGTGGTTACGGGGACTCCCAAAAGCAGGGACAAGGCTTTCGGCACTGGATGCTCTCTGGCAGGTCCCCAAGGCATGCAGCGCTGGCAGGAAAGCCATTGTAAAGCCATTAAAGGTGTCACGCTTCTTATCTGCTTTTTGTTTATTAAAAAAAAAGAAAAAAAAAAAGGCTACAAATAAAGCAGTGTCACAAGATCCTACTTGTAATTGAGGGTCCTAAATTAATTAGCTATGGTGAATGTTCTGCATGGCTTTCTCTCTCCTCTGAAGAAGGACCCCTTTGTACATCACAGCCGAAGGCTGCTCGAGCAGGATCCACACATGAAATACCTGAGGGCATCACGGGGCCTTTTCTCCCCCTCTTGTTTTCACACTTCTCTTCCCCTTTCCCTGCCTGCCCTTTCAAATTCTTTGGATGGGAGGATTTCCTAACATCTCTTTTCAGCGTTGCTTCCTCCTTGCCTCCCTCACATTTCCCTTAATGCCTCTAAAATCCACTGTAGTAGCGGTCTTACCCCCGTTGTTTGATTTTTAACATCAGAGCTGATGCCATGGATTTCCAGCCCTCCGTAGGCTGGTGGATGCAGCTGATCCTTTTCCAGGGGCCAGCGCCGCTCCTCTCGCACCTCTGGGTGGGTTTAACCGCTGTGACTGTCACGTTTGAAGTGATGTGCTGCTTGTGCTTCACTGCTGTGCTTCATAGTTTTGGGGCTTGCTCACTACTCGTTAGATTTGCTTTTTGTAGCCAGTTCTGTTCTTTTATTTTGTGATGATCAACACTTTTGCTCTTTGGCTGTTGACCGAGCTATGGCTTTTGAGAGTACTGGCAGGAGCAAGTCTGGATTTCTCTAGCATCGGGTTTCTGCCTTTTTTCTGTTTAGTTTCTTCAGGTTTTTTTCCAGTGACTCCTGCATAGCAAACTGCAGTCTACAGGCAAGAGCTGTTAACCTTGAAAATACAATTTTATTTTATGTAATTGTGCTTTATATAATTTATATTACAATTTATATTTTTGAATTCTAATTTTAAATAATTAATCATCAAGAGATTCAAAGTCCTTCCAGATTTTACGTTTAATTTCTTCTTCCTGATGGTAGAGGACTGGGTTCTGCCCTTGCAGTGTGTGCACGAGCTTTTCCCCACCTGACAGCCCCTTTGGCGTGGAGATCTGCAGCTGAGGAGCCGAGCTGCTGGTGCATGAGGAATGTGGCCATCAGCCCTGAAATAAATCAGGATGGGAAGTGTGTCGGGGAAACTAATCCACCAGCTGTTCCACCAAGCTGTCACTGATTGCTTAAATACAAGAATTAGACCAATATAATAAATACAGGGACGCTTTGCAGGCATAGCCAGGCTGGCCCAGGTTGTCTCCGCTCCCAGTAAGGGGAGGCGTTGAGCCAAGGTCCGTGCAGAGTGTTCCTGATAGCTGAGCATCCTTTAGGAGCAGGCACCCTCTTTCCAGCGGGTGTGTGCTGTCAGAAACAGGCTCTGCTGCACCAGGAGCTCCCCCAGCCACCACTGGTTAATGGGGGTAACCTTAAAGAGGGGTAAATCCAGTGAAACCCCGTTCCCCCGCGGCCAGCCTACCAGTGCAATCTGGGAACCTGACTGTAATCTGTTCCAGTTGTAAACTTACAATCGGTCCTCACCCTACTACCCTTTTAATACTTTTGGGGCTGTTTAAGCTAAATCTGCTCAGCATGAGTATAATCTTACTTTACTGTTCAATGCAATGTTGTTGCAAGCAGGCCAGGCTAATTAAACTCCACGGCCGCTTGTGTACTGACACTTTTGATAGAGTAACTGGAGTAATTCATGTTTAAATCCAACAGCCAGCCGAGCCAGAGTTGACATCGGAGACATATTTCATACAGCAGTAATGAGCCTAAATTTCAGGTATGCGTCCTCTTCCTCAGCCCTCAACAACACGGCTGCAACACACTGTTTACTCAAGGAAATTAAAGCCAGCAATGTGCATGATGAGTTTTTTTTTTATTTGTTTTTTTTTTCTCTTAAAAAAAAAACCCACCAAAAAAAACCTCAACAAAAACCCCCTCACGACACCCTCCCTGACTCTTAAAGTTTGTGCATGATTGATTTTAGTGGGTGGATTAAAAGAGCAAATCTTTTTTACCACGTTCCAAATCATACATCAGAAATCATAGGGGAGACATTTCTGCCCTGGGAGCGGGGCGTATGTTATCCCGGTTTTAATTGTGAGGCCTGGATGTGTGCAAACTGTTTCTTAACGTAATTGGATGAGGGTCACTGGCTGCCCTGAGATATATGGGCACACTAATCAGAGAATAATTTCAACCGAGGTTGAAGTTGCCAGTAAAAGTTGTAAAAGTTAATTTTATAGGAGTTTCTACAAAATATCAGCGAGCAGTTTTGTAGTTATGGTTTATTTACTTTGTCTAGTGACATTTTTATGATGTTTTATTATTATTATTTGTGTTTTAAATGCAATTTTGGGCAGAGGGGCAGAGAGGAGGGGGTGCTGACCTGATTAGCAGCCGGAGCAGCGCGTGCAGATGGATCAGCCACAGTAGGAGGAATTCATAAATGGATATGAACTGCCCTAGTCGCAACCAGAATGAAATCAAGTTGCAGGATGATTTATATGGTTTTTACCCTTATATTCTTTCCTTTGACTTCCAGCAAGTGGCAAAGTCCATCCAGAGTGCATTAAGTAACTGGGTTTCTGTATGCCGTAGCCCGTTGCTGTGTGCGGGTGAAAGGCTTCATGCGCTCGGCTGAGCCACGCAGGAACTGCCGCCAGGGAGGTAGGGCACGGCTCACTGATGGGAACGCACACGCTTTGGGATGTCTGCAGGACAGCGCATGCAGAGAGCAGTCAGTCGGTTTGGAACTTCATGAGACACAACTCAGAAGATAACTTTTGTATCCCAACTCCGTGAGTCCTTCCTTAGCCTGCCCCAATAACGTTAGATGGTGCAGCTCCCATTAGTATGCTAGACGTGGCTGAAACCCAATGTCATCGGGTATAGACTGCTTCTGTTTATATTCTTATTTCAGGTGAAATGCTTCGTACTTACATTTTTGCCATACTTGCCTTTTTTCCTCCGTGAGCTTCAGCGCAGCCTGTTGTTGAGTGGTGCAGACCCATGCCTCTGCTCCGAAAGGATTTGTTAGGGACCGAGCTGTGTCAGCTGGCGTGTGATAGCCCACCGTCAGAAAAACTCATGGCTTATCCCACTTTGAAAACACGTAGTGGGAGAACTAAAAGTTAAGCAGTAGTGGGAGTTGGCCTGGAGCTCAGCAGGGACAAGGTCTGCGGGGATGTGGGCAGACCCTTGCCGCAGCCCCCTCGGACCTCATCGTCAGAGCCTGCCTGCCGAAGGTGGGCAGGCAGCCTGCCAGGAGCAGGCTCTGCTGGGTACCACACCAAAACACACGGTATAAAACGTTATAGCCCTTATAAATGAGTAATTGCTTTGGAAAGAGCCCTGTTAAAAGAGCGAACGATGTCAGTGCCATGAAGTTGCCCATTAAACTGGAGCAAACACCGAGGGAGCCCGGTGCGGCCATGGCCAGCGCTGGGTTACAGCGCAGCTCTGGTCTGCCTGCTCCGTTTGGAAGCTCTGGCCCCACCGACGGTTCCCTGCTTCTCCAGCAGCATGACTGCAGTGTACTTTCTCAAAATAATTTTCTGTGGTCCTGGAGAATCCCCTGAGCTTTGCAGTTTAAATAAAAGCCAGACCTCAAATGAAAGCTTTGTAACATTCAAGCAACCCACGTTGACGGTTTCTTCAGCATGGCACGACCCTTTTTCCAAAAGCAAACAAGATAGTCCTGCTTCTCAATGAAAGATTTTGAGCTACTAAATGGCCTGAAATGCTTTTTGATGCCTGTCTGGTTACCTTTATATTTTCTCTTTCTGACGTGAAAAGTTTGGTGTCTTGAGGTACTGTTGGTAATTTTGGGCTCCTGCTTGTACTATCCCCAGCAGAGATGTTAATGTTTGGTAATGAGGCGTGGCAGTACCGTTTCAGCAAATTTTCCTTGGAAGATGTTGAGCAGGGATTTGAAATGAAGGTTAGGAGAGAATCGTTCACACTAGTTTGTCATGGCATCAGAGGAGCATTTTTGAAAGAGGGTTTCAGCCATCCATTGTTTCATCTGATGCTACCCCCACACCCCAGGTTGCTCCATGGCTGCAGTGCTCCTTGGGCTGGTTTCAGTAACCCAAGGTCTTCCTGTGGTGGGGAACTGGCGTTCTCCCTGATGTGCAAGGGGTGAGATGGACAGCCAGGGCCAAGGAGTTGGAGACACGCAGCACCAGGGAGCTCCGGCTTGGACTCTTTGAAGGTCCATTCCTCAGAAATGATCTTGCATGGTTTATTTACCATCTTTTAAATGAAATTTTTTAAGCTGGAAGTCGCTGGTCTAAATGCAGTGTTCATCAGTTTGCTCCCTGCACCAGCCTCAGCTCGTTCCAGGCAGCCCACCCATGTCACAGCACAGGCTTGTGACTGCAGCGGTCTCTGTGCACGGGGCTGCGGTGGGGACCTTCCCTTCCCAGCAAAGCCGGGTGCGAGCAGAGCAGGTGGGCAGGTTCTTGCCAGGCGGCTCCGGGCTTGCAGCCGGGCCAGCAGTTGTGTTTGTTCATGATCACAAGAGTTTTCCACCGTCGCTTCACATTAGGCGAAAATACAACTTTTTGAAGAGGGGATTGTGTAATTGGAACTGTTTCCCAGAGCCTGTTGTGAGCACCGTTCTTATTCACCTTCCTGTTATTCATCTTAGCATGTCATCTGAGCTGCAAAATCGCTATTGTTTTCTGCCGGACTGAGTTCTAGTAGCAGAAAAATTACTTCAGAGGGACCTCGGGGGACTTCATCACTAATAATAAACTGCTGGAGGAATCGGCAAGTATTTTGCATTGGCATTCAAGACAAAATGGGCATTTTGCCATTTGACTTCAGAGAGTAGCTGCTTTGCTTTGCTTTTTTTCTTTTTTGCCAGGCCCACTGCATGTGCGCTGAGGTTGTGCTGCTTGGGCTGCTCAGCTGCACCTATTCAGCCCTGTGCCAGGTGATTATTTTTTTTTATTACATAGGACTGATAAAATCGAATGTAAACAGCCTTTGAGAAGCGTTTGCCCTGTGAAAAGCTGCAGCGTTCCTGCAGTGGTGGTAGAATTGGAGTTCAGATTTGTATGCATTGTCAGAAGCAAGGGGACCGTCACTATTAAAAGTTACGAGGCACATGTTTTGAAGGTCTACTCAGTGTCTGCAGGACATGTAAAATGTTAGGGTTGTAGCAGTTGTGGGTTGTAACGTCCCAGGGACAGATACATTTCCTTACTTCTGTGAACTTTAAGTGATAAAGTTCCATTGCATCTCTAGTTTTGGCAGGCAGGGAGGTCACTCATCCCTTTGTAACATCTATAAAATATTTGGTCACAGGCCCCATCCCCTTTGTAAAAACAGTCATAAAAGATACCTTCACAATTTATGAATTGAAGCAAATTGTTTCTTTTTAGTAAACTTATGACCATACTGGGAAATGTGATCTTTTGCATTTCCATCTTCTCCTTCTGTACTCGTTGATGGTGGCGTTGCCAGCTGGCCCAGTCAACGCCGCAAAAAAGGCTGGATTTTTACAGTGATTTACCTTTTCACCCTTTCCCTGGCACCACTGAGAGTCGGCTACTGCTTGTATCTGCCGCTTGCGGGAAGTTTTGCTTGACGATTGTGCCTGTGAGGGCTGCAGTCATGCCGCTGGCTGCAGAGCAGGGGAGAGTGCTGCGGCGTGGTGGCCGAGCACCTGGGATGCCCTCGGTCACCCTTTCGGTGCGCGGCTGCTCCAAGTCACAAAGCCCGCAGGCAGATGTGAAACATGGGACACCAAGCAAAAAGTAAATGCCACTTGGTTCTGTTTACACCTGATAGTGACACTGTTTAATGCGTGGTTCCTGGTTTGCAGAGTGACCCTTTCTAACGCGCTTCTGTAGAGGAGGATTAATTAACACACTGTTTAGGGAATTCTTGAACGCTTTCCCAGCAGTTTCCATCATTACTGTGGATGCTAAATACCAAGAGCCACGCTGCAAACAATATTAGCATGGGGATGACAGATGGACGCTTTGATTTCAATGCCTGCATTGCTCTGGTTTTGGTGCTGAAGTTTCATTAACCAGAGCAAAAAAAGCGGCAGTGGGGACCTGAGGGATGTCCTGCAGGGGCTGTACCGCTGCCGGCAGGGTGAGGCTGAGCCAGGTGGAACCGGGTGGCTTCCCAGGGCCCAGCACAGAGGGCTGGAGAGAGGATGCTGCAGGCGCCAAAATGCATGTTGTCCATACCTTTGCTTTCCCCTATATGTCTTGAATTTGTAGTCTTGTAGTTCCACACCCCACACCCCCTGTTTCGAACACATGCGAAGGTGATGTTTCTGACTCGTGGAGGTTGTGGGGTGGGCAGTGGCCGCCTGGTTTCCCTCCCAGGTGGTCACCTCCTGGCTCTGAGACCAAAGGCAAAGCTTGTGAGCAGAGCCTGGTCTGGTGGAAGGGCAGCACCCAGGCTGCAGCAGCCCTTGGCTTGGGCCCCTGTTGCACCAGCTCACCATGCAAAGAACAAAATTAAGAGCTCCAAGACCCTGCTTTAATTAAATTCAAAAGCATCCATAAATTCCGCTCATTTTTCATTAACGTGTAGAATCAGGAAGTCACACTTTTGGCTCTTGGGCTTCAATAAGGAGCCCAGTATAGTCTGTCTCCTGTAACTTTTTGATGGCTGAATCTATTAATGGCTGATAAATTACTCAGACTCTTCTGTTTTATCTGACATTGAGCAGTTTCACAGCTCCGGTTTCTGGATTCAGGAAAACGTATTTAATTTTCACAATATATCTGTGTGGTTTGTCATCTCTGACATCCTTCTCTCACTTAAGCAGATAGTATCAGTATGTTTATGCTTGTTGATATTTAAGAGGGTGCCTGTCTCAGTTCTTAATTATTTTGGTTTTACTATGTAGGTCTACTGTAAAGAGCTCCATCCTAGCCCTGGGCAGCCCACATGGAGGGGACAGCTGAGCTGGAATATGCTTTTATTTTTTTATTATTATTATTTTACCGAAGAGCTGCCTTTGGTTCTTGGCATGTAGTAAGTTAAAATACGAGAATTCCAGATCTTAATGAACAAAACCAGGATGCGCAGATGCCATCCCCTGTGCTATTTAAAGGGTTTAGAGACACAGAATGGGATGTAGCTCTGGGATGTGTGGTCTTGCGATGCCCAATTAATTTATTTCATTAAAGTGGGATGCAAAAATATTTCTTTTCAGTCCTCGGTGTATTTAGGAGTGGATGTGAGGACAGTTCACTTTCTGTCTAAAATGCCCTTATCAGGGATGATATGGTTCTTGGGGTTGAAGGTGAGATACTGATTATTCCCAGCACCAGTCTTCGCAGAATTTCTTTAAAAGAAAAAAAAAAATGGAAAAAGTGGTTTTAATTATTATCAGTAGGAAAAATATTTTCATTATTAAAAACATCTGCATCCAGCCGAGATTGCTCTTATCAAGTGAAATGTTAATTGCTTTTGACAGAAACAGCAGTGTGTTTATTCAAATATGCCTTTCATTTTGATGATACTGCTAATTAAGCCCTTTATTTTATTTAGACAATTATGTCTAAACAATTGTGGAGTTACAGTAGCTCTAATTGAGCTCTTATTTTCTTACCTGCTTAAAGATTCCATGTGGCTTTAAAAAGACAGGAGTGGGGCTGGGTTTATGTCCAGGAGGATTTAAAACCTCAGAATCTAACATGAACTGGTCAACTTCCAGTTCTTGTTTCTGTCTGTGAAGTTTTCATGGAGGGTAGAGGGTTTTGCTTTATTTTTGATGCCTGCTTTAGTGGATTCTTATTTCCAGAACCCTGTATTGATGTTCTGGGTGTGTGGGCTGCTGCTCCTGTGAAGCCCAGCCTTGCTCCTGGTGTCCTCACCCAGAAACCCAGGAGCTGAGACCACGTGTAGGGCTGTGAAAGGGCCAGGAATATCCATTGCATTGATGCACAGATAAACTGTGAGCTACTTCCACTGCACCCTCATCCCCGTGTGCTTTTATTCCTACTGAGCACATGCATTTGCTCCCATTTCTCCCAGCTGGTGTTCTTCTTCCATCACTACAAACTAGCAGCGATGCTACTAAATTCACCAGGGTTGTGGGAGAATGGCTCACTGCAGCCCTTCACTTGCAATGGTTTCTGTTTTTAGGGATGTTGGAAGGAAAATAGAATCCTTTCTCCTCTGGTCACCAGGCACCCGTTTCCCCATCTCCTCCTTGTCTCTGTGCCTGGCACCCAGTGCTCAGTTGCTGCTCTCTGATGCTTTAACTCTTGCACCCTCGTCTTGCCGTATTGGCTTGCTCTGCAGCGCAGTTTTCCTTGCATTTTTAAACCATATCCATGTAAAGCTAAGAAGAAGACTTCAACTAGTGAAATGTCTGTTTCCCCATACTCTTTTTATTAATAAATTCCTCTGTTTTCAATGTAATTAATAATTCACAGCCCCATGCTTAACTTTTTCCCTCCTCTGTTGGCTTGCTTTGCAGCAGTGCTGAACATACCGGTGTGTGTATCTCTTTCCTTGTTCTCTTTTTATTTTTTGCCATCTGTCCTGTTTCTTTGCTGTGTGGTTTTGCCTGCGCTGCAGCTGCCTCATCCCCACTTTCCCAGAGAGATCTCTGGTACTGCCCCAAACGGATGGGGTGAAGGGCTGAGGTGGCCTTGCCGGAGCTGCCTCTTTACCAGCACCTGGGCAGGATGCGTCCCGGCTGCTTTAGCACTCCCAGACCACAATCCTGCTGCTCTTTGCTGGTTTGCCTTGAAAAACTGCTGCGGGAAGAGAGCATGGAGTGAGAGAGGCAAGATTTTTCAGACTACTGTATCAGTTTAGTAACGGGGATCAAGAGTTGTTTTAACTACATTTCCTAAACATATTCCAGGTGTGAAATCCGTAACTTGCCTTTCCTCCTTTCTCCCTCTCTTTCCTTCCTCTCCTCGGGCGCTGCAGTGTGGGTTTCTCTCTTGGCCACAGCTAAAAGCCTCAGCAAACCCACTGCCATGCACGGCTCGGCGACTCGGCAGCAGGAGCAGACCCTAGGTGGTCCCACAGCTTTGCAGACGAGGCTTTCAGATCTGCAGCAGAAGGATACTATTTTTTGAGATTCCTAGTGTGGAATCCACACAGAGGACACACACTCTGTGGAGCCACAGAGCCCCGGCTTGGGGTCTGGATGTGGTTGTGCCCAGTGCTGTTCAGGTAGGGAGCAAAGGGTTGGCGCAGTAAATGATGAGCAGGTGAACAAGCAGAGACAGATGAACAGGCAAAATTAAGAATATACCCGTCAGCCTGGTGGGCAGCAGTCTCCATGTGTCATGGTAATACCACTTGATAATTTTAGCACAAGGCAAAGGACCACATGTACAAAGGAGGCACCAGGACTTGGTGGCAGACACTCGATGCCTGTGAGCCAGGGGCAGGACCGTGCTCCCCGGGCTCAGTGCTGCTTTTGGGGAGCAGGCAGAGGACCATGTGCCTGCCTGGCCATGAATACATCTCCCTTACACCTTGGTTATCCTGTGTTTTAGAAGAGGAACTCGTTATTTGAATCACTAAAGTATTTCCCAGTTTTGTTGTCAAACACACAGCTGAAGGACAAGGGAACATGATTATTCTCTTGCTGAAAAACTTGGATTTATGACATCATCAGGAGAGAGCATGAGTGCTTCTGAACCATTCAAGCTGCTTTAACTGATTTTTCCGTGTGAAACAAATTGAGCGTGGCCCAAAAGCCCTGGGATATTAATCTCTGCTAGGGCTCCTGACCACTGCCTGTTGTTGTTGCACCCCGGCACATCCCTACCAAATTAGCAGGATATCTGGAGGGTGCTGGGCATTTCTCTCCTTCAAGCCAAGAGCTTGTTCTCATTTTTCTTGAGGTGATGTCCTTCTCCAGCCAGGTGTGTTGGGGGCCAGGCTCAGCGGCATGTGCGTCTCAGTTGTGCAGATGTCTGTCCTGCCAGGGGATTGCTCTCCCCGCGCAGACCGTGGGTGCTTTCTGCAGTACAGCGTCCGTCACCCAACATGGGGCACATGGGTGAGGTGCTCTCGGGCACAGTGCTCTGCCCGCAGCTCCCTCCAAACCCTCTGCTCTTCTGCTGAGCTCCAGTGCATGCACACACAAATAAATATAAATCATATTTTGTCAACAGCATGGGTGGCGGGGATGTTTTGAGCCTTGCAGACTTGTTTGTAAGGAAAAGCAGTTGAAGACCTCCCTTGCCTTTTCCACCTTGTTTATACCTGTGAGGCTAGTTATTAAATTAAAAATACACGTGCCCTTTAGGCTTATGTCTGTTTTAAGCACCAAGGTTTATTTTATTTTAGAGCTTTTGTGGTCTGCACCCTTAGAAATATGGGGTGTTCCAACCCTTTCCCTTGTTGCCTGCTGGTCTGCCATCCCCCAGTACCTCCTCTGCGGTCACCGAGGGCTTTGGCAGTAGTGAGGTGCTGGTGGTGGGCACAGAGGAGACCATGGGCCCTCCAAACCATGGAAGCTGCACATCCCTGGGACCGTCGTGGTCACCCACGGTGCAGGTCCCCTGGGGCTGCAGACAGCTGACCCCCTTGTCCTCATCCTCCTTGTCTGGAAACCAAGCAAATAAAGTTATTACCAGAGTTGTGCTAACTAGTAGCACAGGTTAATCCAAATTTAGTTGGCGTCCCGCAGTTTGAGCAGGAAGGGAATTCAGTGCCGTACGTCTTCTGCCTGGGATGGGGCAGAGGGGTGTGCTTGGCTGCGCTGAGCAAAGGGGGCTGGAGAAAACAGCTCCTGCTCCTGCTGCTTCTGCCCTGTCTGTGCTGTCCTGTCCTGGAAAACCTCCAGGGAATTGGAGAGCACAAAGCATTTGTCGGTGGTCCCATCCTGCATCTCCCCCTGCTCCCTGGTGCGCCGAGGCCCCGGGCACTGGCAGGTGTCTATCCCGGTGGGGTGACTGCCCTGATCAAAGGGTATTTACTGTCCTGGGGACAAGGAAAAGCTGTGTTATGTCAGGTGTGACCAGAGGATTTTGTCCTTGTGTCTTGATGCTCATTTTCCGGAGCTCTTTAGAAAGCGTCACGTGTGGAGGGGTTCCCAGTGCTGGGGCAGAGCAGGTGAAGCAGACGCACGCAGCGCCCTCGGAAGCGAGCCGGGTTTGTTACTGCTCCCTCCACAGCTCAGCGACAAAGCCGAGTTTCCTCGTTTGTGTTTGCCTGGAACGTCAGGGGGATGATGGATTTGGCTGGAAAGGTAAATAATCTGCCGGGCTGGAGTGTAGCCCAAGCAACCCTGAGAATGTGCAGTCACTATCTTGAAGGCCTTTCATTTGTTACATTTGATTTGACAGGTTTTGGTGATTGCTCAATATTTTTACTCTGCTTTGGATCCGCACTGTTTATTTCTGTTAGAAGTTACTTAAACATCCCAATTTTGTTCTTAAACAGTTGCTTCAGTTTGTAGAGGCTTTGAGGCAGTAGGTGCCTCTGACTTTGCTTGCAGTGCAAATAAATAAATAATCAGGTTCCAGGATTTCCAATTCGGTTCTGTTTATTTTCTTTCAGTGCACACACACATGTACACAAAGTGAACGGTGATACATTGGGTTAATTCTCTCCTTGTTTGTTCAAAGCAATGCACTGCGATGTCCCGTAGCAGGGAGATGGGGCATGCTGGACGGATGGGAGCATTTGAAACACACGGCATTAAATGGCTGTGCTGCCAGAGGGGAGGTGGGCATTGCTGCGGCTTCTGAGGAAGTGAGGAGTAGTGGGCAGTGTAGACAGCTTTTGGGTGAGACTTGGTTGTAAGGTTGACGAATCGCCACGTGAAGCCTGAGTTACAACGAGTTGGTGCGATCCTTGCCCTTCTCCCCCGGGGTGGTGCTCAGCACTGAGATTCTCCAGATCATTCCTCATCTCCTACCTCTTCAGTACCATGCTGCCCACTTGAAAGGTGATCCAGAAGCATCTCGCAAGTCTGCAGCCTTGGCTTCACTGGGCTGCACGGACCCCCCGTAACCCGCACGTGCCTGCTTCTTCCCACCCGGCTTGATCTTGCAGCAGACGTGCCCTAGCGGCAGGAGCCCCAGGTGGGTGCAGTGGCGCTGGCAGGAGGCACTTGTGCAGCCGTGGTGGGTTTGACTTGGAGAATGAACTGCAGTTAGCTCTGCTGCGGGGTCCGGCGGCCTCTGCTGTGCTGCCCTGGGGTGGTCCCTGTGGGTGAGATGGCGAGGGATGCCTGCAGCGCCGGCGTGTCCCGGGCGCAGCGATACCCAGGTCTGCGGACCCGGACTCTGCCCCTGCAGAAGTGGGTGAGACTTTTAGGGACTCCACTGCTTGTTGGATGTGGCCCTGTAAGAGAAACAGCAGTCTGGAGCTGGAGCTGTTGGGAGCTGCTACCTTAATTAAGGCTAATTAAGAGCGTAAACACTTTGGGGCAGGGCCCTGTCTTTGTTTCAGCCCTGTAGGCACTGTAGTAAAACAAATACACAAAACAATAAAGCAGTAGCTGGTTAATAACAGCTTTTACTCCAGAAATGAAACCTATTGTTTAATTGTAGTATTGCCAAGCTGAAAAGGAGCAGAGGGAACCGCTCCCCCTCCCCCGCCCCCCCCCCCCCCCCCCCCCCCCCCCCCCCCGTTAATGCCAGTGCTTTGAAATGCTTACGGCCGCTATCACATAAAGCCCATGAAAGGATTATTTTTGGAAGTTTTGTTGGTATGACCATAAGGTCATCCTTTATTGTTAGCTAAAGTCATGCTATTTTGGGGTAAAGTGTGTTGAATTTGCTCAGTTTTCGGTGCTGGCTTCCCGTGTCCCAGGGGCGGTGGAGGAGGGGGACGAGGGGCAGCCCCCAGACCCACGTGCAGTGCAGGATGCTCTGTGAGCAGCTGCGGGGTGCAGGGGCAGCTCTTGGGGTTTCTCGGCACAGAGCTGGGGTTCAGGCAGTGCTCAGGGCATCGCGGAGCACGCAGAGGTTGGGTGTCCTGATGTGAAGTACAGTTTGTCACTTGTAGTAAGTTGGTGGTAATTTATGATCAAAGTTTCCTTCCAGGAGCATCTCACCGCGGGCTCCTTGGGGTGCGGGGTGCGATTGGAGATGCCCAGTGGCAGGACAAGTGACGTGAGGAGGGAAACCACTTGCAATAACATTTATGAGCATAATAAACCGACAGTGCAATTAAAGCAAAGCTGTGAAATGTTCCCAGAGCAGAAAGGCTCCCGGTGCCAAATGCCGATTGTGCTTGGTTTGACCTGGAGCGCGATCTGGGCGCGGGACGCTGCCTGCTGGCTGCAATCAGCAAAGGGCTGCCCGCACGGGCAGGGGCACGGGCAGGGCTGTGGGCAAGTCTATGGGCAGGGCTGCGGGCAGGGCTATGGGCAGGGCTATAGGCAGGGCTATGGGCAGGGCTGCAGGCAGGGCTATGGGCAGGGGGTGCAGGCAGGGCTATGGGGAGCGGGTGCAGGCAGAGCTATGGGCAGGGGGTGCAGGCAGGGCTATGGGCAGGGGGTGCAGGCAGAGCTATGGGCAGGGGCACAGGCAGGGCTATGGGCAGGGCTGCAGGCAGGGCTATGGGCAGTGGCTGTGAGCAGGGGCTATGGGCAGGGCTGCAGGCAGGGGCGCAGGCAGGGCTGTGGGCAGCGGCTGTGGGCAGGGGTGCAGGCAGGGTATGGGCAGGGTCTGCATCGCCCTTGGCAAGGCATCTGCGATGAGGGCACAGCTCTGAAAGTCCTAACGAGGGCTGGGGAGCAGAGCTCCCCGGTTTTTCTATTATTTTAGCGCTCCCAACCAAACAAGCTAATATCTACCCAGTGCCTGGAGCCATTTGGAAGCAGATTAAAAGTTTTCATCGGCTCTTCTTAATAGAGCCAGATAAACCAGGCTAATAGTCATGTGTTGAGTTATTGAAGGGAAGTTCAGGTAATATGCAATCACCTTTAACCTTCAGCTTCCTAAGACCTCCTGCTTAGCGATTGTTTGTCTGTGGTGTAAACCATAGTCCAGTTCATAAATTATTATGTAGTTCCACTAACCTTAATGCAGTACAGGTTTCACGGTGTTTCATTTTGTAGTGTAAGCTAATTCTGGCAGTGCACACAATAAAGCTCCAAGGTTGCTAGAATTAACCCTTTCCCCGACAACAAGGGGGTTGCCAGTAAGCAAATTATCGTTGCGTGTGCAGTGGTGTCGGTATGTAGTTCGTGGGCGTGATCCACATGTAATTCTCTTTTTGCCAGTTCCTACTGAATCTGAAAAAAATCCGGAGTAAAAGATACAGGAAGTTTCTATTAAAACTATTAAAAAATAATCTAAGATACCATTTTTAGAATTTGAAGGTAACACCTCTGTGATGATTTCAGCCTAAAATTTATCATTCACAACACCAGGGATATTAGAAAAAAAAGTACTTTTACATAATGTCACATAGGATACTTTTTTGATATTTTTTAATTGAATATGAGCCAGTAGATCCCGTGCATTGGGTGCTGTCCTCTCCACTGACCGTGGCAAGGAGCTGGTCCCAGAGGATGTTCAGGTGGGTGGGTGTCTCTGCTTGAGTCTGCCTCCTCATCTGAAGTGTCGGGAGGTGCAGCTGAGCCCCCCTTGAAACACGTATATCTGAAACCACAAACACCAGTGCCGTCCACACTGAGCTGTACGCTTCCTTCATTTGCGTAATTGTACTCTAATTTTGTGCCAAGGGGGGTGAGTGCGGTCTTGAACTTGGTTCTCAGTGTTTGGCTCGTGGGGGGAGGTTGTGTGGGGTTTCTTAATCCTGGTGGGTTTTTTGCTACATTTTCCTGTAGGTTACTTCATTCAGAATTCTGCCAGACTATGCCAGACCTTGCCCACCTACTGCCTTGTTGGGGCTGCTAAAGCCTGGTGCAGCCTCCCGCTGTGCAGGGTGATGCTGCTCTCCGCGGGAACACCAGACCCCAAACCCTGCTGGCCCCAGAAACCCCTCTCCTCCTCCTTTGGTCCAACCTCTCGTCTGGTCCTGCTTTTTTCTTTCTCTGCCTGCTCTTGGAAAGCCTCACCCCACGGGCCGCTGCTGCGTGTTGTAATCACGCCGTGAACAGCCTCACGGTTAGTCCTAACTGCGCAATACTGGACAACAGATTTCTCTCACCGTGAAGACCCTAATGTTAAAGCATTAAACCGGCATCATCCTGCCTGTCGCGGATGTGGTGCCCCAGCACTCTTTTCCCTGCGTTCCCCGATGCTGCATGCCGGCTCTCAGGGTGCATAGCAGCACGGTCCCCAGCGTGCCGGTACCGGCGGGTGGGTTGCTTGCTCCCGTCGTGGTGGGAGAAGGGCCCCCACAGCAGTGGGGAGCAGAAGCTTCCCACATGGAAGAGTGTTTTCATCAATGTACAACACTTTTGGCTTTTACCTCTGTAATAAACTGGTATTTTCCCTAGAATAGAGACTAATAGATTCCTAATAGATTCCTCTATATTCATAGCTAATAGATTCGTAATAGATTACTCTATATTCATGGCTAATAGTTCCACATTGTTTTGATAATAATAATGCATTAATATAACAAAGGATTTATATATTTAAAATGTAGTTGTTTAGTTTCTTCTTATGAACATTGACAGAAATTTCATTTGTATTGACACACTTTTTTTTTTAACCACCGTTATTCTGAATTTCTTTCCATAGTCCCTGTGCTCTCCATCAGTCACTGTTTTCCATGTAAGCAGCAGGTACCTGCCCGGTAGGGAGGGGTGGCTGATGTGCAGCATAACTGAAGGACAAGAAACGGTCAAAAACCTTCTGAAATGAAGAGCAGAGCTGCTGCTTGTGGGGACTCGAGTCGCTGTAGCAGGAGGCTGGATGTACGGGCATTTCAGGGGTTTTTATGCCCAGACTCCTCAGCAGGTTTTTATATTTGGACTTTGAGGCTGTAATTTATTTTTACGGGGGAGCCGTGAGAGATGCAATTCAGATATTGCTGCTGGGCAAAGCAAACCCTACAGAGGAGCTGTGGTTCTCTGCAAGTGGTTGCCTTTCACCTGGCTCTCCAGCAGCCCTGTACACCAGCGTTCTCAACGTTTCTTGTTTTTGGAAAAAGTTATTGCTTCATTAGCTCTGCAGGACCTGGATCGCATCCATGAGGTGGGAGATTTGCACCAGAGGAACTGGACTGCCGTTGAGGCCTGCCTCGTCTCTGATCTCCATCCAGCTGGCTTTGGGGAACCCTCTGCTTTCTTGGTCCTCGATTCCTTCTCCCAAAGCTGGATCTGATCACCTGTGAATCCCGTTCTGACCCCCTAGCCCAATCCCCAGGAGCAGGTTACCTCCTGCTCCCCTTGGCTTGGGCCAGAGCACCTCTGGTGCTTCCCATTGCTCTTGCCCCCCTCCCACCCCACTCACGGTGCCCCTCTTGTCTTATCCCATTCGGCCATGTAGTACAGACCTTGCTGAGACCAAACAGGAGCCTCTGACAGCTTCTTCATCCCCCTGCAGCTAGATTTAAAATACAGCAGTGCTTCTTAGGAGAGCCATCTGCCTGCTCTTCTTACTGGGCCAGAGCTCCTCCAGCTGGGTTCCCTGCCCTTTCAGTTCCTTCTCTTCTAGGGGGGCGTCAACTGCTGCTTTTCTTCCCCAGTCCAGCCAGAATGGGGGTCCTAGGTCTCTGGCGGTCCTTGGAGGCTGGCTGTGGTTCATTTTATCGTGGTGTCCTCTGCAAGAGGGTTCTCAAACCTGCAGAGCCACAGGTCTTCTTCTGCTGGCACCCAGCACCGTACTAACGAGGGGAACTGTCCTAATCTCTCCTTTCTCAAATGGGCCACCCAGCTGCTGCTGGCAAAACATTCAGGAGAGCCTCGCAGGAAGATGTGGCTATACTTCCGTACGGGGTTTTGTCACCTCATTGCAAATGTTGCATGGTCCAGCATGTCTCTAGGCAGCTTTTCCCCTCTTCCCTTTGAATCGTGAGTAATAACCAACTTTCTGGTTGAAACTAGGAACGAGTCTGCACTAGTACTTTTATTCCTGCTGGAGTATCAGCCTTCAGACTGCCACATGCATGACTTCATTGGGACGGTGAATGCCACTTCTTCACCCCCAAGGGCTCAACCCCCAGCATGGATTCCCTCATACAGTGGTTCTGCTGGCTCTCCTGGAAGCTCTGGAGCCCCTTTCCTCTCTGACTTTGAGCAACATGATTATTGTCATCTCCCACTGACGCTTCGCTATCAAATAAGAGACTCTTGGGTTGAGTCTGATCCACTGCAAAACCAGAGCTGGAAAGCATTTGAGAGATCTCCAGGCAGCCAAGCCCTCAGCCAGGTATTTCTGTTCTTGACTTGTGTATTTCATTATCTTCCCTCCCAAAATTTTCTTTCCTGCTCCGGGCACAGCACATTCACAAACAAGGCAGCAAATAGCCGCGACTGTCCTGAGACAAATATGAAATTGTTGATTTAGAAAGTGCCAGGTAACACAGGATGTTTCTCAACTCCATCCCACCTCTGGAGTCCTTTCCATTTGGTACTAAATGCGCTGTTTATTGGGGTAGCAAGTTTATTTTAAAATGCCCAATTTTGAGCAAGCTGGTCCCCGGCAGGGTGCTGTGGATAGATGCAGGAGTAAATAACAATAGGACTCTCCAGCAGCACACAGACTCACAGAACATGGTGGTATGTATCACATCGAATAAATTGTACCAGTGTGGTTGCAGAAGATGGGGAGATGGTCCGTGCGGGTCCCCAGCGAGGGCTGGGTCCAAAGCCTCTCCTATCTGCATCACCACTTGCATCTCCTTATAGCCGCCTGGGGGTTTTCTCTTTTTTTTCCCAAGGAGCCCATTTTCCTCCCAGCAGCAGCAGCAGCAGCAGCAGCAGCAGCCACCGATGTTAGTTTTTCCACATCCACCAGGAACCACGCTCCTCGTTAAAGCTGTTCCAGGGCAGGAGGAGGGGAGGGATCCAGTTCCTTCCAACAACACACTGTGCAGCTCGCAGCAGGCACGACGCTGGGGCGAGCAGAAAACATTGACCCATTGAGGAAAGCGGCAGCTGCCGTAGGCACATACCTGCGAAAGGCTCCCCGGCTCCTTGCTGCAAGCTGACACCTATTGGCACTGTCTGCACAAAGAAGTCCCAAATCATTTAAGAATCCTCTTTAAACGTAACCAGGATAAGAACAAAAGCATAATTTTCAGATTCCATGTTAGCTGCTTTGTGAGTGATCTGGGGAGCCCAGCAAAGGGCTGATTTGCCCCCACTCCTCCCTTTTCCTGGGCTTGTTTAACTGTATGTATTAATTCATCCAAGTCTTAAAATAGTTTGGAAAGTCATTTGCTTTTTGCTTTTTTCCTCAAAGCTTACGAAAGGAGGACAGTGAATTTTTAATGAGATTCTTTCAAAGGATTTGCTGGCTGTGGAAACCAAAGTGCCAAAATGAAATTCATACAAATCTGAATTTTATGACCAGGCTGCCCTTGAGTTTGCTTTGCAGTCACCTGCCTTCCATTCTGCTGAACCTCCACAAAGCTCCTTGGTAGTTGGTACCGGTTTCCTAGATTGCCAAAGACCTGCTTTCTACAAGTAAGGAAGAAGGATGATAGTTGTAGCTACCGTAAGAGTGCTGTGTGTGCTCTGTCCTCATGGGGAACAATAAGAAATTTATTTATATTCAAAGCTCTTGGCCTCCGTCTAAACATGTCCGTGTTTTCCTTCTTGTCCTGTGAAACGCAGGCTTGTAAAACGGTCCTTTCTTCCAGGACTTTTTCTTCCTGCCTCCCAGTTGCATTGTCGTAGGGACCGGCTGGACGTTTAGACGTGTTGCAGGTGAATGGGGTGTTGGAATCATGTTCCTGGAGTTCAGTCTTTTTTACGTCAAGATGTACCGTTGGATAAGATGTTTATGCAGAATTATTTTAGCCCTTAGTGCTTTATAACAGAGGCAGGACTGAGTCGTTGCTCTGCCTGTTCCATTGTAGCAGCTGGGAGAGATGCAGACTTCCAGAGATGGGAGCAAAGGAGGGTGCAACTGCAGGACATCCCTGTGCTTTGGCCCATGGGGTCAAGACCCTATGCAGATGCTTACTCAGGGTTTAAATACATATTTATCTACGCAAATAGCAGCTTTGCACATGCAGCTGCGGGGCTCGTGGAATGTAACTGCTTGTGTGTGTGCAAAAAAAGCTGCTGAAGCAGACTGAAGCTGGTGCTGCCTCAGCTGAGGAGCAGAGGAGTGTGCTCATACAGCCTCTGTTGCATTGTTGGTTGGGAGCATCAGGAATGAGTTTCATGTGCGCTACATATGAAGAACTTCTGCTCTGGGATAAGACTATCGAGGGGTTTTTTTTATTATTAACTGGAAAATTCTGGTTTATTTCTTTATTCACGTGGGATTGCCTTCAAATAATTAAGTTCTATAAGATCAACCAGTAATGTTTATATGGGGAGAATTATTTGGGTAGTTTTGATACATATGCTGGCAGTGAGGCAAGGAAGTGGAAAAAACGGTTCAGTGCGGAGCGGAGGGATTGTCGGGGGGACGGGGAGAGGGGCTGAGGCTGGGGTGATGTCAGCTCGGCTGCACTCACAGCCCAGGCACATATGCTAAAAGATGATGACAGATTGTAAAGCATCGTTGTTATTGAACTGAAGTGGTCCTGGTTTATAAGTCTGATTAAAATGATCCCTATCCACATTTTTCTGTAGCATCTCCTCTGGCCAGAGAGATGCTGCAGACTCGCTGGTCCATCTGACCCAGAGGGGCTCTCGGCTGCTCTTTCCGTGTTTGCTGGTTTGTTCCTGATCCTTGGGAATGAGAGGTTATTAACAGCGGGTACCAGCTTAACATGAAGCAATGGTTAGCAGTTCATAACTATTTTTTTCCCTAAATATAGGAGGAAATTGCTGGCTGTGGTGAACTATAGATGTTTTAATGGCAAGTGCTGTTAAAGGGTTTTACTTCCTGGCTTATTTATTTGTAAATTTTATTTTAATTAGTGCATCGATTTGGAAACATGTTAATCATTCATATGTAGGTTCTAGCAGCTCTTTTCTTTTTCGGTTGGTGCATACTTTTGATGCACTGAGCTGCTTGTGTGGGCGAGCAGCTTACTTTTTAAATATTTTATGGCAGGCACAAAGTCTCAAAGGCTGTTTTATGTGGCAAGCTAAAGATGTAATTTAATAACAACAAATAGATGAGGGTTATTCGGGGAAAGTTTGCCTCTGAAATGCTGAAAAATGCAATGGAAAATCCAAATTACCTATGCATGGCACGCTGCTTTCTGTTGCCCCCCAAAAGGACGAGCCTGTGGCTTATTTGTTTGACTGTTCTTTTTATGTAGAGTGTGATACTAAAGTCTTTGCTTTTCCCTGCTGAGTTTCTGCAGCACACGGGGTCCCTGGCAGTGGGACATCTTCCACCACTTCCCCTGGTACGGGGCTTTCGGAAGCGGTTTCCAGAGTCGGTTCAGAGAGCTGGACCCGCTGGCCACTTGCACTTTCTGGTTGTGTTTGTAATAAACCACGTTTCCCCAGATACGGATTTTTTTTATTCTTTCTAGAAGCCCATGTGCTAAGAGACTTGAAAATTGAAATGTCGGGGTGGGAGAAGAAACCTGATGTTTGAGAAGGCTTTATAGGTATTTTCTGTTCCCACCAGCTATCCCTTCCTTGGTACAGGGTTAGGAGGAAGGGGCTGGCTGCAGACCCTGGCTCTTCCCTCCTGGCAGCTTGCAGAGCTCAGGGTGCTGCCCTCCATCCTCTGAGATAGCTCCTGTGTGGTGTTCCAGCTCCTGGTGCCATCCAGTAACGAAGTTACACCTCACAGAGGAGAGGGATTATAAAGGAAATGTAAAACGATTCGTAGCAGAAGTGGCATGAAATGTCATTACAGGGGATGCGGTGTAGGTGGGGGGACCAAGGCACAGGGAGACCCCTCTTCTCTCCTGGCCAATGGTGTTGATTTTATATCGTGTGGATTTAATACAGCATTTTAGCCACGTCACTTTTTTTGTACTCTTTTCCTCCCTTAAGTTAGATCGTGTCTTTATTGGGCTTTCTGCTCTGATCTCTCATTTCCTTGGTATTTCCACGGCATTCAGCATAACTGGGTCCTGGACATAACATGGACAAACTGCCATCCAAACAGAAATACCGGGGGTTTTGTGCAAACGCATTTGGGATGAGCAAATGGGACAGCTCTGAGCTCACTCTCACCTTCTTGTTTGCTCTTTCTTGGCAGTGAGATGCTCAGGACTGGGCTTCGACGGCTGGAATAATCCGTAAATTATTGGCAAAAATTGCAGCCCGTTGCACAGGTCTGTGCAGTTACGGGCAGCAGCTCTGTGTAACGCAGCTCTATGGCTTTGCTCTGCATTGCAAATCCAAATTATTTAAATACTTGGGTAGGCAGAGACGTGCACGGGGGTGGCCTCATCCTAACATTGCTCTTTTGCTCTCTGAATTTCTTGTGGACAGTCGCGTTTGCTTTATTTTGTCCTTGATTTAAGTACAGCTGGAAAGGCAGCTTAGACTGTGTTTAATAACTAGTCCTTCAACACAGAGAGGTGCAGAAAGTAATTTGTCCCCTTGCCAAGCACCAGAAAGAATGGGCATTTTGTTCTTCGCTTCACGGTGATTTTACCTGGGTGTATTATGGAAAGAGAGAAAGACTTGTGCTACTGTTACCCTGCACGCTGTGTTGATTTATTGAAATTGGAGCCTGTGAGTGTGAGTCGCGAGGTACATTCTGACATGGAATTTCTAGGAGAAATATACAATTGGCCTGGTTATTATTTTTTTCCCTCCTCCATTTGCTTGGGCGTGTTTCCAGCTTTTGCACTAAGGAACAAGACTTTAAATTAGTCTTGAATTTTAACACAATGCAGCTTTGCCTTCATATTCCCAGCGTTTTATTAGAAAACATCTGAGCTCATGTTCTTGTTTCGTCTCTCCATCACCTTGCTCACCTGCTCTGAAACTGATAGTTTCTTCTCTCTGTCTCTCTCTCTTTTTTTTTTTTTTCCTAAAGAGAAATGAATTAAAGAGGCTGCAGACAGTTGTCCTGCTGGGTTGAAACTGTGGCTTCGCTGTGACTTAAATGTCATCGTGCCCCTTCCCTGTGTCTCTGCGTGGACTCCAGCTGCCTTTGCTGGTGGTGTGCACATCCAGGGAACCCACCATTGTGGCAGGGGAGCTCCCAGCAGAGCCAAACCTCTCCTGGACACAGGATTTGCCTCTTTCTTCTTGACACGTGTGGCCAAGGAGATGCTGCGATGCTGCACTCTGCCTTGGAGCAGGGGAGGAAGAGGAGGAGCCCGGCTGGGCTGAAGATGGGTTTTATTAATTACTGAGTAGGAGCAGGCTGCTTGCAGCTGAGTGGAGTGGTAGAGTTTGTGTGGAAGCTTGGACATCACCTGGTCCAAGCCCTGCTCCCACGTGGCCTTGGCAAGCTGGGGATGCGCTGGAATGTTTCCCCTTCTTTAGGCCATTCTTAGGTTGTTGTAGAAATTTGGGATGCTGATATTGCAACAAGGACTCCCTATGGCCATTTCACTTATAAGATTTATGGCAAAATGGAATATATTTGTTGGGCTATAACAGAACTTTATCTCTTGTTTAAGTAAAAGCACATGTGAAAGGCAGGAGGGTTTGTGGGGTATAGCTGGGGGGGGGGGCGGGTTGTAGGGGTTTAATTTGATTTACGTGCTCATATTTATATATAATTTTGTAGCTGCTTCCGGAATCTGATAAAGACATTGCAAATGCAGAGGGATGAAAATGTAGGGATTAGAACTGGCACGTTCATTACAGGTAATGAGGTCTGAGGAAGGCGCTCCGTGCAGGTTCAGCTACAGCAGCAAAGGCATTACTGCTGTGCACGGGGGCGGCGCGCTCGCCGGCTGGGGCTTGGGCATTAGAGCCACGTACATAACGCGTGGGAGAGTTTCAGCTGTGGCTGGTGAATTATGTTCTCACCTCTGAGGCTTTCCATGAAGATCATCACTTCAAGCGGATCAGCGTGTTGCCGAGGGAGGACACGGGGCAGCTGAGCGCTGGCTCCCGTGTGGCAGCCAGATGTGCACTGGCACCGGGGAGGGCTGGAAGAGTCAGACCCTCTCGTATCTCGATACAGCCCAATAAAGTGTGAGGTGCGTTGAGCTATGGAAAAATTGATGCAGATGAGAAAACCACAGGGAAGGAATTGTTTGGAGACATGGTGCTGTGTTATCCATGTCTAAGATCTGTGAGAAGCGTAAATTCCCTGATAGCAACTCTTGTTAATCTATTTCCTCTTAAACTGTATTAAAAAATATGGAGAAGTCCTCCTCTTAATTAATATTGTCAGCATTCGTATATGTTTTTCCTGTTTCATTCTTTTTAGAGTAAGAAATTCAGGATGAGTATTTTGTACTGATTCTTCCAGACATATTTTATATCTCCTTATCAGGCATCTGGGCTGCTTTGCTGCCAGTTTTAAGTTATTTACTGGGCAGGTTTTAACTCTTAGAGAAAAACTCTGATCTCAGTTAGAGCTCTGCAAACCCAGCAGGGTTACCTTGCAAACAAGCCTTGAATCTGTTCCCATTAACAAATTCTCGACAAATGAACTTGGGATTTGAGCATTGCAATGCTTCAGATTTTCTCCGTACTTCACCATTAGCGGGTTTCTGTTAATTATTGTCCCTCAGTTATTAACAGTATTAGTGATCGTCAAGTTAAAGCACTTCCACAGGCTGATGTTTCTCCATGGAAAAAATATCTGCCTCTTGACATGTGTAGTAATTCAGCAAAACACTTCAACACGTGCTTGCTTTGAGCCCGGGAGCAGCCGTCTGCCAGCGGATCTGGACCGGCGTGGCGGCAGCCCAGTGAAAGGCAGCGGTCGGTGCCCTGGGGTAGTAAGAGGCAATTTTTGTGAGACACGTTAGGCAAAGAGCTGGAGCTGCTGGTGTGTAGAGACCGTGGCAACTCAGCACAGGTCCTCTGGAGTCTTCCCGCGTTCCTCTCTTCCAGTTTGATCAATGGCAAAAAGCCGCCTTGCCTCTCCGGTGAAAGACCGGCTCCCAAGTAATGATGTCCAGCTGTACTGACAAAATGTGATTGCTCATCAGTTTGGTTGATGACTTAATCTGGGGCTGATTAGCATCTTGGAGACTGTCCAGACGATCAAAAATGATGCATAATTTTTGCAGCGGGCCACAGTTTATTTAACATTTTAGCATCCTCCCGGCTCTTGCGTAGTGGCAGTGGCTCGCACTGTGATGGAGACATGTTCGCTTTCCACAAGGCTGGGTTTTGGGGAGGAAGGTTGGGCTCTGGTTGCAGGGAGTGAGCTGAAATGGCTTGGCTTTGTGTCACTGGGTCGTAGCTGTAGGGCACATGTTGGTGGCACTTCAGGGGCGGAGGTGCAGAGCATCCCACGCTCATCCTGGAGCATCGCTCCCTTGAGGTAATGATAAATCCGTGAGAGTGATAAAAACCCTCTCCTTCCTCCCAAAAGCTGCCTCCTTAAGCAACCGAATCCATTTTCTGTTTCTTCTTGCAGCTTTCAGACCATCACCCCAAGACTGCTGGCTGCCGGGGGCGGTTTGGGGAGCAGGAGGGGGAGCACAGGGCGGGGGGGGATGGGCGCAGGGCCATCATCTGTGCTGCGGGGGGGCTGAGCGCTGCGGAGGCAGCCCAGCTCCTGCCCCGCAAGGGTTAAAGCTGGAGCAGGGACTGCTGGAAGAGTTCAGTTGTTTCACATTAGGCTGGGGCGGCCCTGGCTGCCTTCGGTGCTCTGGGAGCCGGGGCCGAGTCCCCAGTGTTAAATCTGCGTAACCAATGCCGTACAACTGGCACCAGCCTTGACCACAAGTGGCCGTTAAAATAAACATCCCCGGGCTTAACTGACAGGCAGGCTCAAGGAGAAACAGGCCTGCATGACGGGGAATATTAAATACCCGGCCAGAACCTAACTTCATCAGGCAAACACACAGAGGCACCCCCCGCCGCCCCGGCATCGCCCCGGCCCGCGGCATCAATGGGCGCAGTGTTCGGGGCAGGCGCGTGGCTCCCCGGGGGGTGACGGGCTGGTGCCAGCGGTAGGGGAATATGCTAGAAATCCAGCCCCGAAACCCGCCCCGGGTAAACACACCGGCATGAGCCCCACGGCAGCATGGGGACCACGGGGACCCGCTGGCACAGGCATGGTGGTACCGGGTGGCAGGCACAGCCAGTGACGGGGGCTGCCATCCTGCCCTCGTTCAGGCTGTGAGCTCCCGCTCTGGGACACTTTGCTGTTAGGAAAGGAGGTAAAAGGCTTTATTAAAAATGAGATGTTTGGCTTAGGTCGGCAGTCTTATTTATAACCATGATTTGCAAGCCCTCCAACTCGGGACAAGTGTGAGGGCATTATTACGTCCACAGGGACAACAGAGCAACACATTTATTGGGTAGAATTTATCTGTCTACAGAATTTATTTATTTATTTATTTAGAAAGGCATAGAAACAAGCAACACTTACAAAACCAGCAAGGCGATTACACAAGTGTAATACTTGACAGACTTGGAGGCGAAAGGATTTGCACGTTTGGTTGGGGCTGGTGGGAGACGTCTGCAGGTGACCTACAGCCGCTCTGGGCTAACAAGCCACTCCAGCACGTGCGGCTGAACATTTGTCACGTTTCTGTGCCGGAAGGTAAACCGCCAGGGTTATTAAGAGTATACTGTACAACTTCCCATACCGAAATTGTCCTTAAAAATATAGGTGGTTATTACTTTTACCCAAGGAAGGCCTTGAGCAGGATGAGGACGTTTATAACAAGCACTCTTTGTATCCAGATGTCCAAAGATGCCCAAGCCTGTTCCCTGGCATTAGCAGAATTTAATATGTCTATGTCTGTCACTGTGTGTATTGTTTTGTAGCAAATTGTCATGTCTTTGAAAGAAGTCCATTTTTGTATTTATTTTTTTTTTAGGCCTTTAATTTTTTTACAAAAATAGTGTTTGAGTGATTTGCACACCAGAAGCTGCAGTGGCTGTTTAAATGGCTGTGGAGGTGCAATTCATCGGCGAGAGGGAGCAGAACTGGCTGCTAGATTCACCCAAGTGTTCAGTTTGTGCATCAGCTCCTGACAGCGGAGAGTTTTCTTGTGAATTGTTTTGCTTGTCCTAAATTCTTTCGCTCTGCATCCTTTGTTACTAGGGAGAAAGCTTAAAATAGAAGTAAGCTCTGCTGAGCTCTTGGCTGCATCTTCGGGACAGCTACCTGTTTTTTCCTGCTTTCTTGTTCACATGGGGGCGGGTGGCTAACGCAGGAGGTGGCCCTCGCTGCTTTCCAGACTCTTATCCTTTGGCAGATGTTTTCTTCCTATTTTCCCCAGGAAACAAAAGAATTGTTTTTATTCCCCTCTGCTTTATAAGTGCTCTTAGATGAACAGGAGACTTGGGCCTGAATTCTGAATCAGCCACAGCGTGTCCTGCAGAGCTGGTTCTCTAGCAGAGTAAAGCAGCCTTAGCATGAGGATCACCACATATCCAAAGAGATGAATAATTTATATGCCCATTTAAAAGGCTCTTTTGCCCAAGTGTCGCAGAGAAACCTTTTTGCCTGCTTACAGTGTATCCAGGAGTTGTACTACAGCTACAGAGAAATAGTTAAATTTGTGAAATACTGTGGACTAGAATGGGCAGAGTTACCCTGGTCTTTATGTCAACGTAGTTTCTAGAGGAGAACAGGAATAAGTTATATCCCGTGTTATTTTATCTGGGTATTCAACTTGGATTGAATTGGCATAACCATTTTGGATTAAAAATCGCATCTTCATTATAATCATGCAAGACTTGTCAATAAACTGGAAAATGCCAGGTGTTACTGCTGAACAGTGAGCTGGAAGAACACATGGAGCAAGGTGGAGAGGTGTGTTAGGAATCTGTTTCAGTTAATGCAAAGAGGTGAGGCCTGCAGGGGCACAGATGTCTCCTGCCTGCTCCGGGGAGTACTTGGGTGTATTCTCAGGACAGAAGGGTAGAGTAGCTCCATACCCTGTACTTTTTCAGATCCCAAGGACCTTTGTTTTGAATTTCCCCTGAATGATCAGATAATAAAGAAATAAGAATGTGCGAATCTGGTGCCACAACGACTAGAGCACAGAGGAGCAGACTTCACTGACGTTAGCTGCCCCAGAAGCCCAGGGCTTCTCAACGGCCGTGTACTGGGACCGTTAAGTGACATGTGTCCCTGATGGTAGCCATCCATTTTTGCACCTTTCCAATGTGGTTTTTGTTATTTTGGAAGAATGTTGCAAGTTACGTTTAACAGTGTTAGGGGAATGTGTGGCAGCTCTTTGTACAAACATCCGGGAGTGTGGATGGGACCTGACCATCTTCAACTTATTTCACCCGTTCCAGCCTTGCAACAATACCTAGTCAGTGTTGGGATCACTCTTTTGTTTTTTCATTTTAATATGAAAGTTTTAATTTATATTATTCTCTTTCTTTTCTAACTTGGCTCAAAGTCTTCTCAGCAAAGCCCAGGTGACTTGCAGCACTGATCAGCACCAGGATGCCTTTCACGCTGTACCCTCAGCTTCGACCCCCTTGGATGTTTCATTTACAACTGCTCAAACCAGCTGGTTGGTTGAAATACTCACATTTGAGGCAGATGATGTTAAGTGTACTCTGTCTCTCAGGCAGCTGGAGAGTTAAACGAGGCAGCCCACAATGCTGAGTTCCCTGTCCTACCCTTGGCGCTGGATTTGGCATGGAGCGTGGTGGCATTCTGGTTCGGAGAATTCAAATGGGCATCCAGGTAGTCGGTTCCTAATGGCACAATTTACCCTTTGTGAACAGGTTTTATGAAAGATCCCACTGTTTGTCTCAGGATGGGGGGGGGGGGGGGGGGCACGGAAACCACCAACAAACTAACCCAACTGTAAGCGTCCAGGCCACGAAACTGCCTAATCCAGTTCAGGCACGAGCCAGGGCTTTGCTGGTGTTCGCTGCCCCTGGGTTTTGCCCATGTGTTCCTTGGCCTGATGCTGAACATCATATTTATGAGCGTACACCAAAAAAAAAAAATGCTTTCTGAAGGAGATATGATCCTGGTTTTAGCACTGGACTACTAAAAAGAAAAAAAAGTGAAGTAATGAGGGCCTTTGGGAGAGCAGCCACAGTACATTTGTAGAGTCATGGATGGTAGGTGAAAGCCCAGGGTCCCTGGGTCTGCCTGAGCGGGCGTAGCGGCTGGAAGGGTGTTCGGAAAGATGTTCTTCCACCCTCTCTCTAAGTGACTAGATTTGCCTTTCAAAGCACATCCCCAAAGAGAGCGAAGGGACCACACTGCATCGTGAGGGTCTTTGGTGTTGATGGAGAACAGGCACTAGCTGGTTTGGAAAGAGCTTGCGGTCCGAGACAGATCCACGAGGATGATGTGACCCTGCCAGCTCCGTTATCCTGCGCGTCTGTATCCAAAACTTTCCCTGCTGCAGCAACTCACTGCCCGCCGTGCAGGGAAGGGGGGAGCGCTGGCACCTTTTGGATGAGAGTAGAAAGGCTGACAATAACCTGGCGGCTGCCACAGGCCCCTGTAGGCATCCTGGGTCTCACCAGGGTGGCAGAGGGACATGCTGCTCAGCACGGGGTCTCCCCTTTCCACGCTCGTCCTCAGCAGAGTGGGACCCAGAGACCCAGAAAACGGTTTGTCTGTAGATCCTGAGCAGGGAGAGCAGGCTGTGCTCAGGGGGTACGGGCTTTTTCCTCGAAGAATGCAAGCTTGTCTTCTTTTTTAATATGGCAGATGGTTTTTCCTCTTCCTTCTCCTCTTCTGACCGTCTTCTGTGCGGTAGGTTCCGCTTCAACTGCTTACGGCAGGCTGTGACCTGTATTTTTAGTACTTCATTGGAATTTTAAACACTTCTCTGACCCTCTGGTAGTTACGGCTCTATCTGTTGGCAGCCGAACACCATCACAGCCCAGGGTTCCGCAACTTCTGCTGGAAAACAGAGACCTTGATTTGCAAAGCAATGGGCAGGAGTCCTGGGGCAGCTTTTCCTTCATGTGTCCTTGTCCCTGTTGTACTCACAGGTTATTGTCACCCATTTCCCATAGCAGACAGCATCCCGGCGTGGCATCCAGGGCTCCCTGCTCATCTGCCACATCGAGGGGCTACAGAAAACAAGGGAATAACCCCGGTTTGAAACAGCAAGCTCAGCAAAGAGCTGGCTCTGTGCTGCCGTGCTAGCGTGGTGTTGACTGAACATCCTTTTGTTTGCATTGGTTTGAAAACACTAATTTTTGTATCGTTCCACGGCTCTGTTATTGACTAGAGTGTGCCAGGAGTGCTGCTGGAAAGGTCAGAAAATCCCAGTTCATTGAAAATTCTCACAGAAAAATACATAGAACAATGGTCCAGAGAAGACCTTGCAGAGGTCGCAGAAGGGAATCGTCAGGGGGCTGAACAGGACAGGATTGTCAAGGGGATCTTTGCAGAGGTCTCAGGGAAACAGGCTGTGGGACCCAGAGGTGCCATCTGGTCCCAGCTGAAGTTGAGAGGATGGGAGATGCCTGCTCTCTGGGGCGACCTGTGCTCTTCGGGGTGAAATGTTGGCATCCTTCCCTTCCAAACGTGTTGTACTGGGGCAGGATAAGGAACTGCATGTGCTTTAGTGTTGGAAACTTTAAGCACCGTCATCTCAGTCCACTTGATGGTGTAGCTTTGAGTCTCACAGCCATGATAAACGCTTGACGTGCTGCCCTGTCTCCGTTTTCTCTCCTTTTGGCTGCTTATTCCCGGGATGTGGCAGCCTAGCTGTTGCCTGTTATCTGATTTACCGGTTGCTCATAAGGGGGTACCTGGTGGGAGCTGGCAAATCCATCATCGTGCTCATGTACCAAAGCGATACCTCTGGCCTGCGGGAGAAAAGACTAAATGAACCCAAAAGTAACGCGTATTAAAAGAAAATGTAAAATGGCAGAGGCCACATGAACTAAGCAGAGGTATTTTCTAGCTGTCTAGTCTAACGTTTGGTATCATTTTTCTCTAGGATTACAGGGGCTTTCACCTCATAAATTTGTGCCTGTTTGAGGTCGTTAATCTTTCTTTACATGTTGCTTTGCAATTTTAGAGCTTTGCCACCATCTGGGATCACATTTTAAATGGAGTTTCCACTCAGTACTTTCCTTTTCATGAAATTATTTATATAGAGAGAAATATATAATAAATATATCAGGACTGGGTTGTTTTTAAACATTTTCAGTGCTTTCGCAAGGGCTTACCTTGTGTGGAAAAACTTGTCTTCTCTAATAGAGAGCCATAATAGTGACCAATTAAAGGATCATATTTGCAATATGCTCTTAAATGGCAATTTAAAATATTGGTGAGCGACCTGCCTCGTGATCTGCCGGGGAAGGTGAGCTCCATCGGAGACTGCCGGACAAGGGAGCGTGTTCCTGTGTTGGAAAATCTGGGAATATGAGACGCACCAGGAAAGCGGTATCTGATGGCAACTGGTATTAAACCTGGAGAAGGATGGCTGCAGCTCCCCCGCTGCCTTTGGGATGGGACCTTCTTGGTATGCGTGTATTGCCCTTCACTCCTGTTTCTTCTATACCTTCCAGCCTGACCCACTCCCGAAACCTAATGTGACCCATCTCTGGTGCTGTTAATGAACCAGCCTTCTTCCCAAAGACAGGAATGACCCGCAGCTGGTTGCACCAGCTTCTTCTGCCCGCCCCCCCCCCCCCCCCCCCCCCCCCCCCGCCCAGAGCCAAGATGTCTGTCCAAGACCCTGCTAATTATTTTAAAGGGATTTTGAACAAATAAATAGCCTGAACAGTTCAGCAGTTCCTTGTGTAATTTTAGCTCTGGACCCCTCCAAGAATGTGCAGAATGAATAGGTGAATCTGTAGTACATGCACAGTTATTGCTATATACAGTGAGCAGCTCGGAGGCATGCTATGGAGGAGCAGTGTCAATAAACAGGTACGCCACGCGCCTGGAAATGTGGTCTGTGTTACTGGAGAGGGATAGCTCTGACCGGGAGGTAGGGTGCCGTCTGGAAAAGCAAACAGCACAGCTATGGATCCTGCTGCCCCCACCCAGCTTGTTGGAATTCAAAAGTCCCGCATTTCAGTGTGCCCCTGGTGAAGCACATCCTCGCTCGTGCTGGTGTAAGTCAGGGCTGACTCATCACAAGCAAAGTTTGGCTTTGTAGCTTGATGTCACAGATGCGGCAGGAAGGTTTCACCTACACTGGTGATTTTGCAAGTGCAACTTTGTGAATGGGGGGGGGGGTGGTGGAAATAAAAAAAAATCCTCAGGATATTTTATAATGCCGAGGCATGAAATTGCACAGCAGAATTTTCTCCCAAGACCCTTTCCCCTCCAGCATATGTACCCGCATGTGCAGCCATCATTCCCCAAGAAACCCAACACCCAGACGTGAATCATTTCTCTGATTTTTCATGCTTTTAACTTTTCATTGCTGAGGCTTCACTCAGCCGGGAAAAGTAGGGACCTGTTTCAGCTTTGAAAAACCTTAGACGGAGGGATGGCTGGGGAAAGGAGTTAAAAATGAAACAGCAGATTTATATATATAAAAAGTAAAAATATATGTTCTACATCTGAAGTTTATTTAGGTCCTTTGGGAGAGTGGCGCGGCACTACGTCTCTACTAAATTGCCAACATTTTATGGTCGTGTTGGCACCGAGTCAAACACACATCTCCTTGGCTTGGGTTGCTGTCTTAAAGCAGGCAGATTCCAGTATGTTTTTCTATGAACTGAATATTGCTATTGACTGGACAGGGGAAGCTCTGCCCAGCAAGAACATATCGGTAACTTTTCTTTTTAATAGATCTATCAAGACTTAGGTTTTTTTGATATTGTGTGACTGAAGAGCCGGCCCCTTGTGACCCACCCGGACATTAGATCTCTCCGCGTTTTAAGACAGATGCAACTTTTTAGTTTTTTGCTTATTATTTTCTTTTGATTGGAATCCCGTGAATAACTGGAACGTTTCAAAGGGCCTATTTTTAACCGGCTAGCTGCTGTGTATGCAAGTGTTTTAGTAGCGTGCACGTGGAGCCTTGTGCGCATGAATGTATGTACAAAATGTGCACGGTGCAGGGTACCGCTGGGATTTACACAGGAGGCTGAGCAGTTCACTGCTCAATTTCCTTTCAGGACCCTTGCCTACATGTGTATCTTTGTGCAAAATCACCATGTTGCTCATCAATCAAGGGTGCTGCAGATGCAGAGCACCTACCACAAAGCCTCGCGGCGAGGAAGCAGCCGCCCTCCATCCTCTCCCCCCGTTAGGAAGCAGGGTGTTTTGCAGGAGACGGTGGTTACTGTACAGCACGAGACGATCTGACTTCAGTCAAGACACGCATCTTCCCACACTTCCCAGCAGCTGCGAGTGACCCCGTTTATGTCTGTTCTGCTTGCTGCCTCTTGCTCTTCTGCACGGGGCTGGGAAGCCCTTGCTGCTCGGGCTTGGGGAAGTGGAGCTTTGATCTGCAGATGCGTAAGGAGGAAGGGTCAAGATCTGAAGCAGAAGAGACTGGCAGAGAAACAGCCTGTTGGATCATGTTGATCACATTATGCTCCGCCACGGAGAATCCTTTTTATTTTTCGGTCCAAAGTACAAGAGAACTGAGAGCTTTTCTTTGAAGCTGAGAAAATGAGTTCATGCCTCAGTGCCTCGGGAAGCTGGAGAACTGTGCTTTGCAGTTCATCTGTACCTTCCACAAACGTTCAGGGAAACGTTCCGTGATACCTTTCAGCCTGCTTTTCCAGGGCACTGCTCTTTGCACCTTCCCATTCGTGCCAGTCTTCCCTCTCTTTTGATTGTCAGAGCCTCCAGTGCCTGCAAGCTGTTAGGGAAGTGTTTGTTGCGCCAAATTAATCCTATTTCTATTGACTCAATAGTTGCTTCTTCCCATCATTTATTCATATTTGCCGTTGTTCCATTTCCATCTGTTTTTCCAGATTTTTCCACCATTCAACATGCTCAAATTTCAGTATTTTGGTTAAGTAGGTGCCTTTCAATGGGAAAAGGAATGGTAGTATCTGGAGTGTACAGGAATATTAGTGGTTTGCTTGGTTTTTCACCAAGCCAGATTTCTGCGATAGGCACCCGGGGTGATGTTTTGAAAGGCTGTCCTTTGTGTTGTTTTAATATCGATGCCCAGTATACTTTTGGTTTTCTGAATCAATACATAATCTCAGTTCACCTTATACAAACGGATAGAATAATGGATTTTTTGTTCACCTATTTGAAACCGATTCATTCATAACTCGCTGCTGTTTTTTGAAAGACGCCTTGTGAGCATGAGCTGTGGCGGTGCTCAGGTGGGCAGCAGGTCCAGCAGGGGCTCCTGAAGCTGTGCCAGTTTATTGTGTTAAGGAAGGTAAAACCCCACCATTGCAAAGGATAAAACTTACCTGATGTATCTCTGGGCTCCTCATTTGTGATCTTTGAGGACAGGGTCTTCCCTGCCCTCCAACTTCCCGCTCCCATGCCGCACGGCTGCTGGCGTGGGAGCTGCGCCGCTCCTGCTGCAAGAATAACATCCCCAGGCTGGTGTGAGCCGCGGGTTGTTCGAGGACAATGTGGGACTTGTTTTCGTGCACACGTGTAGGAGAGCCTGGAGATTTCCCTCGGCTGAGCTGGGGTATCTAACACTGGGATTAAATACTCGGTCGGAGTTTGTGTAATGCCATACCAATAAGGAGGCTGAGAGGAGAGACCATGTGTGCTTACAGTCCCAGAGAAGAGCCTTTACTCTGGTGTATAATAGCCTTCTGTTGGGTTTTAGTAGCGTATAGTTTAGTAAATTAGGAGTCTTCAGGTACTTAGCACTTTAATGGTTCTCACTAAGAACATAATTAAACCATAGACCCCTTAGGGAGAAAAAACAGTTTATTGTGCATATTTTTAGAATCTGTTACCAGCCCTCATAAAACCTGGTAGATACAAGCCAGAGAACATGCCTTAGCTGGCGACCCAGAATTCATTCAGCAGCCCCCGCCGAGTGTCGCCCCGCAGTCACACATTACAAATCTGCCCCGTGAATTATGGAATTAATTTTCCCCAATCTGATTTCAAAACGCATTTGCAGCGCAGTTTTTCTCTGGCTGCTGGAGGTGTGAGGGAGGCAGAAGGTTTATTATATTGCACCTTGTGCTGACACATAAAGCCGGTTTTTGCTAATCGGGTTTTTTTTATTATTATTTAAAAACATTTTATGTTTCGCAGAGGTATCCAGAAATGGGGCTGGTTGGAGGCAAGGGCTCAGCTCTGTTCTTTGCACCATACGGCTGCCTTGGGCTTGTTTATTTAGTTGCATCTGACTTGAAGTTGCATTTTTCTGTGTCTGTGTGTCAGGAGTTCACAGTTCTCAATGCAGGGGAACTCCTGGCTGCTTCCTCGGATGCTTCTCCTTGCAAAGCAGCCACAAAGCAAAGTGTAAAGCTCAAAATCCCCAGCAAAACGAGCCAGGTGAAGTGATCCTGGAATGCTTTTCCCTCCTTCTGGGCTCCGACACCGCTGCGGTGTTTCCGTAGGACATGGTTACACAGGGAGAGCACTAGTCATGCCTGTGTTGGGCACAGTCCCTAACCCCAGCGATGTGCCCGGGGGCTCTCCCCCAGCCCCAGCTGGGTGCTGTGCAGCGGGACCCACCAGCCAGGGTGTGGGGTGCCCCCAGCACCCCAGGCAGAGGTCAACTTGGCCACAAAAAGAAACCAGAAAGCTTTCCAGCATCGCAGGTGCCAGTGTTCAGCACTGCAGTGATTCACATGTTGCTCTGGGTCTTTGCTCCTGCCTCAACGCCCCTTCCCAAGCGAACACGGCTTTCTCCCCAGGAAACCTGTGCTGTGCTACACCCATGCTCGCAGCATCTGGAAGGCATTGGGAGGAACACACACACACACAAAGCTCTCCTCCCCCAGCAGCCTGCTAACGAATTTCTGATACAGGCGAATCACTTCTCGATCACTGCTTTTTGTTCTGTCTACTCGAGGTTTACACGCCGGAGAAGTGGTTGCAGCCATGGGGAGGAGGGGAGCCTTGCTGACAGTGACCCCAGTGGCTCCATCGCCAGCACTGCTCTTACCGAATGTGTGCATTTCCCTCTGTCAAAACAAGTGCCGAGGAACCGGGTGGTGTTTGTGCTGCATCTGCTGCTGTTGTAGGCTCTCGGTGTTGCTTGTCATCTGAGTTATCTTGCCTGTCGCAGCATTGCCCCCACCAGCACCGGCACCGTGATAGCGTCAGCACTGATAAGGTGAAGGATGGCGATGCTCTAGCACCCGGGAGTGAATTATTAACCCATGCCAGGTTTCTGGGCTTTGCTTCTTTCTCCCCTTTTTCTACTTCAGTGTAAGAATTCAGCTGCTGCCAAGAAGCAGGACGGCAGCAGCCGTGACCGGCCAGCCTGGGCTGTTCCCACGCGAGCCCGTACATGGTGCAGGAGCCCAAACCAAGAACTTTCTTCTGCTTTTTGTCCCACACAGTGGGGCTAAAGGCCGGAATTTTATCCTTCTGAGTCCCAGCCCAAAGCAACAAGCAGGAGTTGCTGGCTGTGGTTGGCTTTGGTAGACGAGGGCATCAGCATGAGCCTGTGATGGAGAGGAAGGGGATGGGGGAACCAAGTGTCACGTTTGACAGCGAAGGGTGGACATCACTTTAAAATTAAGCAGTGTCAGCCCAGCCCTGCAAAACAGCGGTCAAATGTATCACAGCTCAGTGCCATTGCATTACGGGGCTTAATTACGTCGGTCAGTAGGTGTGTAATTGCATGTATGATACCCCTGTTCCCTGTGTTCCCCGGCCATAAGTGCTGCCTGTGTGGGAGGGAGCGGATCCAGGGGTGCCCTGGCACCGTGCAGCAGTGGCAGTAGGGGACAAGCAGGAATGCCACCTTCCCGCAGCTCTGGGGTGTTAGGAACAGGCAGTTACGTGCTGGAAACCAGCTCATCTCAGGCTAAACATTACAACCTGTAGGACTGATATCTCATCTAGGTCAGTTTTGGTTAAAGCACTTTTAAAAAAAAAAAAAGAAATAGAAGAAGCCAAGAAAACAACCTGCCTTTTTGGAAGGATAAAAGCATTTCTCAGCAATTTGGGATCAAGGTAAAAAAAATCTCTTTGTTAGCCTCCCTGACGTTCTGGGAATGCTCAGGAGCAGTCCAACAAGCAGATTAACTCAAACCAGGTCCCGTGTGGAGGGGAAGGACCCTCGGTGGCACGGGGGGCTGCTGCTGCTGCCCCAGGAGGGGGGAGCCCTGACCTCCCACCCCTGTGCTGGAGTGGACTTGGCAGAGCTCCGTGACCCCGACACCGCTCCATCCGGCGCCGGTGTCCGAGGAAGGAAGGATGCAGTCTCCTGTCCTAAGGGGTTACAGCAGCCTCAAACCCATATAGAGCAACAATTTTATTAATCCCAGCTTTGCTAATAAGGAATTACAATAGTTGTGGGATTTGGCAGTGGAAGCACACTCGGTTGCCATGCATAGTACAGTATTTTCCCTGTTTTGTTTGTATTTTTGATTTAACTACAAATAATTTAAAGATGTGTTGTGTCTCCTTCAATTAAAATTTGCGTCTTCATCCTCTTCTTTTTTTCAGCGCAGTTTTAAAACAATACTAATGAATTTGAGCTTGTCACATACACTGAGATAAATTGTTAACTTCTTTCTATTCATCCAAATTGCAGCATTTCTTAGGATGGCAGTTATTAACATATCAGGATTTGGGTTTGTTTCCTTTGTAAAATTTGCAGCTTTATTGTACTGGGTGGAAGGTCTCCCAGTGTCAAAAAATCTCAGGCTGATAGAAGAATAATATTGTCACAAAGCCAATATGTAAATACCTTAACCAATATAGCATGTTTAGAGGAATTACACTTCCCTCTTCCAAATTGCAACTTTGGAAAGCAACTCTACCACCACATTTATTTCAAATTTAAACATTTTGAAAGAATATCTTCTAGGTTTTGAAATCTGGTTTCCATTCCTGGCTCTGTTTGACCTACTGCGTGACCCTGAGAAAATCCTTTTCTCAGTTTCTGTATCTGCTTAGCGGCTCTGATGAGCTTCAGTACTCGTGCAGAGCAATGTAACATCAGTCGGTGTTGAGCTATGTGTAATATTTCAGTATTAAATAATATTAATCTAAGATAAGTGGCGTTTGGTTATGATTTAAAAAGAAAATTAAAACTCTTGCTTTTTACAAGGTGCATTAGTTAAAAATTCCTTGGGTTTGCAGGAAAAAAAAATTTGAATGAATTAATTTTCTCTAGAAAGGAATGAGTGCCCAGAGGCAAAGGACGGTTGTCCTGTGAGCAGACTTGGGGAAATAAATAAGGAAAAAGGCCGAGAGCCCTGTAGCTGCCCTTGGTAATGAGCCTTGGAGGAGGATTAATTGGTTTTTTTCCCGCACCTTTCAGACGCAGCCGGTGCCCAACCCCATCGCCTACTTCATGCATCACTCGCCGTGGTGGTTTCATCGGTTCGAGACCCTGGTCAATCACTTCATCGAGCTGGTAGTGCCATTCTTCCTCTTCTTGGGACGGCGGATGTGCATCATCCACGGCCTCTTGCAGATCCTTTTCCAGGTGAGCTGCTCCTAGGTTTGCTTCCGAAGGGTCACATCTTTGCCCAGGGCAGCGCAGAGGGTGTTTGAAGGGTCTCAGACCTCTCCTCCTGAGAGCTGCCCCCACGGGGGGCTGTGGGGTGGGCTGTGGGTGGCCAAGGTGCAGATGCTCGTTCCTCACACCAGCTGTGTAACCTGCAGCCGGGACGTGGGCACGTGTGCCGGCAGCAGCGTGGGTCGCTGGAGCCCATCGTCCCCGAGCAGGGGCAGCATCCAGAGGAACCGCCTCAATCGGCAGGTCAGGAGTTCACACTCAAGTGAATCAAGATGATTCACAGCTATTAACTGTTGGCTCTCGGGTGGTTCACACTGCCATGGGTGCTCTTCCCATGTTTTTCCTTGTGCTGCTGATTTGGTTTCCATTCATATGGATGGCAGAGAAATGTCCCAGTGCAAAGGGTCTGATCCTGCGCAGGGCTGCGGGTGGCTGGGGTGAACACTTGCAACTTCTCCAAAAGTTAATTTTTATAGTCATCTTTCACCCTTTGAAGGGAAGTTTTTTTATATTTAACATTCAAAGGCTGTTCTTTATCTCTGAAAGCATTTGAGCTTTTTTTTTTACAACCTGAGCCTGGATTCATAGTGAAAATAATTTCTTCCAAAATGAATTGCATTCAAGTTCCAGTCAATTTCGGTTTGGGGTTGGTTTTGTACATGAAGTAAATAAATCTGTGCAAAAGTCAGAGGACAAAAGCTCCTGCATATGCACTTTGCTAGACCACATCTGATTCATCTTGTCTTTGCCTCATCATAATTCAAAGAGCTCATTGAACCTCAGTCACTCTGACTCACAGAAGCGCCGCTGTCGGCCCTTGCTGACGGCAGGGTTTGTTCAGTATCATTTCAGCATCGTGAACTTCATACTCGGTAGCTGTTACTGCTTCCTGTAAATACATGTGAAGATTAAACTAGGGAACAGCTTATAAACCCGACTGGTAAACCACAAAAATGCTGATTGGATTTTAAAGGTCTGACGTAAGAGTCAAGGGATTTGTGCCTTCACAGAGATGCCCACTCTGCCTGCTTCCAAAAGACATCCCGTTGGGTCTGGGTACCACCAAGTGTAGGGCTGGTACCTCTGCTCGCTCGGCACACATTTTGGCATTAGGTTTGGTTTTGTGGGGATGGATCTTCTCAGGGAGCTGGAGGTCCCGGCAGCAGGGCAGCAGGGGTCTGAGGTCTTGGGGCGTTGCTCCATGAGGTGCCGGTTGTGTTTGCGATGGGCATCGTGCCTGAGGTTTTCAGTGTCACTGGGAGGATTATATTCAGCCCAACCCCCAAAGAAGCATGCTCTTTCGTCTCATGGTTGAAGCAAAACATCCCATCTCTGTTGGCTGTGCGTTGCAGAAGCAGGCAGCTGCTGAGACACGGTGGAGGTACGATTAGCAAGCAGGAGCTGTGAGTAGAAATGCTGTTGGATGTAAGGAAGTGTAGGAAGGATGGCGATGGCTCTTTCTGAGGTGAGTAGAGCCAGAAAGGAGCAGAAGACACATGTCAGAAAACAACCACGCTGCCACAGTCGGGGCTTTGGCACAGCTGCCGTGTCTCAGGGCAGGGCTGTCATAATAAAATAATAGCGTAATGGACCAAGAAGGTGGTGCTTTATCTTCACATTGCTGCCAGTAGAAATGAGCATGACCAGAAAGCTTGACCAGATGCTCCTCTCTCATCCCCTTCTCGGCTCTGGATTTCTCCATCCTCGCCGTGGCGCAGGGCTCACGGGGGATGCACCCCAAGCCCCCAGCCGGGGCTCTCAGCTGCGCCCTCCTCCAGCACCCTCACAGCTCCTCCAAGGGCCCCTAACGAGCGGCAGGACTGGTGGTGTGCTGGGGGACTTCAGACGGAGCCAGTGGGATCTGAAAAAGCCAACTACATACAATAAAGGCTTATAATGACATATTGTAAATGCATGCATCTAACCACCCTTTAATTGGCGCTTTATTGATAGTTTACAATTACTGACTTATTTCTATCATGGGGGAGTCTGCAAAGGAAAAAAGGGTCCCAGTGTAAAATGCAGCTCTGGTGCATTTATAGCATTTCAACAAAAACCTGTTTATTTAATATTTACTGCCCTTTTCTTCATTCAGAATGACTTTTATTGACAATACTTCTGCTCTGCAAAGGAAGCAATAAAGTTTAATGTTGATATACCACTTAATTCTGCTTTTCAAGATTTGAATTGACATTACATAGAAGTTTTATTGGACATTTTATAATTGTTATTGGAGTCATGGTGGCTAGGTTGAGTAAGTGTATTTTTCCAGATTCCAACTGGCCTGGAGAATATTGCTTTGTCAGGAACCCAAAAAAAAGTTGTGCTTTAAAGAAAAACGTCTTTTTTTTTTCTTTTTTTTCTTCTTTTTTTCAAGTGTGAACGTACTCTTCTTGCCTAGTTCACGTTTGTAAGGAAAAAGGCTTAGTGAGTTTGGAAACGTCAGAGAGGAGGGGCTCGGCAGCCACGGGCTCGGCAGAGCAGAAAGCATGCCGGGGGGCTGGATGTGTCCCCCACTGGGTTCCCGTGGGGCTGTGCCGGCCAGGCCAGAGGCAGACTGGGTTGGTCTGGGTTTGCTGGAGTGTCCTGGGCCACCTACGGTGTGGGAGGTTTGGGTGATGACGACTGACACACGCACTGCGTAGGCACGTCTCTGCACCGTCCCCTTCTCGTGCTTGCCCACCCACTGTCCTCGCGAGACCCGAGGAGCTGGGACACCCCATGGCTTTGGTGCTTGGGGTGCATTGGCGTTGCTGTGATCTCAGTTTGGGGTCTGCCTGCTCTGAGAGGAGTCCCTGTAGCTTGAGCTTCCAGAAATCTCCCCCTTCGGCTGCTTTTTGATCTCGTATAAATCCAAGAGTCTTACTTATTGCAAGTCTCTCATTATAAACAGTATTTGCTTAGGAAAAAAATAAGGAGTGGGTTGAATGCTGGCCAGTTCCCATTAGAAAAATCATTATTCATTGTCGCTAACCACCGGATCGGGGAGGGCTTTGTGATTTACAGCTGTGGGTGTAGTTTTTGCAGGACATCTGTACGCAGGGAGATTCTCAATCTGATTGCAGCACCCAGAGCACGTTTACCAGGATCAAAGGTGAGTGGAGAGAAAATGTCATCCAAGATTTTACAGCCAGGCCCCGTCAGCCGTTTGTCCCCTGGACAGGCTGCGGAAGAGCTCCCCAGCTGCCAGCACAGCTGCTTGTGAACCCAGCCAAGGGCTTAGGGCTGGGGACTGTCCCCACAGTGCGGCACGGGGTCCCACTAGGCTGCCCATCTCATGACGCCAGGGACACTAAGAGCAGGCATGTGCCCTCCGCACCGGGGGCTCCCTGCTCCCGAGAGAGAGGTTTGAGTGGGCTGTGCTGACCTTGCCATTTATTGCTGCACGAAACCCCAACCCCAAGGAAGCTGTTTGCACTGAAGAGGTGGCTGGGACGGGGGGAGCTCTGGGACGTGGCACCTCCAAGGTTGAGGAGACACTCTCAGCCATACCGGTGGTACAGCAAACAGGCAGGATCATGCTCAGCAGGACTAGACCCCTTGACTGTGCCCATCTTGCTTTTTCCCATCATGTGTCCCAAAAGCAAAGACCCCCAAACTCCCACCTGCACAGGCTGACGTCACCCCATGAGGCGTTTTTCTTCCTTTAGTGTCTGCTGAGGCTCAAAGCCCTTGGGTTTCAGAGACCCAAAGTAGTGCATTGACCCACCCCACCTGCAAGGGAGCCTGCCCAGGAGTTCCCAGCTGGCATGAAGGCATTAGCAGGTGATGGTGGCAAAGCCTCCCCTTCAGACTGCCTGTGCTGAGAGCATCCTTTTGCGTTTAGAAAGAAATCTTAGATGAAGGGCAGCCAATTATGGAGCATCTCTAAATGCAAATATGCAGCATTGTTTCAAAAAAAGATTCTTTCTAGCATTTACAGTACATAGAAATCCAAATCTAAAACAGAAATTAAACTAAGTGGACGTTTTTAAGTTTTCAATGTCGTTAGGGGTTTATTGTAAGCAGGTGCTTACAATAAGGTGATTTGATGTGCTGAGCAACACTACCCCAAATTGTCTCTGCCAGGAATAAAGCTGGAGGAGAGACTTGTAACTCAGCTCCTTCCCTGCTCAGCTCTGTGCTCCAGCCCTGTAACAACAAGAAAGCTGGGGAGGGGCTTTTGACAGGGGATGGGGTGACAGGACAAGGGGTGACGGCTTTAAGCTGAAAGAGGGCAGATTTAGATCAGCTATCAGGAAGAAATCCTTCCCTGTGAGGGTGGCGAGGCGCTGGCCCAGGCTGCCCAGAGCAGCTGTGGGTGCCCCATCCCTGGCAGGGCTCAGGGCCAGGCTGGATGGGGCTGGGGGCACCCTGGGCTGGGGGGAGGGGTCCCTGCCCATGGCGGGGGGGTGGAACTAGGTGGTCGTTAAGGTCTCTTCCAACCCAAACCCTTCTATATTTCTGTGATTCTGTGAAAAACACGCAGGTTGACAAATGGCCGGTCTGAGCCTCAGAACCCTCCAAATAAAGCCTGAGGTGGAGCTTCCCTTTTGCTCATATGTAACCGACAGTCCTGAGAGTTCTTGAGAGTTTGCTAAATATTGAAAGCTTTTTGCTGCTGCTTATTGTCATTCTTCCCGAGGAGTACAGGCGCATTGTGTAGCAGCTGTGTAGAGACACGGCCATGTTTGCCAAGATGCTCGTGCCTGGAGCAGGACACGTGCATCCCATCATTAGGCTTAAACTTCCCATGCTAGGGTTGGGGTTTTGGACACCTTGTTGGTTCATAAGGATGAGATTGTTTTCACTGAATGTCTCTTGATGGTGGCGATCAAACGTGATGTTGACTTAGCAGGATGGAAACCCAGCTGTGGGTGGTCACGATGGCCAATGTTTTGCAAATCGCTTTGATGAGTATTTCTTTCATTTTGAGTCTGACGGTACCACTTGGCGGATTTTGTAGTAGTGTTGGTGTCTGAACCTCAAAAATATACATGGAGATCTGAAGCACCCCCACATTCAGGAGAAATGAGGTGCAAAATGTGGCTGTTGGTATCTGGAGGGCGAAGAAGAGTTCTCGGAGGGTCTTGGAGACCACAGGAGAGGTCTCGACCCTGTTGTTCTTGGTTCTGTAGAAGCCAGAGCCCATGCACTAATGAGCTTGTGGTTTTAAGGGGGAAGGAGGATGAAAGTGCTGCATGGGGAAGGCCAGTCCTTTCCCCTGCCCACAGGTTGGTGCCGTAGGACCCCTTCCCACCACACCACCTACGAGAGCACTGCATCACCTCCCTGCCGATGCTTCCATCCCCTGTGCACACGCCTTTCCTTGCCTGAAGCTCCATCCCTGCGCTGAGCCACCCACGGGCAGAGCGAGCTGAGTACCAGCATACGCCAGTGAAACCAGAGAGAGTGCAAACCCACGGCCGTGCTGCTCTGCGGGTGTTGCGCTGTTCTCTCGAGCTGGCTCCTAAAACCCTGAAGCTGCATGTTTTTGACGACGTCTAATGCACAGCTTACACCAGCAAACGTATTTCTTGGCTCCTTAAGCCAGGCAGTAAAATTACACTGCTTGGCAAAGGAGTTGATGAGGGGAAGCGAGAGGAAAGCCAAAAAGCCAGGAAAAAGCCACCTTGCCCCTACAAGCTGGCAGGTAGTGCTGGGTTAGAAAGCAGGGCGAGGAGGAGGTTTCTTACAGCCGGGGGGTGTGGGGGGGTGTGGGGGTGGGGGTGGCTGTGCCAGATGGGAAGGAGCTTCAGTATCACAAAGGTAAAATCCAGAAAGAAATAACTAGTAAATGGAAAGTATAAGGCTAGCACTGCTGGAAAGCCAGGGTCGTTCCTTTGCTTCCATGGTGCTGTTCTGCGTCATAGTCATATAGGCACAGTTTGGGGTTTTTAGGATGCAGGGAGAGTTTTAGGCCTTCAAATCCCTTTGGATCTGAATGAAACTGGGAAGCCTGACTCCTTTCCATGGCCCCTGAAAAATCCCAGGACATCGTCCTGTGTGGAGCATCCTCTGCGCAGCCTCGTGGCCAGGGAGCTGCCTGGGGGAAGACTGTTGGTGCCGGGATGAGCTCAGCCCCCAGTGTCACACGTCAGGGCAGAGGTTCCCCGAAGGAGCCGGGGTGGTGAAGCCTTGGGGTTGCCAGTTCTTTGCTGCCACCAGTCCTCCTCCTGTGGAGGTTTGGCAGTGGGCTGCAATTCAGGCTATCCCGGGCTGTTTTTCAGCAGGAGCCATATATAAAGCGGAGGGATGACAATGCCAAGAGCGAAGCTGAATTCCAGCCTTGCGGAAGGCAAAGATAAAACCTCTGCAGCCAAAACCCCCTCCAACTGAGAGCGCTGACAAAGAAAGCTCCTGAGACAGCTCTCGGGGTCCGGCCAAGGAGCTGCGCGGGAACGCAGCGGCTTTACGAGCTGGTGGAGGGCCAGGGGGGAGGACCCGCTGAGAGGGAGCCCCCCCGGGGAGGGGGGCTGTGGCAGGAACCTCTGGCTCTGTTCCCTCGGAAAACAAACTCTGAGCTCTACCCTTGCCCAGCTGGGCACCGCACCGGAGACACGCAGCTCCTGGGAGCTGGGAACGTGCAGGAGAGTGGGCAGCAAAGCCATTTCCCTCTTCTGTTTGCTTGGGGGGGGGGGGGGGGGTAAGCAGAAACCAGTTGTTGAATAAATAGATATTATCTGCCCCTTTTTCCCTTGGCTTGAACAATCACCAGCCTCCTATAAATTTTGATGGAGATGGACATTTTCCTCTAGTTGATCCTTTTCCCAGTCTCCTCTCCAAAGCTGCGCACAGGAGGTGAAGCGGGGGTTTTCCCCCCTCTCTTTTGGGAGGGGAGGACCAAGCCCCCCGCTTCCACCACTGCTGCCTCTGCCATGCCGCAAGACGTTGGAGGGATGAACTGCCCTTCCAGCCACACACGCACAAATTAAATCATGCTGTTGCAGTGCCACAGCTGCAACGTATTGTGTTGCTGACTTAGGAGGTAGCAGAGGTCACAGCAGCAGCCCAGAGAGAAGGAACAAAAATTAAACAGCTCCCCCCGTTCCCGGCAGAAAGTGTCTGAATCCAGTGTTTGTTTTCACTTGTCAGATATGAGCACGGTTTTGTTCTTTTTCTTAGGCTGGTGGAAATCAGATGTGTCTCCAGGAGGATTATCAGGGTTACACAAGTCCCAGGCTTGTGGCTGAAGAATCAGCCCCTTCATTTGTGCTTTAATTACGCACCTATAGGATGTTTGCACTGCTCAAGTAGGTTTTTTTGTTATTGATGCCGAGTAGTGTCATTACCTTGTGAGTACGTTGTGCCCGAGAACATAGCCACTGCCCCAGTTGCCATTGGAGCCGCCCCAGCGCTGCTGGGAGGCAGCGGCCGGAAAATTGGGGCGTCCATCCTGCAGGTCCACTGTAGGGATCGGGACCACGAGCACCCCGGAGTTAAGACGATGAAAGAGACTGCAGATAAGATTCCTCCAGGCACTACCCCCACCCCAGCCTCTGATGTCACTTGCAGATCCCCCGCGAGGTGGGATGCTGGGGATCGAGGTGGGATGCTGGGGATCGTGGTCCCCCGGAGCAGCACCGCTGGCAGCAGCGTCCCTGGGAGGGTGCAAGCGAGTGGGTGTTCACCGCTACAGCTGGGCAGCAGCACAGCCTTTCCCCTGTGGAAACAAAGGGGAAATTCAGCCCTCACAAAAGTCCAAATTTTGTTGATTTTGTTGTGGTTTAGAAAGAAACAACAAACGGAGAACATCCCAGAAAAATTAACACCAGAACATGAGTTTGCTGCTTGGGGAGGAATGGGCCGATGGAAAATAGTTTTGCAGCTTAGTTGTTTAAAAATCTGCTTTGGACTGGGGTCCGAGATGGAGGATGCAGGGAGAGTGTTTCAGAAGGTTGTTTGGGAACCTTGGAGCACTGGGCTGGGATTACAGAGATTAATCATCAGCCTCCGGGTGGCTGGGTCAGCCCTGCCCACCCGTCCCAGTGCCACGGGCGAGGGGCAGCCGGGGTGCTTGTGACCCCAGCCCCCTGCCCGCAGCAGCCCCCCAGCCCCCCGCACGCGGCCCTGGCCCAGCTCCAGCTCGGCTTTTCTCAACAGCAAAACAAAAGGAATGTGAAATCAAAGGAGTTACAGGGCAGATTTTCTGTTGCATTTAAGCCACCTTAAATGAAATACCAGGCTATACCCCCTCCCCAAAAAATAAAAATCTAACGTAAGCAGGCAGAACGCAAACTATTTAATCACTCCTATATTTGATTTCATATCCAGCTTGATAGTATCTGTTGCGAGGCGAGGCTGCCATGCCAGACACAAGAATACCAGCACATACCACCCCAAACCAGTAAATAATGCTGCTCATATAATCGTGTCTGGTATTAGTTAGCAACAAGTTAAGTTCTTGCATTCTGCAGTAATCGGAGTGACTTAGAAACACTTACTGTTAGCCATAGGAGTGCATTTAATTAGCTTCTGATTCAGGGGGCTGGGGTGGTGGTGGGGTGTCTCTTCTTTTTTTTTTTTTTTTTAATCATTAAATAAAGGGTCACCCCTAGCCAGTGCTGTAAACTCTATTTTGATTGTGGCTGCAATAACCCCTTTGGGCGTCATTCAAATTGTACTAAACAGTTTCTGGAGAGTGCTGGTTTCTCTCAAAATAAACCAAAGTCCGGCTTTGACAAGCTCTAATGAAAAACAAATTGTTATATTACTTAGAAAAATAATTTGAAGGAAGTCTGAATTAGTTGTAAAGGTGGAAAAGGTTCAGCTACTTGAAAATAGAAATTTGGAAGGTATTTATTTTAACCATTAAGCCAGTGGCCTTGAAATACAGCCTTGTTTGTTACAGAATGCGCCTAACGAGAGACATGAATCATGCTGTTAATCGGTATGGGAACTTGATTAATTGGAAAGGGGACCGTCAGTGACTCCAACAGGCGGAGCCGCCTGGCAGCAGTCTGCGACGGAGCCCTGGAGCTGGTGTGATTTACCATCAGTCATCCCGCTGGCACGCAGAAGGAAACTTTGGAGGGATCCCACAGCCTTGGGTTTGTGGGTTGTTGGGTGGTTTGGGTTTTTTTTTTGAAATTGAAAATAAAACGTGGTTATTTGGGACACTGTCAGCCTTTGATTTTAGGTGCCTCTGTGTTTGGTTGTCCGACTTGAAACGTGCTGCTTTGCCACAGAGGAGGGTTCAGTGTGTCGTGAAGGCATCTTGGTAAGATGTCCGGGGCCGGGATGCCTGTTGTCTCATCTCTGCTACTGATAATGGGATGCTTATTAAACCTGAGAGCGAGCTTTTACGCCCAGCTATGAAATCAGATTTGCATAGGAGGCCCCCAGGATGCAGAGTGCTGCTATGGCTATAAAAACGCAGCAGGAAGGTCTGGATTAATTTTCACTGTTGACTGGGGCTTTTGGTTTTGGGGCCAGGAAGAGCCTGAGCGCGTTTGGCCATCCAAGAGCGCTGTTCTGTCTCACAGCAGCATATATTTGCTCATACGGCAAAAGGATACAGTGGCAGGGAGCGGAGAGAGTGTGCGGCCGCGCCAGAGGGATGAGTTCCAGCTGAGTTTCAGGTTCGTGGTGGAAGGTGTCATGTGTGTCAGACTGTCCCCACAGCGGTGGCCCGAGTCGGTGCCCCCAGTGTCGTCTCTGTCCCACAGTAACCGCCGTGGCCAAGCCGAGGAGACCCAGGCACCGAGTAGGCTCCAGTGGCCCCATGTCCTTGGGTGTATTGCTAGCGCTGACATTAAAAGATCACGAGTTAGATCCCAAAATTGCAAGATTCGCTTAAGTATAATGAAAATGCGACCAATTCTGGCTGCCCTTGGCGTTTCTTCTATGTTACAGCTTTCCAGGGTACTCTCAGGTCTCATTTTCTGTGTTGCTCTATGTAGGCTTTACGCCGCTCTCCTCTTCACACTGCAGGAACACCTTCCAGAGCCGGATTAAGTGACATGGCTGACATCCACCACACGCGGTCCGTCCCGTGCCAAGGGAAGAGGTTGTGGAGTACTTAGGCTCCTAGGGCTCAGGGGCAGGGCTGGGTGGTGGGGTCCTCCCCCCGGTTTTAATTTTGCATTTGATTTTCAAGATTTCTTTGCAATCCGGAATCTTTGTGTCTGCAGTCCACTAGCAGAATTTCCAGGTGCTTGGGCTTGAAGAGAAAAATCAATTACAACGATGTTGTCAGTGAAACGATATGAGTTGGCGAGGCTGCAAGAGCTTCAAAACATCTGCACTTTCCAGATGTGATTCACTCGATGCTGTGCTGCAGCATTTGGGTCCAAACAAGGATGGGAGATAAAGTATGTGTTGCACATGTGATTGCATGTATGTGTAAGTGTGTGTATAAAACATTGTGTCTAATAAGAGCCAGACCAGCTATAAAGCAGAGATGTTACTGAAGTCAGTGACATGATCTTGAACATGCACTGTTACCATATTTCCAGTGATGGCTATTTATTTACATTTAGGTGTAGCTACTAAAGCTAACTAAAACCATTACAATCCATTAACGTTGCCCAAGCCAAAGGACTCACCCGCTAATACATGTCGAATGTCTTTAAGCTGTAGATTTAAGCAGTTTCTGTGCAATGACTTGAAGTGATGGTAAAGTTCTTCCAAGTTTAATCACATTTTTTGTACCTTATTACTGATCTGAACCTGTCACATTGCATCTTCCCAGCCCTTGGCTCTCACTAAGTCTTTGCTTTTCAGCAGGGTGACAGTGGTGTTGGTATTTGGATTTTGGTTTCTCTCCTCCCACCATCTAGATTATGGGACCTTTAAATAATGTTTTATATTCCATTTGAAAAAAGAAGAAATCAGAACAGCCTAACTGGAAACAGATGGCAGATTATAAACTTTTTTAAAAGGGAATTTATAATACATGTATTATGAAGAGAATCATTTAATAGTGTCAGATATAGATGTGTGAAGACTGAACGTGCCCGTTCGAGGAGTGGAAGGGGCTGGGAGTGGGCTGCTGCCTTTGGTGCAGTGTTCTTGGGGGTTAGGGGAGGGTTTTGCTGCATTGAATGGCTACAGCAAGCTCTCCTGGCTGAAATGAGGGCTTCCTACCCTTCCTGCTCTTTAGTCTTTCCTCTGGCATCACCAGCTGTCGGAGTGGTGTAAATTATGCTCATACCTTGGGTTTCTGGGTTCAGGTTAGCAGAGCTGGGGAGCCGGGTGGGTCAGAGCTCCAAGCGAGCTGTCCCCTCCTTCTGCTGGAAACCTGACTGCTCTGCCTTTAACCAGCCAGGTTTGCCTGCGGAGACGTAGCTCTCCGCGCCTTCCGTACCAGCAGGAGTCTTCCTCAGCTGCTGTGCCGCAGGGAGGGGATGCTGGCATGCCGGCGGTGTGGGCTGGCTGCATCCCTGCAGAGCATGGCGGCATCCCTGCGGAGCATGGTGGCTGTGCTGGGACCTGATGGGCAAAGCCCTGAGCTGCAGGTAACTCCGTCAGGGTAACGCAGAGTCCATCGAGACGTACCTGTGTGCCCCGAGGATACCTTCTGTCCTCCCAGGTGGTCAAGTCTGTGTTTTATTTATTAATCTGCTTATTTCAATAGGTCGTTTTCTGCCAGGTTTAATTACTGCAGTTTTATTTGTCTGGATAGTTGGATTTGAGTGCACCTCGCGTCAGCTGAATGTACATCTGTAAAACCACCCACAGATCAGAGGTGCAGGTTTTACCAGTATCCCTTGTACAAAGAATGGATAGCTTTAATTAAAGCAAATTAAATGAATCCCGTGTAATTCCAGAGTAAAGATAAAGCCGTGGAACTTGGTGTCCGGTCTGTTTAGGGGTAAGAGACGAAGATGGATTTTTTAGTGTCCTCCTTTGATGAAAATAACTCATTTGCTTCTTCTGGGCCAAGTTGCTGGGTTTAATGTTTCTCTGTAATGATGCTGCCTCCAGAGATGTTTTATTTTGATTTGGAAGTGTTGGGATGAGGATGCGGCCCTGAGATACTTTAGCCCACACGCAGTTTACACAGCTGTATTAGCTGATTCCCCAGGCACCACCAAAGACATTATCTCTTTGGTGATGCAACAGCTAGAAATCGCAGGAAACCTGTGTCACTCATTACTTTCATCTTCCTATAAAAACTGGGGTTTCTTGGAGACGGTGACTCAGAGAAATGGCCGATTGGTGCAAGATACCCTTTGAGCAGCTGTGGCTTGTTGGCCGTGCTGGCCGAGATGAGGGATGTTGCGCTGGGATGCAGGCAGCGGTGCCCGGCTGTTCCCAGGGTGCGCGCCCACCCGTGCATGGGGTGGAGACACTGCACGATGGTTGGTGGTGATCCTTGCCCAGAGAATTGTTTGCAAACCCCAAGTCTCACCTTCCCTTTCCTTGGCACAATGTTGGCATTTAGCAGAAGGTAATGGATTTTTCTTGCTGCCATAAGCTGAGTAGGTGACTGAGCTCAGCTGAGCCTCCAGCCCCAAAATACCTTGTTCCAGGCCAGTGTTTGCAGCACGAGGTCTCACCTCTCTTGTTTTCCTCCAAGGGACTCTTGCATTTTAGTTTCATCTCTGCCAGGAGCAAACTGACAGTTTATCTGTCCATGGGAGGTGTTCTTGATTAACTGCTGGTTTGACACATATGCAACCTCCTTTGAAGATGGGTTAAGCTGAACAGGAACAACATAGGCTTGGCCTGGACTTGGTGTCCACATGTAGAGCTATTCAGGAAGAGATATGGCACTTTAAATTTTCACCCTACTTTAATTAGAAAAACTTGCAAGCACTGAGGAACCCTAGATCAGTGCCAGTTTTGCAAAGGCTGAGAAAGCAAGTGCCTAAAACAATGTTCCCTACTCATCACATCGGCACTTCTCGTGACTCGTGCTGATGAGAGGAGAGATGAAAGAGAAAATCCCAGAGGCTTTCTGGTAGCCATGCAGCTGATTCATTCAGCTAATAAAGATCCAAGGATCTGAACCCTCTAAAGGTTCAAAAAGCTTCAGAAAGCTTCCCTTCTGTGAAACATATTGTTACTGAGCTCACCCTGGTGTTAGAGGGAGCATCTATGTGTGCGTAGCACGGGTCTCTCCTGGTTGCACAAATCATGTATCCAGGGTGGTGCAGTGGGAGCGGGGAGAAAGTCTAGCAGAAAAACTCACAACATGAGCAGTAAATCATGAGAGCTGTTTGTGGATGGTTAATACCAGATTATGGGCTGTGTGGCGTGGCTGTTAGTGCTGGGGGGGCACGTGGGTTGGTTTCTTGCACCTTGCGACTGAACAAGCAGGGAGGAGGAGAAGGCTGTGTATTCTAGAGGAGCTCTTCTTGCGATGGTGGGATGCTCCCTCGCTGCCCCTCTTGCTTCTGCAGTGCCTCTGTGTCATCTTGGCTTGTCTCTGTAGCATTTGGCTACGGTCTGCGTTGAGTTTGTGCCAACAGCCCAAACTGTTGCCATCCTGACCAGCTCGGCACCATCAGCTCAAGGTGGGCTTGAAGGGGCATTCACAGCTGCGTGTGCTCCATTAACCTTCCCCCCCCCCCCCCCCCCCCCAGGGCACAGCAGAACCTTCTGCTCCCCCCCTGAAGGCACGAAAGCCCCCGGTCTGCTCGGAGAGCCAGAGGGATGCCTGAGCCCGCCGTGCTCCTCCCGCGGCAGTGCCAGGCTGTGGCCTTCGTAACCAGCGAAGCCACGTGAAAACGAGCAGATGAGATGAGGAACCAACCCTCTGGTGCCAAATGGTCTTTGCAAAACGCTCCCCCACGGTGTTGTGAGTTTCCTCTTGGCTCCGCTGCTGGGTCAGGTCCTGAGCCAGAGGGTGGGGGGAGCCCTCGCCCACCGGCCTGGGCGCCGGCCGCTCTCCCCCCAGGGCGCAGCAGCCGTTGTTCTTGGGCTGCCCGGGTCTGCCAGTGCCTGAAGCGTTAGGTAGTGCCTGGCAGGTACGGATCACACTGACAGCAGTACTGGTTGTTTCTTGGTGAAGCTCAACTTTCTCCCAGTCCAGAGATGCATTTGGTTTTTCATCCTCACCTTGACCTGTTCCGCTGCAGGAGCCATTTTTGCCCATTTTCCACTGGTTTTTGCTACTACTTGTCTGGACAGTGGGGTCTGTGCTGCCCTGTGCCAGGAGTCCTGAGGCTGGTTAGCCTTCAGGGGGGGAGTTCCCCCTGTATCTCCTTTGGTTGCATCCTCTTTCCTTGAGGAGACAGTGAATTATGGAAGAGGTTCAATTCTGAAAGCTCAGGTCATTGGTCCTGGCCAAAGTAAAGAGGTTAGGGAGAGAGGGGTGTGCTGAGCTGCGCGTTCCTATAACATGAAACAGGTTGGGAGAGAAGGAAGGTCGCTCAGTTCTCATCTGTCCAGTCAACTGTCACATCACAGTCTGTGTCAGAGCACCTGCCAGCTCCTGCTGCTGGCTGCTGTGCAGAGGTGCCGAAATACCGCGGCCGTAGAAAACTCGGAACGTAGTCAAACGTAAATTTAAAAATTTCCTCTGGAAAAACAAACCACACTGCAATGTTTGTTTGGAGCAGAGTTGGAAATGGCAGGAGGGGAGAATGGGAAAAGGAGAAGGTTTGCTTTTTATTGCACCAATAATGTCATTTATTCCATAGCCAACCATTGAAAACCAGCTCTAATCCTCATGCAAATCCCTCTGTAGCAACAACGGCAAATCTGCCAGTTCTCCTAATCAAATGCTGATCATTAATGCGGGCCAGAAACATCAGAGGGAGCGAAGCCAAGGTAAAAGGGTCAGGATCTGGGGGAGGGGGCACTCTGAAACCCAGTGCATCCAAATCAGCTCGGTCCCTGCGATTCAGTGGGCAGGTGGGATGGTGCCAGAGACACGACGGGGCCAGTATTTTTCTTTCCTCTCTGCAAAGTGTTCAGGGGAAGACAGTGGGGTTCTGAGGAAGCAGAGAGATCATTTTGCTGGGGCTATTTAGAAGAAACATGACCACAGATAAGAATTGGATCTTCAAACTGTTGCTGTCCATCCTATGCTCCTTCCCTTTCTCCACCCAGCACAGGAGAAGCGATCAGCTGGAGAGCCCTCGTTTGGGCAGCAGCCTGCCTCTGGTCCTGGCTGCCATCAGTAGGAGGGTTGTCGGTGCCTGCAGTGTCTCTGCTGGAGGGTTTTCCTCTGACCCCCATTACCGATGGCTGGAGCTCAGGGGAAGGGGAGGGAGATGTTTTCATGGAAATCTGTACCTCAACTCTCTTGGCAACCAAACCTGAAACGGCTCAAGTCTTTTGCCCCCAACTTCATGTTTATGGTCAATCTGAAACTCCACCTGTGATCACCACATGCGTCCTCTGCAAGACTGCAGTAAATTAAAGCACAACAGGGAATTTTAAGAAATACATCCTCTTCCTTCTTGGAGTCAGGTTACATCGACCTCCAAACATCTGGACACAGTGTCTCAGGGCTCCCAGAGGTTCTGCCGTATTAAAGGTTCATCTGCCTTTGTTAAATTCCCGGCCTTTTCCCTTCCTCATTGCCTCCTCTTGACTGAGCATTGCTTTCAGTGCGGCTGGCCATCTATGTAATTGGTATTTCGTGTTCAGTATGTAAAACACACCGTGGAATTGTAGTTACCTCTTGCCATGGGTAAACACAGATCCGTAACCCATTGCCATTTACTGTGCTCGTGGGAGAAGTCTAAAATAAAATACACTCCTTTTTTGTCAAAAGCCTAAATTCCTTCTAAGCTACTGGTTACCACCATCCTAAAAGACTGAAATATAATGTTCATTTTAAAAGAAATGTAAAAGCTGTTCCCTCGGTCACAAAAATGCATTTGTTGGTGTGACGCCCCTTTGCTTGGAAGTTGCTTTGCCTGCTCCCCAAGCTGCACTGACAGGTAGGCTTTAATCACCGTGTCCTGCTCACGGACATGAGGAGTGCAGAGGTGGAAGCAAGTAGGTCCTGCCGCTGCTGGGTTTTGTTGAGAGCCCAGAGGAAGACAGAGATACAAAAGCCATCAGGCAGCTGTGCCCAAACTGCCGGTCCGATGGTGGTCCACATGGTCCCTCTTTAGAAGATGATGCTGAGCTTACAGCATCTCATGGAAGTCACCCCATCCTCGCCCCCGGGAGCAGCACATCCCCGTGCTCACCCCCATAGCACCACAACCCTGTAGCTGTTGTGCAGAGATCAACGCCCAGAAAGAAAATGCAACTCCAGGTTTTTGCTTTCTGCCTTTCAGGCGTAGGCCTCGAGGTTTTAAAGACTTTCATATGTGTTTCACTTGATGTGCTCTGAGTATTCCCATTGAAGTTAACTACGTAGATAAGACTTCACAGGATTGAAGCCAAATGAGTCCTCACCCACCATGCTGGGAAGTCTTGTTGAAGTGGGTCATTGGAGGGAAAGGAGGAGGAGTCGATACAGAACTTGCCCCTTCCATTTTATGCTTCTGTTTGTTTAAAGGATATTCTTTCTAAGACAGACTGGGGGGGGGGGGGGAAGAAAAAAAAAAGCCCCAGGCTGTGGTGTAACATGTAGTCGTGTTGTCATGACTACTAAACAAGAAATCTGCTTCATGAAATGAAGGAAAACATATGAATGTGAAATAAAAGGGAGAAAAGAGAGAAATGATCTTAAAATATTAACCATGATGTAGAGAAAAATATAGACAGACACGGTTAGGAAATTCCATAAGGAATATGACTTGTTTAATAATTTGTTTAATATTAATCATAAAGGAAAAAATTGTGAGAGCTCCATAGGGTGCCAGAAGGACTACTCCACACACTGTGGTAAGAGTTCTTGCAGTGGTTTTCTTTGGCTGCTTGGGCAGTCAGTGCTCCGGTGGAGATGCCCTGCTCGGATGATGCTTCAGGGCTGTACGTGGTGGTTCTGCTGCTTCTCCCTTTGTGGTGCTTTTCGTCCCTTGCGGTACTGGCACAGTGTCTGAGTGCAATCCTCCATCCCATCCGTGACAGCCAAATTACCTGTACTTTTATTTCAAATATCAGTAAGTTAGGGAAAGTAATTATGTTTGGGGATGCGGAGGGATTTCTGTGGATGGATCAAGCGAGGAATGGATCTGATGTTCCTTAAGCCACAGCTTAATTGTCTTCCAAAGCTGAGGTTGCTCAGAGGGGTGGCTGGGTGCTTCCCCTGCGGTGTGTCTCGGTGGGCTCTGCTCCTGGGTCCATAGGTGCTGTGTGCTCCTCTTCTCACCTCTGTCTTGCCATCTGTCCTCTCCTGAGTTTGGCAAGCACATGGAGATCCTGAAAGCAAAGCATTAGAGAAGTCCCAGGCATTCATGATTCAATCACAAGCTCGCAGAATAGGGACCATTCCTTGTCCAGGGCAAGACCAAAACAGGGAACCCTGAGGGTCTTCAGGACCAGGCTCACCCCCAGACACCTTGGAGCAGGTACCAAAGAGCTCCTTTGGAGCTCGCTGGGTCCATGCAAATGCCTTTTATTGTGTTGGGCTGGCGCTGCTCATCTGTTTTCTGGTGACAGTGCCCTGCTGCGGCCCAGGGACCCATGGCCACCAGCACCGTGACAGCAGTGGTGCCACTGCAAGACGCCAGAAAGGAGCTGCTCTGACCACAACTGCCGATGAGTGAGTACTGGGAAATACCTATGTGGTATCTCGGATGGAAAATCCTGGGCAGAGCTGTAATTTGCTGCTTCGTTAAACTTCCCTCAGTCATGTCTGAGCTGCTCATGTATCTGTCACGCAGAGATTTCAAGGCTAAAATTGTGCGTCGGGAGATTAATGCCTTGTGGCACGTCCTGTGCTCCATCGTGTAATTTTGCAGCGGTGGGGCTGGCTGCTCGCGGGCCGTGTTGGACCCGGCTCTCTGCTTGGCGCTCGCTTGTAAACATTTTGGTTTACGGAAACCTTAAGGGTTCCTTCTCACTGTCAGAAGAAATTAAGCTACAAAGCTGTACTAAAACTACCCATAACAAAGTCCATAGCGTGAAGGTGCAGGATGCAGATGCCCACCCAAGCCAGGACCTTCCAGGGGTGAGGAGCCCCTCTGGCCCCACAGATGCTCTCGCTCACGGGTGCCTTTCCCCCTGCACGCGGTGCCCTGCTGCTCTGACCTGCCGCTGGCCGTTCACACACGGCCACGCTGCCAACACGCTGCTCACGATGTTGATGGTGCAGAAAAACTGGACCAGCAAAACTCTCTGCGTTTTTCCCAGCTCTGCGCTGGCGTGTGGCGCCTGGGAACGTTCAGATCCCTGCTCTTCCTGGTCGCTGCCATTTCACGTGCCCCTGCAGCAGCGCCAGCCAGTGCCTGGCACGTTGTGGGCTCTTGTGCCTTGTGTCTTGTTCCACTTCTTCTGCCTTAATGTCGTGCTAGCTGTCACCTGGCTCAGAAGAGCTCATCACTTCGCTAGATGAGGCTGCTTGAATCACAGAACCAGGCGATGCTGAAGTTTTTCTCTCTGTTGACAAATCTAATTTGCCGGTGAATAATGAGTAACCTTTTAAAATCAGCCCCATGGCTGATGTTGATGCACTTGGGGTTTGTTGAATGAGTCACACACTCGCTTTGGAGCGTAGGAGCTTACTCACAGACAGGCAGCTGTAGTTCATCCTCTGCTAGAGATTATTTGGAGCCGGAAAACCTCAAGCCCCATGCAGCTTTTTTCCAAGAGCGCATCTCTTCTTGATAACAGTGCAGCTGCCATTAGGTTCTTGTCGATGCGCGGGCTCGTCACAGCGCTGCTCCGCCAGCAGTAAGGCTGTCTGACGACAGCTCTTCCTGGGATACACATACATTTTCATTTCTCTTCCAAGGTTCGTCTCATATGTAAGCGATCAGTGCAGCAGCATGAGCAGGGATCTTCTTGCAGCTGTGACCTTGAAAGTGGGTGGCATTTTCTGCTTCCTCTCCAGCATCCTCCGGGATCTACATTTCATGTGATCCCATCTGACACAGGCCAAATCTGTGCTGGGAAAAGTAGGACGATACTACCAGGAAATACCCACTGCACTAACCTCTTAATGGTTGAGATCTTCAAAGCTCCCTGTAGGAGACAGGCTCCTTAGGCAGCTTTTGAAACTGTAATATGCCATGTGTGCCGATAGCCACCTACTAGATAAACGGCACAAAGGTTCTTTTGCATGTCTCCCTTCGGAGCACCTTATCTGTTCTGCCTTCTAACCTGAACACAGGGCTTTAGCTTCTTTGAAATGTTTGTGTTGCTGTCTAGTAAAAGTTTGCATTACCAGCTAGCGCTAAACAGACTGAATCAGCTCCTGCATTGGAGGTTTATTTCAGTTTTCTACCAGCAAATAAATGTGCGGGCCAACACACAGATAAAATAAAAGCCCTGCCAGCAAGGCTGGAGCAACGCTGAGCATCCTGGTTCTCCTGGGTTCTGCACCTCCTTCCCTGGCTCTGTCCCACCAGCCCTCCTGGGGCATGATTTGGTCCCGTGTAGAAGGAACCGTGTTGGAGGCGAACTGAAATTTCTTTTTTTTTTATCATTTTATAATTTACACCTCGGTCCTATTGTAGCCTAAATTACAAGCAAGGCGCCCCAACACTGAAAAGAAACTGCTGCAGATGGCAGCATAAAAATGTGTTCTGTAACATGTTTTGTGTTTTCTTAAGCATATCTGGTTTTGCCCAACGTACATTTCATTTGCTATTTACTTAAGTCCCTGCCACTGACAGCTTGGGGATTGCTAAGCTACCATCTGGGATGTAAGTAAAATGCCTTTTTTACCTTCTTTTTCTTTTGGCCATGGAAAATTTCACAAAAGCTTTATGTCCACTGGTTGGGCATTTCATATTTTAAATATGCCGTGCAACATGTCAGCGAGCTGGCCAATTACATCATATATTTGTCACAATTTTCAACCTCTTTTCTATTACAGTGAAGGCAATGGCTTAGGGTGGGGAGCAAGTGGTGCTTTGCTGCCCGTGGCAGAGGCTCTTTCCCAACGGAGATGCTGAGGCATGGTAACTGTTCTGCACTTTCTTCAGGTTTCTCCTCTTTTTTTTTTATTATTTTTTTATTAAACATACCATTTCCACTAAAATTTTTACATTCAATACTTCATTTTTTTATCCCTGAGGCTTTTGCAGGCTTTCTTTATTAAAATCAAATGGTAACCCGCCCCAAATAAGGCACCAGTTTATTTTTTCTCGGGGTGTTTTCATGCCACAACTGTTTTCTATTTCTCCTGAGCTTGCAGAAGCCCACGGCCGACAGCTCAGGTCCGCGTGCGTCCGTGTATTAGCCCTGAACGTGCTGCGAGAGGTTGCGTGGGTGGAAAAATCCAGGTCATCCTGGATTTTGAAATACACCCAGCCTTGGCTTTCAGCGACACCGAGTAGCCAACCCAAGTTAAATATTTTACTGCAGATGTTGCTAAGAGCCTAGAGTTACTGAAATTATGTACTTTAATGAGGCAAAGAAAGTAGCTGCAGAAAGATATAAATCAGAGAAGCCACCGATGTTTTCCACCGTACTGTCAAGCTGATGAGATGTGACATCTCTTACTTTTGCCTTGTGTTTTCCTTATGCCTGCGGATGTGGTCGTGTCCTTGCCTTTTAACTTTAAAAGGAAAAGATGAGTTTGAGTCTGTGCTGGGATTGAAATGCCAATGAATTTGGGGAGCGGAGTCCTGGTCCAGCTCTTGCAGCTGACTGTGATGTCCACAACTGGTCAGCCCAAAGCCTTGGATCTCAGTGGTTTTGAAAGGGATTTGTAACACCCATCCCATTTCCCTCTGCCAGGGCTGTCTGACATTTGAGGTGCTCAGCCTGCCCATCTACATTTATTCCAAGGAACATTGTTTTCCCCACACTCTGTCTTTAATACCAATTTCATCCAAATTTTACCAAGACCTGGACAGATACTAGGCAAAAAGCTCGCTATCAGAACAGGTTTTTTCTGATGCATTCTCCTTCTCTAATGGGGTTAGCTCTTATTTTGGCGATTGTTAGATATGTCTAAATATTGTAGAGAAAGTGAATTTCAAAAGAGCCTGCAAGGACTATATGTGGAAAGGGAATTGAAGTATTTTTGCCAGAAGTATTTTAGCATTCCTTCAATCAAGGAATATAAACAGTTCCATGTGACTTCAGACTGATCCAGGATTTGAGAGAGCAGGGTTTAATTCACATCATTTTTTGCAGAGGGAATTTTGAACCCACATGTCTCTCAGTGAAGAATGTCCCAGTTAGAGAAAAGGATATTCTGGAAAAAAAGGGCTTTCACTTTCTAGTCTTAATACTGTTCTGCTTTATTATTGATAATTCAATAATCATCCTGCATTTCTTACAGCGGAGTTCTGTGCTTTGCTGTGTAATTGCTGAATTACTGATTTATCCTATTGCCAGCCTATTCCAGATGGCAATTAAAACAGGATAGCCCTCAAACAAGGCTTATTGCTACTAGGGTGACAAACGCTTTTGCTGAACACTTCTTTGCCTGTACGTTAATATTGGGTAATGCTTGCTCTGAAGCAGAAATGGCAAATGCAACGGCGTTTGTGGTGTGACCTGCTCCTGCGTTGCACAGCTGGTTTGTCCCTGGGATGTCTGGTCCTGTCGAAGCTGGTGGGAAGGTCCCTGTGGAGCTGTGCGCTGGGCTTGGTCCTCGGAACCCTCCGTGCCTGACGCCCCGGTACCCTGTGGGAAGGACCAAGGCGCTGGGGATGCCGAGTGGGATGTTCTTCATCCCTGCTGCTGTGTGAAGTGGAAGGGCCATAATTTTGCCACTTGAGTAGGTGACCTTCTACTTGTTTTTATTGCTGATGGCTGAATTAAAAACACCGCCATGCGGGAGTGACTGTCCTTAGTCCCATATTCCTTAGGAATACAGACCTAAGGCACTCTCATTCAAGGGGATGTATAATCCATCAACATCCAGGCAGTATTTCCTCTGTTGAGGTCTTCCCACATCCTGGCACTATCTCAATGCATCCATCCAACATTCCTCTCCTTTTTTCCTACCCACTAGGAGATAAGCCATGCTCTATGGCTCACCAAAGTCATCTTCAGGGTGACTCGCAGGCTGAGGACAAGGTGTCTGGCAGGCTGCTACCAAACCTTGCATTACAGATAACCATCACCCCAGGTGGTATCACGAGGATGACCCACCAGCCAGAGGTCCAGCTGCGTGAGCCATGCAGGACTGCACCGTGACCACCTCTTGGTGGCCACACAGCTTCCCACGGGCACAGGCTGTGCCACGGGTGCTCAGCATCCTGGCTGCTCCCGAGGAGCTGCAGCCCGCAGCACCGCAGGTATTTGTCAGCGTCCACTCCCAGAAGTGCATCCAGCCAACAGCACCAGCAGCCCGTGTAACTGTTTTCGGGTTTTGACAGTTTTATAACCTTAAATTTGCACCTTATGGAAAACTATGACAGTTAATGATTAATTGCCATGTTGGAATTTTTCTTATGATGTCTTAATATCCGAGTATGTGGCAGACCTCAGCAGAGAGGAAAAATAAAAACCTGCAGCAAAATGCTCCCAGAACAACTTGACTAGGCAATTATTGCCCAGTCCAGCTAGTGCCGTCCAAAAGACACGGTTATATTTAGGATTATTTTCGTAAAGCTGTAATGCTATTTACTAGGTGCCCAGCTCCAATTTGAAACCCGTTTCAAAGGAAGCTGTGAAACTTTCACGGGTGCATTCTTCAATCACTTTTCAGTAAGAAAGTTGGTTTTGATATTACAAACCAGCTGCTGGTTGTTAACCAAAACAGGCAAGAGCTCATCATTAAACACCACGGCTGTTGCACTCTGAGATGACCTTAATGCTGTGCTAACAAGAAAAAAAAAAAGGAATCTCATTTTTTTAGTCAGATGACTGCTTTCAGCTTATTTGCCATTGATCTGCCTTATCTGGTGTCTGAGTGTCTCCACTGGTGACAGACCTGGCTGGTAGCTGCTCCACATTGACGTGCGAGCTCCATCACACACGTCTGCCCGTGGCCACTGGGGCTGGGAGCTGGGGCAGTCTGCGGTTTGGGGCTGGGGGCGGGAGGGGTGCTTGAAGGGTCCGTAGCCTGACCCTGCTGCTGTTCCTACAAGAAAAAAGTATCAGGCACAGAATGACAATTGCACTTGCGAGTCACCTCTGCAAGCTTGGGATGATGATGTCCCACAAACCAGAGTGCTCGTCTTCAAGCATCCTGGATGGGAACAGGGTTCCTGGGGAAGGTGCTCAGAGCTGGGTCTGGCCCATTTAATATTTTGATAAGCCCACAGTTTCTGATTGGAAAAAAATCCTTTCCAACTGGCTCTCCCTTTGGAAGGGGCAGAAAGAGGGCAGAGCCCGCCATCCCTCCGGAGCGTGTGGTGTGGGGCTCTTTCCAACATAACCCGTCTGGAGATACCACTGAAGCAGAGCACTTCTGCTGGACTCCAACTTTACATTTGCTGTAAAAGTATTTTTAATGAGCAGGATGGAGCTGGTTAGTGAAACGCTTGGACCGTTAATAGATGTAGAAATTTTTTTAATGTGCTGTTTGACTTTATTGATGAAATGAGCTAATCGGAACGAGTGCTGCTCTCGTGCCGAGTGAAGAAACCCAGGCGTGCTTGGGGGGAACAATGCTCCGGTTTTCCACAGCGCTCCTGTCCGGTGGATGGATCCTAAAGCATTTTGCAAACAGCACGTTTGGAGCTGGGTGCCGGCGGTGGGACAGCACCGCTCCTCGGCGGTGTGCCGGAGGGAAGGGTGCCAGGGCGCCTGGGTCCCACGGGATGCCGGGAAGGGCTGCGGTGCCCTGGTCCCAACAACCTGACTTGGAGTTTGGGTTGAGATCTGCTTCTCCCAGCTTTGGAGAAAATTCCATGGTCTCTTTTATGACCATGAGTAATCAGGAACTTGGTTTCACATCCTGTCTCAAAGTCCACACAAGGCCCCGTAATTACATGCTAACAGGGTTTTCTCGGGACTGAAATGGGGCCAGATCCTGATCTCATGCTGGTACAAACCAACAGGGTAGTTCACTCTGGTAGCTCTGCCTCTTCCTGCTCCACCTTCTCCCGACAGTGACAGTCGTTCTGGTGTGACCTGCCGAGCTTTCCACTAATGGTTAGGGTTTGGGTGGGTGCCTGGTGAGCATTACCTGCCTGCGGGGCCAGTTTGGGTTAGCGGCTCAAATTGGGTTTGAGTCATCCCTGTACAAGCTCAAGAGCTGAGGGACTCCCGCTCTTGTTTGCCACCTTCTTTTTGTGTGCTGGCATGTTCTCCATGGAGAAACTCCCTGTCCCAAACTTAGAAGACTCGCTCCTACCTCGGGAGAGATGCTGCCTTCCCACCCTTAAACAGCATCCGCATCCAGGAGGCCTGCACTAAAATCAACTTTTTGGAACAAACTGGAGTAAAATCAGGAAGAAATTTATCTGAAGTTTGTCCTCTCATGTAGAACGCTGCTGAAACCTCGCTGAGGTTTGCTGGCCCATGGAAGTACTCTTCAGCCTTTAGTAAAAAAAATAAATAAGGTGTTGAAAGGTTTTTGCCATTAAATGTCTTCATGACAGCTGCCCCCTTTAGGAAGTAACTTTACCATCAGGGATGCAAACGTGGATAATTTAGAGCAGAGTAGCAAAAAATTCCTTCCTTCTGTAAAATTATTCTTCCATTTTACATTGGTCCAACACTTCCAGAAACAGTCCTTGGGCAGTTATTTAGCCTGTAATGTATTAACGTGGAACACTGCAGCCTGTAGCAAAGGAGTCAGTGGATCAAGCAACACTGAGAGGTGTTTTACATAACAAAGCTGCAGAGCAGGATAAATGTGTCAAAGTCAGTGATTCAGAGGTGCCTGCGCTTTGCAGGAGCAGGGCAGGGGCAGCCCAGTCGTGTTGCCAACCCAGAGTGAGCAGCCGAGCCTAAATTCACACACGATACTTTGCTAATCGAGTTACACGTATAAAGTTTCCTAGAACAAGAATACTTAGCACAGCCTTTTGGGGCTATATGTTAGATAAGAAAAACTAAGTTTTTCTCTTTTAGCACTGGACTTGTTTCTTATCCCAGCATCCCAGTCCCAGGTGTTTCCCCTGAGCTGCTGTCCATCCGTCCATCCTTCTGGCCACTCATCGCTGAAGGTCAAGTGGACTGCTGAAGCATGAGATATATATATATATATGTATGTATGTATGTATGTATATATGTGTATGTGCATATATATATATAAAAAAACCCATAATCACTCTACATTCACTCTCTTGCTTCTCTTGAATTTTTTTTCCATTGAAAATCTGGAAATTGTGCTTATCCATAGAAATGCTCTGCACTCAAATCCCATAATCTGTGGGAACTACAGTAGGTGGTTCATAGAGCTACAAATTAAAAATGAGTAGGGAGTGAGACATTTATATTGCTTCACATTTAGATCAAGAACAAATGTGGGGTATATAACACGAATGGAAAAGGTTTGGTTTCCTATTGCTTTAGCACAGTTCTGTTTGTAACTTTAGACCAGGTACTTAGACGGGGGATTGCAAAAGCCTTACGGTGCAATTTGTAATATGTCAAAGTCTGACCCAGTTCAAGGACAAGTTTTAGCGAAGATTGCTACACGATTGCATTTCTGCATCCATAGTTACTTTATTCCTCAACAGTTATTTTATTTTTCAATATTTCCATTACACATTTTTAAGTTCAGGGGAGTCTCCATCTATACAAGTATCTATACATCTATACATCTATACATTTATAAACATTATAAACACTAACTTCTGCTTTTTAGGGATAAATATGAGTCTTTTTTAACATGTCAGGAAAACAAGAGTTGGTATATAGGGTGCGAATTATAAAATGCTTTGATTTCTCCCTAATTCCTCTGGCTGTAAATGAATCATTTGCCTATCTTCAGTCTCACTAGAGGTGCATAGTGCATGTGTGCAGCTGTGCAATGGACATCTCAAGGTTTATTATTTCCTTATTTCTGTATTAAATGTGGTAATAATATGTGGGTTCTGTCCTGTCATCTTGTGGGAAGGAAATACTTAGCCTTTGCCTATGAAATCATGTTTTGGATACCAAATTTGGGCTCTTTCCTGACTCCGCGATATTCCCATTAAGCTGGGTAGGTGCTTCCACCCCTTTTGGAAACTCAGGGCTGAGGTCTCTTAGGAGTGTCTAGGTGCCCTGAGATCAGGTGTTCCCATGGCACGTAGGGGATGGGGAAAGGCACTTCGCTTCCCTTCGTGGGACACCTGTTCTGTTGACTAAGTTGAGGTCACCTAATTGACTGCACATCCAAAAGTTAAACCGAAGTCAAACCACATTCTTCTTTCTCATCTTATTAGCACAACTGACTGCTCGTTTTTCTCCTGGTACTTCCAGAAGCTTTCTGAACTTCCGTGGGATTCACAAAACCATTTTATCTGCTGTCTAAAACAGAGCAAGTGGACAGAGGTAACTGTTTTCCTCTGTATTTTTCTGCACTAAAAGGCTCTGGAAAGCAGAGAGTAGATCCTCATGCAAATATCAAATCAAGAAGTAAACAAGAGATTAAGTTAATAATAGGGGAAAATTAAATGTTCTCGCTGTTGTCATTTATATGGGAATTTTTTGCCCATGCCTACAATAACTTTTGGGGAAAACTACATATATAAGTATTTTTCAAACTGAAACCAGATGGGGGAATGATAGCCTGTTTTTCTTTGTGGGAGGCTATATTTTCGTGGTACGCAAGTAACTGGAGGCACATTAAAATTAAATTTGGCTTTTGAGGCTTGTCCTTCCTATCTCTTACAGGAAGGACCAATTTTTGATGTTGGGAGTTTCTGCTTGTCCTAAGCGTAGGAGATCTTTTGGTGGCAGGGCTGCGTGTTTCAAAAGAGCATACAGCCTAACCAAAACGAAAGCGATGCACGCCTGTTCAGAGGATGCTGGTATTTTCCTTTGAAAGACCCATCCCAGGCACAGATGGGACAGAGACTGTGGGCAGTGGAGCGTGCCCAGTGCAGCCAGTAGCACTTGTGCTTTCCATTTGGCAGCACCAATGTGCCACCGTCTGCCTTTCACCCAGCCAGGCTGCTGGGTGCCTGGAGGAAAGCCAGAGAGCAGGCTGGCTGGAGAGCAAGGAGTGGTGCTGGGACACTGGGCAAACAGGCCGAGGTGGGTGATGGCAAATCTCCCTTTCCCTTGATGTCACCTGAACCACCAGGATTCGTCACTCTCTGCTCAAAGGCATGGCTTGGCTGGGTCATTTCCAAACTCCCACTTCGCTCTGGTTGCCACGGGAAGCTGAGAGCCCGTAGTGCCTTCGCTCAGCCATGGCAGATAAGCCTCATGCAGGCATTCCTCTCAGCTGGGACCCTTGCCATTAGCCTCGTATGGCTGTGGAGTAGTGCTGTTGTCACATGTGGGATAGAAAGGGATGGAGACCAGATGCTCCGAAGGCCACTGCTTTCCTGGTAACTCCAGAGAGCTAATCACACACCACCTTGGGTGCTGATGTGGACTCCTCTTTACCTCAGCTCCTTCATAAGGGCCCATAAAATCCAGCTTCAGAGACTGATCTCCTCTTTCTTGGTGACACACAAAGTCCATTGAGGAGCATTCTGAAGTTCTGGAGATCCAGCAGCAGGTCCATCAGAGGAGGGGGTCTTTGCTGTCCCAGTCAGCTGAGCTGACCATGTGTGACTCTGGCATCTGCGATGAGAAGATGCACGCGGGACCCAGGCACTGCAGTTTTGGCAGCGCACAGATGAGAGGGCTTTTTTCTCTCCAGCTTTCACTAGCACAGAGTGAGTAAGTGCTTGTTTATTTTATGTGTAATGAAGGCGTTTACTTTTGTTTTTTCTACATCTTATTTTTTCGAATTGATAAATTCGGTCTGTGTTTTATCTTGAAATCAGTGCTTTTTTGGTAATAGTCATCACTAAAAAGTCACATCTCACGTGGCTGTTGGTATAATTAATACCAGTAACAAAGCGGGATGACCTCAGCCACAGGCAGGGGAGAGCTGGAAAATACTTTGCTAAGTTAGATCTTTTCAAGTCGTCTGAGCCCAAAGAATTCAATCCTCGGGCTGTTAAAGAGCTGGTTGTTGAAAACCTGTCAACATCAGTGATTATCTGTGTGAACACATAGGACATAGGTGAAGTAATGAAAGAACGGAGAAGAGCTAATAAAGTACCTGTCCTCTAAAGAGAGAAAAAGGGAAGAGCCAGGACATTGCAGAGCCATTACTGGAAAAATACTGGGGAAAAATGATGAAACAGGCCATTTCTACATACCCCTGAAAAAACAAGGGGGATAACTACAGCCGTCGTGGTTTTGCCAAGAGCAGGCTATGTAAAAGCAGTCTTCTTTCCTTCACTGACAAAACGAGGCGCATGAATAGAGGATAAACAATATATGCTTTTACTGAGGCTTTTGAAACTGTTTCACATAAAATCTCATAAACAACCCAAGAAAATGGGGTCTGTAAGAAGAAGGAAATACTGTCTGGCGGACAAAACGGGTTGGAAAGTCTATTCAGCAGTTATCAATGGCTCACTGTCAGAGGGAAGGATTTATCAGGGGGACTTCCCCAGGGTCTATCTGGGGATGTTCTGGGGCTTGGATAATGATGTCTAATATTAGTAGACCGTGCTCAGGTAGAGGGTGTTGGCGCACGTGATGAGTATTCAGAATAATCTTGGCAATGCGATCGAGTCAGGTGGGCTGCACTGCTGGAGAAAGGACAAACGTACTCCTGGAATATGGAAATTCTTTATGCTGCGAGTATATAAATCCTTCCTGCTCTCCACCACTGGTAAGGGTAGAGCTGAAAGCTGTGGCTCAGTTTTGGACATTCCCTTCAGGAAAGATATGTCCCAGCTGGAGAAAATGCAGAGGATGGTGAGAATAAGCAGAGATGTAGGGACCGGATTCTCAAGGCAGGCTTGGACCCGCTGGGATCATTTAATCCGAACGAGAACATTTCTGGGAGGGGGGAGGCAGCAGGCAAAGGGCAGTTTTCACCTGTCTGAAAAGCTATGGAAGGTGGAGCGGTCCGATGCCAGTCAGCGAGAAGGGGTCATGGGATTAAATATTGTCGAGGAGGAGTCAGGCTAGATGTTAGGAATAATCTAAAGCTAGTGGAGCAGTGGGGCAGGTAGCCCAGGAAGGCCAGGGACCTGGCTCCATCACTCCACAAGGCTTCTAGGAAGGGTTTAGAGTAACACACTCTGGTGCAAGTAGAGACAGCTGTACCTTGGGGCAGCAGGAAGGGCTGGACGGCTTCTTGAGGTCTCCTCCAACCCTCTGCTCCTGTGTTTTTCTCTTTGAACAAATTATAATCCTTCTGGGAACCCTGGTTTTGGCTCTTCTGGGCCAAAGGCTGAGAATCGGCGAGCTCCAGTGCTGCGCGGTGACCCTGGCCCCGTGCTCGGACGGAGCCTGTGGGCTCCAGCCAGCCCGCGACTGTGTTTAAGAGTTTACAGCCTGTTGTTGTTCCTTCTGGACAAATATACAGTCTGCTACACAGAATATGAGCTTCTCCTACCTACTGTATGTTTATAACAATCTGCGGTTGAAAAAAATAAAACCCAGCCAAACAAAGAAGCCCAACCTGTAAAAACATTATGGGTGTAGGTGCCCGTGTTCTGACGGAGGGGTTTGGTAGCAGTGCAGGGGACAGAAATGTAAGGCATAATTGTTTTTGGGCCTAGAACCAGGAAAACTACTTTTCCAAATTAATCCAGTGAGAGCCATGAATCCACAGTATTTCATATCACACTTCATAAAACTCCAGTCATAATCCATAAAACTGACATTATTAGATTAAAAACCTCAGTTCCTCCTATAAGGACCTCGCTCATTAGACATGCTGTAGTTTTATAACCTTTAAGTTCCTACCCAATTACCATGATTAATACTGTGCTTTAATAAAAAATTTTTAAAAATCACCACAGGGGTTGATACCATGTGTTTGTTATAATTGTGCATTTAAATATTGTCCAGCAAGAGAAAGATGCTTGCTACACACAAACACAGAGCAAGGTGAGGAGGGCACAGCCCATCCAGCGCAGCAGAGGTCGGGGGTGGAGGGTGGAGGGGGGGTACGGGGGGTTGCGGTCATGGTAGGGGTCCAGAAGGGCCAAGCCTGGCATGGTGCAAAGGCTGGTGTGACTCGGAGGTGCTGGCAACAAGCTCTTCTTCAGATGATGGGGCAGGAGCAGTGATGCTGCCCGTGCTCAGCACCAGCTCCCAGAGGAGTTTGGTGCCCTTTTCCCCAACGGGGGGGCAGAGGAGGTCCAGCCCCTACACCTGCGCTGCTACCAGGTGAAGTTAGCCCTTGGGAAGCTGGGTGGTTACCCCAGATCCCCGGCGCCCACATCAGCCGTGCCCCCCGGCAGGTGCTGGGGCAGGAGGCGAGCAGATGGTGAGCAGAGATCACTGCCCTCGCTGCCCTCACTGCCCTTGCTGCCCTCGCTGCCCAGAGAGACTCGTGCTCCATTAAACCTCCCTCCAGGAGCCAGCGTGGCTCCGCATCACCAGGGGAGGGAGAGCAGGACACAGACGCTTCGGAGGTTTCACGCAGGAAAGGCAGGATTCAGGTAAATGTGCGTTACCTGCCAGGGCAAGTACTAGTTTGCTGGCAAAGGATCCGCTGGCCGCGGGGATCTGCACCGGCAGGATCAGCGCTGCAGAAGGCATCGGCTGCTGGCCCGGCACGTCGAGCGGGTGACACCTTGGGCAGAACCTCGCCAGACCCGTTGCCAGCACAGCCACCCACCGGCAGGTCTGGAAAATTATCTGTTTGCCTGTTATTGACTTGGAAACAGGAGGTCCCTTGAGGTTTATTTTCGCGAGGCTGAGGGACTCGGGGTGCTCAGCCCCCTGGGCAGGGTGCTGTACTCACCTGGGGCTGAGCACGGCGGGTGTGAGCGTCGAGGCTCAGCTGGAATAACTGAAGTTAAAAACGTGTCAGGTTCGTGATTCCACCCACAGACCAGGAAACGCCAAACTTGTATTATTTTTGAATCCCCTGATTTTTAAGGGCTGGTGGAAATAAGATATCTTGCTTCTGACTTCCAAGCAATAAAGAGGTGAATCACTGCTCAAAAAAACCTCCCGTGGACCACCCAGTCGCTCCGCACAAAGCTGTAAAACGAGCCTCGGCAGAAGTGGCAATGTTACTGCAATTGCACGAGGCAAATCACTTCAGAAAAGGATCAGAGTTTCCTAACAAAGTAGCTAAGTGAGAAGCGTGTTAATGAATACAGGCTGATTAATATGCACCAAACTAAATCACATTCGGGTCAAAGGGGGAGCGCCAACCTTCGAGTATGTTATGTTCGAGGACCTAACATGTGTGTGTAATTCAGATTTAAATACTTTTTTCCCCTCATAATTCTGGATAATTATTCAACTCTGGTTAAATAAGTAATTATTTTTTTAACTGAATAATAGTTGGGATTTTTGTTACATACTGTAATTGGTCAGATCTCTCATTTTGCTAAGATTATGTGGCTCCGTTACTGAAGAGTCCTGCTGGGGTTTTCAAAATCATAACTTGCAAATCACCGTATTCAAAGAAATGGTGCCAATCATATCATATATATGAAATGGTATGTTTTTAATATTTATTTGTTGTCATTTTTTTAGTGAGAAAACATACATCTTTTTAACAGAACGCTGGCTGGAAGTCCTCAGACCAAAATTGTGCATTTGTTACTGGTGTTTGCATTGTGGAATGGTATTTCGGGAGATGACCGCGTATTTTTGAGTGGGAGAGCAAGCACCACAGTGAGCCTGGTTCAGGGAGGGAGAGGGCACACTGGATGGGGGCACTCGGGGATGACCCACAGGGAAACTCCACGGACCAGCATTTGGGCACAGAAGTATTTGGGGGGACTTGTAATTAAGATGCTGGATGTGTAATTGGGAGATGTGCATCCTCTTTTGGGTTCTGCTGCGAGACTCCTTATGTGATCCTGAGTGACTTTCTCTTAAGTTGATGTCCCCAGAGAGCGTTGCTGAAATAAGAGTTAGGTGCCAAAATTCTTCCGCTCTCTGCCTGTAACACAGCTGGAATACATCCTAATTTTGATCTAACTTTGTCCGGTATGTTTAGATTTAGTATTTTTTCAGGACAGGAACTGTCCTCTTACCATCTGTTTTGGCAAGTCCAAGCTAAATGGGTCCACGTTGCAGTTGGAGCCTCCTCGTGTTACGTGAGTGTAACCAAATCCTAATGACAAACCTCCAGGTAATGCCCCAAAGCCCTTGAAAACAGATCAAGTGTGCTGCTTGTGAAGTGGGGTGGTGGGCTCATTTCCTTGTTCCTGCCCATATGGTGGACAATGCCATGGAGACCTTGCTCTTGAACAAGCCCCAGCAGAGGTTGGAGACCTCTGAGTGAGGTCAAGAGACACCTCTCTAAAAGCCAAGAGCAGCGTGAAGGAATAATATAAAAGGAATAAAATAAAAAATATATTGCAGCATTCCCAGGCATCCCAGGATTTCAGCGAAGACCTACTGTTGGATGATCTGCCTTGTGCTGTAGGAAGTTTTACCATAGGATCAAAGAATCATTCAGGTTGGAAAGGACCTTTAAGATCATCAGGGCCAACTGATGACCCAGTGCTGCCCAGCCCACCACTAACCCTGTCCCTAAACACCGCATCTACATGGTGTTTGAACACCCCCAGGGATGGTGACTCCACCACCTCCCTGGGCAGGTGTTCCAGTGCTTCACCACCCTTTCAGTGAAGAATTTTTTCCTGATATCCCATCTAAACCTCCCTGGTGCAACTTGAGGCTGTTTCCTCTTGTCCTGTCACTTGCTACCCCAGAGGAGATACCAACCCCCTTGATGGTAGCTACGTGACCGGTTACACGGTGGAGTTGCGACCTGCCAGCACCCATCAGCCTTCATCGCCCTGGCCAGAGGAGAGCCTGCAAGGTTCCGTACGTGCTCCTCTTTGCTTGGGATGTAGCTGTTTGGTGTTCCTTGTGGGGGTTTTGTGTATGTTGGAGAAGGCAGGCCCAAAGGTGTGCTTTGCCACGGGAGTGGGAAGTTTGTGATGGTCTCTAGCTCAAGAATCTTCTTGGGTTTGGCTTGAGTCGGCTTTTCGAGGCAGCCAGGTTTCCTCCAGAGACCCGCCGTCCTCAGTGCAGCACGGGCTGGAGGAGCAGTGGGGAGCTTCAGCTGTGCCTCACGGGTCTGTGGTCAGTCCTTCAGCTTCTGTCTCCACTCAGAGCTTTCAAAACCCTTGTCACTTGTTCCCTTGGAGGAGGAGACCTGTGGCAGGGCTGCAGTCGGTTTGGCAGGAGTGTGGTCCACACGACAGCTCCTCTGCCTGCAGTGGGATGCTGGGTGTGTTGAGGGTTCGTGCGTTTGTCTTGCACTGTCTTGAAAGTCTTCCTTGACCACATGTGCTAAAATTGTGAGTAAACAGTTCACGGGAGGATAAAGTTCAGCTGTGTGAATGGAGAAGTGTTCTTTAAATAAAATAATAGTGGTGCCAATCAAGGTTACAGCTTTCAGCCCAGCTGGAAGGTAGGGAAGTTCTCATTAGCTCGTCTGAAGGCTGAAAAATAAAAAACCTTCTTACATCAGGGCATTGTTTTTCAACATGTAATACATGAAGTCAGCTTTATAACCTTCATTTTTGATGGATAAGATGGTGAGATTACTTTCTTTTCTTCCCTTTTTTCCACCTCTTTTGTTTTAATGTGTCTGAGGCACAGCTAGTTAATTAGGGCTAAACCCTAAGTAATGTGACTAATGGGACAAGAATCCAAAGTGGCCTCAAAACTCAAATGGTCCTGAACAGGCATCAGCTGCTTTTGTCTTCTTGTCCTTGTGTGCGTGGATTCCCACAGACTGTTCTATGTCGACATGCTGGGTCGCTCCTAGCACGTTCCTTTGTCACCGCTGCGGTGGCTGGGCAGCCCCAGGGAAACCCAGAGGTGTCTTCACGGCCACTGCCTTGGCGTTGGCTTTGTTTGACGTGTCCCTTTGGCACGGGAGCAAGTTCACAGTGTCCAATCTGCAGCTGGTGCAAGTCTTGCTGTCAGCAAGGTTGAGCTGGCAGCGATCCCTTCTCAGACAAAATGTGGAGCAATTAAGGCTTCAGGTGCTTTTGATTAAAAACCATATTGTGTATGAAAGGAAAGCGACGGATTTTTGAGTCCATCAGTTCTCAGCATCCTTGGTGGTGTCAGTGCTGCCCGGGCTCCTGCCTTCCTGAGGTTAACGGGCAGATGGGATGAAGTCGGGCCATGCGACGTGCGGGATGATGTGCCATGGGTTAGGAGCAGAGGTGTCTGCGTGATGCTGGGAACTGTGCATTTGGAAACCGTTTATGTGTAGGGAGACGTGCACACGGGTTGTCAAGCACTAACGTGACACCCCAGTGGAAAAGATCAATGTGGTGTTAAAACACAGCGGGAGAGGTAGGTCTGGTCGAGCACGAGAAACGTTAGCATCGCAGTACAAGGTCCTGGTGAAACCCATCTGATATCCCTCGTACGGTCCTTGTCAGCGCCCGGAAAGATTGATTAGAACCTTGCTCAGGCTGAGGGCATGGCTGCGGGGATGAGCAGGCAGGGAATTCCTCTGGGAGAGGAAACCAGAGTGGTTTGGCGTGCTTTAAATACAAATAAAACAGGGAGGTGTACGAACAGGTTAAATAATGACTTAGAAAAAGTGAGTAAGTATAGACTGGGTTTGAATAAATTTAGGCTAGAAAAACAGAAGTTAAAACCAATGCTTGTGAGGAAGCAGAAGATGCTCTGTGTGTTCGGGTTTACGTGATGCTCTAACGAGAGGCTGTGGCGGGGCACTGGCACGTACCTGGCGCGGGGATTTACCTGCTCCTTCCCCGTGGCTGACGTGTGACCATGGAAGTGACACCTTCCAGCTGCAGAATGAAGCCATGTCCTGTGAAGACGTGATTCGTGACCAAGGTTAAATGGGCAGTGCCCACAGATGACCCACCTAATGCTCATTTGGACTTGCTGGAGAATGGCAAGAAGGTTCCTCATATTTTTCAGGTCATTGTAAGGGTAAGACATAAAATAACATGTGCCTACAAAAAGCCTTTCCCAATGTGTACAGATATTTATGGAGACTCCTCCAAAGGCACACAGATTTTTCCACTTTCTCTGCCTTACACATGCAAGACATTCTCCTAAACGGCCAATAAAAGCTAAAATTAAAAAAAAAAAAAAAAGCCTCTTAAAAAAATCCACACTTCTATATTTAATGCTGCTCTTTAATTAGAAGTTCCAATATTTCCTTCTGAAGGGTTTCAGGAACGTTGCTGTCACAGATACATTGGCATAAGCAGGAAGCGGATGGTTCCCCTGGGATCAAACCTCTGCGCCGTCCCCGGGAGCACTATGGAAATCAAGTCACACTATACCCTGGCTGGGCTTCCTCCTGCTGAAAGGCAGGGCAGAGCTCGCGTTGCAAGCCGGGGGGGTGCCTTTGGGCTGCAGCCTGGTCAAGGCGGGAAAAGGTTTGCCGTCGCTGTTGCAATCATGGAAAATCAGCAAAGGATGTGCTAGGTGCTAGAATTTACCCGGCGTTTCCTTCACCACACTTTTCTGTTGTCGTTTCAGTGGATGCGACACCCTCTGCTACTTTCTTTCCATTTAGGTGCTTCTGATCGTAAGCGGGAACCTGAGTTTCCTCAACTGGCTGACCATCGTGCCCAGCATCGCCTGCTTCGACGACGCCAGCCTGGCGTTCCTCTTCGGCTCCAGGCCAGGAGGGCTGGGAGAGCGAGCGGGGCGGCTGCAGCAGCGAGAGCCGGCCGGGGGGCAGCTGCCCCGCGGTGAGTTACTCCCAGAGCAGGGGGAGGTGGGCATGTTCGGGGTGCTTGTGGCAGAAGCTGCCATCTCCTTCTGGAGCAAACCTGGCTGGGCAGGGAGATGGCTCTGCCCCTGCGTGGTCTCCTCTGGGGGTTGGAGGGTGCTGGGACCTCGTGCATAAGGCTCTGCAGGGGCATTGCCCCGGGGGGGGTGCCCCAGGATGGGGGGATTGCCCTGGAGGGATTGCCCCGAGGGGGTTGCCCCTGCATTGCTGCTAGAGGGCATGTCCTCTGTGCAGGGCTGGTGTCCGCAGCGAGTCCAGGCAGCTGCAGCTCTGGCACCTCTGCTCCCGAGAGTCAGTCCTCCCGGCTCTCACCTCAGTGAGCATCAGGCTCCACCCCAAAATGAGCAATGTGGAGTTGCCCGATTGATCTCACCGTTTTCTTATTACCTTTGGGTTTTGATTTTGTCTGTTTAATGTCAAGAGCGCAACATCCCGTGTGGTTTGAGGTGAGGGGTTTGTGTTAGGAGTTGGGTGCAGAAGCAGCTCTCGTGTTCGCTCTCCTCCTTCCCCCGTGGCACGGGAGTCCTGTGACCCATCTCCCCTCCTGCCCCTTGCACCCATGGGTGCTAGGGCTGCACGAGCACCCTGCTTCCCTGGGCAAGTGACTGGACATGAGGTCGCTCTTCCAGAAAGAACCAAATGGATTGTTGATCCATTGTGGGTCCAACCACTCTTTGGCTAACTGGGAAAGAGACCCAACTGCTGGGAAAGGGGCTGTTGCCCGTTCAGCATCCCGCTTGGAGGAGGCGAGCGGAGCAGCTGGGGTGGCCACTGCAGTTAGTGCGCGGTCACGGTAGCAGCGAGCTCCCCAGAGCAGGGTGGAGGTGAACGCATCTTCATCCCGTGAACATGGAAAAGCAAATACAAAGGGGTTTGTTACTGAGCAGAAGGGACCAGTGGGGTTGGTGTTGCCTTCTGAAGGGAGTTTTCAGGCAGCCCTGTCCCACATCGCCTGCACAAGCCATACTGGCATATTTTTCACGGGGCTGCATGGCAGATACAGATTTGTGTTTGTAGCATTTTTATCAACCGCATATAAGCAACAAATTGCCTATAATATCAACAACGATCACAAGATGCTCATTTTTTAAATGCTAAACATCTGTCAGACAAATGAAAAATGTCAACAAGATTCAGCATCTGTCTCTAGTCCTTTCTCATCCACCCAGAGACACAGCTTATTAACCTGAAGCGTTAGTTCCAGCAAGGCTAGTGCAGTTTCATTAAACTTTCTGTGTCTCCTATCTTACATATTTTGCTGGAAGAAATATTTTACAGCTTTTCCTCTCTGGTAGCTTTGCTTTAGAGGTTGTGAGAGCCCAGAGCTTTCCTACCAACTGTATTTTGGCCTCCAGTCCCAAACAACACTCAAGTTACACTTTCCTTTCTGGAGGAGAAGCCAAAGGGTGCCTCTGTGCTATGGCACTCGGTGAGTCACCGTGAGGGGGAGGTAGATCCTTTTTTTGAGGAATTTGTGATGTTCTCCAGAAAACCTTACTGAGCCAGGGTGCCCAAGCAAGGAGAACCATCCATATGTACCTCTGCTCTGGGGCATAGACGTGGACTTTTAAAAAGAGGTAATCCATAAGTAAAGGGGAGGGTGTCTGTAATATTCTGGGTGAATTTGGATTTCTGCATATTTTTTCTGCTAACAGAGCAGAGGCAGTTGAGCTGGTGCTGATGGTCTGTGTGGCAAGAGGCTTGGAGGAGCCCTCAGCCCTGGGCCACCAGAGCAGAAGACAGGAGGGTGCCCAGCTGTGCCCCGCTCGTGACCTGATTTTACAAGGCTCTGGCCACATCCTTGAAGCGTGTGCGTGTGTAATTCCTACTGAGACCTTGAATTCCCGTCGCTAGTGCTCAGCTCCTGCCTGCTCAATCCAGCTCCCGTTGGCTCACGTCCCGTGCTCCTTCCCCAAGTTTTGCTCCATCCTTGCCATGTAGATTTTTTTTTTCCTTGTATTAAACCCTTTTTCTCTCTGACTGAGCTGTGACCCCAAGGGCATGATGATGATCGCCACCTGCGGAGGGATGAGCAGTCCATGCACAGCCACAAACAATGATGTGAGGAGCCGCTGCCCGTACGGTGGAGGGCTTTGTGTCGGTACCTGCTCTTTAGTTACAGGCTGGGAAGTTCAGCCCATCTAAAAGACAAAAAAAATGCCCAACAGACTCATACTGCTCTTGCAGCAGCACAGGGGGTGAGGGGGGGCATCTCAGCGAGCTCCTTCCCAAATCAAATGATTCTTCAGAAATGTTCTCAGACTAAACAATTATTAATAGCTTCTGAGAGAGGTTCAAATAAACATCCCTCTCCTGCAGAGATAAGGGGAAAGCTACATGCGATTTCTTTGAATCTGATCCTTTGGCTGTTAATGTTAAATAAATTTAAAACGGCCATAAAGGGTAGGAAGCCCTCAGAGGTCACGTCTGCTTATTTGTCCGATTGCAGTAGGTGTCTCCTTAGAGTGAAATCCAGCACAGCCCTGTGCTGCTCCTGCACCGAGCACCAAAGCGCTGGAAGAGCAACGCATGTCTCATACATAAACGATAAGCAGCAGAGATTTTGCAAGGGAAGATGAGGTTTGAGTGGAGCTAGTGAGCAAGAGGGAGGAAAATGCAGAGAAAAGTCTGGGAGGAGAGAGCCTGGGCAGCGGGGAGGAGGCAGCCCGGGCAGGAGCGGGGGCACTGGAGCTGGAGGTGCCCCACGCACGGCTTACAAACCAGGAGTGCAACTCTGAGCAAGGTGCAAGTGCCAGCTGTGCTTTTCCCCCGGTATTAAAGCAATGATTAATCTTACATTTTTGACATTTTTCTTTTTAGCCCTTTCTCAGACTATTTGGAGAAAGGCAGATCTCTGGAGCGATAGCATGGCCCTTGGCAAGGTCGGGTGGATTGCGGGGGCGGGGGGGGTCAGCCCCAGCCCCAGAGCAGCTGTGAGCACCCGGGCAGGGTCCTGGCCACCACAGGGGGGTTGGGCAGGGGAGCAGGGGGGGCAGAGCCCATCGCCGTCACTGAAATCACCTTCGGCTCTGCTTTTGTGTCCCGAACAGGCTGCTATGTCCGCAAAGTGGTGAACATCTCCTTCGGCCTCCTGATTGCTTATCTCAGCATCCCGGTTGTCCTAAACCTGCTCAGCTCCAGACAAGTCATGAACACCTCGTTCAGCCCCCTCAGGATAGTGAACACCTACGGCGCGTTCGGGAGGTACGTGTGGTTTAACGGCGCATCCTATAGCTCTGCTCGTCTCTCCAGTGTAGTGGTAGCCGGTCTGTGTGCCCTAAACCTAAACAAACCCGTCCAGTAGCCACTGGGCTTGGAATATCTGTTTATGAGAGAAACCGGGAAAAGGAGCAGGTTTCTTTCCCACCGAATTATGATTTATGGAATATCTGTTTATGAGAAAGAAGGAGAAAAGGAGCAGGTTTCTTTCCCACTGAATCACTATTTATTTTCTTGGAGCTACTTTAGTTAGCTCACTATATTGATGTAGCAAATGTAATAGCAGGATGAAAATATCCGTAAGAGAGTTCATCCAGTGGATACTCTTCGCCATCACCAGCCCGCTTTATTTATGGTGAACTTCTCTTCCCCTGCGCGCGTTTGCTCTCCCTCATGTAAATATTCACATAAGCTATTGGGTAGCAGATTTTAGGCCAACAAAAGGAAGTGCTTTTTCCAACGAGTGACTTGGGGAATTCATTGCTACAGGAAACTGTGGAGACGAAAGTATAAATGACCTCAAAAAAGAACAAGACAAATTGAGAGGACAGGTCCAGCAGCAGTTTGGCTGCTGCCTTCAGTTCAGGAAATCCTGCGCACCGCTGCAGGGTGAGGCTGGACGAGGGAGGCATCTCCAGCTGCGGTCGTAACCGGGCTGGTTTTTAAACATCTGAGTCTAGACTTTCTGGGGACAGGTCACCAGGCTTAGGTAAGCCATGGCTGGGGTCACCAGGATTAAGTGAGCCACAGTTGGGGTCACCAGGCTTGGGTGAGCCACGGCTGGGGTCACCAGGATTAAGTGAGCCACAGTTGGGGTCACCAGGCTTGGGTGAGCCACAGCTGGGGTCACCAGGATTAAGTGAGCTACGGTTGGGGTCACCAGGCTTAGGTGAGCCGTGGTTGGGGTCACCAGGATTAAATAAGCCATGGTTGGGGTCACCAGGCTTGGGTGAGCCACTGTTGGGGTCACCAGGATTAAGTGAGCCATGGTTGGGGTCACCAGGCTTAGGTGAGCCACGGTTGGGGTCACCATAACCATTCTTCTGTGCTTGGCCCTCCCAGGCTCTTCCAACTGAGAAAATGCTGGAAAACAGGGCTTCATCTGAACAGCTTGCCCCAGGGGCAGCAACAGGGCTAGTCTTCTTTGCAGGGACATCTGGCTTTGCCACCACCTTGCTGTGGTGGCTTTGGGGTGTCCCCCAGAGGTCTGAGCCGAGGGGTGGGGTGGGAAGCTCTTGGGGTAGTGGGCTCTGGAGGAGGTCCCACAGGAGAAGCCAACAGTAATTAAACAGGTTTTAGAAAAGGTGGAGCAGGTTGGCTGCTGAGAGGGCTGGCTGAGCGGATGGTGAAGGGGAGGAGCAGGTCTTATGTGAGCACTGGAGATGCAGAAGACACTGGGAGAACATGTTTCCCCCAGTTTTTCAAATAGCAGAAATTTCTGTGGAAAAAAAAAAAGTTAGAAAAAAACATGATTAAAAATATCAACGCTAGTTGGGAAAATGCTGAATTTCTCCTTTTTTCTGAGAGGAGGACGAATAACCCCTGAACCTCTTTGAAGGTTGGAATGGTGAAGCTACGGGAGATTGTTTTCTTTGGGTTGTTGTTCTTTTTCTTCTTCAGCCCATGGTTTCTGTTTCAAGAGTTACCAGAACCTAAAGAGCATGTGATGAAATGCTGCTGTAATATGTTTGTAATTCCAGCCTATGTAAACCAATAAAAAGAGGATTGCAGCTTATAATGAATATACGATTATGTGAAACTTGACATATTTTGAATCACACAGTAGGAACATACTTTTATTAGTAATTTGGTGTCCCTGATTTACAGTGTGTTTCTAACCATTGGGCAGCTGGCCACGGCTCATAACTCAGCCTAGCGTATAATATGGAACTTGGCTGGAGAATCCAGAAATCTATTAAATGTAGGTAACAATTATAAGCGGAGACATACAGCATTCCTTGGGTTGTAAGCATCTATCACTGGAAGCCATTGGGGGAGAAGGTGGAGACCATGTGTTTCCAAACTTTCGGTTTCTTGGGTTGAAGGAGAAGGGACTGAAGTAGTAAAAAATTAAAAGGGTGTTGGGAGCTGGACAACTTTGATAGGCAGAATTACGCAGTTACGTGTTCGTTATGGAAAACAGCTCTCTGGTGCAGGCGAGCATCACTGGCAGGTCATTGAGAACTTGATGATGGTGTTTTCACGTGGGCTCGCCGTGGCCTGGAGAGTTTGCCATCCCCCTGCTCTACCACCTTGCTGTGCAGAGAGAGTCTGGCCAGGCAGCAAAGGGGATACACATGACCTGCCCTGAGGCTGGGGGGCTTTTTAACCAAGTTTCTATACATCAGTTGGGTATGGGGGGCTTTTTTGTTTTCTTTTTCTGCTTTTCTTGGCTTGCTTTGCATTGGCTCACACATGACCTCTTCCTCCTCCTCCTCCTCTTGCTGAGTAATAGCTCCGTGAGACCTGTCTTCCAGCCAGAATGGTGAAATGTTTGGGCATGTAGAGGCAGCTGTTAATGGTGTCCCCAGAGTCAGCTCCTGGGGGGTGCTCCATCTGGGGCCAGCCACCTCCCCAGGGCCGAGGCAGCAGTAGCCAGATGGCCTGGGCTCCCTGGAGCCTGTCCTGCCCTTTGCCACGGCCAAGGTTTGAGCCGGAGCTCAGCGCCCCGTGGCCGCGCTGCAGGGAGAGCCAGGCTCGCATAGGGGATGCTGGAGTGGTCCCAGCTGGAAGCTGCTCTGCTGATCCTGCAGCCTGGAGGTCTCAGGGCCAGACCTTCGCAATGCCGAGGCAGGATTTCTGTGCACGATCACCTGGGAAACTTCCCCTGCAGATGCCGTTGGTGGCTGTGCTGCTAGGGCAGCCACACATACCAGTTACCAGTGTGTATTTTTGCACGTGGTGCATGCTAAAAACGTGGAGATGGAGCAATGTTTTGTGAACATCCTTCATCTCTGCTTCCTCTTATCATCAGGAGCTTGTAGTCGAAGAGCTCCTGTATCATGGGAGTCGTCAGAGTAACAGAAACAAAGGTTTGCTTCAGAAACATGGGACAGAGAGAGAGGTGGGTGGAGGCTGAAGATGCTCATCCCAGGTGGGACTTGGGAGACACTGGCTGCGTTCTCCCAGTGTCTTGGACAAGTGTCAGGCTTTGATCTAGAAAGACAGACCCATTGATTTCAGTGGGAATCATCTTTTGGGGCCATAATCCCTCCTTGGACTGGCACAACTGCAGCGGGATAGAGAGGAGCATGGGAGGGCATGGAGGTTGAAGTTTTCCATGTAGTTTGCTGCTAGAGAGACAAAAGTCTGCTGGACCTACAGGTTCCCTATAGCTTGACCTGTCGGGATCCACCTACACCACGAGGCCACTGACTCGCGTTGCCACACTGTTAACTCTCAGGAACGAGCATTTTACATGACCTGAGGCAAACACCATCATGTTGCATCCCACAGCATTACCAAGGAGAGAACAGAAGTCATCCTTCAGGGGACGTCCAGCCTGGATCCCAATGACCCTGCTGCCGTCTGGGAGGAGTATGACTTCAAATGCAAACCTGGGGAATTGAAGAGGCGGCCGTGCTTTATCACCCCCTACCACTACCGCTTGGACTGGCTCATGTGGTTCGCTGCCTTCCAGGTATGTGCCTTTCACTGTTCTGAGACCTGAGTGTCCCTTGACCAGGAAAAACAATTTAAATGAATTTACTATGTGTTGGGGAGGGTGAGGGAATGTTTGAAGCCCCTAAGTTCATTATGGTTTTTTTTTAAAAAAAAACCTTGTGTTCCTAAAGGACGTCTGCTCCTAATGTAATGAAACTTGGAAGTTTTATGTGGGGCTTTTTAATTGTTTCTCAGCAATAGCAAGAGTTAAAGACGTTGGGAAAGCCCCTGGACTGCCCTTGCCTCACGAAGCAGTAGCATGGTGGGGCAGAATCTGCCTTACAGGGTACCTGGGACTCACCGGGGCTGGCAGCATCCCTGGCTGCCCGCTCTGCCAGCCAGCTTGAACCTGTGTCCCTGTTGGGGACACCCCTGGGGACACCGGCAGTTGCTTCCACTGCCCGCCTGCCTACGTGTGGATGTAGGGTCCCTCAAAATGTTTTCCCCACGTGGTGTCAGCAAACAGGTGACAGCCATAAATTAAAAAGAGAAGAGGGGAGAAACTTGTGAAATTAATTCTTGTATATCTTTTAACCTATTCTGTAAAACCTTATTCGCGTGAGCATGAGAACTTGGACTGGGTTTTACAAAACCGGGGCTTACAGCAGTGGCATGAGGCAAACCCATCTCAGATTATCACAGGCTTTTCTCTTTGTTCCTGTATCCTCTCCTGGCGTATCCTCTTCCCTCGCTTCTCTCCCCCAGCCCCAAACTTCTCTGTTTGCTTTCTTTGTGGTATTTTCATTTAGGCGCCTTTTGGATTCCTCAGCGATGACATAACCATTGCTCTTTGGCTATGGTTTTATATTTACCCCGCTAGTTTTTGTGTGCTGGAATTTCATTTAATCTGCATTAGGTACGCTTATCCCTCAGCAAGACAACAGTAAAGGTTAAATCTCAAGCCAGCAATGGTGCCCAGCGTTACACAGAGGTGCAGAAGATTGAATGGGAGTTGTTGGTTTAAACCTGACTGTATTCTGGGAGGGCTCTGGCAGCAGAGGAGAAATCCAGTTCACCCAAGCAAAGGTTGTTTCTGAGATGAGAGAAAGGCTGTTTGTTTCCAGGGCAGGAACATCCCGAAGGCTTTAAAATACAAAGTGATCTCAGGTTTAAAAGCAGAGGAGGGGAGTGCGTAAGTGCTTATGCATCACGGGTGAGCGCGGGCTGTGCTGGTGCTGAGAGATGCTGTTACACCCCAGCACCACCCCTGCGCAGAGCCGGGCTGGGTGCTGAGTGACTGGGATGTACCCGGCAGCCTGGGGAGGAGGAGGAAGAGGAAGTAACACGGCCTCTTTGCATCTTTATTATTAGCATTTAATTCACTGCAAGGTTCCCCCAGGTGTTTCTGTTCAGCCAGGGGGCTGCGGGAGCGCATGCCTGCCAAGGCGTCTGTCCATGCCAGCTGATTAGCAGCAATTAGTGCTGTGGGTCTCAGGGTGCTGGCAGGAGGAGGGTGCGAGCCCCCGGCTTGGGTGGCTGGGTGCCGGGGGTGTGCATCAGCCCTGGAGCGCGTCCGTCACCTCCCCGCTGCAGCAGCACTGGCTGGAAACGGGTCGGCTGCCCCGGTATGAGCATCCCATGCCCGCTGCTGCGCTGCCTGGTTCCCTCCGGCCGCTGGGACCTTCCCCACGCCTGCCAGCGTGCACAGGTCCACGTGAAGCGATTTTGGATCTGGTTTAGGAGAGGTACTAACAGAAGGTGCACAAAGGAGGAAAAAAACCCGTTCTGAACAGTGGGGATGACTTGCTGAGAACAGGAAGGCCGTTAGCCCAGGCACAGCGCAGGCATTTTCGGAGCTGGATGTTCAGGCATATAAAAACCTGCTTAAGCACAGAATTAAATGCCATTTGGAGTGGCCGAATGTTTGTTTGAAAACTCTGAGCTGTATATTTGGTGCCAGCTGTCATCCCTGGGAAAGCTGGCTGTCCCGCCGTCACCCCGCGCTGCCACAGCCAGGAGGAGTCACCATCCTTCAGGTGTTGCTTAGACTTTAGTTGCGCAGAGCTGCAGAAAGGATGGGAAACCAGAAGTTGAAACCCCAGAAGAAATTTGTGAAGCCAGGCGAGTTTTGCAAACCCTGTACAGTAGTTTACGGAGTCCATAAAACCAAGTGACTTCAGCCTCTGGATTAGATTTAATTTGTTTTTAAAATTTCTGGATTTTTTCTACGCCGCCGCTCACTGTCTGCCCCATTGCTTCCCAAGCAGGCGGCCGCGGGGCTGGTTTTGCAGTTCGTTGGCAGTGGTCAGGTAAGGAGCTGACATATCCAGCTCTGACAGGCTGCAGAAAAGCCAGGGACTTGGGGGAAAGATATTTACCATCCCTTTGTGCTGCTCGTGACAGGTTCCTCTTTGCACCTCATCACCACTTGACATATGACGCCTTCCTCCGCTCAGGGTTTCCTGCGAAATTTTCCACCTTGGCTGTAGCTGCAGGATTCGCTTTGAAGAGCTGGAGCATGGGAGAGCCGGGCCCTTGGCATAGCTGGCACGGGCCGGCGTGGCAGGGGAGCCGTCAGCACGGTCCTGGCACGGGAACGGGAGGAGCCGCAGTGCTGCCCCACCTCTGGACTGCAATTTATTAGTTGCCTGCCTCTTAATTACCGTTCCAGTAGTGCCATAATTATATGTAATGTAACATGGCATTATTTTTCCAGGAAACAATTTTCGCTATGTTAATTTTATTATCTAAATATAATATGCCTTTTCACTTGTTTTCTAAATCCCCTCTTTGTTTTGCGTGTCTCGCCATCCCGAGGGTGCTGTAGCTCTGAATTGAAGTCCTTCATTTCGCTCTGGCAGGGACATAACCCGTCCTGAAGCATGTCTGCCTTGCTTCTTCCCGTCTGCAGCCAGGGAAAAACTCCCACAAACCAGCAGCAGCGTGTGGAAATCTGTGCAGCCTTTTTCAGTTGTTTCTCAGCAGCTGCCTCGGCTGGGACCCCCTTCACTCCATGACCCAGCTGATAACCCGGTCCCCTGTCTGCAAATTGGGCTGGGGTGCTGTCAAGAAAAATGATGTGTCTGTGGGCCAGGAGCTGCTGTTCAGGTGCTCGTTGCTGAGGTTGATTGCTCCAGATCACCTGCTTCCATCGAAGCAATTTAAACCAAGGTCTGAGCCAACTTAATGCACGAGCACATTTCTGAGGAGCTGTTGCTAACTGGAAAGAATGGCACGATGTGCTTCCTGCATTTGCAGGTGCCACCAAGCTGTGAGCACAAGAGGACAAGGTCTGAAAGCCCAGCGTTCTCACTGGCATGGGTCCGGGCAGGAGGAGAGGGGTGTGCAGTGCTGCAGGTGGGCAGGACCCGTCTCCGCTCTGGGATGGGATGGAGCAAAGCATCTGGCGAAGCCCCTTGGGCTGAGCGTGTATCGCAAGGTGAGCACGCTTCAGAAAAGGCATCGTGAAAAGGCCAACACGGTACCATAGCAGGCGAGCAGGCGTTCGGCATGCCTGGTGTCACCCACGACACTCAGCCGAGCACCCAGTTCGGGAGGGATGCAGCTGAGTGGCAAGGGTGCAGAAGAGGGACCCGCAGGAAGAAAAGGGGTGCAGAACTCTTCTCCTCCAGCAGCAGAGCAAACAAATCTGCATGGGCATCCCAGCGTCAAAACAGATTTGGAATGGGTGAAAACCTGCTGCAAAGGGGAAAGCAGCAATCTGTTTTCTGTATCCCTGTGGAGAAGGAAGGAAGTGATGGGTGAAATGGCAGAATATGATTTAATCTCAGGAAAATTCAGGTTATGCATTAGGAAAAACTTTCACCCCTTGACACTTCGTTGCCTTAGTGCAAAGACATTCTGTTTTTACAGAAGCTGGAGGCAAGTTGTTACCGCTTTGTCTGTCCTCCAGCTGCTGGTAGCAGCACTCTGGTTATTTTTTGACTTCTCATTCATAGTGGGCATTTGTAGGAGCGCAGCCATCACAACCCAGACCTGAGCTATGCTGTGCCGCTGGTACAAAAAACATTACAATTTTTGGCAGCCCGTGGGTGAATTCAGCACTGTTAATAAATAGCAACCAGAAAACAAAATACTGCTCATAGTTTTGGGGCTTCAGGTTCGTCCCTTTTCCTGGTAGAGGGATGTCTTGGACTTTACAAAAGCCAGTTGTTTATCGTACCAAAGATTTGTTCTTTACCAGTGGGCAGTAGTGGAAAGCTCTGAATAAATTAAAATCAAAGGGAAGGCTTTTCCCTTCCTTACGATGGCATGAAGGTTGTTTATTCTGCTTGGGGACTGCAGTTGGCCAGCACGAAGGCACACTCTTGGTGCTTACCAAATAACTACTCAAAAAATAACAAGGCTAATGCCATCTTCATATTGTTCTTTAAAGCCCAGTGTCATGTTGCATTGTACCTGGAAGCTGCTCCAAAGGTTTCTGTATGTCAGGACTGGCACAGAGACCGCTCAGACTGGTGGCCCATGTCACCATGTCCTATGGGGCTCTGCAGACCATCAGCAAACCTGCCGCAGAGCAGCATTTGCAATGCACTGAGAATCAGCGTGTGTTTTCCAGATACAGTGAGGAAGTTTATAAATAAACGTCAGCTGCCTTCCTGAGACAAGAGAGAAGCTTCAGCAACAGGATTGATGCTCTGAAGATCTCCCCTGGGTGGTAACAGGGAGTTGTGAAGGAGACTTGATGTTATTACACAGAAACTGGAAAAGCTGAGAAGTAACCCTCTTTATAGAGAAGGCAGATCAATATTTTTGAAAATATTTTATTCAAGGCCTCTGTTGCCTCAGTCTTCCAGCCAGAGGGTGCTTACAGGAAAAAGCTGCAAGGCAGCAGAATGGAGGAGGAGGTGTGTGTAACGTAATAAAACCTAAACCTCATGCGCAGTATACTAAGCTCAGCCTTTTACATTTCCTTTCTTCCCCCTTCTAAAAATACAGGCCTCAATTCACTTCCATTTTCCATTGCAGCATTCATACATTTTGGTCCATGTTCAGCATGGAAGAATTTTATTTTCTTCTTTCAACTGTGATTAGTTGTCTCCCTGTGAATATGAAGGATTGCAAAGCCCCACGCCGCATGTAGACGCACTGCAGGCTGGATGTCGGCAGCTGCCTCCAGGAGTAACACGGCGATGGAAGTGCCCAGAAACCCAAATGAGCCTGATAGCCTATCGTACCACGGACTGTCTAAATACAGCGTAAGACCTTGTCTATGCAGGGAATGATTATTGTCTACAGTGGCTATTGTATCTCCCTGTCTAGACTCTATTCTGGAACAAAGTGACTTTTCTTTCCAAATGCAGAGGTGATATGGGAGCTATGCCAGGTGCACGATTTCCCCGTATAGGCAAGATCTAAGGGCCGGTTCCCAAAGTCTTGCTCCGCTCTCTCACGCAGTCTTTTATTCCTCAGCCCGGACCTGCCACGCTCTGCCCTGCACCCACCTCCTCAGGGACCTGCTGCTTTCCCAAATGTTTCCTAATGGGATGGGTTAAGGGATGGCTTTTAGCAAGGCTTGAGAAACTGTCCCCACTGAAATACTATACATTGAGCCAGACCTGCGGAGAAACAGATTGCCTCTTTGGGAAACTAATAGAAGGGGATGTGGTTATTGGAGATAAGGAGAAGCGATGCGACCCGATGTAGCCTTTGACCTTCCTTGGTTAAGTCGCTTGGGTAGCAGGATGGCAGCAAACAGTGGTGAGCGGGAATATTATAAAAAAGCAAAGGGTTGCATTAGTTATGCCGTGTTTTCTGTGGGACGTGGATTATTTCTCCAGCTGATAGCTCAAGTTCCATAAACAGCAACAGTCGAAGGCGCTTAGCTACAGAAGTGGAAACAGCAATGTAAACAGCAACGTGAATATTGGGTGAAAATATCCCAGGACGGTGGAGTTACCGCCTTACCTCCCGCAGTGGGTAGGCTGTGACGCAAAAAATGCCCCTTACGACACAGCGCGGGAAATGTAAACCTCCCTTACCCCTCTGTCATCTGCCTGTGCACACCGACGCTGCTGTGAAACCGTGCAGGGCTCCCGACCATGTGAAATAATAATGCTGGGCTCCCGTGCCAAGTTTCCAGCTGTTTCCACATGTGCATCTCATACTTACCTCCTCCCGTGCGCCTGTGCCAGGACCGAGATTCAATAAAATGCCACACTAATCCGCACTCCTTTTTCATTAAATGACCAATTAAAGCTAGAGGAAAAGGGTTCTTATTATTATTTCAGTTGGGAACATGTTCCCTGTAGTGCCGGGTGGTTTTCATATGTATTTTGTGTGATGATTATATTCTTTTCTACTTTGTCATCTCTGCAGAGTTCAGTTGCTACTGTGTCTGCTTTGACCCAGCTCCTCGCTGTTGCCTGACTTAGCGGTGATTGGGTTGTAAGTTCTTTAAAGTTATTAAGTATCTGCATATACAAGTTCATGTGTTCAAGGCGAGAATGCCGTGTTTATACGCTCGCAGAGTGCATCAGTGAAGAGGTCAGAGAATATCGGCAGCTGAAGAGAAGTCTCAGGGCAGCGTCGCTCCGGGAGGCGGTGGTACCCCAGGCTGCGCAGTGATGCTCAGGTCCCGGTGCTGGGCGGTGGGTGGGTGGGGAGAAGGAGCAAACTCCATCCCAGAGCAGTGTACGCTGCCAGGCTGGCACAGGAAGCTGGGGGGGGGCAGCTGCCCGAGCACCGCACGGGGCTGAAGCCCATCAGGAAACAAAAGCTCATGGGCTCTTAACACCTGGTTGCAGGTCCTCTTTGTTAGTCCACTGTGTTGTACCTAAAACCTGTTTTTTGGACATCTTGAGCTGCCTTTCCCAGGCATTTTAGTGGGACTGACGATGGATTTTTGTGTCTTTTGGTTCATCAGTTGCTTTCTGTGTAAACCAGAAAGAAAGCTCTCAAAAGATAAAGGAGGGAGGCATGTCCCTGCTGGGGGGGGGGCGCAGCTCCCCAGGGCTCTCTGTTCAGCGTCAGACAGGGAGTTGTGCAGCTCATGGCACATTTCAGTGTGCTCCGACCAACAGCTTGTAGCAGCAGGCTGTGTGGGTCACACTGGGTTCCCCAGTAATCCCAGCACGGGTACGACAGGGGCCATGCGTGGCACAAGGTGAGCTGTAGCCCCAGTTTTGGAGGGCAGGAGCAGGGGGAGGGCGCTTGGTCCGTGCCCATGTCTTGACGGAGACAGCAGCCCGCGGACCTGTCGCTGGTGCGGTCGGTCCCCAGCTGCCTCTGTGCTCTCTGGAGAGCCAAAACCTCAAGCTGACCCCAGCACGTGCATGCCTGCTCATCTTAAAGCAATGTGTGCGTCCATCCTGTGGGGTTTTTCTTTTTATTAATCCACTGGATGGTTCAAGCTCTGACTCCTGTTTTGCTCACCCGGAGCCGGTGGAAGTGCCTGGCGAATCCCTCCTATCCTGACAGCCACAGCTCTGCAAACGGTGTTCGGCTGTGGGTCCCACTGGATCCATGGACAGAGGAACCATCACCTTCCCACCCTGTGGTGTGATGCTTCCCTGGATGCAGCCCAGATCTCCTGGACTCTTTCTTTCCTCCCTTTGCCACCATATCACTTTACAGAGTAATGAGTTAAACAGCGCGGTCGTTAGTGTGGCTCAGCTCCTGCGTGCTCCAAGCATCGGCGCTGCACGATATCTAAGCCTCCGTGCTGGGGGGGGTGTGGGGGGCTGCACCGGGTGGAAATTTCTCACCGCAGACTTTGCTGGGGCCAGACATGTTGTAAATTTTACAAGAAAAACACTTTACAAACCAGAAGTCAAACTCTCGTGCGCATGGAGCTGCTAATTAACAATTTGGAGACCATGTGAGCCTGGGAGCTGATTCCACCATTACAGAGCCTCATGGTTTTGAATCAGACTTTGAAGATTTGGGGTCCTCCATAAAGGTCTGGCTCTAGGAGTCTGGTGATTCCTCTTTCTGTTCTTCTCCTGCTTCTCCCCAACTTGCAGACACGAACACTCACCCCTCCCAGGCCCTCCTGGAAATAGCACTTACAACCATACGGAGCACTTTAAAAAGGATGCCCGGGGAGGCACAGCGTGCTGAAGATCTGACTCATAATATCTGATCACTTGCAATGGCTGTCACATCTCTCGGGAGATCCTCACTCACAACCAAGGATCCCCCAGGCTGCGGGTCCCCATGTAGCACCCACCCTCCCAGAGCCAGGCACCTCGGGCATCGCTGAGCCGTCAAGGGGCAGGGAGCCACTCAGCGCGGCTGGGAGTTTTGGCGTGAGTCATCCTGTGACGACACGCTTGTGCCCTTGGCAAGGATGCTGCCGGCTTTTTCTGTGGCCCTGCCAGCCCTGGCAGGGTTATTGAGAGATTTGCAAGGTTTGTGTTTAACATCTCATGTGATGCCAAGCTCCTGGCTCCAGGACTCACCGCGTCTCCCCTCCCAGAGCGCTGCATTGGGGCCACGGTGGCCTCGGTCCTGCATGGGCTGAGGTGCCCTGGCCCTCCCTGAGAGCCGCCACCACCTCCTCCACGCCGGGAAGGGGACCGGGAGATGGGACGGGGTGGCACAGGGTGTTGATGGAGCAAGGGGTGTGCTGGAGGTTAAACAGGGCTTTGGGGTGGGCAGAGCATGGCACGGGGCCATGGTGGGAAACGTGTTTCTGTGACTGTGAATACCCCTGCCCCACCACCCATCCATGCTGGTGGTGCAGCAGGGACAGCAGCTGGAACAAGCCGTGCGGTGAGGCAGGACAGAAGCAGGTGTATGGGGAGAATAATCTTTTCTAAAAAGTTGTTGGCTTCAATAACTGTGGTTTTCCTCTAAATTGTGATGAGCACGGGTCAGAAACCCTGTGAGGTAGAGCTGCCGCTTGATGAGCCTTTCCACCAGCATTTGGTGTTTTCCATCTCGTTTCTCTCCTCTGTTTCCCTTAGCAACGGAAATAACAAACTTTACCATTAGAAAAGTTTTGCAGGGTAACTTCGCCTTGATGTTCTGCATTAGTCACAGTCCTGCAGGTACAGCTGCCGGGTTTCGCTTTCCCACAGTGTCCCCTACTGCTTGCATTAAAAAATCCATTTAGGTACACATTAAAAAAGGAGGCGGGGGGCGGGGGGGGGCAGTCTTAATGGAAGTATAAAGCACAGAAAGTCACCAAAAGGGGAAATGCTTTTTATGGAGCCTCAGCAAGAATCCCTGTGACCAGCATGAGATGCATGGATTCCTGGAGGGAGGTAAATGCAGAGGCAAGTTCTGCCCCCACAGCTTGGGCTGCTCCCTGCTCCCTTTCAGTGGCTGCACCATTAAGGGGATGGCATAGGCGCAGGATGTGGAGAGGATAGATGAGATGAAAGGAAATAAAGAGGAGAGAGAAATCAGGAACAGAGAAGTCACTTTCTCCTGTTTTCTCTTGGATAACACAACAGGGGAAAGCAACCTATTTTAAAATGATGGATGGATTGTCATTTCAAAACATGCCATTACTGTTCCTCTGTGGAGCTTGCTGCTGAAAGAAATCATTTAAATCAAGGATTTGGGGTGCAGAATTGGTAAGAACACTCCAACTATGTTAGAGATGCGTGAAGCCAAAAAGAGATTTGTGATCCAAGGTGTAGGAGGAGCCACAGTTCGTGGTGGGAGTACCACTGGACCCAGACCATCTCCTGGACAGAAACACCCCGTCGGGCACCTCGCATGGAGCAGAGGTCTCTGTCATGGCAGGGTGGTGCAGGTGGAGATGCATCCCTGACTGTCAGCTAGTCTCTGATCATCAGCTGAGCTGTGGCTGCTGGCTGTGGACACGCTTTTTGCTTCACCACCAGCCCCCCCCCCCCCCCCCCCCCCCTCGCTGTAATGTGAATTCCTTTGGGGATGCTTGAGATGGAGGATGCTACTTTGCAGTTGGGGCGCACTGGGAGCGTGTGCGTAGCCATCCCAGCTCAGCTAACAAACTCATTAGACCTTTGTGACTTGCACACCCTCAGTTGTGACTGTGCCCTCAGGAATGATTTCCAGATGAGACGAGCTCAGTGAAGCTCTCCCTGCACCCCACAGATGCCAGAGGGTCTCGGTGTGGACCTCAAGGTGTTGGATCCCACAGGATCCGTTCCCTGCAACACCAGGCAATTCATTGCTGCTACCCAAATCAGTTGTAATCTCTCCCCAGAGACCACACAGAAGTCTTTAATGCTAATCACACTACATGGCAAGCCTAACAGCGCCTAACGCTTTTATATTTTATTCCTTCCCCAAGACCTATGAGCAGAATGAATGGATAATCCACTTGGCTGGGAAGCTGCTGGCCCAGGAAGAGGAGACCTTGTCCTTGATGGCAACGAACCCGTTCGCGGGCAGAGCACCCCCACGGTAAGCCTTGGGTTTTGCCGAGAGCTGGAAGTACCTGGGCTCCGTCTTGGTCCTACCCTGGATGCCCACACCTGGTTTCTCTTGATGGATTGGGGTGGGGTGGGGGTGGTACCCAGGCAGTCCGGGGTACAGGAGGGCGGGCACCAGGAAGAGCTGGTGCTCCCACAACCTCAGTGCCTTTCTGGGGGGGGACATGAGGACCCTTGGGCTGAGCCTGTCCCCGGGCAGGTCTGCAAAGGGCTCAGCGCTGCTCCTCTTGGACGGCAATCCGGGCTGCTCAAGTGGTTTCCTGCCCATCAGCTTTAGATTTTTTTTGTCGTGATTGCTTTGTGAGCTCAGATCGAAAGCGCTGCTTCTATCGCCCTACTGAGGCATTTCAAAGACAAACTGGCCCCGCAGAAATTACTGTTTTTGTGAACACTTGTCTTGGAAGTGTCTGTGTTTTCAGTGAAAAGACAAAGCAAACATCAGCAAGTGAAAGGCACAGATGAAAACCCCAAGGTTTTTATACAAAAGGAAATTTTTCACAAAAGTGTCTGTTTTGTTGATGAAGTTATTTTTAGCTGAGAAAACATTTTAAGGGAATTTTGGATCAACTTGAGTAATACTATGCTCTTGCTAATATTTTCCATTCGAGGCTCTTAGGATGCACTGCAAAGGAGGAGGAAGGCTGACAGTACTGTGTGAAACGAGCTTCCTCCTGCACCCTGCTGATGCTTGTGGGCTTCAGCACGGTGCGTCCCCCAAACCCTCTGAGAGACTCCTTTTCCACCTAGACACTAAGAACTTCCACCTTTTACCAAACTGCTTCCTCTGAGGTGATTTACACATCCCAGGATGCTATAGATGGATAAACCCATGATGGTTTAGACTCTGAGCTGAATGTATGTCTGTATGTAGTCTGCAAAAACTCCAAAGCTTGGAACACAACTGTTAAATGAGCTGCCCATCATCACACTGGAGTATTTCTAAAAAATAACATTCCTGGGGTTCCCTGGCATCCAGCCCTGTCTTGGTGCACAGCACCTTGTCAGAGCATTGGTACAGGCTGATGGAAACATACTCCCCCCAGGTGCAGGAGCCAAGACTGCTGTAAGAACAGTTATTGTGGGGTTTTTACACATCTTCTCATTGGAGAACCCGTTCTCCCGTGGGTGCGACACCGCAGGGCGAGCCAGCAGGCGCTCTGGGTGCGCAGGGCAGGATCCTGCCCACGGCCCAGTGAGAGCAGCCTCAGCGGAGCTCCCGTCAGCGGTGGGTTATGGCTCAGGGCACGTTGTGGGGTGGTGTCGCCGTTTGTTGGGTTACACAAGCAGTGGGTCTGTTACGCACAAGTAATGACACCTTGGCTGCAGTCCAGCGGGGCTCTCGGGCACCTCGGTTAATTATTGCTACAAAAGGCATGCTGGGCTAGAGCAGCACAGCCCTTGCCACGGATGGATCCAGCTTTAAGAATGTGTAAGGGGGGTGAGGGTTTAGCTCTGCTTGGCCGTGCTGGGTTTGGCTTTCCATGGGGGGAGCAGGGTGCTGGTGCTGCACCATCACTGCCCTCGGTGGTGTTGAGGAGCATGTGAAACCTCTTTGCTCCGGGTTGTGTTCTGGCTGCGTGTTTCTCTTCGTTTTCATGGACCTTCATTTGAATGCACGTGCATCTATCAGCTGAAGCGGGGTCTGCAGCTTGTGGCAGCGAACTGCACCGCCCTGCCGCTCCCTGCCACCTCCTCGCTGGGGGCTGTGCAGCCCCCACGGCCGTGGCCCATTTCTGACAGCCAGGGAAGGGGCACAGCGCCTGCACAGCCTTGCACGTGGCGAAGGCAGTGGGCACCTTGTTAGGGTGCTAACGGACACCAGAGCTCACAACGGGCAGAAATTCAGCCCAGTGAGAGGGCTTACCTACCGGGATCCGGTGGGAGCTGGATCCTTCGGGAGCCCATCATGGAGCTGGGGTTGGGGCAGCATTGGCAGCGCTGAGCTGGCCAAGCAGCCGGAGAACCCGGATCACGCTGGCTCCGTCTCGGGTGCATTTATCAGCTGCATCTCACCAAACTTCCCTCGTGTCCCCAAGGTTCAGCGCCATAAATTCACTGAGTGGAGTTCACTGCAGGGCGTTCCTTTGCATTGCTTTTTTATGATTTAAAAAAAAAAAAAAAAAAAAAAAGAAGAAGAAAAAAAGTCAGTCCTGAGTGCTGGCTGACCCCAGGGGTTTTAGCAGAACCTGGGACCTTTAGACACCGAGTCACCAGTTTGAATTAGGTGTCCCCTGGTGCCAGCAGCCAGAAGCCATGACCATCTGGTGGCTGCTGGCAATAAACGGCTCTCGCAATTCACAAAGCGACAGAAGCATTTGATAATCCCAGAGCTGTTTATTACCACGTGTCCCCCAGTGCCATAAACGTTGCTCCTGGTGCTCACCGGGACGGAGGCTGAAAACAAGACAACCTGACAAATTAAAACTCAAGCAAATGTGTATCACGTCTTGCCTTCCCAGACTTTGCCGTAGACGGGCTGCATCTCTTCTCTGCTTTCTGGCATCAGTGGTGTTAAAAAAAATTAATGTGGTTGAACATAGGAACTCATTTTAAAATGAAAATAATGAAGTGGGATGTGGCTGGGATAATGCTACATTGCTCCAGGTGGTGAATAGGTTTTTTTACTGTATTCTGTAACAGGTGAGGAAGTGAAATGTTCAGGAATTTAAAGCAAAACCAAAAGCAAATCTTCATCTTTGTTAGTTTTTATAGGATAACGACTGCAGAGCGTACAGAGGAATGCAAGCAGGTCCAATAAGTAATTACACAGCAGCGTGGATGCTGTGTTGAACACACGGTGCTATAGATTTTGTTGAACAGGGTCTTGATTCATGCGTTACCGTGGTTAAACCAAAGCACAGACTCTGTTTTCACTCTTTAGCAGCTAGTTTATAGTAGGAAAAGATCAGGATCCAGCACTGGGTTTATGTGTCAGCTGCCTTTGCTCTGGCATTAGCTTTGCTTTAAAAGTTTTTCATGGGTCTAGTTTATTTTTGGGTGGCGTAAAGTAAAAATAACAATTTACAAATGCTCGTTTTGGCTCAGACCAAAATCCAACACCCCGTTTCACTCTGGATCCCAGGTTGCGGGTCACGTTTTGGGTTTTGGCGAGCCACGTTTTGGGTTTTGGCGAGCCAAATGCAAACACCTGGGGACACTGGCACCACCCGGCCTTTTACCTAGGTGTGAAGGGGGGTGCTGGGCGCCCACGCTGGGGTGCTGGGTCTGGGTCTGACCCTGTGCTGGGCTCTCGCGTCAGTCACCGCTTCCTCTGGCTATTTACATCTCTACGGTTATTCTTTGCTGTTAGAGCTTCGCCTGAAAAGGAGGCTGAAGTGACCATTTGCCTTTTTTTTTTAATTTGTTTTCCAGTTGCTGTGCCCCGTCCCCATTCTGCTGGGTTTACACTCGTGGCTTTTGTGGCTGGCGTGGGCACAGCGGCTCCATGAGCTGCTTTTCACCCAACGTTAGTTCTGCTCCGGCGGGCTCGCTTGCTCGGGTTTGGGGTTTTTTCCTTTATATTTCAAACCCACCATTTCTTTGTTTAATTTTAAGTGACCCTTGTCGCACACTGAAGCTCCCAGCGGGGCTGGCGAGCCCCCTGCACCCACGGCACAGCCCCAGGCACGCTCCCACGGGAGAACCGTGGCCAGAACCCGAGGATCAAGCTGTACCCTCCGATCTGGGTGTAAGAAGTATAAGAGGCCGTTAGCAGGATACCTATTTTTTTAATCCAGACTCCTTAGCAATCTTCCACTGAGTGCTGGATGTGGGCAACCTCAGCGCTGACAGCCGCTTACAGCCAGCCAGCGCCTTTTTGTTATAATTTTGTTTTAATTGTGAACAATAGACTTAAATTTGAGCCTTAGCGGTAGCGCCTGGCAAGAAAAGATAGTTCAGGGGGACTGTGGCTCCGACAGTTTCCATGGGGCATCCCTGTGCCCTCTCCCGTGAGCCGGAGCCCATCTGCGGCTGCTGCAAACCTGAAGGATCCTTCGCTCCCACCTTCCAGCTGAGGCTTGTGCCCCCCGCAGCTCGGCTCCCTTCAGTAGCTGGGTGGAAAAAAAGCTAATTTTCCTACCATATTCCGCCCCCCTCTGCATTCTAAAGGGAATTTTGAGACTTAATTATTTTCATTCCCTGCTAGACTAAATAATTAGGGGAAGGGACTGTTTTCCATAAGAACATTACGCTCCATACTCCACGGAGTTTATTCTGTTAATGGAAACTCTACACCTTAAATAGCCAAGGGACTTTCAAAATGAGTTAATGCCTTCGAAATGAAATTTCTGAGACCAAAGTTTGTAGGTTTCTTTACAACTCTAGAAATTATAGTATTTTTTCAAGTGTGATAAACTTAAAATGAGAAACAGGTGACTGATTAAAAATGAGGGTATTGTTGAGCGCCCAGCCTAGCTGAGTGTGAAGCTTTACTTCAAGCACAGTGATGTTTGTGGAATGTGGATTTACAAAATATTATTGTGCAGCGGATAGTTCATAAAACACCAGCCGTCATAAATCTGAACGGTAGGGCTTTGGCTGAGAAATTAATAAGTGTTTAACACGCCGTCATGGAAACAGACTGCAACAATAAAAGAAAACAAAAATCAGATTTTGCCTACAGGAGGAAAAAAAAAATCAGGTTTTTATTTTTGACCTGAAGTGTTTGGTGTCTCTGATATTAAATCATGTTCACTTAAGGACTTTTATTGCAATTATAGTAGCACTTCGTTGAAAAAGCCCCAACATGTATCCGAGGACCTGGATTTGTAGCGGTGGCGTTATTTATGGAGGCAGCGCTTCCTATTTGATGCTACCTGGCTGCAGGAATGCAAGAAGAATATAACGTTTCGTATTCTTTTTTTTTTTTTTTTTATTTGATTGCCCATTTATTTCCCATTTGTGTCACGGCTGCGGGGCGCTATACCTGGGGGCACGGTGGACTGGGTTTTCAGGCTGTGGGGGTCACCACGGAGCCCGGCAGGAGGTGGCTGCGGAGCTTTGCACGGTGTAGAAGCCACTTTGGGGGCTGCTCCCTCGGACCCCCCCCCCCCCAGAAGGGGTCAAGGTAATTCTGTAGCTATTGAAAGCAGTGCTGGGAGCAGGCAGGGAGTACGGCGTTATTGGAAGATACGGGCATCACTGAGATGTGGGTGGAAATGGCAGTTCTGTTGTGCAAGGTCCCTCCCAAAATGCCTTCAGAGGAGACAGGGGTGCTGCTCATGGGCATGGGATGCTCTGCAGGGACACGAGTCCTTCAGGGTTTGTTTTGTTTTGTTGAACAAAACCTTCAGGGTTTTGTTGAATCCCACGTGCCTCCTCTCATCCCACGGTGTTTCTGTGCTGACACACAAGTCTCCCTCCAAGGACGGGATGCGGTAAGGGAGCAATGTGACTCTGCTGTCCCCAGAGCCAATCCTCTCCCACGGGTGCTGGTGGCTTCTGTGCGGAGAAGTGAAATGTTTTGTGTGGTTTCCCCATGGAAAAGTGGCTTTGCCAGCAGTGAAACTGTCCCGGGAGGTGACCAGATCCTCAGAGGTGAAGAAGTATAAACACATTCTTTTGGCTTTCTCACCAGGTTTCGCCACGGCGAAATGTTTTACTGCAGTTCGTTTCTTCTTTCCCTGTGTACTCGAATCTCAAAGAAAATCTTTATCATCAACATTACAACATCTATTATTATCAGAACAAAATTATTCCATTCTCCTGAATTGAAGTTTAAGGGATTTTCTTTTGGTAAAAACAACCTCGGTATCTCAGCGCTGCTGGGGAGGCAGAACTCATCTCATGGCATCGGGATACCCCCCCGGGTGGGGGATGGGGCTCCCAGCCACCTCTCGCAGCGGTGGCAGATGCAGCCGTGGGGCAGCTTCCCTGTGGCCCTAGGAGCCGTCTGCCTTGGCCAGGGCAGCTCCTGCCTGGGCTCCGTCGGGAACATCGGCCGCATGCCCATCACGCCTGCGAGACGCTGAACTGAGCCCAGTTGCGGGGTCTGTGGGTGCCGCAGGGAATCCCGGGCAGTGCTGCGAGCCCCGGGAGAGCCGGGTTGCCTTCCCCCAAGGTTTTCTCTGCCCCCGGTACAGACACAGCCTCTGAGCCCCTCTTTCTAACCCGTCGGTGGGGCAAAACCCCCACTTCGCCATCTCCCAAGAGAGTTTGGGGGATAAACTGCCCGTGGGATGCTCTGGCTCTGCAGGGCCAGGTCTTGCAGGAGCCTTGAAGAAGGAGCAGTCAGCGGCGCTGAAAAACAACCCATAAAACTGCCCTTATTCTGCAAACTTGGGCCAAGATGAATTTATGATCCCTCCCACTAACAGGGCTAGAATAAGCAAGAAAGCCGATGATGGAGGCTCTGTTACTGTAATGAATTTGTACTTTCCACTGACACTTGCTCGCTGATTTACAGTGGAATGGGGAACCTCCAGATTAAAAAAAAAAAAAAAAGAAAACCAACAAGAAAACCCCCACCAAATCGAAAAGACGCCCCATGTTTTGGTTTCTTTCTTTCCTTTCGCACCCCGCCTTGCCCTGTCAGGCCATTAATTCTAACAGAAACCACTGGCTCTGGTTTTTTCCCTCGAACCCCTCAGCTGTTGCAGGGAGACAGCTGCACCCTCTGGAACTAATTACAGCTGTCTGGGAGATTTAGCCCTCCATCCCAACAACTCCAATATTGCTGCTAATTTTTAACACGTACAGTTGGAAGATGTCATAATAGGCTGATATATGATCGAATCTTAAAAGTGCTACAGCGCAGCTGCTACCGGGCATCTGGTGGGATGAATATATTGATCTAAAAAATAATGGTTATTATTTTTAGCCTTTCTGCCCTCCCCAGGGCTGTAGCCCTGCCCGATCTGGGTGGTGATGGAGAGCAGTGTTTGCCCAAAACGGTGGTAGCAGGCAGGTCCCAGCACCCCGTGCAGGGCCATGGGTCCTTCTGGGTGGCTCGGTGGTCCTCCCTCATCCAGCCATCCACACCAGGATCAGCGCCATCACTCTGCCAGCACCTCCTGAGTACCGCTGTCCCTTGTCCCGTGTCCCTGTTGTTGTCATCGTGGAGAGGGTTTTCCATCTCCTGGAGGAGAAATGTCTGACTTGCTTTATCTGACCATAACTTGTTTCTGGCTTCTCAAGTGATTACTTTGCCCTCCTGTGTCTCCTAAGGGACCTCACCTGGGCTCAGCTGGTTCAGGCTGATGCTCCTCCAGAGCCAATTCCCTGCCCAGCTGTGGTAGCTGGTGCCCGGTGCTTCCCAGGGAGCCAGGAGGAGCTGCCGGCTTGTGTTCGCTCCGAAAATCCTGGGAAACTGTATTCAGCCAGGATTGTCCTTCCTGACCTTTCTGTCTGTCTGCTCTGAAACGCAAGTCTTGTTCATCCTTCCCTGAGTGTGGGCGAGCACCTGTGGCAGCAGACTCCTTTGAATGTAGATGAAGTCAGAGCGCTTCTTCGTGACCTTCTTGTAGATGCTCCCGTTTCTCCAGAGCAGCAAACAAGGTTCACACATGCTAGCAGTCTCCTGCCTCAGAGAGGGCTTGGAGACCTGTGGATCCCTTCCACCAGCCAGAAGGTCTTTGTGTGGGAAGGTCTTTGTGTTGCAGAAAACACAAGCAGTTGCTGATGGGATGGTCTGTAGCCTGCAGGTTTCTTGGTCTGCAGGCGACCATATATGTGCATGTCTCGCCTGAGTTACAAGCTGTCCAGGGCTTTAAGTGATGCTTGTAAACTCTGTGAGCCCTGAAATGATGGACTCTGGGTTGTTCGTTCCCTGAATTCCGAGAGGAGGGAGCGGGTCCAGCGAGGCAGCGCTGGAGGAGTTTACAAATCCTGTAACTTCAGGACTGAGGCACCCAGGTAGATTATAAATACTGGGGTAGCTTGTAAACTCTATGAGCCCTGAAATGAGGGGCTCCAGTGAGTATTAACCTGCAGCTTTTACATACATAAGCCTTGCAAGGAAAGCTTGCCATGGGTTCCAGGTTTTCCGCTTTTCTCCCACAGCCCCTAGCCCGGGAAGGATGGAGAGGACGGATAGCGCAGGATCTGGATGCTGCTGTGGTATTCTAATGCTCAGAGGCATTCTGATGCTCAGAGGGATTCCCGCTGCAGTTTCCCCATCCTGCAGCGCTTTGGCTGCTGCAGCCCTGTGAGGGCTCGTTGGTGCCTCCATTTACCAGAATGGAAACCTGCAAGTTTTCCATCCCAGAGAAGCGCTGGCCGTGCAGGACAGCGAAGAGCCGTGGGCTGTGGTGTGCCGGAGCTTTATAGCTCATCGCTGGGTGAGTGTTCAGCTCCTGGAAGAGCTCAGCTCCACGGAGTATACAAACTCCACAGTCCATGGAGCTGTGCAGGTTCCTCCTCTGTGGATCTTGGCATCCTGACGTGGACCATGCATCCCAACACTCCAGCTCAGGGCTCAGGTGGAGCAGGCTGGGGGAAGCAGAGTGACTGTGGCTGGGACAAGAGGGTGGCTGAATTTAGAGGTCGGGGGGCTGCGGGGGGACTCTTCAGATTGATTGAGGCTCTGAACAGGAAAGCCTAAAACACAGTCAGATAGAAAGGCAAACTATGCCACAAAAATGCATCTTCAATGGCATGTGGTTGCTTTAATGCTCACACGGTTCTAGTTTTACATGCCGATCCCTTTGATAGCAAACATTTTAATAGACAGAGAACATATGGGAAAAATCATGCCAAATCAGATGATAGATATTATTTAATCTGGACAGGCAAGCCCATTCGAAAGGGACAAGGAAATTTTCATTCCAGAGAGGTTGCAGGACAGTCCTGGAGGTTTGGGAGAAGACACTTGGGTGTCTGAGCAGAGACCTGGCATCTCCCGAGGTCTCCTAGGTCTGCCCCAGGGGCTCAGAGAAGCCAGCTGCTCCCTGCACTCCGCATCCCCGTCTAGAAAACGGGAACTTTTCCAGGTGGGGTTTGCAGACAGCTCCTTCAGCATGGGGGACCCCGCTACCCCCATGTGCTGGGGGCACACGGGGACGGGTCCCAGCTCACCGTATGCTCTGCAGTCGCTTAGTGAAGAAAAAAACCCAAGAGCCCCGATGCGGCAGGCGGGGGAAGGCTTCAGGCAGGAGAGGGATGGACATACAATCAGCCACTGAAACTTTTTTGGGAAGTGGATATGTATTTTGACTTCAGGAAAGCAATCAAGCAGCACAGCTTGGAAATCTCTAACCATCCCAGACAGGAGCCTGCAGGCTACCTGGACCCGCGGGAACGTTGCTGTTCAGTAATGCTCTAATTATTAACAGGAAATTTTGTGCTCCTGCGAAGTAAACACTCTGGGAGTAACACTTCAGCCCCCATTTGACTTTTACCAGCCTCAGAACAGAGGAGGGAGAGAGGGTGTAGAAATGGCCCTGGCTGCCACGAAGCCAGCAGCTGCAGGGCGGCATGTATGGTGATGAGATGCAGGGTTGTGCCCCCTGAGCCCCCAGCCAGGGCTGTGCCGTTGCCCCCTCCTTCTCCTGTTTACCTTCCCATATTTGAGGGCTGGTGTCCTGCCTCCCTGCAGCCCCCCGTCAGCGTCTGGGGGGCTCTGCCGCAGAGGGTACAGCATCGGGGGGCACCTCCTTCCCTATGCTTCCCTTGGCACCCAGCCCTTACCCCTTGTTTAAATTAGAGCTGTCCCAGCGCAGCTCCAGATGCTTTAGTCTGGGCTTCCTTGGATCCCCCCGTCATCCTCAGCAGAGGGGGAAACATGCTGATATTTTTCCTGTTTTCATGCCAGCCAGGAGGCCATCAGAAAACAGATGTAGTGCCCATTGCTGCGAGTCAGCAGCAAGTGATGGGCATGATGAACAGCTCCATGTTAATGCGTTTTGTTAGCAGATGCGTTTCTGTATCGCTCATCTGGGTACCCAGCAAGATTTAAATGGAGATGTCGAGATGTGATTGCAGCAGACCTCTTAATTGGGTGCAGTTTTATCTGTTGTCTCCATCTCCCCTGCTTCCTATCAGAGCACCGCATTACGAAGGTGGGCGTTAATGGCAAATATATAAGAGTCGTCCCTAATTATTTTAGCAGTAGGAAGGAACTTTACGGCTGCCCAAGGTGCAGCCCCAGGAGCGAGCAGCTGCAGGAGCATGGTGCCCTGCTCAGTAGCAGGGTTTGTATTTTAGTAGTGAAGCAAAGCAGGTTTAAATGAGCATTGACACGACTTTGACATTTTTATATTGTGGGTTATTTTATGAACTTATCCAGCAAATGCGGCGATGCACTCTGCAAACAGGGACCACAACGCTGGAGGACCAGGGTGTTACTCCCTCTCTTGTCAGCATGCCCTACATCAAGCGGGACCAAACCTCCCGAACCGAGCGGCATGGTTAGCCTCCGAATGTGTTTTGCGACACTGATGAATGCTTCTTTCTTCACTGTTTTAAAATCTCCTTTTCTGTCAACTCCCAGGGCGGCCAGAAAACAGATGCGCTCGTAGCTCCACTAATAAGCTGTGGAGCAGAAGGAGCAGCCGCTGCCTGGGGCAGAGGGATGCTGGGGGAGCTGGGGTGGGAGTCAGGCTCTATACCTAAAAATGTCCTGGGCAGAAATACTCCTTAGTTGCTCTCAGAAAAGAAAAAAAAAATAATTTTCTTGGTTTTATTATTATTCTTTCAAACTTGGTTGCCGAGAGGTGTGTGGAGCGTGCGGCGGCGGTGGGGAGTGCAGAGGGCGAGGGGGTGTTAAAGCTCCTCTGCATCATTCCTAAATTGCATCAGGAGGAGCCCAGGAGCTCCCCGCTGCCTCGCTCCAGCAGGGACGGCCGCACCCCTGCTGCTGGCTGTGGGCATCCCAAGGATGGAGGGAGCGTCAGGATGCAGGAGCCAGCCAGGCTGAGCACCCTCCAGCTGACTTCTCCATCTAGCTATGGAAAGGCTCAAACCTCATCTCTGAGGGGACCGTAAATAGGGTCTGACACTCCCCCCGCTGCCGCCCGGCTGTGGTGCCAGCCCCTGCTGAGCAGGCTGCACTGTGTTCCTCTGCAGGTGGATCCGAGCAGAACACTTCAAGTACAAATTCAGCCGACCCGGGGGAAAGCACGCCAGCGAGGGGAGGTGGTGGATTCGGAAGAGGATCGGCCCTTACTTCCCCCCCGTCAACCTCCAGGGCCTGAAGAAGTTTTATGAAGACAGGAACTGGCCGTACCCCATGCGGGACTGATGGAGGAGGACAAGCAATTCAAGAGGGACCAGCTAGGGAAGCAGAGCAGTCAGCTCCCTTACAAACTGCCTGTCTTGCCTCTCTGTATTTTTCATCCATATCCTTGTTTACACGTATCTTACAGAAGGTTCCCAACCAACCTGTCCACTTGCTGTTGTGATCTGGTTTTTCTCATCTTTCTGTTTCTTTCTGTCCATCCTTCTCACCGCAGCCATGCCTGATGATTGATTTCTTTTGCCAAGCTGCTCTGTTCGGAAATCATCAGCTCTAGAATTTAGGAAAAACAAGTGTGAACAAATACCATGATTAGTTTTGGGTAGCTGTTGGTGTTGCTTTTCCTGAGCCATTGCATTGTGTGGTGGCTGCAGAGGTGTGCAGGGAGGTCTCAGGGTGGTCTCCTGCCTTGGCCTGTGCCCCCTGAGGCTCACAGGTTCCCTGGGGTCTGGCATCGGACAGCGCAGCTGGGTCCTGCCCTGCAGCCAGCTCTGTGGAGGTGATGCTGGCCTGGCACAGGGCACTGCTCCCCCATCCCATCCCATCCCATGTCCCATCCCATCCCGTCCCATCCCCATGCCATCCCGTCCCATCCCATCCTGTCCCGTCCATCCCATCCCATCCCATCCCGTCCCATCCCATCCCATCCCCATGTGTGCCGGCAGCCCTGAGCTGTCAAAGCTGCTTTACTCCCGACACAGCTGCCCCCGCGCCGCCCTCACTGGCACCCTGGGAAGGAGTCTCCTCGCTACCTTTTCACTGCAGGCTCATGACCGGGCTGAGCTACGTGTCCTGCCCACCAGGCATGGTTCGGCTCTCCCACTGTTCATCCCTGGGCTGGGGAAAGCGCCCTGCGACCTCACCCTGGGATCCCCTGTCCCTCCTGTTTGCTTTGGAGTCTCCCCTCATCTTGGTCTGTGTTTAAAATCACCACATGGGTTTGGCTCGGTGAGCCCAAATGACAGCGATGGGAGTGAAGGGAGAGCAAGAAAGTGGACGGTGTGTGAAGCAGCCAGCGGCAGGCCGGGTAGTTTATAATAATCGATTGCTTGTTAGCACGTTCTGCTGCACACGTTTCTTCTTGCAGGGGAAAAAAAAAAAAAAAAGATCAAAGCAATGCATAAAACCCCGTTGTACCAGGCTTGCCTGCAGAAAGCCACAGGTTTACTGAGAAACCCAAAATAGCTCCTCGCTGGAGCTGCCGTGTGGGCTCTGTGACTCAGCCCCGAGGACAAGCGCAGCCCTGTGCGGCCGTGTCCCAGCGCTGCTGGTGCTCCTGGGTCGCCCGGGCTGGGAAGGCAGCTGGAGTCACCAAGTCTGCCGCCAGCCCCACCGCGTTTACACAGGGCTGGATTTAACGGGCCCTGGCCCGGCAGCGCAGACACGCGGGGCTGCGCCTTCCTGTTTGCTTAACCTGGGGGTTCTGTAACTGCTGCGTTTGGTTGGTGGCCCCGGGGCCGGGATCTGCCTGTTGGAGCTGGCAGAGGTTGGTGCCAGAGGTGTCCGACCGGCCGGTGGTTGGGAGGAGCTGAGCATCCCATGGGCACGGTCCAGCGCCGCCAGCTGTGTGGCCACACACCCCAGCAGGAGAGGCTGGGAGAAGGGCAGGACAGGGCTTTCCAGGCTTTTCCCCCTGGGTTTGTGCCTTGACATTCACCGTGGCCACCCTGGGCAGGAATTCCAGTGGCCAGTAAGCTTACAAGAAGGCTTTTACCCGTTCCAGAGCAAACTGAGCCTAAGCCACATGCCAGGGGCAAAGCACTGCTGTGTGCTGGGCTCTGGGGGAGCTCGGGGCAGAGCCACCAGCCCGGCAGGGCCCAGTGGACACCACGGGAGGCAGAGGTGGTGGCCACATCCCTGGGGCTTGTCCATCCTCTCCCGCGCCAGATGTGTCAATAGCAGCCAAATGGGGTTTTGATAGAAAAATGGGTCCAAAGTGGGAAACTTTGGGCACGGATGCAGGCACACAAAAGCCATTTTCCATGTTTCTTCCCCCTTTCTGACGGCATGTACGGAGCGGGCACGACTGAGAGCGTATTTCCAGAAAGGGATTAAAGCAAACAGCTCTTGAAAAACCATGGGGAGCGTCACTCATTTTTTATTTTTTCTAAAAGTGTTAAGAAAGGAAAACAGCAGCAGCCCTGGGAGGGCAGCCCAGCCCCGGGTGCAGTCCCCCCCGGTGCCTGCCCTGGTGTGACTCACCGGGGACATGCCAGCTCCCACGGGGCCGAGGTGACAGGTAATAAATAAGGCGAGTCCTGGGTGTTGCAGCACTTATTTGTGTTTGAGAAGATGCCTGGTGTCACCTCCGATCACCATCCTGGTGAGCCTGGGCTGCCGCGGCTGCAGGAGCACCACTCTCCCTCCCCTTCTCTGGTGCATTGGTGGGCACGTTTGCACAGGGTTTGCTCTTGGGTTGCGGTGGCTTTGCTCCATCTCTGATGGGTCCGGCTCAGGATGGCTGGAGAGAGCGGGAGGACCCTCATATGGCCTCGTGCCTGGGAGTTGGGGGGGTCTGTGGTCCCGGGGGTGCCCAGCTTTGCCAAGGAGCAGTGGCTGGCACTTGGCACCCGGGAGAGCTGTGACGGCAGCAGAGGTGCGGTGCCCATCGCAGGGAGCTGCTACGCTTCTGCAAGACGTTATAGCTCTTGGCCGGGGACTGGGGAAGGCCTATATGTTACCATCCTTTCTGAACCAAGACGAATAGATTAATTGTGGCGCTTGGAGCAACATATAGGGCGCTCCAAACTGTAAATAACATTTATGACTCAATTGTGTTTTCCTAAATATTTGCCATAGTTGGAAACCAGCACTCTTCTGCGAACAATGGAAGAACATTTTGTTCCGATTACCGCGTGGAGGGATGAGGGCAAACGCCGCGATCCCGCATCTCGCTCCCATTATCGTCCTTCCTGGCTTGGCTGCCCCGCCGTGGGGCTGGGGGCGATGGAGGCCGGGCTGTGTCCGTCGCGGATCCCGGGTGGGGGTCGGTGTCTCCATGTGATGGGCACAGCTTCGTGCTGAGCATCTCCCGCCTGTGAGAGCTCGGGTGCTGCCAGATGTTATTTGAAGCATTTTATTGGGTCTTGGGTTTTTTCTTCTCCCACAGCTGAAATTGCACGCTGGGGTGGGATGCGCAGGGCAAGGCTGGACTGCTCCCACGGCCCCGGCTCGCGCCTTGGGGGACCTTGCGCAGGATTTTTTCGGCAGGTGAGTTGGCAGAAAGCAGCACACGCTGCCCCTGTTCTCTCTGGCTTGATGGGACTGTGGAGCCTCCCCTGAAAAGGCACTTTCCACCTTCCCCGTGCCCAGGACAGCCACGGTCACACTGCAGAGCCCGTGCCCGGCAGTGCCATCCCTGCCTCCTCGGGGCTGAGCCCGCTCCCGGTCAGGGGCTTGCTGCAGCAAAAAGCCATGAGGATCCCAGCACAGTGGCTGCAGCCCCCTGCCGGGGGTCGCTGCTGTGGGATTTTGAGCCCAGAGATTTTAAGTCACTGTTCAAAGAGACTCTGCCCCTCGGCCACACCGTCTGCTCCCCAGCCCCGGCCGTCCTTCGGCCCTAATGTGAGCAAGCTGGCATGGGTGGGCAGCCCCGGCCGTCCCCATGGGTGCCAACAGCTGGCAGCTTCGGAAAGTGCACGGGGGTGTGGGTGCCCCCCTGCGTGGGTGATGGGTGATGGGTGACAGACATCCCCCAGGCATCCCTCGTTGGCTGGTCACTGGCAGCAAACAGTGCGGGCCTCCCCCCGCTCCCCAATTTAATTAATTTCTTTTGGTTTCCAACCTCTGGGTCAGGGATAATGGAACCCAGACCAGCATTTCCATTCCTGTTTGCTGTGCATTGTGCTTGTTAAGCTTTTTTTCTTTTCTCTTTTTTTTTTTTTAAATCAAAAATTCTCGCTGCGCTCCAGAGCACTGGTTGGAAGATAATACACATTCAAAGGCAGTGAGGAAGGTGCATGCAGGGGATTAAATTAGAAACGTTTCCCTGGGACAAAATTTTAAAGAAGAAAAGAAACAATTATTTCGAGGGGGTGAGGAAATCGGAACCACATTGTGTTATCTGTTGACTAGAAGTTTTCTTGGAGAGTTTTTTTGTTGTTTTTTTTTCCTGAGCTATGCACTGGAAGTAAAACTTTGTGGCATTCCCAAGTCAGCGCGTCGTAAATTCATGTGAAAGATAGCTGTGTCTGAGGTCTGCTCCTGCCAGGCTCCTCATCCCCAGTGTCCCAAGAGGGGACAGGGACACCCACAAGCACCCAGCAGAGAGGGTTAGGGTCCCAGCATCAGCCCCAGCAGCTCTGGGGCACAGGGTTTGGGTCCATCAGTCAAATCTCTTATCATGGGTGTGTTTTTCCAGCTCATCCTCTGGTCTGGAGTGTGATCTAATCCTGCTCCTCCTCCTGTTTCTCTGTCAGGTCCAACTAGGTCCCAGAGCCACTGGTGCTGAGGGGGGAAGGACATGGCCAGCATGTCGGGGGACATTGCTGGATCAAAGCTAAGCAGCTTTTCTTTTTTTATTTGCTTTTCCTAGATGAAAGTTATTGCCCCTTGGGGTGTTACAAATGCATCTTGTGCAAGCTGCGCGCCCCTGCCCGTGCGCGTGGCTGCCGGTGGCTCTGGGTGCTGCACAGTCTTCTTGAGTGCATCACCCCCAAAACCACGGGTGGGGAGAAAATAGCCGGGAGAGCCCCTGCTGTGCCTGCAAATTAATGAACTGAGACCTTTCCTGCCCTGCCCCGGGGGAACAGGTGATGCTGGGGGGAGTGGGGCCGCAGGGCCCCCCAGCGGAGGGTGCTTCAGTGTTTGCACAGAGGACGGCAGCATCACGCAGCCCATCCAAATGCATTGTGCACATGTTCACGGGGGCTGGGGGCACACTGGCCCCCTCCCCGCCGAAACCCCAGCGTGCTGCTGCGTTCAGTCCTCGCTGGGCAATGGCTGGCTGCGGAGAGCCTCCAGCCTCCTGCTTGGAACTGTGCCCCCCGCTCCCTGCCCGTGGGCTCATCCCAGCGCTGGGGCTGCTTGGGAAGACGGAAGTGATTGGGTGACTTGTACCCAGAGCTGCTTCAGTGGGTTTAGGAGGGTCCCTGGGGCCACACTGGGAGGGGGGAGCATTTTCATCCCAGAGAGGAAAGGCTGGAGGAGACCGTAGGTATCCTCCTGGGGAGAGGAGTCGCAGCCTCGAGGATGCTCGTGTTTAACCTGCACTGAAGGTCAAGCTGTCCCTGCCCCTGGGGGGACATGCTGGACAGGGACCATGCTGGGCCTGCCGGCGCTGCCCCTTGCACCCTGTCCTGCTGGCAGCTGAGTTTTGCTTCATGGGTGATGAAACACAAGGGGTTCCATTTTCTGCACATCCAAACCCCGTGTCCCAGGCACCCAGGAGTCACGGCGAGATCCTGGGGACAGTCCCTTGGGGTAGGTTATCCCCTTCAGCTTCGTTTTGCGTTGCTGTAGAAGTTTCCTTGCTTAGATTATTTTTTTTTTTCTCTCTCCTGATGGCATTGTAGGTGGCTTTTCACTTCTGCAGCCCTCCGACCCGCTGTCGCGTCCCCGGGGACACCTGCTCTGCCACACGCCCAAGCCGGGACTCCCCAAGGTGAGTCTGGGGGTCACCACCACCACCGCAGGTACCAGCCCAGGGAGTCCAGCCGGCGGGAGGTCCGGGCTGCAGGCTTGGACCGACTTTTTTTCCTTTTTGCCAAGATTACAGCCTTTTGAAAGCACGAGACCCCCTAGCAAGCACAGCTGGGTTTATATTTCCGCACGTTGGCCGCCGGCTGCGGCGGGGTCGGATCCCAGCGCCTTGGCCAAGCTCATCCAGGCTGCTCTTCCCCAGGAATGAGGAAGCCTCCCTGGGCTTTGGGTTTTTTTTAATACCACGTATAAATGTCTATTCCTGTTGTTGCTGCTGGGGAACACAAAGCCAATATGTGCGGGCTGATGGGGTTTAGCTCATCTTGCATGCACAGGGAATGGCTAAACGCATCCGTGCTTGCATAATTTGGGAAAACCAGCAGCATGGCTTTTGGAGTGAGCTGGATACGACAGTGCCCATGTCAAGGGGAAGATGGTGTGGGAGGCTGGATCAGACCATCTCGGGTCCCCAGCGGGGCTGGGTTCTTTGGTTACTTCATTCCCCTGCCCGCTGTGGGAGGCTTTGGCTCAGACTCCATCGCATATGAAGTTGCAAGGGCTTTGAAGGTTCTATAGATCATCTACCTGCCTCCGAGCCCTCCAGGAGAGCTGTCCTCTGGTGGTGAGATGCAAACCTGTGCTGTGTGTTACTGTGCAACGTGTTCAGTGCCCCACAGGAATATAAGATGCAGCTGGAAAATCTTTTATGATGGATTTAGAACTGGAAGTTCTGTTTTCCCATCAGGGTTTGTTTCTGCCACAGGAACATAGAGAGGTTCCCAGCTTCATCCCCATCACCACGCTGGTCGCTGGGAGGACATCTCGCCAAACCTCCTCCGGCTGACAGCCTTCCTTGAAAAATAACCCTTCCAGGGCTGGTGTAAAAAACCCAAAGATTTGGAGGAAAGAAGTCATTGCTTCCATCTGGTTGTCTGAGATCCACGCAGGTCGCATTTTCAAACCTTCCTGTGGCTGGAAGTGTGGATGTGACTCATGTTTTGGGAACACGGCCCCTGCGAGGTCCTTGTCCCAGTATTATCCCTACTGGCAGCTACCATGCACCAACCCAGAGATTTCCTCATTCTTGGATCATTTATAAATTGTAGTTATTTGTTTTAAAGTAGCCAGCCTTCAGTCCGGGGGTTCCCGTAGAAAACACATGTATGTGTATACCTTCTCTGCTCCCAGCTGCTTTTAGAAGCTGGCTTTACTTTAGCACATATTATTAAAGGAAAGAGCTTTTTTCCTTCCCAGTAGATTAAGTTTGGCTAAACAATTCAGTGTGAACTGCTGGGCATGAGGCAGAAACCTGTAGGCTAAATTACCCAGCTGCTATAAGTTTAGACCAGCATGGGATGGATTTCAGGATCGTATATTAGTTTTCATTTAATCTGATTATTCTGGGCTGGAGTTCCTGGAGGGTCTTCAGGTTATTGTCAGTCAAAAGAATCTTTTAAAAGCTTCCATTTGCACTAAACTTTTTCCCATTAAAAGTCTATTTTCATTGTGGATCAATTTTTATTTTAATGAAAAAATGATTCTCCCAACTGCCTCCTTTCCCCACCCCCCGCCACCCCAGCTGGGGTTAAAAATGAAGCTGCAATGGGGTCTTGCCACTCAAAATACCATTTTTGTCTTTTGCTGAGGCTGTTGGCTTGGTTGAAGGAGCTTGGGCAGATGATGAAGGGGCAGATAATGTGGAAAGGCACCTCCTCTGCTCCCAGCGATGCTTCCTGATACCCACCCCCCCATCCTCCAACCCTTCCCTCGCTGGGAAAACGCTTTAAGTGGCTTGAATCCTGGAGGGAATTCTAGCTCAAAAGTCTCAGAGACTAATGCAGGACTAATTGATCTTAAAAGCCTGTTGCTGGATGGCTCGGAGTTGTGCTGTCAATTCCCAGGCTGGTTTCTATCTGCCATCTCCTCTCAGCTTCCACTTCGGGGAGCAGGAGGGTCTGGTGGGAGCAGCCCCCACCCGGGCTGGGAAGGCAGCAAAGCCCCTGTTTTACAGCGAGGACATCCTTGTCCGCTCTGTCTTCTGTGCAGGAGCAACAGCTTTGTGGCACAGGGCGGCTTCAGCCGAGCTGATGGCATTTCCCTGGGGCATCCATCCAGTCTGGCCCCGTTGCTGCAGGTGGGATGGCAACGGGCCAAGAACCGCCCCAGGGCTATGGTGGGAAAAAAACAACACAGAGATATTCAGAAATAAACCCCCAACCTCTGTTCTTTATTTATGCAGGATTTTACATTGGATATGCCAGCCTGAACCTTCTGGAGTCCACGTGCCATCCGAACTGCTCCGGCAGGTGACCCCAGCGCTGACCCCTCCAGGGAACCAGGACCACGCCAGCCCGGTGCAAGGCTCTGTGGGGGTGTGAGTCCTTGTACTTTGTCATGCCTAAACCCCTCAGTTTGCTCAGGTTTTGCACGCAGGCAGGTGGGGAGGAAAGAGCTGATGGCCCCTGCACACATTGTGCCCCAGCCGTGGTGCCAGGCACCGTGGAGGTTCCCCCCAGTGGCATCGGGGCTTTCCATCCTGCTCTGCCTCCTTCTCCCCGCAGGGAGCTGTGGGGGGGATGAGCCCCTGCCCTCCCCTTTCCCCAGTCAGTGGGATTTTGCCATGCCCTTCACATCACTGAAACGCTGTTTTTTCCCCCAGCAGAGGCTGGGAACCTGCTTCCTCTGCAGTAGCAGCTCTGGCTAAGACTGCACTTTTTCCTGTGTGTGCCTGTTGCTGGGACAATTATACTAAAATCACACCACCTGCAAGCGGTTAGTTGGAATAATAAATAAGTGATAGATTATCAAATAAAGTGTTGGCTTCAGATGAGGTCATCCTAGCACCATGTCGGGGGTCTCGGAGGGTTTGCAGGCTGCCTTCCTGCCGCTGATGGGCTAAATAGCTCTTGTATCAGTCAATAAAAAAGTTGTAGAGATTAAAGAATCAATTAGGTATTAGCCAAAGGGGCAAAAGCGTAACCCAAACATGCTGATAAAATCCAGTAGGTGATTATGGGAATGGTTCTTATTTCGTTTTACTTTTTAAAGGAATAATTGCTCATTACAGGGCATGGAGTGACATGGACTGATACTTTTCCAGCTTTACAGGGGAAGAAATTCTAGTGTTTGGCTGACAAATGCGGAGGCACGCCACGCTTCAGGGCTGAACAGGCATTTGTTGATCCTTACTTTGAGGAGCATCGTTTTGGCCCTGCAATAATGGCCAGGGGAGCTCAGTTGGTTACTTGGTGCAGCCTCAGCCCAGAGCGCCCTTCCCTGTGGTGCTGCACGTGTGCGGGGTACTGGGAGATGCTCGCAGGGGAGGCGAGAGGGATGGGACCAAACATCGGCACCTGGGTATGTTGGAGCCCCGGGGCTCTGCTGCTTACCATACACACTTTGGTTAACCAAGTAAACTCTGATCAGCTGAAAAAGCAGTTAGGGCTGTATATATTAGAGGGTTTTTTCCAATATTTACCATATGGCCTTCCATTTTCCAGGAACACACATCTGCAGCACCGGCCCCAGCCCGGGCTGGCAGCTCACAGTCGGGAATCGGGCTGTGTAATGTCACGTTCTGCTAATTCCTGCAAACATTTATTAAGTGTTAGTCTAGTGCAAAGCCTTACCTCATGTGGGCCAAATAGAGGACGTACCCGCCGGGGGAAGGCTCCTTGGGAACAAGCGACCTGAGCATCCCACCTGGCACTGCGGCACTGCCAGGGTGGGCTGCCCCGGGGAGGCAGCAGCTTGGGGAACCCTTTGGGCGAGCCAAGGGGTGGACAGCAGGATGGGCCATTCCGGTGTTGCCTGTGTGTTTCTGCAGAATGGGGCATTTGCCAGATCATTTTCCAAGGAGGAAAGTTCAAATGAATTACCGTTTCCGCGCACACACCCCCCACCACCCCCCATATTAAGATGGCATGTTTGGTTTTACAAGGGGAAAAAAGCATGGATCGCATCGTTTCAAGTCCTTTCTGTTTGGAGCTATTTCTGCAGGGGAAGCATGATGCTTTTGAGTAGATTTTTAAGTCATTTCCACCCCACGAGAAGCACTGGCTGTTCACCACTCCTGTGCAGAGCAAACATCCATTCTGAGATGGAGTGGCTCCCCAGGAAGGGCTGCTCTGCCCGCACGCTCCATCACTTTCCTGCTTAAAAGGGAGAGAATTGCAGGCAAGAAGAGAGCCATCCTGCAGGCCCTTGAGCCCTGGGGTTACTGCAGAGGTGGCACAAGGACATCACGCCACAGGGACAGCAGCCATCCACGTCCCCTTCGCTGGAGCACACCGTGCCAATTTGCCTGGCGGGGTCCTGCTGCCAGCGCTTCTTCCAGCCAAGCTCCCAGCTGCCTGGCCCTGCCTCGCCTGGATGCTTATATATCCTTCACAAAGCATTGTTTTTATGGCGTGCATGTAAAGCACACGCACAATGTACATCACCGCCGGGCTGGCAGCGCCTCACAGCCCACGCCGGCCAGGCCAGGAATGAGCTGTTTATTGCTCTGTGCCCTCGCCTTGCAGTTCCCCCTGTACGTGCGTGGTGAGTTTTCCCCTTTGTTTTTCCCTTTGTTTTTCCCTTTGGGTTTTTTTTTTTGGGGGGGGGGTCTACTTTTTGCAGGTCATATACCACCAGGCCATGCCGCGGCTACAGGCAGAGTGCCTTGCGTGGGTTTGTTTGAGGAATGTTGGAGAGTTTATCCCAGTGTGGCCAGGGAGGCATTTGCTCCCCACTGGAGTGGGGAGTGATGCAGGCAGGCTGGAGCAGAGATGCACCACAGCTAAGGCATCGCCTGGCCTCTGTTTTTGCACATGCACACACACAAAAAAAAAATAATAAAAAATAGAAGCCTAAGGGCTAGCTGCCCAGCCGGCATAAAAGCTCTTGCAGAAGCTAGTTTTGCCCAGCTACGATGGACGGACGGCTGCAGCATCGGGAGGGGAAGAGGCGCTGCCGGTTGGGTTTCAAGTGCAGGGGGAAGAGAGCCCGATCCTCGCCCGGGGGCTCTGCACTGCTAATCCCCTATTTATTCTCCGTCTAGCCCAGCCGCCCACACTCTTCTAAGCTTTTGTTCATTAACAAGGTCCAGGGTAAAAAGACACCTCTGCGGCAGCTGTCTGCTGCACCACGCATGGTCCAGCCTCATCCTCCCCAGCCCTCGGCACGCTGCAGACTCCATCCTCCCGGAGTTTGTGGGGCTCAGCTTGTTCAGGACTATTTCAGCTGAGGAGCACAGCGCAGCCCTGCTACTTGTCAGCTCAGATGAAGGGTTTATGCTTTTCAGAAAACAAATCAGAGGGGTGGGAGTTGTATCTGCGGGGTGAGCTCTGGCAGGCGGCGCGAGGCAAGCTCCTGCACTGGGTGAGCAGAGCCAGGTGCAGCCCCAGGGCTGCTATATTTAATTGGCAAATTAATCTTTGTCTCCCAGGCCAAATTCAAGAGCCGAGTGTTGCCCTGAAGTGATGGAAAGTTGGGTCTAAGTGGGAAAGTGGGATCTCCATGCTCCAGGTGATAGATGCAGTTTTGCTCCCAATAAAGTGTCGAAAGAGGCAAATCACTTTATATAAAATAACAATAATTATTAGTAGTAATATATCCTTAATCTCTCATTATTAATAATTAATAATGCAAGTGCTGAGGTACTAAGGCAGATAAATATACTTTGGGAACAAAAGGCCAGTCTATAAGGTTAGGTAGAATTGTTCTTATCTCCTAGAATAAAGTAACTTTTATAGAGGCTAAGAAGGTTTTGCAAAGCTTTAAACAGATTTTTAAATTAAACAAATTCAAAGATGACCAAATTTGTATGACTTCAGTCTCTGAGATGACCTTCTCTGTCCCCAAACAGATGGGAGATGCTGCCTCTTCCTACAATGGTTGTAGCACCCACAAAGGTTGTAGCAGCCACCTCCAGCGCTGCCTGCAAGGGAGCACAGCGGGAGCCCGGCTTGGGCAGGACCCAGACACCAAGAACCAGCACCAGAAAAGTTGGAAGTTGAGTCAGAAGGCAAGGATGGTAAATTGTGCTTCTCCCCATCTCCAGGAAGGCCTTCAGCTCCTTTGGGAATGACCACACCACGTGGACAACCCTTGCCCCGAGACCCCTCTGCAGATCTGAGCGCTCGCCCAGCCGCGGCGAGGCCGGAGGTCCCAGGCTGAGCTGCGGGTGGCTCGGTCGGCTCCTTGAGACATCCCAGCATCCCTTCCCGCTCACTCCTTTTCTCTGAACTAATTGCATTTTCTGTGCCTTTGTGGCGCGGGCACGCGGCAGCTGCGGCGGGGCGAGCAGGGAGCGTGCAGCTGTGGGCTCGGCGGCGGAGCAGCCATCTGCAGCACCCGCCCGGGAGAAAAGCCTCGCAGCTGCGTGCGCCTGGTACCGGCGGTACCCGGACGAGGTCATTCATCACCAGGAGCCTGGGCAAGGAAGCTTGGCAGGGAAAAGGAGGACGGCAACCACAGGAGGCAAGTCTTCAAAATACCCTGCGACAGTGGGTATTGTATCCGCAGCCTGGAAGCTTGTTCCCTCTTGCTGTTCTAGAAGGGCAGGATGCCTCCGTGGTGTCCTGTGTGGGGTGGAGCAGCCCCGACATGCCTCCATCGAGCTGGTCCTGCCTGTCGGCGGGATAATGAGCCGTGCCTCGGGCCAGCTCTGTCTGAGAGGTGGGAGCAGAAGGCGGCAAGGGCATCCCTGCCCAAGAAGCACGGTTAGGGGGTATGGGTGTTTAAATCAGCAGTGCAGCATGTTGGGTTATGTTGGGTGGAGATGGAGGGTGCCTTTCCTGGTGCCCTCACAGAGGCCCTTCCTTACCACCTTCTCCTGGTCTGTAGACCCATCCATGCCAACGGCAAATGATAGGAGAAAAACATGCGAGTTGAGCCCTGCAGGTACTTATGTGAAATGTTGCTGAAGGCTCTGGCCCGCTTTCCCAGTCGTCTGTCCTGCAGCAGCCAGAGGTCCCCACTGTGGGCACCACAGCTGCATGGATGGCCTCGGAGCGAGGACACGGTGATGGGCTGGGGTCCCCAGGTGTGGGAGCTCATGTTTGGCACCGCTGACCTGGTCTGCCCATCGCTCAGTGTAGCAGAGGGAGCCAGCAGACACCCAGTGGTGATGTCCACAGCAGGCTCTGACATTGCCTCTGGTCTCTTTTCTTGGCCCCCAGTTCACAGAAAAGGAGAGTGGGTATCAGGAGCTGCGTGAGGAACGGGAGTGACCACCCCAAAACTCCACCTGCATGTCCCTGGACACAGGTGCCATAACTGGACCCATCGGTGGAGATGGCTTTGCTCCTGCAGGACGGGATGCGGTCACCTTCCCAGCAGCAAGAGGTGAGAGCCGGGGGAGCACGGCTGCTGAGCACAGCCCCGGGGGGGACGGGGTGCCTGCGTGGAGCAACGCGGCTCGGTCCAATGATGCATATCCAAACTGGTTTTCTCTGTGGGATGCCCCGTCTTTCCTGTTTACTTGTTATTCTGGAAATAGAACAATAAATAATTTATCGCCAATCGGTTGGCGCGCGTCCGACCTGTCAGTTAAGTTGATTTTAACTGGCCAAGTGTCAGGGCAAAAGGCCAGGAACGCTGTGCTAGGGAACAGTCAACACCACAATTATAAGATTAACACCTTGTTTAGTGGTCAGATACTGTCAAGTGGTAAAAGATTGCTCCGGTTCGTCTCTATAGAGCATCGCTCACAAATCACCTTATTAAGCAGGATCTTGCTCGCGGTCGGCTCCCTGCACCTGTGTCCTCAGATATTTCCATTCATGGTGGAGAGGAGGCCAACACTCGGCCGGGGCTGCTGGGGGCTGCGCAGCTGCAGGAGCATTATTCCCTCTTACCATATTTGCATATCAATGAGCCCCTGATTAATATTTAAAGAGCCAGCTGTCCGAGCCACCTATGAAAGAAAAAAAGCTCTGTGAGGTTTTTATTTTTTTTTTTTTAAGGATAACACTTACTGCCCTTTATCAAGTATGCTTCATTTTTACCCCCTATTCTTTTATTAAAAAAAAAAAAAATGCCAGGGAAAAAATATGAAACGCCATTAACGAGTTATCAGTGAATGAGTTGTGCTGCTCTCAATGCTTCTCAGTCCTTTTGTGCCATAGTTGCAGCTGCATCGAGCAGGTTTTTAGGGGCAGGAGCTCAGCGCCGGCACCGACGGGCACCCATGGGAACTGTATCTATGGGCAGCTCAGCACGAGGCCTGGGAAACGGGCAGCATCCCCGCGGGCAGGCCAGGCAGGGGCTGCCTCTCCTTGACGGGATGTATTTCCATGCTCCCGGCTCCCCCGGGCTCCTGTCGCGGAGCCATGGCTAGTGCCGATGTCCCCGCGGTCGCTGGGGGACACACGGATGCAGCGGCCTTGTGCCCGGCCAGGGATGCTGATGGTGACCCATGTAGTGGCTCAAGCAGTCTAATCAATCAAAACGCCATCAAAAAACTAAGAGCTGGTATTTTCCGTGCCTCCCCAGCACTATTAACTGCAGGTGGGATTGCTCCTACACTTAAAAAGCTGTCATTTTCATAGACTAGTCTCTTGCCACTTTTTTTTTCCTTGAGCATTTGTCAATAATCCTCCAACAGCGGCAGCTTTGTTATCCCAACTAATTGGAGTCAAGTAGGGCTGCGAGAAAAGATCGTTCACGACTGAGCCCTGGGAAAAAATGCAAAAGGATTTTAATTTTCAATAAAATATGCAGATAAGTAGAAATTAACAGTGGGGAACGGGGTCTGGAGGCTGCATGAATAATGGTGCTGCTCAGACGAAGGCGGCTCGAGCGACTTAATGAGAGCTGGAGCAGGTCAGTGGCAAAGCCAGCGGCTCTGCAGGGTGGGGGTGCACGGACCCACCCCCCACCTGCACTTTTTTGTGTTAATAGTTATTTCTTGGGTGCGTGGAGGTGAGCGAGCCATTTATCTGACCGGTCGTGTCTCGCTGCAGCTGGTGGAGAAATATTCAGGTCACACTTCGTTATTTTTGTATACAAATGAGGGAAATTGGGGCATCCCTTTGCAGTAGGGATGGGATCACTGCAGGATGCTGCAGTTCTTGTAAGGCCAAGCACGGCCACGGACCCTCTCTGCCTGTGCCACTGTCCCAGCCCAAGCCCGGCGGTGATTGCCGGTGGCTACGGATGCAGATTTTGGATGGGATGCCCTGGGCAGATGCAAGTGTTTCTGCCACGCTCCCCTGCCCATCGCTGCGTTTTGACCCAGCTGGTGGCAGATGGTCTCTCCTGCTGGTTCAGCCTCCGGAGAGGAACCAGTCGGGACCAGAAATAAAAATCCCTCCGGCTTCGCTGGGCACACAGAGGCTTGGCTGGGTTTGCCCAAAAGGCCTCTCCTGGTCCTGCTGCGGGATGCACTGGGAGCGGGGGCAGTCTCACTGACGGATGCTGTTTGCAAACAAGTTTTCAAAAGTGATGGGATGAAATATTTCCCAGTGGGGGGCTGTTCGGTGCCCCCCGCAGCATAGCCCTTAGCATGGGAATTGCCCCGAGCAGCTGTGGGTGCCCCATCCCTGGCAGGGCTCAGGGCCAGGCTGGACCGGGCTGGGGGCACCCTGGGCTGGTGGGAGGGGTCCCTGCCCACAGCAGGCGGGTGGAACTAGGTGGTCGTTAGGGTCCCTTCCAACCCAAACCCTTCTGTGATTCTGTGAATTCGCCCAGGGCTGGGGGTGGGAAGGGCTGCCCCCACCCACGTCCTCGGCTGCCTCCCAGCTCCTCCATCCCATCCCTGTGTGGGCAGAGGAGGGGGTGCTGGAGGGGGTCCCTGTGCCGGCAGGGAGCGGGTGCCAGCGCAGGGCAGGCACAGGTGCTGCCTGCAGGGTCTCAGTGCCAGCTCCGTGCTGCCAGCACCATGCTGAACAGGTTGGTCCTGCCTTTCCCAGCAAGGCAGAGAACTTTCTAGGAGGATTGTGCACAAGTAATGCCTCCCAGCACCGTGCCCGTCCCCGGCATGCTGTCCCGCTGGGCACAGAGCCGAGGGAGCCATACGAGGCTGCGGGCAGCCGCCGGGGAGGTGCGGGCAGCTCCTCGAGGGCAGGATGGAGCCGGCTGGAGCGTTGGGGACCCGCTGGCCCCCACACCAGCCCCCCTCCAGAGCTGACAGCCCCCTGGGGAGGGGGACAGCTGAGCCATCACCTGTTGGAGCTCAGACGCCGCAGCTGCACCCGGCACCACCCGGCTGCTTTGAACCCACCGGATTAGGCAGAGGAGAGTGCCATGCACGCACTTGTGCTCCGCATGCCAATGCCTTCCTCCTCCTCCTCCTCCCGGCGCTCTGCCGGCCACGCGGCCACAGCCTCCCTGACCTGATATCTCATCCATTCAGCATCTTCTGCGCCAGCTCCTTGTTCCTGGCTGCTGGTTTGTGGACAGCCCCGGGGGTGGCAGGTGGCAGCGACCCTTTGAGCCCTGGGGGCTGGAGCCCCATGAGCCGGCGGCTGCCGACCCCGCAGAGCCCTGGGTGGGGGTAGTGGGGGTCTGCTCTCGGCTGGACCGGGCAGTGATGGAGGTGGGAAGATCTCTGGGTGAGGGTCAAAGCATCTTCAGCATTTGGGACACTGGGTTCAGACCTGATGAGCTTTCTCCTTCTTATCCCAAACAGATAAAATCATTGGAAATCTCAGGGGGAGAAAACATACCGTATTTTAACATTGAGAGAGCCAGATCTGCATATGGACACAGCCCAGTGCCCAACTGCATGGTTTTTTTCCAATCCATCTTTTCCCATCACATTCCCTACTTCCCACCATGGCCCTCCCAGGAGAGGAGCTGAGGTGGGACTTCTGTAGCAGGTGGATGATGGTCCCAGCTCTGCAGATGTTCCCTCCACGGTGTGGCTGGGTTGGCTCCTTTTCTGTTGCCTCCCATCTTGTGCGGCCACTGCATCTCCAGTTGGGGAGGGCTGAGTCCCCCAGTTTGGGTCAGGTGCCCCCAGTTTGGGTACATGCTGCTCTCCCTTGTGTGGGGACGGGCAAACATGGCTCGTGCTGGGCGGCTCCGTCTGCCGTCACGGCACGTGTCAGGGTGATGCTCCCAGCTCGGCAGAGCACAGGTGGGGACACTGGGGGGCCGGATTCTCCGTTGAACCTGCGTAGCACCCCCATCCCTTTCCATCCCTCCCTTACACACGTGTGTGACTCCCCCTCTCTTCATGCCTCTATTTTCTCTTGTTTTCCTAAACCTGAAACTCAGACCCGTGCAGACGGACAGCCAGCCAGCCCCGTTCCGCAGTTTGCCAGTAGCAGCCAAGCCATCCCCGTGCCCTCGCCAAGCTCAGCACCACGGCAGGACCAGCACCAGGGCTTGGCCCCAGTCCATGGGGTGTGTTTCTTGGAGTGCAGGATTTGCCCTCTGCTTTTAAAAGCAGAGAGGGAATGGTTTGGGTCTGTTGGGTGGTTGTGGTTGTTTTTTTTTTAAATAAAAGCTTTCTCCCCAGTACTGTACTTTTTAAATTACCCAGTTTCGCTATCTGTTCCCCACGCTCATGCTTTTGGTCTATTTAAGAGCAAGAGTGTAACATTAAGGTGATTTATAGCCATCTCTGGAGTGGAAAGGCAGAGATTTGGGTATTTTTTTCCTTTTCCTCAGGTGAAAGAAAACCTTGAATGTTAACTCACAAGACATTACAACAACTGCTCCGTCAATCCTTGATTTACAAGCTCAAATTTATGAGTTAAAAATTATTATTCCACTCGCATATATTTTTTCCCTTGGCCGTTTTAGTGCTTGTGAAAGGTGAGGGGTTTGACAGCTCCTGGAAACAAAAGCCTTTAATATCTCCCCGAGCGAGGCTCTCCCAGGCAAGAAGAGAGATGCCAAGGAGGGCTTTTCCTCCCTGCTGCAGATATCAGTCACTCCAGGGCAGCTCTTAACCAAACCGAGCAGAAAGTTTGCTTGAGATAAGCCAGGACTAATTAGCAAAGTCCGTTCTGGGTGCCTGGGGACTCCCCTGGGATTCTCCTCGGTGGCCAGATCAGCACTGGGCTGGGGGGGTGAGGCTAGGTGTGGGGGGTGCCCATCACCCCCCCCCAGCATTTTCGGAACCCTCCTACATTTTTTTGGACAGGCCCAGACTTGGCAGGGATGCGAGGGGACTGGGGCTGCGCGCGGCAGTGGCGGTGGCGGCCGTCTGCCTCAGAGGTTGCGCTGGGATTATTTTTAATCACTTTGGTGAGGTGTCTTCCCCCTCCTCCATCCCCCGAGTGACACCAGCGTTTTGGGCCTAAACTAAACTGGCAGCAGTCTTTAAAATATAACATGCGTGAAATACCAGGGAGCAAAAAATATCCTCTTTAAAGCATATGTCGCGCAGTGGCTTAGAGAGCTGGGGGATTAAAACCTTAGCGGAGCTTGGGAAATAATGCCAGAGCCCCTGCTGCACTTCATTAAAGTACATTTTTGACGCAGCTTGCCTTATTCAATAACAATTTAGTTGACCAAAAACTGAATCGAAAGGGACAGGCAACTGTGTAGCATTTTGTTGCATTTTCATTTTCAGCATTTTTTCATGTCGATTTGCCATCTGCTGCCCAGCGGCTGGACGGCGGCTGCACTCTGCCAGGGGCAAGGCTCAGCCCGGCTCCGGGTGGTGGAGGGTTTGTGTGTCCCTAAAAAAAAAAAAAAAAAATTCGATGGAGTTGGGGTCGAGCTGGTGCTCCCGTGGGGTCAGCTGTGCTGGATGCTGGGGCTCACCACCATGCCCACCTCCCCACCAGCATCTCTGCTCAACCCACAGTCGCGAACCCCTCTCAGGGGTCCTGAAAGCTTGCTCTGGCCCCACCTGGATGGGGTGAGCGCCTTGAGTTTCCCCTCATCCCCACCTGCTGGGACTTAACCCCCACGTCCGCAGTCATGGCAGAGCCCAAATGACTTCAAAGCCGTCAGGGTGGCTCCATGGTGGCAAGCGTGGGAGTCCACAGGGTGGACAAGGCATTGCCACCGTGGCCAGTGTTGCAGTGGGGATGCTGGGTTGGCTTCTGGGTTTACCAGCCACCCGAATGCGATGTGCGTTTGTAGCTGGTTTGAATGGCAAAGCAGAGAGGAAGGGTTTTGCTGAGCTTGGCTGTTTCCTGTGGAAATTCCCATTTTGCGGAAAAAGGTGGTTTTCGGTTGGAAAACATGCTTGGAAGGAGAAGGAGCAAGGATGGCTTGGCTGCGCCTTAGCCCCAGGATGGACTGCAGGTGGTCCCCATGTGAATCTGTCCCTGAGGACATTTCGTGGTGTGGGGGGAAGGGATCCCACAGCCCGGGCACAGTGTTACTGACACAGGGAAACTCCAGCAGCTCTGAATACATTTGTGTTTGGTATTTCCAAAACCCTTGAAGGCAGCGCTCCATCACTCCATGCTATGGAAAGTTCATTGGGAGAAAGGAGCCAATTTCAGCCTACAAGGGCCCGAAACGACCACTCAGATGGTATCTAATTGTTTTCATCTCCTTCCTCCACCCGCTTCTAAAGTCGGGTGGATTTCTCTTCCCACAAATTGGCTCAAAAAGAAAAAAAATTGATCCCAGGTTGAGGTTTCTGTATTTCAAGTCTTTGGGGTGTGTTTCTCTTTAGCGCAGAGGGAACGGCGCAGATGGGCAGCTGAGGGACTGAGTATTTAATGTTCCCCTCTCCAGCCCAAGTGGCTTAAAGACATCCCAACTGGGCAGGGTGGCAGGAGGCACCGTGCAGTGGGGGTGCAGGGTACGGGGGCAGATTCTTTTCCTTTGCCTGGGTCCATATGGGGCTCACCTGCCTTAGAGTGCGTGTGTTTTCGGGTGCAGAGCCCCTGTTCCACATCCAGCTCTGGGACCCCCAGCATGAGAAGGACGGGGACCTGTTGGAGCATGCCCAGAGGCCACCAAGATGCTCAGGGGGCTGGAGCAGCTCTCCTGTGGAGACGGGCTGAGTTGGGGTGGCTCAGCCTGGAGAAGAGCAGGCTCTGGGGAGACCTTACAGCACCTTCCAGTGCCTGAAGGGGCCCACAGGAAAGCTGGGGAGGGGCTTTTGACAGGGGCATGGGGTGACAGGACAAGGGGTGATGGCTTTAAGCTGAAAGAGGGCAGATTTAGATCAGCTATCAGGAAGAAATCCTTCCCTGTGAGGGTGGCGAGGCGCTGGCCCAGGCTGCCCAGAGCAGCTGCGGGTGCCCCATCCCTGGCAGGGCTCAGGGCCAGGCTGGACAGGGCTGGGGGCACCCTGGGCTGGGGGGAGGGGGCCCTGCCCACTGTGGGGGGGTGGAACTAGGTGGTCTTTAAGGTCCCTTCCAACTCAAACCCTTCTGTGATTCTGTGCCCCTAGTCCACCTGCTATTGGGTAGGCCAGGTGCCCCACTCTGTGCCACCCACCTCCTTCAAGGTGGGCACAAGTTGCTCAAGGGAGAGCAGACACCAAAGGCTCACACAGAGGTGTTCTCCAGCTTCAGGTGTCCCTGACCATGTCTGTTCCCCGCTGGAGCTCCAGTAGTATCTGTCCATCAAAGACCAGACACTGGGCTAGAGGGATGCTTGTGGTCCAGCCAAGTACTGACATTCTCCTCCATCTACACACCCTGTGCATCACATAGACCTCCCTTGGGCCATAGCCCTCCTTGTGCCAGGCGAGCCAGGGAGCAGGACAGAGTTACGGGTCACACGAAGACTTGAGTGATGCTCCTGAGGTCAAGCGAGAGCAGGAGGGGTCCCAGGGGAGCTGAGCAGCCAGGTCCAAATATGGATCCACCATGTGCATCTTCTCCAGGAGCAGCCAGCCAATGTTCCCACAGCGTGTGTCACGCTTCCCTGAATAACCAAGGCGTTCATACAAACAAAACAAAGAAACCCTCCGTCTCTCCGGAGACAAGTCACAAACAGAGAGCCAGGCCAGGCCCATTGATGGAGCGGGATGCAGTGAATCACTCAACCAGCTGTAGTTTAAGCAATTTGGGTCAAATATGCACCCTGGCATCACGCCACCGACTTATCTTGCGTTTCACTTGTACCTCAGCTCAGGGTTTGCCTTGCAGTTGCTTTTAGTTAACGGTGAAGCCTGCGGGGTTGGAGGTGGGTACCTGCATATGCAGAGTTACCCAAGGAATCTGCTGTGTTGGTTTTATTCCTATTTAATATCCTGTCAGCTTTATTCCTGGCTAATTTTTTAGTGCAGCTGAACACAAAGGACAGCAAGAATAGTATTAGCAAGGAGCTGTACCGGGCTATTAATGTTCCCTGTGGGTGCAGAGTGAACTTAGACACTCAACAAGTGCATAAACAGGTCCATAAAATGTGCCCGGGGCATCCCGGCGGTGCAGCACCGGGGGGCTGCGGGGAGACTGGCCCACCCCTGTGTGCAGCCGAGGGCTCGTGCAGCTTCGCTGTAGCAAGCCTGGGCCCAGGGGACCTTTCTCCAGGATTACATCAGTAGCATGAGGATGCTGAGTGTACTGTCTGGGAATCTGGAAGACGGGGGTTTGTTGTTTTTTTTCTCTTTGAGATTATGTATATGATAAAGTATGTTCTGACTCTCGGGCCGCCTGCAGAAAGGGATGTGCTACAAAAGCGACGTCGCCTGATTTTCCAGTACCTGGGAACTGGCAGCTCTGTGTGCTGGCGCAGCCATGGGCTGGGCTGGGGCTCGTTCCCCTTCTCCGCATCCCTGCCTGGTTTGGTACCTGGTGTTGCTGCAGGCAGGGACCGCACAGGCCCTCCCTGAGGGTAGGGGGCTGTGTGCGGCGCAGTCTTCTGCAAAATGGGGTCAGAACCGCCCCGCTGGGGTTCACTGAGCCACTGTGCTCTGCTGCTGCCCCAGGGATGTGCCGGGGGTCCCGCGCCCTCTGGGACTGCCCCATGGCTATGGCAGGGGCTGGGCTGCGGTGGGGATGCTTGGCCAGCTCAGCACACATAGGTACCGCTGTGAGGATGCTCAGAACAGCAAGCAGCACGGCCAGTGTGGCTTTAGCCACGTCATCTGTTTCTCAGCACTGCTCATGCTGTTTGGGTGACGCTTTATGCAGCTGTCGGATGCAGCTCTATACGGCAATAAAACCTGGGGGTTCCAAGCATTCCTGTCAGGGGATTATACCCCAAAAGGGGGAGTGAGGTGGGAGAGGGAGCAGAGGGAGTGCAGCTGGGAACCCTCCTGAGGCTGCGGGGACACATGGAGCTCAGCCTCTGAGAAGCGAGGGAGCGAGCCGGAGCCCGATGGGGATGGATGAGTGCTGGGAGGAGGAAGGCAGAGCAGGACTTTGCTGATCACCTGTGCCCCGGCTCCTGTCTGCAGTGCAGGAGCAAAAATGGGGGGAAGAGAGCAGGCCAGGGGCTCTCCCTTCAGGGACGAGCTGCTTTGCACAAGTGTTTGCTTGCGGGCTGGGGGAAGGCAAAGAGGATCCAGTTCCAAAATTGGAGGCTAGCTGGAAAATGGAGGTCTGCCCCCAGGCAGCTGGGGATTAGCTGTGGGGATCTGTGGAAGGAGGTAAAACGTCGGGCTTCCTTCGATCAAGATCACAGGAACATAGTTGAGTGCCGGCCAATGCATCGCGCAGGCCAGCGCTCTGCAGACAGACTCCACCTCCCAAACGAACCGCATTGCATCGGGCTTGGCAGCCCCGCTCCATCTGGCAGCCCCCTCCCAAAGAGGCTCAAAACTGAGCTCATACGGAGAAGCCAGAACAACCTCATCCCAGGAGAGGACAAGAAGAGGGCAGCAGGACTCGCATCATTTCTGGTGTCGGCGTTGGGTCTGTCCCGCAGGTGGAACAACCTCAGGAGCACCCAAATGGGTGGGAGAAGGGGCATTGAGCTGAGCATCACCCAATCACCCTTGGGTGCAGAGTGCAAGTAGACCCTAGTCAAGACCCTTAATCACTTTCACAAGCCTTTCTGGACGGAGGAGGGAAAGGGGAACAACTCCTTGCCCCTGTTCCTGACTCAGCCTTGGCACCTGCCGAGCCTGCCCAGGACTCTTGGCTGGTGGGGAGGGATGCTCGGAGGCACTGGTTTTTCCAGCCAGCATTGCTGGCCAGCTGAGCCCAGGGTGTGCTGAGCAGTGAAGCTTCTTTAAAAGTCCCCAAAATTTGCTCCGATTCAACATTTCAGCAAGAAACTGAAATTTTAGGGGGGGGGGGGGGGAGAATTAAGATGTCAGTGGGGATCTGTAGTAGATCATTCAGATCCTTTATTCTCCCCAAGTAGAGAGGAGGCTGGAGTTGCTCCAAAACTTCAGTTTTAACCGAAAGAAGCTAAAATAAACAAACAAAAAAACCCAAAAACACTTGGCCGTGGTTTTTGTTGTCCCCTTCCCCCTCCTTTTTGATCGTCTCTGTCTTGTACAGCCCTGGTATAGGCAGATCACTGAGGATTTCACCCATCTTTTCAAAGTAGCGTAGAGGAAGAAAGCAGCCTTTGTCAAGGGGTTTCTAAAGTTCTCTGTTCTGGGAAGGTTGGAAATAGCACAAAAACATCCTTTCTCACTATATTGTGTCGCTTCCAGCTCTAAGCTCCACCACGACCCAGATGTTTAGATGCTGATGCTGAAAAGGAAAATACGAGCCATGGCGAGTAGGCCAGGAGAGTGGGGATGCTGTGTGAAATTTGCTTCTAGAAACTGGCACTGCTTTGGGTACAGTGTCTTTCTGTTTGAAGCAGGGAAGAGAATTAGAGAAGGACGCTCAGACATTGGGAATTAATATCTTAATTCAGCAGGTACAGTGATGACAACTGCACATCTTCTTATATATAATATTATATATATATATATATATACGGGCAACCGTATAGTTTAGCTTTAAGACAATATGCATGTTCAGCCTCAAATGTGTTCAGGGTTTGGTACTATCAAGCATTTTTTTCTGCCTTTTGATCTGATTGTCCCTATTTCACGGCATTGCTCCCAAGTTTTCCCAACCTTGGGACAGTTATTGCTGTGAGTTCATCGGTCTACTTTTAAAATTATCTTTATTCAGAAGGAGGAGGGACCTCCTTAGGCAGATGTATGGAATAACTCTGTTATTACCTAATTGATTGGACAAGGAAAGTTAAGCGTGAAACTCTTTAGTGTCCGTACCCTCTCTCTAATTATCCTGTCCCAGCAAGAACATCTCTGAATGTCCGGTCCGTAGTCGCTCTCTAATTGTTCTGCCTCAGCAAGAATTTCTCCCAATGCCCAAGCTGCTAATCCATCCCTTCCAGAGGGGTCTCGGCAGGAGGTCTGCAGTCAGCTTGAGCCAAGCAAAGTCCACACTGATGTGGGAAGGGGGTGACCCCCCAACCTCTCCCGGCCCGTGCATCCCCACTGTGCCGGCGTCAGTGTCTGTCCAGCTGCTGGGACGTGTGTCCAGCTGGATTTTGTGCTGGAGAGAGGGGCTGGGACCGGACTGAGTGCACCCAGATGTTGATGGCAGGGGGGGGAGGCTGCAGCACTGCTGTCCCCCTGCCCTGCCAGCTGTCCTGGGCAGAGGGATGTTGCGGGGAGAGGGGGGTCAAGGCACCATCTCCCACCTATCCTAACCCTGCTGCTGCCAGAGCACAGGTTGTCCTGGCCAAACCCTGGAGCAGGAGGTGGGAGCTGAGCTCGTCTCTGCTCTGGCAGGCAGAGGAGCAAGACGAAGTGCTTCGGCGCTGAGTGCTGGGAGCCTGAGCCCTGGCTCGGGCCGCACGCCTGGCTGCGGGCTGGTCCAGCCGCTGGGGCCCCGTGGCCACTGCTGCGGAGGTGAGAGGGGACATTGCCATCCTACGCTCGCCTGCCTTCTCGGAGGGGTTAGGGCAGAGAGCGGTGTACTTTAAAAACAAAGCCTAGAGCCTGCGAAGGTTGTGCTGCTGGAGTGACAAGGCTGATTCACCGTCTGCAGTGGCAGGCAGCCATGGAGCAGCAAACCATATGGTCTGGCTGGGGGGGAGGAGGAGCTGGGCTCCGTGCTCGCCCGCAGACCCCAGGAATACGTCATGTGAGGGTCCCCGGGCACCCCGTGTGGGATGAGCACCATGGGGAGCCCACACATCCCTGCCCCGCGTCAGCCTGCGGCTCAGAGCCTGACCCTGGAGCACAAGCGGTGGTTTTTGCTTTGGAGGGATGAGTTGTGAGTCAGTGGTTGCAGGGAAAATGCCACTGCCTGGCCCGTCCGCAGGCTGCTTGCAGCGGGTGGACGGGTGCCTGGAGAGGGCACCCCCACCACTGCCCTGGGCTTGCACGGGGCTGAGCTGGTGTTCGTGTCTGCTGCAGGTCCCCACCATCATGCTGTCCCTAGGCACCCTCCTTGCCACCCCCAGCTCCACATTTTGCCAGACTGGAGGGTGGTCAGAAACCTGCACGGTTTCTCCCCATCCCCATCGCTCCCACCCTCCCGTTTCCCTGCTCACACCTAATTCCATTTACTTCTCCCCAAACAGCTCCCCATAGCTTGACCATTAACAAACGGACTTGGCCGGAGGCCTGGGTGACCATTTGCATGCTAAACCTGCTGCTGCTGCTGCTGCCAGCCAGGCCCCGGGCACCCGCGAGCCATGCCGGCACTGCCAGCATCCCGCCCTCGGCGCGCCGCGGAGAGCTGCCAAATCGCGGCGGTGCTGGTGCCAATCCGGAGAGAAAGGGGCGAGGGAGCCGCACACAAAGAGCGGTTTATAGCCCAGCCGGGCACCTGACATGGGGAGGGGGGAGGGCTGAGACGTGCTTAGCCCTGATAATCCCCAGTTTGAGTTTAATATATTTTTTTTTTTTTTTTAATCAAAAGCACAGCAACAGCTGGGGTTGAGGCTTTCCAGGAGATGAACTCATGAACAACTGTTCAAAATAACTTTATTCGTACTGCTATTAGATCAGTCCACTGGGGAGCAACCAATTATTTTTGATTACTCAAGACAGATAAGGCTGGGGTAGAGCCGAAAACCATGCGCCGCAAGGGGTCAAGGGCACCTCGTGGCTTATACACGTTGGTTGTGCTGCTCCCTGGCAGGTCACGGGTGCCCAGCACCCATGGGAGCCCCCGGCACCCACCCGAGCTGCCTCCACAGTGCCAAGGGACGGTGCTGGGGGAAGCACAGTGGGCTGGGGCGTTTTGTGCGGGGCTGTGCAGGTGTGCACCGTTGCAGGCAGATGTGGGCCATTTCTGCCTAAAAACCAATCAACAGTGGTGCCGCAGAGCTAATTAGCCCGGCCGAGGTTGATCTGTCCATCTTGTTCGTAAGTCGCAGAGCTGGCACAGCATCAGCACGGGGGAACATGAAGGGTGTGGAGCAGGACAGGTCCCTTCCCAGCAGCTGAAATGAGCGATGCCAGGACCCACGGTGCAGCACTGCCTGCGGCAGCAGCGCAGGTCCCATGTGCCCCTGGGAGCATCGCAGGGGTCCCCGCAGGGCAGCATCTGGCTGGTCACCCTGTTCCCATCCCACATACCAGACTTAAAGCCCCATTAGTCAGCTGAGGCCAGTGCCGGACATTTTTTTGCTTTCCAGCATGACATCAAGCAAACCTGAGTGTGAGATCTGTTAGCCAGCAGGATCATGTCCCCAGGGAAGGAAAGGTAGAAGCTAAAGCACTAAAAAACTGGGCTGCAGGGAACAGCCTGCACTGGCCAGGAGACAGACTGCATGATCTAATAGGTCTTTTCCATTTCTCGCTCCTGTGATTCAAGAAGTCTTGTCACTAGGGATTTTTTAAAAATAGACTGGATGAAACAGAAGATGGTGGATGTAGGGATCAGTCCTGCCTTGGCTGGGAGGTAGGTTGGTCTAACAGGACTTTTCCATCGCACTGTTCCATGATTAATCGAGACAAGAAAAGAAAAAGGAAATTGATAAACACAATAGTAATTCCATCCAGGGTTTGCCTTAGTCAGGTTATTATAATCCTGACATCATGTCTTGAAAACAAGACTGGAAATAAATCTCTGGTAGATAATATCTACTGGCTGAGGATGGAGAGGTGCACCAGGCTGCCAGGGGCATGAGGAGTTAATGCCTTTGGTGGTCCCCTCCCAAAAAGCTTTTACTCCTGATTTCACCGGGTGTTAAACCCACAACAGGAGCACGTGGCTTCCAAGGAGACCTCACACCTTCTTCGGCCTGGGATCCTCATCCCTTCCTGCTAAAATCACACCCTGCCTCGAAAAACAGCATTTTCCAAAGGCATCTCAAGGTGGTTGGGAAGTTTATTTCCTGCCAGATCATTTAATCAGAACAAACACTGGAAAATTTGTGTTTGGCTTCAGCTGCAGGTGTATCTAGTCTCCAGGCAGCCGTGGTCTCCCAGTGGATGCTCCACCACTAGGTCCATGTGGGAGCTGGTCCTTGACCATCCTGCAAGCTCCACAGGGAGACCTCACATCTGGAGCAGCCTGAGCTATAACTGTTCCTGATGGTCCCATGCTCTGGAGGTACAGCTCAGGTGAGACAGGACATCTATGTGATGCAAATCGGGATTTTTTTCTGTCCCTTTGGCCTTGATGGCTGCTACTGTGGAGAGGTGTGAAGAACAGGAGCAGGGTCGCTCAGAAACGCATCTTAGCCTGCAGACCCCTCCCCAGCCCTCACCAACGGCGCAGGGAACTCGGACATGGCCGTTTCAGGGAGGCAGATGAAATACTCTTTTTTTCCCTAAACGTTCTCCGCTAATGGAAGGTCTCAGTCTGGAATTGATTTGAGTCCAGTCACCAGAGCTGCTGCTGCCGGGGATTTCGTAAGAGTCCGCAAGGCCTTTAATCTTTTCCTCTACAAATAGGTATGATGTAAAACCCAAATCCTCACCGCCTCGTGGTTAGGAGTCTTGTGGCACTTGCAGCCGGAGCCGGGAGCGCGAGCCCTGGGGTCCTGGCCCAACTCCAGCTGGGGAATTTGTCAGTTTGACAGAACTTGTGTGTTCTGTCTCTGCATCCCCCCAAGCTTCGTCCATGGAAATCAGAGCTGCTCCTGTCCCAGCTGCTCCCGCTACACCACAGCACTACTGAAACAGCCTCGGCACCCTGCCCTGGGGAGGGATGCAGGGCAGGGGCAGGGTTTGCTTTTTTTGCTCATTTCATTTCTTTAACAAGTGATTTTTTGCCTGTGAGCGCATGCTCCACTGCTTTTCTGCAAGCAGCCAGCCCCTGTGCTGCCCTCCTCACCTCCTGGGGCTGCTGCCTGTTGCCCTGATGCAAGTTCCCATGCAAAATCCCAAACAAAATCCCATCTGTAAAGGAGAAATCCAGAGGCAGATACACAGTTCTGCTGCACCTTCCAAAGGTCTGACCATCTCCAGCCCAAGAAATAGCCTGGCTACATTCAGACCCGGTGCAAGGCTGAGTGTCTTCTGGGATGAAACATATAAAACCCTGCAATATTCAGAGAGCAAAGGTTTGAACATTTCACCCAGCAGTTCTCACGCAGCCGCTCCCTGCAGCCTGAGTAGATGGAATATATATTTATTATTTTTTTGAAACAGCGGCCCAGTTGCTAACTCCAGCAGAGGTTGTGGTGCAGAGGTGGGTTACAGGCATTTCTAAAACTCCTCCGTGTCCCCCCCGTGGTGATCTGCAGGCGACAGTGCTCTCTAGTGCGGTCCAGGCCCGCCCCCCCGGCCCCCTTTGGCACCATGAAAACAGCAGCTTAATGGGCAGGGCCATGTGTGTGGCAGACCCCTGCCCACGCGCCCTGGCTGGCAGCACCTTCACCTGCTGCCGGGGGTTTCAGGTTTTTGGAAAAAATAAGGATCCTCAGCATCACCTTTGATTTTTTTATTTCACCCTCCTGCTTCTGGGTGCAATCCTGGCCCCGCTGCAGCCTGCACTGGTATTTCTGCCGGGCTAAAGTACCCACTGGAGACTCCCAGCCCCGGTGGTGGGCTCTCACGTTTTGGGGCTCCCCAGGGCATAGGCAGGACGTTGCAGAGCAGCCTGGCACCATGGGTGTCCCACTGACACGGCCCCTGCGCTTCCTCCTGACACTTTGGTGCTGCCATCCCCTGTTCAGATAATGATCAAGACTCTGGCGTGCCAACTAGTTATGTGACCCCGGAGCCATCGGCATCTCGAAACGTTTTAAGTTTATGGTTGGTCTTGATGATCTTAACCCATCGGTCTAGGTGATGCTTGGAGGTGTTGGGGACTGTTGCTCTTAGGTGTTATCCCTGTCAGCCACCCTTGCAGGGAATTTCCACCTTCCCATTGCTGATGTTTTTTTTCACCACTCACACACTTGCAGCTTCCTCAGAGGACAAGGAGGATGAGGCTGACGAGGTCTGCGGCAAACCAGATCCTGCACAGCCGTGGAACAAGTCGTGACCCCTCTTCTTCAGGCTGGAGCACTACAGGGTACCTGCCCTCACTCTCCATCTCTCCAAACTCACTTGGACACTGGCCCAGGGAACTGTGAGCATCCCTGGATGATGCTACGCCTTTACGAGCATTTAATTGCACCTCCCACTAGCACTACCTGCCTTGCTTCACTTCTCTTAGCTCAAAATCTTGCCTGGGGATGAGAAGGGCCATGGTCACCTGGCCAGGACTGCCAGGCAACCCTGGCCACTCCAGCCTGTGCCACTCTGTCACTGCGGGGCTTTCACGGTGACCTCAGCCAACCAACGCTACATTCTGCTAAGGAAAAGGCTGTGCCTTCTGCCCAGCTCTCTTTAAAGCCAACTGGAAGTGGGGACCAAGAGCTGCCGGCATGGCACCAGCACGGTGCGAAATCCGCCTTTGCCAGAGCATCCCTTTGCCAGAGCTCACCTACCTGGGATGGCAGAGGTGGGGAGGTCTCCAGCGGGAATGTAGATGCAGATGTTTAATAACACCAGGACATGGGAAGGGTCGTTAGCGTTCATGGCTATCGGCGCTGTTTAACCACGCACACGTTTATTTTCCTTGGCTCTGACAGAGAAATGTGCTCCTTGAGGACTTTTCATTAAGCAAAAAATTTATGAGAGAGAATGAAAATTGTGTTTTACTGTCTGAGGTCTTAGTCAGTGCTGTTTCTTCAGACATTTTAGTAATTCATCTTGGCAAAGGCTGAGAAAATTTCTCCAGTGAAACAAAAAATTTAACTTCCACATTTGGAGTCGGTTGCATCAGCCGGTTCCGTCGCCGGCATGGACTGGTGCCCGGAGTAATGACCTGATCCCCCGGGGATTCAAAACAAAAGCGAAACACCTCACAATTTATGTCCAGTGAAAAATAACGTGTACATGATGTAAAGTGTTATTGGGATTTGATGCTAATTTTAGTGGTCACCTTGGCTGCATTTGAGGAAGTTGCCGGTGCTGCCAAGAGCAAATTTACCTGATGATGAATGAGGAATTGGAGCATAAAATAAATAAATATCAGCAACACCTTTTTTTTCCTTCTTTTTTGGCAGATTGGTGTCATCCAAGGTCACACATTTGTGCAGTAGGAGAACTACTGCCAGAGCTCAGTGCTTTAAAGTCATGTTTAAGTAAAGAGCAGCATCTTTAAGTGCTGGATTTAAAAAGAATGACTGAAGTAGAGTCTCCCAAAAATTCTTGCCCATTGGTTATATTTTCGTGTCAGCACTAATCTTCTGCCCTTCTTGTGCTCAGGCTTGGAAGAGGTTTGCCATGAACTTCTGCAAAAATTCCTTGTTTTCCTCCTCAAAACCAGTGCTGCAAGCTCCCGTGCCAGGTACAAACTGCTCTATATTTAACCTTTTTCTCCTGATCATGGAAAAATTCAGAAAGCTGTGCTTTGAGATGGAGAAAAAGGAGGATTTTTTGACAAAACGCAACGAATCTCAACAAGCAGGAAAATCTTTTGTTTCCATCAGCAGTTTTCAGAGAGCGGGAACGATTCCTGGCCAACTCTCAGCATAAACTCCAGCCAGGCTCTGCTCGAAGGGAGGCAGAAGCTCCCCGTGGAGATGCTCATCCCAGAACGGCCCCAGGCAGGGGGTCGTCTCCGCTTCCCTCTGAAGCGCGCTGGCCACCGTCAGAAGACGGATACCGGACCGCGAGCCTGGGGGAAATACAGCCATTCCCACATTTTTATGATTTCTTTTAATTACTCCAGGCGGGAGTTTAGAAGGAATAAGTGTTTTCAGGCTCACGGCGCTGCAGCGATAGGAAGCAGAGCATCGGATGCGCGTTTCTCCGTGTGCTTCCCAAAAAACAGTGCAAAGCCTCCAGAAAGTTAAATCTGCAAAACGCCTTGGGAGCAAAACAGGCAAGAGCCCTCCTGAAGGGACCCCTGGTCCCACAAGCTCAGGGGCAGCAAGTGTCACTGCCCACCCGCCCAAGCTGTTGCTAATTACTGAAAGTATTTTATAAAAGAAAAAAAAAAAGTTGTCCCCTTAAAAAAAGCAAGTTTTATTTGTATGTGATACCAGTAATTCTGTGCTTCTGGAGATGGCCTTTAAAGATTTGGAGGTGGCCTTTAAGGATTTTATATCTATAGATAGATAGGTGGATGGATTGATGGGTAGATAGATAGATAGATGGATGGATGGATGGATAGATAGATAGATAGATAGAAAAATAAATATGGCCTTTAGAGATATTTCCCCCCCTCAAAGGAGGATGTGGAAAGGAGATGTGTAAGGTTACGGAAATAACACAACTACAAAGGGAGGCAGACAGAAAGTTTGCATTACATTAAGCAGGAGAGATGGGACACAGCTGAATTTACAGCAGCCCTCAGAAAAATGATAAATGGGAGCTGTAATTTTTATTGGGGAGGGGAGGGCAGATCACGGGTGAGGGAACGGAATAATTAAAAAAGCATAAATTTGAAACGTGGCCTGATGGTTGGAAGTAGAAAGCCTTTGGCTCATATGTAATGTGAGTTTCTTGTGGAACATGATCCAGGGCAGTGCATGGAAATTACCTGCGAAAAGATTTTCTATTAAGTCACATCAGGGTGAATTTTCTCATGGCTCCACTGAGCGATGCCCCAAGAGGGGCGGCTGCGCTTCACCTCCCAGCGCTCTCGAACCCTCCTGCTGCAGCCGCCGCGCTGCTCCACGTCAACCCGCCATGTAGTGCATACGGGGTGGGATTTGTCATGCAGGGCCAGTGCACAATTCCAGCCCGATATGAGCCCGGCGGGACTCTGCCTCTCTCCCAGTGGCTCTAGGAGAGGTTTTTGTTTCTGCACTCAGCCGGCAGCGCTGGGTGCTGGTCCCTGGGATGCGGGGCGATGCGCTGCCCTGGGGGCCACCAGCTGTCACCCAGCAAAGGGTAAGCCCCCAGTGCGGGAGCCTCCATCACTGGAGCATCCGCCTGTGCAGAAGGGAAGAATCCTGGCGCTCTGAGGATGTTTCTTCCCTCTGGCCCCAGGCTGAGGCCGCTCAGCGCGTTGTCCGCAGGGGCTAATGGGACCCTGGCTTGCCCCTGGTGGGGATGCCCCAGGGGGAGCTGGCAGCTGCTCTCCCGTGGTGTAGGAGCTGCCTTTGCAAGATGACAGGCAGCAGGGCTCCTGCCTGCACCACCACCACAGACTGCTGCTTCAGCAGGGGCTTGCTCATGTGTCTGCTAGCAAAAGCAATCCCAGGGAAGATCACAGGGGCGAGGGCAAAGGTTTTACCAGCAGAGAAATGTTGGTGCTGTGTTTGTAAGCCTCGCCCATCCCCCTTTCCCCCCCAAAAAAGAGAAAGCAGGATGAACCCTCACCCTAACAGACTATGCATTTATAATGGGCAGTGCCGGGCCCCCCACCTCTGCTCTAGTGCTGGTGCTTGTGCCCAGCCCAAGTCCCAGCCAGGCCCCAGATCTCCAGGGACGTGTCTCCGTCACAGGTGCAGCCAGAGCCCCTTGACCACAATGGCTTGTGCAGAACATCCCTCCTTTCCTTGCTCTGCATTTCGAAAGGATGCGCGTCCCCAGAGGATTTCGTGGCTTGCCATATGAACGGGATGACTCCACGTCTGCATGAGAGAAAACAAGGAGTGGGAACAAACGGAGCATCTTTCCATGACACATTTCCACCCACCACATGTTTCTCAAAAAACAGCAGACTCGCAGCACCCCAGACTCTCCAAGTCCTGTCCTGACAGCCAAGTGTGTCTCTGAACCTGCCTGGGTTCTTTGGGTTCGAGTCCACCTACTGATCCCTTTTTTGATGCCAAAATGCCTCCGCGAGCCAAATTTCCCTGGTAGTTGTCCTTTGGATTACTTTGGAAAATTGCATAAACCCTGGGTTAGAGCTGGCTGCGCCTCTCATCCAAGTGCCTAGGGCTTCATGGGGCAAAGACTAAAGAGCTGTGAAATGCAGAGATATAACAGATGTTGACATGTAGTGAAAATACTAGACGCAGGAGCCTAAGATAATAAATCTGAAAAATTAACACGTAGGAGAACGAAAAAAGGAGCAATATGTTTTGGTAATCATTCTGAACTGCTGAACCCTTCTCCTGCAGTTCAAAAATCTCTGGTATTAAGCAGATGTCATTCAACCAATGATTAACACATTACCGAATTTCTCCAGTCGTTTAATAAAAGTTTTACATAACATGCAGGTAATTGCTTCCAAATGTCAAGGTAACAATGTGGGCTTCTATGGATGGCATTGTTTCCAGCATCAGGTGAAAACCCCTCTTGTTGCCTTGCTATCAGGCGAAGTCCCATGGCGAAGACCCTGCGCCTGGCCAGCTGCTTTTCCCGTCACTGCTCCGAACGCCAGAGACAAAGAAACAGGCTGGGCAGAGTCAGAGCCTTTGATCTGGGGATGGTTTCATCCCTCCAAATGTCTGTACGGGCAGCAAATGGCTCTTGTGCTCCAAAACTGTGGCATGGGGATATGTCTTTTCTGTGATATTTTTTTTTTTTTTACTTCTCTTGCTAGAAAATCTTGTCGCTGCTGAGTGCAGGGAGGTGATGGAAAGAACAGGGAGAATGGGAAGTCTGAGCAGCAGCGATGGGGTGTTGCTTTTCATAGCAGCCCTTGTCCTGAACCCAGCCCATGCTCAAAATCTGATATCATCCATCATGAGATCGGGAAAAAAGTCATCCCAACCAGCTTATTTGCTGGCAAACTGTCCTGATGTAGAGCTGGGGGTACTTGCTTTGCACCCGTGCAGGATCTCGCTTGTTATTTTAGTGTTGGTGCAGGAGTGAAGCATGAGAGTGATGGATGCTTGGGGACAGGGGAGCCTGGCAGGCTGCAAACCCCTTGCAGACCCAGCTAAATGCTGTCTAACAACTTTCAAGGCTGCAAATGAGCTTCCCAAATTATTAGAGCTGGAGAACAGGATACCTTTAAAACAACCAATCTGTCACGAGACATATCCTGTATCTGTCAGAGGCCAGCGTGACTCCGCTGGGGGAATCCGTGACAAAAACATAGGGAAGGCTGTAAAAAATGCACGTTGATGTGGTTGTTTTGACACGACATCTCTTTTTAGGCAGCCTTAAGTGATTTCTGCTGCCATTGCAGCACACACCATGTCTGGTAACCAGCATCTCCACTATGGCTCTCGCTGCTGCTGAGAAAGCAGGATGGTCCTGTGGTCTTGCGAACGGAGAGACGTGCCATGGTGCGGATGCTGTCGGCAGAGTGCTCTGTGGCAGACCACAGCCAGCCCAGCCCCCCAGGAACATGCCCGGGTTACTTCATTTCTGTGTGCTCCAGCTCCTTGGCTGCAGAAGAGGGATTACAACAGCGCTGACCCTTCCCGGCCACCCTGAGCACACTGTCCGTGGCGGAGGATGCACAGGTAGTTTCACTGCGGGGTGATTCTTGCGGGGGGTTAATAGCTGATGCCGCGGCCAAGACCCAGTTCCCATGTCAAGACTTTGGGCACATTCTGGGTGGCTGGTGCCATTCAGGCACCTTGCAGGACCCCACCTGGCCTCCAGCCAATCTTCCAGCAGGCTCAGGTGTCCCATATATCCTGGCAGCCCCATGGTTTGCCCTGAAACCCCGGAGCACCTCACACAGCACCAGGTACCTCTGTTTAGGGCCCTGATTCCCACCCTTGCTCCCCTGGAGGGTGGGTTGTACCCCACGGTGACCGCTGCCTTTGGGTCTCGTTGGTGGCCACCTTCGTGCCATGGGTTGATGGGGGCCACCATTCGTGAAAGCAGCACTGGGGCTGACTGAGTAGGCTTTCCAGCACCTGGGAAGTTTGGGCCTGTTCCCAGCACCACTGCTTGTGTCAGCTGCTAGGGATAGAATGATTTATGGGCACATTATTAAAACCATATTTTCAGCCTCAGAACACGAGGCAACCTGTCGGTGGTATTGGAGGCAACATGCCCGGGGAGGATGGGGGTCCTCAGACCACCTGGCTTTTCAATGGAGATAAACAGCAACAAGGCTGGGCAGCAGGCTGGCCCAAACCACCAGAAAAGAGATGCCAGAGCAGGTCTGGCCTCACTCAGGAGGAATAGATTAGCTAGGAACAGATTACTGTGTCCCACCTCCTCCCACGCTTAACATCATTCATCAACTGCTTCTGCTCTCCATCACTGCCAGGAACCACATTTCTGTACATAGATGGGCTGCTTAGGGACAGGGGAGGTAGTAACGTGGTCTGGGATGAGGGAGGCAGATGCAGATGACGGTGAACTGATCCAGCCATCTGCAAAGGGCACAAAATATCAGAACTACTGATGTGCCCAACCTGCCAGTGAGCAGCTGGGTGCATTCAGCATCTGCGGGGCTCTTCTCAGATGAGCTCATCACAGTTTCCAGGCAAATATGTGGAAAACATTTGCAAGGCACCTGCTCCCCCACCCTCACACCTGGAGACCTTCTGCCTTCACCTCTTTGAACAATCGGCTGTGCTCACTCATCACCTCTGGGACCTGGCCCTGCTCCTCCGGACCCACTCATCACGCCATGCCAGATGGGTCCCTCCTGCCCTGTAAGCAGACGAGAGCACTGTACGATTTCATGGCAGCGCTGGCATGACGTGCACCTGCCTGCAGAACGCTCGAGCACCTGCTGGTGCTGCGCTGGCACACGCTTGTGTGCGTGGTGAGTACGGGGGCAAGCTCAGAGACCGAGGGGAACGCGCTTACACACAGCCCCGGGATGGCAGTGGGTGAAGTCGGTCGGAGGAAGAAGACAGGGTGGCAGTAGCATCACTGGATTTCCAAGCCTGGGAATCATTTTGAAAAAAATCAATTTCTTCTTTAAATAGGAGCATTTCATCTTTTTATCACGTCCACATCAACTGCTATCATGAGTGAAAACCCAGCTCTGTTTTGTGCTCGGTTTGTGGCTTTATGAAGACATAAAGCTGTTGATCTTGGTTCCTGCCTGTCCCCATGGGACTCCTGGAGATAGCAGCGTGCTCCAGTGATAGCAGCTGTTTGCTCTCCAGCTCTGGTGCTTGCTTTACAGAACAAATCTCACTGCCTCCCACCTCTACCCTCCAGTCCAAAGTCCCTGAGCCCAGAGAAGTGAGGGCACCCCAGTTGGTGTGGCACGGCCCAGTGATGGGAGCCAGGCTGGGGAGCGCCAGGCAAAGGCTGGATGAAGCTTATGGAGATGGCTGCTTTGCTACCTTGAACTTGTAGGGCTTTTCTTATTGCTAACATCTGTGGCAGGGCAAGAGGTGTGCGAGCATCTACCTGTCCATGGGTGGCAGAGGGGGGGCGACCTTTCCGTGGGCCAGCATGGAGCAGCTCAGAGGGAGCGCGGCTGTGTGACTGCTGAAATGGCCTGGCAGGAGGTCTTTAAATTGCTCGATGTCTCTGTACTGAAAAGCAATACCTGCTGAGATTAAACCGTTTGGCCTCCTTCCCCCTGTCTCCAAGGCAAACATAGACAGTTCTATTCATACCCACAAGAAATACATATTTCAGCATTTGATTCTTTTTGTGTGTGCTTTGTTTTATCTAGCACCATGGAGCTTGGATGTCTTTTTCATCTCATATTGTGATTTGGATGCAGCCTCTTTTATTCAGCCCTCTTGCTGCCTTCATAAAGAATAACAGCGGCAGTTGTTGTTTTTTCCCCTGGAGCATGGGCTGCTGTAAACCGAGGGAAACTACTTGCTGCAAGAGGGAGAGGGCAGGCAGGACACCACCGTGTCCATTTCCACAGCCGAGCTGCAGCCCCGCAAGCCGTGCCGTTTGGCTTTCTCAAGCCTTCATGGAGAGCTACAAATTGTCCTATAAAAATTCTTTTCTCAAATTTTATTTTTCTAAAGAGACAGGCCCAGCTTGTAAACCTGGGACTAAAATCTCCTACTTCTTAAATGGACAGCAAAGTCCAAGATAGAAGCCATGGCACTGAAATCTAATGGGGTCTTCAGATTCTGCCTCTCTCCCATCCCTAAATTTGCACCCAGAGCCACCTTTTCCTGGCTGGGGACAGCCCGGTTTGTGGGCTTGCTGGGCCCCGTCTCATGCAGCCTCTCAGCAGCTGCCATAAAGGAGAAAACCTTGCGAGGACATTTCTGCTTATCTTCCAGGTGGGAAGGGACAAGAGCTGCTGGCCCTGGTGCCAGACTTGAAGGATGTGGTCCAGCCTCATCTCCACCTTCCCGTGAAGGGAATTTGGGATGAGGATGGACACTGCCTCTTCCTCTCCACATCCAGCTTGGAAGTCATGCAGTATGTGTACCAAAGAGCCAAAGGTGCGTGAGCCCTGTCCTGAGGTATCATCCATCTTGCTGTCGGTGGCTGTGCTGCTGACATCTGTGCTTCCCCCTGCGTATGCCATCAGCTCCATGGCGTGGCCCAGGAACAAGTGCAGCCAGGGTCTCAGCCCCGCCGGTCACCAGCTGCTGATAAATTGCTTTCCCGGAGATCCATCACTTCCTGTTTGCCATGCGAAATGCTTGGGCTGCCTGCACGGAATGGCTCTGCCGGATACCGGGGAGAGGTCCCCAACCACGGTCATGCTTGAGACACTCTGAAAAACAGTTAAGAAAAGACGGGCCCCACATTGAAACCGAGAGAGGGGAAGGGCTGGGGGGGGGTGGGAGGTGGGGGACGACCCAGGCCTGCCCCTCTTCACTCCTTCTTCCCCTCCATCCCACTCCAGCCTTGCTCCATGCCTGGAGGTGGACAGCATCCAGGGCAATGTGTGTTTGGGGCTATCTAAGATGCAACAAAGAACCTCCCATAGATCTGAATTGTACAGATCCTCCCATCTTAGTTATTTTCACCCTAATTATAAATAATGTGCTAAGCAGAAATTTCTTCATCTGGAAACCTTTAGGCACTGGTTCCCAAGCATCCAGCTTGGATTATCTCCTAAACAGGGTGCTGCAAACCACACCATCCTTTCCCTGTTGGGCCTATTGCCACGGTGGTTTCCAATGATCATGAACGATGCTGGAAGCAAGAACGTCTTGTGTCAGCACGTTGCCCTTGAGCCTTGAGTTGGGAATCACAGGCTTTAAGACATTTGAAATCTGTGTCTGGCATTTGTGACTAGTGTCATGCTCTGACCTGAGAGGAGGGATGCTTTGAACGGGGCTGGCTGTGTGAGTTACCCAGAGCAGTAACCTTGGGACCCACAGCATCCAGGAGGCAATGCCCAGCAACACCCTTCCCAGCGCTATGATCTGGTCCTTCGCGCCCAGGTAAATACGTGGCTCTTACTTTATTAAAAAAGATCATCCTCTCTTTGTCTTGGGCTGTGTGGGCCCAAAAGCAGGGCCAAGGCTGCTCTGGCTCTTGTTTTCCTAGTCGCAAAGCGCCAGGTGAGAGATGGCCGGTCCCATCCCTGCTAACGGAGCCGCAGGTGCAGCCCTGCGGCAGCCGGGGTGGAGGAGGCAGGATGGGCAGGGTTGGGAACAGCATCTCTTCGGCCACATGCATCTCCTCAGCTGCACAGACCACCAAAGACAAATGAACTGGAGGAAGCATTTCCTCTGCCGAAAGCTCACAGCCGGGAGGTTTCTGTTCACAGTGTAGGTCAAGAGTTGAAAAATGAAGAAGAAAGGAAAACGGATAGAAAGATCCATCTTCCCTTATAAAATCCCCAGGGCAGGGGGCATTTGGAATTCATTTTTCACTGAGCTGAGAGCTGTTTCTGGCCCTTTAGCAGACATTATTCTCTTCTCAAACCTCATAGTTTGGGACATGGGAAGTGTTTTCTCGCCATCTTCCCGGGTGTTGGAAGAGGAACATTATCCTGGCTGGAAGACACTTCGCACCTTCCTCCAAGGCCAGGGACCACAGGGGTTTGGGTTTTGGGGCAAGCTGGAACCCAATGCATGCTGAAAATGGCTCTGTTCCTCGGCGTGCAAATGTTTTAAATGCATTAGGGCTGAGAAGCAAAAAGAAATTAGTGGCTTGGATTTGCTGGTTAAGAGGGACAGCTTTTGAGGGGGGAAACCCATGCAAGAAGAGGAAGGAGAATTTCAGCATGGTTAAAGGAAATCTAAATAAAATTCCTTTCTGGAAGGAATTCAAGAAAATTATTTTCCTTCTGTGTTTCTGTCTCTCTTCTTCTGGCTTATAAAAACACCTTGGCTTGGATATTACATCAACTCTGCCTTTTATTAAAAACCCCTGCTCCGGTTGTGCAGATTTCATGCTGTTACATGAAAGTAAAATTTTATGACCAGAAGCTGAAATTAGGAAGGAAACTTTTTTTGTTGTTGTCGTGGGCTGGATTTTGTTGGTAGTCATGAGGGTTTGTTTATTTTTGCTTTTTCTAAAGCACAGCCAACTCCTCCGGGTCTCAGCACTCCAGGCTTTCTGGGGGATGCATGTTCCAAACAGGTGCTAACGCGGGGGAAGCTGAGCCCTGGACTGAGCAAGGGGATGGGCGATGTCCTCCCTCCACCACTGTGGTTGCCTTCAGGCAAGCAGAGTTTTCATGGCCGTGTCAGAATAGGGCACATGCGTGGGAGAACAAATGATTTTCATTGCGTGGGGGACAGGTTCTGGGTGTCCAGCCTGGAACGGTCTCATGATGTGAGCCAAGTAACTGTAAAAGTGCAAGTTCTTCCCTCCTCTCAGCCTCCCCTGTAAATCCAGATCTGATGGATGATAGTTTGGTTTGAACCCGTATTCAGCACCAGCTGCTTGTTGGCTGGGTAGTGCCAGCAGACTTTTTTTTTTTTTCTTGCCATCTCTCGCTTAAATGTAGTACTTTTGGTTTTGCATTAAATCCTCCCTCCTCTGCTAAAAAAAACTATAGAATGGTGAAAAAATGTTCTAAAAGGTCATTCAGACCTTCCTTGTTGGGTGAGCTGTAGTGAACTGAAGGAGTTACTGCATCTGAAGATGTTAAACGAAATGTTGCATGGGGTTAGATGAAGGTTACAGCTATGAATGACAGTACTGGTTTCTTGTGGAACCTTGGCAAGGCGGCTTTGTATCTCCAGGATCCATCCCCACAGCCACTGGTGCTCCCCAGCCCTTGGGACAGATCCAAAGACCCACAGGCTGGTGGGAACAGTGACATGGGGCCATCCCACCCACTCACCGAGGCTGGGGACCTCTCCCTGCACAGCTTCTGCTGCAGCGCCGTGGGGATGGAGTTGCCAAAAGACATCTCAGGGGCCTTCAGGGCATGGAGCTCCTCTCCCTGCAGCGTGTCCACACCATGCTGGGAGCAGAACTGGGCTCCTGCCACTCCAGAGACACTCGCCACAGTTGGGATGGGGGATGTAGGTCAAGCCCCATGGCCCCTCCACTTCCTTCCAGCCCAAATGTCTGTGCAACCTACTCCTGCCCTTGGAAGATTTACAGAGCAGCAGTAAGTATTTCACCAGCTCTTTATTAATAATGCAGCAATAAAAAAGGTGCAGCCTTTCTTTCCAAGGACTCGCAGAGCCTTTAATAATCCAAGGAGGGATTTGGCTCCCCCCAATAGATAGTTTACTGGTGGGCATGCTTTACAGCCCCTTTGTTAGAGCGGGGCTGTTCCCCCATCATCAGAGTGCGAACTGAGGCTCTGTGATGGGCTAGTCCATAAATCTCTCCCCTCTAATCCTTTCCTTTCTACTGTTTGCAAACTGGGGGAGGAGGGGGTGGACTGGTCTAGGCAGGCCAGAGTTTTAACCCTTTGTGCTTTTGGGGATCTTCTCTGTCTGGGCAGGAGATGACGGTGTGTGGAAGGAGGGCTGTTCCATGGCAGCCTTTTAGAAGCAAGCCGTTATATTCAGCAATTAAACCCCAAATGACAGCTTAAAGAGCTCCTTTGGAAGTTTAATAAGTCCACCACTGTATATAAGAAATAAATCTGGCTGCATTACAATCACTTCAAACTACTTCAGCAATAAATGCAGAACTCTGCTCTTATTCATCCATTACGTGGGTAACGTTGCTTCACTCCTTGCTTGGTTTCCAGGGCTGGGATGCCAGAGGAGGACCCAGCTCAGTGCTGGGAGCCAAACCAACATTGTGGAGATCACAGGTCTGTGGTAGGGAGGTGGGGTGATCCAGTGCTTCAGTCTGGGGCCACCTTGAGTCTGAAACTAAGCACGTGTGGGCTCTGCGGAGGTGAAGAAACCCTCTGAGCCAAATGCCAAAATCTCCTTTTGCTCTGGGGCTGGCAATGTGTCTCTTGGAAGAGGCAGCATGCCCTGACTGCCTGAAGGCTGCTCTGACATGCAGAGGCGATGGGGGAACTGGGTCAAGAACAAGAGGCAAGGCAGCGATTTTGGTCTTCAGGGGTTTTGCGCAAACACCTTCGTCAAGGCCAGGTTTTGATAGACTGGACTGATGCTCTCATCTTACGACTCCAAACCATTTCTTGGTCAGGAGTGGATGTTGATCCTCCCAGTGCCCACTGGAGGTCGGGAAGAGTTACGAGGTCCATCAGTGGTCACCTGAGGTTCACAGAGAATCTGGGAGCAGACCTTGCACACCATTCAGTCTGCTAATCTGAGGCTTCCAACCCCTCCTGGCCCTGTTACCTCAAATATGCCCAGTACGGGATACCTCTGTACCAGAGAGAGACAGAAGCAAGCCCAGGGCAGGATCCGGCCGGTGAGGGGCTTCTGCGAGAGCCCTGTCCTCTCCTCCTTCCCCCCTCCAGCTGCACCCATCTCCATCTTCTAGGTATTGCAGTGGTTGAAAAATGAACTTTGTGTCCGTTTTATCATAAAAGATCCCGAGCTTTTTAAGCCAAGCTTTATAAACAGTGATGAAAGGTCCTGCAACGGGCAGAGGTCTGCTTTTGAAATTGAACAAATTGTCGTTTTATGGTTCCCGTGTGTGGGGGGTGCCGTAAATCTCTGAGCATTTAACGCATCTGTTCTTTTCCAACCACGCTACCAGCATCTCAAGGAGGAGAGGGAGAAATATCTGACATTTCCTGACATCGGCTGCTCTCACGGCCCCCGGGAGTTCCTCAGGAAAGTTTTTAAAGTAATATTTATGGATGATCATGGTGAATCAGGCCCTAAAAGGTACAGAGAAAGGACTGTTGTTCATTAACATTTGGAAACTGTGCACTGAGGATTTCCCTGCGGAGGGGCAAAAGAAATGGAGTGAAAGTGAAATAGCTTTCAAGTTAATCCAGATCTTTTTTAACATTATTGTTGTTGGTAAAAATCAGAACCTTATTTTTGATGGAGAAAAAAAAAATAGAAGACATTTTTGGGATGGTTTTCCTCAAAAATGGGTTTTCTCTCCAAAATTCCATAACGAGTTTCTTAGCAAGGATATTTGTTCTTACTGATACATGGATACATGGCTGAGTTTTGGTCTTTGCTCATACACATCGCCATGCTAAAACAACAATACATCTGCTCCAGCTAATAATCTAGGAATAGCTTCAATTTGGTGGTTTTTCCCTGAAGATAACTTCTTTATTGCCACAAACCACTTAGCTTCAATGTGATAAAAATGTTCCTAAAGCTTTGCACTCACAACGGCTTTCACGTGACATTCTCCAAGTTAAACTTCCCCATCTCAGTAAATAACAGACTTTTCACTGAGACTTGTAAAATCCCAGGTTACTCAGTATTAATTACTTGAGTCTGATGAATAGGAAAGCTGAGCACAGGAGGGATGGTTTGGTAGAGCATGAGTGGAACAGCATCCTGGGGTTTTGACTTTCAGTGCCTTTTCCTAAGGGCAACGCTGGTGCCCTTGTGAGTCGGTTAAAAGCCTCCTATAGACTTCATTGATAAGACAAACTCCCCAGAGGTGAGCCAGGGTTTGTCCTTCAGCATGTTTATGTAAAGTACCTTTGGAACAGATTTATTCAAATGAATGCATGGAGAAGATAAGGCCACACGTGTCCTCTGAGCTGCCTGTTTCTTTCAGTGTAACATCTTGAGGCTTATCTTGAGTGTGCCTGAGATTAGAATTAGCCAGAGAAAGAGAAAACTAGGCTGTATTATCAAAACAACATTCAGATCCCTCTGTAATCCCCAGGGGTTCAACTTCTTGGGACTTTCGCTGTGACCCTGTATGTCCTGCTCCCAGAAGGGAACACCAGGCTCCTGCAGCTCCCAGCACCAGCCCATGGCATTTTCTCAGGGTCTCCTAGCCGTGGTGGTGGGTAGGTGGGCCCAAGGAGATTATGGATGGGGCCCATGGGGTACACAGGGCCTTTGGCTCCAGGGCTGTAACAACGGGGTCAACAGTGGCCACAGTTTATTGACATCAGTGGACCTACACCACGCTGGGCTGCCATCCTGATGGTCCACGTGTTGGGGGCAGTGGACAGAGCCCCAGAACTGTTGGCTTTGGGACTCTTTCCATAAGCATGGGGTGATTTCAGAGTAGCTGAGCCTCTGCCTGAGGCAGTTTTGAAGTGCAGGGCCATGTGGATGCAGAGGTGTGCATACCCACAAGAACTCCGGTAATGATTTCCACGGAGCAGCAGCTGGTCCGCTCCTCTTTTTAAGAAGTGGCGTGCCTAACAGATGCAAAACACCAGGAACAACCAAGTAATAAAAAGAAAGTGCTTCCTTCTTATCGTAAGACACCCCACCTTCATGGTGTGTGCCGGAGCTGTGGTACCGCTGGTGCTCCTACATGGGGGACCAGCAGCCAGAAGGACCTACTTGCACACCTTTATCCGTGAGCAAATTCTTCCAGCAAGGAATTGCTCTCAACTCAGCTCCTCTGCTCAATTCTGCGTGTGCTTGGCACAGGGCAGGAGGTGAACAGCTCAGCCCAGGCAGAGCAAACCCATCCTCCAAGTGCCTGCGATGTCGGGGCCCTGGCGAGGCAGCAGGCAAGAAGACAATGATATTTTGCCTGACACACTGAGGTACAGCTGCTCTACCCCATCCTTTCGGGAGCGGGACAAGGAGAGGGGCAGAAAGCCATGGTGACTTCACCAGCAGCGCCAGGGTAGGATGCTGTCCAGCTGATCCCTGCGGAACACCCCACCAAGCGTGCCGGCCCGCAGGCACTCATCCCGGCTCCGAGCATGCCCTGCATCACGCCGTCTGCACTTGAGTCACTTCTAACCCAGAACTGGATCATTACCACAGGCATTGAAAAAGGGTTTTTTTTTGCTTTTCGGTGACTTCATGAACCCAAGACGCTGCCAGTTATCTATCACTCGTGGCATTTAAATTGTCAACACCTCCCTCCCAAATGAAAACGGAGCTCAAGGTCCTGTGCTTCCCCGTGCCCCGTGCTCTGACTCGCTGTCCCACAGCGGGACCATGGAGATGAAGCGGCCAAAGCCATCCTGCCTCCTCTGCTCAGCTAAGTGGTATTTGCAATTTAGCAGCATGGCCTTGCGATCTGGCACCCAGCACGTGCAGGGGGACCTGGGGACAGGCCTGGTGGGGACCCTGCTTTAGCTGCCCCTCAGATTTGTCACTGCAGCTCAGGAGCTAGCAGGGGACAGCCACGTTTGGTCTGCAGTTCCCAGTCTGTCCAGTTCAGAGGTATTCAACCCCGGAGTAGGTGCTCTAACTCTTTGCTCATGGCTCCCATGTGTTTCCAACATCTCTGTTAAAAAGAAACCTCCATCTCTCCCCCTCGTTTCCTTTTCGCTGAGACTCTGCTTGGAACTTGCATAAATCTTGCCCAAAAATAACACTGGCCGCTCTCCCAGCTGTGGGCGTCGTGACTTCTGCGCGGGGAAGGGAAGGCTGCGATCTGATTCGTTTCGTGGCAGATTTCGGTCAGCTTTGGCATCCCTCCATCCTTGCTGGTACCAAATTTACAAGGTTCCTCTTTCCAGCTTTTCACTCTTCTCCTGGGCTTACCTCTGCCTCTCTGAGGCCTCATCTCTGGAAAGCCATGGTGTTTTCTTGGCACAGCTGCCGGCAAAACGTGGCACAGATGAACCAATAAAAGTAGCCAGTAAACTCGGCGAGGTTTCTTCCCTCTGCTGCAAGTGGCCAAGGCAGCACTGCTTCTTCTGGGATGACATTAAAATGCAGCAGAGAGGATGAGGCTCAGATCCCTTTCTGTTTGTTTCCCGGCCGATGTATGATTTTTCCACTGGTGCGAGAAGAGTTCTGAGAATTTATTATTTTTTTTTACAAAGGAAAACAGTTATAGAGACAACTGCCATGGGTGCCGGTAGGCTGAGCCTATGGTCCTTACTGTCTTAACCAGCCCTTAGGTCAGTGGTGGCTAATCAAAACTGGAGTGAAAAACCAATGGCCTGATGCCCAGCTTGTGTAAATTACTCAAACTCTTATGATTTTAATGACCTTGACAACCACTGATCACCTGTGCTGATTGATAGCTCCCTTGCATGCTCCTGGTAATAGGCATTATAAAAAGGGCAATTTGTTCCTTTTGGAAATGCTTCCTCCTTCTCCGTGCAGAGAGGAAGGACATCAAGGCAGCTGAGCCCTGACCGATCCATGCAAGTAGGAGGACCTTTGAGACAAGGAGCTGGCTTGGCTCTCCAGTGGCATGGATTATCTTCCTATCCAAGTAGGATAAATCAGGAGGAAAATGTACTGAAATGGTGGGAATGGCCCATCAGCCCAATGTAACAGCCTGTGCCATGGGGAAGGAGCAGCAGGAGAGGCGCTGGGAAGGGGGCCCTGACCCTGCTCCAAGGCTCCAGCCGGCCTGGAAGTGCAATATACTGCTGGCATGCAAGAGCTCCGGGAGTGACCCACTTGTGGGTGCTGGTGGGGCCAGCCATGGCTTTCTGGGATGGGGGAACCCTGCTGCTGGCTGCAGCCCTGCCAAGGATGAGAGGCATCCTTTGGGGTCAGCTACAGTAAGTCCCCAGGGCTGAGTCCCCACATGGGACCCCGACTGCAGCTCAAGACATGGGGACCGCCGTTAGCAATGATGACTTGTGTTACTTCAGCAGAAAAACTGCGTTTCTCTCGCCCCTGGGTATGGCTGTTGGCTGGCTGTGCTCACGGTGGGAAGCAGGGACCCTTCCCTCTGTCTGGGAGCCCAGAAAGCTCCTCTCCCAGGCAGCCCTTTGTCTTGGTACAGTCCTGGCCTTTCTGCACTGTATTAATTTAAGATGCTGTGAAGTGAGAGGTGTGGGGGTAGGGGATGCTGTCTAAAAGTTGTTCAGAGCCTTTGCTGGATAAATCCCCATGGAATTTAATTTAAACGAGCTGACACCAGTATGAATCATGCCAGCATTACCAGCTCTCGAACACTTCCTACCAAGTGCCTGCAGGGCTCTTGCTTTTGAGTTAGTGAAGACTAAAAGCATCTTAAAACTGTTTAAGACCTCCGTCCTAAAAGAATACTTTTTTTTTCTCCTTTTCACTGTAGGAAGAAACAACATCTGCTATAAAAATCTGCTGGCCAGGGGCAGTGGGAGCGGATACCACTTATCATGGTTTGGCTATTGGAGGCAGCGGCTGGTTCCCAGCAGAAAGTGCCTCAGCCCAGGCCCCACAGCCGCGGCGCGTACCGAAGCCGCGTCTCATCTGTCTGCAAGCTGATGTATGAGAGAGGATGGAGAGCTCAGGAAAAACAAAAGGACAGAGGGAACTGGATGGGAAGAAGGAAGGAAATGAAAGAAGGACTTCCAGGAAAGGGAAGGAGACCTCGCTGTATTTACAAATATGTGCCTGGGGTTAAGTGAAGTCTCCTAAATGCTGCTGGGACACAGCTGGGCTGCTTTGCAGCAAAGCAAAGACCATGAGGTAGCGCGTCTGTTCCCGGACTTGAACTGAAGAGTGACATCTCTGAAGAGGCAGGAAAGTGCCCAGGAGTAAGCACGAAACATGTAAGATTGCAGAATTCAAAAGGATAAACATTATTTGATACCTTATTTATAGGGCACCACAGGGGAAAGGTAAAGGTTTCAGAAAAGAAAGAAGCACTTTAATTTTATCTGGAGATTTTCCAACAATAAAATCTAATCCATCATTCTCTCTGTGTGACTGCTCTTAATGAAAATTTAGAGGCTGTGACTGAAATTTAGAATTCACAGGGGATACTATTAGGAAGATGTCTAGCAGCTATGCAAAACCTGTTATATCATAGCCCCTGCCAAAGGCCGGGGAAGAGTGGAGTGTGAAATGGACAGCTTTTAATTTGGCATGCCGAGGCTCCGCAGCGCCCAGCCTTCCTCTCCCGGGTGGCGGCGGCGGGACTCCTCAGGACTTGCGACGGCCACTCATCCCGTGGGCTCCCACCGGGGAGCAGCTCACTGGGTGACAGCCAGGCTCTGGCAATGGCAGCTGTAGCATTGATTTCAAAAGAGACGGGATTTGGCCCATCTACATTTACTTTTTACCCAAAGCACCTTGTTCACCCTCCGTTAGTCTCTCAGTGGTGATGAGAGCCGTAAATCTCCTCTAATGCAATCCCTAGGTTTCTGGCCCAGATTTATTAATTGCCGTTAAGAGATTTGCAAAAAAGAAGATAACTATTTTAAAAGAAGATAACTATTTTCTGCACAGTATTTTCTTCCAAGACTGAGCGGAGACCCTGCAGTGAGGCAAGAGCTGCTGGGCACTATCACAGGAAGGACATCCCAGCTGTCACCATCACGGGAAGGACACCCTGGCCACCACCATCACAGGAAGGACACCCCAGCTACCTGAGGGGCTTGGCGAGACATGCAGCACCCACACAGCTTTGCTGCATGCTGCACGCAGCCATGCGCCTGCTCCTGGACCCACGCCAGGACTGCAATGCTCAGCAAGCAAAAAGGTATTGCCGGTGCTCGGTGGGGTGATCGGCGTGTTTTCCTGTTCGTCACTTGGACAGAGACAGTTCAAGTCCCCTCGCATGGGCCACACAGCCTCAGTTATTGCCGGTTAGCGAACATGTGCTGTTTGGGGCCATCAGCCTGTGCTTGGTGCTATGCAGAGCCAAGCAGTGCCTGTCAGTCGAGGGTGACCCCCGAGGGGAAGGCAGACCATCTCTAATCATTACCAATCCTCTGCACTTTATTTTTAATCAAAGCAGATCACTAGAATGTTTCCAATACTTTTGAATGGGCTAAAAGGAGTTTCAATTGTAAAGACAATAATGTTAAAATTATATAAGGGCCTGGATGTACATAATGAATCAGTTTAATACCAAAGTCACTGCCAATTATTCAACTGATTCAGAATGAGACTCCATCACAAAATATTAAATCACGGGATAAATCTGTCCTGGGAAGGGCTTTAGTAATCAAAATTCTCTCAAAGCAGAAAAAACTTTTCTAAAAGCAGGGGGGGTGGAAAAAAGGTTACAGCTTAAGCCAGACATTATATAGTAATGCCAGATGTTAAAAAGTTGACTTAAATTATTGGCAACTATCAAATGCAAGATACTAATACTACTGGTTGCAGAGCTATGCCACCAAGTTTATAATCTGTGGAATGGGCTTAAATATTCCTTTAATTTTCTGCCTATGGATAACAGGCAATTTGGATTAGCTTCCGCAGAATAATAACCTCCTAATTCTCAGCAGATGAATATAAGCCTTCTGCAACATCAAAAAACCAAGACCATGTTTAATATGTAACCTTTAATGGCATATGTTTTTAAATTATACGACTCCATTGGACCTGTGTAATTAAGCACAAGAAATGCCTGAAACCACTCTGCCTGCCTTGCAGACAGCAGAAGGCACCTACATAGTGTCCCGCTCCCAAATGCAGAACAAAACATGACAAGAAGTGTTCACAGATTTGCACATCAATCTTCTCTATGCCAAAATTGGCCTTTTTAAAATGTTGCCATGAATCCCCGTGGCTGGAGAACGCCGATATCCTGAAAACACTTGGAGCGGGGGCTTGCTCTGTACCCATCTGCTCATTTGGGTTTTCAGTTTCTCGCAGTGGCTCTGCCTTTTCCCCCCTCCTTTGTGCACTCCTCCCATCCCATTGTGTCACCCATTGTGTCACTGTTCTCCAGCGGGATCTGGGGGCCAGGACTGACACCTATTTATTCTTGCAGCACCCAGCCTGGAGCGTGTAATCCTTTGGAACTCCAGCCAGGTGTCCTGCAACAGCCCTCCTGCGTGGCGTCAGCGACTGCTTGCCATCCGTGGCTGAAGAAAATGGGATCTGGGCATCTCCCAACTTAGTCCAGGACTGGTGGGGGCTGCCTCATCCCCCAAGCAGCTTGGGCACGCATCTTTTCTCGCTGACCTTGCAGCATGACCGCAAGACCGGGCACCTTATGCCTTGCAGGATGAGATTTGTTCTCCCTCTGTGCTGGGCTTGGGATATGTTAGAAATAAATGGGGCAGACTGACAGCTTGGCCTGTTCTCCAGCCAATCGCTCATCAGCATGTGTGTCCTGCAGACAGTACGACTCCCCAGCGCAGTCACAGCCCTGCATGGCCTGCGAGCTCCCCAGAGGCATCAGGGACAGCCCCCAGCCTGACCTGCTCACTGCAAACTGTAAGAAAATGTCCTGCAAGCCTGGGCTCAGGCTGAAGTAAAAAAACTCAGCTGTTCAGATAAGCCAAAGCCCACATTTGCTTTTGTTTTGATATTCACACACACACACACCCCCACGTCCTTCCTTGATACAGAGCTGCAAGCGTTTGAGAGCATGGACAGCAGAGCTGGGTTTGTTCCTGCCTCTGCACCGGGAGGAATGTCCTTGCTCAGAGGCTGGAAGATGGGTGAAACGGTGGTGAGGAAAGGGTCAAAACACAACCCCCCAACTGCGAGCAAAAGAAAAATGTTGGCAGAGCAAACCTTGCCACAGGAATAAAAGGTTGTCCTGGCTGTTCGTATTACTCCGCATGGGGTGAGTAAAACTGTCGGTCGGACTGAAGCGTCTGATATACAAAGGGGAATAAAAACTCATTAAAGGTCTAAAAGGAAACCCTATTAAAATAGCAAAAATAAAATGGAGGAGACCTGATCACCCTAGTGCTAGAGAAGTGTCAGGGTTTGAATGAACCTGACTTTTTTTTTTTCCCCCCTGAAAGCAGAGGAAATGTGTTCTGTGGAAAGCCAGGTGGGATGAGGGGCAGGTAGAGTGTCAAAGAGCACCGATAATATTTCAGGGTCTCGCTAGGAGCCTGAAATACGAAGGGGATTTATTCAGCTTTCGGCGGGGAGGAGAGTGCTAGCAGATTTTTGAAGGCATTCCAACGTGGTTCATATTCATCTGTTTCTTAAATTGAGAGCTCTTGGCTGCTGCTGTGCTGAGGTAGGGAGCATCTCCACTTTTCTCTCCCACCCGGGACGCAGGCTGGCTCATAGCTGAAGGTGAATTAGCACCGGTGGGTCCTTGTGATTCTCCTGCCCTGGCCCGGCTGTTGTCCCCCTGAAAAACCAACAAACCAGACCATTTTTACAGGGCCTGAAGTACCCTGAGAACAATCTTTCTCACGGCATCTCATTTCTACTTTATTTGGTCTTGGGGAAGGAAAGAAATTACAAGGGGAAAGAGCTAAACGAACCAGGTTTGGGGGTTTTTTCAAGCCTTAAAAAACCATGTTGCTCTGTTAGTGCTGGAAGTAATGAAGCCTGGTTTCCAAAGGATTCATGCCTCATGGTTGATGGACTTTTAAACCAAATTGTACTGGGGCTGCAGCAGGCTTTCACCCCTTCTTAGACACCAGAAAAAATGTGGGGAAAAAAGACATGATGAATACCTCACCCAGAACAATTCCTGCCTGATCAGCCACACAGAGCCCCTTTCCTAGGCATTTTCTCCTGTGTGGACTCTCCAGTGTCTCATAGATATGAAGGCTATCGAGACTTTTCCACAGCTTGGGAATTTCTGTCCCATCTCTTCCTGGATTTGAAGTTCTCTGATCGTGGTCAAATTCCAAGAAGGCATAAATGGAAGGTTTCTCTCACACACACACGTAAATATCTTATCACAAAGCTTTTAGTAACGTGTTACTTTTGGGATTTCTGCCCACTGCTCATTTGGTTGCAATGGGCACCAGACTTCAGTAATTACTGCAGGTTGGTGCTGTGAGGGAAACGTGCACTTGTACGTGGGCTATCACCACAGAAATTTCATTTCCTCACAGAATCAGGGTTTGAGTAAAAGTATGTTTCTTATTTAGACAGAGGTAGATAGCCCCTAAGGCAGGCCCCAAGCTACCCAGTTTTCCTTGCTCTGCTACCATTTTTCTCCTCCTGTGCAGTGAGGCATGTTTTTTTTTTTTCTTAAGCCCTCCTCTTGGATCCAGGTTTTTGGAGAACAAGGATGATTTCCTCCCATCTCAGCAACATCAGGATACAAACAGGGCCTGTCATTCACTCATGGACACATTATAGTCACATTAAGTCCCGTTTCCTTGTGAAACCTGAGCAGACCTGATTCGATACAGCAGGTGACACTTTGTCAGTCTATTGCAATGCATAAGGAGGCTCTTCAAAGATTAAAGTGGGGGGGGGGGGGGTGTGTGACGACACACAACCCTCCCTTCATGTCACCATGAAAAGTTTGCCCATAAACAGAGGCAATGACCCTGTGGAGAAGCCAAAGATAGCTATAAAAGACCACAACTCTTCTCCCAGAAGCTCAGTTTAAGAATCTCTTTTACAGTTCCAGCACTGAACGTTTATTTGGGCCAGACAAGCACAAGAGCCATGACATGAGAGCTGCGAGTCCCTGGAAAGCCCTGCGGCACCTTGGTTGAGCTCAGCAGACTGATGGATTAGCACTTGTCCATGTGGAATTATAGGTTTCAATCCTCAGAGCCTTTTCCAGTCAATTGATCCATCCCAAGCTTTTCATCAGGTACAAATGGGCCTTTGACTTCCAACAGAATGAAGCAGCAGTAAATATAAATGGGACGTGAAAATTTTTTTGAACAGACATTTTAATGGTCTGTTCGCTCTACAGCTCTGCTGTCGCAGTTAGAGAGAAATTCCCCTTCTACTTCAGGAGCTGGTAGATAGAAACCCATTCCTCTGGCACTCGGCTGGTCTTTCCCAGGGAGCAGAAGTCTTTGGTGTCTTCAGTTAATGGCCTGACCTGGTCCAGACTGCTCCTTTTCAGGCCTCCTGGAAGCAGCATCCAGTCTGGGACCTGTCCACGCCTCTCCCCTGTAAAATAAACCAAGAGCGTGGGGTGGGGCTCCGCAGGGAAGCAATGAACAGCCTGTAGCAGCTTTAATGGTGCATGGCATTGCATATTCCTTCCTTGATGTTTCACTTTCCAGCCTGCACCTAATTATTGTCTCTATCCTTTATTTTGAGGTTGCCAGATATCCCCAAATATACCTTTTCTTTATTCCTACAGCTTCGCTCCCATTCCAGGCAGCTGACAAACAGGAACCCTTGCTGCGCCAAGCCCCAGCAAACAGCAGGACAGAGCTCCTGCTCCCTTCATACGGAAAGGAGCTGAGGCAAGCACATGGCAAAGCTGTCTGTGCTGGAGGTGGTGGGAAAGCTGTTGCTGTCGTGCTGAAACATGAGCAGAAGAAATCTGTTTGCATTTCCAGGTGTGTTCTGAGACACTTCTAGTGCTTTATGGACCAGCTTTTGCTGGCCACTGAAATGGATTGAATGCCATCAGTGGTCTTTTCACTGGCACTGTGGGTGTTCACTGGAAGCTTTATTTTTTTTATTTACTTCACACAGCTTATGGCTGAGGACGGGGCATTAAGTTTGACTCGTGCTCAAGGAGCAGGAGAGCTGTCTCTTCACCCCAAATGCAAAAGGCACTGACTTGCAAGACAAAGACTATGAAGCAGGAGCCTATGATGTCAATCCCAGACTTCGAGCTTGGCTAGGTCTGGGCACAAAACCCAACATGGCAGAGCAGACTGAGCTCAGCCGATGTGAAATTTAACCAACATATTTAACACCCACACCACTAAAAATAGGATGCCGACGCCAGCTCTTCATCTGGAAAGAGAGGAAACACCAGCATTGCTGTGTTTTGGATAAGGTGCAGCACTGAAGTCCTGACCATATTTAGCCATAAGATCATCTCATAGGACTCCTGCATGAGAGTGGAGTTTTAGAAAAATTATTCTGGCCAAGTGCCAGGTCTGCCTTTGTTATTTCTCCCTGCTATCTCAAGACTTCATTTCATCACCTAAATTGCTGTGTTGAGTTATTCAAGGCTGCTAAAATGCTACAGAAGCAACTATATGAAGGAAATTATGTCTCTACTGAAAGTGCTCCATACAGCTGAAATCAGGCCACCTATTTAGGTGTCGGGTTTAGATTTTTCATTGTAAGCACAGAAACTTGAAACATTTTTGCCCAAATGTGTTGAAAGCTATGAAGACATTAAAGATTATTCATGGAATAAATATTCATTTTCAGGAAGACTTTTTTTTAACATATGAATATTTCAGGCAGCGTGTTGCAATGTGTGTAGCCGCTTACAGAAAAAGGCGATCATATTCTGAGTGCTGTTTCAATAGTTCCTAATATTCATGCCACCAGGAATGTACCTCATTTTTATGATTTAATGGCAGTTTCTGCTTAAGTTAAAATACTTCCTAGATGTTCCTTAACTATTTACTCATTACTAATAATGAAAAATTCCCTGAGAACTAAGCCTTCAAATGCCTCCCTACCAGATGCTGTAATACTGTCACTTTGCTGGTAATTTTTAACCACAAACGCTACATTACACTTGTTGCCCTGAACACCAGAAAAATGTCCTTATTTTATTCACAACTTCCCCTGTCCGCTTTTCCCCATAGCAAACCTGATTACTTTGGCAACAGCGTATTAATATATTGCAGCTTTACATCTTCAGTTTTCCATGTTTCAGAATTTCCATTTTTGAGTTACTTTCTGTCTGGCCGGGCCCATTCTGAGCCTGTGTGGAGCTCTGGTACCATCTAGTGTTACTGAGGAAATCCTCAGCTGCTGGATGTGGCCCTTTCCTCGCCGATAGCCTGCTGGGTTTGCAGTAGGAAAAGCCTGTCGTGACAGAAGGTGGCAATTAGGGATGACTACACACAGCGAAAACATCTCCTCTGCCAGCAGCTGCTGTCCTGGCCATGGGGGCCGGGGAGGAGCGTGTCCCTGCCTGACTGAGGGGTAGCAGCTCTCCCGGCTGGGAGGCACCTGGGGCCACACAGCCAGGCCCACCTGGGGGCCACACAGCCAGGGCCGCCTGGGGGCCGCATAGCGAGGGCCACCACACAGCCAGGGCCACCTGGGGGCTTGGGCCACCACGGTGACCCCCGCAACCCTCAGACGACCCAACGGGGCCCGGCCGCCTCCCTCCTCGCCTCCTGCTAGGCCTCGCACGTCAAAAGGCCCCGCAGGACGCTGCGCTGATGCCCACTTCCCTCAATCTACAGCCTGCGGAGGATGAAGGGTTGATTTAAACGCTGTGGGAGCCCCGCTGTGCGGGGGGCGGCCTCGCACCAGGCCCCGCGCCCCGCAGCCGCCCCGCTCCTGCCCTCACCAAACATGGCGGCCCCGCTGCGCCCCGCCACCCCGCTGCCAGGCGGAAGGAGCGCGGCTGGCGTCACCGTGACCTTCCGGGGTCGCCGTCTCGGAAGCACTCACTTGTTCGAATAGTGGCGGGGTGAGTGGCTCGGTGGCGGGGCGAGGGTTGGGGCCTAGCGGGGCGGCGGCGGCGGGCGTGCGGTGAGGGGGAGCGCCTGGGGGCAGCCCCGGGGGTCGTGGGGGCTGAGGGGCGGGGGGCGGTTGTTTGGGGAGCGTGGGTTGTGGCCGGGGCGGGGGGCGCTGCGTGGGGCTGGGAGTGGGGAGGAGGGAGCGCGGTCGGCTGTTGGGGCGGTGGGGCAGCGCGGGGGGCTGTTGAGGGAGGGCCACGGAGGGGGTATGGGGGAGGCGGGCTGAGCTGGCATGTGCTTGTTGGAGGCTGGGGAGCTGGGGGGAGGGGAGCTGGGGGGAGGGGAGGGAGCAGCCGGCTCTGCGCTGAGCATTGCTGGCGCCCCGAGCCTGTGAGGTACTGCTAAACTGTTGTGATCAATAGTTGTTATCATTAGATAGTTCTTTCAAAAGCGGTCCCACCGAAGGAACAACACATCTCACGTCTGGGAGGGAGTTTCAGGGGTTTTTTTCCCCCACCTCCTTGTTTTTAGGGTTCTCCCAGCTCTGGATGGGAAATGCAATGGTTTTTTAGCTGCTGACTGCAGTAAGGGTTGAATTTTCCTGTCCCTAGTGTAACTAACCTGGCATAGATGAAGCGTTTGGGTCTTGGAGAAGTCTTTTTGTTCCCCTCTTGAGGAAAGGACCTTCAAAGTGTAAACTGCCTTTATCTCCTGTTTGCTGCCAAGCATTCTCTCCCTTGGAGTTCAATAACCATGGGGCCGTTGAAAAGTGAAGAAGAGCAGAGCATAATCCTGATCAGTGATGATGAAGCTGAGAACACTCATGGGAGTTCAGTTTTGTTAGTAGACCCACAGGGTAAGTACTGTGTTCTTGTCGATGAAGTTCTGTAAAAGAACTTTTGAAATAAAGTGAACTATTATGTGTTATGCTTGAAATGTGTCTTTCTGCTGCTAGGAAAACAAAGTACTTCAAAAATAAATAAAATGAGGAGGAACTGCCATTATTTCCTGATTTTGGGGGTTTCTTTGAGAGCATTACTTGCCCTTAAGGATACTGCTGTGTGGTTTCAAAATATTACAAACTTAGCTGAGACTGGGCCTTTTCAAAATCAATTGGATTCTTTTTGATTACATTACCCCTGTTTTGGTAGAGGGTGGAAGCTTTGTGTCCCAGGCCACTGTACCGTTCTTAATGGTACTGTATAAAATCATAAGAAAATTTGTGCCTTAAAGTGCATTTAAAAAGTAAATGTCAATAGCTGGTTGAATTTATAATGAAGTTGTAGTTACCTTTATACTGATCTATACTGCATGTTCTCTTTTCTACAGAGAAGTCTGTCCTGGAAGAGAAGAGATCTGAAGAAGTTGTGGACGAGGAATGTGAACTAATAGTTACTTTCAGTAAACAAGCATACGTGATGCCTCATGCAAGATATGACTGTACAATACATCCGTTTGAGTATGTTCAGTGACGTGGAGGTTAATATGGGGGTTTCATTTTCCACATTTAGTCCATCTTGTCCAGTAACCTTGTTAGGTTTTTAACAGCTGAAAGCAGAAGTAGAGTTGGATATGCATGTAACTTGTTTCATAAATAACCTTCTGGTTTTCAACTTTGTAGGCGAACAGAATGCGATACATGCTCACCCCTTGGAAAAAATGCTGATATTTGTAATCAATGCTACTGCTACGTTTGTGATAAACTAGCTTCTGAGGTAAGCAGAGCTGTAATAAAGAAATGCACAACTTTCAGTAAACTAAATTACTCAACAGTCTTTTAAAAACTAATCACTCTTAAGCACACTAAAAGAATAAATGATATGTGAAACTTGATTATTGTAACAGTTCCTCTCCTAAATGTTGACATCTGTCTGTTTCACAATGCTACTAAAAATGTGGTCACTGACTGGGTTTATTTCTAGTAGTCCAGCCAGTTGTTGGAGTGGACGTTCACTTGGTATAAGCAAATGCACTGCCTGTTTACTCACAGTGTATTTCATGAACTCTGATTACTAAATCAGACTGCTTCTCACTGCAGTAGAGAAATGTCAGACTCTTAGATTGTCCTAACCTAGGGTGAGAGCGGGGGTGAGTTTGGGGAATTGGGTGCGTGGCGTTGGTTTGTTTGAGTTTTCTTAGAATTCAGAAAATTTTGAATTGTAAGCAAAGTTGGGGTGAACGCATGAAGACAGTGCTTTGTTACCAATTTACATTGGGAAAGGTGCCAGCCCTAAGTGTCTCTGTAAGGTATTCAGGAATGACAGTAAATTACTGGGGGGGGGTGGGGGGGGGGAGGTTATGCCATATTGGCTTCTTGCCCTGACTGTCAAAATACTCTGCTGTGGCTTTGCCTAGGTGTGTAAAGAATTAAATGAGTGGTAGTCCTTCACTCAGAGGAACTAACTTTTTATTTGCTTATACTGAGGGGTGGGGGGGGGGAAAAAACCCCAAACCTTTGCCTGTTTTTCACATTTTATGAAATAGTGCCAGAATTGGACAACCCTTTCGCTCTGTCACTGCAATGCACACAACAAAAGCAAATTCTGGAAGGACAAGCGTGACTTTGCCTTGGCTGGTGTTCTTGTAATGTTCAATTTGGAGCTCACAGATATAGATGCAGACCTTCGTCATGGTGGTAGGTGTTATGCTGTCATACTGTCCTGGGAGACCTGTGGTTCACCATCACTGCTCAGTCTGTGGCTCAATGTCTGGTCCACAACTCTCCCTGCAAAGGCTTGGTGACAGCTTACTGCTTCTACTCTCTTTGTGGGCCATACTCAGACCAGACATAGGTCTGCAGGTCCAGTTTGTGTACTTTCCTGCTTTCCTCCCTTGGAAGAAGCAACAAAGCTTTCCTGACCAATAAGGCTGGGTGTGAGTAACTTGCTAAATATTTCACATGGGGTTGTCTTTGTTTCTTTTAGTTTTGAAAAAAATTAAAAATTGCACTAAAAGTTTCTTACCTGTCTGCTCTCTTAGGAAGTCTTCTAATAAAATTCATCCAGGACCTTTCTGTGGAATATAGTAAGTATCTGGTTGGAGAAAGAACACCTCCCACACAACAGGAATGCTTTTGCCTCACAAAGTTGCCTCCTGGGCAATGCAACATCTGCAGATCACGCAACATGGAGGTTGTATACAGGTAAGTGATGACAGAACTCAGCTACTAGCAGTACATACTGGCCAGTGCAGGTTTGATTTCCTTTAGTCAAGGGATAATTGGAATCATGGCATCTGATATAGAAAAACATAGCTGAGAGAACTTGGCCAGTGAGCTATTAAACAGCACTTGGATGTAAGCAAAGTTGCTTACATTAAATACATCTTAAATACATCTTAAATAAAAGTTTAAATGGATATCTTGTGCTATACTAAGACACGTGATAATATCCCACATTATTATAACCTAAAGAAAGTGTGAAAGTAAAGCTTATATTTTTAGTAGGGTTCTTTTTAGAATGGGGTTCAGCTTTTGCTCAGTGGTATGTGCCTTTAAAATGCTTAAAGTTGTGGCTGTGCAAATACCTTTTTACTGTAACAGAGGCTTTTCAAGGAAAGGCAAGTCAGTTTGCCCTCAAACTGTAGAACGGTCATAATTGACATTTTTTTGCAAAGTACGTCCTTGCAGACACTTTATCTTACAGACTACTTAACTTTCTTAGGTATTCTGGAGTTTTTGCACTGGTAACAAATTTTTTAGATCAAGCAGAAAAAGAGAGTCCTAAAGCTGCTGCTGTCATGTTTCTGGGAGCTGCTAAGGAGATAACACTTCATAAAGACCCTGCTTTGTAAGTATCCCATTCCACATCTAGTGTGTAATTTTCCTTTGCTCCTCAAAGGGAGGAGCCTAAGTGAGAGAGTTCTGATTTTCCATTTATTAAGGGTAAGGACAGTGTAAGGATCACTGCCCTGGCTGCAGCACAGTGAGAGGAAAACAAGTACACCTGAGGGGAAAAATGAGACTGGTTAAGAGGAGGGATTTGGGGGAGAAGAGGGGGTTAAAGGTTGGGTGTGAGAGGAAGAAGTTAAGTGGGATTGAGGAGGGGAGAAGGTCTCCAGCTAGGGGAAGGAATTTGAGATGGGAACTGGGAAGAGGGATCATGACAGACAGCAGATGGTAGCAGGTGGGGTTAATTCCCCAGGAAAAGGGGCGAGTTAGGGGAGGGCACACAAGCTGCATTGTGTGAAGAAACGTTAGCTCCTGACCTGGGAGGAAGGGAACACGTGATGTTCCTTGGGTAATAAGTTTTATATGCCTCCCCTAAATCTGAAGGCTGACCCATCATCTGGGAAGACAGCATAATAAATAAATAAATACAAACAGAGTTTAAATACCTCAGTCTTTACTACTTGCGCTGTTTCTTTGCTTGCTTGTATCATGGCTGTTTCATGCTTGATGACTGTCTAGCTTGAGCAAGCTTGCAGAGCTTTGCTTTCCAAAAAGTAAATATTTTGGGGCTTAAATTCAAGGTTTTTTATAAAGAAATAAATATGGTCTGGGTTGGTTTGACAGGCCAGAAACAGCAGCTCCTCTGCAATTCTTTCTGAGCAGCTGTATCCAGCCTGCTCCTTGCAAACCTTGACATTATTTGGATAGGTCTCTTTGTACCCTTATTACAAGTCCCACAGCATTCACTGTGGTTACGTGGGATGTGGTTTGGCCTCCTCATGGGATGATGATATACAGCCCTTCAGAGGCCCTATAAAAGCAAAGATGTGCCTGTGATGGTCTTAATATGGCAGGTCAGAAGGTTTGGTGCTGCTTGGGTCAGAGTGGGGAGGTTTGCTTCAGTTGGTTAGGTACTGCTGCAAAACTGTTAATTCTAGAACGTGTTTTATGCTTCAAGTGCTTGTTTTTTTGTTTGGAATGATTTTTATTAGCATGATAGCTCCCAATGCTTTTTAAGAAAAAAGGGTGTTCTTAAACAGTTGAGTATAGAGAAGGGAAAAAGGGAGGAAAACAAGCCAAACATTAATTAGTGCTTTTTTTCCTCCCCAATTAGAAGCTGGCAGAACCTTGGTCAAATTGGTTCATTAAAGATAGCTGTCCCTTGTCTGTTGCAAAGGTAAGACTTGACTTGCCATATGAGATTTCAGTGGGATGGTTGCTGGCTGCAAACTTTCTGCTTGCATTTAAAATGCACTTCAAAGTACTTCAAAGGCATAAAAGGAAAAAAGTGAATACTTTCGCTCTTAAAAGCCAAAAGTAAACCTGCAGGGTTGTATAATCTTACGGTCCTGTAGCATCAGGAACTCCATATCAGGGAACACAACCCCACTGTACTGTCTTAAGTATTGTTTGAGCAGAGCCAAAGTAGCCGCTGCTGCCTGCGTGTAGACCGTAGATGGGTAGGGACAGGCAGAAGAATACAGACAATAATATGCACCGGTCAGCCAAATGAGCAGGGACCTCCGTGTGCTATCAGGTTTTACAGTTATATGCTACAAATCTGGATTTTTAGAAGTACCACTGAGTTCCTTTCTGTGAAGGGCAAGGGCGATACCTGCCTTTAGAGCCACATAAGCATTCAAACCCTTCTTTGTTGCCTTAAAGCAGAGTAACTCAATGGGGAACTCAAAGCCAAGAAGATGAATTAGTTTTCAGCTGTAGTTCAGGAGTGTTCTGTAAGGCCAGACCAGAAGGTGGTGTCAGGTAGCTACTTGTGGTTATTAAGCCAAAGAGTAAATAGTGTCTGTTAAAGATCAAAACAGCAGCCTTGTAGTACTCCACTGGGATGGGGTAGTCAGGGATGTAACATAGTAAAGTTCCCCCAGAGGCTGGTGAATGAGGACATCTTGCTCACTTGGCTTAATTCATTTCTCATTTTAGCTTTATATTTCACCTTTAACCCGAAATTCACTTGCAACAGAAGGTTAATGAATTATTAACTTTTTTCAGGAGCACTCAAAAACAATTATATATTCTCACCTCTTATTTGAAACTAATGACAGGTATAACCTAAATCCTGTATCAGTTTTCATTTTAAATTACTATTCTTGAATTTCTTAATTTCTTACTTTAAAAGAATGTCAAAAGGAATTTTTTGCCTCCTTCCCCCACTTTTGAAAGAGTAAACTCTTTTTTGTCCGTGTGTTATCCCCAGTTTTCAGTTAAGACAAAAATGGTTTCTCTAGCTGTCAAGCTGCCAGGAGCTCAGGTTGCTTACTGGGTTCATCGTGCCTTGCTGCAGCGTCTCACACATACTCACTGGGGATCTTTGTTTTAAAACTTAAGACCACAGAACTTTGGTTTTACTGGTGGTTACACATAATAACAAAAGAGCAATGCTGTTGTTCACTACAAAGCTTAAAGCATAAATTTAAATATAGATCCAAACTGTCTGACATCTAACAAAAAAAAGTCTAAACTTCTGTAGAATATTTTCCCATAGGATTAAAAAAAACCTTTAACAACTTGGTAGTCATTCATCAGATTTTAAAAGATTTTTCTTTTTCTTTTTTTTTTTTTCTTTTCAAAACATAGGATCACAACACAACTTCAGAGGATGCTGGTGCTGTGTGACTTTCCAAAAAGTTTGTATGAAAAGTTTATTCTTTTTTTTCAGTCCATCTCACTTCCATGTCACTGTTTTGGCTTCTCAAATAGGTACGTTCTTTGGGGTTTGTTTTTACCAAATATATTTTTATATAGTTACCTGATTTGAAAAACGGCTATAGAGAATGGTTCTTTCACTAATAGTGTTAGGTGCGAGCACTTAATACAATTTCATATTACCTGTTTTATATTTGTCCTGTCCTTACAGAAGTTGTTGTTTGATGCTATGGTTAAGTTGTCCATATAGCACTCTTCTTTCTTTCCGCCCCCCCAGAATTGAGCTGTAAACCTCAAGATGTTTTATTGGTAAATCTTTGTGTTCTCCAAGGGAAACAAATTGTGGGGTACACACAAAACCTGATTGAAAATTATTTTTGTACTTTCAGCTTGAATGTTGTGCCATGGGACCATGTATTACTGACCACCGTTTTAAAAGGCCAGAACATCACTGGTCAAAGAACTCAGAAAGGAAGGAAAATATTTCTGTGGGAAGCATTCCCTGTTATAGAGGCTCGAGTGGAGAAATTGGTAGACCAAAATAAGTAAGATTTGGTTGGGTCATGGTTTGGATTTTTCATTTTGTGAACTCAGTTTTTAGATTTTGCATGGTATTGACTGCAGTATAGTGTTTTCCTGACATCGGCAGTTCTATATAATGGGGAAACATATAAAACAGACATATTTGAAGACGTACATGCAGGTTGCATTACCTTACTTGCTGGACTTACCAAGAAGGCAAGTAGCTTTTTGAAGTTTTTCAAAGCCAGAATCAAGACCTTTTGAACGCTTTAGGACTAGACAAGAATGCTGAAGTGAATAATTTCTTTGTTTACATAGACCGAGCATCATTTAGACATTCATGTTTAAAACAAATTCTATTCGTCAAAGGCTGAATAGGTGGAAGACAGCAAAAAAACGTGTGTTCTGGTCTCTGGGTCTTCAGTAGTGTTTATTCAAAACATATAGTCCTCTTAAAGAATTAAACTGAAAGGCAGCCTCCTGCTTTATTTTGCCACAGTACAGAAATAATCTGTGGATAGCTTCTTGGAACCTATTTCCAATTAGCTCTTTTTGCCAGTTGTATTTCTAGCCTATTGTGCGATGTCTCATGTGAGAAAATCTACTGTTTTACTTCATTAATTGTAGTAAATATTTGACCTATGTATAGCTTTGCAGTTCCTTCCTCTTCCTACTTACCTCTGTTTTTTTCTCCCCAGCTATAAAGAAGTTGTTCGCTACCTGAAAGCTGTGAAATGCAATGATAGCAGAGGGTAAATGGCTTTTTTTGGTTTCTTCTCCCACTCCCTCAACTGTTTCTTTGCCCTAAGGTTGCGTCCTAATCTGTGTTTCTTTAATGTGCAGTAAACTGGCAGAGTGAGAAGCAGGAGGATTTTTTGGCAGCTGTTTGCTAATTGCTAGCGGTCAAGCACGATCAGATCTATACATACATATTGTAAAACTTTCATGTAAAGGAAAATCAAACATTCATTTCTTCTTGTCAGGTTAAGACACCTTCAAGATAAAATCCCTTTCTATTTCTGTAAAATTGGAGATTTCCTCAATGCCGCATGTTCGCTGTTGTACCCCATCAGTGGCCTCACCTGCTGTACTGCCTGCCGGATAACGCCTTTACAGTTTGAGGTCTACCTGAAGATGTTCAGAACAGGCAGTGTCCCCGCTGGAAAGGATATGCTAGACTCTGGGCCCTGGGTTACAGCTGGCAAGTGTGATTTCTCAATTAATATGTATTTAGAACCTTACTTCGTTAGAGCTTTTACTTTTTCATTAAAATTGGTAACATTCTGAGGGACCGTGAACCCAACTATAAGTTGTCCAGACTAAAGCATGGTACGTTACACTAGGCAGGAAGAATGTCTTTATATTTGAGCATGAATCTGTTCAGTACAATTCACACAAACAGCTGGTTTTGTCAGCTGTGAAGTTGTTTTATGGAAAGCAACCTATTAAAAGAAAAGACAAAGCTCTCTTATTATGTCACGGCAATACCAATGGCAGTATGTAACTTAGCATGATGGTATGCATTGGCCTTGAGAATGAAAACTTCCTGATGGAAGGGGTTTCATGAGCTGTGTATTACATTCTGTCTTTAGTTCAGCCACTGATAACTGTCATCATCTGTCTTGGTGTGTACTACTTGCCTCAAAGTGTATTCTGAAATGAAAGATTTATTTTAGAGATGTTCAACTACTAGGAAAATTCTTAAAAGTATAAGATACTGACAGTGCGTATTGCACTGTGGTGTGATGTACATCATGAAGACTTCATTCTGGGTCACCTGCTGCGGTGGCTTAGTCTAAATTGTATTCAGTTCTTTGTTGCTTTCCAGAATAGCGCTTCACAGTTGATGATGTTTTTCTATTCAGAACCTACAAAATATTGTAAAATAGTTGTAGGCGCTTGTTTAGGTTTTTGTTCGATTTCTGTAGAAACATATCTCTAAGTTGGTATCCTGTTTGTGTTCCTACTCTATAGTTATTCAGGAAATACATGTTTTGGATTTTGTTTTTTTATTTCTTGCAGGGCCGCCTTTGAAAGATGCTGCTCTAATTAAGCATGCGCTCAAACTCCTTTACTGCAGTGTGTCACTATACAGGAATGTGAGTCTTTATTAAAGCTGTTTCTGTGGCCCATTGAGTTTTTCTGCATATTACCTGTTTTATCTAGTTACTTCTCTAATGCAAGGACTTACTGCCAGAACCCTTTTCTCTCTGAATAATTTACACATCTGTGAACAGACTTGACTTGTAAAACACATGTTCTGCTGTGTTTCAGCCAAAATGCTGGAGTTCCTTCATTATGGTCTTGGGTAGCAGCAGTTTGCTGGAAAGAAGTGGGCACCTACATCCCCTGTCCCTGAAAGAGCCACCACTTGACTTCCAAAAGGTAATTGAGACAGTACCATGAAATGAGAGAATCTGTTGTCTTGGTTTTATACAAGTCTTCATTTGATTTGGGTATTGGCTCGTTCTTTTAAATGCTAAGGTTAACTTTTCAGTGCCTCATCAAATGCCCTTGTGGTATGTGCCAAATGTAACCCTTTGCAGAATGTTGTGATTTGGGAGGGTTAAATGCAGCAGTAAACAAATTAACTCGGCTTGCAACTCAATGCCTGATACCGATTCTGTATCTTTTAATGTTGAGATGGATCAGATAACAAAATGGATAGGAAAGCAGTTTAAGAAAAATGTGTTCAGGTAGTCCTAAAGAGTCAGTATTTGAGTATTTTCTTCAGAAGAACAGAAACAACTATCTGTTCAGCATAGTAGGTTAAAATGAAGAGGCTATGTTATATGGTTTCGTAGTGCTGTAGAGCCCCAGCTTTCCTCGACTATGATGTTGAACAGGCAACCTCTTCTAAAAATGCTGAAAAAAAGTAGAAGCACATTAAAGAACCATCTTGGGTGCTGTTTCGTGTTTGTAGAGTATCTGGGCATCCTTCCTGTTATGACTGACTTCTTCTGTTGCAGAGGGTGCTTGCTGCCACTGGTGGCCTTTTGGAGGAACTGAAGGCAAAAATTAATGTTTCTTTACCGTCTGCAATTTTCTCTCCTCATGTAAGTGTGCACGTAGCAGTAAGGAAGTTTACCACTTGTCTTAATTGTGCTTGAAGATACAGCAGTATTAAAAACAGTTGGATTTTTATGAAAAGCTTTTAAGATGGGGCTTGAAGATTTTTTGGGGGGAATCAGTAGAAGATTGTTCTTAGTACAGTCTAAAGGCTAGAGCAGGTATCTGAAGGTAAGAAAACTGTTAGGGTCTGTTCTGGTCTGGCACCATCTTCAACCTAGGACAACCTACTTTATCACTGTCCAAATTTTTGCATTTATAAAGTGGGAGGGCTGGGAATAATTGAGTTTGTAATTAATGTCTCACAGGGTGATCTTGTGTTGTTTTGATTTAAACGGGAGACTATCCTTTGAGACTTGACACTGCGTTTGTCTCAAAACTCAGAATAGCCCAGAATTTCTAAACTTGTTTTGAATGATGGTTTCAAGTACAGTAGAACATGTTCAAAGATGGCTTGAAATACATTCTGTATTAAATACAGGCAATATATCTAAGAAGCTCTCTTGTTCTTTTCTACTACTTTTGAGGAAGTTCAGCTTGCTCTCCAAATGTGACTTCTGGGCCAGAAGTTTTTTTCCCTTTAATTCTAGTTCTGCTTCTGTGACAGTGTGAGACTTCATGTTTCTGTGATGACTTTGAGAGCACGAGGTGGAACATGCTATATAAATAAAGTACCTGTTCTATTCCCCCTTTTTTTCGTTTTCATAAGATTCTTGTGGATGTAGTGTCTGACATCCAACCTGTCTGACTGGAATGGTAATAACTTGGTGCTGATTTGACTGGATGCAATATACAAGTAGTGGGAAAAGGGACTTAAGTACATGTATCTTCTTGTTGATCTCTCTCCCTGTAGTTGCAACATGAGGCTTGTCTCATTCTCGCAGTACAAGCAGTACAACAGATGCTTTTTTGTGATCTTCCATACTTGAATTCCTTCTTAGAGATAGCCCTGGCTTTTGGGGTGAGTCCTAAATACTTATTTGTGTTCTAAGAGATTAAAGCAAATGATATTTAAAATTTGCATAACAGCAACTCGGAGATTTTAGAACATTTAACTTGGTATTGTTCCCCTTTTAGCTTTGTTGACCTTTAATTTAGTCGTTTTTTTAAGAAATTAATGGCAATTTGGTTAAATCACTGGTCTTGTTTTGTCTCTTCCTAGAATAACTTTTGGGCTCTGAGGCTCTTATTGGAGCATCTTTCCTATGAAGAAAATATTCTCCAGGGCACTGTCAACCTGATTTTGAGAGATCTAGATTGTCAGAAAGCAACAATATTAAAACTGTGAGTAAACACTTACTCCCTGAATTCTGTTTGTTTATGGAAATGGTCAGAGCAGTCCTACAGCAGTAATGTTTAGCAGAGATGTAATCCTTAACACTCTGAAACCAGCCAGCTCAGTCCTTTGGATAAGTCATGAATGCAAATACGGTGCGAGGAATCAATGGGAAAGTTGTCTCTGTTGTTGAACAGCTGTGTTGTTTCCTGGTTTTGTATTGCTTAGGTGGCAAAACCTTGGTCCCCAGTACGTGGGTGAATTCCTTTGCCTGTTCTTGACCTGCAGACATAAAAAGATGCAATCCATTGGCCTGTTCGCTCTGAATATTATTACAGAGAATCTGCATAAGTATGTATAAATCTATCATTTTAAAATAAAAAAAATCACTGTGTTGTGACACTGGTGGTAGTTTTCTCTTAGTTAACAGTTTTAACTCACAATTCAGTTTTTGGTTTTTATTATTGCCTGTTATTAGCAGTTGTAAAAGTACTGAACGTGGTGTTTTGGGTAGATGTGAAATTGTTCCATGTTACCTGTTGTAACCAAATGACCTTCTCGTTTCCCAGTACTCAATGTTACGAAAAACATATCTGCTCTTGGCAACCCTGACCAGTCATTAAGAGCTTACATATGGTACAGTCTGAGTCTGTTACTTAAATATCACTGTCATCAACAACAACCAAAAACGCTTTAATTAGAGCAAAGCAGTTACCAGACTTTAAGGAGGCTTAATACTGCATAAAACTCTACATAGAGAAAATAGTTGAAAGTAGCTCAAAATGTATATTATTATGTATCTACAAGAATACAGTGGGTGTACAGATGTCAATGTTTCTTGTAAAATTGTAAGAAACACATCATGTGGTAGTGAGCCTGTCATTCTTACCCTCTTAAAAAGAAGAGAGGCCACTTGCTCTGCAGCAGCACAGAGCTTCAGTGGGTGGGGAAAACAGAGTTCTAAAAAAGCCCAGGTACTTTATCTGGATTACAAATGATAATAAAACACTTTTGAAACCACTAGCTGTTTATATGTATAATCCTTGCTCTCCTGTTTTGCACAGTAAAGCTTTATGGGCCTTAGGGTGATACTTTTAATGTATTGACATAATATCTTTACAATGAATTGACTCTCTGGTTTTATACCAGAAGGCAGAGTAATTGCTTCCTCTGGCACTTTTAATTCACGCATAGCTGATGTCAGCAGAGTAATGTTGAGAATTCATCTCTTAACTGTCTTAAGTGGAAGTCACGGACGTTTAAGTTGACCTTCAGTTTGAAATGCTTCTGTCTGTTTCTTCTCGCCAGCCTTTGCTGGCGTGTAGCAGTGAAAATAAAATGCCTCATTTCACTCGGTTATATATGAGTTAGGCTGTATTTAATAAATGTGTAATTACATTAATTGTGTTTTGTTTTGTGAGGCTTTACAGTATGCTCTAGCAGTGATCCAAGAGAATCTGATGAAATCCTGTTTCTTTTGGTCAATCTTTGTCTTAATTATTTTACTGTAAATCTGATATTGAAATCGTCTCCGTGTGGGAACTGAAGTGAATTGTTGGACTAGCCTGCTTGTAAAGCTTTGTGTAGTGTAAAACTCAGAGGGGCTAAAACTGGGGGCAGGTGTGTCCCTACAAGAAAATGGATTAAGAATCTGTCTGGTTTTCAGGTGTCCATGGGCAAAGCATCTTGGCAACATCTTTGACAATGCAGTGAGTATCTCTGTATTTTAGAATTTAACAATGAAGAGTATCAGTGACAACTATGTTACTTATCAATTAGATATTTAAATGTATCAAATATATGTCAATGTCAGTTATTATAACATTATTATAAAAACCAGCGAACTATACTAACTAATCTTTCTCTGCCCAGGGATTAAAGCACCTGCCTCTTGGCACCACAGCTCATCATGAAGTCTCAAAGTTCATAAACATTTGTGAAAAACTGTAATTTGGCAAAATCTTCAGGAATATTTTCCAGTTTGTCTTAATCTCGGAAGTCTTGCTGGAGTCCCTTGTGTTCTCCTTTAGTTGTCACCTCCAAAAGCATTCAGCTAAAAACTGACTTCAGAGAAATCCAAAATGAGATCCTAGGTTAAGATGGTGAACAGTGGCTGTATTTCAACATACACATTGTGGAGATTTCCTTCCTTGTAGGTCTGTTTATACCTTGTTTTCTTCTTAAAAAAACTGGTCTACAGAGAGATGCTGATTGGAGGGGAAAGGAGGAGAGAGAAACACAGATGAAGTAAAAAAAACACAGCAAGTCTTTACTTCTGTTGTGTTGCACAGATGTGCTGTGGGTAAGATGTCTGCAGCAGAACAGCTGCTGAGAGAGAGGAAGTTTTAAAAAAATTAAAACTGCCCCCCACAGATGTACAACAATTACATTAAAATGCTGTTTGCACGCCCTTTTTTTGGTGTGTAATCATAAAAAGTAAACCTCTCTTGGGGCTGAAGGACATTTAACGGAATTTTTCTTACTTGCTTCAGTAAACCAGATTTGGGAAGCCCCAATGCAGTAAATGGCTTGTTTGTTTGTTTGTTTTTTAAAGAATCTAGTTTTCAGCATTTTCCTGTTGTGGGGCGTTGTTTTTACTTTCTGCAATATGTGACTGTTAAGACTGGTGCTGATGGCCTTCTGGGTTTCTCAAAAATCCTTGTTACAGTGGTAAGTTTAAGAGTTAACTTTTGAAATGTGGGGGGAGAAACAGGAATATTTCTAGCCTCTTTTCATACTCTGCCCTGCTGTGATAGGTTGGTTTGGCAGGAGGGGGTGGGCAGGAATTGTTATTGACTGTATTTTGCACATTTAAGGCTTTCAGTGGCTTTTGCAGCTTTTGTTATTCTAAATAAGCTACACTGTTCAGGTTTTCTACAAAAATGTTCATGTATCTAAATCGATACAATTTTAGATAAAGCCCTATAGAAATACTGTAGTTCTGTTGTCAGTTCTGTTTTGGGGTTTTTGTTATTAAACACTCACTGTACCTCTATGTCGTGCTGTCCAGGCTCAGCCAGGACAAGCAGAGGTCAGTGCAGTCCCCTGATGCTCAGGATTGTTGGCAGGGCTGGCCACGGGGTGCCTGGTTCCTGTCTGTGCTCCTAAAGATGCACCGCGGTGTTTCAAGAGAGATTTTCCGTGTGCATTCCCAGTAATACAATCTTTCTCACCTCATCTACCTGAGCAGTAGGAGGTCACTGTTTGTGGTATGGCTGAGGGGGAGGAAAAAAAAAAAAAGGAAAAAAAGAGGGGAAGGAAGTTGCAAACATTAATCTTTGCAGGCGCTGTGTCTGTGTTCTGTTTGCCCCGGTGTATGAGCTTTCCTTCCCCGAGCCGCAGTCTGGCCCCTAACGCTCCCTGGGCGCTCACCCAGCGGCGCGGGGAGGCTGGGCAGCCAGCTGTGCTGAGGGTTCCTCTGCTGAACTCCACAGCAGCCCGTTCCCCGAGTCCCTGGGTGGGCCAACAGTGGGCATTACAGCGTGCTGGGGCACCTCTCTGGGGCTGTGAGAAGTCAACAGCAAAACTAAGTAAGCCTTAGTCCCGCTCGGAACATGGAGCGGGTGTAGACTTCTCCGTGGTGTCGGATCAGGAGCAGGTGAGGGCAGGTGTTTTGTTACCCCTTCGAGCCTGGATTTACCATCACAAGGAAAGGCTAGGAACTGCTTTTTTATTTACTGTAAGTAAATAGCATATCGATTCATTATTTATCTACCTCTGAATTTTAATGTTTTATAGCAGCCCTTATAGTTAAAAGATTATATAATTATTTATAGTATCCTCATATACGAGAAAAAGACTCTTTGAAGATCTGCACCTGACTTTGGGCATGGGTTGGCTAGGCAGGTATAGACATTACAATCAACCGTAGTGGAAAACATCTTCCCAGCACCCTGAGACTATGACTAGTGTAACCCCAGAGGTAAATCGAAGGCTGGTCTTGTCTGCTCTGCTCCAGGTAGAAATGAGATGAACAGAGCTCATTAAAAATTGAAATGCGTAGTTTGGAGAAGAAAATGGGCACCTAGAGCAGTCTTATCCAAATATTATATTTTAGCAAACCAAACTCTGCTGTTTGAGCAAGTGTATGCATAGCTGATACTGCCAAACAGTAAATAGAACATTTGCAAGTAAGTGCCTGTATCGAAAATAAAATTTCATCTATGAAGGGTGAAGTTCTTAAAGCCTGGAAGAGCAATGCCATCCTCTAGCGCGGGAGCGTGGTGTGCCCGCCTTTGTGGGCAGCAGGCCCGCTCTGAGTGCGTGCTTCACCCGGATTATGGAAAAGACTTTTGAAATGCGTTGTCAATAAGCTAATTGTTTACAGGCCCGGGGGGTTCTTGGTATAGTATTTAAAAACAAACGAAACCAACCCCTGCTGTGTAGTGCTGGTAAACCTGTGTGGCCCTTCCAGCTCTGCTGGGGGGGTGGCGATGCACAGCCCGAGGGGGCAGGCTCGGCTGGTCTCTAGATGGGAACGGAGCTGTGGGGCGGGCAGCTTCACCCTCTCGGCCGTGATGCACAGGTGGATTTGTGCAATTAAATCATCGGGGAGTGAGTTTGCAGCCCCAGCAGCAGCAGAGCTGGGGGGGATGCACAGGGCCACCCCCAAACACGCCGCCCCTGCCTGCATTATCCTTCCCAGCCTCATCTGCCAAGGGGGCTGGCAGAGCGCTGGTACCCTTTCTACCAAGGACACTAATTAACCTGCTAAATGAGTTTGTTCCTTCGAAGTGTGCACCAGAGAACTGAGTTATCTAAAATACCATCCCAAAGAGAGCCGTAATTAGCAGCTGGCACTGAGGGCAGACCCCTGCTTTCCAGGGACTGCTTTGCAAGGGTGGTGGGGGCTTTCAACTCATTGCTGGTGTGGTGTGTTACGTCCCCCCCGCAGGTGACATCCCTTGGTCCTGTGCCCCGGAGCACTGGGCTGTGTATGTTGGCCCAGCATCCCCTTCCCTGCCTGCAGGCCAGCTGCTGCCCGGGGGCTCCTCTCCCCGAAATAACACAGGGAGAGCGGTACGGAGCGGGGTGCAGGTCCCTGCGCAGCTAGCCTGGGATGAGGAGCCATGCTCCTCCAGCTGCCTGCCCAACCAAAAATACGCTTTGAATAACTGGACTAAGCAAAGTACAAAAGCGACGCATTGCTGGCTGCCAGATTAACAGATGGCTACAATCATTAATATTGCAAAACTTCAGGAGTTCATAATTCTTTAATCTACAAAGCCGGTGGGGGTAGCTAATGCGAGCCCTGCAATCTGCCGTGCTGGGGCCACCAGCCCCCCACCCGCTGCGGCCCCAGGACCCCCACGGCCTGGGCAGACATCACCTTGTCCTGCCCGCCTGGCCAAGGCTTCCTGCCTGCCTCCGAGGAGCCTGCGGCTGGAGCGGTGGGCTCCAGGAACCCCCAGGCTTGCGGCTGGTGGCCACAGTGGCTCCTAAATGTGGGTGCTGCCACCACTCAGCCCTGGCTGCCATCAGATCGTGGGAAATCCATGGAAATCCAATAACCTGTCTCCAGTGTCATTTTATCGTTAAACCCAAGCCTTTCCCATACTTGTTTGGAGGCAGCACAGGGGGATTACGATTGATGTCAACAGCCGGATGATCTGCGGCTCGGCGTGGGTATCGCTGCCCTCTGAGCCGGCGGCGGTGGGATGGCAGCATGGGGAGCGAGCCCGAGCCACAGCCACCCCGGCACTCACGGCACAGCCAAGCCCAGCATCGCTGCTGCAATAAGAAAAATACATTTATTTGCTTTGGGTGGAAAAAGCAAAAACCCTCGTGCTGTGGCTGCAGCAGGCTGGGGGTTGGCTCTAACCAGCTCCATCGATCCTGGCCAAGCCCCAGACCCCAGCATCCTCTCCAGGAGAAGAGCACAGGGCCGGCGGCTCCAGCGGGCTGCCGTGGAGGCTCTTACCGCCATGGATCGATGGGCCATGGAGGCTGGCGCTAGGAGGGGAGCCCGGCTGCACCCTGGCCCTGTGCCCCCAGCACCATCCTGCTGCCAGCAGGGCTGCTCTGCACAGGGCATCAGCCTCCTGCACCGTGGGAATGGCTCTGGTGGTTTAATGCCATAAATATATATATGCACACATACACACATCTGTATGTGCAGGCACACATCTGTATGCATGCAGGCATGAATTACATGTGTGCATGTATGTATTATATTTATGTGTATATATTGTATATAATGCACACAAGGCATAATAAATGTGATGAAATACATTATATATTACAGATGCATATGCACACAATATGAATATATGTTTTCCACTGTCATATATGTTGTATATATATGCATATATACGTGTGTGTGTATGTGCTAACATATGTGTGTGTATATATATATATACACACTCGCTCTTGGTTTTTTATGTGTGTATATGAGTGCACTCCTATATATATCATATCATAAATATACATATATCTGTATTTCACCCTTTCCTTGCACCCCCAGGGCGGGCAGGGGGCTGGCTCCTGGGGAGCCCTGGGGTGGGAACACCAGCCTCGGCTCTGTGGGGTGGCACCAGGGGGCTCCAGCCCAGGTGGGTGCAGGGAACAAGCAGCTACTCGCATGGCCACAGCCCCAGACCCCATGGCGGGCGGCAGGGAGGGGCTCCTGGGGCAAGAGTGGGGCAGTTTTCCTCTGTGGAAACCTTTCTGCTTTTTTTTTTTTCCCTTGCTTTTTTTTTTTTTCCCAAAGCAGCCAAGCTTACCTGAAGTTATTTTTAATTGCTTAATTTAGTGAAGGATGGGGATGGGGTGGGGTAGGTGGGTGTTGGTTTTTTTTCTACTTCTTGGTTGTTTGTTTCTGCTTTTGCATTAATTGTTTTTCTTTAATCAGCTAACAACCGTCAGTGGGCTTTTGTTCCTCTCTGTAAGTTACACATTAGTATTTTTTTTAATTTTGTTGCCCTTTTCCCCTTGTGCTGACCCTGCCATACGTTGTGTACCCAACTGCTCACTTTTTCCATTTACCTTTCTTTTTTTTTTCCCTTTTTTTTTTCCCCCCCCTTTTTCTTTTTAAACCAACCCCTCCCCAGGTGCACCCCTGCCTCTCCCTGCCCCCACCCAGCTCCACCAGCACCGGGGAAGTGAGAAAAACCACAAAACCCAGGGGCAGCACAGCGGGAGCAGCTAGGGGAAAGCCATGGCAGGGCTGGCTTTTGCAGGGATGCAGGGCCTCCCTGAGGTGCTGCCGTGTCCCACCACACGATAACCCCCACCCCCCATCCTTGGGGCCCTTCTGTCCCTCAGGGCTATGGGGGAGGCTGGGGTAACCCCATTTCGGCAGCTTGGCCACCGGGTACCAGGACGCTGCCTCCATCCTGGGCGCTCACATTCAGCGGAGCCAAATCCCCCGGGAGCAGCGGGGGGAGGACGCTCCCATTATCCGGCTCCTGCCGTGTCGGAGGCAGCTGGACCAGCCGTGCATTAATAGATTACCCAGAGGATTTGGGCTCGCCAGCAGCGAGCGGAGGCAGCGCGGGCAAGGCCAGGGAGGCTCGCCGAGCCGGCGGGGACGGAGGCAGCCCCCGCTCACCACTAGCACCTTTTCCAGCTGAGGTAGGTGGAGGGCTCGGCCGCGGTGGTGGGATGCTTCTGGGATGGCTGGAGCAGGGATGGGGATGCTGGTTCCCATCTGTCTTCAGGAGAGCTGCCAGCAGGGACCGGCGCCCCGGGGAGGCCGGACGGTGGGTGCAGGGGGATGCTGGGCTGCGGGCGCCTGCTCTCCTCCCGTGCCTGGCTGTTTTTCCGGAGGATGCTCTGCAGGGATGCCGAGCTGGGGCAGCACATGTAACTGCTGAGCTGTGCCGGTGCGTGGCTGGCTTTCACGCCCCCAGCACCCCCAGCCCTCACCTGCCCCTGCGCCGGGGGCTGCAGCCTGGCCTGGGATGCAGGATGGGGTGTGTGGGCACCCCCGGGGTTCAGCCGCCCGGGGTGCAAAGCGGTGCTGCCCTGTGCCGCTGCATGCTGGAGGGTCTGGGGTCACAGCCGGCCACAGGCAGGGGAAGGTCCCCTCCTGCCACCGATTCTTGGGGTGTCACAGGGAGCCAGGTGCCTGCAGAAGGTCTCATGCAACTGCAGTCACAGCTTGTGCCCCATCAGCCGCTGTGACTCAGTTTCCCCATTGTGCATGTCCCCACCTGTAGAGGAATGAAGGCAGTGGGTTGAGTGACACTGATAACATACAGTGTGGCCTTGCTTCAAAGGCAGTGGGCTGATTGGCATGGACGATGTGCAGCTGTAGTTTGTTCCCACAAAATGGTTAAATAGCCCTGAGGAGCATGGGAGAGGGGCCCTGGATGGAGGAGGTCCCCTGAGGAAGGAGAGAGTGAAGGAGCAGTGTGGTTTGGCCCCTGGAGGATGGAGAACCAGCATGGACAGTAGAATCTGACCCCCGGTAAAGCCTTGCTGAGCTTGCTAGCTTGCTTGTGCTGCCACAATCGGTGCCCCGTGTGAGGGTCAAACTGATCTGGACTCCAATCACAACGCCCACCGTTAGCCAGCACCCAGGGCCACTGCTGGGGGCTGGGGGGAGCGAGGGGCTACGTGGTGGTCTGTCTTGCTCCCCAAATCAGAGGTGAGCACCCATGTGAGCCTGTCTGCTCAGCCATGTGGCCACCCAAAGTGCCCCCTGGCCCCTCGGCTAGGCAGGGACAGAAACCCCTGCCCCAAACAGCCTCCGGTGTCTGTTTGCCCTCCCCACCCCGGGGCGCCGCCGGCATCCAAATCGCAGTCAAATCTGGCCAGTCTTCGGGTTTTGCATGTGCCCACGGGCGCAGCGTGGCTACCAGAGTGCAGCGCTGGGCACCTGCCCCTGCGCCCGCAGGTAAGTGCAACCCCGAAGGCTCCCGGAGCCATGGGCTGCTCCGCCATGGGGTTGGAAACAGCCCCCAGAGTGTGGTGGTGTGCTGTCCCCATCCTGGTGGACCCTCTCTTTGCAGGGTGCAGAGCTGGGGGGGCCAGGGCAGGATGTGGCCGTGGGTTATGACACCAGCGTCCCTGTTTGCAGCCCTGCAGAGCCCCCGGCTCCTGCCATGGACGAGTGGGACCTCCCGCAGTGGAAGAAGGAGGTGGAAAGCCTGAAGTACCAGCTGGCCTACAAGCGGGAGATGTCCTCTAAGACAATACCCGAGTGAGTGGGTGCCCACCCTCCCTCCCATCCCCATGCCCCCCCCCAGCTCTTCTCCACCCACGGCCAGCATTGACATCCCTTAAAGTCACCATCAGCTGCCAAAATAGATTTTCCCTTTATAGTTCTTCAAGCCCACCAAGCCCCAGTGGCAGAAACTGTGCCAGCCCCAGTACTGGTGCCCGCAACCCACTCATGAGCCTTTCTGTAAGCGCTCCCCGCCCCCCCCCCCCAGCTCCTTTCCAGCTGCCCAAGCTCCGGTGGTGGCAGGGATGTGGCAGCAGCCGTGTGAAGCCCTGACACCCAGGTGCCACCCGAGCCCCCCCAGTGCTGCGGGCTCAGCTGGGCAGTATGCAGACACCCCCTCAAAAGACTTAAACCTGTAGAAGACAGACACATGCCCTCAGCGGTTTGTATCTCCCTGCTCCTCACAAGAAGGGTCTCACAACATCGCACCTGTTAACCCAGCCCGTGGCCCCATCACTCACATGGCGGGAGCGGGGGACGGACAGAAAAAGAGCAACTTTGGTGAAAATGTTTTAAAATGCAATGCAAGAGCCGCCCCCATGCCAGTAGCGCACAGGCAGCCACAGCTGTGGGGGGCAAAAAGCTTCTATTAAACTTGCCTTGTGCTTGCCCCCCCATCCCATAACCAGCTGGGTGCATGGGAGGGTCATGCCCACAGCCCCAGGGCAGGCTGCACCCCAGCACCGCTCCCCACCAGAGCAGGATTTACCCCGGACACTGCAGTTCCCCTCAGATCCCCCCTTTTGCTTTCTGCCACCCCCACCCTGTATCCAGCACCCCTCCATCCCTCGCAGCGCTCTGTGCCCACCCCTCCGCTCCCCTCTCTGCAGGTTTGTGAAGTGGATCGAGGACGGCATTCCAGAAGATCCCTTCTTGAACCCGGAGCTGATGAAAAACAACCCCTGGGTGGAGAAAGGCAAATGCACCATCCTCTGAGGGGTCTGCACCCCCCCGCGCCAGCTCCTGCAGCCCCTCGCTCCCCCCCACTGAATGTACACTTTTTTATTAGCTAGCTTCCTAATATGACTACCTGAACAAAAACCTTACCCTCATCTTGTCTTATTATTTTTAGAAGTGTTTCTTTTTTAAAGGGGGGGGGGGGAGGAGGGGGAAGCCTGTGGGGGTGGGCAGCATGGGGGGACAGGAGCAGAAGGTCCCTCTGGGGTTGGGCTGCCCGTTCCAGTTGCAGAGCTTCGCTCCCGGCTGCCGCTGCCATCAAGCCAGCAGCTTTCTCAACTTGGAAGAAAACTTTTATAAAACTTTTTCAGTGATTTTAGATACTCTTTTGTATATTGTAGGATACAATTTTGCAGCAAAAGAGGCAACATACGACAGCTAAGGGTTTATAAATGAAATAAACAGCAATACTTCCTGTTTATTTTTTTAATATTTTTTTAAACAAAACAAGCGGGTACTAAAAAATAAAAAGAGGCTCATGCACACACACCCCACCCATGGGTTAGAAAGCCAAAAGCCAGCTCCTCCCTTCAGTTCCATCTACAGGATTTCCTGGGCTTCACCTCCGCTAGAGCAGGTCCCTGATGTAGATGTTCCTCCTGACAGCGTTGGAAACCCCTTCATTAAAGCGGAACCAGACATCGCTCTTCCCCACGGCCTTCCCCATCTGGCTCTCACTTGACTCTTCCTTGGAGGCCTGAGGGGCTGCAGCCAGGGGGGAGACTGATATCAAAAACTTGCAGAAATTCTTAACCTTGAAGTTACACCCTGTGCCCAGGACACTGAGAGCCAGGAGCTGCTGCGGGCACGGGGGGGTTGCAAGGGCTGAGCTGATGCTCCCATGTCCCGGATCCTGCAAACTTCAGAGCACCCACACTGCTCCCACAACCGTGCTCCTCAACTCAGGGTCTTCGTTGGCCCTTCAGATGTTGCCAGAATCCACCGAGCTGCCCGCAGGCACCCGAGGGTCACTTGGCTCAATATATCCCTCCCACCCCGCTGATGTCCCCCCAGGCACAGTGCCCCTGTTTGGGCACCTGTGTGGGGTCCGGGTACCCTGTGCCAGGGCGGGCCCCCCCCCCGGCAGCACCCGTGCCCATCCCACCCAACCCTCTGCCACCCACCTGTGGCCACGGCCGCCCGCTGCTGCCGAAGTGGCCGCCCGAAGAAGTCGGTCTCAGGCTGCAAAAAGGAAAAAGCAGAAGGTGAGCGCAGCTCCGCCAGTGCCTGCTCTTTCAGCTCGCGCTCGGGGACAGCCAGAAGGAGCCCAGTTTCCCCCCGTGCGAGGCCAGACGCTGGGGACACCGCTCCGCTCTCCCCAGTTTTAAGCAAAGTCAGCCCTACGGCAGCTCAGGGGAGCCCAGCGCTGGGGCTCTGCGTGCGGCTGTCACCCCACGCTCTCACCCCACGCTCATCACCCCAGGCTCGGGGCTGCGCCAGCCCCTTCCCCCTCCAAGCACCTGGCGCAGAAGGAAGCCACCGGGCAGGGGCCAAATGCAAATCCTGCAGAAAGAGCCAGCGGGCTCGGTAAAATGCAAACGGCATTCAAAAGGGCGTGGGAAAGACAAACTTCAAGGTTCACCAGGCTAAAGCAGGTGAGGCCTCGAGGCTGGGCCTCTGGAGAGGGGTGGGGGCAGGGGACCCCCCCTTGCTCCTCTTGACCACTACCAGGATACCTGGGGCGAGACCAGCCCAGCTCACCCACTGCACTGATGGAAGATGGATGGTTTCCCCTGCAGCCCCCCGAGCCACGTGCATACCTCCCCCACCTGCAAGCAGCTCTGCCCCCAGCCCTGCAGCTCCCAGAGACAAAATTCAGCTATTTTAGCCCAAATATCTACATCTTTTTCCCTCCCTACGCCTGAAAGCTTCACAGCACATGTCCATAATTGTCACCCAGACCTAATTCATCCCGATGCTGTAAACCCAGCGATGCATTTATGGGACGCGGGGTGCTGAACTATCCTATTAAAAGAATCTGGACTAAATAAACAATAAATATCAATGGAGATAGCAAGCCTCTAGCAGCCAAGGTATATGCTGGTAGGAAATTAGGCAGAAATTGCAGCCCCCTCACCTTGTCCTCCACCGCTGCCCTCCGGACAATGTGCTCCAGGCGCTGGTGGTGGTTGGGGGGCACTGCTGGCCCTGCATCCGCTTGCTCCCCAGCCTCACTGAGGCCATTCCTGGGCTCCTGTGGGGAGGAGAGTCCTGAGCCAGGGTCCCCTCGGGGCTGGGGCTTGTGGAGCTCAGGGTTTGGGCATCCCTCCCCCCCCAGGTGATGCACAGCCTGAGGGCAGGACAGTGCCTTGTCATCCGTCCCGCACACCCCCTCTATTTGCTGCCAGGTTTGATTATAATATCCAAACGACTTGGTAAAGGATTTTTTTCATCATTTTCTGCCTCACAGCAGCAGGCAGGATTAGCCCCGGCAGTGCTTTGGGCATGTGCGTGTTTAGCCCTTTTCCCTGGGACTCCAACAGTTGGCAGTGTGTAAACAAGGAGCCTCCAGAGATATTTTTGTAGCATCTCTTTGTGCCACGCGTCCCCTGAGAAAGCTCTTCTGCTGCAAGGGGCTCTCAGGGATTAATTATCCCCACGGCACCAGGGCAGGGCAGGCACCAGCTACACCTGAACAGTTTCTCAGCCTTTTCCACCCATTTCCACCGTCTCCCGCCTGCTGCCCGCTGCTCCCCAGAGCGTTTCAGCAGTGGGCAGAGTAACTCTGCTCCTCCTGGGGCTTTGGGACCTTCGGGAAGGTCGAAGTGAAGCAAGGGAATGCGCAGGCAGGCAGCAGGCCAGCTGCCCCAGACACACTACAATTCCCACCTTGTCGCAACCCTAGTTACAGAGTTGAAAAGCCTTTAACTCACAGCGAGCGCCTCTTTCCAGAACTGCTGCAAAAAGATGAGCCCCTGGGCACTTCACCCCAGCACAGATGTGCTGCCCCGCAGGCAGATGTGCGTGCAGATGGCTGCGACTGGGCGAGTTTAATCCTGGATTTCCATTTGCAGAGCGAAAGCCACCGGCCGCTTTGGAAAGACCATGTCCCCACACCAGCCCTAAGGGCTTTATCCCCATCGACGGGCCCACCACCCCCCCAGAACCACAGGACACTGCCAGCCCTCCCTACCTCGCCCGGGTTTCGCGCCTGCAGCAAAGTCTCCATCCTCCTCATCTTTTCCAGCTCAATCTCCCTGGCGATGAGCTGCTTGGCCTGGTAGGTCAGCTGCCTGCGAGCCGGCAGGTCCGGGAACCGGCAGACATCCTCCACGTTTCTGCATCGTCAAGGGGAGAAAATAAATCAATACTGAAAATAAAAAAGCATTATGGAAACTGCAGCCTGACATGAGCATAGGGAGACCCACCATCCTCCCAGCCCCGTCTTCCCCAGCCTCTCAGTATAAGCCTGGCCGCAGTGCCTCAGTTTCCCCTCTCCAAGCCCACACGTGCGAGGGCAGCGCTAGAAGATGCCCAACGAGCAGTGCCGGCCGCACAGAGCCAAGCTGCTGCAGGGCATCTCGGCTGAATGGGAACTCGGGAGGGATTACACGCTCTTTAATCTTGGTTTTAACGCAAAAAGAGGAAACTGCAGGCAGGTCTGCACCGAACAGATTGCCCTGAAAAAAACAGACTCACATCACAGCTTGGGCACAAGTGGTACCATGACCCTTTGCATGAACCCCGAGGTGCCTGTGGGGAGCTGTTTAATTGAGATACGGCCATGAACAGTAATACTGGCTAATCAGAGCAGTTTTATTAACAAGGTTAGTGCACCAGATCTGGAGTTCAGGCCTGTTTCTGTACAGCGAAAGCCCAGGCACAGCCAGCACCAAGGAGCCAGCTGGGCCGGTTCCTCTGCCAGCTGTAAATATTTCACGCTTTTATTCACATTCAGTATTATTCCCCTTTAACTAAAGGGAGCAAAGTCCTATGTCAGATGCCTTTGCAGTCATTTAGAAATGATCTGTCCAATCTACCATTTCAGAAGTTGTGAAGAGAAAACACAGGTTTTGCTGTCAACAACAGCTTTGTTTGCTGAGAGATGCTGGGACACAACTCGCAGGTGCCACGGGGACATGACACCCCCTGTGGTCCCCATAATCGCTGCACACGGCCAGGAAACAGGCTCAGAATTCGCCAAAAAAAGTGAAGCGAATCAAATCAATCAAATCAACGTGCCTGCTTGTGCCACGTGGCTCCCAATGTCCCACAGTTCCCTCAGGGCTGCATTTAGGTGGCACAGCCTGACCCGGGGAGGGCAGGGGCAGATGGCTCCCCACAGCCCCTGCAGATCCCGCAGGCTTTTCCGTGGGAAAAAAAAATAATAAAGTGCTTCACTGTAATTAGATATAGCTGCTTGATTTAACAGAGGCTAATTTTTGTAATTAACTTTGCACCAGGAAGACATTAGCGTTGCTCCTAGCTGTGGTCGGGTCTGTATTACTTCACCGAAGCCTCAGGAGCGTTTATGGCTCTGGATGTACTTAAAGCAGAGAGTCTAGCGATGGCTGGCTGGTGACACACAAACCAGCGGCTGCAGCACCTCCCGTGTGTGAGGTGGGACCTGGTGGACCTGCTCCCCTCTGCTGCCGCAAGCCCCCAGCAGCGTCGGTCCCTTCTCTGCCAGCTCCGGAGCCGAAGGTAGCTGCCTCCATTCCTTTAATCCCATTAAAGCAAACCCAGCCCTGCTTCAGCCTCAGCCCGAGGAGGAGGTGAGGGGGGCAGCCGGACCACGCTGCAGGGGGAGCAAAGCCAGCAGCAGCCCCAGGTACCCACAAGGTTCCAGGGCTCCTCCTTTAAAAAAACAGGAGATGAAGAAGCAGATGCTCCCCACAGAGCTGCCATCAGAGAAAGTCAGGTCCCTGCAGCCACCCCAGCAACCGGCAGCTCGTGCCAGCCCAGCTGCCACCATCAGAGAAACCTCCCAGCTCCAGCTGCAAGAAACCCACTCCATGCCATGATGCTTTCAGGCTCACTCATTCCTGGATGCTCTGCTGTTGTTTCTGACCCCCCTACGCCTTCTCCTCACCCTTGGGACTTACGGGTCGAGCTTGTAGACATACTGGCCCTCAGGCAGGCGCTCCTGGTGGTAGCTGAGGTTGTAGGCCAGCATGGTGCTGATGAGGTCTGCCAGCTGCTGCTTCTCCTTCTGGCTGTACAGCTGGGTGTTCACCTGGGGAGGAGAGCGGAGCCCAGCAAGGGGAGAGCATCACTGATCCGTAATATCTTCTAAATATCAAAATAACCTGAAGCACAGGGTGTGTCTCTACACGAGAAAGGACAGTTAGTACCCACGAGGTTCAGACCAAGTTTAGTTTCCTATTAGGGACAGACGCGCTTCACAGAGCAGGGACAGACCCCTCTGACAGCCCCACGGGTAAACGCACTCGGTGCAACCACACGTTCAGGTGAGGCAGCTGCCTGAAGGAGACTGCTGCAGCTTCCCCAGCCCCTGCGCAGCCAAGCCCACCCCCCGGGTGCAAGGGTCCAGGAGGTGCAGGACATCCCCCCGTGCACCCAGCAGCTGGCTGTCTCAGCCCCACATCCCCGGCTTCCCTCCAACTGCTGCATCAGCTGCAACGCCAAACAGACCCAGATTTGGGAGAGGTCCTGGACAGCTCAGCCTGTGCCTGGCTGACACAGCCCAAGGGATGTCCCCCAGCCCTCGTGCTGGGGGAGCGGGCACGTCACCCAGCCAGAACTCCTGCCACCGCAGTGAGAGGGGACCAGTGGGCACTCACTGGTCGGAGCTTCGGGGTGATGATGTCCAGCAGCAGACAGAGCACTTCCAAGATGAGAGACTGCTGACCTGCACGGCTGCGGGCACTGGGCGTTATCCCCGACACCATGGACATGACGAGGTTCTGCATGTGGTTCAGCTTGGCCAGGGCCTGCGTGGAGAGGGCAGGGACAGCTCAGCCATGGCTGCGACCACACATGTCCCCATGGGTGACAGCTGGAGCCACGCTGCCACCATACACCACATACGAGGTACTTGCCTCGTACTGGCTGCTGGGATAAGCAATCCGGGGGACGCTGGTGGCCGCGAAGAGCAGGTGGAAAACCACAGGCAGGAAGGGCAGGTACCGCATCAGCTGGAAGCTCTGCCTGTGCAGGACAGCCTTGTTCAGCAGGTCGGAGAAGCCCAGCCACTCCAGGGCCAAGCACACAGAGCTGAAACTGGAGTCCCGCAGCCTCATGTTCAGGAAATTTTCATACAGACCCTGGAAGTGGACAAAGGATTAGAGACAGCTCGAGGCAGGGCAGACAGCCCCATCAGCGCATGCCACTGGGATTCTGAGCATCCCACCGAGCTCAGCTCTAGCACAACAGAGCAGAGGGAGGGGCCCGGCTCTCCCCCTCGGCTGCTCTACCTGGGCGAGTTTCTCCTGCTCCCCTGAGGAGACGGCGAGGTGCAGAATGTGGTGGAAGCGGTGGGAGGACGCATTGAAGCCAGCCATCCCCCCGAGGTGCAACAGGTCCTCATCACCCACCAGGAGCTGGGTTGGCAAAGAAGGGTCCATTCCTATCCTGTGCCTGGGGGAAGCCCAAACGGAATTGCTCAGAGTGCCCTGGCGCGGAACAGACCAGCAAGGAATATTTGGACCCTCGCAAACTGGACTGAAGGCAATACCGATGCCAAATCACATCCAAAGAGAGCAAGTCAAGGAGCATCTGGACACACAAATCTGCTGACGAGGCCAGGTCTGCTGCAGGGCAGATCAGCTCTCCAGGACCTTCCAGGTTTCCCCACTGCAGGTCTTACAAGCAGCAAGGGAACGCCATGAAGCGGCGTGCTTAATTAATAAATCCCCCCTTTTACCTTTGGACCTTGGGGAGCTGGAAGATCTCTTGCCAGATGGAGAAGAGGCCCTTGTTTTGGTCCTTTAAGCCAATCTTCATCGTCTGCACCATCTGCATGTTCAGCTCCTTCTGCCCTCGGCCATGCAGGAACTGCAACACAAGCAGGGGGCTGGTGGGGATGGGCACAGGGGGAGGCAGGTGATGCCCATAACAGCCAGCTGGTGCCAGGGAAAGCCAGGCAGCGGCGCATCGCTCGTCCTCCATTTGTAGGGGAATCGAGGTTAAAAATAAAGCAGGGGACGGGGCGGACATTTCAGGAATCTGCCTGGGACACAGTTTTTCTTCCTCCATCCCCATGCGAGCCCAGATCATGTCAAGAGCCACAGCAAGTCTGTGTCCCCTCGAGAGCTCCCAGTGACACCAGTACCTGCAGAGTGTTTATGCAGGAGCGGATGTCATTCTCCGTCTTCTCACACAGCGCCAGCAGCGCGCCCGTGTCTGCCCGCATGCCTTGCCGCAGGGCGATCTGCAGGAGAGGGGGGTCAGCAGGGAGGGCCTGGGGGCCAGGGGGCCCAGAGGAGCCCTCGGCCCTGCCGCACCTCGCAGAGCCGCTGGGCGAGCCGGGATGGTGCCGTCCGAGGGAAGTTGAGCAGGAACGACTGCTGCCGCAGCGGGCGGAGGGCAGGGACGTACCTGGCAAAGGAAAGCACAGCAGTCTCAGTGACCCTAGCAGAGGGAGAAATCCAGCTATCCATCACAGAATCACAGAAGGGTTTGGGCTGGAAGGGACCTTAAAGGCCACCTAGTTCCACCCCCCCACCACAGGCAAGGACCCCTCCCACCCACCCAGGGTGCCCCCAGCCCCGTCCAGCCTGGCCCTGAGCCCTGCCAGGGATGGGGCACCCGCAGCTGCTCTGGGCAGCCTGGGCCAGTGTCTCACCACCCTCACAGGGAAGAATTAGGAATTTCTTCCTAATATCTAACCTAAATCTATCCTCCCTTAATTTAAAATATCCCTTGTCCTATCACTACAGGTCCTACCACAGAATCTGTCCCCATCTTTCTTATAAGCCCCCTTTAGGCACTGGAAAGCTGCTCTAAGGTCTCCCTGGCACCTTCTGCTCTCCAGGCTGAACAACCCCAACTTCTCTCAGCCTGTCTCCATAGGAGAATGTTCCACTCAAAGAGAAATGGGTTATTTAGCAGCTGCCTGCACCCCACTGCATGCTTGGGCATGCACAAAAGCAACTGTCCACTCACACCCAGCTACAAGTCACCCCAGCAGACACAACACCCAGGAGGGTTCAGGAAGGCTGAGCGTGTTGTAGTTTTACTTTTCCTAAGGTACTTCTAAGCCGCCATCTGATGACGGGCAACTCGGCACAGGAAAGCTTCGGCTGGAGGCAACAGCAGCCGCCTCCTTGCTTGGGGCAGGGGTCTCAGCTCCCCATCCTCCCCAGGCACACAGATACTAACTGGTCGTTGCAGATGCAGATGATGGGCCTGCGCAGCAGCCTCTCCTCGCGCTGCCTCCTCCGGCCCGTGCCCGCCGCTGCCTCACCCTGCGCATCCCTGCTGTTGATGATGTTTAGCAGCACATTGATAGATGCCTTGGGAAAAATATAAATAAGGACAGAAGGGATGAATTCTTGCTGTTCAGAGGCAAGAAACAGCTCGTAAGACAGAACAAGGGATGAGCTGTTAGTGGAGTAATAATTAAAGCAAAAGGTGGCTAGCTCCAGGCTGCCCGCCAGCAGGGGCTTACCGCAGGCGCGCCATCTATCTCATCGATAATCAGGCAGTTGGGCTTCTCGTTGGCGCCCAGCACAGACTTCATCTGGGTAGCAGCTTCGATGTGGGTTTTGAAAACTTCAGGACTGCGGTCGTCACTGCAAGACAAGCCTGTGCCAGGCTGCTGCAGCGTGGCATCGCCTCCAGCACGGCATCACCTCCAGCACGGCACCACCTCCACCCGCTTCTGGGGCAGGACAAAGCTAAGCAGCCAGCGCAGACTCACCTGGCATTCATCTCAACAGCATTGTATCCCGCGTGCTTTGCGATGACGTGGGCCAGCGTGGTCTTTCCCAAGCCAGGCGGGCCACAGAGCAGGGCCACCTACAGCAGAGAGCAACATCAGCCCGGCAGGCAGCAAGGCAAGGCTTCCTCCAGCTCCCACCAAGGCTGCCATGCAAGGGGACGAGGCTCTGCAGCCTGCAATCCGGCCCTGGGAGCTGCTGCACTCGTGTGTAGACACACAGGGAAAAGGGAAAGTCACTGGAGGAAGGAGACTGTAACAGAAACTCAGAGGCAACAGTCATCCTGGCAGCATCTCTCATGCATATGTTTAAGGTTCCAGGGCAACAGACAGAAAAGGCTGAACAAAATCTCTTCCAGAATTACCCTCCTGGGAAACAATGCTGTTAGTATCTATTTTTGTTTTCCCCTTTTTTATATCCTCTCACCAGACAGGTTGAAGCTGGTAAGCTGGCCTGGGTATGCTATCTCTGCTCCCTTTAGCATTTGAGCATCATTGCTCTTTTCCAGATGCAGAAACTCTAGCTCAAAGGCACGTTATTTATTTGTTATTTGCCCCTAAAGTCAAGGCCAACCTCTGCTAAAAAGGGTATGTCTTTCCTCAACTGGCCCACCTGATCTGGCTGAAAGAAGGCTGTTGCCCTCCCCGGATTATCACAGTACTCAAGCTGAAACAGAAGAAGAAATGAGAAACCCCCGTATTTCCTAAGAAGCAGCAAGGAATCCGATTCCTCCTAGATCTGTACTGGGAGAGGGGAGAAGGAGGGAGAGAGGGGAGAAAGAGGGAAAAGAAAGGGAAGACCCTGCTCCTCACCTCAGCCGAAAGACGAGGGGCATAGGAGAGGAGACCCACCGCAGCGGTGTCCTGTCCTGTCCTGCTCACCTTGTATTTGGGCCTCTTGTGCTGGTCCAGCTCAGCCTCCAGAATCTCCTCTGTGAGCTGGACCTTCGTTTTCCACTTGTTCTGCTGCTCCTTGGGGCGGCCGAATGGAGGACGAGCTTCAGTGCTGGGCTTGGCCTTCTTCACGGCCTGCTCCTTCCCAAACACCACCGTGTCCCAGAGCTTGAGCCACTTCAGAAGGCAGCGGTTTGTGTACTGTGGGGCAAGAAAGCAAGCAAACCCCATCAAACCTCGCAAGGACCCGGTCGAGGAGAGAGGAAGGCCCCTCCATGGCTTACAAACCGGTGTTGGTTGCAGAGGAAGGAGCTGAGCCTGGGGAGGCAGCGCAGAAGAGAGACCTCGCACATCACCATGTTACCCAGTCACACCAGCATCTCTCTGGGACAGCGTGGGAACACAGCTTCCCTTCCGACTCAGCCACCATCCCACAGGGCAACCAAGGACAAGTCACATCGGCCCCAGCCCTGCTGTCCCTCTTCTGTCTTGGCTCAACCCAGCACTTCACAGCCTCTTCCATAACTTCCAATTCCCTTCTAATATTCCAAAAAAAATCAAATAGCCAACAACTCCTAGTTAAAATGCACCCGATCTTTTTGTCTTATTTTGGCCATCTTCCATAGTCTTTTCTGTTGGAAGGCCCACAGCCTACAGCTGAAAAACCCCCTCCCCGAGCTCTCGGCAGCAGAACGCCCCCAGGCAGGGCTAGCAGGGACACAGCCCTCAGCCAATGCTTCTGAAAGCCCCACGATCAAAGGCAGCACCATAAAGCCTTGATCCCACGGAATTAAGGAAGAGTTATAGCAGCGGTAAACCCACCCAAACTCCAAGCCCTGACTTATCCTAGCACCTCACATCATCACTGAGCAGCTCCATGTAGTGCCGGGGAGTGAACTTGTCCACCCAGAGGCAATGTCGCGCAGACTCCTCCTCGTCTGCCGGCTCCGCTTCCCCACCAGGCTTCGGGCTTTCGGCACCGGTCTCGTTCTCCAGGCAACTGCGAGACAGAATTAACTTGCCCCAGAGCACCCAGGACAGCGCTGGGAATTACACCCAGGCTTCCCAAGCTGGGGATGCTGAGGGCAAAGAGGCTCCTCTGCTCACAGGTCCCCAGTGCTGGACCCCACCGGAGCACCTTGGGAGGCACATCCGACAGCATGGTAGGGATAGGAGTGGGATTTTGTCCCAACATCTCACCTGTTTATTATCTCTGTCAGCTGCTGTGACACCTCCAGAACATACCTTCGACGCTTGAGCACAAAGAGGGCAAGAGGGGGGTCAGAGACACCCCACTAACCCACAGCCGGGGGGAGCAGGGATCTGGGAGCCAATACTGTGGCTATCGAGTGGTGGCAGGGGAGACGGGAAGGTCGGTGTAAAGATGCGATACCTCTTCATGCACTTGTTCCTTCAGGCAGGAGAAAGGCACCCCCAGCAAGTGGAGCGGCCTGCGTGCGTTCCAGCCCAGGGAATCGGGGAGCTGTGAGGACCAGAGGACACACACCGACGGTTGTACCGATGCTCAGCACAGACATTTCGTGTTTCATCAAAGATCCCCTCCTGAACTGAATGGAACCCCCCCCCGCTCCTTACCTCCACCCCCGTCCTGGAGGGGTCATCCCTCACCACCATGAAGACCCTGGTACCTTCGGTGGATGTCACGTTGATGTAGTCCTCCAGGATGGGTGGCCGCTTGAGTACCTGCTTCTTCTCAGAGGGTGGTGTGGTTTGCAGTGAGGCCATGCTACTCTTCTCCAGGTGGTCCAAGCTGGAGAACACCAGATTCCTTTAGCAGGGGTCAGGGAAAGGGACCTTGAACCCCACTGTGGGGTTCAAGGTCCCTTTCCCTCATCCTTGCTAAAAATGGGGTTCAAGGTGGCCAACCTGGCAATCTGGGGAGCAGAAGGTGTCTCTGGACCAGCATCCCAGAGGACCTCAGGAGCCAAGTCCTCATCCGCACCAAAGCTGAGCTTCTTAACAGCTTCCAGGCGCTGTCGCTTCGGCTTCGGGGCTGCGAGAGACCCCAGGGCAGAAGGAAGAGGAGGAGCATCCTCAGCAGAAGGCCGGTACCCAGCTGCTCCCCCAGCAGCACCCTGCACCCCTCGGGGCGGGGAGGGGCAGCAGCACCCAGGGGTCCCCCAAACCTACTGCGGGGGGTGGGCGACGAGCCGGGGGGGGCACAGCCCCGGTCCCTCTTCCTGGCGCTGCTGCCCCCGGCGGGGTCGAGCTCCTCCGGCGGCTGCCTCCTGCCTCGGAGCCGGGAGAGCTGCGGCCCGGCGGGCGGGGAGCTGCCATCTGCAACAGGCGTAACGCGGCGGCACCGGTCACCGCAGGGGGCCCACGGTGGGGTGCGCACACGCGGCTCCGCGGCCGGGCTCTCCCGCCCTCCTCCGCGCCCCCAGGCCCGGACGCGACGCCGCAGCAGCGCCCACCTCCCAGCTCGGCCAGCACCTCCAGCTCGGCCGCGAACCGCCGGCAGAAGCCGCCGCCGGGGCTCTCCTCCGGGCCCGCCATGGGCGCCGCGCCGCCCGCCCGCGCTTCCGGCCGCCGCGCCGCCGCGGGGCCCACGCTGATTGGACGCGACGCGCTGCTGGCCGCGGCGGCGGGGACGCTGATTGGACGCGCCGCGCTGCCGGCCGCGGCGGCGGGGACGCTGATTGGACGCGACGCGGCGCCGCTGGCTGCGATGTAGCCGGAGCCGCCCGGCGCGGCCCGGGGACGGCGCTGCAGGTCGGCCGGGGCGCGGGGCGGGGGACGGGGGGCGCGGGGTCCCCTCCGCCGTGTCCCCTGTGCCCCCGCCGTGCTCCGTGTTCCCGGCAGTGCGGGCCCGGCCGGCAGCGGGGGAGGCCGAGCCCCGCCGTGAGACCGGAGCGGCCCAGCACCGGCGCCGCTGTGGGACCTGCGCCTGCACGGGGGGACAGCGGTAAGGGGTGGGGGGGAGCCGTGCGGTGACACTGGTGCCACGGTACAGCTGCAGCCCTGCCGGGTACCCCGCGCCCTGCCCGCCCCCGCCGCGGCCCTTCGCTGCCCGGGGGGCTGTGCCCATTAGGTTACGCAGGCTGTGGGCTGTGCCCATCCTGGCGGTGCTGTGCCCATCTCGGGAGTGCTGTGCCCATCCTGGGGGTGCACAGGCTGGGGGGCTGTGCTCATCCTGGGGGTGCCGTGCCCATCCCGGGGGTGCTCAGGCTGTGGGCTGTGCCCATCCCGGGGGTGCTCAGGCTGGGGGGCTGTGCCCATCCCGGCTGCACAGGCTGCAGCCCGAGGCCCTTCCCACCCTGCTCACCCCCCCTCCCCTCATGTTCTCCGCAGGGCTCTGACCATGGAGCCGGGCACCATCGACAACCTGTCCATCCTGTACCAGAGCTCTGACTTCATCGTGGTCAACAAGCACTGGGACATCCGCATCGACAGCAAGATGTGGTACGAGACGCTGACGCTGCAGAGCCAGCTCAAGTACCGCTTCCCCGAGCTGGCTGACCCTGACACCTACTATGGCTTCAGGTGAGCAGCCAGGCACCACGGCGGGCTCTGTCCTGCCCGCGAGCAGCCAGCCTCGGCTGGGGACACTGCCCGGGGATGCTCCCCCGCCTCCCGTCTCCTCTCCAGGTTCTGCCACCAACTCGACTTCTCCACCAGCGGGGCCCTGTGCGTCGCGCTCAACAAAGCGGCAGCGGGAAGCGCCTACAAGTGTTTTAAAGACCGGCTGGTGACCAAAGCCTATCTGGCCCTGGTAAGCCCCCGCCTCAGCCCTGCTCCTGGACCTGGCTTCGGTTTTGCTGCGCTGCAGCTCAGCCTCTGTGTCCCAGCATCCCGCCCCAGTGAGGATCCGTTTGCAACCGGCTTTCTGCCCTGCAGGTCCGGGGCCACGTCAGCCAGAGCCGGATGACGATCTGCTACGCCATCGGGAAGAACACCACCGAGGGCATGACCCACATGATGTGCATCGACGGGACGGAGGGTGAGCGGCTCCCGCGCCCTGCCTGCGCTGCCCACACCACCCGGGCCGCGCGGGGGGAGCTGACCCCCCTGTGGGTCTCCTTGCAGGCTGTGAAAACCCCAAGCCTTGCCAGTCGGAGCTGATCGTGCTGGAGCACGGGTCCTACAGTGGAGACCCCGTGACCAAAGTGCTGCTGCAGCCGCTGACAGGTGGGGACTCGGGGCTGGGGCGGCGCAGGGGGCTGCAGCCCCAGCAGCTCTGAGGTGGCCCCTGGGGCCAGGACCTGCACTTGCAGCCCTGGGCTTTGGCGTGGGCACGTGGTGCAAAGGCAGGAAGCCGAGAGCTGCTGAGCTCAGAGGGTTCTCTGCCTGGGGGGACAAATGTCATCGGGTATGTGGTCACCTCACGCCGCTGTGCCCTCAAGGAGGGTTCCAAGGATAACCTGTGTCCCTGATTCCTCTGCTCCCGCTGTCCCCTCAGGGCGAACCCATCAGCTGCGGGTTCACTGCAGCGCCATCGGCCACCCCATCGTGGGGGACTTCACCTACAGCCACAAGAAGGACAGCAGTCCCTACAGGATGATGCTCCACGCCTACTACCTGCGCATCCCCACCGGCAAGGAGCTCATCGAGGTCTGTGCGCCCGACCCTTTTGTCACCGCGATGGACAGCAACTGGGTGCCCCACCACGTCACCCACCGGCTGGATGAGACCATCCAGGAGCTGAAGGACAAGATGGTGCAGAAGGGGGAAGAGGAGGAGAGCCAAGAAGCCGTGCTTGGTGGCAGAGAAGAGGAGGCACCGAGCGAAGCCAAGAGCCCGGAGACGGAGGAGCAGCGAGCCCGGTGTGAGCAGTGGTTGGCCGAGTGGGCTTTGGAGTGAGCACAAACCACGTCTCTGCATTTCCAGCCCAACGCTCCATTTTTGTCTCAGTGGGTCCCTGCAGAGCCCAGCGCTGACTCCACATCTGCACTTTCTGTATGCCATGGCTTCCCTCACTTCTGGGGCTGAGATTAGGCAGATTTTAGCAGCGATTAGGATGGGTTTATTTTTTAATGCACACATCATCCATCTGGCCAGCGGATGCTCCTTTCCTAATTCTGGGCCTCAGCAGCAGAGTCAATGTGTCACGTACCAGCTTAGAGTGACCCCAAAGCTTTCCGTCGCTGTCCCGGGGCTCAGGCGCAGCCGGGGTGGGTGGCACGGACACTGCCTTTGCCATCAGCACGATGGACGTATCTGTGAACCCTCAGCGCTGGGATGCCAAAATGCAGTCCAGCAGAGGGAGGGGAGAACATGCCGGGTGCAGCTTCAATGTCCATGTCCCCTGTTCCCATTCCCTCTGCTCCATCCCGCTGCATTCAATGCACACACGTCGTGTGGGAGGTGAGAGATCAGGGGGCTGAAGTGCAGCCTGGGGGCACCGGCAGCCCCGTAGTCCTGGGGGGGTGCTGCACAGTGGCTGCAGGAGGGGTCCCTGCCCACACGCTCACCTTCCTCCCTCAGCCCGCATGTAGGCTTTTTTAAAGGTTTGTTGAGGGTGAGTGAGTTGACACGAATGGATTTTAGACTTTTTTCAAATTTCTATGAGAAGAATCTCATCTTTTAGCAGTTCTGAAATACGGGTGGCCTCTAAACCGAGTGTATTTTTAGTACTTCTGTGGTCGGATAGCCAGCAGCCCAAAGCTTTTGTAATAGATCTTAATATTCCTTCTACTAGCATTGCCTTTTTTAGCATCCACTTTTACCCTGGGCGTGGATGTCACCCCTGCTGAGGCGGGTCAGAAGACACAAGTCCCCTTCTGCTTTACCCAAACAGGGGGGACTAAGCGTCATGTTTTGGTCCCGGTGTGTGGCTCCTCACTTGGCAGGTTGCTGCAGGGGTGTCGGCACTGGAGGGTGCCGGGGGCAGGTCCTTCAGGTGGGCAGTTTGGGAGGGCTCCGGGGCAGCAAGGGCAGCCGAGGCAATGGTTGAAGCTGAAAGAAAGGCTGAGGACTGATGCGAGGAGTGGGGAGCAGCTCAGCTCTCGTGCTGGCGCTTTGCAAGATGCCAAGAAGAGTTTCTCTGGAAATGCCCTTGCTTTGCTGGTTGGCATTGTGCCACTTCGCTCTCTCCTTCCCACTCTGCTTGTCTGCTGCAGCCCTTAGAGGACATTTGGAAAAGGAAGGGAGCAGGGAGCTGTGCGGGCCGGGGCGGGACCGGGGTGCTGGAGCCCACTGCATACACATCAGCTCCCTGGGGGATTTGGCACCGAGCCGCCACATCAGCACGTGCCCAGCGTTACTGTCATCCCACAAGCCCCGTCCCATTTAAAACGCACCTGTGAGTGGTTTCACACAACTAATACTCCTACCCTGAGAGAGAATAAAACAGCACAGCCCTCTCGTTGCGGGTGAATGCACTGTGCGGGTCATCGACACCCCGTGGGGTATTGCACCTCCTGTCCCTTGTGTCCCCGGGTGCTGGTGGGTGCAAGCTCACCGTGCTGCGGCATGCGGCCGGGGACCGGGTAGCCGTCACCTCCCGTTAGCTGTCATGGCTTGGTGCTACGTGCTGCCAAGCGTGTGGTACACGGCTCTGCAGGCACCAGCTGGGCACTGAGCGGGGATCGCAGGCTCAGGAGCTGCTGGCAGAGGGTTCAGGGAGGGTTGGAGGAGCAGGAGCTCTGACTCCTTCCTCCCCAGTCCCATCCCATCTCCCAGGAGTGGCCGGGGAGGGGAGAGGCAGCCGTAGGCAGGTCCCAAAGCTGTAAATTAATACCGTGAACCTGTTTACCAAAGAATAAACATGGGTGACGTGCACGGAAGGTCCTGAAATATTATGGGTGAGTTTTGCAGTCCCTCCCTTCCCGTGGGCCCTGCTGTGAGAACGGTCCCCACAGCGTGACAGGGGACATGTCCAGGACGAGGCTGCCCGTGGGGCTGGCGGTCACTGGGGTGGTACATGGGGACACACCAGTGCCCACACAGGGGGATGCTGAGTGCTCGCCCTGCCATCTGCATTGAGGAGCCCCTGCACCACCCATCAGCTTTGCACTTGTGCCCGGAGTTGCAGAAACCAGAGATAAATGTGTATTTTCCTTACCCTGCAGAGGTGTTCTCCAGTTGCCCTTCCCCGGGTCCCCTCCTGTGCCGCGTTCAGTCCTGCTCCCTCCTCTGCCGTCCCTGCCACAGGGCCTTTTGCTGCATCATCCGTGAATCCACTCAAGCGTTTGGACGGGGGGGTTGTGATGGGGTGTGTGTCTGTGACGTTCTGTACAGCTTGCAAAAACCCTTATTTCTTGCTGCTCGTTACCGTAGTAAACCATTACCTGTGATCCTGCAGTTGGCCCTCTGGTCTCTCAATCCATGGCACATTGCTGCGGTGCCCGGGGCTTCCAAGAATGAGCCCGGACCGGCACAGCAGGAGCAGCCCAGGGCTCCAACCTGGCCAACCTGTTGTCTGAGCACCCAATCATCTGCGCTCTGCTGAAATTCCCTGGCCGAAACCACCCAGAGCCCTCCCGGGTTTAGTAACAGACAGAGGACCAGGTGCCCGAGGCAGTGAGGGCAGATGCCGCTGCCCTGGCCTGTCCCCTGCCTGTCCCTGCCCACTGCCCCCTGCCCACCCTGGCTAACACCAGTGGCTGGGATCGTCCCGACCCAAAGAGCAGAGGCAGAAGACAAACTGCTGGTTTCGGGACACTGCAGCTCCTCCTGGCCAGGAGATGGGGGAGCGGTCCTGGGGCTGCCTGTGTTTGGGGGGCGCAGGGAAAGCTGCGGCCGCTGTGATTCCCATATGATTCTTGTACATCAACAGTCATTCCTCAGGTTGGAACAGCTGGAGAAGTGAGCGAAGACCCAAAGGAATTATTTGCAGCCTTCAGCTTGTGAGGTTTTTTAAGCTTACAAAGCTGGCGAGGCAGGGAAGCGGCTGGCTGAGCGGAGGGAGCGTCTGTGTCTGCACCTGCCCCGCGCGGGGACCTGCAGCCGGAGCCCACCACGGAGCCACCCAGGGGAAGGGGCTTGGGCTGATGCTTCCCGGCATGTTCAGGTTTGGGGTGGACGCTCCTGTGCCTGCTCCTCCTGAGGCTGTTTCAGGGCTCCGTGGGGACACGGTGGACGCGCTGACCTGCAAAGGGGCCCCCATGTGCCCCCACCCTCCTGCTCCAGCCACCTCCGGCCGGCAAGCCCACGGCAGGGGCTGTGTCCCACCAGCAGCCTCGTACCAAACAAGTTTCTGTCATTTTACCACTCCAACAAGAGCTATTTTTACAGTAAATCTTTCCAAAATAGAAACCAGAAACACCCACAGGCGATGACCAAGCCCAGGTGCTGCAGGACCGGTTGCTCGGTGGGGGACAGGGATGGGGACAAGAGCTGGGAGCACCAGGGGATGGCAAACCCCACTCAGCACCACGCCGGCAGGGCCAGGGACCCTTTGCAAAGGCTGATGCCCCCAAACCCAGCCGAGCAGGTGGTACAGGCAGCCGGCCAGCCCTGCTGACTGCTCTCACCCTTCCCTTTTCCCAGGATAAATGCTCAGGTAACGTTTGCTGCTGCAAAGCATCGGGCTCCTCCCAGTTTTCATCACACAGCCTCCGAAAGGCTTTGCTTCCTTTTTTTGGTCTCCTTCTTCGTGGCATGTGCTGGATAGCATTGCAGGGCATGGTCAGAGACTGCAGGGTGGAAGGTGTAAAAAAGGAAATGGGATTGTCTGTGATTGAGGCAAAAAGGACAGGCGCAAGGGAAGCACCTCCTGGAGGGGTGCTGAGCCCGTCACCGAGGACCCCTCTGTTCTGCACCCGTTGCTGTATAAAATACACTCCTGAATAGCTCAGAGTTTTTTTTTTCACTCACTGGGAGGACCTTTGTCTCCATCAGAAATTACCACACCAGAGGATTTAACTCATTTGTCGCAAAGTTCAAAGTGACCTTTGAGAAAGAAGAAAAAACCCAACCCCAAACCCAGAAGAGAAAGCAGCTTTACCAAACAGTGTTGAGAAACGGCCCCGTCACACCCCGTTTTCAGAGCAACATCCCCACCCCGCAGCAGATAAGTGCCGAGCCGTCCCAGTGCTGCCCATCCCCGGCCACCGCAGGTGGGTGAGCACCTTGCTGGATCCTCCTCGCTGAGCCAAATCCCCCTGGACGGAGCGACTCGGCAAGGCCACCGGTGGGATTTGGGGAACATATTGAGACTTAGTGGGAAAACTACTCACGTCTGGTGCCAAGGACAATAAGCTAATTGCTCTGGGCAGCCCATCGATGGCACTTCTAGGATGGGGGGTTATTCTCTATCGGGGGTTTCTAGCTAAGGGATGGGGAGCTGGGTACAGGGGGAAGGCAATGCCTGCTGGTGCTCCTCCACTGGGTCACACTGGATTTCTCCCAGTCTGTGCTGGTATGGTCCCATGCGGAGCCAGGGGATGGACAGGGACCCTGTCCCTGCAGGGCACAGGTGAGAGCAGGGCTTTGGTGTCAGCGAGGACAGGTTATTGTGGAGTTTCTTTTAATGATGGACGGAGAATGAAATTCTGTTTTCTGTTATACAGGACTTAAAATCTCTCCCTCGGTTGTGGAGGGGTTGTGCCAGCACTCGCAGAGCACGGGGGGCACGCTGACCCCGGACTGAGGGGGCTCCCACAGCTCCAGCCCCAGTACTGGACCAGAGAATCGGCTGCAGGACCCCTCAGCGCCTTTCCAGCCCGGCCAGCACCGCGCACCGAGCACCGTCCCGAGCGTGGGACACGGCTCCCACCCGTGCGCTGAGCTTGCCTGACCTGTGCCAAGGACAAAGCCCTGGCACGAGCAGCATGGTGCGGGCAGCCCCGGCCCCAGCAGCCGTCGCTCTCTGCCTCTGTGAGTTACCTGCGAGTTACATCTTGTCCCCCTAAGGCTGACCCTGCCCCAGGACCCCCTTCCACCCCCCGGCCCTGGGGATGCTCCAGCTGCTTCTCATTCCCAACCGGCACTTGCCTGCGCTCTGCCTCCTGCTCCCGCCGGCATCCCCGGGCAGCGGGAGCTTTTCCCAGCTGCAGTGGCAGGGCGTTGGGCATCGCACAGACGGATTTCAGGGGGCAGATCCTACGTGCCTGCTAGCTGTCCCCTAAACCCACCCGGAGCCCCCCGGGTTGCCTGGGCTGGCGCAGGCTGCAGGGCGCTGCAGGGGCTGCTCTCCGCACGGTGCTCCCCAGCACTTACTAAACATTATTAAATTGATGAAAATAAGGTCCTTCCCAGACTTTAACCCCGGAGCTGCCTTAGAACAGCCCCCGACCACCTGCGCGTAGGGTCGCAGGTGCTGGTAATGTGGATGCTTTATAACCAGCTCCCGCTTCCTTGCAGGTTTCTCCGCAGACCTCGTGAAAGCCGCAGTGGTGAGTCACCACCAGCTGCTCCGGCAGCTCCCAACACGCCAGGGCTTTGCCAAAACCTCACAGCTGGTGCCGACAGTGGCAGAGCTGCTGCAGTTCCCCCAGCCCTTGTCTCCAGGGAGGCAAAGCTGTGGCCTCGCCACTGTCCCCGTCCATCTCCCATCCCATCCCTTGCTCACTCGCTGCCCAGCAGCCTCTCTGCCCTGCTCCCAAACCGAGGGCTGGGAGCCTAAATGTGCTGGGCACCTGGCTGTCCCCCCAGCTCAGGGAAGCAAGGACAGACCCGTCGCTGAAGGGTCCCCACTGCTGAGAGCAGCTGTGGTGGCTTTTGTCCCCATGCGTAACCCAGGGCAGCCTCAGGATGCTGCGGTTCCCGGCTCCCTGGGGTTTGCAGGGAGCAGCAGCTGGTCTGGGTGCTCCAGCCGGATCAGATCCCATTCCCCGCTTGGTCCCCGCATTTCAAAGCCTTTCCCATTCCTTGCTGGGGCTGAGTATCCCCCCACCCTCCTCCCCAGGCCGCCCTGACCATCGGAGCTGTCCTGTCTGCCACAGAGCAACACACCGAGTAAGTACCAGCCCCAGCCGGGGACTCTGATGGGCAGGGGGAGTCTTGGGGGGTGCAGGCAGTGGGGCTGGCATGGTAGATGTTGCATTTCTCCCCACATCCCTGTGACAGGTCACTGGGGCTGGGAGAGGATTTACAGCCTTGTGCAGCCGGTTTGGTGCTGGCACCCAGGCTGGGATTTCAGCTGCATCGGCTTTTGTTGTAGCACAAACACACCAAGAATTTCCTTTCTTTTACGGGGCTGACACAGATGTACCAGGAGCCTCCCCGCAGCTAAAAGCCAGGCTCTGCTGGCTTCAATCTCTCTCCCAAAGCCTGGGGTATGGTGGGCACCTCTGCCACCCGCCTGGCCGTAGGGTGAGCATCCTGACGCCTGCAGGGTATCCCCCTTGGCAGTGCCCCAGCGCTGCCATCAGGGGACTTTCTCATGAGACCTCGTGTTATTCCCACTTACCCCATGCAGAGTGGTCAGAGTGAAGGGCGATTTCCCAAGGGAACTGGTGGGTTTGTCCTCCACGGGGAGCTAAAGCAGATGGTGAAATGTAACTGCTTTTCCCCAATGCAGCCTCTCAGCGCCAGCCCTGCAAAGCTTCCAGTGCATCCCAGCCAGCGACCTGCCTGCTGCTGACATCCTCGCCTTTGCCCAGGGACTGCAAAACAGAACAGCAGAGCTGAGCAGCACCCAGGTGGGCAGGGGCAGGAGTGGGGCACGCAACCCCCCGGAGCCTGACAGGGCACAGGGAGCCGGGGGGTGCCGGGGCGAAGGGGCTCTCACCACCTTGGCATTGACAAGACGAGCCTCTCTCTGCCCAGCTGTCCTGCCTGGCCAGGCTGCTCGCTGCCAGGAACCTGACGGCTGGTTTTGGCCAGTACCCACCAGACCTGCTGCTCTTCTTCGAGTGAGTATCGAGGGCGGCACACGGCTGCAGTTTTGGGGCTGAATCACACCACGCGGTGCTGGCCAGTGTGGCCCTGGCACAGCTCGGGCACACGGGAGCTCTGCGGTGGCGGAAGAGTTAACCTCTGCAGGCACCTCCAGACGCGAATGGGGCATCTGCATCCCTGCAGACCCCCCGGTCCTCTCCTCACCCTACTCCTCTCTGAGGCTGGGGCCAGGCTGGCCATGGCATGGGGCGCACGGGGATGGTCCATGCCCGAGCCATCCTCCCCAGGGTAGGAGACCCCCAGCCCCAGGCAGCCCAGCAGCTCATTGCTCAGAAAGCCACAACAGTTTAAAACTACTTTCCCCATGCCCACAAAAACCACAAATTAAAGATCTCCTGCCTGGACACAAGGATCCTCTTTGTCCCCGACTCTTGCTCCCTTGCAGTTTGACCGAGGTGCGTGGTGGGACCTGCGGAGCGTTTTATGCCCGGGCTTCCCGCGGGAACCTGGACCTGCTGCCCAGGGGCTCAGCCCGGCGGACAGGGCTGCTGCGTGGGGCGCTGGCCTGCCTGGTGAGTGGGGGCTGAGCCGGGGCGGCCAGGGCCCCCCCAGGGGCAGCCAGGGTCCCCCGTGCCCCTCGCCAGGCGTTTGCACAAGGGCTGGTTTGACTCTGCCAGGGGGTGAGGAGCAGCCACCTGCGCCCAGAGCAGCTCAACAGCCTCGGGGCACTGGTGTGTGACATGGAGCCAGAGACCATCGTGGCCTCAGACCCCAGCGTCCTGGAGAACCTGAAGCTCTGCCCAGTGCTCACAGGGGCCCAGCGAGATGCCCTCAACGCCATGCTCCTCGGGGGGGGCACAGCGTATGGGTAAGGAGCCTTCATCTGCTCTGGTGGGGGTGGGCGATGAGCAGGAGGGATGGTGCCCGTGGGGATGCTGAGCTGGTCCTTCTCCCAATGACCACAGGGACCCTTCAAGCTGGGATTTACAGACTCTGCAAAATCTGGGGCCGCTCGTGCTGGCTTTGAACCAGACCACGCTGAACTTGGTGGCTGAGGTAAGCCCCCTCCTTGGGACCCCAGGGTGAGCTGCCCTCAGCCAGGCCAGCCCCGAGGCTGCGGGACCCAGCACCCCCTGCCCCCCTGGCAGGCGGCACGGGAGGCTTTCGGCAGCAGCATCACGGCTGCGTACGGCAGCCAAGGACGTTCCCAGCGGGAGAAATCCCTGACCCTCCTCAGGGCCTTCGCGGCAGCATCAGCTTCATCCCATCCCAGGCTGAAGCGGAGCGCGGACCGTGAGTGTTTCCCTTCGCGGTGGCCAGTCTGGACCAGCTCAGAGCTCTTGGGGGGTGTAGTACCCCCGGCGTGGGTTAGCATCTGGGCACCCACAGGGAGGGGGACAGGAGTGGGCAGAAAGCAGTGGGATTCCCATAACCTAACTGGGGCGATGGGGGAAATGTCCTTCCAGCACCTGGGAGCGGGAATATGGCAGCAGCAGCCGGGAAGGAGCCGGCAGGGGAGCAAACCCCGGCCGGGGCAGCGCCAGGGTGGGCTGCGGCATGACCGGAGGGTGCTGGTGGGTGATGTGGGAAAGGGCTCACCTTGCCGGAGCGTTCCGAGTTGCCTTTGACAGGAGAAAGCACTTGTGCCTGCAGAAACAGCACCCGCTTCCGCAGGAATAGCTTTAAGGAAAGCAAGCAAACAAGGCGCCTTCGTGGGCTGGGGGCCAGCGGGTGGGAGGATGACTCGCGGTCCCAGCCGGTGGCCTGAGCCACGTCACTGCCATTCCCTGTTCCTTCACCAGGTTCTCCTGAGGGGCTGGTGGGACCCCGTGGCAGGACCGGGGCCGGGGGGAGGGCGCCTGGTGACCTGCTCCCGCTGCCCGCAGGCTGCCTGTCCGCGCCCATCACGGCCAGCACCATCGCTGGCCCCTTCTTACTCATCGACTACGACACCAGGGAGCAGTTCGACCTGTGCCTGAGCAATGAGGTTTTAAAAGCAAACCTGGGGGCTCTGCTGGAACAGCCGCTCACCGTGGAGTACCTCCTGGTCGTGAAAGCGAAGCTGGAGCAGGTGACAGTGGCACAGGGCAGGAGCCCCCCCGCCGCCCCCCTGTTAGCATGGGCACGCTGCGGGACGGGCAGGACCTGCTGTGCTGCATCGCCAGCTGCAGGGATGAAGGCGCCCAGGCGGGTTCTTTGCACCCATTTCTGCCTTCTTTTCCCTTCCCTGACCCTCTTTTCTGCCCTGCTGGCCTGACCCTACAGATTTACCCTTCGGGGATCCCAGAGGAGCAGCTGAAGCTGTTAGGGCCACTGTCCCGCCAGTACACGGTGCAGGAGATCAGTCTGTGGCCGGTGACATCCAGTGACACGCTCTCAGCCCTGCTCAACCCCTCGGGTGGCAAGTGGGAAGCTCCCCAGGTAAACCCACAGCACCAGCGGGGGATGGGAACCCAAACGGGGACCGCATGGTGCCCGAGCCCAGCCAGGGGCAAAGGTGTTGCCCGAGCGTGGCACGGCGGTTTTGCAGCACACACGTTTCTACCAGCAGCATCTTCCTTCCCTGCCAGCGTGCAACCACTGAACTTTGTTTCCCAGGTCCAGCAGCTGCTCAGCAGATACCTGACACTGGGAGGCACCTTGACTGGGCCCTTGCTTCAGAAAATCGGTGGAAGACACCTGTGTAATCTGCAGGAGGAGCGGATCAATCAAATATCTCCAGAAGCGATCCAGTAAACTGCTTTTTAGGGATGCTGTTCAGTCCTGTGAAGCCCCTGGGACCTCGGGGGAAGCGGGTGGTTGGATGGCAGGTCCCCACCTCCGTTTTACCTCTGCCCACTCGCGGGCAGCAGGGTGGCATGGCTGCGTCCCGCTCCCACCCCTGCCCCAGCTACTGCGAGCGGGGACAGACCACTCATCTCCCCTGGCCAACAAAAGGGCTTTAGTTGTGGTTTGGAGTGGTGCCCCCAGCTCTAACCTGTGACTTTCCCTGCCCCAGGACTGCTGGACAATTAAACATTTCTTCTTGCTCTCAAACCAAGAAGGACCAACTCTACAGAAAAGCCCGGGTGGCCTTTGCTGGCCAGGCTGGCACCAGGGCGTATTACTGCCGGATCTGGCCCTACCTGGGTAGGTGTTCCAGCCCCTGCCCTGCTTCCCACGGCGCCTGAGGTTCAATATCTCTTCCTTGGCCGGGGGGTTTAGCCACGCTAGAGACATGCCTAGCAGTCTCCAAAACCCCTCCAAAAGCGTTGGAAGCGTTTCACGTGTCTAGGTGCGCCATGTGCTTTCTTTAAAGGTGGAGCTCCAGCAAAGGACCTGAAGGATCTGGCTCAAGCTGGCGTTGCCATAGACATGGACATAGACACCTTTCTTGCCCTAAATCCCAACGAACTGCAGGTACGTTCCCGGTACGCTGCTGCCCTTTTCCCTGCTGAAGGGCAGGGCTAGTCGAGGGCTGAGCAGCGGGGTTTGAGGCTGGAGCCCCATCAGATCACCATTTCTCCATTTTTTTTTACCTTTTAAAATTTTTGTTTGGAAGTTATTACTTGCTCTGCAGTCCTGTTAGAAAAGCGTTTTGTAGCAATGCCGGCTGTGAGGATTAACAAAGATGACTCTATATGTGTGCTGCAGAAACTCAGCGTTGTGGATGTGAAAAATTTGCTGGGGGAAAACCTCCCTTCCCTGAAGGAAGCTGAGAACGAGACCTCGGTGATGCGCTGGGTGAAGAGACAGTCCCAGCGGGAACTGGACTGCACCCTGGGAATCGGCCTGCAAGGGGGAACGGAGGAACCCGGCCCCACAAGGACGGCTCCCCCTCCTCACCCCACTGCCTCGGCCAGTATCACCCCCACAGCCACCATCCCCGTGCCCACCACCCTCCCCACTGTTGCCATTAGCAGCCCCCCCCCCCCTAATTCAAGTACCAGCCCCCACAAGGCTCCCACCCCAAGCGCTCTCAGCCCAGCCCCCCCTAAGAGCACTCCCCCCCACGCTTACACCACTGCCAGACCTGCTCTGACCACCAGCTCCATCATCCCATGCTCCATCCACCAGTCTGCCACCTCACATAAGGCCACCCCCTCCTCTGTCAAGCCCAATGCCACCTCTCCCAGCTCCGTCCCACTCCCTGCTCTCACACGCAGTGCAACCACCAGCGCTAGTGCTGGTACCACCCCTAACACCAGCACCCCACTGGTGTCCATGAACCCCCCAGCACCCGGGGGTACCACCCACCCCACTCCTGCCACTCGTCACACTGTCATGCCCAGCACCCTTGTCCCCAACTCCACCTCTGCAGCCACAGAAACAAACCTCCCTTCCCACAAACCCACCCCGACCCCCAACTCTACCGTCTCCACCCAGAAGAGTGTCACCTCATCGACGACAACACTGCTTTGCAAGACCGGTGCCCCTCCGGCATTGCTTGGCCCCTCTTCCACCACCCACAGCGGTGAAACCACTAAAAAGCCACCCGTAGATGTGCCAGAGCCACCGAGGCCAACACCCGGCGGGTACATCAACCTGCAGCCTGAAGCTGGTAAGGTGTGAATGTTCAGCGTCGGGAAAGGCTTACGAACCGCTGGTGAGGCACAAGCCTTCACTGACGAGCAACAGCCGATCTACCTTGCTCCTGGCCAGATTTAATACCGGTGCGCTGTTGCCCCACACAGCTGCTGGCTGGGCAGGTAGTGACGTGTCTCTGCAGGGCATTACAGCCCCTGGGTCTGGAGCGTACTGCCTTCAGACCCTGTGCGCTCTCAAGTCTGGCGAGGTGCACCTTAAGATGTCTCATCACCTTCTGAGCATCCACCGCTTTGCAGAGAGCTGGAGTAATTCCGTTAATGCCAAGGCACGGTACTATTTTTCACAAGGCAAGGACACGGCCTTCCATCTTTTAGCTGCACATAGTGTTTCTGACTAGGCATCGCTGTAAAATGCTAAAATCTTTTTTTAGTCCTTTAACCTAACAGAGCTACACTGGTTGCTTTCATGACTCAAACAGATTTACTCCTGCTTTATGCTGGTGAAGGTAAGACTCAGTCCTGCTGCCTACTCCTGGCCAGGTGACATTTATAACCGGGGTGCAGGCATGGTAATGCCACAAAAGACAGAAAAGCGTTGTCCTGACACAGGTGATTCTTCAGGGTATCTGAATCGCAAAGCAACCCTACTGCCCTCACAGCTCACGCATGCTCTTCACCTGGATAATCCACTTCTTTCTGTGTTCTCCACCTAGGATCAGGATCCAGACTCTCCTCCTGCCTACTGCACGTGCTGACCACCGCCGTGGGAAGCTCACTGCTGCGAGGGCTTCTCTGACACTGCCACCTCTAGCACCATACTCACTACATCCTTCCTTTAATTTTCACCATCCTGCAAAATAACGGGGCTGGCAAATTCCCTGCTGAAAAGCAGAAACCCAGGAAAAGAACAGTTTGTCCACTTGATACCAGCACAGAATTTTATTACTTTTGAGGATGGGTAATGAAAGGAGGACAGCTATTTTTCCAGCCCAAAACAGCCCAACAGGTACTTACTAGCTAGTTACTCTACATAATAAAATCACCAGCAATATTGACTGGTCTGACAATGTCTTAATGCTGACAGCAGGCCCAGATCTGCCAGCTCTACTCACACTGAGTGGTATTTTCCTTCTAAGCAGTCCCACTGTGGCCTGTTGAAACACTGGGACAACTCAGGGATTTGAGTTACTGGCCGTTGCAAAAGCAGCACAATATGGCGCAGCAACACAGTCTGAAAGCTGAGAGATACACTAAATCGCATTTAACTTGTTTCATGAACTTGGGAGATTATTTTTTTTAATCAAGATTTCCTCAAACTACGCAAAGCCTAGTTATAGGGATGATTAACTGGAGACAGTTTATCTTGATTACTGTTGCAATGCTGTATAATAAAACATCAATCGACTTTTTTTCCCCTAATGAAATGTGTTCTTTGATGTGCTTTTAGTGCTTTGTATTGCAGTTTTTCTACCTAGGTTAAGTCTAAACAGTTTCCACTTTTTTTGGTCTGACTTCATTCATTATCTAGTGTCTCCTCCTCTAAAGCTCTACTACGAGAAAGCGTTTCCCCTTCCAACTTACACATCTTCCACTTACTAGTCCCATTCTCCATGGGCTGAGGACATTATTGCATGCCATTTGCTGAGACTGTGTCAAGGCATGATGAAACATATCAAAATTGTTATCAGGGGATCAATGCTGTTAAAAATGCAGACTGTCTTGCTTACACCCGGCTCTCTTGCACCCTAGCTAGTGCCCCAGCACCATGGGATGCAGGCAGCCTCTTGCCACCCAGAAGTCTGCAGTGAAGGACAGACCAGGGATATCCTGTTCCCTTCTGCACAGCATGGACAATGGACATTTATAGTGTCTTTGCAGGCAGGCTCTCCTCCTGGGGGAAAAGGGGGATTTCAGGGGCTGGATACAGGTTGCACTGAGGCTTTTTTGAACAGAAATTCCCAATGAATCTAGTACAAAGTTCTTATACCCTCCCCATGAGAAAGCTGAGAACAGCCTCAGCTCTTTAGTGTTGAGTAGTCAACACCAAAGAAAATTAACAGGCATGTCTTGGGTTTCTGACCATTTAATTTGGACCGATATCTGCAGACATGAACGCGCAGGCAGTCCGAATGAAGAGAGGACAACAGCAACTCATCCATTTGCTTCAGCCATTTTTTACTTAATTCCACTATTTATTTACAATCAGCCAGAAAACTTCACTCCCAATTCAGTGGTCTTGGCAGCATCAAGAGATCTGGGTCTTTGAGAAATGTAATTGTTAACATGCAAAAAAGCCAAGTAGCTCACCCTTAAACCCACCAGGGTTGTACAGTAAAATATTGGTATCGTTTGTGTTGCAGTAATATGGCTGGTGCTTACCTAGGCTTGGTCTGTACAAAAGGCAAAGATCCTGCTCTGAAGAGTCTGAGATTCCCCCCCTCCCTGCCCCCCGCGTGATTTGAAACAAAAAAGTACCTAAAAGTGAACCTTGGGCTGCATAATACTCCCTCACCCGCCAGCATGGCTGTCCCCAACAGGCCTCACAACAGGTCACAGGCTGCTCCCCTTCATCTTATTTCTCTTGAGGGAAGATATTCAAGACAAGACTAACATCATCAGGGAACTGATCAGCAGAGTAGGCAGGAGGTGGAACGTCACAGCCACAGTACCCAGAGAGGCTGAGGGTGGTGCTAGAGGAAAAAGAGGGGGCATTAGTGCAAAGAAATGAACAATTGAACTGTTCCCCCATGGGGGAGAACATCTCTTTATGCCACATCCAGGGAAGATCTTTGGCTATCTATTTCTAACTTCCACCCCTAACAGCACCACCAAGTCACAGCCCAAATCCAACACACTGCAGAGGAGGAAGCTCTGGAAGTGCTCACTCAGTTGAGATGTTCAGCCAGCGAGGATGGTCTCAGTGAGATTACAGGATTGCTTCTCATATTGGACCCAGAACTTGCTCTGCAAGGCTTAAGGCTCCCCAGCAGGACTGAACTTACTGTCCCTTGACGCTGGGAGGTGACGGGAGGAGGTGAGCACTCACCAGTGCGCTTTAATGGGGCTGCGTGGATGGGTAGTGACAAGTGCCTCTGGAACGGGACCTCAGCAGCCCAGATCAACAGGCTCTGCTCTCTCAGCACAGGAGCAGCCAAGGAGGACTTGCCAGGGCCTTGGCCCAAGGGCTGCTGAAAGCAGGACTAGAGCTGTCTGGCAGCACTGCCCGAGGCTCAAATGCTTGAGCTTGGTGCACTCACTTCTCTTTTGCAGGCAACTGAAAGCACTTTGCTCCCATATGGAGTTTTTCTCCTTGCTGTAACCCAAAAATATTTAAAGCACAACAATCATAAGTCCTAACATAATACATACTCTGAAATCTGGGCGTGACGATGTTGATGTAGCCTTCTTGTGTTCCCCCAGTGAGCCCAACATGCAGTTTATCCAGTTCTGATTGCTTCTGTGTTCGGACCCACTCACGGATGGGAGACTTGTTCTGCCATTTCACCAGATCACCAAGATTCATCCCCAGCAAGCCCTGAACCTCAGAAGGTGTCAGGCTCTAGAAGAAATCAAAGAATTACAGATGTAAATGCAGGAATGAAAATAATACCTCTGACCAAAGAACTGATAGAAAAAGGTTTCTATTAGCAGAAGTGTGAAGATTAAGGAAGACAAATTTCTGGTGAGTGGTTTCAATTGGAACAATCTTCTCTTAGGTTATGGGAATGAACACGATTGTTCCCCGAAGACTATTTCTGTTTCCTGACGACAAGTCTCCTACTCTCAAGTGGAGGCCCCAGTGCCTGCCCAAATCACTGGGCTTTCTTCCAGAGTTGAGGATATTACTGCGAACACACCTGTTAGAAGATCTGTCACATAGCTGTGAACTGTAGTCTACTGCACGCCTGTCCCCTGCTTCTGCCACTAGTGCTTATGGGAGCCTGCTCTAAAGAAATTCCTCAGTAAGACTGGCTTAGCACCCATGTATGACCCCGAATTGCACATTTAAAAAGGTTTCAGGCCAGTTCTTCACTTTCTACTGGTCTCGCATCATTCTGAATTTGATGGAGTGACTCCTGATTTACACCAATGGACAATGCGACCAAACCAGCCACTTAGTGTAACACAAATGCAAGGAGTGAAACAATTTCAAGATTCAGCTCACCATCACAGAGTCTTTTCTTAAATTCATGAAAGTACTAATGTCCATGTTCACCTTGTCCTTGCTTAGAGCTTTGAGATCTACACCAGGAGCACCCCCTGGGACCAAAAAGAGAAAGTATATCAAAGCATGGAAAAGGACAGCCAGCCCTCAAATGAACCGTGTCATGTATCTGTATAAGCTACAGCTATAACAGTGTCTCCGAAGTTTATTAGGTTGGGGCTGCTAATAGAGTGAGTTCCAACTGCAAAGGATATGGATGCTACTTCATTTTGCTGGAAAGTATTATTGCGTTGGCCATTAAACCAATCTGTGACAATGCCAGATGCTAGACAGAGGTGGAAGAAGAGTTTGCTTAGGCTGTGAACAAATTCCTGGCTTAACAGGGGGGAAAATCATCTATGTTTTATGACTTGGAGAAGGGCTGTGAGATATGGCCTAAGCATTAGCAGCTTGATTTCTCATGGATCTCGCAGATCTTATCCATCCCAAAAGTTATGAGTTGTTTTCCCTGTGATAGTCTGACAATTGATTTGGGCAACTTCAAGTCAGGTACAGAATATCTAATGCCATCTACAAGTTGGAAAAGACTGAAACTTCTAACAACTTCGCTTTGAAAATTCCCAAACCTTAGATGGTATTTGATACCTATTCACCACCTCCTGGCTAAGACTCTCTCTTTCCCCATAACATGCTGTTGTTTTACGTACCTAGATATGGTTTAATCAGCTGATAGTAAGCAGGGAAATAGTGCTTGTCTGAGAACGCATGTTTTGCTTTAGCATATAAGATGTCTTTCGTAAGCTGTGAACAGGCTGAAGTATTCAGAGATGCCAGTCTGAAGAAAAAATGAAGATTTAAGGAGAGAAAAGGTTTTATTATCTTCAACCTGTATAAATTTTGAACTATTCTGAGTATCTCTCTGGGATTCTCTACAAAGGACAGGTGACCCCCTCTTCCCAGTAGATACAAGAGCTGCGGAGAGAAACTAAGAGGAAAAAATATAATGGCTCAGTCTCCTGCTCAAAATGATATGTCTTCTAGGTTATGATGGCTCTGATGGTGCATTGTAAGTTTATGTGTTTGCAAAGATGTAGTTAATTTCATTTAACAGTCTTTCAAAGGAATTTGAATAAAATTTAATTAATTCTCTTTTGCCTCTAGATAAAAGCATGCATGCAGACCATATCTGTTGTCAGATGAGCTGCAATAAAGAGAATTTGACTGCAAATCTGAGCCCTTCCCTGGCAGGCTTTTAAAGCTGTACACAGGTTTTTAAAGAGCGAGTACTCTTTTTTTTAATTTAAAGAGCAGGTACCACATTGCTTCCTAGATTTCCTCTCACTAAGTGGACAGAAAAGGAAAATGCACTTGCTGATGGGAAAATGTTTTTGCGAGAAGCCAGGAGCATCATGATATTTGACTCACTTCAAGCTGTTGGAGTCTATCATATTCAGCTGGGTTGCATTTAGAAGGCATACATATTTTGTACCGATTGCGTTCAGTGCAGTAGTGTCCAAGGCATTTCCCAAGTCAACATACCGTTTAATCATTGCAGAAGCCTAGAAACATTTGATTTTTTCAAAAGTAAACTTGAATTAGAATTTACGTTTTCATCCTCAAAAAAACCCGAAATGACTAATTACAAAAATAAAACAGAATCATTTCCAATCTGTTTGTTTGGACCTCAGTGACAGGCCAGTCATCTTTGAATCCACTAAGCCAGTCCTAAACCAGCAACTCCCAAACCAGGAAGCAAATACGGGCAGGAAAGCAAACCCAAATCCCTACCTGATAATCAGCGGGCTGACTTTTCAGCAAGGTAGCCAGCGAGGCAGATGAAGTTATCTTCAGTTTGGAAACATCCTCAGGGGTGATGAAAGCAATGAGGGAGCCCAGTTTAGGGAACAGACTTGCAGGATACCCATCAGGATATGTCTGTGGAAAGAACGTTGTTACTGCTTATATGAACACTCATTATCACAAGCCTGTGCTTATGGATTTATGCTCTTTGCAAAATTGATGTGGAAAACCCCAAAAGGTCTGCAAGGAATAAGAAACCAAAACCAGTGAGATTGCAGAGCACATCTGTCCATTTTATGCTTGATAGCTCAGGCAAGCAGACCCCGGGGACAGGAACAAAACCTGAAGCCCTGTGAAGTGCCTTACCGCAGAGCCCTGAGTGGGCAGCACACCTTGCAGTGGTGAAGGCTAATCAAATGCTGGGCTTCCCTAGCAGTAGCACAGCCAGCAGGCCAAGGGAAAGGATTCTTCCCCTCCATTTGGTGGCACTTGCAAGACCCAGTCTGGATACTACGTCCAGTTTTGAGCTCCCTGGTACAAGAAAGACTAGCAAGTCCAGCAGAGCGCCATGCTGGGCAATGGGGCAGAAGCACACAACATACAAAGTGGGGCAACAGGACTGAGGGAGCTGTATTTTTAGTCTGAAGAGAAGACTAGGCTATATTTTTATTACTGCCTTCAACTACCTAATGGGAGATTATAAGGAGGATGGAGTCACGCTCTTCTCAGAGGTGCACGTTGAAAGGATAAAGGTCAAGAGACAAGGAAAATTCTGAATAGATATGAAGAAATATGTATTTTCACAGTAATGGCGGTCAAACATCGGAAGAGGAGCCCAGAGAGATGGTGGAGTCTCAGTCCATGGAGATACTTAAACTCAACTGGACAAGCCCCTGAGCAATCTCACCAGTAGACAATTTGACATTCTCCAGCCTGGCATTACCTCATCCAGCCGCCTCTTCATCATAGCTAATTGCTCAACAGTGAAGGGATAGGTCAGTATCTGAGGGAGGTAATTCTCCAGAGAGACGTTCTTCAGGCAAGTATGTAACTCCTCAGGTGTGTAGTACACAGGCATCAAGTCATCATTAAGAACTGTCTCTGTTATCTGCTTGCCAGGTGGGCAACCTGTTGAAGCAATTATCAAATGTGTTTAGTGTTAAATCCTTCTGCTTCTGGCTTTGAATGCTCCCGTTCTGGAGACAGACAGGTATGCAATCATGGTACCACCCTCCTCCTCAGTGACTTGCCACCAAGTGTTTCACAGTTCAGCTCAGACACATTTAGGGAGACCCACAAGCTCTAGGGTCAACCCTGATACCAGGGGGAATGTTGCCATCAAGGGTAAGAGAAAGCTCCCATACCATCAGCACGCTTATGCCTAGTAGGCAGGAGTTCTTCAACAATGGGGACCAGCTGTTCCCTTGACAGAGGTGAATCGTGTGCAAAGGTTTTCAGCCAAAGAGTTAAAACATTCTGCAAGGAAAATGTTTCATCAGGGAGATATTGCAATCCTGGGTGTACCACTAGCATAACAAGTTGCTACTCACACAGACAAGAATCTTCATTGTTAAAGTACTATGGGCAGTAGACCTGCTGCTATAAGCCTTTCCTTGGTGAGACGATGGAAAAATTCTAAATGCTTAAACTCTATTATATTCCATGCCCCAGAAATTATTTTGCCTCCTCACAAAACATTATATAGAGTTACTACTGCTTTCCACCTCTGGTACTCTTCTGACAGTTCCAGGAAGGGGATGACAGTGATCTAGATTTGCAGTTCCAGACTGTCAGCTTGATCAGCCCTCACTCCTCATAGACCATCCATGCCCTTTGGCACCACACTTTTAAATGAAGACACTACTGAAAACACACTGGCTGAACAACCCCCATCATATTTCTTCCATACTGCCAGACCTAGGAGTGCTCCCCAAACGCCTCACACCTCTACGAACAACCCACCTTAGGGATTTTCTGCAAGATGCCGTGATCAAATACAGGAATCAATCCACTGAGCTCATTCAAGGTATAAGTTGACCACACTACAGGAGGTCTGTATACAAAAATTTGCAAGGATCAGCTTTCAAGGAAGAACAACAGAAAAAAACCCCACAACTCCCTCTATGTTAAAAGCTGCCAGAATTATGTCCTTGTAACATTCGAAGTTAAGAAAATACAAGATTTAAATCCTAAAACTTCCTGTTACACAAAACTTCATTCCACCAGAGCGGGAACAATTGCTAGTAACATGAATAAGGGCAGCTGGATGGGAAAATGGCATTTAACACACACATTATTTTCTTTAGCACAAAATCCAAAGAATATGTATTGCCTACTACTGCCCTACTCAGTGCCAGGATCTCAGGGCATTTGACACAGAAAGGGCAAGTATTTTGCCTCCCTGGATGATGTTTCTGTTAGACACAGCCAGGGATTTATGAAGCATCTGTCAGTTTGACAGGCAGAAACAGAACGTTTTCTGAATGTCAGTGGCTGACAAACAGCTGGAGCCCACCTGTGTTCATCAGGACAGTCTCAGAGAAGTTTACTTAATGAAAAATTGACAAGAGGAAAGGCTTTTATAACTAGAGCAGGTGAGATACAGAAGCGACAATGTATTTTTTGGTGGGATTCCAGCCAAACCTTTCAGCTGAAAGTAGTTCAAATAGAACAATTTAAAAGGCCCAATGTAAAACCCAAAAGCAATCAATTATTCATGTTTTTGATCAAGCTGGTTGGCTGGAGTTCACTCAGGTTTTAATAGAACAATGGTTTTGTTTAAGGGAACTGTTTTGCTGATGTCAAGAAAAATTCTTACCCAAATGTAGTGTTACCACTACTGATGACATTCCTAATAGCCTCTTCTTGATCAGGCAGGAAAGATTCACACTGGCTTAACAGCTTCAGCAAATTCCCACCAGAATTTCTAATGTATTCTCCACCCAGGTCACAGACCAGTTGTCCCAGAATCTCTGCACTTTCCTTATTCACTTGTGTGCCAGGAATTTTCTGAAATAATAACAGACAGAAGTATTTAATAGAACTGGATACCACCACAGAAGAGCATTCTTGAACACCAAGTTCTCCCCAGCACCATGCAGTCCCCTTGCCACGTACCAAACATGCTAAAGCCTCCAAGAGCAGCTGTTTCCGATGAGACGATTCTCTTTGCAGAATATCAAGATTTGCTTTCCCAATATTAGCAAAATACTGCCTACAGCTTCCTGTCACTGCATAGTCTGAAGGACTAGAAAGACAAATAATCCATGAATTCTAGTGAATTATATCAAACAGTTGGTCAGGTTCACGGCTGTCCAACATATAAAGTGTACAGTGCAGTATCTTCCACATCCACAGATTAAACTCTTTGCAGCTGTGGTTCTCAAAGACCCTAGTCCATATTTTTTAAAAATTAATTTTCACCTTAAGGAATCTATTGTGAGACTCAGTTTTAAATTGTTCAAGATTTCAATACAGAACCACAGTGGGTTAGCTACTGGAACAAAGAAATCCACCCTACTGTCGGTATGATGTTGTAAGGGAACAGCATGTTCACAGAGGCCAGAAAGTACTAAAACTGCATACTGGTTTCAGCTCCAACCAGGCACAATTAAAAAGGGCTTCATAGTGTTTATATTAATACGATGCACAGTTGAATCTGAAAGGACCTTAAAACCCTTTTGAAAGCTTTCTGCAATCTGATTTTTTTTTTGTCTCCCATAAGGAGGCCTGAACAAGTTCAAAATATACATCAAACATGAAATAGTCATTGCCTGCTAGGTTATAAAGTAATACCTCTTTTTCCCACTAAGGCAACAACATGAAAACCATAGCACAGTTACCTTAAAAACAGCAACAGGTCTTTAGGATAGCTATCTAAATCCTTGGGAATCCCATGCAACGTCACCATCTTCACTAAGCAGCTCAGCTGAAAGGACACCACAGTTTACATGAAAGAAAGAAACCAGCATGGAGACATAAGAAAAAAATGAAACAAATATAAAGATTTTACTCTGCTCCAAAGAAAGAAGGAAAAAAAAAAAAAAAAAAAAAGAGAGACAGAAATCAGAAGGTTTGGTTCCTGAGAAACCTAGCCAACTGGGGTTTGACTTCTCTCTTTGAGGAAATTCTGAACTGTGGGACGGAGACCCAGGACCAGTTACATTTGTTCTAGTCCCTTAAGCTGAAAGTGGTTTTGCTCTTGCTGAACAGACCTCATTCCTACCTCCATGACACCATCAGACACGGCATTTTGAAATACAGAAACTGACCTGGTCTCCTCCTAGCTTGACATTCTTCTTCTTCATGACTCTGGCCAGCTCTTGAAATCTTCCTGCTTCTACCGCACTGGCATCTGCACATGTGAAGCCTTGGAGGACTGACTGGGAAAGCCTGAACATTTACAGAACGCAAATCAGTCAGGCAAGGACTTCAGGAGAAAATTCAATGCTGCTCTCTGACATATATAATGACAAATATAGCAAAAATAAACCTCCCCCGTTCTCGAAGCTTAGTGCTCTCCAATCTCCATCCCCTCAAAACTGCTAGTCTTGACCTCTGTGGGAGACCACTGGCCAAACAAACAATCTAGAGACTCGTAGCGGAAGCAGAAATGCAGGGAAAAATTCTCTACCACAAGTAGTATTGCTGTATCCTGAATTACAAGATCAGTCTCCTCCCTGTGTTTTCAGTAGATGCCACACATTGCAAGATCCTCCTCACTGAACATAGTTTGCACAGTCTGGGAGAGCTCAGGGAGAAGTCCTTAAAACTTCAATACAGAAAAACTTGTACTGTGAAATCAGCAGGACACTGATGTTGCCTCCATTGTTTTTCCAGATATATAACATGAGTTTCATAATTTTTCATCTCAAATATGAGAGCTGACAAAAGGTATATATCAACCCCACTAAATTTAATACCTGGAACAGCAGGAAGACTGACATATTCTCTGATTAGAAATGCCTTTCCCAGAAGCAGGCAGAAGCTAGGTTCCAGGTGCAATCTGAGCCAGCAGCAGCATTTTAGGAAGCAAATGTGGCTTATGGGTATATTTTGCAGCTGACACCCTGGTAAATGCCTGTGTTTGGGTTTGCATGGTATTTCCCATCTGTTACTAGGGATTGAATATGGTGGGTCTGCCATACATACCAAAGGAAACATGGAAATTGCAATCAAAGCAAACACAAACATGGAAAATGGAAGAAGAAAAACACTACCTGCTGAAGTCAGGCTCTGCCTTTATCACATCACTGAAAAACATGGCAGCCTGGGAAGCAAAGCCAGAGTGTCAGAGGTTTACCACTCTCTTCTGCAACATTAACCTGTACTTTCAGACAGATTTGCAGAGCAGACTTATAGCTCTGTAGAGGCCAGGGCTGACACTGAGGGGTAAGAAGGACACAAGCTGCTAGCATGTTACCTGTTCTCGGGTCCACATTTTACTGTTCAGGTCCTGAATATTGGGCTTCTCTTCCCCAAAAACAAGCAATGATTTTGGAACATAACTGGCCAGAGCATCCGGGATATGTTTAACCAGGTCAGCAGGGTGGTCTACACTGGAGGAAATCTTTTAAAAAACAATAACAAATTGTATCATTCAAACAGTGTGGTTAAAATAAACGATTGCTGGAGAAGAAATTATGAACTGGAAAGAAGCCAGGCAAATTCCCCTGCTGCATCTGGGCATTTCTCAGAGCCCTAACACTATGAAATAATTCCTGTTTGACATATTCATCATACTGGGAATGCTGCTTGGAGCTAATACCTGGGGTCCTGATGAATGGGAACGATTCTGTCTCTTATCAGTTTCCCACCTCCTGGCTTTACGTCCTAAAAATGTTTAAGAGGCCAGAAAGGAGGGACATGTCCTTTCTCCCTGCCAACGCAATGTCTCAAATTGCCAAAGGCACACCGCAGAACAATCCTGAGGAGAATGAAACCTTATTCCCCTGGCTGCTCCATTGCCCCAGGGCATGCTACAGCCAGGGCCTCTGGTGTCAAACACAGTTCAGAGTCTTTCCTACCAGAAGAAGGATGAATAACTACAAACTTGAAAGCTACACATGCAACTTGAAGGCTAAAGTAATGCCGATAAAAAAGGCAGAGGTGTCCAAATTCTACACAATCACACGAGGGAATGAAATAGTGCGCTGCTGAAGGATCAAGTCTACCCTAAACAGGACTTTCTAAGCCACTTATCACACATTCCTACTCCAAACTGATACCAAATGATTAATAACATTGAATGTATTATTAGCAGTATGACTTTAAGACAATTAGAGCAAATGCGTTGTTAAGGGTTAATTCGGGTCACAAGCACTTTGCGTTAAGGGTTAATTCGAGTCACAAGCACTTTGCGTTAAGGGTTAATTTGAGTTACAAGCACTTTGTGTGTCCTCCAAAGCACTTCCTTAAGCATTGGCAAATCATTTTGTTAGAAAAGGAACTTCACAAAGGAAGCACCTCCACAAGATAGATGAGCTGACAGGAAGCTCACCACAAGCAATTTGCTCAGCAAAACTAGGGGAAAGGTCATTCTGGCAGGGGGAGATCACGACCACCAACTCAAGAAACCCACCAACTGAAAAAGACGTGGAGATTGAGCATGCAGACTAACGAGCATAGGAAACAAGAGAATTGCTTAATAGGAAACCGAGTACTAAGCAATGCAAGAGTTGTGTAACTTCTAACCAGAAGGCTGATGTCTTTGTTTGTTGAAACGTATAGAAATGTATAAATAGTGTAAAGTTTTGACAATCAAGGAGCTAGGCATTTGTGGGTTACCACCTAGCTCCCTACTTTGTGCATGAGAATAAAAAAATAAGGAATACCTCAACTTGGTGTGTGAACTGGTGCTGTGCACCCGGTAACAAACCTGCTTATGGTGATGGACAACAAAACCATGACAATATTCTTTCTCTGAGAGCATCTTTTCAAGTCACTGGGGAGTACTTTCTGGGACCACCCCGCAAAACAACTGGCTCTTCTGCCTTTGTCCCCAAAAGGCTCAGCAGGACGCTGGCTGGCAGCCAAGGACGTCTACACAGGCAGTCATATGGACTTGAGATGCTCGTCCAGCTGCACACTCAGTTTAGCAATGACAAACACCCCCAAGGGAATGCTGTCTGGGTGTGCAGGTGTGTGTCAATGCCTGGCCCCAGGTAACCAGTGTTCTTAGCTGTGAGTCACTGGAGCTTTGCTAATTTGTGATGCCTGAAGAAAAAACAACTTCACCTTTTCCACGAATGTCATTCTCAGAGCAGATGGCAGGGTCACCAATTGCTGAACAAACTCAGGCAACTTAATGGCTTCCAAGATCACTTCTGGAGGCAGACTTTGAAGTGTGCTGCTGTTGAGGCCAGCCACCAAGCTCCCTAGCTTTGCCAGGCTCTCTCCATCCAGGATCTGAAAGGTAATGCACACAGGCATGAGTACACGAAGGGCCAAACATCATTTGCTGGCAGCTACCTATACCAAGTGTGAGGTGCGTTTGTAGACCTTATTCTTTGTACCTGATAGCCAGAGCTGAGCAGTTTGTTGATAATAGTGCTGGACTGTTCAGCGGTCCAGCCACAAACTTCACCCAGGACAGGAATAGATGCTTCAAGGTCTTTATCACTGATGCTGTTTTCAATGCTGGACACAGACAGCCCAACTGCAGCCTGGCCCAATGCATGCAGGACTGCAGGAGGGAAATGCTCAAACTTGCTCACTAAAGAGGATGCAACCTGAAAAAGTCCCACGCAGACAAAAACGAAAGTCAGATAAGCAATGAGGTGAGCCTACTAGATCCTACAGCCTTTGGACATCTTAGATCACCGGACTTCTGCCTCAAACTTAATGTGATGAAGTCTATGGATGGACTGCCTCCACCCACTGAGATTTTTCAGATTTTGAAAAACCAGCCAGGCGCCACAATAAAAAAAGCAAGATGACTTACAGGACTGTACACAAGAGGAGGCATGACAGTTGAATCCTCAACTCTCATAAATTTTGTCAAGGTGAATGAAGAACTGATTCATGGGGCTGGGCAGGAAATTACCTGCAGTTCCTCTGCTGTCAAGGTGGAGGGAGCATTCTCTCTAGTTATTCCTCTGCGTGTCAGGTTCAATGGGCAGTTCTTACTGATCCTCTGGGCCAAGCTCAAAGCATCATCTCTGCTCAGGTTGCTCACTGCCGAGGGGCTCAGGTAGCAAACAAATCTGTCTGGGAGACTGCAGGTGGGAGACAAGGAGGAGAGGTTGCCAGTATGACAGACAGTGGCTCTGTCACATCTTTCTTCTTCTTCAAAAGGATGCTCTTTTCTAGTGCATGTTTTCCCCAATTTATTTTAGCTCTGATAATGCAGATGCTCCTGTCTACAGAGAGCACTGCTGTGTCATGCAAAACTGTAAAAACATGCAAGATGCACTGTTGGTCAGTAGCTGGTCTGCATGGCAGTCAGTTCCCAAGATTTGAAACCTGTGGTCTGGCCCTCCCCAAAATCAAGTGCAATGCAATTATTTGAAGAACAGAAAAACGTTTTAAACGTTTTGTGGAAGCATCAAACTTTTGCTAAGTCATGGTACCATGCTAAACCATAAGTCAGGTCAGGTCCTGTACCTTGATAAGGGAAAACCAGGTCCAGAGGTCAGTAGTGAGGTATAGTACACAGCTGTCTCCCGGAGCAAGGTGAGGTTGCTGATCATCTGTATATTGACTGGATCCCGGGCAAATTTTTGAAGCTGAGGGTGTTGACATGGGGAAAAAAAATAAATTTAGATGAATACTTTAATCCCAACAGTCACTTGGGACAGTTTGAACAAACCTCACTTCAAGCACTAAGGTTTTTTTCACCTGGTTTTAAAGTTGCGAGGAAATTTATTTATTGTTTTCAAGTAATACACTGGGACTTTGTTTTATTTATCTTTGCTCTCAGGGGGCATGCAAGCACCTCTATGACTACTGTAAGGCACAGAAGTGGGAGAGCTGCTAAAGGACATGACCCTGCTGCTACAGCACCACTCACACATGCAGGCACAGTACAGTCATTCACTAAACCGGGCTCAGACATCAGTCTAGTCTTGAGAAAAAGTTTGGGTTTGCTCCTCTTACCAACTCAGGTAATTCTGCAGAAGGCAAACTGATGTGAATCCAAGTCCTGTGTAAGTGCCTCTTATCACAATAAATCACGATGGGGGAAAAAACAATAACTGATGTGACTGTTCACCATAAACACACAAGAGAAATGTTCCTGCTAGCAGTAGCTCCCTAAGTTTTGGTCAGGGCAGGAAGATGACCTCTCAGGCACAGAGTATTTTGCACACTACAGGTTCTTCATCACCATGATGAGCCTGCACTTACTGTTAGTTCATCACCAAAAAGCTGCAGGTCTCCAACAGTAGCATGCTCCAAAAAGGATCCAAGATAATTTGCAAACCAGGCAGTGGAATTCAGACCTGGAACAGCTGCACTGTAGCATTTCTGGTTTGATCCTGCAAAACAGGCAGACACCATAAAACAGCAGACTTGCACTGTATCAGGAAATCAGTGGAGACTGGAGATTTCTGAATGCGGAAAGGCTGCGGTCTGTCAGAGAACTTGGCCAACAGAGAGCTCCCTAAATGCCTCTGATCACACATTATGCTCGAATCCACATGTTTGTGTGTTCACATTACAAATGCACATGGGACAAGACAGATGCCTCATTCTTTCACAATCCTCCAAATATTTCATCACCAGTCTCTTTCTTCCTCCCTTCAAATCTGCCAAAAAATTTTTGCAGAACATTACGGTTTTGCATGCAAGCTACTGCCTGGAGGCAGGGGAGTGTCTTACCTGGGTCCCTTTTCTGAGCTAACTTCTGAGCTGAATTCTTAAGCCCTCAGAACGAAATCCTGCACCATTCTTTCACAACAAAAGCAGTAAATGTACAGGATGTAAGTCAGCATAGGACCGACTGCTGATTTATAAAAATCCTGGATTAATAAAGCCTTCAGGCAGGAAAATTATTCCTGATACTACTTATCACTGTCATGTTCCCAGCCTATTTCCATTGAAAAGGCTATAAATTCACAAAAAAAAAAATCTGTAAAGCCTCAGCCCTGTAACAGATCACAGCTAATGTTGTAGCATACATCAGTGGCTTAAAGTATTCTGCTGTTTCTTAAAGAAAACCAAGTCATTTACCATTCTGGGTGAGATAGTATTTGATCCCAGCATAAAGATTCCTCTGTTCTTCCACTGGAAGGTCAGAGTATATGCCATTCAGAGCAGCGACTCTAAAGATGGATAAGGCAGACATGTCAGACACAGATGAAGTCAAACCTGGCAGGGTTGGATTCTCACAGAAATGGCTGTTACCTGAAAACTGGTCTTATCAATCACAATTTTCCAAAGCTACCAGTTGGCTTCCCTTCACAACAGCCCCTACGATCACCTGGGGGCTGCACTGCCAATCCTGCGATATTGCTTTGGAAACGCAGCGCTATCAAGGTCATTGCACACGGATTGACCGATGCAGAGGTCTCCTTAACAGGGTCAGGAGGTGTGTTACAAAGCCCTGTTGAGAGCTTCTCAGAAACCCTGCCTGGGCCTCCATCAGCTCGCAGTGCTTACAGGGTTTAGCCGCTTGTTTTGGGAGGCTGGAGTAAGGGCCCCTTTCCTGCCCCAGCGATATGGGACTGAAACAAAATTTGGGTTCAGTACTTACATCATCTGAAATGTGTCACACAACACATTTTTGGTGTGGAGGCAAGCAAAGACCTTGGGCTCAACCAGGAATGGCTGAAGCCCCCCATGGACCCATTGAGACAAAACAGGCAGGCTCTCAATGTCAGGTACTTGCAACATCTTCTCCCATAGGCCATTAATGAAGATCATGTTCCACTCGAGAGAGAGGGGCACACGAGAAAACTGAAGGCAAGGGACGAGAAGAAACACATGAATCCAAGTGAATATGGACTTCTAAATGAACATTAACATAAATCCATTATGAACAGAATCACCCCTAGCAATATTCTCCCCTCTGGATAGTGACTCTTCCACCATAGTAATATTTATGCAATTCAACTACAGTCAGCCTGTAATGCACATTGGAACCCCAGGTCTGTGTTGCCACTGCAAGTAGCAACAGCTAACCTATGTGAACTCATGGTTGTTATTTCTGTCTTCCCAGCTATTTTTAACAGCACAGAACTCCGCTGCATTGGTGGCGATCTGCTGATTGAAACAGTGCCCTTTTGAAAACAAGGTTTTGTTAACATAAAAATACCATAATGTTAATTAAAGCCCTCCACTGGCGTTAATGTTACAGGTGAACAAATAGTTGGATATGTGATACCCACCCAGTGGCTGAACATAGTCAGAGCAGTTACAAGCTTCTTGGCATCATATTTGGAAAAGAACAGAATGGAGTATTCTGGATCCATAGCACTGGCAGGTTTAGAGGCAAGGCAAGAATATAAAGATATGAGGAAATCATCCTGAAGGTCCTGGAGCCACGCATTCTGAAAAAGGAAAGGAAAATACATATAGAGATAATAAAAGGTGTGTAATATTTAGAGATGCTGCAGTATGCAATCACCTTCAGGTCTGCTTCACTAGCTCACCTACACGTGAGCATTCAGCAATGCAAGGTGATGAAATATGTTGACAGAAGAGTCAGAAGAAAGTCCAACTTCCAGTGACTTGAAGCAAGTCTAAACTTATCCAGTCCCTAATGCTGGATCCTTCTGTTACCTAATCTGTGCTCACCCCAAGCAAAGGGTGGCTTTAAAAATCTTTATTCAAAATAGTTTCCCACCAAAAAAAAAAAAAAAAAGACCATTTGATCAAAGTGGAAACTTCCATAGGGAACCTTCTCATTGAAGAAACATTTTTCAGTGAAAAAAAAACAAACAAGAAACACATCAAGAAATATTTGAAGAAATGACAACTTTCTGTTAGAAACATTTATGGGAAAATACAAATCATTGTCAATTCAATTGCCATTACTGGCAGCACAGCAATTTAAGAAATAATGACAAAAGCAGGAAAGGAAGTAAACCTGAAATATTCCAGATGACATTTTCCACACTGCAAACACTTTTTGTTGTGCTTTTACTACTTTTTATTGTTGGTTTACCCTGATGGACCAGGGGCACTTTCATGCAGAGATCTGTTTCAACGCTATGATGCTGGTTTCTAAGAGCCAATTTGTTTTGAAAATCTTTGTCCCGCCTTCTCACTTGAGAGGTTTGGAAAAGACAGCATCCCCCACTTCCACAGACAGCCCCAGACAGGCCTCCATGGTGGTGCAGCCACTCCTGAGCCGCATGACACAGAGCACATGTTGCCTCAGAAGCTGATGTTGCCACAGCTCAGTGCTCTGGATGGTCCCTGTGTTTCACCCCATCCCTTCTCTCAGTCTTGTGAGGGAAACCCTGACAAGCTTTGGTCGCTCCATTCACAGCTGACGGTGGGACTGCTTTTAAGATAGAAATGGCACTATTGTCAGGAAAAACAAAACACACTAGCTCATGAAAAGAGCAGGACTGCCATTACCTGTGCACAGGCATATTGACCAAACGTGAGGCTGCAGGGGGAGCCTTGGCCACGGGCTATCTTGAGAAGCATCTCCTGGCTGACGCTGGTGGGGAAAAAAGCAAAGACATTACCTCCACACCAGCTGCCCCAGACCTGTGGCAGCTGGGGGTAGAACTGGCTGGGAGCTGGCACTCCAGTCAGCAATACATCTGCAAATGCAGGCAAGGAGCACAACTGCCCGAGCCCAGGCGGCCAGGGAAAGGCATCTGAATGCCCCTGACCACATGCCCTTCTTCACTGAAGTTTTGTTCATCTGCAGCAGGGATGGCTAGTAGCTACTCTGGTGTAAAGGGTCCAGCCCACACATTAAGGAGCAGGAACAATGCCAGGCAGCCATAACAACAAGGTACAACCCACATAACAAATACAGAAGAGCAAACAAACAACACAGATGATGAGAATTATTTGCTGGCACCATTTGGGAGCAGGGAGAGGATACTTTTAAATTGTTCAAATTAAGTTCAATGAAGGCTTGAAGCAGACCTGTTTGAGTCTTAGCCGCCCACCACCAGCCAAGCTAACTTCAGCACCAATGCCAAGGTTCTTGGAGCAGTAAATCCCCTCCATGTCAGGCTGGCTGACACCAGGGACTTGCCCCAAGAAGCCATTCTCCCTTCACTGTTTCAATGAGCGCAACTAGAGCTCTCCCTGCCCACAGGCAACCCCAGGACTGTGTGGGGAGACAGATGCTACACCTGCTTTCAGAGGCTTTCCTCTACTCAAAGTGGCATCCCCAAAAACCAGTATCACTCCCAAGGAAAATGCTGCCAAGACAGTTTGCTGATGGTTCACATACCTTTTCACTGAAGCACACACAGCAGATTCTGATTCCACAAAACAGAGAGAGAGAAAGAAAGATAAAGGAAATAAGGCTATGTATACAGAACCATGTCTGAATCTTCCTTATGTAGATTACTTGGTAGAAACTCACCATTGACACGGGAGCTGGAGCACTGTGCCGGGAGAAAGAGAGAAAAAGAGATGATCTTATCATGCAGTTACAATGGTAGCACAACATTATTTGTGATCATTGCATACGGAGAAGCAAGTTAGCTGCAACCATTTGTACTTGGAACTGGCCTGAACACACCCAAGTGCCCAGATCCAGAGCTCCCATCTTGCCATGCTAGGTAGTTGCCATCTGCAGAACTGCTATCAGTACTGGCTCTGCACTTCAGACAGGTGGGAAGTTCAGGGTTATGTGAGTCCTCCCATCACTCAGGCATGAGGGTCTATGTGACTGTTCCGAGTGTGGCCGATGGGTGCCACCTTCACTGAAATGTCTGCTGATGTGCTTGCACTGAAGCCCTGCAAAGAGCTGGAAAAGCCATCCCCACTCCACTTACTGCTTGGGAGACAGAAATGGGAAGGGCACTTACCACCCAGCTCCATGCTTAGTGGACTGGATCTGGCTTATAGCAACGGATTCCCATCAATGCGCTGCTATCAGGAAGGGGCCCATGCTGACCACCAACCCACACATGATTGCAAGTAAAGACATGGATGACACATTTTAAATACATGAATTTGCCTTACCAGATACGTCCCAGCAGAAGTTGCAGCAGCTACCTGCCAACCTGGAAGACAATGTGCCATGATTTTAGCAGCAAATCCAGGACAAAGCTCGCTCCCACAGTCAAGCCCCCAACTGGCTTAACAGACCCTGAACAATCACTCATCTCACCACATTATTTTATTCCTCATTGTTGACACAGTATTTCACAGAATTATTTCTGTCAGACCTTTCTACTATTACCTCTTTGATTTTATGACAGCTGGCTGGGTAAGCAGACACCAAGCACTCTTCTATCCACCCCAGGCCAGTCTGGCAGAGGACAGAAATGCAGTCAGTGTCTTATGATGACGTGAGGGATTGCATGAATCTCTGTCCCCATAGAGGAAAAGGCAGTGAAAGGGGCAGAAACAACACTCTGGGTACAGTCCTCCTCTCCAGGACTTCCCTGCCCAGTATTCCTTGTGCACCAAGGCTAGCCCACAGTCAGCGTTCAGCCTGGAAGGCCAGGCTCACCATGCTTATACTTCCATATTGGTTTGAGCTTTGCAGCTTCTACTTGTTTCTTACAGTGTCCCCATCAACATGTCAACTGTAGTCAAGCCTGGGTTGTATTTCATACATTTTTTCCTACAAATCCTCAACTGGAATAAAAATCACCCTGTGCTGCAGAACTGCACAGGACACAAGTAACGCCAGTGTACGACAGCTCTTGCACCAGTCCTGCCCAAGAGCTTGACAGGGATTTACTGAAATAAGTCAAACTGTCACTGCTGGCTCTTGGCAGGTCTGTACAAGCCCTCAACCTGTCTCTTCCTTGTTTCCCAACTTTTACATTGTTCCTGATGTATCTTACATCTTCCCTGTCATTGCCATGAAGCTGCAAAGGTGGTGAAATGCAAGCTTAGGAAACCAGTAACAACACAGACTCAAATCTCTCTGGCATTAGTATTATTTACTTCAGATTAGGAGCCTGTCAAACTCAGCATCCCGTGCATACAGAAAAAAGGGAAGATAGAGACTTATCACTAGCTTCTGACAGGACAGAACAAGTGAATGCAACAAGCATTACCTGAAATGAGAGGCAGGGAGAGGGAGAAGACAATGGTTAGAGGCTTCTGAGGTTACGCTGGCAGGCTGATTGTCTTAATTTGCTAGCACTGAATCACTGCACAGTTGTTTCTGTCAGCGTGTTTCTCTAACAGCATACTCAGGACTCAGTTGGTCAGCACTGTCACCTTCACCCATCTCCTGGGGCAGCTGTGCCTGGCCTCAGCCCACAGCGAGGCACCAGGGCCTGCAGAGGCATCTGCCACAGCTGCTCCTCACCGCTCTCACCCACCACCGTGCCACACAGCATGCCCAGCCTGCACCATTCTCCTCCCACTCCTTTAGGTACATCCTCTGACCCATCTCAGCATATGGCAGACCACAGCAGGTCCAGAGTACCCCCACTTCTCTGCAGGCCTTGTTCATCTGCTCAAGGAGTAACACAGCACTGAAAGTCTAGCATCTATCTCTCAGCAGGGAGAACACCACCACCATCAGTGACTTTGGATCAGGCACTATAACAGCTGACAGGAGGCTGAAGCGGCTACAGAGATCACCCCCACCCATGTCTCACCTCCTGGACCCATGGACTAGCTAGCCCACAGACGTGTGGCATAGCTCAGGTTCAGCACAATCACTCCATGGCTCTAAAGCATCAGTGACCCCAGTCCTCCAACCCCCTAGGGGAAGCACGGTCAGGACTGGTGTTACCTACAAATATTCAGCCAGAAGCGACTCATGGGGGGAAATGTAGAGAGGCTGAGCCCCAAAACCCAGAAGCAACCTCCTGTGGTTCCTCCACCTCATATGGCTGAGGGACAGGGCTAAGCTGGCCCAGGCCAGTGTCAGTCATACACATGGTGATACTTGGGCACAGAAATCGACAGGATAGGAGACCCTTATCATGGCACTGTGATGGGGATGAGAAGGAGGAAGGCAGTGGCTTTCCTGAGTTTGGATGTGTTCACAAGTCCAATCATCTGCACTAGGAAGGGGATTATAAAATAGCTTGTAGGGATAGATAAGTCTCTAATTAGTATAACAGCTTTTTTGATAGCTGCTACACCTTTCTGATCATTGGATTAATAGAGAACTGTCATTAAGTAACAGGCAAACAAAACATAGGCATAGCTGGGCAAATGCAGTGCTTTCCTCTAGCCCTAACACACATTAACTTTACCCCTAGAGAAAGCCCCGAAAGAGTTACCAAAATCATAACCCAGAATTGAGTGCCAGAGGCCTGCCCAGCCCCAAAGCCATGCTTCCCTGCTTGCAGACAAAGCCTGGCTGTTTCCACCAGCCAAGCCCTTTGGCCCCACTCTTGGAAAGCTCTTTATGTAGATGTTTAACTTCAAGCATGCAAATTGTCCCATTGACTCAAAACAGCAGTGTTCAGAAACACCCACACGGGGAGGAGGAGGAGGAAGGGGAAGGGTGGCTTCTCCCTCTACAAGATCAGAGGGGACCCCAACCTACTATCACAAAACCTCTCACTGTATGACAATAAAACCTTCATCTCACATCATCGCAACAAAGGCTTTGGACTCAGCTCGTGTCACGAACCACCTAAGATATGTGCACATCACTCGGGGAGCAATACCCTTCTAAACACTGCTTTCCCTCCCATGCTTGTTAGTGCACAGGCACACCAGGCTGCGGTGAAGACTTCCGTAATGGAAGAGACTGTGTCTTTCACCTGTCTGTGCTATGCTGTTCACAGTTCAACTACTCTCCACAGTCCCTCCTCCTCCATGAGGGCACTTCTGTGCCACAAGGCTGCTGAGCGCTGCCCAGTCTCCTCACTGTTTCTTTACAGCAAGGCCATTCACACCGATAGGGTGGCACCACTATGCTCAGATCTCCTATCCTTCCCTTTCAGAAACCTGTTCAAGGACTCCAGAAACTTGTGTTTTCTTCTCCCCCCTTTGGTCCATCCCCAAAAGGGCAGTGCATGCAAGCTGTTGGATGCAAATTCTCTACAAGCTTAGAACATTTCTGATATTCTGCCCTTCCTCCATCTCCAGTTATCCAGGCCATTTACAGAAGAAGATGGGTAGATGGATGGGGGCGAGCACGGCCCACAGAAATGGTATGATTTCCAATGGCTGCATGCTGAGCCAGTGGCCAACATGAGAATGCACCACCAAAATCACTGACCTGCCAGTCTTAAAAGCAATTGCATGAAGAGCCATTAACTTTTACAAGCAACCTGTGTACTTCTGCTGGACAGAGATGTCCCTCCTTGTACACAGTTAATAGAAAATTAAAAAAAAAAATATCACACTTTCATCAGGGCATCCATAATATATTGGTCAGTTTTAAACAGCAACGACTGCTTAATTAAAGAAATAAAGAGAAAAAGTTATCTGTTTAATTGTTTCCCTGCCTTCAGTACTGATAACTAAGCCTACTGCAGAGAAAATGATGGTCCTTTTAAGTAGCTCTTGCCCAGCTGGTGGCTCATTTGCTTGTTTGTAGTGTTACAAGTTCACGTGTTGTCATCAACATTCACTGAAAACACGATCCCAAGTCAGGTAAGGAAGAAAGAATAAAACACTGACACTTTCTGAAAGAAACAAAGATCCTGCTCGGGAATCCCTTACTACCTAAAAAAAACAAAGCAGGGGAATATAGAGGCGATTAGATTCAGCTAAGATTATTTCTTAAGTGCTTTCCCAGAGACACCAGGATACTCCAACAAAGGGCAGTGAGCAGACAGCTCTGCAATGTCAGGAGGAGAAAGAACTCCAATTTTGTCTCTCCACCCTGTTTATTACAAAACCTAATTCATTTTGGTTCACAGATACAATAATAAACAAGCATAACTAAAGGCTGGGATTTAGAGCAACTGCCAAAGTAATGTTCAGTGGTCTTTCAGCACAATTTTCCCTTTTGAGGATTATCTCAGCTACAGTTGCTGGTATGGAAAATCCTCCCAGGACACTCATCACTCTCACAGTAATACTCACCAGCAAAAAGGAGGAAGCGCAGTCCTGGGAGTAAAGGCAGCATTTCTGCAAAGGTCTTCAGAGCACCCACACATGCAAGGAATCGCCTTATTTCAGCCAAGAAAAATCAAACATGAATAATACTTAATTGCAAAACCAAACTCAGAGTAGGAAAGCTAAAAGGTGACTGTCTCGCAAGCAAACTAACACACACCAACAACCTACACGAAACCTATCTGAAACCAGACCCAAAGCACACAAAAAACTACTGAGGGTCTGCTATGCCTGCAAAAGCACGGAGTTGCATGCAGAGAACTCAGGGTTAGTTAAACTAGATTCACTGCTACCAGCACCCTGAAGTTAGGCTCCCCTCTGGCAGAGGAAGTTAAGAGCTTGCACAACCCACTTGGATGGTTAACCATGGTGCTTACCTTCAAGCCGCTAGTTGCCAGGCACTTAGTGTGCAAGCTATGATCAGAGAGGGCCACTTTTCACTGAGCAACCCGGGGCGTGTCTCTGGCTTCTCAAAACTGCATCTGAAATTACAGGATGGATTTGGAGCCCTGTGCACACCTGTAAGTTCTTGAGAATACAAGTGTTTAGCAGCACAAATAAATGTGAGTTATTTGTTAATGTTTGTAATTTCTAGGATACAGGAGGAAATGCTGAGCCCAAAGCAAGGCTAGTGCTCGAGTGAGCAGGACAAGAACAGTGCATAGGTGCACTCCCTCCCTGCCTGGTACAGGACACGTTTAATATTTACAGGAGGCAACAAAAATAAAGCTGTGCTCCCAGGACGGAGCTACTCTAGCACCACCTTTCTCCAGTTACTAAAGAAATATCTGTCATCAGGAAATTTTGCTTCAGTGGAGCTTGAAATGTTTGGCCCTTTTCCCGACACTTCTGTTTACCTCAGTCATCTCCACCTGGGAAATCCCAAAGAGAAATATGTGGCAGCTCCTCTGCTGACCAGCCAGGCCATTTTCAGATCACAGGTATGGCGAACTGGGAACTCTACTCCAGGCTCAGCGAGGTCAGTCAACTGAAACACAGAGCTCTCCACTTAGGGCAGAGGAATCAGGATAGCTGAATAAAAAAACCACAGCCCTGCAGCAGGCTAAGGCTAGAACTGATGCAGGCAAATCCCATAGCATGGCCATCTGCCTTATTTCCTTCATGAACCTTTCCTTGCTCACAGGTGCTCAGGGGTGCTCAGAGCACACTGGCCTCATGCCAAGGTGCCCAGCATCTGCACACAAGTACATCAGTATCCACTGTAGCAGCTCGTTAGCACTCACAAGGACCACAGCAATGAGACCACTGAGCAGGAATATTATTAACCAACGGCTCTAGAACTGTAATCCCAGAGATCCCTGCCTCCCTATCACCAAAAGTGGCCTTTCCCTCCACAAACCTTCATTTATTTCCTTGCTGCGAAGATCCTAAGACATAACTTCATGGGCTTTACAATTCCTGCAGGTTGCTTTATTTTTAAAACTAAACAACATTCTTATTAAAGAGATCACAATTAGTTTTCAGGGGTCTCTATGCAGTAACTGCATGCTGCAGGAGCTGAGTGGGTTTGCCCTGCTCCTTCAGCTGAATCACCCATGGTGGTGTTCCCCATGATCTCCCCAGCCCTGTGCACATCAGCAGTCAGGGAGATCTCCTGATTTTGACTGAATTTGTCAGCCTGTCAGCACTTCAGCAAGAAAAACTTGGCAAACATCATCTGCAAGAATAAAAATGAGACCTGCTGCAGATTCTAACAAGGGATGGATATTAAATACACATTCCACCCATTTCAGACTTCTTTTCACTGATTCTTGGATCTGAACCCCCAGGTCACTAAGAAATTGCCCCTAGTAACTCTCTCAATTTCCCTGGATGCAGCGGAGTAATTTCGCATCCTCAGATTTGAAAAATATTTGTTTGGTCACTTTATTGATGCTTTCCAAGACAAGGTTTTCCACAAATCAGTTATGCCCCTGGATTAGGCTTGCCCCATCATGCCCACCTCTATCTCATGTGTTTGTGGCAACATGGAGAAAAGCCAGTGTTGACTCACAACACCACCTCTGGCTCTCTCCACACTCCTAGTTTTCTTACCACACTTAACATGTTTATCAGCTATCTTGAAAACAGTGCAACACTGATTCATAAATGCAGTTTGTCTGACTCAGAAGTGCACAGGATGCCCAACATGAAAGTGACTCTCATCAGCACCCATCCTAAGCTACCCAAATCTATATAAACTTGAAATGCATAACTTTGTAAAGAGTCAGATTCACAGGCTCATAGTTCAAAGCAAGAAGCCTCTTCTCCAGGATATCCAAATGAGGTGTCCTTGAGATGGATGGGGACCCTTCCATCATGTTTCAAATACCAAAGCTTTCAATGCCTTGTACCTTTTGTAAATTCCACATTGCAAGCAGGTGTCCATGGCAGAGGGTCTGATAGGTACCTGTTGCTGGGAAGCCCTGGACATGCTGCTGGACAAACTGTGGGTCCATGTAGGAGTCAACCAAGAAAGCAATAAAGACCATGTGGCACAGCAGGGCTCTGCCATCTGCAACCTATGGCTCTTCCCCAGGGTGTCGGGAGGTGAAACACAAGAACAGGAGAGATCTGAAAAGCAGAAAAAAACAACACCGAGCCTCAGCCATGGATGAGGAAACCAGGGGAGGTGGCAAGCATAGTGTCAGGATTTCCTGCTTGTGTCAGCCAGGAAGTCACACATAGCCAAGGAGTGTGCAGAGCACCCCTGTTATGGGGAAAGAAACCAGAGTTCACAAAAGCAAGGAGGAACTTTCAACTGTAAATAAACTGATACTTTTCTAAGGTCTGTCCACAAGGTGGCTGAGTAGAAGAATCCAGTACCTTCCATTTGCATTTACCCCATAGCAGCTAAGAGCCATGAGCACACATCCAAGAGTGCTAGGTGTGGTACAAACAAGGTCTTTGAATCAAAGAGCATACAGTTGAGGAGATAACAACAGACAGAAGAGCTCAAAGATGAGAGGACAGGCAATTATTTCAGCATAGCAATAGGTGAGCCACTATCATAATTTCTGCATGCTTCATAGCAAAGCAAAATTCTAGTAATTACGTAGAATAAGGCTCAAGCTGATTTGTGGTACTGCATCTGCTCTCATAAGCCTAAGCGAGAGTTATAGCTCCCTAAAATAGGCCTCCAGCTAAAGGATTTTTACCTTTTAGATGTGATGCCACATCCAGATTCACCCCTTTGTAGCACTGAAAGCTGGGAGCAGCAGTTTGGCCTGTTGCACGTTTTCTTGCACTTTCCAGATCCCAGCTTGGCCCAGCCCAGGGACACAGCCACATTGCCACAGGAGGCTCAGCACTGCTTAGCATGTCAGTGCTGTTTTCAGAGCAGGGTAAGATCACCCTGATGGATGGAAAGAGAGGATAATGTCACAGTTGCACAACAACTCTGGAAAAGCAGGTTTTATGTCCATAATTCAGCAATAACCTTCAGGCTGACCAGAAGGGATGTGGTCTAGGACCTTAATTCCTGTTATCTGAATATCTTTAGCAGCACGAAGTGATCCAGGTGGCAACCGTGACTAAGCAAGAATGAAGTATTCACAGCCCACACCTGGGCAGACAAGTCTTTCAGGGGACAGAGCCTAGCACTCCCTCAGCTACCACCTTCCCAGACACAGAGCCCTCCCTGTCATTAGTCTCATCTGCACCACGTTCCCTTCCTAAGCACTGCTCTCCCCACCCTTTATGAACTTTTCTAATTTTACAGCATCAGGCTTCTCAGCTGCAGACAAATCAGAATACTGAGCATGTAACAGGAATGCTAGTAAAACTTGTCCCCAGTGGGAGGCAACTAAAGATCTTCTCTTATCCAAGAAGTACAAATCTGGGAGGGGTCTCTGAGACTGCCCAGTCACCCCTTGCACCATGGTGCAATGGTATATACATAGGCTGACAGAGGTGCAGCCAGCCTACCCTTGCATAGGCCCGTGAGGGGGATTTTAGAGCTCACCTGCAATAGCAATCACTTCTGGCTCAACATAATTACACAGGAGACCTCTCTCTGCCTCCCTTCCCTCTTGCATTCCTCCCTCTCTGCAAGCTTCCTTTTTCCTAAACTGAAAAAAATCCAGTGCCTTCACATCACCTCCCCCTCTTTGCAAACACAGGAATTTCCCAGTGATAGCAAGTGGGGAGTGAAGCCCAATTCTGCATCACGATCCCCAACGCACACACCGAGAGGCTAGGGCAGGAGGGGAGGCAACGAAACCTGCAGTGGGTGGCAGGAGTGGGACAAGTCTGAGATGTAATTTGGACCACAAGAAAATGAGTCAGTGCCTTCCCAACCAACCTGACTGTGCATGTGTAGCGTCAAGTACGGCTCAAGCGTTCTTCAGTTACACTAAATTGTACAACCGATTCCCAAGGTGTTCCTGCCATGTTAAGCCAGGTGTGGCAACAGAAAATAAATCCTTCCTGATCCCATCTTCACTACCACGCCCTGCTCAGTCCAAAGTCACTGCATTTCCCGTCGTTTTCATCTGAAAAACTTTCTCAGAGAAGTCGGGTCTCCCATTAGCTCAGGCAGCACCTTTACAGGACATGTCAGTCAGGTCACAGCCAAGTTCCTCTGCAACCTTGCAAGGGCCATCACAACTCACTGGGTCCAGCCAGCCTCACCAGTGCACTCCTCTTCATCAACCCTAAACACAGTGCATGACCCAGAATCAGAAGGAAAGGTTTAAGAACAGGAACAACAGAGCACAAAATAAGAAAGCTTGCTGAATAGAAACCAAAAGGGACAGTTAAAAGACTAAAATGTTGCAGGTTTTATGGAAATTATATGAAGTCATACCAAAGGCTGAAAGCAAACGCATACCACCTAGCAAAGAAAAACAGAAACTGTCATAACTGAACAGGAGGCTACTGGAAGAAAGTGTCTTTCAAAAACCTGAAGTTATTTTTCTGTGTTTTCATCAGTTGCCTCTTAAAGAAGGAAAATCTCAGGACCCTGCTGGGACAACATGACCCAGGTATAAAAGGAGGATCTAGAGACACACAGCTCTAAAAAAGAAGCTACATTCATTCTTTCTGTCCATGTCCATCACACTAGATCCCTTCATTATGTCAGTGCAGCTAAGAATGAATCTCCCACGTAGATACTGACAGAAGAGGTTACAGAACAAAATCACACCAAAATGCCCAGACAAGGTAGACTATATTGAGTCCTGGAGGAGCACAACATGATACAGCTGCGGCATCCAACCCTTTGCTTGAATTACCCTGTGGACCACAGGTCAGAAGGTGACAGACACAACAGCAGGTTTTAGAAGGATCTCCAAAGCAGACTTGACAAGGAACCAGAAGGAAAGACAGAGACACATGAGTATCAAGTCTCAGCCTAGAGCAAACCTCCTGGTTGGTGGGGCAATAGACAGGCTTGCAGCTCGAGCCAAGTGAGCTGTGTGAGCCCCCTGCAAAGGGTTGTGTCTAGAGCCAACAGAAGGGGATAAAGACAGAAGTGGTGCAAAACCCGCAGCCTAAGGTAAAACAGCTCCAAGCCCACAAAACTGGTACTATGCTACAGTCACCACTTGCACTTAGTCCTTCCTTTTATCCTCCCTGCACAGATCTCAGGCTTACTGGGACTTGGCACACAAAGGAAGACTCCCCAATAACTGAAACAAGTCTGTTTGAAACCTCTCCACTCTTTATCGCTCCAAAAACGCAAACAAGGAAACACTGCTAACAAATGCCCACGTCAGAACTGTGATTTCAGTGGCAGTGAACCAACTAGTATTGCCCCATGGCTCCGTTTCCTCCGCACAGCAGTCCTGCCCTTGCTCCTGCTGCTCTGGACAAAAACTGCTGTCACCTACCTGCCAAATCACAGAAGACAAAGTCAGAAGATCTCTCCAGGCATTCATCAGGACACCTGCCTCAAAAGTGGGTCAGTCTTACAATCACTTTGCCTAGAGCAATGTTTCAGGTTGGCAGCCTGAAAGGGTCTGGGTTAAGACAGAAGATGCATTTTTTTGAAAGCCTCATCTTGCAGGTAACCTATAAATACTGTTTTCTTGAATATAGTGCTGTGGTCAGCGTTGGTGAAAGAGCTTTAGCATGAATAGGCAACTGTGAAGTTTGCAGTATGGAGCGTTCTGGCCCATTTCAGCTGCATAGCCACCTTTCCCTGCAAACCAATGGATTCACAGGACCAGAGGGAGAGTTCAGACTAGAAAAGGAGCTGACTCTCCACACACGCAATTAAATTGCACATCTCTGTCTCAAGGAGTGGCAGATACTAGAAGTGGCCATTGGTTCAGAAAGTGATTGAGCAAAAATTATACTCCCAGATCTACTATCAATGCAAGTATAGTTTCAAACTGACAGGACTGATCCTTATCTCTGCATAGATCTTTAAAAGAATGCTCAAGTGCACAGGTCACATCCAGTTATGTGCTTGTGTGGTATTACGTGCCTGCTCGTTAAATGTCAGCTCAAGAGATTTTTATAAACAAGGCAATATTTGGTTCAATAAGTGCCTTGTTTCACCCTGTTTGCTTAAGCATTCAGTTACAAGTAGAGAATATGTGAAGAGAAACACTATTGGCTTTGAGATATACTGCGCCCACACCTACAAATGCTAGTGGGGTCACCAGAACCTGACACTGAAGGTTTGTGTTTCACAGCTCATGCAAGACCATCTACCCTCACCTGCCTGTGCTAACAGGCTTGAGGCTACTTCTAAGTTGCAAAGGAGGAGGAGGAAAGCCAAGGGTGTCAGAGACCTGCCTACAGTCAAACTTGCCAAATCCTCAGTCACCTCAGGACTAAAACCCAATCTCGATTTATTCCCTGTTGTAGTAACTCCAGAGCAAACCCTGCCTAAATGACACTCCCAGATCTATTCTCTGCACACTGCTAAAGGAAATGTCACGGAGACTAACAAAAAAGCAATGGAGATGATTAAGACAGGATAAAAAGGCTAGAAAGCATAAAATATCAGCTTATAGTAAAACCCAACTTCTATATTACACCTTCCCAGAGGTTTACATAAGAGATTTTGCTTGCTTTCTACCTCCCTTTCTCCTCTGTAAACTTCTCTGTAATGTTTGTTTTGTGCAAAGTCAAAAAACACCTGCATGTAACACTCAGACCTTGTCCTGAATTATAAGTCCAACTGAGCTAAAAAAAAACCAAAACCAAAAAAACCCCAAACAACCAAAAAACAACCAAAAACCCCTCCAATGACTGACATCTGACTTTCCTCTCATTACAAGGTTTGTATTCACTGGTGACCAACTGGGTGCACTAGAGAGCAGAAGTGTTGTTTAGTAATGCCCTAACCCTGCCTGTTCAGCTATGCATTAGGACAAGGTCTTCAGACTATGCCTGCTGGAGACACTCTTGACACACCAGCAGCTAGGAGTAAGAAGCATGACCATATTTCAGGTCACTTACATTACTGAAAGACCAGCTTTCAGCAGCAGGAATCTCAGAGCTGATACATGCTCCCAGAAACCCAGCCCAGCCTTGACAGTCTGCTCATGGAGAACCAGGCTATCTCAGCACTGGCCCCTCAACCATCAGCTCTGGCTGCACTGTGGTGCTCACAGCACTACAAGTATTTGGCACCCTGCACTCCAGGAGCAGCACTCCTGCTGTCAGCTGCTGTGCCACATGCTCGTAACTCCCATGTCCTTTGGCTGAGCGGGTCCTCCCAAAGCATACACTCACCTTTCAGAGGGTCAGGCAAGAAAAGGTGAAGTGCTGTGGGCACTCAACAATGCTCCTGCCCCTTCTGGCTCCATTGTGAGCATCATCAGCACTTGGCCATCTCTACCATACACTGAAGTGCAGCTAAATATAGCAATAATTGACAGGTACTCCTTATTCTCAAGTACAAAGAAGCTCTACCTCTGTGTTTTATAGTTTCAAGAAAATGGTCTCCTGTATGAGTCAGTCACCTGCTAAAAAACTTTACACATTCTCAGCTGCTTCTCCTTACAGCAAGGCTGACACCTTGTGATGCAACACAGCAGTCTAACCTGCCCTTGTCTTTATATATAAAGATATATACACAGGTGTGTGCGTGTATAGTCACCTATAGTGAGTGACAGGTCATACAAAGCCCCTAGAAAGAAGGTGGGGAAAAGACAGTGCCCACATTATGAAAGTCAGAGATCCAGCTCATGAACTCGAAAGCCTAACTCAATGACTAAAACCTGTCTCACTCTCCCTAAACCCCTGTCAGCCAAAGACCACCAGTCCTAAACACTTATGTACCTTCTCCCTACACCCACTTAGCACCTTGCTACGCCAAGCACCTGCAAGGGACTTACTTCAGCTCACAGCATCCAGCCTTGCCCTGTCCCTTGCAGTGACCGGCTCTGTAGGGTAAGATAAGGAAGGTGTAACCCCTTCCTGATGCATGTATGTGTCTGATGAAAAGTAAACACAGAAAACAACCTTTAAGATCAATTCCAGCTGTTAACCTCGCACTGCCAAGTTTGTACCAAGGAAGACAATAAGTGAACCTGGTTGAACATCACACTCATAACACATAGTACCATAGACAGACAAATTGCCTTTCTATGTCCTTATTTTCCAGGACAGGAAAGGCAGGAGGAGAAATATAGGACATTAAGCACTGTGTTAAAAATTACATGGCAAGGTCAAAGCCACAAAGAGAACCGGGGAGGAGGAAAGTAAGAAAAGCACTGCAGGGTCAGTTCTTGTTGTTCCTGCCTCCTGAAACCTGTCAGCCTTCCAGGCACCCACCCACCAGGGTCACTGCAGTAAGCCAGCAGAGCTGGGCACCTTTTCCTTGCTTTGCGGGCTCAGGACATCCATCTGCCGGCACGTCCCTGGGACCAGGCTGCGACAAGGAGCACGCAAGCACCAGAGGGCACCAGGAGCTCAGCCCTGCTAACCTACCGGCTCCCTCCCGGGACTCTCCCGCTGCCACTGGAGGTCTCTGCTAAGTCGTTCACCTGGGGAAAAAGCCATGGGGAAGAAGCTGTTTTAACCAAGATAGAAGATTTCACAAAACAGCATCCGTTTTGTGGAAACTCTACTAGAAAATATTAAAGACAAACATCAGTCGTTTCTGGTGTGTGGGTTTTTTCATTCATATATTCTTGTACTTCTGATTTCATTTCAATTCAGAACAAAACCACATTTTGAATTGTGATTTTTTCTTAGACAGAAATGTGTACCCATCACTATGCCCCTCCAGACAGACGACCACATGTCCACTGTTCCTGTGTCTCAGCCCGTGACCCTCCAGTATGATCCAGCAAGTTCTCTCCTTCTCTATGAGTACCTGCTGGTGGCTCATCAAATCAACAGAAGTAAAAATCTGCCTCCATAGCTGTCTTCATCCTAGAGCAACAGCTTATATGAAACTATGTGGAATGGACTGATGTTACCCTCAAAGCGACTTAAGCGTAGACATGGAAACGGAGCAAAGCCTGCAACAGCTATTTCCAGAAAGATTTAACTGCTATTGGGGAAAAAAAGAAAAGGAGTCTGTAATTATTGCTGACTTAGCCTCCTTAATACTATGATTCTACAGTCTGTACTGTAAATCTTTCCATGGCACTTGTTTATCCTCTAGTTTTATGCACTTTCATTATACATCTAACAATACATTTCCCTTTGAGTTGCTAAGGAAAAGTCCTTCTCCATCCCTAGAATAAAACATCTCCTCGCAAGAGTCTCCAAGTGTCTTGAGAATGCAGGCTAAGAAAAAGTCGCAGTTAGCAAATCAGACATTGACCAATAACTCACAAAACTTAGGAAACAGCCCAGGCTGGACAAGTTCAGAAAAAACCTGAGCAATTGAGGGCTTTTAGAAATTGGCCACTCAGGGCCACCTTCAGCCAGTCCTTGTTGAAAACAAGAAACTGCTTCTCACTAGATTTGGTCCAGATTTGAGTCCTCAATTGATTTTTAATTCTGGGCAGAGTGTTCTGTGTCACACCCTTCTAACACTGATGCCTGTGCAGGGCAGGAACTCACTCGGGTCTCCCACACCCAAAGGTGGCTTCACAAGCATGCGGTACCTTCACAGCAGAGTAACTTTGCTATAACACGATAATGCATTGCAAAGCAGAGAAAAGACTGCCTGAGTCCCAGAATGGCAATCCCATGGGCCGTGCGCCTGCACGAAGCACTATGGCTGGATTCCATAATGCAGATGCCATTTTACCAAATGCCAAATCTCAAATGCTTTTGTTGTAATCTCCAGCAACACAAAGGAAACACCTGTCTGTAATGGGCTATCACCATGTAACAGAGCTATCTGAAGTATTTCCCAAGTGTTGTCTTATCTTACTTTTATCAATTACATAAATTCAATGGGCTCTGGAGTTACAATGTGGGATTTCAGCCATTTTATCTGCTAGCTTTACGTGAACATCATTTGGAAACATCATGTTCTGTAAACTGCGGACTGCCCGGCCACTGCTCCCCACACAGTCTGGGCAGAAAGCTCTGACCTGGGCAACACAGTCCTTTGCGAAAAGCCTGTGTGTACAATACACTATCTTTCTGGAGAAGGAAGAGCTAGGCTTCGCTCCACCTGATGCTGGGGAGTTTGAGGTGAGACCAAAGAGGAATACATGGGTCTCACTCAAATGCAACGTGAATTTTGCTTTGCTCTAGTTTCATAATCTGCAAACAGCAGCAAGCCTTAAGACCAAAAAGTGCAAAAAAATTGTTTCTGCAGTACTGGAGAAAAAAAAAACCAAACCAAAAACGTGAAATGGTTATAGGCCTTTAAAGCTAGCAGGTTGCTTCCCAAACATTTTTTTGCCTGGAACAAAAGTCAGAGCACCAAGACATGCCTTGTTGGGATGCTGTGGGTCCAAGAGCTATCAAAAGGCAAGGCTCGAAAAGAATAAATATAGACAAGTGCAAAATTCAGCTTCAGTACTAGGGATTTTCTGCATAGTTGCTCAGAGTGCAACACAGAGGATCCCAGAATAAGGCTATTGTTATGCTGGAGGTCAACCAACAAGCAACAACATGAGCCAAAGTCAGCTTCTAGCATCTCTGTGCTGAGTGCAGTTGGACAGGAGTGGCAAGTAACCAGATTTATCCATTCAAAACCAACCCTTAAAGTAACTGTGACCATGCTCTCTAAAAATTTTTCCACTTCCAGCTGCTACAACTGGAGATTTTCACCTCCACAGTAAAGCACACCAGTGAACAGAAATGGCCTGTTCAGTGGTCTTGTTTGCTCCAGAAGTGATTTAGAGCATTCCTGAGATGGGCAAGGACATGAGACCCAAACATCATCACAGCAGCACAATAAAGCCACCTAATGCTCTTTTATGTCATAGGTCACTGAGATTCCTTCGTGTGCTAAGGTACATCAAGAAACTGAGCTCACCTTTAGGCACAGAATTACATTCAAAGTGCAAGGAGAGTAACGTGCCAGGAAACAAATACAAAATGGAAAGAGCCTCTGAAGGAAAACGCAGGTTAATGCAATGATGCTGCTGACACCCTAGGCTATGCGTGACAATAGCACTGCAGAAAACAGTTGGGGAATCTTGCTTAACTTCCCAGATGAGTCACACAGTGTCTCATGGGCCAGGGAAAGGAAAAGAGGTTGTGAAGGAGGTGTAACAGATCCTGCTACAGGCTACACTGCAGAGACACAATGTCCAAGTCACTGAAGTGAGTCCAGAATCATATAAAAGTAAATGACAATGAGAGTCAGATCCTTTGTTTTTTTAACCAGTTCCACTGCCACCACAAAAGGCTTACAAAAGAAGGACCATCTTCTTACAGTATTGTCTTGTTATCAATAAAAAAGGGCAAGGCAGCTAGACAGCATAGCAATGGTAAGGCTGACAAAACTCTGGGAAATGAAGCATAACAAAATATCTCAGCAATGAGGTGCTTCTGAAAAAAAACATTTTTCCCAGGTCATTCATTCTTAAGAAATAAATAAGCAAAAATAAACTCCAACTGGGCTGTTGTTTATACTCACCTTCCTTTCAGTTCCCTGATCCCATCAGATGGTCTGTGACACACTGTAACTCACTCTCTCACTGAGACTTTCAGCCCCTTCTTTAACACTGTCCCTCTCAGACACACGGTGGTGGCTAAATCCTGGAAATAAAGGATTCTTTGGATGAGAAAGATTGTGCCAGTTCAGGGTAGTGACAATTTCAAGTGATCTTGTTTTTCTGCAGCATAGCCATACAAGGACATCACCTGAAGGGTGATTCGGCTTTGCTACCATTTTAATACCAAGTTAAGCCCCGAGTAGATAATGCTGTAAGGTGTAATCACTGCACCCTTACACACCCTTCTCACTAGACAAGAGGGTCTGACCCCGACGAAGGTGACAGTCAGTTGCTTGACTTAGGAGCAGCTACTTCCCAGCTACATCCCAGAACTGACCCCCTAAATGCAGTAACTGTAATAGGCCACTGGTAACGGTCAATATCTGTTATCAGCCTCTTCCTCACTGCAGAATTGCCCAGGGACTCTCACTGGGTGGCTGTGCCCCATACCTCAGGAGCTGCTACCATTGAGGATGTCACCCAGTCCTCATTTCCATACAAAAGCCACGAGCAAGCAGGTGGCACTCACCTGTGCATGTTGCCTGGGGTGCAGAACAGGACCTGTGTCGCAGGCACACCCTGCAACACCCTTTCCAAATAATCAGTGCACTTGCAGGCATTTGTTTAGCTGGCAGAGCGCACTGCAGTAGACACACGGAAACATCCCCAGCCCAGCTGAGCCCCTGTGACATTCAGGCAGGACTAGCCACAAATCCCCTGAGAACACTGATGGTCACGATGGTATGGGCACTCCCCTCAGAGAGAAATGAGCTCTGAGCATCAGCACGGTACATGCAGGCTGCCACAAAAAATGCACACTGATCCATTCAGGGATGTGATGGTTAAACTCAGGTTCATGTTCATATTTACAGATAGTTTTAATGTGCAGGAGAAAACAAAGAGGTATTTTATTCCAAGCCTCCCACATGCATCTAAGATGATATGTGTGAAGCAAAATACAGAATACAGCCTAGAGAAAACAACACCAAGAAACAAGACAAAAGAAATACCTGTCCCCAACAGAAAATTGTTGTAAAGGGCAAGATTTGTGGATTTAATTTAAAAATTCCTTTCACCAACAGAGGAGGAGGAGGTAAATCACACTGCCAAACAGTAAACATGAAGAAAAGCAACAAATAACATTTATGTAGTTTACCATAACACAACTGAAAATATAAAAGCTCTCTGGTTTATTGCTGTAGACACAGAACATGTTTGTGCTCTGAAGTAATGCATGAGACACTGATAACACAGTGCCTGCAGAGTCAAGTGCAGGATTGATTCCTCATTTAAAGAAAGCTTATATCCTTGACCTCATGTAGGAAAATTGCAGCCCTAATATCTGACAGGTGAAAAACTGCATCTCACAATGCCCCAGAGAATGCAGGGGTATGCAGGCAGTGTGCCAGATTTATGTTTGGAGTAAATCTCAGTCCACGATCATCATTCAGAACACCTTTCCTTACAGGGCAGCTTGCCCCAAGGATATACTTACCCCAGGTATTTCTGAGGGGAGGATTTCCTGCTGAAGAGGGATGTAGAGAGTCATTGAGCCTAACACCAGGGCCCTGCAGTCACATCTTCCTGCTGCACCCATGTGGAGATTGCATGAGCAAAATACTGCTACCATCTTGGATGTAACAATGGGGGAAGGTGAGATCTTCAAGTGTTAAGGAAGTTCAGAGCATGTACTGTGATAACAGATGAATGTGGAAGTAAGTAGGATTAAAAGCAATCAGACTACACAACCCACCTCCCCACCCCCCCAATCAACCTGTTTGCAGCCAGGAGCAGAGATATCATGAGGGACATCTTCTGGCATCAGACCAGCTCTTGTCTCACTCCTTACGAGCGTCCCAGAGGAATGTAACAGCTCCTGGAGCTGGAGTGAGTGACCTGGAAGAGGATGCATAGAGAGCAGTCACATGTTGACACTCCCTTAACGGCAGCAGAAATGTGGGGATTGAAACAGGCCAGAGGAGATGACCGAGGTGATCTATAATAAGCCCTTGGTATAAACCAAGTCAGAAAGTGGTCCTGCTGGGTGCTTCCACCAGCCGAACAACAGGCCTTGGGAGGAGACAAGCACAGCAGCCCCGATCTTTTCAGGACCTGTACAGGATGGGTTTCTTTACACCCAATCATCTTGCAACAGCCTGGTTTTATCCATGGTTTACACCGGGGCTTGGTTTGGCTCCTAGCAAGGTGCAAAATCAATGTTTCCTTCAGAAGTCAAAACTGTTTCATAAAAAACACATTTTGTATAACTCTACTTCCCCTGGGCTGAGTTCTCAGCATGAGTGGTAGTGCTTTCTGCATTCCTCCTCTTTCCCATTCCAGAAGCTGCTTCAATTAAAGATAAAACTCTTGATTCTGTCCTGAGAACAAGAGGTACCAAGCCTGTCAGAGATCAAAATACCCACTGACCTCAGCAGCAAGTTCTTGTGAAAGTACAGCTGGCCTCCAAAGTATCTGACAACTTCCAAAAAGCTTAATGGAGAGTGAAAAATACCTCATTCAGTTCATTCTAGCACTAATTTAAATCAAGACTGGCTGCATACTGTGAATCACACGTTACTGATGATACTTTGCTAAAGACTGGGTGTCCAGGAAGCTAAGCTGGGCTTTGAAATACAGCACGGGAGTGAACATCTTCTGAATAAAATCATAAAAACCTCTGAAGCATTACTATTTCTCACCAGCTCAATCTCAGGGCTCTGATGACACAAGAGGAAATATCAAGATAGCATTTAAATTTTGCTGATTCTGACTACAATCTAATTCAATAATTGTCACTTGTGTGAGCAGTATTTGCTCTCATAGTCACATCATAGCCTGCACGACTAGTCACCCAAGACAGACATATTTGGTCAGACTTCTAACAGACGCCGACAGGCCTCACAGGACTCCTGAGTGTTTGGTGTACTGAAGAAAGTAAAGCTTTGAAAAGTAGCAGGTGATAATAAATCAGCTGTGTCCATATTAACAGGAGCTTGGCAGGGTCCTTACAAATGGCAAGGATTAAAGGCATGGCCATGTATGACAAAGGACCGTAATTCACCTCCCCTAAAGCTGAAGAGTCAGCTTCCTTTCACTATTGAGATGAAACTCACATTTCAGAACTGCATCAGGGACGACCACAGAAACAAAGAACTTCCTCTTCTAAAACCATCCTCTTGACATTAAGCCACAACCCACAAACCTTCTTTAAATCACAGATATACAAGAAGACAAACCGGTCTCGCACCTATCAGCCTTCATCAGTGTTTTTAAAATCTCCCTTCACTCCCTGACCTCAAGCACACAACTGACCGCCCAAGGTCCAACTGGCTCCAGCCATTCGGGTGCCTGCAGTGGCTGCTGTCTTCCTCCACATTCCCGTACTGCCCAGGGGAGCAGCAGTCCAGCCCCTGGCAAACCCCTCTGATACCTCTAAGGTATTGACCTACCTCCTCTGAAGCAAAACCCCATCAAACCTTTCTGATATTGGGCAGAAGCTTCCAAAGAAGCAGAACAAAGCATCTTTCCATCCACTGGAAGCTCAGAGATGGAATTCATTGTCACCGGACACCAGAGATGCCAAAATGCAATTAGACAAATTCATGCAAGACAAGTCCACCATGGGGCCCTTAAGTACAAAGACACGTTTCCATTCCCTGGCTTAGGAATTCCTCTGACAGAGACAGCTGAAACCAGGGATTCACAGGTCAAATTCAGAAGAGTCTGTTTGTAAGTTCTTACATTCAATTCAGCAAGAGTTTGCACCCATTTCAGTTTTTAGGATACAGAAGCACTTTCCTGAGCCAAAAAAAAGAGATAGTTGAATAGAGCAAGCAGCTAAGAAAAATCATACGGAAAATGTAGACTGTGAGCTTATTCAAACAATCCCTTTGGGATCAAAAGTACAACAGAACAGATGATTAGCCCATCACAACAGAAGTATCCTAACAAGCCTGCAAGGAAACTGTCCTTACATAGATTCAATGCTTTTCTTTACACCACTACTGAGGAAATGTTTCCTGTACCAGAGTAAGTGCATAACAACCAGTAACTGCAGCAACAGTTTATTAAAGCAGTGTTATGTGATGCCTCTTTGTTGGCTAGCCATTAACTTCCTATTGGAGCTGAGACTTAATTTCCATGAGACTACACAGTAAAATTCTGCCAAGTTCTGAGCTTTCCAGGGGATGTTCAACACCCCCCCACAAACCCACTTGGGAAAATAATACAGAAATTTTGTCTATACAATTGCACTATCAATTCTATGACCTTTCCTATAAGCTATTCTCACTTTAAGGCAGCTCATTTCCATGCTGAATGGGTGGAGAAGGACAGAGACCGCTACTGGAGTTCAAATTTTTTTTAACAAGTGGCAGTAGTTATGTGATACCTGAGGATACCTCAGGAAGGGCTGGGCCTTTGTTGCTTGGAACAGAGTCAAAGAAGTCACCTGGCATCACTCACCATGTTCACTGCGATCAACTGGGTACCACCATATAAAAAGGTGGCACTGGAGAAAGAGCTACTGCTGTAGACAGTTGCTGGACTACATGCTGCTTTCTAGAATTCACGAAGTTCTGGAAGGAGAAAAAGTAAGTTTTGGGAGGTATGGCTGTTTTGTCTTTCAGCTAAACAATTAAGTTAATGATTATTAATGAGCAAGTTGCTACTCTGTGTAGGAATGTGTATGTTGTTGCTCTTCCATGTAATTAGGCAGAGGAATTGATTTCCAGTTGAACTGCATGTTGTTCTTGGCCAATTCCAGCCATTCCATTATCACTTACAAGGATTTTTAAATAATAAAGTGAGGTGCTCAGAGAAAAGATAGAGGCAGAAAGGCACAGTGAAAGTGATAGGTAAAATATGACACAATTTCAAAACAGCGATTGGTCAATGGCTGTGGCTGTTCTAGGACATAAGGTGGTTGAAAACTTGCTTTATCAAGGCAAGATATTACATTGATTGAAACACTGGAGGGATCTGTGGCACAGGCTTTGTGCTGTGCTTCAGTGAGATACGTTACAGAGAAGAATGTTGGAGAATTTCTAATGTAAGCGAGATCTGACTGTCTCTGGTCATCAAGCTGACTGACTGACAGTTGACAGAAAGTACATTAGGCAAAGAAAGTAACAACTTTCAAAGAAAGATACTTTTATGAAAAAATACAATCAGATTTTAGGGGTACCTTTTAGTGCTGGAGGAATGTTTCTGTTCACCGGTGATTAATATCAGCTCTGATTATTTGTGCAAGGCACCCATCCCTCTGTCTGTTTCACAAATGTTCAAGCCACTGACCTCTCCCTGGCACTAGCCACCATGCCAGGAGCAAAGTGAACCTGGGTCACAATCACCATAATGGAGCTGCCATTGGTTCCAAGGGATGTAAACAGAGATGCCAGGAGGATCCTTTGCCTTATAGCTTCACTTCCCAAGCTGCAGCATGCACAAACCCAGAGCAGCTTTCCAATACAGCCACAGAGACAACTTACAGAAGCATGTCTACTGTCAGGGAGCTTCCACTCACTTTGCAGGGATCTATACTTGCCCTTGGAGTAAACCTCAGAAAAGGCTGAAAGCCCTTATAGCAGTTAAGGAGAGCACTAGTTCCAGTGAGCAGTAAGGAAGTCTACAGCCAGACCATGGATGTGCTCAGTGCACTCCACTGTTCTCCAGCTCCATCTGCAGAGTAATGGTCCTGACAATCTGAGAAGTAAGGACAATTTTTGCAGAATTTCAGGAGAGTAGCTGTACTCAAAAGACACAATTCACAGATCTTTTATGCTTTTTTTCAGCCTTGAAAAGACAATCCAAGAAAAGAAGAGCAATGAAGGCAAAAGAAAGGCCACCACTTTTAATCGTGCTTATGACTTTACTCAGTTTAGGTAAGTCAATTCCGCCCCACAACCATGCTGAGGGCTGATTCCCACACAGCTGAATATACAGATTAGTGGATCAAAGCAAAGTGTCTCTGACGTTGTCAAGACCTTGCAGTGTGGTTTGGGCACCAACACTGAACATGTAGTGCTATGTAACAAAACCAGCACAAATGATTAGGGTGCATGCTCAGTATTAGTATATAACCAATGAAGGATGAAAATTTACCTTCATTTCATACTCTCCTAGTCTCTGTTCTTGCATTTCTGTGGGGGTCTAGAAGAGTTAGATGAAAATCAGTTTAGTTTCAGTCATCTAACTATTCCATCTGCATTTTGTTTTGTTTTTTTTTTCCCTAGGGCCACGTGTAAAAGGTTTAAATCAGGTATGTGTGTAACATCACCAAATGCTGTAAAAAACTTTTCTGTGTTATCAGTCATACAGCGGACACTTAGTAGTAACATCAGTTACCTGCAACAGCCACTTATGCACAAAATACACTTGTATCCACTTAAGAGCCATCTAGTGCAAGGGAATCTCCATAAGGTTACTAACAAAGACCTGCAATACTTCCCAGAGCTCCACAAGCCCACGGGCTGGAGCAGAGAAGGTATAATACTGCAGCCAGGGAGGATTCCTGCTTTAAAGCTGATCTGTTGGCTGGAATAAAAGTGCAGCTCCACCAAGACACTGATCATCAGCTCATACCAGCTGAGAATCTGGTCAAGTCTGTCCTGAGCTGGGAGCAACCAGTCTGTTCTAACCAACAGATGCATAGTGGTACTGGGCACCTTTCAACCCATCCCAATGGTTTGCCTGATGCAAACAGGGCAAGGCAGTACAGGAGTAATTGCTTCATAGCTAGCAGCCTGAGTAAATTACATCCTATTTCATGCCATGAATGCTCTGTCCTCACCAGTGCTTTCTCTCCTTTCTTTTCCCAGTGCCCAGCATTCCTCATGTGTAAGTAAAATTTTTTTTGTATCTAAGGTACCATTTGTACACTTGAGATGTTGGACAGGGTCTAGCACACAAAAGAGCACAATGGAAGTGTTTTGAAAGCTAATACCCCTAGGAAATATCCCTGAATAGAACCCGTGTAGATTTTCTGCATCACTTATTTAAGGGCTCTCTAAAGCATTTCAGGGGTCTCAGCCCAGCACTGAAAAGAAAAGCTATTATACACCCACAATTTCACATACAACATGAACAGGAAACACAAGGAGCAGAACAGAGAGATTGTCAAGTGTAAGACTGGAAGAAGTGTTCCGATACTTTCTGTACCCAAAGAAAAGCATCACATGTATCCTTAAAGTGAGAGACTAAAATATTAAATGTCATACACTTCTTTCTTCTTTCACAGCTCCAACATACTGCTCATCTGAAATCAGGTAGGCACCGCTGGGTACTGGTATCCACACTGCTTGGGAGAGATTACACTACTGCTAAAATATCTCCCAAAAGCTTCACCAAAAGAACCTGAGCCCTTTGCAGCCTACAAAGCCCTCTTCTCATCAGACATTTAATGGAAAATGTTCAATGTTTCCTGCTTCCTTTCCAGTTCAAATCTAAGCTCCATCCTGAAGAGCGGTGACTGGTGCAGCCCTTCCCTCCGGCAGTATGCCTGTGCTTCAGTAAGTCACCTCCAACAGGTCTCTCCTACTGACTCCCCAGATACTCCTTTCTAGCTACTTTAAGACACTCACAGTCAGATCTGGCTTCCCCTCCTTGGGCACATCAGACAGCCTTGCTCTGGAATCACTCCCACCAGGCAAAAGGCAGTAAGCCAGGCACTCCTCTTTCCCTTGAGATTGTCTGTAGGAACAAGGAGAGCAAGAGAACCTCAAACTTTGACCCTGGACTTGTAGTTCTTTACCCTTTTTTCTGACGTAACATGCTTGTGTCTGTCCCAGGGCACCAAGCTAACATCAAGACAACTCTCCTCCATCCTCAAGTGCTACATCACAGATGCTACTGCTCTCTTGGACCAAGAGACTTTCCTGCTCTTGTTTCAACAAGTCAACAGTGAAGTGCTGCAAACTGCTCTGAATGAAATCAGCGTGCAGGTAATATTAGCATTAGAGGAGAGGACCGTCAGCAGCTCCCTCTTTAGACCATATGCCGGCACGCTTTAGCCTGGGCTACATCCACAGCTGCTTGAGTACTTGACTGTTTTTTTCCCCCATGCTGCTAGACGAGCAGAGCTTATTCAATAGTTACCTTGAGAGCCTGCAGCTCTGGGTCTCTAGCATGTTGTTACTACAATTACACGGAAATGTGAGCACAAGTTTCAGTACAAACCAGCCTTCTCCTCTCTTCTCTTCCCTTCTTCCTCTCCAAATCCTCCCCAAGACCTTTCCCATTCTACTTAACAAGAACAGGAGAGGAGTCTGGCTACCAAGGTGATGAATCCACTTCTTACTCAGCTGAACACTTCCTTGTTCTCCTTCTCTACCTGCATTTACTTCTCTCTGTTGAAGAGAGCACAACCTACCTGAACAAGTTACTACCTTTCAGCCCAGACGCAGTTCTTGCCGTCTCCATGCTCCTAGCACAGTGCCAGCACCAAGGAAAATAGGTTTGTTCAAGCCACTCTCAGGAGTAATTTTCAAGGCAATATAGATGAACTCATATGAAGTAGCATTTGGGGATTAGAAGCACAAAGGCAATTTCTAGATCTTCTCAAGAAGAGCCAAGCCAGTTACAGTTGGACAAGCATGACAAGAATCAACTTGAAGACCCTGGGAAAAGGACAGCACTCTTGTCCCAGTGTTTGTGCAGAATCTGCCACAAAGAGTTTCTAGTCTTGGCACTACCCCTAAGCATGGCAATAATACCCGTAACACATTAGCAATACTTTGAGAATTTTCTGTCTTGTTTTCAGGTCCGCAGTGACCAGGTTGCGTCTGCCACCAAAGCCTTCATGTTAAATGCAGCATGGGAAGTCATGAAGTCTGATCCTAAAGTTGCAAATGCAGGTTTCCTGGCATCCTGGTTCCAGGAGACCCTGCATGCCTACCTTCCCTCCATCGGCACCAACATCCTGGACTGCATGGCACAGCTTCCAGTCACTTGTGATGGCCTAGCCACAGTGTATGTCTGTTCTAAGCTCAGGGTCTAATTAGATGGTATGCACGAGCGCGTGGTTTGACAGAACCAGGAAATGCATTGCAGGACTTTTTAAGATTTGAATTTTGATGTCTATTTTCCTGCCAGTTATCTCTGTTCTTAATTGGTGCTATTAAGATTGATCCACAGAAGAGTTAAGATAGGGCTAGAAAAAAAAAGGAAGATAGAACAAGATCCCAGAGCCCAGTCTGTGAAAGCTACCAGCAAAGAGCAATACAAAGGTAGCACACTGTCCAGACAGCGTGGTGTGCTTACTGGAATCAGTGTCACATGATTGTATAGGGTACAACCATATCTAATACTCATCCGTGCCTCACACACCTTCACTGCTGTTTGGGAGGTAGATGTAAGCAGGTTTCTGTTCCAGCCATATAAGAAAGCAGCAGATATTTATTAGACATAAATACCGTTTTTTACTATTACATTCTGTGCCTCTTGAGGACCTCTCCCACAGAGAGAAGCTGGTGAAGGAGATGAGTGGAAATGGGTAGAAACTTGGGAAGCAGCATGAAGCAGGATGGAGATGTGAAGGAATTAGCTGGGATATGGGAAGAGCTCTACAAATTCACCTTAGAACATGAAGGGTTATTTTATAGTTTCTGTCACGCACCCAAACAGAATTTCTAATGTTCATCTTAAAGAAGGAAATTAAAGGCACTATGAACTAACAAATTGTTATTCATATCAGCACTTGGCAATGGCTTTTGTCTCATCGGTTCCTTTTGAATTCTAGGGTTCAAGCTCTGGACACTGCTTATTCTGAGATGGACAACAGCACAAGGCAACTGGTAGCTGACTGGATCAGAAGATTCCTTACTACACAGGGTTAGTGATCAGTATTTACAGTCCAAATTTTCCTGATATAATTGCAATAGATTCAACAGAGATATCAGTATAAACTACTAACATCTATTGTCTGCAGAATAAGAATTAGCTGTTAAGATCAGATGATAAAGTACTCTAACGAAAATGATTCAGTAACATACCCTTGCTTCCAGCAGCACAATGAGATCATTTAAAAAGCTTTTCTGAACTCACGTCAAACCATTATGTTAGAGGACAGAACATCAGTGACAATGATGTTTTTTGGATCAAATTAATCTTATTTTTCCCCGTACCCTCCCTCCAAGCCTTTTCCATACCCATGGCCTCATAGGAGACCAACCCTTATCTGTCCATCAAGAAATAACAAGTTATTTTATGTTTTTAGTTTGCGAAAAAAATTCAGCAAAAGAGTGGCTACTGACCAACTGGAAGAGTTTCCAAAGTCATGCATCATATAATGATCTCACTTCTTGCTGGAGCAGCTTTGATGGGGTAAGAAATCACTTTGAAAATAAGGTTTCCTCCAGTTGTTTCACCCAGCAGGCTGTGAACACTCAAGCAACAGATAAGCAGGGGGATAAAGTGACTGAAACTTTTACTTGCCTATGGATTGTAGTATTGGTGGTTAGAACTACAGGTCAGTGAACAGGCTTCAGCAGTCCACACCCACATGGCACCTACTAACCTTACCTCATATATTCAACAATCTGGTAATTACAGTGTTGTATGGAAGAATTTAGCTCACATGGCAACTTGTTCAGTAGTTTAACCCTTGCCCTGGGTCTTTAGTCATGCCTCTCTGTTCCCAGTTTACAGCTCTCGAGGTGCTCACCGCCAGCCAGCTAGCTCAGCTTACAGCCCTCAGCCATGTGCTCTCCAACAGCAGCCTAGCCGCTGCCATCGCACAAGTGCTCAGCACCAATAATGTCCTCTACCTGGAAGACTACTTAACCGAGTTATCAGCTTTAAGACTGACTCCTCCGCTTGACCACAATGCAATGTACTCAATGCTGGAGACCATTTTAACCAAAGTCAGAGAGAACTTCCCAGATCTGTGCTCACCCTCCTTGAAAGACTTGTTTCAGGTGAAACTGAAAAGGATGTTGGCTGTTACTGATGCAAATATATTAAGACTCTTCCCAACAAAAATAGGCTGCACTGATTTCCAAGATATGTGAGTATACCTGTCATATGCACTTACTGAGAAATTAAGTTAGCAGAGATAATACATAAACATGGCTCAGCACTGCCAGCCTTGTGACTATTTTTATTACCTGTCACTGCTAAGACTACCATGAAAACAAACCTGCAGCACTTCTCATGTTGTCAAATGTTGCCCTGGAGATTTTGAAATGAGCACTTTTAGATTATGACCATAAGATAAATGATGTTATGTCTCTCCAGAAAAAGCAGTACAGCACAATGAAAATAACTATTAGCATAGGCTAAACTTGCCCAGAAGATATATGAACAAAGCACCTCAACACAAGTGAACATTAATCTTCTACAAGGTTCAAAACTGTTTTACTTATCTCTCACTGGGTAAAGTTATCTTAGGCTTTAAAAAGTATTCCTTTTTTTTTTTGGTACAGCATGGCTTATAACTACTTTGATGTGAAACACTGAAATCACATTTCATTTTTGTCAATATACAGCTATAAAGGACTGAATTCTGTGCACCATGAGTTAGATCCTGACACACAGAGAGCTGTATACCAAGCCAGAATGGATTTTCTCAACAGACAAGCAGCAAAAGAAGGTAACAGATTACTGCATATTACTTTCCTTTATGATCCTGTGAGTACTTTAATACTAAAACCTTACACTAGTTTTGAGCAACACATGAGCAGTAATACTCATATTTTCAAGATTACAACAAAATTCACAAAAACAAGCAGACTCTTGCCTCGTCTTGGGTGAACTACACCAGGAGTACTATCTGGTATGGCATGGCCAAGCTAAACCGCAGAAGGGTGGGATGATTCTAGTATCTGAATTTAGGATGAAACTTCAACCTCTTCATTGCACTCCTGAGCACCACTTTCTACTTCCTACATCCACTCTGAGCTTCTTCAAGGCCCAGCTGTAGCTACAGCACCATTTCCACCTCACCTTCTTACAGAGGAGTATTTTTCCAGGAGCACATGCCTCTCTGGCTGTCTTGCATAAATGAGCATCTCACGTTAGACAAAGCTTCCTTCTCTCCTGCCAACAGGCTGTCAGCTTCTGACTTCCCAACACCCTGTCTCTTGCAGGAGTAGCCTGTACATTCACCACTGCTAACAGTCGAGACTGGTTAGAGGACAACTTCGGCTTCTCTAGTATTTACGCTGACTACAGTGATCTCCTCCACCTCAACCCCAGCTTCAACGGAGTAGGTATCACACCAAGCAAAACTTACATTGGGATTCCACAAGGCTGCTCCGTTGTGTTGCTCTGCAATGGCAGTAGGGCATTGTCCTTGGCCTGGGGTTACCTGTAAGCTTCTGAGCAGCCACTCACATGCCAAAAGGCAAAAGCTGGTGGGGGCATTTAACTGCCTCTACAATGACATTCTTCTCCTTTCCTTTTTAGTTTGAAGTGACAGATATGCTAACTTCAGTGCAGCTAGGAAAGCTACTCATCACCTCCCGTATCCTGACTGACAACACCAGGGCCAACGCAGAGACAGATGTTACAGAGATCATGAAAACCCTCCAAACACGGAATGTCTCTGAACTACACACCTTTCTGTATGAAGTTAATTCTCTTGCAGCACAGGTAAGAGAGCTCCTCCAGTTGCAGACTCTAGGCACCATCCTTTCTCTTGTTGGGTCTCATTTTCATTTGCCCTTGCTCCTGACTGCACAATCATCAATAGATTTCTCCAAAGCAGATTTCTATAAAACAATATAATGGTATGATTCCAAACAAGCAGAATGATCAAGTTTCTCCGATTAAGCAGCAGCAGGGGGGAAAAAAAGAAAAAAGGAAAACAGCCCAGCACATTTTCATTTTCACTACCCAGCCATGTATCACAAAATCTGCTGTTCATATCTGCAAGAACAAAGCCACACTAATACACATAACTGAGACTGAAAGATAAGCATCTCCCATCACACTCCAGTAGCACATCACTTCCCATTTATTCTTCTTCCTAGATGCACAAGGAAAGCATAACAAGCACTGGGGTTCGTGACATAATGCTCAAAGGCATTTTCCAGATCCTGAAGCCACATTTTGCCTCAATGACAAGAACAGACTTGGAATCCCTGTTCAACGGGACACTGACCTTTTATCTAGGCTCCATCACTCACGATGAATTAATGACACTGCCTGCTGTCAGTGACTGCCCACTCTTACAAGTGATGTGAGTATAAGTCCAGCTCAGTTTCTCTCATCTGTGTGCACTGTAAAGGAGAATGTCACTGTAGCTACAGGGAGGGATCTGACGGACAAGCGAGAGGAAGAGTTGTGAATTCATCTGTCCCATCAAAGAAGACATTTCTAACTACCTGCACTAAAAATGTTATTAGCTTGGGTCTGTGAACGTCACTGAAAGTAAGTGATGCTGATGTGTCTCCTCTCTCCTTGACCTGCAGAGTGAGAGGTTTGGACTACGCGTTTGATGACATGACAACAGAGACAAAGACTGACATAACCCAATGGATTGTCCAAACTATTGCTCGCTTAGGTGAGCCTTTTCTTCCCACTGAGTTTGTTCAGGCATCTGGTTTCCCTCAGACCTTGCTGGCATGCGGATTTCTCCTCTGCCTAGGAGTTTTCAGTAATCTGGAGCCATGGTTTTTGTTGACTGTAAATGTTGCACTCCAATTACAGCTCAATAAGCCAGTTCCACCTCAGTGCAGCTTCCCCAATACAAAGTGGAGAGCAGCCCTTGTCCCTATAAAGCAGCAACACCAGAATTTCTTGTTGACTGAAGGGAAGGGCAAATTTAAAAAGAAAAAAAAATTGCATACTTATTATAAGTGCAAACTGCTTTTAAGACCTACTGAACCACTGAATTATGTTCCCTGTTCAACATCTTTGTCTTACAATGTTTGTAAGGAATAAAAGTTGAAATGTAACGAATCAGCAGTGTCCTGATTTCCATGAAATCACTAGTCACTACTTTGTGACAGTCTTTCAGGAACTGCACCAACATGAGCTACCCTAATCAAACCTGGTGATTCACTGCTTAGATGCATGGTAATTGGAAATACTTCCTCTATCATTTCCATAAATACCCTGGAATGATCTTTGGTTTTGTGAGTCTTAAACCGAAACACAAATGACTTTTTATTGCTGCATTTTAGATTGTGAGATGGATGAAAACTGGATGATGTTTAACTTCCGGAGATTCAGATCCATAGCTAACATCACAGACTTTGTTGCTGCCTATGAAAACTTTACTGGGGTAAGACTACTGATTTAGACACTTTGTCACAGAGCAAAACTATTCCTTTTTTTTTAGATAGTCACACAATTAATAGTGGGATTTATAGCCTGATAGCCAGAGAGTATTACAAAACAGCTTGAAGTACAGACATGAACGGAAAATGTGTTGCCCTTTCCTCCTTAATTAGAAACAATGGAATTTTTTCCATCCTTCTCAGGAGAGCGAGGACTTTCCCCTCTGCTACAAGAAGAGTTCAACTAGTTTCTGATTATTCCCCTGCACTTCAATTCCAACAAACCCTGGCCAGTTGGTTCATTTTCCCTTAACACAACACCCAGCAGAAAGGACGGGTGCACAGCTAGAGCACCTGCATGGCAACTAAAGAATCTCTGTATCTGATCCAGATCCTCTGTCTGTCAGAGATGGTTATTAGACAACTTGGTTTGTTTTCCATGGGGCACTGAAGGGCTATTTCCATGGAGTGTATCAGAGAAGCCTAAACTGGGGCCTGTCTCACTCTCACCTCAACAAAAGAAGGAGGTCCAAGAGCTATCCAGCTCATCTGGGCCAAGCAAACACCCACAATCTTTCACCAGCCTTTCCAAAATGAATCTTATTCATTAAAACCTAACACTTCTGCTGCAAAGAATCTCTCCTATTTCAAGACTACAAAAACCAGAACAGTCTGTTTCAGCCTCACACCATTGCTCCATCACAAACATTATATATCATAACCTACATCTGCCAGAAGAGAAAGAGTCCTTGTCCTCGAGGACAAGGTGTGCAGCAAAGCTGTGGACACACATGCCAACAATGTCAATCCAAGAAAATACAAATGTACACTTATAATTAATTCTCTCTCTCTGTGTTCTAGATGGTGCTCCTGGAGGAGTTGACTGCCGTCCAGCTTGCCCAGTTAACACTGTCCCAAGACATGCTCAGCTCTGTTGCTAACATTGAACGAATCTTTGACAGGTTAACCAAGCTGCCAGGTCTCCAGGAGCTGGCTGTTTACTGGGATGAGTTTAACTCTGCTTTAGAGGAGGTAACTGCAGACAGCTGGTTAATGGGGCTCTGTGGGAGAGGTCTGTGAGGACAGAAGTCTTCCCATGGTACATGTGCAGTAACCGAGAGTAAAAGGAAGGTGATACAACAGGTTTGCCAGGGAACCTTGCAACAGATTCAAGGCCAAAAAGAGATTATGCCATTGCATTCCTCACATACTTAAGTCTGTGCTTTGGTTTGACAAAACTGCCACCAACCCCTTCCCATCTCAGACTGGCTGAAACACACAGGCCAGATCTCCAGCCTTTGTAAAAGGGTAAGGCTCAAAGAGCCCCCTAAAGCACCATTAATTTACATAATTTTAATTCACAGTTTACAATTTGTCTTTGGCTCAGGCTGTAGTAACTCCTCTCCCACATAGTTCTGACTGTGTACCCAGTGCCAATTACTTCCTGAGGTTCCTTTAATAAGTAATTAGCTAAGGGCCCTTCTTGGCTCCTTGTAAATACAATACCTTTTATCAGGCCAACAGAAGATATACAAAGTCTCAGTCTGCAAGACTCAGAATCTGGAGGTCTCTCCCTCAGGTAAGATCTGATCACAGAGAGAAGACTTCCTACTGGGTTATGGCATCATGACTAACTTGGCTTTTCCCAGGACTATGACAGCTAGCTTTATACCAGAGCAACTGCCTTTAATTCTCCACATTCATCCAGAAGATAAAGCACATGCCTGGAATGATATATAAAGCTAGCCTCTGGCCTGCAAAATTGTAAATGTTACTTCCTCCCCCCCCCCCCCTTAAAATAGCAAAGAATGAAACACTTCAGCATCCACCTGCTCCCACCTTTTTTGATGAGAAAGCAACTCTAGTGTGGAGGCAGAGTCTCACCTGGGCTGTACTCACAGAGCTGCTGGAAGCCCCTCCTGGTGGCAGCAGGAGCTTCAGACACTTTAGCAGCTTTGTCACACCAGCATGGGTCCTTTAGTGCTCCCCTGGGGCCTGGCTTTGCAGGGTGCTCAGCACTCTCTGAGAGGCAACAAAGCTCAACAAGAGCTGAAAGGAAGGGATATCTGAAATCTCTGGTCCTGTTCCAGGCTCTGCAGCAGAGGTGACAGAAAAGACTGTATGCCTGTTTCTCAGGTGTCACAGTTCCTAGCCCAGCATATCCATTTAAGCTGCCATTAATGGCCACTGACAGCCTGCACCAAGACACAAGGTGCAGTAGCCACCAGGTGACAGCTAGAAGAGTAGCAAAGGGCTGAGAGTCAGACCTGTAATTCTCCCTTAAACAATAATGGCATGAAATGAGAAAACGATCTCAACAGTGAAAATAACACACCTGTCAAAGAAAACAGCTGACCAAACCATTTCCTGAGGCTCAGTAGGAACTGAACTATAAAACAGTGCTACATAGCTTCTATTTTTTGCTATAAAATACAGGACTTGTGCTGAGGTGTCAGGGAATATATTTATATCATCGATCAGAAGTAAGTCAGAAAACCTCTTCATTCTTGTGTAAGCAGCGGGAGCTGTACCTGCTTAGCTGCCTCAAATAATTCCCAAATACGGAAGAATGCCATCCCTGAAAACTGAAGGTCTAGAGGAGAACACAAAAGTTTGTTTCTCCTACTGTGCTGCATTAGTTTCAAAACATTTCCCTGCTGCAGAAGATCAAGGTGGGAACATAAACAAAAATCTCTGTTCTTCTACACTGATTTTGCCAGAAATTTTGCATGTAACTTGATGCTTAACAGTAATTCAGTCAGGTCTTGGCTGCACTGTTACAATGCTGTAAAATCCTTACGGATGTTGCACAATTTGCTATTACTGTTGGGTTAGAAATAGAAACTGCACCACCCAGAAATACTCTTCTCAGTTTTCAAATATTGCCCTAGAGCCTTACAGTTGCATTTTGTGTTCCTGCTGCAGCCTTCTGCCAACACCTTCAATATCTCCATGGCGGTGAAGCGCACCATGTTGGCACGAACAGTGGAACAGCTCCGTTCTGCGCTCCCCACCTTCACAGACGACGACTACCAACTCTGGTTTCAGAAGAGGCTCGTGGCTGTTCTGCCAGGCATTCATGCCACCATCCTTCAGGGCATCCCCAACACGATGTCCTGCAGTTCCTACAAGTCTCTGTGAGTCATGGTTGCCCTGCCTGAGGCTGTTTCGTATTACTTGAGATTTAAACTATTTAGTAAAAGAATAATTCGGTGCAGTGAATTAACTGCAAAAGGAGGGAACATGCTGCCATGCTTACCGAAAAAGGCCAGAAGAGTTACTCTCACTTTTCTCATTTAGTCTTGTATGTTTTGGCAGGTCACTTTATTTGGCTTTTATTTACTTTATGTATCAGCCCACAAGCTCCTGAATTCAGGTATTAATTGGACTTCAAACATTTTCTAGGGACAAGATATTTAGAAGACCCCAATTTGGACTCACTTTGCCTCCACTAAAACCAATGACAAACTCCCCAGGCAACAATGAAGCCAGGCTTTCAATACTTCACATTGATTCTTCCAATACATTTATTTTCAGGGCAGCCAGAGAGAACAACCCCAAAATATTTCATGAGAACTACTCAGCAAATGGGGTTGGCTCCCAAAAGTCCTTCACTTATACCAGGTTACTTTCTTCTACAGGATTACTGGAATCAATACAGTCTTCTCTGAAATCCCTTCAGCTGGCAAAATGGACATATATAACTACATTGTGGCATTCCTCACCCAGAAGTCCGAGCTCACTGGTAATATCTATCAGTTCAGCTAATTCTCTGTGAGCCCTGTCACCTTCTGCAAGTTGTGGGACAGAGCTAATTTCTTTCTTTGCTCAATACCTTCTGAACTGCTTGATTAAGGAACAGGTGTCTCTTCTCAGAACTCACTCCTGCCCACAGTATGAAAATAAAAGAAGGCAGAGCATGTCACTGGAGGACTGATGCATAAGCCATCAAAATCAGGGACTTCAAGCCTTTCTTTTCCTTCAAGGTGCTCCAGCAATCCTGGGTACTGATGTGTACTTGAATCCACTCTCCCATGTTACCTGTTTTTCTGTGCCCTCACCATAGGTCCTGCCTGCTCCACCCAAGCCACAACCAGAGACTGGGTATTACAGTTCTTTGGAAAATTCTGCACAGAAGCACCTTACACTCAATTGGTTTCACTCTACCACCAACCTTTTGATGCGGTAAGTCTGTATATATCCAGGCTGCCTTTGCACTCAAGAGAGGATGTGCCAGAAAAGATGGACGTTAAATTGCCCAGGTATGGGGTAACAGAATTCATCTCCTCTCTCCTCCTCCAGTATGCAATTTTGGACCTCCTCACTCCCACTCAGATTGGTGACATGATGGTATACTCAGACACACTGACCCGTATGGATGCAGCAGTCCAGCTTGTCCAGTTCTTCCAGCAAAGTGAAGCTGAGGATGTTCAGAGGATTCTGACACAGTTCGCCAAGGCTGCAACCACGGTAAACACTACCCATGTTCTCTGCAATCTCCACCTCCCCTGCAGATACCTGCCATCTTAAGTTGTTAGGTGAAAAAAAGGCTTTGCAAATACCATGATTTTGAAAGTACACTGTTGCAACAGTAACCTTCAAACATCTGTACACATCAGGTCCTTTCAGTGACACAGACTGCACTCTTCAGAGTATTGTTCACTTCCATTTTGAATTCACTAAAATTCTGGCCTAGAAAACCACTTAAAGAGCCCCCTCCCCAACTGTAGCATTGCAGTTCTGGTTGCCCTAACAGCAATGTGTTCATCACATAATTTTGTTCCAGCGTAAGATCACAGTCCTGCCAAATGATGAGATTGCTCAGCTGCTCCTACTGCAATACCTGACCAGCATGTCCGAGCAAATGAAGACATACACTGCCGCTGACTGGAACATCACATTCCAAAATGGGTTGCACTTCCTGAGTCCTGTCATCAATGAATCCACCCTCGCCCTTGTTGTGCCACAGGATTATGACTCCTTCGTTGCTGTGTAAGTCTTCTGGGCTTCACTAGGATCTCTCTTCAGCCAGTAAACAGGGCAACACTGTTCTTCATGGAGTCAGGTTGAAATGTGAGACAGCTGATGTGCTGTCAGCCTGGATGGCTCTGTCCGAGTCTGTCACAGCTCTTTTCTCAGAAGTTTGAGGGGAAGTTAGAGCTGGGCCATATCAAATCTAGGCCTTGGTCCACAGATGCTATTTGTACAATAAGGATGGAGTATTAAGTCCCTTAGCAGAAATTTCCAGAAGGAATGGGCCCCAGTATTTTGGAGAAGAGACTGGTTGTCCTGTCCAAGGCTCTAATTAGACAAAGTTACAAAGACTCTGTCACCATATGTATTTCACCTGGGTCCTTTTTCTTGTTCATCCAGTGTTACTGCGCTTGATAACACTTACGAATACATGACTGAGTCCTCTAGAAGAGACGTAGCACTCTGGATTGCACAGAACCTTCTGAACTTGAAAGGTAATATTGGGAATCGCACACCCCAGCTGGCTCTGCTAACAGATTCTTCCAGGAAAACAAGGGCTCAGCTGACAGACTTCTTCCAGGATGCATTCAACCACAGCAATATTGGCTTGTATAAAAAGGCAAGCATTAGTGCACTACCAAGGCTGTCCAAGTGGGAAAATGCTGTCTTTCCAATGTTCCCCTCACACCAGGATGCTTTGTTGGTCTCTGGTGACTGTCGCAAGATTATGATGTATATTCCTGGAAACTGAAAAAAGAAGGATTAAGGGACATCTCTGGCATCTTGACCTGATCTGAGTATCCTCATTTGTCTTTCTTCTCTTTCTCTCTCTTGGTATTTATTACATTGATTTTACCTTCTCAAGGTACAAAATCTCATTTCCCTTTGAAAAAAACACAAATTCCACCTAGTTCAGCACCCTGTATCCAGCACTAGTCAGAAGTGGATGTCCGAGAAGGAGTAAAGGAACCCAACCAGCATAATCTGGTATTTCCCTTTTACTTTTCACTGTTTTCCAAGTGATCTGTGGCTCAGACTTTCTTAAGCTACAAGTGACACTACAATGTATCAGTAACTCTATGCAGCTATTCTTTCAGTCAATTGGGATCTGTTTTCCACTTTTCTGCAATAAACATACTGTTTGAGAAGCAGGACGTACTGTGGTGGGTAATTTCCTGAGAGTCACTGCATCTTTCTCCTACTTAGGTGGTCCAACCGAGTCCACTACCGCATGGATACAAGTCAATTGGAAAACCTTCTTCCACAATATAGCCCTCCAGGAAGTCATAGCGACCAACAACAACTTTGACCCTGTACGTATGATCTCTACACCAATTGCATACGGGTAACTAGGGCTTTTAGAGACCCCTAAAAGATTTAATTTCAAGATTTGTAATGGAATATATTCCCACTTCTCCTCAGCAACTCTAAAACCAGAAATAGTATGTTTTCAACTAGCTGGACTTTCAAAGAAGCTTCTATTTGGAACAGGCACCCTCAGACAGTCAAAACAAAAATATGTCAGCTTTTTGAATCTCCTCCCTATGCTGAAATAGCTTTGCCTGGGATGTGAAAAATAACTTCAGGATATAAGCAAACCTCTACAAACCATGAGACTAATACACACATTTAGCAAAAAGAAAAGTGTGAAAACTGTGAAAAAAATATTTCAGCTAGTTCTAGCGAAGAGGGGATAAGCTCATCTTCAGTGGCTGACATTAGCATTTCCTAGGCCAAAATTCTGGATGTCCTGAGTATCGAGCAGCTGGTGGAATACAGCCTGACTTCTGATGTGCTGGTCAACGTGACCGCAATGCAAGATGTCCTGAATGCCCTGAGGGGTGAAAATCCCCAAATCTTAGAGCCTAAAATGAGTGAATTCTTGATGAAGTTCAATCTGGCTCTGACACAGGTACTGTAACTTTCTTTATAACCATTCTTCCCTTTAAAAAGGCAGGGATTCTCAGGCACTTCACGTGTAAGAAAGTCCTGCATCATGGTGCCAGGGAAAACAAGGAAGCTGATGAAAGGGAGTCATGATACTCCTTCACCATGCCACTGCCAAACAGCTCCCAGGTAACAGACATTTCCACTCTCCACAGGAAGGCATTGTGGACATAAGAAATGATGAAGTAAGGACGGAAATGCTGACAACGCTCTTCACAGACCTTTCCAAGTACTTTTATAAATTTGCTGATATTGACTATGAATTCTGGTTCCTGGAGAACCTAAGATTTCTCTTGCCCAGTATAAACACTGATCTGCTCAAGTTAATCCCAGGAGACCTCAGCTTCCCAGCCTACACAGCCATGTGAGTATCATGTGCTGCGGAGCGCTGCCTGCCAGACTTGTACTGCAGGAAAGCAGTGCACATTTTAGGAACTTCTTTCCCAGCATAAGTATGTGCTAGTAATTCACGTAGATTTAAAAAAAAAAGTCTCAATTTGATTTTTGCAGTAAAGGAGACTCAGATAGCTTTTTTCACACATATATGTACTGTATTGTGCTCTACTTAGGTCTCTTCACATACCCTCCAACCCCTTTTGTTCCCTGCTGCGGGACAGCATACTCTGAATGAGGCAGGTGGATGCCAGCTCTCCCCATGGCTTACAAAGCCTGTACCTTTTGCGCTTCTTGTTATTACCATTGTTCCTGTAATGTATTACAGTTGAGGCAAGATGTACACTACACATTGTCATAAATAATGTTATTATTTACTTATTACAAGCCTCTACAATCTCAGGCTGATGAGATCTCATTTCTTGACTCTTGCAGAGTGCAAGGCTTAGATAAAGTCTTTCCAGAGCTTCCACAAAACACATCCCATGCGATCTACCTCTTCATCAAAAGGATCCTGGAATCTCAACTTAGTTTTTCAGGTACTGGTCTGCTTTCAGGGTTGCTTCACCACATAGTTGAATTGTAGCTATTTGTCACCTATGTGCTAAAATTTCTGCCATCTGCCTGTCCCTCCTTGGGTCAGAGAGGAATTCACTCGCAGGAGTAAGTACAACATGGGGAGGTTGCCCAGCAGCCCTTTGGTCATTGGGCTTCCCAAAGCAGAGTACTGGCTTTCCTCTGAAACATCAAGTATTGCTTGCAGCTTATAATCAAGGAACCAAAACACTTGGGCACCTGTTCTCTTCCATGATGCCTCAGCACCACAGCTCTCCCAGTAACACTCTACCAGGCATACCCCAGTAGCTGCCAGAACCACATAGCAAACAGCAGCTCACTGTGCCCAAACCAGCCCCACAGCCACCGGGGACCTCTAGCCCTGCCTGGTACCCACAGCTCTCCAAAGCCCTCTGCATGCCGAACCCCCCATGCTCTGCAGCTGCTCAGGACTGAGGGAGAGCCACGTTGTGGAGTGCTGACAAGGAAAGATCAGTTACAACAGTATGCTGACAGACTTGTACTTTCTCAGAAAAGGTGTTTCCTGGCACATATGACAGCAGCCGAAGTTTTCTGGAACTTATCTTCTACAGATTTTCACATTTTGCTCCTTACAGTGACCTCACAGACTTCTACAAGGCCTTTAATGGGGTAAGGACATGCATAGTTCTGACAGCACAAAATTTATAAACAGTTCATGGAAAATTTGGGATTGTCTTTCATTCCCTGTTATGACTTCAGTGAGTAAGAAACATTTTTTAGTATCACCTTCAGACATAACCCTACAGTTCATAATCCTCTTAACCTTGTTGCTGCCAACATTGACACTCCAAGACTAGAAATCAAGACAAACCCACAACTATTTAGGAATCTCACAAAGAGACTTTTCTTACAAGCTTTCCACACTCAGACAGCTCTGTAAAAGGGATAAAAAGTTCTGAATGTTTTTCACAAGCTGAACTTCCAGGAGGTATTATCCTCTTCCATAACCACCTCCAAGGGAAGAGCCTCGCCAAAGAAATCAGTATTTCCTCCAGACTTTTAGCATTAAATGCAGTTCATGATTCTTCCATGAATTTTACAGAAGTGTAACAACCAAGTAGGGACACATCTTAGCCTAACACTTTCCACTCTTCTGCAGAACTCATTGCCATACAGGTTTTTAATACTGCAGTAGAGGAAGTCATGTGATTAGAGAACAGAATGGCTGTTACATTAGTTAGCTAGAGCAGCTGATGATTAGCATTACCCTCAGTCTTCTGTGTTAGGACATAATACCGTTTTTAACCACCCCAGCTAGGAAAAGCTCTCACTTGGTGCTGCGTAGCATGGTAGAGACATTTGGGTGGCTTTAGGGCTTTGATGAATTCAGTCAGAAACATAAACAATGAACTATGTACATGGCTGAGAACTAACCAGGGGACAAGCAAACAGCTTTTTAAGTCTGTATTCTTTCTGCTGTGTTTTCCTCATTAGTATGAAGTTCTTGACATTCTGTCTGCCAGACAAATAGGCGAGATGACAGTTCTCACAAATGCTTTTAAGAGGGAACGCCTTACTGTCCAGATTTTGCTGGAGATGGAGAAACGCTCCTTTGAGGAGCTGACTGAATTCATAAAGGAGCTGAACGCTGCAGCAGAAGAGGTATAGTAAAAGCTCCCACCCCAGAGAACAGCATCCTGTTACAAGTCTGAGAAATACTAAAATGCCACAGAGACAAACTCTTTCCTACAGTAATGTAAGCCCTGGGCTCTAGACCACTAGGTTAGAGCTCACATGTCTGGGTTTCCCAGAGGAGTATCCAGAAAAAATAATTATTCTTATGCATGTTATGAGTTACACTGCAGATACCTTACTCATTTAAAAAGGTTATTTATTTTCTTTCACAATGTTTATTTAGTTACTTCAACTCAGAACTCATCCCTTAGGCACGAGGAATAACAATCTTCATTAGCTAAGGCTGTGATCAAATGGCTTTTCTACTTGAAAATGCAGAGCACATCTATTTCATTAATTTGCTACAATAATAATCTCATTCAGTTCCAAAATTCATTACTCCAGCATTACGCTGCATTGTGCTACTACACATCCATGCTGAAACACTGGTGGCTTTCCTGAAAACTGCAGACCCCATGACAGGGAGGAGAGGAAACCTCTCTTGCCACCAGGCAGCTTACCTGTGGAAAGCAGTAATTGCTAAAATCAATTTTTGTGTGCTGGTTTTGTTTCCAGACGGATCTCACTGTCCTTCCTGACCCCTGGATTCGTGAGCTGCTCTTCGATTTCCTTTTTAAATCTTTACCGCTCAGCACCTTTACAGCCAACGAATATGCCTTCTGGTTTGGTTCGGAGCTGCAGCTATTCCTGCCAGCTATGAATGCCAACTACCTGCAGCTCCTGCCTCTGGGTATTGACTGCCAGTCTCATCAAAACCTGTGAGTCATGAGCAGCCAGCTTCCCTGAGGGTGGTACCTTGTCAAACCAACAGCATCACTTTCCCCAGAGTATCTGACATCTTACTGCTGTTAGTGTACTGAGCTTCACAACAGTTTTGCATCAGCCAAAATCATTCGTCAGATAAAATGCCTGTCTGCACCTTCATTTCATTTTTCAAGGCTTTATGAAGGGAACAAGGAGGAAAAGGAACAGTTTGATTTAAACCAAATTAAATATTTCAGGTTTACTGACACTAGAGTACTCTCAGCTCATGTTTCCTATGGACTCAAATTTTTCCTCCAAAGGAAAACTGCTCTCTGCAGATGTTTGACCCATAACCTACTTCTGCTCTTGTGTTGATACAGTGTGCAAGCAATGGACAGAGTGTATGAGCATTACACAGACGAGCAGAGACTTTCCATCCATCACAGAATACACAGCTTTCTGGAAAGGTACCACACCACTCAAGGTAAATGCACACTAATGACTCAAGAGCTTTTCTTTTTTCTGCCATTGTAAAATTTAATCTTTGTGCTTGGCAAATACTTCCTGGGTTGAAATCTTCTAACCTAAAACCTATACACAAGCAGAGCACTTTAACTGCAAAAAGGGAGTTATGTAGACCCTCTGTGAAGTCCACTAGGATCTTGCTATTGCTATTAATTTTACACATTAAATTCCTAGACGCTACAGTGATGGACAGTGGTATAAGAGTTCTAACACAAATTAGACAGACAAGAAGATGCTTTCTGAATCTGCTCTGCTTGCTGCCCTCACTCTAACATCCTGTTGAACCCAGCTGAGGTGGATCTGATGTTCCTCCCATCCCTGTCACTAGGCAGGCTTTGTTGTCAGGCTAACCAACAGCTGAGGAAAGTGCTGACTGTTTACTGACTGTGGGCTCTTCTGCATTTCAGGTGTCACCTGTTCCCCGAATGCAAACAGCAGTACATGGTTAGCTGCCAACTACGGCTATTTCAGTGCCCATGCCACTCTGCATGAGTTCTCTTCACTCAATCCAAATTTCAGTGGGGTAGGTCACATACTGAAGCTTGCTGTATTTGAGTATTGTTGGCTCCTTCCTACATAAACTTAGCTGATCCATAACTTCTTGCCACAATGTTGACAGTGAACCTGTTTATGAATATACAGTTTCTGTGTTCCTTTTCAGATGTCAGCTCTGGAAAAGCTGTCACCAGCTCAGCTGGCACAACTAACACTGGAAACAGGGGCTCTGGCTGATGAAACAAGTGTGATCACCATCATGGACAACCTACGTACACCATCAGATCTTGCTAAGTTCTTTGCCACGCTGAATGACATGGCATCGGTAACTTCCCTTATTGTACCTCAAAGCTCCTCCATCCAAACACTGCAGCTACTTGAATCAATGCCCACTGATGTCTGATACTCAAACCCCAGCCTTGACCGAAGAAAAGAAGGGCTTGTCCTATAGCCTCGCTGTCATCACAGGGAAACCTTCTTGAGACAAGGCCACAGGTCAAACCCTTGGATAGCTGTTCCTTAAAGGCCTGAGGCTGTAGCAATCTGTTTTTCTGTCTAGATACCTAGTTATTCTTCCCCTAAGGGGCTACACAGAGCCGTAGCAGGATGTGATGGGAAGAGATGTGAGCAGAGCTCAGGGAAAACAGACCCATTCAAGAACAAGCACTTTCCAAGAGCGCCCTCCTTGGGTCCTTCTCTTGATGCTACAACCCAGTCACCTTTATTCTGACTTCCCAAGCACGAAGAGAGAGATATGAAATAATCCTGAACAATATCTCAAATTGCAGAAGGTTTAGCACGATAAATTACATGTCAACTATGCTGAAAGGTGTTGTGTGATTGCAGGTGGAGCTTCAGAACAGCGACCTTGCCCATCTCCTACTAAGCAGTGCCTTGCATGGAATAGCTCCTAGTTTTCACAAAATGAAAGCTACTGGCTTTGCTGACTGGTTTCAAGACACTCTACAAAACGTGTTGCATGCGGTGAATGAGATGATTGTTCCAGAGATACCTGTCAATATTTCATGTGACTCTTATCAGCAAATGTGAGTCACCCATTCCATACATATCTATCTTAACTGAGCAGTTCTATTTACTTATGCTGTATATGGCTTTCTGGTGATACGTTCGCATACTCTTAAAGCGGAATGTGATGCTCCTGCTGGAAAGCAGAAGTAACCGCAGTAAAACACTCAGCGTTTTCAGGCTTGCATGGAAAATAACTAAAAACTTGCTGAGTTTCAGTGTAAGAGCACCCTTAGCAATTCTGTGACCTTTATCTTAAAACAATTGCACCAAGTAGGGACCATACTTTTAAAAAAAAACACAAACAATGGCCTTATCACATAGTAGGATATGTTCAGACTGATCTGAAGATACTTTGCAGTTACTTCTTAAGAACCTCTCTGATAAGGTCTTGCAATAGTTAATTAATAATAATTAATAATGATGAAAGCTGTTGACATTTTTCTAATGAAAAAGTTTTTGTTATTGGAAAATTCTGATTTGATTAAATCAAAATACTTCCATGACCATCCCAGCATTCCCTCCTGCAGGTTGAAGGGTTTCAACAAAATCTATGCTGTCATCCCAGCAGAAAACATTCCCCATATTTTTGGATTCTGTAAAACCTTCTTGACATCAAAAGTGAAATCAGGTAATGGAATAAAAAGTCTTAATTTGGGAATGTCTTTTGAGAGCTTTCCAGCACACTCTCAGCTTGAGAAGCGGCAGAAATTCCTGTAGTAGTGTCTGATATGCTCCTAATGGCAAGAAAAGGAAAGAAAGCAGATACTTATATTGTTGCTCCAAGACTCTGGCCTTCCTCTTACTGACAGGATTCTCACAACTCCCCTATTTTGGATAGCTCACTAGTAAGTTTAACCATTGCCAGCCACAACACTGGATGCTCAACATTGTTAAACAAGCCCAAATTTAGACAACAGCACAAAAAAATGTTATTAGTTAATAATGAAGACTCTAATAATGAATGATCTCTCTCACACCAATGTGAATTCAAAGTATTCTGCTGTCCGCAAGGGCTTACTGGGAACTTGCAAGATTGACTAGGGTTTCCAGTCAGAAGGTCAGAGACGAACATATAGTCCCCAGCATTCCCAGTGTCATTATTTTTCCAGGTGTTGCATGCGACAGTGCAACCCAAAGTACTCAGAAGTGGTTGGAAGTAAACCTTGGAAATTTTAGCAAATATGCTGAGTATCAAGACTTAGTCACTTGGAACAAGCACTTTGTGGGAGTAAGTATTTTTAATATATTTTTTCACTAGCATTCACATGGCGGTGTTCCACCATGAAACATTACTTTGCCAACATTTGCAATGCCTTTATGCGCTATGCAGCATGGGAGGTGATGGATCACTGCCCTTAAAAAATATTCTGGCATTAGTGGTCAATTATCACAAACATTTTTACTGCTTTTCACTGGCTAGTGGCACTTGCAGAGCTACAGTAGTATTCAGAAATGAAATAGTACACATCCTGATGGAAAAAGGACTTTACAAGTCCTGTGGATATTCCAGCCTTGCAGATTTGTCTTGAGTCTTCTTGAAAGCAGTAGCTTTTACAAATCACTCACATGCTTAAAAAGTTTGTCATCTGCTTTGTGTCCCTTTGCACAGATGGATGTCTTGGACAAATTATCCCCACGACAACTAGCATCCCTGACACTTTCATCTGATGCCATTAATGAAGAAGGGGAGATGTGTCAGATCCTTGCAAAACTACACAACAAACCATCAGAGGAAATCTATCAGTATTTAGACCAGTTCAACAGAGAGGCAGCCCAGGTAGGGTATTAACACTGCAAGCCCAGCATAAACCCAGTGCAGCATGGACTTCAGCTATCCAGAATCTGAAAGACACCATCAAAGATGGTTTCTGAGCCTTTATCTCGAAGTATGAAGAATTGCAACAAAGCACATCACATACCACCTCTCATCATGGGTGTTTGGCCCAAAGTGTTCAAACACCAGTGCCCGAGGCTTAATGGCTGGCTGATACTCAAGCGCATGCTCACGGCAACGCTGCGGTTGTACCAAGCATAGCTACTGAACCTCGTGATCTGCACTCTGTGGAGGAGGCTGATCCTTGTAGCCACTCCTCACCTGAGACATGCACCTCCCTGTCCTTGAGTAGTCACAAGCATGCAGACAGTGCCTTCAGTGACCCTGCAGTGGCGGTGGTGTTCCTGCCTCACTCAGGGACACCTGCTGAGACTGACAGCTACCCCTTGGTGTTGGCTGCCTACATGGCAGGTTCACAGGATATCCCTAAGATGCATCTTCCCTTCAATGGGACTCACTCTGGGTCTTTTTCTACAATGCCTAGTCCCTGTGGCTTTGCACTAGGGTCCCTAAAAAATTAAAAATCCTGCCTTCTCACTGATGTTCATTACCTCTCTTTCAGCTGGCAATAACCACTATAAAGAACAATAATGTGAGGAAAAAGATGCTCACCCAGTTCGCAGGAGACATCAAGGCAGAATTTCCAGCTTTCAGCCCTGCTGAATGGACTCGTTTCCTTGCAAGACTCACTCTGCTACTGCCAAGTGCGGACAAGGAGGACACCAAACTCCTCCTGTCCCACATTTCTGGTTGTGACAGTTTCAGAGCTCTGTAAGTACACCAGGGAAGCATCCTCTTTACTGTGTGCAAAACAAAAAAAAAGGAGGTTGTCAGGAAAGAGCAAAGAATTGTCAGGGCAGCACTGTGCTAAAGAACGTATGTGCAAGAGAGTATCATTCACAAAAATGCTCCATCAAGTAAATAAAACAGCCAGGGTCAGATCTTTGTTCCTTTAAGTAAAACTATGCAAAAGCAAATAAACCCATTTTCTAATATAGTACAAAGTCATTTGTAATTTCTATCAAATAGATTTTACCTGTTTGTAAAATAGTGCAACTAGGAGCAGTAAGATGAAAAAATATCAGGAAGAGGAAATATCACTGTTAATGAAATATGTTAAGCTGAGAAATAAACTCCAAAGGGCAGCACTGGAGGGAAACTGCACAGACAGTCACGTCTGGGCCACGCAAAGCAGGGAAGACCACACTGCCAACAACAGTCCTGCTTTGACCCAGGAAAAACACAGGAAAACAAACAGCAGGGCTGGGCTCAGAACAGACATTTCCAGTCTGGTCCTGTATTTCCCTTTTCTGGCACAACTTTATTCTCATGGGCTGGCATGACACAGCTCTGCTTTTTGCATCTGTACAGGACTTCTGTATCTATAGCAAGTGCTTCAGATCTAGCAGTTTATATTGACTCTTCAGAAAGCACTCTGAAATTAATTTGGCAATACAGGGAGTGAGGCTAATTACCCATTTCACGAGCTTTTCGTGGGGGTTAAGATCCATGAAGTACGCAAAGAGATCACTAGGGGAGGCTGTACTATCAGAGTCTCTAAGGACTTCCGACAACAACCTAGATAAATATCTGCACGGAGCTAATCCTGCCCTGGGGCACACATCTCTCAAAGACCCTTGGCAGCCCAGTCTTTCACATACAGAGCACAGCCAGCAAGAAACAAAGCAACGTGCCATTTCATAACAACTAAGCTTTCTCTTCCTCTTCCTTTCATTTTGTAAAACTGTTTACTCTGGAGTCACATCTCTGGCATCTATAGCAACATGGCACTAGCTAGAAAGCAAGAATTAAATCTTTCCCATGTGATTTCCCTCCACAGTGTGTCCTTCTTGAGCCAGGCATACCCATCCCTGTTGCCCATGAATCAGCAAGGCATCTGTAGTGCTTTTGTGACCTTCCTTGAAAGCCAACACACCATGACAGGTAAAATGAGCCAAAATCTAAAATGGGTTTTCAGCATTCCTGTGCATTCTAGCAAACCTGTTCTCCTGTGCTGCAGGTTCTGCATGTGCTTTGGGACAGGAAACAAGCCTGGACTGGCTGGAAAAGAACTTGGGGGCATTTGCAGCCAATGCTTATTATGAAGATTTCACCAGATTAATGACAGATTTCCATGGGGTTAGTTTGTTTTCTGACTCAGACCCAAGTGCTTTGCCTTTGCTCAGGTTTAGCATCCTGCTCTGCTACAGCTCCTTGCATGCACAAGGCTAAGCATGCTCCTAGCTGATCTAATTCAGTAAACAGACATTGCTTCAGCCATAGCAGAGCTCTTCCCAATGTGGGGAATCCAGCCAACTCTATGGCTTAGGTCTCCACCTGTTAGCAAAATCGTACTGCTTGCTGATCACGTCCCATTTGTTTTGCAGTTCAATGTGAGAGACAATCTCACGGATACCCAGCTCGCCCACGTATTTTTTGACCCTGGAGTCCTGGATGATACCAGCATGGTTGAAACCCTCCTGGTCTCCCTGGACAGCAGGCCAGCTCTGGACATCTCTGCCTTTGTTGCAGAGTTTGCGGCCACTGCTTCTCAGGTGAGATACTGACCCTTGCTCTGGATTTGCAGGGAAACACAGCTGCTCATGGGGATCTTGTTTTAGATCACAGTGAATTGGGGGAACAATGTCCAGCACAAACTACCAGGCTTCAGCCCATGCGGACCTAGAGAATATCTTCCCAGAGCTGGGCCCACTGTCAAATGCTTTATTACACACAGACCCACACACTTGCTACAGCAAGAGCTGGGAAACATCTGCTCACAGCTGATTTGTGTTCTTACCCACTTTGTTTTGCAGCAAGGCTTACCATCCCTGGCAAATGTCCAGGCTCGAGACGCCATGTTCAGTGCAATCTTTCGCAGACTCCAAGACCAGTTCCCTACTTTCAGTGTCTCCCAGTACAAGGACTGGTTCCAGAACAAGCTCAGTTTGTGGCTGGGCAGCATAAATGCCTCTGCCCTTGCAGCTATCCCAAAGAACATACCCTGCAGAATATACCAAATTATGTGAGTACTCCATTGCCTGCATTCACTTCAACCTTGCTTTTCACTTCAGCTTTTGCACATAGTAAGGAAAATAGGAGTTCTCTACTTGATCCTGTCTGAATACAGAAGCAAAATTGTATCATGGCTCTTAAAATCCCAGGCTCACACTTCCTTCCTGTTTTCATTCCCAATAGATCCATTCTCTCACAGCTCCAGTTTCTGACCAGGGCTGTGTCATCTCTATCCAACTATTCCAAGTGTTCTGGCATAACAATACTTATTTAACAACTCAAATTTGTCTAAAGAAAGAAGTTGGGTTACCACTGAGAAAACAGGCCATAGACTGCACAGTTCTCATGTGCAACCATGTTACAAACTTTTGGTGACTTCAGTCACCGAAACCAAGGCTTTACTGCTACAATGAACCTCCTGCTTTCCCTTCTCTCACAGAATGAGTGGCTTAGAAAGCAGTTTTCCACAGATGTCCCTCGCTACCCACCAGGATGTTTACAGCTTTGCAAAGAGCTACCTGTCTGCCAAGACCTCTCAAGGAGGTATGCTGAAGGTGTCCCACACACCCTCCCTCCTGTAACTTCCCTGTGTCTCTGTCAGAAGCAGTAACATACAGAGTTACAGGATGCTGGGCATTTACTCATGAAGAAGACAATCCAGTTAAAATTGGAAAATGTCAACTGCTTTTTGCTCTATAGCAAGGAGAGAAGGAGCACAGAGTGTCTGCAGGAGCAGCTGTGTTCTTCCCTGAGGCAAGGACAAGCCCTGGTGTTAATCGTTGCCCCTCACCACAGTGGCAGCTCACCAGCTGGGAGCTGGTTGGTACCTCCCCAGCTTCCATTACCATAATATCTGAGAATGTCCACAAATTCACATCCTGATCCCTAGATCTTTGCCAAAAGGTATGGGAATGCCATTTCCTTACCAGCTGCTTACAGGTCTAAAGGTACATGTTGGGCATTAGCCACTTCAGTGCTGCTGATATCACAGAGGTATTTAGGCACCCAGACATTCTGGGTACAGTCATATTATTCTCACAGAAGAACCGGGGGACTGAACCGCTGCTTATATCACCCTTGAATTACACTTTGTTTAAAAGGTAGCCCATGTGTTGAGAACACCCGGGGAAGCTTGGGCTGGCTACAAACAAATCTGGGCTCCTTCAGCTCCTTGGCTACATACAAAGACCTGACTGACATGAATGCAGATTTCAGCGTTGTAAGTAACTCTTACTTACCCAAATCCTGCCTGGCAGCCTTTCACAGCTAGTGAATACTTGCTGTCATAAGGCAAGGCCAATATTTTAACATTTGATTTCACAGGATGATGCTGTGGCAGGGCTCAGCCCAGAGCAACTGGCAGCTTACACGCTGGCTAGCGATGTCCTGCGTGACATGGACAAAGCAGTCAAGGTCTTCAGCTCTCTGAGCTCTCACACCATTGGGGATTTCATGGATGCATTCAATGCAGCTGCAAAGCAGGTAGTAACTTTACCTCTTGTTCAAGAGACTGGAATAAAGCAGCTTACACATGAAGTGCACGCTGATGTGGAAGCTGAGCTTCCAGGGTAGGAAGAGGCCACAACCCTTAATTACTCTGGGTCCCACCCTGGGAGGGATACAGATTCTCTGCAATACTGCCACTCTTTAACCCGGTTTGAATTCCAGTGTTGTCACAAAGCCTAACAAGTCTCAGGGAAAGAACAAAGGAGTCATTGTGTAGGCATTGCATTATGGTCTCCTTAATCAAACAGTAAAAGCCCTGGGTCTTTTACTATCTATAGCCATGAGCATCCTCGGAGGATCCCCCAGGAGGCTGTACCCACAGGCCATGTGCTGGAGACAGAGCAGGCTACACCAGCAGTTTGTGTATCCACACCCTTAACTGCCCCAGAAGGGGCAAGCCCTGGACTCACACTCACTACAGTCCCACATCGAGCAGACAAGCCGCCAAAACTGCACAAACAGCAGCAAATTAAATTACTTCATCTTGTCTCAAGATACATCTCCAGTAAGGTTATCTCAGAACTGCTTGGCCCTCAGTTTGACTCCTTTTTACCAGTTCCACCTTTAATATTAAACTGCATTGCACACTTTTAATGATATCTTTTTCTTTTGGTTGAAGCGTAATCTATCTCGGCTTCCTCATGGTGACGTGAAACGATTTATCCTGGGGCAGATCTTCTGTCACTTAAGCACAGCATTTGAGCTCTTCTCTACTGAAGACTATTTTGCCTGGTTTGGAGGAAAGCTTGGCCTCTTCCTGAGCAGCCTCAATGCACAGAGTCTTGGCTTCTTACCCAGTGACATGACATGCGAATCTCTTGCAGCCATGTAGGTATCAAGTCCACTATCATTTCAGTGACATTCTTCTTAGTTCTTTGTTTGCCTGTAAAGATGGGAGCCTAACTACTGGGGTGAGGAGAGCAGCTTTCACCACCCCAAACAACCAGTACCAAACCTGAGATACACATTTGGTAAATATCATTATGATCTTACTTGGCTGCCACTGCAGTTTCACATTTCAGGCCACAAAGAGGAGACTCTAAGCAGAGACCGCTTCACTCCAATACACCTGCAAATCCACGTAAAAGCAACCAAAGAGCCTGATCTCCTGAAGAAGCAGTTCTGGTCACGCTCTTGATTAACGTGTCTGTTCCCTGGCATCAAGGGAATGGAAACATCTCCCGAATGCAGCCCTAACACCTCTCCACTCAGTGGCAGAGGGCTCTGCAGGTCCTGCCCCACTGGCTGTGGATTGCTTAGTTGCAGCTGGCTTACCTGGCCTACTCGTGTCCTGCAGAGTGAAGATCCTGGACGAACACAAAGCCCAAGGGGCCTATGAGAATCCAGAGCACATCTACTCCTTCATTAAGAGAGTTCTTCACTTCCACCTGCAGAACTCAGGTAACAAATGTCTGGGCCTGCTCATGTCCAGGTATTCAGGAACACAGAAAAGCAGAAAAATTCAGCCACCTCATAAAACATCTTTGATTTCAGGTGACATACAGACCTGTTCTTTCTGTGGGCAAGAGTCATTTTATCATTTTAGCAACCTGACAGTTAAGTGCCTAACCAATACTAGGCCTTTAGCGTCCCCTGAAGTCAATAGACAGAGAAGTGGCTCTACCTTTGGATAAGCTGCTTCCCCAGCAGACAAATGAGCTGAATCGCCTGCTAATACCTAATGAGTCCTCTCTCACTCCTCAGGCTTCTGCTTAGCCCTTCAGCTCACAGCAGCCAGAGAAAGATCCCACCATCCTCTTTAGAGGACTGAAACCCTTCTCAGACAGCTGAGAGCTGAGGTGAAGAAACAGAAGCTGCATCAAGAGCAAAACTAGAACTGCTGACAGGGCAGGAATCTGGCCAGCCCAGTATGCTCAAAGGCTAAATTATTCCCCCATCTCCTCTCTGGTAGTGCTTGGATCCCCACAGGGAGCTTGTAACATGAACTATAACATATATTTCATTGTCAGTGGGGACTCACAGTATTACACACCTCAGCAATTCAGTTAAAGAAGTTATGTATCTTCTGAGCTTTGCTGTTCCTTTCGTAGGCTCTGCCTGCACACAGGGCACTGCAGCAGACAGAGAATGGCTGCTACGGTATTTTGGTTTATTCACTGCTTTTGGATCATACTCTGATTTTGCAACACTGAAAAGCAACTTCCATGGGGTAAGGGCTAGATACAAAATATCTGGCATTTTATTGTTAGTCGTGAAACAAGCTGACAGGAACATAGTTCAACTTAATCAGTTATGTGTGTTGTTAATTTTCTCCTATGTGCTTCCTTTTTTTTTTCCTCATTAAGTTTATTCTTGTTAAGTTTTAATGCTAAAACAGTGTCAAAAGCACTGGCTCTAGGAGATAACAATCTTATCAGCAGAATATAAATTCCATAGGAAGACAAGATTTCAATGACAAGCTCCAAACAGCAGTGTCTGGTACTGTTTGGACACAGTAAGAGCAATAGAAAGGAAATAAAAGCAAAAAGAGCAAAAGACACAGGAAGAGCAAATACTAAATTACAGATGGTCTGCTAAGAATATTCTCACAAATCACCTGACTAGCAGCAGAGAATAACTATTATTAAATGTAATCTCAGTACTGTGCACTGCTTGTCTGAAACAGAGAGAAGTTAAATGTTCCTTATATGTCAAAGCTCAGGTGGGCTGAGAGAGGTAACATGGGGGAGAATGCTGTGGCTTGGTTTCCAGGCCTCATTCTGTGCTCTGGCTTCTCCAGCAAGACTCCCTAGACCTTCTCTCAGCTGGGGCACTGGCCCAGCTGACTGTTCAGAGCAAGACCATCTACAGCCCCTCAGCCATCCAGATGGTCCTGGAGGCAATTGGGCACAAGAAGGAGCCTCTCCAATACCTCAGTGCCTTCCTAGAGGACTTCAACACTTTTGCCCTGAAGGTAAGTAGCCCAAGCGCCCATGATAACTGAGCCCTGGGGAGCAGAACAGGTCACAGGTGAACTTTCAGGCTTCCAACTCTGTGACTCTCATGGCCAGTTATAAAGTAAACCTGGAAGACAAGCCAGAAAGGATTTCATCCTGCTCCAGTATGATCTTGATCTCAGTCCAGACCTTACCCTGGCTTAACTCCTGTGCATAAACCAGTGTAACTAGTTCAGAGGCCATGTTTGGGAAGCACATTTACCACTCAAACCTACAGCCAGGATGTAAACAGCAAGGGCTTCTCTACTGCTGATCTGTAGTGGATAATGACTTATGAAAGGTTCTGGACCATGCCCCTAGTATCGCTAACATCCATTAAAACATTTGTGTATGAGTGAGCAAGACCACTGCTTGCCCTGGCCCTGCTGGGCTAAGGCTATTTGTACAAGTTAACAGCAAGCCAAGCTGAGAAGCCTGAGCTTACCCCAGCCCCACTTCATACAATGCGACCACTGCTGACTGCCATAACAAAAGTAGTGGCTGTGGGAGTGTAAGGGAAAGGAAATTCAAGCACCTGGCTTGCTTTGCTGTCCAACTCTGCTGACAAAAGAAAACCTGAATTGCCAAGGTCAAATCCTCAACAAGGACAGAGTCAGGTCATATTTCCCACTTTTATTGTTAAACAGGAGAGGAAGGAAGGGGAGGAGAGCAGCAAATAAGAGGAATTGTAGTTATTTTGCCAGTTTTTCCTTCACCACTTTTTCTGCATAGCTTCAATATTCAAGGCTTTCTAACAGCTCTGCTCATCACCTCCTTCAATTTCTTCTTCCTTTCTCAGAGCTCTGACTTCCTAGGAAGCACTAAAGTTCGAGAAACTATGCTGATGATGTCAGCTGAGATCATCTTCCCACAAATTAGTGACATGTCCCTGGAAGACACAGCTACATGGCTGCACAGACTGCACATTCTGCTCCCCCATGTGAACGCAACAGTGCTGGAGCTGCTGCCCCTCAGCATGCCGTGCCCATACTACCAAGCTTTGTAAGTGCAGTGCCTGCCTGCAGGGCTGTGGCTGCTTTAGCTTAGTGTTGCTACAAGGGCAGTCACTCTTGCATTGCTACTTACTGATCAAGCAAGAGCTGCTTTTTACATCCGTGTTTATTATTGGGTACAAGCAAAATCAGTCCATGACTCTGCTCTAATGATGGTATTTTCTTTATCAAATATCAATCCTTATTCTAAAGCACACCATAAATTATATGGCCCGGCAGAAAACAAAAGTGATTACCCACGTGCTACAGAACAACTACTAGCATCTGCTGCCTTTGGCTTGTTAGCGTCGAGTTCTCCTCATTTCACTCCACTCATCTCTGTTGCTTTACCCACATGGAAATCAACTATTATATGGTTTGTTCCCCAGCATTGCAGCAGTTGATGGGGTCTACCCAGGATTGTCAGCAAGGAAGAAACATGATGTGTATGAGTTTCAGAAGGTCTACTTGACAGCCCAGTTCACAGACTCAGGTAAGGTGCCTACATGAGTGTCTACACATAAATTGCCAGTAAAGCACTAGTATTTGTATGGAGTACCTTTCGTATTCCAAACATTGAAGATTTTTACGCCTAACAATCACACATCTTCCCAACACTGAGATTCAGTCACTTCTACTGTTCATTACAACCCTGTGAAGGTGGAAGGGCAATCACTTCTCCCTTTGAAGCTACAGGGAATACTGATGTGATGAGGCGTGATATTATAGAATGAATAGGATACGGACAATGAAATAGGATTTCCAGTTGCCATAACCATTTTTCCCAGTCTGGAAGTGAATCTGAGAGCAGAAGATCAGACCCTGCACTTGCAATAGGAAGATTAGCCATCCTTCTGTTGGCAGACACTTAATCATTCACACGAAGGATGCCTAGATGCCCCCTCCAGTGTATGTTAACTCTTTGGATCTGTTTTTGTTACAGGATCAGCATGCCAGGATGGAACAACTGGGACTAAAGACTGGTTGCAAAAGAATCTGGGAGAGATCTGTTCAGTAGCAAAACTAAATGAACTTCAAACCTTTTACCCAGACATTGCTGGAGTAAGTTTTACTAGTGTATGCACTGAACAACAGTAAAATTAGCAGCAGCTTCCAAGCAAAACAGCCTCCTGGGCTTTGCATTTTACATTTACAATAATCAGTAAGGGCAAGATGGAGGTGATTCCTCACACAATGGCTGCATCTCTTAAAGCAGGCATCAGGCCTGTGTTTACGTGGGAGAGATTACTTACATATGACCCACATGTAGCATTAGGGATTGAAATACACATTCCAGCTGCTTGCCTCCTCTTCACAGCCTCTCTTTGATGAAAGCTATTAATTATCACTGGTTATCAGAACCAATGGTAAGAGCCTGGAATATGTCTGAAATAGAGGCATATTCTGCTATGAGCCATGAGGAGAATTTCTTTTAAATCATCTTTAAAATCAAACTGGCTTAGAGGTCACAGTAAAGTTCTCACGTGGGTATTGCCTTTCCTAATTCCTCCAGACAATGACTCTTCAAATTACACTTAGCCTTCAAAAATAGTAGAAATTATTTGCTCAGGTCTACTAAAATACCAGATACATTCTAGTATTCTGAGTTTAGTCTAATCAGTAGCAATGGGTTGCACACCCTGATGACACAGTGAATTGATCTTTCAAGCTACCTACATGATGATACCAAGCTGTAACTACAACAATGTAAATGATGCATTAAGAAAAAATGTAACAAAGGGTAACAGCAGTTAAGACCAACAGGAACTGAATCCTGCTAGACTAGCATTTGGTTAGGATGTATCTAAATATTATTATAATATTGGTTTCACAGCAAAGACAGAAATTGCAGTAATTAAATAATTCAATTCTGCTTTCATGTGGAAAACAGATTTTTCTCTTCATATGAAATTCTAAAAAAAAAATCCTGCACAGTTATAAAACATGCCTTAATGTTTTAACTTTATACATTCTGTAAGCCAGTGCTAGTATTTGTTAAAATGCTGATTTTGTTTAAAGAATGTGTAACACTACCTATCCAATCACCAATAAAAGTAATGTTCAAACCACTTGGTATGTTTCATATTGTTTCAGACAATCTTATTGAAAGTACTTAAACTAAACTGATGAACTAGGTAGTGGTACAAATATACCAGCTGCTACTGGTTAAACTAAACCAAAATTCTGTAATCTCAAAACATGAACCAGTTGGCTAACTCCTTACAGAGATACCGAAAACACACCCTGTTACCGTATACCAGGCAAACACACAGAGCTCTGTGTAAGGGAGTTATATTGATAAACTTCCCATTCCAACACTTAGATTAAATCTTAAACACCAACGTTATCAACATTCACAATTCCCCTACTTGAAGTTAAGTCAAAAGCCAAACATGCTGTTCTATAACCAGATGTCTTAGCCTACCACATCCACAGCAGCCAAGCAACTTCTAGCAGAATCTTGACTAATACAGCTTGTCAGTGTGCACATTTGCCATCTGCACCACAGCAGCTCAATCCAGTTTCCCCATTCATTCTGCAGCTGAAACTCTGGAAGGAGAAATGCTGATGTGTGCGTCTTGCAGACATTCACTCTGCTTGTAAGTTCCCTGGCCAATGCTGCCACATTAAACATCCTTCATTTTCATCAGAGAAAGTGACCTCTCCCTCTCTTCAAACACACTGTAGCAAACAAGAGACTTCTTTCAAAGCCACTTTGAGATACTCCTGGTGTACGAACAATGCCTCAAAAAGACTTGCAGACTACAGAGCCTACCATTGCTTTGATGTCTTTTCCTATTCCCTTAGGATCCACCTCACTCTGTGAGAAACAATGCTGTATCAGAACACATGATCTGAAACCCATCAGGGTTTGAAACACCAGGTTTTGTGGAGAGCCTTGATGCATCTAACCTCCTCAGCATGGTGTGCACTAACTTTTTAGTAATGACTGCTTTGCTCTCAAATACAGTCCTGAAAGTCTTTAGGTGTGAATTTTTCAGAGCAACTAGAAAAAAGCACCTTTCCCCACCTCAGTAAAATAAACCATTTTATATGAGGAGAAAGGAAACAGTGAAGTTACTTCAATTCCACCTCCACAGAATCACATTTCAGAACAAGATTGCCTTTTAACTGGGTAAACACCTGCACGCAAACACATGCAGTCTGGCAATGTCCCACAGCTTTATCTTGCTAAGTTAGTTACTTACACCAGCATTACACAACTCTGCTTCCAGTTGCTTTTTATTTATTTTTATATATTTATAAAATTTATTTAATATACATAGATATAAAATATTTAAATTCCCAGAGAGCTGACAGTACTGTCTGGGCTAACACAAGGGGTCGGAATCCCTGAAACAGAAACTTACCATCTAGTATGACAGGTAGAGCGAGATACAGACACATTCAATTTTACAAACAATTGACCTAAGCACTAATTACAAGCCAACCTAACCTAAAGCGCTTTCACCTGGTAATCGTTATTTGGCAATTTTATTTAGGGTCTTAAAGACCTGGGTAGGTAATATCTTATGAATGCTCTCAGCCAACTCATCCCCGCCAAAGGGATTAGTGTGGAAAAGGTGGCAGTAAGAAAATGGTCAAGACAGAGCAGCGAAAGGTGGGAGCAAAAAGGAAGTGGAAGCGATGAGGTGGGAGAGAAAGGGGTATTGTAGATGGATGCTGCACAGAAGAGACAGTGGAAGGTGAAGATCTGAAAGAATATTCCTTGGCAAATCTCAAATCAACAAATGTTAACCAACTACAGGTTTTCAGGCAGTTTTATTAGATTCTCCTTAAAGCTTAAAAGGTATAGACTATACTTAAAACTAATTAACTAACTAAACACTTCACAGGCAAGACCTCCTGCTGATACGTAAAGGCCCATTTCCAGGAGAATACCTGACATTTTCCCCTAGAAGGCTCTTTACACAAAACTGAAGGGTTTTTTACTCTCATCCTCCATGGCACCAGACTATTCCCAACTCACTGTTCCATAAGAAAATGCAGATCTGCCCTGGTATAGTCTATTTCTGGTCTCCTTCTCAGGGAGTACTGCCCACAAACATCTGTGGTACCACAAAAACATTCTGTCATTCTCTCTCCCTGACTCACAGAAGACTTTGCTTTACATCCACAGCCTTGGCACAACAGTAAATGTTGTCTTTGGACAACACTTACACATTTTTCTTCTTAGTTCAAAGTTCCTGATCTTGATACCCCAGAAGAGATGGCACAGCTGACTGTTAACTCAACATTGACCAGCCTGGAAGATACACTCTCAATCCTGGCAATACTTGAGTGTGGATCCTATAACACAGTGGACAGATACATGAGCCAGTTTAACGCATACGCTTGCCAGGTCAGTCCTAACATATATTCTCCAACTCCCACATCACTGCGCTGGGGAAAGGTCTATGCCATGGTTAACTGCCGTCACTGCACAGCTCACATGGTGCTGCTCCGAGTGTAACAGCAGCTCTCTACATGTAACAGAGCTGAAAAGCAGAGGAGCTGTGGTAAATACTAGACAACTTTATAAGCAGAGATCTCAGCAAAGGGCAAGCTAGTAACCAAGAAAACAGACTTAACACCCTAGATGGGGACAGGCAATTAAAATATTTAACTTTGTTACAATAATGCTGCATGTATTCCCTTAATAGCCTCCTCTGATGTAAATGCTTATCCAGAACCTCAAGCCATACTGATGGGTTTGCTCTTCTTTATACCACAGGTAAATCTGACCTCATTACCCAGCATTCTGGTTAGAGACACAATACTGAAGTCGGTGCTACTAAAGCTAAGGCCTGAACTCCAAAATTTCTGCAGTGAAAGATGGGCAACGTGGTTCCAGCGGCAGCTGCCCTTATTGCTGCCTGGCATGAACAAAACCTATCTGGGATGGCTGGGGACCAACATCTCTTGTGAATCCTATCAAGCAATGTGAGTTTACCATTACTCTTAGGGTTATGACAGCACTGCAGTTAAAAGCTCATGTTTCAGCTGAGCTCCACATTTTGGATTTCTAAGGCAAAAGGATTGAGCTCTGACTCCCTTACTGTTCTACTTATTAGCTGAAACCAAACACAGAACCACTAGGCAGGAAATGCACAGAGATGTTCCAGGTTGCTTAATTTGCTTGTCACTGTTGGAAAGCCATGAGTAAGTCCCATATATTCTAAAATGTTTTTCTGTTCATAAAAATGGAACTATTCATGAGCCTCTTCTGTGAAGTCCAATTAAGAGATGTGACAGCCCCAGGCACCACCCAGGCCACACAGAAGGTTGGAAACAATGGGTTGACTTCCTTAAAACTCCAAAAAAATGTCGATTCTTTCTGAAAATGTACTCTTTTATTTCCCAGAGTGAAAGGATTCAATATCGTTTACAAGACTCTTTCACCTTCCAACAAAATCGACATATATAACAGCTACATTAAAACCTACCTGAGCCAACAATCACATTCAACAGGTAACAGTACCAAACAAGTAGAATAATTCTAAAGCCCAAGGATAGAGAGCGATCGCAGAGTTTGTTTCCAGGCTAAAAAATATCAGTCATGGGTTCCTACCTTCACTCAGCTGTCCACATGGCTGGAACTGACTTCACTGAGCAGGAACAGAGCGGGTCCAGACTTGATTTAAAGTCTCCTTAGAGCTGGTTCTGTCTGTTGGTCCTGCCTGCACTGCATGGGGATATTTCCTAGAGTTAAAATTGCCTCCAATATAGTCTCTTAATACCTCAAATAATCTGAAACAGTCAACACCCACAGGACCAGTGCCCTACTTCTTGTGCCTTTCATTACCATCATCGTGGCTCACCTGAAAGGACATAGATTGTCTTAGATTGTAACACTGCCTTGTCAATAAACCTGTGGTTTTTGTTCTCTTTCTAGCAATTGCCTGTGACATCCAAAGAGGAATGAGAAACTGGATTGACATAAATCTTGGGAAATTCATAGAACAATCCTCCATGCAAGATCTTGTTTGCTTCAATGCCAAATTTAAGGTATTGTGCTGAAATCTGTACAGAGTTATCAGCAATGCCATAGTTTATTCTCAGTAACAACATGCTGTACTGGGCTTCAGAAGGATTAAAATTTCCTACGCAATACATTCATAGGCCTTGATCCAGAAGAAATGAACACAATACACAGCAAAACCGAGCACTGCTACTAGCTCTGCCTTGGAGACACCACCATCTCTGCATAGAGCAGGGCCAGGTTTTTACACTATCCCACTCGCACTTTGTCTGGGAACAGCTAACATGAGCCAAGCCTTGCTCTACAGCTTCAAAGTCTCTATTATGTAACTATTGAGTGAGCAACTCCACGTAATTTTGTGGGACTGTTACCCAGTTCTTTCATCGGGGTGTTTTTTTTTCCGTTCCGTGCAGGAATTAAGTGCCCAGAGCCTGAAAGATTTGCTGGGACCTAATTTTGGGTTTCACCTTGAAGCAGGATATTCACAACAGCCATCAGCAGGTGAGTGAAAGAGGACTTGGGAGCTACCATCCTGTTTTCCCTAGCACTGACACCCTTATGTTTAGAATGCCAACAAGTTCCAAAAGGCTTTTATCTGCATAGCAAGAGTACACAAAAAGGTTTTTCTTGTCTGCCTGATGGTAGATTCTCTCCCACTATGTAGAAAACAATAGCTTATCACATGAAAGCAAGCATGTGCTGGACTTTGAAGTGGGATCTCCTGGTATACATGCTGCTCTAAGCTCAGTATCACTGCACAGAATACCACATATGGGGCCAAGTGGAAAGTCACACTGGGTCACACTTAGTCCGCTGTGAAGGAGCAGCAGGGCTGTTGCACACTGCATGCTCCCCAGCGCTTTGCACAATCTAACTGTAACAGACTTCACAGATGACTTTCACTCCTTCCCTTGAGAGTCTACTCCACTAGTAAAACATGTCCAAATGGGTTTGTGGGAAAGCTATCAGGCGGTGGAACGGTTATTCCAGACCTTTGAACAGATCATTGTCTTTGTGGACAATCCCCATGGATTCAGAATTGATTAGGTGCCTTAATATTTATTTCAGCACCTCCTGTAACCGGAAGAGCAACAACATATATGAAAAACCACAGGTTTCAGATTTTCTACTGTGTTCTCCCCCTCTGGCTACAAAACACTGCCTTTTAAGAGTATATCCTACCCCTACATGGTGAGGCGCTCTAGCACAGAGAAAGTTACACACTTCAATCAACAAGGGCATTTACTTTCTCCAGTGTTCATCACTTTTAAACAGTAATTCAGAGGTGCAATTGCAGGATGTTAAAGTCATATAGAAATCTGCAGTCTGGTGCATTTGTTGGTAAAGTATGTCATCTGGAGCCCCATCTTCACACCTCAACCAAAGTTTTTGAAGCTGTGAGGACAAAACCCAGCAGTGCTTTCAGGATCAGGCCTAGACACTACCAGCTTCTCCTTGCATCCTGCCTACAGCTGTGCCCAGCAATGACACAGAGCTCTGCTTATAAACAGCACCCTGCACTTAGCACTTCCATCTAGGTACCTCAGGGTACTTCTACACACAGTGCAAAGATTTTTATATAGATTTTTTTGTTAAATAAAGCTCCTGTTAGTATGTATTAGGTCACATTCTGTAAAATCCCAGATTTGAAAAGCTTTCCTGGAAACAACACTGCCAGGGAGATCTCCAAGTAGGGTCCAGGCTCTGCAATCAAGAAGGTGCCAAGCTCTCAACCAGACAGTGCTACAGCCTCACCAGCAACCTCAAAAAATTGTTACACTCCTTTCCCCAGTTTCTCGTGTAAAGTAAATTGTTTTCTTCAAAGAACTACTAATTTCTCACACTGAGCTTTGAACCTCAAACATACACAACATCACGCATTTGCGCGAACACAGCAAGCTGCTCTGGGAGGATTTACCACCTCAAATCCCCACGCCACATGGGCAAGAACCTCAGCAGCTGCCACTGTGGCAGGAAAGCAGTCCCAGGGACGGTGACATCCCCAGAAGCTCAAGGGCTCTGAGGCCTTACTCTCTGCAGGAACCAGCACAGGCTCCACACTGTTTACAAGGCCCAGGGCCACGACACCCCGCTCCATAGCGCCTACATCTTACCCCAGCCTAACACATCTTCCACCGCCGCCTACAAATCGACAAACGCCCTAGAAGCAGCCTGCGTGCGGGAGGCCCTTGCAGCAGCGCGGCCCTGCCTCAGCCAGCCCTCCCGCCATCACAGCACCGCAGCCCGCCACCCGCGCACGCGCAGCCCACCGCACGCGCAGCCCACCGCACGCGCAGCCCGCTCACCGCCCTTTCCGGCGGTGTGGCTGGCCGCCCTTTTACGACACTGTTGCGGCCCCCGCCCCCTCTGCCGGCTGCCGCGCTCGGCGGCGGCGCGGCCGCCATGGCGTCTGCCTTCAGCGGGGTGCTGCAGCTGACGGACCTGGACGATTACATCGGGCCCTCCCAGGTGGGTGCGGGCTGGGGGCGTCGAGGGCCGGCCGCGGGGGGACAGCCCACGGCCCTGTGAGGGGGCGGCGCGGCTCTGCTCCCCGCCCCGGGGTCGGCCCTGCCAGCGCCGCCTGGGGGGGGGGGAAGATGGCGCTGAGGGGAGGGGGGTGACAGCCGTGGCCCGCACGGCAGCGTCGGCCTGGCAGTGTGAGGGAGGTGGCACAGCACGCAGGGGGGCGAGGGGCCAGGGCCGGCGCTTCCAGGCGTCCTTCGGGTGCTGTTAAATAAAACGGTAAAAGGAGAAAAGCGCGCAGATGCCTCGCTGTGTCTCCCAGCCAGTGCACAGGGAACGGGGAGGGCAGCAGCGCTGCTCGGGGCGAGATGCTGTGAGCAGCTAAAGGGAGAAACCTTGGCCCAGCAGCCAGACGGTCATTCCCACCCTGGCCTGGAAACTGCCCTGTCAAATGTTAATCTAGACACCTCCCCCCCAAAAAACCGTTAAGCCTAAACAAGTTTCCTTCCACACTAGTTTATCTGCACAGATGCTCGTGCCAGCATAGGAGAGTGGGTGGCAGAGAGGTGGGAATGAGTGGCAAGGACAGGCCAAGACTATTTTTTTTGCTTTTGGAGTCGACGCACTAGCAAATGTATGAAATAGTAATCCTGGAGGTGTTTGCTGACAAGTACAGTAGAAAAAACTACCCTGAAATTAAATCAGTGGAACAGGGCATAGCAAACCCCATTAACTTGAGTTTCCTAGTAAAGTCTTTCACATAAATAATGCGACCTGCTGTTCTGTTTCAAGTGGAGATCATTGCTTGTTTTATTCAGTGACCATAACGGAAGAATCGTACTGACTTGTTCCTGCTAGTCTCTGAGGCTTGCAAAATGTAGTAAAGCTGGTTTAATTTAGGGGGGGGTGGGAAACCTGAAGATGTTGGCACAGCAAGGATGGTGAAAGGCAAAGAAAATCCTAGCTGTAGAAGTAGGACAAGGAGTCATAAGATGCCTAAACAATAAAAATTGCACAAAATGCAAGAACACCATTTAGACTTCATCATAGAACAATACAGAAAACTGAAAGCAGTCCATCAGAGGTCATCAGAGTCCCTTTGACATTAAATGAAACTTAATTGGCACTAGCCACATGTTGACTGTGGTGACCACGCCTCCTCCGCTTAAAATTTGCAATGAAGAATGCACGATCATCTGTAAGATTTTAGGGAGGAGGCCCGTGCAGGCAAGCCTCTGTTCCTTTCAAAGCTCCATAAAAAATAGCTGTGTTCTTCAGAAAGGATAGCAAAATTGTCCTCTGGTTTTGCTATGATGCTGGAAAAGTGTTCCTTCTGTAAAAAAGGGGTAAGAAGTTTTTGCTGTTCCATTTTTCCTTGGTAGGAGTTATAGATGCTGTAAATAAGTCCAGTAAGCAGCATTCACTCTATAAGAACTATTTGGTTTTGATCATTGTAGTTTCTGTTAAATCTATCTCTTTGTTGTTCATCTCCTCGCTTTTGGGCTTTATTTCTCTTTCAGGAATGTATCAAACCTGTAAAAGTGGAAAAAAAGCCTGGAAAAGCAGCAGCTAAGATCAGAATTGAAGCAGATGGAAGCTATTTTCAGATTGATCAGGTATGTGTGATTTTTCTTCATTATTGTGTAAAATATCTGGAAAATGTGAGTGTATTGTTAAGTATTTGAATAGTTGACAGCTATTTTAATGCCTCACAGAGGACCGAGACATTAGAAAAGTGTGCTGTTGCTGCCAGTATTCTCGTATCTTTTTTCCAAAGTCCAACTTTTTAATTACCCGGGTTTATAAGCAGTAATTCCAATTTTGTGTCAGTCTTTTATGCTCTGAAACACCAATATTAATAAGTGATGATTTTCAGTAGAAGAGCAGATAAGCTGAGAAGTCTTTTTTGCCATCAATACTTAAGTATTAGCCATTGTTAGGTTATTTGTGACAATATCTTTGCTTACTGCATTATGTCATACAGCAGAGTGCTCAGTCACAAAGAGATTCAATTAGATACTCTTAAATTTTGCTCTGATTTTTTTAATAACATTTCAAATTGTTTGTTAAATAGCCTGCAGAATTCATAAGCCTTCTGCTTCCAAAATTAACGCCAGGTTTTGCAGAACAATTTTCCTGTTTACACAGAAAAGGCTAGCATTTCTTATTTAACCAAGCTGGGAATTCATCTAGAAATGTTACTTTTAACTTTAGGCAGATGATGACCTTTTGACTTAAAAAAAGAGGATACAGCGCTTCCAAAGGAGTCTGGTTTCTTATTTTAAAATTTTAATTTAATTGTACCTAATTACTCAGCCTATTTCTGACTTTATTGAGAAGTGACGTTTAAGAGGAGAGTCTCATGGGAAAACTGACTTATTCAGGTCAAGTATTATGAAAAATACTTATTTCCAGTGGTGAGCCATACGCTGTCTTTAATATGCTGCCATGCAAATTTCCCATCGGTGTCCATGTGAGTTTTGCATGAAGAAAGATTGCAGAACACTCAGTATCAATTAAAAATATTAGCGAGTTTGCAGTCTGGTTACAGAGTCTATGCAGAAGGACTGAAATTCAACTTCCTGTGAAGAAACGGCTCCAGTATTATTCAATAACATGAGCAGCATCTGAGAGAGGTGACAAAACTGGCATGCTTTCTCCAGGGTAATATCCAGTGCACGCTGGAGATTGGTGCTTAAAGGCTTAGGATCTCTGTGGTCTACAGTTTTGTGGTTAAAATAGCAGCTGCCATCTGTAGCCCGTTAGCCATGCTAACCCAATCTTCAGCCACCCACAAGTTGAATAACCAAGCAAGATAGACCCTATTTGCTTCTGGGATAGTATAATTTCAGTGGTTTGGAGCAATGTTAGCCCACCAGATTGCACAAATAATTGTGGCCTAAGTGACTGTTAAGTATTTGATGAAAATTATGTTCTTGGTCTTGCTAAAACTTCCCTCAGCATACTTGCATGTGTGCTGAATAATCCTATTAAAAGCAGCAAACTTCAAAGATACTTGTCTTCCCCCTTGTCTTACTAAAAATAAAAGATTTTTTTTTTTTCCACGGTAAACCAAGAGCATAAAAAGGGCAACTTCTTTGTTACTAAATATAGTAAAGGTGGGAAAACTGCTACCTAATTCTACACTGTGATCAGAACTGAGTCTAATCTGTTTCTTTGTAGGATGGAGGAGCACAAAAACTGGAAAAGGCTAAAATTACTCTGAACGACTGCCTAGCTTGTAGTGGCTGCATTACATCAGCAGAGAGTGTTTTAATCACTCAACAGAGCCACGAAGAGCTCTGCAAAATGCTAACTTTTAACAAGGTAGGTGTTAAGCCACGGCTGGGTAGGCTGCAGAGTTTGAAAATCTTAATAGATTGGTATGAGGCATCTGCAGAGGCGTGCATGGAAACAGCGCGCCTAAAAATTAGTTTCAGAGATCTGAAGGACCTGAGGACATTCTCAGTGCACTGTTTTATCGATTTCTGAAAAGTAATCGTGGGTTTGGAAAGGACCTTTAATGTAGCGAGTTACTAACTTGAGAGTTAAGCTGAGGGATACTTTCTGATGTTGTAGTGTGCTGAAGGCTCTGTGTGTACCGTATTAATATTGTCTGAACAGTGTTGTCATTTGTTTGTTTTTTTCAAAGACTGCAGCTCCCAATGAACAGAAATTGGTGGTGGTTTCTGTTTCACCGCAATCCAGAGCTTCACTAGCTGCAAGATGTAAAATGGGTGTTCTGGAAACAGCAAGGAAGTTGACCGCATTCTTAAAGAGTTTAGGCAAGTGTGCTATCGTGTTATTCTGTTAATCACAGTGGGGACTGCTTGGGTATATGTTAAACATGTTACAAGCACGCAAGGTTGATGTGATTTAACCTCTCTATGGGCTCATAATGTTTTGTAACTGGCATTAGCTAAAATGCAAGCTGTCTGCAGCTTCAGTTGCATAATAAACTTGGAGTGATGGAAGGAAAGAACTTTAAATTTTAGATTTGCAGTCCTCCTGTCACTTTTTCTCATCTTACTGTGCTGAGGCACTAGGGAAAAAAGGTTCATTCTCATCAGCCAGATTGATACCTGTAAATAAGACGTGCAGTTTGAATCTGGTTTGACGGGAGGCTTTTTGTTGTAGTTCGCTGTATCTTTCTTGTGAATTTTAACACAGATGCTGTACTGCCTAGGTGTGCACTATGTTTTTGATACAACTTTCTCAAGAAACTTCAGCCTATTGGAGAGCCAACGAGAGTTTGTAAAACGCTTTCGAAAGCAATCTGAAGACAAAAAGGCTTTGCCAATGCTAGCTTCCGCCTGTCCAGGTATGGTATTAAATGAGTTAAGGAAATAATAAAATGGCATCTGAATAGTACACTAGAAAGAAAAGTCGAAAAGCTAGTCAGAGAAGTTTAAATGGATAAATTTACTTGGAAACTTACTGTCTTCACAGTACAAAGAGATCTTGGTATTAATAGCAACAGGAGCTATACAGCTATCTAATGATCTCTCTAATTAATCTTGTGTTATACTTCCTTTGCTTTTTGTGCTGAAGTGAGGCTGAAAATGGTAATTAATGGGTACTAAGCCTGGCATTGGGGGGACAGTAGGCAGAGTGAAGGGCTGCTTGTTATTTTTTAATTTATATTGGTAATTACACTATCAGGTTGGATCTGTTATGCAGAGAAAACCCATGGCAGTTTCATCATTCCTTATATCAGTACCACCAAGTCTCCACAGCAGGTCATGGGCTCCTTGATCAAGGGCCATTTTGCAGAACAGCAGGTAAGGGTCTGAATATATGCTGTGCTTAATGGAAAACTGCTAAAATTGAATGCTTTAAGCTGATATTTTTTATTTTGCTATATGTTATACATTGGAGATTAAAGGTAAAAAATACGTTGCAGAAGCCAGCAAAGGCAGCATCTTTCTCACTTCTATTTCATCTAATGAGAAGTTAGCAGCAAGGGCAGTAACATTAAGCGCATGCTGCATGGACTGCTTAAAACCTCTGCATGTTATTTAGGAAAGCCAGAGAAACTTATTTTTCCATTTCTTTGTGCTCCCATCTTGTCTGTGTGTGGTATTTTCATGTTGTTTAAAGTTGGTGAATAACTTAAAATAAATCATCCTAAGACAAAACTTCAGTCAGTGCATACGTGCAGACCATGTCTTGTCTAAAAATTACTTGCTTGTTCCCAACTTAATGTTCTGTTTCAGTTTGACTTAGTTCTGTTCTCAATCTTTAACCTTTGGAATCTCGCCAAATGTAAATTTGATATTTAAAGACTGGACTTATACTAACAGCCTGGATTTGTCCAGTAAGAAACTTAAGCAGCCCTTCTGATCGTATGATTTATTGTCCATTAATGAGCAGTGGTTTAACACTTGCATTAAGTAAATGCTGACATCTGCATACTTGTTAGAAAAATTGGCAGCTACCAAGAATATTTGGCACAAGATGCTGAAACAATGGCCTTGAGTCAATGACTTGTTTCCTCAGCCTGTGCTTATTTCTTGGATGGTCCTGAGGTTTTTGTCTGACTCCAGATAATTTCTTAGTTGCGGATGCAGGGGCTGGATTTTAGTAGCATGGAGGAAGCATATTCTCTAACTGCATAATTAGGAATTCACTTCACTGACTGACTTTGTCTGGATCATCTGCACTAGCAAAAGGAGGTGGGGGGAAACCTGTAAAAGGCCATACTGCTGACACTTGCTACATACTAAATTGGGTTCTATGAGAGAAATAATTTAATGTATATGTGTGTACATACATACATTAAAAAAAATACACGTTCAGTAGTGGCGGGGAGTATCTCCAGAGGCACGGTGGCATTAGTTTCATCAGTTTCATTTCTACCTGGAAAATGTCTCCCTCAAGGTAGGTTTGATGTTGGCCAATCTGACTGCACAGCTTTGTCTTTTCTTCCAGCACTTAGCACCTGACCAGATATATCATGTAACAGTGATGCCCTGTTATGACAAAAAGCTAGAGGCTTCAAGGCCAGACTTTTTCAACCAAGAGTACCAAACTCGTGATGTGGACTGTGTAATCACCACAGGTAAGTAGAGCCAGAGGTAGTCCAGCTAATTTCTGGAAGCCTCAGAGCAAGGCATTTGCTAGTTTTAATAACCCTTTGTCTCTGATAGAGGATGTAGTATATGGATCTTGCTGTATAACTACACTTTAATCATGCAAGCCATATCCTGGTTGTAATTGCAGATGCAGCCTTACATACTGATCTGTGGATTTTGTTTTCCTTTGTCCCAAAAATAAAAACTTTTTGTCTGTGGTTCTGTTTTAGGAGAAGTGCTAAAGTTGTTGGAACAAGAAGGAATATCTCTATCAGATGTAGATCCGGCTCCATTGGATACCATGTAAGAACAAACTCTCATTTGCATCTTCAGTCATGTTCTTTTTCATCCAGTATTTATAGAGTTCTTCAACAGAATTTCCCTTTCCACTACTGTTCTACACAAGGCTGCATGTGTTTGTATTTGATTTGTTTCCTTGTGTCACTTGAATCAGTACAATTGCGCATTAAAATACTTAATCTATAGAATACAATGAATTTCCACCTCAGGGGTAGAAATCAGAGGTAAAACCTCAGATTTTAGTAGTCCAAGGCTTAGGAACTCTCACTGTAAATCAGCAGCATGGCTAGAATTATCCCAGTAAAAGTATAAGGGCAAAATAATTATGCAGAGAAGTACAAATTGCATGAGAGTCATTTAGTTCAGTTACTGCTACTCATAGTATAGCTGGTGGAATCCCACAAAAATCCACCTACAAACTGTGAAAAGTGAAAGAATCAACATCAGTGATAAAAGTTTGCTAAAACAAAGCCTGTTACTGCATTGTACTCAGTTTGCTTGTCTCTGTTCCTAGTTATCAGAGCTACTGTAAGGATTCCAGAACTAAAGCATAAAAAATATTTAGGTCACTCAGCTAATATCTAGGAGTTTTCATTTGTAAAAAAATGAGATCTAAAACATGTGCAAACCAGATGAGACTTCAGTTGCTTCAGCAGAAAAGTAACATCTGGTTAAGTGACAACTGCACAGAGATCTAAGCGACTACAGAAACATTAAAAATCACATTTTACTCATCTAAATTAACTTGCAGTCATGGTTCCATGCTGAATGCTAAACCAAAGCATTCTTTTCTTCAGTTTGAAAGAAATATCTTTGTAGTACTTTACACATTAATAAACAGAAAGACTACATGTGCGGCAACCTTTAAGAATTATAAAAGATGATTAGGTATATGGTTCAAACATTTACTTCCCAGGCACCTTACGTTTTCAGGAGAGATTTTGATACCCCAAATACACAGCATCTAGCACATGAGTGGAATGTGACACTAGCCTGTTTTCAGCTGTACCCCTTGCAGATGTGACATTCTTGGTTTGAAATTTGGCTTATTTCTGAATAGGCTTCAAGTATTTCTAGTACAACCAGGTGCAGCTGACAGCCTTTGCTCAAGAATTGTCTGATCAGCAAATGTACATTGACAGAGCTGTGAAGGGAGGTGTCTTTACATGAGGCCTATTTCCTAGATCAGTTTTGTTATAAACATTGATCACTGCTTCTGAGAAGAAGAAGGTGAGGTAGAGATGGTCTCTTGCCATACAATCCCTTTCATGTAAGGGATATTTTAAATCTCTTTTTCAAGTTATATGTGTGCCCAGAGCCTCAGTTTCCTTATGCTACATTTCAGTGGATGGTAGGTGTAGGTTTCACGTAACACATTCACTAGCACAGATCTGTTTATGCACACTTTTTCCAGGATTAAGTGTCTCTTTCTGACATAGCTTATCCACAAAGCATATTGCTTTCACATCAAAAAAGAAAAGTCTCCCCAGCTATAATAAATGTCAGCATGCTGAGTCCCGAAATTGCAACTTCAAACGTTACCCCTGTAAACAGGTACTTCTACCTTTTTTATTGGTACACCACTAGCAGAAAATTGAGGAGCAAAAAAAGATTCTGAAGTGTTTGGGTTCCCTTAGGAAATGACATTATGGAAGTGTCAGTTATAACATAGAACTGAACGTCTAATTACTTGATAAAAATCTCTGGCCGACTTCTGAGGAGTACATTCTGAGCACTAGGCCTCATGCTTGTGGTGATAAAGTGCCTCTATAACCTTTCGCTAACTTTAACATACTGGGTAAATTGACTGGTTACAAACAGCACGTATTCCTCAGAACTTGGAGCGTTCACATAAGCAGTCCAATGGCTTTTGTTCTGTTTTATCCTCCAGCACGTGGAAAAGCCCATTAAGAGGTTGTTACATTTGGCAGCAAGAATGAGATAAAATGCCAGAAATCCCAGGACTTCTGCTGGTATAACTGTTTGCTTCAGGCCAGCGCTGAGGCTTACTGGCAGCCTCATTTTAAGAGAGTAGCAGTACGTGAGGCCAGACACACTGAAACACTTTGTTAATGAAGCTCAGTTCCTGTAAACAAGATCAAATTAAAAATAGTTTCTGAGGGTGATTGCAGGCTAAAGTGTTGCCTTCTGCAGTTCTTCCAAAGCTAAGATTTTATCTGCAAGAGGCAACATCTTCGATTTGACTTGAAACTGTTTGGCCTGAATTCAAGTGTTTTCCCTTCTGCAGCTGTTAGTAGGAGAATGCAAGTGTCACTGCCTGATGAGTGCTTATAAGCAGATCCCTCATCTTGTTATTCTCTCATAACAAAAGCTATTGTTGTGGCTTCCATCTGGTGAGCTATTCTCAAGAAACATTATCTTGACCTCTGAATAGTTGGTTGTGTTTTGGCATGTCAGTGAGATGGAATTATTTGTGCAGGGCTAGAATTACAGAACTCATGTTAACATAGTTGTTCAACACCAAAAATGTGTTGAACTTGAACCAGGATCCCACTGAGGACAGCCCTGTATGGAGCAGATGTCCTGGCATCCTTAGGTTCCTTCACCTTTGTTACATAACTTCCAGCCCGTGAAACCACAGCAACACGGATTTCATCTGTCTGTGCTTGTGCTCATGGCACTGATACCTCCCAGAAGTGTTCTTTCACATCCCAGCAACCACATCTAAAGTAGCTGGTCTCAAAAAAAATGCATTGTAACAGGGAACTAGAGCTTGCAATAACGAATTCTGCTTCTGTTGATGTTGCAGAACAGCTTAGCAGTGATGAGATGTTTCTCGACTGAGACAGGACTTATAGGTTGTGTTTGCCAAGAGAAGCATAGGATACGGAGACCCATCCCACCACTGCTTCGTTACTTCCCTCCTCCCATTTCTAAGTGTAACCCAGGATGTTTGTAGAGGTATTACACAGGAAGCTGGCAAAATATGCGTGTCAGCAATTGCCCTTGTAACTCAAACTTTCCCAAACATACTTCTGGTACACGAAGGTTATGTTGGCAGTGCGTGGGTCAGGCCCTGTTGTGGTGTGTGACATTTCCGCTGAACTTGACCCAGAGGATGCTAGGCAGCGCAGGGTTAAACCTGCTGGGCTCTGAAGCTATAAATAGTTGGTTCCCAGGAGAAAAGGAAAAATGAGGAGCTCAAAGGGAGCTGCTCTGTGGCTTGTTCCATGGCTTTTGAGTCCCCCAGACCTTCTCATTTGTGCTGGCTGTTCCGTTTTATCAGAAAGATTCCCCTAAGACTGCTGCTTTCTTCCTGTCCCCCAGGTTTAGTAGTGCTGCAGAAGAGGAGCTCACCAGCCACTCTGGAGGTGGTTCTGGTGGCTATTTGGAGCACATATACAAGCATGCAGCCAAGGAGCTCTTTGGGATTCAAGTGGATACAATTCAGTACAAACCTTTAAAGTAAGAAGTTTTAAAGTCCTACAAAAAGCACTGGTTTTACTGCAGTTCTGTTTGTGCCGTTACCTTGATGATGGACTGAAGCTTTCCTTGCAATGTTAAACATTTTACTTCAAGGCATGGGAATTGGCTTCTCACTCCCACAGTTGCTGAGCAATAAATCAGCCAGCGCTCCACGCAGCCTTTCCCTTGGAGACTTCTAGCCCCTTCACCACCCACACGCTTTGTTTTGGCCTGATGGATTTTCCCAGTATCAAGTTGCAGATGATTTTTAGAGTAATTTAGAAGACAGAGCTCACATGGATCTGGGCTTCCTCACCTGTGATCAGACCAATAAAGTGATTTGTTACTAATCTGGCTATCATAGCACAGAAAATCTTGTGTCAGGACTTTGGGGATCTGTTTTAACTACGTTGTGGTAAGACAAAGAAGTCACTTGAGTTTGGGCACGGAGGCTCATTCAGCTGAGATTCTTTCTAGCTTCCCAGTTATAATATTACTGTTCCATTTGTAATGAATTATATCCCTGATGAGCAATATTTTTGGTTAGGATTCCCTGGTCTGGGAAGCAGAAGAAACAGTTCCCCTGAGTCTCACTATAAATACTTTATAAATCACTTACTCTTTTATCAGGAACAGATACTTCCAATAACCTTTGGAGTCTGGAAGCCTTCAGTAATTGTTTTCTCCCTAGTTTTATGAGCCACTACAATTTAAAAGTTTCCTCAGTGGCCTCACTAATGTAGAAGTTGGCTGAAGCCAACTCGGAAGGCCTGTCACAATGAAACTTTTGTTTAGGCTCCGTTTGCTTAGCTTTTAAGGATTTATTCCACACAGGCATTCTTCAGCAAACTCAGTTCAGGTGGCAGGTCCTCAGACAAGACTGGAAAGAGATCCGTAAGCTAGTGCCTTTATCTGTTTTGTTTGGGTGGCAAAGAACTGGGACAGCTTTTTTCAGTAAGATTCCACAAAGAACGTTTTAGCGCAGGGCTCTTTGAAGTTTAAAATAGAAGTTAATTTGGATAAGACATTTTCTCTGCTCTTGTTCCTCAGAAACAAGGACTTCCAGGAGGTGACACTGGAGAAGGATGGAGTAGTCCTGCTCCAATTTGCTTTGGCATATGGGTTTCGAAATATACAGAACTTTGTGCAAAAGCTGAAACGAGGGAAGTCACCCTATCACTATGTTGAAGTCATGGCCTGCCCGTCAGGTAAGGCTGCACAGGGGTTTCACTGTCACAATCTGTAGCTGTAAGAATCTACATGAAACTACATCTAAATACAAGAACAGTAGGCAATTTCTCACATCCTGAATATTGTGGCAAAGCCTTCAAACTCTGGAGATGTGATAGGCACAGTATCAGAATTTCAAACGGGGTGTGTGTGTGTGTATTTTCCTACCTAGAAGCTAGTAATTCTACAGGATTTCAGTAACTACAGTTCAATTCCATTGCACAAAGTGTGCATAATTAGTGCTTTTATGGAGGGCCTCCTGGTTTTCTGAGCTCCTTGGTACATGAGGAGATTCTTCCTCTAAAATTGCACAAAATTGACTCATGCTATCAGAGAGTGCTTGCTATGGCTGGTGAAGAAAATCTCTTTCTACCTATTTTATTCCCTTTTCAACACTGTGCAAGGCCTCCTTGCCCTCCTTTTCCTCCCTCCTGGTTCTCTCTGAGTCTGCTAGCAGAGGGCACAGGCAGCTTGAACCCAGACTGAAGTGATGCTGAGCTGCCACTCGTGGCACTCTGAGCAACTGCTCTCCCGAGGGCCTGCACAAGTCCCAGCCCAGAAGGCTGCTCAGCACCAGGGCACTACTTCAGGCGGCCACACGCTGCGTGGCTCAACCCCTAGCACACCTCCACCCCAACAGCAATCCCAGAACGTTTCCCAGGCGTGTTTATCTTACCTTCAGTTGAGACTCCAAAGCTGTTCTCACCTGGGTTATGTTCTGGCCCTTTTCTGGAGGCAGGAGATGAGTGCCAGAGCTCCCTGCTGCTTACCTCTCCCTGGCGTGTCCCAGCCTGCCTCAGCAGCCCTCTCACAGCTGGCTGCCATGGAACTAGCGCTGGGGCACACACTGGCAGGCGCATGATCTCCCCTCCAGGGCTGCAGCCTGCCCTGCTGGTGTTAGATAACTGGGGAGTAAACCACAATTACAATGGTGTTTTCATTTCTGTAACCGTTTGCAGGTGCAGCGTTAATTAACTGTGGTTGGCGTTTTTTTCTGATAAAGCTGAAGTGTTTTCTCAACCCAGACATTTTCTCACTTTGTTCCACGTAGGCTGTTTAAATGGAGGCGGTCAGATCAAACTAGATGGTGAATCCAACAAGGACCAGCTTCAGCAAGTTGAGAGGTTGTATGAGTCTCTTAAGACTGAAATTCCCGAGAAGAACCAGACTGTAAATGAGCTATATGAGCAGTGGCTGGGTGGCACGGACTCGGAAAAGGCTGCGAAAGCTTTGCATACAGAGTACCACGCAGTGGAGAAAACAAGCACTGGATTTAACATCAAATGGTGAAGACTGAAGCTGTGAAGCCCAGATACAGATACTTAGTGCCTTTTAACTCGATTTTATTTATGATTCTCAAAGTTCTGTGTGATTTCTGACTCTTGTTAGGGAGGAGAAGGTAACGTGCATATAAATAGGCAGGCAATATTAATTCCTACAGCTGTATAATTATTACAGTGATGTAAATAAAAACCAAATGCTGACTTAAAACACATGTCAAAAGAAGCAGGAATGCATCCTAGCCTCTAGTCTTCAAGAACTAAATCCACACTCCCTTTACAACCCTACTCCTACCAGAACTGATGAATTTAAGGTACTGAAGGATTTGCCTTGCAAGGGACTGTAGCCTCACCGAGATGAGCTCTGTGCTACATGACTGTATGACTCATCCAGGCATTGCTGTATTTTCACAGCACTGAGTTTTATGGCTGTCTCTGTCGGGACATCCTCATTTAGTTATAAATGGTCTAATTGAACCTTGGGTTCTGTTTGTTCCATTTCAGTGCCCCTGACTGGCTGCCCTCGAGGTGCAGCTGCAGTATCGTTGCCCCATCCGAGGGGGTGGGCAGCAAGCAGCCTGGGAGCACATGAGATGCATCATCTCTAGGGCTGTTTTATTGCCTGCTGAAATGTGACTTGAGTGACTATTTAAGAAGAAAGTTAGAGTGAATTCCACACACACATCCCCTTTAATTATAACCATTGTCTGTAATTGTGGGCAATTACATCTCTCTTTCTCTCCCTAAATACACAGTAGAGAGTCACAGAATTGTCACATCTACCCCATCCTCAACAGCCAGTTATTGATGAGTTACATCCTTAAATTCAGAGAACATAGTTTTCTACAGTGTTTCAAGTAAGAATGCGTTGCCAGCTTACTTTCCATCAAAGAACAAATTCCTTGGTGTCTCTGAAAGGTGCTACTTTACAACAGTTCATAGAAGGCGGCTGTGAGAAGGAATCATTACAAGTAGTTTACCAGGACAACCCAAGGGGTTGCTAAAAGTACATCTGGTTGAATGTAGTGTATGATGATGCCATGCCAGAAGACAGATGGATGTGAAGCAGATTTGGTCTTTTGTTCCTGGAGGTGACAGGTGCCTGCCGTGCTATCTGTATTTTTACACACGGGTGTTTTCAGAACCCGTCACAAAAACAACTGAGTGAGTAACTCTTGGTTTGGCCTGTTCCATCCGAGTATCGTTTTTTCTGGAGTAACAGTGTGTATGGGGAGAGGAGGGCAGCAGTGGGAGGGTTTGCAGCTGTACCTGAACTCGAGGGGAAGGGCGCTGGCTGATGTAGAATCTCTCCTTGTGGCTGCTGAAGCTGCAAGTGAATAGGAACTTACGAACAGCATTACTGATCGCTTCAATGTTTCTCCAGTTAACTGCTCTGTGAGGAAGGACTGTGCAGGAAGTAGTTAAGTGGATGAAAACTGAAAACAAAGGTGCCATATTGCTTTGTTCCTTCAGAGTAAATACAAACAGATGGAGCCGGTTACTGCATCTAGCCCAGAGTGAAACCTGGCCCAGAGCCTCATCAAAGAACCCTCCCGCAGTTACTGCAGCCCTCGGGCTTAGGGCTGCCGGACCTGGCCTGCCCCTTGTAACGGCCGCTCTGGCAGTACTCACCTCTGTCCCTCTCACAGCCTCCTCCACCATAAGTAAGCCAACAGTGTAAAAGACTTCTTTCTTTTTTTTAATGTTTTTAATTAAACACTTTACATTTTTCAGGTGTTGCTGATCAATTAGTGAATTCACAGTGTTCATAAGGCAAGAATCTCCTGCTGCTTCCCCCTCCCCACCCTATGCATTTTACGAGCGAGTCAGTGAATGCCCTTTTCCATGCATAGATTTGAAACAGTGTTACACTAAACCATAACATTATCTACAGCAAGAGGTACCACTGCTAATGCAAAGTCAGTCCAATATGCTGAAGTGCAGGGACCACAAACTGTACATCAGTGCAACAGAAACACGTTCTGTTTCTGCTGAGAACATGCACATCGAGCCAGAAGCGCACAAATAAATAAAGCTAAATTAGCTGTAGATTAAAGAGTTGGGAATCTACATTTTGTCTCTTCTCCAGTTACCAACGTGCACATTGTTGAAGCCAACCAAGGACTCTCCGCTCAGAACACAGCAAGACCTCAGCTCCTGCAGGCACTCCTGGGTGGCTGTTCTTGCTGTGGTATCAAGAACACGTTGAATTTCTCCCAGCCTTCGAGCTGTGTGCTGCTGCTGTCAGCGTGAGCAGACTCAGTGCTAGCTCAGGGACAGACACGGGCACGTCTCTGCTCCCAGGTAACATCTACAAACGGTACCACTACATTTAAACTAAGTAACTGAGGCAATACTACCGAGGCAACTTGTGCAGCAGGATTAATTCCCCTCCTATGGGGGAGAGTAAATTCTAACGCTAACTTCATGAAAGGCAGAAAAGAAAACCTTAGTCTAGTTTCTAGCAAAGGAAAAATGGCCACAAACAGGGTCAGTGGCAACAGATGCAGTTCACAGGCCACACATGAAAGATCCTGAAGTCAACTCTATTCCAGTGTAAGGAACTATAACATTTGTAATCAGCACTGTTTAAACTGACAACGTATGGTAAAAGGATTATGGGACCAACTTCTCTGCGCTGCTCTTTTCATTTGAACTACGCAGAACAGGTGTAAGCTCAGCCACACCAGGACAGCCACACACACTCTGTGCTTTGAGGTAAAGAAGAAACCAGAGACACACGACTGTCCCACACGGAGCCGTGCCCAAGCCCAGACCTTTCAGAGGGATTTTCACAGCTATTTGCAGAGCCACCATCGAGCCCTATTTTTTTTTTTCACCAAAAAAGCAAACTACTAGTTTGTCATGCACCTCCCCACCACCTGCAAATAAAAATCTTTGCATGTTTCTCAGATAAAATAAAATACAGTACTGCTTTTGCTGAAACTGAAGGCTGCAAGCTGAAGAGCCTCCAGAGACCCATCTGCTCCCTCCCTCTTGTTCTCATGACAAGGCAACGCGAATGTAGCTTTCAGCCAAGGGTTTTCCAGTGTTTTTTCACCTTGGAGGTGCAGGGGGGAGAAGCAATAGATGCGTAGCAGCACCTTGTTGCTTGTTGCTGACAAACTGTCACACCTTGAAAACTATTTTACAAAGCCAGTGGGTTAGAACACGCGTTCCTCCAGGCCTGGCCCCACCTGCAGGTACTCTGCACCGCTTCAGTGGTTTGGATGCTCCCCAAAGTCAGCGACTGTGTTAGAGCCCCACACGATGGTTCTATGTTGGTGTGTTATAAAAATGGGGGAAAGGGGGAAAAACCACCCAAACCCCACTGCAATGAGGGTTTTTCTTAGCCCAGCCCGGAGATAAGTAGGTGCTGCTGAACACCAGCCCAGATGCCAGCCCCTTGCCAGCTTCCTCGTGCGTCCAAATCCCTGCGCTTCGTCCCTGCCCGCCCTCGGCGTGGGAAGGGCATGGCCGGACGGGAGCGGGCAGTGCCAGGAGGGCTCCCCAGCCAGCCCAGCCATGCGGGAGGCCAGCGACTTCGGGGCCACACTGGTGCAAAGCGCTGTGCCAGCCAAGCCCCTGGGAAGCGCGGTGCAGCCCCCAGGCCCGGCAGGACCACAGGCAGCAGAGCCCCGCAGCCCGGCGGGCACGGCCGGTGGAAACAGGCTTTGCAGGGCTCCAGGCTGCGGGCAGGCGGCAGCTCCCACACCCGCCAGCCCGAACGTCATAGGTGCGGGTGGCCTCTCCTCCAAAACACCTGGGGACCCTCTGCCAGCAGCACCCACAGCCCAGCCGGGGCGGCCTCGGCTGCCTGAGCTCGCTGAAGGCACCCACGCACTCCCTCCCCACGGGGACAGCCCCTCGGCACAGCTCCTGCCGGGCTCGGCGCTGCAGGGAGCGAAGCAGAGCAACCTCAGAACAAGCAGGTTAAAGACAGAAACCACTTCCCAGCTGCTGAGCTCACGGGAGTTGAGCCAGAGCTGGGGGGACGCAGCCCCCACAATGACAGCGATGCTGCGTCTCGGCGGCTGCAGCGCTGCTCACTTCTTCTCCAGGAAGGGGCTGAAAAGTCCCCAGTCGAACGCGAGCATGGCCTGGGGATGGGGCCGCTCCTTGGGCTTCTTGAAGTTATCCTTCTCGGTGCGGAGGGTCCTCAGCACCTCCACCGGGTCCGTCTTGCCTGTGAACTTCTGCAAGGGCTCCTCCCTGCAAGGGGAGACCGGCTCTGCTGTGACCGCAGGGCAGAGGATGGGGACCCCCTCCCCGCCGGGACGGACAAGGGGGGAGTCACAGCCTCACAGCGGGGCTTGTCTGTGGGTGCCCTGTGCTGGGCGACGCAGGACCCTGCGGCTGGGCGCCCTCCCCTCCCTCGGGGCTTGGGTTTCCCACCAGCTATGGAAGCCACTGGGAGAATGGACGAGGCCAGAGGGAGAAGGGGAGCGCAGCCTGGCAGCAGGACCACCAGCCCGGGCCTGCCCACCCCCAGCAGGACCCTTTGCACCCCCCAGGTACCGGTGCTGCTTACGTGACCCGCAGGAAGGGGTTGTAGAGGAACTCCTCTTGCAGCGTGGAGGGCACCGTGGGCAAATCCTCATCATCCCGCTGCTGCCAAGGAACCAGAGAGATCCAGAACCGTGCCGGTGGCACCCAGCACCTCCCTCCACCCCACCCCATCAGGGACACAGCCACTTACTTTGGCCCACGCAAGTTTCTTCTTCACTATTTCATTCTCCGGTTCCACCTTCAAGGCAAACTTGAGGTTTCGGACGGTGCATTCGTGGCCGCAGAACACCTTCTGCAACACCAGTGGGAAGTACCCGGTGTCAGACGTGCTCCCGGTGCCGGGTCCGACCCATCCTGGTCCCACTGCAGCTCCAGCCCTGGGGACAGGTGCTGCCACCCAAGGGGTGCCAGCCTCGAGCCCCCTCCTGCTCCTGAGGTCCGTCCCCAGGCTGGGGCTGAGATGGGAGCACCCACCGTCTCCTTCGGCAAAGCCCCCAGGATCTGGGTGAGGTTAGTGTACATCTGCTCCGCTGTCCCCTCGAAGAACTGCCCGCAGCCTCCCACAAACAGCGTGTCGCCTGCGGGGAAAGGGGTCTGGACATGGAGGAGGCCCTGCGCTCCCAGGGACAGGGTGCTGGGGGGGAGCTCCCCCCCGCCCCCACTGAGTGTGGCGGGGACAAGCAGCATGCAGGCAGCACGCCCTGTGCCCCCCATCCCACCGGGTGCACAGCAGGGTGGTTTACCTGAGAAGAGAGCCGGCGCGTCCGGGGAGCCGTCCTCCCACATGAAGTAGCACATGTGGCCCGAGGTGTGGCAGGGGGTGAAGAGGCACCTCACCCGGATGGCCCCGAACTGCAGGGACAGAGGGTCAGGACCCCCTGGGGTCACCCCAGCCCCCCTGGGCAGGCAGAGCCCCCCCACCCCACGGCATCGCCCGCCCGGAGTCCCGCAGGTCACAGGCACGCCGGGGGACGGGACAGTGGTTTGGGTGGGGGCTGGGTTGCCCCCAGCTCCAACAGCATTTAGCAGGGGGACCCCACGAGAGGGTGGGGTCCCACAATGCCACCCCAAACAGGCTGGGAATGGGGTGAGATTCCTCCTCCAGCCCAGTGCCCCATCCCAGCCCCAGATCCGAGGTGCCACATCGGCAACAGCCCCAGGGCATGCGGTCCCCGACACGGCCCCCACCAGGCACCAACGCTGTTGGCTGCCAGCACGTACCACAGCATTGGGACCGCACCATCACCCACCTCAGCGCACCACCAGCCCTGCACTGCGCCCGCCACGGCTGCCCCATGGGGCAGGATCCACGCGTGGGGGCTGAGCCTTGCGTCCCCCAGACCGATGGCCACGTACCGTCAGCTCCTGGTTGTGGGTCACCTTGTGCGTCAGGGCCCCGATCCGTTCGTCGGCCCCGTACACGCGCAGGCCGGGGCAGAGCCTCGCCAGCTCCTCATTGCCCCTTGCATGGTCCCTGCACCGCAGAGGAGGGAGTGGGCACCCGGCCCCGCGTGGGGCACAGCCGGCCCTGGCCCCCCGCCCGCTCCAGCGGCACTTACCAGTGGTGGTGGGTAGTGAGGATCGCCCTGAGCACCACGTCCTCTTTCCTGATGATTTCCAGCAGCTGAAGGAGACCCAGAGCAGAATGAAGTGAGCGCGAGAGAGGAGGTGACAAGCACCACGGCTGCTACGGCCACTGTGCCTGTCCCAGCGCAGGACCTGTCCCAGGTGCATCCCGTACGGTGCTGCTCTGCAGCCAAGAGGCCCAGCAGCCCAGGGCAGAGAGAAGGACTCAGAACCACCGGTGGCAACGCAGCCAGACAGAGAAACGCCGCTTGTCACACAGGGACGGCAGCGTTGTATGGCCGGTGCCTTCGCAGAGTGGGCCGTGCCCGGGCAGCCAGCGTGGCCGGGGGACGGTGGCCATGCAGCCACCCTGGTGCTGGCCACGGCGTGGGGCTGCCAGCCCCGCAGCTCAGCCACCAGGAGGCCTTTAACGGCAACTTAAGATTCACGGCTCCAACGAACCCTCGGCTGCTCCTGATCACGTTCCTCCGGAGGAAGGAAACGTCGGAGCCAGCAACAAACGCTGAAAACCCGCGACAGCGCTTGCACGACGTGCAGCAGCCGAGGGTGGCGAGGAGGCCATCAGGCAGGAAGCCCCGGGGGTCACGGTGACGAGGGGTGACCTCGGCCGCTGCCCCCCCGGCACGGCCGGCTCCCCCAAAAGCGGGATTTCCCACGGGTGACGCGCTCCAGAGCTCCCATCCCAGGTTATCCCCGTTCCCGACGGGGGCTGGACGGGGTCGGCCCAGGAAACTGGAGATGTCCCCCCAGCCCCGGGGCGGGCGGCAGGGGGGCGGCCACAGCCCCCCACCCCGTGGGGCTGGCGGGGGGGTCAGCGCTGCCGTGGGCACGCAGGGGCAGCCCCCCCCCCCGCGTGGGGGCAGCCCCAGGGACCCGTCCTGGCGCTCTCACCCTCCGGGGGACCGCGGCGTCCACGGCCACGGCGTCCCGCGTGCGCTCCTCGATCACCAGGTACATGTAGTTGTCCTCCAGCACCGAGATCACCTTCACCTTCATGGTCCCGCACCGCCCGCGGGGGGCCCACGCACCGGAACCGGGGGGCGGCCCCGGCCCCACGTAGCAAAGCCGGGAGGCGGCGCCGGCCCCACGCAGCCGATGACACGCCGGGGGTGTGTGTGTGGGGGTGTCCCCAGCGCGACCCCCGGCGCAGCCCGGCGTGCGGCGGCCGGTACCTGCGGCGGCCCCGCCCCCGGGGCGGAGCGGAGCGGGGCGGGGCGGGTCACGCTGCGCGGGGCGGGGTGACATCCCGCACGGCCCCCGGCGGCAGGGGGGGCGGCAGAGCGGGGGAATGTCCCCCCACCACCACCTGCCGAGCGCCACGGAGCATCCCGCCCGCCCCCAGCCCTGCGCTGCCCACCCCGGGTCCCGGTCCCGCGTGGGAAACCAGCCGTTTCTCCCACCCAGGGGAGGGACGAGGCTCGGCGGACCCCGGGGGCGCTGGGGGTGTCGCCCCCACCGGCTCTGGAGCCCCCGGACACGCGGCGGTGCATGGACAAGTCCTGGCACCGGTGCCGCCGTTCGGTGGGAGGTCACTGGGGTCCCGAGCAGGGCCCGGCCCACCCCCACCCCCCACAGCCCCAGGGGTGCCCGAGCGTGGGGCAGGGCCGCCCGTGGGCCCCCAAGGACAAGCACAAATCCTCCCGCAAACAGTTGCAACAAGACCTTAAATCAACCCCCAGAGATCCCAAAGCGCCACCATCTCCTCCCCCCCAGGATGAGGCAGAAAGGTACTTCCAGTGGGTTGACCTCAATCGCTAGTACAAAAAAAAAAAAGGAGAAAAAAATTGTGAGATAAAGAGCCCCTCCCCGGCCGTCCCACCAACGCTCTGTTTACAGCTGCTATTTATTTGCTTGTTTGCAAACAGCCATCAGTACAGTCACGCTCCGTTGTAGCAGCACAGCATCCCAAGTCAAGGAGCTAATAGTTTTGGGTACTTTTCCTTCCGAACTACATAAAATGTACATTTTTAATAACAAATAAAGAAACAGCGCTACACCAAATCCCACTCCTGCAGCTGGAAGGGTGGTGACACCAGCGGTTACGAACTCCGGCGTGGCCTTACCGACACGCTGGGGAGAGGGGAACCTGCAACCAAAATCGTTTGACTCTCTTGATAGTTTCAGCTGCAAAGCATTTGTTTGAAAGTCCCTTGTACACAAGCAGATCTGCAATATGAAGCCAAGACCAACAGAGAAGGAAGGAAATATAATTAGGAGGAAGATGCACTACAGACGCAGCTGCCAAGCCCGCAGGGCTGGCTCCCACCCCACTCTGCTCACAGCTCTCGTTTACAGACACGGAGCTGCAGGACACGAAGGGCAGGAGCCGGGTGACCCACTCGCTGAAACTCCGGGTTTATTTTCCCTCAAAGTTTACCCCATTCACCCACTTCGACACACTATTCCCCGTCAGAAAAGGAGCCCAAGGGGAAGTTCCCTCCCTGCAGCTTCCAAGGCAGCCACAGCCTGCGGTCACACAGCACCGCTCCGAGAGCAGAGATGGTTTTTAGCCCCACAGACCAACCAAGAAAAAGGAACGTGCCTCGCTACTGTGGGCTCTCAGCGGGTCTGGGGTCTAAGCCCTGTTTAATTGGCAATGCACAAGCACCCTCACCATTTACATCACCCCAGCAGCCTTCCCAGCAGAGCTGCTGGACCAGGCAGCGGCTGCGGGGAGGGGGGCGGCCCCCGCAGCACCCACCTCAGCCAGGCCCTCAGGCTGGAGCCTCCTGGCACAGGCCAGCGCAGCCGCCCGCTCGCCGGGGAGCAGCGTCCCGCCACCAAACGCTCCATCACCGCGTTACTCACAGCAAGGTACAAAGCAGTTCTGGCTATCGGCAGCGAGGAATCTGTTGGTGGAGCCTCGCCGCTGCTCAGCTATTAGATACGCAGTTAGACACTATGTTTTTTCTCGGGATTTCAAGCCAGCAGACAAATCCCTTCTTCATTTGTGCAGTACTAATACAAGTCACATACAGATGACACTTAAGAGCAGTAAGCAGGTACATGCAAACAGGCTGAGGTTAAGAGTAAAGGGTAGAAGCAACAGTGCAATCTCGAAGCCAGTGTGCTGCCTGGAACGGTTCCTGCAGTCCATGACGGGGAACATCAAGAGGGAAGCTGGACAGCCCCCGCGTGCCGCCCCGAGCCAGACCCCCTGCGTATGTCACGAACCAAGCCCCGGACTGGTGGTGGCAGAGCAGGTCTGTCACGGAGAACTGCTTTTAGCGGAGCCAGAAGCAACAGACTCAGAAGCATTTAAGTAGCAGCATGAAAGAAAAGTTCAAATCTTCAGCTGGCAGCGCAGTTACTGCATTTTGTCTCTGTTAAACGAAGACATCTCGGGCTCCAGTCCCGCTGTCTGTATTCACATCGGGCTCCTACAAAAATAACAGGAGCTTTTTCCTAGACCTCAAGGTTTGACCCTTCCCCACCCCAGGCTCTGAGCCACATATCAACACTTGTAAAGTGATCTCCATGTGACACACGTGACAGTTTGAGAGCCAGCAATAGAAGGATAAATATTCTTCATCATAATATAAATATGCTGTAGAACATCTCAACAAGGGCAAAGTGCTTTTTTTTTCTTAATTAAAACAAAATAAAAACCTAAATATGACTGTCTCAACCACAACAGAGGGTTCAACTCCTAAAACATCTGAATGCTCTAAATTACACTTAAATTGACATTAAAGTGATCCAGGCAGAGTGCTCAGTCCTTCGGGACTCGGAAGTTATCCTTCTCTTTTCTGATGGCCCCCATTGTTCGGATGGGGTCGGTCTCCCCAGCATGCTGCTGGACTGTCTTCTCCCTGCCAGGAGGGAACACCAGGGACAGCAAATGCACAGACTGCAAGATAAAAATCTCGGGTATGAAGCTGCAACTATCATGTTTCGCCTGCATCAAGGGGAAATGTTGCACTTAAAGATCAAAGACTCAGGGGTTTGGCACAGGCTTATCTGCTGCCTTGGTTTAAATGCTCATTGGCAGGAGGAAATTGCAAACACTCTCATGCCTTGAACAGCATCTTTTGCCGCGCCTGTCTGCCAAACTCAGCTTGATGAAGGAACATAATTACAGAATGAAGCTTGTTCCATCTCCTGAGTCAGGGACTTCACGGCAGCAGAGATGCTCACCACAACCCTTCACACGCCACAGCAGCAAGCCTCTGCCAGGACAGCAAGTACATTTTGAGGAGGGTCTTGAGGGCATCAGAACAGGAACACGCGAGGCAGGAGAGCAATATCCACTTCCAGCTCTTTCTCTGGAGACCTGCTCCTCCCCACATCCCCCCTCCAAAGAGAAGGACCCATACCCACACCTCCTCCATACCTCACTCGCATGAAGGGGTTGTACGTAAACTCTTCTGCAATGGTGGAGGGTATGGTTGGCTCACCACTGTCGTACTTTGCCTGTAACACAGGAGAGATTCCTGCTTCAGGAAGAATGTGGTGGTGAACAAGAAATGGCCTGTGTATGAACCGTGCAGGTGCAGTGCTGCAGCTGCCTGCCTGAGCTGCTCCTCAGGCCTGGGCCACCGGACAGACAAGCACTGAAGGACACCCAGAGAGACCCGGGACAGAGCGGACCCTCCCAGACAGATGTGGACATCAGCCTGTCATTATACCAACAGGCTTCCAGGGAGGGTCACCCCACCACCAGCCAGCCAACCGTCCGCTTGGGACACAAACAAACCCTGTTGCCCAGCGCATCGCTGCCCTGGCCACACCACATACTGCAGCACCGGGCTCTTAACTCCCTTCCCTCAGCCTCTCTGTCTCCCCGACACGGACTCTCCTCTACCTCCATGAAAGCATCAAGTGTAGGGAAAGGATGAACCAGCTCACCTTGGCCCACGCAAGCTTTTCCTGGATAGCGACATTATTGGGTTCAACGTGTCGAGCAAACTTGAGATTGTTGATCGTGTATTCGTGACCGCAGTAAACTCTCTAGGAAGAGAAAGGAAGAGCAAACACTGGGTAACTCTGAGGGTACAAAGGTGAGTGCCATGTACCATCACCAATGTCATGGCACAGCAGAAATGAGAGTCAGCCCTCCAGAACACACGACACTCCACTGTACATGCACAGAAGTGCCAGGAGTTATCAGCTAGTACCTTCTGCCAATTAACTGACAAGCCTGATGAAAGAGCCCAGGCGTCCCAGCTCGCTAGCCTTTGCTTTAATAAGCAACCCCTGCTCTTTCCCCACAAAGCACAAATGTATTTTAGGTAGGTATTTCCTTCCCAGAGGACTCCAGCTATTCAGCATCAAAGACAATTCCTGATGTAAGCGTTCATTCCTTCAACACATGAGAAATTCTCTCTTTGAACAACAATATTATTAGTTTCTTTGATGTCTACAGCAGTTCCTGGCCAGTTAACTTTCTAGCACAAAAGGAAAGGCTCATACCGTTTTGGGGTCCAAGCTGCCCAAAATCTCAATCAGCGCTCTGTACATTTCCTCCGGGGTTCCCTCGAAGAATTTCCCACAACCAGCCACAAACAGCGTGTCACCTGCAAGGGCGGTGTGACATGGCATCAGGACCAGACAAGGCTCCTCACACCAAAGCGTGAGCACACAGTCCTGCCACTGCTGTCCTCAGTGCTGCTTGGCAGAAGGCACGGGGAGAGCCAGGCTACACTGCTGCCCCACACACAGGCTCAGCGCTACATAAACCCACGTGGCAAATGCAGCTTCTAATGTAGGAAACCCCACAGTCGTGCCAGGCAAACCGTGCTAGCACCTCCCTACCTGTGGGTAGTCTGCCGGCCCCTCTCGTCCTTTCTAGAATGGAAAAGGAACACTCGTTCTTTTTGCTATGAAGCTGAACAAAGATGAGTCACCTCTGCATTTTCTCCCCAGTGCGCCCTAAAGTCTTGCTTAAGCTGTTACTTCTTCCATGCAGCAGCTGGTGCAGGCTCTGGAGAATGCCCATCAGGAGAGGGATGAGGTGGCAGTCTGGGGAGACTGGGTGCAGACTGAGGGAAGGGGAAACCCTACTCTCCAAAACAGGATCCAGAACCTGGCTGCCACAGACGGACCACCAGCCCTTTCTTACTCCCCTGCTTCCTCTTCTCTCAGTTTTGTTACGGACATGAGTACAGATATATGGAAAAACAACAGGTTTTAGAATCAGCCACAGCTTGGCCCGCGAGAGTAAACCAACGGCTCTTGTTTCAAGGAAGAAAATGCTAGATGGAGGACTCAGCCAGGGCTCGCTCTTGATGTTGCTTGCAGGGTGTCCAGCAAAGGTTTACAAACCCAGAGGGGTTTCACCAGTTTCATCTACAATTACTACTTGCTAGCACTTGGTAAGGGGGCAAGATGTAGGTGTTAACCAGCTGCACGGGCAGCAAGGGATGAATGCACATCCAGAGTCAGGAGCACACAGGCAGAGGGGTAGCTTATTTCTTTGCAACACAGACTGCCAGCAATGCAACCTCCCAACTCCTCACCTGTAAAAACAGCAGGTGGCTCGGAGCTATTTGGCTTAGTCACATAATAACAGATGTGTCCAGAAGTGTGACACGGCGTACAGAGGCATTTCACATTAAGAGATCCCACCTGAGAAGAAGGCAGAAGACTAGAGCTTAAGCTACTGTTGGCTAGCATTTGTATGGTTAGAAAAGAATTGCAACTATTACAATGGTCTAGTGGTCCTACAGGCACGTTTTCACATAGCTGGCCAGTAAACATCGGCTCTGCTCCTGGGAGAGTCCAGCAAGAGTTTTACAGCAGGAACTTGGAAGGGAGCTGTTTCCTCCTAGCAGGCGTTGTGGCAAAGAGAACTGCCAGATTCTATCACTCGCATGCAGAGTGACTCAGCGTCTGGTTGGCAGCAAGAGCAAACAGATCCAGAGCAACACAAAATCTTACAGTCAACCAAGTGTAAAAAGCTCCAAACAAATATGAAGCTGAAGGGAACTGGATGACACTCACAAAAAGGGAAGGATTAAGCACATTCATGAGGCCAAGGGGATGTTTCCCCCACAGCCCTAACACACACACCTTCCCGTGTATTTCATGCTCCCCTCTTTGCTGCTGCCCCCCGCAAAGGTGCACGGCAAGACTAGCAACGATGTTCACGCCAGCCTGCACATTTCACAGCAGTTTATGTCATCTGACAGCTCGTCAGTACACAAACAGCTAGGTTCCAACAAGGTTCGCTGCTTTAGCACCAGAAAAGTAATGCAGGCAGCTAGCACTGCTCTTCCCCCTGTATTCCCGCCGTTGTTCAGAGAGGACCACTTCCACTCGCTCAGCGCTAACCACGCTCCAAGCAGAGCACAAGCCCTGTCCTTTCACACCAGTTAAGATAGCCGTCAAGGAGCACACGGACACCCAGCATACCCCCGGCAATGCAGGTGCCTGAGCCACGCCAATGTTCTCATCAGTGAGGAGGTATCACTGGCCAAAACAAGACAGAGGAGTCACGGTTCACAGGGCAGGAAAAAGGCAAAAGCTGTACTTAAGTACCAACTACATCCAAGAGATGTTACAAGGTAAAAGAGCTGTGACCACAATGTTAACTCAAGTTGGACCACGTTGGTCCAGCCCTAAAGCTGTGACACACTCAGGAGATGCCCCCAGCCGAGTCCTGCAGTTCACTCTCTTTACCTTGAGCGATGTAAGGTGAGACACTTTCTGCGTCAGTGCTCCTACTCGGCTGTCTCCCCCGTACACACGCAACCCCGTCTCCATCTTTACGAGCTTCTCATTTCCTCCAGCATGGTCCCTGGAAGGTCAGAAAAATGGATTTGTGCAGGGTTGAGGACAAAGTTATTGTTACTTACATTGCAACAGTAACCCCCAGGTGATCATTCCTAATCAGTTATTCTCACAGTATCTAACACTGTCCTCACAGCAAAGGATATGTCACATCAACATAAGTGGAGATCATTTTTCCAGTAACTAGGGCTGTGAGGGAGGGAAACAAACCCCTGCAAGTTCATACCTAGTTGGGAAACAGGAGCCTTAGGGGCTCACAGTCAACTCTCCAGTAACTAGGGCAAGAAGCGACTGGAATAACTAGGGTACATATAATCCAGTGTCCTGTAAGACACCATGGAGCAGGCATACAGAGGTCCAAACAGCGTTCACTGGTGGTGCTGGTCCTGCCAGATCAGGGCTGGCTTCCCAGCTGTGGAGGTGGCTCCACTGTGATGCAAAGGAGGGGTTACTCAGGTTCAGCACTGCACAGCTGCTAAAGCAAAACATTCACCTTTATGTGCCTGGCAGGGTTAATCCGCAACACAGGTAATCCTCCCAAAAGTGCTGACCGTGAGCAGCATGCCTTACAGACATGTCCTAGCACCTCAGTGTGAGTGTGCTCCCTGCCACACTCCACAGCTACCTGCACACACATATCACTGGCCACCTGGAGTAAGTCAGCATTTTAAAGGTTAAAGGCACCGACACACAGAGCTTGCAGTCTAGACAATGCATCTGGCCACAGGGAGCCAAGGGAATGCTTCCTGAGCTCTGATCCTGCTCCTCACAGCTGAGCTCCTGCTCAGAGAAGACCAGCCTGACCCAGAAAATGAACAGTTCTTGACAGCTTCTGTTTATGCAGAGGGAAAAGGGATCCTACTACAGCAGATAGTTACCAGTGATGATGTGTGGTCAGGACGGTGGTTAGCTTCACACCATGCTTTTTGACTGCATCCAAAACCTGCAGGCACAGCAAGAGCATGACAACTCGAAAGAAATGATTTAACAGCACACCTGGTGCCCAGAATAACCTGGACACAACTACTGCAAGGTCTGAGAGCGGCACACCAGCACCTCTGCAGAGAGCTCGTCCCTCTCCAGGTCATAGTTACAGATCAGGGTACGAGGTCTCTGATCCATCTGGCCATGACTAGGCCCTCGGTCCCTTTCCCTCTTTTCTGCACTACATCAAACAATAGACAAAACTCAAAATCAGGTCAGCAACAAGCTGCCTGAGCCCAGAAGCAGACTGCCTTTGAAGCCCTGGCCGCACCTATGCATGGCCAGCATTTCCTACCTTCCCCCACGCCTGAGTCAGCGTGTGACTAACGCTCCCATGGATGTGGCAACCTGGAAGAACGTCCCAGACCCACAGCGGTGAGCACCCTGCCCCCAAGGGCAGCAGACAGCGTTACCTTCTGGGGCTGCACGGGATCAACTATTGCAGCCTCCTTCGTTTCTTCATCAATGAGCAGGTACATGTAGTTGTCTGTGAGGGCTGGGAGTAATTCCACCTTCATGTTGGCTTGTGTGACCGTCTTCGGCTTCCTCCGCTCGTGCTCCGTGTGCAGGAAGACAGCTCGTAGCTGCGCTGGACCTGGGGACCCCAGAATAGTCAAATCTCAGGTTAGCCCAGGGAGGGGAACAAGTGGGACCGAGCACAGCACGTGCCCCAGCTCACGGCCCCAGAGAAGGAAAGGTATGGACAGCCCAACCTGCCTCCTTCCGAGGAAAAGGAGAGAGGCCACCACAAGACAAAACCTTAGTGCCTGGCTGTGTCACCTGGAGCCCCACAGCTGCACCAAAGGACGGGTCACTTTGCTCCCAGAGCTGTGCTCATGCAGGGAAAGCACTCTACCTCGACTGAAGAGATTTCAAAAGGCAGGAAAACAGAATGGAGAGGGAACAACAGGACAAAGGTCAGCCTGGGACAGTGACTTTGCAAAAAAACCCAAAAAACAACCAACCACAAAAGGCCATGTTACAGCCAAAAGACAAAAAAGCATGGGGGGTGGGGTGGAAAGGAGAAATACAGAAATACACATGCTGCTACAACAGAAATACCTGGTTCACTACGCAGGGAAATAACATCCTGCACAGCACAGGGAGAGCAGACAGGCTCTTGGCATGGCAGGCAAGGCTCCCCTCCTGGCCTGGCACCAGGCACGCACTGCAGGCAGGTTTTTCGCTCACGGGCTATCTTTATGCAACAGCAGCGCTTCCCTATTTGCTCTTAGTTAAATGTTTAATCAGACCCAAGAAACAAATTTAAGGGCAGATGTGAATAACCTGGGGTCCACTGTTCAACTCACAGATACCCAGTTCTTAAAGAAACAACCAAGCCCTTGGAGGCTCTGCCACAAAAAAAGGAAGGGAAAGAAAGAGGACAAGGTCTGCCATTGCTGCATCCCTGCAACTCAGGCCTGGGTTCATACGCATACAGGGACAGAGGCATCGGTCTCTGCAACTCAGACATCAGTTATCTCAAAGCCCAAGGTCCGTGCAGACCACTGAAGGTGACGGTGCTGGTCTGAACTGTGCTGGCTCAGCCGCTGTTCCATGTTGTGCTACTGAGTCTCTCCCTCAGGCTCGCAACACAACGCTGGGTGCAAAAGGGAGGGGTCACCACGCTCCTAATCAACCTGCCCCGCTCTCCCAAAACAGCTCAGTCCTGCCCATCCCCGATAAGAGCCTGCTTTGGGGAGCAGAGGCCCCGCAGAGCAGACACAGACTGCGCCCCTGCAGCACCACAGACCCACGGGGCCAACAGGGCTGCAAAACCGAGCTCCCAGCTCCGACAGGTGCCCGGCCCAGGGCAGCCGAGGCAGTCAGGCACCTCTGGTACAACTGTCCTGCCTAGAACTTCTTCCCTTCTACTTCCACCATCTCGCTTGCTTATGAGGTAAGGAGGGGAGATGGTAATAAAATTAAACACAGTGCTGCAAAGAAAATCCCAAGGAATGACAGTGTAGCCATGCACCGTTTGGGTATTTGACAGCGAAAGGGCGTAGTATTGAGAAAAGCATCCATACCTGCTGAGTGTTCCACTGGAGCAGAAGAGTCCTTTCAAAAAAAAGAATAAAAAAAAAAAAACCAAACAACAAACCAACCCTTACCATTCTTTGACGGGAAAAAAAAATAAATTTAACTGCTCCCTAACATGAAGTTTGGATGCTCTCAGTCACAAGACCTATATATACTGCACGTTTGTTTGCGTGCTAGACACCAGCTGGGGGGGGGGGGGGGGGGGGGGGAAGAAAATACCAAACCCAACAAAACTCCACAACCTTAACTTCACGTCAAAGGAATTATTTACATATTTAAAATGTTTTCTTCCTATGAGCTGTTTCTAACCTTGGCCATGATCCCAAAATCTCTTTGCAAGTTTAATTCACAATTCTTGCAAAAACAAACAAACAAGCTACGCCACATAAGGAAATGTTTTCTAAACTGTAATTTAAACAAAGGAATGAGAAAACATCCACAGAGTATGAAACTAATTCTGAGCTCCCATCTGCAGCTGAGCAGCACCTTCCCAGCCTGCCCGCCCGAGCGGAGCTGGGGCGCTCCCTGCGCACCCCGTGCTGCTCCCACCAGAAGGGCCCATTCTCAGACCGTGCTCTACCCAAGCAAGCTCCCCCAGCGAGACGTAACCCCTGCCCTAGCCCAGACTAACGCAGGTTGTTTCAGGATCGCTGTAACACGTGCAGGTCTGCTCCAAAATTAATACCCAATGCCTTCATTTTCGCTCAGTTTTGTAACACATTCCTCCTGACTTCATGCCTGAAGCAGGGAGGACTGGGGACAGCAGAACGCCAGCAGCCTTTGAATCCCACACCCCAGCTTTCTGGAACAGTTCGGTAGTGCAGCTTGAGCCACCAAGAGGAAAGGGTTTGCAGATGGGAAGCGTTAATGTTATCACATCAATGCATACACGCTGGAGACCAAAAGCAAGCAGGCGGCAGCACAGTGCAAAGAAGCAGGGTGCCTCAGAAAAGGGGTGCTTCGTACATTTTCTCCATAGCGTTTTGGTTTACTCTCTTTATTACAGAAAAGAGTGGAAAATTCCTATTTCAAAAATGGCTGTCACTCAAAACCAGCTGCACACCCACACCCAGATGAACATCCCTGCGCTGCCTCAGAAGAAGAACCACCACGCTCCCTTTTCACATACTCTGCCCACAGATATTTTTTGGATACCCAGCAAGTGTGCAGCTCTACACAACACCCAGCGAGCCGCTCCAGAAGCCAGGGCAGCTCCCACTCGGACTCGCCCCCCCCCCGGCACATGCTGCACCCACCCACCCACCCAGCACAGCCTGCTGGAAGGTGCAGCACCCACCCCGCACCCCGGGAGCAGCTGGATTCCTCTCTCCCACGGTGGCATCAGGGTTTCCAAGCCTGGGGGTTAGCTCCGATGGGTCTCACTTATTAAGGCCAGCTCTTGGAACTGGAGCAATACAGCAGGCCCCTAGCAAGGCTCCCCGGAGCCGCTGGGAAGCTGCAGCCCAAGCTCTGGTTCAAGGAGATGCTTTCACTATTTAGGCCCGAAACGCAAACGCAGAGCTTCGACAGTTTTGGTTCATATTTACACTGCCAGTGCAACCCGCCGCCCGCCAGACGCAGCCGAAGCGCCAGGCCACCGCCAGAGCGCCGCGGGACCGCCGGCGGGTCACCCCCCGGGCCACCCCCCCCAGTCACCCCCCGGCAGCGCCAGCTCCAGCCGCGCAGGCACCGGCCGGCCCGGGCTGCCAGGCAGCGGCAACACCGGGGCGCAGCCGGGAGACGCGGAGAGAAAACCCCCGTCAGAGCCGCTGCCCGCCGGCGGACCCCGGCGCCGGGCCCCCTCCCCGGTCCCAGCCGCACGGTGCGGGGCATCGCCCGGCCCCCCCGGTTCGGCAGCGGCTACGGTGTCGCTGCCCAGCCCCCGGGCCCGCTGCAGGGGGGACAGCCCCCGCGCTGCCCGGGGACGCGGCCCAGCCCCGCGGGCCCCACCAGGCGCACCCCCGGGCGCCGGGCGAGCCGCGCCGCCCGCCCCACGTACCGGCTCGGCACAAGGCCCCAGCTACCAGGGCCGCACCGAGGCCCCGCCAGCCCCCGCCGAGCATGGTGGGCGCGCCCCGCCCGCTGCCCCGGCCCGGTTACCTCCGCTCCCCGCCCTGCGGCCGGCCCCGGGGAGGCGGGCAGCGGCCGGCGCGGCCCGGCACGGCCCGGCACGGCACGGCGTGCGGCGGGGGCGGCGCTGCGCCCGCCCGGCCCCCTCCCCTCCCGCCCGGCCCGGCCCGGCCCTGCCCTGCCCGGCCGGCGCACCCGGGGAGGAAGCGGCGGCTCGGCGCTGAGCGGCCCGGGGCAGAGGCGGCGGCGCGGCTCCGGGCCCGGCAAGGACGCTCCAAGGGCGCCCGCGGTCCGCGGGGGGAGAGACCCGCGGTGGCCATGGCCTCCTCCTCCTCCTCCAAACCCCTGTCCCGCTTCTGGGAGTGGGGCAGGAACATCGTCTGCGTGGGGCGCAACTACGCCGAGCACGCCGAGGAGATGGGGAGCGCGCTGCCCCGCCAGCCCCTCTTCTTCCTCAAGCCTTCCTCGGCCTACGTGCGCGAGGGCTCGCCCATCCTGCGGCCCTACTACTGCGCCAACCTGCACCACGAAGTGGAGCTGGGGGTGGTGCTGGGGAAGCGGGCCCGGGCCGTGTCCCAGCAGGCCGCCATGGAGCATGTGGCCGGCTATGCCCTCTGCCTGGACATGACGGCCAGGGACACCCAGCAGGAGTGCAAAGCCAAGGGGCTGCCCTGGACCTTGGCCAAGGGCTTCCGCACATCATGCCCTGTCAGTGACTTCGTGCCCAAGGAGAAGATCCCGGACCCTCACAAGCTGAAGATCTGGCTCAAGGTGAACGGAGAGCTGAGGCAGGAAGGGAACACCTCCTCCATGATCTTCTCCATCCCTTACCTGATCAGCTACATCAGTGAAATATTCACCCTGGAGGAAGGGGACTTGCTCCTGACAGGATCTCCCAAAGGAGTTGGGTCTGTGCAGGCCAACGACGAGATAGAGGCCGGGATAACAGATGTCCTCTCCATGCGCTTTAAGGTAGCGCAGCAGACACGTGGATCCTAACCGGGAGCCCGTCTGCGCAGGGAAGAGGCTCTTCTGTGAACATCTGGGGAGCGAAGAGAGACACAAGCCATCCTGTACATTAGACACTCACACGGCCCAACCATTGAACGGACTGCCACACATCAGGGACACGTAACCCATGAGCTTGAAAGGCTTTTGACTAAAACAGCCCCATTTCCGTGGAGGCTTCAGCCTCCTCTGAGGCTCTGAACCTGGAATCCAGCTTGGGGAAGGGGATTAATACCTAAACCGTACCTTGGAACTGGCGATGGAGACTGTGTGCCCAGTGGCTGGTGCTCACGGTGTGTGCTCTTCTGTTCTCCTGATGCTTCAAGCTTTGTCAATGTATTGTGTTAAAATAAAAATTATAAATTAAATTATTAAAGTGGTGATGCAGGAGCTAAAGCTCACCCATGCAATGTAAAAATCAAAGATGCATGTAACAGTAAATCAAGAATTACAGCTTGAGAAGGAAATTCTCTCGTTGGGGTGTTCTATAATGAAAAAGATGTTTGCTTTTTAGATTAGTTTCACGATTCCTCCGTGCATTTTTCAAATGTACAAATTAAATGAGGATTGCTTTCCCTCCCACTCCAAGGGGCGTAATGCAGCAGGAAGTGTGCCAGATGCTTGGCAGATCGTTGGTTTTTTTCCCTAAACTGAGCTTTACATATACTTCTAAGAGTAAAATAATATAAAAGATCAAGAATAAAGAAGATCACTGCTAAAGATCACCATCAAACTTGTCTTTACTTTTACTCATTTAAATATATTTTTAATAAAAATCTAACTGCAGCAACTGCCATTACTTACAGTGGAACAGTTGGAATTTTTTAACTATTTCCAGCTGTTAAAAAGCCACACTGTATAACTTTTCCAGTTTCCAAACTCCAACTGATTTAACACTCTCTACTAGTTTGCATGACAGCGGGTTCTCTTGAAATTCAAAGGAGGGACAGTGATTTGTAAAATATAATTTAAAGAACCCTCCCCCCGCAAACATCAAAACTTACCATTTTCAAACGTTGCACAGAACTGACTGATTTCTAACAGGAACAGATGATTTATTTTTTTACATATGTGCCAGGACCGAAGTTAAATGCTTCCATTTATCGGAGCCAGATCTTAATAATCGTTAGAAAAAGTTGTGGGTTCAGAAGTGCATTTGGAGAGTCTTACAGAGAAAATTACTGTAGCCCAAAGATGAGCACCCCTGTGAAAGAGCAGCATAGTCCAGGATACTGCAAATCACGTCATAAAAAGAAAGAGCAACGTGTAGCAGAAGAAAAAGATATTTTCCTGTCAGCCTGCTTCTCCAGCTGCATGCATCTGTAGTACACTACTGCATACCCATATGCCACCTGCACTGGGCACCAGTCTGGCAAACATGCAGGTGTTTCAGTTTGCTGTAATTTGAGTGAACTAAAAAATTTATATGCAGTGAAATAACAATAATATATTTCACATGTTATTTCAGTTCACTTAAGCCAATAGTTTAAAGCAAATGTAAACGTTCTTCATATGATGAGACCTATGTGCTGTGGACATAATTCAGACTCCATCCAAGGGCAGCCTCAGGAACCGAGGCCAGCTGGAGCGTATAGCCATTGCCTCCAGACACAACCAGCCCCGGGGCTCGCAGAAGCCCAAACTGCTCCTCGATTTAAGCCTGGCTCTGTCAGTGGGAAGCTGTGCTCTGATATTGCTGCCACTCGGGGAGCTGGGCCAAGCAGCAAAGTCAGGCCGACAGAGCTGGGCTGAGCAGGGAAGCTGGGGTCAATAAATTCTGAAAGAGGAAGAATTAAATTCACTCTCTGTGCTGCTTCCATTTCTTCCTGCCTGTCAAACATTACCATCTATGGCAACAGCAACAACACATCATTTGTAGTTTGGCCGTCAGCACTGTTTATTGACAGCGGAGCTGAGCTGTAATTAAACTCACCGGAAACATTCACCAGAATATTAGCTGTTACGGCTGGAAAGGGTTGACGTTGTTTGTTGCTGCAACAGGAGAGATGCAGTGACCCAACATGGTAAATTTTTTTTGGTGTGCTTTTAGTCCCTTGTTCCCACTCACATGAGTAGGAGGATGCAATCTTGGTGGATTACTTGTTAACATTTACTGCTTCCGTAGTTGTTTTCTGTGTGCCGTGTTGCTTTAACAGGTAGGTAGTGCACCAAGTGTAATCTGAGTTCCGCAGGGTATTTAACCTAACAAATACTTTGTAAAAGGCGGCCCTGGTATCTTCCCACCATTTGAAATAAGTCCCCATATGCTCACGTGGTGAGGACCGGTGCACCAGCTGCAGGGGATGCTAAGGACAGAAATAGATTAAAAAATAGGAAAGAAAAAAACATGGATAAAGGCATATTATAAGCATACCTGGGTTCTTTATGTTTGGCTAAGAACAACTGTCTTGCTAATGAAGAGCCCTTTTTCTCTGCCACTCATAGTCTTATAGTCTTAGCTTGATTGGTTGTCAGAGGTCCCTGGAAATTGATTAGTCTCTTCTAATAAGACTTAGTCTGCCCCAAAGAAAAGCAGCCTTGCAAACGCCATGGCTATTTCCAAGCCTCTGCAGCTGCCGAAAGTTCCGTGTTTGGACTTACCAACATGCACCACAAACCCAGGCAGTATTTCAAAGTGAGGCTTTAATTTTGCACTAAGACAAAAGTAGCGCAAAAGTAGCAGACAGTTGAAAACAGAGCAGCTCAGACCTGTATTGTACTATTTATTTCCGATTTTTTCAAAGGTATTCTAAACCAAGTGAAGAAAGCTTACACTCCACTTCTAAGGAGCTGAATTCAGTAGAACTAACTTTTCTTAAGCTGAGGCCCTAGCACACTTTTTAAAGTACAATAACCTGAAAAAGATCAACACAGAAGCCCAATTATAGGCATTAGTCATGCATATTCCTTCTTTACTGTCAGAACATACTTGGTGAAATACAACAACAGCATTCTACTTCTACAAATACAGCAAAGAGAGTATTTTTCCTAGCTGTTATTAATAGTGTAATCTCTTATTTCCAGTCTCTTTTCCCAGCAAGCTCCAACTCGCCTCTCTAGGGTCTGCCAGTTTGCATGAAAGAACATTCACTTTCAGTCCAGTTCTCCAAGTGGATGACAAAGTAACCTGTAAAAATAACTGTCTTTGTTTCTGCTGCTGTGTAGCACTTTGAAAAACATTGTTTTCAAAAATCACACAGCATGTTTAATTGACAGATTTGGTTATACTTATTTTACATTATTTTATGTATGAGTACACACATGTCATGCTATATACCTGCCACTGCTAAAATAAAACACTTCCATTTTTTCCTGGAAATAGAGCCAAAGGGTAGGGGAGATGCGAGAGTAAGAACAGTTTTGGTGAGAAGAGTGAGTTTAAAAAGGGAGTCAGTTTAGAGTTGTCTAGAACAGGCAGTTTATGAAAAAGGAATCTAGTCCAGTATACAGCATGCAATTAAAAATGGATGCTGCAAATAATAGCAGATCTTTTAACAATTGCTCCACGTGTGTGAATCCAATATTGTTGTTGCTTTAAGGAGAATTGCAGATTTTAGACACACCTAATTGCATTATTTCTAAAAATACAGGTGACTGAGAAATATACTTGGGTGACGCCATATACCATACAATCTGTTACATATATTAACTGTGCTGCCTTCTTGCAAACAGATACTGTTAACTTTATTCATTATAAACCTACAGCCATAGAAGCCAGTGGCTGAGGAAATCACATATGCATGCTTTTGAAATACCAGCTCCTTAATCAGTATTGGCTAAGAGCAGTTTGTGTCTTCCATAGTTCTCCTGAAAGAGGCCTGCACATCTGATCCTGCAGGGACATCCCCTGTGTTGGAATTCCGACAGAGTACTGGAATATTCAGAACATGTACAAAACCTAATCCTTATTTTTAAAAGTTCAGCAGACTTGACATGGAATCAGTACTAAATATACTACCGAATGGGAAACAGCCACTGTTTTAAATTAACATTAAATACTAACTTTAAAATAAATCTTGCTTCGTTCCAAAAGAAGTTGCCATTTCAATGCAGTCTTCTTGTCTTCTGCTAGAGCGAGGAATTCATGGACCTGTTAATAACAGGACATCACAGAACACTTCTTTGGCATATAGTTATAACGACATCTCCACAACAAAGTGATGATGAAAAGAGCATCTTACACATTTTTTAATGCATTTCTAAGCTGTATTTTTCTATTTTAACATGGTGTTTGGTGTGATAAATGTACCAAGACAGTCAGATTAATCAGAATAAACTGCAGTCTCTGAGAATCAAAGTTAGGGAATTCCAACCATCTTTTCAGAAAAGTGCAAATTAATTAAAATAAAGTGGTATTCTGAAAATTCAGTCTTACATTTAACACATTTCTTCTTATTAGCAGCTACTGATTTCTAACTTTTGACTTGTTAAAAAGCCTTGTGTGTCTATATCCATATGCATGTGCAATTTGTTTAACCAATGTACACACACACACAAAGAACATTTACATAAATTTGTAATTTTCATCAGGCTTCACAGCTCAGATCAAATAAGAACAAGCTAATTCATTTCTACTCACTGTGCAGCCTAATGTTTCCTCAGCTACACAGTCAGACAGGTAACAAGAATAAAGAGTGCCTGTGTGATCTGTCAGGTCGACGAGTATGTCAAAGCTTGCAAAAGTTGACTTTGAATCTGAAGAGACGTCACTGCAGAAAGTGCATGTGTTTGACATTTCATTCACTATAAAACGGCATATTGAACTGAAACAGAGAAGGTAATTAATGCATATATGCAATTCCTCCCTAATTGAAACTGTTTTCTAGACTGAGATTTCCCAAGAGACATTTTTTCTTTAAAAAAATTCTTCATCTTCTAAACTCTTAAGTCTGCCTGAGACAAAATGGCCTCTTTCTTCTTCGCTCCTCTAGGACAGAAAAAAGCAGGTCCTTCATAAAGGCAGCTCCTCTTCCTTGCTACTTCTGGAAGTCGTCACAACAGAAACCTACAAGGACTCCTCCAGAGGAGTTTTATTTCTTGTCTGGAACTGGACTAAAATACTGTTCTACCTAATTTGGGATCAGAGAAGAAGGACAAGCATTTTTAAATACAAATTTAAAACAGGCAGTTGCTTACCATCTGTTGCGTACAACTTTAGATGCATTATCATCAATGTCCAGTGTAGAAATGTAGCCGTAAATAATGCCATAGACTGGTTCAAGTTTTCCATCACTCTGGAAAGCTTTTTCTTTCAGCTGTTTCACAGTATAAACATCAACTATAGTCTCCACTAGAAGTTTAAAAAACATGTTAAGTGCATCTGAGAAAGAAATGACACAGAAAAGCGAAGACAAAAAACAGATCTTACAGTAATAAACAGGAGAAGATTTGATCTAAAGCATCAGCAAAGCCCCACACACCTTCCTTTTGACGCAGGCTTACCATTTGGGGACAAAAGCAGACTCAAATCAGGAAAATATCTAATATTTAATCTCTGTATCCCCCAGAATGTTTTTTTGAGAGAAAACTTTCCCTCTCCATTTTTCGTACCCATTCAAGACAGAACACACCAGACAAGCTGCAACTGGCAGTCACTAACCCTGAAGACACATAACTGACAATATAAGGAATAACCCGTAGTAACAACAGCCCAAACTTTAACAATTCAGCCGGGCTATACCTTAGTTTTGTAAGAACTTAGTATTTCAGCTGCACTATGAAACTACACTGTACAATTAAATAAAATCAAAGTGTTTGGAACCATACTTACAGTTAATGGATTCTTTTGACTGCTCCTTCAGTTTATCATGCAAAGTTCCTGATTGTGCACTCTCTTTTATGAAGCTGAAGAGAACATTTGCTTCTGCTGTTTCTTGAAAATGTATTTTTAAAAATTATTAATATATGTAGCATGTAAAAATAACAGCATAATTATATTCTACAACTTTTCATTCTGGTAGCACCAACACATTGTCCCCTGGAATTAGCCAAGAGATGCTTTCCTCTTTTTCACTTTAACTGTTAGTCTTATATGGAATATATGAAGGCTGCTTAGATAAAATAAAATAAAAATAAAAAAGAGATAAATGGGTGGAAGCCAAAAGCATTGGCCACTACATAATGGAAAAGAAGCAGTGAGTTTTCTGAGGCAAGCAAGCAGAAGAAATCAGACCTCCAATAAAATCATTTGTGCATTCTAGCCTATAATGATTACTAATACCAAAGCAATACTTCAACAGCTCTTACCTGGGTTAGTGGTAATGATGGTTTTTGATATCACAGTCGCAATCATACAGTTTCTAAATTTGTCAAAATTTATTCTCACATCCGATGCAAATATTACTGTGCACACAAAAAAAAACCCAATCAAAACCTGTCACTGTAGAATAAGTATCACATTATGAACTACAGTAAAAACATAAGCCCCAGACTATTATACCTGTTTCTCGTGGGATCCAACTCTGCGCAAGCTGAATAGATTCATTATCCCAACTAAATTAAAGAAAGTAAATGTAGCAGAACATTTTTAAAATAGCATTCAAACGGTTTAGTACTAAATTACTAAATAATATAGTAATAATTTAATTAGTCAAAGGGGACACAACTCCTTCATTACATACACGGGCAAATGAAATGCCATGTAAATCCACAGGCATCTGGTTTGCAGCCAGCCAGGATGCTTTATGTACAGTCTAATACAGCCCCTATTTCATCCCATGCCAAACAGGATAAAATAAAGGGCTATTAGATTGTTCAAAATGATTAAATGAAGAATATACCTGGAAAAATACTGTATTTCAGAGATTTGACAAAAGTAATTTCTAACTAAAGCAAATCACAGTTAAAATAACTGCTTATCAGCTGAGCCTCTTCTGTAGGAACAAGTTGATTGCTCACATCGCCAGGCCAGATGTTCAGCCGGCTTTGCAACCCTGTAACTGTGGATGATGAGACTAGAGTGAGGTCAGTGGTATCCCTCAAAAATGATAATTTGATGGTTAAGTCCCTTGATGAAATCTTATTTGGTTCCTTTTAAGTCTGGACGGCAAGAATACTGCCAAAGCACAGTTTTGTTCCGGTGGGTTTTTTTTCTTAATCCTTGGAGAAAGTTTTGAAATATTTACGTTTTCTTTAGCATTGCTCAGCCATCTCTTTCACTGATGGCCTCCAAAACCTCTTCACTACAATGCTGTTGCTCAAGGATTTCCTGAGTCTTTGCCTTTACCTACAGCTCCATGAAAGTACAAAAGGCACCTAGACTCTGCTTCTGAGGCCTCAAGTATGCAGCTCTGTGTCGCTGTGAAACACAACGATGGGAGGTGCTGCTGCAAAATCAACATCGGTGGCAGCTCAAAGGCTAGAAAGCTTCACAACATAGATGCTGCCTATTGTTCGTGTGTGTACATCAAGTGTGTTAAACATTACACTGAATGGTAGTTTCTAACTCAGACATAGAGTGCAATGCTATCTTGCTACTTCTGTCTAAAGAACAAAGGTCAACAGAGGAACAACGAACAGCAAACCCAGTGCAAACTAATACAAACCCCCACCCCCCCACCCCCCCGCATGTAAGTAAGCCACAAGTTGATTGAACAAAGGATGGGCAAAGTGCAAATGTTGCTGTGTAAACAAGTCACTGTTTAAATGCATAAACGGTATGGACATAGTCAGGTTTGCAAATGGGATACAGCTTGAAAATATGGCCAAAGTAGTATCAAAATATTTCTGTGCTATTTTAAACATTTAAAACTATTTCAGCCTATTTCCATTCCACTTGTTAATTCTGCTTGGCTTTAAAAATGAAGCATGCTCCTCCTCTTCCTCATGCCCAGTTTGTGGAAGAAATGTACTGCCTTTGCAGCTGGTTTTTAAATGCCATTTACTGAATTAGTTTGAATTTCCACATTAAAAAAAAAAAAAGTAACTCTTCAGAATTAAGCTTCATTTTGCCATTCATGAGCTAGCAGTCTGCCAGCAACAATGTATATAAGGTCACTCTATTGAATCTCTTTTTTTAAGCCTCTGTGCGGTGTACCTTGCTACCTCATCACAGTTGCCACCCAAATAATAAATTTAAATTAAAAGACAGTGTTGTAACAGTATGTAATTACAGTTAATCTCTTTACCTAGTCTTGTGTTAATTGTGTATTTTAGTGAAATAAAAAGCATTTTACCATACTATTGGAAAAGACATCTCTGTTTCATCATACAGCTTTACTTCACATCTCTGACCTTTTCTTTTGTCCAAAGTCATAAAATACTTTGGCTCCCCAACCTTTAAGAAGAAAAAGAAGCATTTATGTTTCCTTTACTAAGTGTTCAGGAGAATAAAAGGGATAACCTAGCAAACAGAAGAGTTGAAAATGGGGAAAAAAATATCCCTGTAGACCACTAAAAAACCACCCACCATCCCCATGCACACTATGTTTAGTGTAACAAATGTTTAACAGTAATTTTACTTGAAGATAAAGGGACACATTTTATTTTATAAAGATTTGTGGCTTACAAATTTCAAGTTATCTACTGCTTGCACATGCATGATTTTGAAAAGATGACTGATATAGGACATTTCCATTCCCTCAATTTCCCTCCTCGTGGTGTTGACAAAAATCTCATCAAGTAGCTTGTATGGTTATTGTATCTCAGTCCAAGTGACTGCCAACCTAAACAGACCCACTGATTCCCATCCACTGTGAGTCCCCAAATCCATATTCACACTTAGTCAATTCAGTTACCCATGGTACAGTAAACAAGCACTACTCTGTTGTGGCTCCTTAACTTACTGACATTACAGCTGCAAGCACATTAAGGATTCTTCCGTCAAGGCTTTGTCCATTTGCAATGATATCACCCAGTGAATAATAATCCTGAGGGTCCTTGACAGGCAGATGCAACAGACAAAGTAGTTTGGTGTCCCTTCCGTAACATGAAGATGCTTTGACCACTGAATGATTTTCACTGAGCAGTAATTTGTAGCAACTAGATAGTATGCACAAAACAAATCACATTGATTAACATTTCACTCACCAATATATTAACAGTGTAAAATGTTAACTCAATTCACGTGAGAAAAATGACTGCTGATTTATTCCTTTCTTTTTTCCCTTAAGATATGAAAAAGTGTAATTTGTTCTAAATATATTTTTGAAAAGGTTACATGCTTTTCTCTTACAGAAGATGACTTGTTGTGTACATTAAACTCATTTAGAATTGAAAAGCCAGTGTGAATCACGAGCAACGTACAATACATATTTGTAACTCTGTCAGCTCTTATCAATCCCTAAAAATAAAATAAATTCTGAAATGTCTGTAATCTAGATAACTGAGAGGTTTTAGCATCATGACATAATAAGACATCGCTAGAGTCAGACTAGATATGGTAAAGTGCTTTCAAAAGTAAATAGCCCAGTGACCTCAGTAATATTTATAATGCACTGTTAGCCAGTGGAAATAAGATATATTCAATATATTCTGGACAAATGTATTTTACAAATGCTTATGAACTCTATAGACTCAGAGAGGAGCTCTTTTCATCAGTGAAGTTTCTACCTGACATTTGTTCTTTTACTTATTTCTGCTTAGCCAGAAAGTGAGTGTAACTGCTATAGCTGTACATTTGCTACAAACCTTACAGATCATCAGTAGAGCAAGAATATAAAACTTCCAACTTGCCAATATAATGTGCTTATATGCAATATCCTTACAACTGCCATATGACTAAAAATATTAGAATCTGACCAATTAGGAAAGAAACCCTAATTAAAGAACAGGCATATTAGTCTAACAACTACATGTTAGATAACACCTACATCTAAGATACCTAAAAGAAGTTATATCTATCTAAAGTACGACTTGCAATTTAGTTAGTTTCATATACTGGTTCAAACTGTTCAGATTTTAGGGAACGGACCGACAGACAGCAAATACCTTTTAGATAAACATGTCATTTGAATGGATTTTGATAAGGATATACTGTCTATAGAACAGTTATGTCTGATGAAACACTTCAGCAAAATCAGTTTCAAATTATTTTAGTAGACTACTCAGAATTACAAAACTCCACAGACCATATACAGAGAAATACATTCTCTTTTGAGATGATTTAACCATACATAGTTGAACACTGGGTGGAAGGTTCAGCTACACAAGACGACTAACCCCAACTACTTCTACTAATCGCAGGCTGCTGCAATTGGTCGGCAACTACAGCAAGTATTAACTTTAATCTTTCTGGAAAGAACTGCCAGTCTATGCTTTAAATTTACCTAGGAGTTACGGGGCTGAATTTTTCTTCCCTTTCGGCTTCCTTTGACTGAACTAAGGGATTTTCAATTTTAACTAAAATAAAACATTGATAAGCAACGTTAGGAAACTGGATACAGATAAACATAAAGAGAGATGGCTTTTAAAAATGGTTATTTTCAAGGTTGATGTGCAAAAGGTATGTGCAGTAACTATTGCCAAATGTTTTCATACTGAAAACCAGATCTGTCCAGGCAGCTCACATGAAGCCAAAGTCCCACAGAAGTCCTCAAGACATTTAATGGAAATAAAACAACACTGAGTTCTTCTGTGTATGCTCTTCACAGTCACAAGTTTCATCCAAACACTGGTCTAGCAACCATGGGCAGCAAAGTCGTTCTATTAACTTAACAAGATAAAAGCACATACTAGAAATAAATACAAGATTTATGATGTGTTTTTATGAACAATCATAGCCATATCTATAACTAAACAAAAATGAAGAAAAACACTGAACTACAGTTTATTTTTTGGAACTTATAAGAACTGAATATCATTTAAGACTATAGATAGGTTAACCATAGCTAAGTTCTGGGTGGCTGCATTCAGTGGGTTTGTATCTGGTCTTTTTGTTGACATATTTACTGGTTTTGCATTTAAATCCTTGAGATCTTACTCCTTTCCTCTTTTTACTTAATATAACTGAACAATTTGTTTCCAATTACACTGTTTTCTGAGTCCTCAGAGAAAAATATAGCAAAACCACAAACATGTAACACTGATTTACTGGGAAAAACCCCACATTCAAACAGAAACATGTTAAGAATAAACTCCAACTTACCACAGTCACCAACTCTAAAGCTTTCTGAAAGTGATCTAATATACTCTTCTCTGCCCCAACAATTTACATTTATAAAATCGCTTGGTGAATCACGAATAGTAAAACTGAAGGTGTATCTTTCGGACCCAATGTCTGCAAAAATAAACGGCACTATTACAATTCATTAGCACAACTTGATTTCAATCTAGAAGATCTGTGTAAAAACTACTATTTTGAGGCTTTTCTAGATTTTGTTGTGAAATTACTACCCTCAATCCGGAGAGTACCACTAGAGGTCAGGAGCCTGCTCAGTAAGCAGACGTGTTCACGAACAGGCATGGCTACAACTCATGCTGCAGCTGGACCTGAACCATCCATCCACGTACACATATCACTTAACTTCAGGCAGCATCGCATAAATAGACCTAATGCCAGAGAAATAAAAGAACCGTACGATGCTACATTCAAGGTACGGACAAACACATCAACGAGGCTATCACATGAAGCAATTCTGTGAGTGAGCGTACCTACTAGTCCAAAATTTGTAGTAGGCAGGCTGTCTTTTAGTGGCCATGGCCACGTACAAGACCACCCTGATGACATACAAGGCTGCAGACCACAGGCAGTATCAGCGGCCAGGTAGTACGAAGGGGTTTGACTCAATAAAGGGAAGTAAGCAAAGTGTTTCTGGCTTTATGGAAAATTCATGGTCAAGAGGGTATCAGTCTCTGCAACAGTGAACTCCCTTTTCTCTTGCAGCTAATTAACAAAGCTTTCCATGCATCATACAGCATTATGCAATAATTAAATTACCAATGAAAACTGTATAGTAATATGTATAGGGTAAGCATAATTCCATGGAGGCATAAATATGAACACCACATTTTCAAACTGTATAGAATTGCTTCCGGTGACAACGATGCCTGCCTTCTAAAAATTCACCACCAGAGCAGCTCAGCGTGACAACAATCCAGCAGAAGAGCTGAGCACTCCGCACAGAGCGGGAATGGCTCTCTGGGACTGGAGCTGCTTCCTAACTGTGTCTGTATCAACTCTAAGCTGTGGATATGTTATTTCAATTTCCAACTTATGCTGTATTAACATCTCAGACCAGAAATTACTTGTTTTGCTCCTCAGGACAGATCCTTAACATATCTGTTTTAAGAGAGAATGAATTTGAAGGGACCAGATCAGTTCCAGCAGGTTTATACAATAGTGGTTTATATCAGTACCATCTTTCTAGACCCTGAAACACTCCCATGATTAAGTTTTTCCAAACAAATTATAATTTATAAGGTCCAGCCAAATTAATGCTGCTTTTTCATCTTGATTCTCAAACACACACAATTATTATTTTTTTTTGTGCATTTTTATTCTATATGTTTTACACTAAGAAGTCTGTTTATTGTTCAAATACTATTTTCAGTTATATATGCCAAATTATACTGTATAAGAAAAAGAAGGAAAACCAGTTAAAAGGTACTGTACTTTTTCTGTCTGGAAAGCCTCTGACATCTGTTTTCCCAATAACCACACCGATTACATTCTAAAAAATAAAAATATTATAGATTACAAGTATTAAACACAGATGTAAATGATGAATTAGATTTCATGGACTTGTACTTCACTGATGATAATAAACATATTTCTGACTGGTAATCATTTTAATCTATTTATTTCAAAGTACCATATGAACTAAAGGCTAAAACATAAACATACAATTTTACATAAAGAAAAAGAGTGACTAATAAAAATATTAGGAGAAATACATCTGTTTCTGTTTGTAAAGACAATGGGAGGGCAAAAGCTCACCCAAAACATGCACAATTTTGGCTGTTCTACAGCAATCTCTTCTCAGGTAGGCAGCACTATTGTTATTTCATGCTCTGTGCACAGGTCTCAGATCTCCTTAAATGCACCATGAAAAGCCTGGACAGGATTTATTTTACAGTTAAGCATCCAAGGTTTCCCCTGCAGTCAGCATGAGAATACACACATGTACATCCACAGGGAGGGCCATTTATCCTAGCCTCATCTAAGCAACAAATTTCTACAGGTTCCTCTTCTTTCTTGCTATCTGTCTCTCAACCAACTACAAAGAGAGCTTAGGCAATGAACTGTTCTGACGATTCAAAACAAAATCAATCTTATTCTGCTTTGCTAAACCTGTATTTATTATGCAAAAGCACCCCAGACTGAGTTGTCAAACAAAACTACTAGGAGCAAATACACACAGGATCATATATGTATTAATATATAGCTGTGTGGTGGGTTGTTGGGGTTTTTTTTTTGTTGTTTTTTTTTTTTTTTAAAGGTCCTCCTCAGCATGAGAGAAGAGTATTGCGGTGCTAGTTTGATATTTAAGAGGTAAGCAATGAAAGCTGGTAACAAGGACTGGAAGGGGAGACTGAATTTGCAACACTGCATGGATCCTTCAAAACATAGTGTCCCACACATCCTCCACCTCACACGGACATTTACTTGCAGTACTGCCTGACTTCCTCGTTCCAGCAGGCGAACCCCAGCAGCCAGCTGTCAAGGGGCAGTGTAACCATTTAATAGTCCACACAGGCTGAATCCTGCACCTATTCACAAAGCAATGCAGCCTGACTTCCCTGTAACGATATTGACGTGCTCAAATATCCGATCTCATGTTCCCAGTTTATTTTGAATCACTAGATGGAGCAAGGTAACTGTCTTATCCTACAGCGATGGAAACTAACTCATTAAGAGGACTATGGGTACAACAGTGCAATATCCTAGTTCTTCCAGTCTTTCTAACAGAATACTTTCTGTCCATAACATGCAGTGATTTAGATTAGGATTGTTTTGTTTTGTTTCTTAAAAAAGCCAAAAAACCAAAACAGGAAACATTTCAATTAAATCAGAGTGCAACATTACCTGTATCTCACCACTAGTCAAAAAACCCTGACATTTGGGATGACTTCACATGAATTAAGCTGATGTAAATCAGTCGTTTCCAAAAGACATCTCCCCTGTCCCTGCTGCAAATATATTCACTATATTCACCTCTCTCTTGCTCTTGTATTAGCAGTAAGCCTGCACAGCAAGCTGGCAGAAGGAAGTGATCTGGCTGGAAACTATTTTGGGGGGTGGTTGGGGAGAAAGAGGGTAGGACAGCTTCCAGAGATCATTTCCTTGATCAGCTTATTCTGCAACTATACAAGCACTAGTTTCACCAAAAGAGGAGGAGTGGAGCGGAACAGGCCTGTGACAGGGAAGCAGGCAGCACTGCCTTTTTTGGCAGAGCATTGCTTGAGGCTGCTCAACCAAATCATGAAACTGCAACATTAACGCATTGCAGGTTTCTTAGGCTTTGATCTACTTCACTTTTAAAAAACAAGCTGCAAAGTAAAAAACCGTGACATTTTAATACTTTGAATGATGTATGCTTAGCCCTTTTAGCTTCCTAAACAGGTAGTAATCGTGAGATCATGACTGCATCGTAGATACAAGTGAATTACTTTTTTATAAAAATACTTTCTTCACTATACATTGCTAATTGCGATACTCAAGATTATCTTTATTTGTAAAATACAAGCTTTTCACTGAGTGAGTGGATAGCTCTGAGAATAGCAGTGAATGACAAATTAAATTAGCTTTGCTGGAGACCAGGAGTTTATAAAAAGTTGGAAAGAATATACAACACCGCTGGGAGAGCATATAAAACTCCTTCTCCTAATTCATCCCTTTTCTGTGATTTCTCTTTCATTTGTTTGAAAGAAATGAGAAAAAAGGGCTAAACTGTGCTCCTCCCAAATAAAAAGCTGAGGGAACAGGAAAACTCCTTGGTTTTACCCTCTCCACAAGCATCAGGAGTTCCATGGGGCATACAGCTCTGCATACAGCGCATCTACTTTAAACTGGATGGGGAGACAGGGTTGCAACACTGCAAAGCTCCCAGTGCACCTGTGGGGAAAGGCTGCCTCTGTTTTGTCCTCCAGGCTCCAATTCCCAGCACCATTGAATACTCAGAAGAGATGTTACTGCTGCTGGGCTACACAGTGAAGGGTGGGAAACACTGCGACAGAGAATAACATAGCCTTCTCCCTCTCACATTAAAACACCATTTTAGAGAGCAAAGAATGAAAAACTGTGCTCCCCAGATGCCCTATTTTTTGTTCAACCATCTAAAACCCAAAAGAGGAAAATACTGAGTTTTACAGCACACTCCCCTGTTCAGCTCTTACTCCATTGATGATAGTCCTCACTCATATCATGACAACAAAAAACAATCAAAGAAATCATTCAAACACCTGTACGAATCTGCCAACTACAAAGCTTTGCTGTTTAAGTTTCTGTTTTGGTTCATCCTGCTCTCCTGTACTCCCACAAGCAAAATTCTTAGCTCCTTACAAACTGACAACCACAAAACCTGTTTTTTGTTCTAAAGAAACAGAAACTATCCTACCTGACATGTAATTGTGAGACTTATCCAGCTAAAACACCATACCATTCAACAAGAGTTTTGTTTGAATAATTCAGGACTATGTTCTTTAGCTCAGAGGGATTGAGCACACAAGTAAAGACTGCAGGATTGGGCCTTACGTTCATAGTTTGTAGTGAAAGACCATTGTAGGTTACAGATGTATTGTGACTACATAATGCTGACTCTGTACATGTCTTTACTAATTCAGCATCCATTTAAAACATTACAAAGAAGCCTCTGATACTTTCAGACATTGAATTGTCCAGTCAATATCTATAGTTGTGGTATCCTCATACTATGGACAACAACAGCATCAATTTTCATTTTGCTGGTTTATACACAAAGAAGGTAAGGTACTTTATATCTAACAATTATACTAATGCTATTAGTATCTAAATACACATCAATTACATAATTTTGCAGTAATATAATACAGTTGTATACAATTTCATTTGAGAACAAAAGTACTATGTCTATGCGACTTACAGGACGAGCAAGATTTGGATGCAGATCTGAAAGTGCAACGAAGTCCTGTGTTGAACTAGAATAAGCCATTCTTTATCTGTAACTTGAGAAAACTAATTTAGATTTTTTAAAAATTTAAACAAATCACTTAACTATTCACAGTGAGAATAACAAGTTATTTTTTAACTCAAATGTTTTGACCTGAATAGCATCTGTTTTCAATAAAAAACATTTTGAGCTGTCTGAAGTAGACAATCCTTTATTGTTTGTATTTGGCAATGTAAGTTATGAATTTTACTATAACTACTCTACTTGTGTTTCTCAAATAAAGGTCTGTAATTTTTATTTATTTATTTATTTATTCAGCATTAAATGACTCCATTAGCACCAACCTCTGAAAAATATTTACCCTCCTTCTCCTGTCTGGGAAACCCAACTGAATTTAATGAGGCAGTTCATATATAAAAGGCCATTTACATGGGAGGAAAGAAAAGCGTTGGGTTGCAAACCACGTTCATCGAGTTTTTGACTTAATATTAAACTACTTTAAAATGTGAGCGTGTTCTGTCCTCAAAGCAGAAAAGTTTTTAATTCATTAAAATAAAATTTAAAAATATCAGTTATTTCCAGGCTGCCAACATAGCATTACTGCCCATTCCCGCGAGCTGCTGTGCACTCAAGTCCTCTCTATTGATGCCAAAGTTGGGCTATGGATGCTTTGTTAGCCTGTCTGAATGCCTCTTATTATTTCATGGGTACACTCAGAGACATTACTGATATTTAGCAAATAGTTGTCAGACTTTTTTTTTTTTTTTTTTTTTTTTTTTTGGTAAAAGGAACCATCAAGTTGTCCAAATCTTAATAACCTTTAATGTGAGAGAGCTGCTGACATTTTTCAGAGGACTCCTGTTCAAACTTTATAAGAGAAGTCCTGAATGGCTTTTGCAGTCTTTATACCTGGCACCTTGTGTGAGAACTGTTAACCATTTCATCATGCATTAGTATAATGAACTGTTGAACACACTAGAAAAGAAATAGTCTACACTCTTTAAAAAGCAAGCAGTTATCTGAGACCAAAGTGATTTCTCAAAAAGAACATTTCAAACCAAACTCTCACAGGAAGATATCCCAAATTTGCCTTACAAAAACCACTGAACAACGAGGCCTTCAAACCTATTCCCATCCCATTATATGGAAGAATAAATGTTCACTTATGTAGGAAAGTCACCTCAGCTATCCCTCCAAGGCATGTTAATATTCTTGCCTCAAAAGAAGTTAAATATTGTTAAAGCACATACTTCACACCACAGCTGAATCACTTTAAAGAAAACAGCACTGGGAACACAAGTATCCAAGGAAGATTAAGGAGGTAATTTAGATTTAAAATGCTGCAGGCCCTACCGGAGAAGCTGCAGCCTCGCTCACCCCTCAGAGGCAGGGCAGCACTCCCGAGGACAGCCGAGGGAGCCCTCTCACAACCACCTGGGATCAGACCTGCTTCTGAGAGAAAGAACAAGATGGAAATCATAATAAATAAAAGTATGACCATCCCAAAGTGGTGTCTGCCACCAGACGAGCTTGCACCCCAAAAGCCAGGACAGACTCTGCAAAGAGATTTCTCTTGTGTGGGCCCATCCTCCTCCTAATGTCTTTCCCTCCCCAAGACCCGACAGCACGTGGCGGCCATTCCACACAGCTGCAGACAGCACCAGTTTGGAGGCAGGAGCCCTTACCGCAGCCCCGGCTACTGCCAAGGGGTCTCAGGGGAGACACAGAGCAGCTGGGGTGGGAAGGCAGCACCCCGAAAGGAAGGCGTGAGGTGCTGAGGGCAGAGAGACAAAATGGCGGCTGAGGACAGGAACGCAAAATGGCAGCAAAGTGCTGTGGGTGGGAAAAGGGCTTAGCATTCTCTTGCTGTGTACAGCCTTCCTTCAGAGGCCAGCACAGGTGTGAGGGGAGCAGTGCAAGGGCAACCAGGCTTCTGGCAGCCAGCCATGGCCCCAGGGCTCAGAGGAAAGCTACCAAGAAAACCCAACCTCACCTGAAACTCAGGGTCAGGGCGCTTTTGCAATGGTGTTCAGCCCAGGGGGACCAGCTCAGAGCACACCCCCATCAGCTTCAGCCAGCGAGGTGTGCCACAGGTTGGAGCTGAGGGTTCAGAGCCTGGGTTTCACTCTTTGCGAGCCCTCTGATCTGTGGGGCTTTGCCCCAGCCACCCCCCATGGCTGCCCCATCGCTCCCTCAGGGCAGCGGCTTCACCCCAACTGCACCAGCTTTCCCAGGTAAGGCCTTGATTTGAACCACCCAACTGCATCTTTTGTTTGCTGTTCTAACAAAATTTCAGTATTTTCTTGCTATGCTACTCCACAGTAGGCCGTGGAAGATTTTTTCCTTAGCCAAACGCATTCAGCAGCACCACTGGCAGCTCTCAAGATCCTGGACTTAAAGTCAACAGAACACCAGCCCACAAGTCTAAAGTCAACCTTATTCTGCTACAGTTATAAATGCACAACACACCAGCAAGACAAAGCAAATTTCAGAAAGCTTTGGAGGAGCCATTCCCTAGTTGGTTTTTTGGGTTTTGTTCTTTTTTTATGTGTGGTGGCTCTAAGGGAGAAAAAACACAGCCTATATTTTATAAATGAATTAAAATTTATGGTTTAAGATATTATTTGTATTGATTTGCACACAGCACTCCTGGGTTTTCAGACCCTGCAGAAGACTGGAGTGAACCATTTTGTCCATTTATATTGCATATAAAATTATTTTTTATAAAATCGATACTCTTCACTTCTGTATCATAAAAAAATTTTACTCCTGATGAGTAATTTTATGACCTCAAGGTCATGGTTATTGAAGTTTTTAGTGTAGCCTGACAAATTCTCTATGTTGACTTTGTATTACAGGATCTTTCATTTCTTCAATTAAACAGCTGAAAATGGATACCACCTGTGCTCTCATATTTATTGTGTCACTAAAGTCCCTGATAATTACACCATGCTGATGACAAATGGCATGCCAGAGAACTGACAGCCTAGGTGGTTGGTTTTTAGGACACCTTTTATACAGTGCGATCCACGGATCTAACTTTATTCCATAGGTTTGAAGTCTCTGGTAAGCAGCATAAAATATTTTTTTTTGTTAGTTCCGTAGTTTTAATTATCTCAAGCTAATGAACAAACAGAAGATAATGAACATGGTGACAGGATCCTAATCAAACGGCAAGGAGAAGGTGTACGCTAGCTGGAAAATGCTGGCAACAGTACAGGTGTTATCCTTACCACCATGACTGCAAGGTAAATCAGGGGGAAAACCCTACCCTGACAGGAGATCCACAGGGTTTCCACCACTGTGGAGGGTGGTAAGAGCAGGATCACAGCCCATGGGCTTGCAGGCATTGAGCTTATGTAGTATCTCAGCAAGGTTTTGGTGGAACAAACACCTGCTTAAATGGAGCCTTGCTGAACTGAGCTAGGACCTTGTGCTGCTGCCCAGCATGGTCACCACTTTCATTAGGTTTGGTCCAGGTTGAGCTGCTTTTCTCCCACAAGCACAAAGGGCAGGTGAAACCCAATGCTGCTGGTGTCCCCAGCACAGGGCCGCAGGCTTTGTTTCATTTCAAAGCCACCGGAACAAGGATGCTGTTGTGCACTGCTCCTCAGAGTCCCCATAGTCTCAGCAGACATCTAATGATCGGATGGTTTTGCTTTGTGGTTTAGTTCCACTCCCATTTTCAATGCACCTACGTTTTGAAAAAAAGCTGCTTTTTACTTTCCCATGACAGCCTCTGCTAGGAAGATGTTATCAGGGCCATCGTGAAGGGATGCACCAATCTAGCCACAGGCACAAAGGCAGCAGACGTGAGCCCAGAGTTATTTCCCTAGGAGATGTGATTAGATGCTGAATTTCCAACTTGCAGATACTGAGGCAAGAATTCATTTGATTGACCTACTTGTCTCACAGTGATGCTGTGAATTCTGCCATTGGTATGGCACATGGCACAATGGGAGACGGTCAGCGACTGGGACTCCTGTAGGTTACTGTAAACACATTAACACCTTTTTTGGTGTTTATAATAAACAAATGTCTAACTTGAATGTCTCCTGCTAATTTACAATGTCAACTGATTCTCCAAGTTAGGAATCTTTAATACAAACACTGAAGAGAAGCTGCAAAACCAAAAATTACTCAACTCGTACTCAGCTTTTCTCAAACTTTCTTCCCCAACTGATCTCAAAGTGGTCTCTAAAAGAAATCAGCATCTTTACCTCCCTTTGACAACTACAAAAACAGAGGCAAAAGAAAGACCAGAAACAGTTTCCTGAGGGCTATGCACCACACGAGGACCCGCCACCCTCTGCAGTACTAGCACCAGCCCCTGCAAGAGGGCAACTATTAATTCAGTAACCTAGTGCTTGATCCCTGAAAGGTCTGAGTGATTTTAACTCTCCAGCAGCACTTAGCATTCTGCTGGATTCAATCTGTGATTAGCAGAGACTTCCCATACACGGCTGCAAATTGCACAGTCCCTGCTAATTAGGCTTTCATGAATGGATTTATTTAAATTACACTCATCAGCATGGTCAAGGGGTGCAAATGCCATTTTGTAATTCATTTCAGCAATTTGTTATGTGATGATCAGTACTGTTTCCATGCAGAGGAAGCTAGTCTCAGTCCAGCACTAGCAGGGACGTTTCAGAAATCATCCTCCAAAGGATCTTCAAAGCTAGTGCAATATAAAAATATTTGCTCTGTGAGTTTTTATGCTGCCCAAAGCATTTACTGAGTGGGCTCAATGAATATTTATATATTCTTAGGACCAAAAGAATCTGTAAAATGAAAAGGGCAGACCCATAATTTTATGTAATTGGCCTGACTGAATGCATTAAAAGCAGCAAATTACTAAAGGTATTCACTGTTCAGTGGCTTTGGCTGTTACCTGAACTGGCTGAGAATTGGCAGTGCTGATGGAGTAATGATGGACATCTTTAGCAGGAGTAATGCAGGTGCTGATGCAGCCAACAGGTGCTCAGTGTGTTGAGGGATATTTAATCTGAATTTCTTCCTATCACTGCAGTAAGCCATTGTTCATCTCTTACTTTGCCCTGTGTCTCCCCAATCCAGATCCCCAGCACTGGAGTCATCCCAGTGCTATTATTTCAGTGGGATTTCCTCACTCTGAGCAGGACTGCAGCACAGGAAAACACAGTAACCTGGAGTTTTATTTTGAAATGTAAGTGAAAGTGAACCATCGCTGGTTCTCACCTAACCTGTGCTAGTTCTGGCTTCTTAGGTCCAGGGAAGACACTGAAGACTAAGGCTAGCGCATCTGCGAGTGGCATGAGCGGTGCTTGTGTGCCCGCAGGCAGCTCAGATGCTGAATGCACATGAGCAAGCAGGATGGGGATGTCAACAGCTCTCCTCTGCATGAAGAAAGCCCTATTTCTGGTGAAGAAGAAAAAAGACTTTAAGGTGTAAATCTATGTGGGACATGTAAGCACTGCTCTTTCCAGCTATCCAGGAAGGACAGTGTTTTGAAACAAGAGCTGCTCTCAAGCCAAAGCCCCCCTGTTCCCTGGTGAATTCACATGAAACTGCTTAAACCCAGTCCCAGCCTTTCCTACGGGCAGGGAGCACATGGCATCTGCAGGGCCTGAATGCAGCAGGCACAGCGTTTCTGCAGCCATCCGTGCTGGAGGAAGGCATTGTCCTCACTCTCCAAGGCAGGGTCTAATTGCCCTTTCATCAGCAAGCCCAATTCTTAACTATTTCAACAAAATTAATCCTTTCTGCAACGTTTGTGCAACGGTGGAGCAGAAACATCATGCAATGCAGGCAAGCCAGTGCAACCCAGAGAGGACAGCAAGCCATCAGCGCCAGCCCATACACTGAAACAGCTCATGTCCAGTGGCCATTGCAGAATTATAGCAAAAAATAAACATGACAATTGAAATTAAGACCTTCTGGATAGTCACTAAGTAGTTGGCATACTTTCAGTGGATAGTTAACAAATAAATGTATCACAGAACTAATCTTTCCGTGTCTTTTTTATAGCAAAAAGTCAGAATAAGATGTCCATATAGGATTTCACTGCTTGAAAACACTGGCATGAGTTCTTTTCCTTCAATTCTCTTTGTCCTCAATTATATCGTACCTTGCTTTTTTGAAGGTCAGGCTTTTGATTGTCCAAGATTTTAAAACCCTCAGCCTGTTGTTTAGCTTGCCTGAAACTACAGAGGTGGCAAGTGTTTCTTTCTGGAGTCTCCCAGCAGCATGAGACCATTCAGGCTACAGAAAATAAATTCACCCACACATAATACCAAAATAATTTAAGTGAGGTCAATGAAATTACTTCAATTTTCATCACTTTCCCCAAGACCAGAATTTCCTCCTTCCTTCCTGAGCAAATAAATGACGAATATATTCCAACAAAACATCATGAATTAAAACATACAACAATTAAAAATAGCTTTAGTGACAGCTCCCTGACACTGGGGAAGATTGCTTTGGAATAATAATAATAATAATAAAAAAAGATATTTAGCATTGGTTGGCTGCCATTCAAACATTTTTAGCTATTCAAATCAATGAAACCAAAACCAAACAAACTATATCTGGATTTCAGTTTGAGACACATGATACTGAACAGTACCAACCAGAACACGTGGGATGGGCGTCTTCCAGCGACAAAACTGGGGGAAAACCCTTCCAACCTTCAGTTGCTCCAGTTTCCAACAAAGTCCAAAACTTCATCCTGCACAAACAGTTCATAAGGAGGAAAGCTTGGGGCGTAATTCTCAAAGACATACAGGCATGGCTGTAAAATAAAAAAACCTGGGATCTTAGAGTAAATACATTTTCTACCCCCACCACAGAATTCAGTGAACAGAACACCAGTGAAATCCAAATGACTTGTCCAAGCTAAACTTTTCAGCAAAAATATACCTTTGATCTCCTGGCTGAGCACTTGGCCCCGGCGTGGTGGTGGCAAGCCTCCCATATTGCCTCCACAAGCCAGGACCACATCCAGCCCCTTCCTAGGTAATCATGTGTCAACATTTCCATAGTATGCCTGGCTGCCTGTCAGCCAGCTCGTTAGAAAATTCCTGCAGACTGACACTGACATTTTAAGTTTTTATCCATTAGAAAAACAGAACCTCCCCCCAAAGCCTGCTCAGAGTGCAAAGGTACAAGACCTGATCAAAACAGGACTTTATCAGGAAATTTTCCCTTAAGAAAATGAACGCTAGAGGTCAATCTAACAACTTGTCCCGGAAATATATATCCCTGGAATAAAATATTACAGACTTCTTCTGTGCACTGCACACCTCTAACTACATCCAGATTCACTGGCTTGGCAGTGCACTTCGTATCTAACAACAGTTTCTTCTATCCTTTTGAATATGTTCTTGTCTTGCTATACATTAGTATTTCCTTTTCTGGAGCTCGCCCGTATGATCGCTGTCCTGATTCACATGGCTCCCTAATGTACTTAGCTACCCGTTTATGAAACAAAAGGGGAAATTGGCACTCGCGTGAGTAAATACTGGAGGCCAAATGTGTCCCTGATGTAACTCCGCTGCAGCCAGTTGACTTAGATTAAAGATGAGTGCAGAAACAGAGGAGCAGCCTTCGCTGCGCAGATGAAAGCCCATCTAACTCGGGATCTTGTGTGTCACAGATAAATCCATGGTTTCAAAGAGGCAGCAGGGAGCCAGTGGAGAACTGGGCTGGGATGCGAGTGATGGGTTTGTGACTTCCAACCTTAAAGGCTGATTCCCTTTCAAAGTGTCTTCCATCTAGTAGCAAGGGGGATGACTTCATTACCTGCACCTCACACTTTCCTCATCTCATCTGCTGTGCTTGGATTCTGGAGAACCTCGTGGCTACAAGCTCCCACAGATCATGCGTATAGAAATATGCATAACATACAAATACACATAACAGAAAAATGGGTTTGGTTGGGTTCATTTTTCTTTATCATTCTTAAATGCCCAGTCTTCTAATTTCAGTGAATTTCTTCCTCCCTCTTCCCTGCTCTAACAACAGAAATAAGATGTAGCCCTGCCAGCCTGCTTCAGCCTCCCCATCGCAACCTTCTTTCGCAAACCCCCGGCTCCCCTTTTATCAGGCTCCTGTCTCAGCCAGACTCAACGGAGACGTGGAAGGAGCCCAGGCTTCGCTGCAGGGGAGGCTGCCTCCACCGGCAAAGCCAAGGGAGGTTCAAGGCACAAAAGTCAAGTCAGATGAAAGCGCAGATCCAGCAAAGAGTGTGCTTAAGCACAGAATTTCTCCCAGGGAGTCACCAGGACTGCTCATGTGCTTCGCACTGAGCACATACATGAGTGCTTTGCTGAACCCAGGCCAAAATGCAGTTGTTCTTTATGAATGCGGGCCAGATCCTGTGTAACGCCAATGAGTAACATTTATTCACACAAGTGGTCTCCGCAGAGAAGGGCTGCCAAGTCCTGGCCCCGTATGATTTTTTTTCTTTAGCAAGCAGCCAGATCAGAGCTCCATATGGCAACGCCGGCTCCTCACTCAGCAGCTTGCCTGCTGCCAGTTCCTCAGTGGAAATGGCCCAGCGAGGCAGAAGTGTTCCAGCTCAACCTTTGTGTTACAATTACCTTTAAAAAACTGCCAGATAAATTCCTTAAAATTCTTCCAGGGAGTTTCTTCCTGCTGTAGCTGCCTGTATGACTGTGGCAGTCCTGGCTGCAGCCAGCGATGCTCTCCTGGGCAGCTCCTGAGCCATTCCCAGGCAAAAGTGTCTCCCAGGGCATGTCCAAAGGGTGTCTGTACTTAGTGCCCAGCTCCTCAGAGGCCTGGCGTATCCCAAGGCTGCCACAGAGGCGATGGGCTGTCAGGAAAAGCTTCTTACCTTCCTCTTCAGGCAACGTGGCCCTAATGCGGAGCTTAAGCTTGTGCAGGGACACATCTCTGGTAGCCCTTCCCAGTTAATGCATGCACAGAAGAGATTTCAGAGGGGTATGAGAGTGGCTGGGTACAAAGATAGATGCCTTGTGCCACCACGCAGCTGTTGTACCTTAATACTTTTGCTTCAAGACAGCCAAAATTGGGTAAATTGAACAGGAAACCTCCCTTCTTGTTGATCTCCCTTGCAGCTTGGCCCTAAAACCTCGAGATCTTTCGATGCCTCACCTCAGTAGATTTTATTCTATTAAAATGCACAAAGGAAGATGCAGTCCTGCAGCCACAGGTGCTGCCCTTCCCCAGTGCCACCATTCATCCCCACACGCCTGGGAGTGTGTGCAGCCAAAGTCTGGGTGCACCCAGAGGCTCTCCCCAAGGGCTGACAGCAGCAACCACAGCAAGCAACGCCTGGCTACAGCAGAGACACAGTGCAGGGCCCACCCTTACCAGCCCCAACACCGGCTGCACCAGCCACGAGGAGCCTCCAAGCACTGCAGGGACCCTGCCCAAGCTCCCCAGCACCGTAGAGACCATGTAGCAGAGAGCAGCAACCGCTCATTGGGGACCCACAGGCATCCCATGTTCTCTCCATCCTTCACCATTCCCTTTTACCAGGGGTCAGACACGCAATTACTGGCAAAGATCCAGTAATTGCAAAGAAACTGGCAAAGAACAGGGGCTGACATTTTGCAAAGGTCACCAAAGGCCAGGCAGAGCACTTTGAAGTTGTACCTGCTAGCAGGGACTGGCAGCACGGCCATCGGACATCCCTTGCCACCACCAGCAGCTTCCCACCACCTCTGGCACAGCCCTCAGTGCCATCACCCTCTTCACAGGGTCTGGGCATACAGCACATCCAGCTGTGACACCAAAGGGGGAAAAGCCACAGCAGTACCTAAAGTAACGTGGGCTTAACCCAGCCAGGCTCAGGTCTGCTGAGCACCTAGGCAGGATCAGGCCAAAACCAAGGCTAGCAGCAAGCCCAGTTTACACATATGTAGCCTTTCAGCATCCCCGCAGCCCCAGCCCTGCCGTGGCATGTGCAGTTACTGCCAAATCAATATATGCATCTTCCTGGTAAATAATTGTGTCAGTGGGATGTTAATGGTGTGCAGTGCTCATGGTGTCAAGGCTTTTTTTTTTTTTTTGTCAACGAAGCAAAGTCATTCGTTTCCCTCCCCTTCCCCCCCATGAGCCTTCCCAAATGCACAAAATGGGCTCCAGACCCACCTCCTACAAGGAAATGAGAACCAGCCCCGGAGGATCACCCAGCAAGAAGCCTCTGTTCGGAGATCTGACGCCTCTTCAAAGTCGGGGGAGCAAATGTGCTCCTACCTCCGCTGATTTATGAAGAACGTCTGCGTCACCGATGCAGGGGAAATGCTTAAATGCTACCAGAGAGAAGGGGAATAGAGTGCTCACTGCCTGCACTTTGGGGGTTGCACCAAATATCCCCTCTATTTATTATAGTTTGGTTTTTATATAATTAGATCTATATTGCATTTCGAAGGAAAACAAACAACATGGCAACTGCAGCATGTGCTGATGGATTATATGCTCGCTATAACCGGTGTGCCACCACCAGGACCGGCTGATGGCAGGCAGGATGTGCCAAAGGCAGCTCTTGAATTGCACGTGGCAGCAGCCAGCCTGGGACTGTGTCCCCACGTGGGAGGGGATGTGGGAAAAGCAGGTGGCTTGCCCGTGCTGGTGGGAAACTGCCAATATCACCTCAGCTGGGGACAGGGGCAAAGCCAGAGCCATGGGCAACCAACCTAGCACCCCAGGAGAGGCAGGAGAAAGGCTCAGTCAGTTAAGTGAGGGGCACAGCCCAGGAGTGTTATCTGAAGCCATTGTTGCCTTCCTTCCCCACTGCGCTGAAAAATTCTGGGTGTAAATCCTTCTAAGTTATATCTGTTTGGTTTTAATTTTTGCTGATGCCCCAAAGTTATTTATGCTCTTGAAATATAGCAGTAGGCACGTGTATGGCATTGCATTCATGAAATACAGCCCGCTGCCTATAGTATTTATTGATCAGTGCAGTAAATAATTCCAACAAGCACAACTCATGCGAGCGAGCAGAGGACACAGCCAAGGGCTGCCCATCTGCCAATGGGTAACACACATCCCTCCCAGGGCTGGCAGGATTGCACCAGCAGCACAGGGCTGACAGAGCTGCTCCCAAAATGCTTTTTCATCCTAAACAAAGCCAAGAGAGCTGGTGCCCCTCCCAGGCAGGTCCTGGTGGCAGCTGTGCCCTGGGTTGGCATGAGGCTCACAGCCAGGATGGCCAGTGCTGTGAGGACATCCCTGGGGACATGGGATACAGCCCTGTGCCCACCATGGGATGCTCCCAGTTAATGACAGAAGGGCAGTGGCAGATGAAAAGTGACTGCTCTACTGTCCGAGCTGGAGCGGAGGGCACCCGAGGGACACTCAGCCACACCAGGAGCTGGATACCCACAGCACCCTCAGCACCATACACTCCAGGACAACCAAGGAGGCCACTGCTAGAAATAAAAGCTCTCTGCAAAGATCCTTTTTGGCTTTGATTTGACCAGCGTTGGGGAAAAGAGGAAGGCTGTACTTAACAGCCCTTCGTGTAAGCAGTTGCTTGATTAGCATAGTTAATGTCTGTGGAATTTATTCATGTCTGAATTCTTGCACTTTTTCCAGGGGAAAGACAACAGGGGACTCTGCGTAATGCTGTCCATGCAGAAGCGTGTCTCTCAGTTGTCCCGGGCATTTCCCTGGATGGCCTCCCTGTCCTGCAGCAAAGAGAGACCTGGGAAAGCCAAGCAGAAGGCTGGACAGATTTAGTGTTGCTACACTGGGACTCGTTTATCTTTGCTCAAAGGTGAGCAGATGCCATCCTCAAGGACAGGAGCTTAACAAAGTAGGAAGATCTGAACCAGATTTTGACCTCGTCTCAACCATGCAACTGCACTGAACCAAACAAGGCTGATTTATGTCAGCAAGAGGCCAGCTTCTTATGCTCAAATTCACACCTAGCTCCTATTGCCACAGCATTGTTGGAGCTGCCTGTCCATGCCACGCAGAGCTCATCCCACTAATGCCAGCTCTCCCAGTGGCTCAGGGACTGCCAGCAGCCCAGTGCAGAGCAGTGACATGACACCAGCACCCTGACTCCATGGGATGCTCACCAAGACATTGTGCCACCGACCTCAGCATCCTGCCTTATCAGCAGCCTTACAAGTCTCAGGGTGAAACAAAGACCCTCAGAAGGGGATGTACTGCAGCAGACACTCCGCTGGGCTTTGCACAGCTGCCCATCACCGCAGGATGCTGCGCATCTTAAACACAGCCTGGGTTTAGGAGAAACCCTCAGCACCACATGGTACATACAGGACTGTCCCAATAGGTACTCACAGGCAACTCCTCCTGGCTTTGCTGCAAAAACGCCACTTCCTGGAGAAGATAATCCTGCATCCAGCTCACATTTTAGCCATGAAGCCAGTCTCGGAGAAGGTCACTGATCAGGAATGGAGCAGGTTATGGGGAGCAGTGGAGCTGTGCAAACCAGCTGGCCAGGAGTGGATTTTGTGCCCGGGTCCTCTTGCCCTGCCTGCCTGGGTGAGGCTGCACACAGCAGCTGCAGCACCTTCAGTGGCATTTGCAGCATCCCCACATCCCCCGCTAACACAGAGGCCCTGCACCTTGCAGCATCCCCGACAATGATGCCTGACAGCACTGACGGGGCTATTGCAGTAACACCTCTGATGCTGCGAGCTCTGGCCTTGCTGATCCCAGTTCATCTCAGGGCAGTGTTTCCAAGCAGGGTGGCACACAGCACAAAAGGGTGCTTTCATCAGCTCTGCTCATTTTTACTCTGGGGTGAGCGTGATACCCTGCCAGCCTCTCACAAGGGACAGCTCCTTCCAGTTTATCTGGTTACTGCCCCAGAAAGGGTGAGCCCAGTCTGAGGCACCCTGGAAACCAAAGTGGGATCCCCAACTCCAGGCAGCATAAACTGTCAGATAGCCCAGCACCCCGCCAAGCCCCTTGCTTTGCACCACTGCCTGTGCACACTGGGGCCTTCTGCCTTCCCAGGCTCCCACCAGATAGCCTCTCTCACCCCGCAGGCAGAGGGAGATGGCAGCAGACACCTGCCAGCCCCATTCCCCAAGCTGTTCTTGAGCTCAGCGTCTGCTCCTTGCCACCACCAAAGAACCTTTCACAGCCCCAGGGACCTGCAACATCTTCCACCTCCTGCAAAATACTGCAGCTCACTTCCAGGGCTGAAGGCACAAGATGGCAGAGATGCCCCAATACATCCAGCATCAGCAGGGTTGGGGGACCAGCACCCCTGTGCTCCCCAGCACCCCAAACCCCACAGACACTGAGCAGATGCACTTCACCCTGGCCCACACCCTGGGTAGAGGCTGGTTGCCAAGCTCAGATTTGGATCTAGCAATAGATTTTTGTGCTTTGGCTCATGGATGTTGAAAACAAGAGCTTTAATCATTGCTTGCTTTTATGTTCCGAGAGCCAAAATTGTCTTGTTAAATACAGTAAGTGATCAGTGCTCACAGTAAAGAACGTTTCAGTGACTGCTTGTGTGGGTAATTCTTTCAGGCTTGCCTCTCTTCCCCTCTTGAGAAAAATTACAGAATGTGGAAATTATTGCAAAGCCTGTCCAGACTTGGAATGTTTTCTGCTGGTTATAGGCGCTTGCTCTGGGCAGCAATTCAGCCTGTGCCTACATTTCACTGCCTGGCTGTGCACTGTCCCGCTCGCTGATGGGTGCCGGTCCCTGGGCAGACTGCAGCACCATCACATCCTGCGCGAGCAGGCACTCAACTGGGCTTTAGCTCAGACAGCTCTAAATAACCCAATACCTGTCCTAAAGGCTGTGCCAGCCTTGAGATAAGCCTGTCCTCTGCTGTCTGAGCACGGCACATCAGCACACACCAGCCAAGCCCAGAAAATACTTACGTCTTTTTCACCCACTTCTGCATCCCTGAGTGGCAGCCGTGGAGCCCCAGCTGTGCCACAGCCCCAGGCAGGACCTTTTTTCTCCCAGCATTTCTCTTCCAGCCCTCTCTAATATTACACTATTAAAGTTTTAGCTTTTATTATGATTTTTTCCAAAGATAAAAGAGCTCTGTAGAAGCAGAGGGAGCCCCAGCACTAACCATGTCATTGGAGTTCACAAAGTAGGGAACCTCAAGCTGGGAGCGCTGTGGCAAGGCCAGGGTGCACAGAGGAAGAGGAGGATGGTGCTCAGCCACACTATCACTCAGCCCCTATTTTGAGAAAGGGACCAAGAGAGCAGACTACAGCAATGCTGCCTGCCCTGGCAGTCAGGGGATGTTTTTCTGGAAAAGAGGGATTTCTCCCTTTGAGCAAAATGCCCTGAGCCCACTTGCAGCCAGGTTTGCATCACCTCCATCTCTGCAAATGCAGCTGGTAGCTGAAACCTCAACAGGAGAAGGAGAAAAAACCCAGATGGGGACAACTTAGTTTGCACTCAGTTCTAGAGAAAGGTTTAAGGTTACAGAGAAACACACAAACCTGACTTTTAAACACAGGCAGCCCCGCACAGCATGCTCCGCAGCAGGGTTTGGCACCCACAGATTTCCGCTGAGCTTGGAAACTCTGGGAAAGCCCGGCCCATGTGGGAGCAGAGGGAATAACCTCCATCTGCAAATGCATCGCCTGCCTGTGCAGGCAGCTCCGGCCTTGGCGAGGAAGTGTGATGCAGCACCTTCTGCCCACCTCACCCCCTGCTACCAGAAGCTTAAACCTAATGCAAGAGGAGAGGCAGGGCTGGGGGCATCCCTGCAGCTGCCCGCACCCACCAGGGCAGGCTACCCCGCTAACACCAGCTCCCTGCATTATTTACAGAGCATCGCAACGTCCTGATGCGACGGTGATTCATGGGGCACTTTCCTCCCTTTCATTACACTAATAAATCTCCTGGCGAGGCAGGAAGAGCACATCATGCACCCATCGCACGCTCACAGCCAGCAAAAGCATCTCCACTCTCACCTCCAAGAGGATTTTGCACAAAGCAGTTTTGGTGGTGGTGCATGGGATGGAGGAGGGAAAGACTCCAGGAGGGTTTAGGTGAGCAGATGAACCTTAAAAAGGCAGAACAAGTCCCTGAGTACTCTCAGCATAAACACCTCTGTGCAGGTTTACATGCAAAACAAAGTCTATCCCTACCTGGCAAGTGGGCAAATGCCTTTGCTCTGAAGCTCATTTCTGCGAGTTTATTGCAGTAGGAGGAATGGGGCAAAGCTGTTGCTCCAACTCATGCCTGGGTGCCCCGTGGCAGCCCTACCACCCCTGCCCCTGCAGGCAGGAGGGGCTGAACAGCATGGCTGCAGCACCCCACAGGGGGAACAGCATGAGAACTGCAGCAGAAAGGGTGCCCGTGACATCATCTTCCCACTGCAAGTAGAGCAAGATCAGAGCAGAAACCTTTCAGGGTGGGCTTTAACATAGGGCTGTACCGTCATACGTAAAACCTGCTGGGAAGACAGACCTAAAGGCAGCTCAGTGCCACCCAGCACCGAGGGGCAGGAGGCGCACAGAGCGAATGTGAGCGCCATCAGCAGAGAAAGCAGACATGTCCTGTGGCAAGCACAGCTCCACAGCACCAAACTGAACACCACAAGGCACAAACAAGTACCCAAGGAGGAGCAAGCACCTTCAGAGGATGCTCCGTCCCTTAGCTGGGTGTGAGCAGCTCTGCAGCACCAGCTCAGCCACATGCACACAAACATCACTCCAGACCAACCCTTCTCCAACTTGAATGATTTTATGTGTTTTGGGTTTAGGTGGCTTTTTTGGTGTTTTTTTGTTTGGTTTTTTTTTCTAGAGGCATTACAAAAAGCATCATTGCAGCCACAGCACAGAGCAGCAGGGTTTGCCCACTTTGATTGAGACAGTATTGACATACCTTCACAGTGCCCACCTCGCCAGACAGGAGCTCCTGCACTTCAGGTGCAGCTTTGACCTCCTGTTCCTGTCCCCAGACTTCCCCATACTGCAGCCACAGCCTTAGGGCTGGTTCCTGGCACCAATATCCACCCCAGAGCAGTACCTGGAGCTCGCAGTCCAGCGTTTGCATGCTGGGTGCGAGACCACACTGTCCCCTCCCAGCTCCCAGTGATGCCACTGGCGTGCTTTCCCCATGGACCACTCTGGCTGCTGCAGAAACTGTGTTAAAGATACCCGAGTGTTGCAACCACGTCGGAGAAATGGGCTCCTTCCCTGCCTCGGTCCTTTGGGAGGGCAGAGGGCTCCCCATCCTCTCCACCCAGGCATGGCCCCACTTTTCTCTGCCCCGTTTTTTGGAAGGCGCGGGGACTGGGGGCGGTGGGGTGGGGTACCCATCACCCGCACACAGGGCCAACAGGAAGGGACTCATTCCTGAGGAGCATTGCTTCTAAACCACTCCAATATGGCAAGGCAATGTTAACCAGCTGGGAAAACACTTTAAAGACCCTTAATTAAAGGCTGGCTGTTGCACAAGCCCCTTTCCCATCCCCACCAGAAGCATTTCCCAGTTTCCCGGCCTCTCCCCTGCTGCCCTCCATCCCTCACACTTTCTTTCCTGCTGGCATCTGCAGGCAGCATGCTGCGGCTGCCATGGGGTGTCTCTCCAGCAATCAGCCCCTGCAGTCAGATGGAAATTTGCACTCATAGCACAAGAGGGAGGAAAAAAAAAAGTAGTGAAAAATTCTCTCCATTGACTTTCAGGCATGGCTGGAGGCAGCAGCTGCCTGTGTGGATGCCTGTGCTGGGGCAAAGCTGGTATGGCCACACCATCCTGCTCCTGCCCAGGTGCTGGGAGCATCAGCTTCCTCGTCCAGCCATGGTAAATTGGGAGAAATGGGGCTGAATCAGATCCTCATGTAACAAGATGTGGCATTGCTCAGTGCCCTGCCACAAGCCAGCCCCAAAGGCTCCAGCCATCCCCATCCCCCTCCTCACATAGTGTGCCCTGCCTGGGGAAGGAGCAGTGGCAGCAGTGCCCCATCCCACATCTCCCTCTACCCCACACTCATGGGGAGCGACAGGGGGTATGTAATTAAGGCCTGGGGCTTGCCTCCTGCCAGGGGAAAGCTTGCCAGAAAGACACCAATTTATTCTTTCTATTGATATAAATTGATTAATTATGCGAGGCAAAGCATTGCTGTTTCTAATCAAAGGAAAATAAAAAAAAAAAAAAATCAGAGCTCTGGCATTAGCTGAGGGAAGCGAGGGTGCACAGCCCGATGGGGCGGCTCTGCCTCCAGCCAGGATCCGGTCCCTTCACACAACCACAATCTCAGCTCTTGGAGTGGGGAAAAAGGATGCCGCAAGCAAAGGAGATATTCTCCTTCCTGATCACATTTGTCACAAATTCTAGGCATAGCAGCACCTCTGCAAGCCCACGGACCTGCTGCAGCCCTGCCAGCAGCATGGATATGACCCCAAGCACCCAGAACAACCAGGGTGACCAGTGCATTTTAAAATGCCCCTGCAACTGAATTAAACCTGCACAGGAGGAGGCTGAGGCTGGCAGCCCTCCTCCTTTGGAAGCCACATCCATTTGAACGCACAGGCAAGATTTAAAATCTGAACAGAGAAGCATCTTGCATTTTCAAAATTTATTTTTGCACCAAGAAATGCAAATAAACTTAGCGGAGCTGGTTTCCTCCCAGCAGCCACACCACTCACATGTCTTCCACATTTGCTCTCAGGAGCCACAGGGTTTGGAGGCAGCAGGAGGGAGCCATGGCGATGACCAGGGCTGGGGCATCCAGCCCTTACCTGCAGTGGGACCCCCAGCGACACCCTCGCAGTGGGGACATGCCAGCAGCATGCTCTGCCCCAGTTTGGACAGCCGCTAATCCCATCAGGTTGCTTACAAATAAATAATTTGCTTCATTATTTCAGTAAGTAACTACTATTTTCCTAAATACACCTTGCTGCTTACTCAGAGGCTTCCAGAGGGGCTGAGCACACAGGCTGTGCTCATCTCACCCTAACTCCAGTTAAACCAGTGGATAACCTGACCCAGCATCAGGGCAGAGGCTGAACCAAGGCAGCCCAGCTCACTCCTGCATTGGGCACAAGCACCATTTCCTTCATTCCATTCACATACCCCAGAGCTGCCTACACCTGATGGTGGCTGTTTGTGCCCACATGTGGGATCCAGCCCACGCTCTACATGACTTGGAAGCCACCGCCGGTCACCTGGTTGCAATTACAGCAGCCTCTCCCTCTGCTTGGGCATTTTCTTGTCTATTGGGGAATATGACATGAGTTTATTCTGTGTATTGAGATGAAAATGGAAACCAGAGCAGAAAAGCCAGCGGGGCTGGCAGCCCTGGGTGCTGCTCAAGGGTTGTGTGTGGTGCCGGGGGGAACTTCGCGGGAAGGCAGGACACTGCAAGGGGACACACACATCCCTCTCAGGAGCTCTCCTTTATGCTGGCCAGGAAGGGAGACCACCACAGTGTGCCCTGCGGCAAGAAGCAGCATGGCTCCAGACATCCTTGAGCACAGGATAAGCAGAGGTTTGCAGGTGATCACTGGGAAGCACAACCACATCCCGCACAGACAGCCCAGCCTTGCTCCGACAGAGCACTGTGGTGCACCAAAGAAGCACCAGTGGCCTTGGGATTGCACCAGGGGACAAAGATCCTCTTGGAGACCCCAAGCACAAATGCCAGAAACCTAGAGATGCACCAGCACCCACAGACACTCCCTGAGCACTGCTGCGCACAACCACACCACCCCATCCCCAAACACCACGCTGGCCCTACATCCCCCAAAAAGCAGCATGAAGGATGCTAGACATCCCTGGCAGTGGCTCACCTCTCCCCGAGTCAGAGAGCCCCCTGCACCCTCCACAGCTGGGGCAGGTCCTAAAGAGAGGGTCCAGCCCCCTGCCCCATCCCTGCATTTATAGCCCACAGGTGCCCCACAGCCTGGCAGCACGAGCCCCACCTGGGGGCTGTGGGGTGGGTGAGGCTGCATGCAGCACAGCAGGCAGGGAGTGGGGATGTATGGGGTGTTTTCAGGGAAAAGTATGGCATTCCCTGCTACGGGTTGTAAAACATTTCCAGGATGCATCAAGATGAAGTGTGTAATTGCAAATCAGCCCTGCTGCTCTCCTGCATCTCCAGGCCTGTGCAAAGGCAGGGAAGTTTTAATTTCTTCCTTCTAGAGCTTACACCACACACACACACCCCCATTTTTGTTCTTTCCGTTTTGTCATCGTAAATTTGGTATAAAAGAAAAAGAAGTATATAAATATTTTGGAGAGATCTTGCAACTCTGTTCTTCCTGGCTTATGGAGTGGTTGGGATGGAGGGGGAGGCCCAGGGTACAGGAACCACAGCATTTTGGGTAGCTGGATTTTCAAAACAAAAATGGGGTTAGAAATGGAAATTTTCATTAACTGAGATGGGGATGAAAACTTCATTTTACACTTGGTAGCAAAGCTGGATCTCCATCGCCCTCTGGCCCTGGCACTTCCCCCATTTAACCTGGTGCCCCAAAGGCATTTCCACAGCTCTGCCGTCATCCTCTGAGCCAGCAGACGTTGGGCACACGGCTGCCCAAGCTCCCCTGGGAGAGAAATGCTTCCCCAGGGAAGCGCCAGCAGCGTGCTCGGGTGTGGGCAGACTTCAGGTGCTCACCTGCACATCCCCCACTGTTCTGGGGGGAAAACGTCGCCTTCCCGGTTTCTGGATTTTTAGGCACCTGAGACAGATACAATGAAGGGAGAAAGCCATAAAAGCAGCCACGTGGGACAATGTTCCCTCCCTGGCAGTGCGCAGTGGCAGGCACGCAGCAGACATCACCACAGCTCAGCAGCATCTTTTTACAACTTTATTTCCGGAGGTCTTGTGCAGAAAGATACAGCGGTGACACCTGTCCCTGAGCTTCTGCAGGAGTTTTCTGGGGGTGTTCCAGAACAATTCCTACCCATGCAGCACCTCCCATGCAGGGACCAGGGTGAGCGGTCAGATCCCCACCACCCCAGCCAGCCAGTGGTCCCCAGTAGTGCCACTTCCCGGCAGCATCGCAGGGTCCCACCGGGTGAGACCCCCCCGGCTCCTGCATGAGCCCAGCAGTGGCAGCCCCAAAGCTGGGGTCCACGGGCTGATACCGATGATTAGAAAAGCCACTGTGAAGAGGGTTCCAGCTCGCATTTCCCCAAGAGCCCGCTGCCTGTTATCAGGGAAAGGGCTCCCAACCAAGCTCCACCAAAGAACCTACAATAAAGAAGCCAAGTTTCCATTTCTCAGTAGCCCTCGGCTCAGTGGGACAGCACAAGAGCCGTGTTGTGCCTCTGCTGAGTAAACCAGTAAACCTTCAGTAAACCAGCTGCTGGTTTTTCTTAGATCTTTTTTTAATCAGGCGAGCAAGGCAGTGATGGGCAAAGGCAGTTGCTCCTGTGGATAGACATGAGAAATGCATGTTGCACTAGCAGGTGATGGGATCCTTGTCGGGCTGGTGAAGGGAACCCGCCTGATCCTGGGGAGTGAAGCATCGTGGTGAAGAGCTGCTTGCTGAGCACACTGCCCACCCTTCCCACACCCCAGCCCTTCCCTTGCACGCTGACTCCCTTCTCAAGCCGAAACCCCCCCGGCACTGGGAGGGCCCGCAGCACAAGGCAGCAGGAGTGGGATGCAGGCACTGCATCCCCATGCGCTGCAGGTGACCAGGGAGCGATGTGGCGCAGGTCCTGGCAGAGACACTGGCCCAGCCGCCCATCCTGCACCGGGCAGCATCGGTTGGAAGCGTATTGCTCTGCTGGGGCTCTTGAAAGCAACGGAAACAACCCAAAACGCTGCCATGGTGGACATAAGCCTGTGCTTGTGCTCAGGGCAAGAACGAGGAGATTTCATCCTGGGCATCTTCCCCCTTCCTACCCAAAGCCGCTTTTATTGTCTTGATCTAATGAAGTGCAGACTTCACCTGGACAGACCCATAAGTGGCTCCTCTCGGAGGCAATGAATACAAATACTTGACCTCATGAGCTGCGGGGCAGCAATTAGTTTAAGCAGGGGGTTTGTGTAACACTTCAAAAGTCTTAATCCATGCGGTCAGCCCTGGCACGGTATTTGCCAGAACCTATTGAGTAGTCTTAATGAGTCTGCAAAGCAAGCTTTCAATACATTTTGGGTCGCTTCAGATGCTTTAAATGGCATAGTCTATATGGTATTGTGGGGCTTTAGAAAGGCCCGGGCTTTAAAAAAGTATGGCTCCCTTTCACAGGGCAGACAGAAACCATCTTTAGAGCCGGGACCCTTAACGTTTTGCATATCAATATGGCTGGGGCTGAATGCAGTCACTCAGCTGAGAAATAGGATCACTATCAGCGTTTCCAGGCTTTCACAGGCACTTGGGAAACTTTAAAGCCCTTCGTGGAGAATAATTTGGTCGAATGTCGTGGCTGGAAACAAAACCTAAACAAGCAGAGCGCAGTCCATCATGCGGAGCTGCCAGCGAGGCTGACAACAGGCTCCAGCCGCTCGACATCCAACCCCCAGCGGGTCGGCGGCCGGGGCACTGGCAGTCCCGGGGGGACATGGCTGGGGGACACCGGCTGGGCATGGGGTGCTGAGCCCATCCCAGCAGAAAACCAGTCCTGATTTCATCTCTTCTTATTATTATTTTACGATATGCCAGTTTTTAATACCGGCCATAAAGCCCCCAAGTTCTGGCACCACACTGATGGTGGCATCTGCATCTGTCCCCGGCACTGCTCACACATGCATGGACTGACACCGCCATGCCCCGCTCCCCGCACAGAAACAGGCAACTGGTTGCATTTAACTCCAACATCATGTTAATCCCATCCCCACATGTCACATCTCCTGGCAGCAGCCAGATGAGCCCAGGGGCTGAACAGGGCAAACATGCTCAACCTCAGCTACAGCCCGGAGCATCGCTACAGAAAATACACACCGCCTCGGAGGGGCACAGGGGAGGTGTCAGCAGCCGGGATGTGGGAGCAGGGAGAGCTGTGCAGGGTATAAAGCACAATATGCCAGTGTAAACCCACCCTGGAGCTGGCAGGAAAGGGGCCAGTGCCTGTTGTGCATCCCAGGGGAAGCGGTACCTGCCACCTCCATCACCGTGGGCAGGGGAGGCGATGGCACGCCTGGCAGGGCATGCCTGGCTGGACAGTCAGCTTTGGGATGCTGCGCATGGAAGAAACCACAGCCAAAGCATATTTGCAAACAATGCAGGGCCTGAGGGCCCTTGAAAACACATAATTAGCTCATTAAAGAGACAAATACAAGTCACTAATAAGATATTAGAGGTTAATTAAATGTTTTCCCCATCTTTAATTAAGGGAAAACTAGTTAATTCAGATTAGACTAATTTCTGCAGCCTCCCATGATGGCCCTCTAAGGCTGCAGGTTTGAAAATCCATTGAGATTCTTGCACAGAAAGGTCAGAGTTTGGGGCTTTTGTCTGCTCTGCTTGGGTGAATTCGGGAGAAGCAGGGATTTTCATCCTAAGGGTTAGAAATGCCCTGCTTTATCATCTGGGTTACTCAAAGAACATAAGAAGGTATGTGATACGCAACTCCCTCTCCCTAACCCCAGACCTGGCATTTATTCAAAAGTACTGCCGGTAATTGATTTTTTTAACTAGGAAATTCCTGCAGACTATTTTCTGTCTGCAAAACGTACCCCACGCCTGGGGTCTGCTGCTTGGACGGCCTCACCCACCTCCCCACGGCAGACCATGCCTGCGCTCAGCACCAGAATTTGATTTAGTAAAAACCCACTGGCTGCACGCCCCAGGCGCCAACTGGTTTCCAAAGCTTTTATTGTGGATGGCACAGCCATCACCCCCACACGCTCCCATCCACACACTCACACCCTTCCACTTGCCACCCAGAACAGTCACGGTTAATACAGATTAGCAAGATTTATATGGAAGAATATTTAATCTGGTCGGGGAGGGGAGAGGGGTCATCTGTATTTTTATTTCTTAAATATTTCTCTCTACTCCAGAAGGGTCCATTTCTTGCCAGAAAAGATCTGATATAAATTAGAACGAAGGGAGGAGGTTGCTGGTGGGGCCGTCACGGGCATCCCTGTACCACAGCAGCCATGAGCATCCCTGGACCATGGCAGCCACCAGCATCCTTGGACTGCGGTCCTGGCTCCACACACTGCTGGGCAGACCAGGTCCCAGCACGGCAGCATGCCCTACGGATGGCTCAGTCCCACCCAAAGTCCTGCCCTGTCATCTGATAAAACTTCATGTTGAAGGGTCTGTAAAACTCCCGCAGGCGCTGGACCACCTGCACGTCAATTTTAGGGTGTGGCCGCCCCTTGGATTTCCCCAGGCAGCGGGGCTTGCTGCTGCCCTCCGGCTTCTTCAGGCAGGGAAAGCCCTTGGTCTCATTAAAATAGAAATGTTTGTCTGTCACCACCCTCTTGAGACCCAGAAAGTCCTGGACACGACCCATCTCCCCAGCTGGGTCGCTGACAAGCCTCTCCCCACTGACGAAGAGGAATTTGGAGAGGGGGAAGTACTGCAGCCAGTTGTCCAGGTGCTTGGCGTAGATCCCGATCCTCACTGCGCTCCAGCTTGTGTCAATCAGTCCCGTGCTGATGTTTTTGAAGGCCAGGGCCTGGAAGCTGGGGATGGCGGGGTTTTTGGAGAGCGTCTGCGTGTAGTCCGAGATGGCGCGGGTGACAGGGTTGCGCACCACCACGATCAGCTTCGTGTCCCGAGACATGTTGTAGATGCGCCGGGGAGCCTCCTTGGTGACAAAGTAGCTGGGGGTCTTCTCCATCGTGATCTGCCCCTCCAGCGTCCGCGGCATCAGGCTCCTGGGGAGAGAAAGGGACACGGTCAGGGCTCAAGGCACAGCTGCTCCAACCTGATGCCGCGACAGGGACAAGCAGGAGCAAGCCCCAAAACCTGGTCAGAAAAGCCCAGGGGCTCCCCAACCGTGACCACCTCTCTCCTTCCCCTCCTGCCAGCCAGGAACACTGCCCTGTCACACCCCACCAGTCATCTCCTCGTCTCCAAAAGCCTTCCTAGGAGCACCCATGCCCAGGTCTCTCCTTTCTGCTCATCTCATCTCAGCCTGCCCTTCGCCCCCGACATGGTCTGTCCCCAAGAAGGGGACTCCCTGTCACCCTGTCCAGCCAGCAGCACTGTCTAGAGGGCACTTGCAGGCTTTAAGTCCCCTTCAGACATCCCTCACAACGCCCATTCCAGACCTGGAAAACCGTTCTGCCTCCTCCTCCTCCACCCCACTGAGTTTCAGTGGTGGTGACTGGCATCTCAGCACGCACGTTTTGGGACGGGGCTGGTTTTCATCCCAGCCTCCAGACCGATTTACATGTCCCAGAGGTGCCAACCTACCACATAGGGTTGCAAAGAGGAAAATCTCATCACGGGGCTGTGCAGCCACTGGGGCTAAGCCCGAGCAGCAGCTGGGGATGGAGATGCCCACCAAGGCTCCCACCTCCTCTGCCTCCAGACAGCAAGCAGTTAAGGCCAGAAAAAGACAGTTTACAAAAACAGAAAACCTCTCAGGGCCCAGCTATTGTGCTGTGTAAAATTCACTGCCTTGATTGTTCCCTTGTGCACTTTAATGAGGCATTAATTGCTGAAGAAATTACCCAGGCATGTCACCCTAGGAGAGAGCCAGGGGCTGCAGAACAGGCTGCCCCTGCCACCAGCACAGGCACCTGCCCAGAGTCCTTCACATCCCCCTTCTTAGGGATGGACACGTCCCCTCCAGCCATCCTGGTGGAAAGGGGACTTGGCTTTCCCAGCCTTGGCTTCCCGAACCAAGGGCAGAGCCTCCTGAGCCAAGACTGTGGGGCCAGCTGGGAGGCAGCTCAGGGGTCCCCGCGGGCGCAGCCCCCAGCGTGGCTCCCCACCATGCAATGCCATTCTGAGCTGCTGCTCCCACGGCTTCCCTTGCTGGCAGACAGTGCAGATGTGCTGGGGGACTGGCAGCACGTGCTGCTGCATCCCAGCCACATCTTACCAGCTCACTCCCACCGCACCCTGCACGGGAACCCTCGCCAATGGATCCCACATGGATGTAGAGCTGGAGCTCACTCTTCCTGGGGCTCATCTGGGATTGAAACGGCTTCATTTCCTCCATGCTGTCACAAGCTGCGGTCCCCGCTCCCTCCATCGTGCTTGGGGTGACATGCACACACCCCCAACGCCCCCCCAACGCCGTCACGTAAACCAGAGGAGCCTGTTGCTGAAAGCTGGGCTGCAATGCCATTCTGCTCGGAGCCCAGCAGCCTTCTGCTGTGGCGCCAGGGGCTCAGCCCTGCTGCCCACCCGACCAGGGCGGCTGTCCTTGCACTGGGTCTGTCCCAGGTAGGAGGCTGCTGTCCCACAGGGAGGGGACACGAGGTTTTCAGAGGTTTGCTTAATCCTTTGGGAAATGGCAAAACCACTTCAATAGTTCTTTTGAAATAAAAATGACACGTCCAGGTGTACACAAAAATACATACAATACATACAGAGAATAAGCACGTCCTTTGCTCCCACCTAGGACTTTTCTTAGCAGATGGCAGGGAACTGAACCAGACAAGTGCTTGTTTCCAAAGGGAAACTGAGGCACCAAGCAATGACCTGGCTTGTGTAGGAGCTGCTGTGTAATGCCTACAGCCATCCAGCCAACAAACATCCACCATGCTGACATCAAATCGCTTGGGTCAGCAATGGGGATCCAGCCTAAGCTGCTCCACACATGGAGGCATCCCAGGACAAGCTCCAGGGATCAGGAAGTCTTTTGGAAAACGTACTAATACCAGAATATCAACTGTGACAAGAGGTAAAATAAAGCAAAAAAAATCAAGTCTAACCGAGATATTTCACCTAACCAAAAGGAAAGGGTGGGGACAGGACAGACTTTTTCCTACAAAGACTTTCCATTTTGCCTGAACTTGGGAGAATTCAGGTTTTAAAACTCACAGTTCCCCCCAAGACCTCCCCTGCACCCCTGGGGCTGCTCCATCCCGTGTCCCTTGAGGCTCACCAGAAAGGAGAGGGGTTTCCCCCACACGCCCCCATACACCTCTCCTCCCTCACCCAGGCAAGTTTATTTAACATCGCTCATTCGAGGCCAAGCTGACCCACATTAAGGGCAGGGAGAGCTCCAAATCCTGCCCAGAGCATCCCTGCAGGAACGCTGCCAGAGCGGGAGGACGAGGATGGACCTTCCCACCAGGCTGTGACTGGGTCCGGCAGCAGGGCTGGCTCTTGGCTGTGGCACTTCGGGACATGATGGGGTATTTCAGGGATCCCCATCCCATTTCAGGGATCCCCATCCCACTGCTGGGAGCAGCAGCACCGGAGAGTTGTGACAGGCGGGGAGTGGGGTCCCAGGGCAGGAGGGGACGGGCCACACTGCAGCCAGGGCTGTGCTGTGGGGAAGCCAGGGCTTTGCCCAGCAGCATCTGTTCCTTATGTAATGGGAAAAAGCTTGAGGTTTCTGGGTTTTTTTCCTCTGGACGCAGGAAAGAACACTTTATTAAAAGCATTTGTGAGTGATGCTGGGCCCCGCACAACTCCCTCCCCCAAACAAGAGGCAAAAGCCATTTGTGGCTTTTTACCCCCCGTGTTTTTTTGTTGTTGTTGTTTGTTTTTGGACAGTGCCAGCATTTTCAGAGCTACTTCTCACCCGAGCATCCTTGCCCAGCCTCTCTGTTTGGCAGCAGCAGTGCCCCAGGCAGGGGGATGCCCTCTGGGGCACACACATCCTGGGGGAGTGATAGGTGGTTTCCCCCAACCTCTTCAGCACCTTTGCCCGCCAGCCCCAAACAACCACGCTCACCGGAGGGGCTGACTGGCAGGGTTCCCACTGGGAAGCACCTTCCCAAACCAGGATCAGGCCCCTACAGCCCTTCCCCTGCCACGCTTGCCTGGAGCCAAGCAAGAACTGATCGCCCACCTCCGAACGCCACTGTTAGCACACCTCCAACCTGCTGCTTGGGCTTTCTGCCACATGCCGAGCCAGCAAAGCATGTTTAACTCTAATTATGTTCAGAAACCTGGCACGGGGTTTGCCAGGCTGCTTCACACAGCTTCGCTGGGTGGTTTGTTGAAGCATTTCTGCAGCGCTTCTGCGGATGCCACCAGGATTTCTGCACAGCAAAACGGCTCCTTCCCTGTGCCGCGTGCCCACCCGAAACCCTCTCTCAGCAAACGTGGGCTTAAGACCTAAAACAGTCCCTCTCCTCAATGGGCAATAAAATGTTTGTTATCAAACAGCAAACACTTGGGATGAAGTGATCTGAGATCCTGGAGAGTCCATGTTAAACCAAAATACCGCTTTTCTCAGCCTGAGCTCCACAAACCAGCACTAGTTGTAGCTGGGCTCAGGAATCCACAGTTGTGCTCAGCTTTTGTGAAACACGATGGTTTGGGTTTGCTGCAGTTGCCATCCCGGTGCTCCTGAGGATGGAAACTGGAGAGGAAACCCATGAGCCCCCTCTGTGCCAGCCGTGCTCTCCACGAGCACTGGCACAGCGACCACGAAAGCGATGTGAGCCTGACACCCCAGCAAAGGTTTTGCCAAAATATTTTAATAAAAGCCGTTTTACCCTGCCTCTTCCTTTTTGCAGAGACAAGAGCCAGGCTGAGCCCCATGGTGCCGAGGCCACCCCTAAGGGGCCTGTGGGGCAGAGGGATCTCCAGGACCCCCCGGGACCCCCTCACTGCAGGCAGCCCAGGAGACCCGCACCCAGCAGTACCAGCACCTTCCTTGCACTCATCCTGCTGACCCAGGGCTTCTCAGGAAACAGGAACTGCACCTACTTTAATTAAAGCCAACCACACCATCCTAGGCTTAATTAAAATGCAATTAAAATAGAATTTTCAATAGAAGCCCATGTTGGGGCAGGGATTCCCAGCTCTGCACAGGTGCTGCTGGAGCAGCAGCGAGCCACTCCTGTGCGTGGTGACGGGGTGCAGAGGCCTGCCCCCCACCAGCACAGCCCCCCACTCAGCCCCCCAGCAGGAACAGCATCAGGGCAGTGACATCCCATGCAAAACCCCACCAAGGCTGGTCCATCCGAACTGTACACCCTGCACGCCAGCACTTAGGCAGATGCCCACACGGGCTCCAACACATCTACAGCTTTGTTTCTGATGGGAGCGAAAGGCGCACGACCCACCACGGGCCGGACACCACTGACTTGGCTTTACACTCCTGATCCTGCACCAGGTTAGTGTGGAGCCACCGGCTGCTGGAGTCGGGGTGGGGGTGGGGCGTGGCGGGGGCGTTGGGTCTCAGCATCACCCCAGCACCGCATCGGGACCTGCAGCCTCTGAGCAGTTAATCGTGCCGCACCTCCTCTTCCTCAGCAGCTCAATCACTCCCAGCTACTTGCAAGATAATTACACTATTTCACATTTTCATTAACTCCCTAATACTTTCCCCTAAATTACTCCAGTTAATTATTGATAACCCCTGTCTCCCTTCAGATCTGGCTTAAACTGGCAAAGAGCAGACCAGGCTTCTGTTATGCTCCACTTTAGCACAAGCGTTGGAAACTTTAATTAAATTTACAGTTAATTCTTATTGACCTTAAGAGAACGCCTTGGGAATGCTAAGCATCACCTACAGGTACGTGACACTGCAACGGGGGAGCGCCCTGACAGCTCTGGAGGGAATTTGTATTTCAAGAGGATACCATGTGCCTAGGAGGAGGGATAAAACTCTTTTACCTTTCTATTAAGCTGGTAAATTTCAGGTTTTAATAACTAGTAAGACAACGGGCATTTGAAAGGCATCAGTGGTGGGATTTCCTATGTAGAAATACTCAACATGTGAAACTGTTAATGTTTAAAGAAATTAGCAAAATCACAGAGAGGGATGAAAACCACCACCATTCATCTCAGAGCCTGCTGGGAGCCGTTTCGCTCACCATTTCACCAAGCCTTCCTTCCCAACCACCCCAGAGACCCATCCCCATCCTCCTGTCACCCTCCAAGCCGTGGTACCCACTTGCCCAGAGGCTGGGACCACTGCTGTACCACCCAGTACCCTGCACAGGCAGCTCAGCACCACCTGGGGCTGCGCTTACCAGTCACTGAGGGCTGAGCCAACACGCTCACATCTGGAACATCCCCTAATTGCTCTCAGCCGAGGTGCATTTCCAAGGGCTGCTGGACCTCTCCGGGATGTTCCCTCTATTATAGTCAATGGGAAATTGCAGATTACGGCTGTGCTCCCAGGGGCCCTCGTTTAGATTAATTACCTCCTCTGTTGGGGTAGCAAAGTGCAATAACTTACAGCCCTGATAAAAATGCAGAAAGCTGCATTAAATACAGATTAACAGCCATAGCAGGCAGGTAATCAAAGCAGACTTCAAAAAGCTGGGCCGACATAACTTTCCAGGGTTAATTGGTTCATGATTCCTCAGCTTGAGGATGATTTTGTTGCAGACGAAGGAGAACTCCTCCCAGCACCAAGCTGAGAGCACAAAGTAATGGCTGCGCCTGCCAGACGACAGCGTTGCTGATAAATAAGTCTCCAGCCCGAGAGCATCCCTGCGTTAGCACCCATGGCAGCTGCTCACGCGGCTGCTTCACGTGCGGGACAGGCTCTGTCCGCAACCCATCCCCCCGAAAGGTGCCAGTATCTTTACTTTACAGTATCTTTAGCACAGATGCAGGTCCAAGCTGTGCTAGGAGTGTGAAGGGAGGCCCCAAAATCCCAGATAAACCCCAGGCGTGGGTGATGGGTGCCCTCCAGATAAGGGCTTGCAGGTTCTCCGATATCACCAAAAGTGGAAGAAAAAAGGGAGAAAAAGCCCCTCTCCATTATTATTAAAAAAACCCCAAGCGCTGACAAAAAAAAAAAAAAAAAAGCCCCGACAAAAGCAAGTGAAAGGCAAGGGGATTTCTGCTGGAGGGGACATGGTTGAGAGCTTTCTGCCGGGCCAAAGAAGTGACTCTTTCAAGGCGGTAAGATGGGCGACGGGATGACGTGGGGGACAAAACGGGCCGGGAGAGCCCAGCTTAGCGCCGGTGACAGCTCCGCTCACCCGCCCAGCCCAGTCTTGTCTGGGCAGGGGACACTCGGGGCGTCCGGCTGCGGTTCCAGGGGACCTCGTCTCTCAAAGGCAGGGTGACAGCCTGCCCGGGACTGGGCTCAATGGGGGACAGAACCTTTTTTGTGTAAATGTAAAACAGTTTGGAACCAGGAGAGGGGGACAAGGCTTGGGACAGATTTATCCTCTCCCAGCAGACACCCAGTACCACCCGGATCTGCATATGAATCGCTCCAACAGGCTTATCTCACCCGGCGGGACAAGGCTGCCTTTGTGGCCTCACCGCAGCTATGAAGTTGTTAAACTGGAACCAGTTATGTAGACTGTAAGATACCAGCCTTTTCCTTCAAGGCAGCCAAATTAGCAGCACCTTTGCTGGGAAGGAAGGTGCGAGAAGGCAGCGAGGGGGATAGGGTGTCGGGAGGGACAGATCCAGCCTTGTGTCCCTGCTCTCGGCACCGCCAAGGAGACCCCCGGCTGCTGGGGGACATCCCGGACCCCCGGTCCCCAAAGCGGGGTGGGGGACCCGTGTGGGCAGCCGTGCTTACCCCCCACCCCTGTCCCCTTCGTCCCCTCCTCTTCCCGGAGGAAGCACCCGGGCATCTGTTGAACCTCAGCACAAGGCACGGAAGGCTGCACCCACCAACAAGCCGCCCGGGAGCAAATTAGACCATGTTCCTTTTTACTCCTAATTACTGTGATATTCCCCCTCTCCTTCCCTGCCGCCCCTTCGGAGGAGTCCTGCCAGTGCCTCCCCAGCAGGCAGAGCCCCCCGGGCGCTTTCCATCCCAGGCCTGCCTCCATTATTTTTGATTCTTTCACCAATTCAAAAATGTGCAAATGAGGCCACAGCTTCCCCACCAGGCCTGGCCAGGAGCTAATTGGCTTTAAGCAGGGAAACCTGAATATGCTAATGATGGCAGTAACGAGCCTGTGATGCGCCTGGAAGGGGAGCCAAGCCCTTGGCTCAACGATCAGCTGACTCTGAGACACGTCAATTAACAATAAGGAAGATAATTTATTGATGCTCCTTTCCACCCCCCCATCCCCCTGCCCTCTGCTCCTAATTAAAGTCTGATACGTGAAAGATCACCGAGGTTTGCCGGGTGCTGCACAGCCCCGCTCCCAGCTGGAGCATCCCTGGGCAGCAGCCTCTGGCCAAGGCAGCAGCCCAGGACCATGGCTGGAGGGTCCCCAGCCAATGCAAAGGACCCAAGAGCTCTCCCACCATCAGACCATGGGAGATGGGGTCCCTGGGCTGGGATTGAGCCAGGTCAGGTGGCAAGAGAAGCCCAGAGGAGAAGGGAGATGCGATGGGCTGGGTGGTGCTGCTGCCCAGGGCTGCTCCCCGTGGGGTCCGAGCCCCACAGACCCTTTGACGGCTGCAGAGCCCAGCTGCTTCATCCAACGAAGGGCTGCAAAGCAGGAGGGAGGCAGCAGTGGGGTCTGCTGGGGGGCTCCAGGAAGGGCCAGGAGCTAGAAAGTTTTGTGTTTGACTTAGCATCAAGATCTGGGAGATGCAGACAGAGGGAAAGGGGAGAAGCTGAAGCCAACATTAGCATTTCTAATGGAGCGGCTGCTTTCACAAGTCACCCGATACCCAGTTATTAACCCTGATAAGATGACTGGGGCCATCTGGGAAACCATGGCTGCTTTGCTTCATCTACAAAAGCCACCCAGACCCCTGTACACCCCAAGTCCCCAGCAGGAAGGTGAGAAAAAGCCTGTTCCCCCCCCCCCAACACCACAGGGCAGCTGCAGCCCCGGCACCCACTCCTGCTCCCACGCAGACCCAGACCAGCTCCCCTCCACTGCCCGGCATTTGCATCGCAATCGTGCTCATGTTTATGGCTGGGGGTTGCAATTATGGGCAGCTCAAGGCCCTGAAGGTTTTTTTTCTTTGCTTGGTTATTCCAGTGGGGTCGTTAAGGCCAAAGGGCTCTCGCTGAATGCACATAACAGCATATGATTATGAAGAACAGAAATCAGAGTTAATAAGGGCACAGCTCCTTCCCTGCTCGGGAGCAACAGTGCAGGAGAAAAAGGCTGTTTGGCCTCTGTTAGCATCTGTGGGATTCAGAGACGGTCCCTTCTCTGTTGTGGAGCTATAATGCACGAGGTCACCCCAAAAGCAGAGCAGCTGAGCTCCACATTGATGTCTGCCACAGACCCCTCACAGCCAGCACTATGCTCTTGCCCAGTGTGGTGCCCCTTGGCCAAGGCACAAAGCCATGGCCACCCTGGGACTCCTGCTCGCCAATAGAGCCATTGCCCACAGCTCCAGGAACGAGAATGGGGCGCCCCACAGTCCATGGGGACATTTGCTACCCCCAGAGCTCACCCAGAGACAGTGACAGCAGGACGGTGCTGGCCGCAGCCCTCAGCTGCAGGAGGGAGACCTGAAGCAAACCCAGGAGCAATGTTTTGCTGGCGACAAGCAAAGACGTGTTTTGAAGAAGCATTAGTGAAAAAGCAGCTGAACCCGCTGGCTGGGTTAAAACTGGTGAGAAACAGAATAGCAACACAAATCACAGAATCACAGAATCGTTTAGGCTGGAAAAGACCTTTAAGATCATCAAGTCCAACCGTTAACCCAGCACTGCCAAGGCCACCACTAAACATGTCCCTAAGTGCCACATCTACACAATTTTTGAACACCCCCAGGGACGGTGACTTCACCACCTCCCTGGGCAGCCTGTTCCAGTGCTTCACCACCCTTTCAGTAAAGAATTTCTTCCTCACATCCAATCTAAACCTCCCCTGGCGCAACTGGAGGCCATTTCCCCTCCTCCTATGTTAAAATCCCCAAACCCCCATGGAGAGCGTGGGCTGCCACATGCCCAGCCTGGTGGGAGGCTGGCGCGAGGCAGGGATGCAGCGGGCACGCACAGCCCTCTCCATCCCTCCGGAATGAAGCACGTCTGCGTGGCAGCAATTAGAAATCCCCTTCTCCCAGCTCGGTCCCGGTGTCCCTTTGATTCCCGAGTCCCGGCAGCCCTGGGGGCGTGGGGACAGCCTGTGGCAGGTGTCTTGCCTGTGACCCGGGTCAATCGAGGGCTCTGATCTCCAAATGACCCTTCCCAGCAGTGAATATGTACCCGCGCTCAAACAGCTTGCAGATGAAGGAGCAACAGACTGGAGATGATTTATTCAGGAATTAAAGGTTCAGTACCCCTTTTAAAGGCTGCGCCTCGGCACTGTCAGCCTTCATTGCACACAATTAAAGGGGTTAGCTGCCCCGGCCTGCCACCACCCTCCTCCTGCCAGGGGAATGAAATCAAACAAAACCGACCCCCCCGCACGCCCCTGCCAAGCCCCCGGTCTGGTCCCTCCAACGTACGGGTAGGGGCACCGTGGGAGGACTTGCAAACTCGGTGCATGAGTGGCCCTGATTTCCAGCCTGGGAAGCTGCTCCAGCTCCATTCTCCACTGAGGACTGGCTCGGCTCTGCCTGGGCTGGGGGATGCAGACACTGGGCTTTCGTCCCTGGTCGCAGGAGGGGATGCTCAGGGTCGGGGTCCCTGCTTGGCTCGCAGCAGAGGTAGCCCCAGTGCCGTCCATGCAAAGCCTGTTCCTGCAGCGGGGGCTTGGTGAGATGCTCCTGGAGCCCTGCACCGGGGAGAGTTCATGCTTCCTCCTCTTTCTGCCTCGGGAGCAAGACCCAGCCTCTGCGGTGAGACCCGACCCCCCTCTGCCGCTCAGCACCTTCCGCCTCCGAGCAGGAAAGGTGCCAGTCGCGTGTAAGCTCACACCAGCATATTTCAGAGGCAGGTTTGAATTTCCTTCTCACACCTGAATGGGGAGATAAGGATAAAAATTGGCATCGTCTGGATATTTTTTTTCCCCTTCTAAGTTTTGAGAACTGATGTGGTTTGGCTGGGGGAGGTGGGGGCATCGCTGGCGGGCGTGAGCAGCAGGAATTCAATGAAAAGCTTCCTTCCTCTTAGAAAAGAAAAGGAAGAAATCTGCTGGCAGCAGCGGCTGCTGATAATCTCTTTCCAAGGCAGTAAATTTTCCTGCAGCTACCCCAGCAAGTAATCCGGCAGATTATTACACCTTTCAGAGGAATCAGCCTTTTAAATACTCCCTCCCCTCGCCATGCATCTTGTGTTTTATGACCTGACTTGGTGTCTGAGCACAGGGAAACACAAATTATGCTCTTCTGCAACCAGAGTAGAGGCACCGGTGACAAATTTTATACCTCTGATAACTGGGATCCTTGGGTGCTCCAATAAATAAGGAAAAATTTGCTTTTAAAGCTACACGGGCCTGCCGGGCTGGGGGCTCTGCATCACTGCGGCACGACAGCCTGGGGAGGGGAAGGGACCCCTGTCTGCTGCTCTGCACCCTGCTAACCCAGTGACTGCAATGCACACACTGCTCGGGCGGGCATAACACGATTAATGCATACTTATATACTTCCAATAGCCAGCTATTTTTTACGGACCAGTTGTTCCCAGCCTGAGCACTCCAGGCAGGCGGAGCGCTTCTGGCAGGCTGTTCAGATGCAAAATCTATTGCTGTTTAAAAAAACAGAAAAAAATCCCTGAGATCACTGTAACTATAAGGTCTTTGTTTTCAATTACAAATAAAAAATATACATATCGTTTTTCACTAAATTGTCCTCTTGCAGCGATGGGCTGATCATTCCCGGTTTCCCACCTAGATGGAGGACAGCACAGGAAGGACATAAAAAGCCCACAAAATCTCTTTTTTTCAGGTTTAAAGTTACGTGGCTAGCAGAGATGGGAATTCTTCCACTTCCTGAAACTCAACCGGGCAAAAGGAAGAGCATCCTAGTTAAAACCAGTTCCTAAAAGACAAATGAGAAGGCACAAGGGCACCAAGACCAGGTTTCCCCTTGGCACTGCACCCGCAGGTCATGGCATGAGCAGCACAGCACCCCAGCACCTCCTTCCTGACCCCCACAGCTCTGCCTCACCCCATGCAGCCAAACTACAGCCAGACCCTGTCTGGATACTCCAGGGGTGGAAAAGCCGTGCCCGCACCATGCACTGAACACTGCAGCCACGCTCGCCTCTGCCACGGCAGCTCCTGGGGCGCTGGGTTGTCCCCATGGGTGATGCCCGATCCCACGGTGCCCACGGGCAGAGGGTGGTTTTCTCTCCCACAGCTTAGCCCCACGCACAGTACAGCAGCATCTGCTGCTTTGGGGAGGGGACAGAAGAAAAAAGAGGGTCGTCTATAATTCTGCATTTGCCTGCGGGGCTTTGGCAGCTGCATGCCAGTGCCTGCCACACCGAGGAGCTGCGATACTCAAATTTCAGGCAAAATCCTCCAATATTTTAAGTGCATCCATCCCCTGGCTGCCACGCAGTGCCATGGCCTGGGGGACAGCGGCTGTAGGCAGTCCCAGCCCCTGAGCAGTGCCAGCCTAAGCCACAAGCTCTCAGCTAATTGGCTCAGACTAATTAGCCACGGCACAGTGCTGGTGGCAGGGCTTGCGCCGCGCTCTGCAGCGATGGGTCCCCGGGATCCATCCTTGCCTTGGTGGTGGGGTGCAGGTGAGGGGCAGCCCTGGGGAGGGTGCGCAGGCAGCAGCCCCACGTCGGACACCCCATCCCAGCCCCGTCGCAGGTGCAGGAGCAGCGGGAGCCCGCGTGAGGAAGGAAGAAAGGAGGAATCCACACATGTCTGCCAGAGCGAGACCTTCCCGCTGGCCGGCGAATTGACAGCTGCTTTGATTTGATTAGCAGATGCTGACGAGGCATCGAGACAAGTCCCCAGAGCCATGAATAATTTCAGTGTATTTGTGTTTATTTGATCTCAGTATGGGGCTGGCCCTGCCGCCTCGCCCAGCCCCAGCCCGGACCCTCGCGGAGCGATGGGGAAGGGGCTGTCGGGCTCTCCAGATGGCCGCTCCAAGGCCACCACTGGCAGGGCTGGCTGTCCCCCTCTGGCACGTGCTCTGGGGAGGAGAAAACCCTTTGCCACCGCGCTCTTCGTCCTCCTCCATCCACTCTTCCTGCACAGCCACCCCAACCGGGCTGCGGGGTGAGGAAGGGACCCCCCCAGCAGCTTTCAGGGAACAGAAAAGCTCTGCCCCCCTGGCTCACAACATTTAACGTAACTCATTCTAACATTTTCAAGCCTTTGTTTTGCATTTTCTCCTCTTTTAAATGGACAAAACCGGGTACTTTGAACTTTTTGGTTCCTGGACCAGAGCTCGGATCAGAAGCTATGTCCCATGGCCACCAGGTCCTGCTGGCATCACCAAGGGTCAGATGCTCATTAGAAAACAATTAATGCATCTCAGAGTAATGAATTGGCCATAAACCCCCACAGTCTGACACATAAACCCACCAGAAGTTACCTTGGAACCAGTGTACCCAAACACAGCACCGGGTATTGGGTCTGCCCCATGAAAGAGGGGGATCAAGGGGAAGGGAGAGCTGGACTGGGCTTCAAACTGGACAGCCAGTGGAAAATGCAACTGGTAGAAGAGATCAAGAAAAAAGCCCTCCCTGGGATGCCCCTGGGATGCTCAGCTCCCCTGCCCCAGCACCACGGTGTACAATGGCACACGGACTCGGCAAGGGCTGAAGAGAGGGGGTCTGAGCCCAGGGCGAGAGCTGAGGGTCCTCTCATGGCTCCTCTGGGACAGCTTTGGAAGAAGACGAGCCAGGACCATGCCCAGCAGGCACAGCTCTTGCCATGATGCTGCCGAGGCTCTCCCTGCACTTCCTGCCTGAGGACCCTGGGTCCTACCCCAGTAGGTAAATCAAGAAGCAGAAGCTACGCACACAGTCCGTATTTTAAACCAAGCAAATTCAACTGCTTTAACAAAAGCAATTTTAATATAATTCTCCTGCCCACAGCACCTTCCACATCCAGTTTAAAATTGCACTGGTTGGATCTGATGACTTAGAAATCAAAGATGCTTCGTGTGAGGCGAGAGCCCGACCCTGCCATCAGAGTACCATCCCTCCCGCCGCCGTGCACCGATCTAGCACGTGGTGAGTCCACCGACTACATTTCACGCAGGCTTCTGCAAAAATGCTTTCCCAGTCTGGCTCTCCCCTGCTGAACAAGCACCGAGCCCTGCTCAAAGCTTCAGCTTCAAACTAACCACGAGTCGTTCTGAAACGTATCCAAAACTGTCTCATTTCTACCTAAGGAAACATAAATCAGTCCTCGCTCATGAACTAGAGCCAGGTCTGAGGTCTGCAACGAAGCCGTGGGGATCCATCAGCACAGTTTCCAGTGACAGTTTTAAGCTCTCTTGGCTGGATCCACATAGGTATTTGGGAACCTAACGCTCACGAAATCACTGGTGACCGCACACCTCAATCCCCCTGCGGATGGGATCCCGCACCCACCGCCCCAGCCCTCCGAAGGGGGAGAACTGAGCGGGTGCCTCACTCTGCCCTGGCTCTCCCCCACCTCCATCCCAGCCTGCCACCGCCACGGCTTGCTGGGAGCATCCCCCACGCTGCCCCTGCGCCATGGCCCCAAACCCTGCAGCATCAACCCCCTCCTGCACTGGGCACCCATTGCCAGCAGCTGCCACCAGCGCCAGGCTCTGAGCTGGAGGATGCTCTGGGCTGCCCGCAGCGAGGGGGGGACCGGAGCCAGCAGGGCCAATCCTGCCCTCGCTGCGTGGCGCTGGACCAGCCCAGCTCTGCTCTGAGCAAGCAGCAGCTTCAAGAAACAGCGCAAAGTGATGCACAAGCTGTAGAGTTTGGCCCCAGGGAGGAAAAGCACCATATTGGCGCAATTACCTGAATTTAGACAGACCTCTGCGGGTGCCTGGGCTGGGTTCAATAGCTGGCAGATGAGCAGCAGCATCTGCAGCATCAGCCCTCGGCTGGCGTGCGGGGACCCTCTGCGGGGCTGCTGGGGGGCTCGGGGCAGGCAGCAGATGTCCCGCAGGCGTGCGGCCCCAGGACCTGCTGCAGGTGTGGGGCAGGGGGCTGCCTGCCGAGGGGGGGACGGGGGGCAGCAACGCCGCAGCTGCGCACAGGCAGAAGGGGCAGAAATGTGCTGAGGCAGCAACGCCCTGATCGCAGACCCTCCGGCCCCCAGCCGCGGCTGGGCTGCAGGCAGGATCCGGCCGTCCCATGTCCCCAGCGCTGCTGTAATGCCTTTGACAGCTCGAGCAGGCGAGCGCTGGGCTGCTGCCTGCCTGGCCCTCGCAGGAGGCACGGCTGCACGCGCATGCATGCTGCCTGACAGCCTGGAATAGGCAGCAGCTCCGGCGAGCAGCAGGTTACCCTCGGGTTAACCCATCCAAAGGTGACGGTTACCGCCAACCCCTCGAGAGAGCTGCCTGTAAGGATGCAGGGATGGAGCCAGGGCTGTCCAGCCCTCCTCCTTGCCGCCTTCCCTGGCCAAGCAGGGTGAGGGAGCCAGAACTACACCTGAAAGCAGTGAGGTTTCCATCTGCAGCTGGAAAGCAAAGCCAAGAGGGTGCCCAAAAGCCCCCAAGCAAGAGCAAACCATCCCCTCGTTTTCCCCTTCCCCTGAGCGGTGGTCACAATAGCGTCCATCAGCCCAGCCCCTGCACCCTCCAGTTTGAGCAGTGATGCTGCAGTTTGTAGCCTCCCTCCCTGGCTTTGGGGGTTGCCCAGGGAAACTCTGACCTAAAACCCCCTTGTAATGGTCACCCATCTCCACACCCAGCTGATGCCACCACGGAGCCATTCTGGGCTCCCCACAAAGCTGTCCTACAGCCCACGACAGCTCTGAGCTAGAGGAACTCATCCCCCCTCCCCACCTCTGTCAACAACAAAAAACAGAAATATGGTTTGTTTGCTGTTTGTCTCGGGTCGAATGCTGTCATGCTGCTCTTGTTGGGATGGAAAATGCATCCAGTTTTCCACAGAAACAAAAGATTCCCCATCTGTGTCAAATTTGTAATACAGCCTGAGGGAAGATGGGAAACAAATTTAGCTCTTTTTTTTTTTTTTCTATCAGGAAAAGCCCTGTTTCCTAGCAAAGAGCAGGGCCGAGCTTCACCCTGGAGCATGGCGATGAGAGCCCTCACTGTTCACGCATCCAGAGTTGCTCCGTGCCATCCCATCCTGCGGCATCTGCCAAAACGCCAGCAGGAGACAGGCAAAAGGAATCGGGAAAGGAGCTCCGATGTGCAGCCTGCGGTCCTGGAACAGCTGCCAAATGGTTCTTCTCCCTGACAACCTGCTCAGCCACTTCCATGTGTGTGCAGGACTTCCCTCCCCAATCTGCAGCCCGTCACATGGGAGCTAATAACTGTTTCCTCTGCAGATAAGGGAAAAGCCTCAGAAATCCAGCCAAGCCCGGACAGCAAGGCTTCGGGATGCTGGAGATGCTGCTGGGTGCCCAGTGGGACAGCAGCCCGCCCTCGCCCTCCCCCCCGCCTCACCCTGCGGTTCAGCTGGTCCCCAGGCGAAGGAAATCCCCCACCGAGGAGGGAGACGTGGGTGGATTACGCACTTTGCTGCAAAAAAATGAAGCTGTTTCTCCAGCTCTGGAGAAAGGGCTGCAGAGCCATCAGGAAGGCTTGGAGGATGCGGGGGTTTCTCCAGCCTCGTGCCTGGGCTGAGCCCCTGGCAGCTCCCAGCTCCGCATCGCCAGCACTGGGTGAGCCCCCGGTGCCCTGACAGGTTCAGTTCTCCCACCCCAGCATCAGTGCTCCCTTCCTCCCTCCCTCCAGCTGGAACAACTGGGAATTCTCTAACAAAACATTTCTTCACTGGAAAAGCTTCGGTTTATGGCAACCGGAGCTGTTTGTGGGAAAGAACTGGATTTTGATTATTTTTAGCCTGGTTTCCTAAGGAAATGTGGCTTAAGCAATCACACGGTCTGTCTGCCTGTCCGCCAAGCTGTCTGCCCCTCTTCCCCCAGCCACGTCTGATCCCACCGGCCAATTCCAGCCAGATTTGATGGAGGACAAGGATCAAAAATAGGAAGTTTGCCCATTTCCATGAAAAGCTGTGGCTGAGCAGCAGCTGCGACCCTGACCACTGCCCTTGGCTCAGGGGAAGGCACCTCCAGCACAGCCCAAAACCCAGCAGTCCCGTCCACACCAGCCCCGTCCACGCCAGCCCCACCATGAGATTGCTCTGCTGGGCTTCAGGCTCCCCGGGCCCCACTCAGTACCAGGGCATTTGGGCAGGCAGCGTTGAAGAGGAAGGAGAAATACACTCCTTGCAACTAAATCTTATTTGCAGAAGTTGGAAGGACCCTCAACAATCTTCCTACTGAGCAGCTCCCTGGGCAGAGCCCCCCTCGGCAGCCGCCCCTGCCCACCGCGCCGGGCAGAGCTGCACTTGCGAGCAGGGAAGCCGTCCCCAGAGCCAGGGGCTGGACTCTGCCAGGGCTTGGCCATCAGCTCTAACAGCAGCCAGGCCAGAAATCCTAAGGGTCACAGCCCCGACCCCACACCCCAGGGTAACGCCAGCCTCCGGGGACAGCCCACTGCTGGTTTGTCCCCAGACTGCCTTTTTCATAAGGGAAAAAATGAGCAAGCACCCCAGCACACCCCAGCCCATGATGTTAGCATGTCTCGCTGCCACAGCCTCTCTTCCTGATGGGAAAAGACCCCTGTGCTGGGCAAAGCGCTGACCCCGGAGCAGGCAGGGCAGCACAGGAGGGTCTCACCCAGCCCCGGAAAAGCAGGGCAGTGAAGTCACGGCAGAGAAAGGGCATTTCTGCAAAGCCCCAGGCTGGGGGCTTCAGAAAGTGGGAAGAGGAATTCAAAGGTGACTTTATTTGCTCTCAAGTTATTATGTGCCGTTGTATGTATTTCAGACAGTCCTAAGCCCTCGGAAGGTGGTGGCCAGTGGAGCAGCGGAGGTTGGTGTGGAAGCTGGCAGAGGCAGAAAGCTGCTCTTCATCTCGCACTGCAAGAGGAGGGGAGTAAATCTTGCACCGCCTTTTCCACTGATGCAGTGACAATAACACACACTTAATTTAATCTGTGCTGTTTCCAGTCATCAACTTTTATGTGCTTCCAGGAAGCAATAGGTTGCTTTTCATTTCTACGTTTGAAAATTAGGAAGTCAGCAACCAGCCAAGGCGGCTCTCCCCTGACAGCTGTGCCAGCTGTGCTAGCATGCTGCCACCTCCACAGCTTGTGGCTGAGCCCCCAAGGTGCTGCCCAGCCCTGGCTGGGGCACCCAGACCTTCAGCCCCCTCCCCAGTGAGCTGCCCCTCTCCTGGCTACAGCAGAGCAATGCCTCCATCGGCGAGTATGGTGCAGACCAGGGCTGGGCATCAGAGACGCTGGGAAGCGCATGCCATCCCACCTGTGTTTGGGGGAAGCCCACACCATCCCACCGGTGTTTGGGGAAGCCCACGCCATCCCACCGGTGTTTGGGGAAGCCCACGCCATCCCACCTGTGTTTGGGGGAAGCCCACACCATCCCACCGGTGTTTGGGGAAGCCCACGCCATCCCACCGGTGTTTGGGGAAGCCCACGCCATCCCACCTGTGTTTGGGGGAAGCCCACACCATCCCACCGGTGTTTGGGGAAGCCCACGCCATCCCACCGGTGTTTGGGGAAGCCCACGCCATCCCACCGGTGTTTGCCAAGGCAGCAGGACTGCCCAAGGTTCAGCCCCGTAGGGATGCTCAGGGCTCCATCCAGCTGCCCCTGTGAAGCCAGACGGGACCCTGCCTCACTTTTACAAGAGCAGCGGCTCCTCAGGAGCCCAAAGACCACCATGTCTCTGCCAAGACCACCGAGGTGGGGCAGGAGGAAATGTTTGCCTGCCCTCAAGCTGCTTTTGGCTGTGGGAGCAGGAGCCTCGGGCTGCAAACGCCAGCAGCTCCCCACCGCCACTCCCCCAAAAGCCACCCTGCCCCTCATTCCCAGGCATTGATTTGGGGCAAGGAGCACAGGCAACCCTGCAGCGTCACAGCAGCCAGCCCTCTGATGTGGGCTGTCCTGCATCTCATAACGTGGGTGAGCTCATACTAAGGGCTGCCTGTGTGGATTCTCCAGTGTCTAACACCACGGCTGTGCTCCAGGTGCAGCCCATCCTCGGAGGGCATCTCCCCAGGACAGGACTAGAGGGGCAGGGGCACTAGTGGGGTGCCCCATGTGTGTCCCCTCACTCAGCTGTTTACTCACAGCCTGTAGCTTTTCCCCCTAAATGTATCAGCAGTAAAATGTTTCTGTAAGCACCAGGGGCTCTCCGTCCTCGGAGCCTGGCAGAGCGGGGAGGGAGCAAGGCACAGCAAGTGATTCTGTGGCAGCACAGACCAAGGCTGCCTGGGACTGACACCGTCTCCCCTGGGCTGCAGCCAGACACCCAGTAACTCCCGGGAAAGGTGAGAACCCAGCTCATTCTCTTAACCCAACTCATTTTTTGAACCTTGCTTTAATTTTTCCTCTGAGGCACCAGCTGCAGTCAGGCTGGCAGCCACCTTGGCCGCCTCTGTCAAGGACCTGCAAGCCAATTGCCGCAGCACAAAACTCTCTTGGTCCACAGAGAGTCAGATCCAGCTGCAAAACACGGAAGGACCACAGCTGCCTGGCACTCTGGAGTGAAAGGAAAGGAAAGGAAAGGAAAAGGAAAGGAAAAGGAAAGGAAAAGGAAAGGAAAAGGAAAGGAAAAGGAAAGGAAAAGGAAAAGAAAAGGAAAGGAAAAGGAAAGGAAAAGGAAAGGAAGAACCACGTTCCCACGGGTTCCCAGCACCGGACCACAGGGACACTCGCTTACCCACTCACATAGCACTGGGAAGGACTTGATGTACCTGGCTGAGAAGGAAAGCAGTATGTCCACCAGCCAGGAGTTTGAATCCATTCCTCATCTCCTTCAGCATCACTGCGTTAGCATCCTTCACTAGATACTTCAATATCTGGGTGATGATGGATGGGCAGAGGGATGATGGATGGGGACGTGCAGCTAGACGGACAGATCGATCCCCGCATCCCTGGCAGCTGCTCCTGATACCCAGCCCGAGGGGGGAGCAGCCGGGGGCTTTGCAGTGGCTGGGGGCTACAGTGGAGGTTTGGATGGCGAGTTTGGGCTGCAGAGCCCGACGACACCTGGAACCAAGCCCACACCAGGGCTGTTACCAGCAAACAGGCTGTATTTAAAGTACTGGTAACATCAAGGCTTGCAGCAGCTGATGGTCCTGCTGTGAAAGGGTTCATGAACAGCCACGGATAAGGAAAAGTACTGGAAACCACAGCTGAGGACATAGCCAGCGTAGCAGCACAATCTGGGCTCTTGTCTGCTAATACCCAGCCTAAGAAATCATCAACAGCACGGAAACTGCGTCCCACACAGCTGATGGGGACAGCGAGCACCAGGCACATAAAACGAACCCAGTGGCAGCCCAGGTCTCCTGCCACCATCCCTGTCCTGTCAGTCAGCAACCACAGCCAACAAGTCACTCCGTGCCGAAGCCCAGCACGACCAGCACCCATGCCAAGCACCCAAGCACCCACAAAGGCAACAGCTTCATGTGCTCCTGCCTGGCGGGACACAGCCTGGCCTCCCCGCAGCCCGTGTGTGGGGGACGGGAGCCCACCTCCCACCTCTGCAGCCGGGACCGGCTCCTCCAGCAGCATGGAGAGAAGTGCTGAATGCCCGGCTGATGCTGAAATAACCGTGGTGGGCCAGATCAGCCCACTGCTGGCCAACACCAGCGCACTGGTCCACTGGTGTCCCTTGGCCGGGTCCCCAGCCCCGCCCCCCAGCTGAATCGACCGGTCTTTTCACCCCCAGCAGAGCTACACCCACGCTCACACACGCACCGAACAGCATCTCTGTTACAAACAGCCAGGAGCCGGGCAGAGCAAGGGCCAGATCCCGGAGCCGTGCTACACCAGCCAGGAACAAGGCAACGATCCCAGGGCTCCAGCAGCACCACCTGCTCAGCAGGGACCAGGGAGCCCGCGGTCCCAGTAGCCGTGCCGGCGGAAAGCGAGCAGGACCCTCACAGGGTCTGCGTGCTCCTGGGAGGTGGGGGGAGCTCCCCAGCCCCCGGCCCTGGCGGCTGCCGTGGGACCACAATTTCCTCTTTCTTCCCCTTTTTGAATGTAACGGAGGAAAAATGTGGGGCCGTTTGGAGTGCACTGAGCGGCAGGAGGCCAAGAGGCGTTCCTCCCAAGGCACGTTCAGCTGACGGCCGGCACGCCTGGGAACTCCAGCTGTTCTGTAAAAGCTGGGAGGACACTGGGAGCTTGTTTGCTGCTGGACTCATGCAGGGTGGGACATTACGAGCTGACAGGAGCATTTCCCAGGGCCCCCCTCATTCACTGACTCAGCCTCTGGGGTGCCACCACAGCCCCCACCACCCGTGGGATGTCTTCCCCCAGCATCCTTGTCCTCATCTCTGCAGTTGGTGATGTGCAGAAGGCACCCGCCGGGCTGATCCCCCATCCCCCGCAGCTTCATGCCCCCAGTCAGGCTCTGTTCCCCCTCATGCTGGCAGCTGCAGAGGAAGGGGAGCCTGGAAATAGAGGAGCCTGGAAACTGGGGAGCCACACTCTGGTGTCACGCAGCTCCAAAGCCAGTCAAGGGCTGCTGGGGAGCACCGGCACAAACTCCAGCACCAGAGCAACTCGCTGCTCTGTGCCACAGCCACAGCTTGGGAAGCACCAGCTTAAAAGCCTCCAGGGATGCAGGGGATGTTGTGAAGGAGGATGCTGGAGGATCTGGCCAGAAACCCCACCTGCAGACCCATTAGGTCCCCCCACCCCAAAAAAGCCACACACAGCAGCACCATGAAGTTGCAAACACCAGGCTTATGCTGGCTGGCTTCGCAAGCCCGCGTCAGCACACGGCACCGATGCACCCTGCTGAACCGCCACGAGCTGCAGGGTCCCAGCCCCATCCACAGGGTCCCACCAGCCCACGGACCCCCAGGCCACCAGGACCCTGCAGCAGGGGTGAGCCCACGCCATGCCAGTGGTTGGCGTTGGGATGAGACCTGCCCAGGGCAGAGGGACCTGGACCACCTCCCCATCAGCGTGGGTTTTCCACCCCGCCGTGTGAGAAGGAAATGCAGAGCACATGGCAATCAGCCCTGGGCTGTCAGCACTGCTGAGGGTGGCACCGCAGGGCGCTCAGGCTCCCCAGGCTGCAGCCGGGCACAGCGACCCTGATGGGGAATGGCTTTGAAGCCGGGGTGGTCCATGCGGGCAGGAACGGGGAGGACCAGCAGAGCTCTCCTCCCAGTGACAGCAGCTCACCAGGCTGCGCTCAGCCACAGGCTGGGACACCCAGGGGTGGCTGCAATGGGAAAAATAAAAGCAAAATAAAGCTGGGGGTGGAGGGAAAAAGGTGCTGGCAGTGGAACGGGATGGCACTGATCCACAGCTGCCTGCGCCCTCCCTGCCCACCCAGATGTCTGGGATGCTGACAGCGATGCTGCATTTATCCAGGCTCACACCACTCGCTAAACCACTCTGTTCCATTCCTCGACACCCCAACTCAAAACCTGATTAGCAGATAAAATAGATCTATTTTTAATCTCCTAGCATAAGTAGGGTGTTTGTCTGGTTCATGCCCACCGAGCTTATTTTCATAATCACTAAAGTCAAAACGACGCTGAAGAAGTACACGTAACCCATCACGGGGCAGAGCCGCTGCCTGCCGATGGCCAGCCACCCACCAGGACATGCCTGTGCCGAGGGGACCCCAGTGGCTCTGCTGGAGCTGGCAGCTGGAGAGGCTCAGCACAAGGCACGGGTCTATAGCACACACAAAAAAAATAATAAAATCATAACAAAATAAGAAAGAGAGTGATACACTGGCCAGAGCTGGGGCAGGACCACACGACTGTCACACTATGCCAGGAGAGGATAAAGCTCCATTTTCTCCAGAGCATCCAACTGGATCGCAGCTTCTGTCAAACATCTCATCGGTGAGAGCGATGTGCGCTGCGGAGCTCCCCGGCTCTTACAGCAGCGTGGCCGTAACTCGTGTGGGTTTGTGCCTGGCTGGCGGCTGGGATCTCCTGCTGCAGTGGCAGAGCCCGGAGGTTTCCCATCACAATCCCGGGGACTGGTCCGGGAAAGCCTCGGGATCAGAGGGGCCAGAGCAGGGCAGGATGGGGTGTTAATGCCACCCCGGGCTCCGTTTTCCAGGGCAGGGGGGAATGAACGGAGCCTGTCACGGAGCCCCGCTGCCCCTGCAGGACCGGACATCCCTCTGTCTGCTTTTGATTGAATCGGCCTCTCAGATGGATGGATGGACAGACAGCAAGGTAGCCCAGAAAGCGTCTGTTGTTCCATGTCAGAGAGGAGTGACCACAGGGATGCTCTGTCCCAGGATTTGGGGGTCCCTCTGCACCCCGGCAAAGGATGACCTGCCCTTTTGGAGCACTTCTCCCACAGGTGCCTGCCCACGCACCCCCCACCAGCACAGCCCTGCTGCTGACAGAGGGCAGGACGGGGATCCCAGGGAGCGGGCCACCACACCAGGGTCCCACCGAGCCCCCAGGCCGGTTCCAGCACTGGGCACACGACCCAGCGGGCACGGGGGTAACGCCACGCTGGATCCCACAGCGCCAGCTGCTACTAGCCAAGGATGCCATGCAGGGACACATGCTGGTGGTCAGGATGAATCCTGCTTTAGGAGGAAAATTAGCATTGAGAAAAAAAGAAAAAAATGTTCCAAAAAGTCACCTTCCAGTAAATTGATTTTTCCCTGCATGGCAGTAGCTTTAAAGTAAAAAACACAAAAACAAAATAAAAACTTCTTTAGGCATTTCAGAGTCATTTTTCCTAGTTATTGTGAAAATTTAGATCAGAAAACGTGTTGGGTAAAATATTCAATTCCCCACAGCCTGGAAAGCCTCATCAAAAATCCATTTGAAGTATTAGTCTCAAATCCCTCATGGCAATGGGATATTTTAAGGTCAGTTAAACTTATTATTCACTCAAGATTTTCTTTCAGGTCCCTGCATATTTCAAACAGATTTCCCCCCATCTCTAGCCCAACTGTGTTACAAAAAGCCCTTTCCCCCATTCTTTTTTCCTAAACAGAAAAAAAAAGTTGTCAAAAGAAAAGTTACTAATCAGAAACAGCTTCTGAAGTCTTAAAACCCGCTACAGTTTGTACTTGTTACCAAAAAACATTGACGCTATCTCCAGATCCCTAAATCCCTCGACTTTTAAAACACTGAATGGAGCTGTGCTTGGAAAAGAAGAATTAACTCGGATTTGGTTTTCTTATTTACAATTCATTTTCCTCAAAACAGGATATATACACGGATATTTTTTTTTGCCCCCTTCCATTGTGCAAGGAAAGCAAGGAACTTCAAAAACTGCAACCTGCATTATTTTTGGATTAGTCAGGATTTCCAACTTCATGTAACTGCAATTTCTGCTCCTACCATGCCTTTCCCCTCAAAGGACACCAGGCACTTTTGTTTGTTTGGTTTTGTAAAATCAAGATCACCCAAAGAATACAATTTGTTAATTTCTGGGGTGTCCCCCCGGCTTGGGAAGGAGCAGCACAGACCAGGAGGTCTCCAACCCGTGGTACCCACACAGAGGTCGGCAGGACCTGCCCTTGAAGGGGCCACACAACAACCCCGCATGCAATTTGGTTCAAAGTAGCAAATATTTCAGAGAAAATATAATAATATCTATTTTTACAACCATCCACAGAGGAATTTGACAGCCGATGGTGAGGTTCAGAAGCAGCAAAAAGACTGGCCTTTCCTCTAAAACACAAATGTCTGTTTTCTGCGAAAAACCTCCCTGGTTTTGAAACACCAAGACCAACCAAATCCAAGAATTTACTTGCAAGATCATCACTCCCATTGTATTAAAAAAAAAAAAAAAGAAAAGAAAAGAAAAAAAGCAAACTCTTGCTTTGATGAAAATGAAACTTTTGACCCTAACAAACAAAAGCTCGGATTCCCCACTGACATGCAAATTTGTGTCTTCCCAGAGAGAGAAGCTTTCCTGGAGAGATGAAGCGCTGACACAAGGCAGCCCCTCCGACTACCAGGGACCCTCAGGAAGGTGTGATGTGGCATCACCTGCACCGCCAGCCCCACGCCTGCACGATCCCGGGCTCCCACGCCGGGGAAGCTGGCTGGTGGTCATGGCAGAGCACAAGTCCTCAGCGCTGCAAACCTCTCCGCTCTCATCCTGCCCAGGTCATGGCCATGTCCTGGCACGTGGTCAGCGCCTCCCCTCTTATAGTGGCACTTCCAGATCTTCTTGGAAACTCAGGAAGAAAATCTGCTGCTAACCTCACAAGGGGCTGAACACCGGGGATGGTCTAGAGGACACATGTTCCTGCCTGCTCCAGCCTGGCCCCTTACACCACCGCCCCGATCATGCCCCGAGCCCGTGGCAGCACCACCCCATCCACCTCCTGCACTGGTCCGCTCCACCACACTCACCACTTCCTAGCATCCCTGGAACCAAGGCAAGACACTTGGCCGTAGACATGCTGTATGGGGAAGATCGGGACACCTGAAGGTAGTGGGGGCTGGAATGGTCCTCACAGCTTCTCCGAGTCCTTCCTACCTTCCAGGGAGGACAATGCAGCAGTGGGCAATCACCAGAACATTGTCCTGAGGACCCATCCCTAGGAGCATCTCAGGTACCTTTACCTTGTCCTGGGTTAACAGTTGGACTTGATGATCTCAAAGGTCTTTTGCAACCTAAATGATTCTATTATCTTCATCCGCAAAGCCCTTCAGATGCATTCCCCCAAGCTCCTCAGACACAACCCCCTCCTCCCTCGCCCCACATAATGCGTGGCTCTGTCAGTGCCAGGAGGAGGGTGGCACCTTGTAGGACCCAGGTCCCAAATTCTCTCCCAGGAAGGACTGCTGCAAGGCAAATGGTTTGAGCTCAGCTTCTCTGCTGAGTTACACAGTTTGGTAACTCTCTGGTGGGAGCCAGAGGAGATCTGGTGCACATCAGCCCTTGCTCTGTTTGAGCTCAGTGGCAGGATCCATGTCCTTGTCCCATGGATCTACTCATGCTCTGCTCCAGGGAGCCGACAGGGATTTTGCTAGTGTTTGGCATAGACACTCCTGTTTTCAAACTGGTCCAGCCAGGTCAGTGCAAATTAGAGCAGGAGACCAGTCTCCCCCAGGACCAGCCCTGATCACTGCTGGGCTGTTCAGACCCTATAGCATATATGGGGCTGGGACAGCCACAGAGGCACTTCCAAAGCCCCACCTGCCTGGGATGGAGGGGTGATCCTTACAAATCATTGGCTGGTCTCTCAAAGATGCTCAACATTTATACCCCAAATAATAATTTCACGAATTTCTGAAGGTCACAAACAATATTAAGAGCTCTAGCCAAAGCCAAGAGTCATACAGCCAACACAGAGGGCTAACTGAGCAGAGAGGAAAAGATTGCAAGTGCCTGTAATCTTGCTCCTGAGAGCAAAGAGTTTAGAAATTATTAAACAGTTCTTAGTATTTCCAGCCATCTGGCCTGCATTTCTCCACTTATTCAATCAGACATATGTTGCTTTTATCCCCACCGCTGCCAGCTCTCCCCTGTTCTCTGAAAACATGTGCATTCTCCACTCTGCTCATTTTCAGCTCAGCACAAAGCAGAGGCTGTGAGTTCGGCACGGTGCAGTCTTCTAGCAAGTGAACATGCCTGTCAGAGCCACTTCCACCAACAGATTTCTTCCACTTGCACCTAAAAAATCGGTGTTTGCACAAAACAAGGCAGCTCTGGCAGACTGAGATGTAATTTCAAGTTGGGAACCCCACTGCTGCAAAGCAGCATCACCCCACTGGTAACAAGAGCATCCTATGGATTCATGCTGGCCAGGGTCTGGAAGGAGAGACCGCCTCCAGCTGTGAAGGCACGGAGGACAAGAGTCCACAAAATGAGTGTTTTCTCTCAGATCCCACACTGCTCTTCCACCCTACCACATGCAGGCTCTGCTGTACACTAGGATATGCAATAACATGTTCAGGCCACCCGTGTCAAGGTGTAGCACCACAAACCATCCTCTCTGATCAGCCCACTCTTTACATCTTCCACTTCCAGCTGCGATTTCTTCCCTTTAACAAGCGGAACACCTGACCAGGAGGACCAGAAGCTAGAAGTGCAGATAATGGGATAGAAAAGGGAGAAAGTGGAATGCTGCACTGCTCTAGCAAGGCAAGGTCCCACCGTCCGAGCCAACAGCATCACCCTGGACCTCTGCAGCCTTCTAAGAATGAGGAGATCCAGCAGTCTGTCCAAGGATGGCCAACGCTGTCACACAAGTGTCGGACATGGGAAGAAACCGGCAAGCCACAGAGGCCATTTTGGAGCTGCAGTCATCATTAGCAAGAAGATAGAGCTGTTGGGTGGGATCAGGCTTAGCTTCCACCAAGCTCAACAACTCCAGCCCTGGCTCTTCTGCCACCTGGAGATGACAGCTTTCCCACAAGATGACTCTCATCCCCCAGCAGAGCACATCTTCACCTTCACATCAGCTTAGGTTGCACATCCCTTTTCCACGAGGCTCCTCCAAAGACTGCCCTTCAAGCAGGAACAGCCTCTTTGTGTCCGCAACAGGGCAAGGAGTGAATTACGTTTAATTACACACTGTCCAGGGTCTTAAGTATCAGGCCAAGTGTTACCAGATGTGCAGGGATCTCTGTCAAAGCGATCCGCAGGCTTGAATGCCTGTTTGGATATTTAATATCTTGGTATCTGGGGTGTGAGGGTCACAGACAGGGTTTTTGATGCAGATGTTACAAATCTTTTCTACTCTTACCATCACCTTTTAATACCACCATAAATCATCAGGCACTTCTCAGGTGACCATATAATTGCCCATTTGTGTATCTGAGCAAGCTTATCTGGACTCCTGCTCTTTGCTGCCATACAAAACTGCCAGCAAAGGAGACCTGCTGAGAGCAGACTCCAGGGCTTTGCGTGCCCCATCTCTCCTTCGACAAGTCATCTCCTGGCATGTGTGCTTCAGATGCATCGTGGCAGCACAAGGAAAAGACGAGTAACTGATACAGGAAGATTAAAAAAAGGTTGGATCAGTCTGTTCCTAATGCAAGCCTTGCTACTCGCAGTCCCTTTGATTGCAGCAGAAATAAAGATGGAAATTCACTGCAGGCAAAGGAATTAATTAAAAGGAGAATAAAGGAGGATCAGTCTGTTGGAGTCCTGGCATCAATTCTGAGACTAGTTTTGAAGTGGCAACAGTTTGACTTGTTCTTTAAAGTTGTTGTTCTACGTCCTGCATCATGTGCAGTGCCTTAGGGTAACGGGGCGCCCCAGCCGGCACAGGGCCGACCCACCTGCCTGCCGGTGGGGGCACCCAGCTCCATCGCAGCATCCTTCCACCTTCTGCTGCTCCCCTGAGATCTTCAGACCATGGTGGAGCCACCACCCTTCACCGGGCTGCCGGCACTCAGGGGCTCCTGAACTGCAGCCACCGGGTTCATAACTCTGCAAGAACTAACTGCCAAGGTTTTTCTATAGGTGAGAAGAATATTAACCACTTTCAGCTGAATCACAGCTCAAATTGGGATTGTCTTCAAACACAGCCTGCACATATGTATGGCTTATGGTTCTCCAAAGCTTTACTTCTGTTTCCTGAGCCTTCAGTTTTCTTGTCTTCAGGAGATACTTGCTTCAAGCAAGAACTGAAACTCTCCCTGTCCCAGGACTCCAGGAGCTACAGCTCAAAAAACCGACCAAGCCTCTTGAGATTCATAGCAAAACCAGAAGAGTTCCCAACGTTGCCCTCCACCCAGATTGTGCTTTCAAAACGTATGTTCAGCTACCGGGTGAAGTGCCGGATCTGACCCTGAGAGCATCCCAGCTGAGCTCGGGAGAGCTTCACAGCCACATTTCTTCCCCAAGGGCACTGGTTACCCTTCCTCTCCATCCCGAACTTGGCTCCAACATCACCCAACAGAAGGATGATGTCTGGGGACTGTTTTCTGGTCAGGGCACATCACACATGCACCACCCTCCCGCTGTGTAATTCCTCAGCCTACGATGTCACGCAGCCAGAACCCCCTGAACAGCAAGGTGCACGTTAACACTCGAGCTGTGATGGAAACGCTGACATGAGGCTCCCACAGCTGGACACAGCTGGAGTCAGGTTGTCACCTAACCTGGGCAGGATTTAAGCCTGAATTTGCCTTTACTCTAAAGAATGTTTGCCTAGAAAAAAAAGTTTAGAAGAGATCTTGCGCCACCAGAGTGATTAATGCTAAAAAGGAATCGCTCGTTCAAGGTTCCTGTTCAGTAACTCAAGTTTTATGAACCTTTTACAAGGCAGAGCCCTTCCTGTGATCCCTGGTAAGCCCCGTGAATGCAGCAAACCTTGACACGCTTCCCCATACACCTCAAAGCAGAGAAATATTAATTTTTAATACACAGAACAAGATCAGAACTGAACACGGCTATCACTTGTTATCCGCCTTGTAACAAGATCAGGATCAAACTGAGCGCGCTCTCGGAGAGGACACGGTGGCTGGCTCACACCCGCACCACACATCCCTCCCATCTGTGTGGCAGGTAATTAGCTGGCACGCCAGCTCACAGCCCATGCCTGGGCTAATTATGGCGACCCACTGGGACCGGCGCAGGCTGCACCAGACTCAGCAGCCCCATCTCCTCCCCGAGGCTCCGACGCCACCTTCCCTCCCCCGTGGGATGCAGCTGAAGCACCAGAGATGAGCTGCGATGCCCAGCACAGGGCAATGTGACCCCCGCCACTGCAACCCGAGGTCCAGGGCAGGTCTGGGCGACTGTGGCAGCAGTTGTCCTTGGTGGTCTCCTAAAACAGCCCAGGTATGCTGCAGAGACAGGGACCTGCACTAGAGCCTGGGGCGGGGGGGGGGGGGGCACTGGGGACAGCCTTCATCACCGACTAGAAGAAAACGAGGGACCTGGAGAGCCCCAATCATGGAGCTGAGGCACATGAGTGACCTGGAGCCATCTGCCAGTGCTGACACCAGGACAGCACCCTCCAACAAAGCCATAACCCCCACCCTCGCACCTAACCCATGCTGCTTAAGACAAGGTCTGAGCTTCAAACTTGGGCAGCTGCAGAGCACTGCCATCCCTCTAGAACACCTCCCTCTTCACACAAGCTCCAAATAAATAATAAAGCAAGACTTCAGCTGCAGGAGCCGGCCAGGCGCAGCCTGGAGCCCAGAAAAACCTGGCAGGTGAGGGCAGGATGGCACCCGGCCATGGCAGGCTTGGTACCACTCCTGCACGCAGCCCCTGCCCCAGCCCTGAGTACTGGGATGCTCCCACCATCACCATCAGACCCTTGTCTCCAACACGTGTGCTGATCCGGCAGCAGCACACCCTCCCTGCAGAGCAGGATCAGGTCCTTGGGGATGCTTTTCTCCCTTCTCTTCCCAGCAGCAGCCCAGCCCCTGCCTGCCGGCTCCTTTGTGAAGGAGAGGCACCAGCGGCAGCTCCGCACCACCCGGGTGGCAGCAGAGCGGATGCAGGTTGTCACGCTTGGGTCTCACACTGTGGGGGGACGTTCAGCTCCCTCCCTCCCCCCAAAATGGGCTTTTCATGGAGACAAATGATGCCTTCCCTCAACAAAACCTAAATTCTCAGCCAAAAGTACTTGGCAGCAGCCCCTTGAAATTTTTCTCATGGCTTGTGTGGCTTAGGAACATGATTTTCTGAAATATAAAAGCACCCAGAGGAAGCAGCTGATGCTCTCGTTGAAGAATAACCCCCTGCCCGCCCTGGCTACACACCCCACTGGGCTGTCGCTCACAGGGATGGAGCCGGCAGGTCCCGGCCAGCCAGGTCCAAGCAGCTGGGAAAAGCTCTACCCAGCCATCAGCAACCCACCCGGCCCTGGAGAGCCACCACCACAACGGGGCTGTGTTGGCTGGGGACGAGACGGGTGGCCAGCGGTCCCCTCCCGCTCCGCAGCATCCATTGACAAGTGGCAGTGATGAGGGATTGCGCTGACAAGCATCTGATCAATGGCATTTATCGAGCCCCCTCCACGCTCCCGGTAATTGAAGGATTTCTTTCGCTTCCACTCTTATTGACATTTCATCCCTGGCAGGGTGTCCGTGGGGGTGTGCTGTCACTTGGAATTACAGGGGAGCTCAGCAGCACAGGCAAGACTGGGAACAACGGCACGGCATGTGGTGTGAGGCGTTGGGCACATAGAGGCAGGGGAAACCTTTGGGGCACGATCAGCACCCACAGCCTGTCTTGAGAAAGGGAAACAAAACCAAAACAATCTGACACAGGACTGCAGAGGCAGCAGAGGCACTGAGGGACCCTGCCCCATGGGTGCGGAGAGGCAGAGCGCTGCGGAGGCAGCTCGGGCACAGCCCGGGCAGCTCGGCCTTTGGCCACGGCCAGGAGGCAGGGGTCTGCTCCCAGGTCTCCTCCTTGGCCACAGCCGGGAGGCAGGGGTCTGCTCCCGGGTCCCCTCCTCGCTGTGCGGCTGTTTGCTTTGTGGGCTTGATTTCACCTGCAGCAAGGAAGAGAGCCTGCTTGCACCCACGGAGCAGCCATCCTGCCCTCGGCCGGGTGCTGGTGCAGGGAGCTGAGCCGGGGGGACAGGCAGCAGCTCTGCCCACTGCCCAGGTCCCCCCAGGACCGGGGTTTGGGATGCTGCAGGCTCCGGAGCAGCTGGGAAGTTGGGCGATGCAGGAGGGTCTGCCAGCCCCTGCCGAGCAGCACCACGCAGTGCCGGGCAGGAGGCAGAGGCGTGATGTGGCCTCCAGGGACCGGACCTGTCACTTGTCCTGTCCCTTCCCATCAATCACCGGCAGGTCCTGGTTGTTGGGGTTTTTTTTCTTGCACAATACGGCGCCTGCCAAAAGCAGCTGCTAAGTCCCCCGCTGAACTGGCCCAAAGGGTGCAGGCAGGGACGGGCGAGGAGACGGGCAATTCTTTATCCCGATGACAGGAACACCCCCTGTGCGCCCACAGGTAGGTGTGCACAGGCATGGACACGCTCACCCGAGCTGTTTAGGGGCTAAGTAATAAATCAATAGCAAAGTGGTCAGCCTTTCCCTCAGCAAGGGCGCTTAACAAGGTCACATCCTTATTCTCTCCAGACTAATGAGTGGAGATTACTAATAAGACCTCAGTGACAAGTGACTATATTAATGTAATTCTCTCCTGCTTGTAATCAATTCTGTGTGTTAACATGCACAGCGATCTTGGCCGCCTGGGATGCCTGTGCCACCCCCAGCACTGCAGAGCTGCTGGCTGGGCTGGGAGAGTGTTTCATTCCCCCTGTAGCCCTGCCTGGCCGTGGGATACCCTCAGCGGGACACGCTCGGTCATACTGAATCACTCCCGAAGAACCCAGCAGCACATCCCGCTCCCAAAGTGCTGCCATTCCCCTTGGCCGCCTAAAACATTTCTGTGCTGGTGCTTTAATAGCCCAAACAGCCAAAGTATTCCTGCAACTGCTTACGAGAAGCTCATTTCAGCCATTCCACCCCATATCTGAGCCTCAAACAGTGCTGGTCCCAGACCTCTGCATGCTCCAGGTCGGGGCGGTTCGTGTCCCCAGCAGCACCCGTGCCACAACAGGCATGCTCTGTTTGATCTGTGGCTCTGGAGCACCTCAGCCGTGCAAAGCCTGGACCTCCGCAGGCAGAGCCATCCCTGCTGTCTGCAAACACCGGCAGCACACGGCATCAGGCGTTCACAACCCAGTGCATCGGGATGGCTTGCAGGTTCAAACCCAGTTAGCCGGGCACGCTGCCTCTGTGCCCTGGTTGCCGCCCCCATGGCCTGCCTGCCTGCAATATTCTCCATTTGCATTTCAAACGACTCTCAGACCAAGAGTGACTCACTTAAGAGAGGCATGAATAATTTTGAAGACATTTAGACTTCTGTGATCTGCGAGCTGCCACTGCGCAGGGGGAGGAGGAGGCAAAAACCCAAATGATTTGCTGTGAATTTTCCACCCAGGACTGTTACCACGAAAGGTGAGCATGTAAAACCCGAGCAGCCATGAGCGCGCCGTGCCCTGAGCACCAACACGTTGGGGCCTCAGACCTTGCCAAGAGGAAAGCCCCCGATTGCACAGCCCAGGACCCCCCCCCGCAGCCCAGGACGCACAATGCACGCTGTGATGCCAGACACACGGTGCCCAGGAGCTCAGGCAGAGCGCCGGTAACTAATGGAGTGGTGCAGGATCAGACCTGCGCCTTCTGCACAGATCTGCACCAGACCCACTTCCCCTGGGCTCCCAGCACATCTGCAGAAAGCTGCAATATATTTCTTGTGTGCAAACACCATGTGTCTGTCATTTCTCTATTACAGAGCAGAGTTGTCCCCCACCCACCCACTCCATTCAGTGGGACGGATTTGGACAAGCCCAGGGTAAGACAGGACGCTAGAGAGATCCGAGTCAGACCCTGCAAACCCTGGCTCATGAGAGCAACACACGGTGTCCCCAGGAGCCCCGCAAGCTGCTGGGGAGCGAGGCCTGTGCTTCACATGCTGTGAATCCCCACATCCAGCCCATACATCCTCTTTCAAGGAAAGACTCAGCTTAAACTGGGCCAGTGGTGCTGGGCTGGACCAGACCTGGCCAGGCTTCCTCCACCCCATGCCTCCCAGCCAGGCTTTCAACCACGTGCTTTCCAAAGGCTTGCAGGAAGCCATCCAGAACATCCCTCTGCTCCTCACTTTCATAAATTTCTAAACAAATGTACCAGAAAAATGTGGTGGGAGGCACAGAAGGGGCTCCAGGAGTCCCACTGGCTCCTCTGCTGCCCACCCCCAGGTAAATAAGCTGATGATTTTTCAGGCTGCTGGAGCAGGGTATGGAGGGCAGGCTGGCAGGGGTGCCACGGCTCGCCAACCCCCTCACTGCCCCGGCACCCGCGGCACCTCCATCGCGCCCACCGCACACGGCTGGTCCTCGCCGCAGGGCGAGAGCGCAGCACGGGAGCAAGGGCAGGTATTAAACCAACCCGCCCGAGATGCTCCACGGAGGAGGGCAGCAGCAGGGGCATCTCGCATGGAGCCGGCTGAGGGCAGAGCAGACCACCTCGAGGGGCTCCGGTGATGCCAGCCTGCCCGAGCCCCTCCAGCCAGCCCAAGAGCTGGGATGTGGGGAAGAAGCCCCCAGGCTGGGGTCTCGCCCAGCTCCTGGAGCCCCACCTCGCTCCGGGGCAGAGCGCGGTCACGTAGGACACGGGAGCATCCTTCTGACGCCGGCTGGCTCCCTAAGCAGGAGGATTTCCAAAGCCCTTTGAAAAGCCATTTAGAGCTAAGTCCTGGTATTAAACCTGGCCTTTCATTAGTCAGGTTTTCACTCTCTGCCCGAGCCTGTTTCAGCAAAAAGTTTTTTAAAAGGTCAGGAAGAAGCTTTTAAGCATATTTGCCAATTAACTATTGTAACCCCCTCCTCGCCTCGACGCGAGCTGCCCACTTCCGTCTCAGGGGATGGTAATTACCGTTTTATAAATAAGCTTTGAACTCTCTTAAGTAATAGTCTCTCCTTGCATAAAAGCACCCTCTAAATCCACTGGCCTTTTCCGCCTTCTGTCACTGTCTGCATCTAAAAATAATCTAGGAAAAAAACCCATAATACTTCTAAGAAGAAACTCCAAAACTCACTCTCACTCCGTGATGACTATTTCTCCAGCCCCTCAATAATTTAACCAACAGAAACCTCGCAGCTTTCACTGCTGCATGTGAACTTTTCATGATATTTGACATCTTTTCAGAAGTTCTCTAGAGTTACATGTAAGTGATAAAAAAACCTGTCTATGCTTATACGCTTAAATTCCAGGCCCCTGAGGTTACAGAAGAGTAACCAGGGGAGCACAAGAAAAAAGGCATGAATACAGAAGTATTTTCTAAAGGTATCGGTTCACATAATATTTGTTTTTAAAACCAGCCCCATGATTTCTAGGTGTCCAGCTTTATGGATTGATTTAAGCAGCCTGCAATAGCAACACTGGAAACCCTTTAGACACTCAGGTCACTCCTGCACACCCCACTGCACAGCCTGGATATAAACCCACCATTTATTTAAAAGACAGCGACAGGGAAAGCCTTCCTGGCTCGGGAAGACCGCAACTCGTTCCACTCTGCAAGTCACAGCGTTTGTCCCAGAAGCGGCAGCCAACGTGCCGCCTGAACCACCTCAGCCTGACACTACCTACGTACCGACATGCGGAACGACCCGGCTCTGTGTCGCCTTGCACCGAGCCAGGCTGGAACTCAGAGCCACGGACCTGCTGGCACCAGCAAGCACCACTGCGTGGGCTTCGGTGGGCTTCGGATGGGGGACACGGCTCGGGAGCCGCCATGTGAAAGCAAGGGAATAACGTCAGTGGGAAAGCGGGGGGCAGGAGGGCCAAGTCATGCTCCTTGCCCCATCGCACCCTCACTGCCGGGGGGAACAGCCCCCTAAACAAGGCAGGCACAGCCCCCCTGCCTGCCCTCAATAACATCAGCCTCGGATGCCTTTAAACGGTTTCAAATGTTAATTCCTCGTCGTGGCAGTAAAAGCTATTTTTAATCCCACGTGAAAGCAGTTTGCAGCAGACCAAACTTTGCACGTATTGCAGATCGCTCGCCGAGCCCAGGCAGTGCAGTAAAACAGGGGCACGCCGTTGCAGGGAGCCCTGGCTGGCTGCTATGGACGCACACAGCGCTTAAGCCCTGTCCTAAGTGTAGAGCTGGGACCTAAACATTGCATAAAAGCAAATCCAAGCCACTGTCCATTAAATAAAAGCTTCAAAACATCTTCTTCATAGTTACAAAATCACAGCTTTTTCTCAGGTTTCCCGTATTTTTCCTTGGCATTTTAGGATTTACTTTCCAACCATGGGGCTGAGGATAGGGGAAGCTGACACAGAAAGGCTCTATTTTTGTAAAGAAAGTTTAAAAAAAAAAGAAAGAAGAGATCACAAAGTAATCAACCCAAGAAGCACGCTGTAGGACTGAGTTTCTGCAAATGCACCAAGAAAAACAAGGGCCACTCTCAGCTGCGGAGCCCTGAAACGTGAGTCCATCAGGAGACCAGATTAGCTGGTGTCAATGAATAAAGATAATGTCCCGGTGCAGGTCTCAGTGCATCGCCATCTGACTCCTCACAAGATTCTTTTGTCTCTTCCACCTATGTATTTCTTAAAACGCGCCTGTGAAAAGCTCTCCCTGGAAAGGGATACAAGCTCCGTGCCAAAATGCAGCCTGGTGACTCCAGAGTAGCTGAAATGTCAGGTTTTATTCAAGAGCTTGTGCTATAGTGTGTCTTGATCTGTCTGTACAATCACAACACACACAAAAACCCCTCAAGGCATCTACTTAGCTCTACTTTTCAACTGCCAATAACACTCACAGCAAAAGTCAAAAGAGCAGCGCTGGAGCCGCGTCCTTTCCCTGCCGCTCAAAGGCTTCAGGGTTGCAAGGTTCGGAGATAACAAAGTCCGGCTCAAGAAATCCTGGATGCCTTTCAAGAACGTTATTAGCTCCCATGAATGAGTTTGAAGGGGGGGGGGAAACACAGAAAAACACAACAAACCCACATCGCATGTAGCAGCTCTCTCCATCCGCCTCCCCCGGGCACACACAGATGCTCCCAAGCTGGGACCCCCCCAGCACTGTTTAACAGAAGCACAGTGTAATGCATGACAAACCACATGAAAAGTTCCTCCCCCCGCATGCAAACCTGCATGCACTGCATCTGATCACAAGGGAAAATGGCAATAAAAAGCTAAATTCAGCCTCCGAGAGGTTCAGAGCTCTGGGACGGCTCTGCAGCACCAGAGGATGCTCAGCGGCAGTGCCTGCTCCAGCCTGGCCACTCACCGGCAGGCGGTTGCCAACTGTGACTAACCATCCCATAGCAGATTTTACTACTTCTGGCCCAAACCGTGAAAACATAAAGAATTCTTTACAATTCCTATGAATTGCTGTGTGCTCCACCAGCCAGGGCGCAGTTGCCCAGAGCACAATCCCAGCAGCTGCTGCCTTGTGTGTGCTTCGCTCGGGACGCCAAGGGTCGCGGGGAGCCCTGGTCCTGTGTAATTCTCCCTTTGGCTAGTGGAAAAAGGGAAGGCGGAAAAGAGGGACTCAGATGATAGATCATACCCGGAAACACAAGACAGAGGAAAAGCGTCACTGCAAAGTTTCAGCAGATGGAGACAAGGAAACTATTCTTCGGATAAGCTACATCAGGCTGATGCCCTCAGCATCCATACCCGCAAACTCTCTCTTTTGCAAACCAGTGTCTGCAAAGCCCTGTCCCTGCACTGCCTGCATGCCCCAAAGCTGCTGTTATCCGCCCTGTCTCCTGCCCTTGTCCCCGCAGTACCGGCACGGCCGAGGCTGCACCGAATTACAGTGCAAGGCAGATGGAGAGGTCCAAACCCCTGAGCAACACCAGGCAGCTGTGTGGAAAACCAGCCCAGATCCGGCAGCCAAAAAGGGAACAGTCCCGTGGAAAAGATCTCAGTGACACCCCCTAAATGTCACCAGCGGAGCAGTGTCCGCCAGAGAGCCCGCTGGGGCATGGAGCCCACAGCTCCGCTCGCACAGGCATCGCATGAAATGCAAATGCCTCGAGCACCCCAAATGCTGCTGGTGACCTCGACTCTGTTCCCCCTCACACAGAGATCCCTGAGCTCAACACAGGTGCTGCTCTGCAGACAGAGAGGGGGTTACACCCCTTACGCTCCGCAGTGACTTGGCCCACAAGCGCAGTTTTTCGCAATTCACACCAGCAAGGGCAGAATTTGGCCCCGCGCCGTCAGGCTGGATATCTCTTCAGATTTTTGCAATGATGTTCTAAATATCACCCGCAAACATCTCAGGTTCAGTTACGTTCCTCCCGTTGGCCATCGCCCACGCTCCCCCAAAGATGGCCCAGCCAGCCAACACGTCCCTCTGGTCCCCAAACAGGACACCCGCGCTCCCCGGAGCGCTGCGCCAGCACAGGGGCAGGCACGCCACCATCACGTCTTCTTTTTATTTATGTTTATATGAAGCAGTACTGAGTGCCAAAAAAAATAAAACAGTGTTTTGCTTTAGGATAAAATGTCACGTTATGCTTGGATTATCCACTAGGTAATTTATGTTGCAGTCTAGAAAAGGTGTTTAATCCCCTCATAATTAGCTAAACCTATAATAACTCAAGGAATTTTGCACGAGATGCTTGCTGCTTTTGCAGACCATCTTCTTTTCACTAGCAAAAAAAACTACTCCGAAAAAAAGGGACTTTGGGCTATTTCAAATTTAAATAAAATAAAACACTCAGTAAGAATAGATGGTTTCAGTCAGTAGCTTACAACATTATAACGTAAACTACTCGGCACCCACAAGCAGATACTCCAGCAGTGAAACTGCTACAGAACTGAACGACCAAGAAAGAACAAAATAATTCTGTGGCAATATTTCCAAGGGAATATTTTTTCCCCCACATTTACTTAAGACAAGCAACGACCTACAGGTGCCTTCGGGCCAAATATCTTGGCATGAAAAGCAGTTGGTGTAATTTTGGTTTCCTAGCAAGTTCAAATATTTTAAAAATGTTTACACCACTTTGAGATACTCATTGGAAAAACCTGAACTTCTGTCCAACTTCTATTTTCCTCCGCTCCAACACACCCCAGCTTTAAACATTTAGCTCTGTCTGGCTTTCTGGAGGAAAAAAAACCCTCACTATAGGAAGGTCTTAGAGGAAGACAAAACAAGAGAGGCAAAGAGAAGAGAAAACTAAGGAAAATAGTTGTGCATGTGATTGAAAACACACTTACTCTATGCAGAGTTAAAGCAAAACATCTACTGATTTTTTTTCTCACTAGGAAGGATGCAACTTCTTCCCAGCACAGCACAGCACTTCCCCGTGCTGCATCTGGCCGCACCGAAAACCTTCCCTGCTCGATTTCTCCAAATTTACCATAACCATATGCAGAATCATCTTAAAACATCTCGCTGGTATCAGGCCAGGCTCCCTGCAAGCACTTACAGCACTAAAAACTCACTACACAGCAATCCAAAACTAAGATTTATTTATTCTTCTCTCAGTGTGGTCCATCCTGCAAACGTCTCACTGGACTATGGCGAGTGATATGAAAACGTTCGATCTTCCACACTTTAATTATGTGCTCACAGTCATTAAACTCCCATTCTGCCAAGCACGATCTATCTTGTAATCCTCGCCCAAAAAGATTAGTTATCATCATTATTGTTTCTAGAGCAGCGTAGATACAAATGGAACTGAGAAATGAGCTAATAAATCACGGCAATATTAATACAGTCATAAAAATAAGTGCGCTACTTACTGTGTTTGAAGGTGTGTTAAGTCAATAACTTTACAGCCCAGATGTGGTCTTACAGAGCCGAAATCCTGCGTGTAAAATTACCACTAAAATTACACTTTCCATTAAACACGCTGATTTTCACAGGTTATTATTTTGGCGAGGACTGCCAAATTTGCAGCCTCCCCCAAAACATCGGGAAACATTAAGAGCATGTAAGAAATACAGTATTCCCGCGGGGCTTGGGGAGAATAGGATGGAGAGGCAGGAAGGACAGGGAGAGCTACTCCTTTTATTATTTTCAGATGTTTTCACCGAGAACACCGCCGTGCTTTTACAAATCTACACATTTGGACTCTCTTCAAAATAACGGACCAGATTCTTTCACTGGCTTCAAGGGACTTAAAGCTCCGGCTTCATTTGGCCCGGCCACTCCGGAGTTGGCCAGGAGACGGGAGTTTAATAGACACCACATGCACAGTAGCTGCTCTTCCGAAGGCTTTATCGCCTGAAGAGTTCAATTCTATTGAAATCCTCAAAACCCAACCAAGTCTCTTGAATCAATACGGCTCTGCCCTTTGACACAAACCTACCGAGGAATTTGGGCGATACTGGTTTACCCTCCCCTCCGCTGGCTCCCTGTTCCGAGGCACAGCGAGGATCAAACCCACTCCTGCAAGCCCAGGTCCTCGCTCCCTTTATTTTTATAAGCCACTCGAATAAAATAATTCCTAAAGGAACCCAGTGGGGAAACAGTGGGATGGCTGAGAATAAAGCGTTAAAGGTTAAAATCGCAAAGCCTAGATAATTAAAAAAAAAGCAAATTTCTGCTACCGGCCGTCCTACCACCTGTCCCCGGCTGGCTGAGCTGTGGGATGGGAGACACGGGGGGACACGGGACCGGCTCTCGCACTCCCACTGCTCCCCACTTCAGCAGCGGCCCCCAGCCCAGCGAAGCGGGGGTCAAAGCTGCCACTCCCGGGATCCCGCAGCTCGGCTCCAGCCGCATCCCCGCCGGGGACTCGCATCCGTGTGCGTCCCTCTCCGTCCTGCCCCCCCCCCCCCCCCGCCATCCCAGCCCCTTGAACCCCCGTTATCCCCCGGGACCTGCCGCGCCCGGACCAGCCTGTTGCAGAACAACCCCATCGCTGCACGGGAAGCAATTAAACGCGGCTCGGCGCTCAATCACCGCCCGCCGGAGCCCCCCCTCCGCCGCCCCGCCGCCGTTACCTGTACCAGCGCAGCCCTTTCTCGTAGCACCTGTCGAAGAAGTGGGGCTCGGCGCCCACCGCCCGCACCCCGGGGTGCGCCCGCAGGAACTCCAGCAGCGCCCGCGTCCCGCCCTTCTTCACGCCCACGATGATGGCCTGGGGGAACCGCCGGCTGCCCCCCGCCGCCCCCGGCCCCGGCCCCGCCGCCCCCGGCCCCGCGCCGTCGGGGAGCGCGGCGGGCGGCAGCAGCAGGGCGGGCGGCAGCGGCTCGCAGGGCCCCGGCAGGCAGTAGAAGAAGTAGGTGAAGAAGAGGATCATGGTGAGGAGCAGCGAGGCGCGGCGGCCCCCGACGGGTCCCAGCAGCCGCCCGCTACATCCCATCGGGGGCCGCTCCCGGCCCCGCCGGGCAGCGCATCCCGCGCCCCCCCCCGCCCCCCCCCCCGCCTCCCGCGCTCCCCTCCGCGCCGCTCCGCGCGCTCCCGGCCCGACCCCTCCCCGCGCCCACCCGGCCCGGCCCGGCCCGCCCCTCGCGCGCCGCCCCCACGCCCACCCGCGGGGCGGGGGAGGGCGCGGGACACGCGTGGGGCACCGGCGGGGCAGCCCCCGGCCCCGGGCAGCCCCCGCACCCTCCCGCCCCCGCCGCGGCGGAGGGAAGCGCTCCCAGCCCCAGTGCGCCGGCGGGATGCGTTTTCCCGTGTTTTCCCGAGGTTTCTCATCTTTTCCCGTCTTTTCCCATCTTTTCCCATGTTTTCCTGTCTTTTCGCATCTTCCCCCATCATCTTCCCCCGTCTTTTCCCATGTATCTTTTCCCGTCTTTTCCCATGTTTTCCTCTTTTCCCATCTTCTCACATCTTCGCCCATCATCTTCCCGATCTTTTCCTGTCTTTTCCCATGTTTTCCTGTCTTTTTGCATCTTCTCACATCTTCGCGCATCATCTTCCCGATCTTTTCCTGTCTTTCCCCATGTTTTCCTGTCTTTTTGCATCTTCTCACATCTTCGCCCATCATATTCCCAATATTTTCCCGTCTTTTCCCATGTTTTCCTCTTTTCCCATCTTCTCACATCTTCACCCATCATCTTCCCAATCTTTTCCCATCTTTTCCCATGTTTTCCTGTCTTTTCGCATCTTCTCACATCTTCCCCATCTTCCCCATCATCTTCTCCCATCTTTTCCCATGTATCTTTTCCCGTCATTTCCCATGTTTTCTTGTCTTTTCCCACCTTCCCCCATCATCTTCCCCCATCTTTTCCCATGTATCTTTTCCCATCTTCTCACATCTTTTCCCACCTGATTTTCTCCCCTGCCTCCAACTTCCAGGGCTGCAGCGGGTATTTTCAACCATTGCCATCACGCGAAGGGCTGCGGCTCGGCAGTGGTGCAGGATCCCAGGCGGGCACCGGGCTGGAAATAGCAAGCTGTGGCCAGGATGGCAGCCCGGTGCCATGCAATTAGCGAGCGGCACCAGGTGAGGCAGCGCTAATTGGGCTGCAAGAGCTGCTGCTGCAGGTGTGGAAACACAAACCCAATGCACGTGTATTTATTGTTTGGGATGGGAAGGACAGCCCTGGGTTTCCACCCATTCCCTTGCACCTTCCAAAATAAGCCTAAAAGCAGCAGTTTCGGTGATTTAAAATGTCCATGGGTAGTGGACAGTGGAGTGGGGTGAGGTGGTTTTCCTGCTGCAGGAACCCCATTCCCTGGGTGCCAGAGCAGTCTGCATCCCGGGTGCTAAATAAATCCTGTCCAGCAATCAGTGACACGTGGGAGCTGGACCCCACAGGCAGCATCCCTGGGTACCGTTGGGCGGGCCTAGGCCTCACGTGCAGCAACGGCAGCATCCTGGCTTGCTCCTGCCCTCCTGTGCCATCACCAAACGCAACACAGCCAAGACCCAGCCGTGGGGTGCCCATGCCTGGGGGTCCCCTGGGGCCATCGTGCCTCAGACCCGCTCTGGCTTCACTGAACTGCCCCAGGGTCCATCCCACCACACGCCTCAAAACACTGAGGCTGATTTCCAGCCTTGTGCTAAAGCCTTCCTTTTTGGTATCTGAAATCAGCAGTGTCTTAATTAACCTATTAATATAATTAGCTCTTTTTATAATTAGATCCCCTGAGCCTTGCAAGAGCTGGAGCACAGCAGGGAGGGGGAGCTCTGTGGGCTGAGACCAGAGGGAGTGCAGAGCTGAGCAAAGCCAGTGGCTTCGGGAGGCAGCGATGCTGCTGCACAGCTGTATGCTGCCACAGCTGCACCGTGGCATGCTTGTACAATGGCACAGCTGCAAGGTGACGGGCTGCAGGGTGGCAGGGCTGCAGGGTGGCAGGGCAGCAGGGTGGCAAGGTGACACAGCTGCACAGTGGCCAGGCCGCATGGTGGCTGGCTGCAGGGCTGCAGGGTGGCCAGGCTGCAGGGTGACACAGCTGCAGGGTGGCAGGACTGTGCAATGGCCTGGCTGCAGGGTGACACAGCTGCAGGGTGGCAGTGTGACACAGCTGCAGGGTGACACAACTGCTGGATGAAAGGGCTTCAGGGTGGCAGGGTGACACAGCTGCAGGGTGACAGGGCTGCAGGATGGCAGGGTGACACAGCTGCAGGGTGACAGGGTGGCAGGGTGACACAGCTACAGGGCAGCAGGGCTGTCCAATGGCCGGGCTGCAGGGTGACAGGGTGGCAGGGCTGCAGGGTGACACAGCTGCAGGGTGGCAGGGCTGCCAGGGTGACAGGGTGGCAGGGCTGCAGGGTGACAGCTGCAGGGTGGCAGGGCTGCCAGGGTGGCAGGGTGGCTGGGCTGCAGGGTGACACAGCTGCAGGGTGGCAGGGCTGCCAGGGTGGCAGGGTGACTGGGCTGCAGGGTGACACAGCTGCAAGGTGGCAGGGCTACCAGGGTGACAGGGTTGCAGGGTGGCTGGGCTGCAGGGTGACATGGGTGCAGGGCGGCAGGGTGACACAGCTGCAGGGTGGCTGGGCTGCAGGGTGGCATGGGTGCAGGGCAGCAGGGTGACAGGGCTGCAGGGTGACACGGGTGCAGGATGACAGGGCGGCAGGGTGGCAGCGGGACAGAGCTTTGTGCCCTCTCGTGGCTGGTGCTGGGCGGCTGTGCTGAGCTGCCTGGCCCTGCACAGCAGCTTTTCAACGAGAGGAAATAACTGCGCGAGTGCGATGGAGATCCCTTCCAACTCGTAACGCAAAGGTTCCCCAGGGAAAAACGAGGAGGAAAGATTATGACAAGGAAGTGAATCTGTTATCGGGAGCAGTCTGATAAATAAAAACGCATCCAAAATCTGCCGTGCAGCACTTGCCAGCTCTTGTCGGGTTTACGTAAGCGATTAGAAATAGGAACTGTTTCACCGCCGGCGAGAGTGGGTGGGAGCTGCTCCAGCCCCCTGTTTGGGTTCGGGGGGGGCTTGTTGTTGGAAAATGCCAATTTGTCAAAATAGAAATGTTTGGCAAGAATATATCCATTTTGACAAAGTACTGTCAAAACACAGCCAGGGAAACTCTGGAAAGGCGGAGGAAGGAGCACAGCGCAGCACAGCACACCCACCCTCCTCTTCCCCAGCCGAGGGGATCCCTCGGGCCGCAGGGCTGGGGAGCGGGCGCAGCGGTGCCTCTCGGCGCTGCCAGCTGCCCACCGGTGCCACCGGCACTGCCCTGTCTCAGCGCTTGCCGCTGCTCGGGCACGGTTGGAAGAGCAGCGCCTTTTCCTTTCGCAACTTCAAAATTGGGGGAAAAGGCTTAAAAGGTGCTCGGGGCTCACTGCGGGGCCAGGTGCCCGGCGTGAGGAGTGGAAGCACCCAGCACTCAGGGCTTCCCCAGCCCTTCGGTGGCCCTACAAGAGGGTCCCCAGCTTCAGCTGAGACCCCACCAAACAAGGACCAGCTCCCTGCCTTGCCCGTAACTCACGCAGTTAAGGACAACAAGCACTCAGGTGCAATTTTTTAGCAAAATTAGAACATTTTGTTTGGAAAAAAAGGAGTTCTGAAACAACCAGCTCGGATGCCCCCCGTGCTCCGTGCCCTTGGCAGGCAGCAGCCACCCTCACATCTCCGTGGCCACCCAAGGATGGCTGTGCAGGACACGGGACATGGTTCCTCTCTGATCCCCTGTCCCCTGCCAGGGCACTGCGTGCCTTCCAGCTCCAGTAACACACCTTCACCTGCAGCTCTGACAACACAAGCTGCCGCAGAGCACAGCTTTCCACCAGCTTGGTGAGCCCATCGAAAGGTTGGGATGCCAGTGGTGCTGGTGTCCGGCACGGCACGGGGCTGCCTCCCCGGGGCAGGAGCAATGCTGCTGCAATAGGCACCGATGTGTTCGCACCAAGGAGCCAAAGCCAGGCAGGCAGCGAGCAGCATGGCATGGAGCCAGCACCAGTCGTGGTGCAGGGCTGGGAATGGCGTTGGCAGGATTTATCCTCGCCCCTGGGGAGAGCAGGGATAGGCACTGCCGTACCCTGCACCCCAACACCTCAGCTTGCTCCCCAGGCTGGTGCACACCACGCTCCCTGCCCTGGGTCACTGCATAAGCCCTGGCATCAGGGCTCTGCACCCTTGGGTGGTACCCATGGCCCCGGGGGGGGGTGGGGGGTGTGGCCCCACAGGCACCCCCAGAGCACAGCCAGTCCCCAGGGCCACTCACGGCACGCAGGAGACACCGGGCTGCTCTGGCAGAGGCAGATGAAAGTGTTTGGGGCTGTCACTGGTGTTATGGATGGGCTGCGAGCGCTGGCGGGGAGCAGACACAGACACTGCGGATGTGGAGGGAGACTCCACGTTTCCAGCCCCTGATTGATGAGACACGAGTGCTGGCCACTTCACTTACTATATCACCGTTGCCTCAGCCCTGCACCAGGACGAGGGTGCTTTGAACCTCAGAGATGATTATCTCCACTGAAGGACGAGAAGGGTCATGTTTCTCCCCTGGGGTCCCAGCAGGAGCGAGCGGGTCCCCAGGAAGCCCCATGACCTGGCTGATGGCTCAGCTGCTCCCCAGGGACTGGGGGCTACAGCAGCCTCAGGGCAGCTGGGGCACCGTGGCTGTGTGGAGGAAGATGCTCCACAGAGGGGCTGGAGTGTGGCCGAAGGAGTATGCGATGGCTGCCAAGGGGAAGAGGTGAGACACATCCGAGCTGGCCAGGAGCTCCCACAGCAGTGATGCCCGGTGCTGAGCAGCAAAAAGGGAAAAATAAAGCAGCAGAGAGGCCTGAAGCTGGCCAGTGCCAGCGTGGCCGGGCTCGCAGGAGGTACCAGGGAGCAGTGAGCAGTGGCCCAGCCTGCAGAATGCTCGGTGATGCTCCATCCAAGCAAAGAGCCACCACCAGATTTGCAGTTTGCCTCGGGGCCACCTTTCATTGGTGACAGCCCAGACCAGCTGGCTGGGGGGGGGGGCCTGTGCTGCGGGGGGCTGCCTGCCTGTGAGGTCCCCCGGGCTGGGACAGCTGCAGGCTGCCTCCTGCCCTCCCCACCTTGGCTGGGTCAGCAGTGACATGAGCTGTCCCTCCAAACCACCAGGGCCCTGCTGCTGCAGTGTCCAAGGGGGTGAGCAGGGACCCTCACGCAGCATGGGGGCACACGGGGAAGCGCTGCCCTGGGGCGTGCGTCCCTGTCCTGCAGAGCTGGCTGCTGCACCAGGTCACTGCATCCCTGCCTCACTGGTGGGGCAGGCAGCCAGGACTACCCAGCCAGTGATGGCAGGGTGCAGCTTACCAGCCAGGCTGCAAGTGCCCCCTCGCCAGACTGGGGGCTGCGAGGTCGGGGGCTGGATCCTGCCTTGGCAGATCCTGTGGAAGAGCATCACTTGGAAATGTCTGGTGACTGTCTCAAAGGGCCATGTTTCTGTGGCAAGAGCCCAATGCCAGACATGTCAGTGCACACTTGTCATTGTTTGGGTTTTTTTCGGGAGGAGGGCTCCCTCCAGCCAGGTGCATTGCCCTCTCCTCTCCCAGCGCAGGGATGTACCTGCCAGCCTCCCTCGAGGTGGCTCAGCCCCGGGGGGAAATGTCAGTGGGACAGAGCAGACCCCCAGGGCAGCTGTCCCCAAAACACCTCGTGCCCCATCCCAGGGCTCACCTGGAGCAGAGGCATCAGCCGTTCCCACCACGGGCTGAAATCCTGGTCCCAAAGCAGTTGAGGTTTGTGTCTGATCCAGCACAGCCAAGTGACAAGCCCCACCGAGGGCCAAACAGAGCAATATCAGCACAGCACCATGTGAGCTTGTCCATCCTCCCCCTCATCCCAAACCCAGCGGGTCCAAGCAGGATGGGACCCTGGATAACCAGCCAGAGCATCCCAGGTGGTCACCCCAGCACCACAACCCAGCTCCTCCTCCAGAGACCTGCCCTCTGCCCACCACAGCAGGCAGGCAGGAGCCGCAGCCTGGGTGCTCTGGGATTTCCCAAAGTTTGATATTACAAAGAAAGAAAGAAAAGGGCTCAAGGGATCAGAGGGGATGAAAAATGCTTTAGAAACATGGGAGATCATTTAACAGGTCACCTCCACAGTAGAGTTTGCCAAGCTGATAAAGGCGAGCAAACTTATTAAGGCGCACACAGCTTGATTTGAAACGGCTGCTCCCAAACAGCCAATTACTCCAGGCCGTTCCAATCCAATTAGGAAGGCTGTTTCCCTGATTACGGCGGTGTGTTTTACAAATACAGCACAACTCCTTGGGTTCAAAGAGCAATCCATAAAAGGGAGCTCGGTAAGAGGCAAGCCAGCGCCTGCAGCCGGGGGAGGCAAACCCCCTCCCCATCCCTGGAGTTGCAGGTCTCCCTGTCCACAGGGATGTGGGTACCACAGGGGGTGGGATGCCCAAGCCCCAGGCATGGTGACACTCACTGGAAGAGCCACCCTGTGACTGTCCCTAAAGCAGCACAGCCCCGCCAGCCAAGGAGATGGGGTCATTCCCCAAGCTGTGGTTCCCACCTGAAGCTGGGCCCTGGGGTCAGCCAGATAGGGATGCCACTGGGGTCTTTGTCAGTGCCACCCCTCTGTAGTCACCTCCAGGGTCTCAGCCAAGGCTACCCCTTGTCACTCAGCTCAGCTGTCCTGTGACATTAGCAAGCCTTTCCCCAGAGATCTGGCAAGCTTTGAGAAGTTTGTCCACTGGGTACTGAAAAAGAACCCCATCCTCAACATAATGCTGCTGGGAGTGGGGACCCCTGATCCTGCGAGTGGGGAGAGACACGTTTTACAGTGGGAGGAACCCAGACGGGACCATTGGGGCTTTACCCAAGCTCACCAGGGCCAGCCAAGCTGGGATGGATACAAGCACCAAGGAGGAATTATGAATTGTGTCTCCCTCTAATTGGGAGCTGCAGAGCAACAAACAGAACCGATCCTCTCCAGATTGGGTTTCCCATCACCTGGCACAAAGAAGACCCCAACAAACTCATCACCACGCTCACACGGAGGATGAAAAATGATCCCACAAACTCCATCCTCAGTCCAAGAGGCTGAGCCGGGCTGCGGGGCAGGAAGGGCCAGTGCTGAGGCTGAGCCACAGCTCCAGCGCCTTCACGACCATCCCAAAGCTCACCACAACCGCTCCAACGGGTTCGCTTCAAAATCCTGGCGCACGGCCACCTCTGGGGTGTAGCACAGCCCCTGTTATTAAAATGTGTGACAGCAGCTCAAGATGGAAAGTGAAGTTGTACATTCTCCATCTGAAACTCCGGGAGGAATTTCAAGCAGGGGAATGCAATTTCCAGCCTGGAGGAGAGCCAGCAGCACCAGGGCGAGATTTTTCTTAATATGGTTTTGCAAAACTTGAACACAGAAAATTGCCCGTAGCTATAGCAATACCAGCGAGCTGGAGACAGCCCCGCTCAAGGAGGAGGTGAGGCATTTGCACAACAAAAACACACCCCAACTCCAACAAGCCTGCTGTCCCCTGCCTCCCCTGGGACCTTCAGTCACCTTAGCTCCCCGCTCCAGCCCAGTCTCCACTGGGATTTGGGGGCTGAGCCACGCAGAGGCTGTGCAAACCAGGGCAAAGCCACTCTCCTGCATGTCTTAGGAAGGGAGCAGCATCCCAGGAGCGAGGGTTTCGGCTCAGAAGTAATGCCCCCAGCAGCAGGCACAGGCAGCCACCTTGCAGAACTCCCCGTGTCCCTGTGGGGTGAGGTTGCACGGCATGATGCTCCTTCCCAAGCGACCAAACAGCGACATGGCATTTCACAGAAGGCAAAAGCCGGTGCCGGCAGCACCAAAGGGACAACATGTCTTTCCCAGACCGTCAGTGCTTGCAGGTCTCCGCTCCCTCCATCAGCCCAGGAGAGATGCAGGTTCAATAGCTCCTCGTTATTCTCCTAATGGCATCTCGGGGCAGCAGCCTCCTTGGCCACAGGGTCCCCAGCCACCCTTTGCCTCCGCACCAGCCCAGGGAGCACTGCCTGCTCACGGCAGCGCAGACGCAGCTGGCTCCTGGCCAGCTGGAGTTACAAAAGGAGCTTTCCCCCTATTTCTGCTTTTGATTTAAATAATCCCAATAAGGGGATAAAGCAGCCAAAACCCACTGATTTTTCTAAAGCTTCAATTTAAAAAATAATATACATGAAATGTGCGATTTTTATTAGAGTAGGCAGAACTGCAGAGTACCAGACACAGCCCTTTGCTAACCAAACCTCTGTCCCCAGGACTCCAGCCATTAACTTTGCCATCCAGAGTGCTCCGACGTCCTCTGCACAGCTTCCCAGCTCTGCCTTGGCCCCACTTTCCTTCTCATTTCCCATGCATGCACAAACTCGGGGCTGGCTGCAATTATTCCTTTATTGGTGCCCTCCTGGGCGAAGACGCAAGAGTGACAACAGCTTCACATCATCCTGGGAGTGAAAAATTACAGGGATGGGGGAGAGGCACAAAAGCAGCAAAGGTGCCTTTAAAAAAAAAAAAAATGTTTAATTTGGGGCTACCCAGTGTCTGATCACACAGGTCTGTGGGAACAGAGGGATACATGGTTAAATGTATGGGGCAACAAGGCCATTTCCAGCTGAGGAAGTCCCCTTCTGAAGCAGCATGGTGAAGCCAGACAGTGAAATGACAGCTGTTTGCAGGTGGATGGATGATGGCTACAGCCAAAGCTGACAGCATGGAGCCTGTCTGGCTGCAGCCCACAGATGGACCAGGACTTTCAGTGCAGTGCCCAGCACCCTGATGGGTGTCTCAAGGGACCTACAGCCCAAAAAGCCTGGGCACAACCTGGCTTCGGTGCTGTGGAAGTGGCAAAGTCCCTGTGGGTTTACCAGAGCCATGACCCAAGGGCGAGCCAGGGGCAGCTCTGTCTTTCCTGGGCAGGGGGGAGCAAGGTCTCAGACCCCAGTGTCAGCCCCTCGGTATCAGCCTCTCCATCACCCCCTGCATCGACCTCCCCATCACCCCCCTCATCCCCTGCAGTAATTTCTGCATCTTCACTACGTCAATCTGCACAACAAGCGGTTGACTGACCAGCTGGGGTATTTGACAACTGCTTACCTGCTCTTTACAAGCTTAGTAACTCAGTGGAACCATAATTATATGTTCATTGCTGATCTCATTTAGAGTTAATTACATGCCAAATAGAAATCTCTCTAATGTGCTTGGAAGCATCCCAATAAAGGCTCTGAGCAGCCCATCAATATGTATGTGAACGCGGGTATTCATTCTGCCGGGTGTTTCACCACTCGGTGCTTATTTGCAGGTCTAAATCAATAGCATCATCCCATTTGGGATCGGTGGAGATGCGGGGTTAGTTCAGCTCCAGGGGAGGAAGCAAACATGGGGGAATCTCTCCTGGCCACAGTGGGTTAGACCCAACCCACAGCAGTGCCAGCACCTGGGTCAGCCCCAAATGCAGCTCCACCAGCAGCATGGCTAGGACAGGACCAGTTTGGCAGATAAACAGCATGCCACGCTGAAGTTCTTTTCTTTTTTAAAATGCATCTACAACAGGCTAGTAGCAGGGGCAGCACATGGTTTAATCCCGCTTTTTTAGCCTAAAAATGGAGCTGACTCCATTTGGGTCACAACCCCATTGCATTTCCCCAGACTGGGGGCTGCACCAAAGGCACTGGGACAGCACTGGTGTGGGACTGGGGAGCCTGGAAGGTGCACCAGCACCCCATGAAATGATGATGGCAAAGGAAGGACACCAGCCCCAAGCCTGCTCTCCCTGGCACCATGGTGCTAAACCCCCCAGAGAAAGCTGGGAGGGCTCCAGCCGAGCTCTCCCACACACCAGGCAGACAGGGCCAGCTCCGTGCTGTAAAAGACAGACACAGCTTGTCGCCTTGGAGGGCAGAGCTGGGGAATTATATCCTAAATGCTCACAAAATCAGCCGGTAAGTGCGCAGAGCTGTTCCCAATCAAGCAGTGAGCCGGCACAGCTGGGACGCATCCTCACTGCTCGCTTGCAGCGCACTGGCTTTCCCCGAGTCACAGCCGGCAAGCTCCCCGCCGCCGTGCCCAATCTCTGCGGGAACTTTTTCAAGCAAATCAGTTTACAAGTTTCCTCTTTTTCTTTTTTTTTTTTCCCCCCACAGAAAAAAAAAAAAGCACCAAAAAACCCCAAACCCATTTAGGGGTAGGGGGTTGTTTTGCTTGTTCGCCTTTAAAAAATAATGTCACCAGGTGCAGATGGCTGCATTTACGAGTCTGTGAAGCTCTGGCATGCCCACTGCTAATTCCATGCACAGGTGGGGGGTAGCTTTCATTTGGCTCTGGTTCAGCCAAATATTCAGTGGCCAAAGGGAGAGGAAGGTGTGGGATTGAGAATTGGAACATCTGGAGCAGAGCTGAGCAGTAAGAAATGCAAAGCAAAGTTTGAAAGAAAATGTCTCAAATGCATGGAGGAGAAAAAGCGGAGTTCAAAGGGCTCCCTGCTGCCAGCAAGGAGGGAAGCAGGCTCCAAGTGTCCTTCTGTCATGCATTTGGTTGGGTTTTGGAAGCAGGAAAAAAAAAAAAAAACAAACACCACACACGTGGTGTTGGAGAGGGAGGCAAAGCCAACCACTGGATTAAACCCCAGCCAGCTGCGCCCCCAACTAAACCTGCTCCTCTGCTGCGGGCAACACAGATTCCAGAGCTTAATGTGATAAAACCTGAATTTCAGAAGTTTTTCAGAAGTAGCAGAGGAATCAGACTACCACTTTCTGTTGGAGTCCTGACTTTTAGCCCCTGCAAGATGGGAATGGGCCTGTTCCCTAGGCCAGCCCGGAGCTCTCCCTGCATCCCATGGTTGATGCTGGGCAGCCCCCTGCACAGTGCAGAGGCTGCAGGTCCCCCCGGCATCGCACAGGCTCTGCTTCCCAAACAGCCCTGCCAACAAGTCACGTATAGGGATAATGCATTTTCTTTGTCTCTTTTCATTGTCTATTCCAGCTTAATTCTCCAAAACCCCTACGACAGCAAAATATTGCACCATTAAGAACAGCTAATGAACGGATAATGAATCGGGTAATGTACATAAGGAGCTAATAGTCTCATTCCCCCAAATAGTGACATGCATCATGTGCACTCATGAACTACAGCTGTCGGAATCAAAGCCCGAGCAGCCGGCAGGTCATGCTGGAGCTGTGCATGCCAAGCGTGCCATGACCCCACTTTCCGGGTGAAAAGCACCCACTTCCCAGCAAGACCTTGTGTCTCAGCCGGGAGTGAGGAGAAGCGAATGGAGCAGGGAGCACCGCTGCTGCCTGGAGCTCCCTGGTGCAAGGGCAGGGTCCGGCTCCGGCTGCCATGCCTCGCCCAGCAGGCAAGGCCTGATCCTGCTCATCTCTCATCATCTGCGATGCACATGCTGAAGCAATTAGTGGGGAAAGGCTGGAAAGCCTCCAGGATGGGAGAGGATGCCGGGTACGCTGGCTGCAATACCTCCGGCACCAATAAACTGCAGGTGCTGGGGGATCGCCCACGCACCGCCACAGCACTGGGATCCTGCCTGCCCGTACCCTGCTCCTCCTGGCTCACACCCCGTGTGGAAAGCTTTGGGAGGGGGGCAAAGCCCCGTTTAGAGACAGAAGGCTCTCGGTGGTGAGGATCCCCTTTCCCGGGGACAGTAGGCATCTGGTTCCTATAGCACAGGCACCCACATGTGCTGTGTGACCCTCGGGCTCCATCCCCTCCCCGAGAGGGCAGGTCAGCTCTCTCCGGCTCTGTGGGGGAAGGAGCTGGAGCTCTGTCTGGAGCCTGGCCGACGACAGGAGCTTTCAGGCACATCACCCGGGCACTGACACGTCTGTGAGAGATGGAGCTGGGACCAAAGCTGCCAGTAACCTGAGGCTCATCAGCCCGAGAGCTCTGCTCCACAGGGACAGCTGCCCTGGGGGCCCTTGGAACCGCATTGCCTCTCACAGGCTTGTGGTACCCACCAGCATCCCATGCCTCAAACCTTCGTTCCAATATTTAGGTGCTTGTGCTCCAGGGAGTCTCGTCACTCCCCATGCCACAGTGCCACGCACACCCGTGGGGGTCAGCTGCAGAGCAGCAGAAACCCCTAGCCCTGCCACATCCACCTGGGACCCTCTGCTTGTTCCTCCACCTCCCGCTAAGCACATCCCAACAGCACCAGCCTCTGCCTCGGTGGGAACTTCATGGATAAACCCCTGGAGAAGAGAGCCAGGAGCCCTTGGTGGAAGGAGCACAGGACCACGGAGGCTGGCTGCACTGCCATGGCGATGTACGCCCCTGCCTTGGGTCTCCCCCACCACCCAACCCACCTCCTGAGCACAGAGAAAAACAAGAGAGCCCATGAATCCAGAACACTGGCAACAGGTTTTAGGATCACATCTAGGGGTCAAACCCCAACAGACACCCACCCGTGCCACATGTCCCTCCTGTGCCAGGGCTTGAGTCCCCACCACAGTGCCAGAGGGGACCAGAGCAGCCCGGCACAGGGGACCAGTGTGTTTTCCAGGCACCTCCTCACACTGGGGGTCTCACACAGCCACACCCAGGCTTCAGCATCCCAGGCTGCTGGGATGCGGCTGGAGAGTGGGACAGAAAACAAGCCAAAGGCAGCCAGGGGGGCTTAGGTGTAGGGCTGCCTGCCTGCCTCCCCCTGCACAGGGACAGATCTGGGATGAGCCTGCTACCTGTGCCCTGACATTCCCACATCCCTCTCCCTCACATCATCCCCACCTTTAACTCTCATGGCTTGTTGGAGCTCCTCAGAGCATCTTCCACCTCCCCAAAACTGCCAGGGCTGCCCGACAGGGTGCTGGGGGGCACTTTGGTGCTGGCAGCTCCAGTGGTGTTCACCCACCCCATGCAGCACCAGATGCAGTGCTGGGTGGGGCATGGGGCCAGGCCCCCCCAGCCCCTCTCCCACTGCCCCCCGCAGCAGGACCAGCCCACAGGACCCACCATCCCAGGGCTCATGTGAACACCCCGTGGTCATTTTTAACCTCAGATCTTTGGCATTATTAATAACATACATGTGGGTCTCCCTTTCCCTGTGGGATAACATCTGGGGGATATTCATCATGGCCACTGCGGGCTGCTGCCCCCCGCTCTCCCCACAGAGCAGGATGGGTCACATCTGAGCGCTGAGCTGCTTGATGTGGAGTCATTAGCATGCACAGACTTCCAGCCCAATTACTTGACATATGAAATCAAGATCCGTTGGCCTTATTGTTTGCATCTGGAGCGCTGCATCCACGCGCACATACTCCTCCTCCTCCCCTGCCCCCCCGGCTCGGCCGCGGCTGTGCCAGCATCGGCTTCATCTGGTTGTCGTTTACCACAGCTTGGCATATGGGAACATATCAAACATCATAAAATTAGCCCTACACAACAGCAATTATCCACAGCACCTTCGGAAAGGAGAAGATGCACTATTTCCCAGCCCTCCTTCCTCTGCCGGGCTGCGGGGAGAGGAGCTCACTGATTTCCCCCACCCCCCACCACCCCCCCCGCAGTTCTCCCAAGAGAAGGTTTGCTCTCCCGGCAAGCACAGAGCAAGCCCAGGTGGATCACACCACAACCTGTTTGCAGCTCTAGTTTAGCAGGCAAGCCACTGCTGTTCTACAGACCGATGTTACACAAAGGAATAATTATGCTTCATTTCTACCCATTAGCACATTCGACAGCGTTGAGCTTGCTTTAAGTGGAAAAAAAAAAGAAAAATTGCATCAGAAATATTTGAGGTGCTGAAGTCAGCACGCAGGTGTCGGGGCTGATGCAGCACCAGGCAGCGTGCCAGCACCAGCCCAAGCAAAAAGCTCCTAATCCCGGCGATTACAGCCCATAAATGCGTGCGTGGCGATGGGGCTCACACCCAGGCAGCACCGGCCACCGCAGCAGGTGGGTTTGGCTTTGCCCCAGAGCCTCCCTGGGGGCTGTTAGTTAGGGGAGAGGGGGTTAATTCCTGCCACGTGTCTCCCACTGTGCTTTGCTCCTCTCAGGGCTCTGATGCTTTACCGGGGCCCCCGCTCTGCTGCAGGATGGGGACACAGAGTCTCTCTGGAGGAAGCCCCCGGTTCATGGCTGGGGAATTGGTGAGGGTTGGCCATGGGCAGAGAGCTGGGATGGTCCTGGCTGCTGCAGGGGCATCGTCCCCACTCAGCATCATCCTGAGGGCAGAGGCGCTGGTGCCCCGGCCGTGGCTCAGCCAGCATGCAGGAGGGTGCCCACCCAGCCCCATGGCCAGCAGAGAGCTGCAGCGGGGATGAAGGGCTGCCTTGGAGGCAGGCACCAAGCAGCAGAAGGAATTTGGGTTTCTTTTTTCCCCTGTAACCCATCTGTCCTTAATTTCTTTGGGGGTTTCACTCCAAATTCTTCAGATTCTATGGCAAATGCTTTGCAGTCCTCAGCTCAGCTCGCCTCAGCGGCTGGCCAGCTCAAAACTGCCTGCAAGCAGAGGAGAGGGAAGGGAAAAACACAACCCCACAAATTCACCAACAAATAACCCATGTCCCACCAGTGGCAGCACAGAGGCACTGGGAGTCTTTACTGTGCCAGCCCATCCTTCTGTGCAGCAGAGGGGACACTGGATTTTGTGGCAGGGGACACCAGCCTGTGTACCAGCCCTGGTTCCAGCCCTTGTCTGTCCATCATTGTGTGCTGTGCTCCACACACAGAGCAGGGTCCTGAGCTCCTGCACATTTTTGCCAACGGCTGGACCAAGCGGTGCCAGTCCTGCCTGGGAAGCACAGGCATGGCCACGCTTTTGCTGTACATCCCCTCCCCTCCTGCAGACCACAGCACCAGGAGGAGATATCTGCCTTGCCAGAGCTTTGGTGGGAGGTGTTTCCATTTGCTCTTATCATTTGTAGCAACAAATCACTTGGTTTGCCCTAATTTTGCAATTACAAGACTCTGGGCTACAAGCAAATGCAAATAGCTCAGACTGGGGAGCAAAAGAGTGTCCCCACACAGAGCAGCGGTGTGGTATGACATACACCACAGTCACTAATTAGCTGCTAATTTTACAGACTTCTTTACGGTTTGCAGTCATTTAACCCGTCTCATGGCCTGAGCCCTGCAGCCAGAGCTCTCAGCAGTGCTGGCAGTGGAGCAGGACCCCCAGTGCCAGCCCCAGCCCAGGATGCTGGGACAGCCTGGGAAGCATCGGGAGGCACCCACAGCCTGGCTGAGGCCAAGCTCAAGCCAGTCACAGCTCCCCTTGGGTGCTCCCTTGGGACACCAGGATCCGAAATACCTCCCCTCTGCTGTCATGCAAAGCAGAAGTTCAAATCCAGCACAGTATCAGGTAAAACCAGTCCCGCTCCAACACTGACCTGCACAAGCCCACCTACAGGTTCAGTTTGGGTCCAGTTCTGAAGATTTAAGCAGTGCCTTGGATTGACACAAGCTGTCTGCGAGGGCACATCTCCTCCCCAGAGACTACATCCAAGCCACAGGTTTGATAAGCATCAGGATATGGCTCTGGCCCCAAATGGAGAAATTAAATGAATACTTTGCATATTTTGGTGACTCACACATGTGAGCAGCTGTAATTGAAGACACGATCCATCTCGCCCTTCAGCATGTATCGGCAAATTACAGCCTTTCGTTATTTCCCCCAGTGTAACCTGCACAGAGGCGCCCACATCACATTCGCCCCTTACATGGAGCTCAGCTCCCAACGAACCCCACAGAAACCAGAAACCCTCCAGGCTCATCTTTGCCCATCGTGCAAACACCGCTGCTGAGAAAGCCCGGCACACAGCGGGGTGGCTGCCCTGGCTCCAGCCTGGTCCCTCGGCACAGGGATGTGCCGCACAGGGCTCTGCAGCACACGGAGCGCTGCCCTGGGGACCCCGGGTACGCAGCAATACGCGGCCACTGGGGTTTTCTTTTCCCCCCACAAATACCGTACCTCCAGGTTAAACTGGAGCAAGGCAGGCAGCAAAAAAATAATAAAATAAAATAAATGCCCAGCAGGGCTGCAGACCTGTCCTGTCCATGTGGCACAAGGGCCCCACAGTGACCGGGCTTTGCCAGGAGCATCCTTCAGCCCCGGGGAGCCCAAGATGTGTCCCACAGGCAGGGTGGGCTGCACCAACCACCACGCTCTGGAGAACCCCCCCTCACAAAGAGCCCGAGGGACCAGAGCAGCTACTTTCCCATGGGATACCCAGCTGAGAGCTGCAGCTCCATCCTTCAGGGCTTCCAGCTCTCCTGGCAGCTCATCACCATCCGCATGGGTCCCACCAGGGACAGGCACAAGCTCCAGTAAAGAAGTTTCCTGGCAAAGACCGGCTTAGGCTCACAGCTCACTGGAAGACTTGTGCGCCCACAAAACAAGGTGCTCATTAGGGGTTGCTGGTGTGTTCAGGGCAGGGAGTGTGGGACCCCTGCTGAGCAGCACCCCCAGATCCACCACCCAAACTGGGGGCTCCACACTGTGGCTCCCACCCCACAGCCAGCATCCCACCCTGATGTTTACTAGCATTTATGCGACATCTATTGTTCAATTTTTTAAATACACAATAAAGCGCAGGTGAGGACGCAGCTCAGAGCTGACATTTAAGTTGGGTCTTGGGGATTTGCTGTGTTCAGCTGAAGCATCCACCCACCAAACGGGGCCACCAGGCAGAGGGTTTGCTCCTGCTGACTCCAACAGTCCTTACCTGGAGGATTTTGAGCTCAACTGCATTGGCAGAGGCCCCCAGGCAGCCCCTGCCTTAACCTCAGCTCAGCTCATTCCAGGAGGAGCTGGGGCTGGCTGCTCCCTCCTTTAAGCCCTTCTCTGAGCAATGCCTGAGCCAGGTGGAGCAGCTCAGCCCCATTAGTGTCCCCAGACCCAGCCCAGCCCAGCTCCCCACTGCACCGCCTACTCGCCCATCAGCTGTGCAGGCAGGATCAGGCCCCCTGGTGCCCCATCTGTGCTGGGCTCCCAGCAGCCAGGACCCCGCAGGCTCCAGCACGGGTCCATGCACCGGTGAGCCAGGCACATGCTGGGGCAATGCCTCCAGCTCTGCAGAGCCAAGGGACAAGCAGGGCTGAGCTCTCTGTGCCCATCAGCCCCGTCTGGGCTGGGGAAGGACGTATTTGCCCATTGCTCACACTGAGGCTAATTATCAGCAGGTCATTAATGACAGTGAGTTTTAAAGAGCCAGGAAGGTGGAGCCTGATGAACTGGCCTTGTGAACCCTGAGGAACAGATAAAGATAAGAGCTTTTTGGCAGTGCAGTAGAGGAGGGTGTCTCAGAGGCACGCCAGGAATCATGGCTGAGGCCAAGCCCAGTGGTGGCACTGGCCGAGCCTCCGGCTCCTATCCCACAGCACTGCGGGGTGACAGGACAACCTGGACCAGCTCCAAGGGGGCTGCCAGTGCCTGCCTCGCTTCATGGGTGAGCTGGGGGACAGGGAGGCTCAGATTCCCCGGGTACTGGACAACCAGGAGGTTCAAAGCTCTTTGAGAACCAAACCTGCAATCCCTCCGTGCCTGCTTCCATCCGAGCCCCATCCAAGCCGGAGGGCGCAGGGAGCCGGTGCCCACCCATCTCCCCCGCATCCTGCCAGGGCGGCCATGCCCGGTGGTTGCCATCCCTCTGTTGCGCATGGGCTGGGCAGGAAAAGCAGACAATCTCCAGTATTGCATCTTAGAAGCCATCCGTTAAATGAGCTATTTTAATTAAGTGCAATCTAAGTTATGTGGTAATGTCAGGAGAGATGATAGGAAACACTCCCTTGGCCTAGCTGGCGGCGGAGGATGTATCTCATGAGCTTCATCAGCCTGTGACCCACCACCGACCTCTCCCCACACGCACACTTGTGCACGCTTGCACCCACGAACCCTGCTCCCTTCTAGTAGGATTTCCCAGGAAAAGAGCATGCCGCCCCGGTTTTATCCTGCCATCCAGGATGGGTGGGTGGAAAGCCCCGCGGCCGGGGTTAGCTCGTCCGGACAGACACAGGGAGCTGCAGCGTATCCCCTCCCCAGATGGACAGATGGACATGGGCTGTGGCTGGGAGAGGCAGCACCTCCTGCCCGTGTTACATCCCTGTCAGAGCCTCGATGTTTCACCTGCTGGAGCCAGCGGTTTAAATTAATCCGAGATTAATTAGTTTGATCTCCACGTTTGAATTTTATGCCTATGAGATTTTTTTTTAAAGCACGGAGAAGTTAGTTTCCAGCAGAGCTGTCATGCTGCTGGCAGGCATAGTCGTGGCCATAAAATACCAGCCCCGACTCAAGACGTCAGAGGGGAACAAAGATAGACTGTGATGCAGAAAAGATGCACGCATTTAAAATAATCTCCAAAGAATGCGGCACAGCCCTGAAGACACATGTCCCCAGCATCTCTCCCGAGCCGATCTTTTCCTCTTTAAATAGACTGCACCACTTATTCCCTCCTGATGGCCTTCCAGTCTTCATTTTGCATCTCATAACAGTGCAGTTCAAAATCACCGTACCCTGCCGGCCCCTCCGGCAGACACTGCACCGGGTGCCACTTGCCAAGCATGCGGGCTCCTCGGAGGTAGCCCTCGCGTCGCCGCCGCGGGGACCCGCAGTGACAGCCCGCAGCCCCGCAGAAAACGTGGCTCTTGCAGAAATTCTTGGCAATCCTCCCACAGCTTCCCTACTCCCGAAATTAAAGGATTGAGCCACAGCAACCCCTCCATCTAAATTAAAACGAGTTATATTTACTGTTCACGCTAATTGAATTATATGAACTCCAGGCTGGATGATAAGCAGAGTCGTCTCTTACAGTTCCTGGTCTTAATATGTTCAGCATTCAGACAAATGCACGCCAGCGTGCCAGTGTGTTCAAAGCGGAGGAATTTGGTCCTGGGCTGTTTTCATCCTGCCCTGACAAAGTTGGCTGGGAACTCAGGGGGTTTTGGGGGTTGCGGTGTGGAAGCGCTGGTGAGTCCAGTGCAAACGTTGCATTTCTTCTTCTAGCACCACGGAGCAGAAACCTGGCCGGGGTGCCATGGGCAGTGCTGGATGGGGATGGCAGCGCTGAAGTGGGCTTGGGGCGGTACTGGTGCTGTGTAGGCACTGAGCAGGGGGTGGTACCAGGGATGGGAGCAGCTTCTCATCCTGGTCCCTATCCCACATCTCTGCAGGGCTGCAGTAGGGCAACATCCAGCCTCACCCTCCTGCTGCTGCAGGGCCCGGTCCCCGCGGTGCTGTCCCCACTGCCCCCCACCCCAGATGGGTGCACAGCCAGGCAAGGGGGGGCATGGGGCAGAGCACTGTGAAGCCACAGGACACAGATATCAGTGGAGAATGTGCCAGCCACCCTAACGCCATCAAGATGAGCTTAATTCAAAAAACTCAGGCAGGAGGCTTCAATAAGACCAAAGGACCCTGCCAAGAGTCACACTTCCTATATTGAGGTGCATAAAAGCTGGACATGTAAGACATGAAGAAAGTACTGTCAGGGTAAGCCAGTGCCAGCCAGCAAATACATAACAGTGGGAACATGAAATATTAATCACTGGTGCATAAAACAATAGAAAAAAACTGATTTTGAGGCAGCCATCAATCCTCACTCAGCAGGGAACATCAAGAGACGCTAATACCATACAGGTTTGGCTTAAATATTTGCCTTCCTTAATGCTCATGCAAGAAGCATTTGCTTTGAAGTTGAAAATAGACTGTAAATGTCTTTTGTATGAGATGAAACATGATAAGACATGAAACCAGGAGGCTAAACTGTAGTTAATCACGGTGGTTTTACAAGCAACAAATCACTATTGTAGACAGTAAAGTGTAACGCTTAAAAGCACACGCCACGAGGATCTCGGAGAGAAGAGCCCCAGCCGGGCATTACCCACCACTGGTGGCTTTTCAGGTCATGGCCCACTGGGGCAGCCATGGGAGCAGCCATGGCACTGGACTGATGCTGGCAGAGGGCTGGACCGATGCTGGCACAGGGCTGGACTGATGCTGGCACAGGGCTGGACCGGTGCTGGCGCAGGGCTGGACCGGTGCTTGCAGGCTGAACCGCTGCCAGCACAGCCTGGAGCAGCTTTCCCTGATAGGCCCTTTCCCCAGGTCCATGGGGGTAATGTGTTTTGGGGGAGGCTCATCCAGCTCGGGGAGGGCAGGAGTGCTGTGGGCATCACCGCACCGACACCACCGTTTCTGAGGCTGGCACCGGCTCTGCCTGCACCCATGGCACGGGATGGGGTTTTGGCTGGGGATGGTAAGTCCCACCCAGGCAGACTCTGGGAGAGCCACACAGGGAAGCCAACGCTGAAAACTTGGGATGCACTTGGGCTGAGGATGGAGCCCATGGTGGACATGGCTCTCGGGCAAGGGAAGGGCAGCACCGCCACCAGCCCCCATCGTGTCCTGGTGCAGCTGGCAGCCGCTGCCGAGCACAGGAGTGTGCCTGCACTGCAACACACGCAGCCGGCCCAGCACTGCTATCTCCTGTATCAAAAATGAAGCTCATGATTAGAAGTGATGTGCACTTGAGAGCATGAGATAAGACCCCAAAGCAAACATATAAGTATGACTGATTAACAAATAAACCCTCACTAATTGCCTTAAAAATTCAGATCTCAACAGCAGGGGAAGGAAAAAAAAAAAAAAAAGATTAAAATTTTCCTTGGGCTAAACATTTTTCCGGCGCGCTCAGACTCGTTCTGAATGGTTCCAGTCATTATCTCTCTAATTAATGCACACTGCAAACCAAAAACAAATTTCCTCACCTCGTGGCTCTGGGAGGTTCAGCCGAATTCAACAAACCTCAGGAACGAGGTCAGGGATTGCCCGGTGAGCAGCGTCTCGGTGTGGGATGCTGACTGGAATAGGGAGAGATGAAGTTATTATCGGTGAATGAAGTGGAATAAGCCTTTAATTTTCTCCAGGTGTTGCTGGATGCGCTGAGGGACAGGTGAGCTCCCTGGGACAGAGCAGGTGAGCCGGGCGATGGGGAGGCATCCTGCTTCCTGACAGCTTTCCCATGTCGGGGAAATCAGGGGGGTGTAGCGTTTTTTTAATTACCATCACTTTATTCTCTGTAATGGACACAAACCAGCTCCGGCTCTTCCTGCACTTCCACAGCCCCAGCAGGAATTCAGAGAATCCCTTTTAAGCAAACCGATGCTCCAGAGCCCGCCACCGGGATGGGACCCTGGCACGGCTCAGAGCCACAGGCAACCATTTGCCAGGACCGTACTGCACAAGAGCACCCCAAATCAAGCTGTGCTCCCTGCCCCAAGGGATGCCCCAATGTGTACAACCCCAAAAGCGCTGCTCTGGGGTCTCGGTGCATGTTTACACCCAGGTGCATCCTCCTGCCCTCGGCGTGCCACCATGCCCGCAGCCCTGCCAGCATGAGGAAGCCCTCGGGCTCCGCTGGAGTGGGAAAAAACTGTTGCTCAAAGGGTAAAACTAAATAAACCAACACAAAGAGAAAAGACAGAGCCACCCCTGCGAGGCCAGGCAGCCTACTTGAAACACAAGGGAAAATTTCAGGTGAAAGCAGCCAGTGCAGGCAGAGGACTGCCCGGCCAGCCGGCTCGCTCCTCCCAAAACGTTGGCTCCAAGGAATAAGAGTAATTAGAGCTTCCTAATGCCTCCAGGTCATTTTCTTTTTCCTTGCGTAACGTAATTTCTATAGGGCTTGTCGTCTTTATTAGGAGAATTAATCTAAATCTCGCTGTGCTCTGGCTGCTTTGCCGTCCGCTGGAGCTATCCGGAGAAGGGTCAAAGAGGCAGGTCCTTTTTATGGCATGCAAATAAAAAAATTAAAAAAAATTAAGAAGGGAGGTCAGCTGGAGGCTACGGCGGAGGAAATTAATGATTTTTTAAACAACCAGGGAAGTTTGTGTTGGCCTGGTAACGTAATTCAATTTCTGTCATTAAACCCGTGTCACTGATATGGGGCCGCTTTTGCTCAACTAAGCAAAATCCTCTTATTAAGCCAGAATTGTCATTATTGTAATAATAAAGTAAGGACGAACGGCAGCAAACGGCAGCAGGGAGGGACCGGCTGCAGCCCAGCGGAGTCGACAGGGATGCCTGGTGCTGCGGAGCAGGTTTCCTCCCACCCTGAGCACCCACAGTGCCCGGGGAAGGACGAGGGACCCTGCGGTGCCAGGGGTGCTCAGCGGAGCTGGGAAGGGGCAGGGATGAGATCTGCTCTGCAGGGTCACATCCTGGGTCCTCAGCACCAGGCACTGCCTGGAGCCATCCAGCTTCAGGTCTTTAGTACCCCTGCCAAAATCCCGGCTCCGGATAATTTCCAGGAACACGTCCCATCCCTATTTAAACCATCCTGAGGTTTTTCGGCTCCGGGTGATTTCCTTTCTCGTTGCTGCACGGGTGGATGCCCAGCAAGGCGCGGCCACTGCCATGCCCACACCAGCAGCATCCTTCCCTCCCTGCAGCGCCGGGAAAGGGCTGGGAAAAGCACGTGCACCCTCCCGTGCCTGCATCCACGAACTGCAAGGCAGCGTGGCCGGGTCCGCCGTGGCGCACGGTGCTGGGCAGCCCACCATTGGGGGGAATCACCACCGTCCCCTCACCGCTGCCACCCCTGAGGAGGTTTCCACCCACTGCAGCATCTCAGGGGACACCACCCCAAAGCACCTTCTCCTTGCCAGGGCCACCGGCGAGGGGCAGGCGGTGTCCCAGGGACGGATGGATGGATGCTCTGGGGTGGGAAGCAAAGGGGCAGCTCCTGGCCCTGGGGCTCACCTGGAGGTCACTGGATCCGGGGCAAAAGCAGCAGATCAGAGGATTAATCGGTTGAAAAGCAGCTTGAACCTTCAGGCTGGAACCTGATTAGTAATTAGAGCTGGAGGTTGGCCCGCACAGGGAAGGTGACAAGGGTGACAGCGTGGGGCACAAGCCAGCACCAGGGTGGGAGGGAGATGTGGTGCCAGCTCCTGTGCTCCAAGGTGGACTTTACCTCCTTGCAGGAGGGATCTGGAGTCAGGCAAAGCCCAGCGCAAGTCTCCAGCCTCCACGAACCCCAGTATCCAACTCTGGTGGGGTAAGAGACCCTTGCGAAGCACAGAGGGTTGTAGCTTCCAGTCCTGCAGGCAGTTTTGTGCAAGGAAACTAGTGAGGCACTGCTAAAACTCAGGTTCTTCTGCCCAGAAAATCCTGCCAGCCCAGAAGGTACGAAGAACACGCTATGAAGCATGCTAAAATCAGCTTCAGTTGGGCAAAAATGCTAACTGGAGAGAACAGGAAACCTTCCCCCATTAAATTTCTGACCCCAAGAATGTCTGAGGGCCTCCAGTGCATCAGCATCCTCCTTTCACACAGCAAAACCTGGGGTAACATTAACAGACACAGTATCTGTTCACAGATCACACACACTGGCCCAGGCTAACCCTTTGGGTTGCCAGACCATGGTGGGTGCATGACAGCATGTCCACACCTTGGGTCTGCAGCTGGGGACAGACTGCAGATGCAACCTGCTCCCAGCCTCCTGGCCAGGGCTCTGTGCCTGCCTCGCACGCAACCCACCACCAGCACTGCCTCCCCATCCCTGCAACCAACACCGGGCAAACCCAGCAGAGCAGGAATCCCACGGCAGACACACCAGGGTACCATCACCAGTGCTTTTTAAAAGAGATTATTTCTCCAACACAGTGAATCAGTGCTTCATTTTCAGTATTGGAACAGGTACAAGAGCAGCAGTGAGCTTCAGGTAACAAGCCGGCACATTGCACTTTTTATCGGTGCCCTCCCAACAGCAGGACTGAGGCAAAATGCACGTAGATAAAAGCCTCTAACGTGCCCCTGAGCGCAGCTGCCCCATGACAGCACAGCAGTGCAGCCCCCCAAACCACCCACATGTTCCACCAGAGCTGCACCTCCGCACCCAGGGGTCAGCACAAGGGTCTGTGGTCTTCAAAAAACCTTGTGTATTGGTTTCAGAGGAGGATTTGACCTCTGGGACAGGGAGGGAAGGCAACGAATCAGATGCTGAATTAAGGAGAAATCAGCGTCGCAGCCCTTCCAAGCAGAGAGGGAAGGAAGACGTGATTCCTAAAGCCTGAGTTGTGCAAAGTGCAGCCCATGAGCCTGATTCTGGCCTTCCCTGCACCAGGGCACAGCAAGGAAGAACCATTAGTGCTGCTGGAGTCTGTAGCACAGTGATACATCTGGTGTAAGGCCAAGTCAGAATCAAGCCCAGAGGACAGGGGAAATCTAGAACCGCCTCTACTGTGTGCAAAATGCGTAAAGGGTAAATACCTGTGTGCTATCTAGCGAGATCATAAAATCATCTTTGCCCTAGCACCCTGGAAGGGTTTATATAGGGCAATTCATACCATGATCCCAGCCCAGAATAGCAGCAGGGATTAACCCAGACTCTGACCTCGGCTAATCCAGCACTGCTCCCTGCAAGTGCCAGCAGAGCGACCCTAGATCACTTCGGTGCCACATCAGCACTGGGCCCCTCCTGGCTGTGTTTCTGCAGAGTGTCCTGCCCTGGCTGAAGGCAGCAGCCAACCCACCCCAGGGCCCAGCAGAGGCAGGACTGCAGGCACACAGGCTGCTTTTAACAGCCAGAACCAAAAGGACTTGGCAGTAGATGCTGCCAGTAGAGGCGAGGATGCTGGGGAGAACAGAGGGGCTAAGGGTGGGTAAACGCAGAGCTGCAGCCTTTGCATCACCCCAATTCGTGTGGAACACCCTCAGGCACAGGTCATACAACCTGCCAGCCGGCAAGCACAGAGCTTCAGCAGCTCCATTTTCCCCTCGCCTCTCCCGTTGCTCCCCCCAGAACCCCAAATCGCAGCAGCCCCAAGAGGGAACCGGGCCAGGGACACCAGAAGCTTCTTTGGAGTTCCTCTTGCTTGTGGTGCCCCCTTGACTGCTGATGCACGCCGAGGTGTGAATGCAGGATCAGCCCAAGAGCAGCGTGTCAGTAGAGCAGCTCGCTTACTTCTCCGTCAGGTTCCTGCCTGTTTTTCCTGAGAGAGGGAGTCAAAATCAGGGCTTGTGCTTCTTGCTCCAGAGCCATCAGCCCCTTCTATATGGTTATTTCGCTATGCACCGCTCACATCTCACAGCCATTGCAGTCCAACCAGCGGAACAGCAAGTGTGGCCAGAGTGCCCCAAACTTGGCATCCCAAAGCCTTTTTCTGACTTGGGGGAAGTCAAGAGCAGGATAACCACAGCAGCAAGAAGCCCTGCCCTTCCCCCCAGCCCCACTCCCAGCTGACGGCCCAGGGAGCAAGCCAGCGAATGCCCCCAGCCCCATCTGGGCCAGGCAGGAGCTCCCTGCCCTCGCTTTGCACCCCCAGCAGAACCCCCCCAGCGCTCAGCTGCCCCGCAGGCACGCAGAGAGCTGCGGCCGCATCCAGGCGCTCCAGCACACTTGGTGAGAAGCCAGGGAGCCCCTGCCGAGCTGGCAGCTGAGCAGGCTGATGCACGGAGAGTTATTTAGGATACAACGGCAGTGCAGCGCAGGCGGCATGGCCTGGCTGTCCGCCGCTTCTCCAAAAATAATTATGTGGGCTGAAACAGCTGCCAAACAGCAGCCTGTACCTTTCGGGAGGAACTTCAGCGAGCTGCTGAATATTCAGAAGCGGGACTGGCCCCTCTTTGGCCCATCGTTGAGGAATTCGTGGCCGAGCCCGTTGCCACACTTGCCGCAAGACACCTGGAAATGCAAGGAGAGGGTTCGAGAGCAAGCAGCCTTTCCCCGGCAGCTCAGCACCACGGAGCCGCTCGCTCATCCCCTGCCTTGCAGCGGGACTGGGGGGACAACTGGGAAAAAGGTAAAACTCGTGGGTTCAGAACAATTTACAAATGGAAAGAAAATAAAATGTAACAACAACAATTACAGTGAAAAAGGAGAAGAATAAAATCCAAAAGGAAAAAATTAGACAAATAAGTGATGCATGATACAATTGCTCACCCCCCAGCCTGCTGCCCAGGCAGCTGTTGGCCCCCCCAGCCAACTCCCCCTGGTTTTTATATTCAGGATAACGTCCTGTGGTACAGCATATCCCTTTGGCTAGCTCAGGTCAGCTGTCCTGGCTGTGTTCCCCCCAATTTCTTGTGCCCCTCCAGCCTTTGCACTGGCAGGGCCCAAGAAATTGAAAAGTCCTTGACTTATAAACACTATTTACCGACAAACAAAACATCAGTGTGGGATCGACATTACTCTCATCCTAAATCCAAAGCACAGCATCGTGCCAGCTGCGGGAAAGAAAATGAGCTCTATCCCAGCCGAAACCAGGGCACAGGCTCACGAAGAAAAGCCTGTGGAGTTTGAGGGGGTCGGTTTTTCTTGGCTGCTTCTCAAAGGTTTCAGAATCGTCACCTTCAGAGCCCCCGGGCGCTCCTCGTACTTGGCCACGCTGTCCTCATGGATGGTCTGGGTGAAGGCCGGCCACGGGGACGAGTGCTCGTACTTGGCGTGGCTGGAGAACAGCTCGTGGCCGCACATGGCGCAGACATAGATGCCTGGGGAGGGGAAGGGTCAGTGTGGGGCAGCCCCCGGCCCCTCAGCTCCTGGCAGCGTGGCACAGGATCGGGGCAGCCGGGGGGGACACACATACGCCAGCAGGGTGACAAGGGACACCCACACTGGACTTTGCCTGCGTGGGCCCCTGCCAGCTGCTGCTGCCAGACCCCGGGCCAGGCTGGGCAGTGGGAGCTCTTGGGGCGCGGGGTGGGACCACATCCCCTACAGGGCTCACCTACAGCCCAGCCCCGCAGGGCACGGTCCCTATAGGGACCCCCACCCCAGCCCCAACTCTATAATCAGGATCCCCCTCTCCCCGTGAGAGGGATCCCCAAACAAGGACCGTGGCGCTGGGACCCCCAGCCCGGTCCCCACGAGTGGAGGATGCCCCATAGTGAAAGCCCCCTCCCCAGCCCCCCCCCGCCGCGGGGAATTCAGCCATTTCGGGGACCGCGCCCCACCCGCCCCACGGCAGGGATCCCGCAGCCGCACGGGTGCCCCCCCAGCGCCCCCGGCCTCGCTCACCCGGCTGGAAGTGGTCCTTGAACACCTCGCTCCGCAGGAACGAGCAGAACGACATGGCTGCGCCCGCCGCCCCGTCCCGGTTCCGCTCGGCTCGGCCCGGCCCGGCCCCGCCCCTCCCCGCCCCGCCCTGCCCCGCCCCCCGGGCCCGGGCCCGGGCCCGCCCCCTGGCCCGTCGCAGCACCGCCCCGCGGCCGGCAGGGGGCGCTGTGTGGCAGGCGGTACCGGGTGGGGCTCCCGGTACCGGGGGGCGGTCCGGTACCGGGGACAGGCGGGGGGTCCGGTACCAAGGAGGGGGTCCCGGCACGAGGAGGATGTGCCAGTATCGGTGGGGGTTCCGGTACTGGGGGAGGGGTCCGGTACCGGGGGTGGTCCCGGGCCGGGGGGCAGGGTCCCGGCAGAGGGAGGGATGTCCCGATCCCGTTGGGGGTACCGGTACCCATGGGGGAGAGTGCCGGTACCGGATGGGGGGGCCCCGCACGGGGGGGTGTTCCCGGCACGGGGCGGGATTCCCGGTACCGGGGGGTCCCGCTCCGCCCCGTGCCTCCCCCCCGCTATGGGAAATCCCGGGGCCGGGCCCCGCAGCCCCGGCGAAGGCCTCCCGGGGGAGGAGGGGGCGACGGGGGCAGCCCGGCGGGGTGTGGGGCTGCGCGGGGGGGTGCGGGGCGGGGCGGGGCGGAGCAGGGACCCGGCGCGGTCCTGCGGATGCTCCGCCAGCGCCGGCGGGAGCGGGGCGAGCTCCAGCGCGGCACCGGCCACCCGCACCCGGCACCGGGACGGATCCTCCGCCTCCAGCACCGGCTCACCGCCACCGGCACCGGTCCTTGGGCCCCGGCCCCGGCCGGCCTCCTTCCGCGCCCGCACCGGCTTTTCTTCCCCGGCACAGGGTCCGGTCCGCCCCCGGCACCGGGACGGACCCTCCGGTCATCCCCCCCCGCCGCTAGCACCGGTTCTCCCCCGGCACCAGGACCAGCCCGCCCCCCCGGCGGCACCGGCACTGCTCCTCCGGCAGCAGCACCGACCCTTCCCGGCTCACCGGGACTGTGCCAGGTACCGGCGCTGCGGCAGCGGGGACCCGCGGGGAGGGGGCCGGGGTAGCCGCAGCCCCCCCAGCAGCGCTGCTGGGGCGGGCGATGGAGGCTGGGCAGCTCTTGGGGTGCAGCGGGGGCTCGCCCAGCACGCACACCCCAGGGGCTCGGTGGATGGGCTGCAGGCGCGGGGACCACCCATCCCACCACCCCAGGGGTGCAGAGCCAGGGTCACCCGTGGGGACCCATCCACGGAGGGCAGCGCGGGTGGGGGGTGTCTGAGCTGTGTGCCTTCGTGGGGTGCGTGGGGGTCCCCGAGGAGGAGGAGGCAGCAGCCCGGCATGTGGCGAGGTAAGGGCTTTGAAGGTGAACCTTAGCAGGCTCCGTGAAGGGGTGAGCTGCATGTGGCTTCCTTTTCCTTCCCAAAAACCAGGCACCACGAGTCCCTTCTTCCTTAGTTTTATCTGAGGGGACCCTTGGATGGGTCCTCCTCCAGCGGGCTCCCGTGGAATTTGCACCTTCTTGGTGCAAGAGCGAAAACGCCTGCACCCTTCGGACGGAGGCCAGGGGCTGTCCGGAGCAGGCAGCCCCGCTGCCGGAGCCCTGCGGCCCGCAGCAAAGCCCTGGCCCCGTCCCCACGCCTTGATGCCGACGGACGTGCCCGCCAGCCACGAGCTCGCCCCAGAGCTGTGCCCGGCGTGGAGCCCCCAGCGTGGAACCCCCGGCGTGGAGCCCCAGTGTAGAACCCCGGCGTGGGGCCAGTGCTGGTGGTGCTCCTGCCCGCTGGGTGCTGACAGCGTGAATTAGGTCAGGCTTTCATCTCGGGGCAGGCTGAGCTCCCCGCTTCAGCCCCGGGGATTGATGACCCGTGGCAGGCCGGGGGGGGAGGACAGGGCTCCTGCTGCAGCACCGTGGGGTGCCGGGGAGCCGAGGACACACCGTGGCACCGTGCAGAGAACGGGTGACGTGCTGTTTTGAAAGTGCCTCCCTTGATGATCCACCGCGATCAGATGAGCGGGAAAGGCTCCAGATAGACTCCAGGGCTGCACACACCTTTGGGGCACGGATTTTCAGGCGGTGGAAGGAGCCACAGCGGCCGCCAGGAGCCTGAGCAGCATCATCCACCCAGACATTTACTGCTAACCAGAATTCAGAAGGTGAAGCTGTGCCCGTGCTAATGAAGTAGATGGGCGAAGCAGCTGGGTCCCTCCCCAGGGCTGCATCCTGCTGAAAGCGGGTCTGAGAGCTCTCCTGTGAGCTGCGAGGGCCATGCCACGAGGGATGCAAAGGTCTCAGGAAGACGGGCAGAAGATGGGGATGGCTGAGACATGGGGGTGAAGCAAAATCCATAGCAGAGGCAGGGCTGAGCTCAAGCCCCAGGAGAGCACAGGGTGCTGGGGAGGCTTTGGCAGTGGCTCACTGGGGGACCGGCGTGGGTGCTGGGGCTGGGCGCTGAGGCCGGCTGGCTCTGAGCATCCCAGCAGGCACAGCCACCCCCGGAGCCATTTGTGTAGTGCCAAAGCCGGCTCCTCGCTCCCCCAGCAGCATGAAATCTGCCCCAGCATCCACCAGTAAGCCCCCCCGAGCAGGAGCGATGTGATGTGGAAGCGGGAGCTGGGATCCCACGCTGCCCTACCCGTTGCCTGAAGTTATGTCTTGAGACTGCAGTGAGACTTCCCTCCCAGCCCCGCGCTCCTTAATCACAGGATAATGCAGAGAGCTCTCCAGTCACAGCGCTAATAACCACAGCAGTTTGGTTTCTGCAGCGGTATATTGTGGAAATAATTAGATGAGGGATTTCCAGCTCGTTTGGCTGAGTGATGAAAGCCTGCTCTCCACCCAGGCAGAGCTGTGCCACCATCCCTGCCAGCAGCGCCAGCCCTCCGCCCCAGCCACCGGCATCTCTAATTAACTGGAGAGGGCTGCTGGAAATTAATTTTTCAATTAACTCTCCTTGATTTCACAACAAAAGCAAACACCGGTCGGGCAGCGCCCACCTGGGAGCGAGCAGCGCAGGGCACTGACGGGGCAGACCCCAGTGTGGGGAAACTCCTTCCAAGGGGGCTGTAGGTGTTGCACCCTGGCATGAGCTAATGCTGGGGAGCACCACACCATGCTGTGCCGTGCCGTGCCGTGCTGTGCCGTGCTGTGGAGGGTCTTGATGCCTTTGGCATGAAAAGGGAGTGTGCTGGGGGGCAGATGCTTGAAGACACTAGCCCGGTCTGGGCTGCAGCTTGTCTCTGTGTCAGGTCAAGTCCAAGCCCTGAATATGAACCAGAGCTGAGTGCAAGGAGCAGGAATTCAGAGCCTGGGTCCAGCAGAGAGGTTTGCTGATGTTCATGGCTTCGGTGTTTCCAAGAGCAACGAGGAGGGGCAGCCGGCATTAGGGACCTTGCAGCCCAGCCCAGCTGGGTCACAGCTCTCGAGGTTCTGTGGAGATGTGACCTTCCCAGGCAGGGTGTCCCAAGCACGGCTCCTCAAAGGGACATCCCACATGGCACTGATCCCTTCTGGGTGCCACTGGGGCTGGGCTCGCAAAACTCCGCAAGGCAGGTGGTGTGCGGAGGCTGTGGGGAGCATCCCCTGAGAGCTGTTGGTCATCCCCATTGCTCTGTCACCCAGCCGTGCCCACCCAGCTACCCCCCAGCACTTGATGGAAATACTTGCAAGGACCTTCCTCTTCAATTTATCCCATAAATAGCAAAAAGATTCCCCTGCCCTGCATGCCCCGTGGTCACAGGCTGGGGGGGAACTCTGGGCTGGAAGGTGGGTTAGTGCTGGCACTGAGGAGCCGGCTCTGGGGGCAGCTTTGGGCTCAGTATTTGCCCTCTGAAGCCTGAGCCAGCAGCGAAACCTTCACTGGGGCTGCCCATGTGGACCCTCCACCTTGGGGTGCTGGCGGTCCAGCCATGGTCCCAGCGGGGTCCATTCCTGGTGCTCCCCGCCCCCCCAGGCACCCACGTTCCCCAGTGGTGGCTGCGTTTCAGCAGTGTATCTATAGCCCCCGCTGTACTTGACGTCCCTGCCAGATGAAAACTCCCATACAAACCCAGGCTATTATTATCTCTGTCTTCCACCGTGCTAATGGTCTCTCAGGAAACAGTCATCTTCTTTTATTTTTTTCTTTTTTTTTTTTTTTAGCATTTAAAGCCCACGAATGCTGGAGTGGTGGTATGGAAAAGGCAGGCATGGTGGAGCCAAGCACTGAGCCCTCGCCGAGCACAGGGGAGCCGGCATCCCCCTGACCCAGCGGACACAGGGAGCCGTGGCTGGGCAGGACCAGCCGAGGACCAGCCCCAGGGCTTTCTGGTAGGCACTGCTGAGGGCTGGGGATGGCAATGGGCAGTACAGGGAATACTGGGGATGGCTGTGGCATGGGGCCACTGAGAAACCCACATGATGAGGAGCAAGTGAGGTCCCTCTGCCCCCCACCTGCCATGCTTGGGTGGGAGGACTACAGGGTCCCGTGGCATCGGGGAAGGGGTCACTTCTCAGGTCCATCTCTCCTACTCATTTCCCTCTCCTTGCTCCCCATTTTGCTGTCCCGGTGCTTTGCCTGGTGCCTTGGACAGCTCCATCTGCCAGGAGTGCCAGCAGTGCCGGCAGCCCTGCCATCGGATGGATGATGCCAGCCCCACAGCCAGGGTTTCTGTTGGGTGCTGGGTATCGCCGGGGTAATCACCCAGGGATTATTTGGGGTTAACAAGTGGCTCCTGTAAAGCAAAAGCCTCGAAACGTGAGATTATATAAACAGCGCTGGAGGCAGCTGCAGCACAGCCTGTAATTAATTCGTGGCAGTAAAGTGCTTTGAAGATCCAAGGCGACGTGGATGCTGGGTGTAAGGCAGCCCGAGGGACAGCACCCACCAGCAGCAGGGTCCTGCTCAGCTCCAGCTCCCCTGTGACAGTGTCCCCGCTCCTGCTGAAGGGATGCTGCGAGGGGAAGAGGCGGGGGGTGGAGCTCGAGCACCCCATGAGCCTGCTGGGTGCTGGGCTCAGCCCCGCGATGGCCCTGCAGAGCCCATCCTGCAGCATCCATCCTCCCTCCCAAAATCACGGAGGGCGCACAGCCAGGAGCAGGCTCAGCCCTGTTGCTTTGGCAGGGGTGCAGCAATGGAGGGACCACAGTGGCTGGTGGGGATGGGACAAGACATTGCCACGTCCTGGAACACCCTCAGGGCTATGGAAGCTTTGTTAGGAAAACTTTTGTGCCCCTCCAGTAAAAATAGGGATTACCGATCCCATGGTTCCAGAGCATCCTCATGCTGAATTGGGGCTGCAGCTTGGGCTTGCTTCTTTCCAGGTTCATGCAGTGCATCAAGCAAGGGCCAAACCTCTATCACTTAAGCAAGAAACATTTCGAGGAGTCAGAGTCCTGCCCGCTGTCCTTGCAACCCTCCTCACAGTGCCCATGCTTGCACTGCGACCAGCGTTAATGTCCTCGTGTGGGACAATCCCCCTTGTTTTGCTGCAGACTCATGGCTCCAGGGTCTCAGAGGCCCCATTGCTAATTGCCTGGCTGAGGTTTATCTTCATTATACAAGCGGTTCCCCACACGTTATCATTGAGCTCATCTCACCGTGGTGCCTTCTGCATCCCATCCCTGCCATGAAGCGTAGGGAGAGCCACGTGCCTCCCATGCGCTGGCAGCTCCATGGCCCCAAGAGTATCCCAAAATAGGCTGGAAGGCTGCCAGCCCGCGGTGACGGGGTCCCCGGGGTCCCCCCCTCCTGCTTGGTGGCTCATGGCAATGCTGCTGGGGAAGGCAGGACCGTGGCAGGGACACGCTGTGCCTTGAGGCGGCAGGGAGCTGAGCTGCTTCCTCCCATTCTCTTGGCAGCACCGGCACCGTCGGCAATGCGAGCGATGGCAGACCAGGCTGCAGCGGCGGCGGACGCCTCTCCAACGCTGGCACCGTCCCCAGGCTCCCCTCAGCATGGGGACACCGATGGGCTCACAATCCAGCCCACCAGCTCCAGGGAGGACAGCGGTGGCCAGGACGGCTGTGGGCTTGTTTTCACAGTGGATGGGGACACAAAGCCTGTCCCCTCACCCCAGCCCGGGGGGATGCTCCTGGCTGACGTCCCGCGGGCCCCCCAGCCGCGGCTGAGCCCAGCCAAGTCCCGCACGGCCCCATCCTCCCCCAGCGTCTCCCCGTCGGAGAGCCGTGCCGCCTTGCTCCGGCTGCGGGAGGCCAGGCTGGAGGACACCAAGAGGCGGCTGTCGGAGGCCATGCAGGAGCCCCTCAGCCGGCTCAGCCGGCTCATGGCCGAGGAGAGCAGCCCCGTGCCCCGTGTGAAGGCCAGCACCAGGGCGCAGGAGGTGGGGGGCAGCCCCGGGCCGGCGGGGGGCCGTGGGGCTTGGGGACGCCGGGCACGGGACTGGAGCCCCTGGGAGCCCACCCTGAACTGCCGCTATGAGATCTGCTCCTACGGGGACGTGATCCAGGTGGTGGAAGTGGCGCAGCAGGATGCAGAGCCCCAGCCGCCCCTTCCCGAGGAGCTGCCACCGGCGCGGCCGGGGGGCACGGTGCCGGGCAGAGCTCTCGCCTCCATCGCACTCCTCGCCTACGGCTACTTCGTCCTGCCACTGCCGCCCTACGCCGCCGGCCTCTGCCTGGGACTCCTCTGCGGGCTGGTGCTGGGCTTCCTCGCTGTCCTTGTCCTCCTGCCGAAGCCTCTGCCGGCACCACGGGCACCGCGGGACCACCCGCGCCCCAAGCTGCTCCCGGGGGAGCCGTGGGAAACCCACCGCCTCCAGGTAGGAAGGAGGTCCGGGATGGGGTGCTGGGGGGCAGCTGGGGGGGAGCCCAGGGTTGGGATGCAGCGTCAGGGGGGTGCCCAGCCCGCGGCAGGGGCAGGCTGCCACCCATGTGGCACAGTGGGAAGCAGCTGGGTCCCTTTCCCCACACCTAGGGCTGGATGAACCAGCTGCACGCCTATGACCCTGAGGTTTTCCACCCCTCACTCACGCACTCTGTGCTTGCCATGCTGGATGGAGCCACCCTCAAGCTCTCCTACCCCAAGAGCAACATCCCGCGCCGTGCCACCTTCGAGGAGGAAATCCTCGAGGCCGTCTTCATCAGCCACCGCTGCTACGACCTGACTGATGCCAAGGTAAGCCTGGTGATGCCAAGGACCCTTCCGTGGGGACCCCTGACATCCCACGCCTTGGCCCATCCTCACCGCTGCTCTCGGTGTTGCAGGTCTTCCTCTGCCCCCCCAGCTTGGCCCGAAAGCGGACGTGGAACAAGAAATACCCCATCTGCATCCTCCTCCCTGACCCAGCGGAGGTGGAGTGCCGGAGCAGCGAGGAGCACGACTTGGAGCTGCAGAAGGATGAAGGGACAAAGAAGACGCTGCTGCCAGGGCAGGATGTCCCGGGGGACTGCAGAGAGAGGTGCCTGTACCTCTTTGGGCGGACGGGGAGGGAGAAGGAGGAGTGGTACCAGCACCTCGTGCAAGCCTCCCGTGGGACACCCAGCAGCAGCCGTGGTGAAGCCAGGGCAGGTGAGAAGCATCATGGTCTCTGCTCTGTGCCGGGACTGATCCGGGGTGGGAGCCTTGTGTGTGCCGGGAGGACAAGCCCTTGGTAGAGAGCAGTGAGCATGGGGGGCCACGAAGGAGCCCAGAGCGTAGCCAAGAGCATTTGCAGCAGCAGGGAGAGCCCAGAGGATCCCTTGCCAGAACAGGGTGGGGGGCATGTCCTTGGCACCACAGATGGGCAGCCTGTCACCACGTGTGCATCACGGCACATCACCACACCCGCATCGTGGCCAGGCGGCACATCACCCTGACCCACTCGTGTCCCTGTGCCCCCAGGTGTGGGACCGGCTCTGCAGAGCAGCGGCAGCAGCAGCGGAGGGAGCGCTGAGGACATCCCCTCCACTCTCCCACCCAAGGACCTGGCGGGAAGCATCCAACAGAAGATTTTCCTGGATTACAGCACCTACATGGCCCGATTCGTGCCAGCGCAGGTGGAGGGCAGCCCGGACCAGAGCCCCTCTCACACAGCACTGGGCAGCCCCACACCCACAAAGGTGAGTGGGACAAATCCAGCACTGGGAGAAGGACACAAGTGCTAAGTGGAGGCTGAAGGACCCGTGCGCAGCCACTTCCAGTCCTGTGGTTCGTTTCCTCCCTCCCGGCACCACAGTTTGAGCAGCCCAGCTGTGGTACAGGGGAGCTCCTGGCCAGTGGGTCCCACCTCTCGTGGGGCCACCTCACGCCAGGGGCTCATGGCTTCTGTCCCTCCGCAGCACGGGGAGGACATGGCCGGGCGCAGCAAGGTGTGCATGGCCTGGATGAACGCGCTAGTGGGGCGCATCTTCTGGGACTTCCTCCGGGAGCAGTACTGGGCTGAGCTAGTGTCCAGCAAGATCCAGAAGAAGTTGAGCAAGATCAAGGTGAGGGGCAGGAGCATCACAGCACCCCAGGGAGTCTCATCCCCAAGATCCCACAGTGGGTGCCAGGCTGCAGTGACCGTCCCCGTGTGGTTTCCCCCATCAGCTCCCATATTTCATGAACGAGCTGACACTGACGGAGCTGGACATGGGCACATCCATCCCCTCAGTCCTCAGCGCCTCCAGCCCCACCATCAATGAGCGAGGTAAGAGCCCCCGTAGAGCAGCGGGGACCCCAGGGCTGGCTCCATGGCAGCTGTTACCGAGGTGCCAGCCCAGTCCCCGAAGCAGGGAGGTTTTGGCAGGCACATGAGCAGCCCTCGGCCCCTGTGGTGCTGACAGGGGCTCACCCCATCCCTCTCCCCGGCAGGGCTCTGGGTGGACATGGAGGTCACCTACAGCGGCTCGTTGCAGATGACGCTTGAGACGAAGATGAACCTCTGCAAGCTGGGGAAGGAGAGTGCTGCAGAGGAGAGCAGCCCCGCAGAGGCAGGCAGAGAGGGGTAAGGAGACTGTGCATGGCTGGGTTTCATCCTCCTCTTCCTCTTGCCTGAGCGAGGCAAGAGGCTGCTGGCCCCAAGGCACCCCTGTGATGCTCCTCGCGTCTCACAGGGCCAGGCCACGGCTGATCCTGCTGGCAGACAGTGATGCCGAGTCATCCAGCGCTGGCTCCTCCGATGAGGAAGACATCGCCACTGCAGAACCGGCGGGAGCCCTGGGGGAGCGGGTCCTGCCGCCTGGCACCGAGGGGTAAGGGCTGGTTCGGGGTCCGCACCACGGTGGGCTTGGGGAGATGCTAGGGAGGCACGGTGCTACGCCAGCACAGTGGTGCGTGGCCAGTGTCCCCAGGAAGGCACACGCAGGCACCCCAGCACATCACGGCAGCCTCTCACAGGGGGCTCCTGTCCCTGCGGGGTGCTGTGGCAGATGGCTGGCGGACACTGAAAGCCACCACAGCGCTGGGTCTCACCCTGCTGCTGAGCTGTGGCTCCTCTCGCTTTAGCCACGTCAGCGGCAACAGCACGAGCCGGAAGATCTTGCGCTTTGTGGATAAGATCGCCAAGTCCAAGTACTTCCAGAAGGCCACTGAAAACGAGTTCATCAAAAAGAAGATCGAGGAGGTTTCCAACACACCGCTGCTGCTGACGGTGGAGGTGCAGGAGCTGGCAGGCACCTTGGCCGTGAACATACCACCACCACCAACGGACCGTGTCTGGTACCAGCTCTCCTTCCTCCCACGCGGGGACACACGCACATCCTCCTTCCCGCTCCCCTTGCTCCCTACGGCTTGGCCAAGGAGCCAGCTCGGGGGCTTTGGGTTCCTCCGTGTGCACCAGCAAGCCAGGGCTGTTCTCCCAGAGGGACTCACAGACCTCAGGCTCATTTCTCCTCGTCTCCACAGAGAGCTCCCCCTGCAACCCAGCCGCCTCCTCCCAGGAGGCAGGTCCCTAAAACCCAGCAGAGCAGGGCTACGTGGGCTGTGCCACATATTTGGGATGTGATGCTTTCTGCCTCTTTCCTTTCCCCTTGCAGGTACAGCTTCCGAGTCCCACCCCAGCTGGAGCTGAAGGTGCGCCCAAAGCTGGGCGAGCGGGAGGTGACATTCCTCCATGTCACTGAGTGGATCGAGAAGAAGCTGCAGCATGAATTTCAGGTGCCTGGTCTGCTAAAGGGCTCAGCAAACCCTGCTAAGTGTGGGCATTGCTGCAATCAGGGATAAACAGACCTCGCTTTGGGCCAGGGATCTCTCTACAAAAAGCCAACATCTGATCTGGTCTGTCCAGCTTTGGACAGTCAAGAAACACAACCTAGTAACCAGCTGCAGGGGCTGGTGCTCTGAGCACTAGAGCGCTTGAGAAGTGGCTTCCTCCCAGCACGTGCAGCCCTGCCTCAAGTGTGTGTGTGGGGGGGATTAGGAGTGTCAGCAGGCCCCAGGCAGACCCTCCCCCCGCCAAGGGCTGAATTCACCCATCCGTTTTGGTTTTGGGACGTTTGGGAGATTTACCATCACAAGGTACTCGCTGGTTTGTTTTCAGCCTCTCACCTTTGAGACCTCTGGTCAAAGAGCAGAAATGTCCCCACAGATATTTGGGTACCCCAATCCCCCCAGAGCCACCCATGTGAATGGCTTCGAAGTGCTGGTCCCTGCCCTCGGCCGTGACCGCCCTCGAAGCCATACAGGTCAGCAGGGCAAAGAAAAACTGCTCCTGCTTGTCCCCACCCTGAGGCATCCAGAGCTGGAAATCTCTAGGGCCAGGCACAGTCAGCTGCTGCGGAGGGGATGGAAGCCCAGGACCTTCTGTTCACAGCCCCAGTCTCTAAGTTTTACATCCTCAAAACCACTTACTTGTTATTCTGGATCCCTCTTTTCAGAAAATTTTGGTGATGCCGAACATGGATGATCTCATCATTCCCATCATGCGCTCCGGCTTGGATCTTCAGCCACCCGCTGCGGGACTGCCCAGGGACCCACCCGCCAAGGGAGAGAAGAGGCTCTGAAGCGCAGCCTCAGGGGGAAGGCAGAGACCCTGCGAGAGCTCAGGGACCTCGCTGGGACACGGGGCCAGCCTGGGCCCCACCACTGACCGCAGCCGGGGCTATGCCGTGGGCTCCGAGCTTCTCGGTTCATCTCATCCTCAGCACATTTGTAGATGAGCCTCCTCTTTAAAAACCGCAAGCACACGTTCAGAGCAGAACCAGAAATGGGGCAAGGGGTTTGCTGGAGACCCAAGAACTTCGTGCACCTCCTCCCAGGACTCCTGGCCACGGGGGCAGCTCTGCACCAGCGGAGGGCTGGGCTTTCCACTGTCTGGTTCCCAAAGAGGGTGCAGGACGCCCAGACCGGTTCTGCACTGAAGGAGTTGTTGTCACCGCTGATCCAAGACATCACAGCTCCAAAACGCATCATACCCTCCCTGCAGGCAGCTGGACTGCAAGGAAAACAGGGGTGGGGAACGGGTCCAAAATCTGAATAAACCCATCACTGCCCGGTCTGACCTAGCAGCCATCTTATTGTACCCAAGTTCCCCACCTGCTGAGGATGCCAGCTGCCAGGATCGTGGGGCTTTCTGCAGGGAGAAGTCCACCAGCCGTATTTTCAGCTCAGCAAAAGGCCTACCTGGGGGTGCACGTGTGAGCAGAGAGATGGGCAGTGAGCCTGGGAGGGGGCAGGTAATGGGGAGGCCCTGTATTCCCAGTGGAAACTGGGGCTGAAGTGCTGGTACCTGCTCTGCTCCCCTCTGGAAGAGAGGAAGGACAGTCTTCATCGTGGTCTGGGTGAATGCAGGCAGTGGGAAAAAATTCACCAGGCAAAGAAAAGGGAGGATCCAGAGGACAGAGCAGACACCTGGCCATCCCCGTTAGTCCCCATCCATACAGGCCAGTCCCAAGCGCTAATTGTCCCATCCCTACCTGCTGAGGAGCCTTGAGGACACGCTGTTGCCCACAGGCAGCACCGAATACAGGCAAGACGCCCCCCCAGACGGAAGATAGGGAGCAGGCATGGCTTGTAGCCCCTTTATTGAAAGTGCCCAGATAGGTAGCCTTGCATGTCTCAGTCCTCACAGCTCCTCCTGCACACTTGGCTTCCCTTTCACCAAGTGCTTCTTCTGAGGGCCCTGGAAGAGAGCAGAGAGGAGAGCGCTCAGCGTTAGTAGCAGATAAACCTGGTCTGCAAGGCTGCGTCTGAGCTGCAGGGAGCAGAAATGCAGCTCTGGCCACTTTCTGCTGTGCAAGGCAGCTCCTGGTCTCTGCGCCCCAGCTGGGAGCTCTGTGCGTTCACCAGCCCCCCCTGGGACCTGCCCAGCCCTGCAGGGACCAGGAGCAGAACATCACTGCTCTTGCACCAGGGGTTTGTTTCTCTGGACACCACAAAACCAGCCACAGAGCACCAATGAGTGACCTGCTGCGAGCCAGGTGGGCTGGCCTGCAGTCAGGGGACATGGAGGGGAGCAGTAATTGTGCTGATGAATGCTTCCAGGAGCCCACCGTGGTAGAGCAGCTGCTGTATGAGCCCTGGAGGAGGCAAGGCCTCCCACAACCAAAGGCACAGCTTCTCATCAGCTAATAACTGAGCCTGAGGGGTTTCCACCAGCTAAGAAATGGGGTTGTCCCAAAACAAATAAATCCTATGGGAGCAGATGGCAAGAATTACTTATGTGCCTCTACTTCCAGCCAAATGTAAAGTTTTACCAGAGTATACGTGCAGGAAACTCTCACCCCACGGTGGAAAATGGCAAAGAAAACAGCTGCAACCACGTAAAACCACCTCCTGTCACTCCGATCCCTGTCACAGCTACTCAGGACTTGCAGTGACAGCAAGAGCAAAACACAGAACAAGCTCCTAACACTGAGATGAAGGAAATCAGCTTAACCTCTAAAAAGCTCTGCAAAGACACTGCACAGCCAATCTCCCTTCCCAGGGCTAAGGAGGCTTAGCCAGTTTCACATGGGAGTTTTAGCTGACAGGCCAGATCTAGGCACGTTTTACGTCTGCGTGGCATCCAGGCAGTTGTTTTCTTTCGTTTCTGCTAGCTGAAGGGCTGCCTTACTTAACGCTTCCTCAATTTCACATTCAGACTTATGCACCAGCCTGGTGTAGGTTGCAAAACTATTTGAGAAACTCTGCTTGTTTTGGATTTATTAATACTTCTTTTTTTTTTTTTTTTTCCCTGGATTTAAGAAAAATATACTGCTTGGCCCCTTTGAAAGCTTCCTGACAAGAGAATCACAAATCTGTGTCTGAATTTGACCCAACCTTTTCCTCTTAAGAACATTAAAGTTATAAATCATTCCAAACAAATCAAAGAAGCACACAATTACGGGTGAAAGGGACCATATGTCCAATGCAGTGCCTGCCAAGTTAACTGCTTGTTTAAAACATCCCGTGGTGAATGGAAACTGGTTGACCATATGGTATATTATTTGCTAGTTGGGTTGTCTTGGATCACTCACACAACCATCATGTTCTTCCTTAGCATAATATCTGTTGTGTGAATTGAATTCATGCCTGTCTTTTATGCAAGACAGTCCCGATCACTCATTTGGCGGCTGTTGTATCGAGAAGCAGATGCTTGGTTGGAGTCAATCAGTTGCTTTTAGCCTCAGCTGCAAGTGTGGCCTGGGAGCTGGAGCCAGCACAAAGTATAACTCACCATGAAAGCCCGCTTCTCCTGAGCTGTCTGGAAGCAGCCATGGCCAAACTTGGAAGTCGTATCAATAAATTTGAGTTCAATGGCTTCCTGAGCCCGGCGGCTTGTATGCACCAGAAGAGACTGGAAAACAACAGTCACAATGCATCAGGCTTATCATTACAGAAAATCTGGACATCTGCTCTGATGGAAGCAGGGTTGAAATATCCTAGTTGCACCTATTAGACAAATACCTCAACAAAAATATGCCTTCTCAGAGAAACAGCCTAGTGCTCATGTGGCAGGTGATGCCTTGGATTGCAGAGCAGCTGCGAAACAAGCCTGCTCTTCACTTAGCATTTCATTTCCTCACAGTCTGCCTATGGCCAAGGTTTCCATTTCTGGCCTTGCATCACAGCCCTCAAAGGCTTGCAGCTTCTGTCTCCAGAGAGAGCCCATCCAACTGCACACTGCCACAAACCACCTAGCACCACACTCGTGTGCCACATGCCCTCTGCAACGCAGAGTCAAGGACCGGACCAGTCTCCCTGCCCAGCATTTGGAGGCAGCAGCATTCTTCACGGGGCGAATCTGTTCAAAGAGAGCTACAGACTGTCCCTCCCCAGTGCCAGCTGCACTCTCACCTTACGGAGGGTGAGCACACGCTTCTTTGTGCCCACGACGCAGCCTTTCAGCATGAGGAAGTCGTTGTTGACCTCCCCATAGTGAGGAAAGCCACCCTGCGGGGAGAGACAGAGAGAGGGTTGGCAGAAGAGCTGGATGGGAGCAGACACATCCACAAGTGGCATTTTCTAGGGAAAAAGGTAGTGAGTGACAGTCGTTCCAGCTAACAACACCCTGCACCTTTCAGGTCACCTGCTTAGGACCGCCACAGCATGACAGCCACACTGACTGCATGATCCCAGCTAAGGAACACCCCGTAAAAGCTGGGCAACCAGTAACCCTGCTTCCTTCTCTGGAGGGATGTGGGTGAATAGAGAGCAGAGCTGGCTAGACTCCTGAGTTAACAGTTTTTAATAAGCAAAAGTGAATTTTTAAACCAAGTAATGTTTATCTGTTAAGTATCAGATTTTTGATATAATTTAGACTTCTTTTTCTTTTTAAACAAAGTTCACAGTTTCTGCCCAAGTTATCAACTGAAAGTTAAATGTCTGGGTCTACCATTGGGCCTAAAAAAACACCTCACAGAGATGGTTTTCCATGTCCACGAGGAAAGGATTAACTGCATTTCTTTCAGTGAATTTCTTTCAGTGAATTTCCTTCAAACCATTTCCTATGCAGCTGTCACCAGCCAGTGAATTACTTTCTTGGCGTGGATTCCTGCAGCCAGGGCCAGTCACAGCACTATTACCCCCTCAGCCCTTACCAGAGGCGTAATGGTCTTCTCCGTGACATCGTAGTGTGTCGAGGCATTGTTCTTCACCACTTTGCCATCCTCCACATGGATCCCACGGCCAACGCGGTAAATCTAGGAACAGAAAGGAAATGGAGACGGCGACTTTCCTGCCCCCTCACTGAGGGATGTCATAGGGATGACATGGTGTTCACCAAGATGTGCCCACCCCCTGCGATGTGTCCCCTGAGCAGGGAAAAAGCACCGGGTAAGCCATGGAGAGCAAGAGCACTACAGATCCCTAGGGAAACATCTGAGAGGCTGGGGGAACAGAGGCCACCGTGCAAAGGGTGGTGACAGCACAAGAGGAAGGAAGGCCGGAAGGTGCAGCAGTGCTCTGAGGGAGCCCATCTGGGCCATACCTTCTTGTTGAGCTCCGTGCGGTGGTGGTAGCCCTTCTGGCCAGCCCGAGCAATGGAGTAGCCAACCCGGGCTGGGTGCCAGGCTCCGATGCAGGCAACTTTGCGCAAGCCCTTGTGCGTCTTCCTGGGGAGCTTCTTGGTGTGCCAACGGCTTGTCACCCCTGGAAGTGTGAACGGACAGGGTGGTGAGAACACCGGGGAGATTCAGGGCTGGTGTCTGAGTGCTGAAGAGGGGAGAGTCTCATCATTCTGCAGTTCTCAGAATACACTGTGTTGGAAGGAGACCAAGAGCTGTCACCACCGTGAGAGGCCAGCGCACAGAACTGTTCTCACTTCCCATGGATCTAATCAGACTGTGATATGTTCCTGCTGAGCACATCCACGCACACACACACAGAAACACCCACACCTCCACACACGTGGGGTTTGTGAGAAGTCCAATGGCTACACGTACTCACGGTGCCTCTGAGCCTCCCGGGAGGACTCTGGACACAGAAGACAACATGGCCTTTACTGAAATCAAGGAAACTAAGCTCTGCTACAACGGAACTGTGTGTCATGACTGAGATCCAGAGGCTCTTTGCTACCCTCTGTGTAATGAATTGGTGGGTTCTCAGCAGGGCTAACACTCCCCTGCCCCAACGCTCTCTTATGGGCAGTGCCACATGAGAAAGACAGAAACCAAGCCCCTGCTCTGTACCTTTCATCCCATGCCCCTTGGTCACGCCAATGACATCAATCATCTCATTCTGGCTGAAGACATTGTGCACGGAGACCTGCTTCTCCAGCCTCTCACGAACCCAGTCAACCTTTTCAGCCACTGTCCCACCATTCAGCTGGATCTCCATCACATGGGCCTTCTTCTGCCGCAGTGGGAGCAGCTTCATCTGCATTAGACAGGGTGTTAGGGCAAAATGTAGCCCCTTGCCCCACAGACATGAACAGGCAAGCAGGGCTGCGTCACTCACAACTTGTGAGGGGCATAGTGGGTGAGCAGAGCCAGCTCTTCACCACCCCTCTCTACCATGCTGTCAACCCCTTTCATATCAGGCAGCCACCTGGGTCAGCAGGTCTATATATTTGGGACCTCTTGGAGCCAACTCCTTGTCCTTGAGCCCAGCCCCATCTCCCAGTGCTCCCATTCCAGGCAGGAGCTGATGCACACCCTCTCTCCAGGGAGAGCACAGGAACAGACCAGCCTACCCCAAGAGTTAAGCACAGTAGCAACAGCCATGGTAAAAAACCCAGAGGAGCCCATCACCAGGGCACCGTCTGAGGCTGGACGCTGCAACCAGCCAAGATGCAGCTCTGGCTCCACACCAGAGTCAGCACCTCTCCTTTGGTCGTGCTCCACCTCTGCTTCCAGACTGAGCAGTTATTTCTAGTTCCCATCAAGAGATGCCTCCAATCCCTCCCAGTCCCAGCTCCCTCTGCAAAGCCCCTGCTAAATAGCCACAGCAGGACCTTGAGGTTCTGTGCCAGACACAACTGAAGCCTTAAGCAAGCTTAGCTCTGCCCCAGACTCCAAAGCAGCTGTTAACTCCAGGGATCAGCATGAAAATGGGCCCAGTGTATCCAGCAATCAGCATCCAGCAAAACTGTGCCTGCCCATGGGTTATTTTTGCCCAAAACATTTGACACCAGTTGCTAATTTGAGGTGATCATGGGGCCTAAAGGTCCCTCGCTGACACAGGGCTCACCACCTGCTGAGGCTCTGCACAATGTCCACTCTCCTCCATGGAGTGTGTGGGCTTCCTGGCATGCCTGAGCCACAGCTCCCTGCAGCTATTCTGTAGCAGGGAGCTCTGCTGAGTCCAGCTCAAAGCGACAGGGTTGGTGTCAGGAGGTAGCTGGAAAGGTCAGCCAGCACCTCCCATTGCCTGCACGCCCTGTCCCACACCCTCTGACTGGCATCTGCCTGCTCAGTCTCCTATGACCCCACCAAGACACCCCCACGATCCCAGCTCCCAGCCCTCACCACATGCCCGAGCTGAGGAAGTCCCTCAGCCCCCCTTGTCCACCCCCCTAGGTAAGGCTCTGACCTGTGTGTGCACAATCACACGAATGACCTTGCAGTACTTTTTCATAGCCGCAAAATCCTTCTCTAGCTGCTTTTTGCCATCCTCATCCTGCCATTTTTTGCAGTACTTGGTGAACGCCTTCTTCTTGCTTTTGTGCCTAAAAAAGAAAAAAAAGCGTTTAACATCCAGCAGAGCTGAACAGTGAAGTGTTTCTGCACCTTGCTGTGCCCTGACACAGCACAGCGTAGGGGGACATCACCTTGCCAGGCACTTCCCTGGAGGGACAAGGTACCGGTCGATACCTGAACCTCACCTCACTGTCAGGGCCACGACACAGGGCTTTGAGGTGGGAAGAGGAAAGTGAATAATGAGCTGTGGAAAGGGATGGTAATTCAAACCTTTTTGCATGAGGAATCCAGTTGTCTCCCACTGACTGGCTCAGTGCCATCAAAATACAAGCGCAAAATCGGAGCTAAGTGGAGAAAGGAGAAAACAGCCTCTGACAGAGATCAGAGGCATGTGGTGGGTGGATCTCAAAGGCACTTTCACAGGAGACATGATTCCTACAGTTATGAAATTCACATTTCCATTTTCCTCTCTGCTGGTGGGGTTTGGGGTGTTGATGTTTAGAAGGACCAGGGGTCACATTCTGCATCAATTTTCCCTCTGACACATCTGGTTTTACTCCATTCTTTGGTGCCTCAGCTCAAATATTCCAGTTTAATGGAGAGTTGATGAACCTGACCTACACAAAGGAAAACAAACCTGCAGCACCCGCTGCCATATGATATTGTAGAGAGCTAACTTAGTTCAACTATTGGAATAAATTTACATATGCATATGCTGGTTCCCAGCATCAAGCTGTTTGCAGTATCTCTGTGCATGACTAAATAAATAGCAGTTTCACTCCACCCCAGAGCCAGCTGCCAGCAGCTGAGCTGTTTGTAATGGCTGGGCATCTCAGAGAGCCTGTGGGAAAGACCTGCGAGGGACTCCTCACATGCAGTGCCCCAGGGACCCTCCCCAGCCACGGAGGCACGTACCAGTTCTTGTAGAAGCGCCGCCGGCACTCATCGCTGATGTGCTCAGCAAAAACAGTCTTGAAATTCCTCAAGCCCTTTGGTGTTTCTACATACCCCACGACCCCCACCACCACCACTGGGGGGGTCTCAACGATTGTCACAGCCTCTACCTCCTCCCTCTTGGAGACCTCTGCAAGACAGCGAAGGGAAATGCTCTAGGATCAGATCATTCCATGGTGCCGTGGTGACCCACACTATTACAGCGAGCAAGCAATGTGCTAGGGGAAGGCCACGCTCTGGTCCCACAGCCAACCTCAACCGTTCCATCTCCCACCCACTGGAGGACCACACAGGGTTCCATCCCCAGACACTGAACAGGTTAAGAGTCCGTGGCCCAGGACACTTGAACCCCCTTCCCCAGGCTGGGGGAAGCAGTACGTTGGATGGTTCTTGCCCTGGAGTTTGGCTCCGACCCTGTGGACGTCCCAGAGGCTAACATTATAAACTTCCCAGCAGGATGCTTCAAGCCCAGGATTGCTAAGGCAGTTACTCTTCAAGGTCCTTCTGCCAGCAGGATCCAACAAACCACCAGTCGCCATATCACTGCGGGGACTTCCCAGGGACCCCCAAACACAGCTCACGCTGGCCATGAGGTGGCCTTTGGCCATGCAAGATCTGGATGGCATTACAGGAAAGAGCCTGTATATACATATACAGGAGAGAGGCAGCTATGTGCTCCACCACCCACTCCCAGGAGCAGCCCTGCCCACCAACAAGCCTGTCCCCTTGTTTCCCCTCATGGATATGGCTCCCTTCCTTCTTCAGTCAAGCCTTACTGAGCCCAGGCCTGTGCACCTCCCGCACAACGTGTGTCATGCCAGCTTTGTAGCCCAGGAAAGCTGTCAGGTGGACTGGTTTGCTGGGATCATCCTTAGGCCATGTCTTCACCTTCCCTCGGTGGCGACGGCTTCTCTTATGGGGGAGAAAGCCCAGGTGGCCATGCCTGGGAGCAGAGAACTTGCGGTGGGACTGTGGAGAGGAAGAACAACGAAGACCAGCTTCACTTTCAAGTCCTAGAAGACGCCGGGACACAAAGCACAACAGGAAATCTCCCCTTCAACATCAGTGAATGCTGGAGGGATTCTGGGCTCTTCCTCAATTCCAACACAATAAAAAGAACTCATGACAGAATGGGATTTTGTTCAAGCTTCCTTCATGTGCAAGGAAGAATTTAAGAAGTTTCTAGACAAATGATACCAGTTAAATAAAAAAACCACTTGAACACGGTCTCCCTCCTTCTGCTTGAGAACTTTGAAGGAGAAATACATTCTTTAATAGGTCTGCCCTTCTGTGATGTTAATTATAATGACTTATTCTGTATTCTGCAGGACCAAAAGGGCCCGCTCAGAATTCATGGGCCTCGTGTCGTCAAGGCAAACGGCACCAAACAAGCACAGCTAACGATCAGAAAAAATGGGAAAGGATGCCCAAAGGAATCTGTAATAAGAACATGTACAGGTTGAATATACACCTTGAAAACCAAATTAGAAGAGCTAAATATATAAACCCCCATTGCAAGGTCATGCTGAGCCAGACAGAGAGAAAGCAACAGCGCTTTAGAGACACGGACAAGTTCTCACACAATTGGCTCCAAGGCAGGGGAACGGGCCAGCACAAGCAGCGCAGGGTTAGTTCCGCATCCACTGCAGCCCCCTCCTTATGAAGAGCAGTCCGGCACCGGGCTGCACGCTCCACCAAGCTGATTTTCCAGCCCAAGTGGAACTATGTGGGGTTCGAGCCCGGTCCAGCCGCACCAGTGGCACCAGTAAGCCAGCCCTGCTCGGTTCCTGTCACACACTCCCCAGACAGCGGTGCCAGCTTTACAAACCATGGGACGGCTTCAGCCCGGCTCGGCAGCAGGAGGCGGCTGTGGCAAGGGCCCCTCCAGCCGAACACTTAAGATGGTTCTCGGTCTGAAGACACAAATTTAGCTACTAACTTCACCCGCTGCTATATTCCTCTCATGCTCCGCCAGGCTGGCAGGTTAGACATAGCAGATGCGGCATGATAAAGGTCAGTTGCCAGTGTCTCAGTTTACACATCTCCCTCCTAAACAACTTGAACGTGGATGGCAGCAATTAGCTCAGCTTCCTAATGAGGCACCGCGCACCCAGAGCGGCCCAGGCCCACGCCGGGCGCCCCCAGCTCGGTGCAGCCGGCTGCGCTGGGTAGGGACAGACTAAAACCCCTCTGTAAGCCCAGGTAAGAAAACAGACGGTGTGATGCTGGTGATACTGGCGATTCCGACCGGAGAAGAGGCGGAGGCAGCGGGCGGGGCCCCTGCGCTGCCGCGGCCTGAGCCCGCCGGGCCCGGCCCTGCCCCGGGGCACTGCAGCTCCCAGCATGCACCGCGCGCGGCGGCGCCTGCGCAGAGCGGCGCCCTCTGACCCCGCGCCGGCCCGGGGAGGGGCGCCGCCATCTTGTCCGCGCCTCCCGCCGGGCCCGCCGCCGCCGCCATGCCGGAGGACAGGGACTGGGAGGCGTACAAGGTGCCCCCGACCCGCACCCCCGTCTCCGAGAGGACCACCTCGGTGCCCAACCCGGTCACCATCTTCCAGACCATCTTCAACTATGTCGTCGATGCGCCCGTCACCTTCGTCCGAGGTACCGACGGGCCGAGACCCGAGACTCCCCGCTCCCGGGCCCCCTCACTAGCGCCGCTTCGTGATGCGTAGCGGGAGTTGGGCCGCGACGTAGCATGGGGACCCGGGCACCGAGGCAAAGAGGCAAGGGCACGGCCACCGGGACAGGCCCAGGGAGATGGGACACACAAGGACACGGCCTAGACACTGGGACACGCGACACAGGATAGACATGCAGGGCCCAGGAACACCGAGCTGGATGCACACAGACTAGGGACAGACATGTGGATGGGCATGCGGGGGCTGGGAATACCGAGCTGGACACACACAGACAAGGGGCAAACAGAGATGGGCATGCAGGGGACAGCAGCACCGAGCTGGATGCACACAGACAAGGGACAGAAGCACTGAGCTAGACACACTCAGACTAGGGACAGACACAGAGCACAGAGGTGCCAGGAACACCAAGCTGGACACACACAGATGGGCATGTAGGGGCTGGGAACACCGAGCTGGATGCAGAGACACAGGGGTGCTGCTGCAGAGCTGCCTGGGAAGGCAGCAGACCGGGCAGCGAGGCCACAGCAGGCACTGGGGCTGTGCTGCCCTTTGCTGGTTGTGGGCTGGGGGTGTCTGACTGCGGGGCTGTTGCTGCAGAGTGGATCGAGCGCCAGCAAGCCAAGAACAGGTACTACTATTACCACCAGAAGTTTCGCCGCGTGCCTGACCTGAGTGAGTGTCTGGAGGGCGACTACCTCTGCTTCTTCGAGGCCGAAGCACAGTGGAGGAGGGACAGGTATGGGTGTCACAGGCTGTCCCCAGGTGAGGCTGCTGCAGAGCACACTGCTGTGGTTAGCCAGCCCTGGGAACTGCAGCAGCTGGCTTGAACTCGCAGCATTTTTGTGGACTTTGAGGTGTTGAGGCACCTCCTGCCCACTCCGTTACAGAACGCCCGTTCCCTAGTCCGGCTGTGCCCTGCAGCATGCTGGGGCTGAGCAGGGTGGCACTGGGACACATCCCCCAGCACTGCTGCAGGACTGACCAGGATCCTGTAAAACCCCAGAGCTGACCTTCTGCAGGGTGTCATCACCCCTTTGTTCAACTTTTTTATCACCTCTTGCTGTGGTTGCATTTGTTGTCACCCTTCCTTTCCTTTTTTGGAGTAGATTATATCCAGAGGCCCCCCTTCCAACCCTGACCATTCTGTGATTCCTGCAGGATGGTTGATCAAGAAATTGTGGAGATAGTCCGGGAAAGGCTAGGCGCATGCAAGCAGAGGGAAGGACCCAACCAGTTCCAGAACTGCGCCAAGGAGATGGAGCTGCTGGTGCAGGTCACCAAGGCCTACCAGGACAGATGTGAGTACAGCAAGAGCCACAGCAACTCTGCTGCAGCTGTGACAGCACGAAGCAGGTCTTAAGCCACATCTCTGACTTCCCATGGAACAGAGGGGCTTATTTCTTTTCAGCTGCTGGAAGGCACTCTTCAGACACTTTCTTTTCAGATGGTGATCTTGGTGTCCATGGAAATGCAAGGACATGCCTGATGAAGCAGAAGCACAGGATGATGGAGGAAAGGAAAGCACAAGCAAATGTCTCTGAATAGATCTAAACGGTTGGCACCTCCTGCTGTGGTGCTTGTATCCAGTACTGCATGTTGCATCTCGGAATTTCGATGCTGTTGACCTCTGCAATAAATGTGCAGCCCTGACATCTGCCATACAACTAGAATCTAGACTCATTCTTTTGGAGATCTGCACACACTTAACAGATTTCTTTTTCAGCTTTGCATTGATCTTTGAATTCCAGTTGATCGTTACCATCCTTTAAACCATGGTCAGCCCCTAACTCCAGGCACCCCACTTGCCTTAACTGTTATTTCCCCTCACCTCTGTGAGCCAACAGATACACTGCTCTGCCCAGCCCTGGCAGAAAATTCCCACAGTTCGGATAAAGATTACACGCTGTCCTGCTGCTTCTAGACCCCATTTAGGATTAATACATGATTAACAAGGATGAGTACAACATTAACACACTATTTCATTCAACAGATGTTCAGGCTGTAGCCCACAGACGTGAACCTACTCACATCGCCAGCAGATATTTAATCCATCTGCCCAGTGCATTAACCATCCCATCACACCAATCGCCATCTCTTGTTCACTGATCACTTTATTGTCTGGTACAAAACCCACTTAAGTTGTTGCCACAGCAGCTGCCTGGGTTCTCTGCACCGAGACTCTGGTGTGAGTCTTCGCTAGATGGTCAGTGAACTCCTGCAAAAAAATAAATACATGTGTGTTATTTTCTTAAACCACTCTCCTGAGATTCTCAGCAGTGTATCCCTTTCCAACAAGGTGTGTGTTGTGGCAGCTGGGGTAGTTCAGATACAACTTATTTTTAGTTGGTACATCAAAGCTTTCCTATTTCCTTTGTCCATGAATTGCCATTTTCAACTGCATGTTGAAAGAAAGAAAACCCCATTCTGCCTGGCACCCAGCTCTGACTGCAGCTCTCCCATTTTTGGGAGTACCTGAACTTCAAAGGGAAGGGAGGGTCACACTGGAGCTGCAAACTGCAGCAACACTCACCTGGTAAGGAGACTTGGTGAACACAGTCTCTTTCCAGAGGTCGGGAGTCAGGTAACTGTAGGTCTTGGAGATGGCATCGAAGGTGGCTTTAGCTACAGACAGAAGTCACACCCTGCACGTCAGCACTACAGAGCCCAGCTCACTAGGGCCCACCCACTCCACTCCAAAAATGTAGAATTTAGGAAGGAACAGGGAGACCACAGCAGGTTCTCTCTGATGTACACACAAAACTCGAGTTTCTTTCTCTCTCCATTTACGACAATTACACTACCTCAGACAAGTGCAATCGCGCAGATTGGGAGATTTCTTTTTTAGTATCAATGTGCATGTAAAAAGACAATTTACTGTAATTAACTTTTACAGACTTCAGGACCAAGTACAGCAGGACTAATCTGCATTTTAACAGCTATCAGCAGCAGTCTTCACTTCTGCTTGTCCACTAGAAGTTTTTGTTTTAACACAGATTAGAACAATACTACAGAAATGGATATGTTGTGTCCTTGTCAATGACAAAAGTGGCAATATGTTCAGCTAAGCTACAACACGGAATGCTAGAGCTCACCGAAGTTGCCAAGGGTGGCGGTGCAGCCCCTGGCTGAGGTATAGCAGTCATCGATACCAGCCATCATCAGCAGCTTCTTGGGGACAGGGGCAGACACAATCCCTGTACCACGGGGAGCTGGGATCAGGCGCACCAGGACAGACCCACAGCGGCCAGTGACCTACACAAACACAACAGGTTAGAGTTCCCGAAACATTGTGGCACAATCACCAAGAGCAGGCCTGCCTCACCTTGCACGGCACAGTGTGGGGCTTGCCGATCTTGTTCCCCCAGTAGCCTCGTCGTACAGGTACAATGGATAACTTCGCCAAAATAATCGCCCCACGAATAGCAGTGGCAACTTCTTTAGAGCATTTAACGCCAAGACCGACATGACCATTGTAGTCCCCGATAGCAACAAAAGCCTAGGGTTGAGAGAAAAGTGCTCAGTGGCAGCTGTGCTGCACAGGAACACTCTCAGCAGAGAACAGTCCATCAGGGTCCAACACAGCTCACTCCCAAGTACAATCAAAACATCACCTACTAAAACTTGCACAGCAGAGCTCACAGCTCAAGCAGCCATTTTTCCCCTTAGAGGTCATCCTTTAGTCAAAACTTGTTCAGGCTGAAGAACTGGGATTCAATTCCCTGCCACAGCCTTATACTGGGTCAGAAGTCCAGATAATTTCAAAACAGCATTCCCACCTTACACCTCAGACTTCTCTCTCTCCTATAGCCCCGAGAAGCCAACAATGCTGTGTAAATATGACTTAATTTTGCACTAGAACCGTTTCAAATAACATTTGTACATACTGCTAGGATTTTGAAGTTAATCCAGCAACTGTCAGCTACACAAGCTGATACCCATACCCATAAATATTTACTAGATGCTACAAAAAAACCTAAAGGTATTTGAACTACTTTATTAATGATACCAAAAAAGCAGCAGACAACATACACCAGGAGAAACCAGAAGAAACAGGCTACCTTAAACCTGGTACGCTGACCAGCACGTGTCTGTTTCTGGACAGGCATGATCTTCAAGACCTCATCTTTCAGAGAAGACCCCAGGAAGAAATCGATGATCTCCGACTCCTGCAAAACTCAGTCACTTCAACACACGAGGCCACACTTCTTTAAGAAGCTAAACTCAGCTAATAAGGCTCCTACAACTCAAGTTCAACAACCCTACATACATATATTTGAAGTAATAGGTAATTAAGTATGTCAAGTTTTGCAGGCATAAGCTTACTGGAGCTTGTTAGCCAGTCCAACATAGCAAGTTAATTCCCCCCTCATCACTGAGTAGAACTATTACAGAAACACTTCAGCAACATGCTGCCAGACAAGGCAGAACGCAATATACAACGCACCACACTTCACTGCAGGTGACTGCACCAGCCTTCCGCTTCTACAGGTTTATGTCTCCAACACTCAACCTAAGCATCATAAAGAGCAAGTACAGCAACTACTGCGACCCCTGCAATTTAGATTAAGGCCGTGCTGCACGTTGCTGCAGTGTTCGCAGGAGCTTACCTTGATGGGAAGCGAGAATAGATAGATCTCCTCAAGAGACTTGATCTTCATATCCTTAACCAGGCGACCAAGTTTGGTGACAGGAATCCACTAGCAAAGCAAACCGTGGGAAAGCGTCACCGGCCGCACCGGCTGCCGGCACCAGCGCACTTTCCAGGGCGGCTACAGGCCCAGCCAGGACCCGCCGCCCGGGGCGGCCCCACGGCTCGCTCACCTCCTTATCCTCGGCCTTGCCTCCACGAGCTCCCCGGCCTCGCCCTCGGCCCCGCCCGCGGCCGCGCCCCCGGCCCCGCAGCCCGGTCCCGAAGCCGCCGCGGAAGCCCCCTCGGGCCGCTCCTGCACCTCCCGCAGCACCGGCGTCGTCCGCCATTTGCTAGAACAGAGAAGGGGAAGTTAACCGAGGCACCACCACCGCGGCCGGGCAGGCCAGCAGGGCCCGGCGGCCCCGATGGGTGCGGATAGGGCACAGGCCGCGCCGCCATACCGCTGGGCTGCCGCACTTACGTGTTCTCTCAGCGTAGAAGGCCTTGCTACCCTCGCGCTCGCTATTTATAGTCCCTCGGCTCTCGCGAGAACACCGCCCGGCTGTGCCAGCCCCGCGCTCTGCATGAGGAATACACCGCGAGGCAGAGCGGCGCCTTCCCTGTCCCTTATACACGGTGCGGGGCAGCAGCGCTAGTGCGCCAGCCCTACATAAAAGGCGCGCAGGCGCGTAACGCTCAGTCTGAGGCTGTCCGAGGGTAGGTGTGCGGCGCTGGGCTTACTCTTGAGGGTGGGCATGTGGTCTCCTGCTTTCTGCAGTCCTTAAGCTTTTAAAAACAAAAATAACCCCGTTAAGTTTTTGCGTTGTCTGAGGTGGTGTTGCTTTGGTGTGGGGGAGGGCCTGGTTTAGCGGTCTGGGGAGGTGTTCCGTGGGACGTTAGCTGTAGGCGCAGTCGAAAATCACTCGAGGTCTCTTGTGGCCCCTGGTGAGATAACTGTGCCGACAGTATAGGGAACATTAAGCTTATTCCCCACAGTACCTTGTGGGGAGTGAAACCCATGTTCCTATAACTCCTGTGCTGAGCAGGTATTAGGAGTAGGGTGTACTTAAGTGATGGCTGTCCCCTGGAGACTCCTGCCCTCCAGCAGCCGGTGTTGAGCGTGGGCCTGGCTTGCCCGAGTGCGAGCTGGCAGCCTGTGGTAGATGGCCTTGTCTTACACCTTTGTAATGATTCTTTCATTTTTGCTTGTGAAGGTCAGCTGTACAGAGCAATGGGGATGTTACAAGGGACCTCGGACAACAGTGCACCCAAGGATGTAATTCTTGCAACTGTGACTGGCACATCCTGAAGGATGGCAGGTAAACCAGCAGGAACCAGTCGAAGCCAAGGTGAGGAACTTGAGAAACTCTGGAAATGGAGCGATTGAGCCAAGACGAGACCACGTGTAGAAGACTCAAGAGTGCATGGAAAGGATACTAAGAGATCTCTTCAACAACCACTAGGGACCGCCAGAGACTACTGAAGACCCCCATGGGATCCCTTGGAGACCTAGGCTGCATGTGTATTGACACTGTAAATATAACCATTAATTCCAGGAAATGGAATGAATATGTAATCACTGTGGGAAATTTAATGTGTTACCTGACAGGCTGATAAAAAATTTTGCCTGATGTGGCATGCATGCTGGGTGGAGTGATCTCTGTGCATCTAGTGCTGCAATAAGAGCATTCCTGCTTCCTAATGCATCTGTGCTAAGGTTTATTCCTGACTTTGGTGGTAGGGATGTGGCAATAACTGCGTGTTCACAGCTGGAACACTTTGAAATTATTCAGTTCTGTATCCTTACATGCAATAAAAGATCACTTGCTTGAAAGTTGGTTTGTCAAGTCTATTTGTTGTGCCTGTGGTCTGAAAACCCCGCTCGCCCAGTGGCTGGGGCCGGGAAGCCGTGTTCCTGAGGCGGGAAGGGGATGCTGTGCTGGAGCGCCTGTCACGCGGGTACCCGCCCGCACCAAAGATGGCGTCGCCGCCGGCGTGGGGCAGACGTCACTAGACTGCGCCGGAAGTGGCCGGCACGCGGAGCCGGCATGGAGGCTGCCGCCAGCCCCGTGCGCTTCAAGAGCAAGTGAGGGGCGGCGGGGGGCTGGGGGGCCGGGGCTCTCCCGCGGGCGGGCCGCCGCCGTTCGGTTTAACCGCCGCTCTGCCCTGTGTCTCTTTCCCTTCCAGCTACGCCGTGTGCCGGAGAATCGAGCCTTTCTACAAGGGGGGCCGAGTGCAGGTGAGACCCGGCTCTGCCGCCCGGCCCGGCCCGGTTGGACAGTACCCCGGCTCGGTAACGCTCCCCTTTTCCTTTCCCTTTTCCCCAGATAAGCCGAGATGGAAAATTTATGTTTTGCCCCTGCGGGACCAAGCTGAACGTCATCGATGTGGACACAGGAGCTCTCCACAGCCTCCAGCAGGTGAGGAGGCCTGGCCTCTGCTGGGTGGTGGTGAACCGCTGCGGGTTTCCAAGGGCTCCTGGGGTGTTCCTGCTGTCGCTGGCTGTTGATCTAAAGCTCCCAAGAGTGAGAAGCAGAGGGGAGGGTGAGAATGCTTCTAAACACAGGCAGGCATTGGTCGTGTTGTCCCCAAGCACAGCTGGGAAGCTGCTGGTTGTGCTTAGCATCAGCAGAAGCATGTAGAGAAGGGTGCTCTGAGCACGCAGTGCCTATGGTGTAACTGTGGGGGTTTTACCTTTCATTTTTCTAGGATGACGAGGAAGATATCAGTTCGTTTGTTCTTAGCCCTGATGATGAGGTATGTGTTTGCTTTGTGGTCTTCTGCACTGCTGTGTCAGGCTCCTAGATAAAGCCAGTGAACACCAAAGGCAGCTCTGCCTGGAGGCACCTTGTGTTCCCAGAGAACTCTGCCAAGTCTTCTCAGGCTTCCATCTGTCTCTCCTTCTGGGTTCACCTCGGACAGAGGAATGCTGAGAGACTCAGCTTCACAAGTGTCATAGCAAGTGGCATTCTGTGCTCTGTGTGTGGGCACTGAAAGAAATTTAAATCAAATTAGTACTTAATCATGCTTTCCTTCACCTTGCTTTTGCGTAGAGCCTCGTGACAGGGAGCCGAGCCCTGTTGCTGAAGCAGTGGAACTGGCGAGAGAACAAGTGTGTCCGCACATGGAAAGCCGTGCACATAGCGCCAGTTGCTAGCATGGCCTTTGACTCTACTTCAACATTGTTAGCCACAGGTACGGCCCCATGTCACTGGCACATGGTGGGAGTGATAATGGCCCTTCTGCTTCTGAGTAATTTGGCTCAGCTGGACACTGAAGTAGTGATGTTCTGAATTCAGCTGTAATCAGAAGAGGTTTTACTTAGAAATGACATCTTGACCAACAACAAGGGGTTCTTTCGATGTTCTCTCTGAAATATACTTAGTAAAATGCTGACAAATGTCTGGCATCTATAGGACAGTGCAGTATAGTTGTCCTGGTGTGGGACAAGGACTCGTGGAGATGGAGGAGGTCAGCCATGGCCTATAACTTAATTCTATTTCAGGTTTGAGTGTGAGTAGTCAGATTTTGCCCAGCTCTCTGAAAGCTTAGGGTGTTCCATGGACTTCTCTTGGTGTGGGTGGTGGTTGCTGGATTCATTTTTCTTTCTGCTGCCTTTGCAACCCATGAAATGTTAAACTTGCTGATACGCTGGACCTCCTGCATCTCCTCTGTAGTTCATTCTTACGTGCCTTTCTTTTCCCAGGTGGCTGTGACAGCACCATTAAGATCTGGGATATGATCAAACAGTACTGCACACACAACCTAAAAGGATCTTCAGGAGTTGTACAGTAAGGACGAGCCATATTTGTCGGTTGCTGGCATTAGTGTGGTGCTTGGATGCTGGGATTGATGTGAAATATCTTGAGTTAATGGAATATAAAGGCCCATTCTGAGTGGGTTCTGAGCTCTTCTGCTCCATGATTTTTGAGATGTCTAGTGAAGGAGCAGAGTTGTGACTGACTAGCCCAGAGAGGAAAAAGTTTGGTCAAGAAATCTGTTGGAATCTAAATGGAATATCTGTGCTTGATAACTGATGTATTTCAAGAACCTGGCAAGAATGGCAAAGATCAATTGTAAATTTTGCTGGTGGGTGGCAGAGTCATGAAGCCCTACAAAGAAAGTCCTCTTACAAATTCATGTCGATTGATCTGTCAGACTCTTTGTGTAGAATGTATATTTGTTTAAATGTTGGGCTAATGCCAGCATGCATTAAACATATAGTTTAATAAGCATAAACAGATAGTTTACTCCTGTCCTGCTCAAGTGCATTTCCTTCTGTCCAGCCTTGTTGAGTTCCACCCTGATGTCTCCCGTCTGCAACTCTTCTCCTCCTCAATCGACTACAAAATCCGCATCTGGGACCTGAAATCCAGCAAGTGCGTTGCTACGCTGGACGGCCACTTCAGTGCCGTCACCTCGCTGGCGTTTGCAGATGGAAATACACTCGTCAGGTAAAACCTTGCAGAGGCTTAGCCTTTCTCTCCTGCCAGAGACTGGGTGTTTCGATAGGCTCTGGCAAGGTTCTCCAGTGAGGAGGAGGACTGCTACAGGTGTTTGTTCTCTGCTTGACCATGCAAGTGTGTAACTGAGGCTGTCGGCACCTGTGTTTTGGGCAATGTACTGTGCTGCCGCATGAAAGGCTGGTGCTTTCTTTCACATGGGCCTCTTCAGAGAGGGGGTGAACTCCCACAACTCCAGATTTGCACTTACAGCTCGAGTTCTCAGAGCCCAAATTGAATGGATTTAGCACTGAAACTGATCTTTTAACTTGCAGTTCTGGCCGTGATAAAGTCTGCATGGTGTGGGACCTGAAAACTAGAGAAAGCAAACGAACTGTCCCTGTCTATGAGGTAAAATTGCATTTCATTTATTCCTTTGAGATCCTTTGTAGTTTCTAGGTCATGGTCCTACGATACCTCTGCCTCTTTAGGTTCCTGTGTACTGTGAAATCAGGTTTCTCTCCCTTGTACTTTCCAGAGGCCTTAAAACTCTGTGCCTAAAGCTGTTTATTTTCTTTTCCTCCTTGCTGGTGTGGTTCTGCCTGGGAAGTTTGAGGAAATAGTGCCACCACTGCTGTCTCCACTGTCTCCCCAGTGCTGGAGGAGGAAGGAAGGATGGTCATGTAAAAACATTGTATCTGCCTGCCTGTCTTCAGCAGCCACGTGGTCTGGGGCAGTGGAGTGTGGTGTGCCCACGCCTGTTGGCACTAGCGGGCTGTTGCACAGCTCTGGTTGCTGAAATGGGATGCTGGTCCCATGCGCTCAGCTGGTGTTTGGCCAACTCTCTTGCAGAGCGTGGAAGCTGCCGTCTTTTTACCTGAAAAGGGAGATTTCTCTCAACTGGGTGTGAAGAAACAAGGGTTGCATTTTGTCACAGCTGGCAGCAAAGGTGAGTGTCCTGGCATGTCACTGCCAGATCTGGAGGCTGAGGAAGGACAGTATTTAAGGCACTGCACTGCCATTATTCCCGGGATGTGCATTCTGTGTGTGGTGGAAGCCTTGGGATGAACGAAGGGCTGGAGAGCAGAGCCTTCTGAGTTCCTCTAACAGTAGTGGATGAGCAGGACTGATCAGGCATGCTGTGAACCTTTTAACTATATATGTTCTCAAACTGCAATAAAGTTTGATTTGGATTGAATAAGGAAAACTATATGGCCCTTCATGCCACTGTCACTGAATCTCTTTGAAGTCCTGCCTCAAAGCTGTGTAGCTTTTTCCAGTAGGCGAGGCCAGGGTTTGTTCTATATTTCTTGGACAATCGCTGTCTAAACCAGTGGCTTTGACAGATAATTTATTTCATCATTTTTGTTAGGCATCCTGAAAGTCTGGGAAGTTGCCACAGCTGCATGCGTGTATACCCAGCCTGTGCCCTTTGAATTGAAGGAGGAGGCGAGCGAGCGCAGTGTCACCCAGTGCATGCTTGTGCCTGCGAGGAATGAGATTGTCACAGTGTCCGTGGAACACAACATTGTTTTATATGATGCTCAAACTCTTCAGCTCAGGAAGCAGGTAACAACCCTCAGCCTCCCTCTTCCTTTATCCATACTTTATGATCACCTCTGCTTCTGGTGGAAGCTTTGTCCAGGGGTGCCCTTGTCTGCTGCCTGTTCTTGAGTTGTTGGGTACAAGCCAGAAAGCCAAGTTCACTGGTGGAGTTATTTGGAGGAATATTGCACAAATGTAGGAAAAAGCAAGCAGAACAGGCCTAGCCAGAAATCCTTCCTGTGCTCCAGCTTGTGTGTAAAAAAATATATTTGTACACGCAGTGTTAAATGAAAAGGCACAGTAATGCAGTCTCAGTGAGCATGGCGCCATTCAGTGCTTCTCTAACCAGCTGACTTTTCCCTGTTAAACTCTTTATGTCCTCAGCTTGCAGGTTACAACGATGAGGTTCTGGATGTGAAGTTCCTTGGGCCCACTGATTCTCACATTGTTGTGGCTACCAACAGCCCTCAGCTGAAAGTGTTTGAACTGGCAACATCGCACTGCCAGATCCTCTATGGCCACACAGGTGTGTGGTCAGCTTTAATGTGGGTGTATGGGGGATGTGCAAGTATTTCTTTATCCAGCTTCTCTCACAACTCTTATGTGGAGACTGGAGTCCTTAAGTTCTCTCTGGAACAGCATCACAACGGGTTTGGGAGTTGTCTGGAGAAAGGATTTACCGTGCGGTCCTGGTTTTGCAAACACTAGTTTTCTTTCTCCGGGCTTGTCAGTTCGGACCTTTTCACTAGCAGCAAGATCGATATTGGAGCTAGAGATGTAGATACATGAGTGTGAGCGCTCTGAATGCAGTTTAGTGGCTGCAGGTGACAGGTTCGCATTGATGCCATAAGCAGCAGGTCACTTCGTAGTGAGTGTGGATGTGTTGTGTCCCGAGTGTCCCCCACCTGTCTCCCAGTCTGTGAGCGGTGGACTCATTAATTGATGCATTTCTGCTATCCGGTGTCAGTGTTACTCTGCATCCAGCTGTATTTTCTTCTTCTGTTTAGAAACAATTCTTGCTTTGGATGTCTTCAGAAAAGGCCTGATGTTCGTCAGCTGTGCTAAGGTGTGTTAGTTTTCCTCATTTAATGAAACTTTTCATTTCTAGTGAACTTTATGGGCAGAGTCGTATTCCTTTTTGGCAATCCAGAAAGGGCTTTTGTTTGGATGGAATTCCTGTCTGCTATAACCCCCAAATAAAAGGTTCTTCCACTATCCCTTTTTAATGTTGTCCCTGGGGAAATGCAGTTGATTGTATTTTATTAGTCTGAAGGGAGATGCCTTGTTCTCCAAGTATGTTGGTCTTGCATTAGAGTTCAGAGGTGTCATTAGTGTGAGACTAATGGGGAGCCATGCATAAGAACCATGATGGAAGAAAAGGTGCTAACTGCCCTGATACAGCCAGAAATAAACCTCCATGCTGGAATTCCAGACTGCAGCGCATCATGCTTGGTGGTGTCTGCCCTCACCCACTCTGACGAGTGCAGGCAGAGGTTCAGGCTTGAACATAAGTGAATAGTCAGGCTCACAGGTGTGCTTAATGCATGGGGAACTGATCACTTGTCAAAAAAGCACAGTGGTTTCTGTCCTCTCCCATTACAGGACAAAAGCCTTCGAGTCTGGCGGATGAACAAAGATGGAAGGGTGACCTGTATAGCCCAAGGACTGGGTCATGCACATGGGGTAGCTGCTGTCTCTTGCTCGAGGTAATAAAAATTGGACAAGGGTTTCCCTTTGCAAGCATGAGGCATGGCTGCTGTGCTGATCCTCGGGATGAATGTTTTGGTGGATGCCTGCCTCTGAGCTGTGCTGTTTCTCATTCCTGGTCCCAGCTTGTCATGGTGCTCTGAGTGTCAAGGAAGGGTAATTAAAAAAATTTTTTTTGGATGTATCCGTCTGTGCATAAGTTGTGAAGTTTGCATTTCTTTTTTAGTCTAACTCCTGTTTGCCTTAAAGAGCAGCAGCTGGGTAAGTTGCCAGATAAAGCTTGAGTGATTGGGAGAGGAGGGTTGGGAAGTGAAGGGAACGTATCTATGAAGGTGTTTCCTTGAATAGCCTGTCTGTTTGTCAGCTCTTCTCCTTCCTTTGTGCTGCCTAACAGTCTGTAAGCCCAGCTTCCCTGCTCAAGAGCTGCAGCATAGCTTGTCTGTAAATGAAGAGAGCTAACTGCTCTTGCCTAATGTCTGAATTGCTGGAGGCTATGCCAGGGACCTAAGTAAAATGAAAGACAGTTTAAAAAATGTTAAAGCGCTCTGTTTCACATCCCAGCAGAGTGACTGAATGTGTGTAAATCCCAGCAGGGGAGGAGAAGGCCATATTTTTTCTGTGCAGGGGAAGCCACTTTTGCTTCTTTACACTTAGCATCTTTATTCCTTTCAGACTGAAAGAAAACTTCATAGTAACCAGCAGCCAGGACTGCACAATCAAGATCTGGAATATCCCAGAATCCCTCACTTCCAAAGCAAAAGCAGCCTTGATCTCCAGTCCAGAAATCCTTCATGCAAAAGTGACTGAGAGGGGTCATGACAAGGTAAAGCTCCCCCTGACGTTAGAACATGCTTTTAAATACTTAAAACTTTCTTTCCTTGTGTTGCACCCTACATTTATCACCTGTCTGACAGCTGGAGCAAAGGCTTAAATGGCTTTGTACTCTCTCTACTTGCGTGACTTCTCCAGGACATAAACAGTGTGGCGGTTTCTCCAAACGACAAGCTGATTGCCACAGGCTCGCAGGATCGGCTGGCCAAGCTGTGGTCCTGTTCTGATTGCTCTTTGCTGGGTGTCTTCACTGGACATAAGCGTGGAATCTGGTGTGTGCAGTTCTCTCCAATGGATCAGATTTTGGCCACCTCTTCGGCAGATGGGACCCTGAAGCTCTGGGGAATCTTGGACTTCAGCTGCCTGAAGGTAATGAGAACTCAGAGTGCCCCTTGCTCTAGGCAACCCTTGCATGCTACAGGGATTGGTAAAAACTTCTTCAAAAAGGTACGTGCTTGTTAGTGCAGCTGACATGCAGCAATGTGGCCATACTGGAAGGAAGAGCTATGCAGCTCTAGCTGCCTTCTCCAGGATCTTGGTTCTGAGCTGCATGCAAAGCTCCGTGACAAGAGCTTCTGCCTCGTGCTTTCTTTTCTAACTAACCAGTGAGCAACATGGTTGATCAGAGGGGAAAAGCACATTGATGCTATTGAAAGAAAGCTGGCTTTGCCTGACACAGCTGTGGCCGTGAAGCAAACCCACACAAGTTTAAATTTTAGACTCATTCTTCATAGAAAAGCTCTCTTTCCAGCCCAGCAGTGTCTCACTAAGACCCTGAGAGGGCAGTTGCTAACTCTGCCGCATTCTGCCCAGCAGTGGTACCTCACTGACTGCTCCATGCAGCGACAGGGCAATCAGCCCTCTGGGGAGACAGCCCGTGGAGTTGGCCTCACAATTCAGACCATTTGCCCAACAAGTTTAAGCAAGCAGGTTGTTTGCAAAAATGGTATGAGGACAAGTAATTTCCTACTTTTCCCTTTTACTTTCTGCAGTGAAAGTCCCAAGGATAGAGGCTGCTTTTTGGAATGTACTTATTAGGGCTTTAGAAGTAAATATTATCCTCCTGAAAGAGGACTCTCTCAAAAGGCCTGGCAACAGCTCTGACACTTTCTAGCTTCCTTTCTGTTTTCCAGACCTTTGAGGGTCACGATGCCTCTGTACTGAAGATCATTTTTGTAAGCCGAGGAACACAACTGCTCAGCAGGTAAGTGCCACACCAGGAGTGTAGGGGAAGATGCAGAACTAATCAGAAGGAAAATCTCTTAGCTGATATCCACAGCAAGAGGAAAGAGTTATACAATGGATTTAGTTTTGGAAAGACTGATAGGAAGATGGCACATTTATGCCAAGCTTTCTGCAGGAGCTAACCTGTCTCCCTCTTCTCCAGTTGTGCAGGGCGTTCTTGTTAGCTGCAGTGATGTGGCTGCCTTGGTGACATACACTGTAGTTGGGCAGAGCTAAGGGTGCATCTCACACTTGACATTTTTGGTTAATTCTGCTCCTGTTTGAAAGGAATGGGACAAGTTTAGCTGATATTTGAGGTGGGGGACAGAGTGAGAATGGATCTATCCAGTGATTCTTTTTGTTGTGTTTCTTTCTCTTTCAAAAGTGGTTCTGATGGTCTCTTAAAACTCTGGACAATTAAAACCAATGAGTGTGTGAAAACGTTAGACGGTCATGAAGATAAAATCTGGGGTCTTCACTCTAACAAACAAGACGATATGGTCGTGACAGCATCCAGTGACTCCTGCATCACGCTGTGGAAGGTACGGTACAGGTCTTTCTGTGTTTCCTCTCTGTGTTAGTAATCAGAATGCAGCTGGATAGCTCAGGGTCCCAATGGTTTGTTCCTCACTATTCCAGCATGACATGTGCTCTCCTCATTTTCTGCACTTTGAAATCAAGTCAGTAAGGTATATCTTGGGGTTTGGGGGGCTTTTGGGCCATACTGTATGTTCCCAGTTGATGTTGTAAAAAGAAGAGCCAATGGACCTTAGCAGCCTGCCCAGTGCTGGTGTTCTAAAAGTGGTTTGGAGGGAAGTTGTGAGCTGCTGGATTTCACACTTAAATTACTTGACCTAGAGATCTTGCTGCAGAAATTGGTTTCCTAATCACTTGATGGCTAAATAAAAATTCATCTGTATTACAGCAAGATTTGACAAAGCTGTATCCTGTTTTTTTATAGGACGTCACTGAAATTGAAGAGAAAGAAGCGCAAGCTAAACAGGAGGAGCAGATTATGAAGTAAGTTGGTCTCGTGCAATAATAAGCTGCGAAAGGCCAGCTCTGTCGAGTGAAACTGGCCACGCCTGGAGCCATCCAGCTCCATCTAATCTGAATGTTACATCATTTAGCTATTTAGAGGCTGTCAAGGCACAGTAGTCTCTTCTACTTCGTAGTTTATCTTTAGCTCCTGCAAAGCCTTGCTTGCTGTCAGCTTGACAATTGATTAGTTTCATGTTTATGCACTGTTAAGAAAGCAAAGTCAAACATCCCAAACCTACTTTCACTTTTTCCCACTTCACCCAGCACTAAATAGTTCAGGGAGCCCCTGAACGTGCCAGGGTGATTATCTGCACAATGAGGGCACTGAGGCATTCATCGGCAAACAGTATTAACTTCTTGGCCTTAAACCTCTGCACACTATTTTTGCCAAATCTGCTGCTTTCTGTGTAGCGTTTTTTAACACCAAGCAAATATTTTTCTCTCTCTGTATAGTGTTTTTTTTCACCAAACAAATGTTTGTCTCACTCTTGACCCTGACTTGTTTTCCAGAGAGCAAGAGCTTTCCAACCTGCTTCATGAGAAAAGATACCTCAAAGCTTTAGGGTTGGCCATCTCTCTGGATCGTCCGCACACGGTGTTGATGGTGGTCAAAGGTGAGTCCACCTGGTGCCCTGAAGGCATTTTTCTGCCCTCTCTGCTTTCCAGAACATCTCTCACAGGTTGACGGAGACTACAAAGCCTAATTGTCTGAAAGCCTCCATTTTCTCTTTCTCAAATGACTCCCTTTTTCCTAAGTGAAATCACTGCAGACAACAAGTGGTCTCCCTGCTCTTGGCCCATGGGTGCACGGGCAGGACTCTTGCATGGACTGTTCGTTTCTCTTTTCTGCAGCCATCCTCAAGGAAACTGATGGGAAGAAGCACTTGGAAGAGAACATCATTCGGCTCCGGAAGGATCAGAAAGGTTTGTTACAACACTGTTTAAGTGCTAAAACCTTCCAGGTCAGGGACTTGTCCTTGTTTTCTTAACTGAAACTGAAAGGAGAATCTCCTTAGACTCAGCATTTACCACTGTGCTGCCACCGCCCTGGAGCAGGACTGCTGCCTGGGGCCAGCTGCTTTGTTGCAGTGCTACACCAGCAGCTGCTGGGAGCTGGTGTAAGTGGCTTTGCCCTCGTTGGGGTGTCCCTGTGAGGGCTCCAGGAGCAGTTGTGTGCAGTTGTCCTGCCCCTCCAGGCTCAGCATCACCGTGTATGGGAGCTGCCCCATGCTGCAGGACAGCAGAGATGCTTTCCAACGTGGCGTCTCTGTGCGCCCGCGGCGCAGCCAGCCCATACAGATCCCCTTCCTCCCTAGAGGCGGTATTAACATTCTTGGTGACGTGGAACACGAACTCTCGAAACTGCCACGAGGCCCAAGCTGTCATTGAAACCCTCCTGAAGCACGAAGCACCAGACAGCCTGCTGCAGTACTCGGGCATTAAATCTGCTGTGGAGGCCCTGCTGCCTTACACCGGTGAGTCAGGCTGCAGGGACAGGCGGTGAGCCTGAGGTCTCCCCCTGTGCTGTGTATGTTCCCTGTTTGCTTGGGTCTGAAGAGAGGAGAGATTTTTGTGCCCCGTTTTGGTGAGCTTTCTCTCCTGTGACGCTAATCATTGCGTTGCTCTCGTTTCAGAGCGCCATTTTCAGAGGCTGAGCCGACTGCTACAGGCTTCCATGTTCATTGATTTCATGTGGCAAAACATGAGGCTGGCCGATGCAGCCCAGCAGGAAGACAGGACTTTGTGACCCTCCTCCCACCAGTTGCTTTTTCCAGAGGGGAGAGTCTGAACTGCTTTCCCACCAGGTATGGCAACTGGACTATTTTTCCTTTATTTTATAATAAAATCTTTAAAGTTTTGATTTCTAAACCAAGTCCAGCATTCAGTCTCCTTGGGGCTAAACAAGAGGGAAGGGCTGTTTCTTTGGCCAAGCTGTGGTTTCCCTTTGTGTATTTTCACACCCTGAATTTTCAGGCCCAGTCACTTGAACAGCTCTTAGTCTGGAGAAGAGGCAGAACCTGGCTCTGAATGAGCAGTTGGGCTTTACTGGGGGATTTAAAGACTTTACGGAGCTGGGAGACACTACAGGCAACGTCACATCCCAGAGCCCAGTGGGGCAGTGTGTATGGATCAGTGTTGTGTCGTTGAATGTTTTCTTTGCTTGGCCGAAATGCAGCCTGGACCAAGGTAGGTCTCTCCCCTCTGCCCACCCCAAATGTTGACACCTGGGAGGGAGATAAGCACCTTTTTAATTCCCCAGCTAGCAAATTTTTAAAGTATAAAAACCCAAGCAGTCTTCACAGATATATTTATGTGTATTTTGTTTCAGAGACAAAAACATATAAAATTTGTAATGAGAAACACTTCACAAGTTGGTTAAACTGCTTGTTTCAAAAGAAAGATAAACCAACAGATACCTGGAAGAATAACTAAAATTGAATGTAGCGATCTATGTAAGTGTCTTAGGTTTTCCTGTAACTGTTTTTCTAACTCAATTCTAACAAATGAGTTTAGGATGAGAACTGCTGTGAGTTTCAGTAACTATTAGACCCCCTTGAAAGAGGAATGTTTTAGTCATAAAAATGAGCTCTGGCCCCACTACTCAGTTGGGAAACAAGCTTCATGTGAGTCTGTTTTGCTTCTGTGCCTGCACAGCCATGGCTGCAGGGAAGGCTCAGAGATTGAGGTTCCTAGCCGCCAACAGGATTTTTTGTTCTCACAGCCATTCAGCAGATCTAGCCAATTCATATATTTGATGGCCAGTTCTCCACTGCCAAGCTGATCTAGCCTTTAAAAAAACCCCAACCTAATAAAAAACAACAACCCCCATGCCAGAAAACACCAAAAACCAGAAGAGTTTAAAAAATACATATAAAAAACCAGAAGAGTTTAAAAAATACGTATAAAATGAGAAGTTCAGATAAGTGACATTCACACGGCTGCTTCATCCCATCCCTACCCCCTAGCAATAATTGTAGCTCCATGGGTGACTCTTAAGTCAGTGACTGTGTCTGGTTTCCCCGCCTGCTCCCTGGGGCAGCAGTGGCACTCCGCCAGCTTGCCCTGGTGGGGGGAATAACACAAGAATGATTATGAAATTTTCACATAAACACTGCAGGATAAACACCTGCCTGAGGGAGAATTAACTGAATTCAAAGTGACCTCAAACTTACACAGGATCTGCCCGATGTGCAGCTGACGTGACTGCCCTGATAGGTTAAACCACTAAATCCTCTCCTGCTAAGGTCAGTACAGCCCCTCCTGGCTCCCCGGCCTCCCCGTGCAAGCTGCAGCAGGAATCGGTGTTACCCAGGGAGGCAGCATCTGCATGCATGTTCCTTGGGATTTAGCAGTGTCCTTGGAAAGTGACGGTCCCAAACCCTGACACCCCCTGTGCCACTACCCACGGCTCCTGCGGGACTTTGGTGAGGGGGGTGCCTGGCTATGGGTTGAGGTGTTTGGCCAGGGCTGGGTCCATGCCCCCGCCCAGGGGGGCACTAGTGCACATTTGGGAGAGCGAGCAGCGCCTGGAGAGCTGGCCGGGAAGCCGATTGCTGCACAGCTCGCTTCGTGACTGTGCTGCACTTCTGGAGGATCTCATGAGCTGAGGGGCGCACAGGCACCTTGGGGACACAAGCAGCCAAGTCTGGGTCAGTGAGGGAGTAACTTAGATCAGCTGCAGATGACTCCACAAAGCCAGAATCATTCCTGTCCTTGTGAGTGAGGTGTGGAGACTTGCTGCTGTGCGTAGCCAAGGCATGCCCCAGGGGAGAGTTCCTGGCCTGCTCGACTTCGGGCAGAGATCTCGACAAGTCAGGCTTCCAGCTCAGCTGGCCGTTGTGCTCGCTGCTGCTCCCCGAGCTGAGGGACGAGCTGTCTGACTCCAGGTCCGGGGTGGAGCTGGCCCTGGGCAGAGACCTTGATCTGCCTCTCACAGAGCTCGCGTCCCCCTCAGTCTGGTCAAGGGAAGAGCAAGCCTGCACCCTGCACCAGCCCGCAGCCTCACCCCGGGGCTGGGGAGCAATCAAGGAAGAGCAGAGGTTGGGTGTGGAGATGTTGAGCCCACAGTTTATGATCGTCTGGAGCTTGTGGTGAGGATTCTTGTAGGGCTGGAGGCACATGGAGGGCATGTAGCCAGTACGGCCATTGTATCTGAGGGGGGAAAGGATGAAAAGCAACACTGAAAAGAGCCCTTCTCCCAGCTCAGACCAAGGAGAGGGAGCAGAGCACCCAGGGGAAGCAGGTGAGGACTCAGCCCAGCACTGTACATGGGGCATAAGGAAGGGGAAGCCATCCGTAACCGAGCAGTCAGCTCTGATTGCTCCTCCGCACCCTGCTCAGGGAGGAGCAGGCAAGAAGCACCTGCAGCCCATAACGTGCTCCCTCAGGGAATAAGAGCTTCAGAAAAGCCTCCTTACCGGATCAGCCACCAGCCATCGTCAGATTTCCTGACCACCTCCACGATGACGCCGTTGTTCAGTGAGAGCTCATCTGCCTTCTGAGACTCATAGGCCCGCACAACAAAGTACAGGCTGGCTGCAGAGGGAAGAGGGAGGTTGGTTTTGCCTTGTGGAGAAAATGCCTCCATCCCTGTGCCAGACCAGCTCACCAGCCCTGGCGAGCAAGCAAGAGCGGCAGGGGGAGTGTCCCTGTGAGTGACTGATTTGCTCAGAGACCCACAGCTGGTGACAAAGCTGATCACAAGTCAGAGCACCAGGGATCCAGGCAGGGACTCCAAGCAATGGTTAAAGTGGTGGGGTTTTGCAGAATTCATTTTTTGAAGGAGGAACATGGAGTGTCCCAGGGAGCCAGAAGCAGACTTACCCTCTTCGTTTGAGCTCAAGGTGTTCTGGATGTCCTTGTGGACGTCAATCTCTTCTAGGTACGGGGCTGGAAACCAGGCTATCTGCTTGTCTGCATTTTCCACCAGCCACCATCCTGCAGCAAACAAAAGAAAGAAAAAGTTTTTAACAGCCTGCAAGTAGATGACCATAATCCCTGGGTTGGGGCTGCTCTGCCACAAGAGGCAGGAGGGACATTCTGCAGAGCAGCTCGGTGCCCCCCTGATGCCGTGCTGAAACTTTGTTCTTCCTGTGTAAATCCAGGTAAGCACATCACACGTGCAAGCACACACCCGCACCCGTGATGCTACTAACTCGGTGTTTGCCAAGCTTTGAATCAATCTACGCTATCCATCCCTGAAACTGAAGAACCCCTATCAAACATACCAGTCATGTCCTTGATTAACACTTCAACAATCTCCTTCTTAGCGACTTTGAAAGTCTTGTTCTTTGTGTCTTTGGTTTCAAAGGTTTCTATGCATCTGTAGCTCTGGGATGCCTGGGGATGTGTAATAGAGGAGAGCTGCTGCCGTGGCTGGCTTTTCTTTTCCCCTCCAATTTCCGATGGCATGATCACAACACTGAAAAGTAAAGTTTAATATCTGTTTACTGAAAACTCACATGGAAGGCTGAGTTTAGTATTAATTTTGGTAAAATTGTCTATGCAGTAAGGTAAGAAAAGCTTAGGCATCAGAAACAACATGAAGATGCATTAAAGCATTCTGTAGAATTTCCCTGCTCCGCTGCCCTGCTATGTAACTTGTTCCTCTTCTACCCGTGTTCTAGAACATTTCTGTTTCATGAAGACATATACAAACAAAAAATACAAATATGATTTCATACCTGTTTTCAGGAAAGGAGGGATCTAGGTCTTGGGTCTGTGCCTTGAAAAACTGAGTCACATCTTCACCCTGGGAGATTTTAGCATCCATTTTCAGCAGTTCCTGGGAGTAAGTTTCTAGCAGTTTCAGTATCTCTAGGCACCTGTTCAGCTTCCCGCTCTTCCTCTGCTTCACATTTGCATCTTTAAAATAACCAGAGCAAAGCTAGACAACAACAGATCTGGATGCCTTGAGAGCAGCATCTTTTGCTGGGTCACAGGGGTGCCCTCACCTACTATCCCTCCCCACCCAAGCCCAAACTGTAAGAAGCCGAGACAGCAGCTGTCATTGCCTCCCTATCATTTTTAATAGCTCCTGATAAAATTTTTTTAATACCTAAAATTTATCTTTGCTCACATGTAAATGTTACAAGGAGTTCTGGGCCAATATTTAAAGTGGAATATTAATTAAATGATTAAAAAGAAGTCTGGGTTATTTTAAGTCTGTAATAGACCCAAGCATGTTGATGTAACCCAGCAATACCATGCCATGAGCTGTTAATCTGTTCCAGAGGAAGGTCAGACTTGGAAACTGAAGTCTATGACATCACTTACAACTGTTCCTGACAACTGTGTCATGTTTGTTGGTCCATCAGAGATTTATTCTCCTTACCTTTAAACCTGGGTATTGTTCGGTCAGATCTCCTGAGGGAGCCGCTCTCGATGGGGAATTTTCTCTTCAGCTCTTTCTGAAAGTGAGGAGAGAATAGTAGTGCCTTGCAGCCCTGACACACGGCTGCGCTCCTTCCCCCCTCCCCAGAACAGGAATCCTATTTTCAGGGAGATATTTGCTTACATGGAATCTCTTAAAGTCTTCAAATGTCCGGTAGATAAGAATGTTGTTCTGATCTGACCAAGACACAAACATCATGTAGTTCTGGAAAAATAAAAGAGAAAAGAAACACATTTTTTTAATCACATTGTTCAATATTGGATGCTTTCAAGCAATCAGCATTTGCCAGGACCTGTGGTTTAGTTCCGGCTTCAGGCTGCAAGACCGTCACATTAAAAAATTAAATTCAACATTAGACCTCCAAAAATATTTCCTTAATTTTAGGGGCCCCAAATGGATAATCATTGTTGAAACCAGAAGAATTTGATTACACTGTGAACAGAAAGACAGCAGAATCCAAGATAACCATTTTCTTAGGATATTAAGCCTATTAAAAAACAAGTCCGAGAGATCCCTGTCCTAGATCACAAGGTTCTAATCCCAGCACTGCGGGGAAATGAGCAAACATGTCCCTGTAAGAGTAACTCAAAGAGCCCTCTAGTTTCCCAATTTGTAAATAATATTTAAGAAGGGGGGAAAAAAAAGCCTAACAAAAAAACCATTGAAGTACCTTCTGCTTTCTGCATTGCATCAAGCCTACAGCCTTCACGTCCACTGGGTACCTGCTGCAGCTCATCTTCCCCAAGCCTGCTTCTTCCTCCTCAGGGCAGCTGGAGACTGAGCAGAGATGCAGCTCCAGACACAAGTCCCATGGTTAAATACACTGGAGTGAGAGGCAGGGCACAAGTGTTCCTGCACTGCACTTCCTCCTCCGCCTAGTAACGCCGGCAGAAATTCCATAATTTGGCAAACTACCACGTGCCTTTTACCTGCCCCTCTGCTTTTAACATGCAAATATTCCCCAGTGCAGATGGTGGGGCATAGTTCAAAGAGTCAAGGAGGAGAAGCATCTTATCACATCCTTACTAGAATAACACCAACAAGCGAGCCTGGCCCTGCGGCTGGGTCCGTTTATCATCCCTATCAGGGTTGTCACTCGGACAGCAGCATCTGCTGTGAACTGAAGTACATTTCTGGGGATGGACATGTTGTCTTTACAGCTATATTGCACAGATGTGCCCATCGGAGTTGCCTGTGGCTTGGGCTGTGCTCACACCAGTCCCAAAAACTAATTAAGAACATGGCTTTTGTAAAGCACAAATCAGGCACAACTTGATGTTGTGTGTTTGTTAGCTAGTTACTAGTGTGTGCTAGCTGTTGCAAATCTCTTTTCTTTACTGCTTTGTCCCATCTGCTAATTCATTTAAAATTCATTTTAAATGGATTTCTGGTAACTGTATCGATATTTGCACACTCTCCGAAATTAGTGGGAGATGCTGATGCCAATATTGCCAGAGCAAAGAATGAAAAAACACATCCCTGGGGTGTAACTGAAAAAGTCCCGAAGCTTCTCAGGTGTAAATACATGATGAAGACTCAGCTCCAGGTGCCCTGTGCTCTGTTCTGCGTCAAGCCAGGTGCCACCTAGGGCAACCAACAGCTCTTCCCATGGCACAGCTCCCACTGCCCAGAGGCACTGCAAGACCTGTAATTACAGCCCTGGAAACCCTGTCCTTTCACCGAACTGCTGCCTTTAGCATGCCTCAGGTTATGACTTGGCTGATAGGCATCCGTGTGATCAAACCGCCTTCTCCATCCTCCCTCCCCTTCTTCTTTGATGAAGCCTAAATTAAGTCATTATCATTATTGGAGCCCAAATTGAGAGGCTCAGCCCTGCCTTCCCTTTCATTTTCCAGTTACACCTGGTGTCTCAAAACCCTCAGCAACAGATGCAGATGATTTTTCATCTTCCTAAAAAACCTCCAGGATCTGAATAGGAAGCCAAACAAGATCCCTTCTGTGTGGCCAGAAAATACAAGTAAGGCCTTGGTTTGCGTTTCACAAGCACGTGAGGCTGCTCCTGTGCAGCAGGATGGCAGTTTCTGGGGGAAAAGGAAGTGGTTTCATAGCACTTTGATCTACTGCTGCTGGACACCCGTCCTCCTTTAAGAATGGAATATTACAGAAAGCACCTCAGTCCTGTGCATGCATTTGGTGGGAAAACCCCTTTGATGGCATCTCCAGGGCACTTCCTGGCTCAGGAAGCCAGGCAGGAGCTGCCCTGAGGACAGGTGATGCAAAGCAGCTCGCTGCCCTCAACAGCCCCAGAGTCAGACGCTCTGCCCCTCTGTTCACAAAGGGTCCAGCAAAGGCACGTGCTGTTAAAATCTACCTCACTCAAAAGGTAAGGTTTTCATGGAGATAAAGGAAATCACTTCAACCAGCGAGTTTATTCTTTACGATCGTGCTTATCTAGAAACTACCGGTCTCTCAGGTGGCAGAACCCTTTGCCGAGTCTCTGTCATCATACCCATGCTGACAGGTTTCTTGGCAGCCAAATTGCGGCCAAGCTTGCCTTTACATAGCTCTTTAATGTGGCTCAGAAATAATTGGAACCAAAGCTCTCAACAAAGCATCTTTGATTGGTGCCCTGTCTCAGAGCAAACACAAAACACAATGTATTTCCAAGAGCATAAAGGTTTAAACATATTTACCCTGAATGGGAAAAGCCAAAGACAATGAAGACCTTAGAGGAGCTGCATTCTGTGCACAGGAGCCAGCCAGGGAGGTTCAGACAGCACATTGCTCCGTGTCAGCGGGTGTCAGTGAAGGCAAAAAGAGTAGAAGACAGCCTTGGTTTTGGCAAGTGCTAGTTCCAAAGGCTTTGCCTTACTTTGCCATTCTCAGGGAATTCAGGCAGAAGGGGGGCATGGAAGACATATAGTTAGATGTTACAACAGGAAGGTGAAACTACATGGAGGTTTGCAAGTCACCTGAGGCTGAAAAGTCAGTTTTCTGGGGGAGACTGGTTGGTGACGGGGATCTCAGATAACGTGAAGCATGAGCAAAACTGTTCAGAACTTGGTAATTAGCTATTGAGGAAGTGGTATTGCAGAAGTGAAGGTCGTTGCAATGCAGAACAGAGGTACAGAGGAGGAGAACGGACAGGCACTACTCAGCAATGACAATACTTCTGGTGTCATGCCGGGGAGCTCAGCTCAAGGCTCTGCAGTTACGGTAAAAGTATTGTTGCCTTGTTGTCAAGTCCGATGTCAAGAAACTGGTCAGGAGGCTTATGTAATGAGTCACGTCATATTAAAGTGACGCTATCTGTGAAACTGAAGGAAGGGCCATGCCAAATTGACTCTCGCTCAGCACAAGTGCTCCTCAACAGCATTAATGCACCTCCTGGCAAAATCCTGGCAGGGCAGGGCCATTTCTGTTGGGAGGGATGCATAACTCATTAGAAGAGGCCATTAATTTGATTTCTTTGCCGGGTACATTTGAGCACACATATAAAACCCCAAACCATAATTTTCCTGAGAGTCAAATTTGCTTTGTGTCTTCTACTACTTCCATATCATCCTGTCATACATTGGTACCTCCTTATGTGTAATTATTAACTGAAAGGTAGGAGTGGTCTACCTGGAAAAAGTAGAACTAACAAATATTGCCGGGCACTGCTATTCTATCATCAGTATTTATGTACATAGTTTCTGAGGACAGCAATTACTTTTTTCTTCAGTCGTTTTACAAGGTACAAAAAAGATCATAAATTAACAGGTAATATATAGAAGCGAACTCTACAGCTTTGACAAGACTGAGGAAACACAAGGTACAAGTTTTCTCCAAAATAACTGCAGTCGTTTTGCAGCCAGCTTCAAGAAAGCCACACACACCTCATGAAGGTGAGGCTCTGCCTCCTGCTACTCGAGGAACATCACTACTGCCATAAACAGCTGCTCTGGAAATGTGAAATACTGTTTGTGTCACAGACAATGACTAAGGGGTAGTCAACGGGAGTCACACCAGAGTCCCTGCCCCAAAAAGCCCACAGCCTAAAGGACAGGGTAGGTCATGCAGTGGCTTCAGGGAGTCTCTGGGCTGTCCCCTCTGTTATTTCCATTCCAAGACCAGCTTCCCTCCATCACAGTGTATAAAATCTCCATGACAAATAAACACTGAGGGTCTGGGTTTCTTTCCATTTCAGTATGGATCCATAAAAACTTAATCCAGTGTGTTTAACCAAAGTATGGCAGCCTAGGTGGGACAAGTGCCTGGACCAATCCTTCCCTGCGTCCAACAAGAGCCAGAAGAAGAGTGAGTGTGCAGATGCTTGGGGGTAGCCAAAGACATCTCTTCGCCAGCTGCACCACAGCCATTTTCCAAGAGTAAGAAGTAATGGCCTTGTCACAAATGCCCACACGTGAAAAAGAGGGGGAGCCGTGTTATGAACATCCTTTACTGCATACAGAAGTCAGGCCTGGGCTGGTTAGTGACCTGTACATCTCATGGCTGAAGATGTGTCACATTCTAAATCAGGCATTTCCCTTCCTATGTCCAGAACAAGAGGGACGCTAGAGGTTAGACTCACTGACCTCTCGCAAACTCACCAGGGAAAGGCAAAGAGAGAAAACGTCCTCAAACTACCCTTGAGATACTACGACTGCAAGAGATATGGAAAGGAGCCGTGGGCACAGGCAAGGGGGGCCCTCACTTGGAATGATGCCGGTAAGAGTTTCATCTCTTCCCACCATCACTGTCAGGATCAAAACCTGCCCTTTACTGTTCTTGAAGGTCACCTGCGATAACACATGACCTATCAGCACCTTTAATGAAAAGCCCAGCTGCTAAAAGCTGATTTTTTAAGAGTACAAAGAGGTTTTGGACTTCCAATAAAGAGAGAAACAGAACCTTATTTGAAAAAAAACTATCACATCAGACACTGGAGTTGACAAAAATACCCTTCACATCATAAACAAAGGAAGCAGTTGAACTTTCACACAGGCTGGGATGAGACAGTTTGCAATATTTAATCCAGAAGAAGGAATTTCATTTCCTCCTAATTCCAGCAGCTGCTGCAGGCACTAAAGCATTTTTCAGTAGCCAGTGGAATCCAATTCAGAAATACTTTGAACATATGCAGCAGTGCAGCCCTTCTCCACCCCCCAAAGCAGTGGCGTTGCACAACCTTCAGAAGATGCATGTCCATCTTCAATGCAGGGGCTTCACTAACTCCTTATAGGAAGATTTACTTCACAATAGTTAGGACTCAAGCGTGAAGAGCTGTGGTAACTGGCATTGTATGTACAATAACGGGAGCCGGACAGTAGGTGTGTGCACTGGGGCAGCGTGCAGGACCTGCCTTTCGAGGCCGTGAACTTGCAGTGCACACACAGCACTGAGAATGCATTTTGCAATACCTGTGAGCCGAGTTTTCACTTGGATCACAGTGAATTGCTGCAGCTTATAACAGTTTTCTCCTGCTACGGAGACCGAAGATCCATTACAGCTGAGTGTGTTTCTCTGTTCCCCACCAGCTCAGGCTGGTAAGGCAGCGTTTGCTGGAAGAAAGAAAAACTACTTTTGCACTGCTGCTACTTGAGCTGTCTCAGAAACAGTCTCAGCCAGCAAGGCCTCCTATGGCAGTGCTGGGAAAAGACAGTGCTCGTTTTCTACAAGCCCTCCAGGTTTTCCACCAGGCAACTGCACACGATCACCGTGGCTTCATGAGTCAGCACATGGAGAGGGGCTTGTAACCATCCCCTTGGCCATCTTCCTTCTCCTCTCTGCTCCATGCCTGTCTCTGCTTTCCTCTGCCACCCTCTCATTTCAGCATCAGTCCCACTCCTTTTAATCTGCAATCTTTTGTGAGGGACTCATGCCTGTGGCATCCCTGGTTACTGCCCCCATGCAAGAGACCAAGTCTCAGGACACGGTGGTGCCTGCTGGGTCACTGACAAGGTGGCCACAGCCAAACAGCTGATATAAAATTGCAGCACCACATCAAACTCTTTGAAACCTCACACCGGCCAGCTGAGAGGGGTGAAAGCAAAAGAGCAGATCTTCCTTGAAATGCCCTTGGGATCCAGCCACCAAGCCCAGGGAGAAAGCTGCCTTTCACAGGAGACTTGCCTGCCATCTGAGGCATGCTGGATGGGCCCCTGTTTACCAAGAACATGTTACAGTTATTTCATAGCTCCTTTGTAAAAGTGGCATGTTTTTCTAAGGTTGTGCCAAGGACAGAAACATGATTCAAAACATAAAGTTCCAGGAAGGATGAAATGTTACTTAAGCTGCTGCAAGCGTAAGTTTACTGATCATTTGCTACAGTAAAATAGCCAAAAAAAAGTGTTTGATGGGTGTGTTGAGTGGTAAAGGTCAAGTAGTGTGTGTACATGCTGGGACCCGGCTAAGGGATGTGAAGGGAGATGGAAGGCAGGGTTGAGTTTCCAAGGGGTTTCAAGCCTCAAGGAGGCTGTGCCTCTGCAGTGCACAGCCTGTCCCGCACTCTCCAAAATCCATCAGGGGAAAATCCTAGCAACACAACCTGTACAGCCAATGGCAAGCAAAACCAATATTGATGAACACATAGAAATAATGTTTTCACTTGGGCAAAAGCTATTCTTACTTCATGCTAAATACAGTAAAGTCTGATCAGAGACAAGACTGTTGTATTCCTCACAAATTACTCCGAGAAATGCTCAACCTATTTTTACCCTTTCCTCATTCCCCACTGCCATTGATAAGCAGAATATGCAAAGTGCTTTATCTCTCCTGGGGTTTTCACCAGCGCTGGTCGCTCAAGTTAGAAGTTCACCTTTCTTTCAGATCAAAGGCCAGCTTTCACATTCCTTGGCCCCTTCAGAAAACAGGGAAAACAATATTTACTCTTCACTCAAAAGTCTGGAGGGGAGAAGAGTAATGTGGAAGGAGAACTGTTGTTTCATTAATGTTTAATCCTTAACGATTCAACACATTCTCATAGCAATTGTTATCTGAGAAAAATATCTTCCTCCACCGCTGGTTGAGACTTAATATTGTCCATTTACTTTGACCTACTTCTAGAAAAAGGAAGCACGCCAAAATCAGGGAGAGCTGCATAAAGATGAGGAAAAAAACAGAAACCACCACGTGTACCTGTCCCGTATGGGACAAGTGATTTTAATAGCACAGCTCTCACAACAACATGGTCATTAATTTTCAGGATACAAAAATGGGAGTCTCTGATAAGGAAGGACCCTCAAAATCCACTTTGCAAACAGCATGCTACAACATTTTTTTAATAAACTGCAAAGAGCATCTTTTTACTAAAACAAAGGGTGCTCTCACTGTGCAGTCAGTTCTGCTGCAGCAGAACTTGGTCACACCGGAGACCACTCTGAACTCTCCTGGCCATCACAGAAAGCAGTTGGGCCAGTCTCCTTTTGTGAAGTCAAGAGGAATGGGAGCTGCCTGCTGAAGATTTTGTTTTATTTTTCAAAAGAACAGAAGGAAACCCCCAGTTTTGCTGTGTTTGTGCTCAGAATGCATTAACATTAACATGGATGCTCAGAGAGAGTCTGGGATGTAGCAGACAGACTGGAGCATGACAAGCATCAGACGACTGCTTGTATCAACTTGTAGAAAATAATTTAGTTTCCTCTCTATCCCTGCCATTGCAATATAAACACCACTACTTCTGAATTCCCATTGTAATCAGAGGAGGATCTACACATAAAAATGTCACAAACTTTAAAATAACATACTGCAGTCTCTGGGGATAGACCTTGGTATATAGATAGACCTTGGTATATATATTGGTATATACTCTCTGGGTGTAGGCTGCCTTGGTATACTGTCTGAAGGGTCTTAACCCTCAGACTGTTTTGAACACATTTTAATAGTTTTGGATGGATCTGAACTGAAATTGGTGTCTCACCCACTCACTGGAAGTGAAACATGTCAGCATGGCAGCAGGCTCCTTCCTGATAACTGGGAGATAAATTCATGCCTGGGGAAACTTTGCACGCAATGCATTTCATGTATACATGCAAAACCATTCAATATGATTCACTTCCCTGGAAGTACACATTATCTTTTTCTGCTGCTATTTCCTAGTTGACTTTAATTTCACAAACAACTGAGTGACTAATTCCTGATGTAACTGGTTGACACTTCAGGCCACATCCTAATCTGCAAATACAAATCAGCTTCCTGTTGGTGTATTCCCCTGGAGAGGGCAACACATACATTCAACTGGAACTATCTGCAAAACCATCACAAAAAACATGGTAAGGGTTGTATATCTGTAGTATAATAATTTATATAAAATATACCTAAGAGGTATAGGGTAAAATTTTCTAAAGAACTTTAATTAATGAAAAGTCAGTGGTGTTTAGGTTCCCAAATGAAGCAGAAGGCTCTGAGAATATTACTCCTTGTTCTCTAGTCCAAATCTAACTTTTTTATTGCAGTAATGGTGAGAAATGCATACCAGCAGGCAGTGTGGGCTCACTGGCTCTGCAGGCTGCTACACTTCCACACAACTCCCTCACATCCTAGAAAGAGTTATCTTTGAAAATTAGCAGCCTTTCCATAGATATAATCATACTTATACATAAATGAGCATCCTGCTGTAACTTGGGGGTCACACTGCTGGGAAAAAAGCTGCGTGAAGCCTCCTTGGGGTTTCCTGTCCTTGGGGACACCCCTCCTTGAGGTCACCCCTCCTTTGCTCAAGAGCTGCATTTAAGCTCAGGCCTCGGTCCTTGCCTGAAGCCCACTGTGGGTATGTTTGTGCCACGCATTTTGCCTATCCTGACTCAGCTTCCTGGGCATGGTGCAGCAGGGTATAGACCTTGGCATGTATATATAAATATATATATAGCTCGCTCTACTCAAAGGGGCGGGGGTTGTCTGGCCCCAGCTGCTTCCCTCACGCTAAAGAGCAAGCAGAGGGACGCATATCTGGCCTCAAATATGGGTCATATCCCGTTGCCAGCCTGTTTCTTTTTCCTTCCCATCCACTGTCAGCTGCCATTTCCCAAACTTTTGTTTAGCAAGTGCCAAAGATAACAGCAGAACATCAAACAGCAGTCTTCCTCTGAGAAAGGCAAACACACCCTTTTAATTTTCTCAAGCGCAGGTTTTACTAATACTTCCTGGTAATTACCATCATTGCCGTCCTGCGCAGTACCCTATTCTAGTCACAGATTAAGCAGCTGTTAGGAAAAGGCACCTATTCAGTAGACTTCAGTGAGCCCAGTCTTGCAGATGTAAGTAATTGAAAAAAAGGTGCTTTGTTGGCAGCGTCCACACCCAGGATCACTGCAAGGTGCCACTGCCAGCAGGTGCCTGGAGGACATACCAAGGAAGCCTGGACTAGGCATCACGGGATGGAGCTGTGCTTTGCTCCCTGCCCCCAGGAAGCAGCCACTCTTAGGAGGGGTCTTTGTTAGGAGCTTGTTTGGTAACAGGCTCTAGCACACTGCCAGCTCCTCCACCACAGTGCCGGGACCAGAGGGCCAGGTGGGAGCATGCAGCACGGCGGCCTGCCAGGGCTCATCACAGCTCCTTCAGCCCTGGAGCTCCATCCCCACCGAGCTCAGTGTTGCCCACCCACGCTGCAGCTCCTCTGCCTGCTCCGAGCGCCCTCGGGCAGAGGGCAGCGGCGGTGCAAGGACCCGCGGGGATGCTCCAGCATCACACAGTTGTGGTGAGGGACATGCAGCTGAACACCAGCACCCATTGGGACCCTCCACGGGGCATCCACCAGCTCCGGCTGGGATTTAACAGAAAGGTTGTCCAAGGGTGAGCAGGAAGGAGGGCTACTGTGTCCTTCCTCTGCTCTGCACTATGTTCCTTCCTTCGTATGGAATTAATTAGGCTCTGCACTTGGATTCAATTAGACACAGTAAAGTGGATTTCCTTGCTTTGATTTGAATCTGAGCATCTCCATTTTTTTACCTTTGAAACAAGATGATGCTGGCCATGGGGGCAAATAGAGAAAACTGAATGCACCTTTTCCTAAAAAGCCAGCTCTGCTCTTAGAGCTGACCAGAAAAGGGGCAGGGGGAGCAACAATGACCACAAATCCCTCTGTAAGCAACAGCTTCTTTCCAGGTTCTGACCTCTTTTTTCTTTTAAGCAACAATAAAACATGCTTGTATTTTAACCAACTCAATAAATGAAATCACTAACAAGAAGGCAAACAGACTGTTAACAGCCAAACAAGGAGATTGCTTTGACTTAGAACCATCTCTGCAACTATTTAATTGCTTGAAGGCTAAGCAATAAAGCACTGTAGGAAATTCCCCGTGTCTCTTTGAGATACCAGCATACATTTTTTCCTGAATTAAAAAAAAATAATGTCATCAAAGTTATTTAAGCATTTATTGGTGGGCAAGGAAAACAAACATAAAGAATGTCTTTTCCCTTACTTGATCTTTCCTTTGTGTGTGAAATGTAGATATATAGTTGTCTATAACTTTAGACAAAGACATTTCATTAGTTCCTATCAGTTACTCCTGTCTCTTCTCCCTCCCTCCCGAATATCTGCAAAGGAATGTTCTCATTAAATTGCAAACAAAGGAAAAAATGGAGCACTGGTAAATAGGAGGCCCAGAGATGGAGATCCAGATCATCAGCCCAGTGCTATGGAGATCAGGAGACAGATCAGCCATTTCCACATAAAGCACACTAAGTTTTGAAAACTTTTCAAAGGCAAGTTTTTGAAGCATTTCTCTGAAATGATGCATTACCTACTAAACATTTTACACCATGCTGTGTTAAATAAATCAGAGGATAACAGCTGAAAATGAGCAGTATTTTTCCAGCAACTTTCATACAAATTGTGTCTTTGCAGAATTGGCAGCACAACAGCACTTAACATCAGGCAAAAGACTCAAGATGCGTTTCAAATAGGCTACAAAACAGCCTGGAAGGAATAGGATGTGTAGAAGTACAGCTATTTGTAGGGGCAGGAGTTGCTAAGGGGAAAGGTCCCAGGCCATGACTGCCTGAAGGGACATGAAAAGGGTTGGTGCTGCCTGAAGGGGAAGAGGAGGAGGGAGGGGTGGCAAAAACCCGTACCAGCCAGACAATACAAGATTTCTTAAGATGATGTTTTGGTCCACCTGAATCCCAGCCATACATTTGTTTGCATTAAACAAATAATCATATTTTTCACTCAACCTGCAGGACATTAAGAGGTGAAAAGTGGGAATGAATACAAAATTCACATTCTAAGGTGATCCTCCCCCTCTACACTGCATTGGTGAGTCTGTGCCTGGAAGGCTGTGTCCAGTTCTAGGCTCCCCAGTTCAAGAGAGACAGGGAACCACTGGAGAGGGTCCAGCAGAGGCTACAAAGATGATGGGGTGACTGGAGCATCTCCCTCATGAGGAAAGGCTGAGAGAGCTGGGCCTCTAGCCTGGAGAAAAGACTGAGAGGGGATCTTATCAATGCATACAAATATCTTCAGGGCGAGTAGCAGGAGGATGGGGTCAGGCTCTTTTCAGTGGTGCCCAGCTAAAGGACAAGGGGCAACAGGTGCAAACTACAACACAAGAAGTTCCATCTGAATGTGAGGAAGGATTTCTTTACCTTGAGGGTGACAGAGCGCGGCACAGGCTGCCCAGAGAGGCTGTGGGGTCTCCTTCTCCGGAGACATTCAAACCTGCCTGGACATGATCCTGTGCAACCTGCTCTAAGAGAACCTGCTTCAGCAGGGGTTTGGACTGGATGCTTTCCAGAGGTCAGTTCCAACCCTGATCATTCTGTGATTTTGTGAAAGTGCCAAACCACAGCTAATTAACCCTTCCAAGGGGTGAGAAACCCAGCTCTGAAGCCAATGCCATGTTGGCTCATCACTCAAGGGCTGGGTCACCATCCTCATGTGCTCGCAAGCCTGAGGCTCACCAGGAGTAGAAGGAAAGCTGCTGAATGTCCACTTAAGACCAAAGAGCTGGAGCAGGGCCTGGGCTCTCCTTCACCGCGCCGCCGCCGCCCCCCCTCCCCCAGCAGCCCACCCAGCTGCAGGTGCGGGCTCACTTCTTGATATACCTGTCCTTGAGTAACACATGCAAAAGCTTTCCGACAGCTGTGTAAACCCTTCCTCAATATAGTTTTACAAGCACACGGCAGGTATTAAATCATGTAAAATTTGATATGGGCGTGTTCTGCTACAGGTGTATGAGTTAGAATTATCTGTTTGTTCTTTAAATCACATTGTTGACAGTATTGCTGTGCTGGAGATAACGCTGAAGTGCCCTTCCCTGCCCGAGGCACGTAGGAGAGCTGCTCTCTGCCAGCCACACACAATGTGTATGTGTATGTATATATATATATATATATACACATCCATATACACACACAGAGGCAGAGACAGATGTGAGGGAGACAAGCGCTGCCAGGAGGTTCCTGTCACTGTGCCGTGTGAAGGAAAATCCACCCTGTTTCCCTCAGACACCAGACGCAGACCAAGAGCCTGCTGCTGTATTGGCAAAAACTATCAGAAACTCACATTTCTGTGTGTGGTGTTCAACGGCAAAGGCCCGGGCCGACCCTCCTCGCCCAGCCCCGGGAAAGACCCCGTCCCTCGGGGCGGGGCGGGGCGAGCCGGGCCGGGCCGGGGCGCAGCAGGACCCCCGGGCCCAGCCGCGTCGCCCGCTCCCGCCTGAGGGAACCCGGGGACGATTCAAATGGCGGCCTCCCGCGGTGGCCGCTCTGGCCCGTGGTGCACCGCGGCGCCAAGATGGCGGCGCCCAGCGAGGGCCGGCCGGGCCGTGGCGCTTCGCCGTTCCCGGGCACCGAGAACGGCCCTTTCGCTTTCCCCTTCGCTGTCCCGCACGGCGCCGCGGGCTCCGGGGCGGAGGAGCCATCCAAGAAGCCGTGCCGAGCCTGCACGGATTTCAAGAGCTGGCTCCGCGAGCAGAGGAAGCGGGCGGGCCCGGGCGGCGGGGTAAGGCGGCGGCTTGCCCGCGGGAGGGCCGGCGGGAGCCTCCCCCGTCACTCTGGGGGGGCTGTCAGCCCTCGGCCGAGCTGTGAAGTGTGCCTCCATCCTGCCCCCCAAGTGTGATGGGGCTGTGTGTGTCCCCCCTCAGGGTGTGAAGGAGCCGGGGTTTGCCCTCCGCGAGTGTGAGGGGCCTCCATCATCTCTCCAGCGGGTGCGGCGGGGGCGCAGCCGTTGTTCCCGCTGGGGGTGTGAAGGGCCTGCCCCCCCCCCCCCCCCCCCGCTCATCCTGCCACCTGAGCGCAGAGGGGCACACGGTGGGAAACCCCCCACCCAGCGCCACCAGTGTCCCCTCACAACCCTGTCACCTGCTGCAGGACCCGGTGGTCACAGAGGAGAAGGAGCCACCGCCAGACTGTCCCCTGGACAGCGAGCAGCTGGGCCGCAGCACCTGGGCCTTCCTGCACACCATGGCAGCCTACTACCCCGACCACCCCTCCGCTGCCCAGCAGAAGGAGATGAGGGACTTCATCAGCCTCTTCTCCAAGTTCTACCCCTGCCAGCACTGTGCTGAGGATCTGAGGGAAAGGTAAGTTGCTTCGCCAGAGATTTTTTTTGTGGTGGCTGCTGCTGAAGAGGCTAGCCTGAGGTGCTGGGCTGCAGCAGCTATTTGCATATCAGCAGCTCTTCTTGCAGTTGGGGTTTGTAGCTTACCTGAACTGGTTTCTTCCATTATTGCATAAATCAGAGATACACTTACTTAAAAAACAAATACCTTTTCTCATGCTGTTAGGTTGTATGCTGCCTCCAGGGGCTTCCGGAGGCGATTTCAGGATTTTCTGGTTCAAGCTGGACTTGTGCACAATTGTGAAATTGGAGTGGCTCTTGAAATAATTTGGCTGTCGGGAGGCAAGTGTTTTTCTGTCCCAGAAAATCCCCTTTATCAGCAACCTCAGCAGTGGAGGCAAAGACCAAAATGGGCTGAGATGTTTGATAAAACTTTTCTACTTTTGCTGCTGTCAGCTTGTTTCTCAAAAGTTTTAACTCTTCTCAGGGATGATGAACATGCAAAAAAAAGTTTGAAACCTAATTGTTGACTTAGCAGATATCACATGGAAAAACAGCTGCTCAGGTTTTTTCATTTATTATTTCTTTGTTTTTTTTTTTTAATTTGGTGTTTTGATGTATTCGAGTACTTCTTGCTTTTTATCATAAACTGTTTGACTTCTGCGTCTTTTCCAGTTGACAAGACTAGGCAGTGAATGAAACCCAGCCAGTTGCAGCCATCAGTATTTTATAGTGGAAGTTTGGCCTCCGATAATTACCAACCTGTGGGCTCTCTTCCGTGTTCTCTTTGGGACTCAGTTTGCCATAGCACGCAGACAGCCAGTCGCCTTTTCTGCTGTGTGCCTGCTTTGGGTATTGAAGTTGGTGACTGTAAAGAAGTAACATTTGTTTCCTCTTCCCTGTTTGCAGATTACGTACAAATCAGCCTGATACTAGCAACAGAAATAACTTCTCCCAATGGTTGTGTCTTCTTCATAATGAAGTGAACAGAAAACTGGGAAAATCTGAATTTGACTGCTCTCGTGTGGATGAGCGCTGGAGAGATGGTTGGAAAGATGGTAGTTGTGATTAATCCATAGAGACTGCTTTGGAAATCTAACAGACCTATTCAATCTGGTGTCACAGCGTGTCGATCACTACAGGGAGATGTGCGAGTCAGTAACGGTGTGTTTGTGTGCTTGTGTGTGTGACTGATGTGGCTTGTGGAAATAAAGGTAAACCAATTCTAAAAGTAAATTTGAAAATTTTATCCTAATAATATTTTGATAAATGATTATGTAAATGTATTATCTGAGGGACTGAGGCCTTCATTTGACATAAGAATTGATAGAAACCTGTGGAATTAAGTCACAAGTGGAAACTTTTTCATTATGACACTTCCTTATTTTAGAGGCATTTGGTTTTTTCTTTGACTACAATTTGTTTTACCTGAACACAGTTGTATAGGCTGCTCTGTGGTGTTTTACATTTATCTGCAGGCCTTATCTTGATGTTATAGAAGATGCATCGAATTAATTCAAACTTTTGTTTCTGTTGTTCTAATAGAGAAAACTCACGCTGTGTTTTGTGCCAAGCCTGTATCCCCAGATCTCTTTCAGAGGTCACCAATGTTGTTAAACTTGAATTCAGTTCCTTTGATAAAAGGCCTGAAGGCAGGTACATTTAATTTAAATACTAAAATCATGGAGCCCAGATCTCTCATTTTATTTTTGTCTTTCAATTTGTCTTGTAAGAGGACATTGTAGAAAGGGAAACTAAAGCAGGACAAAAAAAACACCCTCATTTGATGAATGGAATGAAGTATCAATGGGGTGAAATTCAAATGTTTTAAATTGATTGCTGATTTTCTTTGGATCCAGAAGTGATATGATGGTAAGTTCTACTGAACTACTTAATTTTAAAGCAGATAACCTCTTTGTCTCTGCTGTGAACTTCTGTCTGTCGTGAAAATAGCTTGAGACTGCTAACTGTAATGAAGCATATTCAGCTTTGTTTAGCACACAGTATTTCTTAGATGTCACTTGAAATTTTTGATTGATACTCACTGACCCAGTTGATATTCTGGTGTTATCCCCTAGATAAAAGCCTCTCTAGAACAAAAGCACTTTACAAGCCCCCTGCAGTATTTGAGTCCTGCCTAAGACTGTGACGTCAGCTTTACATAGTATTTGTTGCACAGGGGCCTGAAGGGAGTCCCTAGGGTAAATTCCCTCTGTAGAAGCTGGTCAGAATCCATGCTCTGTGTATTTTTCCTAGATAAGCTATACTGCATCAGAGTACTGATACTAAGTGTGAATTTCAGATTCAAGTGAAATAGCAGCATAAATGGTTTATACCACAATGCATGTAAGCACATCTCTCTATAAGAAGAGACAGTTTTCACAAAAATGTCCAAATAATTTCAAATTCTTAAAGTAAATAGTGATGTCCTGCCCTTACTGCATTTCCATCTGTGAAGAGTTTGCAGGAGCTCACAGAAATAATGACAATAATAGTCTTTTTCTTTCTGTACTTCCTGCTGAGGTTTTCTTGCATGTTTCAGTGAACTTAGTTATTTTTATGCACTACAGAACGCCTGTAAATTTACTCTTGTTGATAGAGTACGTGTTGCCTGGACATGTTAACAGTACTTTTATAGTAGTGGTAGAATGATGACAGCTTGTATCTAAGAACTCTGATCTTCAAACCGGTGTGTGTAGCGGCTCAGTGTTTAGAAAGCAGTAAGAACTTTGGAAATACATTTTAATATTTTGTGATGTATTTCAGTTCTTTTAAGTTGGACCTGTTAAAACCATATGAGGCAAATTTTATGGACCAGTTATTCTTGAAGTTTTTTGCATCATAGGATTTCTGAACACAAACCCAACAAAATGTTGGTAAGGTACTTCATCAAGTATGCAATCTGACTTATGACTCAAAGGTATTGTTATGGTTATTAGAAGTGCTCAGAAAATTTCCTTATTAGCATGTTGAGGTTCTTGGAACAAATGAATTCCAGCCCTTGTTTTTTGTCTTTTTGGTAATAAACTCAGTCCCCAAAATGAAGGACATTGATATCCATTAGTTGGGAGAGGACCAACACAAAGACTGTAGCCCTCTGCTTTTGTCGGGCACAAAATTACCCAGTTCTGTCAGGATAGTTTTAGTGGCTGGGGGTGTGGACAGGCATTTTCTTCTGGACTTGGTTGTGCTGGAGGAGAAATTTACTGTTCTTCTTTTCCAGTCTGCCCTTGACTATTCTCTGCAACAGTTTCATCGTCCATGGAGCAGATGATGAGATTTCTTCCTAGTTTGTTTCAGTGTAAGTGAGCAAGTTGGTACAAGACCCATCTTAATACTGAAAATGGGCTGGGTCAGTGAGTTCCACTTGATCTCTGCTGCAGAGGCCTTCGACCACTGCTGTCTGGCGCTGGCAAGCGGTCACCGACAGGTGGGTGCATGGTAACCTACCATACTGCAGCATCTGTTCATATATTCGGTGTAGAGAGGAAGACAAATGTGTATCATGCTCAAAATCAGGTGGAGCAGCTGGGGCAACACATTTTGTCACTTTATGTCATTCAAGGAGGCTGTAGAGGCGTGCAGAAGAAAAAGCCCCTTCTGCCAGCATGTACTGTTGTGCCCTGGCGGCGGCACAGGGGTAGGGAAAGAGCCTTAAAACTGAAGCCAGTGTCTTTAGTAAATGCTTCCTAATAATGAGGCCACCAGCTGTGGCTACTAGATGTTATTAGGGCAGTTTGTAACTTTGTCAGGTGGCTGTTTCTGTTTGGTGAAATCTATGCTTGCACTCTTGTTCTCTTGTGTTTATGGCTTTGCAGAGGAGCTTTGACTTAGATGTTTCTCAGGCATATCATTGTCTCTGGACTTGACTATGCAGGGAGGGGGGGGATTTTTTTTTGCTGCTCATTTGTACCACATCTCAAGTTTTAATCTTACAAAAGGAATTTTTATTGAAGATACTTGTATTTGTGTACAGAAAATTGTACATTCTAAATGCAGTTGATTAAATCTGGTTTTAAAAATACCTGTATTCAAATTATATTTCCTGTTGATGTGAAAATAATAAAGCAACTGAGGTAATTCCTGGCTTCCCTACTGGATGAGACCTTAGGAAAAGGCATTGTATTGTGCTGGTGTGTCTAACCTTCTGCATGCCAATATGACTGTCTGAGCTTAATGGCTCAACTGAGGTTGTGTGATTCTCTGTGTGTATTGATCAGACAAGGTGGGGCTACAGCTGGTGGTTTCCTGTTGTGCTAGTGAATTGACACAGTTCTTTGTGGGCCAAGAAGCTACAAAAATGCAGTAAAATTGTGCAGCAGGTGCTTGCCCATCAGATTGGAGTTTGGTTTTATATGGGGATCAGTGGGATTTTTTTTAAATGGGCTTCAAATATTTTGTCGTGTTTCTAACAGTATTAAGGATAGTGTTACAGTTGGTAGTAGCTCAAATCTTGCTGAATTTGAGCAGGGTGGCAGAGGAGGATGTCATCTACTGAAGGGCAGTGTTTGTTAACTGCATATTCACCGCACAACCCATCGCTTTTGCCAGAAGGGAGAAGCTGCTTCCCACCAACAGGAGGAGCCTATGCAAGGCAAAGCACGGTCAGGAGCAGGTGCTGCCTAAAGAGCTTGTGGGATCTTACTCAAGAGCTGCTCCTATGTAATAGGCACCTGGCTAACCTTTCAGCTTCACGAAGAACTTAACTGTTTTCTTGCATGGTTTGCATTCATAGCTGTACTTCCTTGTGGGTGGGTGGGGGGTTTTCCGCTTCATTTCTCTCCCCCCACTGCCGAAAGCAACGAGCAGGGACCCACGAGGGAATTGTCCGCTTCATGAATGGGAGGCAGAGTTGCTTAAGCAAGTTACAAGTGCAGATGCTGGCAGAAGTACTGCTATGCCTTTGGCATTTTTCTAGGGATTAGCTGTTCCTTTACAGTGTGTGGGGCATATACAGTCTCCTTTTTACAGTAAGATTCCCAAGAGTTGCTTTGCTCACATGTGTCTTTTGCTCCAGCCTGTTACAGGCAGTATCTACTATTTCTTCCTGTTGGAGTTTTACAGGCTTGGAGAGGGTAGGGTTTAGATAGTAGTTTGTGAGGGGTTTACCCCTTCCTATCAGCACTGATTTCACACACACACACACACATCCCTCCATTCCTGGAATGGCTGTTCAGGGGTTTTTGTCTGAGTGATGGTGAGGAGTTGTTTGGTATTTTGTGTAGTCAGGAACAAGCACTTCAGTAGGAACTGCCAACAAGGTTGTAGGAAATCAACTCTTGATTTTTGTAGGCTAATAGGAAATAACAATAAAGTAAGTAGAGCAAAACCACAGCTATGTAGGCAAATCAGTGGTTAGAATGCAGAGGACTGTCCAAGGGGATGGGGGTCAGCGTTGTGATGAGCTGGAGCACTGACCTGGTTTGGCAATTCCCTCGGGAAAGTGTCCATGAGCAACATGTGCCAATTCCAGGCTGGCTGACGCAGCCAGTTCAGGTGTGTCTGCACCAATGCACAGTCAATTGACAGTCGAGGGAGCTGGGAGATGGTCGTAGCTGGCATGCAACACTCATCTACTGCATGTCAGAAAACTTGCTGCAACCCTCAACTCTGGAACAAAGGTTGGTTCCTGCCAACTAAGGATAAATGGGACTCAGTACCTTTATCTGTGCTGATGCTGGCGTATCTATTATTGCTGTCGGTTCTTAGTTTTTTTAATTGCTCTTAATGTTTCCAGAGGTAAAGTCTAACAAGCAACACTAGCATTTGCCAAGCTTTGAAACTGTTCTGTTCCCCTTGGTGTGTGACAATCCCATCTGCACATACTGGGCTAGTGAAGGGTAGCTAATACAGCCTGGAAAGTTGTGCTGGCATTTGGGCTCACCGCATCTGGCACGGTCTAGCACTAGACAGCGGTGCTGGCACTCAGGCCTGCTGAGCTCTGCCCCTGCCTCCTGTGACCTTGCTGCATTGCTTGCTGCGTAAAGGTGCCTTCTGCTTCTGTGTGCTGTGCTACTGCGGGCTGTCGGTTTCCCTTTCGAGCATTCCCGATGCGGAAGCCTCTTCCTGCTCCTCGGTTTTCCCTCCCGTGTATCGCATCGCACCGCGCTTCTTGGCTTCTGTTGTCCGTTACTGCAACGGTGCTTCGCAAGGGTGAAACTACGGGGAAAATTTGCTTTGCATCTTAACGAAGCAAGCAGTAGAGGGCAACAAAGCATGCATTTCGTTGACTTTCCTGTCTTGCGCTTCCCTGGAATAGCGGACTGCTCCAGGTATCAAATGTTTACCTCATGCTAGTCCCTTTTCTGTGGTTTTGGGAGATTTTGGTGACTTCAGTTGTATTTCAAACTAGTGTACGATACCTCTCGTATAATTACCTAAATGAGGGACATGTTATTTTTCTGCCTGCAGCTAAAGTCTGCACTTGGAAGTATATTAAAGCCCTGGATGCTATTTCCAGCATGTTTCCTGCCTGATCATATATGGAGAAATTCTGGCTTTTTTATCAGGTCACTAACAGATTGGAAAGGGTGAATGAGTTTTATCTGATAATTTTGTAACAGTGGCTTTCTTTCACAGAGCGCTCTGTGTGTGATATAGGGCATTGCTTTGCTTGTAGGAAAGCGACTTCAGCTGTGGCCAGCCTTCAGAGGTTCTCTTAGTGGCAGGGCTGCTTTGGGTTAGATCCTGTGGCTTGTTTTGTTCCTCCCGTGGCCAAAGCCGACAGCAGATGGGAGCCAGGTGTGTACCTTGCTTAAAGGTGAGAAGGTCTCTGCTGGCACAATTCAGTTGTGCCACACACAGTCTCTTTAGTGCATGTGCAAACGTGTGGGCTCACACAGACCAGACGTAGGTAAGGGGACTGATACACAGCAGTCATGAAACAAGCATCGATTTTAGAGAAGGAATCAAACTTACTTGGCATGGTTGTCATCTGCTCTGGATGCTTTATGGAGGAGAAAGAGGATTTGGAAGGAAGATCACAAGACAGTCAAGACTTCAGCAAAGCTGTTTCTTTTGAGATACAGGGATGCAACCCAGCCTTTCTGCATGGGCCGAGGTAGGAAGAAATCCCACAGAGTTTTACGGGAGCATTGCTTTGAATTAGCAGATCTGTGAGAAAGAAAACAGCTGAGTTAAGTTAATGTGTTTCCCACAGCAGATATCAGGCAGCTATTTCATGGAGTCCCTCAAAGTTCTGTTTTTCCCAGAACACCAAGCTCTAAGTCTAAACTCAAATCCCAGCACTGGATGGTGCTGGATGGGGACTTTCCTTTCAAATGCCAAGTACGGTCAGGCAAAGCTGGACTTTCCCTGCTTCTTCCACTCGTGACATCTGGCCCAAGCTACTAATAGTGCAAAAAAGTGGATTCTGTGACTATGCCTCTTGTCATGCTTCTTAGATGGGATAAGAGGTAGGCAAGTTATGTAAGACAAGGCCTATATGGCTAGAGCATGTGGCTGGAGATTCAAGAGATTAAAATTTAGTTCTTTCTTAGTTGTAAGCTTGTTGCTAGCCTCCAGGTAAGTCACTTCATCTTCTGTAGCCATGCTTCACTTTCTGCAAAATGGGGATAAAAATAGCAGTTTCAGCAGCCTTTGCCTGTATTTCCTACTTAGATGAAAATCTCTTTCAGGGAGGCTATTTTAATGTGCTTGTACTGCACAGTCCTGGGCCTGAGATCGTTCGCTATAATAAAATCACTCATATCAGTCTGTCCCACAAATCTCCTTTACATCTGGTTACATCTTGCTTTTGAATCTGAGGACCTGCTCAGTATTTGCTATGTTTGCTTAAGAAACAGTGGAGTTTATTTTCCGTGTATTACTACAAGTACCACATTCATTATGCAAACGTCGTGGCCCTTATTTCCGCAAGAACTTGCACTGTGGATCTTGCTTTGTGGTGTAAGATGAGCAGAAATGATAAGAACAGAAGGAGGGAGATGGGAGAGCTCCTTTGGCAGCAAAACGATGTAGCTCAAATGAGAATTGTAGAAGCTTTGCATGTCAGAGCATGCCTTGAGCTGCTCAGAGGCTGCCCCGTGTCCTCGTAGCTGTCAGCTCTGCTTGCATTACCATACCTGCTTAGCTGCAACACCGAGCAGGTAGCATATGACAAGCACTGAAATCAACTTGTTGATCAGGCCCTACACGATGTGACTTGCTGTTGTGATCCTAAGGAGGTTGACTTGGAAAGCAGCTAGAGATCTTATTTCCCTTTCGCCTAGCTCCTCCCAAGGTGTTGTGCACTTTTCTGTAGTAGAGTTTGGCCCAGTGACTGAATCAGATTAGATTACTAGTTTGCCAAAACCCCCAGACGCTTTGTGCTATGAAATATTTTAAGAAGCAGCAAAGAATAAGTTAACTAGATGAGATGTCAAGCCTGCAATTGCACCACTGGAAAGCATTTTGAAACCCTTTGGGGGTTTTGTTTGGTTTTTAAGCAAGTACTGAGATATTAACTCTTTTGTTCAAAACAAAAGCTATTGCAATTAATTGAATTCTATTATCCAAATCTCCCCCTGGCAATTTCAGTTAGTAAATTTTACTGCATTTTTTTCTAATATACTTACCACATCTATACTTGCACAGCAAGTGCTGAATTCCACCTGAGAAATGGCTGCATTTCAGAAGTGGATGAGTTACCAGCTAATAAATGATTTTCCAGATATTTTTGGATCCCTTAGGGCAGAAGGCATTAAGGAGCTTTCTAGTGATAGTGTGCTAAGGTATTGCTAATCGGGAAGTCTGTTCTCTTGCTACTGGGCACTGTGAATCGCTAAGCACCTCTCAGTATTTCCATCAGCTCTTGCTTTTCTAGAGACTAATGGCTGAAAGCAGTATTAGCTGAACTCTAATGAATGTCAAGCCAAGCATTTCAGAGCAACAAGTAAATGAACATATATTGAAGTGTTGTTTCAAGCGTGCTGCCCAGGGAATGTGAAGGGCAAGCCATTTTACCACCCACGCCAATGCAAAAGACAGTGTCAGACCTTGCGGAGCTGCTGAAGTCGGTGGGCTGCAAAGCGTGGCTGGAGCCTGGCTGGCTCCCTCGAGCCGTACGCTGCAGAGAGCCTGCGTGCTGCTTATTTGGGTTGCTTGGCCAAAGCTGCTTCACTATAAATACATTGTCAAAGCTGTTCTGAGAGCAGGGCTGTTTCACATCACTATTTTGTGTTAGAGATGTTAAGCAGAAAGTGTGGCTGATTGTTTTGCCTACCAAATCAGGAGCATCCCACTGCTACCCTCTGCCACAGAAAAAATATGGTCAGTCCTGCGAAAGAAAGAATATTAACTCATCATCTTCATTTCTGGGCTTCCTGTGGGCCAGGTCCTGATCCTAGTGATCGCAGCACTGAGGCTGTGAAGCCAGGTGCGATGGCCTCAGCCATCTGCTTGGAAATTTTTGCAGATGTGTTCTGCTTCACAGAGCGATGCTAGCATCGCTTACAGTCGTTCAGCTGACAACAGGTAACTTGGTAAGCTTTCATGAATTGGTTATGTTCAGCCATATGCCCTTGAAAAGCACCGCCACTCGACTCTGTAGAGCTAGTTGAGATCAGCCCTCAGCTGAGTGGGTAGGGCTGACTTGAGCAGGCGTTGAAGAAGGAGAAAGCCCCACATCTTGTCTCCTCAAGGTTGTCATGTCCATGTACTTATCCCTGGGTAAAAACCTGATCGCTTTTTTGTGTTGGAGACAAAGATTAAGACGTCAACGTGACTACAAGAAGCAGGAGGCAAATTCATGTTTTCCACTACCTTTAATTAAACTTATGTAAAATCAAAACACAGACAGATTTCAGGCACTTGTCTGCATGCTGCTCTGTTTGCTCCCTGTCATTGAAATCCAGGGGGAATGGTAAATGCAGACGGAACTTGTTCAAACTGAACAAATGCTCTGGAAAGTGCCATTTCCAAACATTGTTCTTTTCCCCCATTTGATGGGGAAGATGTTCAAGATGCAATATCCTTTCCCGTTATTGGCCGGCTCGGTGTGTCTGTTAGCTTATTTGCAGCAATAGGAAGTGAAACAGAAATACAGTTTGCATGTCAGCTAGAGATAGCTACTGTCTGTATCTGCACCGTAGCAGGGGAAAAAAGCTAGCACAACATGACGTGAAAAATGATTGTATGAACATACTGCACACAGCAGAAGTTGGAGATATGAACCTCTAAGAAAGAAGACAAGATTAGAAGCGGGGGTTTCAGTGGGAATCTTGCCCCCTGCATCACGGTCATGCCCTGAAGCAAACAAACCATGTATCTGTCTGGAAACAGTTACAATTTGTCCTACAGTTGCATTTGAAAGATTCAGGCAGCATCTTGGTCCCTTGTGCTGTGTGTTGTCTAAAATATGCCTGTCCCAGTCAGGACAGATGAGCTGGGCAAGATATTTTAGAAAGGGGGAGGAATGAAGTGTCTTTCCCTATGTCATCAGAAAACCAAGAGCAGACCCCAGAGATCTAGAGGATTCCCTGTGCAGTAGCCCTGGCAGCACGCAGCTCTCCTGTGTCTACGTCCCACGGCACAGCTTTCTTAATTCTGTTGGTTTTCTGAGGGTCTGTCCACAACCTTTTACATACGCGAGCTGCTTGTGTTGCACAGACAAACCTGGGGTGTTTAGGGTGGCAGTGGTTGTACAGGGCACCTGATTGTGGGGTGAGGTGTGGGGTGTGCTGAGCCCAACCCAGACAAGGGAGCTTCCCTGGCACCAGCCCCCCCTGGAGAGCAGGGCTGCCTTTGCTGTTGTACGTAACTCTGGGCTGATGGATCCAGGACAGTTTGTTCTCAAAGCATGAAAAAATTATTTGTGAGGACGCTGGGACAACTGCTTCTAAACTGCTGCAGGTGTTTGAAAAAAAAATCACCTATGATAATCCCTTCAATGGTCTTTGTTCTCAACCTGCAATTCAGGGATGAGCTGGCAATGCTTTTGACACTGGAGTGCAATCCTTGGTCAGGCCCATGAGACATCCTGCCAGAAGAAAGCAGGGGGGACCAACCTGGCATCTTCTTTGTAGCCATTTCTTTTTTGCATAGTAAAATGTGGTTTCTACTGAGCTGGTGACACTGAGGAACGAAAGGCTGAATTCTGCTTTTCCTGCCGAGAGTCAGAAATAGATCTGGAGAGATGATGACTCACCTGTAATTGAGAAAAACTGAATGGCATCATCATGAGTTTTAACAGTTAAATTCTGATTCCACCTGCTAGAAAGAACAAACCAACAAAGCTGCAAAAGGCCAAAACGAGCCAGAGACAGGGCCCAGTGCACGGAAATCCTTTGCTCTGTTAGTGTTCTGCATGTAGGAGGTTTAACGCGCCTGCTAGACGTGTACCCGGTGTGATCTGGCAGTGGCACCGGTCCCTCACATGGGGAAGCAGCTGTATGGACAGCAGGTCAGGAGGAGAGCCAGCGGTGCAGCCACGAGAAGCCCCCCAGCCCCAACCGGAGGCCTGCTCCATACCAGCAATGCATGCATATTCCTCTCTGTGACTTTCCCTGCAGTTCCCATCTGAAGCAGAGATGATGTCAGAGTTGTCATGGCATCCGTATCTATGGAACCAGGATCATCATCACGGTGCTACGAAAACTAACTCAAGAGATGGTCCTGGAGCCTCAGGGGGGAACTCCCTTTGCAGTAATAGAGGGTTTCCCTTGAAGGTTCCTTTTTCCTCCTTCCTAGTGTCCCTGAGGCAGGAGCAGGGACAGTGCTTGACCTCCTCCTGTCCCACGGCAGCTCTGGGTGCCTCCTTTCCTGCTCGAGGAGAGCCAGAGCTGCAGCCCCATCAGGCTTCACCCCTTTTCTTGCACCAGCTATCGGGTGTGTAGCAGCGTGCCTTGCTCTGGAGCAGCCACCAACCCCTCCCCTTGGTCACGCCAGTGCGGCAGCTCTTGGCCAACGGTCCCGTGTGAGCTGCCTGTGGGCACCCGGGTCGCACTGTAAGTCAGAGCCCTGCCTGCACTGCGGTGGTGCTGCCTGCTGCATGGCCCCTGAGGCTCTCGCTCCGCAGAATTGGTGACAGCAGACCTTTCTGCTGTGACATCTGCCTGTCCCCGCTGTCAGCAGGGACACCCCTGGGTCTGGGCAGGGAGAGGGCGTTTATATTAGGGGGCCAAGGTGTGCCTCTGCAGCAGAGGTGAGCTGAGCAGTGTGCTGACCCGTGGGGCTCTGTGCCATAGCAGCTCCCTCCTGCCAGCGGCCCAGGCACTTACAGCCACGTGGGCTGCCCTGGCCCCAGCGCAGGAAGCCCTTGCCATTGCATGGTGACAGTGGCACAGCAGGGTGACCCTTGCAACAGCACCATACCCCTGGCCTTGGCACGCTATCTCCCAGAAGCAGCGTGGTGCCTTAGGATGGCAATCCTTGGAATAGCACAGTGACCCTGGCTTGTGACAAGGTATCCTGGCTGTACCATGGTGTTCCCAGCCACAGCGCAGTGGCTGTGCCTGCGGCATGGTGGCCCTGGCTGTAGCATAGTGACAATGGCCGTAGCATGGTGTCTCTAGCTGCAGCACAGTGACAGTGGGTGCCCGTGGCTGTACCATGGTGACACTGGTTGCCCATGGCTCTACCGCAGTGCCAATGGCTACAGTATGGTGACAGTGGCTGCCCACGGGCACGGCACGGTGACACCGGGTGCCCTCGGCTGTACACTGCGCCCACGGGCACGGCACGGTGACACCGGGTGCCCGCGCCTGTACCACGGTGCCCCGGGGCGCAGCGCGGACTCGCTGGGGGGCGGCGCGCCGGGCGCGTGCACCTGCCGGTGTTCCCCCCCACCCCCCCGGCCTGGCGGGTGGTTCCTCCCGCTGCCCGCACGCGGCGCTGCGGACGAGCCCACGCGGGAGGCGCGCGGGGGGCGGCCAGGCGCGCGGCCGGCGCGGGGCGCGCGCGGCTGGGCTCGGAGCGGCGCGGAGCGGAGCGGGCGGCGGGGGAAGATGGAAGGAGCCTCCTTCGGAGCGGGCCGGGCGGGGGGGGCCATCGACCCCGTGGATTTCCTGAAGCAGCCGCAGACCATCCTCCGGGTGACGACCTGGGTAAGGCGGAACGGCCGTGCTGGCCGGGACACGGGGCCGCGGGGCTCGGTGCCGGGCGCTGGGCAGTGCCCGTGCGGTGGGCAGTGCCCGGGGAAGGCGCCGTGCCCGTTACATTGTGCAGCGTGCCGTGCGGTGTGCGGCGAGCAGGCGTGCAGCGTTCGTGCAGTGTGCGGGGCTTCTGCAGCCGCGGCGGGTGGTGGCCCGCCGTGGCGAGTGGGGCTGGCTGGGTCCCGGGCGCGGCGGCAGGGCTTGCAGGCTCCCGTGGGTGTTCGCAGGGAGTTTTCTCGGGAACGGGGCAAGGTGCGGTGGGTGGATGCGCGGCTGCACCTTCGCAGTTTTGTCTCTTTGCTTGAGGAAAGGGCAAAGGGATGGGGTGTAAATCAGGAGGCAGAGGACATTTTCCTTCCTTCCACCTTCCATCCATCCGTGCGTGTGACAGAAGAAACCTGACAGCCCGCCCTGCCCAGCTCTCCATGGTCTTCTGAAAGGATGGCATGGGTTTTGGCCGTTTCCCATCGACGAGTCCCTGCCGCGGAGCAGGGGGCAGGAGGTGGGATGCGCTGTGCAGCCGCTCGGGGAAGGCTTCGCTCGCCCGTGGTCCGTGAATAAGCAGCACGGGGAGCTGCTGCCCGAGGGGTCGAGGCAGCCGCTGCTGTGCCACCCCCATCCTGGCTTTCACCTGCTGAGATCTGCAAGTGTTCATGGCCCTGGGAGGTCGGCAATGCCCGGCCCTTCCTACAAGGCCCCGGTGGGGAGGGTCTGCCCGGCTCTCACCGCACCAGCTCCTGGCTCTGGTGCTTGGCTGGAGGCTGCAGATGAGCCAAACCCTGGGGGGTTCATCCTTGCCCATGTCACCACTCTGCTGTGCACGGAGGCCCTTGGCCACCTGTGCTGGCTCTGTGTCACCTTCAGCAGTGCCAAATCAGGCAGTGAGTGAAGGAAAGGTGCGATGAGAAGGTGCTGCACCCTTGGCTGCCCTCCTTCCAGCTGGCGTGGCAGGGGCGTTTGTGGGGCTCTCTGGGGTGGGGTGCCCCAGCTGAGCCCCCGTACAGCACAGCGCGGGAGCATGTGCTTATCTTTAAGCACATGAGCAATTCCAGCTGCGATCACACGCTCAAAGTTAAACCACATGCTTAAGTGTTTTGCCGGATGGGAGCCAGTGTGCTTGCCAGGGCTTTGAGAAAGCCCCCAGCACCATTACTGGAGAAGGACAGAGGCCAGGTACAGATCTGGAGCATCCAGCTTGGGGTGGATGGGGTGTTTTGGGCAGGGTTCGGGTACCTGGCAGCAGTCGTTTCCTAGAAGCGTTGCCTCAGCCCAGAAAACTCAGTCTGGATCCACCTGGATCCTCCTTAATCCTCCTCAGGTGGCAATGGCCAACTGTTGGTATTAGAGTTGGGTTTGGATAGAGTTAGACAAATTGTTGACAGATTGATGGTGAGTTAGGTCCCTCGTAAAGAGCTCACCATCCTTGTCATACAGAAGAGGATAGGATGCTGCTGGGAAGCACGAGCAGAATACTGAATATAGAGATACAATAAAAACTGCAGCTTAGAAAATATTTATGCATTGATTTGCTGGCTGGTTTATTCAGTGGCGAAGTCACTCGTTTCATGGTTCTGCGTTCACAGGGGATCTGTGAAGACTGAGTGCTTACAATTACATGAATGCATGAACTTAACTCTAAACAAGTGCAGGGGGCCACTGATGTGACAAATGCGAGATGCGCACTGTGCTGTCCCAAGCATAAATGTTTGCGGTATTTGGGGACGACTCCAAACCCCACTGAGCTTAAAGGGAGAGATTTTGCTGTTTTCAGAGGGCTGGGGATCAGACTGTGGAAGGTCCCGTTACAAGCCCTTTGGACCACTTTTCCCAGGTCTCACATTTGCTGGCAGATCTGTCGGGGACCCTTCTCCATTGCTGCTCCAGCTTGGGGGTTCAGAGCCCCAACTGGCCTTTGCTGGGCTGCTGCACTCCGGTTACCTGTGTTTTAAGCCAGTTCAGTATTCATGGCTCCTTTCCAGTGTGAGCAGGGACTACAGCTGGGTAAGAGGTATGAGTGGAGGGTTTCCTTCCCATCTGCCTGCATGGCCATTGCTATTTCTTGCAGGTTTTGTAAAGTAACATGTGCCCAGGCTCCTTCTGAGCTGTTGCTTTGCTGCTCTTGCCAGATGGGACCCATGTCAAGATGGAGAGCCTGGATGGAGGAGGCAGCCAGGAGGGTTTGCCCATGAGGTCTCTGCTGCCTTTCTGCTTTGCCCTGACACTCATAATTGCTGTCCTGGGAGAGCGTGGCACTGCTGTGGCACGTGGTGGTGACTGCTCCTTATCACACCGTGCTGGCAGCTGGGTGGGTGGCATGGGCCGGCGCCCCACCGTGATGCTCCCTGATTCACAAAGCAAACAGAAACCTTTCCCGGCTTTCCTGCCTGCCATCACGGGGGAGGTGAGCTGCCTGTGCCTGCACGTAACAGCCGTGGATGGTTACTCAGAAAGCCCTTGACTGAGGCTTTGAGGATGACTGAGTTTAGGTGTTGGAGTGGGTTTTCTTCATGTGGTTTTCCTTCTGGTGCTTTGTTGTTGTGTCTTTTCAAGTGCGTTTAACCTGTACAGATGTAACCGTTGTTGTGTGTATGACATTATGTTCCTTTGGTAAGAAAAGGAAGGAGCTGCCTCAAATGTGCTGGTTTGGGTGGGAGTATGGGCGAGAGAGAACCACCGTGAGTCTTTGGGTGGGAATGTAGGTGATGGAGAACCACCATGAGGCTTTGGAGCCAGCCTCACGCACCTGATGCGAGCCGATGGTGCCGATCTGGGTGATGACCATTGCTGGGGTTTCATGATGAGCTACCACCAGAGGAGGGTCCAGCTCCGCTCCGTGACTCTGGTAGCTGCTTCAGGGCCACAGATTCAGCCCTTGTGCTGGCAGACATCTAAGGGACTGGAGGGTGAACGGTGACTTCAATGCAGAAATCCCCAAATGTGAGTGATGACAAAAGGAGATTCCTGATTGTACCTCACACAGCAACCTCTCCCTGACAGATAGAGTAATTCTGAGTATCTGAAGGGAAAAACGCAGTCCTGGCTTGAGCTGTAAAATCAAAAGCTGGAAAGAACCATTTAACAGTTCCTCATTCATCTCTTCCCCCTCCGTCTGATGCAGTTTGTCAGATGAAGATGTGATCACTCTTGTGGTTTCCTTTTGAGACATTTTTTGCACAGCAAAACAAACTCGATATTCACAAAGGATGCCTGCAGAACCATGAGTTCCTTTCTCTGTGACTGCCAGCACCAGCTAGACTTTCAAGTGGTCACACAGCTTTGCAGGGGTATTGTTCATTTAACATAGCTTTAGGTTTCACTTTTAAAAAGCAGTTCTGGAAAATACTTTGGTAAAGTAAATGTTTTCAGTAATTCCTGTGAATCTCAGTAAGAGCAATGGTAAAAGTACAGTGCCTGGTCCCACCAGCACAGCCAGCTCGGAAGGGCTGGGGCACTCTGCCTCCTCCCACCACCCAGCCGTTCCCTCTCCCTCCGTGGAGCTCAGCAGGAGATCGGGTCCTGATTTTGCTATGACTTAGGGGAACATTTAGGTATTTTCTTTAATGTGGTTGTTTCTTGCTCCAGTGACCCCCCTGTTGCTACCTGCATGACCTACGCACCTGGGACAACCTTGCCTGCGACCGGCACATTAGCAGCTGCCTGACCCTTTCTGCTGCCTTTTTCTCTTATTTCTTAAAGTTGAGTAAATTTGTAGTTCATCACCTGGATCACTGGAGAGAGCTTTTCCTACGCAGTATTTTATCTCATTAGGCTCAGTATTTTGTCTGGGTTTTCTTTGCAGCGGTCTTATGCTTTTAAGAGCAAAACCTTTTATTAGGGAACTGGACAAGGGCAGCCAAATCTGATCACTTGGCAGAGGCATGGCAGTGGAGTGGCAGTCCCTGTAGCCTTTGATATGCGGTAGGGAACTTTGATGGCCAGAGGTTACTTCGGCTCAGATCCAGCAAAGTCTTAATGTGCTCGGCTCTGCACTGATCTGGGTCTCAGTCCACACTGCAGCAGATCATTGTCTTTCAGCAAGGCAAATGTGCTTTGCTGAGTTGTGACATTGGTGAGGGATGTGCCGGGCAGTGGTTTGATGTATTAGGAATAGCTGGTGGTTCTTGAAGGGAGGGAGCGTGCCCTTTCCGTCCTGGTCTGGGTTTGTTTTGTTTCTCCAGAGGGATGGAAAAGGTGGTATTTGTGTTCGTGGTAAAAGGTGTGTTTGCTTTTATTTGGAAAAACAAGCTCAGGAACAGAAGAGCCAGGCAGCAAAGAAGTATATGGCTTCAGGACTGGTGCTACCTTGCACCCTCAGGACAGAACAGTTCTGAGGAGCTTCACACCTGGGGTGAGGCTGGTTTGAGGTGCTGTGGAGTGTGTACGATTGGGTTTGCAGGGCTACAGCACACAGTTCTTGTAAAGGCTAGAGCTGGAGCCTGGAAAGCTCCCTCACTGGAGCAGACCTTGCCTGCTCCAGGCGTCCTGCACATACAGGTGGACTTGGCTGCTTGACGTACCCAGCACTGGGCTGAGAACTCCCCAGGGGACATCACCGAGAAATACAAGGTAGGAGCTGTGGTGCTGCAAGATCCAAACAGCTCCCATGGCCTTCAGGGGTTTCACTGACCCTGGAGCACTTGGGGCTCTTGGAGAAGAGCTGCAAGGCTGGTCTGGCACTTATGGAGCCTGCAGTGATGCTAAGAATCATTAGTGTGATCTCAGCTGCTTTGGACTTTGTCTGGTCTTGGCTGCTTTTCAGTAGGGTCACCAGATTTCCGTCTTAATTCTCTTTTTCTGTGGGCTGTAGATTAAAGGCAGAACTTAAATTTAACATTTTTGGTAATGGAATTATACAGAACTTTCACTGCATCTGAGTTTAAAATGCTGCTAAATTATCATTTTCCTGTCATCACTGGTTCAAAACACTGCTGGCTCGCCATGTGCTCAGATTGCATTACTAGATTAGGAACTTTGAATGGGCGCTGTGTCTCAGCTAGCATCTCCTGCCACATTAGAAAAAGTAATTCAGTAAAAATTGGTCATGTGGTCATCAATACACATCCTTCCCAAGCTGACTAGCCCAGTCGATGTGTCCATAAACCTGTTACGGCCAGCATCATACTGCCTCTTTCTGTGCCAGAAACTGCGTCAGGTCTTTCCTTTGTGGTCATATCCACAGTCCTTGTGGGAAATCTGGCAGCGCTTAAAGTAGTTCTTCAGTCTTCACACCCTCCAATAAATTATGCAGATCAGTGCTGGAAATGTCCCCGTGACTGACAACTGTAAAGATAAACTGGAGAGGGACCTGGGACCCGATTCCCCCAGAATCTGAGCTTGGTGGGTGTTGAAGGAGGCTGGCCCTCTGCCAAGGGTCTAACTCATCCGTGAGCGGAGTGTCTGCACGAGGTACGGACATGACTCAAGACAGGGGTTTAACTGGGGTTTATGAAAGCGCTCAGTGCTAGGCAGGATTGGGCCTGCGCTGATTTGACCTTAATTTTCTCTCTTCCCATTTGGTAGGCCATCCTTCGCTTGCTGGGTGATGGCTCGCGGAGGGGAGCGTGCTGGGCAGGGAGGCATCTGTCTCACTGATGCTCACGTTAGAGTGGTGAAGGATGTTGGTACCGGCTGTCTGTACGTGCGGTTTGTGCCCAACGCCATTGATAGTGAGCTTCAGCAGAGGAAATTAGCGGTAGATTATTTTTCTTCATGCATTAAATTTCCTTGATGTCGACATTAATGGTTGCTTGCATGTGTAATCAAAGCAAGGTTTTGCAGTCTTCTACAACCCCACACCTTCTGGTAATGTTTTTTATAGGTCCCAAATCAAAGTACAGTGCATCAGCAGTGGAAACATCTCACCTTAAAATGGCTGACAGTTCACACACTGAAGCTTTCAGCTTGTGCTCTCTTGCGTTATTTGCTTTTTGTTTTCCTTGCGATGGCTGTGCTCAGACTGTGAGGTCTCCTGAAGGAATTTTAGGTGCCTGGGCTACAGAAGGCTAAAAGCAACGGGGATGAAAAATGTGCGTGTCCTGGGGTCCAGCCGGCTCAAGCCCTGGGAGGGAACGTGGATCTGCAAAATATAATTACAGAACTGCGCCAGGCAGCCTGGCCAGCCACATTCTTCCAGATGGTAGAAATCTGGTGCAGAGAAGGCAGACGCAGGTCTCCCAGCTTTATGCACACCTAAAATGGTGTCTCTGTCGTGGGGCACACGGGTGTCCCCAGCGCCCTGGGTTCCTGCGAGGGTCTGACAGTGGCTGCAGGTCCAGCAGCCTGGGCATGAGTGCCTGGACACTGCTGAGCAAGGAACCTCCCAGGCTCCCCTTTTCCTGTTTTTTTTGGCGGAAGAATGAGCTTTCACTCCGTCTTTTGCTGCAGGGCTGCCTGCACGTCCATGCTGCCAGCAGCCTCCCCACCATGCGCCTCACCTCCGTGCCCCACCAGCACGGCCTCTGCCGGGGCAGCCATCAGCACAGGGCACTGGGCCCTCGGTCACGGTCCCCTGCACTTACCAGAGGGGACAAAAGAGGCAAGAGGTCTTGCCTCAGATAGGGTGAGTGGGGAAAATGGGAGGTGGGCAGCAAGCAAGGGGAGTGGGAAAAATGTGCATCTGCGTCCAACACTTTGGATACTGAAGGCAGCCTTGGAGCTGCAGGCTCCTGCCCAGACGCAGCCTGCAGCCTGCAGCCTCGGGTGAGCGGTGGCCCTGGGGTGCTCTCCCAGGTTTTTAGGGTGATACTCAAAACCCCTCTGGTTTCAGCTTTGCGCCAGCCATTTGCCAGAGTCTATCACGGCTGGCGTACCCCGAGCCTGTCACCGGTCACTGCCAGGACCTGTCCCTTTGTCCTGTGTTACAGAAATACTTGCTGGCCTGGAGAGGTGTCCCCTCTTGCTTGGAAGCAAGCTTTGAACTGGGGGAACTGGGCAGCTGGCTTTCATTAAGAAGTGAGGTCTCTGGCTTCTCCCTGGTTTGGTGTAACACGAGCTCACTTTGCACTTGCACGAGCAGCTGATCTGCATCATCGTTGGGTCCAAGCACTTCATGCATCTCCCTGACCGGTGTTGTTCTCCCTCCCAGGGTGTGACCAAGGCACAGAAGCTCTTTTGTGTGGCTGAAGTGCAAGCCTTAATGGAAAGGATGGGAGAAGACAGCTTTCCTCCTTCACATCCCTCCCTGCAGCTGAGTGCAGAGAGGAGCACTAATGGTCTGTGCCGCTGGAGCTGCCAGAGCCGGGGGCTCCCAGTTGTTCTCTGACACTGGGGAGAGGCAGGGCTGGGCAACCCGCACACCAGGCTGCTGGCCAGGAGACCCCGAGCTGCAAGCAGATTTATGTGAAAGCTTTGGCAGGGGGGATGCAATTTCATCCTGGGGTGGCTGGAGGTAATCCAGTTTGCTTATTGTGCCTTGCACTGGTTCACCCAGCAAGAGCAAAATTTGTTGCTGGTTGTGTTGGGTTGTTGAGATGGAAAACGGGGTGTGCTGTGAATGCTCAGGCTCCTTTGCAAAGCCTGTGAGATATGGAAGAGCCCCGTTAGAAGGGTGGCCAGGCTTGGGATGCAGTGGCTCACATAGCAGATGCCCTGGTGCTGTGCGTGCCAGTGACCTTGGCATTTGGTCCTGAGTGCTGTCACTGCCGAGCCTGCTCACGGGGACAGGTTCTGGGGACTGACCTGACGGGCAGTGGGAGTCAGAGGAGTGCCTCTGGAGAGCAGGATTTCTGCATCCTTGCTCAGACCTGTAAAATCTCACTCGCAGTGGAAAATCTGACCTTGTATTTTCGCTTTCAAGTCTCTGATGAAGGGATTGTGGGTTTGAGCAAGTGCAGGTTGTAGAGGTGATTGGAAAATGCCACTTGTTTTTCATGGACTTTAAAAAAATCCTATGGGTTTTATTTTCCACCATCTACCCACATTTTCTCAAAAAAATTTTTTTTTCTCATTTATACTTAGAAAGGCAATGCCAAATCTATTCTCATTCAAATCTTTTACCAGCACTAGGTTGGGTTTTTTTGAGAAAAACTATAAAATTTCAGTCATGGGGGGAGGAAGATAAAATCCATGGAAAGACTTGTTTTCACTGAAAAGCATGTTTTGACAGGAGTGTTTCAGCCAGTGCTGATGTTTTGAGCACATCTATCGAATACGTACGCTTGCAATTCGTTACTGTTTTGACCTCCCGAGAAGAAGTGGAATGTCCCGTGTTGCCCACACCGAAACGCTGCGGGCAGTGCCCAGTCAAGGGGGTCTCGTGGGGTGAGCTGCTCAGGTCATCTTGCAGCAAGAAGGATGCTTTGCTTTGCAAAACCCTCTGGAGTTCGAAGTTAAGCAGTGAAACATCTTTTTCCTTCCATCTCTGGTAGTACGTGCGCTTGCAGCCATCCCAGCAGCATCCCCCATGCGGGCAGCCAGACACCCTGCCCTGTAACGTCCTTCGTCGTATTTATGGGAGCCCTCTCTCACCCCCTGAAAATGAGCTCCCGGTCGGCACCCGAAAGCACAGGGAAGTAGACCAGGTGGTTAATCCTGGGAGGACTAACAAAACACTTATTGAAGAAGCTGAGTACAAGTTCGCTGGCCTGCCAGGGAAATAATCCCGTGGAATCAGAGGTTCTCAATTATTCATGTTTTCCAGAATCACATTATTTCTTCCAGGGCCTGTTTTATAAATGCTGCTGCTATTTCTGATGGTAAATAACAATTTTGCATTATTTATGAACAGATTTCTACAACTGCTGATATTACAGCTGCTGCCAAAGCACTGGGAAAATTATTATTACTGTTTGTTGTTGTTTCTTTCTTACAATGCAACCCTCTTGTTCTTTGCATGGTGATGATGTGCCCGTTGCGGTGTGACAGCCGAGTGCTCCCGAAGTGCAGCGCCAGCGAGGAAGAGGGTGCAGACGCACTTGGGTGACTTGGGTGGCCATCGAGCTCATGGCTGGTGCTCAGAGCTGAGATGAGCCAGGGATGGACGGGGGACAGAACCCCGGGTTGTGGTTAAATTAAAAGAGGAGGAAGGCCTGATTGTCTCCCTGTGCCAGCCGTGGAGTGGTCTGTGGGAGACAGGTACTTTCTGCGCCCTGTTCGCGCTCCAGGGGCAGTCAGAGGTTGCGTCTGAATTTTGCAGATGAGCGTTTGGAAACCCACATTTCTAGGAGGGTGTTATTCAAGAATGGGCTAATTCCTGGGGCTGAGGAGCGTTTCCAGGGCTGAAACCCACTCCTGCTGCCTGTCGCATAGACAGGGATGCATGCTTGTCTCCGCCAGGGTGGAGATGCTGATCCCCTCGGCCAAGCAGGCCATGGAGAGAAGGGGCCAGCGCAGAGCTGGTGGGGGTCTAGGGCAGCATGGCAGGTACATGAGGTATTTTGATGGACAGAGTCCCAAAGAGCTGCTGCTGGGACCTGCGGGTGAATCCTGGGGGGAATTTTGCAGGACCTTACCCACTCCCGACTGAGCAGGGCAGGAAGGCTGCTCCCTCCAGCCACCCCAGCAGCAGCAGCGGGTGCTTGGGCGAGCTCTTCTCACCCCACAGCAGGACCTCCAGCACGCCGGGTACCTCAGGGATGCCAGCTAAATTAGCAAGCAGGTTTCGGAGCATCTCTGCCGCTCGATGCAGGCCAGCTTACTGCTGGCCTGAATTTTAAGTGCTGGAAGTAACAGGAATCTGCTGTCACTAACAGAGCTCCTGGCTAAAAAGGTTTAATGATGAGCCCTGCCCGTGGCTGTCCTGCTGGCAGGTTTCTGGAGGTGGGTGTGAGAATGGTGCAACCTGCTCATCCATCACGTGCTTGCAGATAACAGCATGAGAAGTTGGTGGCAAATTCCTGGGCTTGGGGTGCTGGGGTAGCTGCTTGCAGGAGCTCCTACATGCCTGAGGTAGGATGTGCTCCAGAGACTTTGCTGCTTCTGCTCATCATTTATTTCAGATGACACCGTACAGAGAAAAAGAAAAAAACCCTATGCCCTCACCAATCCCTTCACATTTAGTAGTTCAGTCCCTTGCAGATGCATTTCTTTGGTCTCCAGTTTGGAGGAGGCTTGGCGGGTACGCTCTGAGACAGGTTTGCTAATGGGACACTTGTGTTTCTAAGTAGCTTCAGACAGAAGCAGCTCTGGCCCAGCTTCACGCCGGCACTGGAAAGAGTTTGGAGAGCCATTTGGAGAATGAAATCCTTCAGGGCAAGCAGGAGTGAGACATTTGGCCAGTGCTTGGGAGAAAACCTATCACAAAGTTATGTTAAAGAGTGCTTAGAGCTGTCTGAACGCTTTGCTCTTAGTGCCTTCTGCTCCATTTCACCCAGCTCTGCTAACGCGGCGCTTCAGGGAGCACGGGGCTGTAGGAGGTGGCCCACAGCCCGGCATCAGCCATCGAGATGCAGGTGACTTTGCAAAGGCCACTGGCTGCGGTTTATCATGTGGCTCTTCAGCTGCTGCCTCTGTCTGCCGCCTGTCTCGGTCTTGTGCACTTCATGTCACAGAGAAGATGTAGCAGGGTGTCGGGGGTGGGAGCTGCGATGTACCCCGAGACCCCAGCTGCTCCCAGGCAGCCACCACGCCGGGGCGTGCCGGAGGAACCTCTTATCTCTCCTCTGGATAGTGGCCTCCAGCTGTGTCCTGCAAGGCAGCGGGGCAGGCATGCAGGGAGCCGATGCTGGCAGCAAGGGAGGAGATCAGAGGTTCACAGCTTGATGGAGGGGCATCTGCATGCTTTGCTTCCCTCCCTGCTCGCAGCCTTGAAATCCAAACAGCAGTGCAGCGCTTTCTAGGCTCTAACGGAGCAGGCTCCAGAGCAAATTGTAATGCAGCTGGTCCCGTGGCTTCCGCTTGCTGCCTTTGGTGTTGGAGAGATAAGGGAATTACTTTAGCATGCAGCATCGTGAATGGTATTAATTTAGGCAGCCGGCTGTGCGCTGCCATCCAGCTCCTTCCGTGCCTGCAGGGCTGTGAAACCCTCTCGGGTCCCAGCGGTGGGACCTGGGCAGCCACCAGCAACCCCCCACCCTTTTGTTGTCCCTCTCAGGGCTGAAACCTGGTCACTTGATAATGGATGCAGGCGCTGCATCCTTCAACCCCTGCTAAGCCAGGCGAAAAATTGCCCTGTCATTCACAGAGCAGCCTGTCCCCCTGCCTCGCTGTGCCCAGGTGAGCTGCTCCCCACCTCCCTCTGCTGCCATGTCCTGTCCCCCTCCACTGGGCATCCAGTCCCTCCCCGGGTCAGCCCGCTCAGCAACTCAATTATCCTCTGTAACTTCGTTTCTCTGCGCTCTGCAGGGACACAAGGGGGTTTATCAAGCGCAGCCTGGCAGTGAAGAGCAGCGCAAGCAGAAAGACTGTGCAGAAACCTGACCCATCTATTTATTTTTTCCCTCCCCAGCCTATCTGGAGAACAACATCTCTTAAAATACCCTGCACACCAAGCCACTGAGAGGCAGACAGGCTCGCAGAGAAGGAAGACATAGGTACCATCCACCAGCCCATTGCTTAGGGCCACGAACCAGACGAGAGTTGGGATCTGTCTAACAAATGCCATGTTGCCATGGAGTCAAAGACAGGATTGAATCCAATTATGTTGCTGTTGGAAAACAGAGTTAAATGTAAACAGCAGCAAGTCGTGTTTTCTCCTTCCTTCTGCAGATCTTCTCCATCGTGGTGTTTGGCTCCATCGTGAACGAGTGCTACGTGAACAAGGACAGCCAGCACCCTGAGCTGCTCTGCATCTTCAACGAGAATGAGAGTGCCTGCAGCTACGGCATCGCTGTTGGCGTCATTGCCTTCTTTGGCTGTATCTTCTTCTTTGTCGTGGACCTCTACTTCCAGCAGATCAGCAGCGTTAAGGATCGCAAACGGGCCGTCCTTCTGGACCTTGGCTTTTCAGGTATGTCTCTGGCTTTGCTGTGCTTGCAAAGGACGATGCTGGTTCTGTGGGCAGCGCAACGCCATTGCTGTGCCCTGCAGCTCTGTGTTTGAGCCCTTCCTTCTCCTTCCATGGTGTGGCACGACTGGTGTGCCTCAGTCAGGGAGCACAAGGGTGGTGGATGGATTTTCCCACCCAGCCATGGTGGGAAAATGGCAGCAGCGAGGAAGCCGGGGTGTGGTGGCTTGGGAACAGGGTGTTCTTCTCGTCTGTGTCACTTCTGCAACTGTAGACATTTGCTGAGCTCGGTTCTGTGAGGGCACCCAGAGAAGTGAGGCTTGGTGGTTGCATCTCAGAGACTAGGTGGGGTGGTTTAGCCTCCCACATCTCCTGTTTCTGGCTCAAGCAAATGTCGTTTTATCAGTTACATCTGGGTCTGTTTTCACTTTGTATATGTGTGTTTTGGAACAAAGCAGATACGTGCTTCTACACAGCGATGTGCAGGTAGGTCTGGGGCTCCCGAGGGCTGACACTGCTCCTCTGCACCACCTTGAACCCCTTGACCTGGTGCTCATTTATGCGAACACGAGCAGGTGGGATGCTTGAGCCGGGAGAGGCCATCCTTTGCTCGGCTGCTGTGGGAGTTGCCTGGCTGAGTTTTCAGCTGATGTTCTCCATTTCCAGGCTCTTGTGCTAGCAAAGTCTGAAGGTGATTTATCCAGCACAAGCATTGCTGATGGCTCTCTGGTCCCAAATGAAAACATCCATCATCGCCTCCCTGCGCTTGCCTGTTGTTAGGGATGTTCTCTCCTTGCTGTAAAGCTTATTTCCATGGTGCTAGAGCAACGGCATCCAGACCTTGTTAGATGATATTTACAGTCCCTTCCGTGGTGCTTACTGCCTCCAACCCTTCGAATCAAACAGAAGGGGAACATCACATCCATCTTCTGGCTAAAGCTGCATGTCGTGGTGCGAGGCTGTGATCCTCCATGCCTTCCACCTCCTAACAGCCGTTCTCTCCCCTGCCAGGCATGTGTGAAAAGGTACCGCTCTCAATCTCTGCCTCATTTCTCTTTTGTACTTGTCATGCATTGTGCGTGCATTCATGGGCTTCAGCAGCAAGCCGAAGAAGACAGGTTCTGCCCTGCAAAGCCTCTGCTGTGCTGCGCTGCCCCGGGGCCAGGCCGCAGTATTGCACCAGAGGTCTGTGCTGGTAAATCCACCCAATGCAGCTGTGCTGCCAGCCGTGACATTTATTACCCCAGCATCGTTGTGTGTGCTCCAGGTACAGCGTGTCCGCAGCCTGTGTCTGGGCAGAGATGTCCTGCTCCCTCAGGCCATCCCCTCTGTGGGCTTCTTGATAGAAAACAGGCAAGCCGCTTCCTTGCTGGGAAAACAAATAAAGCACTTATGTGTGGGTGGTGTGGATGCACGCCTGTGACTGACAGTCACCTATTGGGGTCTGCAGAGAGTGGTCTTCCACAGCTCCCTTCCAGCCTGGCATTGTCTCTGTTACTGCTGCCTGGTACATCTCCCTGCCAGCAGCTCATTACTTTCCTCACTGCTCTTATACAGTCTCCACTTTCCCCACTTAATGAACCATTTCCCACAGGGCGCCCTAGCGAACGCTGCGCTGAAATCCGGCTTGGTGCTCAGATAAAGAGGAGCATGGTCTGGGGCTTTTGTAACAAAGTCCATTGTTACAGGTGAACGCATCTACCCCTAGTTCCAATTTTTACATCTCCTAAGCCCAAATTCACTGCAGCACTTGTGACCCTGCTTGGAGCCGTGGGTTGGACATGGGGCATCCAGAGGTCCCTTCCCACCCAAATCGAGCAGTGGCACGAGCTGTTAGCTGCATGGATCCTCGGTGTGCAAGGCAACCTTCTGCTGTGCAGACAAGCAGTGGATTCATTTTGCTGAGAGACATCAGGGCGGGTCCCTGCTCAGCGTATTTCCTCCAATTCCTGTAGCTGTGCCTTTATGTTTCTAAAATTATGGCTGCCCCAAACCTTTCCTACAGCCCTACTGCCGTAGCCTGTACACCCACTCACACAGAAATGCCAGGCAGTTGGTTGCTCACAGAATAAGTGTCGATACAAGCAGATCCGACAGCAGAGATGAAGTGCAGGGTTTCACTGGCACATGAAGCCTCCCCAGCGGCAGAGATGGCAGCCCGATGTACCCCCCTGCTCTGCTCCTGGCACCCTTGGGCACCAAACCTGCCAGGAGGCAGAGCTAACCTGTGTAATTCGCCTTGTTAACTACCTCCATGTTAATAACCCCTGGAGACTTCCCCTGTGGGATCTTCCTGTGCTGTCCCCTTCTTTCCTCCCCACCAAGGATGGGATTCTTAGTTTCCTCGTGCTTCTTACAGCTGTTTCATCCTTTCTCTCCATATGTGATCTCTGCATTATTGCTTGATATAAAAGCTGAACATGCATCTGGGAGATAACCGGGTGAGGAACATGCTGGGGTACAAGGGAGTATTGCAGGCTGGGCGGTGATGGGGGGTGAGAAAAGCAGGTCACTTCTGGCCCTTTGCCTGTGTCACCCAGGAGCCTGATGCCAGCTGCCAGCAAAGCAGATGTCAACTGGCAGTTGCTGTGTGGAGGCTGGGGGGGCAGTTAATGAAAGCGTTAACTTAAGGCTTTCTTTTGCTTGAAGGAAAGAGGGCTTGTGCGTCAGATCAGGGGCAGATCAGAGCCACCAGGCTGGCTGGGAGGTGACGCTGGGGTGCAGGCAGGGGTGCAGGCAGGGGTGCAGGCAGGGCTGCCGTGCTGTGCAAACGGCATTTGCAACTTTCTCTTCCATCTGCTCTTACAGCTGCTCCTGTAGACGTGCGCTTGCTTGGGACCAGGCTGTAATTATGGCTGTAACACATCTTTCCTGGTGTTTGCACTCTGTCGTCTTGCAGATCCTAAAATGATAATTATCTACCGGCTCTTGCCGTGCTTCCTGGCATTCTCCTTTTCCCCAGGGTGTCGGAGGGTGCAGAGCTGCTACCGTGCCCCTGGCTGGAGCTGGGGCCGGCACACGTAGCCTCACCACGCCACTGGCAGCTCAGCCCTCTTTGCGAGGTTTTAAAACTCGTGGGTAATAACAGCCGCCTCCAAAACAGCCACTTACACCTGATGCTGTGAATACAGCCGGGGCTGGGAGCAGGCACTGCCAGCCCCTCCGCAGGACCGGGACCGTGCGGGTGCCGGATGAGGGCACAGCCACGTTCCCCGTGAGGCACCGGTGCGAGGGCAGTCAGTGCAAGCCTGCGAGTCTGATTCTCATGACTGGCTGCAAAGCTTCGTCTCAAAGGAACGCCAGCAGAAGCTGAACGTGATCACAAATGAAAGTAAGTGCTGGTACAGAAGCAGAGTTTCCATACAGTTCCCATAGAGCTGCCTGGGAGGTCCAATCTCATAGGCGGGCGTGTGTCAGTCCTGCAAACTTTGAACAACACGTGGCTTGTGTTTCTGGAGGTACCCTCCATGCCTGACCCTGTCTTCTCTGTTGGCAGCAATACCTGCCTTCTCCCTTCCCCAGGGCACTGGAGGGAATCCTCCTCCTCCTCCTCAAGGATCCAGGCAGAGCTGGGTGTGGAGGGAATGGCTTGTCTATGCATTGTAAAACCTCCGGGGACTCCACGTGGGTGGCAGCAGAAGCGGCCGTAGCTAGACATTTCTGGCTGAAGAAGCTGATGGTTTTAGCACGGGAAAGGTCAGCATCTCGCATACCTCAGTGTTGCAGAGGAAGCCGGTAGCTGCAATACCCAGCGCAGCCGGTGCACATTCGGGGATGTGCATGATGTCATTTTAACTCTTGAAAACCCTTAGAAGACAGCAGTGATAGATGGAGCTTTATGGCACCCATCAGTGGACAACCCCGCGTCGCAGCTGTGACTCCTGCTCTGTGTCCTTGCCCAGGAGCGGTATGAGGAAGGACGAACTGTGCTAGACAAAGAAACAGTCCCCCCAAACAAGCTCACCCTCTACAGACCAGTGACAGAGCCTAGTCCTGATGGAGACCCCCATGTCCCTTGGTGCCAGCACTGCACAGCTCCAGAGCTTGTCCCTGAGCATCCCTGCGCTCCCCACAGTGCAGCTCAGAATTAATCTCTTGGGAACTGCTCTTATGTTTCATTTCTGGTCTTTTGACTTGCAAACACCACTGTCTCCAGCAAAGTGCGTTCTTGAACAAGAAAGTCCTGACTGAGGCTTGCTGCTCAAGCCCGGGAGGGCAGTGCTCCCCACTACCTTGGCATTTGCTCCCCAAGTATCTGGAGATGCAGTGCAGCATCTCCTGCACCGAGACCCAAGGACTGCTACCCACCATGCTCACCACATACTGCTCATCTGAGCTGCAGCCAGTGCTGTATCTAGGGCATGCATCTCCTTGTGTCCGCATTTAGGGGTTGGATCTGCTTCCTCTAACAGGGGCCAGCTGCTGATAAAGCCCCATTATAACAGAAGGGGACTAGAAGGCACCTCTAGCCCTGAGGATGACCTTTAAGGAGTAACCCCAGAGGTCCCTTTTCACATTGACAGTGGTCATCCCAAGGGGAAGTGAAAATGTCTGTGCAGAGATTTGGGGCAGTTTTGGTTGCAGGCATTAGCTGTATTTGGCAAAATGAAGCTGTTGTATTAGTCTGTGATTTGGAAAAGGAAAGCCTGCATGATCCTCGCTGGAGGTTGTGTTGCTGTGAGGGCAGTTCAAGGGCTCAGATATGACCGGGCTGATAAAAGCATCACCGGTCAGGAAGCCCCAGGCCCAGTCATGCCAGAGAAGGAGATAAGGAGTGTGTCTGTTTAAACTGCAGGTAGGAGCAAATTCTGAATTAAAGGTGAGGTGTGCGATGAGCCCTGTCACTCACACTGGGTGTGGATGCACGCGTGCATTTTGTGTCGTGCTTAGGAACAACCGGCAAAATAAAGGGGAATAAAGGAAGCGTCTTTCCTCTCCCTGCCGTCAGACTGTGCTTTGCAGCTGGCTGCCCCATGGGACTGGCATTGTGGCTGCTCATACTGATGTGCTAATGATCCTTGGGAAGGTGCTGGGCAACTCAGCATCCCGCCTGCCAGTGCCCAGCGTGTGCACTGGCACCCAGAATTGGTGGGTGAGGGACCTTTGTGCTGGGGATGCTCAGGAAGGCTGGAGACCCTTAAAACAGCATCATGGAAGGCTCCAGGTTGTGTGACTTCTCTTCCCAGCACTGGAAAGCATCACTGCTCCTTACACTGTGTGCTCGTGGCTTGCTTCTTGACTATTTTCTGAGCTCCTTGGCATCAGGCAGTGCTGTTGGCTGGTGATTGAATTAGGGGAGCTGCAGCCCTATCTTGCTCAGCCAGCTGTGCTTCCAGTAAGGAATAATCACCAGAGCGTTTTTCCTCAATCCCGCAGAGCCCAGAGAGGCTGAGAACAGGAGTGCCGTCAGCGGAGGGTTGCAGGGGTGAGCAGAGCTCTCTCACATGAAGCCCGTGTGCCCCTCGGCTCCATGGGCAGCCCTGCCGTGTCCCTGCCCTTTGCTCATTTGCTGCACTCGTGGGGTGCACTGACATCCCAGGGTCACTCCTGATCCCTGTGTTCAGAGCAAGGCTTCATCGCAGCCTGTCCGTGTTCCTGGGTGACTGTTACTTGCCTTTTTTTAAGCTCTCCGGCTGTATCCTGGACCAAGGCATAGCCCATCGCAGGACAGCTCTACAGCCGCCTCCTGCAGCAACTGAGCAGCCCGGTGCTGCTCCCGGGAGTGCTGGCTTCTTGCTGGGTGAGGATTGCAGTATCCAGTCCAAAGTCTCTAAGAGCTGCTGGTGTCCAGAGAACTGAGGGGATGGGGTGCTGGAATTGAGCTGATAGCACCTTGACGCCTGTGAGCAGGCTGAAACCCCACAGGCGGTGAGGACCACGTGTCCAGAGAGGGTGTGATGTCCCTGTAGGTCTTTGAGATGAGATTGAGATGTAGGTGCGCTGAACTTCAGGCTGGCAACACATTGGATGACCCTACAAGGTTCCTTCCATCCTGATTTTCCAGCGACCGCGAATCAGCCTCTTTTAAAATAGCTCCTTTTGGGCCATGCCGCAGGCCAAGGCACCCAAGATCACTGTTGCTATTTGAAAATCTTGATGGCAGTGTGTTTGTCCGTCAGCAGACGGGGGTCCTTGCGGCAGCGGAGGTGGTGGGCAGGGGCAGCACTGACCAGCTCCGTTCTCTTTCAGGTTTCTTGTCCTTCCTGTGGTTTGTAGCCTTCTGCTTCCTAGCAAACCAGTGGCAACGGACAACAATGAGCAGAGGGGTTTCACAAGGAGCAGATGCCGCCCGGGCTGCCATCACCTTCTCTTTCTTCTCCATCATCGCCTGGGTGAGTTCAGCTTCACAGCTAAGGTGGGGAGAGGAGAAATGAAACCTCCTCTGGGCTCAGCACTGAGCTGGGAGGAAGAATCTGGGGCACAGTTTGGAGAAGTGAATCCTGGTGCTCAGCCAGGGGCTGTACGGAGGAAACCTGCGGTCCCTGCAAATAGAGGTGAAACTTGTGGCTTCTTACCCGGGAAGCATCAGCTCAGCCCCCTCTCGCTGGGGAATACCAGACTTCCCTTTCTCCTGCGGCTGGAAAGTTGCATTCCCATCGAAAACGTGTCGCCAGCCACGAGCCGCCCTCATTTCAGGGCCTCATTAGACCCCCGGGAGCAGCTTGGTTGGAAGCGAGCAAGTCCCCAGGAGCGGATCACTGCGATGAGCTGCTCTCACAGGGTGGCAGGGTGATCTGGGGAGCTCTCAGGCTCACCAGCTCACCCTCCGGAGAAGCCAAACTGGCTTCCCTGCTGCCCACCCAGAGGCAGGGGCTTCCATAAACCCCCTTTTGCTCCCATTTTTAGGCTCTGTGTGTCCCCAGAGCCGCACAGTGGCAGAGGGACATCGCTGGACCTCACCCATACCTGGGGGTGCCTGCGCCACCCAGGGGGTCCTGCTCCAGAGACTGTGCATGGAGAAGCAGGGATGGCCCCTGCGTCACATCCACCCCTCCTCTGGCTTTTCGTGGGCAGAGAGCGCTGGAGATGTGCACTCATGCCATATTGCCTTAAAAGAATTGGGGCAAAAGCCAGTCTGAGGCTTTCCGACAGCAGGCCTGGCTCCAGTTACTCACCAGTTTAACTGCTCCCCCCTCTATTATTATCCAAATAAATCTCTTTTAATCCCAGCTCCCCCGCAGCTCTTCTCTGTTGCTGTATTGCCAGACTGCCTGTTTCACACAGCTGCCAGGGAAGGGCATCAGGTGGGATGCTCTCCCCCATCCCACCAACGTCTGCTCCCATCCCGGAAGGGCACTGGGGACACCGGTCCCCTGCTACCAGCATGGAGGATGACCAGGGTGTGTGGACACACCAGCTGCCCCTCCACTGGTACCATTAATCAACCCGGGTGCTCCGTGGGGTTGATACGTGCGCACAGCCAGCGCCCGCTCTGCTGCCGCAGCCCCGCCGGCACTGGTCAGGGAGTGGGCGCGGGACGGTGGCTGGGAAGCCATTCTTGGTGTCTGCGGGTGGTTTTTTCTCCCCCCCCCCCCCGCTCCGAGCCTGTCATTTATAAACTAATTGAATTGTTAATGAAACCTCCTGAAATAAGAGCAAGCGTGGTGCGCTCGCAGCGCTGCCGCCCGCATTTCCCACGGTTTGCGACCTGAATACCGGCAACCTGGAAGAGGGTGAAGGAGTCTCGGCAGAACTGACCTATTTTGCTGGCCCAGCACTCGGCAGCTTTCCCACCCCACAGCAGATGGGTTTATTGGTGCCAGCAGTGTCAGATCTGCACGGCTGGGGACCCGAGCACAGACTGGGAGCCCCACCCCAGACAGAGCTTTGGGGGTCAACATGGCATGCAGAAATGACTTCTTTGGCATTAGGGGCTGTGCTTTGGGGTTGGTTTGGCTCTGGGCTATAATGGAGCAGGGCCAGCAGCTGCCTGGGATGAGCTCAGCGCTTTGCAGCAAGCTGGGGGGGATGCAGGGTCTTGGGGGGAGCAGGATCCTGGGGGGACATGGGGTCCTGGGGGATGCGGGGTCCTGGGGGATGGGGGGTCCTGGCCACGGAGTTGCCATCTCCCCCTAACCTTCCCCCGTCCCGTGGCAGGTCGCGCTGGCAGTGAAGGCACTGCAGAGGTACCGCCTGGGGACGGACATGTCACTCTTTGCCACCGATCAGTTCGCTGCTGACCCCAACGCGGCGTACCCCGGCTACCCCACCGGCAGCGGCATCGAGAGCACAGAGACCTACCAGAGCCCCCCCTTCACCGAGACCTTAGACACCAACCCGAAAGGTTACCAAGTGCCAGCGTACTGAGGGGCGAGGGCCGCGTACCAAGAGACCGAGTCCTACGGTGCAGTACTCTTAACTGGTTGATTGCAAATGTATTCAGTCCCATTTCCTTAATGTGGCAAGTCAGTGCTGGGTTCCTTACTATTAGCTAGTTGTGCAGTGAATTCTGTACAGTGGTATTGGTTCTTGTCTTACCTGTCCAAGGGTTTTATAAAAGCAGTGTTCCCTCTAAGTCCGAAGGAAGGAAGGTTGCTACCACATCACCTACACGTGGCGAAAGGCGAATAAATGCCCTCTCTGAGGCTTGACACTGGGTGGTCGGCGTTGGGTTCTGCTGAGCGCCCGGGAAAGCCCAGAATAACTTTTCCTGTTAGTAGTCACAGTAGCTGAGGAGTGGCTATTTATCTCGTTCTTCCAGAGTTAACACAGAATCGTTCTCATGGTGGCAAGGGTGGGTGGGTGGGCGGCACTGGGGAGGTTGGCCCCACACCGCTCCCACTGCACAGCTTTCCTGTACACATTCCATGGAAAGTGCCAGATTCACAAAGAAATAAGTGGCATCTGTGTTACTTTTATTTGTATATATTTACTGTACAAAACAAAATCCAAAAAGGTGTTTCAAACTTAGCTTAGGATGCAAGCGGCATGGCGGGGGGCACAGCGGGTTGGGGTGATGTTGAATATCCAAATTGCTTCTACGCTTCAGCAGGGTTCTGGTTGAGGGTGTAAAAAGTTACTGTTTGATACTGGAAACCAGTTCAGCAATAGTTGGCTGCTAATTAGGAATAGCCTTTTATCAGTGGAAAATACGGCGTGTTGCGGTTCCACTTCTTCACCGAGGGATTAGGAAAGTTTGCAAATTTACAAATAGTTTCTGGTTGGCAACGCTGAACACTTACTCACGCTCAAACCCAGAGCTGCCAACACGAAAGGGGTGGGCGTCTAAGCGACTTAAAGTCCAAGTCAATTAGGAGCGGTATTGAACTTGTATTTTTATACTGGGAGCAGCTACCATCTGTCATCAGCTGCCGCAGAGCCTCAGGTGTGAACGTACATTTTACCCCGCCGTCCCTAGAAAGGAGAAATTCAGGCGGAGAATTGGAAAGACTTTACAGGCCATTGAAGTCCATCGTGTGGGGGCTCACGGCCCCATGTTTGCAAATAGTGGGAGAAGAGGGTGAATGAAAAGGACTCAGGAAAAAGAGGCTCAGGTCTGGTTTTCAGCTGCAAAATTCCTGTCTTGTCAAAAACAGCTAAATGTGTAAAATCCAGTAGCTCCTTTCAGCAACCTGCCTGCTTGCCCTGCCTGCCTGCCTGCGCGGTGGCTGTGATCCGAGCTGTTTGTCACTAAAGACTAAGCAGAGGAGCTGAAACTTGAATTCCTGACAGCTCCATCCTTAGAGGCCCCCGGTCCTCCTGGCTTCCGGCGAGCTGGGGTTTCGCCTTGCCACTTTACGCCGGCAAAAGTTGCGTGCTGCCTTCTGACCTTGTGACAAGCAATAGTGACCCGACTGCCCCAGCTCTCCTTGTAGCAAAAGCATCCAGCAGTTATTTTGTCATCATTAACACAGCTCATTTCTGCTGCTAAATTGCAAATAAATGCATTAATTAATAAGCAGCGAATCTCATCACAAGCAGTCACTCTCCGTGACAAAGTGCGTTACTTGACTCCCCTCCTGTTGAGGCCAGGGTAAAGGTACGTTTGCAGCGAGGGCTGGCTTTGCTGGCGCTGCACTCCTCCTGCTCGCCTGATGGCACCGGAGCCACCGGAGCCACTGGAGCTGTGCTGGGATTGTTTGGGCAGCATTTCCCAGCTCGGACACTTCTCCCGCGCCACTGTAGTAGCATCCCTGCTCAGCGCAGCCGCACGCGGTGGCACCAAGACCTGGCGTCCCCCCGCAGTCCCCACCATGGGCTTTCCCCATGGTGACAGCAGAGATGTCTCTCCCTCTGGACACCTTTGCACCCACTTGGAGGTCCAAACGCCGTCGGGGTACGTAGCTCAGCCCCGCTGCCTGGCCCTGTGCCTGCGGCAGAGGCAGGGGCGAGCAGGGGGATGCTGCACTGCTTTACTGGAGTGTCCCCTGCTCGGCTAATGCAAGGAGCAAGGAGGTGACCCAGGGGCATCTGCTGGTGGCCCATGCCGGCAGGGCTTGGTGAGCAGCGAGACAGCTTCACATTAAGCAGACCAGGGATACCCAAACCCCAGTACGGTCTAAGCCTAAATTAGTGACGGGACCCTTGTGATTTTTCTAGAGTCAAAAAAGAAAAAAAAAGGCAAAGGATTTTAATACAGGGTACGGTAGAACTGTAGCAATATTTTCCTTAGAGGGAACACTGAAATCTTAGCAGCACAAACAGTACTTGTGTTAATATTTTAGCAAAATTATAATCAATTTAAATGTTTAAATTGATTGTATGTGAGATAATGTTTGTTCAGTACATTGTATTTTTTCTAACTATATAACTGTTCCAGAGTTTCCTTGTAACCGTAAAGAACTAAAGCTCTGTCTGACTGCGGGACGTGTCCTGACCCCTGGTGTAACCATGCTGAATATTACAACATCTGAATGTACGCACCGAGGCCTGCATTGCCTTTCTTTCCTCCCCACACTCCCACCCGCCAGCGGTGGGACGCAGAAGGGATGCACACGCACCCCCCACGCACGCTCTCGTGCCACGACTGACCTTAAGAGCAGCAACGGTGCAACGGGGACGACTTTCAGCCTGACTCCAGCCCCCGGCCGAGACCCCGTTGTTCTTCTCGAGGTCAGCGGCTTTTTCCAGCTCCCCCGAAGTCAGTGTTACCGTGAACTTGCAGTCGCACGGTCAGCGTGCAGGGACCCGGCTGTGTCGTGCTGGGCAGGAGAGGAGGAGGAGGAGGAGGAAGGGACTCGGGTGGCCGAGAGGCTTCCTGGCAGCGGGAAGGCAGGACAGATTGCTCCTTAATTAAACCGGGAATAACGTGTCCAGCCACATCAACAGGCACCTCAAGGAAGCTTAACCCTGCTCCCTTTACCACCGCAAATGCCTGTCCCGGTCGGTGGAGGGGAGGACGTCCCCACCGGGGTGGCACTGGGAAGGGTCGGCTCGCAGTGCTGGGCTGCTCTGCAGGCAGGGGCAGGCAGCACACGCAGGCAGGCAGGCAGGCAGCCCGCAGCGGGTGGATGTTTTCGGGGCAGTAGTGCTGGGTTTATGGATGTTGTTGCCCCACCTAGACTGTGTCAGCCGGGCAGGACGGGATGAGCCGTAATTACCGTGCATCACCCGAGACACACACGCTGGGACGAGCAGCTGCCCACCTCGAACCAAAGCCGCTGTCTGGCGGCCGTCGCCCTGCCGAGTTACAACGTGCCCAGCAGCAGGGTGACACCAGCCCCGCGATGCAGCGTCCTCCACCTTGCATGAAATCCTCTTTCCATGCTCCCCCCCGTGAGCCCCCGCAGGGTCCCCACGAGCCCCGCGGTGCCGGCAGTGCCGTGCAGCGGCTGCTGGAGCACATCGGCGTGTCCGGGACTCGCCAGGCAGGCCAGTGTGGGCAGGCACGGGCTGTAGCTAATAGAACCTCACAGGCTTATGGTTAGAGAACTAGATCCATCGGTGTAATAACTGTAGTGCATTATTTGGGGTTCAGGTATTTGGAACATCAGTCCTCGGATGTCTTTCTCCCGCTTTTTTCTCCCCGCGTGTTGGCCGGGATACGGGCGCGCTGGCTCCCTTTGAACCCGGCCCACGTCCCAGAAGCGTGCCCGGCGTGCGCGGGGGCTGCCGTGCCAGCTGCTGCCCCATGCTCCCTGCCAAGCTTCCAGCTCTTCTCCCAGCCATCTCGGCAGTCAGCAGCTGACTCGAGCTTGCGGAGGGCAGGAGTTGCTGCTCCCAGGCTGGCATTAGCGCTGGATTTGGGTGTAAAGAGAACCCAAACCACCCCCGCCTGTGCCAGAGGTGTGTTCTGCCAAATCCTTGTTCCATGTTGTTCTGTGGCAACACCAGGCATAGTTCTCAGAAGTTAACCACACCATGGGATTTGCATGTTTTAATTTTAAGCATATTAAAAGATTTGAAAGAATTAGGATTTTTTCCCCCATTTGAAGCTGTTCCTAGCGAGGTGGGTTTTGCTTAACTGATACTTAGGGAAGCCATCTCCCCCCTTACACACTTCCGTTTCTCGGGGGTTTGAGCAGTTAAAGCCTGTTAAGCCACATCTACAAGCAGTTGGGGTTTCACCAGCTGTTTTGCCTGGGCGCTTTGTAGGACGAGTTCCCCCCAGTTTATGCTCCAGCAGCAGCAGCTATGGCTTTGCTCTTCTGCTTCCGTCGGGCAGCAGTTCCGCACAGAGTAACTCACCCCCTCCTCTCTCCACAGAACGGCGTAGCTGTCTCACTCTTAGCTCTGCCTGCTGCAGCGAGCGGTGAGGTCACCTAAACCAAACCAAGCTGCCTGTGGTCACTGTCCACTCATGCGTAAATCACACCGTTCCTTTTCATTCCTCTCCATAAACACTACTGCATGTGCTCACAGACTTCCTTTCAGCCTTTGTTTTCCCTGAAGCTTGATGGGGAGAGCGGATGGGTCTGGTTCCACCCTTGTTTATTCCCAGTACTTTCCTCAGTGGCATGTTGAAGTCTTGCGTGGCAGAAGACCCTCTCCCACCACCAGCAAGGCTCAGACACAGCCTTCGCTCTATCAACTTGAAACCCAAGTTCAGCTGCCTGTATTTTGTTGCAATACGCGTTTAAACCTCACATTCCTGAAGTGTTTTAATATCAAACTGATACCAAATGTGGTTTGCAAAATTTAAGGGTTTGTTGGTTTGGGGTTTTTTTTTCAGATACCTCTGTATAAGCAGACCGCTTCAAAGAGTTGCAGTTGTCTCTAACCTTATGTGCATTGTAGTATAAAGTAGACTGTGTATGGAAACAAGTTAAAAATGTTTACAACTTTTGTATATATTATATATATAAAAATATCTTTTGAGAGAACAATCTGTGACAATGTATTTTCAGTGTCCGTGTACCAACTGCAACTTATTTTCAATAAAGAGTTAAAAATGACTAGAAGCGGCCTAAAAAAAAATTTGGTAATACTTTATTTAATCAGGTGAGCACAAGGAACAAGGAAAATGCATCATCAGGCCAAAGAGATCGATCGCCTCGAGAACACTTGCAGCAGCATCCACCCGGCAGGAACTACCTGAAGAAATTAACTGAAAGTCAAGGGAAGACATGAAGATACTCCTGCAGACACCGCGCTTCAGTTCCCGTGAACTTTACAAACCAAGGGCAGAGATGGGGAGAGCTGCCAGCACAGAGTGACTGCTGCCTAGAAGCACTGGGGGCAGGTGGCCCCAAACCAAAGCACTGTGGCCATCACATCGGCGGTGGCGTGGTCGTGTCACAGGCATCACACCCTGCTCCGCTTGAGAAGAACCCGGCTCGAAGCAGGAACGTGGAAGCATCACTACTTGCCATGTATTCATGCATTTTATAAATAGCCATGCAGCCAAAATAATCTTCCCAATCCCCATTCCAGGGTGTGCAGCCTGGCCCCGGTGCTGAAGACAACATGTTTCAGGTATTCGAAACTGTCTTAATTATTTGGAAAAGACACCAAAAGCACTTTGCAGCCTGACAGCAAGCAGAAATAAAAAGTGTAAGGCAAGGGAAAACTTCTGTAGCCAGAACTAGCTCTTCAGTAATACTCCGAGCAAAATTTCATAGAAATGATGCTTATATAAAAGCAGTGTTTTGTCACTAAAAATTACATAAATTAATTTCAACTTTATCCCTATGTGTTAAAAATAACTAAACCTGGTCTGCCAGGATGGGAGAGAATCAGATGCTGAATTACAGCCATGAAAGTGCGCTGCAGGGAGGGCTCCTGTCACTCCACCACGTCACAGCTGCTGCTGGAGGAGTTACTTCAACCGATGAACGGATTCCCCTCGTGTCTCCGAGGGGTGGAATTCCAAGATGCCAAGCAACACAACGCAAAGCTACTTCAAACCGGTATTACCAAGGGAGGTACAGGAGGCATCACTCCGTACAGTCTGAACAAGTTATCCTTGTTAGTGCAGACCACTGTAAACAGATAAATGCACTTAAAGGCACTGCAGATAAACATCATCAGTGATCAGCAGCATTTAATGTCCCAAATATGCTGTTGTTTGGAGCTACCACCATTAGTACATCCAAGAAATTAGAAACATGGCAGTCATTAAATAAAATTACTGTGAAGTGTGCTTTACGGAAAGTAAAGCCTTAATGTTATTATTCTACATGCAGTGCTACAAAATAAGTTTCTTTAAAGAACATGTTACATAAAAGGTCAGAGGCAAGTTTAAATCTCACGTTCCAGTAACTGCACAGATCAGTCCAATTCTTCAAGTAGGAGAATTAATTTTGTTTTCAGACAGGAATATTCTTTGCTGTGTGAGCAGCCCAGTGTTTACAGACACGCAGTAACGGTCTGACTCACCAGCCAGTAGCATCTTTTCCTTTCCTGCACTTTCGTACCCCTGACTACCATGATCTTTGTGGCCTCAGAAATAGCACAAAAAAAAAGTATCAGATTATAAAGGAAGCCACTTTTGCTTCCATTCATTTCAGTGATTCATAATCTTCCCCCACCCCCCAAAAAAAGAAAGAAAAACCCCAAACCAGATGCTTATTCCCCTATTGTGTCCCCTGTCAGTCATCAGATCAGAAAGTATTTTCTCAGCTATTGCATGTTACAGGAGAAAGGTGGCCCCCTGCCCGCCCACCCTGCAATTTCAGCCTAATTCTACTCAGGCATTTCGGAAGCTCAGACTTTGGATGTTAATTAGCTACGGTGCAGTCCAGCGATCCCTTTGCACGGTATTTATGAACAGCACTGAGAGGGCTCTCTACATCACCTGCATATGACTATTCAACTGGCACCGGCTCTCAGACACACTACACTGCCAAACCTCATTCCAAAAAGTGCATATTCATAGACAGAAACTGGTTTATTGGTTTTCAGGAAAGCTAACTGATGATTCTGCTGATTGCTTGTAAGGAAGGGAACTCCTCATCCTCAATATGCAAAGCTTTATGGGTGACAACGTCCTGCTGAGTTAGTACTTGCTTACACGTTGGGCAGATATAGCAGTCGAGATCAGAGTTGGAGTCCGTCTGCCAAACATTCTTTTTGTTCTTTTTGGGTTTGTTTGAGCTTTGTTTTTCTGTGATTCTGAAATCATTGTGAGCAGAAAGCAGTTCTTGTTGCTTAACTGTGTCCGGCAACAACACCAACAACTCGTTAAAAATTTTCTTGAAGTTATCTCCAAGCAGTTCTCGGCAACTTTTATAATACTGTGCTGCAGAAATCAGACCCTTCAGTGAAAAGAGAATTGGAATAGTTAGAGGGGGTGGGGGAGTGGAAAAATCCCACCGGGACTCACTTTCTCCAGGAGAGGACGGTTTTGGGAACCCAAAGGTTCTTGCCCACTCACCTGTCTGAATTGCCCAGAATGAGTTTTAAATTTATTGAACTTGGACTCATCGCTTTGAAGGAATTCTTTAATGGATTGTATTAGCTGAATGTTCCTTTGCTGAAAGTTTTCAGGTATCAAGTACGATCCGTGACGGGATTTTGGCCTGCATTGAAAAGACCAAAAATGCCTCTGACATTGGTTCGTGCTGTACAAAGACGCTGCGGGATACATCCTACATGGCTATTCTCTTCTACAGGATGCGCTCCCTTTCTCCACCCAACTACACATGCAATTACTGTAAGTAGCACACAGCAATCTTGACAGGATGATGAAAAGTGTCCTGTGGGATTACTCTATTGTATTCCAGCTTTACCTAGACAGAATATTTAAAACACAAGCCTAACATAGTCTTGACTAGCTGTTTTGTAAGCTAGTGTCAGGAAAGAAAAAAAAAACCAAGACATGAGCAACAAAGACCGCACCTGACTAATATAGATGTCTGTATTAAACTTACACAAATTTTCCCCTCCCCTTTTCCCGTACAGTCATCTCTCAGCCCAGAAGGGCCCTGGCCAGAGACCAACTGCTGGAAAGATCAGACCAGTGAAGGCATTTAGAGGTCACCAAGGAAAACACAGTTCAACACCTTGCTTCTGGGACTCAGAATCAATGGAAAGGTTAAGGAATATGTTGAAGCTCCAGATTTTCAAATAAATCTAGAAAAGACAAAAGTCTGAGCTGCCACAGTACGCAGGTTTTCATTTCCTCGGCCTTATATTCACACAACACTTGTGCTTTTTACACAGCTCGCCTGAATCCAGCCCACAACAGCCAGGGAGCCAACTCCCCAACGGCAACCATCAAGTGGCTGGCCTCTGCGGCAGCACCTGTTTAGAATAATCCTCTGAGTATTTCATGTGTTGTTTGAAGCCCGTATGGCATAACCGCGACGTAAAGTAACTCTTAATTCAAAGGATTTTACTTACTCTTTCAAAGATGTAGTGACAGGTTCAGAGATATTGGTGGATGGAATAACAGCAAAACCTGGAGGGGGTTTACTAACAGGCACCGACAGTCCCGGAGGTGGCGGAGGACTCTTTAATAGCACCACAGTGTTAAAGCCTAAATGGAAGCAGAGAACGGGCAGGAAGTTAGAGCATGTATCTGTGGCACCCACATACCACTCTCTAAAATTAACGCTAGTGGTCTGACGTACTCTCCAGAAGCACTAAGAAGTAGGAGTCAGCAGCACAGACATCACTATATTGGAAAAAACCCCAAAAATTAGAAAGGTAGAATCTATTGCCTTAGCAGTCAGATCAAGAAGCACTTCATAGTGGCTGATGTTACTCTACAGAGAAAGTGCTTTAATTATTAACGTACTTTTTCAATAGAAAACTGTGTTTTAAAAACCCACTCATGATGAAAACCACACTTTTACATTATTAAAGCAAACAGAAATCGCTCCAGAAGTCACAACACCACTAGACATCGCACATTCTAGCATACTCCACCTAGCAATATCTGCAGAGCAGCACAGAACGGAACAGCTACGCAAGCATCTCCTGATGCAGTACAGACTTTCATTAAAGCCACTGTAAGTCACAGTTTGTTGCTATGTTACTCCAGTTTTACAAGATTACGGCACTGCTAAAAGCAAGGGCGTTAAATCTGTGCAAACACAGAAGGGAAATGACCAAGCGAGCCAACCGACAAGTCCCAGCAGGCACAGGTTGCAGCTAGAGATTCCCTTTGCCTGCAGGGTCTTCCTAACTAGATCTTAAAGCACATATTTGTGTCGGCAGTGACTCATCAGAAAAGCAGCAAAAGGTAAATATCAGCTGCTCATGTGAGCCACCCTCAGAAGGCAGAGACCTGCAGCTGCATGGAGCAGAGGTATCCCAACACAGCCACCGCTTCAGCCATGATTTACAGAGGACATTCAAGCCCACCTACCTCACCTTAACCACCTTTTTCAACTTCAAAGCCTAACCTAAAACGTGGTGGCAGAACTGCTACTCATGTAACAGCCAGAAGGAGCCATTTACACATCTCATCTCCGTGCCACACTTCTCTAAGCTACCTCCCAGCAAAGCTGGCCGTGCCCTGCAGCGCCTACCTGGTGGCGGGGGCATTCTAGCTGATCCTGAGCTCCCAAGAGCTGGGAAGTCTTCCTGAGGTAAAGGGCATTTGTTAGTCACTGTGGGCTTTTTAAGGCCAGGGGGCTCTTTGGGTGTACTACAGATTGCTAATGATTTTTCCGAATGACCATTCATGACAGCTGCGGATCTGTCAGGGGCGTGAAGAGCAGAGGATGCATTTGATGTCTGCTCTGCTTCTGGCAGCTTTTCAGTCGATGACCTGGGGAACGATGTCTCTTGTAACAGGCGTGGGGATGACGGTCTCTGCTTCTCAACCCCCATCTTCTTTTTCTTGCTCACTTTCGTAAAAGTTTGTGAGGTAGAAGCTGCCAGCAAGGACGACACATCAAACATCGTCGGTGCATTTCTGATCTCCTGGGTTGTCAAGCCACTACCGCTGTCTTCATCATCTGAATGAGAGAGTTTATTGCTCTTCTTATTTCCTTTAGTGCTATTCAAGGAGGGTGGCTTTTTGGCTATCTGGTTTACACAGGGGTTGCTAATGGCTTTGACCACATTTTTGCTGGAACCATTGTTCCATGCAGATGTAATGTTAGTTACTGTTTTATTGTTAGGCCTCATTTTGGACACCAGAGCTGGAAAATCCTCCTCTTGGAAGGCTGTTTTCTTTGCAGTCGCTGTGTACGTCAAAGACATCCCAGAAGAGATGGTGGGTGCTGCAGAGGATGACAAGCTTGGGAAATCTTCTTCTTTAAGCTTAACCACTGCTAGCTGGGCAGAGCTGTAAGAAAGGAAAAGTACATCCCATTATACCAGTGCTGCAGAGGCAGCACAACTCCAACAGGCAGAACAAGCTCTGCACCCGTTTGCATTCTTCCTCAAACTATCCCTTCGGGTGGCACAACTGACCCACTGTTAACAGGATGCAAATGTATTCAAGCTTATAAAGCGCGTCTAGATCAGTACCCTCAAAGAAGTCACACTAGCCTTGCTGAGGTATCCACACTGCCTCAGCACATCTCACCTCGACCAGAGCTGGACACACAGGCACATTTGAGCTGCCACAGCCTGCAAAGACGCTATTCTAATCATCACTAATTTCAGGAGATGATGAATTTTAAAACTCTCAGCATACAGCTTCTTCAAGATAAGCTATCGAGTTAAGGTGGCTGGAACACAAAATGTTGAGAATTCCCCTGAAATTGCACCACCAAAAGATCAAGCCATGAACTGAAGCAACAACCGACGCTGTTCATGCAGGTGACCAGCACAGAAACAGCTCGAGGCAGAAGGGGACCAGGGCAGGGGGGAAGCATTTATAGCTTAAGTGATGTGTAAAATTATTTTCTGCAGACATGCAGAACCTAAGTTTCTAAATCTGCTTTCTCATCGCGGCAGCCTTGCACAAACTTACCCTTGTAGAGGTCCTGCTGCTGAACCAATTGCTGGAAAGTCATCTTGGCTTAAAGCACCATTAGCAGCTGCTTCTTTTGGAATATTGACAAAAAGAGCAAAGAAATGTTTTCAACTAAAATCCATTTATTTCAGGGTAGAAGCTATCACTGAACATGACAGCAGCATTAACAAGTCCTATTTTCAGCAGCTGATGACGTCATTAAGTGTGACATTCCAAAAGAACAATTTAAATCCATGCATCGCTATTTCCTTCCACTACTGCTTTCACCATTATGTCATCGTATACTGGCTGCAGCATACAGGAAATTCATGACAATTAACACGAGCAAAACATTGGTTGAGAAGTACTTTGTGAGGGAACCCTTTAGAGACTGAGATGCCAATATCCCCAGCAATCTGCTCCATGCTTATACCAGGTTAGCCCTCCACAGCCTGCCCAGGGTCAGGATGCTCATCAGAGCCTCAGCGCTCCACAACTGACGTATGCTAATGCTGCTTCGTTTGGAAAGCTGCTCCTCCGAGCAGTCCATCACACCTCTGCTGCGCAGATGCCCAAGCTGCTCTGCAATTAGTTCTGCAGTCGGTTTACATCAGAACTTAACTTATTCCCAGTGTAGATGTGCCCTAAAATCCAAATCCTGCGCTGTGGACTGCAGGAGTTCAGGGACAGATTGCTAACAGCTTTGACATACATGCAGCAAAAGCTGGGGGAGATAACCTTGCCTGTCACCCCCAAGTGAACTGTACCATTAAGCAGAGCTCTCAGCAGCTCCTGGTTCATCATGAAAGCATATGATCTTTAAGTGGAAATCCTGTTGCAGGAGCAATTAAAACAGTGGAAAATGGATTTGGAGCAACGGTAATGTTAAACGCAGTAAGTCATATTTATTTGACCCAAATTGGACCTGGGTCAAAACAGTTAAAGGTTTGCTTTCATCTTACTGGAAATGTTCTCAAAAAAAGGGGAAATTCAGCTAGAGCATCCCAATAAATCAGTTCTTGCACGTTAGAGTAGGAAATGGCCCATTCTTAGATTATATTGACTCGGACGGAACATCACACATACTGTCATATATTAATTGCATTTGATATTTCTATCCAGCTCCATTTCAAGTATAACCTGCTGCAGGAACCCCAGCCCACATTTCACTGAAAATCCCTGTTGCTGGACTGAGATTCCGTGCAGCCCTATCCATGTCCACCAGATTCCGAGAACAACGCCTGACGACTCCCTGTTTCGCCAGGCTGATCTCCAGCCCCACACTGCCTCCCTGCAGCTGCAGAACGCGCTCAACACTAACCTGCAGTATCATTTGAAGACTTTGGCACACGTTTGGAGCTGAGCACTTCAGAATCCCTCAAGTCGTCCTTTTTACCTCTACTGCTGCTCTCCTCTTTGTCTTCTACCCGTTTTTTCTCTTCTTGCCGTTTAGCTGCTACAGACGCCCTGACTGCTGCTGCAACGTCTCTGTCTTCTTCTTCCCTACAGGACAGGACAGATTTTCTCGGTTAAACAGTAAGGATTACTGAGCAGATTTGTCTCGCTCCAGCTCTCACCTCTCCCGTGTCAGCTCCGATGACTGTCCCTGATCTTGTGATGCCACCGGCTGAGAAGGCTAAAACAAACCCACTGCTCCAACACACCCTGGGGCCGGCTGGTGAGACAGGCAACATTCACCCCCTGGATTTGAAAGTTCTACAGGTGGTAATAACAATCCAGGCCCCAGGAGAAACCGGGCTGAACTGGGAGAGACAGTACCAAGGATGCATGGGGACACCTGTCTCTCCCATTCATTTTCAAACGTATGAAATCATACTTGTAGGCCACAGTAATTCTTTGGAACATGGTTTGTCACAAACTCTCAACACATGCACGATCCACATGCGACACCAACATATAAGTGTTTAGAGATGGACGTTTTCCCCCAGTGAAATCACCAGTAATGAACCGGCTGATCGTCCAGTGAGAAAAAGAAGAAAAATAGATGTGCAGTATGTATAAAGCACTCAGGTCTTGTGTGGATGACGAAACATATAAATGCAAAATTTCATTTCAATACTTAACCCTCTTCTTTTTCCAAAGCACTCAGTCTGGCCACAGAGAGATCTGTTAGTTCAATGAAAAGCATGGTCCTTAGAATAGGAACATCACGATTACCCAGACCAAAAAGTCCATTAAACCTGCAAAGACTTGCCACTTCCTTCAGAACATCCTATTTAGAAAAGTTAGCATAGAAACAGTTGCCGAAATCAATTTAGGATTCTGAGTTCATTTAACCCACAAGTTGCAGATTACACTGTTTGCTTCCTGTGTCAACTCCAGAGAGCTGAAACTTCACACAAAACAATTTCACTTTGACCAAGCATGTAGTCAGCACGCAGGCTTAGACCGAAAGTTAGTTCTATTCTCAACTAAGGATTCACTACGGTGGCTTCCAAATTTTGTACCCAATTCCTTCCTACTGGTCCACCAAAACAGTGTTAATTGGCAAGTGAAAAACACAACACTAAACAGCAATAAAAATCCACAAAATATTGTGCTACTCACCTCTTGTATCTCCAGCTGCCTCTTCTGTTTTGCTGACTTCCTCGGCCGCTCACTCTGCCTGACCTCCCTTGCCTGTTATACCTGTCAACTTCTTCATAGTCCTCTCCACCTATAACACCTAAACAGGAGGGATGGTTGATCACTCTCAGTTATTTCTGTAATCTGGGTATCACTATGCCTGAAGAAAGCAAAAATATTCTAGTACAAATAAATCAATCATCAGAAATAAATTAAGATAAAGTAGTCTGTATAACCTTCAGGGTTGCTACACTAAAATGTATTTTGCAGTATAAATTCCACGTGACCTGTGACATGAGGTTTGAGTAATTCTGGTTTTATGCAGAGATCTCTCTACGTACAGTTCCACACGGAAGAGAAGTTCATATGTATGTCGATCTCTGCACCCCTAAGCGGATATGCTGCTCTGGTCTCATGGTCTATACCCATCACCGGTTTCTATTAACTGTAATTACAAGTTGGAGGAAAAACAGCAGTTTTCCTCAAAGTTATATATCACCATTAAATCCACGCATGAGGGGAACACCTGTAGAACAATTTAGGCAGAAAGAAACCTCTGGATGTTGTCTGCTCCATCGCTGCACTCAAAGCGGGGCCAACTCTGAAACTGCTTCAGGTTGCCCAGGGCCCTGTCTGGTCGAGTTCTGATTACCTTCGAGGTCAAACTCCACAACCTCTCAGGGTCCTGTTCTAGGGTTTGCTCAGCCTCCATGTAAAGAATTTCTTCCTGGCTAGGAAATGTTCACCAGGTACTCCTGAAAGCCCTCAAAGCAGTAAGAACGAGTATGTGTCTGCCCACCTCCTCACCCAGCCACACTTACCCTCACTCCTCCTCTGGTGCCTCGGAGCATAGTTAAACTGAAGGTCTATCTGCCGGTTCTGCCTGGCCTCCGCCCTGTTCTTGCTGTGGCAGGCTGTTTTGTGTGCTTTATAGTCTATTTCCGTGTGGAACGCGTGGGTAAACTGTTCTGTGCTGCACCGTCCCTCTTCGCAAAGGAAGTGCTTTTCACGGAAGTGTTCACGAAGGTATTCATAATCACTGGAAAGAGACAAGAGTCTGAGCTGCAACCTTCCCGGCGTATTTTGCTAACAGCATATGGCTACTTTTCCAAGATGAAGAGAAGACGAGCCTAGGCAGTTGATTCTTTCTTTATCCCAAGCAAGCTTTCCAGCTGAAACCACTTGTGTGCAGTCAACACAGACCTTCATGCATGATCCCAGATGTTAAACTAAACCTGCTGGTTGACACTCACCACATCCAGCTGGACGCAAGGCATGTATTTAATATAAGAAAATTGACTTTATCTGCTTTGCACATTAATTTTGGAGCAGTAGAGTTGACACACTAGGCAGCTGCAGACACCTGCTGTCATGCAGCAAAATGTACCTTTTAACGTTTAACACTAATGAAGAGAACTTTAAAACATGAACTAGACAGAAAGTGATTACCTCAGCTAGTGGTTTGAGGAACAAGAGAGACTGCAGCCAACCTGCTCGTATTCTTGCACTCTGTCTTTGAGCACTACCTTCCCCAAAATTCAAAGCAGACCCAAGCAACTTTCCCTCAAAATTTAAGCTACAGAAAAAGGAATAAACTGCTTGCACAAACCTGTAATATTCCTGAGCACCATCAGAGTCACAGAAATGACAAAAATAATGATCTCGTCTTAAGTGTTTCAGTAACTCATCATTATCCAAATAACGCTCATCGCAAAATTTACACAAGGGATGCCCACGATGAGATGTGTCATCTGGATCTCCATGGATTCGATGACGGGCGAGGTCCTTACGAGAATACCATTTCCGTTCATAAGTAAAAATCTGAAGAGATATAAACACATGTATTAATTATTGTGGACAGAGAGCAAAATGGAATAAATTGGGTTGTACACAACTTGTTCATTTGTAGGAGTGGAAGATTTGCTTCAGAAAGATGCAATTTAACAATCGACACCTAAAATTTTCAGTGAATAGGAAACAAAATTCAAGTAAAAGATCCAAATTAAATCTAACTTGCATTTCACTCAGCTTGAACATTGGAAACAGATCTAATTCACCTTCTTCCCTTTCACTTTTTTTTTTCTTTGTATTAACGTAATGCAACAAACTTTAAATTATAATCTCTGGTGGGGAAAAAAAATCCTAAATATATATGTATGAACATACAGTACTTTGCATACTTGGAACTAAAAAAAACCCCATGTAAACCAGAAGCAAGCTGTTTTACTTCCCTCAGCTAGCAACTACCCCAAGATAACCACATACAAAGGATACAGTTCAGTGAACAAATTTCGTATTATAAGCCAATCTTCTGTCCCTACTAAGACACAAGTTGTTTTGGTGGGTAGGGTTCTGAAGACTCCAAAAAGGTTAACACAGTCTGGAGAACAGAATAACCTTTATTTTTCACCTAGACAGGGACTGTTAACTTGTTCTGGGAAAAGGTTCATCTGGCTTAGCTACAGACTGAAGCTCCTGCAAGTGTAAAAACTTTTTTGCAGTGGTTAATAGTAATATGGAGCTTTTTTCAGTGAAATAAAAAGTCTCCGCAATATTCTGAAATTAAAAGCCAACAAGTTCTACTATGATTCATGAATACTCTGGGACAGACAATGACAAACAAGTCCCCTTCGTGCTAGCTACTGCAGCTGACCATGGAAACACGTCTTCACCAGAGCTCAAAGGACACTGCAACCAAAAGAAGCGGTCTTTCCCTCCTCTGACCATTTCCCTTGCATTAGCTCTAGCGATTCCACAACCACAGGAAAGAGTCAAACCAGTTCACTGAAAGCTAACCCTGAAAAAAAAAAAAACAAACCACCAACCCAAAACCAACCCCAAATCAATGTATTAGCATTCATTCAGATCAACCTGATCACTTCTGCAGCCTGCCCCTTTTGGCAGTAAGCTACAGTTCAGTTGGCACAAACCAACTGTGGCACCACAGAAGAAATGCGTTTCTCTGATTTGATATTTAATTGGTTTCACGGTAAACACACACACATACAAAACCATGTGTAATGAGTTCTAAAAATATGCGTTCATGCATTAAATTCCCTCCTACAACAATAAGGAATGCTGACAACTATTAGACACAGGGGTTCACAGTCCCAGAGTTCATTTCACAGTAGCTGCTAATTTTGTCCGATGTACAATTTGGAAATACAAAACCCACTCTAGCTCTAGGGAAGGGTGGAATTCTGACTTTCAAACCATGAAAAAACATCACCTAACACCCTTTAAGTGAAAACTTGGGCGAGATTAAAAGAAATAATAAAGGATGAGGATGGTGATGCTAAATAGTTTTGAGCTTACTACACAGCACCTTTTCAGACACAGACAACTCAGCTTTCCAGTAACTTTTTTATCTTTAGTAGGTTGTAAAATACATTTTAAAACAGCCCCATGTCACGTCCTACGTGTGTACATCAAACACAGCAGACTTCAATTGCAGGCAACAGTAAGTTTCATTTTCCAATCAAGTCAACAAGATACAGGAAATTTGCTCTGAACAAATAAACAAGATAATGAAATATAATTATATTTCATTAAACGAGCAAGATAGATTATCATCCTGTACATGAACCAACTGTATATGCTACGTTGACTCTAATCTGAGAAATATATGCATCACTCCATGATGCATTCTGCTTTCTGAGCTGGCACCAAATATTTTCTTAAGTTACAGTTTTAGCTTGTAAAGTCATTACGAGTATAAGTCTTAATAGACATCAAATTTCTACCCTTACAGTTGTAACAAAGTCTGCCTGTGGCTCAGGATTAACTGGCTATCAGTTAGGGTTTGACATTCACACATGCTGCGGCAAAGCAGCTAACATTAGAAAGTTATTAATATGGTTGGGTTTCATTTTAAAATGTAATCCACCGAGAACCTCCAGGCCTTCTTCATTAATCAGTTTATGGAAGAAGAGAGACTTAAAACAAAGGAACTGGCCTCAGTCCTCTGGCAGACAGAGGAAACTTAAAAAAATGAATCAGTGCTGTTCAGCTACCCTCTTCTTCCAACCTCCCCAGGTACTCTGGTAGGTCACGTAAGGAAGCACCTCTCCTTCCCACACATTAACACGTAGAACTAGCTCACCTTTAAGTGTTTAACACAGAGTTTGCAACAGAAGAGTTCATGCTGCTTCCTCATGTGCTGTTCCAGGTCTGCAAAGGTGTTGAATGGCTTCAGATCTGGACACAAAGAGCATTCATGCTGCAGCAGCTTCCTAAAGAACAAGAAAGATTTCCTAAAAATTATCTGATTTCCTCTCACCAACCCAATACCATTACCAAAAAACAAATCAGTGGCAGAAGGCTGCATTTTTATAGCTCCCCCAGCAACATGTAATGAGGTTAGCGTCCTGCTTATTCCAAGAATACTTTGTCTTATGTCAGGAACAGAACAAAACCGAATTATGCAAAGACTTCAGCTGTAAGATCTGAACAGTCATGGCGGTAGTAATACACTGCCACTATAAAATTCAGAGTGGACTGTAACACGCCCATGCAACAAACCCCTTGCTTATTGAAGATTCAGCTGGTATCTGCAACATTCACTTCCAATTTAATTACACTTTCTACTGTCGGAAACTGAAGAATACAGTGGGGAGAGAAAGAACTGGAATAGAAAAGGAGGAGGGGAAAAAAAAAGAACAACCCAACCAAAAACCCACAAGGTTTTCCCCCCACCACCAAAAAAAAAGAGCTGAAAGAGCACTAGTCTCAGTGGGAGACCCCATTCCCTCACACTTGATTGTTGCTCACTGAACTGTAATCTCAGCAACTCTCCAGAAATTGTATCATCAAAAGCAATTCCCAGACCTAGTGTGTAATTAATCAGAACATGCTTCCAACCGATTCTGCTCCCTAAACCCATTGCCCAATTCCATCAATATGAAGTCATGCAAAACTGTAAATGTATCAAAGCTACACTCTTAGCCCAAATCAGGCTGGATATAAAGCACAATTCTCCAAGGAAAAGGTACTGCTATCTGCATGGTTTCATCTTTTTTCACTTTTTTTTCGTTTTAAGTGCTTTTAATTATCTTAAAGCCTCCCAATTAAGCACGTTATGAAAAATATTTTCAGAACATGATGCTGATGCCACATTCTTTTACCCTGCATTGGTTTTACTTCATTTTCTCTCCCATTTAGAATTAAGGTCTTTGTAGGCAGACAAGGTTGCTCTTCTTTTCACACAGTATTTGGTACGATTGGTTTTGATTAGCAATAAATACAATTATAATAGTAATTCGGTCTTTACCAATTTCCACAGTGGCCACACAAGGAACCAAAAGCCTTCCAGCAAGCCCGCTGTTGCTAAAGAAGCAAAAAGCAACTTGTATTGACAGAGCAACACTTTTGGGTTATGTGTCCGTGAATCTAACACTCCAGCCTCGAGGAGCTGCTCCCTTTGTCAGCCGTGGTACTGAGCGCTCACACCAGCCGCGCTGCTCCTGCCTCTCACCCTACCAATGCCACCTGCACCGCACGATGACTAATGGACGCAGCACGGCAGCCACTCTGTTCCCATGAAACAAAACCACACTGTTCTATTAAAGCACGCATTTCCTGCCACACAACGCAGATAAGAACAACCTGCTTTAGGGGCATGTTCCAGAAAGGATTCCAGTACTTACCTGTACAGTGCATAAACATCTCCATCCGTAAAATAAATGTCGTATTTCTTCTCATGCTGCAACTGGTTAAGTGCTATTGTTGAGAAAGATGTAAGCTTCCGTCCGAAGACAACCTGCAGGCAACACAACATAAGAATCAGCAAAAGCGCACTCAGGCTGCACAGTCCTTGGGATTCCAGCTAAACTCCTCAACACAAATTTTGCCAGGGAACTCACCATAGCCTGAAGCTTGGATTGTACCAGCCCCAGCTGCTCATCACCACCCCCACCCACTCCCGGTTACTGCCCCCTCAACTGTCAGCAATGCCACCGTGACTTCTTATCAGCTTTCAACAAGTGAGCCAGCTCAGATGAAGGTGGATTGGACTAGCCTGGTCTTTGGATTTTGAACTAGATTAGGAAACTCTTTTATGGTATGTTTTGCTACCACAGCTGTGCTGAGAGTAAATACTCCCAGCCAATTCAACCTCTTCTGCAGCGAATGCCGGTCATGCACTTGGCTCCCTCCCAACTCCTGGTAGATCACACAGAAACCTACAGTCTGTAAGCAAAAAGCAACATTAGTCAAGAGTCTGACTGGGAAACCACTGTTTCTTCTCTCCTTAACTACCAGGAAAGCAAGAAACATGATGCTACATCGTCTCCCAAATGATGTGTACCACATACCCCTTCTAAGGGAACCTGCTTGCTCACAGCTGCTGCCGCTGACCACCAGGCAGCTTGGGTCTCATGCTGCAGCCGTTCACGTTATCACATCCTTCCTCAGGAGCCACCTACCACCGCTCTGCTCCAGCACGTGTTCCCCATCTGGGAACTGCTGGGGTAGCAGCAACATTTGTGAAACAGCTGGAGTCACCTGCACCAGCTGAGAAAGGCTGAGACACAAATATAGTAAGTGTCTTTCAGTTCTTACAGTAACCATTATAAATCCAGAAATACAACCTTAATAAAAGCATTCAATTATACAATACACATGTAGTTTAGTCTTGTTCAATCACTCCTCTACCCTTGTTGGGGTGAAATACCATGGAACAAGTCTTTTGTCTGGTTTTGTGGGTTTTTTTAAAGCTTTCTTTACAGTTGGGCTACTTTTAAGTTAACCAAAACAAAAAATACACTCAACTTGCTGAAATAGCAAGCTTAACAATAAAGAGAACACAAGTTTAAGTTTCAGTGAAATCATATTGACATTTAATTTCAGCCAGAGTGAGTGTTAGAAAAGAGGAACGGATTGCTGAAAAGTAGATTTTATCACAGGAGTCTGATCTTGGAACTGCTGTAGAAAATTACATCAATCTCACACACACACACGATGAGTACACCAACAATCCTCGGAGCCTGATCCAAGTATACGTCACGGTTAGTTTACAGGTCAACAAGTAATCCTTCCTAACTCCACTGCGACAATTATGCATCACTGAAAGCATGTACTACCAGAACAAGTATATCCTGCTTTCTCCTCCGTCATGCCCTGGGCTGCCACTCATCTTTAAAGTTACATTTCCTTTGGATGTTCTGCTGTGACACTGACCGGTTCAGTCTACACTACTCTGTTCAACACCAGCTGAGATCTGGTAGTGTCACACTTGCCTCTGCTAATTCCACACACGCTATGCAAATCAAGAGGCCAGGTTTATGTCCTACATATAAGTTCAGTTCATTCAGTGACAGTTTTGATGTGATTTATGCACCCTGGTATCTTTTTTTCTTTCCTTGGGGCAGACGGGTGAACAGACAGAACAGTATTGTAGTGGCACTTAAAGACAAGGAGGGGGGGGAGCAGCACAGCCATTAAAAATGACCTCTCAGTCAATTATGATAAAAGGATCATTTTAAACAGTTAATAAAAAAGGGAGAAAGATGGCTGAACGAACCAAAGTTCAAGCTGCATAATAAAGCACTATTACACAATTTAAAAGCTCTTGAGATTAACAGTCCATCTGTGACCCTAAGACAAGCAAGTTTAAGGATGAAGAGCAACATCTCAGCTTGCTTCTTCCTAAGATGAGACAAGTGGCACAGCAGCTCCCCAGAGGATGATCAGAGATAAAATTACTTTCACAGAGCATCTTTCTGTACACAGAGGCTACTCATGTGCCAGTAAGCTCAGTCTAAACACCACAGCAACCCTTCCAGCCTCTACAGGGTCTGAGGATCTCCAGCACACAACCAGAGATCTTCAGTCCCTCAAATCACATGAGCAACAAGAAAAGCAGCCAAAGCAAACAGTTTAGTTGGGGTGGGCAGGGAGGGCTTTCCTTTTGCCAAGGGGAGAGCCCCCTCCTATCTGTTTTATTTCATTTCCTAAACCATCACAGTATATTTCATTCCGTGCTAGTACCAATTCTTTTACTTGTAAAAAGTTTGGTTTTCTCTGCATCAGTTCCGCCAAACAAATTCATGTACGAAGAGCAGTTTTTACAAATATCCTTCAGCAGCCTTACTTCACGCAGCTCACACCACACCGAACCCTGGCTCCATCCACACAGCCCAGCCACCACAGCAGCTTCCCCCGACCTCTGCCACAGGGCCCCGTGCTGTCGCACCAGCGGGCCGCAAGAAGAACAGAAATCCATCAGAAAAGTTATAACTGAGTGGAAATTACTTTTTAAGCATATGCCCGACAGACAGCTCACGCTAACAGGAATGGGAGGCCAATGCAGCGCAGGGTGCTGTCACGCAAGGCACGAGCGAGCCCTGAAAGAATACAAAATATGTTCTCCCCCATGCTTAAAATGAAGTCAGGAATCCGGCAGGACGATAGAGTCATCCGAGATCGCGTAATACTCTGGAGAACAAGCCCCGCTGATGTAAAAAACCAAAAAAAATAAATATTCCCTTTAAATTCTATTTCCTTCTTATTTTGTTTCCAATATGCCTCTTGCCTCCTCTGACCAACCGTCGCGCCACCGGGAGGGAAAATGAGGGCAGATAACCCCGGAGAGCTGCCGGGGGGGTCCGTCCCCCTCCCCCACGGAGAGCTGCTGGCCGGGAGGGCCCGTCCCCCCCGCGGCTCCACTCAGCAGATTCCACGAGCTGCTCCGCGGCCCGACCCTGCCCCGGCCCAGCCCCAGGCCTCCCCGCCCCGCGGCCCCGCTCCCCACGGCTGCCGGCCCCGGCCCAGCCCCGTCGGCCGCTGACAGAGCCCGGTCCCGGGCGGGGGCAGCGCCCCGGGCTCGCCGGGTGCGGGGGCCCGGTCCCGGCCTCACCTGGCCCAGCTCCTCCCGGCACACCGCGCAGTAACGCACGCCGCACAGCGCCCGCATCCGCACCGAGCAGCGGTAGCAGATGGGGTGGTCGCAGCGGCCCAGCGCCACCACCTCCAGCTCCCCGCAGCACAGCACGCACGACCCGTCCGCGGGGCCCGCCGCCGCGCCGGAGGCCGAGGCGGCCATGGCGGCGCCGACCCGCCGCGGCCTAGGCCCCGCACCACCTAGCAACCGCCTGCACCATCGAGAGGCGGCCTAGAGCGCCGCCCGGCCCGCCGCGCGACTCTCCGCCCGGCTCCTGACCATAGAGACCCGCCCTCGCGGCTACCCGGCGCCGCGCCGGTCTGGCTGACCGACCACCGAGTTTCTGCCTAGAGCGGTGCCTCACTCCCCTAATCACCCCCCCCCCACGGCCGCTAGAGCGCCACTCCTCCTGACGTCACCCCCGCGGCCTCCAGCGCCCGACCATCGAGAAACAGCCCAGAGCGCCCACCGCCCCGCGCCGCGCTGGCCTTCCTCTTGCAGGCCGCTGGAGAAGCGGAGCTGTTCGGAGCGCCTCCGCGGCAGAGCCCCTCTAGCTGCCTCTCGCTCGTCTTGCCTCAGGTGGCGGCGGCCCGCGGGAGCCATTTGGCGGCCCCGTGCCCGGTGGCAACCGACCCGGCCCCGGGGCCGGGTAGTGCGGGGCGGCTGCGGCTTGCGCTATGTCACCTCAGGGCCTGCCCCGGGGCAGCGGGAGCCCCCGGGTGTGGGAAGATGGGGGACCCAGGCCGCTACCCCTGCACCCCCAGCTGTGGGGAGATGGGGGCCCAGGCCGCCACCCCTGCACCCCCGGCTGTGGAGTGAGTAGCTCCCCCAGGACCATTCCTGGCACCCTTGGGTGCTGCCGCACACCATTCAGCCCCGCAGTGGGGGCTCTGAGGCCGCACAGCACAGGCTCTCCCCTGGACAGTGTGTTCTGGCTGCTGCGTGTGCAGTGGGGTTGGTGTCTCGCAGATGTGGCAGCGCTGTGACCTGCCATCTGTGGACGTGGCGGGATGGTGATACATGTGGGAATCTTTCGGGGCAAACACCCATCCTGACGGTGCAAACAGCCTCGCAATGGGTGTATCGGACCCACCGCTCTGCCTCTTGATCTGATTTTATAACGCAGCTGTCTGGTAGCCTGTGTAAACTAGGTGTGATAGGGGTGGGGGGCGGGGGAAGCATACTTGAAACGCTGTGGAAAATAGGATGTCGCACCCATTAAAACAGCACCACAAATGGGCTCTGTCAGCATTGGTACGTTAAGAGCACAGTCTGTTAGAGAAGTCTCTGTGCTACAGGTCATGATTCACGCTTTCAGTATCAGAGCATGTGACAGCTGTCCGGGTTTCAGAGTGAGTTAGGCAAAGTAGAGTTAATCATTGATATGCCTGGTTGGCTGGCAAAGAAATGTGTGTTCCCACACTTGCTTTGCAGGCTGATTTAGTATTTTAGAGGTCTGTGTGTTGCTGGGGCTCAGAGATGAGAATTGTAGCTCCTTAAACAGAAGAGGGTGCTCCAGGAGCATGGAGAGCAGCGTTAATGCCGGCTCGGCAGCCATGTACCTCTGGAAGAAAAAAAGAATAAAAGCTTGTCTGGGGACAGCACAGGGGAAGAGACGGAAAGATTTTCAAAATTTAGGATCTTCTGCCTTTTTTTTCTCCCAGATTCTCACTAAATGACCGATGTGGGGTCGCTTCCCTTTCCACGTGTGAAAAATCAGAGCAGATCCCTGGTCAAACATAGAACTTCTGCTTCTAGATCTACCCAAAAAGTCTCAAGAAAGCCCAAGATCTTGGCATGAGGTGCTCATTCCGCCACATCATCATATGTGTCACCAGATGAGTGGCACGTCACTCTGCTTGGCAAACATTCCTGGAGTCCTGTCCCCTGAGTCAAGAGCTTCCATCTGTTCCAGAAATGACAAAATGGCTCAGTTTTTCATGGGTGTCTCCTGTGACCTGTAGAGCTGGTATAAGAGGATGATCGAAAAATGATTCTGGGACACCATCCTCAGTGAAGCAGGTCAGTGCTCAGGTTACTCATTGGCATAATATGATAACCCTTAAAGGCAAAACATCTCGAAACAAATTAAATTTTCTAGGAAGGAAAATGGAGACAAACCACATTAATTTACACGTTAAAACATACAGTAAATTCCTAGGATCTACTCGTGTGCCTCACGGCTAGGTGGAAGATCAGATGAGCAGCATCCTTATCATTCAGATTGCTTTCTTTTCACTGAATTCCTTGTCATTTGAGTTAAAGATGCTCTTTGTTTTCTTTGAGGCATAGGTGATCATTTTAAAACAAAGGGGCATATAAAACATAGCAAGTTAATTAAAATGTATCATGGTGTTATCTTGTCCAACACAAACATCTGTGCCATAAAATAAATTAAATAATAGGTTTGATAAGAATTTTGGAAAACAGATAAATGAAGTATTTCAATGTTTTGGATCATCGGCTGCAACAGGTAATATTTGCTTTCTCCTGAAGAGACCCGTGTATCATACTTCAAAGCAGAGTAGATAATACATGTCTTTCTGGTAATCAACATTAAAGTGTGTTTGGGTGGGGCTCTAGTAAATAATTAGGAATGACTGAGGATGTTGGCTGTAATTATTTCAGGAAATGTTCCCCCCCTCCCCGAATTAATGATACTGTTGAAAATGTTTTTTTGTCAAAACTGCATCACACAATTTTGGAGAGCAATTAGCATGAAATGAGATGGAGGCTGCTGACAGTAATGTGCTGTCTTAAGTGTCACTCGTCTGTGAAATTACGCAAGTACCCCAGTGCTATGGCCAAGCATAGGGTAATAAATATACCTGCATAATTAGGCTCAAAAATGACATTACTCATCACAAGGAACGTGGTGACAAAGTGACCGGGCAGAACCGGAGTTTGTACTTTTCAGATTTCAGTTGTGCAGGTGGGAGCTGGCCGGTGACATCGCTTTCTCCCCACCCGGGAGCGCTGAGGACCTGATCCTGCAAAGCGTGTTTGTACCAACATGCTTTTCCCACCAGTAGCATGTGTGGTGTTCCAGGTGAAAGGAAGCACTGGCTGTCTTCCAGGGTGCTGCAGGCAGGCAGGATCGCTGGCAGCTTGTCAGCTGGGGCATTTTCTGCTTCTCGGATGGTATTTGCTATAATTGGTGTCTGAAGAAGAAAACTGCTGGTTTCGTGTCCTTTCATGGTGCAGCTAAACTTCCATCAGCAGTGAAAGCTCACAGCAGTCAGATTTCTCACTCTCACAGAGTTGTCCATTTTAAACTAGATCCAGGAAATTTATTTGGAACAAAACCCAGGTAAGGTTATCAATCCTTCCAGTTGCAGGCTGGGAGGCCAAATCCAGCCCTGTCCTCTACCGGCAGCCATACGACAACCCAAACCGACCCAGATCCCCAGCTCTGGCACACCACCGAGGCAGCCTTCGGCAAAGGTTGGATTTCCTTAACTCCTGCCTCTTGTTCTTGCTACCCCCACTAGCGGGTCTGAACAGCCCTTCTGTGCCACGTTCTGCAGTCTGCAGCTCTGTCTATAACACTGCATTTCCAGTGATGTGCCAGGTCTTTCCACAGGTGTAAAGTGCCGAAAAACCCACCATCCCTCTGCCATTTCGATATCATTGCACAAGCTACTCCTGCTTCCCTCATGTCTGCACCTTCCACAAGCAGAACAAAGAAGTGCTAAAAAGCCAATATTCAAACTATTCACCAAAGACTGTTTTCAACTCATCGTCATTCTGAAAAATCATCCTGCTGGTGTATGTGAGTCATGCGTTTAGATTAATTTATTTTGCAGTGCAAAGAGGTTTTTATAATACTCTTTCAATGGATTGAATCATTCATTGCTGATGACTTAAGGATGCTGTTTTATTTCTCTAGTGATTGTAAATGGAAGCTCGGTCTTAGCACTGTGACCCCAAAACATAAAGAAATATGATCATATATAATTAACTAGGCTCCAGTGCGTATTGTAAATATCTTGGTTGGTACTTAGTTCTACGTGTTGTCAGACAGGAAATGTGTTCTTCCCAAGATAAAGGGTTAATATTGATGCTAGGGATAGTTAATTTCCATATTTACTTGCTAAATATCACATAATAACATCAGAAGAAAAAGGCACTTTTAAAGTCATTTAACCAGTAATAAATATACTTCGGAATAATTGATAACTGCAGATGAGCACAACAAATCCATTTCACTCAGAAGAGCAACAGATCAAATATTTATAGTTCAGCACTAAAATATTGTCAAAGTGTAGAGCTAAAGGTTATGCCTTAGATTAATTTCATGTTCGCAGCTTGATGCGGATGCGGTTCATTTGCAGCCAAGATACTTCGTGCGTAATAGTGAGATTTGCTTTCATTTGACAAAGTTTCTGTTAAAAGTGATAATTTTCTCAGGGCTTCTTTTTTTTCATGTAAGTCTCAGATCGCCTTTTATTAGCAGTGGCTTCACACAAGTACCTCATTTAAGGGCGGGTTTAAATCTACAGCCTTGACCATTCATAGTCTTTAGAGACTGGAGTTTATGGTTCAGAGTTTAAGGCTTAAAATAGCATTTTAGGCTGCTGTAGGATTGGCGTTGCTTGTCCCAGACATATCACACCCCCTTCCTCTGAGGCCTCCCATCACTGTGCTGCTGTGTGCAATCAGACCAGTTTGTGCCATTTCAAACTGCCCAGGGGACAGTGGGGTCAGGGTTTTCACGAGGTTTTGGATCAAATATACCAACGGCCCTACCTGTGGGACTGATAAGAAGTCTGTCTGTTATTTTCCTGCATTTAAGAAATATCCCAGTCTGCAATTATTAATCACATTAGTTGTTCACCTTTTTTTTTAGCCAAAAGATGTTTTTCTATTTAAAAGTTCTGTTGCGGAAAGGCATACGCATACTGCAGTCCTTTGATCTGTCAACAGGCACAGCACACTCTGCACAACTTCAGATTTGGTGAGAGAATTTTCCTCCAAGATCTTTATTTGTGAAAAAACGTAATTTAGTGATACAAGCTTTTCTGAAAAGTAGTGATTCCTTAAAGAGGAGGAGGGTGAATGGACAGGGGCAGGATCCTGAAAGTCAAAAGAAAGATTCATGCTGGGAAGCAGAGTTGTATTTTAAGGCATTCACAAACATTAGTTTGGTGATAGAGTTTTCTTTAGCAGCGGCTTGTTGGAGGATGAGAGCAGGGTAAGTGCAGCTTACAGAAAACACAGTACCTAGATGGGAATTCAAAGGAACAGTGGGGGAAGGAAACGGCATTAGGCTTTCAAGGTGAAGTGCCGATGTGCAAATTCCCAGAACAGGATGAGCTCGATTTTCAAATAACATTACAGGAGCTAACGTCAACGGACAGAGGCAAAGCAACTCGGCAGCAGGAGCGTCCAGTTTTCATATGGGGGGAAGAGCTCATACTGGGGCACATCGGAGAGGACGGAGCAGGCAGAGAAGGGCACTGCGTGATGCCCGGGGCAGGGTGGGAGCCTCGGGAGCATCTGTGGAGCTGAGTTGTGACCAAACCTCACTTCATCTAACCTGGCCTGGTGTCAGACTTGGCAAATGCAAATTCTGCCTGGTGGTCGGGGCATGCTTTTCAAATGACAAGACACCTTTTCATTCCCATTTCTATATTCAGCACTGCTACAGCTCAGGAAGCTGCAGAGGTCAGATAGGCAATAATTGATAACTTTGGGAGTGCAGCTTGGAGCCCCTGACTCTCCATTTGGTGCCCTGCCAGCCTGACCACCCTGCTCTGAATAATTTGATTTTTTTTGTCTGCTGCTAGATTTTAGGGGGATGTCAATCTCACACCTACAGGGCCATCATAAACAGCAGTGAGAATTGCATGCTGTCAGCAGGGACGTTGGGCTTCTTGTAGCCTTGTACTTCTTGCAACGCAGTTGTAGCATATTTAATGCTAGTTGTTGTAGTGCTGGTCCAGGAATGAGACTGCTAATGTGCCTCCTTTTTGATATCACAGAGTGTTTTACAAATATAGCTCTTAGTCTGGCAAAGTGTTCATGCCAAGCAAAACAGACTCCACCTGTGCAGATTTGCTTGAAGACAAATCTTATCTACATGCCTTAGAGCCCTCTACTCCAATTATCCTACACGTATATAATTGTGTGTACTGTATTGCCTCACCTAATTAAATTTCAAGAAATGGGAGAGCACTTTGGGGTTGTGTGGGATTTGGTTAAGAGATCTCAGAGCTGTCAAAGAAAAGATTAATCTCACAACTCTTCCTCCTTACAGTAAACATGCTTCAGATCGGAGCCAAATATACTCTGCACTTCACACATCTGGGTATTAGCTTGCTTTCGGTATTGTAAATTACTTCCAGGAGAAGGACTGAATCATGGACTGGAGGGGGGTGAGAAGTCTGCCTGCATTAGAGAGAGCCATCTGATGGCATCTCTCTTCCCTGCTTCTTGGATTTTTGTCTTTCCTGCTTACTTGCTACTTTTCTGAGGCAATGCTGTCATGCCTCATCATCGTGATTTTTTTATCAATATTCTTTGGTGATGTTATGTCATGTCCAGGTCACTCTATGATGACATCGCTTCAGCCCTTGAGATGTTTAGGGACTCTCTTAACATTCTGCCAGCCTCAACTGTTGGAGGGAAAATAGGCAAAATACAGGGATGGATGGATGGGCAATGTGATGGGTTCTGACAGTTCTTCCTTTCACCCAAGTAACCCTGTCAGAGTTGGGTTCTTGAGTTGATGAGTCACGTAAGAAGTGAAGGATCACGCCTGTAGCTTGTAAGATGATGGACTGCTTCATTAAGCTTGGACAGGCGAGGACTTATTAGTGGAGTTTGGTGCGTAGCGCAGAGGACCTGGGTCTGTACCTCAGTTCAGTTTTGGTCTCTCATCAGTGATTCAGTTATTCCCTCCTCGTACTGCAGTTTTAAGCAGAAATAATTCCACTGACTCAGCTGGGTGCAATGGGGCTTAATTATTGTCTGTAAAGCGCTTTGAAATCCTAAATGATCGATGCCTTGAGAGTGTGTGTGATTAGTACGCTGGATGCTGTGTTGTGAGCTCAGCTGCAGACTTTGAGTGAACAAACAAGTTCATTTGGCTTGGGGCAGCCAGCTCCATGAAACTATGCAAAAGTATCGAGTCTGTGTTGTGTTTTTTTTGACTTAGCACTAATGGATCCATTGTTTCATGTAAAGGTTTCTACCGCTCTTGTAATAGTGTGTGACATTTACAGTACTCTTTGTTCCATTAGCAAAGTAATTTGAGATCTTTATTATCCTTTGGAGACTTTACTGCTTGCTGTTTAACTTCCATGTGACTGGACCCTGGAAAAAAATCTCTTAAAATAGTACAAGAGTCTAAAAATAGGGAGGAATTAATCATTTCATAAGGAGTAAAATAATTAATCTAGTGCACTTTAATAAGATCTGTAACATTAGAAAACACTACTTACTGTTTCCTCTTTCTCTTCAGAGCCACCAAAATATGCAGCAGCTTTATCGTGGAGTCAAGGTGTGTCTTGCCTCACAGTTTGAAATCATAATTTGTTTGTATCAGCTACAGTTCCTTTATTTCAGAAGAACAAAGAAATAGCATTTAATCAGCATGTTCTGAATCACTGGTGAAAGGTATTGCTCCATAATCTGAATTTATTACACGAGGACACACTCTAGATGCAAGAAAATGGCAAAAGTTGTTATTCCTGGGACTATCTTCCTGGGGTGCTGTCACTGCAGTACCCAAGGGACTGAGCCCGTTTGGGTCCCGCTTGCTAAGTGCCTCATCCACACTCCTTAGAAAAACACACTCGTTCTGATTCACCAAGAAAGCTCAGCAGTGGGTTGGGTGTTGGAAAGCATCAGAGTTTGCTGAGCCACATGTGTGGGAATATCTTTTTCTTGCCATTAAGACTTGACTCGCTCCTGCGTTGAAGTAATGCAAGAGGCAAGCAGGGATGTGAATCTGGGAAAGTAGGTGAAGGGTGAACTGCAGAAATCTGGTGTGCAGGCAGAGATGGAGCAGCAGGGAGCTGGACCACTGACCTCCTGGGCAGCCAGGCAGGGTGTTTATCACGTTCAACTGTTCAGGTGGGATTTTCAATATCAGGTCACTCAGGTGCTGAGCTTCAAACCTTGCCTGAAAGACAACTGCCTGCAGTGGGCTTCGCACCGGTTCAGGATGAGCATGGTGCTGCCTGGTAAGGGATGGACAGCAAAACTCATCCCTGCTGCAGCCTCTGACTTCAGCTCCTTTGCCAGTTTTGTGCCTCCAGCTGATTTCACGGCAGCCAAGCCTCTCTTGCCTTTTGGCTGTTTTGTGCCCGTCTCTGCAAGGCAAGCTTGTGCCCTGCATGGAAAAGCAGAGCTTGGCAGAGTCTCCCCATGAAGGACCTCAGAGCAGGAGGCTCCATGACTTGGCCATTGGCTTGCGTGGCCTTTGGCAACTCACTCGAATGCTATGGGCCTCGGTTTCCCAGTCTGAAAAACAGGATGATCACAATTACCAAAGGTGATGTGAGTTTGCCGAGTGCTGCACAGCCAGAGGAGGAGGGCAGGCTCTGCACCAGAGTGCATGAGGCTCCTTGTTCAAAACGATGTTGCCTCCACCCTCTCATCATACCCCCACAGGAAGATGCCGTAGAGCCCAAATGGCCAAAACCTGTCATGTATAGAATGAGCATTAATGACCAAGTGTGCCGAGACCCCATCACAGGGCCGACCTCCTCAATTGCTTTGTTTTCATGCTCGGCTGAGTCGCAAACCTTCCAATAAACACCAGAGTCATTATAATAAAAATGTGGAAAATGCTGTCATTAAACCACACCGGTTTATTTTTCAAGTGCCTCTTTCTGGGACATCAAATTCATTTAGATCATTCTCAAAAGCCACAAATCCTGAATGGGTGCAGTAATGTGTGTGGTGGGAGGTGAGAGCACAACAGGCATTAAATCGGGTAAAGAGGGCTCTAAGGGAGCTCGGCTGGGTTTATTGCAGGGGTTTAAGACGTGATGCCTCCAGCTGCTCATCCCTCCTTCCCCCAGCCATGGGGACCCCTGGGCAGTTTTTCAGACTGAAACTTTGTGTTTTTTCAGCAGAAACCTCAGTTCATGCTCTGATAGCTCAGAGCTGTGGGGGAGATGGCTGGTCCAGCAGAGAAGCAGCAGTTACCTCCTGGAGAGCCCGAGCATCCAGCAAGATGGGGAGCTGCAGCTGGATCTTCCTCTTACAGAAAGACTGGGTTTGTTCCAAAATAATAGATGACCTTAAATCCTTTCAGCAGCAGAGCCATATGGTTAGATCGCACTCCACCTCGACAAATGAATAACATCGTGAAGGGTTTGTCCAAGCACTGGGGTAAGCTGAGCAAAGTCTCAGCTCAGTGTCTGTGTAGTTGATAAATGTGATGCTGGAGCTAATAATGTGTTTATTAAGTGAAAATGTAAAAGTGGGGTTTTCGAAAGGGCTTGAGATCAGCCGGATCCTGCTTGGGTGAACCCAAGTACCTGCAGCTTA